>NC_071497.1:39320029-42046279 GCF_028500815.1 Rissa tridactyla | reverse complement strand
ACAGAGTTTCTGAATAAATGAACATGTACTGTGGCATAAAACTGAGTATGTTTCTGTTACTTTCACTTGCTTTCTTTAAATTACCTTACATAATGACTAGTCCATAACAAACTGCAATTTAGCTTTTAAGAAAATAGAAAGCAGCTTCACTATAAAAAGTAGTAGACAATGTAGTTCATATACAACCCTGTGTAATCAGTCTTATTTTTCCATTTTTGTAGCTTTACTGTCTCATAAATGAAGGCTTTTAAAAATGGTGCTGTGCTGAGATAGCATGCAAGTAGCGGGAATGATAACCATCTCCTGCTGCTGCAATAAATTCCTTACATTTGTCTCACATTTGGGGCTAGCCCTAGACTTTCTGGGGCCATATTCACAAGGTCCATTTCAGGCCAAGCCTCAGATTACTTGAAGTACCAACATGAAAAATAGATATTTTTTGTTTCCCTCTTAAGAAAAAGACATATATAAATATGGGAAGAAACTTCACTCCCCAGAAATCTTTTATTTAAAAGTTAAATTCGGTTCAGAAAAAAATAACTCAGCAGTCTTTAGATAAGAAGAATATTTAATAAAAAGTACTTCCATAAGAAGTCAGCCTCATGCCATAACGCAGTATTTCTAAAGCTAACTATACTGAATACACATACTGAAAAAGCCAAGCTCAGAAAAAACATATACCCAACTAAACATATCAACAACCAAACTTAATTTTTAAAAAAAAGCACTCTACTGAGTGCAGGCAATAACTAAATTACTAAACAGAACAGCCAGCAGCATATGCCAAGGGTCTGACCATTCTCCTAGAATTCACTGCATGTGCCACAACACTGGGGTTAATGTGTCAACAGACTCTCTAAGATTTAAAGGATCAGTTACAGTTTTGCATGTTAAGGCCTTTAAATAATCCAATTTATGACCTGACAACCAGAGTCAAATTCTTGTTTATTTTAAAGAGTTTTTTAAAGAGGCTAGTGCATTGGCTGGGAAATCTCACGTGACAACAACCAATCAAGAAGAAAAAGCTCCTTTGGCAATAAATCAGGGAAACAGGAAGCACACTCCTGTTTGCATTACCTGTGACTGTTTCCCCAATTTGCCTCTCTGATCCAGCAATACATTAAGTCAATAACACAAACCTCTTTGCTACCGTTAGCTTCTGTTTTGTCAAAACATGGTGCAGATTGTTTCTGAGGATGTCTTCAAAACAGGTCACTCTTCCTTTTAAAGTTACTTACCATGTGTTTTAAAGTTTCGTAAACCTGACGCAGAAACTCCTGGAGCTGAGGCAAGTGAAGGCACACATCCTTCTGTGATTCCAGCGTGGTGGCTTGACCCCATTTAATAGCTTTATCCAGCCAATATTCAAAGTCCAGTTTGGGCACCGCAGTGTCCTGGGCCATTCCACAATCCTGAAAAAAAGATTATAACTCTCCGTCAGGCAGCACTAAACACTGGCTTCAAACCAAGAATGGAAATGGGAAGAAGGATATCTGCTAACTTTTTGTGTTTGCATGCAAAGAGGATGGGGGGTGTGTGTGTCTTTGCATTTACATCTCATAAGTGTGACAATTTTCTTTATAGTAGTAAAAGGGTAAAATAATAACACCATTGTAACAAAGTAGCAAAGGGCACACAGTAATCAGTAAATTACCTTAGAATGTACCGGCCAGCTGTGTCTCAGGCTTTTATTATCTGAATTTGTTGTCACCAATATTTCACTCAAAGAATATTAGAATAATATGTATACATTTATTTAGAATGCTTTGCATGATGAAAAACTGAAAATGTCCATTTCAAGATAAATGAAAGCATTAAAATAAGGCTCAATCAGAACAAAAAGGGTGATGGGGCCTCTGCTTGTTTTATGTTCCATATTTGTAATTGATCATTAGTTTTAAGTGCAAAAGAGTATTCTCCTTAAGGGAAACTAATAAATTTAGTATTTCAGCTCTGTTTTTCTTATTATTATACAAAGGAGCGGGAAAAAAATATATCCACATGCAGCTTTACATACAAGTCAGTTCTGAATAAAAGCTGTTCCATATATAATCTATAACCAATGGCATACTTCGCTGTAAAAACTGTGTCTTTGAGAGATGAGCATTATTGCCAAACCAGAATGTTAAAATCCAACCAAATTGTCACAGTAAAAGACACCAAAAAAAACCCCCACATTTTTTCTGCTTTCCTATTACATTTTTCGTTGGCAGAAGGATAGAGAATAGCACAGCAGGCACTACACCAACCTTTAAATCTCTCTGAAAGAAACACCTCATAGGCTGAAAGAGCAAACGAGCTCTTGCAGCCATTCTTTGTTCTTTCTGTCAAGACAACTGTCAATTAACACACATGTGGTGGCAGTTTTCAGAAATTAACAGTTGCCCACTTGGAGACAAATTCAAACACCCCTAGAAGCAACAGAAATCAGTGGATATTTACCTTCGTAAGCTACAGACCAAAAAAATAAACTTGAACCTGAGCAGCAGCCCTTCAAATCAAGCTTGCTTTATCCAGCTAACCCTTACAATCCTGTCATTTATATAGTATGCTAAACTGAGCCAGATAAAAGTCTGAAGATCATTAATGAACCTGTTTAATTTCTACAAGTAATAAATTTAATAAATACCCCATAATGAATCTCAACTATTATTTGACTTTGGATCCAGTCCAGCAAAAAAAAAAAAAAAAAAAAGGTAAAGCTGTTGTCTTGCCAGAGTTCAATGCACGTTTGTCCTAAACAAAAGTAATGTAAGTAAAGCAAATGCTTTTGTGTTCTTTATCATGGTCCCATTTCTACCTGCAACTGGTGCTATCAGCAGAACCCATAACAGACCTGTGCAGTGCCAAGATCTTACTGATATTCTACAAGCATCAAAAACAGGCTGAGAGACTTCACCATAGCTCTCTGAAGTGACATAGGTCAAACACCCAGCAGCAATTAGCCATCAAACACTCTTATCATCACAGGGACATAATAAAGCCTTTAAGACCAAATCAAAGCCAGGAACTGAATTTACACATTTGAGTAAATTAATGAGCCTGTCTGATGTTGCCAGGTAAGATTAATCCTCCTGCATAACTGAAAAATAAATCCCCTAGCACAATGGCTCCTAAACCTTTAAGAAAAAGGGAAAAAACATGAAGGAAAAAAAAACACAACAACCCAAAACAAAACAAACAAACAAACCAACCCAAAAAACAAAGCACAGACACTCCAGCATTTTGAGGCTAGTCACATGAGTTAACTACATATTAACAGAGGATCCCAGGTAAGCAAATCAAGCAGTCTCATCTCCTATACCAAGCACCTGTAATTACTATTCCAGTATAAAAAAAGGCACAGCCATCACAGGCTGAGGATGGTCTTCCCAGAGAAGCTGTGGATGCCCCATCCCTGGAGGTGTTCGAGGCCAGGCTGGATGGGGCTTTGAGCAGCCTGGTCTAGTGGGAGGTGTCCCTGCCCAAGGCAGGGGAGTTAGAACTAGATGATCTTTAAGGTCCCTTCTAACTCGTACCATTCTATGGTTCTATGATTCTTCCAGAAGTCTGACATCCCAGCCCCACAGTAAGAAAGGTGTTTTACCCCCCTTCTTAATTACAGCTAAATAAACTGGATTGCTGGTCCAGAGAAACTCCTTAGCAACACCTTAGCTGATCCAGAGCCATTGCCTTATAGAAAAAATTGTCAAAGACTGTACATTCTTTTTTAACTACAACCAAAAAAACCACAAAAAAACCCAAAACCAAAAAGGAGAACATCAGCACAAATCATAAAAGACATCTTAAAAGTATATCTGTTCTGTATGCTGCAAACTGCAAGTGTGCATTTTTAACAGTTTCTGATAGTTAATTCCCTTAAGATATCTGTCCTGAGTATCTTGGATATGAGTAAAGTACTGTCCCATCAACAGACTTGTACTAATCACAAAAAAACCTGTCGTTCATTCACTAAGAAAAGAAAGTTGTTCTGTGTTCAGTGCTATTCAAAATTGTCACCTGACATGCAGTATGTTTTTCACAGTTGTCTTGCTCTATGAAAGCATAAGCAAAGGAATTGCACCAAAAAAAACCCAACTCCACTTTCTAGAGTTCAGACCTTATCTTCAGAAGGATCAATCCTGAACTCGCACCTTTCACATCATTTTCTGATGAAACAGAAAGAGTGCTCTTTCTAAAACTGAGTTCAGAAATTTTAGATGCAGTCTAATGCTTATTCACGGATGAGTTTATGGGTAAAAACAGAGGAGTCAGTTTTCCATCCTGTTTCTAAAGTGGATTAAAGGACAAATAAATGTATTTTTGTGTGCAATTAATTTTCTGAAACTGCTCAAGATACCATCAGAAATAAGGAGCAAGTGACCTATATGACTAATAGAACAGCTAACCCACAGCGCATATCTGTAATAAACTGTGGTATATATACTGAAAAAAAAGGGGAAATAAACCATTAAGGGTGACGTGAACAATCTTTGTTTGCACTCTTTTTGGGGGCTGGAGGCAAGGTTGAGCACTTATGTAAAGCTTTATAAAAGAACCACTCCTGCCTATTCAAGGGTAGCAGAAGCAGAATCCCTTACAGCAACTACTAGAAACTGAACATAGATTTTCAAAAATTATCATCACAAATTCTGCAAGTGCAAAAAATATTGCTATCATCTGATTTGGGATACAATCAATTCACATTTTATAAAACTTAATCCTGAGGTCTACACAAAGGTATATTAAAGTGACATTTCCAAGAATTGCTGCGTTGTTCATGTAGGCCATTGGCCTTTGTTCAGCATTTTGTATGTGCTTCAGCACATCATTGATCAAGACCATGTTTAACTTAATAGGCACTAATATTTGGCTGCATAGCTGCATTGCTACCTTGCTTATGCCAGATTAAAGGAAAACCAGAAAAAAAAGAATTATTCCAAGCACCTGTTCTATTTGCAATAGCATGATTTTTTAAGCTGTACTTATGCATTTGCTTTCTTTACAAGCCTCCAATGAAATAGTTATTTTATTGATTGTTTATTTTAACTATAGCATTTAGTCCTGAAAAGAGCAATTTTATTCATATAGCTTACTCTTGTCTTCACCTCAACATTACTGGAAAGCATACAGCAAAATTACTGAATGTATAAATAACACAACTAAAAGGAAAACATTACATACCAAACCTGACACACAGATTTCATCTCAAAAAACTGTCACAGGGTATATAGTTTATTAACAAGAGAAATATAAAACTATTAGCTAATTAAGTGTAATTTAAACATTCAGATCCCAGTCAGATACAGAACATATAAACAGACTTACAAAAACTAGAGATAATAAAGACTTGATTAAAACTTTTTCTTGTCATACTGTTAAGTATATTCCTAAAGTCTCTTCCAGGGTGACTTCCACTCTCTTCAGTTAGTTGGGAGTCCTTTTATTTCATCTGCCAAAAAATTAAATACTGCTTCTTGTTTATGACTATTTATTCCACAATATTAGAAATTCAGAAGCTGGATTTACTGTGAATCACCTTAAAATATCCTTTACTTCTGGAAAGAAAGGGAAGAAATAGTCTTTAGCCCTCCTCTCTCAGAACCCCCAGTCAAACCCTCCTGGTCTTGTACTTTAAAGCACGCGGAACCCTGTGGAGCTCAGGCTTGAGGGTACTTGTTATATCTTTCAGAAGCTAAAGGCAGCATTTCCAACAAGGAATGGATTAGCTTTATTCTGTCAAGTGAGCTATCTGGATTAGTGTCTGAAATGTAACACTTTAGTCAGTAACTTTTGTTACCAGATCTTGAGGCAAAAGTCCTACAGTATACCAAGGCACTCCATGTAAAAAGTTCCTGCTACATCCTCCAGAACACACACATACAAACTCCACGCTGTCACGGCACTCCATGTGAAGACATACCGGAATACTATTCATCTGTGATAGACTGTAACTATTTGCAAGGGTAGGAGAGATACCAACAAAGTTTTCAGAAAACTTCTGACAACTATCTCCTTACCTATAGTCTGAAAATGAAATACTTGTGCATTCAGCATTTAAGGTTGTAAAAGAATGAAGATTTTAATTTTTTCCTCTAGAATGGTAGAAATAAAGTATTTTTAAGTAAAACATAAAAAGAGAAAAATCAAGTGTAAGCAAAGTAACTTCTTTACTATTAAAAATTCTGAAACTCAGGACTCAGATGTAGTGAAAAGGGAATATGTGGTTGCTAAAACATTACAGCCCCTCAGGAAGCATTTCTGTCAATCACAGGAACTTCAGTAACAAACTTTCATAGCTTTCAGTGTCCCCAAATCTGGCTTTAATAGATTGCCAAAAATTGCTACTAAACTTCTATTACTTAGTTTGTCTTTAATCTTGTAAATTCAGTTGTTAAATAAATAAAAGCGTGTTAAGTAGAAGGATCTTTGAGATACCAATAAGGTACAATATTGCCTTATGTCTAAGCATTCCAAATAAATGTGACAGAAACTTGCATTCAAGGTAAAAAGCTCTCATTGCATACTTTTACTTGAACCAGTGATAAGTAGCTCCACAGTCCAAATGAACACTTCACTTTTCCATTACTCCACCTCCTCTCTCAAATCTTGCCCATCAGCAACCTCAGCTTGTGAGGAAAAACAAAACAAGAAAACAGTTAAAATACTTAAATGACACCAGGGTTCAAAGGCTCCAAACAGAACAGGTCACCATTGAGCTAACAGAACTCATACGCATACATTCCAAATTGTATGGAAATTCCAAACCCCCAAAATTATTTTTAGGGTTGTTAACACTTAAAGAAGCAGTACAACAGTCTCTTTGTGCATGTGTATTACCCTAGTAGGTATTAGGAGACTAACACTAGGAATTCACAGACTAGATATTAGGTTAAGCACTTCAGCATATTATATAACAAAAAGATGACATGATTTTGACTCCTTAGTTAATCACCCTTCACTTAATTATGATACAGCATGGTTGATACGCTAATAGAGCAGAAGACTAATAACTTACTGTTTCCATTATTATAATCATGTCACAAATGTAATATCTAATGGATGATAATTTGAGGTTATGCCCAAAAAAAAAAAAGTAGCAGTTACCCAGAACACAGGTAAGATTTTCTCTTTTATTATTTCTCTACATAAAACGTCTAATTAGGTTCTTTAACCTTGTTCCCACAAGTACATTTTTCATTTTCACCTTGACAACTCTCCTTTTACTTGCCAAGAACAGAAAGAAAACATAATACATACTTAGTTAGGCAGTAAGATCAATCATGATTTATTTCCCACTTTAAAGAAAATCTATTACTAGCCTCCCCAAAATTAATTAAGAAGAAATTTATTAGGAAAAAAGTGAATATTTTTTTAAAAAACTTCAGGAAGGCCCAAGAGTAGGAAAGACTATGTGAAAATTAAAAACACATATTATTTATTCCTGTCATTTTATTTTTCACAGTGTCCCTTGTTGAGAAATTAGTTTCATGGGCTGATTTATAGGTCGCTATTAAACCTAATCCACACGCACTGGTAGTCCAGCAGTCAAGAATAATCTAGAGAAAAATTTGCATCTTGATTCTGGACTGTGTGTTTACATCCAATGTTGATTTTTTATTTAATAACTTTTCAGATAAGAGTAAGTTTGCCAATTCCTCTTTGTGCCTATATCCACAGGTACTTTACAGGAAGAACAAACCACTATTATAGAAAACTGCCTGTCTATATGCAGACTTTTCAAATTAAAACAAATTGCATGCAAATATATCTTCCTCTGGAATTAAAACCAAAGAACTCAGTTTTAGCAAAAGAACAGAACCAACACGGGCTAAGCAGCATGCAAAATCTGGTAAACCAAATAGCTGTCAAGCAGATGGGTGGTATTATTGTTCAACATTTAGACTTACAGTTGTCCTAGAGAAAGTAATTAAGTCCTCTATTCTGCTCCTCTGCTTTTCTTTCCTCTGTTTACTCTGATAATTAGAATTTTAACAGTTGTCAGATCTGCTTTCTGAATTATATCATCAGGTCTCCCAGAAAAAAGAGACCAATTTTCATCTTTAAGGGATAGTGGCCACTAACAGGGCTACTTCATGGACAGCATATGTTTCAAACCTCTTGCACAGGTTTAATCTGAGTAACATTGCAAACAGCAAAATGATGTTTCCAGTTGCATTCTGCTGTCCTGCAGGACTGGAGAAGACTTGATGCCCTGATGAAGCATGCACTGCTGGGATTCAGACAAGATCTCCCTTTCCTGAATGGTCTGAAAACATTACATCTCCCTTTCCCCTCAAAAGGACTATATGATCATAATTAAGCCTTCACCTCCCCATTCCTCAGGCTGTAAGTTTCATGACCAAAAAATATTCTTTGTTAGCCTTTCCTGATAACAGTAACCACTTCTCACAAAAATTAATTTTAAAACTTTCTGGTTCTAATGGCAGGCTGGTCTTGCAGCAGCAGATCTTCCTTCTGACCTACCCCGTTTCAAAAGGCTAAGAATAAAACCTTCTTTAATGGGAAAGGTAGAAATAATATCTCAGCACATCCATCTAACTCTTTTGCCCAATGGAACAGTGAAAGATGTGAAAGACATTTAGAAGTGATATCGCTGAATTTTATAGAGCTTATTTGTTACCTTTCCATAACGAATCTTAAGAGGACAACAAGGCAATTAGTTATAATTTCCATACACAAAATTCCATATACAATGACCAGCCCACATAATGGATTACTATGTTTTCAGGCACAAATTGAATACAAAGTTTGATCACAAGCCACTGGAAGTCACTCCCGCAAGAAACGCACCAACTAAGTTATTAAGACTCCAACATCACAAGTATTTTGTTTTTAAAAAAGTTAAATTTAAGAGAAGAAAACAGACAATGAGGTAAAGTAGCTTTATATCTCTGGCAGAAGGCTGTACACAATTCAGCAAAGTATCAAACCATACGATGTCCTAATTTAAAAGGATTTCAATGTCAGGCCTAGCCAGATCGAAAACCAGCAAGGCCCACATAAAGCTACCCATATCACTAGACAAGGAATCAGATGCATGTACAAAATGGAAATTTGCTTCAAGGCAATAAAGCAAAACCCAAGTTTGACCAGTGCACACTGATGTTAAACAGATCAGCTTGGCCTTCCAAAACAAAAACGAGACTTGAAAGAAACAGGGGGCTTCTAGCTCACCCTTTAACTCTGTGCTTGTTCTTGTCTATCTGAATTGCTTACCTCTCATCACTACACAGTGATCTAACACAGAAAGGTAAAAACAATATATGACAAATTGCAGCAGAACCTAGAAATTACATACTGGGCATGGTAAACAGAAGCAGAAACAAGTACATGCCTTCACAATCTTCTAGAAATGGTGGGGGTGTGGGTGGGTGTGGGGATGTGTGAGGCACACCTTTCAACATATTTCCTCAGTAAGGCAAAAAATTAACCTGTTTTGTCTTGCACAATCTAAATAGCAAACCTTCCAAGATTATTGTGGTAATGCTCAGGTCACTGTAATGTGGCAATCTCTCCTAGTGCTTCATAAAGATTTTTTGGGATAGCTCTAATGAATATGAATGTCATAATATTCTTGTATTTATTTCGCTGGACAGAGCCTTTTGACTCAGCCCAGATTATTTTCAGCTGACTTCTGCGACAACAGCTGCAATAAAGGCCACACAAAGGAAAATACAGATAAGAAGGCAATGCAAACGAAGAATAAATGCAACTCAGGAAAGAGGCATTAGGTCTGATTCAGCCTCTGAACTACAGGAGACGGAACTGCTTCTATAGAGTATCTGGTAACATAAAGATAGAAGTAACATAATTTTTATACCATTTCACAAAAAGTCCGATCATTGCTAACATCAGTTTATCTTCACTATGGCTAGTAACATCACACACCAATTATGCATAGGCCTCCAATATCAGTAGTCTAAACACTACATAAATTAGACCTTCTTTTGCAGGTTACAGGACAAGGAACAAAATTCTTATTCTATTTACATCAGCAGCAAAATTTTTGTTAGTCATGGTGCATTCAAGACACTGAGCAGCTTATCCACATAAGAGCTCATCGAGTCACTACACCAGAAAAAATAGTCCTATTCACAATAATGGCAAATTCATGTTAGATGTAATTTATTTTTTGTACCCCTTCTTCTACACCCAATCTGCCAGACAATGCATCACTCAGTATCTCGTGAGCTATCTGACATGAACTTAAGACTATGAAGCTTTCATTACCCTCTTCTTGAAAGTATTATGCTCTCATTTAGTTTCTTGTAAGCCAAAGTGAAGATGTGAATGAATTATAATTACCTACACACAGAGTAAAATTGTACTTCCTCAATTAAACCTTTACATCTGGTTACCACTGTCTCCTTCAGCTTAAAACCACTACTAGACATTTTTGCTGTAACATCACATGCCTAAAAGGCTTTCTTTAACCTCTTCTCTACAGAGCAACACTTCAGAAAAAAAACTAATCCAGGACTGCTGGTGGACATCAGGCTCAACGTGAGTCAGCAGGGTGCCCTGACAGCCAAGAGGGCAAACCACTCCCTGGGATGCATCAAACACAGCACGTCCAGCCGGTCAAAAGAGGGGATTATCTCACTGTATTCAGCCTCGGTGCAGCCTCACCTTGAGCACCGTGTGCAGTTCTGGGTCCCACAATTTTAGAAGGATGTGAAGGTACTTGAATGTGTCCAGAGGATGGCAACAAAGCTCGTGGAAGGGCTGGAAGGCATGTCCTGTGAGGAGCAGCTGAGGACTCTGGGTTTGTCTAGTTTGGGGAGAAGGAGACTGAGGGGCAACCTCCTTGCTCTCTACAGCTTCCTTAAGGGGGGACGTGGAGAGGGAGGTGCTGAGCTCTTCTCCCCAGTATCCAGTGATAGAACACACGGTAACGGTTCAAAGCTGTGCCAGGGGAAGTTTAGACTGGACATTTCTTTACTGAGAGGGTGGTCACACACAGGAACAGGCTCCTTAGAGGCGTGGTCGATGCCCCAAGCCTGCCAGCCTGCCAATGCCCTTAATAACAAGCTTTAATTTTTGGTCAGCCCTGAAGTGGTCAGGCAGTTGGACTAGATGACTGTTGTAGGTCCCGTCCAACTGAGCCATTCTACTCTATTCTGTTCTGATCTGAACACAAACAAAACCAATCATCCAAGCTACCCTCATCATTGACCTTTCTCTCCAATTAACCTCTATTTGGATACCACTTGATTGGAATACAGTGAAATTTATTTCCTTAAGATTCAGTTCCTCTGAAAAAAAAAAAACCAAACAATTGTAACTAGAGATTAAGTCATCATG
This sequence comes from Rissa tridactyla, assembly GCF_028500815.1. NCBI lineage: Eukaryota > Metazoa > Chordata > Aves > Charadriiformes > Laridae > Rissa > Rissa tridactyla. The sequence continues at coordinate 42,034,972 of NC_071497.1, read as the reverse complement.
AAATAAACAGCATCCTTCTTTCCAGAGTTGTGATTCTTTGTGCTACCAGTGAGGGGGAGTTGCATATACACCCATCCTTAGCACTTTTCTTTCCTTTTAGACACTGCACTTTAAGTTCTGCAATTAATAAATAAGCAATGATTCCCTAATTTCCAAGCATAAGTGGAAGAACATACATTAAACTGTACACAGCAAGTTAGAATATCAGTCCTCTCTTGAGAGGGGTCATATACAACCTGTAATGTAAAAGAAAACAGCATATTCCTTTGTATTAGTATTTCAAGGAACAGCATTCGCTTCTACTCGTACATACCAAAATTACAGGAGACGGGGGGGAAAGCCTAAAAAAGTTCCTACCAACTAAGCTGTGGAGAAGATTCTGCAAATTGGTAGCACGATACAGAAATACTCTCTTTTGTTTCACCATTTAAAAAATAAAACAGGTTGGACGAACACACAACACAACACAGGTACACAATCCTTTTAGACACAGAGAAGAATGACTAGCATTTCTTTCTTCAATTAAATTGTAAGTTAACAGTATAGGGCTTCATATTTCCAACAATTATGCTTCTTTAATAGCCATGCAACTTTGCTAAATTCAAGCTTTACCCCTGACTTATACAGATTTAAGAAAAGAAAACACATGGTCCAAATCTTTATTACAAGTATTTGAACATCAGCTAAAATACTGCCTATGGTATTGACATCCAAAGCTATTCATATAGTGTATAGAGTTGTCTTGCTCATAGTAAGTAAATTCCTCTCTCTGAAAATCTCTAGAACATTTTTTTTTAAGACTGTCTAACATTTACTATACTAATGAAGGACTTAACCTTTCGTGGAAATTCTTCGGCTCTACAGAGTTAAAGAATTTCTACATAAGCATAAGGAAACAGAGGCACAAACAGAAAATGACTTGTCCAAAGTCACTGAGAAACATATGACAGAGAGATAAAAGACACAAATCGCATACATTCTAGCCCATTAGACAACACTGATTCTCAAGGATTTCCTCAAAGACAATCTCTTATTCAAGCTAAACTCCCTAAGCATGACACAGTGGTTTATGCAATAGTGAAGGGCAATATTCCACCAAAAAGAAAACGACCACACAACAATCACGGCACAGTATTTTCTTTCCAGTTATTATACACACTTACTTTTGTATGAACTCTATCTAATGACAGCATAGTAAGTTTAAGAAAAAATGATACAGATTTATTCTATCATCAGTTGAGGCTGCTGAAATTCTGTGAAAAAAAAGCATTCACATAGTCACATCCAATGAAAGTAAGTTTGCAAATGAAAGAATGCATTTCTCTTTGGCATAAAAAACCACAAACTCATACTTTTCTCCTCTCTGTCCCTTCACTACTCTCACCCAGAAATAACCACAGATAAAATCTTCTGAATAAAGATGTATTTATGGCACTAAGTACACCTGACAGAAAACGAAAAATGTATTCTTCAGAAGAATAAAAATAACTTCATGACATCCACATCAACATTTACACCTTTTTGTTGTACATTATTTTAACACACTCCCACAGACACTTGTCCCTGGAGTCCATTGACAAGGTTTCATGCTATTCACAGGCATTAAATCAGGCTATTCATTCTTTGCAAACAAGAAGAGATAAGTTTCCTCAGAAACATCTAGAGCAAAGACTTTCAGTGATTCACTCAGTCAAACTTATAATGCAGCAACAATTAGCTATGTGGGCATTTACATTGGAGACAGGGCACTGACATTCAAAGCAACGAGCCATTGATTTGGGGAATTCTCAGTCAATTACTCCTGCATATTCTATGCATATGACCTTTTTAATGTGCTAATAGTGGCTTGCCACTAAGATTTTTGTCGCATCTGTTCATGAAAAACCTCAAAATTTAGGAATGCCACCCTTGGCATGAAATTAAAGCTATATAGTTCTGGTATACCAAGAGGAGGGAATTCCTTATGAATTTGGGTCAGTTGATGGGAGATGAGCCCTTTCAATGTACAAAATAGGAACACAGTGGTAGGTCTCCTGGCCTCTTCTCCTTGGATGCTCATATATGTCATTTAGTTGTGTATTATGATACTTTATTACAGTCACTGTTTGAAATATTTCAATACTGTCACATAGTTAATCAAGATTTATAAAACAAACACGTCTAGTGAACGTACTAGTAGGGAGGAAGGACAGCCTTACAGTTTGGCTCCAGGACTCAGAAGCCCAAGAGTCTGATTCTCAGTTCTGACATATCTCACACATGACACTCAGGAAGTCATTTAAGTTTCCAAGGCCTGTTCTACTTCACCCCTACAGGAGCCTGATTAGTATTGCTCTAATTTTAAAGTTTAATAGTACAGTGTACTTAAAAACAAACAAACAAACAAAAAAAACCAACCAAAAACTAAAAATACTTGTTTGATAACATCAGATTTTCTTCCATTTTCAAGGAAAAAGTATTAGTTCTTCCCAACGATTTACAAAGTTCCTTTTGCTGCAGTAGCCTCATGGACTTTATTCCGCCAGATTACTATAACTGATGCTGTGCAAATTATATTTGAGCAAGTCATCTGTCTTTAAATTATGTACAATAATATCTGTATAATTCATGACTAGTAACTTCATGAAAATATAATTCATGGTATTGCTTACCTATAGAATTTCTATTAAAAGTTGAATCATCACACACCATTTGTCATAGCCATCTAAAATAAGTATTATTTCTATAGTAAAATGCGTAACTAAGTCTTACTAATTTTTAAATACTTTTGAAATACCCACAAAGTTACCAGCCCTCACCAAGGAGAAAATACTTAACATATTCTACGTTCCTATAACTTACAAAGTAAAGTAACTATGAGGTCCTAAATTGGTCTCAGAAGTTGGTGGGATGTGCCATCAAGTTTCAAGACACAAAAGATTTTTTAATTCCAAAGCTACATGACAGAAAATACAAATAATGAGCATTTCCATGATCTTAATTTTAGCAACATTAATAATAATGACAGCCATTTATGATAAAACTAACTGGAAAGTTCAGCCTGTGAATACCCTTCTTGGTGAAAGTTAAATTCTTTAATTCAATATTTGACTTTATTTTTGAGAGCTGTACTACTGTTTACACACATAATAAGATTTTTACAACTGGCATACTTTCATGCATTTTTTAGATCCGGTTGGCACAAAATATGTTGTCTTCAAAAAAAAAAGAATCTGGTGAGTCGAAGATTGAAGATTTTTGTTTGGGATTAATCTCATGTAATATATGCATCTTGCTGTAAATGTAAAAAACAATTCCATGTATATCAAAGGACTCTAACGTTTCTCAAATATTGTTTCAGGAAAGAATTGTTTCACCCATCCCTCAGTCTTCACAAGATTCTTCACCCATCTTTTGAAAGACCCATCTTTTTGTCAAAAAAAGCACCTTCATGAAAAAAGTAAGTATAGTGAAACATATGGCTTAGGGAAAAGGAAAGAAATTATGGTTTAAAAGTATACCAAGTGCACAAGGCTGCTCCATTAACAGAAAAATTGTGTCTAGTACCTTCAAATGGGTTCTTCTTGTTGCTCTAACTCTCCATAACATCTCCCTTAAAACCCAGCTGTGACTGGCATCCCTTATGACGCATTCATCCATGGTATCCTATGGTTAATTTCATGTGGTGACCATCCAGCTGGCCCATGTGCATGTGCCAACTAGATGGAGGTCTGCTGCCAAACAAAATGTGGAACAACAATCTCTCTCTTTGACCCTGCCCTCATTTTTAGAAAACATATAGGAATAGAATTGTTTTCAAACCTTTATCCTGCTTTCAAGCTTTGTTAAAATTGACTAATGTGTTCGATTCTTAGCAGCCAGAGACATGAAGATGTGGAATCACACAGCTCTCATTTCCCAAGGAAACTAAGATAAAAAAGCACTTATTATCAAACTTGATCCGTACCTACAAGTGAAAATATAACCTTCAGGATCTGTTTCCGACTCATACTTTGCCACTGCCACGTTTTCTAAAGGCATGTTTCCAGTGAGAGGCAAGTATAGCAGCATTTATGTTCTTTTTACAAACCAACCATTACAGGAAAACCACAAACGCTCAGCAGGCCTGTTTCTATCCAAGAGATGGCAGTAGTGAACAAACATCCACGTGGAGAGGAAGAGAGATTGCAACAGGGAGGAAAAAAGGATAAACAAGTAAAAGGGCTTTCTGGCAATGCCAAAATTCAACAGACAGAAGATTTTCATAGACCTGTCAGTAGCTCACTATATACTTTGATAAATATCTCAATTTCTGCTTCCAATATCAGAAGATGATGAATTCTTATGACACAATTTTTGAACCTTGAAAAAAGAAGGGAAAATGAACATAAAAACAAGTAAGAGCAAATAATCCATCTCATTCAAACTAAAGTGAATGTTACTTCATTTGATGTCCGCAGAGAAGAAAGCTTTCCTTTTACAAAAAGTATTCAGAGAGTTTGCACTGGCGGGGGCGGGTGGTGGTGGTGGCGGGAAGGAGCTTCAGATCCTTATAATTACATATTGGAAAAAAATACCAAATTCTTAGGATTCTCCTGGTTTTCAAAAGCCTGTCACTAGAATGTCATGCCCCACAAATTTTACCTAAATCATTCTTCATTGTGATATAGAGCAGTAACCATTACCCCATTTTAGTTATTCTTCCACATCAAAATGGCGATTTGGAAATTTTTTTGAGAGGAGTCGAAGGTAGTGGTTTAATTACCTGTATTTGTGAACCAAACCCAAAAATAAAAGTGGCGATTTCTGCCAACACTTGTGAGGCATTGGTCTTCCTTAATCTTTAGTTTAAATGAAAGGCCAGCTACACTATCTGACAGTGTACTGTAAAAGCATACTGTACTGGAGTTTCGCCACTAGGGCAGATGCCTGTGAGTGTCAAGACTGCACGATACAAAATTTGGTACCTCTGCTAAATCAGAAACAAAGCTGGGAACTTTTTACTGCCCCTCTCTGTAAACCGTTTAGGAAGGTGTCTGTGTTGCACTGATCTCGTAGACGTATCACAAAAGGACATTTTATCGCTTGGTTTCCGAAGTTCCTAGAACGAAGGGGAACAGCAAGATGCAGGCAGACGCAGACGGGAAGTCTCTCTTTTCAAATGCTTTCACTACCGGACGACATGGACCAAGTCCCAGCTGTTAGCTGGGACGTGCATGCGGTGTTTCTTTTATCACAGCCATTCCCACCTTCCGCAGCCCGCAGCCGAACCGGCATTCCCGCGAGAAGCCTCAACCCTTGTTTGTGGGAGTCCAACACAACTGCTTCCCCCGCGGCGAGAGGCACGCCGGCAGCAAGGCACGAAATACCGAAGGTTACCTCACGAGTGAGGTAGCGGCAGCTAGTGAAGCCGCTGAGGCAAGGCCCGGGGCGGGACGCGGCGCACAGGCCGCACAACCGAGGGCAACACCAGCCTCAACGCCGCAGCCACCCGCCCCTGGCAGCGTAGAAACCTCGGAGGAGAGCCGGGCCCGCTCGCCACCCCCGGCCCGGCCCGGTTCCCCGCCGCCAGCTCCCTCAGCGGGGGCGCCGCGCCCGCCCCTCACTGCTGCCCCCGCGCCCGCCCCTCACTGCTGCCCCCGCGCCCGCCCCTCACTGCTGCCCCCGCGCCCGCCGCCCCGCCCCCGCCCCCTCCCCCTCCCCCTCCCCTGCGACTTACCGCGCGGCCAGGCTCGCGCTGATGGTTTGAAATGTTCGCGCGCTGTGCTCCCGCGCGCCTGCGCGGGACCGGGTGGGCGGGGGAGAGTAAGTCGAGGCGGGGTGGAGCTGCCGGTTGGCGGCGGCGTGTGGGGCGGATGGGGCGGCCTCGGCTGCCGAGGCGGTCGGCTGGAGAGCGCGGGCTCCTCGGCTGTTGGGTCGCTACCTCACCGCCTGGCTCCGCAGCTCCTCCCTGGCCACAGGCTTTTATCCTGCCGTCTCAAACGCGGGACCCCAGTGTGACCTGGAGCAAAAAGCCTCATCGGTCTTCACAGATGATAGGCTCGGGGGGCTCCTCGTGACTGGAAGCCACATGCGGGTGTTACCTGAACATCCAAAGCTTTGGTAGGTGGAACACAGCGAGATGGGTCAAGCCAGCTTTGATGCTGTGCGTGCAGCTAAGGTAGTAACTCCACAGGGAAATCAAAATGACGGGGACTTTATGCCCTGTGGCAAGCCTGCCAGGGCGCGTTTGTTGGTGGTGGACCTGTGATGGCCCTGTGGTGCCCAGCTGGTCCTGATCTCTTGACTGACTGTGAATGAAAGAAATCTTTCATTTCTTCTGGTAAGACTAAACACAAAACCTGACAAACTTTGTTGCCAGTTTTGTTGACATCAACAGGTCTTTTCACCACCTTGTGAAAAAAATGCAAACTGTGTGAGTACAGACGTACAGTAGATAACAAACTTTGCTTTGAGTAAACTTGGGGTTTGAAAAAATACCTGATTTTTCCAACTGAAATTTGTGCTGGTGCTAAAATCAGGAATATACACATGGTGTGCCTTACTATCCCTCAATTTGTTAAAAAACATCAGTAGTAAAGCTAGCAAGGCCCATATTATGTGACTTAACCAGTATTGAGTTATGCTGGTCCTCAAGGTGCAAAGCTACACAATCTTGACTTCTTAGTGCAGTTTTTGCTCATTGTCATGGGCCCACCTACATGATCATACTTTATTCACCTTCTTGTCGTTCTTTCTTTTTCACTCGTCTACTTGACTCCTTTTCCTGTTCACCCTGTTAGTTTTTCCACTACAGACTGGTTTTACCTCCATATCCGCTACTAGCAATGAAGAGCTGATGGGAAATTACTACAATATTCCCACCTGTTTTTTTTGAGAAGCCATCCCCCTTAAAATTCTTTTCTAGCATCTTCCTCTTCCCAAATACATACACTTAGACCACTCTGTCCTTATTTCCACCTTGAAGAAACTGTGGATAGTGAGGCATTCGTTGCGATCCTACCTAAAGAAAACCAAAACAAATTATTTGAAAGAACAATGTCACTAAGGGAAATGCTCTCTATCTTGAACCTAGGTCAGAGAATGAGTCTTTTCAGATGGATTTTAGATTAAATCCCGCTGACATCATTAGTCCAAATTGACAGGCTAGTTTGTATTAAGATTTGTGTTCAAGATTTTTGCTCTGCATGAACATAGGACTACCACTGCTGCGGAAGTTGCTGTTTTTACATTTTACCCAGTCCATCTGATGTCCAAACTCATTACTCTCATTCAGCTTTCATATTCTTCCTTTTAGATTTTGTGCAGTATGTCATCTTTTCTGATCACCACTGATTTCAATTTTCTGTAAAATGAGGCAAATCCCCTTCAGTACGGAGGCAAATTCAACCTACCTGTGTAGTGAAATCCCCATGTGTGAATAGTTATGTTACTTTTTTTCATTTCATCCTAACGAATCAGCAACACCTGATGAATTAAAGGCTTGTCTGTGGAAGTTTCAAAGTACTTTCTTGAGAAACAGCAATTGCTTATCAGGCAACCCACCAAGACAAACTGGCAAGGATGTTTCCCACACATCCAGCACATCTGCAGAGCACAACTCGGAGGTTTGGGTGTAATGCCCGTATTCGCACTGTGAGTCCAGTTCATAACTCATGCAAGTCTTTAATCATTCTACTCCTTCTCTTTCTTGTCAAATGAAAACACAGGAGAATATTTGTTGTCTGCCATCAATTGTGTTAACACTTCCTTATATGTCAGCATTATTAATTATTTCATTGCTGAAATGTGTAACTATTCTGCTACAGTGGAAGAAGCTTGAGTGGAAGAAGCTTGATAACATAATTTTTCACGTTTCTGACTGAACATATTCCATTGTTGTCCAATGCCTGTTTCTGTCTCATATTCACAGAGTAGCAAAAAGCTGCTTTTGTTAATCGCCTGATGTTTATACCATTAGCAGAGCCAATTTTCTTCTTGCTATGCAAGAAGCCATATCCCAGTTCTCATGCACACCCGAACATATGCCCAAAGATCACTGTAGTGTACCAGAAGCTGTGAAAAATAAACCCAGGAATTAAAAAATGGAAAAAAAGACATTTAAGAAAGTCCTGGGAAAGGGTGTAGCAGATAGATGTATAAAAAAAGGAATAAATATAATAGCAAAGATGAAAGCAAATGGCTAATACGCATAAGCTCCAGTGGGTGGAAAGAACATTTGGTAGTATTATCTTCCAATGACCCTCATTTTAAATAGTCACAAAATAAGTGGCACTGATATGAATAATTAATTAGGTAGTACAAATCAGAGGAATGCCAATACAAATGTTACTTCAGACATGCTGTATGCAGTTTGCCACTCTCCTACTTTTAATAAATGCAAAACATTTGAGTGTTAAAATAATGTTATTGTGACTATGTTTCGTAGCCTTGATCTTTAATAGCAGGTACTACTTACACATAGAGCTAATCCAGCTGCCTAGTCTCAAACAGAGAATTACTAATAGAATATCTTTCTAACTTAAAAAAAAATATTTGAAACTGTTAAAAGTCCCCAATAATAGTACTGATGTAGATAAGAATGCCATGACTTCCAAACTTGAATATTTAGAAAAGGATCTTCCAAATACTGCTGAATTGCTGGCTGCTCCCTGAGAACCCTAGCAATCTCCTCTTCCCCGAAGTATGTTGCAAAAGCCCGTTGTTATGCTTTGCACTTTGATGAGATACAGCAGATATTACCTTTTGGTTCAGGGCAAAATATCACCATTTTGTCTTTTGGCCAGTACTAATTTGGTAGGAAAAAGTCGCGTGGTGGAGCAAAAGAAGGAAGTATATCTTTGACAGGTTTTCGGAAAAAAAAAAAAAGAAGAAATGGAAAAAAAAGTCCCAGCTGCTTGAAGCTGCTCAGAGGTTTGGAATGTTAGAATAAATACTGGGGGAGATAGATTGATGGGACAAACTGCAGGTGAGGCACACAAAGGTGCATGGTAAATATAATTTATCAGTGCTCATGACCACAACATATGTAATATATTTTATGCACGTTACAGTGATTAGCTAAAGAGCACATACTGGTTTAAGCAACACAAGAGCTTCTGCTTAAACAAACAAACACAGTACCAAGCAAAATGCCCTCAGACCCCTTCGCTGAAGTGAACATGATAATGTACCTTCATATAGGTCTGTGGCTAGTTCAAAATGGTTTCTACAAGACAACAAGGAGCTAACATAGTCACTGTATACGTATTGTTGTCCTTGATGGATGGAATTGCAACTGCCCAAGTATTAGAGTGGCAAACAAAGCATCAGTAATATTTGAGAAGTTTCTTTTCCCACCAGAGAATACCACAGTGTGTAACAATTCACTAATACATTTTGAATAGGCAGATGTGTCATTTCTAGGTGGTGATTATACCTTTGAAAATTTCCCCACTAAAATACTGTATTTTGCACAACTGCTAGCATAATAGCTAGGCATGCTAACATCCTTGATTTTCAGGTGTTCATTCTCTCCCATATCTCCCATTCACTTTCCAGTATAATTTCATGGTTCAGCATTGCTTATGATTTCTGTGCTGTTCTAGGAAAGAAACAAAGAACCATCTTTGGTAAGGAGAATTGGAGTTGCTTCTTGGAGGCACTAGGGTCTGCAAATCTGATTGTGAGAAGTGCATGTCACACAGTCTTTATGTTGCCACTGGAATAGGATCCACAGGCTGGATCAATGGGCCAAGGCCAACTGTATGAGGTTTAATAAGGCCAAGTGCCAGGTCCTGCATTTCGGTCACAACAACCCCAAGCAACGCTACAGGCTTGGGGAAGAGTGACTAGAAAGCTGCCCAGCAGAAAAGGACCTGGGGGTGCTGGTGGACGGCCAGCTTAACATGAGCCAGCAGAATGCCCTGGTGGCCAAGAAGGCCAAGAGCATTCTGGCTTGTATCAGGAATAGCGTGGCCAGCAGGAGCAGGGAAGTGATCGTGCCTCTGTACTGGGCACTGGTGAGGCCTCACCTCGAGTACTGTGTTCAGTTCTGGGCCCCTCTGTGCAAGAGGGACGTTGAAGTGCTGGAGCGTGTCCAGAGGAGAGCTACCAGGCTGGTGAGGGGTCTGGAGACCATGTCATGGGAGGAGAGGCTGAGGGAGCTGGTCATGTTTAGCTTGGAGAAGAGGAGGCTGAGGGGAGACCTCATTGCCCTCTACAACTACCTGAAAGGAGGTTGTAGAGAGGTGGGTGTTGGCCTCTTCTCCTGGGTGAATAATGACAGGACCAGAGGAAATGGTCTGAAGCTGCGGCAGGGGAGGTTTAGATTAGATATTAGGAAGAATTACTTTACTGAAAGAGTGGCAGAAACCTGCCCAGGGAGGTGGTTGAGTCACTATCCCTAGAGGTGTTTAAGAAACATCTAGATTTGGCACTTCAGGGCATGCCCTAGTAGCAGAGCTTGCAGGGGTTGTTTTGTGTGTGTATGCTCAAAGGTCCTTTCCAGCCATGAAGATTCTATGATTCTATATTAAAAAAAATAATTGGCCCTGAACAGGCCAATGGTATTTAATGCTCCTTAAACCAGACCTTAGGAGTTCTCCTAGTAACTATTAAAGCTATGCCCTTGGTATTTCTGAGTCTTGTATAAAACATATATTCACAAGCATAAAACTTGGAAATTGTACCATACATCAATTACACAATCTCGATACAGTCAAGATTTTCACAATTTGTCTTGTTGTGTATCTTTCCAATATGTGCATTATTACAGAAGCTGAAGTATTTAGCTTGATTGAATATATTTCTATGTATAATTTATAAACTTCCTCACTGAATATAATCCTGAAAATCATTACTTTCTCTGTACTCTCAGTAGGTGCTATAGAAAAAAACATGAGTGAAGTCAATCATTCCCAAGACACTGAGACATGGAATAAAAATCTTCCATGATGTCCTGCTGCTGTTGTGGCATGGCTGAACGCTTGATGAAAACTGGAGAGCATTTCCTAAGCTTGGTCTGCAGGAACCAAGCACAGTGCATAGGAGCAGAGTGCTTACTCATTTTTATGGTATTCCGTGTGGATACTCTGAAAAGTTTCTATGGTATGTATGGAAGGAGCATAAAATACTCGCTACAGAATGGAAAGTTAATGACTTTGCCTTGACCCGTTCTCTTACTGACAGCGGCTAACAATATGAAATATTTCAGTGAGAATTTGAGTTTCATGTGTGTGACTATTTTCCTACTTGCTTTATATAAAATACTCTCCTTAAGTAGAAGAGGTATTTACACATTCTGGAACCTGAAAAGTTTTAGCAAAATTTAAGATAATAAAAAGGGAAATGCTGATTTTATTGGCAGCACGTAGGAGCCAAAATAACAAATCAACAAAATGTGATAAAGATCGCACTTGAACCAATTTACAGAGGTTTGGAGCTGTGGGAAACTGCCCATTGAGAATCAGAATGCAACTACAAAACTTTATATTCTTTCATGACTTACATCATTATTCAAACTCATGTCAAGTTATGAGGCATTAAATCTTAGAAAATGAAGTTACCATCATAATATAAAGTACATCAGTGAACTCAAAAACATCACAGACTGAAAGTCTTCAGTTTTTTTCCCTTGCAAACTTGATTATGGCAAGTGAGATTTTCAAATTAAGAAATTAAATCTCAATAAATTCATTTTTCTTCAGTTTAAAAGTATGAGAAACCTGATCACTATTTGAAACTAAAATTTCAAACCAGCCCACAACACTGTAAAATGTTGCAAGTAAAACAGTTTATAAGTTCTTATTCCACTAAATACAGACATTTTGAAATAAAAAGCAAAATTCACACACACAAAAGGTATGCCTCAACTTTCCATGGCATGATACAAATTACAGGTAAAAGCAGAATGTTGCCTTATAACATCCCGCTGTACTAAAAATGTTCATGGAGGAGACCACAAGTGTGAGAATACAAGGAGTAAATATAAGCATGTAAGTGGATAAATTTCTTGTATAACTGACTTTTATCATCTGGATGAAATGCTTTTATTAAAAATGGAAGCACAGTTGCCAACCTGGCATAGTTTTGTTTGAAACATGAGACTTTTCATCTATAAGCCTTCCCAAGCATATGTCTCCATCAAAACCAAATCAATCCAAAGTGTAAACATAAATACTATACATCAGATGAAAAATGAAGAATTTATCAACTTATCAATCCATGAATTTCCACCTATTAACAGCAGTATTCCTAATGCTGACTTTTGTGGTGCATATTAAAAAAAAAAAAAAGTAATAATGAAGGCCACAGAACATGGAAAAGAAGACATGGATGCAGAGACAGTGAGAAGATACCTCTCTTTGGTATTAACCCAATCTCATGTAGGCATCTTTAGCTAATCAGTTTGAGAAATCATCTTCCTGGTCTACATTTTTCAGCATTTGCTGAATGTTGTATATGATCCTTTGCTCACAGTAAGATAGGCCAGTCTGCTAGTGTAGCCTTCATGCCTTTGCAAATTACATATTTTTTCAGTATTACAGACCCCTGCCTCACAAAAAAAGTCCATAAGTAGGGATACCCTTCAAAATGGAAAAGATCTCCATTTACTGAGTATTAAAGTCACTACCAAAATAGTATATAGCAAGTCTGTAGAATCACAGTCATTCCAGTGTTGCTCCAAACGAGGCTGAAAGAATACAGCTCTGTGACAGAAAACAAGAACTGCAATTTGTGGACTGGCAGCTTTGCCCGCACATTCTCTATACATTAACTGAAAACCTCATATTTCTCATTCCTTCGTTTAGTTTATTGGACACTACAATATGGTGCTTCTTTGACCTCCCAAAGGAAATACAACTCCAATATTCAAGTGCCTTCACTGCTTCTTTAAACAGTTTGTCATCCACACTCCTTTGCCTGCAATACTTATAGTTGCAAATCTGTGGAATGCACTCTTTCATAAATCTCCTCTCAGTTGTTTTAGCAATCCTTCTTCCTTTATTGGTATTAACCTTTCTTTAACCTTGTCTATCTTCAGATTTAGTCCCTTCCTTGTGACATCCCAGACAAAATATCAATTTGTTTTCCATCATTCTCTCATTAAAACAGTGTTCCTTTGTTTCCTTAATTTCCTTGCTGCATTAACCGAGTATTTACATTGCATCACCTTTAAATGTTCTAGAATTTTTTATGGTGAATATGATTCACAACTGATAATCATTTACATGCATATACAGCATACAGTTCAAAAGTACTTTATATAGCTTTGTACAGACCATGTAAAGCTCAGTTTAAAGGCATTGTTTCAGATCTCTCTCTAAATGAAAGATGTACATGCAAATACATGATAAATACATAAATAACATGATAATACAATAGCAAAGGCAAATATTTTACTATGATGGACATAAGGTTGAGAATATGTATCTGTAAATTACAAATAAATAAATTCAATACCGATTGTGTTGAATTAACCCAAATCTGAACATCACAATGCCAAGTTGTTAAGATCATACACAAAATAGATCTAAATGTATTGAGAAGCACAAAGTAAGAGCCAAAAATCTCATAAGGCTGTTTGTGCAGTAATCACAAGTTTAAGACATAGTGGGTTTTGCTCTGTACAAGATTTTATTGATTTTGAAAATTGTTTCCTGCCCTCTGTTTCTTTTGCATCCACAATGTCACACTCCTTGTTTTCTGTCAGCAGTGTCCCTGGAAGCTTCCTCAAGAGCATTAGCTGAAACCTTGAATTCACCTATGCATTTCCTTACATTTTCAGACTTCTTTCATTTCATAGGACATAAAATAACTCTGGGGGCAGCTACAACGTCATTAGAGGTTCTTTCATATTTGACCTTATAAAATAGTTTTTGTGATTAAATAATAAAATATCAAACAAGAATACAAATCTGAATCCCCTCCCTTCTAAGTGCTACCATATGGACCTCATAGTGACCTGAAAAGTGCAAGTAATCTTCTTGCCTATTAAACTCTTATCTGAAATTCACTGGTCGGGACAAAGCATCACATAAAAACATTGTGCAGGGAGCCCTGTATACTAAGCTCTGGTGTGTTCGTCCTTTAGGTGCTCCCCGTTCTCTTATGTCTTCCCCACTGTGGGGGCAGGACTGTACGAGGGAGTCTTTCAGTTACTGATACAAATAAAGGTGTCATAAAACCGCAGAATCTGCAGTGAGCAATAAAGCTAGTGTATGCAGTTCTGCATCCATGAATAACATCTCAGAGTTACGTATCTAGGACTACCACTGTAGACAGATAACCCAGCTTGCTATACCAGTGTCCTGATCCACTATAGTAATTTCTTTGCTCTTAAACTACAGTTCATACAAATGGGAACAGAAGAATAATTAATATTTCCAATTTTAAAAGTTAAACATTTAGAAATACTAGCTGTTCTCAATTCCCTAAATATCAAGAGTCCTAAAAATTTCTCACTGACTTGGTTCTTACTTCAGATGATCAGATTGTACAAATTGACCAAATGGCCAGTGACGTTTGGAAAAACTCAAGAAACAGGTGGTATTTGACTGTAAGAGAACAGAGCTCTTACCCTGTTCCCCTATGAGCTGCATCTATGCCTGAATGTAAAATGTGTCCAGCCCAACCACACCAAAAAGCTAATGACCTGCACATCTGTTTCTATCTTATCTGGAAATGTGACTCTCTCTCCTTGCAGTCACAGTGCCTTGTGTACAAGCATATCGTAGCCAGTAAAATGATATTCAAAATGCACCTAGTGGGCAATTAATTTTGTGGAGAGTGCACTGGATGAACCATGAGTCTTCTGGGTGGCTGAAAGCATTTTATTTCCTTCCTCCAAGTGCCAATTTTTCCCCATCTGGTAAATGAGCAAAATTATACTGGCATTGTAAAATGCTCTAGGAATGAGGACTAAGGAACATGGAGACACTCAAGGCCAGGCTTGATGAGGCTCTGAGCAACCTCATCTAGTTGAAGATGTCCCTGCTTACTGCAGGGGGGTTGGACTAGGTGACCTTAGAAGGTCCCTTCCAACCCAACACATTCTATGATTCTATCATGTAAAAAGTAAAACTAATAGGTATTGTAGAGGAAAAAAGACATTCAAATGATAGGAGTCAAGAAACTTGGTTCCTCAGAGTCTTCATTAATTGGCTTTGTCATTTTAGGAAGTCATTAACCTTTGCCTTTTCCATGCACTAACTAAATACTATAAGGCCATTATTAAAATTAAAAAAAAAATTAAAGCATCAGTAGCTTTAGTAACTGAGTAGGAAAATTCAAGCATCACTGGGAAAGTATCTAGAAAGCAAAAAGGCTTCTGAGTGGCTTCCCAGTGAGTGTATTTACTGGGAGTATATGGGATACAGCAGTGGAGTGTTCTAAATGTGATAATAAGTAGCTGTACATTACAGCATATAAAGTGCTGCAAATAAGTAACTGAATTAGGTAGGGAGACATTATCTATCTTCAGTGGTTCCAACTTTCTTAATGTTCAAAACCTATGTAGTGGCTGCAGGACTGATTGTCACCTCCCAAAACCCCTTCTCCGTGCTATGTGGTGAGCGCTGAGCTGTTGATGGGAACAGATGGCCAAAAGCACAAGGAGACTGGGAGCTTGACCCCCATCTGGAATTTTTCTCAGGCTGTAACAAAGGTGGAGCAAAAACTCCGCCAACAAGACCTTGTGCCTCCGTTGCCAGAGCTGCCCTTGTGCTGCTGCTGACATCTTGATGATTCACACTTTGCCAGCACTCTGTTCAGTGATGACTGCTCTGTATCTTCAAGAGGAATCAAAAATGGAACACAATTAAATGCTACTCTGAGTTGTGCCAGTGCATTAATGGGAATGGGAAAGGCATGTGAAGACTGATCTGTAACTGGATAATGGTGTGATACCCATTTGTCATGGAATAAAGAAAGCCTAATTAAGAAACAACAGGGAGAAAACACAAGAGGTCTGTTCTTTTAAGAAAGTCTGCAACCGCTGAAGAAAAGGTTTTAAAATGTCATTTTGCTAGCTTTGGCAGCAGCCTATTTAAAATTACAGTAAAATCTATTTATTACTTATTCAGAGAACTTGTTACCATTTTAGATCTAGAAAAGTCATAGTAGGCCAGTTACAAATAATGATATAATTAAAAAGATGTAAAATATTCTCTATAGGAAAAACATTATTTTTTCTGTCAGTTGTGGATTTGAGGTTGAGAAATTTCTAGTAGCTTTATGCTCATCACCAGTTCTCATTCATATCCACATGATAAAATTCCTTAACCAACATGTGTCAAAAGTAATTTATCATATTTTATTTAGCACTGTTACAAATCCGTAGTATCGGTCTCCGCTTGTTCACGATTTTAAACAGACAGGTTTAACAGTGGCTTGTTATGAATTCATTTCAGGCTCCAAAAACTCTCTGTTTCTGTATAGTGCAGCTGCATGCATATCAGCTGCATGCTGTACAGCCTTTGCTGATAGCCTGGCAAAGCCTTTGGCCCTGTGCTTAAGGTTAGGCAGAGTATTGTGGCAAGGGATAGTGCAACTGATCTGCATGCACTGTTCCTCAGCATAACAAAGTTCCTTAGCATAACAAAGCTATGCAGGGGGAAGATTAGAAGGGCCAAAGCTCAATCAGAACTCAGCTTGGCCACTGCAGTTAAAGATAACAAGAAGAGATTTTTCCAGTATATCAACAGAAAAAGGAAAACTAGGGAAAATATAGGTCCACTGATGAATGAGACGGGTGCCCTAGTGGTGGAAGACACAGAGAAGGCAGAGTTACTGAATGCCTTCTTTTCTTCGGTCTTCACTGATAAAGCCGTCCCTCACACATCCCATACCCTGGAGGCAAGGGGGAAGGTCTGGAGAGAGGAAGATTTTCCCTTAGTTGAGGAGGACCGGGTCAGAGACCACTTGGCCAAGCTGGACATTCATAAGTCCATGGGCCCTGACGGGATGCACCCGCGAGTGCTGAGAGAGCTGGCAGATGTTATCGCTAGACCACTCTCCATTGTCTTTGCAAGGTCATGGGGAACAGGAGAGGTGCCTGAGGACTGGAGGAAGGCTAACGTCACTCCAATCTTCAAAAAAGGCAAGAAGGAGGACCCAGGGAACTACAGGCCGCTTAGTCTCACCTCCGTCCCTGGGAAGGTAATGGAGCGACTCATTCTGGACGTCGTCTCCAAACACATAGAGGAACAGGAAGTTATTGGAAGTGGTCAGCATGGATTTACCAAGGGCAAATCATGCCTGACCAATCTGATAGCTTTCTATGATGTTATAACGGGTTGGCTGGATGAGGGGAGAGCCGTAGATGTCATCTACCTTGACCTTAGCAAGGCTTTTGACACTGTCTCCCATAACATCCTCATTAGGAAGCTGAGGAAGTATGGGCTAGACGAGGTGACAGTGAGGTGGATCGAGAGCTGGCTGAGTGACAGAACCCAGAGGGTTGTGATCAGCGGCACAGAGTCCAGTTGGAGGCCTGTAACGAGTGGTGTCCCTCAGGGGTCAATACTTGGACCAATTTTGTTCAATATATTCATTAATGACCTAGATGAGGGGACAGAGTGTATCCTCAGCAAGTTTGCTGATGATACCAAGCTGGGAGGGGTGGCCGACACTCCGGAGGGCCGTGCTGCCATCCAGCGTGACCTGGACAGGCTGGAGAGCTGGGCAGAGAAGAACCTAATGAGGTTCAACAAAAGCAAGTGTAGGGTCCTGCACCTGGGAAGGAAGAATGCCAAACACCAGTATAGGTTAGGGGCGGACATGCTGGGAAGCAGCTCTGAGGAGAAGGACCTGGGGGTCCTGGTAGACAGCAAATTATCCATGAGCCAGCAGTGTGCCCTTGTCGCCAAGAAGGCCAATGGCATCCTGGGCTGCATAGGGAAGACTGTGGCCAGTAGGTCGAGGGAGGTCATTCTCCCCCTCTACTCTGCACTGGTGAGGCCACAACTGGAGTACTGTGTCCAGTTCTGGGCTCCCCAGTTCAAGAGGGACAGGGAACTACTGGAGCGAGTCCAGCGAAGGGCAACCAAGATGATTGTGGGACTGGAGCACCTCCCTTATGAGGAAAGGCTGAAAGAGCTGGGACTCTTTAGCCTGGAGAAGAGAAGGTTGAGGGGGGACCTGATTAATGTTTACAAGTACCTAAAGGGTGGGTTTAAGGAGGACGGAGCCAGGCTCTTTTCAATGGTTCCCAGCGACAGGACAAGGGGCAATGGGCACAAGCTAGAACATAGGAAGTTCCGTTCAAATACACGGAAAAACTTCTTTACAGTGAGGGTGACAGAGCACTGGAACAGGCTGCCCAGGCAGGTTGTGGAGTCCCCTTCTCTGGAGATTTTCAAGACCCGCCTGGATGCAGCCCTGAGGGATGTGCTTTAGGCAACCCTGCTCTAGCAGGGGAGTTGGACTAGATGATCTCTAGAGGTCCCTTCCAACTCTGAAGATTCCGTGATTCCGTGATCAGGCTAACTTCCTCAGCACCTCACAAATGCTGGTGGTTGAGTGGAAAATGGTTGCCTGAATGTGCCCCCTTTGAGCACACCAGTGGCACAGAGTAAGCCAGAAAAATCTGGCTCTCAGCCGCGTGATTCCTCTGGTTTATCAGTCACTGTGTGTGTCTCTTCATCCTTCTGGTTACTAATGTCTCTGTGGATGTTCTCGAAAACATGGCAGAAATCAAGACTTCTTTTGTCTGGCTCATCCCTTTCAGCAATCAAATGTTCCCCTAAGTCCCCTGCAGCATGCAGCCAGATAAGGCTGTGCTACCTTAGATGTTGTACCTATGCAATTAGATTTAACCACAAATTGCTTATATGAGCATAATTTTAATATATTTTTATATATATATATATGGATGGAGATATATATATATGGATGGAGGATATATATATATGTGTACACTCCATCCATAAACATATATATATATATGTATCGATATATGGGGGTTTTGCATGTTGGAGCTCTGGTGGCAGACATTTGCAGGCTTTTCACATGCTTCTGCAGAAGGTAGGTAAAAGTCCACAAAATTCAGGTCCTCTTGGCCAATAGCCAGGGCTAGAGGAGGGTAACACTAATGCTTCTCTAGCCTATCGCCAGAAACAACAGCACTGGGCAATGAGACATCCCTAGGTGTGTCTAATTTCTCAGAGATGTACTGAGAATATGCATCTTCATAGCCCTGCCTGTTATGAAATAGGCTATTTTCCCACCAACAAAAATCATCTTTGCTTACTTTTTTTCAGAACCTTCAGCTTGTAAATATTTTGGAGTCTTTTATGAAGGAAGGTACTATGTGCATTTAACAATAATAATATTTTCTCTGCTAACAGCTATTTACAGTCTATGTTGTCATGCTGTTAAGCAGTAACAATCAAGGAACAGAGCATTTCCTAGGAATTAATGGCTGGCTGGGCAGAGTTTAAAGCCTGAGGTACAGCCAGAGGCTATTAACTCCAGCTGGTCATTAAAAATGCTTCGGAAATACCTTGCTCTAAGGTCAGTATTACTGTTAAAACAAATGTAGGCAGATGGATTTATTTCATGGGTTGCATTTTCAGTTGGTATGCACAGGGCTTTTCTAGAGAATTTGCACCTTCTTAACATGAACCAGCCAATTACTTGAGTCACCTCTCAGCATTCCAGTCATACAGTTTTAATTATACTTATTATGAAAAATGGAAACAGCACTCTGACAACTTTCAGATCAGTTTATCTGATTGCCATTTCAGATCTGCTGGCAGACATGAGATGTTTTTTGCCTACCAAACACAGAAACAAAAATCCTGAAATGTGTATATATATTCACCAAGAAGTAAGTACTCCATCTTCTTCTCCTCATTATCTAGTATGTTTGCACAAAGACGTGACCATTCAGAATACCAGCTGGCCAACAGGCCAGAATGAAAACTGAACACAGGCGGGATTTTATAGGCTTTAACAAGAGCCTATAAATAATAAATAATTCCACTTAAAACATCTTCCATGGAGACAGTGTAGTAGCAGAAGAAGAATTCAAGAAAATACATTTGGAATCGATTTGCTGGAACAGAAAAGGAACATTCAGTGGAAGTATTCCTGCTCATAAGTGGAGATGGGCACAGCTGGGAATAAAACGGGAATTGATTTAAGCTCTACAAACTACTGAATAAATCTTGAAACTTATGTGTCTAATAGGTCAGTTATCTTTCAGAACAGCCATCCACACATGGCTTTATATTTTTGCAATATTCTGATTTAAAAAAAAAAACAAACACAAAAATACTGCTGTTGCTGCTGGGGGAAAAAAGGAAATTCTGGAAGTTTAGTAGAAAATACTATTTTTTACTGGCTTATGCGTTCATACTGTGGTAACACAAATAAACCCAGGTACAAATAAAGATGAAGCTTCTCGGGCTGCTGATTCTGTAATATCTGAGCCTTTTATCTCACTACTGATTTTCAGACTAAAAGTCAGACGACTTACCTGAGACTTCTGAGCTTGATCGGTGCATAAAATGAGTTCTGCTCTTGTCAAATGACAGATTTTTATTTCGCCAGCATTTAACTCCCCGGGTGAGTACCTTTAGGGGGCGGTGGCAGGGCTTTGGGATTTAACCTCACCACTTCCAGTAAGATGAAGGTAAGTATCACCACATTCCCCTCAGCTACTGTTAGAATCACTGTCAGTAAATGGGGAAGTTTCTAAAGCCACTCATCCTCCTGGGCA
Source organism: Rissa tridactyla (assembly GCF_028500815.1). NCBI lineage: Eukaryota > Metazoa > Chordata > Aves > Charadriiformes > Laridae > Rissa > Rissa tridactyla. The sequence goes on along the minus strand of NC_071497.1, from coordinate 42,014,289 downwards.
AACTTATGTTTCAGTAGTGAAAGTCATTATTGTCTTAAGGTACTCATAGAGCAAAAGATGATACCAGCAATCCTGTCAATGTCCTGCTGTGCTACAAATTCTTGTATCACTTTTGATGACATACTCTTGTAGCTATTTGCTTGCTTTCCATACACACATATGCACCCCTACAGCTGTTCCGTCCTATTTTAAGATTATTTCCACTGGCATATGGGTTTCTTCTATTTTCCTTTCAGAAATGTTTCAACACCTCAACAATGTGCATGTGTTACCTTAAGGCTTCTAAATATCCCAAACCCGACCTCCATTGAGCTCGGTAGGATACAGAGCAAGTCCCAGGGCACAAATCCTGCAAACAGTTACACATCTGCTTAATTTTACAGACTTAAGAGTCCTCTGAGAGTTAAGGACTTAGTAAACATTTGCAGGATTGAAGCTTAAGTATTTTTTATTGTAATATATTATTATGCATGTAGGAGTATGCTTATATCCCATGATTGTACTATCTGTTCAAATGTAAATTTTCCCTCTCAGCCACCAGCTTCTGAGAGCAATAGTCGAATGCAATCTATGAAGTCAGACTCCCAACCAGAACTCAAGGCAGTCTAAGAAATGCAGGTTTCTCCAACAACAACAACAACAAAAGGTGTTTTCCTGGTTTAGGATGAATTAGTTGCAAATGCTGCTTGTGGCTGGGCATGAATTATGGACTTTAATACACTGTTTGAAAATCTGTGCTTTTAGTGTAAGAGACAGTGTGTATAAAACCAAATTTTGTCCTTCTAAATGTGCTTTCGAGATGAAACATCCATCCCTCTGACATTAACTGGATAAGTTGCAGCAGTTAGAGTGAAAGGATGCCAAGACTAAACTATTTACTTAAAAGATTCCAATTTGTCCAAGCACCAAATGGTTTAAGTCTCTCAACCAGACAATTAATAATAAAATCACCATTCCAAAACACAGTTTAGCACTGCAGATATATACCCGAGTTTAGCAGTATCAGATTGTCCAACATGTTGCACATTGCTCTGAACAAAAATTTCCCACCAAATGGATAGCTTCAATCCTGAAATCCATGTCAGACGTTCAGGAGGTATACTGGCAAAAGATTTAAATGCCTCTAGGTTTTAAACTGCAGCTTATCTTCCTGTGGACAAATACTTGGAAAAAAACCCACCCAAACCCTTTGAAATTATTTTTGTTTTCACTGGGGTATTCCAAGAATTAACACTTCTTCAAATTCATCAGGTTTTAGGCAGACTTCTCTCCTTGTGAGGATAGCTAGATGTCACTCAGATGGGTAGAAAGTGCATTTTTCCTGAACTGAATAGGTTGCATCAAAATAAAAGGAACCCTTCTTGTGACAATACACCTTATGACTTATTAGAGGGGCAAACTCCAGTGTCTCAGTTTTTTATGTGGACAGAAGTGGGAAACTGGGGCAAACACAAGCAAAAATCCAAGTGAAAAACCTAAGTGAACATATATAAGCAATATGGAGGTCCAAACCAGAATGCTGGAAACCAGAAGCAAACACAAATTTCTGTATTTTGATAAAAGAGAAACAGCCACTGCAGCAACCCTCAGAAGTCACAGATCGTAGTAGGCAACATCCACTGAATTTAGTTCACAGTTCTGAAGCCAATCAAAACAGCAGATGTTCACACGATAATGTGGTTAGATTCCACAAAGGATTAAACGAATCTATGCCCAAAGTTCTTAGGTTGTTCTGCAATGCCAGAACCACTAACAACAATGCCCAGAATAATAATTTGGATGCATGCCTACTAGAAATATGAGTTATTGAAGGTAGTATACACATCTTGTAGTCACAGCATTTCATAGGGAAAGCAGCGCATCCTGTGTAATAGGATTCCAGGGATACTTTTATTTATTCCTAGAGTTTTCCTCAGATCCATCTTTATGTAACCTCATGTACTGTAAAGATATTAGAGAGACCCTAAGAGAGGTGTTCTTGCATAGACTCCTTCGATGTTTATAAATTGTTATATACAGTAGCATACAAAGTTGTATATTTCATAGAGGCAATGTCTTCTTTCAGCAGCTTGGAAACAACATGCAATTTCAAATGTTGTATGCTCTGGAGTACTGTACATCATTGTCCCCTGGCTATAACAATAAACTGCTTAAATGAGCATGTACCTAGACATACTATTTTTATCAGAGGGCGTGGGAAGGAGGACCGGTATTGGGGCTGTATCTCTGCTGACCCAGTGAACACTCTTTTCCAGCAAGATGTTTTGCAACACATATGAAGTTCAAGAAGTAAATACCTCACCAGACTATATTACCTAAAGACTTTGCATTAGCAGGAATTCTGCTATCAGATTTCCACATTCACTTCAGCTCAGCTCATCTCAACTAGTTAGAGAAAAAACTTTCCTCTGTGCCTCCTTCTGGGCTACTAAACATCGAACTTTCCTTCCATGGAAAAGCACAAGAGAATTAAAACCCCAATAAAGATATGGAAGACAGTTTAAGTCACGTTTAATTGTATGAAGCTGGGAGTCACACATTTTGTTATTAGTCTATAATATTACACTGCAGGTCCATTTATCAATTTTCTACTTACAGGACCACTCCAAATCCACTTGTATTAAACAAGCAATAAGCCATTTAGAAAAACATAATGATAACAAATTAATCTCTGAAAGCACTGAGATATTTAATCCAATAATGATAGTATAATTTTTTATTTAATATCCTGTAAGGGACAGATCACAAACCTATGTTTTTGATTAGAGTGGCAGAACAAATCTTAGTAAAAGGGCCTCATTATGACATATGCTTCAGCTCAAAACTCTCTGGAGAAAATGCTCTGACCCTACAGTGCCATCTAAGAAAATCATATTGGATAAAAGGCCCACTGGGATATGAGGTGTCTGTGGTGGATAATAGGCTTAGATTTTATCAATTGTTGTAAGATATAATCATAAAAGAATGTGAAAGGATTCATGACACACAATAAATAAGATGTGTAGCCACTTTCAATTTTATAAGAGAGATTAAAGAACACTTCAGTATCGGTATTTTATGTAAATTACTACTATCCATTATGATTTTCATATATTTTCAAGTGACAATACAGGTACCTCTGTTCTCCCAACAATGCAGCACTGGGTGAGAGTCTGAAAACACAGAGCAGAAGTTAAACACACGAACAAGTGCCGAATTTAAGCTATGATTTACAACAGCGAACGTTTCCAGAACCCACTTCCTTTGGAATGAAGTATAGCAAGAAAAAAAAAAGAGAAAAAGGCTCTGATAATTCTTTCCTACCTCTGTAGGGTGTAACAGAGGGACCAGCATCCAACAGAGAAAACATAGCTGAGTTCTCGGTGTTCCTGAAAATTTGGTGATCTATTTTGGTGCCTAAATAAAATTGTATGATCCCAGAGAGGCCCACAGGGTAAACCAAAGCCAGAAGGGACTTGCAGGAAGGCAAAATTCCCTATCCACTTGTCACAGTTCCACAGTGTTGCTTTCTTCTATTGTGGCTCTTTCCTCCTTGTTTTTAAGCAGTGTTTTATTCTCAAAGCTTTAGAGAAACAAATATTTGAGATGCTGATTCAGCGAGAAGTACTCTTTGACTGTAGAAGTGCATCTATGAATTTGCAAGCAGAATTTCTGAAGTTAATATCTTTAATTGTCTGGGTATTCTTAGCAAGCTTATACTCTTTCTGATAGCCTATCACAAAATCCCATTTGCTTTTAAGTTCTTCTTTATAAACAAGCTAAAAACTATGAATTTGATCTTGAAAAAAGAACATCCTTGTAGTCAAAACAGGAGAAAAAAGCGCACATTTTTCCCTGTTGGTGGTTTTAGTGTAGCAGAATTTTGAAAGAAAACAATGTAGGCCAACACTGGCCCCTCTTATATTTTGGGGGATTTTGTGTCATTGAGAATTATGAAAAAAGTGACAGCAAAATGGGCAAAGCATCAACTGAAGCACATTTCTAAGAGGATATAGCCTCCAGTTTGCCAACATAAGACTCTTTCTCGCACATGACTTAACCCTGTGATGGTGGCACCTCCAAACAATGTCATAATCTTGTGTAATATTTGTTATTATCATTGTAAAGTAGGACTGTTATTTGGGCTGAACAGATCATAACTATTCCATGGATTTAATGAGTATTTTACAAGGGCTGATTTCTTGTGATGAAAAGATAACAATTTTGATGATGAAGTATTATATTTTAATTACAATTGCATTATTTTCTGTCTGTTTTGTGCAGTATTTAATTGGTCTGTCACGAAGTTCTATGAATATTTTAAGTTTTTGAACATTTTAAAGTGCAGAAGCTGGATTTTTTTCCTCAGCTCTCTGGGTTTCATTCACTTTTCTGTACATTTTCATTGAAAAAGTCCCCGTTTCCCAAACTGATCCCAGCTTCTTGCCCTCTCCAAGCCATCAGCCCATGCTCCATTCTTAGAAGTCCCCTGCTTCTTCTAACCTATTCTCTTCTGGCTCAAGCCCCTTTTACCCTTCCCCAGCCAAATCCCCAGCTTCCCAACACCTCCCAAGTCTTCCTTGGTCACTGCCTGAACACAAAGATGGGCTTTCTTCCCCAGCTCCTGTGGCTGCTCAAGGGAATACTGCTGCTGCTGTCCACAATTCAGATCTGGACAATGCTCTTTCTGGCACTTTTCTCCCCATCTGCCACCCTCTTACTGGCTTCCATGGCTAGCCAAGTCCATTCGCTCTTTCATTTCTTTTTGACCAGAGTGCAGGGATTGAAAAACACACACCGGGACACAAGTATCACAGATCCCCATAGGAAAGCCAGCGCAACAGCCAGGCTCCCAGCTGTCCTGTAAGCGATGGCTTCTTATACACCCCTACTGCCGTGCTTCACGAGGGCTTCCACAGTCTGCTTTTTCACGCGCTTAGCCCATTAGGTGGCATGTGAAGAATAATATGATGGTTATTAGGGGGATGTGTGTTCTCTGGAACAGGCAAAAAGTGTCTGCTGGGCCACAGCCCACTTCTGGGTCTGACCCACAATTTCAACAGGAAAAATTAGTCCGAGTATCCATGCAAAGAAGACCTCAAAGGGAAAGGTACTCTGAGGCCAGAAAAAATAATTCTAAATGACACAGTGGAGTGTCTTCCATTCAAAGCCTTTTTCTTCTATTACATGTACATTAAGGAAGCTAACAAGACCGTTTCCAGTAAGTCAGTAGCTTTCCATTCTGCTTAATCCTACTTGTACTTGAAACGAGTCAAGGCAACAGGAGTGTGGAAAGGAGGTCTACAGACTCCCATAGTCCGTAGGACAGTGCAGAAGACATTGGTTTTTTTTAGGAAAAGCCTGTGAAGCCAGCCCCCAGACCAAGAAAAAAGACCTGTCTAGAGCCTCTTCAGACAAGCCCCTAAGCTTCCCTCCAGGAGTTTGCCAAACAACAAAAATTAAAGCAGAAAGGGAAAATGAAGCGATGTGCACCAGGAATGTCAGCCCCAAGAAAATTGTGAAACCCCAGGTGCAACTTCCTGTATTTTGTAAGACTTTTAAAACATTTCAGGACAAAAAAGCACATGCAAAAGTATAAGCCTACCTGGTATTTATCTTGGACTTGGTGCTAGAATAACTTGCCAGTAGCAAATTCCACACACTGAAACCACAGTTCTTACTACACACTCGCGTGTTTCCCATCATACACACTCACACACACATAGACACACATATACTGCATAGAAAAACATTCAAAAAGCCAGCATCAACATTATAAAAAATATCCCCCAAAGCAAGTTATCACCTCCCCTGTGAGTAGGAACACTAGGCTCTTATGTTCAGCATCCAGGCACCGCCAAGCCTCCCTTGTCCAGTAGAATGACACCCCTAGTCATTTTACACAAACTTCAAATGCACCTTTTAAAGAAAATTTTGTGAGTCCTCCCACACGGCTCAGGTATAGTTCTCTCTCATTTCTTTTTCTGCTGTTTCCTTTCACTTTCTACTGTACATCTTACTGGCTTTTTTGCTTCTCTGTGTCCCAGCATCCCTTCACCCTGCATTTAGGAAGGCAAGCAAACAAGCACCACAACATGTGTGTGTGTACTGTTGCATGCAGAATATCCAAGTCCTGTGTTGCCAAGATGAACCAAGCCTCATCATTATTAGTAGTAAAACTCAAACTTTCTTATGTGCATTTTTAACAGTTGCAGCACTTGCATCCCATTTCTGCAACTACTTTAGTACTTACTTAATTTTTCCAGTTTGAATAGTCCCAGCTACTCGCTGCGATTGTGAAAGCTGCTTCACTGATTATGAAGCAAAGGACTTAAATGTTCAAAGGTTCAAAGCCCATATCACTTTTTGTTAGGAAAATCTTGAGTTTTCTGTAATAGTATTCTTATCTGCTAAACATGTCTGATATATTTGCTTAGGGACATGGTTCAGTGGTTGACTTGGCACTGCTAGGTTAACAGTTTGACTTGATGATCCTGAAGGTATTTTCCAACTTAAATGATTCTGCGATTCTGTGATAAATTACTTGGCTTTCAAAAATGTAAAACCCTCCATTAGACTCACGCAAAACCTGAACCATAAAACATTTTTTGAAATATGTGCAGAAGGCAGAGAAAGAAAACAACGCAAAAGAAACAGGTAATAATTTCCCATGGAACATAATCTGAGATGCTTCTTAGAGAGATTTCTTTTTTGGGATTCCTCAGACCTGCCCACCTCCAAATTTATACTATCTTATTGGTGCACAAGTGATCTTGTACTTCTGCACCAGCTCTTTTCATTGGCTTTTTGGAATAATTCCATTTAAACTGCATACCACAGATTCTCTGGGCATAGCTGCATTCACCAGCTACCAATGAGCCATAGAGTCATAGAACTGCCTAGGTTGGAAGGGACCTTTCAGATCATCGAGTCCAACCATCAACCTAACTCTGACAAAACCACCACTAAACCATGTCCCTGAGCAGTACATCTACCCGTCTTCTAAATACCTCCAGGGATGGTGACTCCACCACTTCCCTGGGCAGCCTGTTCCAACACTTGATAACCCTTTTGGTGCAGAAATATTTCTTAATATCCAATCTAAACCTCCCCTGGTGCAACTTGAGGCTGTTTCGTCTTGGCCTATTGCCTGTTCCTGGGAGAAGAGACCAACCCTCACCTCGCTACAGCCTCCTTTCAGGTAGTTGTAGAGAGCGATAAGGTCTCCCCTCAGCCTCCTCTTCTCCAGGCTAAACAACCCCAACTCCCTCAGCCGCTCCTCATAAGACCCCTCACCAGCTTTGTTGCCCTTCTCTGGACATGCTCCTTTTTTGTAGCGAGGGACCCAAAACTGGACGCAGTACTCGAGGTGGGGCCTCACCAGTGTACAGGGGGACAATGACTTCCCTAGTCCTGCTGGCCACACTGCTCCTGATCCAGGCCAGGATGCTGTTGGCCTTCTTGGCCACCTGGGCACACTGCTGGCTCATATTCAGCCATGTTGGATGCCACACTGACATGCCCATAAGGATATGCAAGGGGGAAAGCAAGGAAGAGGAAGGGCAAAGAGAGGAAGAACTGTTGTAGTTGCAAGTAAAATCATATTTAAAAGGAAAAAAAAAAAAGGAAAAAGCTATTTCCCTGCAGAGATCTAGTTCCACAGAGGTAAAGGGTGCAACCGAGGTCATTGCACTTAGGGTACAGTAATTTTCGTGACTTAAAAGGGTTTGTAAAATTTAAGCAAAATAAAAATAAAAAATATGATAATTTAATATGGAATGGCCAAAACAGAACAGAATTGCAAAACATCACAATAGTGACAGAAAGACTGGAGGTACTGGTGGTGACCTGAAGACCTAGGACTAAGGGTCACAAGCATATTCCAGCATAGCTCTTCTGCACTTCTCAGATGGGTGTGAGACAGGTCACATCCACAAAAAATACCCTCTGCTTGTTGGTTTTCCTTGTGCAACTTCCTGTTTCAGATGCAGCTCAAAAAGGCTCCTGAAGTATGCGAATCCATTCAAGAAGTCCCAGACTACCATTGACTAAATTGCAATTTACAGTCTGAGGCGGGGGGAAAAGCCCTGATTTTTTTGAGCTGATTCTCACCCTCAACTACAGACATCCAGCTCAAGTACAAGTGGGAGCCTCTACGGTCAGAAATCTGCATACCTTTTGCTGTCAATGACAGCAAAGGGACACCTCCGCAGGGATGACTCCCTGTGCCCAAGTCATATACTGTGGATTAATGGCAGGGTACGAATAGCATAACCAGGACCACACTTTTCACCGTATGCTCTATGGACCAAACCATGCGTAGAGTAATACAAATGCAGATTTACCTATGAGTAATCCTACTTCCCCTATTGCAGCTTTGAACCGTTACCGTGTGTTCTATCACTGGATACTGGGGAGAAGAGCTCAGCACCTCCCTCTCCACGTCCCCCCTTAAGGAAGCTGTAGAGAGCAAGGAGGTTGCCCCTCAGTCTCCTTCTCCCCAAACTAGACAAACCCAGAGTCCTCAGCTGCTCCTCACAGGACATGCCTTCCAGCCCTTCCACCAGCTTTGTTGCCCTCCTCTGGACACATTCAAGTACCTTCACATCCTTCTTAAATCACGGGGTTCCTAAGGAACCATAACCAGCTAATGTGTAAATTCTCGTTAGTTCATGGGCTACTGATTCAACGAGCTGTAACAGTCACTTTGGAGCATTACAGTCTATTGCATTAGAGAACATCCATTGAAATTGGTTTAAATCCATGTACTATGTAATTAGTTGGGAAAGCTATTTATGAATGAGATTAAAGCATTCACAGCCAATGTGCTTAAATGCACTGTTTGCTCGCGTACATACACTTTTCCTCAGAATTATGCCTGACAACAGCATAAGGATGCAAAGTGAAAAGTTAAATTAACTAAATGCAGCAATATTAAGTAACTTAAACAGAGGAGCTGGACACCACAGCTTATGTATTGGTTAGTATTTTCACCGGTTATGTGCTTAATAATTATTTATATTCATACGCAGATCTTTTTAGGGGCAAAAAAACAACTAAATTTATAGTTCTGTTTCCTCACTTGGTTCAATATGGGCCAGACTGAATGAAACTATAAATGCATGTTGTTCGCAGAGCTCATGCCAGGGATACTTTTGTTCCATTCATTTAGTTGTCCAGGCACTTTGCTGACAATTTTTTGCAAATTTTAAGATAAAAGTGAACTGAAAGAGCCTCCCCCTGCCCTTTTGCCCAGTAGAAAGCTCCATAACTACTAACTCCAACATGAAAAGTTTTAGCTGTTTTTTAGATGTCATCTGACAATTTGCCTGAATGCTACACTAAGTTGTGTGATGCTGTTCAGTAACACCCTCCCTTAGTCTTTACAACCATTTAAAGTTGAGCCTGTTAGTCTTCTAAAATGCTGCAAAATGCTACAGAAGCATATTATATTGTCTACCAAAGTAAATGCTCTTATGTTAAATAGCCCACTTAAAATGATTGCATAATAGGGAAGCAATAAAGTGAACGAGCGTTTGAATTCTCTTACAGCAAATGCTAGTTATTTGAGGTGAAAGTTTGAGTTTCCTATTTACCCCAGTTACTCTACTGCAGTAACATCCTCGAATCTTTTACCTTTATTAGTCTTAACAACTAATAAAATATCTGGTCCCTTGTTTAATGAGAAGAGACAACCCATTTGGCTCAGAGAGGTAAACTGTAATTACAGATGGGTTATTTGTTTGGTAACGAGGAAAGGGTAAATTGGCATTTTAACCTCAAGATTCTTAGTTTAAATCCAGCCATCTCAAAGGTCATTTGTCACCTATGTTTGGAGACTTACAGAGTCACTTTCAATAAAGCCACCTTAGCGCAGGAGCAGCACTTTGTGGTGACAGGGTCTCCTAAAGGAAACTCCCAATTAAAAGCCCTGACACAATCTGGCAGGCCAGAAGTGCAATCTCTTGTCTTCTGGGCAAGACACAACATCTGCCACAAGGGAGAGAAAGAGGAAAGATTTTCCTTTGCCAAAATAACAAAAGCTGGAAAAAAAGAAGCATAATAATATTCTTCCTTTGAGTCTTTTCTATCTACTAAATAATTCTTGTTTAATTGCTTTCCCTTCCCATCTCAAAAGGCTAGACACATGTTTCTCCCTACAAGTCTATTCCCCAATGTAAACTTCAGAACAAAAAATCCAGGGCTGCTAAAAGGGACGCAACCTGGAACAGAAAAATCAGTCTTGCCTAGACTTTGACATACATTTGCAATACCATTTTGGGTCTCCTAAATCAGATGGTGGAGCTCTCCCTCTTCCAGAGCGCCCAGGGTCTCTCACTGCTGCCATAAATCACTTTTCAAACACTTCAGTGGTCTTTGTCCCTCAACAGATGGGGAAACCCACCTAATTCATTCACCCGTGAATGAAGCCTGGCCCCTGCTTCCCAGCCCTTCCTCTTCAACCAGGGCAGAGCCCTCCCTTGCCTGGGAAAAAGTTTCCAGCCTCCAGCTTCCAACCCTCCTCCTTCCCGGCTGCTGTGGCGTACAGCCTTGCTCCCCAGCAGGATTCACAAGGCGGTGGTGTCTGTAGGCAGCTGGGGACACGCGAAGGCAGCCCCACTGCAGAGGTTTGAAAAACCAAAGGGATGGAAAGGACAGACAGAAACACCACGGGGTTTTGTGCTCAATTGTGCAAAAGCGTATCTCCACCGTGTGAACCTGAGGTCCTAATTCAAATTAGCTGACTCAAAGATCCAGCAACTCCTAACTGTCAGTCTGAGTTAAGCCTGGAGAAGAGCCTGGGAAGGTGCTCTGATTGATTAGCAAATTAAAATGCAAGCTGCCTTGTGTTCGGTGTTTCTTAGGGCAAGCTGAGTTACAGCACGTTCACTAACCCAAGGGAGACACAATTTTCTCCACTGCAGCCTTACCCTACATCAGTGGGAAGCAGGTATGGCTGCACTAAGCACACAGCAGTAACACATGCAGTTACAGCTGTTAAAATGAGGGTGGAAAATGTTCCTTAGGAAAGCTATTGTGTGGTGGTGCCTTGGGTGCCGCTGCAGGCAATCAAATATCTGCGGTGGAGATTTTCTTTGCTTATGCAGTATCTACAGAGGTAGAATGGCTTCTGTAGTACCAAATATGCCAGGATTTATGTTAAACTTTTTTTCTTTTTTTTGTGTGTCAAAGCAGCAGTACCGCTTCATTTTTGTCTTTAATTAGCTGCAATTAACCATGTAAAGTTAAACTGGGCATGTGGTTTTTTTAAGCCACTCGGGCTGGGTAGTGCAGTTTCCTGGCATGCATCCTGTTCTAGCAGTAAAGTTCAACGTGTCTGCAACAAAAAGGACAAGAATGATTAAATGGAGTAGGGAAGTAGTAATTGTTCTCATTACTCGCAGCAGCCATTAAAAGTAATTACAATTTGGCAACGGTGGTTTTCAGATATAAACAGTCGGTGTCTCAGATGCTCATTGGGAGTGAAAGTTAACAAAAATGAAACACCTGTTCATACATCAGTGCTGCTGCAGTTTAGCAGCATGCAGCATTCCTGAAGCTGTTAAATACATGCATTATGCCAACAAAAATTTGGCCACGTGTTTACTTAAGGCCTGAATAAATACTGACAATCTCTGACAAAAATCTGATTAAGGTCTTACCTGGGGTTAATAAGACTGACAGCAAGAAGACCCATTTATAAGAAATCTAAACATGACAAGCAATGTAAGGCGAATAGCTATCATTGATGCAAAACGCAATTTTTAAAGAAAAATCCTGTGTTCTGACTATCAGAATGTACTGATTTACACATATGGTTTACAGTCCTGTGAATGGAGCTGCTCCCACAAATGGCTGTGACACAAAAGGCAAAGTCAGCAAGTTGAGCTAACGCATGGCTTTAGTAGCCATCGTTCTCATGGGCTGTAACCCACCAAGGCCACCAAGACTCAGTCTGGCTAGTCCTCAGCATCTGAAGGAGAGTATTTTGAGTAGCAAAAACGTATGTGTAGGAGTTCTGCAGTTCAAGTGCTTTAACTGTATTTTTCTTTTTTCTGGTTAAACTTACAGAACCATAAAATAGTAACTTGTATTTTTATTTCCTCTGACCATGAAAAGTAGAGGCTGAATTATAAATTATCCGAAGACATGTTTGGGCTTTTTGTTCATGAGAAATGTAGAAGACTCATGAAAAAAAGCTCATTAAGGGTTATAGGATAAAGTAACGGACTGCTGGCTCTGAGGCACTTCGCTGGATGCTCAGCAGAGTATGTTTGCACAGGACAAGCCACGCAGAGGTTCATGATGCAAGTGACTTCAGACTTACAGTCTTCACAGACTCCTGTTGCCCACAGCCTCCTCCCCGAGCAGTGCTCGCGCAGGCCACAGGGACCTGCGCCCCGGCTTGCACTGGCTAGCACGCTTCCCGGGAGGAGCTTCTTCTGTGGAGCGCTGCAGTTTTCAGAACACCGCGTTTATTTATTTTTTGTTCCACAAAGTGGGAAAACCAGACTATTTCTCGAATCCATTTAGGGAGCAACCACGAAGACGGAAAAAGACAAAGAATTTCCTCCCACTCCTGAGCAAAAATAACCTGTACTTAAACTGCTTTACTCAAGGGTTCAAAGTCTACACAAAATGTTTCATTCAGAGTGAGAATGGAAGGTATAATCCAGCCCTATACCTATCCCCCACGCCGGAACAAAGGTAACAGAATCAATAGACAAGCTCCCTGCATGTTACAATTTAGACAGGATTTTAGATAGCTCCAAAATGGGCAAATCTGAATGTCCCGAATGTGCCGAATACTGAAACATCTCAAATGCATGCTCCAAATCGGAATGATTGCATGACTGTACCTGAACAGCTGACCAGCAGTACATGAAGAAGCAAACAAACAAACAAAACAACCAACCAACCAAATCCGTAGCCAGTGAGTTATAGTATTTTTATTCATGTTAGAATTTCTATCAGTGTTTGAACATTAATATTTAGAGAGTTTGTACAATTTCCATTCAAAGTTTAAAATGAGAACCACACTAGATCACAAATGGAAACTAAAACACAGTTCAGAATTGTATGAATATTCACACTCTCTTTCTCTCTTAACACTGTTAAACACTTTCTTTTCTGCCAGGGGTTTTACAAGAACAAGTGTGCACCGTAATCGTATCTCAGCAGTGTTCCAAAACATAATGGTATCATCATTACATATAAACTCTTTAAAAATATACTTCTGTCAAAAGACTTGATGACTACTATGTACACTACAAAAATAAATTTTCATATAAATAAATTATATGGCATAATTTTACCTTTGTAACTGAAATGACACAAACCCACTCCTACCAAAACAGGCAGGCAATGAGACCCAGTTTGAATATTTTTTTTTCCTTTTAACTCCTTATGCTAAAAGCTACAACGAGTCCTTAATGTAAATGTTATATAATCTTTCCTATTTAACATTAGTAAGCACTCTATACAAATAAAAATCCATTAAACAGTAAAAACATAGCTGTAATAGTGTTTCCAATAGAAATAAAATCCCTGCATCTTGTTTGTTATAAACTGGCATGACAAATACTGTAAGAAAACATTCTTATGATACAAAAATATAAATATCACCCATGATTAAAAAAGTTAAAAAACAAAACCAAAACAAAATAAATGTTGCCAGCCACTGAGTTCTCCCCTTTCCAATGTGACTATCGGAGAAGGTGGTCTACATTGCGCACGAAGCAGCAGACAGCTCACCCACACACAAGCACGCAGGAGGGCTCGGGCAGGGGCAGGTGGCAGACCCCGCGGCTCACCTTGGCCCCCTTCCCTTCCGAGGAAGAGGAGGGAGCCAGGCAGGCTGCGGCTGGGCGGCAGCGGTGTCAGTGGGAGCCCTGCCGACCCCTGACATGGGAGCGCACACGCTTGGTGGCTGAAGGTAGCTCCCAATTAGTATCATACAGTTCCGTTGCAGAGTCTGTATGATCAGAGGTCACTACGCCGCTAGTGCTAAATTAGGGCCCCTCCTCTTTTTGTCATTAAGAGTTTTCATGTTAGACAGTGAACTGGACCAGTAGGCAGTTGCGACATTAACCCTTAGTGTGCATTGAAACAGTAGCTTATGTATCACGGGAATGACACCAGGCTCTCGCCACCTGCTCTTCGAGCGTTCACATTGGAGATCTGTAAACAAGTGCCTCATATCAAAGTGTTTTCAAGTGAGCAAAAAAGGCATGGAAATTTGTGCATTCTAATTATCCCCATTTGTTATGCTGGCAAGGTCTGTGGGCAAAGATAGAGTCCCTGAAGCCACTGGAGAAAAACACTTTCCCATCAAAGAATTGGCCACTGCTGTTCAGGCATCATACTTAAAGAAAAGCCCCACCACTGCTGTGTTTAGAAACTGAATGTTGGTCGTGTTTGGCTCTGAACTGAACATCTACCTGCTCTAAAAACAGCTTGGAGAAGGGCAGAAAAAAGATGCAGAAAGACAAAGACAAAGAAAACTTTCATTCTATTATTTTAAATTAAGGTTCTCCATTCTTATGGTTTGTTTCCAACTGGAACACAGATTGTAGTGTTTTTTCAGACCCTTCACCTGCAGCAATCCCCTTTCAGTTTAAAAATAGTAATACAAAAAGCTAAATTAGTTTCGTAAAGAGATCCCAGTTTAGCTGTTTTAATTAAAAGTGCCAATGCAGCATGGGAAAACACAAAATATAGAGAAAAGAACACCCAGGCCTTATGTGTCTTTACAGTCCTGGACCCATCAGAAAGCCATTTATATTTAAAAAGTGAAAATAGATTATTTTTTTATCCTTCCATTTGATTTTTATCACTTACTATTAACTTCCTTCCTGCCATGAAAATAAGGTGACCACGAAAATAAGCCGAGCTGTGGTTCATCATCAAACAACTCAATTATCCTGCTTCTAATGCCACTCATAGTCAACCGTATCAATATCAAAATAAGGCATATGCTCATTGAATTTCTATAACCACCAGCACCTCTCAATATCCAGCACCTTTGGAAGTGAAAAAATAATGGTTATAGTGTTTGCACTTACCTGGCACCTTTTGCAAAAAAAAAAAAAAAAAATAATCAAAGCACTAGACAAACAGTAATTAAGCCTCACAACATTCCTGGGAGGTAGGTAAGTGTAATTATACCCATTTTACAGAATGAGCAACTGAGGCATGGGGCAGTTAAGTGACTTGACCAAAGTCACGTGAACCAAGTCATTAAGAATGTGGGAAACTGAACCGCAACCCCAAACCTCGACTTCCTGTTGTCTTTTCTATTTCAGTTGGGCCTTTGATCATGGCAGTCCATGGTATATGTTGGTAAACACCAACAGTTTTCACTAGTGCCTACTAACAGGGAAAGCCAGACTCACATCAGCATCAGTGGGTTTATAAGCCCACTAAGTGTTACCATACAGTAAAAGAGAAACTACAGTACACCAGGAACATACACACAAAAGCATGCACACTTCCAGATGCACACATGGATACACACAGCAAAACAAAACCTGCACATAGCTAAATCTATTTAAGCCTCCCAGATTAACTTGCCGTTCTTCATATCTGCTTATTTTTAAAATTACCACGCATAGCGTGTTTGAAAGTTAACAGTAACATTTCATACTACCACAGGGTTGTGATACGCAAATTTAAAATACTTTAAACAGACATGTATCTTTAAAAAAAAATCCTATTACATAAGCAATATTTGCATAGAATTATACAAGTAAATTATACAATATTTAAGCAGCAGCAACTTATGCTGAAATTTAGAACTAGATTAAGCTTAGTTGTGGCACAGAGATCAACGTACAAAAAGTACAAAGCGCACACAATATTGTCCCCATTCTATTGCCCAGAGGCAAATGACTCCAGATTATACTACTTTACATTGTTCTTTTGTATATTACATATGTGTACATCTTTTAAATACTTAAAGAAATATTTAACAAAATAATACAATAGGTTACAGTAACAGTGAACTGTTGTCCTGATGCAGCATGTCCTTTTCTACAACTTCAAGCAGTTCTTCTCTTCAAGCAGTTCTGGAAATACGGTTTTCCATCTTTGGCCTCTTCTTTGCTTCAGTTATTACTCTTTACAAATAAAGAGAGAAGAAAAACAAACATACATTTAAGTTTAAGAAAAACAAACACATCAAAGTAATCCAAAATTCATTTCATGATTCTTGTGATTACAGTTAGCAGTCAGGGAACGTGGGCTCTGCTCTAAACTCAGTCATGAATTTCCCAGTAAAGAAATACTGACGCCAATTAAGAAAATGAAAATGCTTTAATTTCTGAGTTCCCAGCTTTAGATACTGGTGACAAATTCAGTTAAAACCAATTAATACTTCAAGGAGAAATACACTACTACATCGAATACTGCGTAGTTAAGAATCTCGTATTACCATGCAGTTCAGCTTGAAAGAGCTGAGCCCAAGTATTTACTTCCTTATTCTGAGGATACTATTACTTGCCATATTTCTAGACTGTGAGGCTGAAGGCATTCATGTTATTTGCACTTGAGATGTTTGGAGAGATATTTTATAAATCAGAAGGCAATTTTATTATGAGTCATCAAAAAATTTCTATCAAAACTCTCCACGTGTGTGTGCCTGTGTACACGTGCATGCATGCATGTGTATGAGTGAAATAGTTCTGCAACCAAAATAAAATGGCTTGCTCTGGTCAAACTAGTGTCTGCTACTGGAAAGCTCTAAAAAGCAAAGAGAAAACAGGGATCCACAGATAAGTAACTATTTTAACACTTCCTCTTTCCCCCTAAAGAGGAAAACAATGAGCAATGGTTGTTCAGGCACGAGCCCCACAAAGCTTTCAGGGTAAAAACTCAATTGGTTTCTCCTCTTCAAAGTATTCCCTATAAAATTAATGGAAAAATTTAAAGAAAATGAACAGCTTCACTCTTCCCCAAACATCTGCTAAAATATCCTGTCTGTTCTGAATAGCACTGTTTCCCGTAACCTTCTCTTGCCAGACTAAAGACAGATAACGATTTAGGTATCAAGTCTCACAAGTTGCTGGGTGTATCTGTTGTTTCACAGAAACATGTTAAATGCCCTGCTAGGCCTGCGCTACCCAGCAACAGCCCCTGGCAAGGGAGAGACTGGCACGAGGACTCCTCCAGCGTGCGAATTCGCTGGGTGGGTCTCTGCATGCCTCCCAAAGCACAGGGGACACCTCACCACACTGCAGTGCACTAGACACGGTGGGGCCTTCCCACCTCTCCCTCAGCGCATCTTCCAGAGGGATTCAGTCCTCACTATGGACTTCAAATTCTTTCAGGGACTTTTATTCAAGAGAGGACAACTCTTAAAGTAGCTGGCAATTTTACACTCTCCTAGGCAATATAATTCTGTACGATGTTTTAGAACGTGCCTGATTCAGGGATCAGAAGACAGGACCTATCAATGGTAAATGTAGCTGCACAGCTCTGAAGACATTACACAACATCTCTGCTTCCTTTTCCTTATCTGGTAAGCTGGGATTGTACAATGTACTTACCCACTTTGCAAGGCTTTTGGAAGTAGTTCATGTCTGAACCCACTATAACTTCTCAGTGTTGGAAAGTGCAATCTTATCCAACCTCAATTCTAGTGCAAAATGTATTATATTCAGGGTCAACAGATTTAAGATGACCAGGGGCCCGTAAATGAACCGACCTGAAGGAATGGTACCTCAGAGAAATTTTATCTTTCCCCTTTCTTTCGATCACACCATTGCCTGACACAGGCAAGGCCCGCAGCTACAGGAGACGGACCTACCTTACTGTGAGCTGTTGCCAGGTACCCTTTCCTCACATTCAACATCTTGGAGTTCTATAACTTCTACTTTAGAATTTCTTCTTTCACATCGCACGTTAAAAGGCACATGGGGGTCCTCAAATGGCCCGTGGTCAGCTTCATGGTATCCCTCATAGGACGGAAAGCTCCCTCCCCGGGAGCCGTGGCTGTGCACCGCAGGGTGGACAGCAACAGTCACTGAAGCCGAGGCAGTCACAGTAGTGATAGGCTGGCAGTACGCTGGTCCTGCGGCGCCCACGGCGCCAAACGCCGGGCTTCTCATGTTATGAGAACGAGCCCTGTGGCCCACGCGATCCCTATTGCTAGGTCCTGAATGCCCTTCAGTAGAAATTTCAAAAGCGTCCCTGCGAGGGCGGTAAGGAGGTGGTCGCAGCCCTTCCCTCGCTTCCCGTTTGGGTTGTCTGCCCTGACGCCACGCCTGCTGTGTGCCAGACTCCGGATTTGATTGTAATCTGGGACTCGACTGATGCCTTGTCTCTGGCTGAACCACCTGGAAGAGAGATGCACGGTAATGCCTCTGACAAAACAAGGCAAACAAATTCTACACTCGCTTATAGTTTATGCTAGGAACAATGATAATAATGCTGTCCTGGCTCTAACTCCACAAAGGTAATGTCTGGAATCTGATAACTGTTGATTTTTCCAGAGAGTTTTTGTCTGAAGTTATTAAAACCTGGAAAGCATACCTTCAGAACAACACAGGATGACAACCGAAAACATTATTGTAAGCTTCCTACATACTGGTCCATCTTTTCAAAGGGATGGGTGACAAGCACTTGATCGGAACTCGTTTAACAAGCAGCATTGCGGGCATTTGGAAAAGGCTCTATTCCATGCAGGGTATATACACAGGATGTTAGTAGGGTAGTTTGTATAGACTGTAGGAATCTGTTTTCTGATTTCCGTAAAAAGCGTGAAGCACAGCGGCCACATCAGTCAATAAACCGTGACCAACTTCAAATGTGGCTCTGCTTGTACCTATTTCTAGGCCTCTGCTGAACAAAAACAGATCCGCATTGCAGCTCAGCATGCAGCATCAGCAGGGGTAGGAGACAGCTTTTTCACTCTCCTTTGAAATCACAGTTATGCCAACCCAGTAGCAAGACGCAACAGGCCCAAGATTTCGTACAACCCTGAAACTATTTTCTTCTGGCTCTATCAATCTTTCTCCCCCAAATGTGCTGCCAGAGAGAGGTTTATGAGATGGTGATCCACAAGGAACTATGTGGAAGTGTTTGGATCTTTTAATCTCTCCCCACTCGCTCTCTCTGAAAACAGTCATCAAATAGACTGAGAGCTCTCTCTTGTGGCTGGTGCCAACACGATGTAACAGCAATTACGCATGCCAAAGACCCCCACTCTCCTACTTTCCACTCCACTTTCCATTTTACCTCCAGCTTGTTTCTGAAGGTGAGGATGAGGAAAGCCTTCACTCCCGGCTTACAAGTTTTGGCACAAAGTCACAAAGCATAATCAGCCAGCAATATGGAAGAGCTTTCCACAAAAATAAACAGAATTAAACAAAAAAAAAAACAAAACACCAAACTCTCTTCTTGCCCTCCTGCCAGTCAATATTCAAGCTACTTACAGTGGATCTTGCAAAGACAGGATTCTCAGTTGCTTCCACTATTACTTGATGGACTGGTGCCCCGGGACCTTGGGTGGCCTCATACTGATGAAGCTCTTCACTGATGCCGGACACTGTGGTTTGAGAGCTGTACTCTGAATCAGAGGAATCTGACCCATTATTTGTGTGCCCAGCTGGCAATGCAAACCTCACGATGCTTGGGGGTGGCTCAGGAGACGGTGTGGGCAATCTGTTTCGTCCATTGGCTGGAGAAACCTGATAAAGACAATGCATTCAGTAACATTAAGTTAGCATTACCCTTTCAATCATTAGTGCTTGGCACAAACATTCTTCTGCCAAATGCAACGTCCCATACCATGAGAACCTTAGCACCAGTTTTCTGATGAACATTTATACTGAACTGAAAAAAATAATGAAAGAAAGAGAGACATGATCTCTATCTGTGGATACGTATGTAAACAGGATTACACAGATTCTTCTGGGTATAGGTGTCTCAGGAAGTGCATGCACTTTTACTTACAAATATAAAAATAATACATGGACTTCCTCCCCCTTCAGCATACATTAACAATGATTTAATAAAATCACCTCAAATGTGTATCTATAGTATGGTTCAGTGTTTATTTGCAGAGAGACAGACATACGGATAATAGCAACGTATACGGTGATAACAGCCACATATATATATTGCTTGAGTAAGGGACATGTCATGTATACTGTTAGGAATACAAAAGATTACACACTGTCATCAAAACTGTTTTGCTAATACTAAAAAACTAAACATCAACAACTAAGTGAAGCCTTCCACCCATCGAAAACACTGCTTGAGCCAAGAGCACGCCACAGGGAGGGGCAACCGGACACGGGGGACCTTCTGGCAGATCGGTCATGGCTATCAAGGTGTGGTCTGTGGACCACCACTGGTGTATGTTGGTCCACACAGGCCTTCCTGGTGGTCTGCTCAGTTAAATATTTTGGGGAAAGCAACAGAGGCATTGAGGTAGGAAAGAAGAAGATACGTGTACAAAACGAACTGTCTTTTGCAAAATATTGGGGAAAATACTTATTTTACAAAATAGTTTGCGTACCACATTACGCTTTTAAAAAGCATAAATAATCCTACACTTCTATCAGGTTTACTGATTGCAGCCTCTAATACAATAGTTATTTAAAAAAACTTCTAAAATGTAAGTAAAAGAATATCAACTAAATAACAAACAGCACTTTTAATAAAGATTAAAAAAAAAAGACTTGAGCAGGAAACTTTAAAAAATCCAAGAGAATTTAAAAAATAAAGAGTTTCTAAAAAAAGGGGGGTGATCGGGGGGGCAGGGGTGCAGACGTAGTATTATTTCTTCTGTTTACCATTAATTTTACTGACCTCAGGGTATGGTCCAAAGAACGAAAGAAGAACAGGAAGCAGCACCAATCCATTGAGAACTCCCAGAATGGTTAAGATTGCCAAAACAGCAAAGAAATACCTGAAGTAGGTTTTAAGTGGTTTGGGGGAGAGAACAGCCACAAGTATTGTTAGAAATGAGGGATTACGCATTATTCCTACATATGTTAAGATAATACATACAATAAATTAAATCTAAAAGATTACTAATATTGTACTAAATACTTATATCACTTTTCATATAGAGATACGTGGTTTTTTACCTTTTGAATTAGAGAAGCTACATTCCACAACCCAAAGTGTTAGTTGATAAAGGAAAGAAAAAAATTACATTTGTTAATTTCCCAGAATCTGGAAGCATGTAATGTTATTTATGAATGTGTTACACAAACACAAAAATATGGAATGTGCAGTGAATAGCTGAATGGATTGAAAGCACAAATACAATGAAAAGGGGCCCCCATTAGTGAAAACCCAGCAGAAGCAAACAAATGAAGTGAAGGGTGTAGAATTTAAACAATTTAGCCTAGAAGGAAAAGAAGCCCTCTTCTCCCAGCAGCTAATCCACTGTGAAATGCTTCTGCATCTTACAGCAGAATCTCTAATTAAATCTCCAGTGTATCAGGTAAGGGTTTCCCTTGCTGTTCATTAATCACAACTTTCCGCCTAGAATTCTGCAAGTTCCAGTTTTACCGAATAGCTCAAATTGCAACCTTTTTACAACACAGGAACCCGTTTTCTGCAAAGAAAATGCTGCCCATTCTATAGTAAGCTTCAGCATTGTACTGAGTAAGACCACTCCACAATGGCAGAGCTGCATTGCAGGCTAATCTTTTGTTGAACAATTTAGCATCTCTGAATACTCTTGTTTTGCGTCAGCCAATTCAAACATAAAGGCTGAAGTACTATGGAAGAAGAGGAAAGTGCACAAGTGGTTGTCCTTTCCCACCACTGAGGGCTAAGGTCTGGGATCCTTCATGAATACCAAGGTAAACCTGTCAGTAAAAGGAAAGCCTTGCTAGTTGGTATTCAGCACAGCTGGGGCTCAGACTAAACTTAAGGCTGCGTTGTAACTAATGATTTCAAGGACTCAGTCTTGGTAAATTCCTGGAGGAGAAGGCAAAGGAGAAGAACGGAGGGCAAGTTTGCCACTAATGGGTCTGCTGATTACACTGTCTAGCCGGCAACAAACTTTACTGCCTCCCAATTTCCACATCTGATCAAATATATCAGCCTCCTGTAAAACTACAAATATCCTGCTATTGTAAACATATGGGAATTTCTGATCTGCATTAGCAAAAATCAGCAAGCCAATCTCCTCTACTAACATAAACCACCAGAACTTTATACTGGGACAGAGATCAACAACAGGCATTAAAAACATTTGCATCTCATCCATCTAATGCTAGGATAAACAGGAGGATTATAGCTCTGACCACTTGGTGTATACAATGTCGGTTAATTTACTTAATCTTCCACATTGTTGGACTAATCTATCGCTTTCCGGAAGCTGGGATCTTCTTCGCCCACTATAACAATGCTCAGGCTCCCATAGTTTATTTTATGCTATTTTTTAAACAAGGCAAACTGAAGTCAGATTGTGCTAGAAAATGAGAAACTGATGGCCAAAAAAAGTAAAATCACATAAGTTGAAAAGTTGAAAGGCTCATTTTATAAACTGAGAGAACATCCAATCCAAATTTGGTGTGAAGGGCTGCTACAATCTTCCATTTGCTATGACACAAAAAACATGCTTGCCAAAATCTTGTCTGTTAAGCAGGAAAGTAGCACAGCAAACGTACCCCCGTAAATTTAGGTTAAATCTATAAGTAATGTATATGTCAAAGTTTTCCAACCCTTACAAGATCAGGTCCTAAAGAATAATTCTACCTTATTTCTTCTATAGCAGCAAAATAAAGTAAAAAATACTGTCATGGGAAAAAAAACCCAAATTCTGAGACATGCAGTATCTGTATAGTAATAATCCTCATGTAGGTTTCATGAGGTCTAACTGCAAACTGCCTGCTTTCTTCAAATCTCTTACATACATAAATAAAAAATCTTGATGAGATTTAGCAGCCATTCTCAGTTCCTGCCTCTGACATTTTGTTGTTCTTGTTGTCAAATGGATGTCAGCTAAGTCAAGTCATCTATCCAGCTTATGTCTACCTAAGTAGTTAAGTCATCTTTCAGAGCATTTTTATTTGGCCCAGTTCTACCTCAGTTCCCTTGTAGGGCTTGGAATATTTTTTTTTCGTGCTGTAGTTCGCCACAAAGAACCTGTGTTACTTCTAAGATTAGCCATTTTGCAGAGCTCCACAGGTTGTTTGTAATAGAATAGGATCTGTTTCATTGCACTTCTCAAATTCCCCTCAACGAAAAGCTTGCTTTCCTCTCATACTTGACGAATTCACATTCTTAATTAAATTCACAAGAAACAGTCTGCCTGTACTTCTAAACAGAAGGGCCTTCAGGCTTTGCTTTACAAAATTTTAATATGAAGTTCTGTGTTCATACTTATGGTTCCCCAGCTCCCAAACGGTTTTTTTTTTTTCCTCTCCCTGTTATACATTGCTGTAAACCTCACATAACGATAGAAGGAGAAGGCCCGGAGAGAGTCACTTGGAGCACACAGAGTTGCAGTGTGTTTGTAGGTTCACGCGTCCTTTGCACACAAATTGCTATGCGTACAAGAAGTCTGGAGGACCTGAAGGCTAAAGGTCAAACCCAGCTCACACTGGACAATACCAGACGCTTTGAACTGACTCAAACCCAGAATTAACAAACTTTGCTAAAGAGGGCCATTTCTGTGTTCTTTCATACTGGGTGTCAGATTTTCCTGGAACAGATTTTAATACCAGCAATGGAAACACTACTGCATCTAGCACGTAACAAGGAGTTAATAAAACAGAGGGAAAACAGGACCATGACGTAAGCATGCTTGACACACCATGCATAGTAATAAAATGACAGATACGCTGAAGTGACCAAAAATTTAAAGCATGCTAATTTTTATTTTAAAAACGAAGTCAGGACACACACAAACGCCTTACCTGACAATAAAATCGAACTCTGATCCTGCGAGCATTAACACTCCAAGCAGAGTGGACACGGCCCCATCCAGCACTGGCGCAAACATGTGTTCCAATGCGAGGACAGCCCTGTGGTTCCTGTCTCCTATGGCAGTTAAAAATGCCTGTAAAACAATGAAATCCATTTCATTAGACAGATGTATATAACCTTCCAAACAGCCTCTCTCAGAGCCAGTTAATTACTTTTCTCTAGCTGGCTAACCTTCAAGAGAAGGCCCGATTCTGCAGTCATACCACACAGCTGCTGCTGAAGCCACACCACCAGAGTAAGCACTGATTACAGTCAGATCACAGTAATAATTCTGGAAACAATGCCTGCTTGCACCAGTAGGCTTTTGCCTCCAGCTTTGCTTATTTCCACCTGCAAAGAATTCATTTCATGATGAAAGGTGTCAAAATTACAGGGCCACTCCTCTCACTCTCATGGGGACATGACTTCCATGACTTTTTTAACACTTCTATTTCACTCAACATAAATGTTTTTGCAACTTCTATTACTTCAAAGCTAGGAGGCCTATAGGTACAAAATCGCCGTAGGAACACTACTGAACACAGTAGTGCCTGAGCAACAATATGACTAGTGAAATGCCTTTCTCCCTCAGGCTCCTTAGTGAACAAGCTGTATCAAGAATACTGAAATGCTGTTGTTTTGTATGAATTCGTCTTCTCTGTGCGTGACTCAATGGTTTAAGAAAACAAGAACCTGGCTGACCTTCTTCCTGTGATTTATAAGGGCTCTTTCTTCAGCAAATCCTCTACTGACTATTAAGATACGGACTCAAGCAACTATCTTCCTCTTGGTCCTGGAATTTAAGTGTCCCTTCTCCAGTGGCTTATTTTCACTTATCTGACGAATTTTAAAAATTTGAAATCAGTCAACACTTAAAGAAGTTATTTGGTGGGACAAGCAGACCAAAAATGGGTACACATCGGGTGAGATTCCCAACCCTCACTTCTGTAGGTAACCAAACCGTGTATTATTAATCTTTATTATTGGATTAAAACTCGTCTGTGGAAAATTAAATGTATCCAGGGCATTTTACATTCCCATATACATAAATGGATAAAGAATCTCCCTCAGGGTAAAAGCAGCTGTCAATGAGAAAACTCACATGGATCCACAAACATATTAACACATTATATAAACACATGTACATGTGTGTAATTAAAGGATGCATGATACAAGTCTACTATTGATTCAGAAATTATTTACAGAATTTAAAAAATAAGGTCACTATTCGTAAGTGGTAGCAGAGAACTGAGCCACAAGTGGATTGTGAATCACTCTTAAACAAGTTCAATTAAGTTCTCTATCAACAGTCATACCATGGCCTTTTTTGTTTATGGAACACTGGTTGACTGTTTATATGCAGGACATTCTGTGAAGGTCAGTACTGCTGCTATCATCTGAGGTCTACTAGGCAATCTTTTATTTAAAGCCTACATTTGAAAGTTTTTGACTCCAGAGTCAATGCAAAAAAAGCACAATTTTCAGTTTGCTTGGCATTTTACCTTCAGCCACGGGTAACTTTTACTTCTTTTTTTAAAAAACATAATATATATAAAGTCCTGTAAATTAGATTACTTTCTTCCCGTTTAGAAACAGCTAGGTGGTTTGTCCTTTTTTACTCCAGTTTTCCTGTTTTAAATCTTCAATTCTAAGAAACTGTTGTTTCTTTCTTCCTCTTGTACACCACTGGTTTCTCACACTTCCCAAACTACTGCCAAGTCCCAGCAAACACGTTTACCTCCAAAAGCCTAACTATCCACAGCAGCAGGGGAAAAATAGATACAATCACTTAGGGATACGGTTGCTCCTCTTTAACCTTACCCTACTTCCCCTACAATTTTTCTTAAAATTATTCTTTCCATCTACCATTTGATGTGTCCCAACTCTGTACATCATCTACAACATGTTCCCAGTATTTGGCCATCCCCAGTGTGCTCCTCTCTTTCTCACTGCCACCAGATCTTCTTAGCAGTCTACCAGTCCTCCTTCTGAGTCTAAAAGGCCCACTGCATTCCCATCCAATGTCACCACCACTTTCCAGACCCTTCCCTTCACTTCTTTTTGTACTGCTACAGTACTAAAATACTAGAGATGATAGTAGACTACAAGCACCTCCTCCCTAGAATTATGTTGTATTGACCGCTCATCCTTTCCTACTTTTTAATACAGTAAAATTCAAAACTATGAAGACACTTATATTCTTAAACTATTCAGAAATATTGATTAGAATAGCCTTACAGGAAAATGATTTATACTGAGTGAGCAAAATGTTGGAAAGATCAGTGCTGACATTGTCAAATGCGACCACAGAAAAATAGCACTCTATTCTTTGTCACCAAATAAAGCAAGATGACTTTTGCGTATCTGGAACTCCCAGAACTGCTGCCTTGCAAGCACACAGTTGTTTCTGTGCATTTTTGGACATCAGGTTGACTAAGCTGAGTGAGTAGGAGCACTCAAGATTTGGACACTTGGCCTTGAAAAATGCTGAAAATCTTTATATAAGACATACTTCTTTCCCCCCTCACTGCTCTTCTTCATCACATCGGAAAACTATTTTCCTACAGACTGCGTTTGTGCACACTATTAATAGCTAATGGGTTCTAAAAAGAAGGTGCAGATTTTTCAAGTGGAAAATAAACCCAAATACATTCAAATTTTAGTGGTCCAGAGAAATCAAATGACACTATATGTGATTTTGAAAATCTTTAAAGGCTTCTCTTCCACAAGACACAGAATGCAAGAGGCAACAAACAGCTACACAGCACTGAGGCAACAACAGTGAGGCTGCAGACAAGGACCAGGAGAGTCTGGACTGAAGTAAGGTGCATTGAGAGCTCTGCTTTCTCTATCTATTTGCAACACTCAGACAATTAGATATCACAGGTAATGTATCGCCTTTTATCTCCTGGGAGAATGCCTCAATAGTTAGGAACCGCCTCACCAAGATCAACTCTGCTCTATCAAGATAAATCGAATGGCACACAAAGCTGTGACCAGCTTCTTTCTGAGAATCATGTCACTGACTCAGGAGATTAAATAAGGATTTGTGATCCTAACATTGCCACAATTTCAAAAAAATTTTCATTAATAATAAATAGACATCAATACTGATAATATTTAATGATATTTTATTTTAAAAATGCTTCCTGATTTTACGTACCAAAGCAACATGAACAGTGAATTCCACGCCAATGCCAACAGAAGCAATCAGGATAACCACAGGCACTGCACTCAGCTTTATTCCAATTAGACCCATCATGCCAAACAGCTCCACAGTCATTAGAGCCAGCACCACCACCTAGAAATTTCAAACAGATGTTAGTAACTTCTAATACTCCAGACACATGAAGAGAAAGATATTTAAAAACAACATGGTGATTATAAACCATACTCCTCAAAGCCATCCTATATTCCCAAAGACAACCTGCTTTTCCTTGTTTTGTTGTGCTCAATGGCAATGACTTGCTGAAGAGCCAGTTAAAATTATACTCCTAAGAACCAGTTAACAGACTAAGCATCAATTTTGCATGGGTTACAATTTATCAGTGATCTAAAAAACAATTTCTTCTGTATCATGGATACTCCCTCAAACATATTTTTTCTCTTTTTCACCTGTTTCTCAGACAATCCTTCCAGAAAAAGTAACTTTCAACTACCTGTATTGGAATTCTTTTTGTAGAACTGCAAATATCAGTGAGGATGACTTCTGAGTAGGTATAAAGCCCAGAAGAAAGTGAATGGCATAATCAGCTGATGAGTTTCAGGTTACAGAGGGGCTCTGAACTTTTAAGATACTTGGAGGCATTGAGACAGACAAAGTGAACAGTTAAATCTGAGGGAAAGCTTTTATTTTTCTTTCATCTACCTTGTAAAAAAAATAGAGGAAAAGGGAGGGGAGGAAATCTGTAGAATCAACTTTAAAAGTTGCTAAAGCCGAGCAGGAAAAAAGATATTGACATACTTATAAAAGCAATGGTGGACTCTGAAAATAAACGCCTTTTCCAAGGGAAAAAATTATGCACTACAATAAATGATTTTATAAGCTAATGAATCAAGAGTAATAACATAAATTGCTTGATTAAGTGCTATGAAAAATATTCTAGACTAAACATTTACCTTTTAACATACCTGCCGTATAAACGTACATTACAAAAACTAGTAACTGTTTTACGCTTTTCTACTTCTGGCATTTTATAAACCATACGATAGTTTATGGAATTTAAACATAGGAACATCATCATTCAATTTAACTTGAATGTTTACTGAGAGGCTGATGGGGCCTTGCAGAAAGCACGGAGGAGTATTCTCTTCAGTTTATAATTTTATGGCTCTTTCTCCTTGATAGCTCAGTTATACTCTTTCCAGTGTGTTCCATACAGCCCAACCACTTCAGTTTTTCCAGAAAGACTGCATTCAGAAATCAGTGGGAAAATTTACGGGCAAGTTAGTCACAAGCAACTGCCTTGAAAAATAACTATGTCTGATAAAAGGGGACAAGGAATACATAACTAGGAATAACTTCAGTATTTAATAAAGCTCTTAATTTTCCTCTGTGTCTTTATTTCTCATGTTAGTGTGCATCTGAGCAAGGGTAAAAGTTTATGTACCTTTCTAAGAAACCTTTAAAGCTGCAAAAAAGGTGGTCAAAAGATTAAGGTTATTAAGGTTTGTACCTTGAGCATGAACCCTACCCCCTCAAGTTGAATAAATATATAATGAATGATGCAATATACTCCACCAGAGGCCCAGACATAAACAAAACCTTCCCGACTACAGCAAGAGCTATGCTGAAAGGAATTTGACTTCAACAAAGACCCTTATAATAAACTTACAATGATCCCAGCCGTCCAGGGGTTTAGGAGGAAGAGGGCACACACCAGAAACGTGCAAGCCAAAACCACACTAATGGATAAGAGGAGCCAGTGACGAAGCCCAATGTACTGCTCCCAAAACAGAAACGGGTAACCATTTGGGTAGCTGGCGATCCCCAGGCTGGTGTAGTTACTACAGATAGCTCTCACTTTCTCGATAGCCTCCACAAAATCAGAAGTTTCACGCAATCCGTTGAGGTAGAAAGGAAACTGAGCATATTCTATGGGCTCAGCTGCTGGAACTAGGAGAAGGATAGCAGTGTTAAAGTATGTTTTTGGAAAGAAGAAGATACACAGGGAGCACGATTAACAAAACACTTTGTTCTCCACAGCAAAATGCTTAAAACTGTTGAATTTAAATTTTATTTCTTTGGAACAAGTGACATTTTAACAACTTCCCAATAAATTGAAAGCGGAAGCAGTACAGGTGATCGCTGTATTTTGTCATGCAGTGCAATGGGATGAACACAGTCTACATCAAGTCCCCAAAAAATTCTATGTAATTTAACAGATATATTTCAATACATGTATTTAATCCTCATCAGTGCTATAATAGTTTTTACTGAATACCTGGCCAAAAAATCCCTAACTACAATAAAAAGTAGAAGATCACATCATCTTAAACATTTTATTCAAATGCTCTTCTTTTATGCAAGTGCAGTTCCTTTGAAATCAAAGGTCCTTTCCCTGAAATTAACTGAGGTCCACTCACACAGAACCAGAGAAAAACTAATGCTCGATCATACTTGTTGGTTTTTAACATTTCCATTGAATATTTTGAAAGTCAAAGTCAGATTCAGAAATCCATGTTCTGTTACTGATGCAAATAACTGGGAAAAAAAACTAATATAAAAGTATTGGTTTACTGAGGAAATACTTAACTGTTTATCCTTTAATAATTCGACAAACCAACACTCTCCATGCTTCTTTTTGGGTGCAACGCTAAGTCTACTGTATGACAAGAAAAAAAAAGCTTCCATGAGGAGCATTTTGTTACTGCCGTTGTGTGTTCCAGACCCTGCAGGGTCATTCAGTTGACTTGCTAAACATGATTTGCCCTATTATTAATCTCAACTATAAATTTTCATTAAGACAAGACTTGGCTGACTGCCACAAAGCTCTCAGGTTCGGATACACTGAAGCATGGCTAGCTGGTTACCCAGTCACATTTTCAAGTACACCAGTCCTCCCCCATATGCCCTCTCCCCTTCCCCGCTGGTGTCCAACTAGCAATCCTCACAATAAATTGAAAGCTGAAGCAAAGCTATGCAAACTGGCATTGCTGCTCAGGAAAGCAGTGAATGGCACAGAATGGGAATGCTCCCCTACCTAAGTAGCTCTTATACTGTATCAGTGTTGGTAGCTTAGCACATGAATTAACTTGATAAAAATCCCTTAGGTATTAAGAATTGAGGATAAACATTATATAACCTAAGTGATGTAACTTCAGAATGACAGAGGCAGGAATTTCGTGCAATCTCTAGGTTTTTCTCACAGACAGAACTATGAGGTGACACTGAAAAGCCATGCTTACTGTAAGTTCTTAGAGCTTTAAACTGTAACAAAACTCATTTTTCAACCCGATAAAACCCTGCAGTGGTGGACATTTGCAATGGTGCACAGGTCTCTCAAGATTACAGAGTAACACAATATATTGTCCTGTTTACGCTTCTGAGCCCTGTACAGCATCAGCCAACTACGGAGTTACTGGTTCTTGAAGGAAGGAGTGGGGCGCTTATATAAACTGTAAGGCATTAAGATGAAACGCTACTTACTTCTCAGCCTTGTTTCTGGCATATAGTCTGCTTTGTCATGGACCCACTCTGGGCGGTGAGGCCGGATGTTGGCTTGCGAGGCAGCATAGGCCACAGGGTCATTGCTAACCCAGGCTGTCAGGTAGATGTAGAAAGCATTTGGGTTAATGATTCCATCCGCATCCACCAGACGCTGTTTAGTCAACTGCAAAATGGAAAAAATCAGAAGCCTTTCAGAGTTGAGTTTTGCTCTTGGGGCTCTAGCTGCAAACCTTTCAACAAATGGCCTGGAGACGCAACACACATATACATAGCAGGGGAAAAGGAGAAAAGTATGAAGCTTCGCTTGAAGTGACTTATCAGTAAACTATTGTTTGACAATGAAAAAAAATCTAAAAAAATACAGTGACAGTAGAAAGTGGTTATTTATAAATTAATACTCATATAATATTCACAATAACCACTAAATCAGCAGATGGTTCCAGAATAGACTGAACCAATTAAATTCAAATTCTGAAAGCCTGCAGCCAAGAGTGAAAAACAACCAAGTTGGAGAAACATATTTAAAGACAGGGAAGGAAAACCTGGCAAGAGTCCCTATACACGTCTGTGTGCAGTTAACCTCTGTTGTTAACACTGAAGGAAATGCCACCCAGTAAATGGAGGAGAGCTATAAAAATAAAACAACATCTGTATAAATTTTGCTAACACTTGCCTCCTATGACCTATGTATTCAGAAAATGCCCAGCGTCAAGAAAGCAGATGAGTGCGCTGTGTTATTTGGGTCACTGTGGGCAAACGCATCTGTGGGGTAAACAGCAGTGGTACACTCCTAGGGTTCTGTAGCCAAATCCTGCACAGCTAGAGCTCTCACAGAGGACTCTGTGGGTGAAAAGTATTACTGGGGTTTTTTGTTTTGTTTATTTAAAATTCTGGCTCGGCTCCAGTTTCAGGTCTTTTTAATGAAATGAAAAACAACAGTGACAGCACTTTTAAAAAAAAAAGCTGGATTCCAAGGATCTGGATTCAATTAGTCCACAGGATATGCAACAACTGTATGTCTTCAAGCTGTCTCTGGAACTGCACAGTACAGCGCTCAGCCCCTGTGGGTGCACCACACTTTTCTCCCTCCCAGGCACAGGAAATTATATCAGCAGCTGCAGCCCAATCACATTTGTTCCACAGCGTACCTGGTACACTCTGCTAAACAAAATCTCACTGAAGGTTTTCTCTTCAACTCCCTTTCTTTGCTTAATTCATAGCTGAAGCTTCATTCAGACCTGACAGCATGTTGCATGTTGCTATACAGCAGTGTGTTTTACACACCATAGTAACTTTGAACAATGTACTCCGTAAATCTGTCACCTTTAATGCCAGGAAAAAAAGAAAGACAATAAGCAGATCTGCCAAGAAGCTCATTAGAAAGACTATTTTTCTGCCTGAAAGCACAGCGACTCAATGATGGCTTTAGGAGAGGAGAAGTTAGGTTATTGCAGAATTTCTTCTTAAGAGGCTTGATACCTAATTTTAGTATAAGGAGTCAAACCTAATGTGTTTTCACCTGCCAATGGCTACAGCAAATGGGAGTAATATGCTGTGACAACCTTGCAAAAGAACCTCAGACATACTTTATTTAAGCAGCTCAAACAACTGCCACTCTTAGTCCTATAACAGTATATCTGTATTTAGTGATGATGGTGCAAAAATATGATACAGCATGTAACGATTTCAGTCTCTTTCCACTATAATTCATCAACATATTTTTTAAAACATTATGTTCTGCATGAATTGGTAGGAACTAACCAAATAATTGCAAATGCTAGATCCAAAGCCACAGCAGAAGGCTGAGCAAAGGTCAAGCCTATAAGGCAATCTGATTCAAATCAGCAACAATGCCACTTTGGACAGCAAGGCTAACGTTGGCTCTGCCTGGCATGGACCAGAATCCATCCATCTACCTATGGATGCAGCAAAGCATTTTTTACACCATTTTCAGTGGAAACCAAATGTGCCGGACACTGGAGCAGTACCGAACATACGCCAACCAGTAATAATCAAGGGCAGGCATTCCCAGTATTGATTTCGAACACTTCACAACACAGGCCAGTCTGCAACTAACAAGTGGCTTCCGCAAAGTCAGTGAGGCCGTGCAGTAAGGTATAACTCAGGCATTCAATTCATCAAGATGAAAAAAGACTACGACATGCTCTTTGCATTTTCTCCCATTCCTGATGACTTGTGCGTTCCTGTATAAACCAGTACGGACTCTGACACAGTACCTGGCTGATGTCAATGGGCTTTGCTCGGTTGCCTGTTTGTACCAAGAGTTTGTAAGCCAAAACAGCGTCATCAGATCCATTTTTATAATTGTTGTAAGTGATCTTCCCAGTTTCCCAGTCGCTGTCAAATGCATCCTGAAGTCCTGAAGCGTTAAGGAAGGCAAGGGGAAGACAGAACAAGCAGGTAAGCAATCACTCTTAGAAACAATTTTCAGTAGGAAGAAAGAATAATGACTCTTTTTCATAGCTGAATCAGAAAGAAAATCATCCACCTGCTGCCTGTAAATTTGAGGGTTCTCATTTACTGTCAGTGTGTGGGAAGGTAAAAGTACCGGTTGCATGTCCAGGATTTTACCCAAAGAAATGCAGGGGAAGCAAGAAAGTGCAAAGGAAAAGCCTCAAAAGAAGCCTCCCATGTTGTGCAGACCAGCAAAGCTGAGCTAGCAATCTGCAGGTGCAATGTGCACCGGTGTAAACCGTCTTCCCCTTAAGGCAAAGAGGAGATATTGGATGGGATTAGGACCCTCTAGACCTGCTTTCTCAGAGCTTTTGAGAGCAATCTAGCACTCTACTTGGAGAAGTACATGAGGAAGAGTTAAGCTTGTCTAGAATGTCTAAGCTTGTCTAGAAAAGCACTTCTCCTTGTGAACCAGAATTCCAGAATCATCACACTTGAAACTCCATAAGCATATTTTCATTTTTCACCTCTTTTATACACATCCTCCTCAAAACAAAGGTGAAGTCTTCTCGCCCTGACCTGGATGTTGCCAGAACAGAAAAGGGCTGAGTTCAGCCCTGATCCAACTTCACCACCTACTGCGGACTTAAAACCAGAAGAGGCATTTAGTCTGTTATCTAGAAGGGAAACACTTCCATACTCCTCTCTGCCTCACCAAAACCTGGCCAAGTGCACTGAGCCACAGAGGAGAAGACACACCACTCTCATTAACTGCTTTAGGCTACTGCAGAGCACTGAGACAATAGCTTCTACGATATAAGCAGAAATTCCACTACAAGAGGAAAAAAAACCACACTCAAAACTTTCAACTTCAAACAGCAACTCAGCTGCTCCTTGAGCACAGCGTGAGTGAACACGATTTTGTCAATTTGTTCCATCTGTTCAACTTGTGCAGCTAATACAAGTCGTGGGATCTGCTGCCAGCACATGTAAAGATCACAGCCAACACCTATTCACTCTCAACTGTTATTTTCCTCCTTGCCACCCTTCAAGGGGGAGGGAATACCTCACAGCACAAATTTGGATCAGATTTAGTACAGGAAGCCACAGCCCAGTATAAGGAGGCTCTGTGCAAGCAGATGACAAACCACATGTCCAGGGAAGGGAAGGAAAAGGCTGGGGGAGTGGTGGTGGAGGAAATCGCCAACCCACCTCGCAGCTGTGCTGAAGAGCTGTAATGAAAACTGTCATTACGGATCAGATAGGTTAGCTACAGCTGTACAGAGATAAGAGCACTGAAGAGAAAAAGCACCCGGCTAACACCGTCTCCAGGCTGGAGTACCCGCTCCCATCTACAAACTCATCCCCTCTCCCTTAGAAAACTGCCTCCCACATTGTCCTGCCAAGTCGTACCCACTCATAAGCCAACAGGCTGAGAAACAAGTTATGAAAGAAACCTGCCATTATCTCCTCACGCAGCACTCCAGCACCTGCCCAGGAGGAGGACAGTTTGCCCTCAGGTTTTCTGGCATCACCAAAGGACTTTAAGGCCCCCCTTTGAAAAAACGTTGTTTGCTGGTGCTCTGGGAGAGGGGAAATCATTGCTTAGGACATGCAAAAATACCAATCCATCTCTCCTCTGCCAAGTTCAACTCCATGTGAGTCTTTCAGAAGGTGGCCAAGTGACGCCATTTGTGCTATCGTACCAGCCAAGTGAAAGACAACTTTGGGAGGTTAAGAGGAGGCTGTCAAAAAAGTACATGGGAAAGAAGACGACCACCAAAGAACAGCTTAATTTACAGTAAAAATGGCTCCTTTCAGCAGGAGGAGCACAGAAATTGCTGTGATAGACAGCATGTTGGGGCACAGCTTCCAGACTAACATCCAGCCCCTGTCAGGGGCTCCACAGACACACAATAACAAATACACCCACTGGCACGTGACATTACCAATTTGTGTTTGTAAGGTAGGTCAAAAAAGGGCATGTACATTTAACATTACTTCAGCGGGTGAAAACTCAGCTCTCACATCTGTTCTCACAAGTCTGCTCATCCCTCAAACCCTGCTCCCTTTTATTGCTTTACTCCTCAGCTCACTTAGTGCTTTACACTCTGGGTTATTTTATTACTGACCTTGCGGAAACTGAAAGTCTGCAGAAAGAATACCAAGAAATCACTATCAGTTGCACTTAATTTCTAAAGAATTTCAAAATTTCAATAATTAAAATTTCCCATAACATTTTGAAAATAATAGCAAAGTTGCTGCTTTCAAAGTACCTCCATTATAAACCGTTCATAACAATGATTTTAAAAGACATTTAATCTTTTATAAATGTAATTAATGAAATGTTTCTAGTCAGAAAGATAAAAATAACTTGTTGACCCCTTTCTGCAGAAAAGTTATAAAAATTAAGGGAATTTAAAAAAATCTTATATATGGGATTTTTTCATATCAGCAGTCACCTTTGCTTAATGCTTCAGAAGAAAATTAAATCCTCCAAAACTATGTGGGTTGTAGGAATGGAGGTGAAGAAGGAATTCCCACTGAATAATGTGGACAGCTGACACCATGGAACACCAGATAAGATTACCCTTTGCAAAAAAAAGCCTAATGACAAACCATCAGGGAATTCAAGCTACCTCATTTACATTCAGTCACCTACAAAAATAATGTTAACATTTCCAGTTTAAAGTAATGATTAGTGTTAACTCTTCTGCTGCGTTTTCAGTAACAGAAAATATGCTAATATGGTATGACACCAGAAAGCAAAATACAAGGGAACCTCTGAAAAAAGAAATGCATTAGGCTGAAGACTAGTAAACAAGGAGAAATGTACGGCTAAGACCAAGGACGCCTTCTTGATAAAAAATGCTTTTGTTCAGGTGCTGTTGCTTCCCTCATTCTGCTGGACAAATGTGTGCATGTCAGAAGGCCATCTTGAGCCATTAATCTCTAGCACTGATTTCCCAGTCAAGTTGGCAGGAATTAGCCATGAAGTTCAAAGTTGTGCATACTTTGATTATCCTGCTCCTCCAGCATGTAAAAATGCACCAGTAGAACTGTTCTCACCTCACAGAGGGTCCTCCCGGAACCCAGCCAAAAACTGTACCTTGGTTCCAAACTGTTTACACCTTCCCTCCCCTTTACCCCCTCAGCATCAGCTCCGGTTGGTAGCAACCAGATGTTGTTCTGCCTATTAGTGTCTACACCTTGAGATAATTCCCTAACTATAACAAGTATGGTAGCTTTTAGTATAACAATTTAGTTAGCCCCTACTACATTAATGCCCTGTACCATTTTAAAACATGACTTCTTTCTATTGATACATCTCAATATTCTTCCTATTTCCATC
This sequence comes from Rissa tridactyla, assembly GCF_028500815.1. Taxonomy (NCBI): domain Eukaryota; kingdom Metazoa; phylum Chordata; class Aves; order Charadriiformes; family Laridae; genus Rissa; species Rissa tridactyla. The sequence goes on along the minus strand of NC_071497.1, from coordinate 41,977,939 downwards.
TTTGTGAATGCAGTATCACGCTCTGTGAAGACAGCCCTCTGTCTTTACAAAGCAGCTGGTTTGTATTAATTGTGCCTCTCTTGGGGAAGGTGGGGAGGAGGGGTGAGGACACAGACATGAATGCTAATTAGTAATCATTATGATTAATTCTAAAGCTGTGGGTGATCAAGGGGCCAAGCAATGTGTTTTCTGTCACACGGCTGGCATGTCCACTTGAACCACCACTGCAAGTCACTGCTTCCTGGAGTCTCCCTGACTGTTCCTGCATAACATTTTAGCTCCACACCCCTGTTGGTATGTCCAGGGTACCAGCAATACTCACAGCTCCTCTAGTGGAAGAAAAGCAGAGAACAATGAAGAAGGACAGTCAGGCTAATGTTGGCTGGAAGAGGAAAGGTAACTATAGAATCATAGAATGGTTCGGGTTGGAAGGGACCTTAAAGATCACCTAGTTCCAACCCCCCTGCCATGGGCAGGGACACCTCCCACTAGACCAGGCTGCTCAAAGCCCCATCCAGCCTGGTCCTGCACACTTCCAGGGATGGGGCACCCACAGCTTCTCTGGGCAACCTGTTCCAGTGTCTCACCACCCTCACAGTAAAGAATTTCTTCCTAATACCCGATCTAAATCTACCCTCTTTCAGTTTGAGGCTGTTACTCCGTGTCCTGTCATCTCACTCCCTGATAGAGTCCCTCCCCATCTTTCCTGTAGGCCCCCTTCAGGTACTGGAAGGCTGCTCTAAGGTCTCCCTGGAGCCTTCTCTTCTCCAGGCTGAACAACCCCAACTCTCTCAGCCTGTCCTCATAGCAGAGGTGCTCCAGCCCTCTGATCATCTTCATGGCCCTCTGCTGAACTATGGGCAAGAAGGAGAGAACAGGAACACCGCTGACAGAAGAGCAGATCTGGAAAGGTCACCTATGAGCACAGACATACAGCACGGAGAAGGAGATGTGCGGGCCCTTGGCACTGAGCCAGGGGCACACCAACAGTCCTTAGCAGAAGGAGGTGATGACAAAGACGACAGAGGCATCCTAAGTGCAAGAAGTGTAGAAGTCTGGGAAAGTATGTGGTGGGCCTTAGAGAAGGGCAGTGGGAATGCGGGTACTGCTGGGAGCAACACCAAGTGGGGTAGCCTCCAGCGTTTCACTCTGGCAAGCCAGCAAGGGAGTAGATCCAAGGACACCTCTTCCCGACTGTATCATTGGCAGTCTGTGCTGAGAACAAGATCCCAGATTTACGTCTCCCTCACAGGTTTTGCGGGGTGGGGGAGGCAGGAAGGTGGAAGGGGGAACACCAGACACGTTTTTTCCTACTGTTTTGGAACAAGAACAAAAAATACCCACAAAAGAAATAAAATAAACAGCAGAGGTACAAGAGAATTTGGAAAAGAATGTAGAAAGATGCCTGCTTAGAAATCTAGAAAGTACAGTAAGGTTCCAATCCACCAAAACATCTAAGCTATGCTGAATTTTCTCCCTGCCAGTAATACCTCCCCTTACAGCTCAATATGCTTATGTGAGCACAATATTTTAAGTAAAACTTCCAGTAAGTAGACTGTAATGAATGGATCCAATATATTTAAAACCTATTAAAAAACCCAAAGCTAACGGCTGAAATACTGCTTTGCATGATTTATCAGTGCATTAAACACACAGGAAACTTGATCATTTTGTTTAGATGCATCACTCAGATGCATTCGCTTTCCTAATACTGCCTGATAGAGTCTCAGAAGGAATACCCCAAATACTAACAGTTACCTACATGTTCTCTAAGAATCACTGGCAACACTGGTCATCTGTAAACAGTTAAGGTTAAAATTTACAGTCTCACTAGGTCAGCACAACTTATTTTTCTGTTGGCAAAAGCTTCCTGGAGATTCTCCCAACAGAAAGACAGAGGTAGGGCAGAAGTACTCTTGGGCAGAACTTGCTGAGATGTTAACAGTACTATTTATTTTAAATAAAAAGCAGTTATTTGTCTCAACATGTGTAATTATACTATCTTTAATATCTTTAATAAGCTTACTTTGATATAATTATCATCATAGCACTTGAAAGGCCATGCCTTCTCTTGTCTTCCTCTGCCCCATTGCAATTAACCACAGAAAAAGCAGCACCATAGAAAGAGTGAGGATACTTGACTGGAAATCTAGAACGCATAGTAAGTTCCCAGTCCAATAAAACACATAAGCCACACTGAATTTTCTTCATGCCAGCAGTCCCAGCTGAAGCCAACAGGATCGCTCATGTGCTGAAAGTTAAGTCTGTGCCAAAATACATTGCCGGATGGGGACTTTTCATTTACTGTGCTCAAACACTCATCAAACATTTATTTTCCCAAGACAGCGGGCCATATTTGGCTATTAATTATAAAGCAGAACTCTTCATTAGCTGTTTAGAAATGAATGGCCTGAGATGGCCTCTCATAGATACAATCTCTTAAAGCTTCACAACTGTCTTACTGGGGAGTAAACTTAGCTACAAAGAATTTAAGTGACCTGCTGGAGAAACAGCAAGTCAACGTGCAAGTTCAGATCAGCACCTGGGCGTTTGCCCTCCTGCTTGCGGTCTTTTAACTGTGTGACTGTATTCGAAGAGGGGAGCATTACTAGCAAGTGGTTACTACTGTACAGTCAAGAAAAGTTCATGCAACTCTCTCTTACCTTGCAGCCAGTCTCGAAAATAGTGCAACCACATTTTGGGAAGCTGCCTGTCCTCTTCCAACAAAACGTATGTCACATTGCTGAAACTTCTGTGAAGTTCATAAAGTAAGTGCTGGACGTTTGGATAGTCTGCTTTCTGTGTCACAATATACATGTTGTAGAATGAAAAGTACTTGAACTGTGCGGCAATAAAGTCATATTCCCGTGTCTCCCGTGGCACAATGTCTGTGAGATCTAGTCCATCTCTCACCCGGGTAGTTCCATAAAGGCTGAGCCCAAGTAAACCCAGAAAAAGAAAAATAACCACAATCTGCAACAGAAAATGGAAATGCATTTTGTTTTAGGTTTCTAAAGGAAACTAACAATTCATAATGGCACACTAGAAAGCCGGGTTCAAAATTAAAACCCGTCAGTCTACTTTAACGCCTTTATTCTTTTTTTTTTCATACACATGTACACTACAAGGCTAAGGTAATTTGTGCTTTAATGAAGGGTCTCTGCATCACGCATGAGAAATTTATATCATAACAAAGTTTAAAAGTGGCTTTAGTTTCACTATTCACAAGCTTATGCTACTGAAAGTCAACAAAGCCCTCACCCGTAACTTGTATTTGAAACGTATGTCTCTACAGCACACACAAGATAAAACTTTTGAAGTATGAAATTAGCTGTAAAATTATTAAGAATTGTTATTCCAAAAGAATTCTATTTATTCCTTATATTTAATACCACTGCCAGGATAATTTTACTACTGGGTGAGGCAGAAGTCTATTTTTGAGAAACAGGTAAATAGTTCCCTGATTACCTTAGCTTTTGGTTTTAGGAGGAATGGAGCATAATGCTTTTCTGCAAAAGATGAGAGTGTCCACTTCGTACAGGGTGGCTCAAGGCAATGCATACTGGAGTCTGAGAATTGGGAAAGCAAATCCCTCGTCGAGCTTGTGCTTTCTGGACTCTGGCAGCTAAGATTATCTTGCGTCACGGTCACTGGCTGCACAGATATTTCTGAGCGAGGCTCTGCTGTGGTGTAGTACACCTGCGTATGGGGATCGTATTCTGTGCGCAACTGCACTGTAGACTGCATTGTAATCTGAGTTTCATGTGCAAAACTGTGACTACTGTATGGGGGTGGAGGACTGTAGCAGGTATTGTCATTTTCCGCATATGCTTGAGGCTCAATCTGAATCACTCTGGTGACACACGGACTGTAAGTGAAGAGAAGAGAAAAACATCTGTTTGCATTTAGATACATCTTTATTTTATTCAGACTAGATAGGGTAACCTGGTTCCATCTGAGACTGCTCCTGCTTCTATTAGATGGTCTATATGAATTTAAAGTGTAGTGCTTTGATGCAAATTTTGTTCTGTATCTTTAGGAAATGTTTCTCTGACATGGTTCAAAGTGTGCACCTCTGAGAATATGTGTATACTTCTTGTGCTTAGGAAACAAGGAACCAGAATCTATCTGAAGACACTGACATCTACCCACACCACTCTATTAATTACACATGCTGATCAGGTCAATACTCAGGTAGTTGCACACAGTCTGAATGCACAATATGTGTATGAGTTTGCATTTACGTGCCCATGCTGATAATTAAGCTATTTAGATCAAAATGTAAACACATGACATACTGAGTTCTTCCGTTTAGAACTATTAAAATAACTGTTAAATAATACTTGGGCCTTCTGGATAAGATCTCAGACTTTTGGGAGGCAGGTTGAAACCACTTGCCATACACTGACCGATTGTTTTAAGAATTAAGTAAACATACATAAGTATTAATTCCTAGGAAGGATGAGGAACACAAAGAGACAAAATTACAGAAGTAATTGAAGCATTCCCTCTATTTTAGTCTACATGAGACCCTAATAAATACCTCGTTTATAAAAAAAAAAAATTATCAGAGACAAACCTCTTCCTGTAAATAAGAAATGACAAAATGATGATAGAAAACAGTGGAAGAGATTTTTCACCAAGAGGACAAATCCTACAAAAACAAGAGGAATTCAGAACATTGCCTACCTAAACAAAGCAAGTTCTCATTAAGTGCATTTCCTCATATGTAAATGGGCCCAAATTCTGATACACATTCGGTGCTACTTGAGATAGGGGAATAAATATAAGGTCTGATTGCCCTGTATTTCTCAGAATCAGGGCTCCAACATTCAAGTGCATTAGGCCATCTACTGAAATTACAACTGAATCAGAAATAGAAAGCAGGAGTCCTGGCTTGGGATCAACTCCCTGTTCTAACCACTCCCTCAAAAGCAAATTTAGGAAAGTGCTTTCTCTCTTTGACGTTAAAATTAAAATGTCAAATTATGTCAGCTGCTAGGTGGGTGTAAAAGGCTAAGATGACACAAGGTGGATTCTCCACATCCTTGTTATGACAGTAAGAGTATACGTGTAGAAACGCAGCTGATCCTCTTCATTGCAAGCAAAAGCAAAAAGTAAGGTAAGAAAACATGCTTAATTTCTAAGCAGTGGCTCCACTGATGACAGTAGACTCCTCCTAGCCACACTCTACGCTAAGCGCTGGCCGTGTATCAGGTAAAAGTTTGGGTATACACTCTTTAGAATGGCAGTATTACCACTCTAAATTACTATCGCAGCCATAACAGAAACTTTATCAAGCATTATCCTGTAATGGTATTGATCATCCTGCATTCCTTGTAGTCCTATAAAAAACTCGGATAAGGGCAAGTGATTTCACAGTTTATACATTATATTTATGTATTTAAGTTTAAAGGCATAAAAAGCATAAATAAACAGCATATAGTGGCTAACTGTAAGGAAGGCTTCTCAGGCCCCTGAGTTATGTACAGTCTTCCAAGATTACACAATACTAGGTAGCACTGGACACCTTGCAGTACACCACAGCATTCTAAAAAATACTTGAAGACACTCCTAAAGCATGGACCTTTTTACTTGCTTTCAAAAAGTTGTCCTTCAACAGTCAAAATGAACATACATATGAATGAAGGGGGTGTGTGTATTTTAACTTTTCCCCTCAGTCAGGTAAAAACAAAGGTAGCAAATGTAAGCCAATCACTAGCAATGAAATCACAACAATAACATACTGACCGTGCTACAATGAAGAACTCCCACTCCTCACAAGGAATGGTAGCACTGATTGCTGACCACAAAAAGGATCCACCTCATACATCAATCTATCACACATTCTCACCTTGTAAAACAGCAGAATATATCCAGTCTCCTGTCTTCCCGACGATAAAGGTCCATGCTCAGGATGGCAGGAAAAATCAGCAGAACCATAGCAAAGTTGAATACCACCACAACCGCTGCCTAGCAGAGATCAATCATAGGAGAAGCGATGCCGTTACTAAGCTTCATGTAGAGCATCAGCTTTACAAAGCATACAACTTCCTTTCATTTCTCATCCGCTCACCCATTTATCATGTCAGCCTGACAGATGCTTTCAAGCTTTTCCCTGAGGAAACTGGGAGATATATTTTTACATTCCCATTTGATTATGGTAGGCCTATTGTAGTTAATTAATTTCTTTTAATAATAACCTTCATATTATTTTAATGCATCTGTGCTTGAAGACGTGGTAATGATTTTTTAAGTCGAAAAACAGAGTCAACAAATCATACTTTTGCATGAGATTCTGCCATATTTAGAGTCTCACAGTAAAAAAAGATGGAAGCAAAAGCAAACCTGGAACTAGAACTGAAGTTCTCACATTTAAGGGATCTGAAGTAATTTAAACAGCACAATAACATTAAAGCACACTACTAAATCAGAAATTAAATAAAGGTTTAAGTAAATTTTAATGAACTGATCTATTTAGTAAAATATTATGCACTTGACGTACTTAAAAGTCTAGCCAAAACGAGCAACATTTTTGGTTTATCACAAATTATTTTTAAAGGAGAATCAAAATTAATCCCATACCACGCAGTAAATCTATATATTAATATGCTTGTGTTTAACAGGACTTGATTAATGAGCCAGTCTACCAAAACGAGTCTTAAATTGGAACAAGAATACATCTTAAATTGGAACAAGAATACTTGGTTTAATTTGTAAAGCGAGCATTACGTAATGAAAAAAAACCAACGTCCCCGCCCACCCCCTTTCAAATCATACTTCAAAACCTTTCCCACACAGAGATTCCCAGAGAATCTCCATAAAACATATGGGGTGCAGCATCTATCATTATTATTAATAGCATTTATTTGTAATGCAGAATTGTTAGGAGCACTAGTCATCACAAAGGGAAAGCCTGGGCACAGATGGGACTGGAAGACAGTTGTAAGAGTAGGAGAAATACTGTGAAAAAAAATGGTTGAGCCATCAACAGGTGAAAAAAACCCTTGAAATCCTCATATTTTACCCATTAGATAAGCAGTAGCCATCTCAATAGTAGCCCAGTTTCATGTTAAGGAAATCATATAAACTACCAAGTGCCTCCACCTGTAACTTCTACAGTAATGACCGCTTGGGTTAAAACAATCATAAAAAAGAACAAAAGCTGAGCTACAAAAATGAAGTTGCTGATCTGATATAAACAGGCCCTCGTTTCTCCAAAATAAACGAATGGCAACTTTTGGTGTTAAAACATCAGGCCTCAAAACTGGCAGCTCAAAAGATGTGATATCCAAAATCCATGTTTTAAAAATTCTTTATTTGGATATCAAATAAATAATACAAACTGCCTAAATAATGTAATTTTTATTTTTGTGTCTCTTTAGCTGTAAAAATCAAAGCACTAACACACTGAATGATTTTTAGGGTTTTGAAGTTGTCAAAGTGTAATAAAAAAATAGATATTGTTTTTACTTTTCCGAGAATGACAGAATCAACTAGTTACATAAATACCTTCTAGTCATTTCAATCATAAATATATTGTATACAAATGGGTTTTTTTATTGGTGTTTCTCTTTTGTTGCCTCCAGCCTGCTTGAATTAGGATTTTGGTCCTGCTAGTCATCTGCAGACTTAACTACTGAAACAGCATTTACCTAGTACTTAAAGCCAAATTAGTATTTAGCCATCTTTGAGAGAAAAGGTCCAATGGCTATTTAATGATTTATAAATATCCACACAGAAAGGTATGTAAGGTCATAGCCAAGACTTTAAAATTAAGTGATTTCCTTTTGATCTTCTCTAGAATTAATTGAATCTGTCAGAAAAACAAATGGCTGCTGTTGCGGGCAAGGTGTTTGTTGGACCTAGTTCATACAACTGCTTTCTTTATTGCTGCTAAACCAGAGACGGTTGAATCACCCATAGAACATGAATAATTAGTTGTGTCTAACCAAGATCTTCTATCAAGGATCAGCTAAGATTTATTGAGATTTGGAACAAACAGCTGAGGTCTGACTCAGTAATTCTTACTCTTCACAGCACTGCTGAAAAACTAACAGAAGTCCTCTGTTCCTGCTCCATAAACTGCAAATGCTTCATGCCTTATCAGTTCCCTTTGTAGACCCCAATATCCTTGAAACTCAAATGCCACTAAACGTGAGGACTAATACTTTGAAGTGTATGGTAGAGATGCCATTAAAGTAAGTTGTATTCACATTTGACTACTTAAGAAGCTTCAACACCAATCCAACAACACACCATAAATCTGCCTATTAATATGGCATCTCTTTTTAGTACTAGAGTTTCCCTTGCTCCATCCCAGTGCTGATGTACTAACCCTGCAAGTAAAATATTTTTAAACAATCTTCTCTGTTCTGATTTGTATAACACCACACTTCCTATATATTGCACACTGTCTCTCCCTTACCCACCTCCCCAGCATTTCAAGGATGTAACAGTTCTCAGTTTTTGCAATTGAATACAGAAAATATTCTTCTTATATCAATTCTAATTTGTTGTCCCATCAAAAAACACCCTGCAACTTGATAAGGAGAGGGAAGGAAGCACTGTGGAGGGCCGACTCAATCTCTGACCTGAGGCATCAGGCACCACTTCCCCTCCCAATACCATTTAGACATCTGGTGCCCAGGACTGGGAACGTATAAGAAATACGATCATGGCAATACCTGTATCAATTACATTGACTGGAAAAGCACCAACAAAAAACTGTGGTAGCAGATCTTCCAGGGTACAGGAAATCTGTTAGCAGCACCAAAGCTGAAAGCATGCTTAGGATTTTTGGGGACAGGGCATCTTCTCTCACCCCTTCACAGACAAACTGTCAAATGGGAGAGGAAAGGGCTTCAGACCTTTTCCTTGAGAAATCAACAAAGGTAAGTAAGATTAGTCCTAGAAGGGAGAAAAATGGGGCCTACTCAAGGGTGTAAAATGAAGGCATTCAGTGAAATAAGATCAGAGAGTATCAAAAAAATTCCATTAATCAAAAAAAAATGTTGATCACTTCCTGAGAAACATGCTCTGCTTTTTGCATCTTTTCATAATGCACAGCCTAAAAATATTATTGCTGCTGCAACTGTTAGCGGAGACAGAAGAATGGCAGTCTGTGCTGGAGGCAGCGAGGGAGACGGGAGCCAGGCTGGTAGGCTGGGGCCCCACTGAAGGTATGTGCTGCTCTGTGCCATTCCTGGCAGCCCACCCAAGGAGAACGGGTGTGCTGCATAGCCAGAGGTGATGAACAGATGAGGAGGTCTGTCAGGGAAACTTCCACCCTACTACTGCTGCCTATCTCCAACTCCCTCCTGACAGCCTACAGACTTGGATCCCCCCACCGCACCCCCCTCCCCCCCCGCCCCTTTTCCCTTAGGCTTTAATTTTGCTTGTTAAATTCTCCTGTCAGGAGCAGGGAAAGGTAAATGACATGGGTAACAGGAGGGGGACAAACCACTTCAGCAGAGTAAGGTAGTCGAATGAGCTTAAAAACTTATGTTCTTTCTCTCCACAAACCCACCACCACCACCTGGTAATGCACTTTTACATTTAAGAAAAAAACTTGTCATTCTTACGGTGAGGGAAAAAGTTACCGCTAAGACTTATTGGGAAAAGGTCCACCCCTGCTCATTAGTGAATCCACACCACTCTTCTGCTGCTAGGGGAGGAAGTTTCTGGTGTAAGCGTGAAGAGTTAGATGAATTTTTGCGCAGCTGTACGTTCTCTTTCCTGCTCAGAATTTACTCTGTAAAGGTGTCTGAATAGTCTCTCTGAGGAAGAATTCAGCGGAGACAAGCCCACACTCCGTATTACCTGCCTTCATTTATACTCAAAACAAAGGGCAATGTTTAAGACATTGCTACTGCAAACTTTGAAAACTTTCAGTGGATTTCGCTGATAATCTCCTCCTCCGCCACAATTTCAAGTCATTAAACACATCTGAAAACTCAGAACCTACTCTCTTCAAAGTCCTGAGCACTCCTACAGGTGATTCTTGTGACTATTTGGGACATCTTCAGCATCTCAAAGCCTTAAAACTGCTTAAATAAGGGGCTAATAAGATCAACAAATGAAAAAAATTAAAATGGTGAAAAAGCTAAACCAGTCCCTATCTCCATAACAGAATTAATTTTAAAAATCTCACTTCCAAAATGACTGATTCCCATTTTTTTAAACTCAGCAAGAACTAACCGTAGTAAACTCCCAAGACAACATCAGACTCGGAGCGTTTTAGTTCCATAAAGTGAATTAACAACTCAGAGGTATCAATGAACTGCTTTAGCTGGCAGAACTGAACAGAAGCTGAGAAAGAAGCACGCATTGATATGCAAAAAGTTTCTAACCAAAAGTTAGGCTTGCAAATGCAGGAAACCATTTATTCTCCCTCAGCAGCTGGGTTATTTTTACAGATATTTGGCCTCAAAAGTTACGGAAACTTTGACAATTATCTTGCAATGTCTTAAGAAAAGTGAATTAAGAGCAAAACAAGGTCAAGAGGAATCCTTTTTTTTAAGCCCATCTGTTAAAAATTCACTATCTAGATGAGAAAAAGGCACCATCTGTGAAAAGTAAATGCAGTATTTCATTGCTTTCTAAGTCTTGCTAGGAAGCTATGAAAGACAGCAAGGAGTTCTTGTTTAAACAAGCCTGAGTAAGAGGGAGACGGAGGAAGAAGACTGTAAATAAAGAAATCCATATATAAATACAGACCACCCACCAAAATCTGACATGGTTATCTGATTCTGAATGCTGTGATTAATGTATCACCCCATTTTGACTTTACCTGGTGAAGCTAGACAAAGCAAGTAATAGATGTTCCTTTCCAACAACAAAGGATGTTATTTTAATGGTTCCTAACTTATATACCTATCAGCTACATATATTGTCTAGCATCAATAAATCCTCATCACAGGTCTCCAGCTGCCCTTTTCTGCACATTTTTACATCTCTTACATACATATAAGGGGTTACTATGTGCAAACAAAGACAAATTACAGATACGTGTGAGAAAAGATTTAGCAACTCAAATATTCATTTCTGGACACCCAAATGCTCCTACACATAGATTCCATATTAATCACTGCCTTAAAAAGGACTTTGATGGTGATGTTTTTATTCTGAATAATACCAACATGTTCATACATGAGTATGTTGAAATCTCACTGGAAACTTTTTGTTTGTCATTTTGCTATGCAGACTTCATTTTCTGAACTTTCTGTGACTCAGTCTACAGCATGACAGCAGGCAAAAAGATGAGTCTTTAGGAAAGGTATATTTAAATTACCCTCAGATTGCAGTAACAATTACACCCAAACAGATGTTCCAGAGGCAACTTCTCATGTTCTGATGTGGAGAATGAGAACAGAGAAAGGCTGAGCAAAATTTGATCAGATAAGAGAAGAATTCATTTGGTGGCTCCCCCTCAACAGTTTAGCAGTAATTAGGAAAAAATGGCCCACCTCTGTTGAATACTTCTTATGAGATACGTTTAGGCTGAAGTAACTTCTCTAAAGCACAGGTACTACAAAGCCTGACAAAACAAGCCTTCTCCTCTGATTCCTGGTGGAGATCTCCAGTATCCTGTTAGCTGCTTAAGGTGCATGTTCAATGTGTGAGATTGGGCCACAGACTGAGGAGACGTAAGTAACTTCTTCCAATAGACGAAGTGTACACTTCCAAAAATATTTCACACACTGATGCTGGTCTTTGCCATAAAATAAAACAATTCACTGCCACATCACCTCTAAGAGAAGACATCTAGGTTTTGGCAAATCAGCAGAGCTAAATACGGCTAACCATTCAGGACTAAAAATCAAGTTTTACTTGCCACAGACATCTGCTAAGCAATGCAAAAAACCAATGAGGCTTTCACTTTCTCTATCATTCACTACCAAATTGCCTATTGAGAAGGAAATGGTAAACTAATGTTTATTGGAAACGTAACTGCAATCACAAACTGTTTACCATTTTACAGCCTAATGCAGGCATACCTAAATATCTAAAAACAGCAATAATTTCCACATGTATTAAGAAAAATTGCAGCCTTTGCTTCCTCTGCGTATCCAAGGGCTCAAGAAGAATGAAAAATGATTGGAGAACCAGGCTACAGCAGAAGAAAAAATAACTACGGAAAAAGTACAGTTTGCCTGCTCTGCATCAAGGTCAAACTGTGCTATAAATTGCTTGTGTCAGGGAAGAAACTCTCAAAGCTTTCTTCAAAGAGCCCTTGCTTTTAGAAGAAAGCTTTCTCCAGCATCCTTCCAGCATATCATACTTCTGAAGGTACATTATCACAAACAAATACAAGAGGACAGAGAAAGGGAGAGTGAGCGATACATGCATGGTTCAGCACATAAAATTCACATTTTCTCTCAATGCAGTTGGAACATAAAGTTGTTGAAGTTTTCTCCAAGTTTGCTAAAATTACATTGGGAGTAAGGCAGTACAAATTGTTACAGGAATAATTAATATGGCAAATGCATATCCGCTGCTGTCATTGCACTTTGGTTATAGTTTTTAAGAGCAGCAAATTGGACAAATGTGAATGAAACAATTAAATTCCTACTGAGGAATGTTACAGCACACACTACGGTACAGTCTACTACTCTTGACTTAAGAATGCAACTCTTTCTTGTTTCTGCTTAGTTGCATACATCTTGGCTTTTGGACTCAACCCAGCTGTAATGGGCCAAGGTATTCTTTCACCTGCTAACAGGATGTGAGAGACTCCAGGCATGAGAAATGGGAGGAGCAGAATCAAGGGCAGACAGCAGTTGTTATTACCCCGATCTATGGTAAACAGAGATCACACACTGGTTCAGTGAACTGCGGCAGACTTTAACACCACCACTAGCAGGTATCATCACTGGCCTCCCATGATGGGACCCTGCATAAGAGCTAACAAAATAGCATATGAACTTACTTGGAGTGAAAATGCTCGTAAAGCAGGAATAGGGATTAAGGCAGCCATAAAGAAAGCAGTGACATTGCTGATAGATGTCAGGGCTACGCTTGCTCCTGTTCGCTTCAAACATTCACCTGTTCTGTCCTGCAAAACAAATGATGTATCTTAAAAGTCAAGTGAATAAGGCGATGTCCCACAAATTAAGGGGTCATCCTGTATATACAACACAGTAACAGTGAAAAATTATTATAGTGAATTTCTGAATACAAATGTGCATTTGAGACAATGCAAGAATAAACAATATACTAAGTATACTGTTCAGGAGGAAAGCTGATGACATGTGAAGTGCTTGTGCTTTTTGAAGGTTGAAAGTAATATCAAAGTTGATTCTACCTTCAGAACACAAAACTAAATGGATACTAACATTATATCAAATATATCTGTACTTAAGTAGGATGTTTCTTCCACCAGCGGAGTCACTTGGTGTTCTCATTTTTCAGACAAAATAAGCATGTATTAACAGTATAGAGGCGTATCTTGAAGAAGATACAAAAAAAACAACCCAAAACCCAGGGACCATACACAAAAACCACAGAGAAATCAAGATAAACACATGACCCTTTCCCAACCCAACAGGCTATTTTGAAGCATATGGAGGTTATAGTAGAGGGATGTTGTAGTGCCTTCATGCCAAACCAGCTGCAAAGAGCACATGGAAGACATTGCTTGTACAAAACAGAATGTGCAAATATAAATTGCTTTTAAAAGGTTTGTACTTTGGATGTGAAACTTTGGACTGAGGGTAAAAAGGTCAATAAAAGGAAAGGCTCATAAAAGTGGTGACACCTTAGAGTTCATAACATTAATATGTTACGCTTTGAAATGTCATCATCAGTTATGAACATTAGAAAAGAAAAACAGAGAAAAATATATAAAATAACTGAAATTTATGGCCATAACAAATAAGTAAAGGTAACAGATGATACAAATAAAAAAAAATGTTTGCTTTCTAAGCTGTCCCCCTCCTCTTCCTTTTTACCTTAAGATTTTTGCATTCTTTCTTTAAAAGCATTCTATCATTTAATTGTCAGACTCATATTTGAGTTTGTTCCTAAATTTACAATCGACTTTCACTGAAATTTGGGCAGTATTTGGATTATGTAAATTAACCTTTATATGACAGCTATAAATTAAAATTTCAAGACAAAATAAATCTAAGATACTATTGGAAAAAAAAAAAAGAAAAAAGAATGTGAACATTCCAAAACATTCTAGGATCACACATATCCCAATCATTTCGTATTTTGAATTCTGGAATAAGAATTTCCAGAACATAAGAAAATCTATTGAGAAAAAAAAAAGGGGAGGGGTTTCTAATCACTACTAATTAATTCTGGATACAGTTATCTTTTCCTACATGAAGACGTTTGTTTTATCTTTCCCCAAATCCCCATTTTGTCATTACCTCAAATGGAATTCTCTTATTCTGCCCTGTTTCACTAAATGCATGTGCCAGAAGGAAAACATCGTCTACACCAACTCCAAGAGCAAGAAAAGGCAAAACCTTGGGGGAGAAACAAAACAAACAAAACCCAAGAAGGTTGTTTTATGATCTGCCATGCAGCTCACCATTAAATGTCTAATTAAAACAACTTTCACATTGCACTGTACATAAATACACGAATAAAATGAAAATCAAAAGGATGCAATACAGCTATTAACTTTTATTCTGGAATGCTGCTGAGGAACTTGCAGTATACCACTTACACATACAAAATCTCACCAAAAGTAATTCCAGTTTTGGATATACAAAGACTATCTGATAATAATTCAAGTTATATTCAAAATATTTTCAGAATTTGAGCATCCTCTTATATTCAGACATAAAGACAAAACCTGCATCATCTTATGCACAACTGGATGCCTCCCTTACATTGGGACACAGAAAAATCTTATAACCCAGAATCTAGTAATTATAAAAACTACACAGTACCTGCCTTTTTCTTTAACATCATTTGGCAGCGTAATCACTTAATTTTTCACAGCATAAGTTATGAGACAGGAGAAAGGCACGAGTTAAAATGTGGAGCCAAAATACTTTTGCAGCTTTTTTTCCCCGCAAAGATTCAGTTGTGTTCATTTACTAACAGAGTACTTGTAATTTAACAGCAGACTTGTGTCTCCTAAATACCTGAGTTGTGGCAGCATTAAAGGAAATTCCAATCAATGAGCACAGGCCCAATCCTGCAGCCACTGAGAGTGCAACCAACAAGACTCCTGCCAACCCCACGGCACCCTGAGACTTGGCACAGTCCCACCGCAGCATTGTTAAACAGGCGTAGGCAAGCTAAAGCAAAGGGGGAGGGAGGGGGGGGGAAGAGAAGGAGTTGGGGAAAAAAAGCAAAATATTAGAATGGATCCTTCTCTAAAACTATCTCTCCCCTCCCAAAACACACATTCTTACAACATCTTTAAACAGAACAGACACATCACAGATGCTACACAGAGGAACAGGTGAGAAGCCTGAGGCAAAAGTTTACAAACTGTAGTTTTTACTTTAAATATGCCTAAAATGTTCTGTACTACCGACTGGTAGATATTTAAGCCCTGCTCCACTACCAGAGAAAATTAAATATATTTATTTTATTACCATTAGTAAGTAGCCACTGGCTACTCTGATAACACTGACATCAGAAAATGACTTTAGGATGTCATCCAGGGTGGTTGTAGTAAAGGAGAGCACCTTCTGAGTAGAGTTTTGTGCAACACTTTGATGAACAACCTACGAGAAGAAAAATAAAACTTGGTTTGACTGAAGAAAAAAGTTATTACCATCTTCTATAGCACACATCTGAAATCAACTACTTTTGCCTTAATGTTCCTGTGAAAGCCCACACCCTACACAGAGATTACACTGATGCTCACAAATGTATTTGGTAACTACTTCTTGCAAGCTACTGATCATCAGACAGAATTTGCATCCTTCAGGAAAGGCTACTGCATTCCCAGACCATTCCAAACGTTTAACTTGAATCCTCTTCCTGTAGCTCCACCATGGATTTGCTACAGTACAAGTTTTGCCTTTAACCCAAGGCCAGCGATCTCTTTGGGCTGCTCCTGTTTCTCCCTGCCTGGCCATTTGCAGAGGTCAGAAGCAGTGAGGCAGAGGTCAGGGCTTGGGACACAGAGGCCAGGCACTGCCATATAGCCTTCCCACCCTGGCTGCCGCTGGGAGAGCAGCCCACGGCTGGCTAATGTTTTCCAGACACCTTTAGGATAACCATGCCAACCAAAAGCTTTTCAATTCCAGCTAGCTCTTCAGTTGTTTCTCAGCCCCAGCAAAGCAAAAATGTCCCAGGCAGCAAAGCGCAAAACCTTCATGGCTTCTCACATGCGAATAACCAAGCAGCTTCTTAATTGAGGGGAAAAAAAAAATCAGCTTAAAAACTATAGGCAATGACTCAGTTCTAGTTTAAGCATCTTCCTTGAGGAAATACTGTAAAAAGCCGTAAAAGGCGGCAGTGGATCTTAGCAGGACTTTAGAGTATGGTATCTAGGTTATTTTCAACTTTACCTCAACATACATCCTCTGCCAGGCTTCCAGAATTGCTGCTGCCTTATCCTCGTTCCAGTTGATATGTGAAACATATTCATACCCCTTGAAGTGCTCATACATTTGCTTAGGAGTCATTAACTGAAACATGGTTTGCAAAGCTTGGGCACTGTGACATGGAGAGAAGGGAGAGGAGGAAGAAGCATAAAATGAGCATTTTCAGAAAATTATTTTTGTGGTATCAAGTCCCAAATTTAGACCCTTATGGGGTTCCTGATTTTATAGGGCACATGTTCATATTAAAATTGAACAGAGTATAATTATTCTACTGCATATCTGGTGCAGCTGTACTGGTCTATGCAGTACTGAGGCTAAATCTGGTTTCACTGAAGCTAAGTGTTTCGCCATTATTTTCAATAGGATTAGTTTCAGGAGCGAGGAATGTAACCCTACAAATCAGTTATAAAGATCATGACTGATAGGCAGATTACGGTGAGGATGCCACAGGAACAGTTTATTTCTATGAAATTTTGTAAACGCTGTTGGCAATTTGTCATTTGAAAACCTTGGTCTTTTTCATTCCTTGGAGAGAAATGCCAGATTAAACTACTGATGCCTGACAAACTGCAAGGAATACACAATGGCGATAACTGTCCATACTGAATTTCCACAGTATGCAACTGTCTCCAACAATTCTAGACGCTTAAGGAACTGTTCTATTTTTCACTAAAAATACATTCTTTGGCTACTTCTTGAAAGACTTATCGTTTACAGTGAATGTAAAAAACTCAAAATTCATATTAAAAGTTCTAGTAAAAGTTCTCTGTATTAAATATGGAAGAATTATGCTTCATTTAGTTTAGTAAGGCCTACGTTTTTCAGGACAGTTCTATTTCACAGGGTTTTTTCCCCCACTGAAGTCCAGTGTTCCATGACTTCTTCAAGAAGTCTGAAACAAAGGGGTTTGTTTTATCACTCAAAACTGAATTCAAGACATAGGGACATAAAAATAGATTTTTTTCTCTATATTGATCCTGAACAAAAAGTTCAGTGCAGATTTTGGAATTCTGAGAGATGTCAAATGAGTGAGTACATTATCCAAATTATGGTTTTTTCCCCCTTTTTCTTTTGATCATATTTCAAAACACAATCAAAGGTGTTCAGTGCATCAAACATGGTTCAATGCTTTATACATACATTCTAAACAACAAAATTGCCAGGAAGAAGCTTTCTTTCTGAGCAACATACACTATCATTCTGAAGTCAGAAGTACGAAGCAATGATGCCTCCTTAAATTTAAACAACTGTCTAATCACTCTTTTAAATTCTGTTCTTAAGGCATGTCCTCCTAAACTGGGGTTTGTCATACACATGAAGGGCAGTAGATTTTGCATGATCCTCTCCCTGTGCCCCCAAACCCAAATTCTAACAAAGAAAAACATCGACATTTTCTTTAAATATTTGTTTACCTGACAAGTTTACCAGAACTGTTCTTGACTGTACCACCTACGATCAGCTCCTCCTGCCAATGCATGTATTTCCTTGACAGTCCATAGCATCCACCGCTTAAAACAAGGGCTACATCAAGAGGCTAGAAAAAGTTATAAAGAAGGAATTAATCAGTTCCATAACTTCATACAAACTCATACCCTAATTGAACACCCAGCGTACCAGAATAACAGATGTGAAAGACAATCTAGGAGGTCTACAAAGAGAAATGTGTTCAACAAATCAAGTTGAACCCATCAGCTGGATACTTGTTGACCAGATGGCAATTTCTCCAAAGCCTGATGTGGTTGATAAAGGGACAGACAAACTGGGGTCCAGGACTTCAAATTCCTCACAAAAATTAACAAAATTGGCACTACTTGAAGGAAGGTTTTACTGCGTGGTCTGAGTGTATAGTCCCAGTGTATTCCAGCAGTGGCTATATGTCTGTCTGAGGCACCAGGTTTGCTGAAAAGCCACGTGAACGCAGTGTCGCATCCGGACAGTAGCTGACAACTGTACTCTCGCTCTAAATACGTGGGATTAAGCACTGCATCACAGGATGAGGGAAAGTTCGTGACTGTGGGCTAACAGCATGTACAAGAACAGAAAAATTACATCACTCAAGAATATGAGTTATATATTGCTTGGAAGAGAACGGTACCTTCTTCTGTTCTCTCTGACCTCCCCCTCTACCCCAGCCTCCCTTGAAAAGACATGCACAAGGACAAGCAAACTTACTTTGGTGGAATTTTTATTGGGAGCTGTGATTGGGCAATCGGGATCAGCAGGATTCAGGCAGGGTCGATCCATATAACCATGACCAACCTCTGCTTTATTCAGCATTTCTTCCCAGCTCTCCACTTGGTAGTTTATTTTCTTTAACTCTTCTAAGAATTCTAAGGGGTCAAAGTTGATCCACTGCAAAGGAGGCTTCCCTCTGCAAGAGAAACCAGGGGAAAATGACACACACATAAAAAAGACAAAAGAAGTACTGACATAAACATACTTTTAAAATTTGTATTTGCACAAATAATTGAGTTATTTTCTGTTACAAGCTAAAACCTTTTCTGTTAAGGTTGTTTCATAAAATATAAGGCACGTTTTAATTAGATTTGTTTATGTACTTTTCTTGCAGCTCAGTTGTAATTTTAACAAAAATACTCAGTTCTTACAAAGTTATTGTATAAAATGGAATCACAGATTAAAAATACCTCCATTTACAAGCAAAGCAAAACAAATCATCAAGCACCTAAATAACAAAAAAAGCAGCCAACTGCGGCTTCAAAGAATTAGGGGGGAGGGGAGGGGGAAGAGGAGAGGGGGCTGAGGAAAGAAAGCCTTTCTCATAGTATCAGATTACTTCTTGCTAGTCTAATAATCATCTTGCAAATGTAATCAATCAATATAGTTGATCTTTGTTTATCTATAACAATACTGTGCTCCTTCAAATGCCCTGGCAGCTTGACTATCAACGATCAAGCTTTCCTGCTACCATGGCTGTCACCACTATCACTGTCACATCTCCCACCCCCCACTTCTGAATTTGTGATGTTGACAGACTAGAAAGGCTTTTGGCTGCCTTATTCTGTGGTTCAAACCACACTGTATCTGCTTAACCAGGCTTAAGTCATTATTCCGAATCTCCCAACCAGAAAACACAAACCCCCTTATTTCCCCATCTAAAACTGTACACTAAAGGTTAGAAGATGGCCATTGCAAATTGCTTTTACAGAGACATGCAAACCAGGACAGAAACAATAACTCAAATGCTAACTCTTGCATAATTAACAGAAAATGCCTGCACAGATTAACAATTAACTCTTTAAAGGATTCAGGGCATATAATATCACACTTGTAAACTGTGAGAAACCACCCATAAAAGATACTATACGGTTTCTTTAATGATCTCATAAGCAAAGGATTTGTTCTTTATTCCTTACGACGACTTGAGATTTAACCCAAGACATTTACTTAGGAATAAAGTTCCCAGACGATCTATTTTTTTTTTATTTTAGGGCTGGGGGGGGGGAGCACAGGACAAAACCAACCCCACCAGAAACAAGTTTATTTCGGGGGGGGGGAGGGGGGGAAGGCACAAAATTCTTAAAGCTTGAATAAGGAACTTACATTTTACTTTGCATGCTACCAGAATGGGGAAAAATAATGTAGGATTTAAACTGATGCCTACAAATCATATCTCAGAACAAGGAAAATCTTTTGTTCAATGAAAAAAAAAATAATCCACACATATTTTCTGCACAGACACTACACTTCATCTTTTATTTTTCTGTTGAACCAGAATCTGAATAAACAATGGGAACACAACTGAAAAATCGTAGTTACACAGTTAAATCAGTCAGACCAGAAAGTTATAAAAAAAAAAACATGCTTACAATAGATAGGCAGTTCCTGACTGTAGCTTTGCTCCCTCCCAGAAGCAGTCCAAAGGAGTGATAATTAAGCAAGGATAAAGATATTCTATGATCTGTCAAAATCAGAAAGGGAAAAAACACAGTTACAGTTGAATATAATCAAAGTAGCACAAGCTGAATCACAAGAATACACAAATCTTATAACTAAATGCCTGCTACACATACCTGGTCCATGTAACCTGCTTCTGTGATGAGCTCTCCTGATTTATAACACAAATGTTCCAATTTCCATTGTCTGTAAGAAATAAAAAGAACAAGTATTTTCTTCTTGCACAATTATTGTAAAGTTATTTTAAAATTGCAACAGACATTTAAAATTGCAACTCATATACACATACTGGCCTCAGGCAGCAAATCATTGAGAAAGAACAAATATTGTTCAGCATAGATAATACTACACCTCACCAAAAAAAGCAAAGGCCTTTCTTTTTGTAGTTACAGACTAGGCACTTGTTTCAGTTTTTTCACATTCTCTGTAAAACTCATTAAAAATAATCGAGCTGCTTTTGGATGTACAGGCTAGTCAACACATGTTAAAGGGACAGAAATCCATCGTTTTATAGCTGTTGTGACTTGTGATATCACTCAGTGACACAAATGAGAGAGAAGCCCGCTCTAGCTCAAAGGATTAGAATATTCCCAGCTGACCCACACATGCAGGAGAAAAGAAACCATTAGGATTTCTGCCTTCCTTTTTCAAGTATGGTACAACATCCACTGCCATGACTTCTAACGCCTTAGACAAGGCAGGAGCTACGTAAAAGATCACTGGAGCCTCAGTATTAGTTCACTGAGGCATCAGTTGGATGTGCTGAAAGACAGGGGGCTTCGTGCCTTGCAGGCAGCACCCCTAGGCACATCATGTAAGTAGTAACCCTGGAGGAAGCACTTTAGCAGGACATCTCAGTAGCCCAAAGATGGTACCTTCCTACAGTTATTATTTTCCATTATTATTCCTTTATTATTTTTTTGTTGGACAATACACAACTCCCAACCTTCAGTGTGTGCACACAGACACTCTGATGGCCAACCCTATTATGTCTATGTTAGTAAACAGCTATTATTCCACCCACTGCCACGTCTGCATTTCCCTTTATATCGAAACTATTGGAAGGATAGTAACCTGTGCTGCTCTTCACAGTCATTAGGTACCTCACGATGGTGTCAGCAAGTGATTTCAAACCTAATATGGAAGGATTTTCAATGTTAGGAATCCCATCCATAAGGTCCTATGTTTAAGAGCACAAACATCACTCCTTTACCAAGACAAATGATGAATACTGTAGCACACTGCTTATAGCCCTACACTCTCAGAATCTCTTCCAACAGCACTTTCCCATCTAATTTGTTAAAAGGCAACCTGTCACTGTTATCATGCCACAACATCAAGTATCAGAAACCAGTGACATTCACACCAAAACACAGTCCTAAGGGAAAGGCTCTGAAGTGCTAACCATTTAAAAATACATGGAAGGAAGCATGTGCCCATTTTTCAGCTGTTACAGATGATCAAGAAAACTTTTGCTGTTCCCCTTACCTGTTGTACATATAGACATGTACTCTGCTGGCCTGAAGTGCAGAGTCAAGGTGCTGGCGGAGTGCTTCTGCTGTTAGTACATTAGCACCATCTTCCTGTGGAGTCTGGATCATGAGTTGGGGGTTAAACATGGCCTCTTCTCCAATCTTCTGCCGTGTGTAATTTAACTCCCGACTCACTCGTCCACCAACTGATGGATAAATATCAACAGCTTTGTATTAGTCGGGAACTGCTTATTCTGGATTCACTTGATGAGCACTCTCCAATCAGAAGAACCTGACCATGTGCATGGACTATTCTGTCTCAAACTGATCACAACTAATAACAACTTTATTTTAGTAACACTGCAACAAAAAACATACTCCTTATTAAAATATCATTGCCTCTACTGCACTAAAACATTGATGCGTAAACTGGAGCCTCAAACAGTTTCTTCTACATTATAACCAATATACCATATGCAAAAACTGAAAAAAGAAAGAAGAAAAACCTTTTCCTCACAGACCAGACCAAATACTATGTTACAATTTCTTACACTTGTATAAACAGTCTGCTCCAATAGCACATTTCAAGATAAATGGCTTTAATTTACACTCTTCTCCTAAATAATTTGGCAAAGGCAGAAGAAGAATGTTTCTCTTCAGTTAAAAAAAGGGAGGAGTGAAAGACTAAGTGAGCCCGAGTACTTCTTTCAGCCTTAAATAAGAAAGAAAAAAAATCAAGTTCACATAGAGATGCAGTTTTGAGTGCAGCAGAAAGAACTGTCCCACAGCTAATTTACCCCAGTGGGTCCAGTACCTGCATAACATGCTGTGATACAGGAGATCATTCACGCGCGACATCTGTTTTTAAACCCACGTGAGCTCCATATTAAAATATGGTTAAAAAAAAAAAGAAACAAGAAAAAGGCAAAGGGAGACTGCAAAGTTGACGGGCTCTAGAGGGAGCCATATGCAATTTGCCTTGCCAGAAAATATTACGTAAGAATGGAAAATTATCTTCCCTCTTACAAAAAGCATTCAGCTAGAGTTCATATACTTTATATAACCTCCCCTGTAGTCTCTCTAGCAAATGCTTGTGGGAGGCGGGGTCAATTAATTCAGTCCATTAGCTGAATCAAGACCACATCCAGATGAGGGGGACAAGAATACCACCAACATGTTGTTTCCATCCCTTACAATTTATTACCTTTATTGCTCTGCTAAATCCAAGCAACAGACCTGGTCTAATTTGTTACATTTTTTTCAGTCCTAGTCAGCTTGGCACTGGTGATCTGAATTACTGCCAAAGTTCAGTTCTGCAACAGTGTGAACAGAAATTAGGCATGTACGTCTATCTCTTCCTAGGCCGTGTAATGGAAGACTGATCTGTAACCAGTTGGCAGTGTGGGAGATGACATTCCCAAGCCTGAACAGGGACATACTTTTTCAATCACCTGGGCCCTCAACCCACCCGTAACCTCCTTCGGGCTACGAGGACCACCAGGCAAGAAGCTGGGCCCCTGCATGGATAAAGCTGTCAGAATGAGACCCGCAACAATTAAACCCTACAGTCATTCTGGCATGAAGCATTGCTTAATTTCTAGTTCAAGAATTCTTTGAAGAAATAAATGTTTCCACAAAGCACTCCATTTTTTCAGCCTGTGACATGTGGCATTACCTCCTTCACACCAAGTAACAGCGACCAGCTCACAGAAAGAAAAAAATAAAAATCAAAGTACAACTTCCTTACCTAGCGTCCCTTTATAACTTCTTTATATCCCTCTTATTACAGTGAGAGATCATATAATCATTGAGACTGCATATGCATGATAACAAAAAGCTATTGTTAATTTTTATCAAGAATTAAACCCTAAAAATACTTTCACCCATCAGGCTTATGTTCATGCTCACTGTTGCCTTTTTCCATCAACCAATAGTCTATCACACGCTAATAAATTTTCCTTTATCTTACAGGAATATGGGATGGGAGTAAGGGAGCAGAGTTAACATAATATGTTTGTCTTCAAACCAGAGCTTTCTTTTGCAGTCCTTTACATTCCAAGTGCTTCCAAAGACAAAATGTCTGTCTCCTCCTTTTGTGTCTCGATGCCAGACAAGACAATAAAGCCCCAATTCTGTGAGGGCTGTGGAGTCTACCATCAACTTCTACTCCTGGTGCTATATTCTCTTCTATTCCACCCATACATTCCTTTTGAATTTAACCAGGACTTGAACCAACAAATCATACTTCATGCAAGACAAAGGGTGGCATTCCTATCTCTCCTGAAAGTGACCAACTGTTTACTATCAACAGAAATGACTGCTTCCTAATCAAGGTCCTGTCAAACCACATTAACTTCACTGAACAAGGCAGATTTAGCTAATCAAAATTGCATCACACAAGCCAGTCATGAGAACAGAAGCTGTTTTTTTCCCTCTTTAACATTCAAAACAGGAATAGCAAAACCACCCAAGAAGGCGTGCACGTGTTCCAGAACCCAGCAGCAGATCCACTCCGCATTCTTTTTAAGGCATTACGCCATTTAATTATTTCTTTGATACGTCGATTATGTACATTTCATCAGCCAAAGAGAATAAAGATAACTCCACAGGCGAATGTAGATACTATACAACATAACACTCAGGTACAAAGAAACAATAAATGTAGACTGCAGAGGAAAATTCTGACTGGCAAAATCAGATTATGTGAAAACATATGGACAGACTAGAAGCAAATGGATATATCACTGGCCTTTCAACAGTATTTGTTGAAAGTAAGAAGTAACAAAGAACAAAATGGAAGGCAAAAAAAGAAATTTAACAAGTTTCTACCAGTTATGTTTTCATTTACTTAAATCGAAAGTTTGCAAAGATCACAGAGGCTGCCAGAGATCTTAAGGCTCCACAATCAGTAAAAACAGCTGAATACGCACTTCTTTAAAATCAAGCGCTCCTGTTACCTTCCTCCCCCTCCCCCCAACTATCCAGAGCTGGTGCAAAAACCTAGGAGAGAAACCACTAAACCACTAAAAATGTCATTGAAATGTGCCTGAAGCCTCTGGCCGTACTGTGTTGAAGATATGCAATACTGTGCTCAACACTTGCACGCCCTGCAGAAAGTCATTCCTTACATCTGTAAGAAAAAAAAACAAAACAAACACCATATATTATAGTCATCATAGGATTTCCACACTGTAAGACAGATGATGTAATGGCAAATATGACCAGTGAACAAAATAGTGGTGTTTTGTGGTTTTCCTTCATGGACTCCTGTTGTCTTATATTTGGTGACAACAACATTTTACACTGAAAATGCTACTGTATCTATAGCATACGGTACCAATACTTCCCATTTTATTCCGTATCAAAGACAGACAGAACTGCTTCGCTTTAATATCCTGGTGACAAAGTCCACACATCACTCTTCTTTTTTGGTATATCAAAAGCCACTTGATGGCATTCGAGTCCTTTATCACATGATTCATTATGATTTAGTGCCTAGACGCCAAGTTGGTGGCACAAATTCCCACAAGCCAAAATGCCAATTTGAATTACAGATCGGTACATTGTCTCATGGCCAGTGGTAACACAATGCAGCAGTTTGTACACCATCCTTCCATCAGCACCATCAGATTCTGGGTGTCTGCCTACCAGAAAAGAGATACTATGCCATCTGTACAATTTAGCTAACATTTTTTTTTAAAAAAAGGATGAAAAAAATCACGACAAAGTAATAACACCAGTGTCCTGGCACCATTTCTCACTTATCAGTTGCTAATTCTCAAGAATGTGTTGGAAGGCCAGTGTTCAACATGAGACAGTTTTACGGACAGCATCTTTGTTGCTGAGTATTAGTTCTTGTTAAAAACCTGTTTTTTTCCAGAGAAGAGGAAAGTGTCTTCTTCTCCCCCTCCCTGACATCCACAGGCTTCCTTCTTAGCTCTTCACCAGAACACATGAGATCTGCCTTGAGCAATACCGTGAAATACACTGCTGCTCTTCCTGAGCATCCCCACCAACTTGAACAGAAGCTGGAGAAGGTACTAAATTCTTTGCCCTTCTGAAGGGCCTGAAGAGAGCAGTAATTGTCAGTATGGATGCTGAGTTGCTAAGAACTGTGTAAGGACCACCATGTCTCCCTCCCCCAAGAGCAATGAACAGCTGCCAGGTGGTAACAAGTTTTAGTCATCCTTAACTTGAGGCAGACCTGAACCCATGACCTATAGGTGAAAGGCTGTAGATCCCATTACCAAGCACTGGGGTCACAGTCACAGTGTTTCAGTCATCACACATTAAAATGCTTCAGTGCATCTTAAGTGGGAAGCACCCAGAAAAACAAAACTTGCTTGCCTCTAGTGTACATTTGCACAACACTGATGCACCTTCCAATGACATAAGAGTGAAACTGTATTTGTTTTCATTGGCATGATTTCTGACAGATTTCCTTCCACTGACTTACTAACAGTTTCGAAGTTACTGGGTCATTCAGCTCATGTGCTCATTTCCAGTGCGAATGTCACTGTCTTACCTACACCTTTCTCACAATTAGCATTCAAAATGTAGATGTCATTACATTAATATGCTTATAAAGAACTCTGGAATCCACCACTGGGAACTGCAGTCCCTTCCACACTAAGCAGTCTCAGGAGTAAGTCCGACCTCTGCTATGCTAAGGGATCAATCCTAAATCAAGCAATGAGTGATAGCCAAAAATCACTGCTTGTTAATTTACTGTCCAGTTGCTCAAAAGGCATGAAATATTTCTTTTTCAGAATATCTTACAATGTTCCAGTTCAGGTTACTGGAATTGCCTGAGGTTTTATTTTTTTCTGGCATGAACACTACCTCTGTTAACCATTCAATAGTTGCCTTATGCACAACTGTGCAACAAGCAGCTTAGTAGACAGCAAGCTCCCTCTAAAAAAGAACATTCCTGAGAGCCAAACACTTGGGATAAAAATGCTTGCCTACCAATGTGGAGGACAGACTTTGAGAAACCAAAGCCAAGATTTACAGAAATACCTACTGGTTTTGAAGACTAAGTTCTTCTGTGACAAGCTTGAGGTGTGTGAACGGAGCAAAATTTTCTGGAGAACCTCCCTTCTGAAGACTATAGGCCTTAATGTGTTTCCACTTGAGCACTTGTTGGGGGGCAGATGCACTTCTGCTTTGTTCGAGCAACACCATCTTTTTCATTTTTCCAGGACTATAAATGTGTATCATTAGAGCAATCCAGACCACCTTTTGACAGTGCCAACTCAAAGCAATAAAATCATACCTCTAAAAGTCATGGACACCTCACATAAACAATGTTTTCATTTCATCCCTCTGAAAGATGCTGACCCTTTTTGATAAACCACAGCATAGGCCAGTACCCCTTACAATGGTTACATTACAGCCTGCACAATAGCCAACACAGGCAACCTCTGCAATTCGCAATACCTGTTATCAGCACAACAGGAACCAAAGAGAAACAGAAAATAAAAACCCTTCATGATTCAGTAACCATATAAAAAACAAAGACTGAGAATAACATCCCAGTGTGTTCACCTGAGATTCAACCTTCGCAGCCGTGTGCATAGAAAGACAAGAACAGCTCAGACTTGCAAGGAGACCAGAGAGCCCCTTGCTATGCAATGCGCTCCACCCATGGAGAGTGCTGGGGAAGGCTGCAGGTTCCCTCCCTTCTCACTCTTCAGCACCCTCTCTCTGCCGGGATGGGAACCAGGAAGGATCCTTTTCTTCATACCTCTCTCCCTGGCATCCTACATAGCCCATCTCCCTCAACTTTGGCTGCTGTTAAGGGCTTGCTTCTACTCTGCTTCCTCATGTAGCCTCTCCTTCTGCTGTTCCCACGTTTATCTGTATTACATGTGTATACAGGTTTTACTCAAAAACTACAAAATGAAACTAGTTTTGGTCCACTACAATGATACGCAGATAAAGTCAGCCCAGCCACAGCTTCCCCTCCCTTTTCTAATTGCATATGAGGATTACAAGCATTCACACCTGCCACACAGCAAAAGACTAATGACACCAATGACGATTTCCATTTTTACTGATAAAGGACCACAGACCTCGTGAGAACAAAACATAACAGCCAAGTACTACTCACACAGGATCAAAACCTCCTATAAAGAAACTGAGATAAAGAGTTGAAGTTCTCTGGCAGATATGAAGATTACCCTGCCTCTTACTGGGCACAGAAAAATAATGGCCTTTTGATTTAAAGCTTCCTGTTGCTCTCTAGGGAGTTCTGTCTTCATGTTCTCTCGGATGTTTGAGCTTGTCTGTGCTGCTCTTTGTCAGGAACAGAATACAGTTTTTCTGCACACAGACAGTATTAGCTAGCATCCTGACAGAAGAGCGGGGAAGACAGCACATTCCTCAGAATTATCATCCTCTAGACCTGACTGGTAGAGTACAGGGGTAAAACTGCTGGGAGGAAGTCCAAAACACTTTAATTGAAATTTAAGTTTAGTCAGTACAAGAAATGGGACTGGCTGGCACGTTCACTTCTTTAAGCTTTTAAAATGCTATCTGCTTTTAAACTCAGAACTGCTGTTGGCTTACATGGTTGACCTCTGAATTTATTCATTACTGACTGTAAGACATGATCATATATATTTCATGTATCTGATACTCTAATGATGCTAAGAATGTAAACCCATCAGGATTACATTATAAAAAAGTTTTGGCTACCTGCAATGATTTTTTTTCTGCTCATGTATTTAACTATGGAAAATAAAAACTTCATGGGGAGTGACTGAAATTAAGCTATCAAAAAAAAAAAAAATCCGTTGAGAAATGATGAGTTTACAAGAGCTAGAACACAGTGGTAAGCAATCAGCATCTTAAAGAGATTACATGGTCATTCAATAGGCTGTGCAACAGATCAATGAAAAATTACAATCTTTATCATGTAATTAGACATGATCTGTGCCAGCACTGGACTACAGGCAGTCAAAAACTCCATGCTGTGTCTTAGGTTATCTCACATGGAACTTACTCTGCTGGTGACGGTTATGTCTGCCCATGTCAAGGCAGTCTGTGCTCTACCATCTCCCTTTCCCCTACCATCTCCCTTCCCAACATCCAGGCAGCCACTCTACACTTCTCCCCCACTGTAATGTCCAGCAAAAGGACACTGTCTGCCTAGAATATTATCACATCCAAATGTGAAGATTTAAATGACGTCAATCCCTTTTTAGCTCCACTGGCTTCTAGGAAAATACAGAAGCAATCTCAACCTTTTCCGTCACACTGAGAACTAGGTAACACCAGGTTCTTTGGTTCTGCTTAAAAAAAGAAAGAAAAATAAAAAAAAAAAAGAAAAGGGAAAGAAAGCAAAGATAAAAGGCTGTGGCCTACAAATGCAAAAAAAAGTTACCAAAAAAACCCAACCCCAAAGCACTTCAAAAGGATGCTTTTTATCTCGCAACCCATCATATGATATGAGTTAAGTTTCTGCTCACACATGCTGGAGATGACTCCAGTGTTGCTGTTACAAATTTCATTAATGCTGACATGATTATGAATAGCAAAAATAAAAACACACATCAAAGATGGCTTTTCATTCTGTCACAGTTTGACAAAGTTTAGAGCTGTGACAAGGACACAAAGCTGTCTGCATACTCAGGAAGACAGCCCAACAACAGCTGCCTCTGCTTGTAGTGGAAAACCTTCTCTGCAATTTTAAGAGCTAAAACCTTTTCTTTCTAAAAATCAAATAAAAGCTCATTTTACATGTATGCATCTGTATTGCCCATAGGCAGAAAAACATTATTTATGATTAGGTAAAATAGATTGTTAAAAAAGTAGACATTTTTTGATGGATTTCTTGCTTGGTGCCCCTCTGGGTTGAAAAACTGGAAAAGTGCAGCAAAGAAAAACAAACAAAAATGAATACATTGAAGACTACAAACTGAAAAAAACAAAACATGCAAGCAGCTTTGAAATGTACAATAATATGCAAAGCTGGTACACACAACTCAAACTTCCCAATTAAACATAAAACGCAGTAGCTGCTTACTGAGCTGCGACACATGCCCTTGGTAACAGGATATGAGCTGTTCACCTCTGGGTCACTGGTTCTAATCCAGCCAGGAACAATAGTGACCACAAGTTGTTTACCATCTGACAGCTGTTTGCTAGCTTATGTAAAATGAGTTGGTGGTCTCAGTCCATTTCCTAGCAGGCAGGTGTCCACATTATAGAAAACCACTGCCACAATTGGCATCCTTGTTGACCATCCTGACAAAGAGACTGTGGAATGAATGGGCATGGAGAGCAAACTATCCTTTCTTCCAACGACATGGTCCCTTCAGGTCAGAGCTAAGCCACAGCCTTTGGTGGAGAAGCCCAACTATTGAATTTTCTGGATGAAGTGGCAAAGGAACAAAGGACTCTAGACTCTGCTTTTTCCTAGAAATCAAGAAGATGGCCTAGAGTGAGCACAGGCAGCTAATACAGCAGCTCTCCAACAGTTTATGGTCATGTAACCATTTACACCTGCTGAGAAGCAAAGCTGAATCTTTATTTTTCGGTAATTTAAGAAAACACTTGAGCACACTTCGTAACAGGGGAAAATCCTCAATTATACATGGAAGTAACTAGATTTCCAGGAGTTCTGCTGAGAAGGGTATAAGGGGCTTCAAGGTCTAAACCTAAGGATTTCAAAACAGCTGAATATAATTGTTTTAAGTTACTTTAACTTGAATAAGAGCTTCTGCTGGGTAATATGTTAAAAACAATTTGCTGTGTTGTTCCACAGCAGTCAGCTTTCCTCTAGGCCCAACTTTTCATTTAACCTCTCAGTGCCCTTTCCTCAAATATGTAATTGTTTTCCTGTGTGGTTAAAAGCAGCATTTTTAAGTCTTTTCATCTGTACTCCTGGGATAGCACAAATTTTGTCTCTACATGGAGTAGCACAAAATTTGAATGCAATTTTTTTAAGGGAGCAGCAAACAGCAATAAAAAAACCCATCCAGAACCTTTTAGGGGATACTGTTTCCTAAATATTGCTTTGAGGAGACAGTGAAACTAGCGTATAGAAAAATGAAAGGAATGAACATGTTATGAAACAGGGTACAGTTTCTTTCAAGTATTCTCTACCAGCTGCTTGCTGAACCATCTGTTGTTGCCTAAGCAGCTTCCTTCTGAATGGCTTTGCACTGAAGCAGAACTGCTCTCACTGTTGGACACAATCAGGTCAGGTCAGCACTCCCCCCAGCACCGAACCTGCTGCCTGTCACAGCTCCCCCCACCTCGATATTTCTTACTGGCCACCAGCTCCCAAGACAGTGCTGCATCTGTCAGGAGGCCCATTTTTCATAGTTTGCTTGCTATTCACACCAAGCAGTAAAGACCGCATTTCATTTTGTGCGGGATGCAATCAGAGATTCCCGTCAGATACTCCGAGAGGGTGACCATATGGCCAAGTTTATTCTGAAGCAGAAAAGGCTGGGAAAGAATGCTAAACAAATGACCAAACACACCCCACAACACAACCTTTATTTTCCATTTTTGGCTACTCCGATCACGCAGGTAATTTCACTTCGTTACCAAGCCCACCAGACTGCAACAATGGTCCGTTCTCCCTTTGAACCAGCAACTATGGGAGGCTGCCAAGACACACGGGAGGCTCTACCAGACCCCGCTGTCAGCCGGCACCTCCTCAGTTTCCCCCCGCAGCCGCCACCGGTGCCTTCAACCCCGGGCACAACAGGAACCCCCTCCCCGCGCAAGGGCAGCCCCCGGCCCCCAGGACCAGCCGGCACCGCACCACCGTCCCGCTGCATTTCCAAGGCCGCCCCTTCCTGCTGCATCTGCGCAGGGAAACACACATCGCTGGGAGCCACTTTCATGATTTTGTTGCAAGCGGGATTAGCTGGATTAGGGGCTGATTCATAAGGACCCCCTGCGGCTGTGAGGAAGTTTCATCACAAGGTCAGTGTGGTGTGAACTATATTCTGTCAACACCACCACTCCTTATAGCCAACTACAAAAAATACAAAAGGCGGGGGGGGCTGGGGGCGGTAGGAATTGCAAGTGAAATATATGAATGAACAGTTTATGGCAACAAAGAGATTTACAGATTTCCCCATCAGCTGCTTAAAAAGATGTGTACCCTTCAACGCTGTGCTCCTTTAAAAGAATAAACCTGTATTAGTCATTTTTAATTTATAAAGAATTTGGTGGTTTAGGAGGTGGGAGGAACCTGGGGAATAAGTGTAGCAACCCACACACAAAACCACAGAGGAAATTTTGGCACTTAGTCTAAAACCAGTCATGCAGCTCAAAGATTGTTGCACCGTTGAGATTTTATTACATGTAACACTGTCACCTTCAAGACTATTTAATTCCTAGCCCCCTAAGTGCAGTAAGTAACAGAGACATTAAAAAAAAAAAAAAAGTGGGTTGGAATGCAGAAAGGAGATGGTGAATTAAAGTTTTTTGGTTTTGCTCCTTAAACCATAATTATCAACCTCGTACTTCCCCCCTCAAAGATTGCCCTCACCCCATCGTAATGACATAGCTCTAAGACAGCAACATTTTTGTAGCCAGCATGATACAAAATAAAATCTATAGTGAAAGAGGGGGACTTTTGTTTTGCATGTGTGTGTGTGTAGTTTTTTGGGTTTGGGGTTTTTTTGGTTTTCCACTTTTTTTTTTTTTTTAAGAGCAGTCCCTCTTGCACAGAACCAGGCTGTTCAATCAAAGCCTTATCTGTTATATTTCTGTCCGTCTTTCTCCTCTGTTTAGCGCATTCACCAACAAGAGAAAAGGGGGTAGAGCAATGGAGGCTTTGACCTGCAGCTGTAACACAATACTTTCGCACAGCCCTGTCGACCCCTGACATAAATTTTACACCGCAGCTGGCATTTACACACTTAACATTACCATATGTATAGCCTACTCTGTGCTAATTATGCTAATCACCTGTCTAACTCTCTGCTGCGAAAAATGGTTGTATTTAGCAGTCCACTGCCTACCAATACAGCTTACTGTGTGGCTGAAATGTACATTCAGACGGCTCTGAATGGCAAGATTTTTCCACGTTGCTGGCTTCATTCAGGCCACAGAAAAATTTATTCAAGTCAACTGGTTTCGGTCCGCAACAAAAAAGTTACGAGAAAAAAGTGAGTGTGTTCCTGCCCTAACATTCTAAGTCTGCTTGCAAGCAAAATGATAAATCAATTGGTGTGGGAAACAAAAAGGGAGAAAGATTTCTTTTGCAAGCCATGTGAAACTGTAGCCTATTTAAAAAAAAAAAAAAAAAGAGGAAAAAAAGAAAAAAAGAATAAAAAAGGTCATCCTATTTCCCCAAATCTCTAGAAAGAGCAGTTAATAGATGTTTACGCCTGATCACAACTCTTTTAAGTTGATAGCTTTTCTCTACAGTTGGAAGTCATACTAAACATGGTTTAGTTTTGTTTCTTGATCTTAATAATTTGCACCAGAATATCATATTTTCTATTATCCACCACTTAACCAGCCTCAGCTTCTAAACAGCAAGGGTTTCTTTTCTGAGTATGGGAAACCACTCAAGAAGTCAGTAGAATAAGACTGGTGTAAATAAATCAGAATCAGACCTGTATCGAGAGGCAAATAAGATAAATGCACAGGAAATACCCATTTGGAAAACTGGTACAAGAAAGTATCTTCTTCAAATATCTGTATACTTTTTTTTACCATTACAGACAAGGTAACTCAGGAAGAAAAATTTAAAGTGGTAATGGATAGGGTTTTTTTTTTTTAATGTTATCGTAATGTTAGCAGGAAGAGAGAGGTTTAAATGAGTTCCTAAAGCTTATTTTTCTTCTGGTTATCTCACTGAGGAGATTACACTGAGATCTGCATTGGGATTACATTCCTGTAGCTATTTAAACACAGTTTATCACATACAAATAAGTTGCTATATAACCCCTTTCCCCTCTGCACACACCTAAGGAAGCTATGGCAATTCACAGATTTGCCAGATAACCCAAACGTAAATCTGATTACTGCATCACCCTTGGCAATTTCCTTTCAGGTCAGATTTGTGGAATCTCCTTTCAGCTAGTTTTAAGTGTTACGAAATGACACGTTCATACACAAAATGGAAAAATGTGCAAATAAACCTCCTGTATCCACTGCCGCATCTGAAGAAGATAAGCGCACTGCAAAGTAAGTCATTGTTAATATACAGCAAAGGCTATTTAATTAAAAACAAGAACAGCTCAGCAATGTTTATACTCAGAAGGTACGGTAACATACCCAGTTTTTCCATTACACAGCATGAGGTCGAGAAGAACTCTATGCTTCTGCCTTCCCTACTTCCCATCCTTTGTCCACTCTGCTTCCATGTGCACGAGACTGCTGTTCACAATAAGGTAAAGTAACAGGTTTTGCCTGTCAGCAATGGCCTTTACTTTAGTATTTTACTCATTACATGCCCATTTGACTAAATTAAGCAGCCTCAGCCAAGACACATCTTACTTTCTAGCATCTCAGTTTCAATTATTATCTGCCAGTCTAAAGCACTAATTTATCTGTTTTCTTTCAGCTCCAAAATACTGGTTGTGCAGCCAAAAACACAAATAACACTACAACTACTGTGCTTATTTCAGAGCATGTGGATTTTTCCCTTTTCTTCTCTTTTTTTTTTTTTTTTTAACTAGGAGGTGGACCACCCTGCTCTCATGGCACAGAACACTATTTACATTGCAATACTTGACTGTGTAATACATCTGGCATTTTTGGGCAGGATTCCTGAGCTAGGGGCCAGAAGCCCTTAAGCAATGATTTAAGGGGGGAAAAAAATCATACAACTTGACTTAACAGTGCTCATTTCTACTTTGCTGCACTTAGTTTTTGGTTACTGACTGAAAAGCAAAAATGCATCGAACTGGTAAACAAGAGAAGGCTGTTTCTTTTAATTTATCTCACTGTTAGTAAATGGAGACTGTATTACAGTTTAAGGGATCAGTTCCAACTTCAGGTATATGACTGTAGAACACTGCACATGTGCCTTAAAAACATCAGCTTTTTCTTGCACATGAACAAAATACAGATGTTTCAAATATACAATGATTACTTGTATATTTGAAGCTGGAATTAAGTTCAGTACAATTCTCTAAAGGAGCAGCACCTTTGCAGAAAGAATCAGGTTATGGTTCTGCCCATTCCCGTACCTCTTATATATTTTGCTCAAGCACTGAAATAACTAAGTTTTCCAAAACCAAGCAGAACTTAAAGCCAAGACATTCATTCTAAAAACCAAAATTAAAATTCTACACACATCAAAACATCTATATGGTCAGCAGTTTCCATAAAGGGCTTTTTTTACCTCATGAAACTACAACTTCTGCCAAATTCAGGATGTTTATAGAAACTGAGGTGACACTGAATGAAAATAACAAGAGAAAAGACAGTAACGAGTAAATTGAATTTACAGATATTAAACTAAAGTTCATACAGAAAAAAAGGAATTAAGAAAAAATATTTTATTTTAAATTCTGAATTCAAAGTTACTCCTTGCAGCTCCACTCTATTTCTAGTACAAAGTAAAATGAAAAATTTTCCAAGTCAAAGCCACTCAATTAACAGCAAGGATGAATATTGTTTATCCTGTCCAGTATTCATCAGTCATATTTAGCACAGTCTAAGTGGATATTAAAATACCACAGATCATGCAAAACAGGGGCAAAACATTTTCCTGTTCTCCTTGATTCATAGGCACAGAAATAAAGTGGCCACTATAAGACAGCATGCATTTTCAGCGCAGAAATCATACTTTAAAGCACTGAGTTTCCTGTCATGAGGCACCATCTTGGGAATATCATGCTCCAGTAAAGCATCAACAGTAGAAAACCATACAGTTTCTGAAAGTTGTTATCTTTTTATCTTTCTGAACTCTGACAGGAAACTACCCTAACTTACTGTAGAACTGTCACTTAGCCCTTAAGGAGCTTTACTGATTTCTTCAGGTTTTCCCAGGTAGACTAACTCACAAACATAAATGGGGAAAGCCCCCCTGCATAATACAAAGAAGGAGAGACTATAGAAATGAGAAGAACCAAAGGCGTACTGAAGATAAGTAAGAGTGATTGAGAAAATATATGTAACTGTATATATAGATATATATATAACTGTAGATATAAAGAAGAATGAACTTCTTCGTAAAATTCTGTACTCTGGCTGCTGCTAAACTCCAAAAAGAACAGTCAGAACTCTGTATGTCCACGCCATCATCTGTAAAGAGAAAAAAGCACTGTGCAAAGGCTGGAAGACTAAATTCAATATACAGGAGAAAATGCCTGACAGGGAACAGCCCCACAAGGTCTATTAACCAAAACACTGTTTTAACCAATCAGAATATTCTTAAAAAGCTAGCTGTGGGGCAGCAAACTTTACAAGCATGGTTTTACCTGAGTGCTCATAGGTTGATGTGCGTAATTCACTGTTAAGTTAAAAGGATTGTGCATAAAAGTCCATGACTGTCAAAAGGAGAGCAAGTTCCATTAGACACCAAAGTGAAAGCACTTGCAGACACATTAAAACTAGCATCCTAGTGGACACAGCTCCAACAGGTCATAGGGAGGTCAGCTTTGAAGGAGAAATCCAAATGAAATATAAACATGGCATTGTGGAAACCAGACAAATCTCCCATAGCTTTGTCCAGCCAGCACTAATCTAGGCATCAGCTGTGGTGCATAATCTAAACAAAGGGATCAGTCGGTTCATACATCTGGAAGCTGTCATATTTTGGAGCCTTCTAACAGTTATGTGTAACTGAAACATCCACTTGCATGCAACAGCCTTTAAATTTGTTGAGCAGTCAGGAACTGTTACACGCATACACTATGTAGTATTACTACTTTCTGGGGAACCACCACAAATGCTACTTAATAACAGGGCTTGGACCACCTCTTCCTACGGAAAAAATAAATCATGAAAATACATGGAGTCAGGGTGAGGAGCTAGAATTTTCCTTAATGCATTCTCTGTTGAAAGCAAGTTTGAGTACTCATGGCTTTTAGAGTTCATTCTTGTCTGAAACCAGTGTCTGCTGAGGAATAATGAGAAAAGGCGGCCCATTCCCCAAAAAAAAGAAAAAGAAAAAAAAGAAAAAGAGAGTCCACTTAGTAGGTAACAGCAGCTGGTAATAGACCTCAGACTACTCACTACCACCTCCACACAGCACCACAACTCCAGCAGCAGCCAGCCCTGCAGCTGAGCTAGCTCTTCTGCTTACCTACATTATCCCTGTTCCTGCTCAGCAATAGTGTCATGAAGACCAAAAACAAAGCAATATTGCTATCAACTGTTCTGCTTCACTCCAGGATTTCTGTACCGAAATCTCTAACCTCTCCAGAACTACCAAAATGCCTTCACACCCTGTTTGCAAGCAGCAACATCCCCAGAGTGCAAGATGACAGTCAAAGCTCAGAAGAGAGGAAGAGGGGAATGGTGCTGCGAGGCCCTGCCCTGTTTAAATATACGTTTCAACAGAGAAGGAAACAGACCCTTCCAAACAAGGATCTGTAGGGCGCAGACACTTGCAACAGTGTTTTAAGTTTGGAAGATTAATTTTCTGCAGCCTTGAGTAAATTAAACGCCTCCTAAATCTGAAAGGCAGAAGGACCTGTGCAAACAGGCACTTAGAGCCTAGGCGGGTGCCAGTTTTACAGGAGATCCTCCCTTTGCCCTTCCCAGAAGAGGTAGAGCAGGGGCACGCTGTTAGTGTGCTGCAGCTTTTTACATGGTAAAGGCCTGGCTACACTAAAGTCATTCCAAGTTCTGCCACTACATTCATTCATTAAGTGCAGGATTTCACCCTTTACCTTCTCAATGGCCATGTATAATACCTTCATTAAAGCTCTTACAGAAGAAAAAGGAATTTTAAACAGTGAAGCTGGAGGGTTTTTTTGAATGTATGAACTTTTCAGCAAGGAGCACCAACTCAGAGCAGTGATGCGGACACCTGTCAAGATCAAACTGTGAACAGAGACCACCAGTGATTTTGAATTTAATAGCAGGTCCCTGAAAGATAATAATCCAACACCCACACCCATATAACTAAAACCTTTAAACATCTTTTCTTAATAACTTTCAATACACAGAAACAGAGGGAGTTCAAATTCACAGGGATGTAACATCTACTGTCCCAATGTTTTTATCCACAAACATCATGTAAAGCTTAAATATTAGAATTTGATGTTATTTTTCAAAACCGAAGCATGGACTGAAATACTCTTCCGTTTTGACCAGTAAACGTTAAGAAGACCATGTCGCCCAGATGACCATCCTTCAGCCATCATGTGGAAACAGCACTCCTACTTTCCCATTTGAGAAACCACATAATCAATAATCATACTTAATGCAAACAAAACAGTGGACTGGGAAATTTTCCATATAGGCACCTTCTAATGAACTTCCATTACATACTGAGGGACACAACACAGTGCAAGTCAGTATTCAGAAGTAAGCAAGCTCTTATGTCACTGATCTATGTGAAACTAATGGATCTAGTGATGTGATCAACGACAGCCCCCCAGACTGTCACACAGCCTACCAACACCCCACCTCAGATTCACCAGCAGAGTAACTTCTGCTCTTCTGCTATCTACGCTGTGTCAATGTGGTGATACACGTGCAAGCACATCTAAAACAGTACTACTCCGCGGCTGTGCACAAATATGCACGTTTGTGGGTGAAGGGAATTATACCCGACGGGTCAATTCCTGCTAACTGTATTCAAACCAAACACGTTATTCCAGCCCAATCGCATAAATTTGTCTCCTTGAAACAACAAATCCACGAATATCTATTCCTTTACTATTCTTTTTTGTTTCTCCAAAGAATACTAGTGCAAAGTTAACTGATGCCTTAGGCAGAATTTAAGAAAAACTTTCCTCTCCACCTGCACTTGATCTTGCTGGGTTAAGCAAACTGACAATCTATGGAAATCATACTGGTTCCTGTATCACTCACACACTTTCCTCATTTTCACCTCATTCGTACATTGCACAGGCAGATTAACATGTCTTAAGATGGGTCAGCCACAAATACTAGAGTAACTTGATTTTTGTCCCGTTAGAGTGAAAGGAAACAGTACTACACATAGTTCAAAACTTCACTTGTAAACATTCTGATGCACGGACTCAGTCCTAATTCACTTAAAATTAGAACACGCTCACTCTGTTCCCAGTACCAAACCTACTATGTGGCTACTGAGGCATTTTGTTTTCCCTGCAGGATATTCTATCCCTGCCTGTATCACCCACCCTCTTCCTTCAAACTGGCTAGAGCTTTGTTAGCTTTGTGAAGAGGGCTACTTAAAGAGGGAACGGTTTGACTGAGCTACAGCTAGTTCAAAAAGTGCAGAAATCAAGAAAAGGAGGAAAGAACACCATGATCTTCAACCTCTTAAAGAAGGAAAAAGTAATGAAGAAAGTGAGGGGAAAAAAATCCCAAGACACTGGTGACATGAATTATTAAGGTACAAGACTGGACCATCTCTCCCCTTATGAGCTGCTCCAATTAATGCCACTCAAGGCATTGCAGTAGCCAAATTTCAAGCCCCGCTTAACAGAACCTTCTCTGGAGCCACAAAACTAACTTCTTTCAGAAGCAGAGGCTGTGAATTTACATGTGTGACTGCTGTTCACACACAGGGTCTTAGAGTGCCTATTAGAGTGGTAGCAAAAAACATGACCAGTTATGGGCATGATTTCTTTTCCATCCACAGTACTTTCTAGTTATGAATGGATGTTTCTAAAAGCACATCTGTGTCCAACAAAATTCAGTCACACAGGAAATCAATGCAAAGCCTTTTTTGTTCTCTCAAGGGCACACGATGTATAAAGATGCTAAACAGTCTCCACAACTCCAGTATGCATGGACACCCACATACAGCAGTTCAACTAAAGCTGAATGGCTGTGGATAACAGGACTGCCATTAAAATGCCAGTCCAGAATTTGTCTGCCCGAGGAACTAAAACAAGCATCCTCCAGTAGCAAGGTACGCACAAGGGCATGACAGATCTGCTGATGGGCTGAGGGGAAACAGGTATATGTCTCAGTCAAAGACGACAATGAGCCAGACTACAAGACAGGAGCACAGATTGAGAGCACACTGTAGGACACATAGTAGTAACTGAAGTGCTCTGAACAGCAGCCAGAGGAAGATTGTGTTTTCAAAAAAAAAAAAAAAAAAAATTGAAAAAAGCTACTCTACAACACTTTGTGCCAAGACACAAGCTGAGAGGAAAGCCACTTTGGTATCAGGAGGCTCAGAGAAGGCCAAGAGTGCTGGCACAAATTCTGAAG
Organism: Rissa tridactyla; assembly: GCF_028500815.1. Lineage (NCBI taxonomy): Eukaryota > Metazoa > Chordata > Aves > Charadriiformes > Laridae > Rissa > Rissa tridactyla. The sequence goes on along the minus strand of NC_071497.1, from coordinate 41,937,717 downwards.
GAGGAAGACTACTACAGAAAAACTGAAAGAATGATGTTTTGGAGATCTGTTTTTCTTTTTCTCTCTTTCAAAGTTTGCCTACCAGGTGGGTTTCTAAACTTCTTATGTAAATATTTCAGCCATAATAGCTTCAGGCCCAGACTACTAATCATTTATCTTGGAATGTGCATGGTCTTAAAACTCATTCAAACTTCACTTCACTATTTTTAATTAATTGTGTTATGGTTTTAAAGCAACCATTTACTTCCAGAAACTTCAGTGCTGTATTACGTTCCATGCTTCATGGTATTCAGAAATACGCCACACAAAATCAGTCTCTTTATGTAAATACTGCCAATTTACTCAGCAGTAGTAACTGTAAAAAGCTTCAGCAGCAAATCAAAACTGTTACTTGACATATATTTCAAGTAACCTACCATATTTGGCCAACATTGCCCAGTTCATTCAAACTCTCAGTAAACAAAAGATAAAAAATAAGACCGCTATTGAAATAAACAGGGCACTGCTTCTACTAAAAGAAACCTTGATCTAAAGGGTCCCTTAGTAGAATAGCCTCTGTGGAGTGTCGTTTAAAACCTGTGAGGACCAGGTGCACACAAGCACAGAAAAATGAGTTTGGTCACTGCTTTTCACTTTTATATAAGAACGGCAGCATTTTCCATACCACGTCTTTCAATACCTGTTTCATCTCAAATTCTCACTCTGTACTTCTGTCTATAGTGTCACAACAGAAATATGTGATTACTATTTGGTTTATTTGTTTAACACCCGGGTTCATGAGCAGAACATCTAGAGAACCTCTATCAAGAAAGCACATTCTAGCAGGCTCTTTTATGTAGATCATCATGTAGTGCTAAAACAGGAAGACTAGAGGTCAATTTAAATGAAATCCAGAATACTGTATTTCATCTTAATCACCAAGTCTTTTGTTTGCAATCTAGAAACGCAACAGTTTCTAACTGCAAAGTTTTAATACTTTTTTTACATTATTTAACTCTGACGAAAACTAAACTCAATGGATGTGAAATTACATCAGTCAACTCTGTACAACCAGCTCCATTATGAATCCATCTCAGCCACAAAAACCACAGAGATCAATTTCAACTATATTTTATACCAGAGACTTTCTCCCCTCCCCCCTCCATGAAGCAATAATGACATGAGAAGAGGTCAGTGCAGCAACTAACTGGCTATTTTGCAAATCATATTTTTTCCTTGAGAATTGCATTTTTACTGCTAGGACAATCATACAGGCATCGTCAGCAAGCAGATCCTTGGTATTACACGGCCCAAAAAGCTGGTGGCATTAATGGGATGGGATCACCCTTCCAAGTAAGTGAACCCCAGTAATATCAGGATAATAAACTTCAGGGAAGAGTCCTGGATGGAACTATAATCACGTACTATTTACCACACAGACATAGAAAAGCAGAGAAAAAATACATATAAGAAAAAGTTGACAAAAGAAACTTTGCCGCAACAACCTCATAAAGACTTTTAAAAAAAAGAAGTGGGAAAAAAAAAGAGTGTTCACAATCATTTGTATTAGTATTTAAGGTGCACAGGACCTAGTGACCAGCACAGACCCTGAATGCACATCTCTGACTATGGATGGAATCCTGCACTGCCTGTTGGCAGCTGGCAGCAGATCTTGTCATATTTTGGGCTCTTAGAGCAAAAAAAGTTCTTGAACTACACGGACCAAAACAGGTTCAGTCGGTAACACCTTATTTTCCAAAACAGAAAAACCAATACTGCCTAACTGACCCGTGAACCTCATCCTGACCCCAATATGGCTGTCATCTGCCACGATGGAATCTGGTCCTCTATGCTCTAATTCATCCACAGGGCAGGACAGACCACCTTCATAACAGCCGCCAACTTTATTTGCACTCAGCACCAGCTTTTCCACACAGACACATACAGAGAGCTATTTAGCAATGACTATTTATGCAGCCTTCCATATTAACTTTTATAAGCCAAATTCTGCTGCAAGCGACTTTGACATAAACCCAGAGTAACTACTGCAGTCAAGGAACTCTGTTTTCAGCTAACTGGGGAATGTGACGCTAAGTAAACAGTATTTTCCCCCAGGAAAAAAAAAAATAAAGAAAAAGAAAAAACGCCAAAAAACCAACCCCCCCGGCAGCCTGGAGCCGTGCCTCTCCGAGCAGGGTGGCCGCCCCACTCCCCGAGAGACACTCGGGGCCTGTGAGGGGGGCGCCGGCGGCACCGCTCTGCCCACCCCGCACCCCCCCGACCTTTTCCCCCGGGGTGGAGGAGGGGTAGGTGGGTGTCTGCTTCCACAGGCCGCCCGCGAAGCCCCGGCCCCCCGGCACGGCTCCTCTCCAGCACCGAGTCCGCCTGCCGACGCCGGCGCCTTCGGGCTCGGCCCGGAAGAGGCTCGCCCCGGGCACAGGCCGCTATCGGCGCCCGCGGCCGGCCAGGCCCCGCTTCGCCTCGGCAGACTTTTTTTCCTGTTGCTGTTGTTGCCCTCTCCCTCCTCTTCCCCCCCCCCTTTTTTTTTTTTTTTACCTCGACACCAACGCTCCCCCCCACAGTTGAAAGCTGTCCAAAAAACAGGACCACACACACAGGCGCCCGCCCCCTCCCCCCGAGCCGCGGGCGCTCGCACTCTCAAAATGGCGGAGGGGCGCCTCCCGGGCAGCGCCGCCGCCCCCCACCACCCACGGGGACGCGGAGACCCGTCCCCCGCAGCCCTCCCGCACGGAGACGGCAGGCCGAAGGCCGGGGCGGCTGGCGGCGGCCAGGGCCCCGGCGCCCCCCTCCGCGGAGCGCGCGTCCTGCCGCCGAAGCTCCCATTTCCCCCCCACGGCCGGCGGAGAAGTGGTAGGCGCCACCCGCGGCCGCGCGCGCCCCGGCCCTAGGCCCGCCGCCCGGCTCGACAACCGCCCGCCCAACCGCCCCGCCGGCGGCCCGGCCCTCCCCGGAGCGCGGAGCGGGCCCGCCGGGCGAGCGGGCTTTACCCGGCCGGGGAGAAGGAGATGGGGCGGCGGAAACAAAAGAGGCGGGGGGGACACCCCGGACTTACCTTCCACCCACAGCTCCTCCACGTTTGTCTCGAGGTTAGCTGCCCGTAATCCTACAGCGAATGCCCCAAATATGAGAAGGCCGACAACCAAGAACTTCCCGCAGTTTTTCTGAATGTAACAGCCCAGTTTAAACAACAGTCTCTGAAACTTCGCTCGCAGCCACAGCGGCGCTCTCCGGCCCGTCGCCTTCCCCTGCAAGGCAAGAAGAGGTCAGTGGCCAAGGGGCCGCTGCAGGCTGCTGGATGCATGCCTCCTTGCCCAGGGACAGGTGGGGAGAGCCCCCCCCAGCCCTATCACCAGCAAGGCCACACGTGCCCCTTGGGGCACCTTCCCACAGAGGGAGAGGCCCCCAAGCTGTCCCACAAGCAAGGCCACTCGTGCCCCTTGGGGCACCTTCCCACGCACAGTGTTCCCAGGAGTGAGGACCGAGCACCCTGGGCAGCTCAGGCAGACATCCCCCCAGCAGGGACATCGCCCCATGGCCCTGCCAAGTGGCCACCCTCGGGTGCATGCACAGGCAGACAAGAAGTACCGGCTGGTAGCCATCCTCGCCCCAGACCAATGCAAGGGTTGGGGATGATGCCATGGCATCTGAGCCCCGCAGCCCCGCCAGTGCTGCCCACCAGGCTTCTCCTGGCGTTCGGGGCACCACCAGCAGCTCGGGCTGCAAAGCATTCGTGGAGGGAAGACCGGCAGCACCAGGGCAGGAGTAACCACTTCCAATGAACCTCAACAGGCACGAGAAAAAGTCCCTTTTCCTGCTCTCCTCAGACCTCTGGAGGGCTGGGGGGAAGTGGGGGGACACCGGGTGGTGACGGAAAGCTAGTCGGTAGCAGTTTGCTGCCGTTTCCCCCCCCCGCTCCCAGACCCTAGCAGGAGTTTGGTGCTGAGGCAGGACCCACGTGGTGCGCAACGCTGTAAGATCAGAAGTAATTCATTTCCATAGAGTTTGGAGACGCTGTGTGATCTGAATTAGGAAGCAGAGCAGCCATCTGTAAGTTACGACAATATTTGTGAACGGAAGAGGGCAGCCACATGGATTTTACCCCCCCACACCACCTCCTCCTTTCCCCCTTCTTTACAAAGCCTAGAAATCCACTCCCTGAAGTGAAACCATCCCTGCAGCAAGGCAGCTTTCCGAGGTTGTTTACTTTGAACATTTATTTGGCCGGCCGGAGATTGGCGGCCGGGCCCGTCCCTCCGCCCCGCCCGGGCCGGGCCGGGCTTGCGGGGCTCTGCGGCACCTCCAGCCCTTCCCCGCCAACAATACCGTACCCCCGCCGCTCCGCCGGCACCGGCGCGGCACAGCTACGGTGGCAGTTTGTTTGCGGCCCTCGCTTCCCCTGCGACCGCCCGGGGAAGAAAACTGCCGCGGGCTTCCTCTGCTCTGGGGGGACGGCGGACCCCCTCTCCGAGGGCAGTCGCCGTGCCGGCGCTCGGCGGGGAACTCCACAAAAGCACAACTTCTGCCAAGAAAGCGGCCGCCCGCCTTCTCCCGCGTCTCCCGGCCGGGTGCGAGTGTTGCCGAGGGCGCTGCGAGGGGATGGAAAGGCGAGAGGAAGCGGAGGGGGAGCTGGCCGGGGGGAGGCCGGCAGGGAGCCGCGGCTGTCTCGGGAAACTTAGCCGGCGGAGCGCTGCGCTAGTAGGCAGCAGGGCAGGCTGCTGCGAGAAGGGAGGGAAGGAGGGCACTCTCTCCCGCACTGAAGAGTCACAGACGTCCCTCTTCTTTTTTCCCAGCATTTTATTGGTGGCCGTTTCATTTCCATCTCCTCCTTCCACCCCCGCGAGAAAACACGCCACCCCCCTCCTCCCCCGCCGAAAACCAGCACTAGCGCGTATCTCTGGAAAAAAGAGTGAGAAGATTGAATGCACCTTTGAGATCTGCTCCAAGGCGAAAGCCGCATCGCAGTAGCTTGGCCGCTGCAGATACTCCCGGTCGGGCGCCGCGGCGCGCCGATTCCCTCCGGTCCTTCGCCGCCTCCCGCCGCCGTTCCTCGCCACCCGGCCGGGGTGGCCGCCGCCGCCGCCGCCCGCGCTGCTGCTGGTCTCCGGCTCCGACGCGTTACCGGGCGAGGCCATGTTGCCGCCGCCGGCGGGACGGGGGAGCTGCCGCTGGCGCTGCCGCGGCGGGGCCCGGGGGCCCGGGGGCGCGGCGGGGCCGCGGGGGGCTGGTGGCGCTGCGGGCCGCGGGCTGCTGCTGCGGGGGCTGCCGCCGCCGCTGCTGCCGCTGCTGGGGCTGGGGCTGGCGGGGCTGCTGCGGCGCGGCCGCCTCACGCGGGGCGCGGGGCGGCGGGTGCCGCCGCGGCCGCTCCGGCCGAGTCGCTCCCCGCGCCTCCCATTGCCACATCGCGCGCGGACCCCGAGCTGCAGGCGGCCGCTCCCCGCGCCCGGCGAGGGCGGGCGGGCGGGCGGGAGCGACCCCCGGGCCCCCCCGGCTGCCGCCGCGCTTTCCTCCGCTCCCGTTGAAATCGCCTCCTCCGGCCGCCGCTGCCTCCGAGAAGCCGCTGTCCGCGGCGGGGCTCAGCGACGGCGGCGCGGCGGCGGCGCGGCGGGCCGCGGCGGCTGCTGCTGCTGCTCTGCCTGGCCGCGCTGCACCATCCTGCCTCAGCGCCGGGGTGCTTCCCGCGGGCCGCGGGGCCGGCGGGGCTCGGCTGTCGGCCCCGCCGCGGCGGCGGGCGGGCAGCTGCCTGGCGCTCTCCCCCGGCGTGTGCGCGGCAGCAGCGAGCTGCAGCCCCTGGGCTCAAGAGATGAGATGAAGAAGAAAAAAAGGACTCTCTCCATTTGGATAAAGAGGAGGAGGGGTGGAGGGGGGGGGGGGGGGGGGAGTATGAGAGGAGAGAGAGCGAGAGAGGGAGAGGGGGAAAAAAAAAAAAAAAAAAAAGTTGAAAGCCCGCCCCCGGGGCTGTCAGATGGCTTGGGTTTCTGCGAGGCGATTGGCTCGGGGAGGGCAGAAATTACTCAGCAAACATGACTATTATTAGCTGCTTAGCAACAGCTCACCAAAGTAGAGAGACCACCCAGGCCGGCAACCCTTGTGTGTGCATCTCCAGCTTCAGGGGGAGCCTTAAAGAGATCCAGCCTTCTTTGCATGCAATACTTCCATTAAGGAATGCCTTCCCCCCCTTTCTTCTTAGTTTTCTTTTCAAGAAAGTTTTCATCCTCCTTTTTTTTTTTTTCGCCCCCCGTCCGGGACGCTTGCAGACAAATACACGCGCGGAACTTTCTCGCGATCGAAATGCAGAAATATATTTTTCCCTTTTAAAAAAGAGAGGGAACCGGGGGGAAAGCAGCATTAAACGATTTCTAAAGCCCTTAAAAGAAAATCCTTTTAGAGGCACCTTGGCCTCAAGCTGCAACAAATACTGGGAGGTCCGAGCTGAATTCCCAGGCTTGCAGAAATAATGACAGGGTGGTGGATACTGCAGTAGAAAGTGCCAGATTTTTCTCCTTCTCTCTTTCTTTTTTAACTAAAGAGGAGACTTAGTTCCTTGCAAGAAAACCACTCCATCCAGTTAGAAAAATACAATGAAAACTTAACACTTGAGGGATTTAACGCTGCGCAGTAGCTAGCCTGTTTCAACTTAGGGCTCATTCTTTAACTGAAACCCGAGGAAGGCCAATTTTAATATGTTTTTAGTGTAAAAGTCCACGAAACGCAGCCTGCCTGGCCGCTCTAAACACTTCTTGAACTATACGCGATTGTTTACTTTTTTGGCACCGCTTCTCCCCGTCTCTGTTCATTGAGAATCGGCCATTAATTGCTGCCGTTACAGCTGCGCGCGTTCCCTCCGGCCCCGGGGCTCCGCGCCCCGGCCCCCAGCACCGCTCCCCGCGGAGGCTCCGGGCCCCAGCGCACCTCCGTGCGCGCTGGCGCGGAGGGCCGCGGGAAACCCGCCCCGCCGCTCCGCGCCTGGCCCGGGGAGGCGCTTCGGGGGGGTGCTGCCCCCCAGCAGGGCGGCTGCTGCCTGCCCGTGGCGGAGCGCGGCTGTAAGGCGCGCCCGCTCTGCGTTCATTTGGGGGCGGGGGGAGAAATACAGAGGAAAAAGAGGGGAGTGTGGGGACTCCAGGTGCGAGGGGCAGCCCGGGAGCCCCCTGCCCGCTGCGGTGTCCCGCCCGCCAAGCCCGCGGGCACCGCGCACCTTTCCCTTCTGCCCCGCCACACGTGTGCCCGGAGCAGCGGTCGTGGGCAAAGCCCCCGCGGCCGGGTCGGCGAGCGCCGGCGGCGGGGCCGCCTCAGCCGGGATGCCAGACACACAGCCCCGGCGCCGGCAGCGGGGGCTGACAGCGCCCCGGGGGGAGCGGGCTGCGCACCGCACCGCCCTGCTCGGCCTGTGCGGAGGTTCTCTGCATGAAACTACCTAGAGGCACACACGGACGGGGGCATTCCAGGGTTACAGCTGCCGGTGAGGGGGTCCTTTTTCCTTTCCTCCCCGTCCCACCTAGTTTTTCCCACACTGGGAAACCTGCCTCCATAAAGGCCTGGCCCTGTGCTCTGCACGGGTCTGCCTCCGGGAAAGCTGCTGGAAGCAGCAAGCTGTGGCGCACGCAGACGTAGAAGTGGAGAAGGAAACCTAAAGAGGTTGTTGATGGAGGCTGTTTTCTGTTAGGGGCTGAAACCCGCATCCGGGAGGCAGTTGCCCACCTCCAATTCAAGTTTCCGCTTGTGAAAGTGACTGTCCATCTTGCTAGGAGCTGATGTGCCACTGCTCCTGCTCCCTCTCAACCTTACCGGGTCTGATGAGGTGGCAGGGCTGGGGGATGGCGAAAGAAGGGGTGGGTGGAGAGGCGTTTTGGTTCAGCCTCCCAGCAGGCTCCAAAAACAGGGAAGAGTGTTCCTTCAAGCACCTTGAGCCCCCAGAGCTGCCCTGCCTGCCTCCTGCCTGCTCGGCTTCAACACAATAGCCCAGCGCCCATCAGTCCTTGCTCCTAGTTCCAAAACTCAGTCTGAAAACTCAAATTTAACAAGCGCTATCCTAATCCCGCCCCTCTCTCTGTGGTCTGGAGGGATTTATTTTTTTTTTAAGCATACACAAGAGATGAATTACTGCAGGGATCTAATTGGCCTTGTTTCTGAATATTTTTTTTTCCTTAAGGAAGAAGTGTCAGTGTAAAAGTCTCCACTTGGGTGGTCAGAGCAGTGTCTGCCCCCAGTTTGCCTCATAGCTGATGCCTGCATGCTACATTCCTGGTGATAATGTTGTTCCTAATCAATCTGCCCTTATTTACATTTGTAAGCACTGCTGGCTGTGATATGCATGCCCTGTGTGTGCAACTGCTCCTCCACACCAAGGACTTTTTTCCATCTTCAGCCACTCTCAGGGATCCCACAGATTTCTTATCTCAGACTTGCTCTATGATGAAGGCCTGGGAAGGTGTCTCCTTGCGTAAAGTGTCTGCAGTCTGCAACCTTTTATACCTGGTCCTCCTGACTCCTGCAAAGCCAGGGCTGCTGTACAAGAATCTCAGGGTCTGGGCCATAGCGGCTTCATTTTGACACTTAGTGTCAAGCTCTGACACTTGCTTAGGTCACCTTTGTGCTCGTAACCCTGAATACCGCAGAGCTTCATACTTCCTGCAGCCAGATGAGGGATCAAATCCAATAGAGGTTAACAATCGCTAACAGGTATTTACACTGTTTTTACTTTAACACATTTTTTTGGGTTGCTCATCGCCTGTGGACACACCAGCAAGAGCACTGCACTGCTGGAGCATCTCATCACCTTAATAAATGACACAGAAATGAAGTGACAGCACTTTGGCTTCCTTTTGTAGGGGCTACAAGAGAGCTGACCATGGCAGAAGAAGGACTTGTGGGAAAATAGCCCGATTTTGACTATCCCCTCAAATTTTTGCCTCTCACACACGTTTTCATTGGGCTAGGGTCTACCTGGGCCCCAAGCTCCACACGCAGGCCTGACACTGGCTTTGGCATCAGACAAGGCCACAGGGCAGCGACTTCTAATGGGTTTCGCAGGGCAGCCTGAGCTTCTGCGCTTCCACTGGCAGCGTCCCGCCGGCGGGCGGGCAGGCGGGGGCTGCAGCCCGGGGAGCCGCTCCGCAGGGCAGCGCCACCGCGCAGCGCCCGCGCCTGGGGAAGGAGGCGGCGGAGGCACCGAGCTAGCGCACTCCCCCTCCTCAGCCCTGGAAGAAAGGGAACTGCTCGAGCCAACTTGTCAAAATAATGCGGCTAATTACCCCTGATCTCCTTTAATGGAAAGCTGCTCTGCACGCCACAAAGGAGCAAATGAGGGATCTACAGCACCAACCCAGGAGCGCTGGCATTTTCTTCCGCGGAGGGCTGCGGGGAAATGTGCCTTCGGAGGAGCCTCCGAGGCTTCTGTGCTCCTGCCGCGCAGCAGCGGACTCCCAGGGGGGAAGCAGAGCGACCGGGGAGCTGCAGAGGACAGCGGCGGGAGCAGCAGCCTTCTCCCTCCGAAAGCTGGAAGGACATCCTAGCTCTCGCAGACCCTGTCACATTCGGCGAGGGGCTTTAGCGCTATAAACCCAAGTCGTCTTCAAAACAGATTCTTTTCCTGGAAAAATGCCCTGCCACTTGCAGGACTTTAATGTGCATAGAGAGGGGAAAGTTATACAGAACAGTTTTTAGCCAGTCCGGACAACACCAGGTCTGTGTAAAGATATAGCTCAAGTCTTACATTTGGCAGAAAGCAGAGCATTCATTTTCATGATCTCTGCCATTGGGTCTTGCAGAAAAAAAAGCTGAGCGACACGATCTCTTTGACCCACTGCTGGAGCAACAAATTTATTAGAGATATAGGCGTGAGAAATGAAAAGGAAGTAAAACAATTCAGGCTCATTGTATGTCTTTCTTTCATACTGCTAATCCGGTTTACACATCACGCCTACATGTCTCAATAGGGCTTTATACACTGTGGCAAAGGCAGAACAAAATAAAAGGTGTGTGTGTGTGTGAGTGCGTGCGTGTGTGTGCATGTGTGTGTGAAATAAGGATAAAAACAGAGAAGTCCAAGACATTTTAATTCAGAGTGGTCTCCCAGTTTTATATCTGCCGGCTCTTGAAAGCAAATAGATTTTAAAGGATTCCTCCTCCTCCCCCTCCCTCCTCAGCCCTGACATTTCTCAACAATACTACCTCCTGTCCAGATACAGTGTCGGATTATAATCCAAACACACAATGACCCTAATAGCCCTAACCAGAAATTAGATACACCTATCAGACTGGTGCCGAAACATTGTGAGACCCTCTGACCAGAACTAGTAAATGCTATCTGGTTAGGAGCTGGCAGATACCCACCTTGTCTCCAACGTTTCTTTTAAAACCATGCGACAACAGCAGACGTCTCCCCCATTCCCCTCCCCACTTTTGCCGGCCTCCCCCTCCCCCCGATCTACCTCCCACACTGGGGCTAAGGTGGCGGCCAGGGGGAGATCTGTCATGGAGCATCCTCTGGCCTCCAGTCCCTGGGAGCAGTGGGACAACATGCACAAGACTGAAGACAGCAGTGCTGTACCAGTCCCGATGATGTCAGGTACCAACCGCATACAGAGTCCAATACTGGAGCTGGAGGTGAAGCCACAATTCAACTTAACCTAAGGCACACCACGTATTTCACTGTTGTGGTTAGGGAGTGACTGTCCCTCCTTTTCCATACAGCTACATGCTTTCAGCAGCTTCCACTGATCGTGGGCATTCATGCTGAGATGCAAAGAGAGGGAAAGGGCTCCTCAGTGCACCTTGTTTAAGAAGCCCTATTTAGCTTTCCCGAGGAGAAAGACGATGCAAACTGCATCTTTCCCGCGGCCCCTGTCCTACAGGGGGGGCCTGGCCCGAGAGGGGTTTCTGCTCCCCGCACGGCAGGTTGTTTGGACCGCAGCGCACGCAGGTGCCGACATGCTGAGTCCGGGGACCCCTTCGCCGTCCTCTGCGGGACTGCACGGAGCGACTTCCCATCAGCGGCGGGTCCCCCCCGCACCTCCCCACCGCCGCCTCCGAGCCAGAGCATCGCCAAGGCGCGGGCAGCCGGCCGGGCGAGGGGCAGAGCAGCCTCCGGCCCCGGGGGAGCCCCAACGCCCCCTGCCCCCGCCGGCCCCTGCCCGGCCGTGCCCCGCGGCGCCGGCCGCCCCGGCGGGCGACAACCGCAGCCCCGGACCACCGGCACGGCGGAGGCCCCGGGCCCGCGGCGTAGCCCCGTTCCTCGGCGGCTGGAGGGAGGCTTCCCCGCCTTTCCCGCCCCGTCCGCCAGCCCCGGGCCCCCTTCGCCAGCGGCCCCGGCGGGGGCCCGCGCAGCCCCTCCAACACTGCCCCGGCCCCCGTCCCGCCCGGCCCTTGCCCGCCGGGTCCCGCCGCCCCCGCCCCGCTGCCGCTCCGCCGTGGCCCCCCGGGGCCTGCACGTACCATCGCTGCCCTTGCCGGAGCCGCTCCTGGGGAGCCGTGCTGGAGGGCTGGGTGCGCCCTCATTGACTGGCGCTGGCGGCTTTAATGGGACATCAGCGTTTGCTTCCTCTGTCCTTCTGTTTTCTCTTTTTCTCTTTTTCTTTCTTCCTTTCCTTCTTTCCTTCTTTCTTCCCTTCTTTCTTCCTCCTTTTAGTTCCTTCCTTCCTTTCTTTCTTTCTTCCTTCCTTCTTCCCTTCCTTCCTTCCTTCCCTCCCTCTCCCTGTCTCTTTTCCTTCTCCTCCTCCTCCTTTTTTTTTTTTCTTTTACCCCAAAGGAACTGAAAGTGTAAAAAAATAACCCTCCTAGGTTGCAGGCATTCTGCAGAGTGCTGGAAAGCCTCACAATTACATGCCTGTTTCTATTAAGCAGCTCCATCGTCCTCCATGTGGGTGGTCTGGCTCTCAATAGGCAGGACCTGTCAGGGTCACGTGACGAACCCGCAAACGTTACCCCTTTACAATAAACTTCGGGGGGTGGGGTCGGTGGGGGAAACAAAAATCAAAAAAGCGAAGGAAGGGAAAGCCCTGTGCCACCGTTTCGCACCCCGGCCCCGGCCCCGAGGCTCCCCCCGCGGCGCAGCAGAGAGCTGGGCCCTCCTTCAGCCTCTCCCTTCCCTCCCTTCTCCCACCTTGGCTTTCAAGAGGAGGCAAGAGTGTAAAAGGTGCCAGGTGGCGGACGGCCGTTTCCTTGTCAAAAGAAATATATAGCTGGATGTGTAGGGCGGGGAGAGAGGAGCAGAGTTTTCTTCTGCAGAGTGCCCTGTGCTGCACCTGATTCAGTATGTTTGGTTCTGAGAGGTTTATGCCCATCCTGCTCGTTTTTGCTAGAGGTCACTAGAAAGTCAGCTTTCAGGTGGTGAAGCAGCACAAAGCAAGAAAGTTAGCTGCAGCGGATAATACCTCAATGTTACTGGGTAAGAGCGCAGCGATTTTTTTTTTTAAAGCGACATTTTCTTCAATAGTTACACAGAGGATATGAACACTACAGAAATTTACTACTACCTTTTTAGGATCTTGTGGTGACTGCGTATCATTACAGGATCTAAGATAAGTGATTTCAAGTGTCGCTTCCAGATAAGGCACAGTGCAAGCAATAAATGGCGTGTTTTGGAACACGTCACAGATTGTTTATTGGAAGATCCTTTTTCTCTAGTCAGTCACATTTGATTTGCTATCGGATTTGGTAAATCCACAACATATTTTGAGAATAAAATATATTCCATATTGCTGTAGTCTTGTGTCCAAGTTGCCTAGATATTTCTGTTTGCAATACATTTAGAATGCACATTTGCGTGCTTCATGGTTGGGTTGAGTGATTTCACACGACTTTTTTGGATACCCTTTAGCCATGTTTTATCTATATTGCTCCTGTTAGAGAATTCCACTAATAGAAAATAATGTGTATCTTACAGTCATATATGTTCACTATCAAGAGTATAAACACATTATATAAGAAAAACTGTTAGGAAACATCTCACGATCAGGTTGCATTAAACAGCCTAACTCCACACATATTCTTATCTGCATAAAACCAAGCTAGGCATCAAAATCATGAGCAAGAAGGATATTTTCCCTACAAAACTTATTATTTTTACACGACAGAGGGGCTTGTGTCAATGATAAAGACTTGGAAGAGCATGGGAAAAGACATTTTCCAGGTTCTTTAAAGAGTACATGAAAAACATACATCACTTTTTATAGCCTCACTGATCAATCACAGTTAGATTACTGAAGCAACACAGACAGCAGGGGTAGAGGGTGCCTAGATGTCAGGGTTGTAATCCTCCAGTCAGTCCTCCCACGCAATACATTCAATCTTAAATTTTCCAGAGAAACTCATCATAACTCCTGATAAGAAGTTCCAGTGGTTGCTGACATGTTGGACAGGATAGTGTCCACAGTGCCTAGGCTCACCATGCCATATAGCCATGGTACTTATATTTAAGCTGGTAGGAGGCAGAATAGCAGAATAGTCACAATAAGAATCAGCAATTATCCTGCTAGTAAGGAAAAGTGGTGTAAAGCAATGCAATATGTAAGTGTGCAGTTTTGGAAAGAGATGTGTAGTACAGACAAAGAATTAGAAACAATAAAAGCGTCTGGATGTTCATGCAAGTTAGGAAGTATCAGAGGAAATAACCTGAGAAATATAAGACTCCTCGCTTGTTCAACATCAAAAGTCCATCATTGGTAAGTACCATAGCTTTCACTGCCTCTTTCTTTGGCCAGTCTAATTGCTCTAGTTCCTTCTGTACTACCTAGCAAACCCGAGTCTTTGTCACCCCATGGCACTAAAGTTCCTAATGTGTTCAGAAAAAAGCATAATTGGACATGAACTGTCCAGAGATGTGACACAAAGGGGAAAAAAAAAAGAGACATGTATGAGGATCACCCAGCATACTTCAGAAGAGAAGGGCAGAGGTAACAATGTCAATTTCTTCATTCTCTAATGCAGCTATTTAAACAAAGATGTTATGTATAGCTGGGATATTAAACCAGAAAAGAATTACTTCATAACCATCCTGTTTTCTATACTATTTCCCTAAGGACCTCCTACTAGTCTCTGTTGGTGGCAGCATTCTGGTCAGGCTGGGGCTTCATATGACCGTTTTTATTATGGCCTTATATAGCAAATAGTTTGGTATTTTGTCTGTAACCACTAAATTATTATTTGCTAATAGTAGCTATTACTAAACGGTAACTAGACATTTACATCTGCGTATGTACACCTAATGTAACCCTGGGGAAAAAAACCAGATCGGTTACTGTGCAACCTATACACTCAACAGAAGTCATAATTATAGACCATTGACAGGAACCTTTGAAAGTGATGGGGAGCAAAATTCGTAGCCTGGCAAACATGAACCATCATGCCGTCCTGGGTAAGTAGAAATGACTGTTGTGTGCTCCCATCCACAGATTTAATTGTCAGGAAGTGGTTACTCAAGGATGAAAGCTCAGAGGTTTCTGATAGGTAGTTCCCAATGGCACCTCTCACACAGCTTCCTAGCACAGACGGGTAACCATACAGTGCCCAGTGCTGCCACATTCACTCTACTGATAATTGCAAATACTAATCTGGAAGTTCATTCTGGTTTTGCTTGGATGTCAGTACTTCACAAGGGAAGGGAAGGGAAGGGAAGGGAAGGGAAGGGAAGGGAAGGGAAGGGAAGGGAAGGGAAGGGAAAGTGCGAAAACTAAGTCAAAGCTGACTTTGCTGATGAAAACCAGACATCCTTCTTCTAAGCAGGATCATGCTGCAGGATCTTATCCTATTTTGTTCCCCTTTGGTCCTATACTGAAAAAGACCATATTTCAATCTAATTCTGTACTTTGCTTCTGAGACCATTGTTGATGGTCTTCAACTCAAGATATCTTGGTTGTAACTACAGGTGGTGCTGCCAAGAAAACCATTCTGAATGTGTGACAAAGCCACAATGTCAGTCATCAGGTGTCACACCACCACTAGAGACATAACTGAGGCAGAGAGCTAGCTAAGATTAAGAGAGCTTTCTCCTGGTCCTGCTGTGTTCAGCGCAGCCTCATGCCTGGATAACTGAATCTGGTACCAAGAACCTGCAGGTCTGATGCTAAAGTGAAGCATGTTTCCAACAATTTATTTTTTTTTTTACTAAGAGAGTCCTTTATTACTTCAATGCTGGACCTCATTATCAAGAAAATGAGTGTGGAGTCCTCATCACCCAGCACTTTTAAATTCAGGTTTTAAATTCAGGGTTTCATCCCTGAGCTTGTTCATCTGCGGAGCAGAAAAAGGAGAAAGAAGAGAGAGAAAAGGAAGACACTGACTGCTTTGCTTTCATTTGTTACAGAGAGGGGAAGCCCAGCTGTGGGTAAGTCTGGTATCCTTTGCTATTTATATCACGAGCATCTTGCAGATAGTTGGTGATGTAAGAAAGCCTAGGAAAAGAGGCGTTCCTCATCATTCTCCACAGATGATCCAAATGGTGTGGAATCAAGGCTCATGCACAGTACCTCTCCCTACAGACCCTAGTGTGGAGTTTGCCTTATTTGCAAGTGTGACATTTTTTCCCTTGTGCTCAGCATAGAATCCATTATAACCCCTAGATCCTTTTCCACATTATCCTTCCCCAAAGCCTTCTCTTCAAGCATGTTTATATGTCACTGGAAAATAGTTCTATTCCACCTTTTTGTATTATATTCAGCTGTTATAAAATCTCATGATTTTCTTAGACATTTTAATTTGGTATCATATTGCAATACAATAAGCTTTCCAGTAAAAGTTTGGCCATCATTAATGAAAACATGAAATGTTTTACCTTACCTCTGTTGGGCCTTGTTAGAAAACATATGCTTGGTAATCTTGCAAGTGAACCCCAAATTCACTGACTTAATTTAAAGATATTGATAAAATAGTTTTTGTTTGAGAGTAGTCAAAAAATTAATAAAGGTGGGAGCTCAGCTGCTGGTAATTAGCCCATCTTCTGTAAGCCATCAACAGTGTATGATTGATATTGCTAATTCATTGACTAACTAAAATTGATGGTTTAGTTTCAGATGGTTTAGTTTCAGAATGTACATGAAGGATACAAGACCCAACATCATAGCAAGGATTCCGACAATACTAACAGAAATGTAGAACTGAGGGAAGCTCTTTGCAGAAAACAAATACATGGTCTTCAGGCTGGACTTTTAGGCCATCTCTGGCTTGGTATTAGCTCAGGGAATGTGAGAAACATCTTAGGACATCCCTGGCCTAACGGTCATCGTGGCCCAAGAGGTTTACTGTGCTAGTTAACCAAGCACATAAGGTTTCTGATGTGTTCATGAAGGAAATAAAGAAAGAATACAATTGACAGAAGGCAAAAGAGAGGCAGGTCTTCTGCATGGTCTCTTCTTTTCCACCAGCCTCAAAGCTGGAGCTATGAAGTTTCATACGTGTGTGTTAGTGTATGTGGCCTTTCACTAATCCTACATCAGGCTAAAGGTATGGCGGAAACCGTCTCCATGGGACCAAAGATTTCATGTGGTGCAGAAAAGCAACAGAAGCAGCACTATGGACATTAGTGGTTGTTAGGAATTTGTCTGGATCCAAGAAATGGATTTGTACCTACTGAAACCATAGTTATAAATGAGTTTTTGAGATGTATGTTTAGGAGGATGTGTCAAAGAGTGTGCTAGTCTGTGAACATCCTGTTTTCACAGCAGCATTTCCCACACCCATACCTCTCCATGTGAGAGGAAGGGACATCTCTTCCAAGAGAGACTTGAAATTTGGTGCACAATCCCCTGGGAACAGTAATGGCTTCAATAAGTTTTGTGTCTCTGCTAGGGTTTTGCTGACAGGTCATTCCTACCTGTCTGCCACATGAAGAAGGCTTATGAAGGGCTAAGCAATCTACTCTTCTCCCTATAGTACTTCTTAGGACATTGGTAGCCATCAGGAGCAAGGGGATTTCCTATGCCATCATTTGCTATTAACTGTACTTTACATTCAAAATAGAATGATAGTGGTGTTGGGATGTTTGTGTCACATGAGCTGAAGATATACCCAAGGGCAGCTTTCTAAGTAGTGGTGATTTTTTTTAAATTGGAACACATGGAATGCTTGGGAATCTAGGCAAATTCATGGGTACACAAGCCTTTCTTCAGATCTGAAAGAATAGCAGCAAACTTCAAAGTGATGTGCAAGTTAGGAACAGTGCCTGTGAATTTAATTATGCTGAGTTTAATTAGAAACGAGAGGAAAGGTATTTGGGCGTCTGGAGTAGAGAGGTGTTAAGAGGTGTTATCTTCCAAGATAGTTGAGAAACGGATAATTTATTGCCTAGGGAATACACAGAGGTTTTTGGAGGGAGCTGGAGGAGAAAACGGAAGAGGGGAACTATGCCCTAAAACCGCTAATGAATCCAGGGTTTCTAGTGTCTGCTGTGGTTATGAGTTTCAGTTCCCAGGTGCATCTTTTGAAGGGAGTTTTTAATATGGGTTTGTGCGCCCAAAAGCTATCCTTTTCCCTCCAGCTGTACAAGTTGGACTAATAAAAGATATTATCTCTACTTATATATCTTCTCATTTTAAGAAACTGGCAGCTCAGCTACGGAAAAGTCCAGTGTGTTTGAATACAAACTGTTCAGAAAAAGCCTAACTTTTCTCTCCTCTTCAGGTTTTTGGTTGTTCAACTACAGCTGGCAGGACAGAAATCTGCTTTGTCCTGTGCTGGTGTGTTTAGGCCCTGAAGCATAAGAAGAACTGAAAGACTGCTCTTGGCATTTCATCCCTGCAAAGTGAGCTGCAGAGTTTTTCTCCCCAGATAAATGCCAGCTTTTTGCCTCAGTAACGTTATGAAGTTGTGTTTTGCATGGTTTCTTTGCCTTTTCATTTTGTCAAGTACTTTCATGTTCCAGTGGGGGAAGTGCAGCCAGTTAGTCTTCTCTACAATATTTAATGAGTCTGGGTAAAAATACTGTATTATAAATTGTAACCCAAGACACTCTTGTGGTAGAGTATTTCCTCTTAAATAACAATGGAAAAATTTTGCCTTTTATTTTGTAAAGTAGGGAAGGAATGCACAGAGCAACTCTCTCCCGCTTCCCTCAAGAATCATGCATCACAATACACTTTCTACATTTATTTTGGCAGTTTAATTTTCCTTATTAATTATATTATTTAATCTACTAGCAAATAAGCAAATGAAGTCTTAGCACTCATTATGCTATTACACTAATACAAAAGTACATTGTAATGCTTTGCTACTAAATCTTCGCTAAATGTGAAACTTAAGAAAGCATCCATATTACTGAAGTTCAATGACATATGCTATTGAGCATTCTGTACTCATCTGTAACAAATTGTCTGGACAAATAGGCTAGGATTCACTACTCAAAGGCACACACATAGATGTTTATGAATCTATTTTTAATGTTTACTTATGTTTCCATATCTTGTCATTATTGCTACTATTGCAATTGAGCTTTTGGAAAAAAATTATTTTTTTCTCTGGACAGGTGGCTGGAGCTTCTGCCATTTTGCAAGCGGCTATTTCCAGCTTGCACTGGTGGTAGTGACAGTGGTTCTTCCAGTTGGTTGCTGACCTATGACTTTTATATTCTTTTTACACACCGTGTTCTTGGTTTTGGGAAGTGCTTAGTTTCCTTCACTTCAGAGGCAGCCAGGACCCCCTCTGTGAATAAACAAACAAACAAGAATCTGCTTAAAAACCCAGGACCTCACATAGCAAAGTTGAATGTTTATATCCTGGTAGAATTCACCCTTAAAAAAGCCTGTGGTGATACCTTTTTTGAGCAATAATTCAGTTGCAAGCTGAGGCTATGTGATATCTGGATGGAAGAGCTTTTTAGAACCATGGGCTTATTACCAGCTGCGTTGACTTCACTGAGAATTAATTGCTCTTCAATGAAGTACTGCTGTTGATTTACTCAGCAGAGCTCTTCCATCTGTGTGAGTCCTAGCATTATGAGCCAGTTAAAGAGTTCATTGCTATTTTCAAAACCAGTAAAGCTGCTCATTTTGACCTGCTCATAGGTTATGTAAGAAACAGTCTCAGTTCACAGTCTGTGAACACTCAGAAGTATCTTTTTTTACTTCTGTTCTTTGTAAAGAATATTTTTGCATGCCAGGTGCCTGTGTGCTACCAACAGAAGGTATCTGCCTAGAGTGAAGATTCATGAAACATAGCAAATAAAGGAGAGCAGTGTTTTCAAATCTCCAGCTAGCAGCCGTTATAGCCTTTTACATTTAGTTTTAATACGTTATGTAAAAGCTGTGTGGGTTGAGTGACACAAAGCTAAGTTTTAAGCCACCATACAATGAATTGTACTGAGCTGTACTTTGAAAACTGTCCTTGTCTGCTGACCTGCATAATACCACTAAAGCTTCTAATCCATATTTTTATGGCATATTACTTTAAAATAATGTTTTGGAACATGAATTGCATTAGATAATTAAAGAGAACAGAAATTGCCTTTTGGCATACTGCCATGGAGTACCGGTTTGGTTACAGGAAATAAATTCCATTCTCAAAATTGACATTCTTTAGTATTGCTGCCATTGATTTGACAGTGCCATGGCTCAGAGCAGATGTCACAGAATGGCTGACAAACCCAGAGAATGTGAAGATAGAGGGGGGAAAATGTACGCTTTGGCTAAAGTTATTGTTATCAATCAGCACCGTGGAGCTTTGTAGGTGAGGATCACTGCGATTTGTAGAAACGGGAGAATCAGACCTGTCAGGTGTAATGAAGCCCGTACAGTCCTATGGGTGCTAAGTGTCTTTTGATTTCAGACTGTAACAGCTTGATACCAAAGTCTGCACAGCTGCTGTAGGTTAAAAAAACAAACAACCCCCTCCCCAGCTTTGTCATTAGGAAACACCTCTGGAGACCAAACAAAAGAATGGTGTCTCATTAGTGGTAGATGTCAGGGAACCACATTTTCTTTGGTTTTTGTTGACACATTGCTTTCTTAAAAGCAATCATCCTCAGTTATAATGGATTACTCCACCAGGAGGAAAACTAATCCTCCTCTTCAGCTGCCAATCAGGGCCAAAGAGTGTTCCAAGAATTCCACAAGATGACACTCTTAGCAAAATAAGAGTAGTTTGGGGAAATCCTTCGCCTTGGTTGCCTTGTGAGGGAGTCATGATTTACAGGAATTTCACATTACTCTGGAACTGTTACTGAGATTTCAGCACCTGTGTCATAACAGCAACTCTTTTTTTCCTTCTTTCATTAAGGAATACGCTGTTGACCTACAAACCGAGCAAAACTGTTGTGGAAGTTATATATGTATCACTAGGGAGTAATTGTTAACTCTTGCTATGTAATAAATGTCTTTTTGGAACAGCCTTTTCTTATATGAAAAGAAAAGTAGGAAATACATCAAGTGAAAATGCATTCAAATCTAGAGTTCCTAATACCTCGTTCTTAGCGACCACAGTAGGTAGAACCCCTCCTTGGCTTGTTGAATCACCCTGATATTTGTATATGACAAAAAGAAAGCTGTTCTGAACTTGTGTTTTCTGATGTTAGTTGGATATAAAGCAAAAAAAAAAAAAAAGCATAATAATCCATATTTTTCTTCCACAATACCTGAGAAGTGTGGATACCACAATATGTAGACCATCATATGAAGAAAAGTTTACTAATCATAACTTGTTACCCAACTGGTAGAAACAAAGGTTTTACATCCCTTCCTCTTCAAAGTGTAAAGCGGTTAAGAATGGGATGCCTTCATCTTCTCTCATAGAAAACCTTAGAAATATTGAATTCATCGGAGCAACTTGCAGAAGAGTGTGTTCCTTTCACCCACAGTGAAAACTGAAATTTAAAAATCAAGGGCTGCTTTGGTTGCTGTAGTTTTGTGTTTGAATGCTAAGGGTAACAAGATCTTGTTCTGAACTGACAAGCATAGGTGAGAGACAGGACTGGAGCTTTTAGACCAGTTTTGTCACCAAAGCCAGCACCTTTTGAAATTATCATGAGTAGCTTCCAGGCCACCCAAACCTACATGTGATTCCTCTTTACATTTCTTCTTCTCAAGCCTATTTCCCACATGTCTCTTTCAGCTTGCTGATGGGGGGCAAAAAAAAAAAAAAAAAGAAAATGAGCAAAAAGAAATGGGGGAAGAGTAACAGAAATATCCGTGAGTATACCTGAGCCTTCTCAAACCCTCCAAATCAGTTCCTCAGTTTTGTTCTTTCAGTTTTCAGTAAGCTTCAGTTTGAAACTTGATCCATTGAAACACTGATTTTCCTTGCATCAAGAAATTTCTTGAAAGGAGGAAAGATTTTGCTGAAAGTGAATTACTTCAGTAAAATATTGACCACCTCTCACAAAAGATGGTATTAGCTGCAAATAATGTTTATAAATTGAAGTTTTCAGATCATATAAAGAGCTAAGTTCTTTTACAAACTGAATTCCAGTAAAGCCAGTGACACTGCATAGGATTTAATGCTAAGACTGAGTTCAGCGTGGCATATTAGTCTTCAGAGGACATTATATAGGTATACACTATGGGGAAGGAATTTAAGACCCCAGAGCTCTTGAGGTAATCTGATGGGCAAAGGGTGGTTAAGTCAAAAATGTTTAGTTTTCATGTGTTTCAGGAGACTGGTTTGAACAAACATCTTTGTGTTTAGCTACTAAATTGAAGTGTAGGATAGGGACTATCTTTTAGGGGTTTGATAACACTTGAAAGTGAATTCAGATGAAAGGGTCTGAATTTATGGCATTCCAGCTATTTCTGGCTTACTTCAGCTGTGCCCGATCTCACTGGAGAGCAAAGGGACCTTGCTCCCTTTTAGTTTTCACATTTTCGGGATGAATTAAGGTATCTTAGAACACGGAGTTCTTGCTTGACAACGAGCTGGAATCTATTTGTGGATAACTTTCCTATTCTACATCTAATCAAGTTTTTTTTCGTGTACATACTTTAAGAGGATTATGATCCCACCTAATGCTTTTTGTAAGCTATCGCAATACAAACGACATATTACACCTTTAATAAAGTCCATTGCTAATCTGAAGGTTGAAAAAAAAAGACTCTTTTGCACTCTACCTAAGCTTGTGGGACCTCTTCTTCTTGCCACAGCACAAATAAGCAAATAACAATAATATCAATTGATGTGTGATTCGCAGCTTTGACTGTATTCCTCAGTTTGTACAACTGGGCTGAAAACCTCATGTATGCAGGGATCCTCATGAGATTTCTAATGCTTCTGAGCAGGCGAACAGTCCTCCGTAAACAGCTTTTGTTACGGCATTTCGCCACTTCTACTTCCAGTCCCTGCAGGAATCAGAACATATAGCGCTATGCCAAAAAAAAAAAAAAAAAAAAAGAAAGAAAAAAAGGGCGAAAACAATGGAATAAAGCAATTAAACTCTTTCAAACTGCCAGCAATGCCTGCTTTGAGCTTGTATTTGTTCTGAACTGGTCCCTCCAGCTCTGCTTACAATTTTGGGTGTGACACGACTGAGGGAAAGGGGGAAAGACATCAGTTGTTTTCTGTGGTGAAGAAGGCAGTAGATTCCAAGGGTAAAAAACGCCAAAAGGAGTAGAGACTTCTTAGGGATCACATTAGGGATTAGGTTCTAACTTTGAGAGGCAAATAGTGCTGATCAGTGGTTATATTTGGCTAGCACTGGTTGAGCAGTTCTCAATACTTGCCTCTGCTTAGCGCTTCATGAAACTAAGCTGCAGCTCTGTAATGTAAAGGCTGCATTTAAAATAACAGTCAGTAAACATAAAGCACTACAGAAGGAAGGATTCTTTACAATGAGTTTGGTACTCATGGAACATTTCTGAAATTGTTTAAAGACTTTTCTTATAAAAGCTTATATTTGAAAAGGAAGAAGCTTTTTTGGGGTCTATGTTGAAGAAGTTCATGTATAGGAATATTTGCTCTTCGACTGTAGTCACCTGTATGGAAAAAGTGGGCATGATGTACAGTATAGCAAGTACTGGGTTTTTTACTTTTTAGCAACAAAGACCAATCTTCTTGGTAAAAGTCTATACGAAGGTCCATTACGGAAAGGCATTTCTTTCCATGGTAAGGCTTTAAATGTCTTGTACTTAGTAAATGCATTTTCAAGATTGCTAGTAGCTTGCATGTTGCTCTGTAGAGCTCAGATTGGAATGTGAATAGTCTTAGTACCTAAATCTATACCTACACAGTTAGACTAAAGTCTCTGTTTTCAAAGAGATGAACTCTTTGCAGTTCTTTCTGCAGATCATTCAACCTAATATTGGCACCACCCAGTGCAGCACTGGGTGGTTAGTACTTTTAAAACTCTGGGAAGCCACTTCCAGCTAAGATTTTTAAACACAAGGGGAAACTTTTTAAAGATGCATAATCATGGAGGAATCTGAGTAGATACCAAATTGCTTTTTAAGTAAAGATGTGGCCTCCCAGTTCACCTTAGTCCAATTAGGTTTTATTCAGTTAGGTTGAAGGCATACAGGATGTCTTTAATCTGACAAATTTCTTCTGAATCTAAAACAAAATGGAAAGCTCTGAATATCAAAACTTGTAACTCTTTCAGTTTTATCTTCCTAATTCTTGTTAGAGACTTCCTCTTAAACCATCAAATAGGTGCTTAACTTAAGCTTATGACAATGTCCTTTAAAGGATGCATTTTTTGGCTATATAACGCTATCAGAAGCATGTGGGCAGACCCTGACACCCACAAAAAGCCTCTAACTATTCTGGTGTTCCACCTAAGCACTAATAATATGGGGATGACTCTCAGTTGCAGGGCTTTAGTCAGGGAATTGAAGGGTGAAAGCCTGGACTAGCTTTTATCAATAATGACTGTCATCCAGAACTACACATCACAAATAGTATTTGTCACCCTCTACCCCCTTAAAATTACAGTAATGATTGTGATATATATAAAATGCTATTAAACACTATTCATGATGTTATAATGAATTAATTTTATTCAGAATCACAAAATGTTGGGAAATATTTTGTTTTATTACTTGAAAAATGAGACTACATTTAAATCATAGTTTGTGCATACTTAAATGTCAAGAACAAAGGTTGAAAATTTGCACTTAATATTGGGATTTCCTGGTCTGAAAGTGCTTAATAACATGCCTCTAAGATTCTTTTAATATAGTGTCAAAATTATTTTTCTTTGTATGTTCATAGAGCGGCATGAACATCTTACCATTCTGCATGGTATCTGAGCACTAAAATTGAACAAATACTGTATTTGCTGCAGTATGGCTGCAACAAGAGGTTTGTAGCCTACCAGCACTATATTCTAGAAAACAGTCTCCCTCATAAGTTAAAACAGAGCTAAGCAGAAGTAATAAAGTCTGTATCTACATCCCTGTAACTGGTTTCTTCCTCTGAAAAATCACTGGTGGGAAAGCCATTTCACTAGGATACTGAAGGAAAGATATAAGTGGAAGTGGTTATGTTCAAAAGGACATCTCGATCAAGAAATGTTTGGAAAATAATAAACATTCATGTGACTAACAGTTGCAGGTCTCATAGTGCTGTAGTATACAAGTCAGTCAAAGGCTGTTGTCTGATGGGTGTGCATTGCTTAAAGCAAAGTAACCAGCAAGGTGATTGATAGGACTGTGTAGCATTTAAACCAGACTAGGGCTGAGAACGGTTGATGGCAAGCCAGCCAAAGCAAAGTCTTGAGGACTGATAACCCATTTTTTCCTTTTTGTTATGATTACCTTTCAGCCAGATCAGTTTCTTCATCTATGTTGCCATACAACTATATAGGCACCATAGCTGGCACAACAAACAGCCCAGAGCAAGGGAGAAGCACGGGGACGGCCCCTTGACAGCATCCCACACTGGGCGCCTGCGTGGTGATGAATGTCTGCAGATGTGGACCTAAAGATTTGAAAGGCTGATACGAAGCCAGAGGAGGAACAAACGCGTCCTTCATCGTCTGTAACAAACTATCGAGCCATTCTGCTGCTGTTTTGCAGTGGAGACCAACTAATCATGTGGATTGTCTCCAGAAATGGCAAAAGAGCTATATAAGATTCTGCTGTTTTAAACATTGAGACTGCATAAGCAATTCAGGTCAAATCATTGTTGAGAACTTCAGTATCCCCTAATACTATTTCACCTGTAGTATAGTTTAGAATTGAACCATTCCTCTTCTGAGATTTATGAATTATTCATTAATATTAGCTACTGCACTTCAAAGATCACCCAAATGCTAATGCAGAGAACCTATTATATTCTGCTCACTCATATCAGCATATGTCTGTCAAGACCCAAGGGAAGCACGGAAAGCATGTGAAAATCAACACCATTCCACTCGGACCCCAGGAGACAGCAGGGCACGTAGGTAGAGTGTTTCCAATCTTGGGTGGCATAGCACTGCAACTAGTAACATCATGACTTAGAAAGAGCATCAAAAGATGAGGAGAATCATCTCATAGAAAAAGTACAGAAAATAATAGTTGTCATTGTATCTGACAGAAATGAAAAACAGTGCAAGCAGCATAATGAAGTAAATCAACAAGAAACTTTTCAGATGCTTCAGAGTCCTTGAACAGAACAAGCAGTTACATACCTACATCCATTAACTTTTTTAAAAATGAAATTAGATACAGTCTGTTTATTTACCATACACAGAATGGGTAGTGTAGTCTGTGTAAAGGCTGTGTTGCCTTCCCTATGCTTTTCTGGAGTCTCATTCTCTCTCTGCAAAACTTCTCTATGTTTCTCTTCTGACTGTGTCAGGTAGGAGGAGAAAAGAAGCAGTGACTTTGAATATGGAAACGAAAAAGTAAGTTGTTCTATTCAAACAAGCACTAATGACTCTTGGTTTCCTAGACATATTTCAGCCCCTTGCAATACTTTGTGAAACTTACCTCAAATCTGGCTAAAATCAGTGAACAGCTAGACCATGTAATTCTGTACTTCCCATTTCCTCAGCAAACCAAGCTGAAATTGTGCAGTCATCTGTTTTAGACACAGGACTGAAAAATGCTTTGTAGGTACAACGGTAGTTTTGAGCAATTTGGTCTCTGCCAAGAAAGACTACTTAGTAGATCCATTGTTTGCACAGAATTTTATTTATTCTTCTTGCTTTCACTTCCCCTTAGCTGCGACAGCCTAACCCAGTGTTTCTCAACAACATGTCTGAGAATGGCTGTATGTCCTTTTGCAGGCAATCCGTACAGCCAAAAGTAATGTTACTCACTAATATCACCTTCTCCAGCTACCAGAGGTGTAGCCTACTGGAGGTATGTGTGGTACATGAGTCTATAACTGCCTGATGCAGAAAGAAGATGCACATGCCGAAAAAGCCAAAGTACTTTATCGTGTGATACATTGTGTGCTGCTGTAAATGGGAATGTCAGAGGTGTTTCTAACTGTGATGTGCCAGTGCCAAAGGCTTCCGGGTGTTTGTTCTTGACCCCCTGTTTCTGAGCTTTTATTCTCCCAAATACCACAATGTACCCTGGTAGCAAGCCACAGATGGCAAATAGGACCGGCATGTATATCTTAGAGTAACCACAGGTCTAATAACAGTTTAATGGACAGAAGTACATCCTTGCAGGATGCTTATTTCTATTTCTGGATGGCTCTGGGCTTCACAAGCTGCCTTATTGCATCAGGGTCTGTGTGTCTTCCTGGCAACTAAGGCTGTGTTGATGGCTGCTCATCCAGATAATGAAGCAGGACTAAATAGCCCCATCTTTCCCGAGTCATAGCCCATTATTTTTTTCCATGACCATCTCCATATAATGTGAGTTGAAAAACTCCAGTTAGGAGATGGGAAGTATTGTGGGCAGACTTTAAGAGCAAGACAATTTGTTGTTGTGAAGTAGATATGGAAGACTATGGTTAAAAAATGAACAAAATAGAAAGCTAAACCAGGGTGATACTAGGTTTCTTCCAAGCTGTGTCTCTGTTAAAACTCACACATTAATCACTGGAAATCTCTGTTAGGACTGGTTTGGTTTTTAAGCAAACCCTCAGCAGTAAATCCCTCAAGTGTAACTCTTTGGCCATATTACTGTAAAGTGATTTAATCCACTCTTTTCTGAAAATTGCCTTAATGTTCCTTGCCTCCACATACTTGATCTACAGGCCTGGCATCCCAGATCTCTAAAAATACTGTCCCATTGCAGCCTGCAAGTGAACACTGGTATAAATCCTCAAGACCTGACACTTCACATCATTCTGTGTGGATGCAAAAATATCCAGATTTGAACATGGGGCCGGAAAGCCTCTAATCAAGCTGATTTTCAGACAACGTTGCAGAATACAGATATAAACAGTACATTTCACCCTCCCCTCCCTGTCTTGCCTTTTGTAATTGATGCAGCCTGCCAGCTTCACTTCCCGGGCTGTACAAAGAGCCTGCTCACTCTTTTCTGTCTCTGACTTTACATCTACCAACTACTGTTTTCTTCCTGTTTGTCCATTCGAAGTGGGACTTTAAAAAGCAGAGGTTATCTGCTCCTAAAACCTCTCTAATGAGGGATCTGTAAGTTTTCTGATGAAGAACAGCAGCTTGTCATCCACTCATTACTCTGGCATGTAAATACACTGAGGGTGACCAAGGGAACGGGGAGCTTGCTGCCGCCAGCCTTCCCGTCGTGCTTGCTGGAGGCACGACACGCTCGGGGAGCGCAGGGTGAAATACACTAACGCATGCCAGGGTGACTGTGAGGGAAGGATGCCTTTTACCTACAGTCGTTGAAAGTCCTCAGGGCCAGTTGTTCAAAAATGTGAGCAAAACTTGAGAGCAAAGTGCCTATGATGACTTCTTCCTGAATTTCTTCACAGAGGAGGTTAATTGGTGAGACTTGCTAAAGTCATCCATGTCAGCTGGGTGTGAAATACTGGTATCTGAAGACCACCTGATTTGTGCACATACTTAGCCTGCGATTAGCTACAAGACGAAAATATGAACATAGAGTATTTGAGAACTCAAAGTTAACTTGAGGGTATGGTACAACATGACCAAGCTGTGTTCTATGAGAAATTTAGTGAGGTTTTGGTGCAGTCAGAAGCTGCTGTTTCTTTTGCTTTCCCCATCCCTCTACTGCAGAGGGCTTTGTGCCTGTGCAGCCGTGCAGGATGCCGTTACAGTTGGCTACTCACATTGCACAATGGTTACAGAAATTAGGCACAGTGCTTATCAATCTCCTGTTTGCCCGCAGACTCCTATTCTGCTGACCACAGAACTTCACAGTAGGTGTGCTACCTGTGCCAGGGTTTACAGGTGTGCCTGAATGCCGATGCACTTCAGACCTGGGCTAATTTTCTCTGTATTGGCGTACATGGGGTATTGAAGGGTTTCAAACTTAATAAGCCCAGAGGAAATAGGCAGGCTCAAGGAATTAGGTTGTGAATGTAGCACTACTTGAATCATTCCATTTCAGCACTCTTTTATAACACTTATTTTCTTGTCAAGGAGTTTGAAAGAATTTAATCAACGTGTACTTCTGCTCCTATTTAGGGAGCTACTCAGCCAGTGCACTTACTGTGTGATGAAGGCTAAAACACTAATGCATTGATCTTAAAGAGAATATGCAAAAGAGAAAGCAAGAATTGCTTGGGAAAACATTTTTTCTTCAAGATGGACTTAGTGAAGACACTAATTTTTTTAGAGCTATGCAAAAAAAAAAAAAAATTAAAGAAATCGCCTTCACATCTCATCTTCTGTTAAAAGCCTAATTTCCAAAGGCTTCATAGCACAAGTTTCTAGCTTATTGGACTGACTTGTTAACCTTGAAAGAAATCATAAAAGTGTTTGTTTCTTCACTTACCATCTAAATCAAATTTTAATTTTCTTTTAGCGTCTCTAAATGTATCACTCTGGGAAACTTCTTGGTTAGGAGCAATAAGAGAATTCACAATACAAAAAGAAAATATCACTCACTGATCCCAAAGGAATCACCAGACGAATAACTGTGGGTTGATTTTCTTCTCTACGCTAAGGGCATGGTTTACACACGCCTGTTTTTCAGTGGTAGGGTCATGTAAGTGACTTCCACCTGCTCATTTTTTGTCCTCTCAGGGGTGTCAGTGCAAGTGCTTATGATGCCAGGGAATATATCCAGGTTAAAAATACTGTCTTTTTTTTTTTTAAGGGTGATTTCCAGTGTGGCTCACTCATTGACCCAGTTCAACATAGGGTGCCACAAACAGTAGTACCACCTCAACCTGTGCCAGGCGGGAGGGAGGGAGCGTGAGGAACCTCTCCAGGTGCCAAAGGAAACACGGGTGCAATCCACCGCCTCCCTCTGGGTAGTGCAAAGTGACTTTGCTCCTCCTAAAGTTCCAGAACAGTGTAAGGGAAAACGGGGTTTCTTTAAATAAAAATCCAGTGCAGAACAAATTAAACACACTGGCAGGCACTGCTCATCCGCTGCCGTGTGCATTACGTGCCAGAGCATTCGCCCCTCCAAGCCTGCGACTGTCTGGAGGAGGATTTTTTAAAGCAGAAGGTAGACACAGAACCCTATACCCAGAATCACACACTTTCCCAAATACTAAGTGCTATCCATGGCAGTTGTTCATGGCAGCTACGTTTTTATGCATTTGCCGGAATAATGTAGTAAGCATAATGTAAACATGCATCACCCTTTTGGCTCAGCGTTCATTCATGACTACTCTCACTGCAGTTGTAGAGCTGCAAAGTGGTGCCTGGTTTTCTCTTGCAGACACCTCCGCCATAATTTCCTTAGGAAGTAAGCTCACTCTCCCCCATGGAAGGGCTTTCAGAAAATGGGGGAACTCCTTTTAGTGCCAGCCACTGAAGACTGGGCCGGAGTGCACGCATTATTTATTTATTTAAAATACCAAAGTATTTCTCTGCAACAACTTGTCAGCTAATGAATTCTTTTTAAATGTGCCCCCTAAATAGCGTACACAGTATTGTTTTACTAATAGTCTCCAATTAATAGACATTATAAAAATATAAACAGCAGGAATGGAAAAATCATTAAAAGAGTGGCTTTTGGCTTCTTTCATTCGGGTGAAATAAATGGGTTATATTGCTGCTGTTATTACCGATACTAGACATAAAGCAGATTAAAACAACATATGTTTTCAGTCCTAAACTCTGACTTGAGATGTACATGGGTGCAGGCTCAAAGCAGTAAAAAGACATTGCTGTCAATTTGGGAAAATGGCAACTCATTCGACAGCCTCCCTGTACATCAGAAAAATCGGGGGACACCATGCCCCAAGGACTACACAAAGGGCGATCAGGGAGCAGCAGGAGAGGTGTACCTTAAGCTGTAAAGACCGGCATAGGCATTCCATTGCCCCAAATATTTTGTCTCCATCTGTGCCATCTATTTAAATAACCTTTTTCCTCAGAGCAGGAGTAAACAGTGCTGTGCCTCCTAAAGAACGTTTATTTACACAGTGATGTATATCCACAGTTACTAGACGAGGTGAATGCTTCATTCAGGCCAGCACTGGTACCTCAGCTACAGAGCTACTTAAGCACAAAATGCCCTGCTCAATATGTTTATCATACCAGGGTAGCCTGGAAATAGGTTATTAAGCACACCGGTGTCTTTCATGACAGCTTCAAGATCTCTGGGATAAGCTAAACTGGGGTGGAATGGGGTGTGGGGTGGTGGGAAGGAAACCTTCCCCAGCCCACAGGTCGCCACCTCAAAGGCAGTAACGCTGGTGGGAAGTCTCAGAGAGGTATCTCAAGCCGGGGCACACTGACCTCAGTCGTGATTTGGTAACCAAGTGGAATTCAAAGGATTTGACTCTGAGAAAAGACTTCAAAGGAGTTTAGTAGAATTTTACTCTGAGTCTTAAAGCAGTAGCAGAGCTAGTAAATTCAGAACAATACAAATAACGCATAGCCAATCGTGTCACCCTCCTCCCAAGACATGTGCCTTAAAAAATCCTTCCAAGCTAAATCACAGAGAAAGCTAAAACACCTAGAAATGCTGCTTCCAGAGGTTAAGGGTTGCTAACTGCTGGCCAGCAAGGCCTGGCCCAAATTCAGAGGTTAAGTCCCCAAAAGAAAAAGGTCAAAAGACAAGATGTAATGCGATTTGCTATCAGAAGAACACACAACTGGGGAAGAGCTCTCCTGTCACTACCTCCCTCATTTCTCAGATAAACTGCTTGGCTATAAATGGCACAGGTGATAAAAGAAAGGGTAGAAGAAATGGTAATTTCTGCAATCGGGCAGGAGCTATCTGGGTGACAGTGATGATAAGCTGATTCTGGGGCTTGAAAGTCTCCTCACTCTGCTCATGGTCTTTTCCTGCCCACGATCACTTTCTTGGTGCCCATTTCTCATTAGCATCGCTTATTTACTTGGATTATGCTAATTTACACCCGTAAAATAGTGCCCATTGAAAGTCTGCAGGCAGGTTGAAATTGTAACAAAAAAGTTTTTTTCAAAAAGAATAGGTATCTTTACCAGCCCTAAATTTATTCCTTCTTGAATTTATGAGCGATATATAACTTCATTGCTCTTACTGGAATAACAGTGTCTAGGCAAAGCTGGGAACTTAGCCAAGGAGGGTCTTAATACGT
This sequence comes from Rissa tridactyla, assembly GCF_028500815.1. NCBI lineage: Eukaryota > Metazoa > Chordata > Aves > Charadriiformes > Laridae > Rissa > Rissa tridactyla. The sequence goes on along the minus strand of NC_071497.1, from coordinate 41,906,235 downwards.
AACTGCAGCTTCAGTAAACAGGAACTGCTTTTATCCATGGAAGGATGTTTTCAGGAGAAGAAAATCAATGTTATATAGACCATTTGAGATCTTTAAACAGATCTTGAAATTTCAAGGCTAAAAATACCTGTGCTAAGAGAATGGCTCAGATTTATGTTCCTAAAATTTATAAAGCTCATATACATAGTTTTATTTAACTATGTTTTTGGTCACAAATATTTTAACCTAAGTTATTCAGCCACAGTCTAGCTTTGACACTGTAAACAGAATAAAATATAGATGGCATTTATGTAAGTATTTATATAAATATATAGGTATATAAAAAGTAATAGTATTAAAGAGTAAATACTGCTCTCAGAAAAAAATAATTTTTAAAATATGAAACTGATAACTACTTGAATTTATATAACCCATAACTATCTTTTGAAGCCTAAACCTTGTAAAAACCTATTTTTAATTACTTAATTTAGAAATATTTAAAAATTACATTAATGAATTAATTATTTTTCACATTGTGTTTTTCAAGATTCTGATTTATAGAAGTATGCTCCCTCACAAGCCTCTACAGCCTTAAGCAGAATGAAAAAATATGGTACCATTTTAAAAGAATAAACGACAGTGAGGAAGTTACTTGTAGAACAGCAGCATTTCAGTGTGAAACTGCCAACACATTTACTGCCTAATGCCTATATTTAATTAAACCAGCCTGTGAGCATAACAGAGAATGCAACTTCTATGTTTTTGAAGATGGTCCAGTGTGCATTCCACATGGACTCTGTGTGTGGTCTTTTCATGGTCAGAAAACAATATTCTTCTCATGTCCCGTGTTTTCTGTGGTAATCTTAGTTGGCTGTGTACTCCATCCAAATGCTGAACAGTCATTTGCTTGCAGATTCACAATGAAATCCTACAGTGTCCAGCATTGCATGTAATAAATACTCCACACTTGGTATTATACTGTGACTGACTGTGAAAGCTCTGTAGACGAGCTTGTCATATCCACTCTTTAACATTAGTGGTTTTATTTTGGTTTAAGGGGAAAAGTGGAGTCAGGAATGATTTACATTTTTATACATGTGCTCTAAATCCCACATTTATGCTACGTTAAAACGGTTTGCTCATTAGCTCTTCCTGTCTATTTGCAAAAACACTGGTTATGAGAAGAGTCGAGAAGGACTAACAGGAGGTTCTGTGCCACCAGAGAAGGAATTAAGTTCAAGAAAATTATTAAGCCAGGAAAAATTTTCCAGAGTACTGAAGAACTAGAAAGTCTGAAAACAGACTGAGTAAGCTCTTAGAAGAGTGACAACCCATAGATAATACCTATTTTGTTATCAGCTTCCTTATCCATTTGTTTTTTGAGAAGTTAAATTGGGATCTTTGACGTTTGTGTATTGTAAGACTTTACAATTTCTTCAGATGGTCTTTAAAGTTTCAGTGGAAGACGTCTAGGTTAGGGGGTCTCAACCCAACACCCCCCACCCCCCTGTGCCTTCAAAAGGAATTTAATTTTGTTTAAAAGGTATAGAAGAAAATTACAAGCAGAAATACATTTTCAGTGAATATGGGACATGAACTGGCAGCTGTGTGCTTCCTGTGCCATTAGGAGGCCTGAATTTCCATTATACACCCACTTGGCTAATATCCTGGTTTCAGCCACGGCTCCCTTTCACAGAGGGAAAAGGGGAAGAATGGAAAGATATTCGAAGATGCAGCTCTTGCCTTTCTGGACAGTCAAGACAGAGAGTGATAGCTGGGTATTCATAACTCTGGAGAGTGGTTCATCCCTGATTCATACAAGCTGTTCCCTTCAATGAAACAGGAAGAAGCCAGCACAATAGAGGTTTTTCATAGTGAAGAAACAGGGAAGGACTTAGCATCACAAGGCAATAAACTGCTGTTATTATGAAAGAAGTTATGAAATAGTTTGCGGTTCTAAGATTAATTTTAGCTTAAGCTTTAACTTCAGAGCAGTTGCTAGTTGCTGACTCTCAACTCCTCATTCTCTCAGTCACAAAATGGGGGACAGAAGAACATAAAAAACCCTTCAACAAGCAGCTGCCCTCCTGCCTACCTACCTCGTGACTCCACTGAATCTCAGGGGTCCAATCTACAAAGGCTCTTGAGGCCCCTTGCATCAGTGCTGGACACTACATATTCCAGATAACACAGGATTTTTCCTAGTTCACAGTCAACTCCCAGTCCACTATGAAAAGTACATAGGACGCAGCTCCTTCCACTGCCTTTGTGGCAGATAGATATGTTAGTCCAGGTTTTCAGTCATCTGAAAAAAATGTCTACTGTGAAGGCACAGGAAAATTGTAATGTGTATTTTTTTATTAGGTCCTTGGCTATAGTCCTAACTGTAGCTGTAGTGTGGGTGAATGTAGTACCAATACACTTGTCCACTCACAAGACAAAAAAGACAGGTAAACTACCAAACCACCAATGCACTCAAATGCATTTTTATAATTATGGGACAACTGGTAATTTGATTTCTCATCCATTCTTAAAGAATAATACTAAAAAATATTGTAGAAGTATAACCTAAAATTGTTATAGAGATTTGTTGATATGACCAACTTCCGTCTGTCCCTAACTGCAACATTGTCCTTGGCTCATTTTAGTCCATCCATCCTATTGGACTGAAGTATTTTTTGGTGCAGATTTTGTACATCATGTCTCAGTAATATTTTCCAACCTTTTTGGTATCCAAGGCAAGCTAACTTTCAGTGCTGCAACAGCCTGAAAAGAATGCAGCGTGATTACAACTGTGTCTGTTTTGTCTTGTAACCATTCCACTTTTTCTGTCCCTCCCCCAAATTCTTTTTGGTGGGGAGACAATAGAATGAGCCATTCTCCATAGGCAGTGTCTCGTTGCCAGAATGGAAGTCTAAGGAGTAACATTCATGCTAGATAAATATGCTTGTGGCTGCATAGACCAAGGAAAAAACAGTATGAAGTTGAGAGCCTCAATGTCTTGTTTGCTAACTCTCAACAAGAGAATCTGTTTTACAGAAGGGCCTTGTAGGAAATAAAAGATAATTCGGTGTAAAAGGCTGGACTCTGAACCCAGACCCAAAGGTTAGAGAAGCAGGCAGGTGGCACACAACGATAATGATAGCAGAGAACAACGGCTCAGAGAAAGCTTATAAATTGCAGGAGAAATAATCATTTTCTGCCTGTGTGCATCCTTGGCATGAGATGAGGAAGCATGTGGTGACATTTCATAGGAATGCCCTCACAGACTGCTCAAGGGAAGAAACCCAGAGGAGTCAGTACTTCTAGAGGACCAGATTCTCACTATTACCCATTATGACTTACCTGCCATTAGAAGGAGACCCAACTGGTAACATGAAGGCTGTGATCTGCTGAATAACCATGGCAAGCTCTGCTACTCTCCTGAATGTTCTGGGGTACCTGCCACTTCATTGGGCCACATGAGCACGTGTTATCCATCAATGTCCTTAGACCCCGCTCCTCCAAACAAGAGGAAACCCGGCAGTGAACTAGGGCTCCTCCTTAATTCAGGGTTTTCCTTCCAAAGAAAGCCAGAGAATGAGCACTATGTGGTAGCAATGCATTCAGATCTCAAACCAACGTGGAGCTAGGAGGCAAACGGGAAGTGTACCTCTGGGCAAGGGTTACCATACACTGTGTGGGTGCACCTGCTTTGCATCATGTATTACCACTCTACATTTCAAGTGTATATAATGATTTTTGCATTGAGAAACATAAAAATCCTCCTCCTTCTCCCCTCAGTACAAGGAACATTGTATAAACAAACAGCAAAATCCTTACGCACAGTAGACAACTGTATTCAGAGCCCTGCAGCTGAGTTTTGCATATCCCAGAAGTAATTAAAAATACATAATTGCAAAATCACAGCAGATCTACATTGTCTACATGAAATTCTCTACACTGTGTTTTTGATTCAGATATGCATTGCCTATATGTAATCAGGCAACAGTTTGGTAACTGAGTTTGCACAGATGGTGAGGCATCCATCAGCAAAGAATTAAGGCAATGCCTCTGGGGAAAGGACCACCTTTTAAATCAGTTTATATAGTGCCCCGCACAGTGGGAAACCAAATCCTCTTTGAATTCCTAGATGCCATCAAAATATGCCTGTAAGTATGTATATATTACAGACATATTTTTTATGCATTATAGAAGGACTGAATGACAGCTAAGTAGAAGCCAGATTCCTTGTCCCCTATTTACCTAGGGTGGGATTTTTGAAGTGTGCTCGGTGTCTTTCTGAAATTCTATTCTAAAGGGATAATTTGTTAGACAATGGGTAGATGAGAGCAAATTTTCTGGAAGAAGAGAGCGGTTTTGTACGGCAGCGCCCATCTGCCTATAGCTGTGCCCTGGGCTATGGCAAGGTCACCAGCTCTGCTGCAAGGCTTCCAGAAAGCCCATTAGTCAGTAATCTGTGTGGATTTGTAAACTGACCATTATAAATCACAGAGTGAGATGGAATGACTTTCTTTGTAAATACTTCAGATGATATCTGGGTGCATCTCTGATGCCAGCACAACTTATGTGGAGCTTTAAGAGAAGGGAAGTCCGGTCCAGCACAGAGTCTCTCAGTGTACTTTGCTGGCTGGTTGGATTTCTTTGGAACCAGGCTTTTGACAACAAGATCTGTGATCTGATCCCAAGGGACTACAGATTAATTCTCAGAGATGAATGATCCATGCAATAAAGATCATAAAGTCTTTTATCTTGGAAGTGGTGATTTGAATGATAAGCCCTGAGGCATAAAAGACAATAATATAAAGACAAATAAAAGACAAAATAAAGACAATAACAAACATGTAGTAAAATCCCTTTAACTATGTAGACTCTTAGGAATAAAAGAATAGCTGTGTTTCTCTTCTTACTTAATATATATGGATATAAGTACGTGTATATCTACACGTGTGTATATATATATATATATATGAATGTATGTATTTTTCAAATGTATAGAGCCTTTAAGCAAACCACAGTTTTCTTCCTTGGGCCAGTTTCCTAACTCCTATTGCAGTCTAGTGTCTGAGGTTATAACTGAAGGACACTGTGGTAGCTGTTAGAATGACCGGTATTTAACAAAGACTGTCTTCACCAGCCATTTCTCCCGTACTAAAATGGAGCACATTATGTCAGGGGCCACCCTGGTTTTATTGAACTCAAAACCACTACAGGGACTGAAAGTGACTCTGAAGCTGTGAGCATAAACCTCCTTTGTTGTGTATGTGTGTGTTAGCATGTCATCTTTTGGGATAATCATCCAAATGTGGTGCCTATGGAGATGTGGCTGATTCAATACTTGTGCTCCCGGGTGGTCAGCCTGTAATTTAAAGATTCACTGGCCGCATGAAGATAGCCACAAATGGAACAGTAACCATAATTACAAGAGGCTGTTCCCCTAATCCATGGTTAACAAATGTTAGTTAAAAGATAAATAAGCCTTACGCAAGCATTTCCTGGAGGTGCATGAGCCTTGTGTTTTCATTTGTTCTGGCTTCCCTCTTCTTTAGAAAGGGGATACAAGAAAATAAAAAAGATTTTGTAATCTAATTTTGTTTCAACTGTTAGAAATCACAGGAAGTCTTTGAAGTTGAATTATCTTTTAAAAAAACCCCAACTATTACTTTTTATTTATGATACTGAGAAACAGTGTAATTATTTTCCAGGCTGAGTTTCTATTAACAAATGTGTTGTTTGTTCTATTGTTTATCTTATTTCTAATCTCCAGTGTTTATAGAAGGGAACAAGAAGCTTTTAGAATTTAGCACCAATCCAAAAAAAAAAAAATCTCAAGGATTTTCCTTTGTAAAAAATGGGAGTATTTGCTGTATTTTGAACATACTTATCACATTCATTCTTGCCACTTTTTCTGCAGAATACCCTCCTGTTTAATTGTTCTGAACTGTAGCAGTTTTTCAGGATGCAATTAATACATTTTCCTTCACATGACCAATTGTTGTCCGATGTTGGTGGAACTGATTACACAGCAATGAAGGAATATAGGAATTGTATTATTAGCTCAGCAGGCTAGTCACATAACTCTGCTGCAACCTACTTTCTGGTAAAGTCTCTGCACAGCTCCTAGCTGGATAGTTGTTGTTTTCAGAATTTAGGAATTCAGGCTTATTCCTTTGATTTTTGTGCTGTTTAATGTAACTCTGGATGTTCTCATTACCCATACAAATGTATTATCTTTTCTTGAATCCTGCTAAGCTCTTGGCCTCACACACAATTGGTATCCTGCCATATCCAAACATTGCGCGTACCACCAAGGAATTATGTAGTTGAACAGGGGGGATAGGGAAGCAAAGATTTTGCCCCTAAAAAGCATCTGAAAGCAAATAAAGGGGTGTAATTCACTGAAACTAGTCAGTTGTTTAGGTCTTCTCTCTTAAACTTATACACATTTATAAATGTTGATATAAACTGTGTACGCTAAAGATAAGTCTAGTCAATGTACTCTGTTTATTCGTAACATAGAGAGATCCTTTGTTCATAGAAGACTATAGGAAGAGGTCATATCTTATTAGATGAGATGCTGCAGGTGGAAAAACCAGACAAAGCCTTTAGATCCGGCATTCCTCCAACAAGTTTGAGAAGAAGCAGAGAAATCTAACATAAATACAAGTTAGGTATAGTTGCTCTTAGTTAACTGTGGTGATGCTGCTTAATTAGAACACCTGAGCAAGTAAGGCCATCAATAACACTGAATAAGAGATGCTTGTGCCAAGGACAGAGGTACTATAGGACAGTAGAGGGACATGATGGAATGGAGGGGAAAAAAATGTGCAGTGGGGAAGAAGCAGGAAGATCGTGAAGGGCCACAAAATCAGTACCTCTACAGAATAGACGCTATTTTCCAGTAAAACTACGAGCTTTTTCAACCTTCTTTGAGAGATTGGAGTGGAACCATGATCCTGAAAAACGTTATTTTATTGGTAAGTGGTTGTTTTCGTTCACTGTTATTCATCCTGGTGGAATTATACTTGCTTCACCCACCTCCTTTCCATCAGATCACTTAGTGTGTTGGAAGAAACAGGTCATATTTTTGTCTGCATAGATCTGGGATCCATGTAGAATGTGGTATGTCTGCACGTTTTATTTGGGTGGTAGGTTCAGAGATGTTATCTATTTCTCTGGTCATGAATGCTTGCCATGTGAAGATCATCTTCAAGCTATTGTAGCAGATACCCAGCATGTTCTTAAAACAAATGCAGTGGTATTTGAAAGCTTAGCTGCCTGCTGTGGATTTGAGAGACATTTGGTGATTTCTGGAAGTAAATGTATTGGCCTGTGCTTTTCATGAGCACTGGACTGTTCCCCTTAATGTACTTTCTTTTTTTCTTGAGGTTTCTTCATAGAAGAGAGTGATCAAAAGCAGCTTTACCTTTGTGGTGAAAAGATTCTTTGAGACCAGGCAAAAAAATTTAAAAAAACAACAAATCACTCCCTCTTTTGTCTGCCACTGAGGCATTAAAGGTGGGATTCAATATTCATGAAGGAAATATTTCTTCTCTGGACTGGCCCAGAATAGATATTGCAGTTTGAAAATAAAATAGCCTATGTTGTCTGTGATCAGCAACTGGGCGTAAAGATTTCCATCTGTTTTCTTCTAGTGTCCAAGTTAAAAATGTGGAATTACTCTTAGAAGGGCTTAAGAGACTTACAAAGGACTTAGAAGATGCTATGAGAAACTTTCTAGTGGTAAGGTTGATGACATACTATAACAAATTAAAGTAACCAGTCTATGAGGTGTCTAGCATTGGAGAGGCATAATTCATCCTACATTGATCCTGGCTAAGAAGACAGTGTAAACAATATTTTTGTGGTGTCTTATAGACATACAATCTGTACCATACTGAGGTACAAGTTGAGACTTTTTCACACTTTGTGAAAAATATCAATTAAAAAAAAGATTTAAATTTATTAGGATGGTATTTCTGTGGCTGACATTAGTTGCGTTCCCAGGCAGAAGCTCCACAGCTGCAGCAATACTGATTTAACCATGAGTAAGAATACAGTTTAACTCTGCTGAAATACCATAAAGTCAAATGATCACACATAGGTGACAGTCTGGTTGCACTTGGAAATCCCGCTTACAGAGGTCTTGCTGTCATAATTTAAATCTGGCTATCAACAGCACCTATATCAATAGTTTCATTCTGATATGACTGAGTTGACAAAAATGGAAAAAAATCAGTTCTGCTTTTAAAAACCACTTTGAAAACAATTTTAAACCCCAAACTTGAATAGGTGTAATGAACATGTCAAAAGTGTATGAATTCATCTTTCTGACAGATTTTTAAAAATCCTTGCTCAGGCACTCTATTTGCTCAGGTGAGATTTTCTGAGGAACAAGTTAGTTGCAAGCAAATACTTGAACATCCCTGAGCGCTTTCAAGGGTGAACGTGGGGTTTCACTGAAGGGCTATCTGTTTATTCAGGGTTTTCAAGAACATTTGCAGTGATACAGACAGGTTTGAGGTGCAGGTGACAAATTATATCATCCTTGGACTGTTCAGTACATGCATGCCTGGCCACAAATTCTGCACTTGAGATTCAGCTCTGCAGAAAAACAGGCTATGCTGCCCCTCTCAGTCTTTTCCAGTGGGGCTGGAAAGCTCAGAGATTTATTATTTTAGTTTGGGTTTTGAAAAGTTATGGCCACCAAAAGAATTAGCCACACGCCAGTTTCAATGGACGTCCCCAGTAAGCATGGGTGCTTCTTTGTTACATTGCTATTTGTGTACATTTTTCCAATGGGGAGATAAGAAATCTTGGGGAACTGACACCAGGGATGGCCTGACCTTAGAGCAAGGCAGGAGGATCAGTCACCACATTTTTTTTCTCAAGGATCACCTATTGGTAGGATCCAATGATCCTTCTTGGTGGAGTGGATAATAGCAGCAGGAAGGATAACAACCTCCTTCAAGCATCCTTCATATAAGGGCAAAACATTCCTCCCAGTTAAATGAGCAAGAATAGCCAATAAAGTCCTGAAAATTAAGAAATGAGGACATTGCTCACTGCAGTCTGAGTCAACTAAAACAATAAACATACTTCTCCTTAAACCTTTTTTTAAACAGCAATAATTCGTAATTTTGAAAATTGTAAAACCCTCTGAGTTCCTGATGCTGAGCTTCTCCTCCTTACCTTTCTGAAAGCTTCACCTGCCACTTTTTAGATTAACTCAGCTAGGTTGTCCTCCTCTTTTACTAATTCATGTGCATCAGCATAGGTGGGATGTGCAGAGGTACTGTGGCAGGTAAGAGTGGGGAGGATAACATTTCTGTACAGCTGCCACCTGGGCAGAGCCCCTGCTGTATGTGGACATGAGTGGGGACTGGCCAACTTCATTTCTGGACATTCTGGTTAAACCACAATCTGATGTACAGAGTGATTTATCACCCCGATTTATTAGCAAGGCTCCTACATATTAGTTGCCCTCCAAAACACTGGGAGAATGCCACGCATTTAAAGGTGTAATAATTTCCTTATAGCCAGTCTGCAAAAAGATAGCCATTTTTTTGCACCCAGTCTGCTAATAAATTTGTGACCTACAGCATCAACATGTTTCCGGACCTGGGCCTCTCAGAAACAGAAACGGTGCTGAATTGGGCTAAATTCTGTGGTGGTTTTGTGATGTGGAAAACTGCCAATAGGTGCTATGAGCCTTTTTTATTATTCTCATCCAAACAACAGGATGACAGGCAAAAGCTTAAGTAATTTGGCTGCCCTTATTTTTCTTGCCTGCTTATACTTCCCCTAAACAACCTAGCTCCGTTTATTATCTTTTCTGACTGATTTACAATTAAAGCCAACCAATCTCAGGCTATGTATGTCTGCTCATGCTTCTGTACCCACACAAAGCTTTCTTCATCCAAACAATGAATGATGCTGTTCCCTTACCGTCCCTGCTTGGCCTGTAGACTTGTCTTGTACTCATGCCCATTTTGTGGTAAATTAAAGATTCAGAAGAGGATTTGCTGTTCAAATCCATTTCTAACTCAAACTGCATTTGTAAAGCAGCTAGAGAAAAAAATTATCAAGAAAGGGAGAGAGGGGACCTAAAAAAGAAAGCATTCTTACAAGGAAACTCAGATTCTTCACTCAGTCAGAACTAGACAGGTACTGACCTCTTGCTATCAAAGTAGTTCTTCAGAGGCTAGAAAGTTGCTAAATGAATTAATGAATTACCTTTGACATGGAGTATTGGGAATTTCACTTAACCTTTCTAAAAGTTTATGTGCTTGCTTGTATAATTTTGGCTATGGAGCTGCAAAATGTGTTGTTTGATGTAGAGTGTACAACTCTACGGATCAAGAGATGGAGTTTTCTCTTCTTGCTTCATCATTAATTAATCCATTTTTAAAAGCTTTGCTCTGGGCAGATGAGGGGCTGGGGCAGAGGAAATTTGCAAAGCATTTCGAGGAAGATGTCCATAAAATGTTATTTTTCTTTTATTATTGATGGATCCATGCAAAATGCTTTTAATGTAGGATGCTTTTAAAGGACTAGAGATATTACTGTAAGGAATAGTCAGTACTTTAGCATAATCTGTATACACTCAAAACTATAACACCCTTGCTACTGTTATTATTTTGCAGACATAAATAAGTTTTAAGTTCTACACACTTTTAATAATAATCTTTACATACGCAATCATGAATCACACATCTGCTTCTAAAATTGTTCATCTCATCTGCACTATAAATGCAGATAAGAGAAGCACTATGCACTTTTGGTGTGCAGTCTTCGGTTTCCTTTTTGGGAGAGTAGCTTGAATGCACACTACTCCGGAAAAAAATCATATGGTCAGATTTTAAAAAGAATACAAATAGATCTGTGTGTATATTGATTTAATTTTTCTTGGAAGTATTGCATGTTGATCATATTGAAAAGTATAATCAGAGTCACAAAAATGCCAGCTGTGGGTCACCTTGTAGGTGCATGGATTGTAACAAAAAGCATACAGAACTAAACATAGACCATCTTGAGGGAGGTCATGGCACCAACTGGTGCTTAAAAGACACAGTCTGTATAGAAGGAAGTAAGATTTAAGAAGGTAAAAGCTCCAGAGGCTCCCTGTCTGTGACATACGTTGAAAGGTATAAATAAATAGAGAATCAGTAGAACAAATACATGCAAATGCAGCCTTTTCCCACTCAAAGATGTAAAAGTGCATTGCTTCCAAATTTTAAGGGTGCTGCTAAAATGACTTGTTGACATGGGTGTCCAAATGGATGCGGACTTACTACCACTGAGTTCAAGAAAACTCTGCTTGCACAGTTCAGGTCTTTGCCTTGTTCTGGTCTGATGCCACAGCAGCTCTGAGATCCTTCTGGAGAGCCCTTGAGCACGCATTCAGATCTAGGCTGGTTCTGTGGCCAGCCTGAGTTTCTCTGTGTGCTCGTGGGGAGCAAAAGTGAACTGAATGTTGTACCTTTCTATGTTGACTTTCCACTAGACAAGAGTGGTGTAACTATCTGCTTAACCCCTGTACCTCACTGGCCATCTTCAGCATTGATTTATCGACCCCAAAGGCTCTTCAATGCACTGTAACAGTGTTAGCACAATTCCTCTGTGCTCAGATTTGTCTTAACTATGGCTGAAGGTTTACCTGTCAAGTGTAGTGGTTTCCTTAGCTGGCTTACTTATGCTGAAAATGTACTTAGTAAATTAGGAGGAAAACAGTTTGGCATGGCTTGTAGGAAAATGGAAAAAGAAAAAGTTTGGTAAGACGAACTATATTAACTATTATATTAGCAACAGCAATTTATTTTTTTTAATTTCATTGTCACTCTTTTATATTATCTCTTTAAACTTCAGAGTGATTCTTTCTCTTTTTATAGCACAGCCTAGTATTTAGCTAGGTAATGGGATTTATGATTTTGTGTACATTAGTCACCATGGAGACCCACCATAAAAGATCAGTTGCCTGGCAACTGGGTATTGTGGAGTGGCAATGGAGGGAGGAATTTTTTGTCTCTCTGAAGGGAGGGCTTAAGGAATAATGAAAACTTCTGCTCATACTTCTCATGAATGCTTATTTTCAAGGTCAACCAAATGTTTTTTCAGTAAAGACTAATGCACTTTTCTTCAAAAGATGCACCGTAAAATGTTTCTCAAAGATTATCCTGTCTCAGAGTGAAGGACAACCAGCTTAAGAAGTTTTTATTCTCTCCATGCTGTTGCAAAATAAGGTTTAGAGTAACTGTGGGGCAGCCATAATGAAGCAGGTCTCTTATTTACTGGCTGTTTTGCATTCATTAACAAATGAGCTACTGTACATTCAAAGCTATCTCTGATCCCAGAAACTACAATCATTTTTTCCTCACTGAATTCATAGTTGGACTTTTGGTCACTGTAGATTTATTTTTTCATTACATCATCTTTTTTCCCCAACATTTAACTTACAGTGTAATTAAAAGCTGAGAAATTGGTATCTTATCCTATCATATAGGTAAACTTAAGAAAGAATATTACTTTAGAGTGTTGCAAGATTGACTTGTAGTTTAAAATTTTTCACATGTACTTGAATGTATGTGGTATTAGTGTGTCTCACTTTATATGAAATGTGACTTTATATGAGATGCGTATACTGTTTATCCTAGTTAATTATTAAATCAACTTTGGTAGGCACAAAATTAAGCTTGTGTGCGTATAATCTAAAACTCAGGTTTTGGACTCTTTTGAAATAATTATCTGCCTAGCATCTTTTAAGATATGTTGTGTCTGTCTTTAAACAAATGTCTTTCTTGAAATCCTCTCCTGTTTATGCTGAGATTGTAATGTTTTCTCTTTAATATTACTGTTTCAGAACCGAATCAGTATTTTGATTACAGACTAGCTCAACATTTTTGAGGTTTGAATGCTGATGAAGTACTATGAATAAAACTACAATGTCTTTGTGACAGTGAGTGTTATAGAGAACTATCTAATTTCTCAGTCGAGTGTTGAAGCCTGACTCCTGTTCACATTGTCTTTTGATTTGGAGAGATTTGGTCCATACACTATCCTTGTGGGAGCACATAGAGACAAACTCTTCCACCATGAACCCTGCTCCAGATCACGTGGCTTATGTGTGCTCCACAATTACTTCAGAATATTTTACATAACGCTGAAGATAGCTCTTCATTATTTCCTTTGTACCCAGGGCATAGTTGTATTGCTGCTTGCTGCTGCTGCTGCTGGTTCTCACATGGTTAAAAGCCTGGAGGAAAACTGCTGCAACATCCGGATTGTGGGATCAGCAAGATGGACAGTGCTTGGGATGGTGACCAACCAGACTGCAATAGCTATTTTGGTAGGGTTTCTTAAGATTGGAAAGATGTGGAAGTGGAAAAGCAGTTTGAAGCATAAGCGATGACATTGCTTTGCTAGCTGAGAGACACCGAAGCGATGGATGCCTGTAACAGCCTCTTGGTAGCAATATTAATTCTTGGCTAAACAATCATAGTGTGTTCTCTCACATAAAAATTATGAGAGAGAGGTGTTGCTATAGGCAGTTACTCAGAAGAGGGGAAATTATGTATATGACTGGAAACTGCTGTGAGCAGTGTGCATTTTACAATATATTACGGTCCTTTGAACTTTTCACTCATGGAAGTCTCTATACAGAGAATCATTTTTTTGTTACTAGGACTTAAAGGGGAGGGGAAAGAAAATGACACCTGTTTTGTACCGTATTGCTTTTAATCAACATAGAGGCACCTAAAAATGTTGCTTGGTCTCTTCTCCCAAGTAACAAGCAACAGGACAAGAGGAAATGGCCTCAAGTTGCACTAGGGGAAGTTTCAGATGGATATTAGGAAAAATTTCTTCACAGAAAAGTTTATCAAACACTGGAACAGGCTGCCCAGGGAAGTGGTTGAATCACCATCCCTAGAGGTATTTAAAAGGTGGGTAGACATGGTGCTGAGGCACATGATTTAGTGGTGGCCACGGCAGTATTAGATTAATGGTTGGACTCGATGACCTGAAAGATCCCTTCCAACCTAGATGATTCTATGACATAGAACAGATGTGGAGCTTAGAACAATTGCCAGAATGCTGCTAATACTCTAGTTCCATGTAAAACTGATATCACATCCCTCAGTATCTTTTACACAGCATGAAAGTCCTATGCCGTTAAAAATATGCTTCCTCGTGGACATTATTCTTGAAAATCAGCAAATCCTCAGCACTATGACAGGAGTGTGGTTAAATTCTATTACTTTTCTGGAATGGGAATACTGTTCCTGGTGCAAGCACCATGCATATCTTCCACAAATGCAAATAGCAGAATTGTTTGGGGTGTGATGCAGATAGAGTATGATGCACCCAACCCATGAGGTTTGTAAACCCTTGAGTAGCCATCAGAAGACTTTACAAGAATAAACTGCACTTTTTTAAGCTTGCATTTCAATAGATTTCTCTTATGGAAGGAGCAGATGAACATCAACTCTGTTGTAATGAATCAGAGCCTTGTGAATCAAAGGGTAAGAAAAAAATGCAACAGCCTACTGCAGCAGATTGCAAAGAGCAGCAAAAGAGTCATTGAGCCTATTAGCAAATCTTGGAAAGTTAATTTAGTACTGCCATGGGCCCTCAAGAGTGGCCTGAATCTTGGAACACAGGTCCACAAGTTGGTGGCCACTCTCTAAAGCCGCTCAGCTCTCTATGGTCTTCTCAGCTCTGTTTCTCCCGTCACCAGTCTTTGGCATAAGGAGGTTCATCTTAACTTTCAGTCTTGGTTTCAAAATTACATTTTGCCTGCATGACTGCATTGGTAGCCAAGATGCAGTTGCAGCATCCTTGGTTAGAAGCGCAGTTAGAAGCTGCGGAGTGAGTCCAGATTCCAGGGTATGGATTGCTCCTCTGCTGTAAGAGACTATAAGGAGGCTTAGTATTCACCACTACTTAGACTATTCCTGTTGTTTACTATGACAAAACAGTGGCCAGAATTTGGCTAGAGATTTATGACATTTATTAAGAATTCAGGGCTCCCTGAAGCTGTTTGAAAAATGGTCACTATGTGCTCGATTTGGGCTGGTTTCCTTCCCCGGTATTGCTCCTCTCCTAGTGTTCAATAACTAATTGAGCAATTTTTTTCTTTTACTCTCTTATTTTTATCAAGGTTATTGTGGATTTTCCCACAATTCAATTCTGAAAGTGCCTTGTGTTATTTAGTGAAGAAAACAAAAATCAAGTACTGTGAGTTACCAACGTTGCATTTGTTATACACTCATACACACACACGCACACACGCACGCACAGAGACACTTCTGGTCACATATATCGACCTGGGTAGTCTAGATAGATGTCCTTCTTATATCAAAACACCCCAAGTGGAAACTAAATTCTGAATGAAATTCTCTTTCTTTTGAACTTAGTGACTGATTTTTGTAGATTTTTGGCTACTTTTTAAAAGAAAATTAAGAAGGGAAGACCTGCTTCTTAGCTAAGAATGTTTCCAGAATTATGGAGGATGAAATTCTGACACTTGTTAAAGCCATTTTTAACAAGAGAAAATAAAAACAAATGTTGAAATGATTCCATACTTTTTAAAGGCAAAACTAATATGTGTAGGCGTTGCCAGGCCCCTATTGTGATAAGTTTTATTGCTGTTTCACAAGAGTTAACGTAGTAAAGTTACATATTTCAGTTTCTCTAATCTCTGCTGACATTTCTATTATTTTTAGTAAGTTTGAAGCCTGATGCATTCCTGAACTTTCTGGCAGCTTTACCTCCCCTCCCCTCCCACTTCTCTTGGTGGTCTCCATCAACCTTTCATTGAGAGTGTAACTGCTATCACAATAGGTGAATGAAGTCCAGCTATGGTCAGCTTCACAGCATCTTTTATCTTTCATCACCTTTTTCTGCACCACACAAAAACCTAGTATGCTTAGTAATTTTAAACTACCTATTTTATTAAAAAACAGCTCATTACTCTATGATGACTAATCAAAGCACGCACTTTCACTGTCTCAACTGGCAGATCTATTTTTAGGAAGTAGCTCTACTAAAAAGTAACTGTTGCCAGATATTTTGGCAATGTAAGGTGACACTGCTCTTGCGTGAGTGCAGAACTTCACATCAGTTTTTCTGTGTTCAGAATCACAGGTCCTATTTACCAAATGGCCTAGCTTCTTTAATACCATTTTATCATTGGATTTTATGATGACAACATTTCTTTAAAATGAGGAGAAAGGTGGTTGTGTGTTTCCTATCTGAAATTAAGGAAGGAAAAATTTCCTTCTTAATTTCATGGATCTGCTTCTATTAAGTACTTTGGGAAAGAAATATTTGCTTTTCTGAGGAGACCTTTCCCTCTTGCATTTTACTCCAGTTATCACTGTGGCATCAACACAGCTCATTTTTTTTCGGTCATGCATTAGCAACATGTTTGCCACACCAGCCACCTTATACTGGATTTCAATCAGCACAGGGACCCCAGTTGTGCGTGAAGAATTTTTGTGACCAGTGATTACTTTTAAAGGTGGAGAGAGAGAAGCTGAAAAATAGTTTTAAACTGGTCTGAAGACAGAATCTACTAATACGATCCTAGCTTAAACTGTACATTGATATAGATTCAACATATACATGGGCCACTAATCACCTATGAAAAAAGCTATCCTCTCTGAGAATTATATGCTGTCTGGCCTTTTTCATTATTACTGAAATAACACATTTTCTGCTTTTATACACATGCATACACACACAAGTATATATATATATAATGTCCCCCTTATAATTAATTTCTTTAAATATTTAAAGATAGATTTCAGAGTAAAAAAAAACCTTTGTCCTTTTTTCCCCTTCTTTTTTTTTTTTTTTTCTTTCCAGAGAAAGGACAGTTACAAAATATCCTTTTGTGTTTACCATGCTTCAGAGCCAAGGGAAGGCTTAGTGTATTGTAAATCAGGTATTTATAAGTAAATATGCCAGAGAGGACAAACTGCAGGGGCTCTTCTCCCTCTAGGGCTTCAGTAAAACCCCTTTTCCGATACCCACAAGACTTCTTTCTTGGTTTCATTTTCAGACCTCCTTCATGACTTTCTGTTGGTCTGTTTTTCTGAGTGGAGATGAAAAAAGATTTATTTTGTTGTTTTTTCTTTTTCAGTCATCAGGTGAAACCTCCTTATCACTCACCAAATTCGGCTATTCAGAGCTATTCTGAAAGTTTGCTGAACTTATATAAATGCATATAAATGCATATAAATTTACCCAACAAATCTGATGTAGAATGTCTTTGCTGCTAGCAATTCCTTGCCCCTCTGCTACCTGTTCTCAGTTATATACTGGTGTTTATACAGTGTGATAGACCAACACTCTCAGTCTTTATAATATAATAATGCATCAATGTATACCGTTTCTACATGGTATTTTTAATTTTCACTGTTCTGAAAGCTCATGCTTAATGCTACTTTAGTTAAACAATCTTTATTCCATTTATTTTTGAAGACCTAACACTCAACTCTTTGGCTCCCCTGAAACAGTTAATGATACTGCTAATGATGACAACAGAGCAAATGTTGAATCCTAAAATGGGGCTTTGGCAAATAGATCAAAGCAGGACAGCTTAAAAAACTCAGTGTTTGGTTTAAGTCTGTATATGCTGGCAATTTTTCAGCCTACACTTCTGAAGAAGAGAGCTCTCCAAGACCTTTTTTGTTCAAAAAAGACAGTTTTCTACTAAATAAATATATTCACCTTCTTGCTGTTAGCAATCGCTATCCCAGATTTTCTCCTCTGAGCAAAGGACCTGACTGTGTGTAGCGCAGCTGAAAATACGCCAGGTTGGCTGAATTCCTGCTTCTTTTGCATGGATCACTATGTAGTTATTTGTAGACTCACCTGTACCAGTTCAGAATCCACCACTTCAAAATCCACCTCAGACTGAGGACACACCAGGTCTCCTGGACAGAGGTTTGATCTGAAGAGACTGGAGTACAACTTATTTTCACAGTAGATTCTGAATTTCATTACACCTACATATACCTT
Organism: Rissa tridactyla; assembly: GCF_028500815.1. Classification (NCBI taxonomy): domain Eukaryota; kingdom Metazoa; phylum Chordata; class Aves; order Charadriiformes; family Laridae; genus Rissa; species Rissa tridactyla. The sequence goes on along the minus strand of NC_071497.1, from coordinate 41,888,232 downwards.
CTCACTGGGGGATCTAGCATCATTACTGATGGGTGGTTTTGGTAGCAGGACAGAAGAATTTAATCTGCTAGTTTTCAAAGGCATAGCCTCACACAAATTTCTAAAGCAGCAAGTTAAGTAAATATGCAAAGAGTAGAGTACAGGAAAAGAGTAGAATACAAGAATGTGGGTACTTGGTCTGACAAGAAGAGTAATGATAGATTTCTAGGTACCAAGCCCAAGGCAGTCGTGTTGATCACAGGTGCCGCTTTCTGTGAATTAATTCCGAGGTCTAAATAGAGACAACAACAAGGGGTTGTGAAGATACTGCAATTTTGGGAGGGTAGGCAACCAGGAAGAAATGCAACTTTGGGGCAAGTGAGGGGAATGAAATTAATGACAAAGACAAGCCAAAGGGAAGAAGAGAAAGACAGAAAACCTCCTAACAGTGCAGTCTGCTTGGGTGTGGAATGCTACCTCCAGGAGGCAAGTGGGAGGCCCACCAGCTAAAACCAGGCATTGCAGTTTATTAGTGAAGGTATTCTACGGGATAATGCTGCATATCCATAGCAAACACATGCCCACGGCCTTTGCCTTCTTTACGGCTATTACTCTGCGACGATAGCTATATTCATTGTTACCTACAGAGGGAGGTATATGGGGGGACATTGCACCCTGCCCAGGGTAAAAAGAATTAAAGCTAAAGCCAAGAAGTACGTATTCCAGGAAAAAGATGCAACTTCCCGTCCCTTGTCTAACCCAGTTAACCTGACAATCCACACTCAGTCAAAGCCAGAACATTTTTATAATCTGATATCAGCAAACAAACTCCAGACAGAACTGTTATTTTTCTTACTAGTTTTAATTTCCAGTAAGCTGAAGCTGCTACTCTAAAAAATTACAATATTGCATTGGAAAGCTAAGGTAGCTGATGGGAACTGAAGCGAAGTGAAGTGAAACGAAGTGAAGCGGAGAGGAGAGCAAAGAGAAAAGAGAAAGGAGAAGAAAATAGAATGAGAATGAGAGGAGAAGGAGAAGGAGAAGGAGAAGGAGAAGGAGAAAGAAGGAGAAGGAGAAGGAGAGGAGAGGGAAGGGAAGGGAAGGGAAAAGAGCAAAGAAGAGCAAAAAGGAAAGAAAGGCAAAAAGAAAGAAGCACTCATTCCCTCTGTTGGATAACAAACTCAATTATGACTGCAGTCCTGATGGCCTGGAGATGGATTTTCTTTTGTCTCTTCTGTTCTCTAGGGAATTGAACTTTTCTCGGTGTCAGAACCTAAATATCAGCGTGCCACTACTGCACTCTGCTTTTCCCAGAAAGATGACTTGGGTTTGTTTCCAAAGTGTATTAAAAGGGTAACAACCAATCAAGTACATAAAAATTTATTGCAGAGTAAATTCCTACCCAGCCCTTATTCTTTGTCCCCTCCTATGAGTCATCCTTCATGAGAGCTATGGCTTTGATGGGGGGCTGTGGCTGGGGATATCTAAGTCACATCAGCATGGGTATGCTATCAACAAAAGCGTGCTGGTTCACTTCCTTTCTTCATGCCTAACTAGCCAGAGAACAAATATTCAAAGAAACCCAATAGGAGCTGGTTTTATGAGAAATCTGAGAACTGTTTTGTCATTTGCTTTTTTTGTGAAGAAATACATACTTTCAACGAGACTTTCTGCCTCCCCCCTTTTTCTTGGAAGGAGTGTATGACGAAAAGTTAACAACTTGTAAACACTGTGAAATGTGTTAGCCCTTCAAACGACTCCTCTAGCCTTTCTAACTTAAAACTTTTTGAATGTATTTTAAAAGAATGGCAAACTTTTTTCCCCCTCCACTTCTTCTATTTTTGTGCCAAATTGCACTGTAGTTATTTTGGTATTCACTACAATTTTTAATAAATTAGGCTTATTCACAGCAGTTTGTCAAATGATAGTTGAGGAAAGGTCTCCAAATGTTATGTATGACATGACTTTGACCTGTAGCTTTTTCTCGTAAGGTTTGTTTCCAGAGGCGTGCTCACTGTCCCATTAAGTGGGTTGTACCTTCTCATCTGGCTGCCAGCAGTTGGCATTCCTGGTGGTGTTGTCTTTAGGCCAGTACACATAAACAGTTCGGGACCGCCCACCCACATTTGCTGTGAACACCGGTTTCAGACAGTCACTGGGACTCAGCTGGATTTTCTTAGCAGCTTTTTCTTAACATTTGCTAAAAATGAATGTGATCTGCCTAATCACAATCAAATGTCCTGCTATCTATTCATCTGTACGTTGCACATAATTACAAACACAGTGGTGTGCGCTGTGCACGTACACGCTACGGGTCCAGATTTTCGAGCATGCGGTGCCAACAGCTGGGGTCAGACACCCTAAAAAGCTCAGCTCCCATTCAGGCAACTAGACCAGGATATATTTCAAAAGAACCACACTGGATAAGTTGGAGCCGAGTCCTTTTAAAAACATGGTTTCATACCTTGATATTAAAATCTTTTGAAAATCTAGACCTGTGTATCGGTGTATATTTGTATATACACACCATAGCATTGTCAACAGCTACTGTGCATGCCTATGTTTTCATCCCAGCATCTCCTTAAAATCTCTTGTGGGGTAGCCTATTTATTTCCCTGCCTGCACTCACCACCCCCCCGCCCCCGCCATTTTACCTAAAACAGAACTTTAAGAACAATTGTCCTTTACAAAGTTTCAAAAGCATAACTTTATTCTGTGCTCTCTGTAGCTGTAGATAACAACAGAGCCACCATAAATGACATTCATTTACTGTGTCTGGCATGCATCACCAGCACATGTGGAATACGCTTCTGGGAGCTCTGCAAGTAATTCCTGTGACGGGAACAAACTGGACTCTAATTTTTTTCGTTCCAGATCTGTAAAGTGGAAAGCATAAAATTACTATATCACAACAACACATCACATAAAATGTTTGTGTTTTGCAGCTGTAACACAAAGGCTACCTATTGGCTTCCACTGAGGTTGAAAACATGCAGTAACTTCCAACGCAATTTTGCATGCTTTTACTTCCAGTAAAACTATGACTTGGAAAGTTCTTATGCTTTCCCTGAAGATGATTTTTTTCTTTACTTGTAAAAACTTAAACTCTCTGGTAAATATATATTTTTGTAAAAAACAGAAAATGGAAATGCAAATTGTTACTAAACAGTAGCATGCTTTGCCTTGTCTGAAACAAAATGAGACAAAAGCAAATCAGAACAAGCAGCACTGGCTTATTCTAGTAAGAATCAGCCGACACAAGCAAACTAAGTGTGTACCATAACCTCTTTGTGCAAAATCATGTAATGGGATGAATTTTGCATGTAGCGTGTGCCTGGTTCAAAGAAATGCTCTTGAAAGCTACAAGGTGGAGTCCCTTGTGCCTGGGGAGGATGTGACTGATCAGATAGATGGAAAATTCACAGTATGTGTACGTGGAATTGTGATGATGACAAGCAGTAATGATGAGGGGCAGTCAGTACAAATATCTCTATAATTTCTCTTTCTCTTTTAAAGAATGTTTAACAGCATCATCTAGAGAGCTGATTCCTTGTAGGCAGATCTCGCAAAATTTTCCAGCAAAAAGAAGTGGCATTCAATCCACACTGAAACATGGGAATGTGGTGAATTGAAAGGCAGCTCATTGAAACAGAATAAGCCAGTGTGAAATATTTCAGAAGTTTGAAGCGAGTATTTTGGTTTTTTTAATAGAAACTGGAACTACCATTTGAGAAAGACTTTATCAACTAAATTAGAAAATAGAAGAAAGCAATCAAAATTAAGAAGGAATATTTTGATACCCTCTTAAAGTAATACTATAAGACTGAAATTATTTATTGAACTTCTGTTTTGGTAAGAACTTTCTAAATATTACACATTGATCTGAGTTAAAATGAAAACAAATTTTGAAATAACCCAATTTCCAGTTCCCACACAGCTCCTCTTTGAAGTCTTCAGCTGTGAAGTCAATTAATGACATAGATAAATACCAGATGGCTTTTGCCAAGTGGATGTTCTAGGAACTGAAATTATCCTTTCTCTTTCCCTTTCTATTTTTACCTTATTTCTGTAGAAGTAGGAGATCAAATTCAAGGAAAGCAACTATCCATATGCATATCAGTAAAAGAAATGGATGTAAAGATTCAAGAGGAAACCCTAGATTTCCTCCTAGGTTATGGTGTCTAACTTTCATCACAGCCTGGGCATTGAAAATGGAAGAGATGCAGAGAGTCTTTAAACCACGAGACACTGAGTGACCAAATCCATCCCTATTGCAACTCTGAGCAATCATGGGACTCCCAGAGGCCCCAGAAGTTCTGCTTTGGTGTTGTGCCCAGTGACACCAAAGGTGGGTTCCCAGTCTCACTCTTTGGCCCTCCCAGGATCTCCTCTGTCTTACGGATAACCCACTTAGGCTGGGAGAACCTACAACTTTCTCCTCTCATCAGATGGACACTGAAACCACCTAATTGCTTGCTCAGAAATGTTCAGGAGATTCAAATGATCAGAAGACTGCTAAATCTCTATCATAATTCTACAGTTTCTGACATGACAGCAATTTGGGATCAGCTGGGATTAACTGTTTACAGCACTGTTAATTTCTCTGTAGCCATGGCGGTTTTGGACAATTTGATAGTCTGACATACAATTAATTATGCTGTATACGAACGGCAGCTTGTCCTGCAGATCTCCAGTCTCTGGGGAAAGGATGAATTTGGGGTTTTGATGACCCATATTCTCCAAAACATTACATTTTAATTCAGCTTTCTCTGTGAATTAGTTTCTGTATCACTGTAGGAGTTTGAGCTGTATGATTCTAGATAAGGTTGATCACAGACTTAATCTGATTTATTCGGATTTTAAGGATTCACTGAGAAGAAATATCTTTTTTAGCTTGCTGTTTTTAAGTCTTCATTTAATTTCCTGGGTACCAGGTTATTTTTCACTTAAGACTTCTAATTTAACATTATCATATTTGTAATGTAAATATTATGTTTGAATTTTTCTTCTGCTTAGTATATCCAACAAGGCGTCTAGTTCATTTTAATGTCTAAAATCTCTCTCTGGCTTGGAAAGCTCGTAACTTTTGATGGCTAGGAACCACACCTTATCTGGAGAACCTTGCGAGAATTCCTCTGAACTCTTTCTAGGCTTCCAGTCTGTGACTACCTAGCTGCCAGGGGTTAGTACTACACATACCGTATACCTTACAGTAAAGACTGCTATTCCTCAGATTCAAAAGGGGAGCAATGACGCTGTTTCCCATTGCATTCCAGAGCAGTAATCCAAACCTAACACCTAAATATGGTTTCAACTTTCAGATTCTGAGTTGTTCTGTTGACTACTCACATATTTAAAGTTAAATGAGTTTGTAACACTCACGTTCGACTTATTTGCTGCATGCTCAAATTAGAAACAGTTTTGGGGATGCTTTTAAGAATGTGTTTCACCCTTCCAAAAGGTTACTGTGAAATCCTCAAGGAATGGAGTATGCAAAAGCGAAAAGTTGAATTTGGCTAAAAAGGCAGCTTCAAACATAAATACCATTCAAAGAACAAAACCTTGCTGCTGACAATACCAGTTTGGAATAAAGAACATTTTGCTGTAAAATTGTCTGCTGCCTAAGCATAGTTTTGATGGAGGTTATTGCTGCTTCATTTGCACATTGACAGAGCCACAGAATCATTCAGGTTGGAAGGGGTCTCTGGAGGTCATCCAGGATAGCCTGGCCAAAGCAAGTGTCATACGGCTTTGCCCAGATTTATTTCCCTTGTTCATTTTTGTACTTACTAAAGTAGCTACTTCTGTAGCTTGTCACCTCTTGCTAGTTACATCTCTACAGCTTTACTCTGAGCTTTGGCTCATGATCAGGTGTAACACCATTCCTGAATGCCCCAGGCAAGGTTCCTATATTGGCTCCCCTTTAGTAGCCTGTCCTTATGTATAGTTTTGAATCCTAAGAACAAGGAGTAAATGTTTCCAAGACAGCCATATGGTTCTACAAAACTGAAATTAATGGATGAGACAGGTTGGAGATTTGGGTAGAGAGGAACCTTATGAAATTCAATACGGGCAAGTGTAGGGTGCTGCACCTGGGGAGGAATAACCCCATGCACCAGTACAGGTTGGGGGCTGACCTGCTGGAGAGCAGCTCGGTGGAAAGAGACCTGGGAGTCCTGGTGGACAACAGGATGACCATGAGCCAGCAATGTGCCCTCCTGGCCAAGAAGGCCAATGGCATCCTGTGGTGCGTCAAGAAGAGTGTGGCCAGCAGGTGGAGGGAGGTTATCCTCCCCCTCTACTCTGCCCTGGTGAGGCCGCATCTGGAGTAATATGTCCTGTTCTGGGCTCCCCGGTTCAAGAGGGACAGGAAACTGCTGGAGAGGGTACAGCAAAGGGCTACCAAGGTGATTAGGGGACTGGAACACCTCTCTTATGAGGAAAGGCTGAGGGATTTGGGTCTTTTCAGTCTGGAAAAAAGACGGCTGAGGGGGGACCTTATCAACACTTATAAATACTTAAAGGGTGGGTGTCAGGAGGATGGGGCCAGGTTCTTTTCATTGGTGCCCGGCAACAGGACAAGAGGTAATGGGCACAAACTTGAGCATAGGAAGTTCCACCTAAACATGAGGAGGAACTTCTTTACTTGGAGGGTGGCAGAGCAGTGGAACAGGCTGCCCAGGGAGGTGGTGGAGTCTCCAACTCTGGAGACATTCCAAACCCGCCTGGACGTGTTCCTGTGCAACCTGCTCTGGGTGACCCTGCTCTGGCAGGGGGGTTGGACTAGATGGTCTCCAGAGGTCCCTTCCAACCCTATGATTCTGTGATTCTATGATGAGTACAAAAACATGCAATGCGTGCTTTAGTTTTATATTATCTCCCCTTCACCTGTATTGACCTGTTACTACTCAGGCAACAAAAATATACTGGCCCAAAAGAATTAATTTAAGAGTGCCATTCATAACTATTCATGGAGAGGAACATTTAAATTAGGAATTTTAAGTATTCTTTTCAGAAATATTGTTGCATACTCACGTAACGTGGGGCCAGCAACAATGTGATATGAATTAGCTGAAACTAACCAGAACAGCAGAAGTAACGCAGATCTTAGGGTGTGATTCATTATTGAACAGCTAAAAAAGTCAATTGCTCACAATTGATACATGTTTTGTAAAATAGTTTAATTCCTTGAAATAAAAAAAAAAGGATTTTAGAAAATAGTTAGAAGACAACTATCACTATTTTTGGCACAGCTATTATGCAAAAGACACTTAAGCTATGAATAAAGCTTTAGTTGCAGCTATTCACGCATTGTGCAATCAGAAGCAACAGTTTCACACTATTCAGGAAGCTTGCTCTATTGGATATTATTTATGTTTACATTATGTCAAAAAATTGGTTACGATAACCCAAGTAAAACGTACATTTATCTTACTTTTTGTTTGCTGAGTTACCGGAGCGTCTGTCAATATTTACATGGCATAGCAGTAATGTGGGAACTACCCTTTTTACTAAGCAATGTGTGTCTTTTACAAGAGAGAAAAACATTAGATTGTCCATAGGAATGCACCATTCTGGGATATTGCATTCACAACACTTTTGTATAAACATGTAAAAACCTCTTTTTCTTATTTCCTAGTAGAATCGAGCAAATAACTCGATTCTAGCTGACGATAATAATAATAATCTAAAATTGTTCGTCACCACCTATTGGCCAGGTTTTCATAAACTGGTGATGTTAAGCTGCCTGATTCTGCCCAGAGTAGATTAAGGAGGGTTTGCCATTTGCCAGGTCTGATAAATTCTGGCAAAGAAATGGCAGCAAATAAAAAAAGGAGGGGATGCCATCTTGAACTTGCACAACTAGGTCTGGCAGAGACTATCTACGGGCTTAATCTGAAATAACTTCCTAAAATATACTTCATTATGTTTAAAATAGATAATCTTGAAAATATTACACGCATTTGCACATGGAGATAATTATGACTTTGGTCCCGCTTCTTTCTGCTTGGAAATAAGACAAGACTGAAAAATTAATATCAATGGAAATTAAAATTAGAGCATCAGAAATAGATAGAATTGCAATGGTAAATGACTTGAGATTCACAGGAAAATATATGCTATTCTGTTGATAGACAATAAACAATTGGCTTTTGCTTTTGGCTCACCATTTCCAGAAAACTTTCATTTTTTTTTCTCTTGCAGTGCTTTAGATTTTTTTCATTAAAACTTATAAATCTATTTTTGCTAAGGTGTCCCTGAAGGACTGACATCTGTCCCTACCTAAGCAAGCAGCCAGCTGTGACATAGTGACTTCAGAAACCAAAACCAGCTTTGTGCAAAACTGATGCACTGTTGCCATGTTCTTTTCTCCTCTTTGCTCATGGCAATGCAAAACAAGTTTAATTACCGTCATCTTCAAAAGCTTCTCGTTGCTTTAGAGATTTTCTTGTAATGGAGCCCTCTTTCTGGGTTCTGAAGTACTATTGCAATAGAAACTAACTGATTTAACTTAATAAAATATGTACCAGACTGCTGAGTACTCATTTATGAGTGCTGAAGGACGCAGTACTTTGTCACTGAAGTAGAGAGAGACAATCAGAGGAAGGATGTTATTCGTATTACCAAAAAAGTGTTTACCTGCTCTGGAAATTATATGATAATTAAACTGTATTTTTATATAAATATATAATTTTAGTATGCTAGGAAAGAGTGCATCCATCATAAGAAGCAGCGTCTCTTGATAATTTCTGAATGACATATTAAATAAAAGGACATTACCAAATGACACGTTCAGATTTATTAAGTGTAGAAAAGATTTAAGAATCTCCATAAAGTTTATCATCACCTCTGTAGTCCCCTCCAACCATTCCAAGTCTTGCCTCCCTTTTCACAGCCAGGAAGAAATTTTGGCAGGAGGCAGCAGACACTAAATAAAATGGACAGGGTTGTCTGGAGTAAGCTAGGAAGGGACATATTCTTACATCTCCTGATGGGAATTTTTCTTTTGATTCCAGCGGAAGTGATTCTTTTCCCTAGAAAATACTAATCTGATTAATAAGCAAAAGGACTAACCAAAAGGACTGTTGATATGATTAACCATTTAAAATCAGTACAGAATGATATGCTTTATTCATTATTCAGAAAAGGTCTGCTGAACAGACCCATTTCACTGTGAACTTAGGGGTTTTGCCCCTCCTGAAGTAGCCACTTGAAGAACAAGACCAGTATTTCCATTACTTACTGCCCACTTTACAGACTTCAGTAGGAGCTCTGAGACTGCAGCAAAGGCAGAATCTAGTTTTAAAATACACTGCAACCATTATTTGAATTACATCTCCTTTTAAGTTCATTACTTCTCACTTGAGTCAGATGCTATATGTGTCCCACTCCTTGGATTTGCCGTGTCCTCTGAAAAAAGGCTGCCTCTTACTTACAGTGCAAGAAGGTTATGCATTTCAATCAGCCTACAGTTGTGAGCAGGAGTTATGGCTTGGTGACATTTACTCTTTTTAGTTTTGACTGCCATCCCTGAATGGTATGCTAGCATAGAATACCACGTTTTTTCATTGTAATGCATAACCACATACCTTTAGTCTGAGATAATTTCCTCTAATCTCTAAAATAAAAGGTTAATGAAGAGCTATTGATTAAGTCTCAAAGTAACAATGAACATTCAGTCTCTGTTATTTCAAAGCAAGTGATTTCTCTTGTTCTTCTGGTTAACAGAGGAGAAGTCCTGGCTCCTTAAATGTCATAAATGTAATCAAGCTGTCATCCTGCTGCTTGTGGTAACAAACACAGAAAATGCAATACAGACAGCTTTGCTCTGCAGATTAGTGGGGTCCATTTAGTCTGAAAGACCATTTGTACAAATCTCAGCTGAAGCATAAGGCATCTGGGAAATGTGTTTATAGTGACTCAAGGATCCTTCTTTTCTCACTGACTTCTTGTGAAAGCCCTAGATGAATGACAGGCTGCAGTCTCACTTGAACCTGAGAAAATATTCTTTTTGAAAAAAGGAGAGTTAATTGCTTTCTCAGTTTGAAGGCCAACATAGGAAGATCAATGTTTAATTAATTATAGGGTATCATATGTTTGGAAGTACCGCCAGAACTGTAGAACTTTTGTTGTTCTCAGAGGACTCTTATGTCATCTGAATGGGAGGAAAAACCTCAGCTTCAGGCTAGAGTTCTGACTGTGGTCCACTGCTGTGATGAGGGAGCCCACAAGAGTATCGGATTATCCAGGTCCAGAAAAGATGACGGCCCAGTGAAGGACAAATATCTCATATTGTTCTCCAAGAAACAAAACCTGTTGTGGCTGATTTCACCTTGTCCGTGACATGACCAAGTTCAAACTTGGACAAATCTATCTGCGCCTGAAGAAAAGGAGGCCTGCTGCTGGGCCCTGTCCTGGCTATCACCACAGAGCTGCTGCTGGCAATAGCCTACAGGAAATGTCATCCAGCAGCCAGCTAGGTCTGCCTGACCATGCTTGGATGCAGGTGAAATCCATGGGAGTATTACTGTTAACATGAACACCATTAAGTTCTAAAAGCACAGTGTAAGGGATCCACACAGATTACAAGCCATGGTAATGGAAACTCCACCTGCATCTTGTGGATCTGGATGGCGCATGGGTGCACAGAGGGGGTGCAAAGGTCCGCTTTAGCTCAAAATGTTCTTCCTGCCCTGCCAATGAGTGCACAAAATGCATTGTACAACAAAAGCATTCAGCTAATATCTGCACAGAAATAACAGTTATAGTAAACTGCGGCAGCTGTCATGGTCTATTTGTATCTCTCAAATTTACAGAACAAGGTGTTCTATAAATTAAACTTATTAGGAAAGACAATGAACAAACATGTCAAACAAGGGCTCAATCCCCTTTGCATAGCCTAGTCTAATACATGAATTCACTAATTCGTCACTTCATTCATGAGGTTTCCAACTCACAAGTTCTCTAATTCATAACCTGTAATTTGTGTGCCTATGAGCAAACTGGCTACCTAACTGAGTAAGGGCGGGAGTTCTCTTTTTACTTCCCGTCAGGGTGTGAGTGTCCCATGTATTACACAGGGAACCATGAAAGCCTCAGCAGTCCAGGTTGGTCTATACCGCTTCCATAATTTAGTGGATTCTGAAGAAACTGCCAGACAATCAATGTAAGGATGATGGCTGCAGGAGATAGCAAGATGCAGGCAATAATGGCTGCATAATGACTACTGGCTCTTCCTGGACATCGTGTCCTGCCTATACGTTGCTCTCACACGGACCTAATGCAGCTGCTCCCAGTGTACGTTGGGCCTCAGCATGGGCTATGTGTTACCAAAACCCAAACAGGAGTTGAGTGAACAGTCATAGACAGCCTTCTTCAAGAAGACAAGAATACAACTAGTCCAAACTTCATGAGCTTTCCACATGACCTTGGACGAACCATAGCATTTTCCTTGTCCACTTACAAAATATAAAATGGGGGATGTTCTCTAGGGAGCTTCACATGCAAGGGGCTCCACCAGGTGCTAGTACAGTAAAATTTGTTATAAATAGGAATTGCATTTGCAGTGGCAGCCACTTTGATGCTCTGCAAATCATTAGACCAAATTCGGCCATGGTGTTAGTGGGAACAATGCCTCTTGATTTCAGTGGAATTTGGATGTTTATGCTAGGGCTGAATTTGATGACTTCTGTTCATAACCAAGTCAAACACTGACTGAGATTTTTTATAACTGGAGCTATAGTTTGATGCTAGGAAATAATCTTAATTATATAAACAACACAGTAAACTTCATTATACTTTCTCTGGGGTCTTTGCTCCCCTTAGATCAACTCAATACTTATTCTTCTATAAACTGTTCTCAGTCAGTGCTTGAGGTAGGACTCTGGGTAAAATAAAGATATATTTATCTTGGAACAGTAACACACCCATCTCAAAGATTTCATGTTTTGTGGTCTTTACTTTGGCGCAGCATCTCTGATGCAAACTCAGAAGTAACAAAACAGAGACACAAGCATATGATGAAATTCAGAGTTCACAATTTTCTTAAAATTACATGAGCATTCAGCCCACAGTGCTTGGCAAAAAGACTCCTGCTGATGCCAGCACCTGGGTGGCTCTGGAGGCAGTGGCCCCACTCTCCTTTCAGGATCTTAAAAACAGTCTAGCTTCCCAACTTTTGTCATGTAAAAGGTAAGACTAGGGTAATCTCAAGGTTTTTAGGCATACAGACACACTGTGCGCTGCTAAACTGTGAGACAAGGCTATGGCATCTCCCAGCGAGTCATCTGAACCGTGTCCCCCATCTGCACCGAACACGACTGCAGAACTTTCACTTCACATCCAGGGACTACATATAGCAAGACTCTGGGTAGTTTTGGCTTTTCCAAAATCCTTTCCAAATCCAGTACCCTGATCTTACCAACTGTCTAGTAACTTAATGAAGGATCAGAAGGTTGGGGCTTGAAACCAATAGCCACAACTGGCAAAGTTCTTGTGGTTTCCACCTTGGCAGCAAAGCTGGAGGCAATTCCTCTTACCCGCTACTAAACAGGAATTTAATATCTGGGTCTGGCTTTCTCCTCAGCCCAGCAGCAGCTGTGGTGGGTGGGAGAGAATCCAGACTTCAAGACTTGGAAGTAGGATATGACCTGACTTCTCCTCAGCTTACCCAATGAGAAAAGGTATGAAGCATCTTGCTCCACTTCTTCAGTAAAATTCACTCCCTGTGCTGCAAGGATGTCTCCTGCCTTGGCAGAGCAACTCTACATTTACAAGAAGGCAGTTTTTCAAACAAAGTGGCCATAATGTCACTTGTTATCATAACTAATCTATCTGTCCATCATTCTGTCTACACACCTTCCTACTTCTCCTCTCCCCTATATTCTGAGCTTTTCTAAGTCAGGATTTGTGTCTTCTTCATGATATATTTCTATGCAATGAGACCGTACTTCCTACCAAATAACTGACATTCATCTGTGACCCACCAATGATATTCCTTGTAGGATATGGCAAGCCTAGGGGAGGAATCATAAAGTGTTAGTTTTCTTCCTGTGGTAAACTCTTCATATCCTCCAGTTCTGGCAAGATGGTTCTGAACTCCTGAACCAGATGCTGCCAGACAAACTCAGTCCTGGTGTCACGCTAATTACTCCCCTGGAATTATGTCAGGACCAATTTCTCCCTTTATACTTGAAGATTTACTGCTGTGAAGAATGTAGCAGATATGTGTCTCACAGAGAGAAAAACAGTATATTTGTAATACTATAAAATAGCAAGAAGCTTTTTTACTGTGCACTGCCTGCATGTACACCTGACAAAACCTTGCAGCAAAAGGTATAGTCACCACTGCCCTTGACTGCAAAGGGATCAGGATTTCTCCCACGCTGCTCCAGTGGAAATAAAATGGCTGCAAAAAAATAAGTGATAGGATGGAGAAGAATATGAGAAAGAAACAAATATCCAATGAAAGCCTTAGAAGCTGTTGATTGAATTATTGGTTTTAGTAAGCTGAAACAACATGGAGCACATCTGCATTTCTATTTCTACACTGTGTTGTAAGATAAAGCTTAATGAAGATGATTGCTAGAGACTTTCGCCCACTGTTCACTGGGAGGAAAGGTGACTTAAGGCGGGCTTACAGCCCAAGCTACTTAGTAACGAAGAGCCACCTAAATTGGTATAATAGTTTTTCATGTTAAAAAATACAGCGCGATAACAGAATTCCTGTCTATACCCAGAGCCAGAAGCTGCAGCTCTCTGTGGGAGGCACATATGTAGCCATTGGAAAATTGCTCTACTGTTTTCTTTTGAATAGCTTTTCACCAGGTGCAGATGCCAGATGCACGACCTTCTGCACTACAGAAAGCTCTGGATCACTTCTGTCGCGCAGGGACTTTTACACATTAATATCAATACTCAAAGTAGATCTCAGTGTTCCAGCTCTCACTAGGAAATGAAGCCTGAGAGTGCTCCAGTGAAAAGGGAAGAAGCAAGAAGAAGGACACTGGAGAAGGTCTGCGGGATCATATTTCACTGTAGATTTGGAAGATAGTTAATAGTGATGGCTGAACTGAGAGATGTGATTTAATGGTCTGAGTGCAGAACTTCAAACTATAAATCTCTAATTTGGCTCCGATACATCACTTTCTTGTGGTCTGAGCCAAGTTACTTCTTAATCTTTCTTCACCTGTAAAATGGGAATACTAGTACATATTTTGCAGGGCTATATGGAGGGCTTATTAGCTTGAGTTTCTAAAGTATTTCACAGATAAAAGAACTGAAGATGCTCTTTAAAAATACACAGATGCTTCAGTTCAGGTGAGGTCTTGAAATTTTGATGCTTTACCTACATTTGTCTACATTTCATTTAAAAGTTATTGATCTTACTAAGTTTCATGAAAAAGGTAATTTGAAAACTGTATTAAAATGTCTGCCAGATTCCTTTCCAATACAATGATGTATTTTCTCTCCTCCAAATGTATCATGGATCCTGTTCATTTTCTCTTTTGCTGCTGACTATTGTTCTTTATTTAACCACCTATATTTTTCCTGAGTCTCTCCTTTATTCAGAATATTTTTTCCTTTCTCCCTTTATGTTTTTGTATAAGATTGTCACATGTATAATTTTTTACTAAGATCAGGGTGGAGCTGGCTTCAGTTTCACACTGTCCAGGATACGTTCAGCTCCATCAAGACCTAATACACCTGATGGCCCTGGTTATAGTTCTTACAGTCTTGCAAGCAACTACCCTGACAAACACTGTCAAACCACTCAAAAACATACATAAGATTAAGAGCTGTAATAACCATCAGAGAGGCCTATTGAACATTAGAAGGGATTTTGGAATTGATAGGGTGCAATGGCTTCAATCAAAAATGACTTCTAAAAAGCAAACCTAGTTTGAGGATGGAAAAAAGATTTGGTTTTAAATATATTTTCTACAGTTATTCACTACTTCTAACTTTAAGGAAAAGGGTAGTAATTTGTTGCTGCACTTCCCGTGAAATATGTGGGGATTTCATTAAAGAAGTAGCTGCAACATCAGTTATTTAGATTTAGAGCACAGAAGTTTGAAAACCGGAATGCTACAGTAACATCTCAATATTCATGAAAAAGAGTAGAGAATGGGAAGAGGCTTCAGGTTAGATGTTTCTATTCTGCTATATTTTGCCTAACAGAAAACATTTTAAGAATACTTAAAGAGCCTTTTAATAGAGAAAATAGTATAGAATGAAAAATACCTTTCAAATCAAGATTCAAACCACGTATTTACTGCCATGTAACTAATAGGAATGTCCCTGATTGATTATTTCTACTCTAGTAATGCTTTTTTAATGCTCAGTGTTACAATTTCTTCTTATTCTCCTCAAATACTTTGAATACATGATTTGACATAAAATCACGATTTTCTTACAGACTGAAAGGGGAAGGTGTATAATAATTTACCTATACTGGGCTACATTTTCTTTCTACTGTGGCCAGTGGAAAAACTTCTATTTAATCACAGTAAGAGGAGGATTCAGTCCATATTCTTGCTAAATAGCAAATGGAAGCGCTCATCTTCATTTATTTAATTTGTACTAGTTTTTCAACGCAAACTATTGATGTCTTGTTCTGCTGTAGGAAAAATACCAGATTCTCTTTCAACAGAGGCTGCATCCAAGTGGAATTCTGTTTAAAAGGTGTCAGAATCAGAAATCCTATTTTAAATAGGGGCAAGAAGCAGGTCTGTTAAGTCTTCTAGAGAACAAATTAACAAGTGGGAATGATTAAGCCAGAAATGACTTGGTGTTCTAATTGAAGAAGTCATGCAGCATGATGTCACCCCCTGTTATTAGTATTTAATTGCTTTCAGAGAGAGCTCAGTGTGCTTCTTTTCTCTCTCCCACAAGAAAACACTCGCAGCATTTAAAATGCATCAAGTTATAGAAGAATGTTGCTGTTTGCACACACTTGGTCTGTTTTAAGTTCATGTAATTAAATTAGCTAAATAAAAAACACTGAGCTGTTTATAGGCTCAGCTTGGATTTTTTTTGTTTTATGCATCCAGGTCTGTTTCCAGTCCCATTGGCTGGTTTAAAGACTATTCTTGCAGTGCATCTAACAAAGAATAGTCACATCCCGTGACTGCACCTGGTTTGCTGAACTGGCTATTTGAATTTTTCTCAGTGAAGTGTCAGTGTAGAAAGGCCATTATGTTATAGAAACCGGCGGGGAGAAGAGGGCACTGTATTCAATGCATATGAGGTATTCAAAATCTTTTTGTCATTGAAGCGTTGGGACAAATGAATTCAACGTTTACATTAAAGCCAAGCGAAAGCTTTACTGGGTGTCTATCAACTGTAGATCATTTAGCCTGCATCAAATTATCTGAATAGAACTATATATACACAACAAGAAAAGAAAGACTTAAATGAATGACACTTGAAAGGAAAGCATTACACACTGCAGACTAGTTTCTACTTCTTGCTCATGCAGGTAGCCCCTGTCATGGCAGTAGAACTACTGAAGCATCACTACTCTGAGAGTTGTATCTAGCTTGTTTTCTACATCTCTGATCACCCTATACACATAGCATACACATTTAACATTTTCACTAGTTCAATAATGCTGTTGCTCAAAAAAGAAACTTTAAATAGTTGAGATTTAACACAATTTTGATGGACTTCTCCTGATTTCTTCATCACTATGTCTTTCTCTAGATGCTTGCGAAACAATGATCCTGGGAAACATCATCCACTCTCAGCACCTCTTCCTGATCACTTTGAAAAGCATGTCCAGCTCATATATTTTCTACTGGACTAGTTGCAAGTTTGAAAAATAGATGTCTTAAACACTGCTCTAAGGGACAGGACTCTGTGGCTTTTGTCCCACTTTTTTTCTAGCTATGCTCCAGCTTCAGAAATGAAAGAAAATCTCAATTGGGCATTCTGAGAGAAAAGATAGCCTGAGGGTTTCTCTCTTTCTCTTATAGCCAACAGATGAAATAGGAAGGAGGGAAAAAATGTTCTTTTTCTTCAGACATGAGGATTGCTCTCCCACCTTGGGGCAGCGTGACACAGAGTTTTTTTCTGTCTGACAATTATACTTATTGCTACCTAAAAGGCCTCAGTTGAAAAGGAGAAAGAGGTAAACACCAAAAGTGCAAGAAAAGAAACCTTTGTTTCTTGCTCTCACATCCAGGCGATGGCTCCAAAACTAAATTCCCCATCCCACTGCAGGGGCTAATTCCTTCCAACCATAGACATTGTGTTGGTTTCTCTTGGTTCTGCCAAATGAAAACAGAATACAATGTACCTCAAATGAAATGCGCACCAAGTAAGCCATTAAAAACTGACTGAACCAGAACTGCTTTTTGATCTCTTTTGCAGTTCTAGATCTCAAAACACTGTGTTATGTAGTTGCTTGTCCCTAGGTATGTTTATGCTACGTCACCATGAAGTTACAAAGTGGGAGATACGGCTGAAAAAGTTCTCAGAATAAGATACATAAAAATGCAAGTTATGAAGTTAATGAAATGAAAAGGAAGTATTTTTCCCAGATGAACCTGATGGGACTCTAAAAGCTTTGCTGGGGCCCAGTGTCCTAGTTATTTCACCCCTGCTATGGGTTTGGCTGCCTGTGCTCAAGGCTGGTTCTGATAGAGCGCAGCTGTGCAACCTGGGACCTGGCTGCTGTGAAAAGTGCTGTGAGAGAGCAGTGAGAAGCAACAGTGGGGCTCCCTGCTTTGCCTGGGAGCTGCAGGTAAGGGCAGGCAGCAGGTCTTTGAACAAAACTGCAGCTGTGCTAGTGCTTGGCCATGTACTTTGCTCATTCAGTCCTTGACACACATCCTTGTGACACAAGTCCTTGATTTGAGTTCAGACCTGTCTGATCAGTGTGAACTTGCCTGGTGACCGCTGGACTCATGGCTGATGAGGTTACCAGCATCAGACCTGTTCTGCTCTTTTTCTTCTGGGCCCTTGCCTGTAAAGCCACCACCCTCCTTGTCTTGCTGTTGCTCTGAGCTCTGGGCTTGCCTTCCCATATGGAGATGCCCAGTCCTGCAGCTCTCTGACAAGCTCGCTGGCATGCAGCTTTTCTTTTTTTAATTGGGTCTATTACAAATAGACCTTCTATTTATAAAAGGCCTTCTATAATGAAGGGAAGAAGATAAATCCAAAAGAAAACTTAAGCCAAGAAGTCAGAGAAACTTTATCTATACTGCAAAGATGCCACTGACTGCCGTAAAAGAGCAGTGGTATTAAAATATTATTTGTATTCATAACTTTTTCATCCAGCCACTACAGTCCCTCATGAAAACACAGCTTTTCTGAAAAATGGCATTTCTTGAGTAGAATTTTTGTACGCATAAATACCTTGTTTCTGTCTTTTGGCCTTTCCTCTCACCTTCCTCCAGACTTCATTATCTGCTATTCAAACCCAGATCTGGTTGTACCACACTTAATTCATTCTGCATGGAGATTAATTCAACTGCCTTGTGCTAAGAAGATTTTTATGTTACATATCCAGGCAATTTGCAGTACATGAAAGTCTTCAAAGAAGGAGGTTTATAATATTTATAAGAAAAACATCACAGGTTAAAAGAACATTTCCATTTTAAGATTACTTTGACCCCTTCTTTTTTTCTAGTGAAGTCCTAGCGTCATAAGCTTTTTTTTTCCCAGATGATGTGACATCCTCAAGATCCTGATGAAAAATGTTTGAAGGCAATCAGTTAAATATTTCATACTAGTGAGAAGGACTAGACCTACTCTCAAGAGGTCTATTTTTGTACAGAAGTGTTTCAAATAGTTTAAAGAGTTTTCCATATTGTTTTTTATTATTAAATAAAATAATGGTGCAAATATTGTTTTAATTAAGCATCTCTTTTAGAAGTGAGCCCTATTACTGTTTTATGTTTGTCACACGATGGAGACATGAAGACATTCTGTACTTTTAACAGCAGGACTATAAAAGATCAGGGCTTCACTGGCTGTCCTGTTTCCTATCATCATGAAAGTGGACACTTCAAGAGCTGACTGTGGATGTGGTGTATTAGTGTTATGGAGACATTTTCTAACATAATATACTGTACATAATGAGAGACCAGAGAGGCTGGGCAAGAATGAGAGAAAGGGAGTAGAATATAAAAATAAATTAAAAAAAAAGGATTTGGCTTTTCTTTTTTTGGGGCAAAGTACCATTTTATACTTTTTGCCATAGCCTTATTAAAAATTAGTTGAACAACATGGGCAAGATATATAATAGAAAACACGAATTTTGTAGCAGAGACTGGACATTAGAGACAAAGAAAGGAAAGCTGAAATCAGTGAACTATTAAGTAACATTAAACCACTTTTCTCCCTCTCTTTAAATTTCTGAACACAGCAATAGAGCTTTTAGTATCGTTAGCACAGGAGAAACATCTGACAGCCATTAAAAGTCTGCACAAGTATAGTATAGTACCAAATGCTCAACCTCCATGGAAATATACCAGTGTGAACGAACCTGTCACAGTCTTTGGGAGCTACACATAGATGATGGCAAAAAGTGATTTTTTCAGTACAGACTTTATGTTCAGAAAACATATTCAAAGAACTTCATTAGTAGGAGGCATAGGAGGTGCAAGGCAGCAAGCAATATTATGGGAAAATGATGGCATATTCCTATGCACCAAGAGAGGCACCATCTGTCACGAGACAGTGAAAGCTGCTCTCAGTAAGTGCTGCACTCTTTACTGGTTGGTTCCCAAACTTTAAACCACCACTTCTGGAGCTGTTCTTTAAAGTTTTCCAAGGCTCTGACTTCGGGGGCAAGTAATTACTTAAGAGGTAGCTAAAGCAACAGCTTGGAAAACTGGTTGATTTTGCATGAACATAATGGTTTCTGCATTCAAGAGATAATGATGAAAAAATATGGAAACCTCCAAGAATGAACAAATAACTGACTAATACAACAAATGAATCATATACAAGTAAATCCTAATGATTCCCTCAGAACTTTTCATCTGAATATGAGTGACCTGTATGTGTTAAGATATAGTGTGATCTAAATATATGTGACAAACATTATTTGTTTTACTGATAAGCCTCTGCATTATGTCATTAACAATATTCTAAATATCACGACTGAAAACAAGATTGTCTTCAAACCTATTCAGCTCAGCTAATCCTTCAACTCAAATGCAACAGTCTTTGTAACTCATTTCTTTTTCAGGTCCCTCTCCTTTAATTGGAGGAACCAACTGCATGCCTTGAGTGTCTAGCAAATTTTGGAAATCATTGATGCAGATTGTCATCTTGAAAAATATACTGTATGTTCTTTCAATATCATGCAGTGCAGAGCATACCACCTGTTCCCTGCATGCAGGGAGATAGAATCACAGAATCATAGAATGTGTTGGGTTGGAAGGGACCTTTAAAGATCATCTAGTCCAACCCCCCTGCAGTAAACTGGGACATCTTTAACTAGATCAGGTGGCTCAGAGCCTCATCCAGCCTGGCCTTGAATGTCTCCAGGGACGGGGCCTCCACCACCTCTCTGGGCAACCTGTTCCAGTGTCTCGCCACCCTCATTGTAAAGAACTTCATCCTAATGTCTAATCTAAACCTGTCCTGCTCTAGTTTAAAACCATCGCCCCTCGTCCTATCACTACATGCCCTTATGAGATCACAGAAGTAAGATAGCCAATACAAAAATAAGGAACCAGCAAATGTATTAAGCCTTTCTACTAACTGTCTGGAAGAAAGAAAACCCAGAGAGGGAAATAGCCACTTCTATTTTCAAATATTGTGATTATCAAGGCTTATAAATGCCTACGACTAGAAGGAGAGGTATATGAGGTATTACAACACACCCTACTTAGAGTGGAAAGCATTGATCAGTGGCAGCAGAATTCAGAATTCAGAATTGCTGTCAACCAAAAACTAATTTCACCTTACTACTTTGTACACCAGTACACAAATCTTACCCTTTACTGAAATTCCTACCCAAATCCTACCCTACTGCATTGGATTTTTAACTTCTCAGTGGTTGTACTTGACCTTTCTGAGACATTAGTTCCCCTACACCAAAAACTGCCTAAGATGCTCAGAGGTTTTTTGGTGAAAAGGGGCAAACCTCTGTGGTAGGTTCTTGGTATGTGTGAGGGAGGTCTCATGGTATTCTTGGGTGCTAGAGAGAACTCCCTCTTCCCTTAAACCAAAAGGTGGTAGTGTCAAATTCTTGCTCTTCATATGCAATCAGATATCATTGCAGTAATCAGCATTAGTAAATTAAGAATCTCATATTTTTGAACGGGCTTTCTACCAGTAAACAGGTTGCTATTTTACAATAAAGTTCTCAGTGACTTTTTGGAAAATGAGAATGCTAGTAGGTTCAGTTCTCCTTGAGCATCTGTACCACTTTTCACTTAAGATTCCAAAAATTTAGCAGGGGAAGTAATTCTTATGCTATATTGAAGTAATGGATATTTTCTTTTACTTTACATAGCATTTTCTCTTATAGCTTTGTCTTCACCTTATGTGACATTTACATACCCATGAAGACTAATTTGAAGCGACCAGTTTGTGCGCTACACCCTCTGTCACCAGGGACTGGTGTGCTCTGTGTGACATCTCTTGATGGCTTTCTGCATGTAGCAAAGAGCACCCCAGCTCTCTGTCTTAGAGAAGCTATGTAGTTTGGTATAGCATAACATATCTCCTCTTCCACAAGAAGACAGAGAAATCCTGTTTGTTTTACCTCTGGTTTCAAGTCTTATTTAATTATTTTACCTAACACTAGACCAGCTGTAGCAGAAAGGATGGAAAGTCCCATTCTCTCTACGGCATGCTGGCTATTGCAGGTCCTATGCCTAGGCATCTTCCTCTTCTTCTTTTGGGAATTGCTTTAGGAAATGCAGATACCCAAAACCAGTACAACAAGTTCCAAGAGTTGGCAAGGTACTTAAAAATTAGGCGCTGCAGCAGTCGATGTGCTGTGGACCTAAGCCTCTGACACTGCTAGAAATCTGTGTGAGAGGGTGTTTACTCTTTCCACACGCCGGTGAAACTGTTGTGTTTCATTGCATGCAGAGCTCTGCTGAATTTTGACTGCATCAGGCAAGACGTCCTCTGGAAATCCACTTTGGTTGTGATTCCCCTGCCTGATCCCTTTTAGTTTATCCCATAGCAAACCACATGACAACATCCCATTGAGTCCGGTGAAAAATTTGCTTAACTAAGAAGTCTTCTAAGAGTGCTGAACCCTTTGTAGGTTCTGCTTTGTTTTTTCATGCAAACATTTTGATGGGAAAAAAAAAATTGTTGTTTGTTGGTGTTCTCAGTAAAGGTGTTTGCTGTGAAAATTATATTTTTCTTTTCTGAGGGTTTGGATATGCATGAGTAGTATGTTTCATAGTCTGAACATCCAGTAAAAGCAAAAAAGAAAAACACAAATGAAAACACACCATCTAATCATATCTCTGTAGAATGCAAATCTATTTATACAAGGAAAAATAAAATAGTTAAAAGAAATTATCTTTCTTGCCTTTTGATACATGTAGGTGTCTTGTAAATACATAGTCTTTCTGTGGCAGTTTTCTTCCAACTTGAAGGACCACCAGCAGTACAGGCTTTGCTAACACTACTTTCTACATATGGTAAAACCATGTTCATCAGCTCTTAACTACTTTTAGCTGCTGGTGACCAACGAGCACTTCCCTTTTTAGAAAGCTGATCAGGCCAGCAGGTGTTACATGGTGTTAATGTGGAAAAGAAAATCTCCCTTCTTCTGCTGACATATTTTTGGGAAATAGGTTGATTTGTGCTTGTGGGCGATGCCTGACTTTTCGCCAGAGAGTGACAGCTGATAATTGCACTTTTCCTGGAATCATCTCATTCACCCAACGAAGAATGAGACACTTTTCCAACATGTTGTGCTAAAACAAGATACCATCCACTTGAACTATACATAATGCATACGGTGTTCTCAGTAAAGGTTTACCGAGAGCGGTATGGGAAGAAGTATCTCCATACACTTTTCTATTCATCCATTTACCCCTATATTTATACAGAACTTTAATTTTGCCTTGAAAACTAAATTATGTATGTTGGCATTGCAGGCACCTTGTATGCATATGAGCTGCATGTATATGTCTGTAATAGCTGTCCATCCAGCTTACAAATGCTCACTAAAATTACCCTTTAGGTAAGTCCAACCTAAAATACTTAACGCTAGTTACGGATTACAGCAAACTGGCTCCTCACACCGCTGGCACCACATAGACATAAATATGTCCATGGCCTTTGAGATCCTGTTCAAACTGAAACTATTGAAATGTAACTGACTGTTAGTCATTTAAATAACTTTCCTGTGAAATGAACATGAAATACGGAAGTAATTCATCCTGTCTATGAGGTAAGGATGTTTCTCTGGATGGGAATTATAAAGAGTATGGTCCGAAAGTCTGAGACAAATGTGACTGTAGCAATTAGACCGTTTTGAAACCTTGATTTCAGAAGTCTGCCTCCCCATAATTTTGTGAGGGTGTTTTTCCTCCTTTCAGTTTCATAATAAGAATCCTTCCACTTTGTGCCTATGTGAAAGGTCTAATCTGAAAACAGTTAAACCATACACACAAACCCATACAGTCACTCACGTACTCCGAGATGTGTGTTACCCCGTAGATCTGGAATGCCTGGAAAAGCCTGCAGGCAACACTGGTGAACTCCACAGCTTCTATTCCATTGCAAGCTCCCTTTTTTGCCCAAATTCATTTGGAAATGAAGACTAGGATATTACCATACTGGTTACATTAGTTAGGCTTCAGATTAGACTAGGAGCAAACCAAGCTGACAGAAAACTCGTTTCTGCTTTTGGGCAAGAAAAGCATCTCTCCATGTTCAAATTTTCTTGGCCTTTGGCACTGTTGATTAAATGGTACTTATGAGACAGATGGGACAAAAAAGAAAATTCACCTGATTGATAGATTCCATTCTTATGCAACAGATGTCTACTGTCATGGAAGACACCTGTTTGTTATGAAATATCTAGGCCAGAGACCAGAAGGATTCTAACTAGGGAAAACCAGAATGAGGTACTCTGCTGATCTGAAACTCTCCAAGATAGAGAGGAGTCTAAACCTAGGCCACAGCTACTATCTTAACAGTGTGAGTCCTTACAGCATCAAGAAAAGATGTGAACAAAGTCTTGAGAACCAGGTGACATGGACACTGCAAACTGGAGGTAGATTACATCTGATGTCTCTGATACCTCACTAAAACTCCACCTGTGGTGCCTCTGCAGTATGTTGTGGACTACAACACGCACAGTGGTAACTCTGCTTCCAACACGGTTCACGCTGTCTCCTCTTTATTCTGACTTCTTTGTGACATTGCAGCTGGAAACCACCAGCAATCAGGGGCTCTTGCACCACCACCATGGACATGTAACTCAGTGTCCTGTTCTCTCAAGTTGACAGTCACCTACTACATAGCTTGCCTGCACATACAATGCCGCTCCCACACTGGGCATGTCTAGTAGCTGCCGTGCTGTGCTGCTGGATGTGTCTCAGCCTTTCCAGGTAATTGCCAGGCCCTGCACTTCATGAGTTTGCAGAGGCACCGTAATTCCTGCTATGACCCATGATTTTTCCACACAGCTTTTTTCCTTTCTTTTGAGCCAAGGAAAGTAAAACAGTAGCCATATGAACTGCTGGGAGATTTCCCAGTGGCAAGGCTCCAACTGCAGCGCCTTGCAGAAATAATGCAGACTCAAGCTAGAATTGCTGCGTTTAAGACCCACTCTAATGATACACATTTTTTATTCAGAATTATTTCAATAGACATAACATTCTTTTTAGCTCCTGCCTCTGACACAGCACCCAGAAGTCCTCATGAATGATGGTAGACGCAGGCATCCCTGCCCAGTGAGAGCTGTTTTACATTTTTGCTCTGAACCCTCAGTTTTCAGTTCAGGCGACGCTTAGTGTCTGTGTTAGACATGAAAGGGACATCTTAGACATCAATATTTTAAGTCATGGTACACTCACAATGACAATAGATGTCAATTTTTAACTTGCAACTTCTGTTTGTAATTTTCTCTACATCTTCATTACATTTCACAGACGGTTTGTGAATGTGAGTGAGTGCTTTAAATGCTCTGCCTGGCCAAACAAAAGTTTATCATACTGAGAACTACGAAAATGGTGGTCTCATTCACAAGTTTCAAAAGAGTGAGGAGTGCTGCCCAATGAGGGGTAAGGGTGATTTATAAACTATTTTTTAGTGAATGCATATACAAATTCTTCCCTGTGTAAACACAAACAGTGACAGTTACATTTATTGTAGCCTGTGTACGTAAGCACACAACTTGCTGATCTTACCCCATGCACAGCAGGTGGATTGTGCCACTGGATTCCCGGAGGCTGGAGTGGAAGGGCAGGTCTCGTAGCCTTCTGAAAATGTCCCAAAACCTTTCCAGCACACAAACAGTTGGTGATTTCCTAGCTGATAACATGCTGGTCCTTGTGCTCTTAGCAAACCGACGTTCACCTGCTGGTAAAACAGCAGTGTGTTGTCTGGATTCAAAATTATCAGAGAGGGGGACTTTGCCTGCTCTGCAGACACTGCTGAGCCTGTAAGATGGTCTCTAATGCTTTTTTTCCACCAAGTACTAACAATTTAATTTTCTCTAGGTGACTGGCTATGACACAGCTCGCTCATGAATAAAACATAAAATACAGTTGTATTATATGAGGTGTCTCCAGGATCCATCCTGCTTTGTTTCTACGTTTCTGGGCCTTTCTAGGCAATGGTCTTGCCTTGGGCTTTGTAAGTGTGCAGAGACACAGTAACTCAGTGTAATTCTTCTCCAGACTGCCCTTTTCCTTTCCTCTGAATGAAGAAAGCAAAATACTGCAGCATGAAGCCTCTAAATTACTTTCATCCTGAAGTGTTCCCAGGTTCTTCTGGACACACGACGCTGTTTTAATATCACTTTTATGGATGAATTTGCTGTCCCACATTAGAGAGATCTCTTACTTTGAAATGGTTGTGGGCTTTTAGCAATTAAATAAAAATAATCCTTGAAGGAAAGAAAGAGTTTCAGGCAACCACAATGTGGACTGTGAACCTGAATGCCAGTTGAATCTAATCCTCAGCTGTATTCACGTTGCAGTAATAACAGACAGTAAATAGAAATGGCTCCAAAGCAGGAGGCACCCAACCCACTTAAAAAAGCTGGAAATAGAATCTAACCTTTAGTCTCTTTCGGTTTGGGTCACAAAACTAAGAGCCAGTGTTAAATCTTTATGCAACCAGCTCATGAACTGTCTATACATTGCACAATCTGCTAGGAAGCTAACTTGACATTTAAAAGCCAAACTCAAACTTAGTTAAGCATTTTCAACTGCACTGACAAATGGAAAAGGAGAAAACAGGAAAATATGCAGAACGACTGGCCTGTTAAAGCATTCTTTGCTAATTCTTTTTCAGTTGCTTCCATATTAAACTTAGATTACAAATTAAAATGCTTATCCTGACTTTCATCATTACAAAACAGCTTGACAACTTCGCAGCAGAATATCTGCCACCGGCATCATTGTTACTAACAATGCACTCTGCAGCTGGCCTCAGGTAACGTGCTATTGTTATATAGGCAAAGGATTATCTATGCACCTTGATGTCTAGCACTGTAAATCCAGTACCAGTTTAATCAGTGGTAAAAATCTGGGAAATTCAGAAAGTCCATTTATGTTTACCGTCTATTTTATTCGCAATGCAAACACTTCTGTTTGCTTGCCATTTTGCAAAGAAAATTCAGGTGGCTGAATATGGCTCCTTCCATAAAAGGAGAATTTTCTTAGGGGAAGTCCATACGGTAGTTTTATGAGCAGAAGAATATTAATTTAATCCATATAATATTTATTTCTTGTTTTGCATATCTTGCAATCATATATCCAGAAAGGCAGGATGTGTTTCTTAACTGTTGAAATTTATTATAAAATTAAGTGGTTTTAAATTCAGCGAAATAGTTAAAGAGTGTCAGCGTACACTAATGTATTCACTGCTCTAAGAAATGACTTTTCAAGGTTATAAAAAGCCTGTACAAGACAGGGAATGGCAAAGTCAGTGGTGTTTATTTGGTATTATAGCAGGAACCATTTATAACCATTTTGCTTACCAATCACTTTATTCACTGGAACCCTCTTGACAAGATAAAGTACCTAAGTATAACTCTAGGGTCTTCCCAAAATTTTAGGGTCAGATCCATATTGACATAAAGTATTATTTACTTTCTAAATTGAGAACACAACTTGCAATTGAAGGAAAAATCTGATTCACAGTAATGGTGAAGTGATGGATTTTATTTGTGATTTGTGTTCAGCTAGTAATGAAAGCATTCTCGTCCAAGGAGAAAACAAAATTAATTTTCTCCTGTAGAGAAAACAAAGTTAAAATATTTTTCTGCTGCAATCTTTTTTAAAGAACATTTACAAATCACGTCTAAAAGAAGATGCAAGTGTTTTCTATATGCTTGTTAAGTGTGACGTCCTGAGCTTTCCTGTCATTTGTCACTTTTAAAGATGTCGAACAAATCGTCTCTTTAAACACATAGTTGTACATTTACTGCAGCAGGCCATCTATTGATGTAGCTGTCTTTGTTTAGGCCAAACTGTTTAACAGAACATACTACTAATTACCTGTCACAATTACATTGCTGTGGGTTCATCACAGAATAAAATAATACAAATTTCAACTTCCTATTGAGTTGCATCAACTATACCAAGTGGGCAACACCATGTGCTTTTACACAAAGGATTAGAAAATGGAAACAGTCCAAAAGGCATCAGCAGTCATTGTCCCAGGGCCCCCATTTTATTTTTTATTCTAGCACATTCCCCTTTTGCAATGTCAAATGTTTAACCATGTATTTTTTTAAGGGGCCTTACCTCTGTATTTTGTGTTTCTGTACTCACTACATTAGGAAATATGAACAGAATAAAATATCTGGGAATTAAATAACCTTTTCAAGATAGATTCGTCTATCAATATTTTCTATAGTGAATGAAATAGTTAATGGATTTCTTTGTGTATCCTAACATAAGAATTGCATCAAGTGCAAAGAGGGAAATTTTGAAGAGCTTGAGTCTAGATTATGTTGCACCTTATCAATTGCAATGATGACATTAGAATAACAATGTTTATTTTCATAGTACCCTTTACTCAATGTTAAAAGGTTCAAGAAATTCAAGTAATGAAAGACCCAGGTTGATCTCAATGTTGGTGACAGGGACATGGAGAACATACTGTGTACACAACTGCTATTAAATTTACTTGTAGTCCTTACACTGATAGTGGAGTTAGGTACCGCTGCAGAGAGTATTCTTACAGTATAGAAAAAAAAATGAAAGGTGATCTTGTTCTTATGATGACTGATACAGTAAAGAGCTGAAATTCAAGCATTCTTATTAACAATTGCTTACATTTCTTGGATGATTGCTCACACTTGAACATGAGAGAAAAGCCCATGTTCAAACAAAAACAAGCCAGGATCTACCACTTCCTCGTAAATCCTGACAGGTTAGCGATTAAATTCTTACATTCAGAGATTAAAACATATTCTACAGAACGATTCTTTTCTCTATAGAGTATCTGAATGACTGTGGTGTAGGATAAATATAGAATAACTGAATATAATT
The DNA here is from genome assembly GCF_028500815.1 of Rissa tridactyla. Classification (NCBI taxonomy): domain Eukaryota; kingdom Metazoa; phylum Chordata; class Aves; order Charadriiformes; family Laridae; genus Rissa; species Rissa tridactyla. Next base: position 41,859,586 of record NC_071497.1, on the reverse strand, counting down.
CTTTTTTCCTTTTTCCAAGCTATTTGAGCCACATGACCACAATAAAAATCCTAATATTAATCCCTGTCCTTGCTTTTATTCATCCAAAAGTTATTCCAAAGAATAAGGAACTTGTCTTGAAGATGTTAAGAAGAATGGAGGATGCAAAATCTCTTAAATTAATTCCTTTAAAATCCTGTCACCTTTGGCCACTCTAAATGGTTAATCTTTTTTTTTTTTTCCCCCCAGTAAACATACACAAAATTGCATTGTTCTATGGTTAAGACTTTAGAACAGCATGATATAATTCCCCATGGCAAAGTTTTCATAGTAGAATTACAGTCTAGGCAAATTAATTACACGCAGCAAAATGCTCCTGGGATGTAGTGTAATTATTCTCATGATAACTCCCACCCTCTATTTGCTTTATTTCCTCTGTCTCTCATCTAAATTGTATTTTTACAAAGAACTGTTCAGTCTATCATTAAAACATGAAGGTTTACAGAAGGACTTTCAAAAGGCTTAAACTTAATTGATGTCCAAACCCTCTCAGCCTGCAAATCAATAACAAAAGACATTTTGCCTCCTTTTTGCAAACAGAGCAGACATCTAAGTAAAATATCACCTCTGGAACAGAAGCAACTGACTTTTATGTTCTCATCACCAAAATGGAAGCTCTCCACTGGTGGCCTTTCTTATTTACACCACACACATGGCAATCTTTGACATTCATTTCCTTGAATATAAACAGAAGATACAGCCTCCCTCCCCTGAAGTTAATTAATTGAATGATAAGGTCTTTCCACATACCTCCTTAATTCAAATGCCTAATGACTCTATAGTACTTGCACAGTTCTGAAAAGAAAGTGCGTTAAAAATAATTTCAGATTTCAGCATAAAATAAAAGGCTAGTGAAATAGTACTTTTCCACTTACTATAAAAGGACTTATTCACAAATGGCCTTAAGTCAAATTAGATATACTAATTTTAATACTGGCTAAAACCAGGTTTTCCTTTGACTATAATCCAATCGAAATTACTGGAGCATGGGGGTACAAGTTTTGTAACTAATCTACTGGATCCTTTAACATGAACAGGATAGCTAATGAAATGACATCAACAATATTAAGACTCAACAGACATCAATCAATAGAATGAAAACTTCAGACAAAACATACATTCATTAGAACTAGTCTGATGTTTTCAGGTGAGCTGTTTTGTCTTAAAAAAAATTACGAAACACAAAACTTTCAAATGTATGCCAGTTTTGACCAAAAGAAGAGGAATTTCAAGTCACACAGAAAGGAGCTACTGGAGAAAAATGTTCAGGAAACTCACCTACAATGTGGGCAACCAGCCTGTTCTGCCTGGTTGAGATGGAGGACTCGAACTTTGTCTCTGAACAAGTCCTGGGCTAAGCAACAGTTCTGGTGTAAAAACCTCTGGTTTTTTTGGATTTTTTTTTTGTTGTTTTTGTTTTTGTTTTTTAATCTGTTTTCATGGAAGATATCTGAAGTTCCTTCAAACATGTGCATAATATTTGTTTGTCTTACTGTGAGAATTTTTCTTTTTTTAAAGTTTGAAAAAGGGAGAACACAGCTTCTCGTCCAGCTCTGATATTATCCTGTGCTGAACCACTGTTTATGAGACTTGCTTGGTGTGCATTGCTGACCTAGCATTCTGTTTCCTGTAAACTCTTGAGTCCCAAAACATATAAACTGGGGAAAAAATGACCCTCCCAAAAATGAAGAAAATTTAAAATTTTTGTTTGTTTTGTTCGGGTTTTTTGTTGTTAATACAAGCTTCAGCAAGGGTCTGTTTTTCATTTTTTCTCCTTTCTAACTTTTCATGTAAATTTGACCCCAAGAGTGTGAGAAACTGAGTATGTTATATGATAAAATCTTGCTTGTCTCCAGAGCAAACAAAAAGTGAAGTCACACTGTCCAGACAAAACATTTCAATCCATTTTTTTGTGTCGATCATTTAAAAACTAAGGAATTATTTTCCCAGACATCTGATAGCTACTCTACTAAAACTTGGTGAAGTTGCTACTTGCGGCCTTTTTGCAGCTTCTCTTTGAGGTTAGATGAAATCTGCCAGTGCTCTGCTTGTACGGTCAGTGATAAAAACTTCCAGTCACTCTCCATGCAATCAGAATTGAACTGTGGATAGTTTTGCATCTTATTATTATTCTCTAGTGGAAATCCTTTGGTCTTTGCATGGTGTCCTGTTTTTGGAATTCAAGTTCAATGTAGCAGATCAAATCTACAGTTGGTAACACCTTATGCTTTAGGCAAAACACAATTTCCAATAAAATCTACAGGCTTCCCACAAGCTTTTCAGGTTGCTTAGCTCCTGTTGTGTAAAAAAGAAGTTGTGGATCTGGGCCTTGATAAAATGTGAGAAACATGTTCTGGCCTGTAATAGCTGCAGGGTGAGACTAAGTGAAAAAAATAGTCCTTTTTTACCTTGAAATGTTTCAGTACATTGAACTGGGCAATACAGAACACTGGGCAAGATGAGGATGATACGTTTCTGTACCTCATGAAATGAACAGTATCCTGTAGAGTCTCTTTATTCAAAACTCTCAGCAATTCCACTCTGTTTCAATAAACTTATGAACTACATGTGTCATAAACAGCCCTAAATGACAAAAAAAAAAAAGGGAAGAATCCACAAAATGAATTTTATACAGGTATGAAGGATATTAGATTGGTAGCAGAAAACAGAAAGAGCTTCTCCCTCCATCTGTACATGTAATCTTTTGGCATGAACAAGCACTGGAAAAGAATTCCATAATTCTATCCATTAGCAGGCTAAATAGAAAACCCCTGCAAATTCATACAAATAAAAACGTCATTCATTGGAAACAAGATCTGCTCCACTTGCATTTCTGGTGAGTATTTAGATGGTCAGGAACGCATGGATGAGATAAGGCAGAGAATGGGGAAAAGCGCTAACATAATATAGGCATTCTCTCATAAAACTATAGAAAGTAAATCTTGAACTCCCCCGCACTGAGACGCACTGCATTCCACGACTGCATCCCATTTGTAACTATCAGTGATATCAGTAAGGAGTAATTATTTGAGAAAAGCAGTCTTAGGTAAATAAGATGGTAAATTAGGAGACTAGTATTTAACCTGTTACCACAAACTATCTGATTATAGGCACTCAGTTGGAGAGTAGATCTTTGAGTGTTGCTTATCATTTACCATTTTCTCTGCTTTTTGAAAAACGTTCTGAAATGAAGGTTTAAAGATCTGTAGGATCTCTAGAGCCATATGTTATGAATAGAAGACCCTGGTAAGGCTGAAGAAATGAGTTGCAAAATTGGGCGTAAGACATTTATTTTCATGTACATCTACTTGGAAGTTAAATTCTGTTACTGTATTTTGCTCTTTAACAGTGTCGGGGAGTAGTAGGAGTTGCAGCCTGAATCCTTTGTGTTTGCCTGTTCCTTTGTAATACTTGTATTCTGAGATCTTATGAGTTTGACAGAGTTCCAGGCTCCTATACAAAAGCAAACTTTGTATTTTGAGGTCTTATCACATGTAAATTCCTTACATGTAGTTTTCTGGCTAATTCCTATTTTCACCACGCTGATTGGCTGTATGATATCCCAGTGGACAGCAGTATAAATATCATGGCCATACTGGCAAACTCAGTTCCTGGGCTGTAAAGAAGCAGCAGAACAGCTGGATATATGGTACCTCCTTTGATTCCCTGAAGCAACCTGAATTACAAGTACTGCCTTACAGTACTTACGGAACAGGGGACTGTTGAGTGGAGGAAATACAGACCAGACAATGAAAAAGCACTTGATACATCTATTTTTTTGTAATAGCACACAATTTGAAACTACACAAGAATGCACAAGAATGAAAAAGTTCTCCAGTCACTGCTTGCTGTCAATATACAAGTCGTTCAATTTTCAGAGGGAATGCTCTCTTATTTCCATTGATGTTAATAGAACAGAAAATGAAGCTTAACAAACTTGATTATCAGTGACAATTCTACAACAAAGAGACAAAAGGGAAAGGAATTAAGTACTTATATATTTCTGGGCAGCTAATGTGCGGCACTTGATCTAGATTTTCAAAAATGGAGAAGCCTCACATTTCCCACTATCCTCATGTGAAGTTGTGATAGGTTAGCATTTCTACAGACTAGTATTACGGTATTGCCAATTTGCAGTAATGGATCCAGAACAGTGGCCGTTTGGACATTTTTTTCTTTTACATGCAAATCGCCAAGCAGCCCTTAGCCTATCTGCTTGGAAGCCCCATATTTTATAAACATTCATATTTCAGCTCAGTTGGTGTTTCAGAGTACTTATGCTCATTGATTTACTGTACTTAAAAGGCAATGTTTGAGCAATTGAGTTTTTATGTATTTTTATCCATTGCTGTCAATGTTGTATGAATGCTTCTACAGCTGGCATTATTTATACAGTTATGTAAACTATGGCTAGGCTAAGTTTCCCAAGTTGAAGTTCTGAAGTAGATGATAGAACTGGCTCAAAGAGAAAAGGAAAGGAAAAAAAAAAACCCAAACCCCAAGACCCCCTTCCTTCCTCCTGCAGATGACTCTGATTTTCTGAATAACATACATTTTTATACAGATCTTCTGATGCGAGCTGGGAGATCTATAGAAACAAGTTCTATGACATCATTTTCTACAGAGGGCAACATATACCAATGCAGCTTTTAGGGACAAACTTGGCTATACACTATGGTTATACATCAAACATCTTACTACTCGTTCCATGAGTGAGGTCCCATAAATAGAAAAGGAAAACAGAGGTCAGTTTCTTTACTGCAGGGCAGGTATTTTTGTTGTTGGATTTTGTTTTGTTTGTTTGGTTATGTTTTATTTTGTTTTTTCCCCCAAAGAAGCCTCTCTTTAGGAAAGTTAAGCCTCTAATGCCCTCAATAGTCACCCTACCATCTGTTGCATATCAAATACATCTCAATTTATCATGAGGAAAGTTACTGGGAAGACCAGTGTCATAGTCTTTCCCTGTGCTGTCACCTCCTGTCCCCCTGCACAGGAGCCCTAAGGTAGACACATACACCAAGCTTTTGAAAAATCTCTGTATTCCACTTCCTTGCCTTTTTCCAGTGTCTGGAGCCCTCAGCACACACGGTCCTCAGCAGCAGAGGTTAAGCCACCCTTTTCTCTCTACTTATTTCCTCTACTTCCCTGAAAAGGGACATGTTCTTGGGGGATACTATACAACCACAATCTTCATTGCAAAGCCACTGTAGTCCATTATATTTAGTTACTTAAGTATTAGTTATCTTAAATTGTATTAATGAATTTGATCCTTCAAGAACACATAATTACTGCTGTGACAATAGCACAAGCAGCCTAACACTTTCTGTTATAACCCTCTATTTTCAGCTATTTCCTGATGTTGATAAACAAATTATTTGAGTACTAGAATTATGATATTTATTGTCATACACTGACTAACTTTCAGGATTACTTGCAACCAAAACTGCAAGAAAGGAAAACGCAAAGAAGCAAAATTAATCCTTAGGGACTTGAGTACAATGAGCTCCGGGTATATTGTACTACACTGGGTCCCAAAGGAATTTTGCAAAGGCCATGCACTTAATCTTTCTGATTCATGCATCTTTCGAAGTGGTTATAGTTCATGCAGGGTTTACTGACAGATCTGCTACCCTTTTCCCAACCCAGTGAATAGTACTGGCAACATCTACTGAGAATATTTTGACAAAATAAACTGCGTAGGCCTGTTGTTGAATTTCTCTTGAAAGCACATGCATTGTAAATGTAAGAGAGCCCATTGCATTTAAAATCCTATACTAGAGCACATATTCTTTTACTGGAGATTAAGTTTGTACACTAAATGGGAAGGGGATCTGGATCGATACAGATGAGTTGGGAGAGAATACAGTGATGGAAGGAGTAATGCACAACTGCAACATCTGTAGAACATCTTCTCTATTATGTCTTTATTCAATTCTACAAAGGTTATTTTAGTGGCTGCTGAAATCCAAGATGTGCATCCCTATTGTGGCTGTAGGGCAAATATTTGAAGTTATTTTTGTTTCTGTATAATGGCAAATGCCACCTGTCACATCCAAATGCAGGAGAGTAGTGGAAAATACTCTGAGTTGGACTATACCCACTGAGGAGCCAGTATTCTGCCTCTAAAGGTGGATACCCACTGAGGAGCCAGTATTCTGCCTCTAAAGGTGGATATTTCTAATTTAATATGAAGAATTTGAAGAAGGAATCTCCGGAAGGATATTTTCATGATAAAACTGCAAAGAAAACTAAACAACCCTTCCTCTTCCAGCCTGATAGAATATAAGATTAGTTTGATCTTAATTTTTCTGTGGAGAGCCAGCTTATTCCAGCAAGGTTTGTTGCAAAATCTCGAAAGTTGCAATGGTACAACCAAGTAAAACACCACTCCTGCCTTGGCCAGCATACCACTTCCTGAGCCATACCAAGCAGCCAGTCCTACACTGCACAGTTACCCAGTGCCACCCTACTTACACATGTAAGATTTTAAAATATATTGTGATTTGGTTTGAGTAAATTTTGTTCTTAAACGGAGGGTTTGGTAATTTTGAACTTTTAACCCTTCAACAAAGCTGCTTACAGTCCAGAAAGAGTCCAGCTGCAGCTAGGGCAGTACTCATACAACGGAGGCTGATAATCTAAATTTGAGACTTTTACAATGCCTTTGTATGTGGTCAGTGGCTTTGCAAACCAAGAGACCACACACGCGCAAACAGAGGCTTTCATAATTGCCTAACATTTTCACCACCTGTTCTGAAGCCATGTTATCAGATGTGAAGGAACCAGTAAAAAACAGTTTATAAGCCATAAATGGAAGCAGCTATGTCAGAGAGCTGATAAACATTTCAGTGCAAATTATTTGTGTAGCAGACTGTAATCTACACAACACTAAACTGCTTTAAAGTATTGGTTTCAAGTTACAGGATGTCACGGTTACTGTTTTGGGGTGGGGGATATGTGTGTTGGGGGGGATAAAGGAGAATGCAGGCAGGTGATATTTCTTGTTTAACAGATCATGTCAAAGATAATGTTATCTTTTTCTTGCCTTTTCTGCTTCATCTTTATCTTAGTCTGCTAGGACTGGGTGTGAAAGCTTCGTTTAGTTTAGAAAAAATCCATAAGGGTGCCTACCACGTTCAGTCATTTCAAAGCCTTCCGAGATGTTCACTTACTGTGGAAATGCTGATATCTCTATCTTCAGTGATGTAAATAAAATTACTCTTGAAAAAAAAAAGGTAACCTTACTCATACAATTAGTTTGAATGGACTAGAACTGAGTGGAAAAACTTACTTTATATGCATGACTCAGGTGAATATGCAGAAGAGGAAGGTATTTCCAGATCAAATTATTATAGCTATACAGATCTTACATTATTCCTTAAAGGCATTTGCTTTAGAACAGATTTTAGTAGTAGCTCCTCTGTCACTGCTGAGCTGAATGAAAACTATTTGTGATCGGCCACTTCTAGAACTGGATATTTATGACATGTGATGTAAATAAATTGTTCATTAGGAATATGTTGAATATGTTGTGAATATCAGCCTTATTTCCCTCTGACTTAAATCCATTCCTATTTGTTAAGCCCAAACATCAGAACTGACGGATTTCCAAGGGAGAAGAAAAAGAGAAGCAATTGCATGCATGCTGTTAACCCAGTTAGCTTTGCATATCTCATTCAAGAAACATTTGATGGAATTTTAGTTTTTCTTTTCGGTGAACTTATCTTTGAAATTGTATTCATATGTACTGCCCTCTTGGTTTTGGTGTAAATTTTCAGGGCTGTGAATTCTTGCCTGTAACACTCTTTTATCAGTAGGATTATACTTCTAACAATAGATAAAGTCTTATGTTATAAATATACTAGTCAAAAGCTTGTTTGTGATATTGAGGCATTTACTATAAACCCTTGACAATTACAACTGGTAAAAGTTATGTTGAAGAATTTTCCATAAGTTGCTTACTGCATCGCGTTTGGAATTTCAGCCCCTCCAAAATGATACAGAAAACACCACATATAGAAAATATGTGATAAAACTATTCTCACATGGAAATTTTGTGACAGCTGTAATTTGTAGTTACACAACTCTGCAGACATCCAGTGACAAACTGTCAAGGTAAGTGCAATTTAGCACTTAAAGTATTCCTTACTGTTCCGTGTTATCACCTACGATAATTTGTTTTTCATTCCTTAGGCAGAGCATGAGTACTGGTATTAACATTTAGCAAACAGCCACTCACTGGTGGAGCACTATGCAGTGTTTGAACAGTGCATTTATTTGTGACAACTGCTTGAAAATTTATTAGGAATGAAATTCTCAAGTTTTACTCTCAGATCATCATCCAGATGACCTAACATGTGTGACACTATAGAAATCTACTATGTATCCAGAACTCACAATTTTGGGCAATTTTGGTACTGCTATCTCAAAACAACTATTGCAGAATAAGAAACAAAACCAGAGAAGGGTAACAGGAATGAAGAGTGGTATGAAACAGTGAGTTTCAGGAAGAGATGAGTGAAAATGGTTCTTCAGTTTGGGAAGTGAGGATTGAGACAGGATAAAGGAAGGGGAAAGGAATCACAGAGGCCAATGAAATTATTACTGTAGTGAGGAGGCCTAAAGAAGGATCTAATGAAATTGGCAACAGGGGCATACAGTGAAATTATCACACACAGACTTAATACAAAAGAAGTACTGACCTTCCCCATATCTCCAAGTTGTGCAACTTGGAGGTTTGAGATATAAATGCTTCAAACGCTGGCTATGGGAGGCTGGGCAATGTGTGGTAGGAAAAGTCACCCTATCCTCACCATAAATATACCAGACGCTTTTCAAGACTGCAGGGCTAGGTGGACTCAGGTACAATCTGCTGCAGCAATTCTATAAGTTACATTGTTTGTCAATTGTGGTAATATTGCTTTTCAGTGTGGAAGATTTCTGTTTTGTGCTAATTAGCTGAGGAATGAAAGTTTGGGACTTTGTGCCAATGTTTTTGGCAAGATAGGCTCATTTACAGGCTAGAAATGAAGTGTGAAAATTGCTGAAGACTGTTACTTCTATTGCAAACATTTCATATGTTTCTAACATAACACATTCAGTTGTACCAGGCAATGCATTTTCAGGAAACAACCTGAAAATTTCAGAACTTTAAAAAGAGAACTTTCAAGTTTGCTTTTTTTTGGTTTCTTTTTTTTTTTGGGGGGGGGGGGGTTGGTTGTTGTTGTTGGTTTTTAAAGGTGGTTCTTTTCTGAACTTTGAGCAGTGTTCTGCCTCCTCGTATCCACTGCCTCTCCCTTCTTGCTGCTTCTTCCATCATCTTCAACACCATGACCCTTGCTAAGAAGGGTATCTTCTACTTTCTCTGATGGCTGACTATGTTTTGAAAGTGTTTGTCAAATTTGGTCATGAATCTCAGAATGCATGAACCTTCAGAATGCATTGTGCCATCACATCATTTGTAAAGAATCAATAAACGTGACATTTTTTTCTTCTTTTACTAAACAGGAGGCTTTATCCCTCAGGCTACCCTAGCCATCTGCTTTCCTGCCAATCTCTAGTAAAGGATCTTTTCCTACTTCTTACTATCCCTGATTTATTGCAACAACTTTAAGTATCCACTATCACACATTTCTGGTGAGTATATCCTCTGCGGCTTTGGTGAAGCTCTGGAATTTTGCTTCAAGACCACTCAGGCAGAAAGTACTGAACCCACACAGATGTCAGCATAACCTGATAAGAGTCATGTGCAAGGGAACTTGGAAACTAAACGAAGTTTCTGAAATCTAAGCAAAGTTTTGCACTTATTTTGTTAAGCGGTCAGGTAGAGTCTTACTTCTCAAACAACTTAATTTCTCATTAGTGTGTGCAGCAACAGCCAAAGCAAGAGGGGGAAAAAGCCAAACCCCAATCCAAAAAAAAAAGCAAATATCCCTTGGATGTCCAGAATTTTTCACATGCAACCCTGGGTGCCAGCCTGTGTTCTTGAGCATGCAGTTGCAGAAAAGTATTGATAGCAAACACTGAACTGTTACAGCTGTGAATCAGAAATAGACAGATGCAGAGCATCAGCTTGAATCCAGGCCAGGATAGCAGTCGCTGAAGCTCATTATGTCATGGAAACAATTCTGTAGTCTGTTTAAGATGGGTTGACGAGTACAGAAAGCTTTTCATTACCCAAAACTATGTTGAGATTATTGTGGAGGAAGAATACCATGACTTAATTTCTCTTTCAGTCCTTCCTATGATTCAGCTCAGCAAAATGAGTTAAATGGAGACTAGCTCTGCTGTTACCTGCAGTGTATTGCTTCTAAACAAAATGTGGAACATCAACCCTTACTAATTTAAAAGAAACATACAGTTATACTGTCAGTGTATCCAACCCCTACTCGTAGCCCATGCTAATCTTTTATTAACTGTTATATGGATGCTATTCAGGGGGAGACTCCGCTGGATTCAGTCAGAAAGATACCAAATAATGGTATATTACATACTCTTGGGGCATTAATTACATTCAGAAAGAACACAGGCATCATGAACTTTAAAGAATTAATTGTTGCATGTTTTCCTGCTTTTCTTCAGGTGGTTGGGAACAGCCCGTCACTCTCAAGTTTGAAGCTCTCTGGTCATCTGAAGGGCCAGTGTGCTAGTGACACTTTCTTGCATGGTCTGTTCTCATCTCTAATTCTTTGTTGATAATAATTTAGCAAAGTTTGCCTGCTTGTATCATGAGGCAAAAAAAATTAAATACATATATCACATGCAGATTAAGCACATCTCTCTCTCTCTCTCTAAACATCACATCTTCAGGAATTTCAATTTGAGTATTTTTTTCTTTTCCTTTTTTACATATGTATGAACTGAAACACAGCACAGTCTTATTTACACAGACAATATAGGATGAATGTTTATTTATAAGACTAATTCTTCCTGTACCTACAGCAGAGGGAAGAGATACAGAAATTAAATCTGGCCTTTGATATCCACAGGATAGCTGTGAAGTGATCACGAACAGTTTTGGCATTCTGCATTCGTTAACTTTTTGCTTCTTTAGCTTGAACAGATGCATTTTCCCATCTGCTCATTGCAACCAGCTAGCTAAACTACAGTCTTCCCTATTGTTGGTTTTTTTTTTTAGCAGATGATGCTCAAACCTGCAGATTTTCCCAGAATTTGGCCATTTCCCCAAGTAGGTACAGCATTATAATGACCTCTGTGCTTTAGCGAGCTTTGATTTAACCTCCCGATCACCTTCCAACCATCAGAGGGCTCCACAGCCCTGGAAGCAGGAAACACAACTAACCCCACAGCCGTCCGGGTCCCTGGGACCACGGGACCATGGGAGGTCACTTGGTGACCTCCTTGCCATACAGTCTTTGATTCATTCTGCAGCACTAGCAACAACAAATCATTGCAATGAAAAGATAACATCCTTAAATCTTATTTCAGCAAAATTTACATAGTCAATTTTTTTGTTTAAATAGTGATCTAGATTTGATCTAAATTAAATAACGATAAAGGGGAGAAATAGTGCAAGACCTCATCCTCAGAAGTTGTGGTATTGAACTGAAGTGTGGAAACAAGATTAAAGCCTTGGTGTTACTAATATAACCTGCTTATTAATCGCAACAGCCCCACCTTGAATAACCAATAGCTCTTCCCCTCACTTGGAAGGTGGGAAACTCAGGCTGACATCCCTGTGCCCAGTGCTCTGCCACCTGGTCTCCAGCAAGGCTGTGGGCTGCGCTGGTTTGGAAAGGGTGCTCTGCTCCACAAAATCCCCCCGGGGCTGGAGCTGGGTGTGGGCTCTCAGGAAGGATGTTTTGAAAAAGAAAAAGATGCATTTCATTGGCAAATTCCTTACTGGTTTTCTACAAGTGCTGACTATGGAGGATGCAGCCACAGGCTCAAATCTATGAGAGAGCAGAGCGACAGTAGATGGGGAGGACAGATATGTGCAGAAGACACATGAAGTTTGTGTCCCACTCGACCCACATTTACTGATTTCAAAACTGCATGAGAAGAGTAATACAGGCTAGTACTTTCTTGTGTGTCTGTCTTCAGGTAGTTCTGGTAAAACATTTGGTCTCAAGAAACAAAGAGAAAATCTCATTTTACAAATAAAAGTGACTGGGCTCCCACAAAAGCCTTGAAATGTTATGAGACTTCCCTTCTTGCTGTTGGTTTTCCTTGCCTCATACGCAACCAACATAGCAGCAGGCTGTTCAGCTTTACTTCATTTGCTAGTTATAGCACATACAGACACCCACAAAGGCATGCCTAGCCTAAGGATTCCAGGAGAGAGTTAATGATGACACACTACTACATCTGCATGGGAAAACTGAAATAGGCAGAGCTATAGCCCTCTCATTCTGAAATGCCTGGAACCTCACCTGTCCCAGGAACGTTTTGCATATGCAGCAAGCATATTATGTTTATTTCTAATGTAAAGTTTGTGCTTTCCATTGTGTTCGATCTCTTTGTCTGTTTTACATGCTGTGTTTCTTGATGTCTGTAGTGCTGCCTGAACAACAATCGTAAAGATCCTAAAGCATCCTCCAGCACATTGGGTGAAGTGCAGATTTTTAAGATGTTTGCTGAGACAGCCTGTGCAAAGGATTTGTTTTTGCAAGTGTTTGTGTGCATATGTGTGCACAATCCCTGTGTGTGGCCCGTGTGAATACCGAGTGCCATTTACCCTGAAGGCTCTCTAAACCACCCTCTCTGCCTGTGTAGAAAACATCTCCCTGCTGTAACTAAGCAGAACTAAAATAGTTATTTGTTCATTCTTTCTTTTATATACACCCACTCTGGCCCCCAGTGAACCTCCTCTGCAGTTTTGCTGCATGTTCTTAGCAGTAGCCAAAAGTCCCCTCCTGTTACTGCACAGGCACCGCAAGCTGAGAGGAGAGGAGGAAGGCTCTGGAAGCATACTGCCGCGCTCTGTCTCATACAGCAACCGCTTCAAACTCCTTCTCCGCTACACCAACACTCGCCGAAGCTGCCTTTCCATGCCTGTTCCTCCCTCCCTCAGTCTGTTGCTACTCTGTTTATTACACCTCCCTCGCTCATGCTGCTCTTTTCCAGCACTTTTCATGGATTTAAGTCTCTCATTCCCCAGAGGCTGCGTGGCTGAACCTCTTATGGAGTTACATAGGAGCTCTGCTTCAGGGGCCGTGAAAACACCATATTTCTCTATCCTATTAAGCTGTTCTTTCTAAATAAATAAGAAAAATAGGAAATAAAACCATCACAAACTAACAGCTCGCAGAACCACACTCTTGATATGATTGCTATAGAACTTTGTTTAGTTTTCTTTCTCATGCATGTGTGCTGTTAGCAATCTACAGGGCTCTGTGCAAGCAGTTGTACACCTCACTGTAAAGCCTTGGGTCAATAATCTCATAGTCCTATAGCTGTTTTTAGAATTTAGAATAATTTTTAAAATTTTAATCAAGATCGTGCTACCATATAAAGTTCACTGGCAAAATTAATCCTTCCACTTCACTGCGCATACACTGAAAATTAAATTTTTCCGTCTTGGAATCTGAGATAATTGTTATCTACTTCATTGTGAGAGGTCAAAAAACCTAATTTCTACTCCACCGCACAATACATACTATTTGAACACTATCTTTCTTTTTAATTTCATTATCACAAAAAGCGGTAAGTGTTTTATCCCCATTTTTCTGCTAGGGAAACTGTGGTAGAGGGAAGATAAATGACTTTCACAAGGATTTGAGAGTCTTGCTGGTCAAATGGCTTTCCATTAGCCTCCATTGCTTCCAGTTTGGGAAGGCAGACTGCTCAGATCCTTTTAATGTATTTTTGTTAACCACCTCAAAGCCCCTTTGAAATGACTAAGCACGTGCCCAGGAACCACAAGTTCTTCCTCCGTCCAAAGCTGGGTGCTCATCATTCTTTAGTACTACATCAAACTGCACACAACACTTACGTTTGTGAGTGAGGGTAAAGGAGTTAGAAAGTATGAGGAATCCACGGTTATCTAGGAAATTGGTACCAGTATTTCCACAACCCGAGACAGTGCAGACTACAGTAGACCACAGTGCCTGCTTGTGAAATTGCATCAATGCTTTTGGTGGAAACCTAGGTCCTTTCACCATTTACCTCAGTGGATCCCAAACTTTCCCTTTTCTCTTAACTTTTTGTAAAACAGGATGTACTTACTCATCTACATTTAAAGCGGTCGATGTCTGTGTACCTTCAGATTGATGACACTTGGGATCTTTATTTCAGACATCTCTGCTTACAAAGATGAAGAAGACGTCGCCATAGAGAATCAAGGAAATCAAGGACTCATGCTTGTGGGAGGAGAGGCTGGTGCATGAGGAAGCAGCCTGGGACTGAATGTTTTGGGAAAATTACAAAAGAAATTTGGGAAATTGTGAAAGAAAGGCACCCCAGTAATTGCTTCCCAGTCACTTATGTAAACAATTTAATAATGAAAATAAAAATAACACAGTGGGGTCATCACCTGAGACTTGACTGCACTTAGGTTCAGTTAGAAATCCTTTTATGTTTGAAAGTACACCAAAGAAGTAACTCAGGTTTTTTTTAAAAGTCAGAGGTAAACAAATCTCTCAACTATTCAGAACACCATCTGTGTGTTTCAGAGGAAAAATGTAATCCTGTGGAAAGGAAATACAAATACAGAGTAATCTGTCAGAGTAAGCTGTAGCCTTTTCTGGATATCACACCATCAAAACTTTCTTACTTTTGATTTCAAATTTTTATTATAGGCTCATATACAAGCTTAACTACCATGTTTCAAAGTAACTCTTTTAATATTTAATGTGGGTAAATATGACATGAAGCTAATGATTCACAATGGCTTCAGAACCTTAAAATGTCGATTTTAGAGTTTTTCCACCCCATTTATGAAAATTCTTAAAAATATTTCTTATTACGTTAAAAGTAGGTGTCATGCAATATAGTTTTGCCTCCTGACCGACAAAGGTAAAGACAGGCATTAGCAACGGCATACTTTATGACCACAGAAAACAGCACAACAAGGAGCAAAGGACAAAATTTTGGAAGGTGGTATTATATGCACTACAGTTTAGTGGTTTACACACATACAGCTTGCCTGCAGTTGCACTCCATGATAAAGTACAATCCACCCGAAGAATAAAGTTAGATGTTTTCTATTGTCCATCCGTGTAAAAAATATTGGACAAAAGTGGCGCTGATGATTCAGCAGGTAGCACTCACTCGTGTTTACACTGCAGGTTTGTAATCTGTTATACTCCCCATTGCAGCTGATGAGGAGTAGCTGCAGTTGTAGAAGATGCAGCATAATAAAGGGTTGTTTTTGCTGTTTAACCTAAGTGATACGCTGTGCCTGCCAGCGTAGCCTGGGAAACCGATTTCTCCCTACAGTACAGCCTCCTTTTCTATTATCACCAGTCTGGAACCACCATTTGCAACCCCCGAGTAAGCACTGAGCTACTGCTTCAATGTTATACTGCTCAGCTTTTTGCCTTCAAGACAAAAACAAATAATAAAATGCTTTAGTTAAGGTTTCTTACTGCTTTGTGCAAGAGGTGGGGCGTTAGCCCCATTTTACTGCTTGCAGTGAGTAATTATAGTCTGTCATTTCCTCGGTGCTTTCAAATTGTTACTGCATTCTTCCCACCCTGACCAAAAGGTTGTGCAGCATGTCATGCACTGTTAAATAGCAGCTTCACTCCACCCTACAAACACCTGTATTTCATTGTTGGCGAGTGAACCAACCCTCACTGTGGAATGCGCTTTATGAATTTCTTGAACAGCATGAAGTGTATACAAGGGTCACACTTTGTAGGCTGGAGCTGGCAACTGAAGTGTATCTATCTTTAAGCTTTTCCACTTCTCTAATCTTGTCACGGTCCTTTAATACATCCGTGCTACTTCAGCTGAGAGGAAAGTGGCACTTTCTGAGGCAACACCGTACCCCTGGGAGCCAGGTACCCAGCAGGCACACCAGCAGCTCTGAATTCCTTAGCTAGGGGTAAAAGGGAGACCTCTGTCTGGTTTGGGGCTTATTTTTTTACTAAAATGAATTGAAATAAAATTCTCAAAATCTTTTGCTTTTTTCCTCCCTCATAGATGCAAAAAACCCCTCCACAGGTGGGCAAAAGCAGAGGATGGTTATATGAACTAAGAAACTATTTCAATCTACTTTGTTTTCAGTATGGATATAAGGAATAATTTCTTGTGCTAGTAGTCCTGATTGATTGCTTATCCAACAGTAGTTATATGGCACAAGCAAGGAAGAAGAAATCAGTATGGGTTCTTCATGGAAAAATACATTTAATTTACAAAAACAGGGGCATAACTGTCATCCACTACTGTTTTCTGACCAGCAGCATTCTGTCGCGTGAAAACTGTAACTGCACCAGCGCTCACTTCAAAAAGTCGCAAGCAAGTTACTTGGTTTTCTGACTTTTCTGTGCTTGTGATGGGAGTCTCAGCACCAGAGAGTGTGACGTTACCTGCATTTTACTGCTTTTGCAGCTTGAGCTGGCAAGCTCAACATCTTGCTCCTGCAAAAGCTCCCTGCACGGTGTTGAGCCGCATGGTGCTGGTCCCACAGGTAGCTCCGAGGTAGCTCAGGAATTCACACTGAATGATGCACTGGTTGACACTGCAGGACGCCTAGGACAGTTTATTTTTTTAAAATGGGGCCAAGGAACTTTAACTCGGTTTTTGAAAGGGGTTTGTATGCCATGTTCAGCAATGCCATAGTTAAGGCATTTCACTCAGCAAAATAACTGAGTTCCCACTAAAGGAATGAGACTCAGAAGTTCAGGAAAGCACATAGCAAAATTAAGCACAAGCTAGAGCCCTGTTCTTCCTGTGCTGTCACCTTCCCTACCTGTCACTGTTTTTACTGCATTTGTTCAGTACAGGTAAGCTTCTATGGTTAGGAACGTGTACACCATCCGGCAGATAGAAATAACTCTCTTCACAGGTGCCATGTTTTGGATTTGTGGCTAAAACTGTTTATAACACACCAGTGTTCTGGTTGCTGCTGAGCAGTGCCTGCACAGCGTCAAGGCTTTCTCTTTCTCCTTCTCCCTCTCTGCCCTCCCACCACATAGGTGGGCAAAACATTGGGAGGGGTCGGAACCTGGACGGCTGACCCAAACTGACCGAAACTTATCTGAGCTGCAGGCTGGTGTCAACCCACCCTAGCGTGCAGTTATTTAAATGAACAATTTAACTCTTCAAGCTAGCAGAGGTTTGGAATAGGAGGTTCTGATTTTGGTGAACCTGGAATCGGTCACTGATGAAAGCACAGTTGCACCCACTTCATAGAAGAAATTCACGTATAATTTAATCTAGCAGATACCAGCAACGTATTTTAGAGAACACTGAATAATCAAAACTAATGCTAATTTGTCTTGAATCAGTGCATTATACATGTATTTTGTGTTTTTATCCATACTTTTCAGAGAATGATTACAAGCCCAATGGGTCTTTACTCCAGGTATTAATAGCAGATCCGATTTGTGACTGAGAGCTCCTCTCTTGGACTCTATCAGCTCGTCTAATTATTATTGCTACTAATACTCCAGACCTCTCTAGCTTTTTCTCTATTTTCAACTGATGAGCTCAGAAGGGCTCTCAAGTGTTTTTTTCTTCTCCATATACACTTTCCCACAGGCATGGGCACAAACATAGCCCATCTGATGTGTGTTCTTCAAAGCAGCCACACTAGAGCTAGGAAAAAGGCAGATCTCTAGTTTTTATAGATAACTAAAGTAGTAACCAACACTTCAAAGTAATTTTTAATGAGTGTTTGGAATTTTTATAAATAAATATTTTTAACATTTAACATATTTTTAGTGTTTTACAAATTTTAGCCTGGGTTAACAGATATTACACATTACTTTTAGAAAACAAAAACGGTGACAGCTTTTAATACCAGAAAACTGGCATTTAGCAAAATACTTCAAAGAAATGCTGTAACTTCAAAAATATCAAGCCATTTTTAATAGAAAGACTAAGACAAGTAACTATTTGGTAGTGTGCTAATGTAGAAGTCAACTAGTACTTGTAGCTCAATTAGTAACAAATGGTGCAAAGGTTAAAAAAACCCCAAAACTTAAAATTATGTTGCTTTTAGTACTGCAGCTGGGAGTCTGAAGAGGGACAGGATCTAGAACTAGACAGATACGGAAAGAGAACTTGATCTGTCTGATTGCTTATCAAAATGTCAAGATTTTTACTTTGCACAGTAAAAAGGCGTCGACTATACCAAGGGCAGCATCTTAGGAAGAAAAGCTTGCATTAATTTGTACCCCCTCTCTGCCTTCCCTGAGTACAGACAGACGTTCATGATTCAGAAAAACACGCCCCTTCCTTCATAAATCTTATGCCCATAAAACAATTTGTTAAAGCCCATGAGAAGTTCTCTTGAAATATGCTTGTAACAGCACTAGCGGCAAAAATGATGAAGTAATTGTCTCATTTAGTAAGACCCAACTTTTACTGAAGTTAATTTCTAAGGAGTCAGGAGCAAATTCAGCAAAAGGTTATATTTCTTGCTGCAATTTCTGCATAAATGACATAGGAAATTGGCTTATTTTATTTAAATGGATGTCAGATGTTGCTAAAAGACAAGAAAACTCAGTCATGGGAAACAACTCCTTAGTACAGCAGGGTACTCAGAAGGCTTCTCATAACCGCTGGCTAAACATGTACGCGATGAACCCTCCAGCCAGAGAAGAGGAAAAAGTTCCAACTTCCAGCTCTTCAAAAGCCCTTTTTGGAGGCACCGCTTACACTTCTAGGTGATTTCTGTCATTTCTGCATAGGGGAGGTCAATGCCCCCACACTAATGACCTGGCTTAAAACCCTGAGCAGTTAGGACAATAGGGTCAGTAAAAAAATAACCAACATTTAACAATAGGTCTATATACTTGTTAAACTCCTGATAACTTATGACAGGCAAAAATAAATCGTATTGCAAAGAACTCTATAAAAACGTTTTAATTCTTGATTAATTCCTGAAATTATTAATGTATCCCTCTGAAACACATTTCTTTAGGAAAAAGTTGGAAATACTTCTATGCCAGAATTGCCTGATTTTCATTAGCAAAGAGCATTATTTTCTTTTACAGATTGCAAATTTAGCTCTATGCTGTCTTGGGCTTGGGCAATGATGGGAGCAGAACCTGGAGGGGGCCCAAATTTGGGCACAGGTGAGCTGAATTAATCAAACAGCTAGGAATTCTAATTGAAAGCAAGTATTCTGGTTCAGCTTTTGGGGATAGGCGTTGGGAGAGGCGCCATACTAGGCACCCTGTTCACCACACTACACACCAAAACTTCAGTGTTAAAACCTAGAGAGCCTGAGCCAAACTTGTATCTGTCACACTTTTAACACCTTAGAATTATTCTATATGCCTCTTCTGTTCTTACTTGCACTTTAAACAGATCCACCTCTGTTCATTTTAGCAGTTATTTCTATTTAATATTTTTTTTCTTTTGTGTCAGGCTCGATGGCCATGTCTTGAAGTTTCACCTGGATGATTTTGGTCCTGACACTGCCAGGAATTTACACACATCCTTAACTTTCACCAAAAACATTCTCCCCGTGATTAACCCTGCTACCTGTGAGACCACCTTTGCAGTTCAACCTATAAGTAAGCACTTGCAGAATCAAGGACTTTGAAAACTAGCACACAAAGCCAGTTATTTGTATTCAGAAGTGTCTAGCTTAGCTAGCATTAATTTATACTTAAAGAGATTTTAGGCCATGCCACATCAATTCAGTATTTATCTTTTAATGAGAAATCCATTATTTCTTAGGTACAAAAGATGGTAGATATAGTTCATCCAGATTCAGTGAGAGATTTGGCATGATGGTATATCAGAAATTAAATGGTGTATGATTAATGTAAGAATTGTAAGAGGTAGAAAACACTAACTAAACAGGAGAATGCAGTGAGTTATGCTAAAAAGGAAAGCACTTGGCTAAAACAAAACCATTCATTACAACAGAATTATTTCTGGAAATACATTCCAAGAATAATTTCAATATTTTTAAAAATTTATTACAAGATCACTAATAGGTATAAAAGTAAAAGCATTTGCTGTTGTCCCACACTGGGGGTGCCACCCATCTGGAGGAGAACAAGAACATCACGTAAGAATTAGGCAAGTTTGAGGACAGGGGCCATGGGAAGAACTCAGCAGTACAAAAATGTAAGTCATGCATACAGCACCCAGTAATAAGAAATTGCCCTCTCACATTTTGGAAGAAGTAAGGCCTACTATCTGTTATGCAGTAAGACATTGAAAGGAATAGATCTTTTACGAAGTGTTCCTGTGTTTGTGAATATAAGCCACGTACTGTACTCACTGCAGTTTCTCTCCTCCGTGCTTCCCATTAGTCAATGCCAAAAAAGTAGGATAGGGGAAAGGAAAAGGGGAGAGAGGACACGACAGAAGGAGCGTTTTGAAATAAGCGTTTCATGAGTGTTTTTATGTTAGCATGACCTCAGGAATAAATTGAGCATAGCGTGTCTGAGACTGGCAGACTCCTGCGCAGGATATGCACTCACATCGATGGCATTCCACCCGGTTTCAGCTGTGACTGTATCTCGGCCGTAGCCAAAGGAGCCTCAATAGCCTTTCATGCACAGACAGAAGAAGCAGGCAGTTATACTCCCTGGCTGGCATGCTCACTTTGTCTCTACTGCTAAACAAAAGGTCTCTGTACAAGGTCACTGTATAATGAGCCGCAGTTCAGTTGTAAATACATTTTCAATGTTTCCGTCCCAGTGCAGAACAAAGAGGAATATCCCAATTCAGGTCAACACTTCACAACATCATCATTTGAGGAGAAAAATAATTTTTGTCATCAGTTGTCTCGGCATCGCTGTTTCATGGGAAGCAGGCTTCCTGATACATTTGACACTGGCTGTGATATCAAATGCCTGTCATTGCCCTCTTTAATCTTAATTGGTGATCTCTGCTTTGAGCTTTGTTGCATTTCTGCACACTCAATATTATGAGAATAAATCCTGTTTTGTTTGTCCTTCAAAATTACACTCCTTTGATTTTTGCTTTCCTGGGGTATGTAAAATCTGAGGTGCAAAACACCAATGAAAGACATGCTGGGCTAGAAACAGGCAGTTTGGTTTTCTCTTCCATAAGAAGGGAAATTTTCAAATTGGTCTACACAGTCCCGTCCCTCTCCAGAGTGCCAGGTCAACTTCCAGGTCTGCAGTGTCATAACATAGTCTATTTTCACTGATACCTTCTGTGCAGACTTTATATTTTGATTTTCAAAATGGCTCAAAATACTGTATTTCTTCTAGTTTCTGGGTTGAATTTTAGGATTTGAACTACTGCATGCTACCTCTTAGGGGAGTTAATGCAATATACTCAGACAGTACAATTAAACATAAAGGTACAGAATATCTTGGAATGACAAAATTGGATTTGCTTTCACAAACACCACCAAAAAACAGAAAGGCATTTTTTTTGTGAACTGAAGACTATAGGAGACTTCCTACTAATCACCTAATGAAAGCTGTGAACTAGTATAAACAGAGTTTTATTTTCAGCTGGAGATGTTTACATTCGTCTCACTGCAACTTACGGGCAAAGTGAAATTAAAAGTTAATGTAAAATTATTCAGCCTTATTTCAATATTTCTTCGGCGCAATGGGATTTAAAGAAGCTTGTTGCTTTAAAAAATCTTAACTCAAAATGTTCGGCATTCTCCTTGAATAATCCGAGCTCTCTGTCATGCCTTGGCTCTGCCTTTGCTCTCCTGTGTGTCTCTGTATGTGTGTTGTTCCTCAAGTTTACAGGTAGATGAACAGAGAAAAGTGATTAGAGATTGCAGTAAGTATCCTTAACAGTAGGATCTTCTTCTTCTCCTGAAAGTGCATATTGAATGTTTTAAATGATGCTGATCTGAGCTTGCAGCAGAGTGAAAAATATTTCCAGGTGCCACATTTCCAGTATCAGATAAGTCTTTGCAACTACATTGCTAAAATAAGGCACTTGGAAAATATACCCTACTGGGTTCCTAAGTACGGAAACATAGAGACAGATTTTCTTGGCAAACTCTAACACTAACATAACAGCACATTAACAAGGTATTTTATAGCAATATGGCAATATATGGCCAGGTTACTGTGCAAAATATTTAGTTTTAGAAACACCAGTACCTTTCAGTATAACCCTCATGCTTCCTCTGTTCTGAGCGTTTTACTTGCTTTCACTTATTCTTTTCCTGGACTTCCAGAACATGTCTGCATCTTCCCATGGCTTTGATGATTCAGTCCCCTTTTCCACCTCTGCTGGGAAATTTCTAGTGCCTGATGACTACAGTTACTTTGGAATTAGTTAGATTTGTCCTCCTTTAAACACAGACCTGCATTTGTAGCGCACTGTTTAGACCCAGGCATAATGGTAGGGTTTCATACCTCTCACAAGGGGCTACCTCACAAATGTGCCACCAAATGAGGCAGAACATGAAGTATACTCTGAGTAAACAACTCGCTAACCTCCAGCCCTGCCCACTCCTCACAAATCAATCATGTCTAGGTGTTCCCCATCTCCGCTGCTTCTGAACTGGTGGTTTCTGGCGCACCAGAGCTGCTTCTAATTACGCGATAGCTTATCAACTGGCATCATGTCAAAAGAAAAAAAAAGTTGCATGCAAAAGACTGCAGTCTGGCTCTCCCGTATCTGTGCTTGGATTAGAAAAAGGAGGTGGGGAGCTGTGGGTAATGAGTATCTTCCCTTCCCTGCTCTGGCTGGTCAAAGCAGGGAGGCTTCTGACTTCTGTTTTCAATTGAGATTTTATTTGGTTTGACTATTGTTAAAAACAAAAAGATTCTGGGGGGAAAAAAGCTTTTAAAAGAACGTGGGTGTGGCTTTTGCTTCTCCTCTCTAGCTGGTGACACAGCCTACACGACTGTACTTTGAACTGGCTTTTCCTGGGGGGGAGTGGGGAGCCTGGATGTCTCCTGCAGTATAAAAGATTCTCTCTCCATAATCTCAGCAACAAAGACATGGTCAAATTTAAGGATTTCAGAGATTTGTCAGGATGATTCATCATGATATACTGCAGAATTTGACAAGGGCGTTAGTTGAATAGCTGATTTCTCTGATCCCGCACTACTGCAAAGAAAACTCCAGTAAGCATCTCTTTCCCATTTATGAATCTACACCCCTTTGATATCCCTGCCAGAGAAAGCACAAGAGCTTTAGCATTTAAGCATAACTGAAAAGAAGTTAAAGAAGAACTTCAGCTTATTCAGTCAAAAGGGTCTATTTACAAGGTGTTCATGAATTCCATCTTTTTCATTTGGTGAATTAAAAAAAAACCTTTACGGAACAAGATGTAGTATTCAACCTCTCTCTTCAGGGCCCAGTAATACCACCGTTGCAGAAGTCTTACACCTTTTCTATCTCTTTTGAGTACTGTTTGTTTCATAATAGAGGACTTCAGAATCTTAAAATGGGGCAGGAATAAAGAAAATAGAGTAACTGGGGCAAAAAAGTCCTAAACTTCTGTATTTCTGTATTTCTTTCATGCATAATGCTGGAGTGCAAATAGGTCAGATTAATGTCTGTCTGATGGCCTGTTTTTGACAGACAGTTATGTTTATAATTCAACTTTATCCGAAGCCTGTTTTCAAGAGATTTCTTATTATACAAACCCAACCAAACTAGCAAGAAATACAGATGGGCAAAACCAAGCATTTGAAGCACAGTCAAAAAATTATACTACTGCCAAAGCAAATAAACAAATACAATACCAAAAACTTTGTTTTTGTTCTGCTAAATCATAACCTTATTTTGAAAGTTGGTATGTGTTTTGTAATTTTTTTGTTTTCTTGTTATGACAAAGAAAAGCATTCATTGGAGATTTAATTCACTTTAACATGCTGCTTGGGGATTTTTTTTGGAAGCTGATAGTAAGAAAATAGCCTCTACTTTTTATCATAATTTAACATTTTCTTTTAATTCTACAAATTTTTATTGCATTTTATTTATCAGGCTTCCATTTGAAAGAAAGGGAAAGGGATGATATGTGAACTTATATGGCTTCTGACACAGATGTCATTATTTATTTATTTTTGTTCTTTGAAAAATGTATTGAGACAATCTTACTTTTAGTTGTAACATATAGTACCAAAAAACACTAGGGAAGTCAGTGGACGTCCTCTGATTTTACAGGTATAACAGGCTAGGCTTTACCCCTGTGTGTTTATGTTTTGTAACAAATAGTATACACTTGAAGTATTAACATATATAAACCTTATAAGGTTTATCTAGATATAATCAGTACATCTTAATTTATGACTAACAAAGAATTGCAATAGAAGTGTATCACTCTTCAAAGGAACTGCTTGTTTGTCCTCTGACTTTAGTCCTGATTTTATATTGAGTCCTTATTTTACACTTCTTGTGTTGAGAGGATTATGATTCTGCCAAAACTATTTAAAAGACTTTACATATATTTACAAAATCATCTGGGCTGTCCTTCATTCCACAAGATACTGTTTTCCTCCCCATAAAAATCTTGCTCCTTAATGCCATCATATGTCAAATACTTTGGATTGTTGGATTACCAACCAATTCCTGTCTAATACTGTGTATAGTTAGTAGCAAGGCATTAATTTATTAACTGAGGCCTTAACATGTAAAATTGCATGCTACCTTATGCTATACTTCTGTTTAGAATCATAAAAACACAGAATGGTTTGGGTTGGAAGGGACGTACAAAGATCACCTAGTTCCAACCCCCTGCCATGGGCAGGGACACCTCCCACCAGACCAGGCTGTTCAAAGCCCCATCCAGCCTGGCCTCGAACACTTCCAGGGATGGGGCATCCACATCTTCTCTGGGCAACCTGTTCCAGTACCCTCTTTCAGTTTAAAACCGTTACCCCTTTTCCTGTCACTACAGTCCCTGGAAAAAGTCTCTGTCCTTCTTATAAGGCCCCTTTATATATTGAAAAGCGGTAAAAAGGTCTTGACAGAGCCTCTCTTCTGCAGGCTGAACAACTCCAACTCTCTCAGCCTTTCTTCATAGGAGAACTGTTCCAGCCCTCTGACCATTTTCATGGCCCTGCTCTGGAGCCACTCTTGCAGGTTTATGTCTTTCTTGTGCTGGGGACCCCAGAACTGGACACCCCAGTACTGGCTGCAGTACACCATGTGGGGTCTCACCAAAGCAGAGCAGATGGGAAGAATCACCTTCCTCAACCTGCTGGCCACAATCCTTTTGATACAGCCCAGGATATGGTTGGCTTTCTGGGCTGCAAGTGCAAATTGTAATTATTCATCTACCAATATCTCTAAGTCCTTCTCTGCAGGGCTGCTCTCAATCCATTCATCCTCCAGTCGGTATTGATACTAGATATTGGCCCAACCCCGATGCAGGAAATTGCACTTGGCCTCATTGAACTTTATGAAGTTCACATTGTCCCACCCCTGAAGCCTATCAAGGTCCCTCTGGATGGCATCCCTTCCTTCAAACGTATCAACTGCAGCACCCAGTGTGGTGTCATCCACAAACTTGCCAATGGTGCACTCAGTCCCACTGTCTATGTTTTTAATAAAGATATTGAGCAGTGCTGGGGCCAATACAGACCCCTGAGGGACACCACTTGTTACTGATCTTTGTTTGGACATTGAGCCAATTTGGGTGGGGCTAGCCAATTCCTTAGCCATCAAATTGTCCATCCATCAAATCCAGATCTCTCTAATTCAGTGACAAGGATATTGTGTGGGACTGTGTGAAATACCTTACAGAAGTCAAGATAGGTTACATCTTTTGTTCTTCCCCTGTCCCCCAGCGCAGTCACTCCATCTTAGAAGGCCACCAGATCAGCCAGGAATGATTCCCCCTTTGTGAAGCCACGTTTCCTGTCTCTAATCACCTCACTGTCATCCATATGCCTTGGCATGGCTTCCAGGAGGATCTGCTCCATGATCTTACTGGGTAAGGATGACTGGCAGACAGTTCCCAGGGTCCTCCTTTTTACCCTTTATAAAAATGGGTATGATGTTTCTCTTTTTCCAGTCACTGGGGGCTTTGCCTGACTGCCATGACTTTTTACTTTGTACAAGCTATAAATCTGGCATTATTTAGAAGATAGTATTCTAAAGTTACTCTGCCATCTACACCTTACACAGAATTCTAAGGAAAACTTGTAGACCTCTCTTATGTATATGAAAAACATAACCAAAAGTTGTCTATGTCAGTGAAGGGTAAAATTTATTCTCAGCCTCCATTTGGAGTATAAAGCCTTTTATTTCTGCATAAAATATTGCATTTCCTTATTTAAATAATTTGCTATCCCTTACTATGATAGATTTTTATCCTTGTCCTTGATCAAAAAATACTATTTTTGCAATTAAATGGACAGTAAGTTCATATTGTGGCTATAAAATTTGTAATTATCTCTCATATTTTCTTTCTCTATAGTTTTTCTTATCTAAAAAATAAAATCAAGTATGCAGGATTATCTTTTCTTTAAGATGGGGACTCTTGTTGCTATAAAAACCGAACTCATTTATCACACCTTTCAGCAGAAATTCAGGGAGCAGGTGATCTGTATCCCATGTTCCTAAAACCAGTGAGCTTGGAATACCTTTGGCAACAAAAGGATGAAGAATAAATGCATCATCAAGTAATGGGGTTAGCAAAAGGAACAATTTCAGAAACTAATGCTCAGTCATTACAGAATTTCTAACCACCATACAGTAAACTCACTGTGAACAGTTATGTCTACAGCAGTATAACTGTAGGTTTCTAAGCACTTTCCAAGTTGCTGAAGAGATTTTATATTTTGAGCTAGCTATATATTTTAAATGAATGTCATAATTTAGTCCTGGTAAGATGACCATAGTAATCCAAACAGGAGGTATTAGGACCAGGAGTTCCTATCAGAGAAATACAATCACTATCCACCAGAAAGATTAAGGAGATCTTGATCACTGAGTCCATGCCAGCGAGCTTTGAGCCACAGATGTTTCAGTTTAGTTAATGAAAGTAGTATGACATACTTCCTCCCACATAATGGGATTAGATATTAATTTAAGAACACTAAATATCCTAAATTATCAGAAGATGTTCACTTTATAAACAGGAAGCCTGTGTGCAGGACAGAGCTGCAGCAGGGTGAGAAGTTACGCCATTATGGAAAACTCAGTGAGAATTTTTTCAGGGTGCTAGAGAGGCATCTGAAATTGCCAACTACATTGCACCAGAAATTTATTACTATTAGCGTTGAAGGCTGATCGACAGCTCAGGGCAATGGTGATGAAAGCTTGGAAATTTTTTCTGAAAATAACTGTTTTGGATATCACAAAATCCGCATTTGAGTGAAAAGTATGAACTCCCAGACCTGAAACAAGAAAGACCTGCAACACTGGTTTTAAATTAAGTCAGAAAGAGGGAAGAAGCTAGTACATAATAATTGTTTGGAATTGCTCAAGTTAATTTAGCAGATACATGAACATGAACAGGAAGGCTGAGGACACAAAGATATTCTGAAACAAAGACGGAGAGTGATAAATCGCCAAAGTATCAATGGGTAAGAATGAAGTAGAATATTTATTAGTAAAAGGATTTCTGATGATTAGTGCTAGTCTGGTGGGCTAACTCTGAAAAAAAAAAATCACTAAAAGTAATACTTTTGTCACAGAAAAGTGAGAAAGGAAAGAGCTCATAGCACTGGCAGCACAAAGTTCAGCAGACACTGGAGACAAACACAAGGTAAGACACAAACAGGGGCTCAATTCTCCATGCTCTTTTGATACAAGACTTGGAGTGGCAGATGGTGCAAGCTAGAGTTGTTGGAGGATCGTTTGTCAACTAAAAATCAGGTGTTGTCAGGGCCTTGGTCTTGTCTCTAAATAATCCATCTCCTGTCCCTCATTGCTTCCACAAAGCATTACAGTCCAAAAATTGCAACCACAGAAAAATGCTTTTAAGAATAGAAGATATATCTATTGGCTCATCTAGATGAAGTAATTCTACAATACTCTTATAGCTGCATTTTAATACTTATATTTGTATTTTATAACATTAGCAACATTGTGGCATGTGGGGTAAATTTCTGGTATATGTGTACGTAAAAGTTTAAGTCTTAAAAAGCACATGTGGAAGGAGTTTGGGGAATAGTAGGACATACAGGGTCAAATTTGGTCCTCCTGTGCATGCACTGTCAACCACACAATTTTTTTCTGCAGTAAATGATTTAGGATGAATATCCAGCTGCCTCATGCGGGCAGCACTGTTGCAGACTATTTCTATTAGCAATGTGTAGCACAAATATAGAGTAAAATCTGAATATGTCTCTTATGTCCCTGTTGTTGCGATGCAGTTTTTCTGTGTGCTTTATTCCACAGATTTTATTTTCAAAGATGTGTTCTTACTCGCACTGCTATGAGTTGTATACAAATGCAAAAAAAAGTCTCATTTCAGAAACTGTAAGCATACAATAAGTAGACTACTTATTAAGTTCAGGGTCATTTTCTTAAGTATTACGTACTACTGCTTGCAGAAATCAGGTTTATTATTATTGATATTTCAGCTTTCTTGATGCAATGTTCAGATGACCTTCTGAAGTTAAAATTAGACTACAGGCCTGTCATATTTTGGTTTTGTAGGCATAATGGGAAAAAAGTAGTTCTGCAGTCTTTATTATGAAAACTCATGTTGCTATTCTTGGTGTATTCTTTAGCTTAATACCAAAAAGAACTCTGTATTTCATTCTGAATTTCCTTAAGAAAATCAAGATCAAAACATCTCTTTAGCAAATTCTCATGGTAGTCCCATGAAATTTAATGAAACTCCTATCAAATGTTACATACAAGGATGACTTCAATTTCATTTTAAAACAGTTCTTATCTTAGAATAATAATTAAAATTTCATACCTGGAGAAATATAAAATGTGACTTCAAACAGAATGAACAGATTTCTTGTTAACTGCAATTTCAGAGCAAATGAATAAAAATGGAAAATAAAGGCTCTGAAAATGGTAGTTGGGCTAGCTCAACATAGGTAGATGAATTATTGAGGAAAAAAATCAGACTATGGAGCTTTACCTCTTCTGCAAAATTATGCTATGCATCCATACCCTAACCTCCCACTACCTTCATCCCCATATTTTACCCCTTTCCTGCAAAGTCCATGTACTGTAAATTGTTACAGGTCCTAAACTGACTTGTCATATTTGGCATTAGTTTAATTAGTTTTGGCAAATGTTTTTTGGTGACTCATGGGAGAGTTCTTTTGGTCTCTTTACTAACAGATGTACCATTTCCTCTGCCAGAAGAAATGATAACAATGTCACATGCCTATAAAATTTTAGGAATTTGCTACTTGTAGTCCAATAAAAACAACATGCTTAAAAAAAAGAAAAGGAGATGGAAAATACATATTAGCAGAAATGTTTGGTCACAAAAGATCTGATCCTTTGTCACTTACCTAAACTTTGTATGTTGAACCAGAATTCCATATTATACAAAACTTTAACTTGGTGGCAATGATTACTTTGTGTGACAAAGAACACCGCTGCATTGCACAAAGCTGCCTCTTCACATTATGTGCATGGAATAAAATGGACACATATAAACCACTATCACTTTATTTACCAGCTCTAGCACAATTTGCTAGATGTTTCCCTGTTTATCATAATACATTTCTCCTGATTAAAGTGTTCTGATATGAAAAGCAGTCTCTGTGGAGTCATACCAGAAGACCAGAATACACCTCACAACAATTTCTAAATCACAATTTGTCCATTTACGTGTCCTTACTGTCCTTTTCTGCTTGCTTTATGCAGCAGAGAAGCCCCCCGAATATACAGCAATAAGTTGAAGTCTAGCGATTAGCATATGGCAGTTTCTTTTAATTATCCCCAATGTCCCCTTCTTATTTGGAAGCAGAGGGGGACAGCACCTCTTCTGGGATAGGTGAGAAGAGGGAAGCAGCACCCTCCAGCATGCCATCTTCTTGTTCCGGAGAGGGCCCTGGGGGAGGCCACCAGATCCTTGCTGAACTCTCCTCTTCTCAAGCTTTCAGGGAAAGCAACTTAAACAACCAGTCACTGCAGAGAGAATTTTTCTGCCACACACCACTCACAACTATTGGTTCAATTAAATTCCCGCAAACATGCGTATATATTCTCCATTCATTTAAATTTGCTTTTGTAAACATTCTGAAATCTTTATCTCTTTTATCAAAGAGTAGGAAAATCCTGTGAATCATCAGGAGGAGAGGTTTCCGTGTGAACATCTGTCTGGCCATTCTGAAATATTTTTGAGATGCCTGTGCTATTAAGCACAAACAGAACCGCGTGGCTTGTGCCCGGCTGTAGCACACAAATAGCTTTTCAAGGTGTGGTACAGGTATCTGGATGCAGGTAGCAGGAAAAGACCCTCCTACTGTCATAACCTGTGATTTTTAGACCTAGCTGAAACATTTTTTAGATAATTCAAGGAGGAAAAAGAAGTTAATGAAATACTTTTTGAATCACTTCTCAATCAGCTTCAATGACTTCATTCCCCAGTGCAATTAATCTGTCACCTTTCTCAGAACCGAATTCACCAAAACAAAACAAAAATGAAGGGAATGTATTCATCACTTAATTACAATTAAAGGTTCAGATTTAGACAAGCTGCCACAGGGAGATGTAATTTGCACATCCTAACATCAGCCAACCCTCCTATGCCAGAGGGGGCAATTCATCACTGTGGAGGGGTATTTGCTGTTTTGTGAGAGCTCTGCTGGCAGTAGGCTCCAAGTCAACACCTTTGTTAAACATCCTAGCCGTGCCCTCTTTTGGACAATGCTACCCACTCCTTCAGCTGCACCTTCAGTAGCAGGGAATACCTAGGACTCTATACTGATATTATTTATATTGAACCAGCAGTCTGCAGTTGCAGCTTCCTTACCCATCACAAGGTGGGGAGAAGAAAATTCCTCAACATCGGAAACAAGACGTCATGCCACAAATGTAAGATCACATGCACTTATTCTTTTAATCCTAAATGTCTGCATACATGAGGACAAGAAAGAGAAGTTCTTATGAAAAGATGGAGGTAAAGGTGAGACTGTAATTAAACCTGGAGTTGGAATGGTCTCAAATGTGTTTCTTGAATCACCTTCTTTTATGTTTCCATGGTGCTTACTACAGATTCCTTCTTTCCACTTTGGTTTTGTATCATGCAAAAATTAAATGATTAAAAAAATCTATCTGTTATAGATAGGGGTCCATCCTGTAATATTTATTCAGACCTCACAAAGTTTCATATTTCTCACCTAATGCTCGAATATTTTCATGACATCTTCAGTATTTGATAAAACAATTCTAGCCCCATCAAACTCCATATTGTGTAAAATTTTACAAAATAAAATCACAGAAATTAGGTGTTCAGTGTTAGGGAGTGCTAAACACATCTAAAGTTTTCTTTTGTGTGGAATTAAGGCTAACCTTGACTTCCTCTTTTTGGAGACTCTGGACAATGTTTGACACAAAAGGAGTTATTCTGCTAATAAAGAAAGCCTACTGTGGCCTTTACATTGCCTGTGATACAAAAAGCTCCCACCATAGCAGAAAGCAATGTCAGATTTAATTTAAATCTTTGTAATTTGAACTGTCATCAATGATAAGTTCTTCCTCATCAGCAACAGGGGAAAACGTGTCCAGTAGTTTGGAAAAGTGTGAAAACCTTTCATGTTAAGTTGAGTATTGATTTAAGGTTAAAATTTTGGTTGTATAAACTGAAGATGATCAAGCACGATTTTAATAGAGCAATAATATCTCATGTCAAAAGACATCAGAACACTTCAGGAGACCAAAAAACTTCAACTGGTAATGATTTAATTTCACAGTGCTAATGTAGATCAGTATAATTGCGTCCCTTTGGGGATAGATAAACTGAATGCAGTTACAGTGCTCTTTTCTGAGAGATGTTCCTGGATCATTTTTTTGTGGGCATTTAAGTTGGAATTAGGAATGCTTCATTGATAAGAAAGAGGGTCTCAGTGCCTAGTGTGAGTGTTAATGTATATTTAGATCAGTATCCGGTGGAATGACTTGAATCTTGGGCAATAATTTAGCCTCCATTCATGTTATTTCTGTTACCTTCTCAGGAATTTGTAGCTAGGGAGTTGAGAAGCTCATTATTTACAAAATTCCTGGCAGTACTACATAGTTCATATTTTCTCCAATGGACTTACATGAATATTTGTTTCACTACCAGCTTGTCACCACTGAGCAGAGAAAAAAAACAGAAAGTGTTTTATCCTCTTCCTGTTAAAAATCTAGACCACACTTCTTACAAATAAAGGTTCAACTTTTAAAATCACATACATCATGAATGCAGGGTCATTATAAGTGAATGTTACTGCATTCCTATAATCTGTGTTTCAGATCTGCTCAGTAAACAAAGTAAATATGAGTCACAGAAAAAGGACATGTAACTTTAGTTAAAGGAAGCATATAATTTGTATCTTCATTACTGTTTAAATAACACACTCGGTTTTATGTAAAGTCATAATACCAATTATATATACTTACCAATTTTTAGTATTTTTATAGCACATATCTTTTCCATTTTTCCTTAGGAAATGTTTGTGTTTCCAACAATATTGAAACTTGTTCAGGATGGCAAACTAATTTCTGTGTAAACAGTAAAAATAATCATAAGACATCATGCTGGAGGTCTGAAATACCACCCAGCATGTATCTTATTTTTAGATGCCATTACTCATGCATTTACATTTTTTAGATACGCTTTTGGCTTTACTTTCAACTCCGCGACTCAGCTTGACTTGCCTGCCATTTTTGTATGTCAACTGAACCAAATTGCAGTTCTCTCTCCGACAGAGCAACATCGTATAATTTTTGAAAATAGAGCCTTGCTTCAAATGGTCCTTGCTCCTGAAACCTTAGTTCTTGTACTGTGGAGAGGTAAGAGGTTTTTAGGCAATATACCCTGCCTGGAGCATTGGGCAGTTGTTAGCAATTAGGGTCAATTGTCCACTCCTCCACCCCAGGGAAACAGCACGACTGCAAATAAAACCTCTCTGATGCCTTTTGGACTTCATGTGACAACATAGTTTGAGAATGACAGAAGAAAGATAATGGTGGTAAATTCAATGCAGTAATATTATTTGCCAATGTAGGTGAAAACAGAGTTCACATCAGTTTCCTACTAAAAGTGGCAGGACATCTGACAAGGATGGGGATTATGTTGACAATCTATTACTGTGTTAAGCACTAGGAATAATACTGAGACACTAGGCATAACAGCCAGTAAACAATTTAAAAAATGAAACTTGAAAGCACGGGACAAGTCACTGTTCTTGGCTAATATAAAGCATAAATATTTCTACTGTATATTCAGTTAACAATGGAGAATTTTACTTCTGCAAAATTTTGAAACGCAATCTTTTTATTTCCTAATGTGTGGTTTGTAATAGATAGGAAAGACGTTAGTGTGAGTCGTCGCAGAAGACTATTTTGCCCATTTTGTTGGATGATCTATGTAGTATATAATCCATAGTTTTTAAAGAATAATGAATTTGTGAATGTGCATTTAAGCATATAGATGTTTACATAGCATACAACACAGACAAATGCTTCATGGCATATTTCCATACCCAAGGATTTAGAAGTTTTCTGTGTTTATCCAATCCATGTAGTGAAAAGAAAAAAGAAATGATCATCCCGATGATCCTTCTCATTAAATGTCACTCACACGCAGCTGGGATAGGTATACACAGCACTCTAAAATGACACTGAAGAAAAGGACAAATGCTTGTTCTTGGCAGGTCACTGAGTATTTCTTTTTTCCTTATTGATATTTCAGCTTATGCATCTGGCCTCCAGAGCAGCTCTCTTACGGGGTCATATAAAACTCTGTCCCTTTTTGGATACTCTGAGTACAAAATAAGCACAAAACCCAAAACCTCTTTTATCGCTTTTAGGCCCAGACTTTCATTAAACTCGTCATTACAGCTAGACTCTACAAATGCTTCTGTCCTGCACAGGTTCAGGCAAGCCTAAGGTGCTTTTTGGCTGCTAAATAAGTAATCATCTCCTATCAAGCTCTACCTTTCCACAGGGAGCAATCTTCCTTAGTTCCTGGCACTCAGCCAGTGCTTGTACTTGCACAGTAACAGACTAAAAAAACTGTCTTCTTCCCACCCTTAAAGGAAAAAAAAAAAAACAAACAAACCAACAGCTTTTCCTTTGACTCTTCCAAGAAGCTTAATGTTGGTCTCAGCCACTCCAGAGCTAATTAAAACCTCTTGGGACTCGCCGTGTATCTCTTATGTAAGGGTGATAAATCCCACTAGAGTTGTCT
Source organism: Rissa tridactyla (assembly GCF_028500815.1). Classification (NCBI taxonomy): domain Eukaryota; kingdom Metazoa; phylum Chordata; class Aves; order Charadriiformes; family Laridae; genus Rissa; species Rissa tridactyla. Next base: position 41,825,178 of record NC_071497.1, on the reverse strand, counting down.
GAACCTTGGAATGCCTAATTCAAGAACAATTAAGATGGGATGTCTTTCTTCTAAAAGAAAAAGATGGTTCTACGAGAGGTGAAAATGAAGACCACATCACCATGCATGGTTCACAACACAGATTTTGAAGCAAATCATTTCAAGAAGCATGTTAAAGTGTATAGATTGAATTTATACCATATATACAAACATACTGCGGGAATGTGCAAGAAGGGATGGAGGAATAAGCATTCCAAATGCTCATTGTACAATTTCCATTGTACCAAGGAAATTACAAGGACATGTGGCAGTAATTAGAGCAAACAGCTTTGATCCTGGTGTTGGCCAAGACAGACAGGAAAGCTCTAACAAGTAAGAGTATGGGTTCACAGGATAGGTGTACAAAGGCAACAATCTGATAAGATTTTCTGCTATTGTGATTGTTGCTTGCTCTTCCAATTATACTGTACATTAGAACTAACACATAAAGGTGGTCTGGGAAGCTCCAACTCTGTGCCAAAACTCTGACAGCACAAAACTCCATACATAGCAAACAACTCCATACAGCACAGTAAGATCCACAAATACTGGCATTTGTAGACACCAACGTGCTGATTTGCCCTAACAGCTCAAATCTTACTATCAATGTTTATTATGTAAAACAGTGCTTCAGGCTGTTGGTACCTTCCATATCCAACTTACTATGCATGTTGCAAAAAAAAAAAAAAGAAAATCTCCATTGTATACACCTTTTGGTTTGTTTATTTTGTTGCTTACTGAACGAATTACTGTATATTGGCTGTTCCAGCTCCACTGCAGATCACAGGATTATGTCATTGTTGATTCTTAAATGCAATTGAATGCCTCATATGCTTGTTCGTATTGGTGGACAACTCTGTAATGACAGGTACAGTAGCAGGAAGTATTGCAATTGTAAGAACAAGTCCTGAGAAGCCACAAACATTACTATTAAATATTTTTGCCAAGCTATCCTACTTCCACATGACACGCACATCTTTCAAATAAAAGAACACAGCCAGAGGTTTAAGTAATGGCCCTCCAGCATTGGTTGGCTGCTGCCTATATGTGATATAATTGTGAATAATAATATATCATAAAGTTACTCAGTCTTCGTAACAGAACAGCTTCTTTTCAAACATATTGTGAATCTATATAGAAAAAAACCCAAACAACAAAACAAACTGAAGGAAGTGCTTGGGATATTCTTAGCCAAAGAATGATTTTGTACAGATCAAAACAGCTTCTCACCAATACTTGGAGGGCAATGCCCTACTGCAATTCATATTCACAACATAGAAAATATTATGCCATTGCAGGCTTCACTTTTCAAATGAGACTAAACCAGTACATTATGACCATTATGGTAATTAAAGAATTCATTTATTTATTTATTTGCAAGAATTGGCATGGCTGCTATGGCCTTCTGACCAAAATCCAGTCAAAAGTATCTAATTATCTGGTACATACCGAATATTTTATTCAATTTAATGAGCTGGATACCATACAGACTTCCTGGCCTACATACTTACATACTTGGTTATAGCAAGGAATTTATAAACAGTGTTGTGGAAAGACATATATATGAAGCCCGTTGCTTTCTGTGATCTGGTACTCGTGCAGTGTACTGAATGGGTTTCTCAGGAGAAATTTACATCCGCTTCTAGTCTGTGTTCCCAAGAGTGGTCCTGAAAACTAGTACCTCAAAATAACACAGGTTTATGCTCTCTTTTCATCAGTTATCCACCCCTCCTGGAAACAGATCCTGGCTTCAACCTTTCATGCTTTCTGTGGCTAACAGTGCTACTTTTGCATATATGATATGCATATCCATATGTGATAGGATTATCCTACAACTGGATATAATGTACCTAATGATTCATGCTCTTTTCTTCCCTAGAATCAACAGTCCTAACAAGATCAACATATCCAACAAGAACAGACTACATTTCAGAGACAGACAGCATTGTTCAGTTGTTTCTCTAAAATACACTGAAGTTTGTGGAGACAGTCTGAAATCAGTAAACATTTTAAATGTGCAAGTTTCCCCTGAAGAAGCAGGCAGGAACAGCAAATATCAGACAAATGCAGACAAAAACTGAAATGGAAATTACGCCTGTGCCAAAGGCAGGACTTTTATCCAGTGAAAGAAAAAAAGGAAAACAGACTTGAATTATGCCATTATTAATCTTTTTTCTTCTGCTTGGTTTAAAATATGGTTAATATAAAAAATTATCCTTTTATTTCTATATCAGACTAAAAGGAAATTAAGATTGAAGGAACATTCATGTCTGAGTGATCTCTACATCTTCCATTGCACCTACCTTCTGTTCCAGATAAAGCTTTTGGGTTTTGCTCCCATTTTTCCCTTCCACACATTTTCATGGTTGGTTTATCATTTAGCGTCTTTCATAAGAATAATGTGGCATGGATCCATTGGAGGATTGCTTTCAAGCCTTTTCTCCTTATCTTCCTGTACTTGGATGGTCTCCATGTTAACTCACCGAGGATAGGAAGGCTTTCTTCTTGAGCCTAGGCATGTGCTTTAGCACTCCACCTTCCAAGTGGGAGTTGTTCATTAAGGAAAAGGAGCAGACATTTCAAACCAAAATGGAGAACTTGCTTGACAAGAAGCAGAAAAGAGACATAAGATTGGACGGTGCACTCTAGCTAAATGGGGTGTTGCCATTTCCTCTCACTCGACACCTAGATTGCCCTCCCAGATGTTAGTGTTAAATATCGAGTAAGTGCAGAGTGATTTCTTTTGGCTGCTGAATTGTATTCTTCTGGAGGCTATGTGGCACAGAATATAAAAGATGAGTTATTTGATGCAGAAATAATCTGTATGTCTTAAATTTCTAATCTGAAAACAAATCTTTATCTGTAACACTTGAATGCACATCTTTATAAACATGTATAGCTATAGGGATTCTAACAGTATGTATAAAGTTTGGGTCTGGGGCCTGATAAGATTTCTAATGAAATCGGTAGGAGCTGGCCCTACCACTTCCAATAAACTTTAGATAAAAATCCACTTCAGCTACTGAGGAAGCCATGAAGAACTTGAACAATGCTGTTTAATAATGTTTAATAATGATCAGATCTTCTCAGGCTGCTTTTAATTTCATATTTTAGAAGCACAGAGCAGCTTCAAGCCCTCTGTATTAAGACTGATATGCATAGAACTAAGGTGCTATAGCAAAAAAAGTTTAGGGAACAAAATGCAAGCTGAGACACAAAAGACTACAGAGGTTAGCATGGGCAAAAGGTAACAGTCAGACTTTGATAAGTTGGATAAATGACAATAGACAGCATATTAGCTCTCTCTAGTTAAAGGTCCAACAAATGCTTTAGTAAATTGCAGAGACTACAGATGTGCTAAGTTTTAGAGAGGCCAGCAAGGGGGGAAATAATTCATCCTTGGGGCTGTAATCTGGCACAGCAGATCCCTCTCCCCCTTCTGACAGCTACTTCAGTTTTGTGGCAGTCTACTTTTTTACAGCACTCAATCTTCCAGCTAGTTTATACACAGTGTAAACTTTACAGGTAGCATCCATAAGAGAATCACACAGCTGTGTCAGGATCCTCATGAAGGCTGCAGCCCTTTTCCCCAGCCAAAGCAAGAAAAGGAGTACAAAGTACTCCTGCTCCCCATATTTCAACTCTTCGATTGCCCACTTTAGTATCCTCCCGTTGTGTAGCCTGCCTCTAACTGACATAGGAGCTTACAATCTTTAATGTGTTTCCTACAGGTATTCAGAAATAAACTGTCCACTACATGGTCCAATGTCAAGACAGGGCTTACAGTCTTACGACTAAGCCTGATTGACTAGCCCTTACAAGATTAAGGTTGGGTGGCCTTCCTATGAACTTGAAAGATACAACTATGAAATTATAAGTAACAGTGACCCAGGCAGCAAGGAGAAGGAAAAGCAGAGTGTTCCCTTCCTCATATTCAGGCACTACCGTAACACAGAAAAAAAGTATTCCTTAAACAAAATACAAAGAACTCTAAAGCCAACATCTCAATTGCATTGTACACCTTTTTTTCCGGGCAGCTTTCAGTTGAGCTGGGAGATAGCATCAGTTTTTGTTTTCTGAGAATGCCCTCAATTCTACCTTAGAAGCATGTCCCTGGGGGATAAAATTTTAGTATTAGTTACATAGAAAAGGACCTGTTATCAACACAAGCTGCCTTTCAAGAAGTAAAGTACATAATTTTTTTACCATCAAATTATCTTTGGTTCATACTTTTGATAATATCCGTCAGAGACGACTCACTGGTGCTAGCAGCAAGTGGAAACTTTAGTGTGTGGTCAAAAGGAAGAACTGCCTTAACTCATGATATATGGCATAGAATATATTCCATGAAACAGACTTTGTCTTCTCAGCACGTGAAATTTCTAAAAGTCATCATTATACAAGGCTATAATTATCAACTAAATCTCTCAATCAAGGATCACCAGTAATTCAGAAATTCAGATCTTTTGTGATTCACACCTTGAAGGGTTTGTTTTCCACAGAAAATAATTCCCATGTTCCATAATATTTCCAAGTGTTATTCTATTTGGCTCCATGAGCACAAGACTAATAGACGCATATGCCCAATTCGTTCATATGTGCTCCACTGAGAAGCATTTTTGTTACTTTTAGTCACAGAGGCCACTTTTGAGGCCTATCTTTCTGGACAAGGAGCATTCCCATTGTTTGGAGAATGCCAGATGCGTAGAAGTTGGCCACAAATAGATCACCTTCTGCAGCAAGAGAGAAGCACTTACCATAAAACATAATGCAGGGACTGCAGCCTAATATTACCAACACTGGGGATCATAAATTCTGCTATAAGTAATTCTTCCTGCTATTCTTCAGGCCCCATGCCCATATTGACCAGCAAGAATCTCTTCTCCATTCCTGAATCTCTCCTCAGTCCTCAGGTTTTGGGCAAAACTAGCAGTTGCCCAAAATGGATTTCTAGAGCCCCTGGCAGAGGATTTTTTACTTGTATTTTACATATCATGAACAAAATATAATCTCATAGAAGCCAACACTAATAAAAAGGAGCCTACCTTCATATGCAAAAAGCTTTGATGAGTGGCACTGTGTTAGGATGCAGTGCTTTGTCTCAGGGCTGAGAAGCACCTCATCTCTACCCAGTCTTGAGAACCTACTTGCACAGCTCTTGCAGGTGTGGCTGATGTAGGGCTGTCTATGACTAAGAAGTCCTGATGTATCAGCAAGGAGTCTGCAGCCAAAAGTGTGTGACAAACTGTAGAACATGAAATGGACGATAACAATAATTTTAGGACATATACACCACACCCCACCTTTCTTATCTTTTTTCATGTCAGTGAGAATGGCTAATTATAGCGCAGTAGTGAAATTCCAGAAGGTGTGCTTGAATTATAGCGTCCTTTGGGGACAGTAAATATCTTCCAGCTCCAATCCATTTCTCAAGACGAAAATAAAAATGGAAGCCCCCACATGCCACAGGGATAGTGTCTGGATTGTGGCTTCCTAGGGCTAGTGGGGTTGGAACTAGATGATCTTTAAGGTCCCTTCCAACCCTAACAATGCTATGATTCTATGACTGTATGTGTTTATTAGATGTAGCAATGGAGAACATTGCAGGGAGCTGAAAATGTATTTTGGAGGGCAAAAGACCACTACCAAACAAGCAAAGTCTGCCAGTGTCATGCTACAAGATTGGTGTTTACTATTATTCTCAGTTTATGTGGTAGGGAATACAACTGCATAATCTTTCAGCTACCAGTTGTCAATTCAAAACTCCCCCTGTCTACAGATATTTCACAGAAGAGGAACTGTTGGTTTTGTCCAGTTTTGTGGTAAGAATTATCCATCCTCAAAATCTACCAATGCAGCTAATTTAGTTAACCTAATTAAATAATTTAAATCTTTTAGTTACCTATGAGTAAGCTTTGTCAGGAATGTATGGTCTACAGCTCCAGCCACTTCACTGGGGGCCTCTGTCCATGGTGCCAGGCCGGGCACCTCCTCACGCCCAGCCTGACAGGTACGTGGCACAATACAGGATCAGAAAGTATGAATACTTAGGGGTAAAGTATTGAAGGAGTCTTAAAGACACAATTTAAGATGTCTCTTTAATCTTCTGGAGGATCCCAAGAAAAATCAAATTGCAGCCATTTGTCCTTTTTCTAAAACAGGCTTTATAATAATATTCATGTTACTCTGCATGTGGAGAAAACAGGTTTGGTTCCAAAAGCCTACAATATAAGCAGATAACAGAAAAGGCACAACAGCAGAAGGTATGCAACAAGAGTAGAATGATACAGCAATGACACTCAGCCTGTGTCTCTGTTTTCTTCAAATATGCTCTTTGTTTTTTTTCTCCTTCTGTATTAACTGCCATATTGAACAAAGGATTGAAGTAATAACATAAATGCAGTAGTATTAAGTGGGAAGAAAATGAAACTCAGCAAACTCAAAAGCCACTGTTCTGCATAAAACTCAACCTAGAAGATGTACCTTTTAAATTAACCTTTTCTGGAAAATTCTTGCTCCAGTAAAACAGAAGTAAATTGACAACACAACATAAGGCATCTAAACAACAAGCCCACTTGTGGAGATGCCATCCCTTTATCTGCTGCGAAAGAAAACAGGCCCTTACAAACTGCATTATAGCTCCATCTGTAGGAAGACTGGACATAAATAATTTTGCGAGTCAGCAAACATACGTATGGTTATGTTTCTCATCTATGGAATTTCTCGTACCTGTTTTTGAAAGTCTGCAGTGTCTAATTCTTGCTCCCCTCTGGTCCTAGAAATCCTTCCTGAAGTCAGAAGGAAAACAGGCAAAAGGGAAGGCAAGAAAGAAGTAAAAGTGGGATCTTAATCTATGTCTTTATCCCAGTTGACTGCACTGTTTTATATTACTCAAAGTTAGAAAAAGACTTTTTATGAAATACAGGATTGTGATGCAACTGGAACACTTTTCAAGGTTTAGTTCCTGTGCCTTTTTTCCTGTGTTCTTTGTTAACTCCAATGTTAAGGCAATGTTTTAAAGTGGCAGCCAGTTATGATTGTTCAATTAGAATAAATGTGAGGTTTTTTCTCAGGGAAAAATATGAGTTTTGTAGGAACTAGGCACATTGACAAGTCTTTTTCCCTGTCTGAATTCCTGGGCCTTCGCTCACTCTATGAGGCCATGGTTATGATGCAATGGAAAGAAAATACGCAGCAATATCAATAAACTAGGTAGGTATTAGCATACTGATCTAAGAGCTTCACCTGTGACTGCATACTGAATAATCTAAGCTACCTTTAAAGTGGCTTTCTTGGGTGCAGTTATCAGTATCATTTCAACAAGACAGAGCAAAATGCAGGCTGTAAAGCCTATCAGAAAAAATACAAAAGCCCACCCTTGCTGAGGTCTTTTCTGATATGGCTGTACTCCTACTTGATACCCAGATTATCTAATTTAAAGCTACGTCACTGTGGACAAGCTGAAGAACGCATTTCCTGGTACAATTACTATAATATAGCTACACTTCACTTCGGTACTCTTCTAATTTAAATACAATGCACACTGGCAACAGAGTACTTCTTTGGGAATGACTTACCCTATTTACCTAAACAAATTAATTCAGTAATTTCTTAAAGTTAGAAATCATTGTTAGAAATCATACTACTTATATTACAATACTGGGAGAATTTTTCAGTATACATGTAGACTAGCTGTTTTTGCCAAATGAAACTGCATTTTTCAAATGACAGTGGTTAGTTTTGGTGGTATATTTTCATTGAAAATTATTTGTAAACTTAGTAAAACAGTACTCCATTCTCTTATCTTACAGGCACATTCAATACAAACCAGAGTGCAGAGTCAGTCACTGAGCAATATAGTCTTTTCTGGTTATGTTATGGAAATTACTACACCCACTTTAGTTGATAAAGGAGAATGACTTCGCTGTTCATATAAGATTATTTTCTTGGCATGAAATGATGCTGTTTCACTGCAGGTTTGTATATGATGTATTTCTGCAGCTAAGCTTGCAGCTGAGTTTGGGGTTCTTTGACTTCTGTACAAGTCTCAAATTTTTAGTAGAAAACCAACATGCTATGAGTAAAAGCTGATCTTAGAATTTGAGTTTATCAGTGTAAATCTGGAGTTTAGGAATGAGAAACTAAGAATTAAAGGATATTTTACTCCTGGCTACTGTAAGAATCCTTTTTTCTCTGGGGCAAGTTTTCACTGAACCTCCTCATGTTTGATTGCTTAGCTGTGAAATATCTTGCTGCTCTCAGTATATGCTGCAATGTGTTACTGATTAGGTACCAGGGATACTGTGACGGAAGGTATTGTTACTATTAACTGAAGTACTCGAAGAAAATTAATCAGCAGCAATTTCATGCAGTTTATGGTATATTTGGTTTTCAGTTCTAGGTTTATCCTGTCACCTATTTTGCCATAGTACTTTCCGAAGCTGGTAATATAGCAAAGTGAAGAAGTAGGTAATCACATAGTTGTTTTCATAACATACTGCAGTTTGTTTGGCATTTGTAAGCTACAGTGTCTGACAGCAATTGGAAAATTCCTGTAGGCATTTTTCCCAGGGGCTAGGTTTGTTTCTGGTGAGCAACTCAAAGGCACAAGATCTGTTTGCCTTCTTACTGCAATGGGGACGGCACATTACCATCAGTCCTGATCCCTGAAAATACTGTAATCTAGGTTTACACTGCACGAAATCCCCTCTCGTGAATAAGATGAAAGCAGTTCATTTCCCATGAATAATCATTCCTCATCATTTATGTAAGGGGAACAAAGTGCCAAATCTGTCGCATGAAACAAATTATACACCAGGAGATTTTGACTGACTTCTCCAGATCACACCTTTAAAGCACCTCTGATAACAATGAATTCTGGTTGTTCCAGTGTGAACTGCATGGTGGTTCACAGGACGAATTAATACTCAACTATGTGCAGTCTGTACTTTGGATCTTTGATTTTGTATTGCACCGTAAGTATTGTAATCTTCCATATGACTTTGCAAAGCACACGTGATTGTATCATCTACTTGTCCACTCTAATAATCTCCAAGTCTTTGGGCCATTTTCAACTGCAGGGAGACAGAATCACAGAATCTTTGACAAAGGGGTTTTAGGTGATCATACATCCAACCTCTTGGTGAAAGAAGGACTATTTTCAGGTTATAATGTGTTGCTCAGGACTTTGTCTGGTCAACTTCCAAAAATTTCTGTTATAATTACATTTCAAAAATTTAATGAAATTTGTCATGTGGGTAGAAAGGTCAATATAAGTGGCATTGTCAAAGGAAAAGCAGATAGGGGCAGTTAATACACATTTTGCTTTGCTTCTGCTAGTCAGCTGATAGCTGATATTATTGTGTCCTACAAATGAACTGGGAAGAACGAACCTGTTGAACATATCAAGGAAACATTTTCCAACCAAAATAGGTTGGAAAATGAAAAAAAACCCATGTCAGTAAACAGAATTTTCATTTTTCAAATACTTTTCACTCATTAAATGTAGTTCCACTCCATGAATTCCACTAATTTTCACTTCCGGGCCTCTGAATGTCCCATTAGAGAAATAAAATACATGAAGGTTTATTGAGTGGGTGACTGGCATGCCAGTTGTCTAGCAATGGAAGACAAAAATCTTTCTAATGCAGTTTTACCTGCAGAATTTATTGCACTTTATCAAACACAACTGTCAATAAAAAAGCCTTAAAATATTTGATAGAATTTATTATATTACATCAGAGGCATTAACAAAGCAAACAGCTCAGACCAAATTTGGTTTTCGGACTGATTTCATTGCTGTTTAAATGGTAACTAGCCTCTAAGTATTAAAGAAAAATAGCTTTAAATGATAGAAATAAATCTCAATATAGAGGTAAAGGCTTACATTCGAACTACCCCAAGAAATCAGCTGTACATAAGCATGGTAACTGCGGTTTCTGCAAACCAGCACTGCATCCAGCAATACTTAGCAATTCATCACTATATATTCTTGAAAGGGAGAATGACATCAAAACCACTAAGTATTTCAGGGATCCAGTAATACAGACTGATTTCTTCTTATTTCAGATGTGGTTTGTTTAACTGACAAATTGGATTTTATTTCCTAGTCAACTATATCTTTCAATGACCGATCATCATCCAGCCCTGAAATAAATGTTACCTGATTAAAGTAGTAAAGGTTAAAACATTTAAAACACATGCTGCAGATCTCAGAAATCAAGTCAAGATGTGTAAGGGTAAGAATTATTAGAGGATTTATGAAATCCGCCCCGAACAAATTAATTCATCAGTTTAGCCAAAGGCCTGTCAATGAATTCAAGAGCTTTTCAAAAAAAGGAACATCTGTTGCATATCTAAAGGTTCTGTTTATATGTGAATGTAGTGGATTATTCTTTCTGAGGTGGGATACACAGTTTACATAAATGTATTTGGAAGTTAATTTGGAATTGCTCTCATGTCCTTGAGGATCAGGGGTAATCCATGGAGGATTCCAGCAATCACTAGTCCTCAAGCCTTTGGACTAATTGAGGAGAATTAGATCTTGAGTGAGGCTGCAAGATACATCCATAAATCTGGATAATGACATTGTCAAAACAACCTATTACAAGAGTTAATAGCAGCCTCCTTTTTTTTTTTTTTTTAAGAAATCCAGATTACACGGCTTTTTAGAAAGAAGGTGGAAGTCTTTCTCCCTTTTGTGGTCTTTCTGAGATGACATAATAATCCAGGCTCTCATTTGTGCTAACATTATGTACTGTACATTCTCATTCTGCTAAAGCTTAAATCCACTCAGCTAAAAGTATTTGTTTTACTGTCTGTTGTGAAAGGATGGTACTGATCAGCAAAATGCACATTAAGCAAAAGTTTAAGCAGTTTAAGTTTACTTCAAGTTAAGTTTAGTTTTTTTCTTCTGTATATCTACATAAATATTTTGTTATAAACAAACACCCCAGATTCTGTAGAAAACTGACTTGATTGTGCTACCTTGTAGTGGGTATGTTAAATTCATATACATACAAGTATAAATGAATATAGCCACCTACAACTAAGATTTTCTAATCTTTGTTTATTTTGGCTGAAGTATTCTTAGAAAACATTACACGAATGCACGTAAATGCAAACACTATTCATGCGCCATACGGAAGATGCAGAACCTCAAGACAAGAATTTGGCTTAGATCTCGCCTCTGCCTCATCTTTATGGTGGCTGCTGCTACTCAATTTATTTTTATGGCTCCAGTAGTTGTAGTAGTTAGATGATCAGTGAAGTCATAATAACAGCACATCTGTCTTAACACAGAATTATTCCCTCCCACCTGCACACATAGAACTGGGTACAAGCGACAAGTTAATCTCTTCTTTAAGACAAAAAAAGACATGTAATATGACTGACTGCCTGTGATAAGAATGCTCTTGGGAACATTTTTTTCTGCTATTTTTTTCTCTTTTAATTACACCTCTGACTGCAGATTTGGATTTTTTCCATGTCCTTTTTTTTTTTTTCGGTGAAAGTCAATGGACTACATTTGACAATTGGACTGGGGAGTCAGTTACTTGGGCCTTATACTTACAACCCATGGATGGAATCGGCCCCTAGGACTAACCCAGAAGGGACGGCTGAATTTGGAAAGGGCTGGTAAGCTCTGGACCGGCAGTAATCTTGAATGTTGTCAGAATACCCTGGTAAGCCTGTACAGAAGCACAAGCAATTGAATGCTGTATATTTTTGTCTTTCCCTTTGGCTTTTTTTTTTTCCTTTTGGCTTTATTTACTTACTATACTTAAAGCATGAATCTTCTTTGGTCTTGGAGGGCAAAATGAAGCATTCAGCATGAGAAAGCACCATGCTGAAGAAGGCAGGTCCATTGCTGAGTGCTGCCCTATGGCAGTGCAACTAACTTGATTACAAGTCTGCAAGCAATCATCCTCAGAAGCAAAAGTATTCTTCCAAACTCCAATAAATGCTCCCATTCCCTGGCCCTGGTCTGTTCCTTAAAATGCACTAGCAAAACCAGTAATTTAAACCTAAGTTAATAGCAAATATTACCAAAAGAATAAAAATCTGTTCTGTTTAAAAATAAGAAAAAAACATTAAGGTTGTGGTCCAATCCCAGAGCAAGACTGAATATTTGGGTTTTATTTGGTTTCAAGAATTATTTTATAATGAAGCCTACAACCTGCCTTTGAGATAAAGTAAAGCTAGGAAAAAACACTGATGTTTTTAACAGTAACAGTGATTCCTTTTGTAAGCTAAATTGTTTCTTTCTGTGGTTTATAAATAACTTATTTTATATGTGAAATCTTGAAAAAAATCTGGTATCAACTCAGAATTTACTGTATAAGGTGAATCACAAAAAATAAGAGAACAGTGCCATTCAAAGTAACTGAGAATTTGCTTACAGCTGAGGAAGCCACCTATGTTTGGACAGTAAGACTTAGCTATCATAGGATATGAATCAAGTTTACTATTATGTGGCTTTATTAAGCTTTAATTGTTGATACTTGCATTTGGAAGTCTTAATTACAAACTTGGAATGCGTGTCAATTTGTCTGCAGGTCAGTGACATAGCATATGCATGTACTGATAAATAAGTCCTTTTGAATAAATCTAACAGAGATGTTACCTATTACAATGATCGGATACCTAACAACAATTGTAAGTGACAGTAACTAAATAAAAGGCATGCATGGCAACTTTTTTTTTCATTAAATATATAATGTGTTTCTGGTGATTTCTTTGAATTAAATTAACTTTAAATATAACTGGCTTAATAATTTCTTTGATGCTTTAGAAATCATATAATGGCATTTCTCCTATTTTATCTTCAACATTATCAATAAGCATACACTTGGACAATTGGAAAAGTCTACCAGTAGTATTGCTAGTATTGTGATTTGTTGCTGGTGTCACAGAAAGTTAGAAAGTTGGGATTTTGTTTGGTTGACGTCTTTTTGGTCATGGTTTCTTTCTTTTTTTTTTTTTTACATAACAGTAAACATTGGGCAGGGGCACAGATTTTCTCTAAATCAAAAATATACTTTGCAGTGCAGTTCCTGTTATGTTATGAAACGTCTCTGTGCTTTGGTTACTGGTTTAATATATTTGTTATATTGAGAGCTGATTCAGCAGAAATAATCTCTGACATACTGGTCCCAGACGTTTGTGGTTTCTGGCACCAACAGCACTATGATCCTCCTAGTAAAAGAGGTTAACTGACTTCAGAGTTGGGGAAAAATTCCCCAGGAACAAAAATACCCCTGCCTTCCTCATGAACACGCATCATTCTTACATGCTTTAGGGGAACTGACTGGTGAATTGTTTGACAAGCCCCCAGTTTAGCTTTTCTAGCTGCAGTTTACATCTTTAACATATTTGTACACAGCTATAATATTCTGCTAAAAACTGCCACTTCATCAAGTTACCCTGTTTTGCTAGATGTGTTGCATAGATAACACAAAGAAGAAACACAGGAAATAACTGGTATAAAGCACTGCATTCTACTCACAGTATTGGAATAGGATTTTTTGTTTAAACAGGAGTCATCTCTTTTTAACAGAGCTTCAGAGATGCTTATTAGGATCCCTTTGTGTGTGTGCGTATGTTTCTGCCTTTTTCCTCAAAAGTGTAACACATCAGGTGTTACACAATCAGATCACATTTGCATCTTATCTGCTTAGGAGGTTTTAAATCATGAGTTGCTTATCTCTTGAGGACAGCTTACCATGTTACACCCCCCAAAAAAAGAAAATAAAAACCCATGTCTTTACAGTTTTAGTCTTTTTTTCCTCTCTCTTTCTGCATGTGTGGTGCTTTTAAGTCTTTCCCTTCATGCTTTGCCGTCAATCAAAACTCAAAAATGTGAAATCAAACCTGAGGAAGCAAATACTTTTTATTTTTTCCTCAAGGAAAAAAGGGATTACGGGAACCAAACTCAACTGTAATCTCCATAAACCATTTCTATGACTACTACTCCTAATGTAAAGCTCTGTTCCATTTCTGAAATAATTTTTATTTGTAAAGTGAAATGTGTAACACATAATAAAAGATCCTCTGAAGAACAATTACGCTGATTTGGTTTAACCAGACCCAGACCGTAACTGAGACTGGTCCACAAGCCTTTCGAATGTTCACATATTTTTCTGAAACATTCAAAACTGCTCTACACAAATATCTGCTACAAATCCAATGGAGCTGACAAGCCTCATTATCCAGTTCCCACTCCAGGCAATCATGAAATCTGAGTGTTGCTGACATGATCCATTTATATACAATATTTATTTAAGGACAAAACTTTACATTTTCCTCAAGTCACTCTTTAACCAGACACTCGAAGGAAATGAATCAATACTTCATAACACTTGTGGAATCAGTCTCTCAGGTTTATTCAAGCTGAGTAACACATCATCTGGCAGACAAACTTTAAAGGACAATTTTGCAGCAGGTTATAAGAATTATACTACCCTGGCTTCTAAGAGTTAGTAAAATTTAGGACTGGCTAGATTCTTTTTCAGAATGAGTTAACAATACAAGGGGTATCTGATTTATTGAGGTAAACTCTCAAGGTGTTACCCATTTTTTATGTGTTGTGCACACATTAAAGTGTTGTGCAGCATTTCCAGACATCCTCAGTTAGCATTTTCAAGCTTTTATTTTACAACTGACGATACAAAAGAGAAGAATGACTTGAAGATCTTATGAGTCATTAAGAATAACTGGAAGATGAGACTGGAAATATGCATATAGCTAGGTAAGCACTGGTGCCATGTCTTTTGGCGTGAGGTTACAGGGAAAACGGGACTCTGGCTAATCAATCTGCCCGTATTTAAAGCTCTTAATTTTTAAATAATAGACAGCATAAGCACTTAGCCAGAACTCAGTTTGTCCTACAGACTTCAAAGAATCACAGAAGGGCTGAGGTTAGAATCAAAGAATGACATAATAGTTTGGGTTGGAAGGGACCTTTAAAGCTCATCTAGTCCAACCTCCCTGCAGTGGGAAGGGACATCTTCAATAGATCAGGTTGCTCAAAGCCCTGTCCAACCTGACCTTGAATCTTTCCAGGGATGGAGCACCTACCACCTCTCTGGGCAACTTGTTCCAGTGTTTCACTCATTGTAAAAATTTTCTTCCTTATATTTAGTCTGAATCTTCCCTCTTTCAGTTTAAAACCATTGCTCCTTGTCCTATTGCAACAGGCCCTGCTAAAAAATTTGTCACCATTCGTTCCAGAACCTAGAGCAGGTTGTTCAGGCCTAAGTTCAGTTGCGTTTTGAATATCTCTAAGGATGGGGATTCCATGACCTCTCCGAGCAATTGTGGCAGTGTGTGGCAGTGTTTGGCCACCCTCACAGCTTTCTCTTATATTTAAATGGTATTTCCTGTTTCAATTTGTGTGCATTGCCACTTGTCTTGGGTGCCAATGAGAAAAGTATGGCTCCATCCTCTTTATAGCCTCACATTAGGTATTTATACCTACTGACAAGATCAAGATCATCCCTGAGACTTCTCAAGGCTACACAATCCCAGCTCTCAGCCTATTCTGGTATGGTCAGATGCTCCAATCTATTCATCTTCATGGTCTTGGACTTTCTCCAGTACATCCATGTCTTTCATGTTATGGGGAGCCAAGAATTGGATGTAGCACTTCAGATGTGGTCTCACCTGGGCTGAAAGGAGGGGAAGGATCACCTCCCTTGACCTGCTGGGCAATGCTCTTCCTAGCACAGCCCAAGATACTATTAGCCTCCTGTGCTGCTGGGGTGCACCATTGACTCATGGCCAACTTGCAGCCCACCAGGACCCACAGGTCGTTTTCTGCAAAGCTGCTTTACAAACAGTTGACCTCCAGCCTATACTGCTGCATAGGGTTATTCCACCCCCGGTGCAGGACTTTGTTGAACTTCATGAGATTCCTGCCTGCCCATTTCTCCAGCCTGTCACAGTCCCTCTCAGACAGCAGCACGAGCATCCAGTCTGTCAAACACTCCTCCCAATTGTGTAGCATCTGTAAACTTGATGAGGATACACTTTGTCCCACCATCCAAGTCACTAATGAAATGGCCAGTACTGCCTCCAGTATCAGACCCCAAAATACTCCACTAATAATGGGACTGCAGCTGGACTTTGTGCTTCTGATAGCAGTACTTTAAGCCCTGAAGTTCAGCCAGTTTTCAATCCACCTCACTGCCCATTTACCTAGCCCATACTTTATCAGCCTCTATATAGAGGATGTTATGGGAGAAAGTGGTGAAAGCCCTATTGAAGTAAAGATAAACAACATACACTGCTCTCCCCTAGCCCACCAAGCCAGTCATTTCATTGTAGAAGGTTAATGTGTTGGTCAGGCATGTGTCTGATCTCCTGAATCCAGGGTTATGATCCTGCTATTTGTCTTGTTCCCCTCCCTCAAGATCCTGGACTGTACCATCTCATGGTCGCTACAGACCAGACAGAGCTCCGTGTATCCTTGCTGCTCTCACATAAAACACCAATTCTGCTCCCCACTGCCCTGGCTCATCCTTCCTGGTCCAGCTCTGTCCGCAGCAGCACTCCAGTCATGTGAGCTCTCCTGCCATATCTCTGTGATTGCAAAGAGCCTAGCCCTGCAGCAGCACACAAGGGCTCAAATGTCCCTTCTTTGATCCCTGTGGCGTGTGCACTAGGGTACACACACTTCAGAGAAGCACCATTGGCCTGATTTCCACAAAGAACTCTGAGAGTTTATTGAATACTGTTAATGAGTAACGTGTAAAATACTGTGGCAAACGAACTGCTGGAGAGACAAATGGCCTTCCAAAATGTTAATTTAGTGCACAGTACATTACCGAATTTCTCTTTGTAGCACTTTTAATGCCACCATGCTTAATTAATACCACTGAATTGAACCACCTCTTCTTTTTTCTAGTATAGACTTAAACAACTGACTTTCCTGCCTTTTCAAAAATTTTATGTGCTTTCCTTGGGTTTCAGTTAGACTGAGAATCACTAGCTTACTTTGTTTTCAGACATACTGACTGTGGAGGATGCTGTAAATGTAACTAAACTGCCCTTTTTAGATGCACATCAGTTAATTCATCTCTTCTCTCTGTCAAAGAAGAGTGAACAGGAAGGCCACAATGTTACGTGTGAAATGCTTTCAGGGATATAGCACATATTTAAAAAGTGCTTATCCCTGCTATCCTATTCATTTTGGTTGTTATCTGAGCCTAACACTTCTCTTATGAAGTCTAAACTAAGTCAAATAGGAGCAGAGTTCAAATTTTCATATGGAGTTTGGATATATTCAACTTTCCAGTAATGGCAACAGCTTTTCAAAATGAAATCCTTTTACAAACCTTTCCCTGCAGAAACATGGTGTGAGATATTTTTGACATCCTAGCAAACAACTTCTACCCTGAGCTAGAAAGATTTCCTGGAAGGACTTTAATGCTCCAAAAACTTTGAAAGATACATAACAGAACAAACTAATTCTCTGACCTTGGAAAACTGAGCCTGGTCCTAATCCTAGTGAGCCAGCTTGTTTTCTACCTTTTTTTCAAAGTGGAATAAAGATACAGAAACTTCTTGTAATCTGTAAGAGGAATTTTAATGGTCAAACTACCTGTTGACATGCTAACCAACTGCTCATCTTAAGGGTGTGTTGCTCCCTTTGTTCTCCCTCTTTAAGGGAAGAGTTACAAGAGTGTACCTAACTGTAATGGGGACTCATCCTAGTGCCTTCACTGGGATTTTCAGGTGCAATTCTGTTTCCAGCTAAGTTGCTGAGGTTTTACCACTGACATAAAAGCAAAACGGGATCCTTGGAGTGTAGGCAGATTTTTACTGCCTGTTTATTAGAAAAATTACAAGTGTTTAAGCAAGAATTTAATCTGTTTCTTATTTCCTTCTATTGTGAAGTCATAATATTGTATTTGTGACTATAAAATAACAGCTGTACTCTGCATGAAAGAGTCCTTATTAAGCACAAATATCTTGGCAAGAATCAAATGCAACATAGTATTCATTAAATAAACACCTTGTGGTATAAACACTCATTTATCTTCAAACATGATCCAGTTTAAAGCTTGCCTTAGAATGAAAGCCAATATTCTCACTGATTTTTCTAAGATGCTCTGCAGGCTGAGGTGTATTAAACATATGAGTTTATGGTACAGTTATATTGTGTTTATTTTGCCAAATTTTTAAAATCTGAAACGTCATTCTGTTTTCAGCTTTCTTTTTGTGATGGTGTAGTTCTTGCACATTCATTTGGAACGTTAAGTGCAGTTAAGTGCTTGACTACATGTATAATTTTAAAACAATATAATTTATTGGTTCTATATTACTTTTTATTTTTGAACAACCTTCACCAGCATATATGGTGCCTGATATTCATCTAGTTTATTGTTGCAGCAACTGTATTAGTGCCTTCATGCCTGCTATTCTCCCATTACTCTAATACAGCTGGCTAATCAAAACCCATACATCTTTAATTAACTTCTGTCAGAACAAAATTCTGGCTAACAGCACAAAACTTAAAGAAGCAACTAAACACTGCTACAGGTCTTCATTACTCTTAGAGCAGGCAGGTAGCTGCCTGCATGTCAGCTGCATGCAGAAACAACCCGTAGACCCATGAATTAGAAAATTTATTGCCTTGCCTTGTTTCTGAAAATATTGTAGGATGTAGAATTTTGATTAGCTAGTCTTATTATCCATTATCATTGTACGCAATTTTACTGCACAAGCCCAAAAGGATGTTTTCTCTCTAATGCTTAATCCCTCCTTAACATGTCATTAAAACAATTGAAGTTATCACATAATTACAGTGACAAGAGATTAATCCCAAACTTGTGTCTCCTGCATTAAAAAAATAATCAAAGCTGCTTTAAAAATAGATCTTGCATGATATTTATATATTCTTAATTTTTTTAAGTGGTACTATTTAGTATTGCGCTATTAACTGCATGTTAAAGCATGTTGACAAAGTAATAGCAAGGATCTGAGAACTCATGCCCTTCATGTAGCATTCTATTAAATTGCTACCGAGGTTCAAGGCAATCTGGATAGATTACTTGGCGGGGCTGAATTTTTTCAGCAAGAATAAGATGGTTGTTACTGATTGAGTTTATAATTTGCAAAGTGTTACTGCATCCAGTTAAACTCTTCTGGAAATGGACAGAGGTTGAACATGGGCCCCTCTTTGCTTCAGCCCTTTCCCCAAATGTTAGATTTTGCTGCATCTCCAGTTTGCACCATGCTGGAGAAAAGGAGACTCAGGAGAGACCTTATGGCTCTCTACAACTACCTGAAAGGAGGCTGCAGATAGTTGGGGGTTGGTCTCTTCTCCCAAGTAAACGCCGACAGGACAGGAAGACATGGCCTCAAGTTATGCCAGGGGAGGTTTTGATTGGATATTAGGAAAAACTTCTTCACTTGAGGGTTATCAAACATTGGAATAGGCTGCCAGGGAAGCGGTGGAATTGCCATGCAGGAGGTATTTAAAAGATGGGTAAACATGATGCTGAGGGACATGGTTTAGTGGTGATTTTGGCAGGGTTAGGTTGATGGTTGGACTCGATGATCTGCAAGGTCCCTTCCAAGCTAGACAATTCTAGGGTTCTATGCTCCCATCACCCCACCGCAGCCAACTCCTCTCTACCATGCCAGAGGCAAGGCCACTGTTTGCAAGAGCATCACTTCCACCTTCTGTTGCACCTACTGTTCTCCCTGCTTCCTTACCTGCACAATTTCCTAGAAAACAACTGCAGATCCCGTTTTTCCCCTCTCCTCTGCAGACTGGTACAACGTGCGGCACCAGGAGGAAAATCAGTTGCAGTATGGGTAGTACAGGTCAAGATCCCACCATGCCAGCTGGACTAGGGGCGCTCCACGCAGGCGCTACATTCAGGGCCAACTACCGTGGTCCGGGACATCTGCCCCGTGCCACAGGCCCGTACACCACCACCACCACGCGCACCACACTCCACCTCCGCCGTTTCTGTGTGGAAAAACAACTTAATTTGGGGGGTACAACACGGCGCCGCGGCGCCCTCCCGCGTTACTCCCGGCCCTGCGCCGGCCTTTCCCGGGGACTCGCCCCACCAGCGCCCACGGCCGCCCTCCGGGCCACAGCACCGCATCTACCGGCTGCCCCGCAGGGCTTCGCCACAGCCGGGACCCCGGGCGGGACCGGGACACGGACAGTGACAGGCCGCCAAGACCCGTCCCCTCCCCACCAGCCTCTCGCGACACCTCCAGCAAACCTCGCGATACTTGGCGCTCCTCCCCCTTCACCGCCGGCTCCTTGCAGCCCGCGGCCCTTCCGCGCCGATCCTCTCGCTGCGCCCGGCCTGGGGACCGGCTGCGGCCCAGCCTGCCGCGGCGGGGCGGGGGCCAAGGCGCCGCTCGCCCCCGTCCCCGGGCACTGTTCCTGCCCACCCGGTCCTGATCGGGGCCGGCAGTGGCGCGGCGATGGAAGGGCAGGCGACGGTTTCCCTATCTGACAGGCCGTGAGGTGCCCCCCTGGGCCTCCTCAGCCCCTTCCCTGCTGTGCCTTGCCCCTGGGGGAGCGTGTGGCCTCCAACGAAGGGGTGTGGGCGGTAGACGGGCCCGTGGTCCCCCTGCTGTGGCGGTAGGCCCCCAGAGCGGTGGGCTCGGCTGGCTTCTGGTCCCCAGCTGCCCCCGGGTACCCCCGCCCCCGGGCTCCGTGGGGCCTTGCACGGCCATAAGTTAAAATGTGTGATGGTGTCTCAGGTAAGCATCTTCCGTGTGTCTTTGCAGAGCGATGTTCAGGCGCTAATTGCTTATTCACGCTTGCCCAGATGGAAAAGAGGGCAGGTGTGGAAGCTGCTGGGTATGGCTCTGCGCACATCTCTGTGCCACGGTGCTGTGAGGCCTTGCCGAACAGCGAAGCTGAAGTGTGTGTGTGTGAGAAGTCTGGCAGTGTATACATGTTAGAAACGTTCAGTGAGAAAACTCTGGTTTTGTTTCTCAGAAACATATGAGTGTGTTTCTTGGGACAGGTGGAAACACGTGGTTAAGTGGACTCAAAGCATTTTAGAGCTTTTTTTTAGCCTCTCTTGTTTAACAACTTTGTAGTTAAGCTTTGAATTTAAGAAGGGCAATGCTTTTCTTTAGTATCCTTGAATTTTGCTGTTACAATCGTTTTTTAGGGTGTAAAAAAAACTGCACTCTGCATTAAGTGGACAAACTTCAACAGTTATAAAGCATTCATGGAACTTTTGCTCTTTTTTTTGTGTAGAGGAGTAGTTGAAATCAGCAAATGTGTGACAGTAGGCCATTAGCAGCATGATTTAGTACAGTCAATATGGCACATTTTTTTCAACTGTGGTAAAAGGTGTAAGTATAACCAAGCATCTTAAATACCGTCTTTTTTCATTGATGGGAAGTGGCCTGTACCCATGCTATGAAGCCCAAGAAGTTAGCGAATCAGGCTAGTTAAAGGAGCAATTCTTGCTTTGGCTTGGACAGCACTATTTTCTGGGGTCTTGCAGCAGTGGTGTCCTTAATGCCATTACTTTTCTTCCCCTTTGTTTCATTCTCTTGTTTACCACTAGGTTTGCAGTTTGGTAATACTGAACCTGTTATCCCACTTTGCACCTGGAACCCTGATTCTGAGAAGTCATATGCAATTCATTAAACTCAAGTAAATGCTTAGTTAAAAACAAAGGCACTGTCATCTTAAATTGTGGTTTTAACTTGAGTGTCGTTAATCTCATGCGTCACTTCAGATATTACTGTGAAAGAAAATAATTATGGAAGTGCTTTCTTATTTTAAACGTTGTTTTGCATATTTAACAGTGCTGCCTATAGCTGGTTTCATTTTTACAGTCTTCGAGAAATTGCTCAAGAACTTAGCTGCTACTGGGGGAAGTTCATGTGCACGTTTTTTTGCATAGATTTGAGCATGTGTGAGAGAGTACAAATGCCTTAAACTTTAAGAGATTAGATATGTATTATTTGTTGAACATACTGTCTGTACTTCACCCTTTGCCTCAAAAAGATATGTTTGAGCTTCAAGTCTCTGAAAAGGTTGGTGGGAATGGCTGAAGGTATGGAGCAGCTTATGTACAGGTCACAGAGTGTGAGGTTGAAGTTATCAAGGATGATGGGGGGCGTTATGAAAGACATCTGAAAAATTATAAGTTTAACCTAGAGGTCATGGTTTATGATCTTGTTAATATAAGAACTAATGGGCCATTAGGTTATGGGATCCAAGTTTGTAGCAGGCAAAAGGTTGTCAAGTATTGGAGAGCAGACCTGCGAAATTCATAGTCAGAAGACACTGAATGCAAAAAATCTGCATGCGTTGAAGGTGGAATAGAGCTACTTGAAAAAGAGAAGTCCACTGGTGTTTGCTAAATGAGCAAACCACACCTGACCCAGGACATCTCTGTAGCAAAAAGAATACTTTAAGGACAAAGAATTTTAGAAGAGAGGTATTCTTTATGCTTGTGCAGTTTTTATTCTTACCTGGATATCAACTTATGGCCAGTGCTGGTTGCAGAATAGGGGGTTACATGAATGTTTTTCTTTTAGTGTATATAATTTAGTAATTTTTTAAAAATTACGTATGATTATCACTGATTTAAGTAGTATGTTGTGGAGAATAATCCTGTGAGCGTACGCTTCCGTGACCTCAGGAACTAGTGAGAAGAACCTATCTTCTCCATGAGTTTTTTGCACTGACACATAAAAATGGGGCAAAGTGGCATTTCTTGCCTTCAGGACTTCCTCTTTTCCTTTCCTCCGAAAAGTAGCTGGATTAAGGCACACAGAAAGGTGTACTAGTACTGATCATAGTTACAAAGTACTTGCCCTGATGCAAAGTTGTCTCTCTTGCTCCTTCCCATAAAAACTTTAGGTGCCTCTCACTGCTGCAGATAATGACTTTTTCAGAAGTGGCAGAACTTATTCCAACAAATAAATAAGAAACAGTGAAAGTTCTGAAATAAATCATGCGTGTTCTTCTCTTTGTTTTGGGATGGCTTAGCAGGGTAAGGTTGGAAATTGTTTCCACAAACACAAAAGGCCAACAATTCCTCAGCTCAGATCTGGAAAACTTTGTGTGCAACTGTTATTTACTATGCCTTATCTTTTACTGTGAAGAGTGAAGGCCCTGTTTTTTCTGATAGAGCTATTTTGTTGGGTTTTTCTTTGTCAGTACAAAGTGGATTCATTGGACTCTGATACACTGCTGTTATTGTCTTCCACTTTCTCTGTTAGCAGCATGTATATACCATTTAAAAAATCTTTGTACATGAAATGTGAAACTGAGATAGCTGAAAATGAAGCAGTTCAGTCACCTCTGTTGTTAATGGTTTGGCATGCTGTATTAAGGCCGTAGTGAGACCACATAGAAGAACAGATTTTGACAGTTCCAGAATGGACAGCCATATAAGCAGTTTACTGAGTAATTAGGCACGTTGATGAATGATATAGGCAAATGATATGCTACTAATTGTTCTTAAAGTACAGTTCTGATGTTTCTAAACATAAGTTTTTTTTTACCTGTTCCAGACTTTATTAGGAGAAAGGTGATGGTTTCCTATGTGATTATATTTGTAGCTGCGGTACTAGATTCAGGTAGATCAAAAGTGTATCTAATATAGAAGGCCTTTTTGACCAGTTCACATGGTCAGTTAATTGGACACTAAACCTGCAGGCATCATCTTATAGGTGTTTGACTGTGTGAAGCCACTGTGAAACAAATATGTATCAGAATATGGCTTTTACATGAGTTTTTTTCCTATATACTTTCAGATATTTATAAAATAACAGCACTTCAGCAAATTATAATTTAATATCTAACTCAGGATTTTGTTCTAAACAGTAATCAGTATCTTAATTGTAATGCTGCCTTCTCTAATCAGTATTGTAACTCTGCTGCTACCTTCAGTAAAATCTTTTAAGTTGTATGCATTTTGTCAAATAAATTTATATCCAATGTTTTATTATGTGACAGAATTAAATACTTTCTACATTTGGCCAGTTTGTCACTATGTGTGTTTGTTTGTTTTGGTTTTTTTTATAGAAAATTGGCATATTGGGGAAAAATGCCTTGCCCCTTGTCTTGAGAATGGGAAACTTCATGAAGGAAAAATATCCTCTATTGAAAAGGACAAGAATGGAAAATCATTTGCTGTTGTATCATTCTTGGAGTCTGAAGAAAGGAAAATACTAATAACTAAACTTCGTAGAATTGAAGCCAGTAAAGGATCCTGGAAAAGCTTAATATTTGATGATGGTGATCTGGAAAAGCCTTATTTTCCTGACCGAAATCTTCCATCTCCTGCAGTTCCTTTTAAATTATCTGACAGTGGTGATATTATCCCATATACAATCAATAGATACCTGCGTGATTATCAAAGGGAAGGAGCCCAATTTCTGTATGGACACTATGCTAATAAAAGAGGATGTATTCTTGGAGATGATATGGGCCTTGGCAAGACAATACAGGTATTCTTTTTTGATTTTTACACACTGAGAGAACAGGTAATTTTTTGGGGGATGGATTTTCTGTGAGATGTAAATCTTTTTAAAAAATAATGTATTTAAGAAAGGGCATTTCAGTGAAGCTTAACCTTCCTTTTCTATTGTGGAGTTGGAGGAGGCAGGATGTGACCATCCAGGACAGCACTTAAAGCTGGGAACCATTGTTGTGTTTGAGATTCACTTCTGACCTGCCACAAAACTGGGTTGTGAACCCTTTTAGTGTAAGCACAGGCAGTTATGGTAGTTAAAATGTTAGTATTCATTTTATGTTGAATGTACTTTGAGGATTGCTACCTGTGCATCATGAAAGTGATTTGCACAGAAGTATGCTAAAACCACTTACAGCTCTTATCTGACTACAGCTCTTTAAATGTGTTTTTCCTTTTTTCCTTGGGAACCAGTAGTTTGACTGTACTGGGAACGAGAAGGAGCAGACACATTTACTCCCATCTCTGGAAAAAGTGCATAGATGTTCCATGTTATTTTTATCGGTCTTTTGGAAATACAATTTGGGTTGATGAAAGGATGAAGTGTAACTGGATTTTTCCATTATGCTTTGAATCAGTGTGGCCCAACCGATTTATTTATTTTACTAAAACTGGGGGGGGGGGTTATGTTTGAAAATTCTTTTTAATCTGTCTGGTTTTAAGTAAGCAGCATGAATCTATGCTGGCTAGTCTTTGTCCCCCTCTGTCATGTGTCAAATGGAAGCTTATTCTTACACTGACAAATTCTGGCTGTAGTGTGTGTTGCCCTTCTATTTAGGAGAATGTTGACAGACACCCATCAGTGCAAAGAAATGTTCTGTAGCAAACTTGACAAAAGGAGTGAGTAAACTGAACTGGCAAAACTTCTCTGGACAGAGCATTTAAAGGTGCATCATAGGTTTGTATAGCTGACAATGATCTGTTAACAGATGTTTATTAAAACTAAACTGCATCCTTTTACCTTATGTTTTACCTAACCTTGGCCATGTTTCTTGTCCATGGCAGTTTAAGAACTTGGTAGTTGTGGAAGTTTATCTCTGCTCAGAACAGCAAATGTCCAATTTCATATAGTAAGAAGCATCTTTATGAGATACAAGTAAACTGAGTGAGGGTGGTGGTGTGGAATTGAGTTTTCTTGCTTCTGTTTCTTATATTTTTTGAATCTCAGAACTGATCCTGTAAAGACCTGGTCCCATTTATCACACTGACTGTGTTATTGTGTGGAATTCACATCTGATTGTTATTTCTTTTAATAACAGTGTCAAGTTTGCAGAAGAAAGGTAGAAGTTTTAAAGAATACCTTGTGTATTTTTTGTAAAACAGTTTTATGTTTTTCAAGTTCAGTACAGGAAAGGCAGTTCAGTGGATATGAAGTAAAAGAGGATTTCACTTGTTTAGAAAAGATTAGTATGTATGAAAGAATAAATATTAAACTTCATCAAGTAGCAAGTAACTGATTTAGTTTTATAGAAAATTTGTATCATGTTTGTCAGTTGGCTGAACCCTATTCTTTCTGAATTGTAGGTTGATTTATCAGATAGACTTTTCTAGAAAACTTTTGCATTTTATTATTCTTTGTACTTCTGAACTCACTTTTGCTTAAATGGCCTGACTGTGTGGCTCTTTCATTTCAAGGTGAAGTTGAGGTGGAGGCAAGTAGAATAATGTTGATTCTTAACATGATTGCAGTAAGTTAAAGTTTCCTATTAAGGTCTTTAGGATTGCTTCCTGCTTTTTCTGGAAGAGCCAAAGGTTTCTCAGCAGAGTTGCCTTTTTACAGCCTTTTGCTATTGTTACAAATTTGTGATGCATAATTCTTCCAAAAATGGAGGATCTGGAGGACACATGGAGATTTTGTGTTCAGTTGAATTTTATTCTTATTCTTGAAAGGATTTTAAAAAAAATTCAAGTCAAACAACATGTGCAACTTGCAGTTCCTCTCAGCCTTAGTTTATATGAAAAATTATGTATTAAAATGTTTGGTTTTCTTTTCTTCTGCATGTCTCTTTCCCACCCTGTGGCCCCATATGTGAGGGGTTTCCTCTGTCTTCTGCTCATCTACCTTTACTCTTCTCAGGTGTTTTTCCTGCATTTCTGCACTCCTGGCTGGTTCTTTTCCTAGCATCGCTAGAGGGAGAAAGCTGTGGAAATTTCCTTTTGTTTGGAAATCAGGAGATGACAGCTTTACATATGCCCTGCTATGAGCAGCTGTGTAGCAGCTGCAAAAGGAAGTGGCTGGAGCTGTCTGCTGAGAGTAAAGGGGGGCCTGTTGAATTTTCAAAAGAAGGGTACCTCTCTGATGATGCATCTGGTTCTTGCTGCTGCTTAGTCCCGTGGATACAAAGTGGGGTTTATGGGTTTGAATGTTCTGGCTAGATATCTCTGTGCCTTTTTCCTGTTTTGGAATACCATGGGAGCTGCTTGGAATAGCCTGTGCTGAGATGTTTGTCTGCACTGTGATGCAGTATAGTAAGTGTCTCCTCATAATCAAAGGGAAATCACCTTGACTGGTTTGAGGCAGATAAGAGAATATAGGTGCAAACATAACAGAGAGAACTGGTTTCAAGTTAACAACAGGAATTGGAAGGAATGGAACATACAGAAAACGACATATTAGTAAAAAACTCTAGTTTAAACCTCTTCTACCTTTTTCAGAAGTAGTGTTGGGTATGTGGTTAGCAAGTATCTCTTCCTTCTGTTTTATCATCAAAGGCTCAAGTGCCTTGAAAATGGAAGAAAATTGCAAGGCAATGCATCATCCCCAAATTTTGTTGACTCGTTCATAATCTATTCTGTATTTTTGGGACTCCTCCACTTAGATTGGAGGGTGAAAGAGTAAAATAGAGCAATTAATTGCTCTTATTATGAATTCAGGATTCTCCCAAGGGAAGGGGTTCCCATGGGAACAGATTGATTTAAAATAAACAAACAAGCACCAAAAAAACAATTCCCCCAAATCCCCTTTTTAAATATCATCCAAGTTTTTGTCCTAAATGCTTATTTTCAGTGAAACTACTTCATTTTCTGTTTGCATTTTTCTAAATAATCACTGAGATTTGCTTTCTTTCTCAAGGTCATTTCATTTTTGGCTGCAGTGTTGCACAAAAAGGGAACACGTGAAGATATTGAAAATAATATGCCAGAATTTTTACTGAGGACAATGAAAAAAGAACAAAAGTGCAACCCCAAGAAGGTACAGCTTTTAGTGATACAAACTTAAGGATTTTGGTAAAAGCAATACTTGGATTTTTTTGTTTGTTTGCTTTAGAAGTTTTTTATGTATATTCATTTTTTATATTCAGTTACTTAGGTAAATTAGGGGTTCATGGCCTTCCTGTTAGTGTTTGGGAATCCTTCAGTTTTCCAGATAATCATAGTGCATTATCTGGCCTTTATTGTCTAATCTGTTAACACTGTTGATCTGCACTAACAAAGAACATTTGGAAATAACCTGGATGAGATTTTTGGCTAGAGTACTTTGAAAAGCCAATGTCAGTGAGTAGAAGATTATATTTTTGTGTGGTTGTGTTTCTGAAGTGCAAAAAGCACATTTGTATATATTAACGTGATATTTAAATAATTAAGGCAAATGTATGTATTTGGAAAATTTATTGCTAATGTTGTTGTGACCTCGCATATTTTCTTGAATGACTGTAATAATGTCAGAAGTAATGCTGACTGATAATCTAGGTAATTAAATACAGCAAATAAAGATACATGACCAAGAGAAATGTGAAGATCATTTTAATTTTACTTACCACACAACCCATGCAATTTCTTTTTTCCATTGCTACTTTTATTTTATTGGAATAATTGGAATATTTAACTGGAAGAATGGTTCACAGGACACTAGCTTTGTGAATAAGGGGTACAGGTTCCTAAGGAAAGATAAGCAGAGAAGACGACATGAAGGGTTAGCACTTCATGTGAAAAAAAAAAAAGGAATGCTTCTGACTGGGAATAAGAGAAGAATTTAACTTTGAGGACAATTAAGTATTGGAAAAGGTCACAGAGAGGTTGCGGACCACCCCATCCTTGGGGGTTTTGAATACCTGGGTAGAGAAAGCCCTAAATGTCCGAATTCAGCGTTGCCCCTGCTTTGACCAAGAAGCTGGACTAGAAACTTCCTGAGATTCCTTCTCACCTAATTGATTTTATTATCCTATGATATTAAATGAGTTGTAAGAGCTGTCTTAAATTTTTAAACCCTTTTCAGGTCTTTCTGTTTTGAAGTCATATATTGATTAGACTTGTGGATGGAAGGAAGCTGCTTACCCTCTACATCCTTTTCTTTTCTGCATGTGTAAAACATTTTATGGTATACAGATGCTACAAGGAAGCAAAGTGATAGTGTCTCATGTCTTATTGCAGTTGTTAGAGTATAATTTGAGTAACTTGTACTACTTTGGTAGCTTTTGTAGTATTACAGTGTTTTTCATCTGTACTGTTTACATAATCTGAGTAAACTGATTAACTTTTGAATTTATATTGGCTCTTCAGATATTTTTCTATACTGTGCTTTGAAGTGACAAATTAAACAATTCAAACTATAAATAGGTAAAATAAATCTCAAGATTTTTACTTTCCTTATCAAGAAAGTGCTATGTTGTTGTTTTTCAGTAATAATATAACAGCTATTTGTTTTCAGACTTTCCTCATAGTGGCCCCTCTTTCAGTGCTATACAACTGGAAGGACGAGTTAGACATGTGGGGGTACTTTAAGGTCTCTGTCTTACATGGCAGTAAGAAGGATGATGACTTGAGTCGCATCAAGCAAGGGAAATGTGAAGTTGCCCTTACAACGTATGAGATACTTCGCCTGTATTTGGATGAATTTAACAGGTAATGATTTTTCTACACACAGAATTTTAACTGTTTGTCTAATTTTGCTTTCTTCTTTGCAAGTACTTATTCTTTCTATGTAATGTATTTACTGTTAAATCCAGTGACTCGTGTTGAAGAAGAGAATCTGATTTAACTGTCCTTGGATAGTTTACCCTATACTACCTTTGTAGTGGGATGCTTGGGAGACATTTGAATAGTTTTCATAAAGCTAGTTTGTGCTCTTGACACGTTCATGAAGTGTTCTCTAAAAGATGCAGGAGTTGCCTACGTGAAAACTGGTAGTGGCTAAAAGATATGGAGAAGATATTTCTATCTTTCAGTGCAGTGTAAGGAGAACAAATTACGGAATTTCAAAATGTTCAAAAGGTATTTTCATTGTTATTTGCACTTTTCAGCAGCTTGATGAAGTTCTTGAGTCCTAAAAACTTTGAGATACAAGATGCGTATGTGTGTCCCTGTGTATAGTTTTAAATACCTGATGGATTTACCAGAATCAAGGCATTTCTGACAGCAGATTGTATTAGAAATCCTACTTTATTTGCTCCGTATCTGTCAGCCTTTTCAAACTAGGAGTGTTGCCTTTGGCTGTGTTCAGAAGTACTTAGCCTGTCATCTGATCGTAGTGGTCCTCATTTCTTAGGTCATCTTGGAAGTAAGGTACCAGTTGCATGAATAGCTAGCAGTAGCAGCCTGCCCTTAAAAGCTGCTGTTGTCAGGGCCTCTGCAGATCTTGTTGTTTTAGGTGTTGGGAAAGGTCCGGGCCTCTGTGAATGTCCTAGGGTTGTGGATAACTGTCACCAAAACAATCAGATCTCCAGCTCTGTCCGCACTCAGGTCTGAAAAAGAAGATAGATAGGAGAAGACTAAAGGAGTTGCGTTAGCAGTACCCTAATTCTTTTGGTCCCTGCTTCTAGATATGTTCCTCCTAGTCACGAATTCATGAAATATTAAAACTCCTCTGCATATTGGTATCATATAGATACTAAAGAAGTTGAGTGATGCTTTCAGGTAAGAAACCATGCAGATTAAAATGCTTTCAATATAATTCTGGTTACACTGGATAGGTTGTGTTGGAAAAATGAGGCACGCCTGTGTTAAGCATGTTTCAATAGCTTACCTTCAGAGATTTATTTAATTTTTCTAAATCTTACGTATGAGTGGAATTAGTGCTGGTGAGATGTGCTGGATTGATTGCTCCAGAGATTGAAAGCTACTTTCTTCACAGAAAATTTGACACCGTTAACAGTAGTTTATTTATTTGGTTATATAGTTTAGCCATTATACCCAACTATGGCGACTGAAATTACCAGGCAAACAGAAAATAAGGATACTGAGTAGTATAATACAATGTAAGACAGGAAAAGTAAAAAGTAATAGTGTTTTATAATAATCATGGCTATGTGTGTGGCTGACTTCACTTTGTATATCTATGTGGATTGATAGGATAAGTAGTTTCAGTTAATACAATATTTCTTGTTGATCTGCAGCGTAGAGTGGTCTGCTGTGATAGTGGATGAAGCACATAGAATCAAGAATCCAAAGGCTCAAATAACTCAAACCATGAAGTCATTAAAATGCAGTGTTCGCATAGGTCTTACTGGAACCATTCTTCAAAACAATATGAAGGAACTTTGGTGTGTTATGGACTGGTAAATAAAATACCTTTTTTTTATGATTTAAACACCACTATATGTTAACTGTGCTGTGGGACTGGGATAGGGCTGGATGATTTGGACCCATCTGTGTCAAAAAACAACAAATCACAACCCTCCCCCCAAAATGCCCAATGTTTTGTCAGAATGTATGTATGTTTTTCCATGGGTGTTTTGGAGGTAAGCTCCTGATACATACATCTGCAGTATGTATTTTGCAGTTATTTAATAAATTTGGAGGTCCTTTTATTGCCTGGCTTCTTTGGGGAATTTGGGAGGCAGTTATGATTATTTTCTCCCCCCGCCTCATTTACCTTTCTTTTTTGAGGATGCTATTTTTTTCTTTTTTGTCTCTTCCCTACAGTAGACTGAGAATCATTACACAGTTTCAAACAATGTTGTGCCTTTACTCTGTCTAATATGTGCAGGTCATTCTGACTTACTTGTAAGTTGAAAGTAATAGTATTTTACTGTTTTTCAAAATACACAAGTGCACATATTTGTAAAGCAACAGTTTTGTCCAGGAAAACCTCTGATGAAGAGGGAGAGGTGGAAATAACCCTGGATATGAATCTAAACATAGAACACTTACTGGGGATGATTTGCAGAGGAGGAACAAAACAAACATGCCTTAAATATGAGGAAATACAAACTGAATTGAAATATCAGGAAATCAATGCTTTAACAGTAAGCTTAGTGTTGCATCCTGTGCTGGTATTTATAGATTGTTCCAGTATGTAGTGCTGCTAATGATTACCAATTTCTTTTTCCTGTTGGGTTTCTTAAGATTTTATTTAGTAAACTGCAGTATCTGCATAACCTGATTTTAATAAAAAAGTAAAAATTGAAAACATGACTGCTTTGCTTCCAATTTAGGCTCCTGAACAGTAACAGCCTTGTAGTTTAGAGGTTCTGTATACTGGTGACTTGCTCTGCTGAGCTTTAGTTTTTCCGGAGATAGCAATCCTTTCCTAAAGAGATTGTCTTAACATTGCAGGATGACAGTAAGTAACTGAAAAAATGGCATGTCTGGAAGCACTATATGTTTCTACTTATATGCACAATTTTAGTAATTTCTCTAGTGATTGTTAATTTAAGATCTCTTGCTGTTAGCCATAAACAATTTATGGTATGCTTTCAATTGAAAAAGATAGATTGCCTTGGAGTAAAGAAAATGGTGTTACTCCTTCACACACACACACACACCCCCTTTTGTTTTTTAACAGGGCTGTACCAGGACTTTTGGGTAGCAGACTACATTTCAAGAAGAAATTTTCTGATCCAGTGGAGCATGGCCAGAGGCACACTGCAACTAAAAGAGAGCTAGCAACAGGTCGTAAGGCCATGGTGAAGCTAGCAAGAAAAATGTCCGGCTGGTTTCTGAGACGTACCAAAGTGCTTATCAGTGATCAGTTGCCAAAAAAAGAAGACAGAGTAAGAGCGCTTGCACATTTCAAATACAATGCTAATGGATATATCTTTTCTTTTTTTTGTTGTTTTTGTTGTGTTTTTTTCTCTTTCATCATGCCTTTAGTAGTTTATGGCTTTCTTTTGGACTTACGAATTTAATAAGAATCCAGAGCCTTGGAAAAAATGCACATGCAGTAGTGTGCTTTGTTCACATAATTACTGTGATTGCATGTTGAAATGGAGTTAATCAAGCATGAAAAAACTAGACTTCTGACTAGTGATTTACACGTCTGTTTTATGTGCACTTTTGTATTTATCTGTGCAAACCCAATGCAATGTATGTAGACCTTTTGAAATTCTATGTAGGACTGCTGAATTCACAGCTTGACACTTTGTACATAGAACAGTATGCTTTTTATTTTTAACTCCCTCATTTTTGATCACTAAATAAAAGACAAACCCCAAATCTAAAGCTAGTAGTTGATAGGTGTGTAATCCTGTTCATCTAATGGTATTGTAAACATTATATAAAGTGATGATACTTAACGACTATAGCTAAGAGTTCTGATAGATTCTTATTACATATATTCATGCTTTCCTTCTAAGTTGAAGGAAAGTTTCCTTCTAACTAACACGTTAGTTTGTGGCTGGTTCTGTTTTCAAAATTTGGTATTTATTCTTCATCCTTAGTGTATAATAATGTCATCTAAACTGTCTTCTGAAGGAAAGATTAACACAAACGTCAGTCAGTTGCTTTTCTAAATCTAGCAGGTTTTATTCTTTTCATTCGCTTGTTAATGTGAGTATATGTTCAAGTTACTGCTGTATTATTATAGCTCAGCATGGTGCTGCTGCTGTGTGGGTGGCCTAGGTTAAGGAATGATCTTGGGATTTCTGTCTCCTGCTGCTTAAGACTAAGGATGTCATGCAGATGCCACCCATGGTCTCTAAGAAGAGGGATAAGAGTTTTGGCCATAGCACTGTGTGGATCCTGGCCTTCCCATTGCTTATTCTGTTTGTCCTGCCTGTGGTAGTGCCCTACAACATCTAGTGCCTAAAAAGAGGAAAGAAAGGGTAAATTAAGCAACTGGCAAAGCAGAGGGGAATCCCTAATTACGATTAGGCATTTATTTCTCTCATTTTTCCCTCCTCCTATCCCTCCACAAAAGCTATACTGAAAAGTTTGTAGAAATGTTAACACAAGTTGTTGCAGCTTGATACTGATACTCTGTAAAATTTCAGAAGGGGATAAAATAACTATCCGTACATTTTGGCTACAACTTCATATTATTTTGGTGTCAAGACCCAGATTTTTTTCATTTGGTAGTAGAATAATTTCATGTAACTTTTTGAGCAAATACCTTCTTGTTTTCTACTTTATTTTCAATATTTTATGTTTTTTGATCCAATGCTGTTTGCTTTTTATTGTATGCCACACATAATTGTGTTTTGGGGGTTCTCTCTCTTTGGCAGATGGTGTACTGTTCCCTGACCGAATTCCAGAAAGCTGTGTATCAGGCTGTCCTAGAGACTGAGGATGTAAGCTTAGTATTACGAGCAGGAGAGCCCTGTAGCTGCAACAGCGGCCGTAAAAGGAAGAGCTGTTGTTACAAAGTAAGAACTTGCACTGTTTGGAATTTAGAACATAGTCTTTCTGGTTTGAGCAACAGATAAGTTTTTCTTGAGACACTCTCTGCTGATGAAGAGCTGACTGAAATAGCTGCGTAGGCCATCTGTTTGGGAAATCCTGACTGGAAACATGGGTGGTTGCATCACGAGCATGATGAAGTTAGGCACTTTGGGATTACAGCAAAGCTACTTTGCATGCCCTGAGCAGGTGGTAGTTATTTATGCAGTAAATTCTGGATTTGGTGTATTAAGTGCACCTGTGAAACAGTTGATGTTGGCAAGGATTTTGCATTGGGGTGTTCAGTATGTGTCAGGCATGCAGCTCCCATGTGCCTCAGGTGGTCAGTGCAGAATTTGCAAATCAGGGACATCCTGGACCCAGCAGGTTGTCTGGGTTTTGCTTGTGTCATAACTGCAGTTGGATTGTGTCTTTCTATGGCACTAAACAGGCACTTTGCTTTGCATCGTTGAAGGGAGAACTCCTGACAGTAGCCACAGAGCCCAAGTACAACTTTGTTCACAAGTAACAGCTCTGTAGATTTCTTCTATTGTCTCTGGACTTCATTAACACTCAATTAGTCTAGCTTTGTATTTGTTTTGTCTGTATCACTCAGCAGGCTCAGATTAAGCATGTCTTTTTAACATTTAGAAGCGTATGTGTCATAATTGCTTCTCGCCATTTTCTTTCTGGCCTGTTTTGATTCTTGCATAGTGTTCTGGTTTTTTGTGTTGGGTTTTTTTTTTTTTTTCCAAATGATGTAGCTGACTTAATCTTCTGCATCTTTTGAAAACAATCCCTCTATCAGCCTGTTTAATATTCCATGGATACTAGTGTTAGTTCTTCTACAAAATATCTTGTGATATTTTGTAGAAAAAAAGTAAAATGCTGTTGAACTTAATTCACAAAGGGCATTAGACAGGCCTGCAGATGCTTAAGTGCTCTTATGGACTGTCTTATTCCAAAGTTAACCATGAAGCTTAGTAACCTGAGAAGGGAAAGGAGAACTAACATTGGTCTAATAGGCCAGCCATATCCAGAAGAATAGCTGATGCTGCATTATAGAATGTTTGAAGTTGTTTGAATTATGTTACTTGGGATGTTTATAAAGCTTTATACTTTTCTACTGTAAAGAAAAGTAAAGTTAGCAGTTACAGGGTAGGAAGTAATTCAAACAGTTCTGGTTTGATTTATATATAAATCAGTTGTAAGGTTACTGTCTTTTTATCTACCAAGGACTTCTTGGTTATCTTAGTAATTTCTGTAGATATCATGCTGTCTGAAATGTTTAGCAAACTATGAACATCACTTTGTTTTTTTCTCTTTTTGGGAAGCTGTTTTCTGTC
The DNA here is from genome assembly GCF_028500815.1 of Rissa tridactyla. Classification (NCBI taxonomy): domain Eukaryota; kingdom Metazoa; phylum Chordata; class Aves; order Charadriiformes; family Laridae; genus Rissa; species Rissa tridactyla. Next base: position 41,789,795 of record NC_071497.1, on the reverse strand, counting down.
AATAGGATCACAAAGCTGAGGAAAAAAACCTCACTAAATCTTTGTTAGAACTACAGTATGCATCTCTTTGGGATCAATTGTAGGACTACTTAGAATTGCTAATGCATTAAACTTTTTAAGAATAACACTTATTTTAGATTATTTCTTATTTTCAGGAGTATTTGTTTGCATAAACTTTCTTTTTTCTTGTTTAGGTAAATGCTTATGGTGAAACAATTAAGTCATTGCGCTTCAGTTACCTGACAATCCTACAGAAGGTTGCAAATCATGCTGCACTGCTGCAGACGGACAACACTAGCAAGCAGCAAGTTAGTTTCAGAAGTATTTAAAAAATACTTACGGAAAATGGGATGAAAACTCTTGAATGAAAATTGCTGCTGGCCTCCTGTTTAAGTCTTAACTAATTGAAATTAAGATATTTTGCAAAATTCCTTTTCCATTCAGTAAATCAGAATGTAGCCCTTATCTAACAGATAGAGACGTTACACAACAGTGCCTTAATTTAGTTTATGCATATCTGAAAATATGGGTTATAGAAACATTGGAGAGCTTTAGGGGAAGAGTTAATTTTTAATGATTTCTAATAATCCTATTTCTGTTACACTTATGACAAGTGCCTAGTAAGAGGAATGTCTTTGTGCAAATAAATAAATAATAAGCAATTAGAATGTTGTTTTTTTCTCTAGTGTTTTGTATTCAGAGCTAAGCTGCTTTAAATAATGAGAAACACGTTTTAGTAGAAAATGCTCAACAAGAGAACAGTATCAGTTTATCTTGTTACTGTGGCAAGTAACCTACAAGACCCATAAATGGCACTTTTTAAAAATGCTTGTGTATGATCCTTGAGATCCAAAAATGAGCAAAGGGATTTAGGGATATTACTGCTTCCTCTCAGAAGCCACAAGGGAATGGAAATGAAAAAATCCTAGCAAATTTTGGCAAGTTTGTTCCATTAAAGCAGTGTTGGTTTTGTAGGAAATGTTATTTTTAGTGTCCAGGCCTTGCATGCAGTAAATACCCAAACATTTTCAGTGTACCTTTTTTTATATTATGTATGTAGTATTTGTTGCAATAACATTTGAGAGTTTAAATAGCCACTGAAATAGCAATATATGAGTATTTTGAGACTTACTGTCTTTTATGGCATACATAATTACTAACCTCCCCAAAATCTACTGAACAAACTAATATTCTGTAGTATTTCTTACCTTTAGTATTAAAGTCCATCACATGTGTTAATCTTGGGGGAGAGATGAGATCTCTTCCGCTCCACTGGAAAAGTAGACTTAAAATGTGTGGTTGCATTTAAGTTTAGAGCTATGCAAATTCTAGCAGTGGAGCTTTAATGTGGCTTTTGAACAGTTTTAACTGCATTTCCCATACTGTTTTTTTGTCATATCTGTGGGACAATATGCAATTCCCATATTGGCTTATATTGGCCAGAGGGTCAAGAAAAATGCTTGTACACAACTGATGGGTAATGCAAACCTCAAGCCAACAGAGTTTTTGAGCCTGACAATTCTGGCCAGTCTTATTTCAGTCTGTGCCTGGGAGAAGAAATTTTGTGCATCTCTTACTCTAGTAACTGGAATACATTGTTTCAGATGAGGATCCTCTTCCTTTCTAAAATGAAGCAAACTAAAACATACAGGAGATGTTTTACCTAGCACTTTTGTGGTGAACTGAATTGAAACCACATAACTCTTTCTGGTTGAGTTACTTCAGCAGATTACTTGTTTCAACCTGTTGAACTCCATGTATGGCTTACTGATATCCCAGTATAGCTCTAATTTTTAACACCTGTTCAAACTTTCTGCTTTTCTTCCAGGAAGCACATATCAGACGTGTGTGCAGCCAGGTATTTTCCAGTTTTCCAGATTTTGTGCAGTTAAGCAAAGAGGCAGCCTTTGAAACCATTTCAGATCCAAAGTACAGTGGAAAAATGAAGGTAATCCTGTTCTTTAGAGGGAAAACAAGATCTGCGGCTGTATATCCTGTATTCTGTTTCCTATATCCTATGGATATAGGAAAAAATACACCTAATAGTTGTGGGTTTTAATCATTCTGTTTATGATAGTGGTACCACCGTAGAGATCTCCCGTCTTGGATTGGGGTGCCTCTAGGCAAAGACCAGATAAGAGTGATCTGTGATGCTAAGATATCCTAAGATGTTAGCTTCACATATTTAGTGGCAGTCACGGAAATGAACCTTGTAGTCAAGGGCGTTCCATGAAGCCATTGACTCAGTGGCAGTCAGAAATGTTTGGGGAAGGAAAAGAGAGTGAAACAAAATCCTTATGGACTTAATGATTTGTGCAGACTTCAATATTGTAGGTAGTTGCAGTCCCTTCTCTCAAAGAGCATGAGTTAGACCTTGAAAAGGTTCAGAGAAAGGCCACAAAGGTCAGTGCTGCAGGACAGAAGCAACCGAGTAGGCTGGGACTCTCCAGCCTGGAAAAAAAGTCTTAGGATGAATGTGAGAAGGACAATCATGAGTAGCATGGAACTAGTGAACATGTACTGAGTGCTTACTGTCTCTTCTAATCCTTTGGATATCAAATGAGGCTAATGGGAGCCAGGCTAAAGATGAACAAAATAAACATGTTAAGTGTAAACCTGTAAAACTTCATGCCTCAGAATCTGGTTTCAGAGGGGAACAGGATGAATAACTGAAAAAGATGTCTAATGTAGCTAATTAAAAATAAAACCATATTAAGTTTAGGAGTGTTCCTGAAGTGAGAGTAACTGGGGGATGAGAAGCAATGCAGAGTGAAGTACACTGTATTTTTGATCTCTCTGTAAACCCGGATATTCAGTTGATGATTGGGACTGGAGTGAGGCAGTGACTGGACCATGTTTTTTGTAACAGTAGTGGTTGTTATCACTTTATTGATTTTTTTTTTTTTATTATTATTATGCAAGCAACATCTTTGTTTTCTGTTATTACATACATGTGAGAGGCCTGCATATTACCTTTGTTACATACACTTCGTTATCTTGTGAAAGTCAACTTTTTTGTTAAATTAGCTATCATCAAATATTTAATACATGCCTGTAAAAACCAAGACCATGTTCTTCAGTGGTGCTTATGAAGCTCTTCTTTTATTGGTTATAACTAATTTAGCTTTGTCTAGAAATTTTTCTCTTGGGGTTATTGCATACTTCACTCCAGCGTTGCCTTATGACACTCCCATTATGTATTTTTTGACGCACTAGTGAATAACACAGGCAAGCAAAAATGCTTGAGTTAAGGCAGAGGTTCCAGCATTATGCGCCTTTAAAGTCTGCAGTTTACAGAGCTGCCTGTTGGGGGAATCTGTTCCTAACTGTGGCCCTAAGTCTGAGCTGCTTCTGGGACAGCATAGACTGCAGTGTCATCTCAGGGATGCAGCTGGCTGTGGCTGTGTAGGTTGGGTGTTACCTTGACTAGTTGCAGTAAGGCTCTTCTCATGTTTGTGTGGAGTCGCCTTGGGTGGTAAGGAAGAAGATTCTGCTATATTGCAGCGCCAGAGTAAGGGCATAATCATAAGGTGGCAAGAGAGCAAAGGCTGTTATCTTTTTAAGTACACTGAGCTTGTACTGATGGCTTAATATTTGATGAGATGTCAGGCAGGTTGAATGTTTACTTTTGACATGGAGAGATCCACATGGTTAGAAAAACGAATCGCTGAGCTACTGGTAGATAAGTGCTAGGCCAATTTACACTCCTGCATAGATTGCCCAAATATAAGTACAATCATAGGATAGTTTGAGTTGGAAGGGAGCTTTAAAGGTCATGTAGTCTAATGCCCAAGTAGAAAGAGATGAGAAATGCATGATTAAAAATAGTAAGTTAATGCCATGTTGATTACTCCTGTTGGTGTTCTTTTTATTATGAGTGAATCATCTAATGCTCATCTTCATTCTGTCTCAGTAGAGAATTTCCTGATTGTGCTTGTTATTTAATTTTTGGTCTTCTAGCTTGTTACCAGTCTGTACCAATCAATATTCCTGTATTTCAAGGCTTTTTTTATATAGGTTGTAGGTAATTGTGGGGGGGAGGAGGGAACCAACCCAAAAAACAAGACAAAAAAACCCACAAGCCCACCCCCGAAAAAAAAAACAAAACCCAAAGCCTAAATAAGCATATATACTTGAGAAGAGCTTTGGTATAGAAAACTTCCTAATTTTTTTTTTTTTTTTTTTTTTTTTTTTTTTTTTTTTTTTTTTAGAAAAAGTGCAGCGTATTCAGGGGAAACTGGTTTTAAAATCCAACCTTGTGTTTTTGAAGTAATACTTGTATTGAAAAAATACTTCATTATGTTGCTATACTTCTTTCACAGAACATTTTATTATTCTGACCTTTGAAAAAGTCACATCAGACACTACACTGCAGTAGTAGTAGGCAAAGGTACAAAGCAATGTGGACCTTACTTTCCTCCAGTGTACGAAGCTATGATCTGGTATTATTAGGAAGGGTTCTGCTTGTTTGGTTTGGGTTTTTTATTTTATGAATTATAGAATAGAAGCATTTTCAAATGTTGCATTTCTGACAGCCTGGTAGACTTACAGAATATTTTTCCACTGTTGATGACCTCTGGTTTTGTATATGTGATGCTTTATTTTAGAAATCCATAGTGTACATTGCAAACTGGATAGGATTTATTTAAGAATTATTGAAAGAATTACTTACTTTGAGTGAAATTGATCTGCTTTTTTGTTTCAGGGGAACTTGAATTTTGTGTCAGTTCCTGAAATACATCTTAGTAGAAACAGAATATTCTGAACTGTGTGGTGATACCTCTGTGCCTGGAAGGAGCAGTTTTATGTAATAGGCCAAGTAGCCATCACTGAAAAATAAGGTGGCTTTTGAGTCCATTAAATTTGACTTTAGAATAGTTATGATGCCAAAAATCGGTTCATATGTGTCTGGTATTGTGGTGGCTTTTTTTTTTTTTTTTTGCTGCTGCCGACTGCATTGGAGGTTTGTGTTGTGAGAAAGGGTTGTCTAGCTCTTGTTTTCTATTCTGAATTTTAAAACAGAAGCTGTTTGGGATGATTTTGATTTTTATGCTCTAGAATCAAAGTCATTCAGAAGGTCTTCCATTTAGAATGTCCTCTTACCATCAGAAAGTAACCAGAGGAGAGTCATCAGATACTAGAATATATATTTTTATATTTTTAAAGTTTATTTGGAAACAAATGAAACAAATTATAATAAAATGTTTTTAATACTCTTGTCCTGCTGTGATAGTTTACATTTTCTAGAAATAAATTCTAAAAACTAATTGAAATAATTTTGTATCTTTAATCTGGTAGTATAGGCTGAATAGGTATTATTTAGTCCTTTAAATTAAAATTTTGTACAGGCTACCCAGAAATTTTGGCACAAGTAACTATTCTTTTGTAGATTAGCATGTTTGCAGAGGAAAAGTTTGTGGCATTTATTTTAAATGTATTCAGGGCAGGGGAAAGGCTGGGTTTGTCGATGAAGTTCATTAGCTAAGCAGTTGTAACTGTCTTGAAGGGTTGAAAAGGTTAACCTATCTGCTAAAATACCTTCTGTTCTCTCACCAATCAAAGATAAAACACATAGGGGAGCATAGATTTTTGTACTGTGGAGCAAGACAACTGCCGCCAGTAAAACTAGAATTGCTTGAATGGAAGTGTAAGAGTGTGCCATACTGGTGGTTGTGTCTTACATTGTGTTGTGGCTGCAGTCATCTCTACATGTTTTGCAAGATGTAGGATTTAACAACATGCCGCTCCAGGGTTGCTGTTCGAATTTAAGATTATAACAAGAGCGTAGAAAAAACAGTCTCTGTAACTCAAAGGTACACATATAAGCATTCATAGTATACCTACAACTCATACATCCTCATTATGGTGGGAGGTGGGTAATAACACAGTGATGTGATCTTAAGTTCAGCTATTTTTTGTGGAGTTATTGCTTCATTTTCAATCATACTGCTGAACATACAGTTTTCAGACTTTGCTTGCACTTTACATTGCAAGGTGGATTTCATACCTAGATTTTAACCTTGAAATAGTTAAATACGTGAGAATTGAAGTGGAAGGAGTGTATTGCCTTGTTTGGAAACCACCTTTTTCTATCATGAAGTAAGAAAGTGGGGACCTGCAAAGTGTGAGGACAAGTGATTCCATTGCTTTTTAAACACAAGATTGAAGACTGCTCACACGGAAATATCAGGGACTGCTTGGAAATGAATTAAGAAAAATGAGGGTAGTTTTAAAAGCCTGCACTAATTCTTATTACTATTTTGTCTAATTATTTCTATGGTTTTGTTAAAATTCTGGCTCAGAGAGAATCTATATGCTTTCTAAGTGAAAAGGGATATTAAATGTCTGGGCACTTGAAATAATTTTTTTTTTTTAAACTATGTGTATAATATTTCCACAGACATCCATTTGTGGTGCTTTGGAATACTGTTCTTAATTAGTATAAATCTTCTAGGAATAACGATATTGGATTGATTTATTTATTTTGCCTGGCATGTTATCACTATTTCAGTAGGAAAATGGAAGGCTATTGGAGCACCTTGCAAATAATAGTAACTTACACTATGAAACATAACCCTAACCCAGGCAAGCATGGTTTTGAAGGCTTAAAAACACTCTGGGCTGGCTTGGACATCTGTATACAAACAAGGTATACTCAGATGTGAGAGGTAAAATTTCATCACAGTCAAACAACTCACAATCTGTAGTAATGGGGAGATAGGCATTCAAATCCGTGTGAACTCTTACACGTTACTGTTGCTTGAGTATGATCAAGTATTTCTTCTTCAGACTAACAACTTTCAGGATAATACTCTGGTGTGCAAGCATAGAATTTATTTCTCCTTGATGCAAAACCATTCATTACTTTCCCCTGTTCATCAGAGCTGTTCTTTACTCTAGAATACCTAAAATGCCAATGGGCATGACATTGGTCCGTTTTATTTAAACAGACTGGGTGGATTTATTTGTGTGTTTTCCTATAGGAAATTAATTATTTGACCTATACTTTACTGTGATAACAACAACAATAATACAGTAGCCAGATTCCTCCTACTTGAAGAGCATGTCACTGTTTTTCTTCTATTTCTTAATATGGCTAAATGAAATGCAAATACAAGTAAATTAGATGTTGCTTAATAACCTGATTTGGATTTTTTCGCAATAAAATACTGGTTTATATGTTGTTGTACAATGAAACTAGGCAAAATTTACCTTGTTTGTACCTTGTTTTCACTTGTAACTGGCTGGCTAATAGGTACAAAAGGGCTTGTAAGTGATGTAGAATTACTGTTTTATATTCTAGGTATTATCCATAACTGTAAACTTCACTTAAGCATTCCTCGTTATTTGGTTGTCAAAGATTTGTTAGGCTTTTAGTGAAATCAGTGTCGATTAACCGTTTATGTATTTATCACTGAATAAATACATTTTTAAAATATTTATTGCCGAGTGGGAGAAAGCTACAGACATGGTACAGAAAATTCCTCTTTCCCCTTTGTGCGTTGCTTCTGCGCAGTACTCTGGAGCTGTCATTGCCAGATGTGGACATGCTTCTTTTGAAAATAACAGTATTACTATTATACACAAGGCTCTGGATTACTTGCTTCCCCACCAGAAGAACATTGTGTGTGGGCGGCTTATTGGCATTTCAAGGTCTGTGCAGAGGCTGGGAAGCTGGTTCCTACTGTAAACAGAGCAACTGATGAGAGTGCGAGTGGGAAGGGGCGTACGTCTCACTGATTATTTTAAGAAGACAAGTTCCAAGAAGTTCTGAACTCACATGTAGTACAGAAAACTTAAACAGACTTGGCTGTTTTCAGGGGAATTGGGTGCATTTCCTGAATGTAAATTCACAAGCTGAGCTAGCATATGAGATAGGATACATTTTTGTTGCAATCTGTGCACTGGCACAAGTAGCTTCTGAATTTACCTGTTAGTAGTACGATTGCCTTGTTACAGCAGGATTTCCATGTAGATGACTGAAAAATGCATTGGTCTGGCATCTCCATTACCTTTGGCACATTTATTATGTTCATAGTGTTTTTTCTTATTGCCTCTGTTTGGCTTTGCAAACAATTAATTACAGTGTAGCTTGTTTAAAGGCTGAAAACATAAGTAAGCTTATGTGAGAGGACCTGTAGATAAAATCTCTTAATTTGTGTTCTGTGGTTCATTACAGGTCCTTCAGCAGCTTTTAAATCACTTCAGAAAAAACAAAGATAAAGTTCTTCTTTTCTCCTTTTCCACAAAGGTAAGCTCCATATGATTTTTATTAGTTAACTGCAGCAGTAGATTCTGAAGCTTGAAGCACTGACGTGACGGCTGCCAACCACGCTTCTTTTCTCTCTATACTATGGGAAATGATAAGGACAATGTGCTATATTCCAGAAGCATGTTGAAACCTTATGTTGTCTCATGATAAAAATTGTGATGGTAAAACAAATACAACACTCTGCTGCCTTCCTTAGAGTTTTGTAAAGTTGTTGTATTACTTCAACTGTAGATAGCTCATACTGAGTACTGTTGTGTCTTGAGTTAGAGCAGTGTCATGGCAAAATACAACTTTTGTGTTAGCACTGAAAGTAGTTAAATTTCCTCTGTTCTACTGGCTTTTGACCATCACCAGTGATGAAACTTCAACCTTGAGACTTGTTACACCAGGTGATTTGAACTGAAAAGTGTGTTTAATTGGAGCAAGAGGTGTGTGCACACTTCACTTTTAAGGGACTTGCGCCTTGATTTTCATGTTAGGGAATAAGGTGTTTCCTGAAATGGTGCAAATGGAATATGGTTTTATTCACTTAAATATTCTTAATGATAGCATTAAAAAGTATTAAAAAATAATAGTGTGAATGACAGTTCAGAATCTTAAATATTTAATAATTTTCTGCCTTTAAGGCAGACTGCAAGTTTAATATTTAGATATAGTAGTAAAATGTTTGTGTCTTAGGCTTTGCTTCATGGTCTTTAAGACCAGACTGACTGATAGTTACTGCATTCTCTTTCACTCTGTCCCTTTGAACTCTGGCTACACGCACACCACCCTGTTCTCTGTGCTGGCTCTGGTGCATGTTTACCATACTTCCAGTCATTGTAACTTCCTAAGATGGTAGAAAACAATTTAAGTTGCCTCCCTGCTTATCAGGTTGAACTGACTCATCATCGTTTAGCAGTGTGACAGGCAACCAGGGTTAGGGGATTGAGTGAGTCCGCAGCAGACCAACATTAATCACCTCGAGTGCTGTAGAATCACAGCTAAAGACTGCCAAGGACATTGATATCAAAATGGGGAAGATTCACTCTTACTTTCAATGCTTGGTCTATTGAAAATATATTTGAGAAGCATGGCCTCTGAGATTATTTAAATTTAATTTAAGTTTAATTTAAAAAATAATAGTAAGCACTTAATCTCTTTTATTTTTCCACCCAGTTGCTAGATGTGCTGGAACAATACTGTATGGCATCTGGGCTAGATTACCGAAGACTTGATGGAAATACAAAATCAGAAGATAGGATCAGAATTGTAAGAGAGTTCAACAGCATTCAAGAAATTAACATATGTCTAGTATCTACAATGTAAGAAAATTTAACTTGTCTTTTTCACTCTGCCTTTCTAATGTTTACTTGATGACCTTGCCAGGGATTACTTTTTTGAGAAAGTGTAAACATAGACACATTGCTGTGGACTGAAGCTTCTTAAAATATCAGAAGACTTCCTCTCTTCCCCTCTCCTCTGCTTTATGAGGATTGCTAAGATCTGAAACACGCAGGTCTTCTGAATCCTAGTTTTAAACTTCCACTTGCTGTAGGAGTGAGAAAACTTGAAATGCTATATTGAACTGAAAAATTATTTCTTAAAGTTACTGTAATTTATTAACCACATTAGTTAATGTGTGTCTATTTAAAATGCTTCAAACAATCCTTGTCTCTTAAAAATCTATTTGCCTATGAGATATGCTTATCAATTTATGATGAATAGTGAATTCTTTTGAAGTAGAGCAATATGTTCAAATGAAATGAATGAAAATATGGTAACCCTTCCCCTATTACTTCCCCTTCCCCTATTACTTCCGTGTTTCATCTTGGATGAAGTTTGTTGTCAGGCAAGGACAGAACGCAAACAAAGAGAAACTTCAATCTTCCTACCCAGCAGGCAACTCAGCGAAACTCTATGAAACATGGAAATTTGCTGTTCTTGCCTATACGGTCACCTTGGTCCTTCTTTACTGATAGCGCACCTGTTGGAGTTAGATAGGAGGATCCACACTACCTCTGTTTAATTAGAAGTTAGTCGAAATCTTAAGGACCGTTACATGTTCATGTCAGAACTGTCTTCATATACTCTCTGGTGCATGTGGGAAGAGATGAGTTCTGTTGGTCATGCACACTTGTTTGTAATCTCTGTCAAATGTGGAATCTGGCCGTCAGCTTCCCTAAGACCTTCATGGGTCCCTATTCTTTATCCCTGAAGACCACAGGGAATTACTGCATCTGCAGCATTAGGAAAGACTCTAGTTTGTGTTTCTGTTGGTGTAGTTTAGTTGTGTAATTATAATCTTTTCAGTTCTTTCCATTAATTTACACAGAAATAAAAATGAAGGTCAGTTAAACAGAGATGGACTTTTTCCTTTCTGCTATTCGAGCTTGTGAATACAGTATTTGGTCAGCTTTCCATGCCTGCTGGTGGTGCTTGAGATGAGAGTCTTGATTCTCCTGTTCATTCTTAGACTTTCTCGTCTTACTGAATAAAAGTAATGAAAAAACAATGATGGAATTGCAGTCACCAGTGTTTACTAAGAAAAACAGAAGGTGCAGTTCTTTGTGTAGTTTATCACAGATAACAAAAAGTTAACTTTTTACTTGCTTCATGAACAGTAATGGAAGCAGCTTTAATTTCGTAATCCTATGGAAATCAGAAAGTTATTTACCCTAGTTCTACTTTACAGGAGATTCATCCTTCCTCTTACTCAGATTCCAGGCATTAGGACTTCACAGCATATTCCTTATTTCTCAACACATAGTAAGCTGACAGAATTGGGTCATACTCTTCTGTCTTCTGTACTTTATTGCAAAGTTTTTGGCCGACTGTTTTGTTTAGTCAACTTGTACGCGTCCTGAATGTCCCATTGCTCAAAGAGCCAAATGTTGATTTTCACTGAAAATAATTGCACAGTCTTTTGGCTGCAAAAATGCATTCTGCAAAGGATGAATTCCCTGCATAGTGATCTTGAGTCTGCCATTATATTCTACTGGCACGGTTAATGTGCAACTTTAAACAGGAAGCTTGAATCTATAAATTAGCAAGTTACAGTGCAGGCAGTGGTGATGACTTCACTGTTAAATGTACTATATTCCTGTTTCATATTCAATTTTTTTTTTGTACAGCAAAATGCCATTTTTGCCTGGAATTGCTTAGGTATAGCCCATAGACATTTGGAAATCCTGGATTTAATTGGTCGGTGAGTTGTTTGAGAAATGGAGCCTTAAACAATAAAGAAAAAAAACCCACCCCAAACCAAAAACCTGTCTGTCTATATCTATGTAGCTTAACCTCAAGCATTGCAGTTAGGATCAAACAGAGTCATATAGCTATCCATAATGCTTTTATGGGTATCTATGATTAATATAGCTATATAGATATATTTTATGGGTATTGAGAGAAAATAAGACTGTAAATAAGCTTATAAATTCCATCAAACCAGTAGGTATAGATTATGATTTTGGCCTTGAGCTTTATGGGAAAATAGGTATACGTTTGTTGGAACTTCTAGTGCTCACGATGTAAAATCTATTTCAGAATACTTCAGTACTGTGCTGGTGTCGCTGAGAAAATATATGATTATTTGAAAGAAAGGAAGGGGATTTTTGGTCATGCTTAGAAACATTAAAATAATTGCTAGAGTTGCTATAACTTGGTAGGAGAATATCAGAGTTTGCAACTCCATTGATACTGCTTAGCCTGAAGGAGGAGAACTGCATATGTGTAATACTGAAGTCTACGCAGTCCTGTTCCATTGCAGTGTTCTGAAAGAAATAAGAGTAGCAAGTGTTACCACCTTTAAAGCTGAAGGACTATTTTGGGGGTTTTCCACTAGTCTTTTGCTAGATTAATTCCTTCAGAATAATTATAAATGAAAATCTATTTCTACTTCTCAGTTTTCTTTATTATGTAAAGAGAAGTGCTTAAATGATGGGTAAATGATGGTTACAGAAATTTGTAGACAGCTTTTACAGTGAAAGGTTACAAGATGCATTTCCATTATACCTGCAGCATTCTCAGTTACTGTCCATTACTGGAGTGCTGTCTATTACTTTGTACTTTTTGAGGGCTTCACTTGAATTCTTCAGAACTGTGTTGTAAATAATTTTTAATGTGCATGTAGACGCATACTCAAAGAACTCTTAGCCACAAGGTCTCACTGAAATGGAGAACTTGCAAACTGTAAAAAACTTAGCTCAGTAAAGGGAATTCCATAGTCACAGCCATCATGGACACTTTGCTAATGTGATATTGTTTTGTAGCTTCTGAACATTGTGGTATTAAGCTGTTAGTAACAGGATATAGAAACAGGATATTTATTTGACAATTTGCGGTTTTAAATAAGATATCTTTTAAAAACTGTTGTTTGGAACTGAATCATTACAGGACATTTCATACAGGTCTCTTCATTTCAGCTGTATTATAGTAATTTGCGTGGACCATCTTGCAATAATGACTTTATCCTCTAGCTAAAATGATATTTAAAATGGAAGGTATTCTTTACAATGTACAAGTGAACTACTGCATTCATTCTGTCCCTGAAGGATGGAGGAGCCATTTTTCTGTTTTGGAGTATCTAAATTTTTGTGGTGTACCTAAAAATATTGAAAAGTAAAATCTTCATAAAACTAAGTATCCTGTTTAGTTAATTTTCATAGTCAGTCTGTTTTACTGACACTAAGGCTTTGCACTGAGGTTTAATTCATATTTCAGTTCCAAATATTGTAATTTTTTATGAGAAAGCATTTGGAAAAACACATTGGCTTATGTTTCAGTCAGTCTGACTGCAGTGTCAGTTTGGTAAGATGAGAGGCTGAATTCTGTCCGCACTAAAAAGAAATACCAAAATTCCAAAATACAGTAAGGTATTCTGAAAAATACAAAGATTTTTATTCAGCATTTCAAACTTTGACAGCGCTCATCCTCCGGAAACCTCCGTTAATATTGGCAGGTTCCCACATCCTCTCCCCTTCCAGATTTAACTAACCCAACACCACACCACACCTGGAAGGAAGAGGCCACAACTGTATTGACATTAACAAGGATTCCATGAAGACCAAAAGGTGGTGGCACTCCATAAGCTTTTGGTTTCTGTCTCCATTTATGCACATCCCTGTAAACTTTATCTTTCCCACTGCTTTAAACAAGCAGAATCTAAAGTAATCTATTAAAATCAGGTGTTTGGCAAATTAAATTGGATTGACTTTTTCAGTTTTGTGGTACCTCATTCAGAAAAAAACACTTGAAATTAGTGCTGTCTATGTCAATATAAAGAATTATTTTAATAGTTAATAATAATATTTGGTGTGTGCTTGTATAGGAACTTGTTTCTTTTTGTAGGAATGTTGGTTGAACCAGCTGAAAAGAATTTTCAGTATTTGCTTGTTTTGCAGCTGGATGAGAAGTGGTATTTTCCTCACTTTTGTTCCTATCAAATCATCCAACTGTGCACATGCCAAACTCCAAGTAACTGAGCAGTTTTGTTAGATTCAGCAAGGTTAGCTACCTCAGGTTAAGCATATGCTCAAATTCTTTGCTGGCTTGCAGGCTTTACCCGAAAGCATAGTACAGCTGTTGAATGTTTAAAGATGTAATTGGCATCTCTGTGACTCCTTACCCCCACTGTAGACAATTTTCTTGCAGTGATTTTTTTCCTTGTAGTGACAGGTATGAGTGTTACTGATATGCAGCTGTGTGGCCAACTATGTTTTTAACAATTAACTTACATGCTGTACAAATATTTGTGATTGTTGTTAACTCTTAAAGATATGACTTACCCTGGACTATAACTGCTTTAGTGGAAGCTACATAGCATTATTGTTAAAATTATCTTCAAGATTTAGAGGAAGTAAAATTTAATGCAAACTTTTTATTTAAGCTATAGTTTTCCTGCTTCTATAATGTTAACTGGCATAAAAGTAGTTAACGAATTTTTGTATAGTTGTTGGGGGAGTTGGCCTGGGTAGGGTTCAGTGGGTATGAAATGAGGACTTTCACTATAGTAAGGTGATGGCAGTTGGTTATGACCCAGCTAGTCATACAGTTTGTAATTTTCTTGCTGCTTTGGTGAGGTGACTGCATTCTACAGCAGTGGTTATTTAAGTACTTGGTGCTTATTAACACGACTGTAACACAAAGCTGTACCCCACTATTTTCAGTATCTCTGTTGTGCTCTTTTTTATGTTGGGGAAGGGTATGCTAATATGGACCTAATACACTGAAAAAAAAATTGTTCTGTTTTTCTTACTGTCAGTTCTATATTTTCATTTTTATGTTTTTAGGGCTGGTGGACTGGGTCTCAATTTTGTTGGTGCCAATGTTGTTATACTATTTGATCCTACATGGAATCCAGCAAACGATCTTCAAGCTATTGACAGGTACACACTCAAAATACAGAACTTAATCCATGTTGTACTATTCATTTCCTTTGATCCTGTCATTTAATTGTCCAACTAAACTTTCCTAAGGGAAGACATTTTTTACATAGTTTGACTTGTCCACAAAACAGTAAGAAATGTCCAGCTAAATTATTTTTTAGCATTTGTTTTAAACCTTGAATTTTGCTACTTATTTTCCATTTTGTTTTTGTGGCAATGTGATGGTGGACTTCTTAAAAATAATTAAAAAATAAAAAAAAGAAGCCATAGTTACTGTAACTTTCGTGATCTCTGCAACAAGTATACGTGCATATAGCTGGATGGCATTTTTCCTATGTTTGTCAGGACAGAGTAGGTTGTAATTGACCCTAGTTCAAGTGATGTTTTGAATTCCAGAATCCTTAAAGAAAAACATTTATGTTCTTTTCTGCTTCACCCTAGTGGAGATCATTGTCTTTTTAGCACTCACTCCCATCTCTGATATTATGCTATTGGAGAACTTCCAGGAGTATGGATCTCTCTTTGAAGGCTTTTTGATCATAGGATGTTTCCTTAGGAATTCAGGACAGACTTTTGAATAGCTGAAGTAAATAATATTGTAAGCCTTCAAAATTCAGTGGATTTATATATTATCATGAGCAGAAATAAACTTGTTTCTCTTGTCCCATCCAATTACACAATTCCATAATGCCATTTTAAGGGTCTTTCTGACCTCTAAGAGGTGTTTATGTGCACCTGTTCTAGAGGAATATGTATAACAGAAATGTGTATTGTTGAAAGGGACTGTCTTTAAAGAATCCTTGTAAGACCACGTTTCTATAAATTGATTCACCCTCTCTTGAATTTTCAGACTATGATCTCTTAGAAGCCTTGGAACTTGTCATTTAGATAGAATACTGCCCGTTTGTTAGCTGTTCTTAGTATGTTGTAACTTGCAAGGTGCTTTATAAAGTTAAGAAAGAATACACTACATGAAGTAATCCATGATCTAACTCCTGTATAATGCAATTAGGAGAATATCTTGCGCAAGAGCAGATGCGGGAAGGGGGGGGCTGGGGGGGTGCAAAACAACAGGGAAAACATAGTGGAATATGGATTTTCGAGAGACGGGAGACAGGCCTTGAGATTAAAATTGAAGAGAAAGTTTTTTCAACTAGATAGGCCTGGGAAGAAACTTAGAATACTAAGGGTAAAGGAAAAGGGAATGAAATACTGAGGAAAATTTTGAAAAGTGGGGAGGAAAAACAAATAAACAAACAAAAAACCCCAAACCAAAACCCAACCAACTCATAAATGATTTAGAGTACTCCTGCTTTATTGGGTTGCTTTTGTTTATTTATTTATTTTACTACCCCAAAGAGTGCACTGGTTTTCTTTAACTGATTAAAAATATGGTTTTTAATATTCCACTGTCCTTGCAGAGCTTATAGGATTGGCCAATACAAAGATGTTAAAGTGTTTAGATTGATATCCTTGGGAACTGTGGAGGAGATGATGTACTTGCGACAAGTTTATAAACAGGTAAAGTTCACAAACTGTTTAAATTGGGAGCTCTTTTTAAGTGTTTCCATTACGGAAGGCTCAGCTAGCCTATAGCAAGATTGTAGTTTACCTTGGGTTTATGATATATGCTGTTACCTAAACTTATTTAGGGGAGGTGTATTACTTAGCAATTGTCAAAGAACAAAAAAGAATTAAAGTTGTATTCAAGTTATTCTGTAACTTTTGACAGCTTAATTGTGCAATATACATTAATCAGGTTATACAGAGAATAGAAGTATTTTATTTAAAAATTCATAAAATATATCTGCTAAAGTTGTAGATAGTATCTGCAGTGGTCTGTTTCGGGCAGCTTTTTCTTTTTGTAAGGTTGGAGAAGGAGAGCAAAAATATTGCTGGTGCTATAGAAGAAAAGCAAGATGACAATGGTTCTTTCCTGCCTTTGAAAACTTGCTTATAAAAGGAGAGGGGAAACAGCTTGTAGTTGGTGCTGTTATGAAGACAAGAAGTGTTGTTGTCTGCCAGAATATTCAGCCTGAAACAGTTGCTCTCTCTAAATTTTGCTACTTGCATTGATAGGTTTAAAAACCTAAGAGTAGTAAAAACAAAGTGTGTGGTTTGAGGAACACGTCATCTAGCAACTGTTTCCTAATGAGATCAGAATTAAAACAAAAAATAATCAAACTCAAACGTGAACAACAAAGAGCAGGCTGCAGAATAAAAAACTAGATGAAATATGAGCATGTTTTTCTCAATAAAAATTACTAGTTAAGAATTAAGATGATTGGCTTTAAGTTAAGGTACTGACATTGTAGGCTTGTAAGCTTGGAGAAAGGAAGAAAATCAGTGAGATACAGTTGTCCTGAAGAATGCATTGCATAGAAAAGGCAAAGTAGGTCACCTAAGTGGGCAAATGATACCATGTATTAAATAAAGATTTATGAAATTTGATTAATTAACCTCAGAATTTCAATTTTTGGCCATAAATAGGAAAAATTTGGTATTGAGTCTTCAAGGACAAGCACCCTCCTGTAGCTGGGTCGTTTACAAGGAGGAGGTTGGAGGCTGAATGAGTAGGAAATGCAGTAGTAAACAGATTTTAATTATCCTCATTCTTATTTGTCACTTACTTAAGCCTGTATAAAGTTCTAAGATCAAGTATTTAGACACAGTATCTGATTTCACAGAGTAGATAGTCAGAAGCTCCACAGCTGGAAGATCAAATCTTGAGCTGCTCTCAGTAATGTGTATAGCCAGCTTTAAAATATCACTTTCAAAAGTGTAACAGTTGTACTTTACCTGACTTAAATTCAGTGTTTTGTAGAAGGCAAAAAAAAAAAATAGAGTTCTGTTTAATTTTGACAAAATATCTAAATAAAAAAGAGGAAACTTGTTAAAAAGAAATTAAAAGTAGTAGGTGATGGGCTGATGTGCTCACAGGTAATTGTGCAATTTTCAGAGACTCTGTATCAGAAGCTCAGAATGAAGAAGACATTGTATTAATAGTTGAAATCATATAGTAATGAGTTGAGTTCAATATAAGACACAGTAAGTCCAAAAACTACTTTTGAGGGACAGTGGTCTAAAAACATAAAAGCTAATAATTTATTTTTCGAACACATCAGGAGCAGGAGTTGTATTGCTCTATGGCCATTACTTTATCAAAGTTTAAAGGAGTGTTCATTGCAAAAAAACCCCACTTGATTTGTTCTTTATATCCACATTCATGGAAAAACTTAGAAAGCGTACTGTTCCAAAGTTTCTCTTCTGTGAAGTACTTTTGTGGATTCATTTCAACAGCAAGTATCAGTAGGAGAAATCTCAAGGCTAACAAAATTATCAGTAGCAGATTACAACCAACTATATTCACTAAAATCCTGAAGGAGCGAGTCATGCTTCACAGAGGTCTTTGGAGTTGGTGATCTTGTAGATAAAGGAGACCTGGGTGACATTGTCGTTTGGATTTCCAAAAGGCATGTATAAAACTTCTTGAAAGGCTCTTGTTTTGGTGGTTTTTTTTTTCCAAGTTGACTTGTGTTTTTTCAAGTCAAATAAGAAGCAATAAACAGAGTAATTGTAAATCTGGCATTATTTTATTTTTTTTGTCAATGCTTGTATTTCATTCCCTGCTATTGACACTGGAGCACAGTCAGGAAATTTTCAGTAAGTTGTGAAGAACTATCTGCTGTTGAAAATTCAGAAACCATGAGTATACATGTGCATGTGTGGCTTTTGGTGAACTATACAAATGTGCTATCAGAGGTAAATGTTGTCATCTGTCCTTTTCATTAAATGAATTTATGTGAAAATGCTTTATCATGTTTGCAGTGTATTCTTACTGAGGGATCTATTTGCTTTCAAAATTGCTGAATTTCTTCTATTGGTGGTGTTTGGTTGTATGACCTACCCATATGTGATTGAAGAGTCTGATATAAATAAATATGAAATCTGACATAATAGAAAATGGAATAAGTTATATTTGTATCCTAAAGTATACTTTTGTAAATACCATGCATAATTCAAGAGAGAGTAAATTGTGTTTAGCTAAAGTTAAATTAGAATTTGACTGTATAGTTACTGGCCTACATAATTCAAGAGATGTGCTGTCTAGGAAAGTACCTGTTCAGTGATGGAACTATAAGTGAGTAGTGAAGAACTACCAACTGTTCAGAAACAGTTACAAAAAATATAACAGGTCTGGCATCCATAAAAACATGTTTTTGACATTCTTCCACTTAAAGTCAAATATACCAATTATGTACGTATTGAAACTTTGCAGTCATTAGAATGCAGCTAAACCTGCCTGTCTTCAAAAATGTTTTCATTCTGCCTGACAAACTATTTACTTGTCTTTCCTTTTCACCTGGAAGATTTTTAAGTCACTTCTGTTCAATCTATTTAGCAAGAGTGCATGATAATTAAAATATTCAGAGATAGTAAAAGTAATCTTGTGGCTTTCATGTATTCCTTACCAAGTAAGCATGCAATGCAGAGGACTATGAAAACATAGTAAGAATTTAATATTGAGGAAAGATGAGCAGTCAAATATAGAAAAGTAGAGTGTGTAGTGGGTGTCTGAAATTAGACAACAATGAAATAAAAGACTTGAAATATTTTTATTCTTTCATTCAGTAAAACCAAGCAGGTTCCTATTATACTGCAATTTATTATACCAACATCTGCCAGGGAAATTAAAACAAAATACCCTCCCTTAGGAATTTCTGCCTGCTCCAACTAAAGCTGTGTATATAATGTGGATGCCAGGAAATTCTGACATATTGATGGAGCAAACACTTCTGAAATCTCTTGTGTTGTTCTGTTTTAGCAACTTCACTGTGCGGTGGTTGGAAGTGAAAATGCCAAGCGGTATTTCGAGGCAGTGCAAGGATCAAAGGAACACCAAGGAGAGCTTTTTGGAATCCATAACCTTTTCAAACTTAGGACTCATGGGTCCTGCCTTACCAAAGACATCCTGGAGGTGTGAAGTCCTACCCTTTTACTTCTGGATATTAGTTTTACTTTTTTTTTTTTCTTTCCTCATGAGATATTTCCATTCAAAATTATGACAAAATACTTTATAAAACGGAGAAACTTAAACAGTACCTGTCTATGCAGTGCCTTAAATGAAATAGGCAGGCTAATTTCTTGCTCCGATGTGGACCAGGTATGTTTCCTTAAATCAAACAAAAAAATGGAGGAAGTTTGGATTATAATTTCCAAAAGATTGCTAATATATTTCTTTTCTGAATAAAAATGCTGTAACTTACTATTGTGGTGCTTTCACAATAAGTCAACTTTGTGCACAAATACCTTTTATTCATCATGCTCAGTAGCACAGAGTGACTTTTTTAAGCCATAATTCTCATGATAAAAATATTTTTTATGATTGTAGTAACCTTTGAATAGTACATTTTGAGATGGCAAAAAATGTTTAATAAAATATTTTTTATCATGCTAGATTTAAAAATGTTACAAGGTGGAAGTAAGTAACTGAGGCTTCTTATTTTAAGATTCATTTCTTGGTTACTATAAAAAGACTGTTGGCACAATTCCAAAGCATATAGTGCACACTGGTTTTAAGTATGTGGAGTATTATACCTTTTTCTATCCAGCATGTTTGCTGCAGCTAATTTGCGTCTCGGAGTTTATTGCAGCTTTGTTCTAGGTTTTTTCCATCCTTCCCTTTATTTTGTTATTCTGCCTATACTAGGAAGAGACTGGGGAATGTGATATAGCAGTATAGAGGCAGCATAGCCAAAAGAATGATGTGGTGTAAAAACACATACTTTGGGGATATCAAGCTCAAAAGTTCTCTAAATTAAATCTAAATTAGAACATGGCATGTAATGTGGACATTGTAGCAGGTATTCTGTTTTGGAAAAAAGTTAAATTAAAACAGTGTTATGCATAAGATCCTCCCAATTTATGCAGTATGTTACTTTTCCTGCAGGTTATAGGTTACATCAAAGAGCAGTAAGTGTCAAAATGTAAATCTGAGTCTGGACTTTGCTGATTGTACTTCTGATGCTTGTATCTCTGTAGGACAAAAAAACCCAAACAAACAAACAAAAAAACCCACAAAACCACCACCTGTTTATTTTTCCTGGGCTTGCCTTTTTCTAACTTGAACAGACACAGTTTTTATTATATATCTTCTTGATTGTTTTAGAGGGAAGGGCGAGTAGAAGCAGGAGTCATGACAGCAACTACATGGCTAAAGGAAGAGACTCCTCCACGCAGCTCAGAAGAGGTGAGGTGTCTTTGTGGACTACAAACCAGAGGGACAAGCAGGCAGTCCCTCTAGTTCGTGATACTACAGTGGCAAATGTAGACAATATGATGTTAGGCTGGTGATGCTAGATTTCACTTGCTATCTTTTATTGTCTACTTGCCCTTGCTTTTTCATATTGTAAAGCACTATCTAATGACATGCTATCTGTATTTAAAATGGAATATTCTGAACATCTGGTAATAGGGTATTCTATGACCTTTACAACACTTTGATATCCTCAGAATGAAGATTTTACTCAACATGCTATTATTACAGAATGATATTGTTCACTAAAGGAGCTGGGCATGTTTAGCTTGCAGAAGAGGAGGCTGAGGGGAGACCACATTGCCCTCTACAACTACCTGAAAGGAGGTTGTAGAGAGGTGGGTGTTGGCCTCTTCTCCCAGGTGAATAATGACAGGACCAGAGGAAATGGTCTGAAGCTGCGGCAGGGGAGGTTTAGATTAGATATTAGGAAGAATTACTTTACTGAAAGAGTGGTCAGGCACTGGAACAGCCTGCCCAGGGAGGTGGTTGAGTCACCATCCCTAGAGGTGTTTAAGAAACGTCTAGATTTGGCACTTCAGGGCATGCTCTAGTGGCAGAGATTGTAGGGTTTGGTTTTTTTGGTTTTTTTGGTTGTTTTGTGTGTGTGTGTGTGTGTGTGTGTGTGTGTGTGTGTATGGTTGGACTTGATCATCTCAAAGGTCCTTTCCAACCATGAAGATTCTATGATTCTATGATTGCTCTGTAGTGTCTTAAGAGTGACAGCCTTATGATATGACATAGCATGACATGATATAATATGATATGACAGCCCTCTGATCAAGGGGTCAGTTGAGAATCTAATACCTACTGTTTAGAAGATTTTGGATAGGGAATTATGGAAAGAAGTCCAATTGGTTTAGAGGATTGAAAGCTTGCTTCAGGTTTTGTAGATCTTGTGGAAGACATGGCCTATTTAGTTGATGTAATCAGACAGCGATTCCCACCAAACCAGTGATCTGTTCAATGCTGGCCTTTTCTTTTTTATTTTTTTAATAATATATCTAATAATTTCGTTACAGAACAAGACTGTTTTTTTCATGTAAAGGCTTGTTTTAATGGGAGCATTTTTATGCATATTTTTGAATGAACACTGGATGGTTTGGATGATTTGGGAAACACTTAGGTCTGCAATATGGCCTCTGAGTGTGGAAAATATCATCAGATTAGATCACACTGAATGGTACTGAAAATTAACTAGTGTCTCTTACGTTTTTTGGAGATTTCTATGGGTAAATGTCTGTATTAATTTAAATCAGTATGCCTTCACATTGATGCTAATGCATCACTTTATGGTCATGATCTCACAGTAGATTTGGTGACAAACAGTAACTTTTTTAGCTTGTGTTAAATGCTTTCTGATAAGCAGGGTGATATCAAGTTTAATATATTAATTTTAAAACTTCGTGTAAAATGAGTTTAATATTTACCCTTCTGACTTTTCACTTACATATTGTCATAATTCTTCTCAGTAGTACACAGTTTTGGAGTTATATTTCGGAATTCTGTAGCTTAAAGATGTTTTAATGTTGCCTGGAGGTAATTTTTGTTTGATTGCAGTAGGCCTCAACTAATTTCAAGAGCAGAATGTTATGTACTCATAGCGCTTTTAAGCTATGTTAGCCCCCATATACGAGGAGGCTGACTGTTCCCGAGAGATTATTTTTTTTTTTTTTTAATGAATGCCATTACACGCCATTAAGGTTTGAATCATGAAGTCACTTTTCAAACTACCTTGGAAAGATGAAAAGTTGCAACAAGATCAGTATAAACTAGAAAACTGTGGGTGTGGATTGTAAAGACATAGGTTGTTTTAGCAGTGTGCAGCATATATAGTCTCAAATATATTTTTGGTTCTTTTCATTGTTCTAAATGATTCTAAATGATATAGAACACGTTTCACTGTTCTAAAAATTTTGTTCTGCCAAAGCGTTTCCTAGAATTTCACTGTATTATTTGCTTCGTATTTGCTTTCCATTTGTGTATTGTAATACTAATTTGTATATTTTTTGATTGAGTAACATAGCGAAAATCCACTTCTTTACACTGCTTTGGAATTAGGTGTGTTCCATATATTATGTTTCAAATAGCTTTACTGTAAATTACTTTCATTTTTAGTATGAACAACTAGACTGTAAAGAAGATGGAGACCCTGGAAGCATTCAAGCACAATTAAAGAGAGAAGAATTGGATTTTTGTGATGACTTTAGTGATGATGATATTCTGGAAACTTCTGTGAAAAAATCTGACAAAAGGAAGCCCTGCAATGCAAATAATTCAATGGTAACAAAAGGACAGCTTTCCCTAATGCAGTGTGGATTCTCTAAATTGTTGCAGAGAGAAATGGAAACTACCAAAGAAGAGTATAATAATTCTAACTCTCATAATTCAAATTCTGATGATCGGACTATAAGAATAAATGTAAATAGCAAGCATAGTGATTTTCAGAAATGTCAAAGCCATGTGCGTGTTTTGGAGCATGATAAAGCTGCTCAGTTACCAGATGGAACTGATAAAAAAGATAAGCGTAGTACAGACCGGCTTGGTTTACCGGGCTCTGAGGAGGAAGGGGACAGAGAAAGTGAGGATCAATACATTTCAAAGCAAAGTGATGTAGCCATTGAAACTGAATGGAGTTCTGAAGAGAATGATGATGTCATCTTTCCTACCCAAGTTCCAGCACACCAGCAACCACTGCTTACTAAAAAAGTTGGAATTTACAGGTCAGCATCTGAAAATTGTGAAGAGCTAGCAAAAGAAAAAGATGGGTTAGTATTTAAGGCAGAGAGTAGGCAACATGGATTCCATAATACTGAGTCAAATTTCAGCAAAGTCATGTCTTTTGAAGACATCAAGAACAGCACAAGAGATTTGAAAGGGGCAAGCGATGTAAGTGATGAGTCTGATGATATTGAAATTTCTCATAATTCTGAATCAAGAAAGCTAAGAACTTTCAGCTTTCTGAAATGTAAAGAAAGAACCACCCGTAACAATGGATTAGGTAGCTTCTCCAAATCTCTGCTACAATCAAAGAAGCCCAATAGAAAAGAAAAGGAAAGTGATTCTCAGAATATAGATGAATTTTCATCCTCTGAAGATAACTTGCCAGCTGAGAAAATCCATGCCAGAAAGCAAAGCTATAAGCATAAAAGACAGAGCGGCAGAGTTCAGTTTGGGTCTAAAATGCTTCAACCTATTCAAGATACCTCTGTTGTACAAATGGAGTCTAGCAATTGTGCTGTGCATAGAACTTCTGCAAGTAAAACTGAATTTGAACATCAAGAGCAAAAAGTGGAATCAATGGACAGATATTTAGGTAAGTAGTAATTTAATTCCTTTGATTTTATTTCAACTATCATTCAACTGTCGTTGTTGGCAGGTTAAGTTCTTCCTGCTTATACATGTTTTTGTTACAAGATACTAATAAATGCTGTGCTAAATTATTTAGTAATGTCTTTCTGTATCTTTCTTTTTACCTATTAGCCTTACTTACTGGGAAAAGTAAGGTGATGGGTTGCTTTGTAATATTTTGTTGAACACCTGCTGTCTGACGAAGGATGCTAAGATTGGAGATTTATTAAGAATTCACAAATCTATATATTTGAACTGTAAATCTTTAGGTCTTGAAAGGGCTGGGTTTTTTAATGTATGTAAGTTATTATTTGTGTGATTTGTGAATTTGAAATACCGTGTAGAAGATGTGATTCTGTTAGAGAATTTAAATATTAATATTGTGGAAAAAACACGCCGAAATGGAAGCAGTATTGAACTGTCAGGATAAATCTGAATAAGTGTAATGATTGTTGTTCATTTCATAGAGCTGTGAAATTTCGTGCTGAGTAAAATCATAACAAATTTTACAAATTTAATGTAAAACTTTTTTAAAATTACAGTATCCTTCTTCAGTGCTACTGTGTATCTTTCATGATTTTGGAATAAGTCTTTGATTTTTCTCCTACTATATCAGATGGTGTTCAAGAAGTGGCATATATTCATTCAAATCAGAATGTGGTTGGATCCAGCAAGGCTGAGAATCACTTGAGCCGGTGGGCAGTGCGAGATGTATTTGAGTTGAAGCAGTTTTCCCAGCTCCCTGCTAATGTAGCAGTCTGTAGTGCCAAGGTAAAGAGAAATGTTTGGGAAATGTTGTTTTTACTGTTTTTATCCTCATTTTTCATCTTAAAAAGCTCTAACAAACTTGTTTTTCTATTAATGGCCACCATGAATGATCAAAGCCACTGAGGATGGGAGGAGGAGGCGGCTCAAATGGAGGTCTAATAAATTACCTTTGTGTTTTGGTGGGTTTTTTTTTGTTTGGTGGGATTTTTTTGGTTTGTGGTTTTTTGTTTGTGTTTTTTTTTGTTACATTAGCCAACTCTGAAAGAGTTGGAAATTATGCAGCAGAGCACCCTCTGTGGGATTTTTCTGATAAAAATGGTAAAATTAAAGATTGGGTGTTTGAGATCAAATTCTGTACCATGTTTTTCTGATTGAGGCTTGAAAAAACTTCAGTTTGTCCTGGATTGATTTAGCAAAAATCCAGTTGCCACAGTGCATGGTGGAATCTCTGTGGTGTATAAAGTCAAACATAAATCAGTTTGCACGTTTTTCTTTTTTTTGGGGGATGTGGGGGCAGATACATGCAGTTGCTATAGTGGGTTAAAGTAATGGTCATTATTGTCTATGCTTAATGTCTGAAACATAAACCTAGCGTTTACTGGAAGTGCTTATTTGCAGCAACAGATATGTTTTATGCTTTTTTATGGTCATGCATCTTAATTACATTTGGAATACATACAAATCTGGAATAAATTCAGGTACAGCTTCCAGTTTTTTGTTCTTATTACATAGTGGTTTTAATCTACTCTGATTATCTGGACACTTTGTTGTTTGCCTTGTAATAAACATTTGCTGTTTCCTAGACTGATTCTTAAGTTAAACTACAAGTATAGAATAAGTAATTGGTGAATGTGCAGTTTAGTCTTTACAAACATATGAGCAATCGCTATGAAAATTGTAGACAGAACACTATGTTGTTCTGGGGTGTTGAATATCCGCAGTGGCTAAAAGAATAAAGAATTTCTTCCAATGTTGTCGATGTACTGTATTTAATTAAGCCATTAGCAGGGATGCCAAAGAATATTTGCACTGGGAAGATCAAACCAGGCCAACCAGTAAAAGTGAGGTCTTTTCAGTTCTAACACATTTGCATTAGAATGTCCCTTATTAACAGAAAAGTTGGTCAAAAATAATCAAGACTGCTGTAGAAACGTCCTTATTTTATGGCAATGGCAGACATCCTTACTAAAACTAAATATAAATGAAAGAAAACTTGTAAAGAGAGTACTTTCAATACACATCTGTTGATCCACGTACATTCAAAACTAGTTTGTGGGACTGATTTGTATTGTTCATGTAACTTATTTCTCATTATTTAGAGTTTGTGTGACTGCAACTATTACAAATTAACATCTCTTGATTAACTTGTCAGTCAATTTTTCTAAGGTATCTGCTTTTCACTTAGAAGCAACAGTAGTATCAATTCTCTTGTAGATTTAAGTAGGAAGAAAAGCATCAATAATTATGGAGAATGCTGCCTCTTCCTTTGCTTCCTGTTCTTTCTTTGACGTAGAGGCACTAATCTAGAAATAATCCCTAGATGGCTGCCTATTCTTAAATGTGGAGCTTTGAATTTGTGCTCAGTTTAAAAAAACAGCTGCCAGAGCTTCATAGACAACTTTGAAATATGATCTACTTAGAATGTTACTGCTACTATTTTCCTTTCTTCCTTATTTTATTTTTATTTTAAAAGGTGTTCTATGAAAAACATGATCACTGTTGCCCTTCTGGCCATCAGTCTTTGTTTGTCATTTTTCACTTATTTGCCATTAGTTTAAGCTAAGTTTAAAGTTTAATTCATCAGTTTAATTCACTGTCAGAGCAACTAATTGTGTAATAAGGAGAATGCTGATTTCAAATGAAGTTTAATAAAAAAAGTTTTTCAACAGGTTAAAGTAGCATTATGTGTAATATTAAAACTACAGCTGAACAGTTTAAATTACCATCATTATTTTTGGTAAATAAAATTATAGTACTAAATACTGGACTGCTGATTATAACCTGATAGTTATTGAAAGAAAAACAAAACTTTGGTCAGGTGAAATTTGTCACTAATGTTGTTTCCAGCATTGTTCTAACTGTTTCTCAGAAATCGTGTAGCTGTTCCTGTTTGCTTTGCGTATCAATGATCACATTCTTAATTACAAGCATTTTTACAGTGTACTTATATTGAAGCTTTATTTGATAGCATCATGAAAACTCCTGATAACATTTATGTCCCTTTTTAAGCACATTTAATCAAGTTGTCTTATTTCTAAGTAGGAGTGATCAAAAAGGGATCTCTTCATTTCATAGATAGGTCTCTTTGGGACAAAAATAAAATATCCTATGTGCAATTCAGTTCAGCTATGCCAGCTCTTTCTTCCTGCTTTGCAATTTTGTTCTGCAATTTGTCTATAATAATGCATTTCTGACTTAATGAAGTTTAAATAATTTTTTTAAGAAATGGGTAATATCTCTGGGGAAAGAATGCAAGAACACTTAAAAGCTAGCAAAGCATTCCATTGAAGTGGCTGAGTTGTAAGTTGGGAAATACAGGTTTTCCTACAAATCTTAGTTGAAGACCAAGTGAAATATTTTGCTTCCTGCTTACATAGGAATCTACAATGACAGTTGTAATTATATACATGTTATAATAAGTTAGTAGGAGAAATTAATAAATAGTAAGCAAAAGTAATCAATTAAGATAACCTTTTGTAAGAACATTGACATTTAGTTGATTTCTTGCTATTGAATAGTCATCTAACCACATTTTAGCTTCACTAAATTCCCATGAACTTTAGGTTAAGTTTTTGGTTTCGGTAGCTCATTTATGGAAATGAAGTGAATATGAGTAGCAAAATTTGCAAGCAGCAAAAATAAGTTGTTGGAATCAATGTAAAAGAAGTGTTCTTCCTGGTTTTCTAGCTGCAGTAGATAAAATGCTTATAAATTAGGTTTATTAGTCCTTCCTTTCTTTCTGAAGCATGGAGACTAATGTAGTCACTTGAGTTGCAGAAACTGCTTAAAAGTGGAGCAGACTGCAAAACCTGTGAGGAGGACTCCCTCAAAGTGAGAGAGGTTGCATGGGAAGAAGATCCTTGAGAGCCAAGGTAGAAGGGTTGGGAGGCAGGGAGTTTTGTTCCTGAAAGTAGAACGTCAAGGTATGTAGAACATCTTATTTAAGAACATAAGTAACTAACGAGTATGTAACCTTAGATTTAAGTTGGTTATAAAAAGTGTAAGATTTGAACTTTAGGATAAGAAAATATCTTCTTGATGATAGTCTTTTTCCTTAATTTGACTTCAAAACATCTATGTTAGATCTGTACTGTTACACTAATGTAATTCACAGTCAGATCTCACTTAACCTTTTAAATTGTAGGTTTCACTTGAGCATATTTTTTTAATCCAATAATAAATAGTCTGTCCTTAATGTTACCTATATTAGTGTTCCCATACCCCAGCTACCTTTTCTCTGAGGTAATAGAACATATTATCCATAAAAGGCTTAAGGGAACAAAATTTTGGTTCCTCTTGTAAGAAGTAGGCCTTGCTACTATTTCTTCTATTATTGCTTGCTTTGTGCTGCAGGTTCCGTAACAATCCTGGTACATGGCTTCAAGACTGCTGCAGAGCCTTTGACTCTTTCTCCCAAGGTGGTAGGGAGCACAATCATACTCTCTATTTTTGTTTGTTTTGGGAGGAATTGTGTAAACTGACTAGCTTAGCTAGGAGAGTTATGTTTATAATGCTGAATGCTTGTTTAGTATGTATTTCCATAAATTCTATATGACTATCAGAAATAGTTAGGTAACAGCAATCGGAATATGAAGTCTGACATCAAGAAATAAAACTAGGACATCGTGACAGCACTCTTACAACTTTCCAGCTATGAAAGGTGAGATAAAATCTAAAAGTAGTAAAAGTATCAGTATAAAGTATGCATAAAGTAACAATATAAAGCAAGCAAGAGAATAAACTATATTTTGGTTGAATATGGTTAGTGAAAGTAAGTCCTGTGCAGCATCTCAGTTAAAGAAAGATAACTATTTGAAGATAGTCTGTATATGACAATAGTAGAAGCAAACAAATGTGAAAGGTTTTATCACATGATCCTGAAGAAGCTAAAATAAATTGTGGCTTTGGGGAATATATTCCCTTTATCACGGAACTCCATGGGTTTGCATAAAAGTGGAAGAAGATTCTGTAGCTGTAGATGAATTGGGAGTAGCATTTTCAACTAAGAGAGACATTGTTGTCTTGTTATAGAGGGAGCTTTCATAAATAGTCAGCTAGAGCAGTGGATATCTGCTTATACTTTATTTTGCAAGTATAATCAGGGAGGTACTTAGAAGATTAACTTTTTTTTTTACAAAGATGTGTTATTTATATGCTTAGTGTTCTACATTTAAGGGATATCTAGAATTACAGTAAGAATATTTTAGTTTAGTACAAACAGTTCCTGAATTGTACATATTATTCTGTGTCTGAAGGTTGTCCATGTTCTGACCATTGACAACTTGCAGTGTCAGATCAATGTAGGTTTTGAGAAGAAAGGACAGAAGAACAATATGATAATCATCCCTCAAACAGTTGATGTTTCTGGTAGTGTTTCTTATATGGAAAGCACTGAAGCATCAATAGTTAAAGGTGTTTAAGAGCCTCAGTAATCAAAACAAGGCCGGGTTTTTTGTTCCATGCAAAGGTGTGGCAGACAGCTGTTGCTGAAGAAATTTTGGAGTTACGGATTATGCATCTCAGCTTCCTCTGTAGTTCTAAAAATGTATTGTACATCCCAGAACCTAAGTGTCTTAAAAAGGAGTCAAGTGTCTCTTTCTGCTCTGGCTATTTGTAATCTTTCATAGCAATTCCCAAGCGTTAAGGCAGAAATTATGGTCAGTGCTGTGCTATCTGGATTCAGTATTTTAACCATCTGAGGGTAGAAAATGTATGGCATTTAGTGTGGCAGTTATCCAGGCCATTAAAAATTACTGAGAGTTGGTCTTTGTTGCTTCTTTATGCATATGACTACAAAATACATGTGATCTGCTATTTCACAGTAAGATTATTAGTAACAAGGATTTTCTGGTCTTCACATAGAAGCCTGAATGAAGAAGATCATATGAAAAATTAATCTATTGGGATAAATTACTTGTTTTTCCTGCATTATTTTGTGTGTTGTTTTTAGACTTATTTAATGTTATTGAGTCATCTTTGTTCTGCATTTTAGTTTCAACTCAAGTCTTCCGTTTGCACATGTGTGCAAATAGACGGTTAAAAATTCATTGTTTTTTACAAAACAAGCGGAAGGTTATTGTGTCTGTTAC
This sequence comes from Rissa tridactyla, assembly GCF_028500815.1. Lineage (NCBI taxonomy): Eukaryota > Metazoa > Chordata > Aves > Charadriiformes > Laridae > Rissa > Rissa tridactyla. Next base: position 41,759,414 of record NC_071497.1, on the reverse strand, counting down.
CCCGTTACTGTCTATTAAGAAGATAGTTCTTCATTTCGCTTTTCATCTATCTTGTGTAACTACAGAAAGAAGGATATTGAAAACAAAAGCTTCTAAACGAAAGCATGTGAAATGAACTTGTAGACTGGACGTGGTGGACTTAAAAAGCCAGACTATAATTTTCAGAGCAGACCTACAGGTATTTCGGCCTTTCAGGGGGAAGGGAAAAAAAAAAAAAAAGGAAAAAAAAAAGTCCTGAGCCATTCATGTCATATTGTGCTCAAAATTGTGCTGGCATAATTAATTTTTTGGGAAAGATGAAAGTGTTAAGATTTTCTCTAAGACCTTAGTCATATACTAAGTATTTTTAGATGTCTGGGGCTTTTTACCCCTTTTTTTCTGGTGGGTTCCAGGTTGATTTTCTGCAGGAACTTGTTACTTTGTTTTTTGGGTAACTTGCACTGTTACTTCTGAAGCTTTTTTTTGTAGCTACCATATGAAATAGAAGCCTCCCAGAGGCAAGATTAAATAATCTTCTTTTAACGTTCCTAGTCTATTCTGAAGTAAATGACTATACTCCTTAATTAATTTCTGTGTTAATTGGCAAAAACAACCTATGTGAAATGTTTTACATAAATACAGTAGTCTGGAATAGGCTTTCTCTAGTTCCTATAATGCTGAATTTGTGTAGTATTTCTTCAGTAGGAGTCTTGGGGGGGGGGGGGTGGAGACGGCTTGGAGGCTTGACAAAATTGGGAACAGGGCATACTAAATTTGAAAAACTGATGATGTCTCACATTAGAGCTAATTTGCACTTTTTAATATATGGAAAAGTATTAGTCACAAGAATTTGTACTGTACCTGTTGAATATGTGGAGTCTTTTTTTTTTCAGTCAACTGCATGTTTTCAACTTAAGTTTACTTGAAGTTTTACTGAAAAGAAATGTACAAAGACAGCCATTCAATTGAGGATTAATCACTATGGCAACAGAAATGTGGTGACTGAAAAGGGGGAGGATGTATTCTCCCCTCAGCTTCCTGCCAGCTGTCATATTCAAACTCTGCGGCATGAATTTAGGCCAAAATATAGACTGTGACCAGCTCTAAGAAACTATATCTGTATTTTTATAAATTGGTACAAGAATTGCACTATAAAAGAAGGCTTAATCCTCTGAATTGGATGACAGACATTTGGCGCTCTTGCCAGTGTTTGACAGAGAAATAACGGGATGCTTTGTAGTAAAACCTGGATTAATGGTAAACCCCTCTTTATGTTATTGCAATGTGGTGTAAATGAGAGAACTAAGCATGCTGTCAGTCTAGGAAAAAACATGCCCTTTGTATCTCCAATGCAGATTTAAGTGCTGTTGAGAATACTGTAAATACAAGAGTTGTATTATTAAGAACTCTTCTTTATCGTATTTGTATTACATTGACATTTTGTAGATTATTTAAACAAAGACTTTCTATCAGTTACAGTAACTCTGATTGCAGTGTGTTTGCACAGCTTTCAGATTCAACAAGTTTAGATAGTTGTTTACAAAGAGTAGGCTTTTGGGAGATAACATTCCATTATCCTTGCTTTTCTAGGATGAGGAATGCTATTCAGCTTTAAAATAATTGTTCCCAAATGATCGGCCTGTAATGCTGCTTTATTGAGTTTACAGTTTCAGCATACAATGGAATTAACCATTTCATTATAGTTTTTGTGGTTTTTTTTTGGTTTTTTGTTGTTTTTTTTTAAATGCAGTGAGCTTGTATGTGGCATTCTGTGCTGCATATAGTTGCATGTTCATTAGGGTGTATGTGCATGGCTTTTGGTTTTGCTGGTCTTTGATGGAGGGATGAGATGGTGAAACAAGATAGGTGCAAGTCCACAGGCTTCTGCTGACTTAACTTTGAATACTGAGATCGGCTGATTATCCTCTCCCGTTCTCAACAGTAGTAATAACTATATTGGTTTATGGTCAGATTTTTGGTGCAAGAAAGTGATATGGCTTAGAGGAGTTCTTTTTGTTAAAGAGTAAACAAATTAAATAAAAGTCCTCCCAGTGAGAAATTCTTGCTCTGTTTCCTGAATGGAGAAGAAACAGACTCAGAAGTAAATGCGAAATAGAGAGAACACAATACGTCTCCAATTGACTTAATAGTCAATTCTGCACTACCAAGCAAATGATTACAGCTTATGGAATGTCCCTGGTCTTGGTTTATACAAGCAGAAAAGCTAGATATGACAACCAGGGGAAAATAACTACATATTACTCTGATAACATTTCTTTACTTTTATCAGCAGGTATAGCTAAATACTGGTCTCTCAGTGTTGGCAGAATATTTTGGAGGAGTAATTTGGACCAAGAATAAGTGTTACATTTTTCATAGCTTGAAGATTTCAGCTATGTGTTTCCTGTGATACAATCAAATATCAGATACCTTTGTATTCAGAGCCAACATCCCAAGTAGCTTTCTTCAGTTCAGAAAGTTTGGGTGTAAATGTGATTATCTTGGAGTGTTCTAAAATTTTAAGGTAGGTTAGATTCATTTTCTAAGACAATCAAGGTACTGACCATTAGCTATACAATTACCTCTATTTCTCATTCTGCATTCCTGTTTTGTTAGAACAATAGGCAAATGCAGTCTGAATGAGACTACTTTTCAGTTAAGGAAGTTAAATTCAGAGGGACAGCTAATGTCTACGTCAGAAATCATTCTAAAATATGGTAAGATTCAGGCTTATTTCAAACTGTGGAATGTGTAAGTCACCATAATCCTCTGAAGTACATAGTTTGTTCAGTATTCTGTCCTCTGCAAGTAGAAGAGCAGTTCTGGTTTATTTAAGAATCAGGTGAAAGTAGAGACATTCTCTTTATTTGCTGATTTTTTTTTTTTATTATCTTGACCATGTGGACCTCGTTTTTAGAGAAACTACATAAAGTATAACAGTGTCCACATAAAACTTCGTCCTCCTTGGCACGCACAATAATTCAGGAAAAAATTCTTGTTTGATGTGTGTATATATAAAAGAGAGAAGGAAACAAGATGAACTACGAACAGTCAGGTGGCAAACATTTTAGGGTATTTATAGATGTAAAATAAAAACAATATCTAAGAGGAGTATATGTTCAAGAAAAGCATATAGAAAGGTCTTAGTCATTCATAGATATTATGGGAGAAACTTGGGGGTGGCGGAGGGCAGGAAATCTAACGGGGGTAAAAGCTTCACTGAAATAATTTAGAATTGTAATTTGGGTATATAAATTCACTGTAATGCAGTAAGCATCACCTGATCAAAATAATGACAATCATCCAAAACCCACTGCAATTCAGTGTATCTGGAAAGTTATGGGTTTTCTCAGGTTTTGAGGGGAGTGGGAAAATGCAAAGTAGAATATGGCATAACAGTTTACTTGCTTGCAAACTTTTTTTTAAGAGGACAGACATACTGAATCCACTGTGTTTCATGCTTTTGTATGATTAGGTGACTGCAAGGCAGCTAGAGGTATGAGAAGGCCTTTCTTGTTCGTTTTAGAAATGAAAACAAACAATGAAACTGTGCAGTGGAAAGTATCCTGGATATCTGGCATTAGTGGTTTCGTGCATAGCTGAAGAGAAAAGCCTGTTAACTCTGTTTTAGCTGTGAGTGGGGGAGTCAGAAGGTGGTGTTGTTGACTGGAAGTCAGATACTTACAATAGTGATACTTTGGGTAGACAGGCAGTAAAAGAAAGGAAGATGCTCAGATGTAGTACAGCTATGGCTGAAGAATAATTACGCAAATGTATTTTCAACTTCAGATTCAGCCTTTTGAAGGAAGTTCATTATTCTCTAAGTCTGGTGACTTGAATTGACACAAACGTGAGACAGCTTAAAGAAGAAAAAACCGTATCCCTGAATCTCTGTTTCTCTTTTTTTTTTCTCTACTCATTCCTAGCCTCTGCTCATTTACTCTCCCATATGTTTTCATCTTGCTGTACTTAAGATGATGAACATTCTTCTCTTTTGCCTTGCTTGAAGGGTCTAAAGAGAGGAAAAGGGAAGTCACAGGCTTAAGGTGGCCAGTCATGTCTGAAGATGGTTATACATGGCTTAGCATTCATTGCTCCAGAGTATAGAGCCACCTCTTTATGCCTGTTGTAGGAAGAACAGATGCCAAAATTTTGTACTGTCAAAGATAGACAAAAATTTGGTTTAGTAAGTATATATTAATTTTAACTCTGTAACTATGCAGCAGGAGACGGATTGTCACGAGTAACTATCAGATCCAAGAGTTGTTGCAGATTCAAGGTGAAATCTCTAAGTAGCAGTAACTGCTGGATTGTGGCACTTACATTCTTGCTCGATGTTCAGCTGCATGTCTTCATTCTTCTTGAAGAGTATTACCCTTAAATGTGAACTGTTGTGGGACTCTAAATCTGCAGATGTTACCATTTCTGCTGGACTTTAGATTACAGCTTGTATTTGATATGTAACTCAAAGAAATGGAAACTCATTATTCGTATTTAAAACTTGTTATATACTTTTAAGAGTAAGAGACATAAATAACAAAAGAAGAACTGGTGGAGGAAAATATCTTCTGTGATAGGAAGATATAACGTGTTTATGTTGAAAACCCCATAAACTAAATGGAACATGAAAGGTGAAAATTAATGCTTTCTCTGATGTATTTTTTTATGTGTAGTAAGAGTCCGGAGGTTGTTTTCTGAATACTTTAAAAACTATTTTCTGCACAATGGTGTGCTGATCCCTCTTCTTTCCCATTGCAATATATGGAAAGCCTCCTCAGAGTAAGCATAGTAAATGAAGAAGGGATAGGATAAGACAAGTGTAAGGCAGGAAGGAATGGCTGCACTTTTACATGTTATATTCCTTAGTTTGCAATAGCACTTCACAATTCCATTTTACTGCACTCCATTAACTTTATTTCTTTCCATTTACTGGGATATTTTCTGTCCTGTAGACTCACGTAGTTTTTTGAATCCAGAAAATGTTACCTTCTACTAACTAACCTGCATCTGTGGCCCTTTGTCTTATATATATATGCTTTTGTAAAGAAATTTTTTATTTCTTTTGAACTGTGTGTGAAGATTTTCTTGACAATGTGGAAGTGCGCAAAGCCAAATAAGACAGTAAAAATGTTACATTCAGTAACTCATAGAAAGTTTTTGTCTTTGATATCAAAGGAATTATTTTGCTGTACCTTTTTCCCCCTGCCAAGATACTGATTTGAGAAAGGAGAAAATGTGAAGAATGCGCAAATGTATAATGGTGTTACAGATAATTCAGTATAGGTGCACTTAATTTATCAGATGACAGATAAGTATGTCGTCAAGTTTAAGTGAAAATTTTCCACTTTACACAGTGGAAGTTTCATAATAAGGACTGCAAATGCATAATGTCTTCAGTATAGTTAAACATTTAGTAAAGACTAAGTGCTTTCATGATTGCTGTCAATCTGTTTGTAAAAATTCTTTTAAATAGAGGTAGCAGATACTGTATGCTATACTAAGTATTTCCTTAGCTTTGTATAGTGTATTTCAGACAGCTAATCAGAAGATGTGCTATGCAGTGCATGAAGAATATGTTTTAACACACAGTATGTATGTGTGTGATGGTACAATGTTTGTCAAAAAGCTTTTGGATTTCTATACTGTGACTTTTAGTTGTCATTCAGAATAATATATTCATAATCATGTATTTGAAACTTTTAAGCATATTTACATTTTAAAGTGAGGCGAAAACATGCTACTACTTATTTAGGCACTGGATGGAATCTTAATTTCAGGAGAAAGAATTCATGTTGCTATTTGTGCAATTTGATTTTTTGAATATTTTTCTTCTCTGCGTGTTAAATTGGTTGACTTTTTCAGTAGTTACATGTCTGAGCCATAAAGCAAAGCCAGACTTGCTATTTGGCAAAACAGTTGGATTTTTTTTGACAAAAAAACTTGTGCTTCTTAATCCTTCTTCTGTCCTTCTGTCTTTTCTTTCTGTTGAATCTCTCTTTCTTTCTAGTCCTGAGATAAGCTTATGTACTAATCACTGTTGTCTTTCCAGTAATGATTTGAAAATGCTGTGGTCAGATCTTACATCATTATAATGTTCTTTCAAGAAGTTCAGCAATGTTTGTACTTACCTAAGTATATTAATTAATACACAGTACTTTAAGTTAAACAAAGATAATGTGTGCTTCCATGTGCACAAAATACTTCCTCTGTCCAGAATTTTTATTTCCTTTATTATTACATTCTTTTGGTCATAACACTTATTAATTCATAAAGGGCATGACATTCAATAATATAAATATGTTGTTAAATGCGCTAGTATCAGTAGTGTAAGAACAAGAGTCAGAGGTTTCTAGGTAAATCAAATTTATTAATTTCAGTCTTGCTTTGCAAGATTGCCTTATGCGTATGATATACTTGATAATTCAAATGAACAAGACCTGTGCTGTAAAGTCAATGTGGGATTTCATGTAGGAGCAAATAATGGGGCACACGCACAATAGTTTGGTAATAAAAGAGCTTGAGGAACAGAAAATCAGAAACTGAAATGTTTATCATGAATTAGATGTCAATTGTTGCGTTAGAAGGCAAACGTTGAAAGAGAATCAGAAAAAAATCAGCTCCGTGAGGGAAGAATTTAGAAGAGTAATACACGAAGTCAAATTCATAAGGAAGCAAGATAGTGTGGAACGTTGACAATGCTGTAACATTGACTGAAGTTTTCACTTTTTAATGGTAATGTTAGTAGAAAGATATAGGGAATATTTTAATCTTTACGTGTGTAAAGCTTACCTCTACCCAGAGCCTCATCTATGTATCACTTGAAGTAACAAACTTCAGATTTGACCTTTAACAAACATGAGACACTCAGTGGCCAGGGGCTTTCACTGGCATTAGCTCCTGCAGTTCTTGGGGTAACTAGTTTGTAGTAACTTTTTTTCTACCTTCAGGAAAAAACATTGAGCAGCCAGTTTCGGTAGAAGAATAGGAGCTCTTTGTGTGTGTAAAGAGGTATTTTGCTGTTATTCTTTCAGGTTGGGCAGTATGGGTCAATGTACGTAAAAGTTTTGTACTTCCAGAACTAAATATGCCATTTGTGAGTTTATTTGCAATTAGCAGAACTTTTTACATTAATTCTGATTCTCTGCAAAGGCAAGCAATTTTACGACATTCATTGTGTTTACAAGATTTGGCTTTTTTCACAAAGAGATTTTTAATCTGTGTTTGAACAGATGTGTAAACCAAAGTGTTACTGCCTCATATACTTTGGTCTTGTTTAAAAAGAGGTAGATGGATGCACATTTATAGGGGTTTAAAATACTTTTAAGACAGGCATTGACATGGTTAGGCTTGTATTCTACACAAGTTATGCTTGCTTGAATTAAGTTGTACAATCCTGATTTCCTGACAGAGTGATGTATTCACTAGGTCTTATCATAGTGAGAACTGAATACTATAAATATTTGTCATGCAAAAATATGTATTTTAATATATATTTTAAAACTAGCGATGCTTTTTTCTTTCAAAATACATTTTCCAAGTCAAGTTCTATATCACCTATGTGTATCTTTAAAAAAACCTACCAACCAAAAAAAAACCCAAAACAAAAAAAAACAAAAAAAAAAAACCCAAAAAACCCCCCAAACCAAAACCACATACAGAATTAGCAAGATAACTGTAGAATATGCTGTAGACAACATGTCCTAATTCAATCTTAATTTTGTTACTATCATCATAACGTTATTATTGGGAGATAGTTTGGGATTTTTTTAATCTTAATTGGGGCCTTGGTTCTAGTTTTGTATAGTAAAACATTTAGTATTGCAGTGAAATTTTAGTCTTTGGAGTTGTACATTTAGCTTAAAGAGTGAAAATTTATGCCTGTAGGTCCCTTACTATTAACATCTTTCTCTGTATGCTAGTTTGAGGTTACTTGCCAAAGTAGTGGATTGAGAACAGATGTGAGATCCTAAAGCTCAAGAACATTGTGAATGGCCCATGGAAATAAAGGAAGTGGACATGGATCAAATAGAAACACATTGGGAAGAAACACTGTAGATCCAAAACCAAATTTTGAACTGCAGATGACAAGGTGTGAACACAGTTTGTGTTTTCATCTCTCAAGTAGTGTTACTAGGGGGATTGAGGACATCACTAAGCAGTTATTCTTTCCCCAATCTCATTTGGGGGGGAAAAAAAAACCTGTAGTATTGCTTTTCTGGTTTTCCTCTGGTTTTCCCTGCTCTTCAAACACATTTTTTTAATTTTCTTATTTCCCTTGGCTTGCCTTTTGGGAGAGGGGAAACTTTGTCAAGAATTTGTGAGAATTTCTGAAAAATAACTAAGGTATAAATAGGGTTATATTTTTGTGCAAGATGTTGACTGTCAATGCATGATGAGTTGATCTGTAACAGGATCTTCTTTAATGTGATTAAAATACTAGCTTTCTTTGACTATTACATTTAAAATCTTAATCTTACCAGTTTTACTCTTACCAATATTATAATGAAAGTGTAATATGTAATTTTTTTTGGTGTTCGTTTACAGTTAAGTATAGTGATACCTTGACCGAAAGTGTATTTACAACTTGGAATAATTATGTGTGTGCATTAGAGATTGTGCTATTGACAAAAATTATTTTACCTTAGCTATGGTGTCTTTGAATGGTGGTGTGATTATTTATAATTTTTCTTTGAGTGTTAAAATGCAAAAATTGTGTAACATACAGTAACAAGCAGGAAGCAGTGAATCCAAATAATCCATTAATCCTGATACATAATATCTTCCTGGATTAATTTATCTATTAAGACTGTATTAAGATTTTCTGTTTTATATTTTATAGTAATATTTGGAGGTTGTAACTGGGGTTTGAGTCCTGTGGCCCAGGATTAAGTATTTGCATTACCCCTGTTAGTGCATTAGAGAGTTTATAGAGGTCTTTCATTTAGCCTCACAATTAACCCATTTGGAAAAATATCCCACCTTATTCTTAGAGAATTAAGGCTTGCCTTCAGTATCCCTGAAATTTTGTGACTGAGTAGAAAGTTTACACTGCAGCTCTGAATCCCGTTCTTGGCACTATAATCATTGAGTGCTAGCTAAGAGTGGCAGAATTGGACATAATAGAGCTTATCACTATGTCCCAGATGCACTTGCTTTGATGATTTCCATGTCTGATTTTACTAGAAAAATGAAGAAAGCCCAGAAGACGACACAGCAGACAAGAACATCATTAAGGAAGGGCAAGAAATGTTGGCAAACAGTAGGCAACACCACCTGTATGTTATGCATCCTGTGACCCAGAAAAGCAAAAAAGTACACAGAGTATGTTCAACCACCTTCTTGATTGGAAAGACACCCAAAGGAATCCGCAGGTGAGACTGTTTTGATGAGATGAAAGTAAAATTCTAAGCTTGAAATGAACTTACCTCTGGGAAATTTCTTTTGTCTTTGTTTCAACTGTACTCACAGAATATTGATGATTTTTTGTGGCAAGAGCAGAACTAATGGGGAACTTCCACTCACGCTATACGAAGAGTACCATAATTGATTAATAAAATGAATTGAACCCACAAATCACTTTAACGTGCTGACTCAATGTGTCATATATTACATAGCTGTGCAGATGTCATCACCACCGGTATTCATGGTATGTGCACCATGCAGTACTACAAACCAATGTTTAAACTGTATAGAAGCAAGAAATTTTACAGTATGAGCTTCTGACTGCCTACTGGTTTTGCCCAGCTCTCATCACTTTCATTGAAAGACTGTTAAAAAAATAATTGACTTTGTATTTATTTTTCAACGTGAGGCTCAATTTTTTTGATATGTTTTTTCCCTCCTCATGTTTGGAAGGGTAATAATTTTTATGCCTCCTCATTGTTCTTTTTTCCCCCAAAAAAATATTTCTATTATTAATATAAATACTGAAATTCCATTGGTACATAGATAGAAGTTCAGTAACAATAGCCAGATGGTATGTAGAAATAGAAAGCTGAAAGCTGTAGCTAACTAGGCAAACCTATGGAACTGGGATTTAATTTAGCCTTGAGACAAATATATTAGTATATGAAAGTTGGTATCTAGGTAACATCTCTAAGTGTTCAGAATCTGTCACGTTAGCCAGCTGGCCTCAGCTATCCAAACTGTTCTTGTTGAGGTGCCAGACTTGCATCCTATTATAGATGCTGGAACATCTAAATACTTAAGAGGCAGGTAGAGGAGAACCTTTCATTCTACAAATACGCGAAATTGTAATCATAGTTATCAATGACTTCCTGAGGTAAAAATTTTCAAAGGCAGTGAAGTAGTTAAGGATGTTATTCCAAGATCCTAAAGCCACGTCTAGCAAAAAATTTAAGCACATTCATTTAAACAGGTTAAGCAGGTCATCTACTAGCACCTCACTTCCAGTTGTACTTTGTAGTACATCTGGATCTGCTGTGCCATGAGTAAAGATGATTAGGTGCCTCAGTTTGTGTTGTAACACTGAGTGGAAAGCTGTCTGCAGTCACTGCACACAAAGGGTACAGCTGGAGCTAGCCAGTCAAGCGGTATTTGAGGCCAGAGTTAATTCTCACTGTTACTGGAGTCCTCATACAGGAAAGGCTAGATGTTTCATACCCATTCTCTGACAAGGACCTTCCAGTTAGGTTACCTGATCCCAAACTATGGCTAACTTGATTGTGATGCTCTCCTTTTGGCCTCTTAGCAGAAACAAATATTCCATAGCTCACTAGATGGAGGAGGGTGGGGACAATCCCTGTTTCCTGTGAATGTGTTTATCCAGCTCTTGCGTAGCAAGCCTTTTAAAAGGAGTTTGAGCAACTACTTGTGGGTTTTTCTTTTTTTTTGTGTGCGTTTGTTTTTAAAAAAAAGAAAGCAAAAAAAACCAAACCCAAACCCAATCCTCTACCATCTGTCCATCTGTATCCTTGTGAATGTACAGAATCTTACCTACACTGAAAGTAAATCTTTGGGTCGTTAGCTGAGGAAATCACACTGTAGTTTGTGATTCAGAAGTCGCTTCAGTTCTAAGGTCATTATTCTTTCTTCTCTTTGCTAATAAAAACAAAAAAAAAGCCCCTAATAAGGAAGTTACTTTTAGTGATTACTTTTTGGGGTATGTGAAGTATGTAAATTGAAGGAACTGCTTTAAAGCTGTTGTTGTTTCTAGTTAAAGGTGTCAATATATTTTTCCTTCTTCGTAATTACAGGAGACAATTTGAGGAAATGGTATCCCACTTTAATATGAGATCAGTGGAAGAACTGGCAGAACACATTGCAAAAGCTACATCAGAAACACGGCAGAAGATGTTGAAGGAGTTTTATGTTTCCAGGTATCCGGAGATGGAGTCTTTCTTCGCAGTTGAAATACAAGCTTCACGTGACTATGAGGCAAGAGAATTAGGTACAACACGCTCCAGAAAAAGAAAATTCACTGTTAATCTTCAAAGATCTAAGTCTAGATGTTCATCAGCTAAAGGTCCACTTCTGAGTGGAACTACAGAAACAGAGAGCCAGCAGAGCCATAAAGAAGAAGCAGAGCAACTTCACAGTGATTCCTACATGCAAGATATATGTGTTGATGCAAAATATAAACAATTGCCCACTGTTGCTACTCAACATATCAAAAGGAGAAACAGTCAGGGGTTCAAGAATTTTATGATATCTGGCTCATTAAACAGTAGATTAGAAACAGTTGAAGTGCTGTCTGTAAAAAGTTGTGAAGGACAGCAAGAGTCCAAAGGAACACAGCTGCCAAGAAAAAGATCCCTGTCTCAGTCAGAAAATGAAGAGAGAAAAGCTCAGACGTGTAAGAAAAAGTCTTTTGTGGACTTACTCGGAGATACCTCTATTCTCAATGACCTCTTCAGAAATGATGGAGACAGGCCTACAGAATCACCAAGGAGATTGTCTTCAGGGCAGGTAGAAAAATCAAAGGAGAGGCCAAAAGACTTCTGGGACATGCTGAATGAGCAGAATGAGGAGAGCCTTAGAAAGCTCACAGACATAGCAGTCATAGAGAAGCTATGTGAAAGTGCACCTCATCCCCCAGTGACAGAAGAGAGAGAAGTGTGTGAAAGTTCTCTTTGGAAAAAAAATGAAAATTTTCTATGGAAAAGATACAGTCCAGATGATTCAGATGAACCATCCACTGCTGCATCTTGTAATGTAGTAAAATGAAAGTTTTCTATGCAAGTTGCACTATAATTATCTTAGTTAAAATATGTATAACTTCATCAGTAAGCTCCAGAACATGATACCTCATTGAAATTAAAGGTGAAGTGATGAATTCATATTTATGATGGAACGGATTTACATTTTACAGATGTGAATATATATGTAATTACATATGTAATATATAGTACATATGTGCTTCTATAGTATACATGTACTATATATTATTGTAAGCTATGATATATTAATTTTAAATTAAACTTTTTAAAATGCACTTTGCTTTCTTGCATCCTGATTTTATTTCTAGGCTCAGTAGCAATACAAAGTAATTTTTGCCCTTTGCTTCCATTTGGATACCCTCAGTCATCTCAGCAGAATCTAATTATATTAAAAGGATTTGACAATAGTACTCCACATATTTTCTGAACTACTAAAGACTCAGAGACTTCATGAAACAGGATTGATCTTTGTCTAATAACTTTTGATGGATTATTTTTTTTTCTTCTAGAATTTTGCTTACTTTCTCTGAAGCTGTGGAGCTTCTAATTATCTTCAGTATCCTGTAGCAGTGAGTTTCTCAGCTTGCTTGATGTGAAAAATCATAAATTTTTGTTTGTTCATTCTTCTTCAATGCAAGATCTACAGCACATTAAATGATGTTGGGTGTCAAATTTCATCTTTAACTACACTTTCATATCCCATTTTTTATTTTTAATAGACTTCTGTCGTGTCTTTGTGAAGTGGTGTAGTCTGGACAATGGTGGTGTTTACTTTCCTGTGCAAGGAAAGAAGAACAGGAATAGTCTTTTTAAATAAATAAATAAAAAGTACACTGTTTCATAGCAAATTTCAGGGAGAATCTGATCTTGTTCAGTAATTCAGACTTAGTGTTGTCTCTATTTCATACATTTGAGTATCTGAGAGGGGAAAAAAAATACCATTTATCCTGGGAAAACTTATTTCTTGCTCGGCTTAATAAATGTAACAAGTTTCATTTTGAGAGCATTGTATTCTGAAAAACTTTTAGATACATTGTTGTATTGCATGTGCACTTAGAAAATATGCAATTGCCTGTGCAGATTGCTCATTTTTTTTCTTTAGTTACTTAAAATATGAATATTTTAGTATAGCAATACTATGGGCATTTGTATAGCCACGTTTTCTTTAAACTCAGGTGTGCGTACTCTTAAAATTGGTGAGGTAACTTTCATAGGAAGTTAACTGTAATCATCTGTTGGGTTAGTTCTGGTGTTGATACTGAATATTAATATTAAGTGTATTGCACCTTGAATTCAGCTTCTGCTGATAGTCAAAAGGTTTGTTAGTCATATCATGCTTACATAACTGTAATTCTTGCTGTACTACATCAGTTTGCTCCAATATGATAATTTAATAATTTCTGCAGCAGGAACAACCTATGAGTGTGTCTTAGGGACATTTCACCAAGGGTGTTGCTTACCACATTTGAAGAATGCAAATTAGAATGAAGAATGCAAGAAGGCACAGCAGTTAGCTTCCTCAGGGCATTTCAGGAGCTATGGGATCATAGAATCATGGAATGGTTTGGGCTGGAAGGGACCTTCAGCTATCATCTAGTCCAGCTCCCATGCTGTGGGCAGGGACATCTTTCATGAGACCAGGTTTCTCAAAGCCCCATCCAACCTAACCCTGAACACTTCCAAGAATGGGGCATCCACAACTTCTCTGGGAAACTTGTTCCAGTGTCTTGCTACCCTTAGACAGAAAAATTTTCTTCTGTATGTCCCATCTAAATCTGCCCTTTTTCAGTTTAAAATCATTGCCCCTTGTCCTATCACTACAGGCCTTAGTAAAATATCTTTCTCAGTCCTTCTTATGAGCCCGCTTGAAGTACTGAACGGCTGCAATAAGATCGCCCTGGAGCCTTCTCTTCTCCAACCTGAACAGCCCCAACTCTCTCAGTCCAGCCCTCTGACCATTTTTGTGACCCTTCTCTGAACCTGCTCTAATAAGTCCGTCTGTCTCACACTGGGGACCCCAGAGCTTGGTGCCGGTACTCCAGGTGGGATCTTATGAGAGTGGAGTAGAGTGGCAGAGCTACTATCCAAAATTGCCACCTGGAGGACTCCTGTTAGTGATCAGTCACACTTAGTTATGAAGGTTTAGTTAATCACCCAGTTTCAAGTCAGACCATTCTCTCAAGCCACTCCATTATCTATCTCATCTATGCAGATGACCAGCAATTCAAGGAATAAATGACCCAAGTACGCTGGGTGTGTGCACCGTTCTTCCCTTCACCATGGAAAGAATCTGTGTTCCTGATCATATCCCACTGTTTAAATCTGTTACCCTTTGAGACTAGTTTCAGGTAGGCCACAGGAGGCTGCCTGATGGCATTCTGTTTTCGTGAGCAGGTGTTATCTTGTAGCACGTGATGGGCCTTAATGGAAGTGTGGACATAGGAACGAACGTCAGTTGGTTCTGCTGTGAGGGCCGTTGCAGCACCTTATGCAGCAGTCTATGCTTGAGGAAAGCACTGGTGCCAGTCCCTGCTTTATGCCACCTCTGATACGTAGGCAGATTTCTGCCAGTAGCGCTCACTTTGGCATAACAGCTGCTGGGTGCCTGTTTTGGCTACTGTGATTCAGCCAAAGCAAATGTATTTACATGTGTCTTCCGCATTTGACTTTATCCTCAACACTGGAGTTGAAATGGGCCTGGTTATGATCATAGGACTTCTCACAACATCGAATTTGTATACTATTACTTCAGGCTTACAGCTTTCAGGGCAAATAATTTTTATGTTGGGCTTTTTAAACATTAGTTTTGCCCAACAATTCACTAGTGCTATGTAGGGCTGCAGATCCAAGCTTTCAGAATAAAGATATGTAAAACTGGGATCAGGCCCTAACTCCCCTCTCTGGTGCATGTGTCAAATGCGTGTGTTATCAAATAGAATGATGGATAATAATATTTTGGGGTTTTTTTTACCCAGTCATGAATAAACACAGGCTGCACCTCATTCAACTATTTCTATAACAGGACATATTAATTCTTCCTCTCAAGATAGCGAGGAACATGACCTCAGGGTTTCATTTAGCATTTTAGATGCAAAACATAGATAAATCTATCTACCTCTGAGAAAATAATAAATACTTTCCAAGATGTACTTGGGGTGCGGGAGAAAGCTGCTGGATCTCATTTTTATTCCAATACTTAATACACTACCAATATTTCAGAAAGTAAGGGTTCACCTTGTTAGTTCTTGAGAATATGCAATGTAGTATATATGGAGTAAGGAATTTCTACGTGCTGACAAGTTACCATTGTAGTCTTGAAATGCTGGCTGTAATAACATTTTGAAATGAAAACTGTTCTTCACAGATTGGAGAAGTGGTTATAAGATAAGCAATGTCATATCCCATTTGCCAAATAGTCTGTCACATTTCTCAATGCTATGGGATCATGTGAAGGAGTACTTCATCATAACAAATCACCAGAAGAGGCCAGGGCTTCATGTTGCTCTGGAAACCTTAACCCTAATCTTTAGGTTTTGTAAGCTTTGAAATCTCAAATGTAATGCTGTATTAGTATAGGGTTTTACATTGAGTATACTGTATAAATTGTTTTATGTGAAGGGTAAATGTTATGAAATTTTAAAAGCTTGGACACTGAAGCTGCACAGCAGCAGTCTGTGAACAGTGGTGGTTTTTGTGGTCTGGATGACTGCCCATTGGAAAATAAGCTTAAATTTGATCTGGAGCAGCTTCTACTTTAGGTCATGGGAAGCTGTTGCAGGCTTTGCTCTGTCTCTGTGTTAATAATTACGCGCTTATTGTAAGTGGAAGCCATCTGAAAATTTAATTGAGTAATCTGACTTAACTACCTGGAACAAGGAACCCAGTATTTAACATACATGATAAAGCAGTAAGAGACTTGGTCTTTGCAGGCAACTAACATAAGTAAGATGAATGTGTTCCGTAACTGTTTCTCTCACCCTGAATCTGTGCTGTTACCGTTGTATTCTACCCAATGGTATTTAAGATAGATTCAAACTGAAATTTAGGATAGTCAGCTGGAGCAGCTTCTAAAAAAAAGTCCCAACTAAGAAAATAAAAGAAGAAGCCATAAAACTGTTAGTTATTGGTACATTTGAATTACGTACAGCTGAAAGAAGTCAACTTAAGAGACAGAATAGGTGAACCCATCTTGTTGATGTTAATAAATAGGACATAAGTTAAGGCCTTTTGCTCATGACATCATTATTGGTTTTCTTTGCAGCCGCCTTCTGCTCAGACAGGCGAACTCCAGCTTAGTTACGGAAGAGATTTGGTGGAATGAAGAATGTGACCATCCAGTAGGTAGCTGGTTAGATAATAGGAAAACTCTGAAAGGGTAAATGTTGTATAATAGGTTGTGTATTGCCAATATTGGAGGTCATCAAGAATGGGAGAGAGAAATACCTGTTAGAAGTTGCACAGGTAAATTTGACCTTATGGTAGGCCAGAAGGAGGGACAATTAGTTTCTCAATCTGAAGGCCAGAAGGGGCTAAATAACCTTGTTGATTTTGGTGGTATCAGGGCACTAGAGGGAGGTTTCACCTGAGCCACTAGTTTGTCAGTCATGGTCTAAATCAGTTGATACTGGCGAGGTTAAAGTCTGATTGAGTTAGGTAAGATTTTTCATTTTACTTCTTTTAGAAGAACCTCAGAACAATGGAACTGTACAGTTACAAGGCTGAACTGCAGGGCTGATTCCCAAGTATGAAGCCGTCATCATTGTCCTGACGTACTCAGGGAATTTTGTTCTCATCTATAAGGTGATGATATGCATAAATCAAAGCCTCCGTAGAAGTGCACGTTATATTCACGTGTATGCCAAGTACTGATAATGTATTTGTGGAAGTGCATTTGTTATCTGCAATGAAACTGAGCTGCAGGAAGATGTCTTGAAGTAAGGTCTATGTCACTCTATACCTTTCTGTGCAAATTTAACATATGTTACTAGGTAGTGTCACCTAAACCATAAATTTGTGCCCTAAGGATCTGTGTATAAAATATTTTTGTCATGAATAAGATGTGTGTATGATTTTTAAAAAAGAATCTGAACAAATTCAAAAGGGAATAATTTGAACTATATTTGAAGGATGTGCCTTCCCCATTTGAAGGTGTGTCTGTCAAATATTAAAGTGACAATTTTTGTCTTGGAAATCTGTGGTTATAATTTTGTTCAGTTTTGAAAATGGAGGAGGAGTTGGGGGATGCTGTGTTTGGGATGATGGTAGTTCATACAGCTTCTGTGTGCAGGTTCCTGCATGGTTGCAGGGAGGCACAGCCTAGAGGGAAACTAACAGCCTCCTAGCCTAAGGAATGGCTTCAATGACAGCTATCACCTGATCTCAATATAAAGCAGCGGGGAGGAGAGGGTGTCATTTTGGTCATCGCTTTCAGCTGGAAATGGCTTGCTGGTTTTATTGTTACCTACTGCCATTTGTTTTACTCAGTGAGGTTCCTATGGGTCTGGCTCTGGGTCCCTGACCTAACAGGGGGTGTCAATAGTTCCCAGTGCCTTCAATGGAAATTCTTTGACTGGGGAAAGAAAACAGATTGCTGGTGAAATAGCAAGAAATCTGACCCTGCTTATGCTAACAAATGCAGCTCTGTCAGCAACCTGTTTACAAAACTGTCACCAGACCTAGTTAAAAACACTGTGTGTGTCCTGGGTCTGATTTGCGGTATAGTTCGGATCTTAAGCATGTTTTGCAAACTGGAGCTATGCTCATAACTAGATTTGGGAGTAGCCATGTGGTACACAGATTTCATATTTGGTCTGGGAGAGGGAGAATGAATAATTTCAGATAATGAATATGTTTAAGAAAGTCAGGGTGTGCATACAAACATCTTGTGAACATGATAAGGCAGTTTGAAAGGATGTATTTGCTCATCTTTAGCAGGTCATGACTTGGATCACTGAAAGGCAGGCTGATGCCAGTGCTATGGCTTTAGCGCAGTGAGTGAAACAGCATTACTAGGAGGGAAGAGAAATTGGTAACAGCATAGTCGAAGTATCGCTGGATACTTCAAAGAGGAGAATACAGTTACTAGGTATGAAAAAAAGATGGTGTAAGTTACTTGCTTAAGAATCTTAACAGCAGAAGGAGGAGAGGGTTCTCTTCCAAGGAAGCATTTAACTGACTTTGCTGCTAGGTATTTTTCTGTGCCTTCAGTGCCCTGCATGTTTTATTCACTGCATACCTTCCAGCTTATGCAACAAGTGAGGTAATATTCTTATGAAAACTCTCTGTCCTTGCATTTGCACATTCCACAATTCAGTACATCTTGAATGGTGCATCCTATAGAAAAAGAGTAGTTATCTAAGTAGACGTCATGACAGCATGTACATTCCTGATTAAGGCACCTGAAAAGTAGATAACTGGCTTAAGGTAACTCAGAAAATTCAGTTTCTGCAATGTAAACCGGGTGTCTAGATGTGCAGATAAGGGAGGTAAGAGTGATTCATAGCATTTAAGATCAATGCTTCTTTTCCTATAGATCGCATGTGGACCATAGGAGGATCTTTGTGATGCTATATGAATCTGCATCTCATGTGTGACTCTGCCAGCTAAATCTGAAAGAGAAGGAAAGTATGTCTAAACAAAATGATTGGAGAGCTTCAGAGTTGTTTGCTTGGCATCTTAACATTTGTTTATTATAGAATCATAGAATCTTCATGGCTGGAAAGGACCTTTGAGCATACACACACAAAACAACCCCTGCAAGCTCTGCTACTAGGGCATGCCCTGAAGTGCCAAATCTAGATGTTTCTTAAACACCTCTAGGGATGGTGACTCAACCACCTCCCTGGGCAGGCTGTTCCAGTGCCTGACCACTCTTTCAGTAAAGTAATTCTTCCTAATATCTAATCTAAACCTCCCCTGCCGCAGCTTCAGACCATTTCCTCTGGTCCTGTCATTATTCACCTGGGAGAAGAGGCCAACACCCACCTCTCTACAACCTCCTTTCAGGTAGTTGTAGAGGGCAATGAGGTCTCCCCTCAGCCTCCTCTTCTCCAAGCTAAACATGACCAGCTCCCTCAGCCTCTCCTCATATGACCTGGTCTCCAGACCCCTCACCAGCCTGGTAGCTCTCCTCTGGACACGCTCCAGCACTTCAATGACCCTCTTGTACAGCGAGGCCCAGAACTGAACACAGTACTCGAGGTGAGGCCTCACCAGTGCTGAGTACAGAGGCACGATCACTTCCCTGCTCCTGCTGGCCACGCTATTCCTGATACAAGCCAGAATGCTGTTGGCCTTCTTGGCCACCTGGGCACACTGCTGGCTCATGTTAAGCTGGCCATCCACCAGCACCCCCAGGTCCTTTTCTGCTGGGCAGCTTTCCAGCCACTCTTCCCCAAGCCTGTAGCGTTGCTTGGGGTTGTTGTGACCGAAATGCAGGACCCGGCACTTGGCCTTATTAAACCTCATACAGTTGGCCTTGGCCCATCGATCCAGCCTGTCCAGGTCCCTCTATAGAGCCTTCCTACCCTCAAGCAGATCAACACTCCCACCTAGCTTGGTGTCGTCTGCAAACTTACTGAGGGTGCACTCAATCCCCCCATCCAGATCGTTGATAAAGATATTAAACAAAACTGGCCCCAAAACTGAGCCCTGAGGGACACCACTCGTGACCGGCCGCCAAGAGGATTTCACCCCATTAATCACAACTCTCTGGGCATGGCCGTCCAGCCAGTTTTTAACCCAGCGAAGAGTATACTTGTCTATGCCATGATTCGCCAGCTTCTCCAGGAGAATGCTGTGGGGGACGGTGTCAAAGGCCTTACCAAAGTCCAGATAGACAACGTCCGCAGCCTTCCCCGCATCCAGAAGGCGGGTCACGTGGTCATAGAAAGAGATCAGGTTGGTTAAGCAGGACCTCCCTTTCCTAAAGCCATGCTGGCTGGCCCTGATCCCTTGGCTGCCCTGCACTTGCTGTGAGAGCTCACTCAAGATGATCCTCTCCATGATCTTTCCTGGTATTGAGGTCAGGCTGACAGGCCTGTAGTTCCCTAGATCCTCCTTCCGACCTTTCTTGTAGATGGGCGTCACATTGGCCACCCTCCAGTCATCTGGTACCTCCCCTGTTGACCAAGATTGTTGCTAAATGATGGAGAGGGGCTTGGTGAGCTCTCCCGCCAGCTCCCTGAGAACCTTTGGGTGAATCCCATCTGGTCCCATAGACTTATGTGTGTCTAGGTGCAGAAGCAAGATCATTGACTACTTCCTCCTGGATTATGGGTGGGTTGTTCTGCTCTCCATCCTTATCTTCCAGCTCAGGAGGCTGGGGATAGCTGGTCTGACTATTGAAGACAGAGGCAAAGTAGGCATTAAGTATCTCAGCCTTTTTCTCGTCCTTGGTTGCAACATTCCCCCCGCGTCCAGTAAGGGATGGAGATTCTCCCTGACTCTCTTTTTGTTGATGTATTTATAAAAACTTTTTTTGTTGTCCTTAGTGGCTAAGTTGAGCTCCAGCTGGGCTTTTGCCTTCCTAATCTTCTCTCTGTATAACCTAATGAGATCTCCGTACTCCTCCTGAGTTGTCTGTCCCTTCTTCCAAAGGTGGTAAACCCTCCTTTTATTCCTAAGTCCCATCAGAAGTTCCTTGTTCATCCAGACTGGCTATTTTCCCCGCCCTTTAGACTTGCGACACTTGGGGACAGCCTGCTCCTGGGCCTTCAAGATTTCCTTCTTGAAGAGCGTCCAGCCTTCCTGGACCCCTTTGCCCTTCAGGACTGTCTCCCAAGGGACTCTCTCAACCAGTGTTCTGAACAGGCCAAAGTCCGCCCTCCGGAAGTCCAAGGTGGAGGTTTTGCTAATCCCACTCCTTACATGCTTTTAGTAGGCATACAATAAGCTGAATTTTCTTTTTCAAAGACCAAGTTAAGATTGTGCTCTAAAATGAAAGAAGTAATTGAATGTAGGTGTGTTGCACGTGCATGATTCTTGAGGACAGGTTATCTCAATTATTCTTTGAGTTTTGTTTGAGCTGAGAGGATGGAAACGAGTGGTCAGAACTTGACTTTGTGTCTGTGTGTCTACATGCTTGTCCTGGTTCCGGTGGGGATAGGGTTAACTTTTCCTGGTATTCCATGCCATGTGAGCCACGCCCACCCTGAGCTGCCGGGGGAGGGGGCAGGAAGTTGCTGCTTAAAAGCGGGCTGGGGCGGCCCGGGTCCGGCCGGCGAGCGGCGAGCGGCAGGGGGAGCGGCGGTTCCGTAATCGCGTTTGTATATTCCCCTATCCGTGTTGTTGTTGTTGTTGTTGTTGTTGTTGTTGTTTGCCTGTTCCCTTTGCTGTTCTATTAAACTGCCTTTGTCTCAACCCAAGAGTCTTGCCTTTTCTTACGATTCTTCCTGTGTTTGGAAGGCACGAGCGAGCGACACGTGGTTCTTTGTTGCCGTCTGAGGCTAAACCACGGCAGTCCTTTTTGGCGCCCAACGTGGGGCTCGAAGGGTTGAGATAACGACAGAATCCAACTAGAACGTGGAAAAAACGGTTTTGGTTTTTTTTTTTGTATGCATTTATTTTATTAGGTAAGTAGTCACTGGTCATCATGTTGCTTGGTTTGTTCTCATGGCTGTGTTACATAAATTCCTATATGGCTTATGTACTCCCTGCGATGCTGTTTACCATGTCTGGAACAGGGATGAGGATTATCATTCTGCTGTCCTGTGCGATATCTGTTTATGATATGATAACATCACTGTTCAGACGGCTATTTTGGGGTGTTTATGCGGTTTTGCTGTCCTGTCCGTACATTGGACACCGTCTCTCAGAATTTGTTAATAATTTCCCCAGCCCTTCTGCCTCCCTTTTCTCCTTCGGGTCAGGTATGACAGCTTTTGAGAATTTTGAATATCCTTGGGATACTCAAACTAGCGTGTTCGTAGTGCTATGTCTCCTGAATACGTTCCAGGTCTTGTTTAGGGTTAAGCGACTATTTAAGACTACCACCCGGAGATCTGCTCCGAGGCTGGATAGTCAGGGGTGGCATGGCATGTGGGAGAGCATGGGCAGGTACCTAGAGAACTACTCACCTCCAATGGTCTGGGACTTCACCCCTGAACAATTACAGGACCCTGATAAAGTGGTAGAATATTTGAAGGGAAAATGCTGTGGCTATTCTAGAGAGGCACAACTCACCGCGCTGTGCTGGGCCCTGGCCAGTATCTACCAGGCACTGCTCAGAATTATGCAGCACCCTCAAGGGGAAGAGATGGAAACCAGACCTGCGGCGGCCCCTGCGGCTGCTGCAGCCCCTGCTGCGGCCCCTGCGGCGGCCCCTGCGGCTGCTGCAGCCCCTGCTGCGGCCCCTGCGGCGGCCCCTGCGGCTGCTGCAGCCCCTGCGGCGGCCCCTGCGGCTGCTGCAGCCCCTGCGGCGGCCCCTGCGGCGGCCCCTGCGGCTGCTGCAATCCTTGCGACAGACACTGCGGCTACTGCAACCCCCGTGGTAGCCACTGCCACTGAACCAGGGAACCAACCCATGCCAGTATCAGTTGCCCCCATACAGAAGAAGAAGTACACAAAGAAATCAGTTCGCTTAGTAAGAGATGATGATGAACCAGGGCCATCACGAGAGCAGGAGGAAGAGGCAGAACCAGAGATAATTACTCGATCCCTATCCTTGAGTGAGCTGCGGGATATGCGAAAAGATTTTAGCCGACTTTCAGGCGAGCACATTGTCACCTGGCTGCTCCGGTGCTGGGATAATGGGGCCAGTAGCCTGGAATTAGAGGGTAGGGAGGCCAGGCAGCTGGGATCCCTGTCTAGGGAAGGCGGCATTGACAAGGCGATCGGGAAAAAGACCCAAGCCCTCAGTCTCTGGAAACGACTCCTGTTAGGCGTGAGGGAGAGGTACCCCTTCAGCGAGGATGTTGTATGTCAGCCAAGCAAGTGGACTACCATGGAAAGAGGTATCCAGTACCTGAGAGAATTAGCCGTGCGGGAGATGATTTATTATGACTTGGACAATGCAGACTTACCCACAGACCCTGATGAGGTGCGATGCACAAGGCCCATGTGGCGGAAGTTTGTACGGAGCGCACCATCGTCATATGCCAACTCCCTGGCAGTAATGGAATGGAAAGGTGAAGAGGGACCAACGGTGGATGAGGTAGCTGGCCGGCTCCGGCGATATGAAGAAAGTCTCTCTTCCCCCCTTGTCTCAGCTGTGGAGAAACTGTCGCGGAAGGTCCAGCAACTTGAAGAGAATATGTCCTACTCCCCACCTGCACGGGCCAGCATCTCAGCTATTAGAAGCAGGCATTTCCCCACTCAAGAGAGAGAGTACAGAGGGTACACACCACGAGGCACCCTGTGGTTCTACCTGCGGGACCACGGAGAGGACATGAGGAAGTGGGACGGACAACCTACTTCGATCCTGCGGACACGGGTACAGGAGTTGCAAGGAAGGACAACCACAAAAGGGGATCCCTCCAGGAAAAGTGCCGCCCCAGTTTCCAGTGGGCCGTTCCCCAGACAAAGCAGAAGGCTTGATCTTGCTTCTGATCCTCTTGAAGGAACTTCCAAGTCATTTATGCAAGAAGTGAGTAATGGATACTATGACCAGTATTAGGGGGGCCCTGCCTCCGGCCAGGTGGAGGAAAGGGATAACCGGGTTTATTGGACGGTGTGGATTCGATGGCCTGGCACATCAGACCCACAGGAGTATAAGGCTCTAGTGGACACGGGTGCGCAGTGTACTTTAATACCATCAAGCTATAGAGGGGCAGAACCCATTTGTATTTCTGGGGTGACAGGGGGATCCCAAGAGTTGACTGTACTGGAGGCAGAAGTGAGCCTAACTGGGAATGAGTGGCAAAAGCATCCCATTGTGACTGGCCCAGAGGCTCCATGCATCCTTGGTATAGATTACCTCAGGAGAGGGTATTTTAAGGACCCAAAAGGGTACCGCTGGGCCTTTGGCATAGCTGCTTTGGAGACAGAGGAAGTTAAACAGTTGTCTGCCTTGCCCGGTCTCTCAGAGGATTCTTCTGTTGTGGGGTTGTTGAGGGTCAAAGAACAACAGGTGCCGATTGCTACCACAACGGTGCATCGGCGGCAGTATCGCACTAACCGAGACTCTCTGATTCCCATCCATGAGCTGATTCGTCAACTAGAGGTTCAAGGAGTGATCAGCAAGACTCGCTCACCCTTTAACAGTCCCATATGGCCGGTGCGAAAATCTAATGGAGAGTGGAGGCTAACTGTAGACTATCGTGGTCTGAATGAAGTCACGCCACCGCTGAGTGCTGCTGTGCCGGACATGCTAGAACTCCAGTACGAACTGGAGTCCAAGGCAGCCAAGTGGTATGCCACGATTGATATAGCGAATGCATTTTTCTCAATCCCTTTGGCAGCAGAGTGCAGGCCACAGTTTGCTTTCACTTGGAGGGGCATCCAATACACCTGGAATCGACTGCCCCAGGGGTGGAAACACAGCCCCACCATTTGCCATGGACTGATCCAGACTGCACTGGAACAGGGTGAAGCTCCAGAACATCTGCAGTACATTGATGACATCATTGTATGGGGAAACACAGCAGAAGAAGTTTTTGAGAAAGGGAGTAAAATAGTCCAAATCCTTCTGAACGCTGGTTTTGCTATAAAGCGAAGTAAGGTCAAGGGACCTGCGCAGGAGATCCAGTTTTTAGGAATAAAATGGCAAGATGGACGCCGTCAGATTCCAATGGATGTGATCAACAAAATAGCAGCTATGTCTCCACCAACTAGTAAAAAGGAAACACAGGCTTTCTTAGGTATTGTGGGTTTTTGGAGAATGCATATCCCAGATTACAGTCAAATTGTAAGCCCTCTGTATCAAGTAACCCGGAAGAAGAATGATTTTAAATGGGGTCCTGAGCAACGACAAGCTTTTGAACAAATCAAACAGGAAATAGTCCATGCAGTGGCCCTGGGGCCAGTCCGGGCAGGACAAGATGTTAAAAATGTGCTCTACACTGCAGCCGGGGAGAACGGCCCTACCTGGAGCCTCTGGCAGAAAGCACCAGGGGAGACTCGAGGTCGACCCCTAGGGTTTTGGAGTCGTGGATACAGAGGATCCGAAGCCCGCTACACTCCAACAGAAAAAGAGATATTGGCAGCATATGAAGGGGTTCGAGCTGCTTCGGAAGTGGTTGGTACAGAAGCACAGCTCCTCTTAGCACCTCGACTGCCGGTGCTGGGTTGGATGTTCAAAGAAAGGGTCCCCACCACACATCATGCAACCGATGCTACATGGAGTAAGTGGATTGCACTGATCACGCAGCGAACTCGAATGGGAAACCCCAGTCGCCCGGGAATTCTGGAAGTGATCATGGACTGGCCAGAAGGCAAGGATTTCGGAATGTCACCAGAGGAGGAGGTGACGCGTGCAGAAGAGGCCCCACCATATAATAAACTGCCAGAAAATGAGAAGAAATATGCCCTGTTCACTGATGGGTCCTGCCGTATTGTGGGAAAGCATCGAAAGTGGAAGGCTGCTGTGTGGAGTCCTACACGACGGGTTGCAGAAGCCAGTGAGGGACAGGGTGAATCGAGCCAGTTTGCAGAGGTGAAGGCTATTCAGCTGGCTTTGGACATTGCTGAGCGAGAAAAATGGCCAGTACTTTATCTCTACACTGACTCATGGATGGTGGCAAATGCTCTGTGGGGATGGTTACAGCAGTGGAAGCAGGGCAACTGGCAGCGCAGAGGCAAACCCATCTGGGCTGCTGACCTATGGCAAGATATTGCTGCCCGGATAGAGAATCTGGTTGTGAAAGTACGCCATGTAGATGCCCACGTACCAAAGAATCGGGCCACGGAGGAACATCAGAACAACCAGCAGGTGGATCGGGCCGCTAGGATTGAAGTGGCTCAGGTGGATCTGGACTGGCAACATAAGGGTGAACTATTCATAGGTCGGTGGGCCCATGACTCCTCAGGCCATCAAGGGAGAGATGCGACATATAGATGGGCTCGTGACCGAGGGGTGGACTTGACCATGGACACTATTGCACAGGTCATCCATGAATGTGAGACATGCGCTGCGATCAAACAAGCCAAGCGTTTGAAGCCTCTTTGGTATGGAGGGCGATGGCTGAAATACAAATATGGGGAGGCCTGGCAGATTGATTATATCACGCTGCCACAAACCCGTCAAGGCAAGCGCTATGTGCTCACAATGGTGGAAGCAACCACTGGATGGCTGGAAACATACCCTGTGCCCCATGCCACTGCCCGGAACACTATCCTGGGCCTTGAAAAGCAAGTCCTGTGGCGACATGGTACCCCAGAGAGAATTGAGTCGGACAATGGGACTCATTTCCGAAACAGCCTCATAGACACCTGGGCCAAAGAGCATGGTATCGAGTGGGTGTATCACATCCCCTATCACGCCCCAGCCTCTGGGAAGATAGAACGATACAATGGACTGTTAAAAACTACACTGAGAGCAATGGGTGGTGGGACTTTCAAACACTGGGATACGCATTTAGCAAAAGCTACCTGGCTAGTTAACACCAGGGGATCTAACAATCGGGCTGGCCCTGCCCAATCAAAACTTCCACGTACTGTAGAAGGGGATAAAGTCCCCGTAGTGCACATGAAGAATATGCTAGGGAAGACAGTCTGGGTTAGTCCTGCCTCAGGCAAAGGCAAACCCATCCGTGGGATTGCTTTTGCCCAAGGACCTGGGTGCACTTGGTGGGTGATGCGGAAGGATGGGGAAGTCCGATGTGTACCTCATGGAGATCTGATTTTGGGCGAGAATAGCCAATGAATCAGATTGTGTGCTGTTAATTGCTAAGTAACACTGTCACTGTATGTCCTCATTGCTATCAGTTGTACTACAAGTAAGGCACAGGGGTGATGGGATAAGAACTGATCTCAGCAGCCGGCGCCCAGCAGTTTCCTCAAGATCTACATCTTCAGCCTACAGACTGCGTGCATGAGCCACACCAGGTGCACCAGTCACAAGCTCCGAAAAATACAGCATGCAACAGACCAGCACCACCCAGCATCTCACCTGCCCTGAGAGACTGTTCTAACAGATGGAGCCCAAAGCCGTGGATTAAAAGAACTCAACGGACACTTTGGAGGGATGACCCATAAACTAAGGGTATTATATGTGTGTATATATATATATATATAACAGGGGAAAGTGGTGGCAATTCATTGGAACCTGCTGGGCATGGCATAGATGGTATGGAATAAGGGGTGGATAATGTCCTGGTTCCGGTGGGGATAGGGTTAACTTTTCCTGGTATTCCATGCCATGTGAGCCACGCCCACCCTGAGCTGCCGGGGGAGGGGGCAGGAAGTTGCTGCTTAAAAGCGGGCTGGGGCGGCCCGGGTCCGGCCGGCGAGCGGCGAGCGGCAGGGGGAGCGGCGGTTCCGTAATCGCGTTTGTATATTCCCCTATCCGTGTTGTTGTTGTTGTTGTTGTTGTTGTTGTTGTTTGCCTGTTCCCTTTGCTGTTCTATTAAACTGCCTTTGTCTCAACCCAAGAGTCTTGCCTTTTCTTACGATTCTTCCTGTGTTTGGAAGGCACGAGCGAGCGACACGTGGTTCTTTGTTGCCGTCTGAGGCTAAACCACGGCAATGCTGTATGACTGAATTGGGATCGCACACATAATTTACACAAACTGGAGAACGAGCAGACCTGCTGCGCTAAAAGCATTGTTTTCTGAAAATGCACAAACACAGCATAATTATATTAGAATTTGCACCAGTCTATTGTAGCAAGTTCCAATGGCTGAACATTGATGGTGTATTTGATGTCAACATTAGCAATGCCTAACACTGCACCCATTAAAGACAACGGCAAAGCAGTGGGCGTAGCTCAGATGCTAAACGAATACCAGCTCAACTCAGAATGAATCTGTGTTTTACTTCAACAGAACTGTTTACACTAAAGGGATTTTATTCCCCTATGGTTTGATATTAAGTTGTTTCCATCAAGTAAACACTTATGTAAACATAATCTCCTATATCACCCTGAAAATCATTCTGTGCACATTACTTGAAAAACAAATACCAGATGTCTATTTATATTGTTGGAGGCAAATGCTCACGACTGTCGGCAGCACTGTCCTCTCCATGATTCAGGCTGCAGTGGAAGTTCCAGTGCAGTTTCTAGTTGTTCTGGTTTACAATTCAATGGCAAAGAAAACAAATTCACACTGTGGTCCAATTGGCAACATAATTTAAGTACCTTGGAGAAAGCTGATTTCTTAAAATTTCTCTTCTGTGCTTTGGTCTTACCACCTCTGCAGTAGATTCGGATGTGAACTTGGCTTGGTCCTTCTAGATATAGACTTTGTACTAGCATAGCTAGAGTAATTCGGGCTCCTCTTGCGTCTCTGTCCCCCACTGTTTCATAGTTGCAGTTATATATATTGCTAGATTACAATACACTACTTCCAATTTAAGAGTCTTATACTTGGAGGGACTATCAAGGAATACCTTCTCTTTAATCAAATGTTGAAGTTCTGTTCTGCCTCTGACATGTCACTACATGCAGTATTTGACAAAATTGGAATCTAAGTTACCTTGTAATGGACATTATTACTTTACAATACTACGTGCCCTGATCATTAGAGGTAGATAATATATTATACTATCTATAAAATAAATTGTATTTATATTCTGTGTATAGATATGTGTAGTATAAATTACAATTATATTGTAGATTATCTATACAATATAATCTACTTCTAACATACATGGAGAGAAAATATGATTGTATGAAATGCATATTTTAGGCCTGTGGCAAAACAAATAATAGGTATTTTACCTACATACTGTTGTTTGAACCTTGGGAACATAGAATAATTTTGTGGTTCTATCAAACTGTTGTTACTGGGTGATTCACCATCTTATGGCACTTTGCTTCAAACTCAAAAACCTTAGGCTGCTAAGAAAACACTGAAAAATCATAACTTGCACCCATAACAAATACCTGAATTCAGTAGCATTCATATCTCTGATTCTTTGTAAGCTATACACATGAACAAGGAAGAAAAAAATGTAGGAAAATGCCCTTGGCCTAGACTGTGGTATTTCTCTTGAAACTTTTCTGGATATGTATGAAGGATTCTCTTCATAAATTCTAGTTCACTGAGAGAGACAGAAAGAGTAGGAAGACACTTACAGGGAAAAGTTGGGCTTGCTATTGCTTATGTAATGGAAAGGTTAAAATCCTCAGTAATAGTGAGGGAAGCTGTTTAAAGTTGTTTTTTTAATCTTTTCCTTTACCCTTTGGTTCAGGCACTCTACATATTAGCATTTGTGAATACCAGTAAAAGGAGGAATATCCTAGCTAGTGACTGAAAAAGCCAAAGACACGGAACCTGTTTGCACCTCGAGACCCTGATGTCCAGAAAGTCGAACTGCCAGCCTTATCCCAAGAAAGGTAAAACTTTAGGTGTTTTTGCAATGCTGCATTTTTTTCTCTGCATGGTTAAGTTTTTAGACCATGGTAGTAGGTTCAGCGTGGTTACAGGTTTTCATCTCATATGTGAAGTCTTAGCCTCTGCCATGAGAAGAGACAGCTGTCCCCTGGTAGACTTGAGAATGATGTGTCTGAAAAAAAAATCACGGTAAGAAAATAATTTTAGAAAGTTTAAGGGAGTTTAAAAAAAATAGAATGAGACATTTTTATTTTACTTTCCTCACCATGGAAATCCCAAGAGTCATCTTAATAGAAGACTTTGTGTTTTAGACTCAGAGCGAGCAATAAAACCCTCTGTAATTGAGTTACTGTAGTTTAAGCATGTCATCGGTTTATCTTTAGTTGTTTCATTCCTTCAGAGGCGAGAAGTGGGTGTTCAGAACCGCTGGGAAGCTGCAGCGAGTCTGTTCCTCCCAGTGGCAGAGAACTTCCATTTTTAGCCTTGCAGGATGACAGGGTAACAGACATGAAGTCTGTGATATGTGTCTGGCTTTACCTTTTGTTTTTGTTCAGGCAGGGAACCGGGAATTAACTACAAAACATTACAGCTACCCAGTAGTTTGGTTTGGGTGAGTTGAGATGGCAGCCAGTGTATAGCTGTGGCTTCTTCACAGCTGCAGAGGCTGCTGCTGGTCTAGAGGTGCAACCTGGAATTTCTTCAGTCTCGGGTTTGTGCTGGGACAGTCATCAAGAAAAACTGCAAGTCAGAAAGGCAAAGAAATAAAGGGATCTTTCTATAATCATGATGTCCTCTACAGAGAAGAGGGGTGATATCCTTGGGAAAAAGTTAATATCAATGAGCATACAGTTAAAGACTATACCATAACGCATTTATACCAGTTTGCATAAGCATTTTTAATACTGGCATTTTCTAACTTTTGAGTGTTTTTGTAACTTTAATATTTCTAGTGCAGTTTTGACAGTGTGTGTTTTGAAAACTTTAATATAAAACCACAAAGAGAAGGAATTCTGTTACACGGAAGTGACGGATTCCCACGTGGATTATCTTCAACATTTAGAATCACGTTTTCTGTTACTTGACCAATTGGAGTGGCTAATAGCAGGAACCAGTAGGTTACAGTGTCTTCTGTGGACCAACCAGTTAGGGGAAGAAAAGATGTAGTTGCTAGTAGATGTCCCAGAAACTAGTTGAAAACAAAAAAGCACTGGCATTTGTGAATTCTTGGTTCCATTCTACAGTATGGGGAGAGTGTGTATTTAGCACAATGGATCATTATGCTCTGGCTATTCTGGTCTCCTGTTGCATCTGTCTCTTGGAGTCTGCTCTGCTTTTCCATTTCTTTCTTGTTACCCCAAGCTCTTCAGCTTGTTTCCAAGCTAACCAGCTTCCTCAAGTGTACTGCGTGGGCACCATCAACGGGTGTTGATAGTACAACAGGCAGAATGTCTCAGCTCTCAGTTCTGGTGCCACAGCAGCTCCTGGGGGCCAGAACTAGAAATTGCATGGAAAGTCCCAGACTGTCCTGTAGATCCTTTTGTAATTGGGAGGCTGCTCAGATGATCTGTGGGAAGGATGCACACGCAGTCTGGTGATGGACATGGAGGAGGTGCGCGAGGTCATCTTCTATTTCATTTTCTGAATGAAAATAATGGTGTTACTCTCTAGGAGACTTACACGGAGCATGTACAAGACCCAGTTTTTAGAACTTTATAACGTGGCTAAAATCTGCCACATTTTCAGAAGGCTAGTACATGGCATGACCCTGACAGTTTGATCCCTCACAGTAGGGTAACCCCCTTTCCCTCCCTCAATATCTTTCCCAAAGCACGCAGACAAAATAAATTTTCAGTGAAATGGCTGTAAGAAAAACATGGGGAAAAGGGAGATTGGTCCCCTTTAACCCTGTTTTCAGAACAGCTGTACTATTTTAGTTGAAACTTACCAGAAAAATTCAGTCTGACACAGACACTCAGCATGGAAAATTTCAGCTTGAGCACTTAGAGTTTGGCAAAGTTATAAACAACTGAAAGCAGGGTCCTATAATGGAAAGTGTTAAGCAAGCATAACTATTGGTGAAAGTAACAGCAGTGCATGTAATACAAGTATAGATGTGCACTTGTATGCATAAGCAGATACAGAATATTCAAGATGATGGAGGTAGATACAAATGGCTCAGTTGAACGATGATATTACCCATCAGGTACAAAGCAAAAAATGAGGTACAGAAGCCAATTTTTGCTTGTTCATTTTTAGCTCTGCAGGGGCAGTTCAGCAGACATGGTACAATTGTAATGCAGGAGAACTCCTTACCAGTAGAACAAAATGAAGCCACTTCTCTTAGACCAGTGTAAAGGAAATATTTAAGGAGAGTTGAGCAGGGGTTTGGCTAAAGTCTCAGTGCTTAAGTGTACTCAACTGCTGCAAGGCTGAGAGAATTAAGCTCTGGAGATGATATGGAAGCAGTGGAGTAACAGCTGTGGAAAAGTTTGCCCTTTGCCTATTCCGTGTGTAGTTTGTTCTCACCAGCCATGCGGCATAGTTCCTATGCTTGGGAGAGGAAAGGATGTGAGTTTTTTATGTGCAATAAACTTATCTGTCTGTTTTACTTCACTGGATTATAATGGAAAATAATATTTGAAACACTCACTAATTTTAGCTTAACTAAACAAGGAGTGACAGAACCAACATTATTCTTTAGGAAAATTGTGGGGAGGGCTTTTCCTCATCTCCTTGTGCAGTAAAAATAGCTTTAATATGTTTGCATCAGCAGTTTCTCCTCCTGAAAGCTGTGTTTAGATGGCATAGGCTTTTCGCTATTTCTCTTTGGCATGCGCATACTGTAGTAATACATTTTTTCATCAGCTTGTTGCTAATAATAAGCCACCTAAGCCCTGAAAACCTCCCTCTGCCGTTAGCCGTAGAAGAATGCTTAAAGGATTTAGGGATGTCAGTCATCATCTTGTTTTTTAACAGGAGTGTGTGTATGTGTGCGCGGGGACGAGGGGAAGAGAGCGCGAGCTGGAGTTCAGAAATTGCACTGTGTGTGGTCTGAGGTTATTTCTCATTTCATGAAATGCACGCTTCATTCCTGGCTCAGGCAAAACTTGCACGTCACTGAATAAGTCCCTTATCCACTTTCCAAAACACTGAAAAGATTTGAAAGGGCTCTGTGGGTGGACTGGTACTATCAGCAAAAGCAAATAAGCTAACCTATTTAGCTAAGCATTTTTTAATACTTAAACAGAATAACCTCCAGCAACACTTGAACAGTTGTGGCCAGCCAAGGGAAGAGAAGGGAAAAAAATGCCGGTTTAAGCAGTCACACCTTAATTAACATTAAAGACTGGATTATAGCTCTTGTGTGTGAAGGTGCCGTCTGATCAGCCCACGGAGAACACTGGGAAATGATTAAATGGACTGACTGTGCTGCTGGGAGTCCCCTGTGGTGTGCTGGTCATAGTTTATTCAGCATTGCACCTTCCTTTAATCAAAAGTAGTGCAAACTCATTATAGTCACCCCCAAAAAGATGAATCCAAAGACTCCTTGTATCAAGCTGTTTTGGTGTCCAACATAAGTAAATGGGTCTACCCTGGAAAACCAGGGGTGTCCAGCAACAAAGCTGGAGTAGTAAGTGCTAGCTCTGTGCTAAATCTCAGCATCCAAAATAAATGATGGTTTATTTCATGGCAAAAAAACCAAACCAAACCAAAACAAACAAACCAACAACAAAACCCCAAACAACAAAAAATCCCAGAATGCAGTCAGGATGCTAACGAACCAAACCAGCAACTGTGGGTGGGTGAAACCGAAATGACAGGACAGCACCAGGGAGCCTTACAAAATGTTACTATTCATCTAATTGAAATTATTTGGCCAGAACAGGGTTGAATACTCCAAATTCTGTTTTCAATCTGTTACAGAGTGATCAGAATATCATTGATCTTGATAGATTTACTCTAAATTAGCAATGTAGCCAACACCACAGTTGTCTGACCCATGTATTTACAGGATTAACTTCATTATTGCTCTGAGCTAAATCAAGATGACAATCTCTTTCAAAGTGAATCTCAGACAGAGATCTTGGAGTCTGAGAGATCAGGACAAAACACGGTAATGTAACTCGGTTAAGGCATCCAGTGACATGTATCTACCTCTAGGTAGCACAGGATGGACCCACACCTCTCAGAGGTCCAGCAGAATGCAGGGCTACAGGCCTTCGCCTGAGGAGAGAGGTTCCTGCTTCATTGTGAGGAATGAGAGAGGAAAATGTTGGGTTGAAGGAGAAAGATTTTCCTGAGTCCTTTTCAACCCAAAATGCAAGTTCGAATAAGTCTCATCTGCCAGTACTAATGTTAAATTGGGTCCCAAAGGGTGTCACATTCTGAATAAGTAGTGGAGATATGCACATTGCCAAGAGGCTGTTGAATCACAAGGGAGAAGGAAAAGGTATTTGATGGTTTTTCTTCCTTCATGATGTTAGCAATTCCTGATTGCCCAGTGGCAGGCTGAAGACTGATGAATTGCCAAAGCCATGTTGCATGATGTCTTTGCAGCGTGCACAGAGCCAGAAAGAACTGGTGATGCTGCAGTTCTTGTCTGTGTCCATTGCCCAGGGCCACAGACCTCCCCCATCACATCTTCCACGTGGGAATGAGAGGGTTGGTTTAGCCTTCACTTTGATGTCAGTTCTGCATCTGTCTGTAGTTACCTTCTCCCCGTGGGGAAACTGAGGTGTGAGGCAGGTAAACAGTGCATACAAAAAGTCTGTGATGGGCTCACGCTGCTGTAGACCCGAGCTGCAAAACAGTTCTTCCTTTCTGAGATTGTGTAGCATCCTGCAGCTGATCTTCCACTGGGCTGGTTGGCAGGCCTGCCCAACCAGTGAGCACTGGAGGGGGTTGTGACATGAAGCACTTCGTGTGGTCAAGGATGGTATGGAAATCTCCAAACTGTGTGCAGATACAATCTAGACAGCTTCGTCAATGTAGGACCAGAAAAGATAAATGTGTTGGGGCATGTGTAATTAAAAGTTAAGGGTAAACAAATCTGGACAGCAGAACAACTCAGCTGATAGGGAAAGGTGGGATTTGAAGACATTTTTAGGGTTTACTACAGGCCTATCACAGGTCCAGAGAGAGTTCTGAATAATAGCATACCAATGCGCTACAGAAGTCATTGTATGTTTTCCCTGCCCTTGAATGACAACAGTTGATGTTGAAGTTCTCCACATTTTCACCAGCTCCAAAGCTGAAATTTATCTCGTGTTGTTGTTTATTTAGTCTAACTACTTCTGGACAAGGTGTTAGCCCCTCATTTATTTGCGCTTAATGCACAGCGGCAAGACCAGCTGCTGAATATGGGGCTTTTCTTGGCAGTTGTCTGCATTAGCGTCTGGCTACTAAGACCAAGCTGAGCTGCCAGACCTCCACGACGCTGTCCAGACAAGGCTTTCCCAGAGTTGGATGAGCCTAGGAAAAAAAACAAAAAACAAAACCAAAACCCTCTTCGAGAAATCAATGCCAATTTC
Organism: Rissa tridactyla; assembly: GCF_028500815.1. Classification (NCBI taxonomy): domain Eukaryota; kingdom Metazoa; phylum Chordata; class Aves; order Charadriiformes; family Laridae; genus Rissa; species Rissa tridactyla. The sequence continues at coordinate 41,724,293 of NC_071497.1, read as the reverse complement.
AAATACCGCACTGTAAAGTAAGTGCTTCTGCTTGTGAAGCTAGCAATCAGAAAACCTCTGCCTGGAAGAGGGCTCTGAACCAGCTCCTATTATAGGACCTGACACTGAGTTCTTGGTGGTAAACGACCACATTACTCTTTGGGGCCTGTGGGTGTCAAAGAAAAGATGCATGTGAGAAAAGTCACTGGCTGAAAGCGAGGGCATGTTTTGAACACTGGGGGTAGTTTAGTAGCCCAAGCCTGTTTCTGATTAAAATCAGAGTCCTTCAGATGAATGGAATGTAAACCACATACCAATTATTGGAATCCCATAAAGGAAACTCCCTTTTCCGTCTGTCTATCCATCCATCCGCCCACACACACGAGTACAGTGTCTCAGAAATATCCCTCTGTAGAAATGATGGAAAAATTCAGTGCTGGCTTCCCTTTTCCTTACCTCCCAGGTGCTGGATGACAACTGAAGAGATGAAATTGCAGTGAAGCCACTTAAACACTTATCAAAGAAATGGACCTGCTAATTAAAAGGATAATATTTCCTGGCAACAAGACAAAACACACATAGCTAAATCTCGAGGCCTTCCTCAAGCAAACTTCTGCAGGCGTGTAGCTGTGTGAGGGCTGCAGGAACAAGCCTTGGAGTAAGGCCCGCTCAAAGTGAAAGCATTAGATCAGTGCGCTAGTTAGAAGAAAACAGTAAGGCATGCGGACGCCTGTTTCATTTGCCACATCTCTCGTTGCTCGTTGCACTCTTTATTGAGGCTCTGCTGTGTAACTGATTACAGTAATTAATCTTCCCATCACTTCTATGAGGCAGGAGGTGTTTCTCTCAGGCCAGCTGTGCATTGTAAGTACTACAGTATCTATTTTAGAGATAATAAAACCAAGACACAAAATTCAGAGACAGCAGATCAGTGCCAGAGAATGGTAGAGTCCCATTCCTGGCTCTAACCACATTATACACTGTTTCTCCCAAGTATGCACTAATCTCAAGCACACTGCTTAAATAAGCAGATCTTCGCTATATGAATGAAGGCAATACATCTGTTTTGGTGAGCACTGTCTCCTTATAACATCCATGACCTCACGTAAAGAATTTAGATCCATGATAAAGGTAATACTGTGGCATGCTTTTTACATTCCTACTATATTTGCAGGACAGTTCAGTCTCAGTGCAAAAGGCAGCATTTGAACAGCTGGAAGAATTTTTAAATGTTAGCAATTTGGATAAGCATTGGTTCTACAGTGATATTATGACCTAGTTCATGGTAACTGTTTTTTGATACTCTGCTGGCCTCTAGAGGGATAATTTATACACAGGCTAAAGCAGTAACCTAGGGATTTTAAAAATTGCTGCCTGCTCTTCGATCTTCTTGCCAGGTAATTCTTTTCTATTTTGCAAGGCCTTTAAGTAATGAGACTTTGTAGCCCTTTGGAAACACTTTTGTTCACTTCCATGATTTTCCTTCTCCCTGGGCAATAGTATGTTTCTTCTGCTCGAATAAATAAGGGTAGAAGATCTTGGCAATAAACACCTCTCAACTGCTGAAGTGAGAAGCTCTGAGGAAAATGTGCCAGAGTGGCGAGTGAGAGAGACAGAAATGTAGAAAAGAAAATACAGCTTTCTATGTATAACATTCTTCTCATGGATCCTGTCATGCTCAGTGAAAAGCATAACTACGTTGCTTTAAAAAAACAAACAAACAAACAAACAAATTGTGGCTTTGAAATCCCCAGAATGCAGCACATCTTCCTTGGCTTTTCTGCTTTCTGTTTCTCTACTTGCTACAAGCTTTTGCTATGTTTTCCGCTTCATTCCCAGGCTCCACCTTTTTTATTTCTTTCAGAAAATCTGAGATAAAGCCTAAACAGAAAGGCTGACAATTTTCTGCTAAGGGTAGATAATGGTTTGTAAGCAGTAGCTGTTTTCAAGCAGCATAGTGTACTTTTTGTAACTTCAGAGCATAGAAGGCATCTTGGTACATCTATGTGAAGGCCCGAGTTATTTTTCCAAAGTCATCTATACCCTTTATCCAATACCAGCAGCATACATCTCCAGGTCCTCCGCTCCGTCCTGGCCCTTTGCCTCCACTCCCCATGGCTGGTTCTCTCCCAGTCAAAATGTCTGTGGTCTCCTCAGGGTATCTCCGTTACCATCCTGTTAGCAGTTTTCCACTTGAAGCTGGCTTGCTGGACACCAACCTGAACTATTTTGTAACTTCTCTGTGCCTAATAATACAATAATTGTAGAATATGCTGACATGAGCTGCTCCTTTTCCCTGGTTGTAAGCATGTCATTGGAGGTGAGTATCAGGCACTTTCAGTGTAGTGAGGAGCCTCATCTAGAGACCATCTTAATTTCAAATGCTATTTTAATGTTTAAATTGACATATCAATTTCTCCCGCAAAGTCCTTTGCACCATCTAAACATGTATGGCAAATATTATTGGGTATGAAAAAAGGTCAAGTAAGGCCTCTGCAGTAGGGTACACTTCAGTCACTAGATTTGCTTCTGTTGAGCCTTATTCTAGTAAAAAAACCAAAGGAAGTAAAATGCTGTCATAATCAAGATCTGTGTCTGTAATCCACAACAGAACCCATTTTGGCTTCAGGAGGGCTAGGCTTCTAGTCTTGTTTGGAAAAACAAAAGATCCCACATGTCTCCGGTGTGCCTGCCTCCCATGGAAAGATTTCCTCTCATTCCTCCTCTGTGCTGCTATTCTGCAGATCTGTCATCAAAACAGCACACTTTGGGTTACCTGCTGTTCATCAAAGTCTGCATATACTCTGCAGCGCATACAGGAAGCTATCATCGGGTTAAAAGACTGAAGCATAGTGTAGTGGCATATAAACATTTGGTGAGAACTGTTACAATTGTCTGAGCAGCTACTGATGCTTGCCGTGTCCCACCTGAGAAGCCAGACAAGGTAGCCTGTATAAAGCTAATCTTCACGGGGCTGTGTATCTACCAAGTACAATTATCAGAGATGATGGCAACACTATGTAGCTTCTCTAAATGTGTCTCCAAATGGAGAAAGAATGAAACAAAGGAAATTCTGAGTGTTTGATTAAATTAAGAAAATTAATGGAGCTGTGTAGAGCTGCGGAGTTTCAATGTTGTTTTCTGGGCTTGGCTAGTGTGTGGTGTGCAAAAGGAGGCACAACCAAAAAGAAGCAAATGGCTGGCTTGGCCCTAAAACACGCACTGGAAATTACTGGATTAATGGCAACGGTAACTACAGATGCCAGGGAACTGCAACAGCGACATGTCGTCTGTGCAGCAAATAACTGGGGTCAAAGAGAAAGCACAAAGACCACATTCAAAGACTGTGTCCTTTTGTTGTGGGAAACAGCCTCACAATGCAAATGCTTATTCGTTCAAACAAACCTTGAAGAAACTGCTGGAAATTGGGACAAATTAAAAAAATATGCAGGTCAGTGGAAGCTTTTCAGGAAGTCAATACCAGGGTATTTTGGATTCATCAGGTTGCAGGTGGCAGCACAGAACCAGCTGAAAATGTTGTAGCAACTCTGCAGCTGCAATGTGACACAACAATAATCACCATTTATTAAAGGAGAGTTAAAATGGAGCTTGATGTGACCTCCATGGTTCTTCTAACTTTGCAGCCAGACTATCACAGACAACCTAGAGGGGTGAATATGCAAAAAATCTTGGTGCTACGAGCAACTTAAATAGGGGAAATCCATCTCTTTCTCTCGGGTGTTATTTCAGTAAAGTTCACACGTAGTTGTTAAAAGCCGAGGCTAAAACTCTATGTTGCAAAGCACAGGAGTGCTGCATTCTTTGGCAGAGAGTGGCAAAGGGATAGTCATCTGATCTGCTGAAGAACAGAATATCCAGATGGCTTACTGTGGAGACTAAATTAGGTGCTGAATCTCACTGTCTTCCCTGCCCTGCTCCTGCCCCAAGATTTGGTCGGAATCAGTCATTATTTTCCTGAATTTGCAGGCAGTAACAGGCATGCAGCATCACTGAATATGGCCGAGTGCCTGGGGGCTTGGAAAGGCAGGGAAAAAAAAGATCCTGCCTAAATAAAAAAGGAGCTTCACTTTCAAGTATGTCAACATTGGATCAAAACTTCCGGGAAGTCCAAGAAATCCATGGTTTCTGAAAAGGTTTCACCTTTGCCTAGAAGGTGAACATGTGGTTTTCCCAGGTGGAGTAGAGGCATGCCATGTGCTGGAAGGTCTTTCCCGTCCTTGTGTTTCAGTCTTGTGCATCAGCAGAATGTCACCGTGCTCTTGTTGACAGAGAAATTTAGCAGCTACAAAGGGCTGCTGGGTAGGAATTATTTTCCTCTATTGCGAATAAGCAACTTCTAAATCTTGGTCTAGGACTACACATAAAGATCTTATGAGAATGACAGAGAAATTAGGTCTCTTATGGCACCAACTGTTACGATATTAATTTCAAGCTATCAATTAAGTTGCAAGTGTTGCTTACTTGCCAGTGAAACCCGGAGGTAATAATAGCGACAAGGACTTGAAGACAGTTGTTTTATGGCATGATCTGATATGATGGGACAAGATTTAATATGACCCCACATTGGCTAAACCATAGTGTATTATGGCAAATGGGTTGACTCATATACACAAACAGCTCGTTTAGCCTTCTTTAGTTGAAAACGAGTTAGAGTAGCTAAGTTGTTTTTTCAGATGATTGTTCCCGTGAATCACAGGTCTTTTGTACTCCAAGTGACATCAGGGTCTTGGGAAGATGCTGAATCAAAAGTCTTTGAAGGAAGTTACCGGATATTCATATACAACTAAGGGAGAAATTTTATGTTATTAATCATAATGCCTCTGTAACTTTTTAATATTTTTTTTATAGATTCACAGAGTTTAAAGCCAGAAGGGACCATTAGCTTCCTTCACAACCATTAAATTTAATTTGCTCTGTGTTGGGACCTTAAGCATACTTACACTACAGGAACTTTAAACAGTTTTCACTGTGTTTTATATTTTCAAAATTGTCCAGATCAACATATGCATAGATAGCCTTCAGATGCTTGTTATAATTAGCAAATCTTAGTATCCAAAAGCCAACCATTCCTATATGTTTTTTCCACATTATTTTGCTGTATAAGAGGGGAGCCATTCTCACCCATCTGCAAACACTGTCAAAAAGAAGACAACTGATTTCCAGTAAATCTGTTGAATTTTTTTAGTTTTTTTACTGGAAATGGGAATACAGGGATCCATGCTGGATTTATATTTTCCAAACTCCATCCCACTACCCTGCTTAGGTTTGAAATTGCTGAATAGGATTTCTGGGAACTCCAATATGCAGTTCACCTTTCATGACTGGACCCTTTTCCTCAGTGAGATTTTAGACATTTTCCAAGAAAAGGAAGAAACTCATTGGAATAATAGGAGAAAACTGCTATTTTCAGTTTGCAGGGGAGACTGTTTCTGGCAACAGCCTGAGTAGATCTATTCAGCACACTGAATGCAGCAGCACAAGGGACAGGACTGTTTAATCAAAGACATTGTTATCTTTTCTTTATCGCCTTCATTGTTAAGGAAACTGGAAGGTATTTACTGAATCAAGCAGAGCTCTGGCGGTGAAATGCTGCCCCTTACAACTGAATTCTCTCTCTCTAACACATTTAAGGTGCAGCGTATTGACAAGAATTTAGCAGGTAATTGCTAGCTGTGTGCAGGGGTCTCACTTGCAGAACTGCAGAGTGCTCGCAAGAGCCATGGAAGTCAATGGAACTGGTGTCTGGAAAATGTAAAGTGTCTGCTAGTGCCAAAAATTCTGGCACTCAATTTAGGCACCTGAAAGAGGTGTGCCCCTTGGACATTAGTCTGTTTGTGCTTCAATTCCCATCTTTTATAGTAGTCCCTCATTTCATAGGCTTGCAGCCTGTGAAGCACTCAAATATTATAATAAGAAGGGAAACAGAGAGACCTGCAAGTAACCTAGCACTTCTGTCTTCATAGTTGTGCCTGAATTATGCAAAAGGCACATGCAGAACACTGGGGCAGGACACACTGATGACTAGCAGCCCTCTCAGCTCTCGCCATACCCTGAGGCACACAGGCAAGTGAACCCAAGGAAGATGTTATGAGTGAGGGAAGTTCTGGTATTCTTCATTTTAAATAATTGAATCTCAAACTTCATTATGTATTTTTAGTTCTACATGTGCGCACCACACATGCAAAATACTGCCATCCCTAACAGCTTTGCTTTCCAGGATCTTTATAGTCCTAATCCTAATTGGAGATTCCTAAAATTTTCCTTATTCCTAGGCTTCTCTTTCACTAGAAAACTGCTTGTGGATTTTCTACATCATGTCATCATTTATGTCTAAATCATAAAAATAAATATTTATTTGTCCAAAAACACTTCCTCCATCTCTCCAAAATCACAAGAGAAACCAAGAGCTTTGCATTCTGTAGCAGTTTCCTGTCCTTACCTGCTTGGGCTCTCACTTCTGTAAGTGATCATTTACTGACACAGTTGACAATTATTTAGCTTCTGCTTTGTTTTTACCTCCCTGCTCCCTGTCTTTTCCTTCTTTCTGAGGATGTCCTGTCCAGTATTTCAATGGAAGTATTTCTCTGATAATTTCAACATTCACAAAAATTGCATCATCTATCCTGTGCACAAAATTGTACATTCTTTTTCTAACACAGCATGAGTCACTTTCTCGTCTTCTCTTGTAAGAGGTACTTAAATTTGCAGTATTTCTCACTTTAGGTCCATCAAATACCACAGAGGTTTCTTCTACAGTAAAGAAAACCTCATAAATTTTTAAAGGCTATCATTCAGTATATTCCTTACTTCAAAGGCACTTCTACAATCTTACTGGAATTTCCCTTCTTGGAGATACATCCATCAAAATTGTCATTAAATGTAATCATCACTGGAAAAGCAAAAGGTTGGCTAGATACTGTATACACTTACAGTAACTGTAGGGATATGGCTGAAAGATCACACTTACAGATGTAAGCCTCAAGGGTGTCTGCTCCCCTTCCAATGCCTATCTATACAACAAAGGAATTTTGCAGTATACTGCTCTCACAGCCCAAGTCTGTAGGACATTTCTCATTCATCACACAGAAAATAGCTTAATTTGTAATGAAGCCAACAAATCTCTAGCTGGTGCATGCTCCTTATTTGACATGCTATGCTTCTTTTTGTTCCTTTTCTCTAGTTCATAGGGACCAAATATGGTGTCCTTGGGTGAAACAGGAGACCGGGGGACTGCTGGGATCTTCAGGATTTGCAGCTTCCAGATGTTTTTACACAACTGTTCGAAATTGAGATGTTGGGTGTATGGCTTTCATTTTGTTTTTCTACAGTTCGCTCTTTTGCTCCATTGCTCCCCCGCCCCCCCCCCTCCCCGCCCTTTCCTTTGTGTGGTATTTGAGATGGTTTAAGGTAAGGGCATATATTGTCTATCCATTTTTATTGTGGCTCTGGATCCAATCAGGGCTGCTAGTGGTTGAGTGAACTTCTCTATCTAGTAGCTTTTTACAAGCTTCTTTACGCTGTCTGAGTACTTGTGTCTTTCTTTGGCAAAAATGTTTGACGCTGCTGGATTGAATGAAACAGAAATTTTCAAATTAATTTCTGAACTCTGCTAATGAAAAGGAATAATGTGAAAAAATAAATCATTACTTTTAAAAGACCCCTATGTTGTGTCTCATAAAAGTGCCTTCAGATGTTCTTTAGTATGAACTGTATTTATTTTTATTACTCTTCCTAATATCTAATAATGAAACCTTCTATTTATGTGCTTCATCTTCAAAGTGCCTTGAAAACATTTGTTATCTGAACATCTGCAGGATTGGATGTCCTTCTACCATTCAAAGTGTCTCCCACTACTACACGAGATAATCTGATGTCTTAAATGATTCCAGCACGACTTTACCACATGCCAGACTCCTGGGAGAATGATTTTGCTTGAACTTTGAACTTATCTCCTGTTTGCCCAAAGGTTTGCAGCATATTTTAGACATTCTTGGCTGTGGATTCAAACATGCTACAGCAAAATAGTACCTTTCTGTATGACACAAAAATTGATTTTGATTCTTTTTACAGCTGGAGTTTTTTAATACATACTACCTGGTACCCTTAATTTCAGAATCATGTGAAACTCTAGTGCAACACAAATGTATATTAAGATCTTCCATTCCAGTTGGGCTTATTTACCTTGTTCTTCCTTTAATGTGACAAATTTGCATTTTTACTGCTGGTTTAATTGTTCCATCACAATTTAGTTACAGATCGTGATAGCCTCACCTACTATGTGAGCTGGTCATGTTCATGGTCCTCTGCAGGAGTCAAACTTTGCCTGTATGGGTGTTGAAGGGGATTGCCAAGCAAGGTAAGTGAGCACAACTGATTGAGTCACTTGTAAAACGCTCCTTCCTCAGACACAGGCTGCGGTGCCTGAGGTGGCAGTGGAAGTCTTTAGTATCTAACAGGGCTACTCCTCGCCACCATCATTTGTGATTGACCATCTGTGATTCTCCCAGCTCCCACTACAGAAGGATAACAGCATGGTCCCGGATTCCCTGCAGGCAGAGTTGGCTATATTAACCTAGCAGTCACTTAGGGTGATTTACTGTGGTTTGCAGCTAAAGGGAGAGTATTATCAGGCAGTAAAGAAGCTCAAGAAGTCCATAGCCTCCTCCACAGCATCTGAGATAGATCCCTGTACAGCAGTAGAGCTCAGGAGTAACTTTCTTTATCAGTGACATCACACTGCTGAAAAAGAGGATTAATGAATGGGTAATGAACAGTTTTGCTGGGGGCCTTAACATTCAATGGAATCTCACATTACACTTACACAGGGTATGAGTCTAGGTTCAGTGAAACAAAAAATAACAACTCAAACCCCCAATTTGCATAGACTTTCAAAGGAAGAGCATAGTAATTCCACAAACTCAAATTTGGAGCTGAAATTTCTTCTCCTGCTCCTCAAAAGTCAGTCAGGGCCTATTTGTCCTGTTTGGACCTATTTAATTTCTCTTTTTTCACTTGGATCCTTTGGTAGTTGAGATTGGGAAATGGCAGATGAATGTGTTTTATGGGCAAGTTTAAAGGAAAGAGTTCATGCACGGCGTGTTATCAATCATGTCTTGTAAATATGATTACAGCATTTACACTGCATCACATCAAAAGCCAAATGTTATGTGACATCTCCACCATCGTAAACTTTAAGAAAGCTTTTTTAAAGTATAGTAAGCCATCTCTGAAACTGGATGCCTGCTGTCAGCATTGGAAGCAGAAGCGCTCTGATCTGAAAGAGCTGGTCGCAGAGGGTGCAAATGCCAAGCTGTCAGTGGTGTGCCTGCTTAGGGAAGAACCAGAGATCCACTGTACCCTGCACCAGTCCCAGTGAGGAAGTTTGGCATCTCTCCAGCTGTGCCTGTTATGAAATAATTATGGGTGTCTTGCTGCAGCATCTGGAGAGTTGTCTGTCTTTAACCTTTGCCTCCCGCCATCCTAGTAGGATTAGCTTTGTTAAATCGCATTGGCTTTGGTCTTTTTTTACAAGAATTTTACAATGTATGTGACTTTTTGGATATTTCCATGAGGACTCAGCAAAAGTAATTTTTTCACATTATGGCTGGGCACATGGATCTGAACGGAATCCTTGGGTCTGAATTTTCACGTGTTATTGAGAAGAATCTAAGTGCAACTGATTTCTGGCTTATTTTTACCTGCTGTCACCATCATCCAGTGTGTTCCTCTGTACAGCTTTTATACAAGAAAAAGAAAAGGAACGCAGTGACTGAGCTTGATTTATTCTTCACTCATTAGCTACTCGTCAACTCCCCTGTCAAGGATTCTGGGTAATGTAGTCCACAGGGCCTCTCCTTGGGGTAAACAGTACCAGATGGTTAACATTAGTGCCGTGAGAGATCATGATGCAAAGAGCCTTGGGCACAGGAACCTAACACAATACAACTGCGCTCCAAAGAGCAGGCTGTGCGCCTGTGCTGTCTGCAGAGGCTGTTTCTCAAGAAGAGAGCCTGTGAGACTCTACACAGCGGGACTTGTGGGTATGGGGAGGTGGAACAGGGACAGGCACTGGGAAAGAAGTTTAGCCTCTGCGTGCTGGGATCTGGGATGCAGGAACAATGGGAACAAAAATGGTTGGGAACTGAGATTTCTGTTCTAAAGGAAATTCCAATGGTTTGAAACAAAGCTTATTCCAAAACAGAACAAAATGCTAACATACTCCCATCAAACAGAAGTCTGACAGGCTTTGATTACTGTGGTAGTATTGAAAAGAATTTTGTTTTAATATTAGTGTTCTAGTTCTATGGAACGTTGAAAATTAAATTAGCACATGTGATAGATAACGTCAATAATGTGTAACTAACATTCTGCATATATAGATCGCAGTGTTGTATAAACTTGAGATTTGTTACAGTCTGAGCAACTAAAACTTAATCAAAATGGGGAAATGTCAGGCAGAGTTCTTCCTTGATTTGCTCAGGGGCACCTTGGGACATCTCTTTGGAAACCAGCAGCTGGATCCAGCAATTAGGAAAATGAAAACCATAGTTTTGTGTAAAGACATATTTGTGGGGCCATGAAGCTTTGGCCTCATGACTTCTAGCAAATTGGCTAGTTCTCATTTCCAGCAGGCAGTAATGAGAGATCCATGCATCCTTCCTAATCTTTGGTTAGAAAGTTAGAACTAAACAGGAAGAGTAGAGACCTGGACAAACCGTTAAAACAGCTTTAAGTATAGTCTCTGTATCCAAACAAGATAATAACTCAGGACAGCGGTGATTTCACCAACCTGATGTAAATACAGTCTGTATTTAGAGAAGGTAGCCTGAATCTGCAACTGGAGCTCATGTTTGTGCTGGTCATTGCATACTTAGGGTCATTTTTAAAAGGGACATATGCTATAAATGGCTGTGGTCTCCCACTGGAAGTCACAAGGTATCACTGAAATCTGTACATCTCAAAAAATTGTCCAGCATGTCTTTGTTGGTGGAAGTAAACTGTTTGCATTTGTATGTATCCATCAACGTGAATAGAGCCCTTTACGTGCAGATTTCAGACTAGGACTTTTAATCAAGTCAGCAGTAACAGTGGGTACCTCTTGCTATCAAGAGGGGTAAGTGTCCACTGTACTGCAAGCACACCCAATCCACTCTACATACTGACAGCAGCGTACGGCTGTCCTTCTGGAAAGAAATAAGAACAAGTAGTGTTGGGAGAGCTTTGACGTCGTTGACAGCCTATGAAACGCAGTCACACAGCAGAGGTGAGCAATTTCTCTCCTGCCAAAACGTACCAATTGCCAGAGCCCCTTGCGTGATGTCTTATCACATGCCCTGCTCCACGTCTGTCCATCAGCTCTCTGAGACATGTCAGACCACTAGCGCTCAGGCTGGTCTGTACACATCTGGCAACTTGATATCGCTTTCATCACTATCCACTCTGCTTACTGCCAAAGACCAACAAAATGAAGCTGGATTTATCTAAGGCTGAGGTGGGTATGATGAGGCAAGAGACCCTTTCAAAAGGTTCAGCAACTTCAGCTGCTGGCAGATAAACAGGCTATTTTGTAGCCTGAGGATTCTCTAGATTTGTCACTGCTTCATGGTAATCAAGAAACAACAGCTGAGGTAAAGTATCATTTCAGTTCCGTGTATTAAAGTATTTTTTGTTTTATCCTTCTTTCACATTTCTTTGATGCAATGGGAGAAATTCAGTTGCTTAAACATAGGTGTCTAGCATCATTTTAGGTGCTATGGGATATCACACCTTATCGCCAGCTGTTGTGCCAGATGGCTACAGGGCTCCCACAAGTCTTTTACAAGGGTTTCAGTTATCTGAGCGTGTCTCATATCACTGTTGGCTGCAGCTGGACTACGTTTCCGATGGGGTGCCTTAGCTATAACAACACTGCTATGGTGTAGAGGAGTAGCGCTGGCTTTTTACCAGTCCCAAGTTTTTATTAAGAAGAGGAAATGCATGTATTATTGCAGAGGGACGAAAACACCAACAAAGAAAAGCTGTATAATTCTCCGTGCTTTTAGCTCATATTTGGAGAAGTGACTACTTCAAAGCACTGTAAATAGATCTTGTTCAGCCTCAAGCTTCAAGTATTCATTGCCCAGCTTTCTGAGATCCAGATCACTTAATCACACCACAAACTTCATCCATCACCTCACTCAAACCCATTCTTGCCTTCTTGGTAGGCAAGGGACCCATGGAAGTGGCAACCCTCTGCAGATCCACTGAGGTCTACCAGCAACCCTTTGCTAGATCCCACTCCACAGTACATACACCCATACTGTCTGGTGATACCAGCCCTGTTTCTGCCAGCCAGAAATTGCAGGGAGGTTAGCTTTGGGTGGCTGCCACCAGCTAGGTTCCTGTGTAGCCAGCTTTGCACAGACGCTGCTGACTCTGTCCCTCCTTGCTGTGAAGTCAGCTCTGCACCATGGTTGTGGCTCCTCTCCGTGCTTGGCACAGGCTGTCCGCGTTGGGAACACAGAGCAAAACAAAGCCCTCTGACACCTCCGGCTGAGCTTTTTAACTTTGTTACTAAGCCAAAAGCTGTCACTTGTAAATTCAGTGTCCTTCTGTAAGTACACTTAGAATAATAATCTATTAACAATCAAAACATAAACAAGTTCCAACCAAACCTTCAAAACTCAGCAAGTGAACTTAACAGTAAGCATGTAAATGAAGACCTCCATAGCTGTATTTTGTCCTCTGGGGAACAGAGATGGGTTTAAAATTCAAGCTCTCCCCTGCACCTCAAAGGAGACCTTTACCTCATCTTCTCTGTCTCTACTTTAAACCCATCACTTCAGACAATGTTTATTCTTTTCTCATCATTCCTGTCTTGAACTATTGTCCTCTGCCATGCCTTCTGTTTGTCATGCCTGAGTTAAATTTAAATTCTTTGGGACAGGGGAAATATCTGTATTTGTAAAATGTCCAGTAAATTTATGGTGCTGTATAATTTATGATTGTAAGTGCAGGACATATTTCAGTTTGACATTCCAACTTATATTTTCAAAGCCATAAATAAAGTATTTATGAGCAAGATCTTGAACATTTTATTTTTAACATGTTATACTTGAATGTTTATTTCAAGGATGGATAAATATTGAAATAATGTGGGCAGAACATATTCCTCACTTTCTCCTTCTTCAGGCAATATTGAGGGGCCAATGCCCTCTTTACTGCCAGAAAAGGGATATTTTACTCTCCTTATGAGGATCCAGCATACTGTGCGTCACCAGGCAAGAGCGAGCAATGATGGTTTGATCTAAAAATGGCTTCAGAAAGGACAAACAATAACTCCCTTTCAAAAGCACTTGTGGACTAAGCTGATATACAGAAATGTTATTTTGATATAGCACAGAGTGTGTATGAATGTTCATCTCTTAAGAAAATATTTGAGTGCAGCTGTTGCTCTCTTGTCCCATATGGTTATGCTTTTAAGCATGGCTTGAACTTGAAGCATTTTCCATTAAAAAAAATAAATTCTTTAACAAAATCCTTTTTCCAAAAATAATATTCACATGTGAGCCTCTGCTTCTGATATTTTTCTAATTAGTTAATCTCTTGATGCATAGTTCCCTTGTCCCCCTGCTCTGCTTTAGATGCATTTTATACCCGTGGCTCTGAAATCTTCATAATCAGTTCAAGAGTGTGGAAAGATTAGGCTGCCTTGTTTTTGCTCCAAATGATCTTAACTTACCTATTATGACAGAGTGTAAAGTCTCAGAAACCAGGTGTGCTGCCTCTTCGTTACAGACTCAAATCAATCCTCCTATGTTAATGTGCTCACTGACAGAGTTTCCTGCTGTATTTGTGAGACTGTCCTAAACTCATCCCTCAGTGTGGGCAGATGCCGCTGTTAATGTACCACTTACATCCTTATGAAAAAGGAACGTTGCTTTAAACATGGGAATGTGTTCATGCAATGCACTCTGGGCCACCTGGCAACATAGCTGAGATTGTACGTTAGGCTCGTATCTGTACTGACAGTGAAGCATGGCTGTAGACAGGTCATTTTCTTTTAAAGGTGATGTTCTGCATGGGATGTTAAACAGATGCCCTTTCCAGTAGCCATACAGATGGAAGCAAAAATTGCACCCAGCCTCCCAAAGAATATCGGTAGACTTTAAATCTCACTGGCAAGGCAGTTGCCTAGAGTGCTCGCTGTTTATCAAATGGCCTTCAGGAATGCCTCTTTTGAGCATCACATTATTCTAAAGAAAATAAGGAAAATAAAAGCAGTTTGTCTTCCCATATGTAATCTATTACCGGTTGAGCAAAAAAGACACATGCTGTTTCTGCATCTAGTTCCGTGGTGGATCTTTACAAGGGAGATGAGAGCACAACTCTTTATCTTACTGCAAAATGCTGAAAAGGCTATGATCTATGGCTGATAAACAAAACCAATACCTGAACTGGGCAATTTCTGCTGTGCAAGCAGCACATTCATTGTGACATTAGATACTAGATTTTGTTTTCACCTGAGCATCCTGTAGAAATAGTCTGTGACGGTTTAATAAACCCAACTAAGTACGTCTGTAACCCTCCACTTTCTGCCGCTCCTAACCATTGCATTCTGTGTATGTTGCTGGGAGAGGATGGCATGCAGAGTCTCATGATAACATTTCTCCATTACAGACTTTGCAATATAAAATGGTTTGCGGTCAGGCAGCTACTGGTAATTATTATATTTCCTCATCTTTTTTTTTTTCTTTCTTCTTTTTCTTTTCTTCTCCTTTTGCAAGTGTTCCCTGCATCGGTTAACACTGTACTGTGAATCATGTGTATATCAATACACCGCCTTTTCACAAGTGTTTAGTACCTATAGCTTCAACTGCTTTCATGCCAGAGCTAGGAGGTCAGCATTCAGGGCTCTACAGTGGTAAGTGCCCAGTTTGAAGCCACCTTCAGAAGATATGAAGAAGAGATCCAGATGCTTAATATTAGCAGAAAAGACACTAGAAATGATGTTGTCACAGTGAGTAGTTAGGGAACAATTATTATTATTGCTGACCACCCGATAACAGAAGTTTAGAGAAGAAATGATGCTTTTTGCCAGTTCCAGAAATTATATAATAATGGGTCGAGCCTCAAACGTTTATGAAACACTCTTAAATCAATGGTTAAAAATATATAATAATGAAAGTCACATTCTTTTTATTTTTCTTTCTTTGTTTGAGGCTTATGACTGCACTGCAGTTTTCAAACTTTAGTTGGGGAGTCTAGACACTAGTCACAAAAAACCTTGAGTCAACAATTTAGGTGCTTGAGGCTTTAAGAAAGAGGATCCAAACAGCCTGAGGATCTGGATAAAATCATACATAAGCAACTTTAAAAAGATAAAAGCAAGCTTTAAAATACCTGAAAATGCATCAGTGGCCCAACAGATTAAATAACAATTATGCAATCTCTTCATAACTATTTTAAAAAAGGACGATGTCTCTGTTTTTCCCAGTCTTTATGTGTGATCCAGAGTCTGCTGAAATAATTGGTAGAACAACGAAATTATTTCCATCAGCCTCCGAGCAGGCTTTGAACAAATCCTGAACTTTGGTCAGGATGACAGGAAGGCTGGAGCTGCAACCAGGGAAGCTGGAGAACATGAGGAAATACAGGGCTTTTAGGGTGATTTTTGTGTATGTTTGTCCTTCCTATTTGCCACGTGATTGATGCCATAGATGGTGTTCAGCTACAGAAGTGAAGTCTTGTTCCAAATTTGGGACCATTCAGAACTTGCGCTTTCACTGCCTTTTATCCAGAGGGAGAGTAAATGTTCAAAGGATTTTGTATAAACATGCCTTTGAATTCTGACTGCAAAATAAAGCCATGTAAGATACATCTCCAGCTGAAGAACTACATCCTATAAGACTGAAAATGAATATGACCAAGTTTTAAAATGTGACACCAAAGAGTCAGAAACAGCGTATGTCTGTAAAAAAAAAAAAAAACCACAAACAGAAAAGAAAAGAAAATCAACATGAATGTGAACCTCCAGTGTTCGCTTCTATAAGATGAAGGCCCGGTGGTAGGGTTTCACCCTAGAAATTCCACTGTCGCTGGTTAACAGGTGGCTTTCATGTGTTCTTTAAACTCCCAAGCAGTTCCTTTAGCTTTCTTGGGACTAAGCTAAGTAGCCACCAAAGCATCCGAGTTGTACGTCCTGCTACCCAGGCGTGCTGCGGTCTCGTCTCAGTGGGCAGTTTCCTTCCCACTGGCTGCTGTGGGGAGGCAGCTCATGAAACCGATGCTCAGCTCCTGGTCTTGAGAATTCTAAATTTCTGAAACTCAAATAACAGAAAGCCTGCGATAAAATCCTACTGACATTATCAATATTTCCATAAGAGCTAGGACTGCTTAATCATGGTCTACTGACTACCAGAAAGTTCTTTATCTTCCCAAATATGGTGGTCTGAGAGGGTTTATTTTTCAGTATAGCTTTCTGTTAATCCTAATTTTGATCAACATTGGGAATAGTGATTACATACACCTTCAAATCCAGGTAAAAACAGTAACAATTGTGGTGTTTTTTAAAAATCCTGGCAGTCATAGTTCTTCTCTGTTCTCTTTTTTCCTGCTTTCTTCTCTGGCCCCTTCTCTGGTTCACCTACAATAGCTGTATGTAATGTGTGTTTAGGTGTCTAGGAAAAGAGCAACTGGTACCCTTAGGAGTGACGAATGCATTTCTAAAGAAACATTATTTAATCTTCTCATGCATGTTGATACATAGACTTTTCTTAGTTCTGAATTTGTGTATTTGGGTCTTTATAATCTCTGTAAGAATTAGACCTGTGAAACTGACTTATTTTTCTCTGTTGCTGTTTGATCGGATTCCAACTGAATTTAATTCTGAATGGCTGTGAACCTTTGGTGTTTGCTGTCCGCAAATATTGGATGTTCGAGCTTAAGAATAAAAAACTTCTTACCCCTTGTGAAAGGAAGGGAAAAAATTTTAAATAAGCACTTGAATGCTTGTTCAATAAAAAGTCGTTTATGCTCTTGGCTGTGGTGTGTGCAAATCAGAACTCACTCTCGCCAGCACCAGAAGAATTGGTTTTAAATATGGAGGTTTGGGCAAGCCTCTGTGTGAAAATGCCGTATGAAAGAGGTGCCATCACAGGCAATGGAGTACCTATGGAGCCAGGCAGTCTCTTTCCAAACCGCATAGACATTTAACCAGGGTAGTGTATATCACCTCAGATGGGGTGAGGAGCTTGCACAGTGAAAACCCTGCTTCTTCAGTGCACCGAGAGCCTCTGAGCTTGCTTCAAAGTCAACAGAAGTAAAGGGCATTCAATACCCTGATATTCAGCATAAAAGGGGTGTGAATGAATGCCGATGTTGCCTTACTTTCCGTAAGTGCCAGCACAGCAGCGCCAGGGTTGGGTGCCCACAGACAGTGAACCTCTCCACAAAGGCTTGACAGGGAGCACTGGCAGAACCAAGAAACGTAGGCAAAGTCATCAGTGATTTCTTCAACCCCAGTTCCCTGTGCCTCTCCGCGATTCCTTACAGGCCTTCCAGGTATAACAGCCACCATAAACAATTAGGCCTCTTAAGTGACAGGAAAGATCACAGGCTTGGATTCTGTCTTGAGGTTGCCCAACAATAGCCATCATCTGGCTAAACATCACTGTGCAATAAGTAACTCAGATCAAAAAGCAAGCCGTATTTACCATCCTCTCACATCAAGGCAGACTAAGAGAGAGCTATTTATGTACCACTAAAGCTAAAGCAATACAGAGATAATTTAGTCTAACATCAGAAAAAAATCTGTCAGAAATTCCACTCTCAGCAAAAGCTATTATCGTTATTCCTAGTTCAAAGTCCAGGAACACTAATGTATTTCAGCAGCTAATAAAATTACTCTCTGGGATTTTTTAAATTTGCAATCCACTGTGCTTATACGTTCCAGGGATAAAAAGGAAAAATACATCAATGCTTTGAAGAAATGCTGTCTAAAATGGAGTCATTCCATCTGAAAACAAATCTACTGTAATATTATAAATACCTAGCTGTGATACAGCAGACATTGAGGCAGTTCACAAAGAAGTCATTGTGCAGGTGGGGCAATTGCAGAATGGTCTGTGGAGGTGGTTTGCAAAGGTTACGCAGAGCAGCGCTGGTTTCACATGTGAACACCGAGGAAGTGTGCCCAGCAGTGCGTGCACTTACCGGGTCAGTTTAGGTAAGCGAGTCTCCTTCCTTGCACGAGTGTAGAGGAAAGGAAGACAAACACAGAGCAACACCTGGGCCTCTGACAGGGCTTTCTAAAACTGACAGTGCTAGGCTAACGAAAAATACAAGATTACAATCTGAGCCTCCTGAGCCCATCACATCCATCACCATGTAATCCCTGCCCCTGTTCTCAGTCAGTAAATCCACCGATAATGTAGTGGAAAAGAGCACACATTTTTTTACCTTGTAGTGAAAATGTGATTGAATTTTTGAGATACATTATGACCTTTTAGTATGAAACTCTTGCTAAAACAGCAGAATTTCGGCAGGCTAGGGAGAGAAGAGGAAGAGGCCTACTGAAACAGAGGAAGGCAGGACACCAAGGTACCCTTCCTGCACTAAAGACCTTCTGAAAGTGTCAGTGAGTCTGGGGTGTGCCTGCCTACGCACCCTTGAGCTGCCCAAAGTAAGCAGGTGACAATTTGTGTGATGCTGCTTGGATTGGAGGAAGGCAGGTAGACCTTTGTGCTCCTGTATTTCTTGTTCCGTTTTTGGAACCTCATTTGAGGTTTCCAGCAGGTGTGGCTTGGGGACCTTGGTAGCTCCAGTACTACCCCAGCAGGAGTGCAGGAGTGATGGGGAGTCCCTAGTTTCTTTTTAACTACTGTCTTAGTAAGATGGCCTCCGTTCTTTACTGTTTGCCCCTGCAGTTCTTTCACTCCTACATTTGTCCATTTTGAGGCAATATAGTATTGCCAGAGATAGGGACTCACCTCGCAGAAACTCTATTTCACCCTCACACTTCGCTATTGCTCCTGCAGCTGTTGTTGCCTCTCCCTTCTGCTGTACCGAATAACAAATAATATGCACCAGGGAGTGGAAAGGGCCTTTTTACAACTACATATTTTGGTCACGCTGTAATGAGATGAACAGGAGAAACGTCTGACTACTGACCACCCCAGGTGCTAGGCAGGAGGGTGGCTGCTGTTGTTTCTCTTGGTGTTGCTACAGCTGTTGTTCCCCAACAGGAATATGCTGCCAATATTTTAACTCCATCAGTTACACAAGTCTCACTTCCTCTGCAAAATGTACATACGTCTATATACACACCTAAATATATAGTTCCCACAGCTCGACTTTCCTCCAACTTCTCCCACTTCCTTTCCTCTTTAGCTGGCTGAAGCTTGTTCTCTTGGTCCCCAACTTCGCAATAGCATTTGTGGAGGGCAGGTTTCTGGCTGGCCTGGGGGGAATAACTTCCCCTCTGACCATGCGCCACGTTCATGGTAGATAAACTGGCCTTACTTCTGGCTTGCTTGGTGGGCTGTGAGCCATCCTTCCCTCCCACAGCACCCACTCCCCTGGCTAATTCAGCTGGGAAGGGAGGCGAAAACAGCTAAGGAGAAGGTGGGTACTCAGCCATACAGCTTGCAGCTTTGTGCCTAGTGAAGTTGTGAGAAATACGACTGCGTGAAATGAACGCTAACTAAGGAAACATTAAGATTCAGAAGTTAGCACGGAAAGGCAGTGCAAATGTAGCGTGGACGAAGAATGAACCAAGGTGAAAGTGTTATTTGTGGCGTGCACAAATACAGCCTCAAAAAGAAAAGACATCACCAAAGATTCCTTCACACCCTAACTATTTCTCTTCGCTTAATTACATTGTGTTCAACATTTTTTTCCGGAAAATCTTAATATGGAGTCTCTACACAGATCATTGTCAGAGTGAGAAAAACAGTACTTTGGTAATTATTAAAATATTGGATGCAGTAGTGCTTGTTTTGCCTTTTTTTTTTTTTTTAAATGCTTTTAAAGCTTACCTTCCTAATTCACTTTTATTTCTTTTCATATGAGTAGCAACATATATGTACACTGCAGCCAGCCTGGTAAGGTTTGTAATTTGCTCAGAAATTGAACGTAAAATCATTTTCAAATTGATAGTAATCTCCCTCCCTTTAGCTCGCCTCTGCACGGTTGTTGGAATTTTGCTTTGACTGTGAACCAGAGGTTGATGAAAAAGTCTTCACTTCTCATGTTTGCATCCTGCAAATGTTATGTCTTAAATCCCTCTTTTTTCCACATGACTTCATGTGCTAGCAATTTGACTTAATGAGTAGTTACAATAAATGTACAGTATGGAAATATTGTTATAAGTCTGCTAGAGCGTTCCCATGCTTAAACAAAGTGTTGTGTTGAAAGAGATGTAAAATATATAATTATACTGAGGCCTTGAACAAAATCCCGCTTCTTAGTTCATTCTTACCCTTTTTTGGACTGTGTGAGTGGGCCTTGTTTATGCCTTCTTTTTGAACAGTATTGCTGAGCTTCTAAGCATCAGAGCTTTACTTTCCCTATCATCATCCATGGATGCATTCAAGCTCTTAAAATGAATAAGTTTCCTCGTGTATTGTTTATTTTATTTGAAGCTCTGCCATATTCTTTATGTAATGATGTCATTAAAAAAAATCTTACATATGCCCATTGGTAATTTTATCTGGAAATTTAATTTACTGGAGGTAACAAACAAGCAGAGCCTAGAATTAAACTCAGTAAGATTTCCTCTCTGGTGTATTTACAAATATTAGATAAGTTAAAACTGCCTTCCCCTCTGCTTCAGTGCCAGCCTCCTCACAGTCTGTTTTTTCCTGCCGACAGGAGCACAAGTCATGACTGCAAGTGAAGATTCCACAGATGGGGATTGCGATTTATTTTTTAAGTTGCCTTTTTTTTTTTGCAGTTCCCTTGCAACCCAGATCTTTCAGAAGTTAAGGAAATAAGTTAGTTCTAACTTATCACCTGAACAGCTCCAATCTGTCCCATCCCCTGCCTCCAGGCTTCGGAGAATTGCGTCTGCCTTGTGCATTTTGGGGGGCCCTTGGATGCCATTTGCAGGTCTCTACCTGAGTAACTGAGGAGCTGGTGTGGTCACATTTTGTATTTTCCACTGACGTGCCAGTGTTAGCAAGGATTTCTCACCTGAGCATGGGCTTCCTCTGAGCCGTGTTTTCCCTCCTGTATCCCAGTCTTCTGTCTTCCTGAGACACAACGTGAACACTAAAAATCCCTGGCTAGAGTGCACCATGGGAGACAAAATGTGGCTGGGGAGTCCTGCCCCACGGGCCATAAGATGGCCCCATTTCAGCCCTCATGCTATCAACAGCGTCTCCAAAATGGGAATACTTCCTGTTGACCCAGATGTTTTGGTTTGTCAGTCAGAGATTTTTATTATTTCTAATGTAAATTCAATATTTTCTCCTGGAAGCAGACTTTTGTTGGTTAAAATTTCATTTTTCCTCCAAGAGAGTGTTGAGTGTAAGTCCCCTGATCTACCACCACTCTGCTCCCCCACCCAGTTAGTTTTAGACACTCCTCTTGGGGTTTGTACTAAACCACCTTCTTTACCTCTCACCTAGGAAGCTCATATATATTTTTATCGTGTTAGCATTTTAGCTTCAGGAAAATTCTCCTTTCAGTATTAATATTAGAGGGAGGCCTGGGCAGACTACAAAAGGCAATGCAGGACTTTTTGCAGCAGTGCTCAAAAACCGTTAGATAAACTGTCCTTGATCGTGACACCCTGGTTCATCCTTGTAAAATTGAGATAACAGTTTTCCTCATGAAATGTTTGTTTCCTGTTCTGCTAGAAGATGAGAAAGAGCTGCAAATCCCACAAGAAAGGCTGGCAAGTCCCAGCCTGATACTGGTCCAGCCCACCACAAAGAATGGCATGACACATCACACTAGGTCCTGGTTCATGGATGCCCTCCCTGAGAGGACAGGCATTACTCTGAGTTATCCTGCTCTGCTTTACACTACTCAGCATCACAGACTCTCTCACCTGACCAGCTCCTGAGAATATTTTGCAAAACTTATTCAAAACTCTATTTTAAGCGTTTTGTAGCAGCAGCACAATAACAGCACTGTCACACTGTTTTACAAGGCCGTAATTTGGTTCCCTCCCTGGCATGAACCAGGAGAACTTCAGTCTGGTAGTTTCTCCGCTTGGTGACTGGCTTACTGCCTTGTAAAACAGCACGACGGGACTATTACTACTGGAGGAAGGGACAAGCATCAGGAGATCTGATTGGTCGACACCTCTCTTTCATTTGGCATAATATTTTTCTTCTTAGAAGTAGCGTATAAAACAAAACGTTTGCCACTGTAACACCTCATAATTTATTTTTTTCCCCTCAATGCAAAATCAATTTAATATAGTTTGCTTAATTTATAACCAACCTACAAATGCTATTATTCGTTGTTTATACAGCGCCATAAGCAGGGAGGATGCAGTCACCAGGCGAAGCCAGGGGGATGAGGTGGCCACGCCGCCCCACCACACCGAGTGGTGGGTGGTGGCAGGGCTGCAGCCCCACGCTTCTTCCTGTAATCCCTTCCCAGATGGAGAGGCACTGGATGTTTCATAACACTGACAGTGTTTTTCTAAGCACTCTCAAAAAATTGGTTCACTGAGCCTTGCAAGGCTTCTACACAGTAGGCAAGCGCTTGCTATCCCGGTTTGACATTGTTGTGGTTTGGGCCGGGCTGGCCACTGAGGTGATGTCCTCAAACCAGGACAGACGTATGAATATTTCAGGCAGAGAGGGGCAAAGCTGTGCACCAGCTGGCATTTGGTCACCAGCACCAGTACAGACCCTCAAGGCCCAGTGTCCTGGTTTGAGCGACACAGGACTAATTTCTCTTCTAATCCCTGGGAAAACTGCACTTTTAGAAAACTCTGGTGTCTGAATTTGTGAAAAGATTTACTTCTTAGCCAGTATGTGGGTTTCAAGGTTTCAAGTTAGCCAGGTGCACAGGGATGAGGAGGAGTGAGACCCGGGCACTTGACCCAGGCTGGCCAAAAGGATTGCTTTATAACATGAATGTCATATTCAAGATAAATTCGAAAGTTTGCTGCTTAGTCATTCTCTCCCTTGATGGCAGTGGTCCAGAGAACTTCTTGCCCCAGTGCTGGACCCCTGAGCCCTTCCCTTCTTCCTGCAGCCATAGCGCTCACAGTGTCCGACATTTGCTGCCCACTGCTGGGAGTGCACATCTTCCTGCTGATAGAACTGCCTCAGTATAATCCTTGTCTGTTTTATATTGGTGTTGGGATCAATATTGCTTCTTTAGTGTTATTAGTGTTAATTACCTAGTCTCATTCTATTAAATTTGTTTATATTTCAACCCGCGGGTTTCCTTGTTTTCTCCCAATTTCCCTTCCAGGGTGGGGAGGGGTCGTTAGGTGATAGAATAATTATCTAAGACAATAAATTGCTGTGGGTGTCTCAAACCAGCCCTTTGCCACCTGCCCTTTGAGATCAAACGCTGTCCCAGCAGAGCGCACGCAGGTTGCCCTCTGAGTGGTGCCCCATGTGCCAGAGGGAACCCAGGGCAAGGGGCTCTGACCATTCCACCACCCGGGCTGTAAGGGCCCAGGCTGAGAGGAGACCTGTGCCACTGCTGCAGCACGAGGACGGTCACAACAGCTTTACTTCCTCTAAAACTAGGGGTATTTTGTGACTAAATGCCTTTTTAAAAGAAAAAAAAAAGAGAGAGAGAGAAAAAAAAGCTTTATGATTTATTTATTATTATAGTGATGTTTATTCTTATTTATTATATTTTTGTTATTGTCTTCTGCTTTGGCACCCTTTAACACATGCAGTTTGGAAAGCTGAATTGTCAACCCGAAGCTGAATGACCTGTAAGAAAAACAAGTCTCCTCTGAAATAATGCCACCTAGGCTTAGTTCCTGGGCCTGGTGAGCTTTGGCTCTTAGGGCCAAGGTTCCTCATACCATCAGACCCAGTCTCTGTAGATGACATAAGGAACAGCACTGGTACAATTTTGACTTATGCGAAAATAGCAAGCAAAGAACAAATTTTGCTCAGACTACTGCTTGGCAATTTTTCCTTTTAATTTTTTTTCCTAATTGGCTTTGCTTTGAACCAAATTCTGAGACCATCTGCCCAGCAAGAGGTCAGGGTACTGCTAATAGTGCTCATTTAGTGGCAGCCTTTGTCAAGACCTGTCCCGGGGACTTGGCTGGTGTGGAGGTCCCCTGCAGACATGAAGGTTTCACCTCCTTGTTTCCTGCATCTTCTGAGGCAAGGGACTTTTTGGGAATGGGTCAATGTTGCACCAACACCAGGTCGTATTCCAGCTCTACCTGGCCAGCATGGGACCCCGATGGCCACAGTGAGCCATAACAAATCAGAAAAGTCCTCAGGCTGCTACAAGCTTTGCTAGGGCTAGGTCAAATAATTCAGCCAACTAGCTCTTTTTTCGTCCTTAACCTGATCTTGTACAGTTAATAAACATTGCTAAACATGATGCAGCCAGATGAACAACATTTGCTCTTCTAACCATGCAGTTGCATATCTCCGTGTGAACTTCACAAATTTATGGCCTCTGAAGTGCTACGAAATGACCACTTTCAGGTTCCCTTACTCCAGGATGGCATTGAGCTGCCTAAGTGTTTCTGCAAAGCCAGGTCCAATCAAAAATGTGAAAACTTGTCATTAGAGTGGGCTTGACCTCAGTTCTTTTTCATGCATTTGCAGCTCTAGCTTGAGTTGCTTCAGAGAACTGTAGCAACAAGTGGCAACCACCACTGGGGCACCACCTCTCCTGCAGGTACCTGCTGTGTCCTGACTCATGGCTCCTTGCCTGATTTCGCAGTGGCATGACATGGCCCAGCTGGTGGCCCTGTGTCTCAGCTGCCTGCTGCTGGTCCTGCTACGAAGGAGCAGAGCAAGCAGCGCGAACCACCGTGGTTCACATCCCACCATGTCCCTGCAAACCCAGTGAATGAGCTTATTGCCATGGACACTAATAGCTGGACTGTGAATGGCGGTGGCTGAGAAGCAGGGTAGATCACCAGCCCACCGCTTCTGCTGCAAGGGTGGTTCCCTGCAGCCAGGAGCAGCAACTGCAACTAATTCCCACATAAACTTGCGTTGATTCCCTTTAGGGAGCAGCGTGCTCATACATTTCAAGCTGACTAGGACAAGTGTATCAGAAAAAAGCATGTATGTGCATTCAGTCTTGAAAATACCCTGGTAGCTGTATATCCCTAATGTAAATCCTTTTCGGACCTCACGGGTAAGTTTCCCTGTTAAACCCTATCCACTGAACATCTCTTCATGGTGAACCTGCCCAAGATGTGTACGGCGTGATGAAGGCTGGGGGCCGGAGGGCAGCAGGGAAGGGGCTCCACGCCGTGCTGCCCCTCCCGGCATCAGCTCACGGAGGGTCGCCCACGCAGCTCCCCACCGTCCCCCTCCACCCCGCAGGCTCTGGCCGCGGCCATGCCCGGCCCACCAGCCATGGAGCTGCTGAGGGGGAGGCTGGGGGGACACATGGGAGGACTCCGGGAGATGTTGTCAATGTCAATATTTTTCCAAGAAAATGGAACTTTTTTATTTAAATTGTGGAATCCGTTTCTCTGAGGGGAAGCATGGAAAAAATGACATAAACTCGCAGATCAAAATCTAACAAGTTTATTCAAATCCCAGATCCCCCTTTTTTTTTTCTAATTGAAGAAAACATTCTGTACTGGAAGGAGAGTCTAGTTCCCGCTTGGTAACTTTCCCAACGCGCCGCATGCGTCTTGGCTGTGTCTCAGAGAGACTCTTCAGAGTGCTGCTGACAGGATTTAAAGCTCACCAGTGGTGCTGGGCTGAGTTTAAAGCCCAGAGCCAGCAGCCGTGGGGGCTGTCTGTGTTTGGATGCATGGTTAATCAGACATTGATTAACATCTTCAGCGCAACAAATCCCCGTGGATCACAATTTAATGGATCCCTCCTCGGTCCTACAAAGACAACGTGGCGTAGCACAGTCCGCATGAGCTTGCAGAAAACCATCTCCTGACCGTGAGTTGGGAATGTTTCTGGTCATGTCATCCGCACTTTAGACAAGTTTCTTGCTTTTGTATACATGTTTAAGGGTGCCACCTTTTATTTATTAACAAGCCCTCCCCTCCAGAAAAGCCCCTCATTAGTTTATTCACCGCTGAACTTCCTTTTGGTTTTTTTTGTTTTTTCAAAATTTTCAGTTAAAACCACGACTGATCACTTTATTGGCCCAGTGTTTCTAGTCGGAGAGATTGCACACCTGGAGGTTTTTACAGGAGTTTAGTTTTGGTCTAATTCCTACGGGGTTTTGTCCCCCTCTCTTAACAAGAATCAGAATAGCTTACATTCCTGCACCATGCCTTTCCTCCCAAAGGATCCTAAAACCATTTACAAACTATAAAAGCTGCTTTTTCTGTAAACAGAAATCACTTTACCCATCAGCAAAGTGCAGCCACCTGGAGGGGAGGGAGAGCGGAGAGCAGCAGCTGTTTAAAAGGACCCTGCATTGTTTCATTTTAAGCTGGAAAGTGGTAAGTACTGTATCCAGCTGAATGTATGGCTGGAATTTAAGAAGGTAGTATGTAATTTTTCAAACTGTAACTTGACCGAGAGAACATCCCCAGCCCTTGCCCCAAGTGCAAAGAGGCATTTAATTTTAGCAGGCACTCAGGATAGCAGCTTATGACTTATCAGAAAGAAAATCAGGACCTCTGGCAGGAAATTATCCTAAAGCTATGTAGAAAGGAAGAAAAGAACCAAGTGGATAATCAGCTCCCAAGCACAACTGTGTAATATTATTTCATGAAGGACTAAGTGCTGAGCAATCTCAGGCTGCTTTGTTTTGCAAGTCTCAGAAAATTACAGCCCAGGGGCATATGGCTGCAACAATTCTCTTGATGGTGCTCACAAAAATCGTCTTTCTCATCATTGTCAGAATATTATAATGCTAATACTACTACTAATAATAATAACAATAATACACCTACTAGAGATGATACAAGTAAAACCAAGTTCATGTGAACACACCTGAGGCTGGTTTTGTTTGTTTTCAAAGAGATTTCTTTTTAATGACTCAGAACAGATACTAAGCTCTGTTATGGCAAGTTGTGTACTGAAAGGTACAGAAAAATCAGCACAAGTTTGGAGTTATCATGTGAATCTTTCTTACCCAATTGGGGATGATGTGCCAAGGGAGAAACCTATATGCATTTTAAAACACTGCGGCCAGAGTAAAGATTTTAAATGAGTATCCTACTGAAAAGAGCTTTCATAGAAGACTTTAACAGCTACTGAGGCTGCAGTTTTATTATCATCACAGCAAGAATAATTACTGCTTATTTAGCACTCTTCATCCAGGGGTCTCCCAGCAATCCCAAGGGATTACATGAGAGAAAGGACTGTTACTCCAACCAATGGGGTAAAAAAGCACCATTCCTCTTTCAATTAATAAATTCAGATTTGTTGAAGTCAGAAGAGACTGTTAAATCACCTGTGCTGTCTCCAGGCTGTCACAGAGCAGGCAATTCCCCTGAGTCGCTCCTTTGCTGAGCCTGGTGCTTGGATGTGCTCTAGGAAGAGGCACTTCTCTCTCTGACAACAGGAAGCAAAGGAGTGTCCACCACTTCCCTTAGAAATATTTTTCCACATTTTCCTAAAACAAAATGGTGTTAAATCACCATTGTGTCATCCAGTGAACCACGTGACAAACACAAAGCAGGAGTGGAGAGCTGAAAAAGGACGGAGTGGTCCGTGGTGGCATACAGGCGAAACGGAGTGACCTGAGCCCAAAATGGCAAAAATGATGAATTTGTGCTATTCCCTCTGCATTTGCCCCAGAGGTACCTGAATGCCTTATATGACTCCTCAAACCAAATCTGCATCCTCCTCTATACTCGTCTGTATTATTCATGTGAAATGCCAATGTTAATGCACTTTGACCAGGGTATTCATTGCTGTTCTAAAGTGCTCTTGGCAGAGTATGAAGAAAATAACACATTTTTTTTAAAGATGGAAGAGATTAATGGGTAAAGTAGAAACAGGATAAATTCTTCCTGAATTTCTAAATATATTGTAAATTGCAGAAGTGAAAAGAATTTTAAGAATAGGAAGCTCCCTGTACAGCTCATTTTTTTCTTTTCTTCCTATCTGGCCAATGAATACAATCTGGTTTCACTCATGCCGGTGGAATCCATGATGAGGTCAGAGCAGCACCATCATAACAGAACACCTATACACAAATACCAAGTAAACAGGTTTTCTGCAGCTTGATTCTTCTTCTTGATCCAGATTTTGTGGCTCAATTAACATCTTCTTGATAAATTTGTACCTTTGTTCAAAGGGAAATTAGATTTTCGTACTACAGTTACTTCCTCAAACAAAAAGCCCGCTAAATGGTAAAGTTAGAGTTAAGGTGGGTTGACTGTAGCAGTCAGTACATCTAATTTATTTTCTTTTATTGGCATTAATTGAAGATAACCCTTTTAATTCCATTTGCTTCCCACATGCTGTTTCCATGTTAAAAGGTCATTCACAAGGTATAAGTCATAACCAGGTTCGCTCCATGGAAAGACAGAGCATGTAATTCTTGCAAGGAGATCAACTGATATTTCATCCCTCAGCGATAAGAGTCCACAACAGGATGAAGATAACATCAGAGTCATTGAGGGAAAGAGTAACTGTACCTGAAAAATACATCATGATCAAACCTGTAAAGTATGTCTGCAGGAAATCATAGAAGGTCTCAATGTTTTTGTCAACTCTATCTTTTTTAAGTACTGAGCGATATAAAAGCAGGGGGAAATGATTACAGAATTTCAGTTCCTTTGCAGTATTTCTTTCAAGGCCATGGGTCAAGTAGAAATGCACCAGAAATAACACGGGCCAAATTTATTTTAAAAGTATAAATGCAACCAAAGCCACGGAGGCTTTGGAGGCACATTATTTTAAGTATGAAGTTCCTTATCCAACAAACGTTTACACACCACCTGATTTTGAGAGTATCAGATCAAGTTCAAGAAGCCCAGTAAGGTGCATTATCTTAAACAGTCCTGAGTATTTAAAGGTATTTTTTGTCTCTACTTCAGCTTTGTTCAGCAAAATGTATTTTGAATATATAGATAAAAGCTGATTATGCTTTGAGAAGCCTGCCTAAAAGTTGTGTTAATTTGTATAATGGACAAAAAAGAATTTGTACCTTGGACACATGAGTGTAATATGTATGTAAAGGTGTACTCTAATATGAGGAGAATCACATGGATGGGAGAATAAAAGTCCTGCAATGATTTTATGTTAGCCTGAAATTTATGGGAGCTAAGTATACTATTTGGGCGGTTAGTGTCCGTATTATCAAAGCTGTGTTCTGAATGTATTTGAAAAATTACTTTTTGGCAACCACATAACCCAGAGTAAATTACAGTATTAGCATAAATAATTCTGGCGTAGGTAAAGTATGGCAATGGCTAGAGTTTGTAAATGTGCATCTAAGTATTATAGCTTGAGGGTAAAAACAGAGCCAGAGAACTGTTTTCCTAGGAAGAGATCTCTGGCATCTGCCACTTATTTTTTTCTGCTAAATATGAAAGGAGGTTTGTGGGTATGAGAAAAGGCTTTGACTTTGTTAGAAAGCTTGCTCAAAGAGTAATTTAGCTTATACTTTGTGTAACTAGTATTTATTGTGCAAGTATATAATATCTTCTGTAATAACTTTAATATGTCCATGTGATTGTTCAGTAGGATGTACCAAATGAAAGGGATATTTAACAGGTCTATTTTTATCACTGCTTCTACCTAACAATCTAATCTACCACATATGCGTACCATGTGGAAGACATGGGGCCCAAATAGGCAGACTCTGAGTAGAAGGACAATATTTTAGGCAAAATTGGAGCTTGGATTCAGGAGTAGATTCCAGGTCAGCCTGAAATCGCCTTTTCTGTTCGTACAGGACTTCACATCTGCATGGCAGGCAGAAGGCATGAGAGGACTGTTCTTTGTAAGTTTTTAGTACTGGAAACCTCACTTGCTAACAGTCATCCTTGTGACTCCACTGCTTGTCCCCACAATTTCTTAAGTAAAGCTATCTTCAAGAAATTCTACTTGCCTTTTTACCCCATGCAGAAGAAAAAGCCCTTTCAGATTTCAGATGTGATCCAAATCTGTGGCAGAGTTTCTGATCTGAGAAACCACCATCTGAGATTCAGGTGGTCTCTGCCACCTAAATCCCCCACGATGGAAATGATCTGTTGGGCTGAGTAGGACCTTGGCTCTGTAGCAATGTGATATGGTCCTATAGAAAGGGATAATATCATTTCATAAGACTCCTGAATCTTCCTATTCTGTAACAAGGCTATAATTCCCTATTAGTAGAGGATAATGCAGAAAGGCCCCTATTACATTTTACGGGATCTTTCCATGAAGGTGTGTGCTCTGCCCTCTTTTCCCCTGCAGAAATGCAACATGAATCCAAATTGAGTCCATCCCTCAAACTTTTTAAAAATAACTGGATGGGTTGCACGATCTGCAGTGGTGTACAGTACCTTCATTTAAATCTGACCTAGAATGGGAGTAAGTAGCCAGCCATTTCCCAAAATACAAACTTTCCTCATAACCATCACAGGGGTTTTAAATGTTTTAAATCCACATCACAGGATACTAGTGCCACTAATAGTACTAAGTGGCTCCCTTTTCTGTTCAGGTAGATGTCTACTCTTAGGACTGTATTAGACCTGAACACTACTTCTAGAAGTAGTTCTTACATGTTAAGTTTTGGGTACTCACACTGGTAAGGAAATGCCAATATTCATGCTGAATCCCATACAACAGTCCAGTTCCTATAGCTATTTGCAAGTTCTACCCATCAGCTGAACATTTCCAGGCACATGAACAGCAAGAAAGGATTTTTTTTCTTTTTTTCTCGTTTCAAACATGAGCTGTCTGATTTAAATTTGATACTGTAGATGCAATATAGTTATTGAATTTTCCTACCTCTCTACATTATGGAACAAAGACACTAGTTTCCCAGGGGATCTTGCTGTTTCTTTTTCTAAGAAGCCCAAGTATGTATTCAGGTGAACCTGTTTCATATTTCATGCTTTTTTGGTGCTTTGCACCATTTTAAATAGAACTGAGTTCACAGCATTCTGTGAAGCCTAAACCATATTTTCTAATGATTAGTGGAAAAGCATCAGAGCAAATTCTCCTACAGACTGTGGTTATCGTCATCCAAACCCAGACCTCAGAAGTAAATACGCAGACCTACAAAGATTGCTCAAACGCCAACGAGGTTTTCGGGTGGTATTGAGTTGGCTTGGAGGCTCATGTTGTATTCTCTTTCCCTGCTGTCCTCAGCAGGAGGAAAAAGGCCAGGCTGAAACTGTGCTTTACCAGTTTGTGGGTATGGTTTTAATTCCTTGGGGCTGAGAGCTGTAGTTGGCATTAGGTTGCTCTGACTGAGCACAAGAAATCAGAACGTAACTGAAACAGGAAAGGGATTAGAAGGATGGAAAAAAGGGAAGGGACACAACCCCAACCCCAAAAGAGTTCCTACTGCATACAATTCAACCCATGCCTATTGTGCTTAGCTGCCTTTTCCCATGCACTTGTTTTTGATCTACAGCACACGCGACAGTGGTAAATACTAAAACCAAGGGAACATTTGCAAGCTATCAAAGGAGGTGGAGTCACTCAGGCAACTGGAAAGGGAAACTCTGCTATTTCTCAGGATATTTATAGAAGGGTACCCCCACTGCCATTTGTGCTTCAGGG
Source organism: Rissa tridactyla (assembly GCF_028500815.1). Taxonomy (NCBI): domain Eukaryota; kingdom Metazoa; phylum Chordata; class Aves; order Charadriiformes; family Laridae; genus Rissa; species Rissa tridactyla. The sequence continues at coordinate 41,692,482 of NC_071497.1, read as the reverse complement.
AGGTCCTTCCCTTGATTGCTGATAGTGTGTACTTTAGCCATGTGTGGTGCAGCAGATTGGGCTCAGCACTGCAAGCCACAGTTCCCCTTTCCCAGAGCTTCCTTTGAACTTTGCAGCCCTACGCAATAAAGTTATGTGTGGTGCTGGGCTGGGCCACCCAGAGAGCGAGATACTCCTTAGAAGCTGGCTTCCACTTCCCTATGGCAAGCTACTGTGAAAATGCTGCGGTAGGCTCTCTGTGTCAACACTGCTTCCCCCTCCCCTCCTCGCTCCAGCCTGCCCGCTGGAGGCAGGCTAGGACTACCCCAGCCACAGCAGTGGGACCCTTTGCTCAGTGTTGTCTCTGGCTTGGGACCTCTCATTACTGCCCCACTGCATATGGCTTGCTTGCAAAGCAGGATGTTCAGCGACAACATCACATTTGCCCAAACCTATTGTTTCAGCTTTTGTTTTTAATTGCAGTGTTCTCAATAGCTGGACTTTTTTCCTTTTCTTTGATTGTGAGAGAAACAGGGCTATGTTCCATGTGTTTCGCTACTGACGGTGCCTTTTAAATCTCTAGCCCATTCTCAAAACAACAGTTGGAAAATACTTTTCAGGTCCCTCTCCTCAACAACAGCTGGTGCATTTTCAAGGACTTTGGTTTAAGATGAGAGAAGGGAAGGGAACACCAGAAGGGGTGACCAAGGCCGTCAGCTCTCTTATCCAAACACACTGTCACTCCCATGATTGATGGGGTCCTTGGCCAAGCTCTGGAAGACTTTCAAACACACTCTATTCTGGGGTGGTGTGAGTTTCAGAGGGTCATTCTGGCAGGTGTGACTATACACAAATTAAGTGTTAGCTCCCCAAATAAGTACTGACTCCAGGAAGATAACAAGTACGATTTTCACAACTCACTACCTTTGAGCAAAGCAAATTGTCTTAGAGCTTAGGGCTATTCAGGACAGACTCTGAGAAGTTTACAGCTCACTAGGCACTGAGCGTTAAATCAGTCATTTACTGCTTCTGCCGACAAATATATGCTTCATACCCCAAACTGTGAATGTATGTTTTTATTCCGTGGGTTTAAAAAAACAAATCCAAAACCAAGCCATATATTCAAAGTAAAATTTTAGTCTTGCATCCAGGAAAATATCCTGTTTACTCAAAAACATCTTCAACGACTATCTTATCAGCAGGAAGAGGCTTGTGATAGAGCGAACTTTTTCCTGAGAAGAAAAAAACCCTAACTTCAAATGGCTTTAATAGAGTCCCAAACTTGAAAAGAAGCAGCCTTACGTTCATTATTGGTACCACAGAAAGATAAATGCAAACATGACTCAAATACACTATCTAAATGGAAAGGTCAAATAACTATGCACACCTTTTAAATTGAACTCTCAATTATGATGTCCATAAATTAGAAAGACGTGTTTTTGTAGTGTCTTCTTCTACTGTGAACTGTGACTTAAAGTGTGTATCAGCCTACAAATGCACTGCCCGGACCCCTGTTTCAATGTCAAACAAAAGTACTTCTTTCTGCTTCCAGAAAGTTAATCACTATCTTTTTTCTTTCATAAATAACGCTTGGCACATGCAACACCTTCCACTGAAATTTCCAGAAGTGGGAAAAATTCTCCCTATGCATTTGGGAGACCGGAAGGTGTGACGTGAGGAAGAGAGAAGGTGTTAAGTTCCCAGTGACCTAGGTAAAGTCAGAGCAGATGTAAAGAATCAATTCCAGTTCATCCCTCTGCTAATGTGTTGCTGTAACTATTAAACCTTACCCTCCTCATACTCATAACAGGAAGTCAGCGGACAGTTACCCACCCAGCTCATGGATCCACTTGGAAATATGCTTTTTCTGTGTTTTCCCAGGGTCCTCTGGAGAACAATAGACTCATAGGTTTTCTCTGGAATTGGCATAGGAGGATTAAAAGATGAAACCCCAAATATTGTGTGATGTTTGTGGGTCTTATACATTTGGCGGGGCTCTTGGTTTTGCCAGCAGGCAGATGGGTAGAAATCAAAGACTGTATTCAGTCACCGTATGTGTTTTTCCGCTGCTTACAGATGAAATGCTCTGGGAATTTGCCTTTATCCTGGAAAATGCTGGAATTAATTTTGCTTTTACAATTGCACTAACCATGGTCAGTGCTTCATCCCCTGTCACTGAAGGACAAGAGAAATTTTCTGCCATGGATGAGTCAGATTTGTCATGTGCAAAAATCTTGCTCTTGGCAGACCTTCATAATCAAGCCCATTCCTCATTAGCACGGATGCTGCTTCGCAACGTATTTTTTCCTCTGCTTCGCCAGCTGCCTCAGATCCTTGCCTCTTTAAAAGTCCCAACTAACTTGTTGCAGGGACCCAAACTCCTGCACGTGTCTAAGACTGGAACGTTTTAGTACTTTACAGCCTACTCAAATTGGATCATTGTGCATGTGCCTCCGGTCTGCCCTGGCACATGAATCACCCTTTAAACGAGAAGTCTTATTTACCATTATACCACTTTAATGGTATAAAGGCAACTAGATGTTTCATTTACAACTGGGTTCTGCATCTTGGCCTTGAGGTTCTCATTCTGGTTTTAATTTCTTGAATGCTTTTGTTTTGAATACGTTGTAAGTGATTGAAAGCTTATACGGGGTGGGAAGGGGAAAGACAGCAGAAGAGTCACCACATTACATAGCTTGTGAAAGGCTGGAACAGGACGGCTGCTGTAGAACAATGCACATTTAGAAAGGCGCAGAGCCTGTGCTGGCAACTTTAGGGAGCTTTAAAGTCATGCAGATATAATATGTCCCCAGCATGAGGCTGCATTACTTTGCCAGAGTACTGCAATGGAGAAGCACTGCCAAAGGGTAAATGCAGAAAAGTTCCCAGTATCTCACTGAACACTGGAGCTATGAAAAGCAGTCAAAGATGATGCTTTGTTGTTGCAAATGCAGGAGGGGCAGGGCTGATAAAGGGAGGGAATTACTGTCTTCTACCACCCTTGCCCCCATATATGTTGACAGTGTTGTCTCTATGGTTGTTCTACAGATAGTGGAGAGAAATCAGCCCTTTGTGGGAAATAACAGACTATTTCAGAATCTATTTTAAAAAGGAATAAACCATTCCCTACACCACTCTGTATATTGACTTGATAGTTACAGACTATTAAAAGACTCTGGAGTGACTAGCTCATAGGCAGAAGTCTACATTGTAGACTTTATCTGACTGTAGTTAGCCAGATAAAATCCTACCCAAAATACCTCAGCACTGCGAGGACATCTTCTAGAGTGGCTTCATATACCCCTTGACTCACTGAGTCTTTTTGGAGGGAGAGCCTTTGATGCCAGCATGGGAAATAGTAACTTTTGTATTGCTTGAGGTCTTTGGACTGGGGTTTGCAGCCTTTCCATAGGTCTTCATAAACAGATACTCCTGTGGGAGAAGTGGAATGAAAAAATAGACATATACACACATTTATATAAAATACATACAAACATGTATATGTAAAAATATGGAGATGAAAAGTCATATTTTTGTTCTGAGTTTGGAAAAATGGCTGTTAATGTGCAGGTAGGTGAGCTCATTTTTTCCTTACTAGTCCTTACTGGTGTCATTACATCGGGGAGGTGGCACAGTGTTAGCACTGCATGATTACACATGGACCCACTGTGAGACAGGGGTTGCAAAAAGCGAGAAGATTCATACTGAGTGTCATGTATGTAAAATTAATAAAACTGAAGTGCTGTTTCTTGTCACTTTACATACATGACTACCAAATTTCTGCTAAACTAGTTCCTTATGTGTGGTGTATTCCTTTCTGACAGTGAACATGGTCTGGTCTTGAGTTACCATTCTAGAGTTCATCATGCTATATTTTAGGTATTTGCTAATTTACAGTAAAGCTTTAATTCTGTTATACTCACAGTTTATTTGGGAAAAAAAATAATCCCAAAACACCCACCCCCAAAAAACCCCACATAAATGTGCAACTTTAATTGATTGGATCAAAACAATCAGTTAAGTGGTAGCTGCGCTATGGATATTCTTTTCTTTCTTGCTGGGCAGTTGGCTAATAGATTGGATTGCTCTGAAGGTTGTTCTCAAATATTGGTTTTGATCTGTGGCAGGAATCCAAACTAAACTTGCACGTGTTTCTAGTAATGTAGTAGTACAGCTGTTACTTAAAGAAAGGAAATAAGTTACCTAAACACGTTACGCACTCCGAAGGTGAGCTGAAAGCTTGTGAAGGGGATGGGTGTCAAACCTCCATTAATTTCCTTACGAACTCAGTTTCATTTTCTTCTTTAGGGCAGACCCACAGTATACTAGAAATAGGGTGTTTTTTGGGTTTGGGGTTTTTAGGGTGTGGGGTTTTTTTGTGGTGGTTTTGTGTATGTGTGTGTGTTTTTGTTGTTGGGTTTTTTGTGTGTTTTTTTTTTTTTGGTTTTTTGGTTTCTTTTTTTTTTTTTTTTAAATAAAAGAGGATGTTATATTAGAGTTTTCATTCACCCACATGAAGGCAGAAAGGGGGTAAGTCAAATAACAGTTCCAAAGAAGAAATCCTACAGAGAATCAACCTTAGAAATAATGAAGTTACGTGGAGAAACTTTTGCCAACATTCCCATAGTATCCCAAAATATCTGAGCCTCAAGGAGAGGTGTGAGGAGCAAAGGGAGCACAGAGGAAGGAAAACACCCAAGCAAGAGAAACAATCTGTTTGTAAGGTTGTTGTTTTAAAATGGTCTCAATACTATGCTTCAAAGAACAATTCAGTGCTACTATTAAAAGAAAGGAATAAAACTAGGCAAAGAGTGAGAAATTAGGATGAGAACAGTTTCTTCTTGCTCTTACTCCTGTGTTACTTCTGTGAAAGTACCTACTTTCTGGTTTATTTAAATACGAATGCCTACGCTGAAAAGCATGTGACAATGACTTTGCTCTTAAGCCTAACATTAATAGATGTTAATAATTTACAGGGCTTTAGTGAACGCTGTTATTGTTTAGATCCCACACAAATAAAAAGCATTGCTATCACCTGTCATAATACGCTATATAGTTGTAGGTTAAGATAAAAGTCCATTAGAGTGATTGGCTGACTCACTGCAAGAATTCAAAGGCTGTTTATCTCGATTAGTTAAAGACCTGTAATTATAGCAGTTTGACCTCGAGGAAGGTAATTACTCCACAAAAGCTCTCTACAGGAAACCAGACATTAGCCTTGGCTAATTAGCTTGACATTCACAAGCTGCCCGTATCAGAATGCAGATGGTTTGGCAACACCAGCATGCAAACAGCATCTACAAATGCTGCATGAGCAGCCCCCAGAAAAGCAACTGCCTGTCAATGATGGCTAAGAGTGAAATTATTTTCTTGATGGCTTTTATAACTTGCTTTAAGAAAAATCCTTTCCCAGAGACAATTTCCCATGGAGGAAGATGGAAGAAGTGGATGGCAGCCTGGGAGACTGACTCAATTTATTATGGGAAAAAGTAGATGAGGCTGGTTCCGTAAACTTTTCTGTTATTCCTGGTCCTTCTGACAGTGATTAGTCTTCTCATGCCTATTGGCACATTCTTCAATCCTTCTTCTTTTCACTCTCTATAGGGTTTATATTTAGGATGCAGTAGGCTCCCTACATATGGTGCAAATACATTTCAGCAACAATCAAAGAAAAAAATAGCATTTAATTTACACCAAAAGTTGCATCATTTGCACACAAAATAAAGCTGAGTTTTGGTTTGGATTTACAGTTCCAACTTCCATAGACGTATAAATAATGATTCAATTAGTCCTGTAGAGATGTTTTAACGTGTACTCAGCGCATAGCTCAAAATAAACTCTAAGCAGAGTTCACACTTTTTTAAGAAAAGAGAATTTAGAATTATTTATTTAGTGTCCTTCACAAGTGACAGCCAAATTCTAACCTATATTTGAATTTCTTTTTCTCCAACACACTGTCATACTGCCTGTCTTACCAGGTTACTGATTTGGTGTCATTTGTGTGAGTACAGTATAATGAAAGAAAAAAAATCGTTGTTCGGCAAATGTATGGTGTCGCACGGCAAAGTATGGTAAGCCTAGAAACCGAAATGCCAAACTTCTTCATGTTTGTCCAGCAACAGCTACAGAACAAAAGGTTTTTCTGTTACAAACAAGTGTTTCAGCAAAAGATCAGCCTGTGAATTTGGGTGGTCGCCCAATAATCCACATCAGCAGCCAGAATGCCTTGGCCCTGCTCTGAAGGCATAACTGCAAGAGATGAGAGAGCCGCTTGCTCCTCTGCACGTTCAGTGTGCCCCACCGCACCATTGGGGTGTCTGTCCACTTGGGGTGGCAGCAGATTCTGACAGCTAGAGGTTAGAGTGGCACAACGCCTCACCAGGAAGGGCTGGCACAAAGGCGGCAGTTTGTGATGTCCCTGATTAAATGGTAGACTCTGATAGGATCAAACAGCAGTTTCACCCAGACCTTGCTAAGATCCCAAACGCGTGAGGTCACTTTCATGGCTCCAACCCTTCTCCTAATGTCTTTGGGAAGCCTGACCTCATCTTCACGCATGTCTGCTCTGAGCACTGCGTACAACGGGCAAGTGGTCTGGTGCAAACAGAGCCAGCACACCGCCTCCTGCTGCCACTGGGTAACACTACTCTCTGGTCCTCAGGGCAAAAGTACTGGAGATGGCCTAAGCTCGAAATTGCCCTAAACCATTCTCCTTTGCAGTTTTACTGGAAGACACACGTGTCGCATATATAAATGGTACTAGGATCAGATCCTGTGTCAAAATTGTCATACGTACTACTAGAGAAAAAGTGGACCTTTGAAGAACTAATCTGGAAATTTCAGCTAAAGCTTCTCATGTTATTTAAAAAATATTACAATATTATTTAAAAAATATTTCATACTAAAAGAGCATTTTATAATCGGTAATATTATAGACAAAGGTTTGAGGATCTTACTAGCAAAAATGTAGACACATAAGTTAAAGCTATAATGAAACATATTCTTACAGCATGCCTAAAATTTATAATACGGTAGGTATCCTGGTGAGAAGCAAGATAATTGCTGCATATAAATAAAAGAGGCATAGCTGCTTTTCCTTCTTCATTGTTTGTATTAAAGAAAATTCAATGTCAGAATATTTTATTATCTCTAATGCAATTTTAAAAGCAAACTGTTACGTCGTCATTTTGTTCTTCCTGCCACAAACATTTTTTGTGATGGAAGACATGCTTCACAAATCAAGAAAGGATCCAAAAGGAGGACGAGTTAAAAAATTGAAGTGACCTATTGAAGTGCTGCTAAATGAGCGTTCATGGGTATTGCTGGGGAACTTTTCCGCCTGCTTCTTCTGTCTGCCTCTGAACATTGCAGTGTTTAGCTTTCCATCAGCTAAACTGCTTTAACTATGTCATCTGCAATTGTCCATAAACTTAATAGAAGAAAGGACTAGATTATCTTGCAACTTTTATGAGATGCAGATGAAATGGGGAACAGGGAAGAAGAAATCCCCCCTGTGGAGTTAAATATGTTCTGCAGTCCTTTCTTTTAACTAATTTTTTCCCCTCTGCAAGATGTGAAATAGATTAAAAATGCCACAATAAATATTAACAAATGTACTTCTCCTGCACTTATTTGTCATTCACTTATTTTCCAGTCTCTGCACAAGCAGTGTTTTATTGCTCCACTAACTGAGAAACATCTACATTTGTTAAGTATCGTTTGAACCTCCCTAAAAGTAAAAAACAAAAGAAAATCCATTTACAAAGGAAGCTTTTGTTGCACTGAAAATGGCAACTAGGCCTGTGGAAGATCGTGCTAATCTAAGAGGATTTGCTGATACGTAGGGAATAATTTGATAGAAAAAATGAATGTTCTTCCTCTCACCATTCCCAACACCTTCTCTTGCCTTATATTTACCACCGTTACATTAAGGAGTCTTTAGAAACGTCATGAAATTGTCCATTATGTTCATAGACATTCAAAGCATATCTTGAATTTGATGCTTTTTCAGGCAGGTCCAGAACCTGCAGAGGCACGTTTACATTGCTCAATGGAAGCCTATGGAAATGCAGGTAAGGACCCGGTCCTTTTCTGGGGCAGCTGCAGTTTTCTGCTGCAGCAATTCAACATCACTGAATACGGTTCTGGTGATGTTACACTGCCAGCGCTATCAGAGCTAGCTGGTCTAAACCTGACTCAGGTATGCCTCATGGTGTTCAACTATTTTTCTGGTTATAGCACAGATCAATCTCAAAGAAAATGCAAGGATTGTAAAATGGATAAATTTTGACTAAAAACAGACTGTCCCCTCTCAGCGTCCCCTCCCAAACATTTCTGATCTGTCGGTCTGTCAGAAATACCTCCTTCCAAGGCCATACAGAGTCTCTATGCTGGGGTAGACACAAGTACATCAGGGCAGTCACAGGGCACTTTCTTAGGGTAGAGAGAAAATGAAGATCTATACTATTAACAAAAACACACAGGAAGCACAGCAAAATAGCTTCCCCTTGTCTGCCCTTAATTCTGTCTCTTGCCTTAATTCTGACTTATTCTTGCCTTAATTCTGAGTCATGGCAACACCCCTCAGTGTAAGAACATCCTAAAAGTAATTGCTCTTATGGATGCTTGAGTGTGGAGCCAAAAGTTAGGGATGGTCCTCAAACGCCAAGTGGTGGATTCTTCCCAGCATGCAGCATTTCAGGAAAGCAAAGTGGTAAGAGAAGCTATGGAGGCTCAGGACTACAAAGGAGGACTTTGTGTGGATTCATGATCTTCTAGGTAGCATTGCCACCTCTTATAGTTCCCTCACCTGGCTTTCAAATCCCATGACGTATCCAGAACCATGAATGATGTCCCTGCAGACATCAATCCAGTCTTGCTGTACGGCACTGAAAATTCACAGAGCAGGACTTACAAATTATAGTGCGTGCCAACCCTGGAAATGAATCTGGTGGTGAAGGCACCTTTTCCAGTTTCTCAGTTCTGTTCCACGCCATGAAGTTTCACAGGGCAGAGCAACATCCAAGCTGCCTCCAAGGCCTAAGGGACAGCATGACAGTGAAGTGAGAAAAGGACACATATCTACTTTCCCACCCCATGCAGCCATGGAGTTTAAGCCTAGAGGCTTTCTAGATGCTTCAGCCCATTCAAAACGGGAGGAGCAAACAGCTGCTGTTTTCCCAATCCATTCGGTCTTTATTCTTGACAATCTTTGCCCAAAAGGCTATCAAACACAGTGGTAGGGCATGGGGGACTGGGAGTGGGGGAGGGAAGTCAGATACGGCTGACTTCAGATTCCTTCAGGAAATAGGCTAAATCCCAATGAAGAGCCACTGGACCCAAGCCAGTGACCTTGAGTGTGATGCCTCCCAAGTCTCCTTTTAGAAAGGTAGCTTGTTATGCATATAGGATGAAAAACTGTATACTGGAAAAAAACAAAAAGTAAATATTTAAAGAAAAAGAAACACAATGAAACAAATGCCTTGTGTTTATATTTCCATGGGCCACTGCCAAGTATCTCTCCGCCTGTTACCCATCTAATGTTTAGTGTACCATATGTTTTTTAAACCAGTGGATTAAACTCCTCCATGGTTGTGAAAAACATCAGTGTATTTGTTCTGGACTTCCTCTCCCCACATTTGTTGTTAATTTACAAGTTTCTCACATCCCTCTGACAATTTCTGTCTGTCTGTTTACATGTTTTAGATTTCTGATGGAATGTATATATTGCTCTTACCGCCACCCAGGATCTGTTATCCCCAGGAGCATCAAATATCGCTCAACCATATTTTAGGGGACATCTGAAAACACAGGCCAGGAGTATCTGTGGTGTCTTTTCAGTTCCAGGCTCCTCGATGCCTGCCTCTTAATGCTCAGAGCACCATCTCCCTTCACAGAGAGGAAGACTGTCAGGTCTCAACCTCTGTTCAAACCTCAGCAAAAGTCTTAATCCAAATCTTTTTTGAGTGAGTAAGAATGAGAACCAGACATTCCTAATTCTAATTTAGCCTCCATCACAGATACTTTAGCTGCATGCTTCACTTTGTGACATTCAGTGGTCAAGCAACACATCAGAAGCCACCTAGGGAGCTGTTTTTTGCACATCGTGTTCTTGCACATCTCTGCACAGCTGGAGTTGCACGCATCTGCTCAATCTTAGAAGCTCAGCTCTTGAAGACACAACCACCAGTGCCACTCATTTTTCCTCCTCTCAGCTCTCTGAGCTGTCAAGTGGAGAAAATGGTTCTATGGGCCTATGAATTCCACAGAAACATTAAAATAAGGCACACCTTTAAAACTCTTTAATGTTACTGATATCTGTGCTGAGGCTTAGGGAACTTGGTTGAAGCATAAGCAGTCTTCTGTGTGGTTTCCAATTTCCCTGGAAGCAGTAAATATGAAGCACAAACAGAACCAGAGTAAAGACTAGCAGAACTGCTACCCTCCTTTTGAATGCATAAACAATTAGTGGTGCATTCATCACGACTTGCAGTAAATATCCTGGAGAATGTGTTTGTTAGTGAAAACCTGATTGGAGCAACAAATGATTTTTTGATTGGTAAATTTGACTGTTCTCCGCAGGAATCCCTTTGTCAGAGGGCACTCACCCTCACTGGAGACATACAGGTATGCCACATGCAACGTGCACGTCAAACATCACAAAATATTCGTCTCAGGGTGGTTGCAAGAGAGGGAGTTGGTTAAAAGCAGTCACTTCCACCCCTCAGCAAAGAGCCTTGCCCACGTGTGTTCCGTGCAGTCGCAGGTGCAGTGCTTGGATGGATGTTTGATTGCCTCCGCTCTTGGATGTGGCCGGAGAGCTCATGTCGGTACAGAGCCCCAGTCAGTCCATGATGCCAGGAACTTGCTCATTTGTGGTGGGAAAAATGACGAGGCTGTTGCTTTAAACCAGAAAAGCAAAGTTTTTCAGTGTTAGATCGTGGGTGAGAGCTCTTTTCCGATGTGAGGGCAAGCAGTGAGCTGCGTCTAAATATTCTGAAAATGTATTTGTTTACTTTAAAAGCTCTGACTCTGCTTATGCAATGTGACAAATGTTTGGTTGTCACATTACCTAACCTGGAAAAGTCTGCATCCCTTGCTGGGAACCAAGGCAATGGGAAAAATGTCAAAAATTCATTGTTTCAAGTAGGAAAACAAAGTGAAAACCTTCTCACAGATTGTGGCTGGGAAGAGCATCAACTGGTGCTCAGCTACTCATAAGTGCATAGTACCAAACTCCCATTGATTCCAATGATTCTTGTGGGAGTTAGACTCTCGGATTTTTTTGAGGAGGTGGCCTATCTTTCTGTAGCCTGAGCCTTTGACAGAATATGAGGCATCAAAAACTGTTTTGACATAAGAACTATGGTAAGGCTTTTTTACTGCCGATTCTCAGCAAGGGCTGGGAGAGTTCCTGCAACCATTTGTCAAAATCCAGAGCCGAGACCGACTGACAAGTCTCAGTGATACGTCACTGCCTAATTCCCATTGCTCCCCAGAGCAAACAGCGGCCCACATGCCTCTGCTGACCTGCCCTGCTTAGCCTGGACCATTGCCTTCCATCAGATAGATGAGAACTGTGGAGGAAACCATCTTGTTCAGATCGCGTCAAGCTCAAAGCCTACTGCTGTCTGATTTAGGCTTTCCTTTCTTCCCTTTGTCTTTGACCCTGTTTTGCATGCCTTCTATCAGTAAAAGATACAGCAGCACAGCTCCTTTTTTGGAAGAAAGTCTGAACATAAACCCAAGTTTTACTCTGAACTCCAGAGTGGTGAAAAAATAGCTCGGTTATCACTGGATGCAACAGTTACAGAGCAGACACAGTACCGCAGCATTTAGCAGGGCAAGTTTTCCATTCAGTGTGGTATCTTCCAAATAAACTGCTCTTAGTGTCCATGACACATAGGACACAACTGGGTACAACTCCTAGCAAGAAAGAGTCATACCTGATTTTCACAGAATCACAGAATGGTTCGGGTTGGAAGGGACCTTAAAGGTCATCTAGTTCCAACCCCCTTGCCATGGGCAGGGACACCTCCCAGTAGACCAGGCTGCTCAAAGCCCCATCCAGCCTGGCCTTGAACACCTCCAGGGATGGGGCATCCACAGCTTATCTGGGCAACCTGTTCCAGTGTCTCACCACCCTCACAGTAAAGAATTTCTTCCTGATATCCGATCTAAATCTACCCTCTTTCAGTTTGAAACCGTTGCCCCGTGTCCTATCATTACAGTCCCTGATAGATTCCCTCCCTGTCCTTCCTGTAGGCCACATTTTAAGGAAGCGTTTCTAGTGGTAGGGCTGGTGAAGCAGTGGCACAGATCGTTGTGGAGTGAGTGGGAATTTCCAGCACTTAAGGGTTTTTAAGAATGGGTTTGGCAAATGTCAGTCAGGAACAACATAATTCTGTGAGATATTTGGGTCTCACCAGGCTTCTCCGCATATTAGTGAGCTTTTCAGAAGTAAGCCCAGTAAAAATCTCCTTTACTCTCTACAACTAGGTAGGGAAGGACTAGGGCTTTTTGAGAGGAAGAGTGTCCTCTAATCACTGGATGAAAAATCCCATCAGCCTTATGCCAACTCCCAGCATCACCAGAGCCCAGTTCCCAGTGCTGCCAGAGCAGACGCAGGGGCCAGACTGCTGCTGCAGCTTCTGCAGAGGATGTGTGTTTGCAGTGAGCCCCGGCAATGCCCCTTGTGTTATCATTAATGCATATATGTACATTAAAGGAATAAAAAGGCACCTTCAGTCTAGACAGTCCCTGCACCTTCCTAAAACCTTCCTCCTGTGCTGACTCTGAACTTACTCTGAAGGGGGAGAGATGTGTGCAGAACCTGTGGATGCCTATCTCAGTCAAATTCACGTATGCACACATGTTCAAGGGAAGTTTGCAACTGGGGTGTTAGACTATCCCTGCCTCCAAGGCTATCTAGTTGGCCCTCCAGGCAAGGAAACTGCTGTGAGGTTGCAGGTGGAGCATGTTTGTGTGGTAGGGTGGGAAGGGAATCTGCATTGTGTGCTTCTGCATTGAAATACAGACTATGTCCTGAGAACGCAAGTGTTGCCATCTTCTTTACAAAACAGCCACAGGAATGTAAAAGTTGTTTAAAAACTACATAGGCAATGTCTGGTCAAAACGCTGTCCAGAGAAGTGGCAGGTGTTTGTTCTCATGGGACCTCTTCATGTCACAGCTCGTCTGAATGTTAAAAGGGATCATTTGTGTGTGAAGGGGTAAAGAAGGGTCAGGGTCACATTGTTCTTTGCTCTCTTTGTTCTGTTAGAACAAAGCCAGGAGTCAAACTTGAATCCACAGAGCGAGGGGCAGCCAAACTGCGTGCTTGGGAACCTGTTTGCATTTGTAACTAGCATAGTGTTAATTAAATTGAAATGGATTCACAGGCATACTTTCTGCACTGGTTTGTTTTTCTATAAAAATTTGTTTCAGGGATAGGAGGGAGAGAGGAGAGACATTCCTTTTGTATGTGTGTCTGACAATTTAAGCACAGTTACTTAACACTCCAGCCTTCTCTGCGTGCATGATACAAATCACAAAAAGACAATTCACAGTACAGAATATTACTATAGTTCTCATAGTAAGCACACTTCAGCTTTGCTTTTTCACCAGAAATTGTACAAGGAGTAAAATAGTATAGTTACACTGTCAGTAAAACTCAGAGGTTAGCTGAATTAAAACGTATGATTCCTTTGAATAACGGCTCCAAATTTCAACTGGGACTAAATTACATGTTATCTCATTAGTATTCAACATCATCACTGCAGCCTTCAGTTGCAGCTCTGCCCCATAAAGTGTCTGTGTGAACACCGCGTTGAACAGGCTCTGTGTTTCTCAGTCAGTCTATATCGAGTTAGTTCAGTGACGCACATGCAGAATGAGCTTTCTGCCTGGTGCTCTGCTACCAGTCTGTGCTTGCAAGGTTGATGGATATACACTGCACATTTGACTTCAATCTGTGAGACACGTTTCCATTTTAAAGTTGTTCTCCAAAGCAGAGCTAAACCTGGTAAAAAACCCCTATGCTTACTGAAAAAAATAATAAGGAAAAAGAGAAAGAAATATGTTGCTCAAGTAGGGAGAAAGATGACATTTATGAGATGGCAAGCACTGCTGTGTTTGTAATGCCATTCGTGTCTGGTTTGGCTGTGAAGAGGACTATATAGTGAGTTGTGGGACTTAGACTGCTCTGAAGACTGCAGCCGCAGCCAGGGCTCACACAGGAGGCTAGAAATGCTGGCTCCAGAGCTGTTGGTCATTGTCCTGCCCATCACTAAAGCAAGATGCTATGGACCAGCTAGGTCACTCTGTAGCTCTGACTGCACCCTAAAAGCCAGGACGAGCTGGGAAATGGCGGAGGATCTGGCCTCTGAGAATGGACAAGGGCTTCTGCCTCCAGCAGAGTCTTCAAATCAGGTGAAGAATGGAAGAGATGTTTCCATGCTTGATGAGGAGAAGAAGTCCCCAGTGCCATCAAGACAGGAACTTGGACAAGGACTACCCATTTCCATAGTAAGGGCCTGGCCACTGAGGGCAGCAGTGTGTCCCCGCTCTGAAGGGGCTGAGGAATGGGTGGGTGAATGACCCACCTACCCTGTACCCAGGCAGACTCTCAGCTGAACCTTAGTGCAAAAGACAGTACAAAAAATGGCTGAAAAATGTGACATGCTTGATATGAAATGATATTTTGCTCAACCTCTTACAGACACATCTATGTACCTGTGGTCTCTTGCTAAACACACTGAGCCTTCAGAGTTTGGTTCATGACATGTATGGAGGATTTATTAAAAGGAAGGATAGTCGCTGCCTTGAAACCAAACCAACTTGTTGCTGATTGCATTGGGAGGGATGTTGAATCCTGTTATTTGTAATCACAGCTGTGGAAGCCTGACTTCCATAGCCAGTATGATTCCAAACGGCTTTAAAGTGCTTTGGGCCATGTTATTCGGTATGATTTCACTTATTTACACTCCTTTAATTATGCTAGTAGTGGCTTAACATACCACCTGAGGATTTTTTCTGCATGAGGAACTCTGAGATCTACATTTTTCCTTTGTGCCTTTTATTAGAATTTCGAAGTTATGTGCTAAATGAAAACTTTTTTTTTGTGGATCACTTTTTGCTTTGATTTTTTTGTTTTCATCAAAGTGAATGCAACTGAAATATTAAACTTTGCCTGATTTGAAGGGCAAGAGGAAGGAGAAATGTGATCTCATTAAACCACTTCATTTCTCCCGGAGAGCAACAGACCTTTCTTTCCTGTGATTTCAAAGCTTTCCTAAAATTTGCTGGAATCTTTGTCAGATGCAGGATGCGCTTTGGTTTCATAATGAAAGATACAGCTAGGATCTTGAGAAGTTCAAAGCAGGCCCCCAGGAACTGCTAAAGATACTGCTATCAAGCACTTGTGACTCTGTTGTCACTTTCTGTGCTTATCCATGGTTTGTCCTAAATTTGACATCAAACTGAATTTCTTCTATATAGACTCTCTGTAGAAGCGAAAAACACCTCCGTGGTGACAAGACCCCCTGTTGAGGATTGTGGGAAAGTAGAAAAGTTGAATGGAAGGATAGAAACGGGTCTTACTCCTAAGGGCTGGGTTTTCAGGGTTTGGGATTTTTTTTCTTTTTGTATGAGTTTCAGATGCAAACTGATGGAGTTCATATGGTGGCAAATACTGCTGAATTCAGGAGGAACAGATCTAAGAATTTGCCTCTAGGTTTTGAATCTTGGTCCTTTTAGGAACAGGAGATACAAGTGGTATGACGAGAGACAGTGTGATTTACATGGGGCTGGGGTTCAGAGAGGAGATTCCCGGTAACCTGTTTGTGCTCATAGCTGCGTCTCTTGACAAATTCCAGGGCTGAGCCCTCCCAGACTTAGGGGCTTAGCCCTGTTGCCCTGCTTGTCTAATTGAGAGGTGCCGATAACTGTGAGAAGTGTCTTTTTCAGATTGCTTATGAACAACTGTATTGAGACATTAGGGAAATCAATGAAACATCACCACAGCTCACTGTGGCTAACTTGTGACTTATGACATCTTTGCTGAATCAAGCACTTCTGGAAGCCAGTTTTGCTAGGTATCCTACAAAAACATTCAGTTTAACTACCCTGCCTCAGCAGGATGCATCTAGTGACAGAGTTCATCTATGCCTTACCTCCTATTGTGGTTGACGTTCATCAATCCACTCTCAAAACAGGTGAACACATTTGGGGAGGGAAGGAGAAGCAATAGAGCAAACCCTCGTGATCTGTCACCTTACAGTATTTTTCCTTTAATTAACTTTGCGCAATGAATAGTCAAGGGATTTCTCCAGAAGCAGTGTTTCAGCGAGAAACTCTGTTCCCGTGTAGCCAATAGACATAAAGACTAATGTGCAAAGAAGTAATTTAATTTATTAAATCACTGGCATTCCGTAGATCCAGCTACCTTTCCCAGGCTCCCAGTTTAGTCAGTGGAAAGGGGGAAGGGAGGAAAGGGACAGAGGGAGAAAATCATGCAGATGGTGTTTTCTGAATTATTCTGATTTGCCCTGATTTTTTCTCACTGACTGCATATGGAGTTAGGGGTGGGTAGCCAGCTGGTTTAGTTAATGAGGTGTCTACATTTGGGTGATGTGAATGCCCATGGATTTACCAACAGAAACATATGAAAAACTATGCTGTGCCAGCCAATATTAAAAGTTCCTATTAACTCTAGAGAGAATCTCTCTTGTAGCAGACATCTGTTTTCCCTGATGTAGCTAAACATTGAGATAGGAAAAAGAGGCAGTGGGGACGCAGTAAAACACAAATTAAACTGGTTTGCAATCTTGCTTGTGCACCCTTGATAAAACAGGTGCAGATTCATGATCTTGCATCTCCCTTCTTCACCAAGTACATCCCCTAGCCCAGAAAGGAGGCAGCCTGACAACAGGGCTTCAAACAATATTCCTTCAGTTTTGGTGAAGCTGACCACTGACTTGGAACGTGAAAGGTTCATTTGGAAGAAACAAGGAAAACCAAAGTACCCTGTGACAGCCATTTCCGAGAATCTTCTTTCTGAACAAGACAGGAAAGATGGTTTTGAAATCACCTCCACCATGGACTTCCCATCGGAAGGCCGAGTGCTGACAGGATGTTGGGGCCTCTAATGACACCATTTGGTCACTGATTATTTGTAGGTTGAGGCTTAGTGGGTGGCATCAGAGCTCTCTGTGAACTTTTTCATCTTGTTGTTGCTTTTGGCTGTTTTCTTTTTTTTTTTTTTTTCCCCTCCTGTTCCCTGGAGTGGCCGGGAAAGGGTGGTGGTGGGAGGACACAACATTCACAGCTAGCCTGAGACACCAGCCAGTTTATTTACTTAAACAACAAACATCCAGCATGCCAGGAGAGCAGTGACAGAGGGCAGTTCCTGAATGGGATGAGACAGTATGTCTTCTAAAGCGCCCACCCACATCGCCTGAAAGGGTTTAGTGGTGCTGACTCCTTCTGAGGAAATGACAGCTTGTGTGTTCAGAAACGTCACAGGCTACCCAGCAATGTGTGTGATGTGAGGATCTCACAAGCTGTTTGCAAATGGCCAGAGGCAAAACTCTGCTTATTTTCCCTTTATTTCTTTCACCCCTCTTGTGTCCCCCTCCCCTGGCCCCCTTTTGGGGGCTGTCATTCTTCTCACCATCCTGTGTGCAGCTGGCATTAAGCAGCAGAGCTCATTCTCCATCAGATGGAGAGAGAAGGGGGTTATATAAACAAACAGAACAACAAGAACATTTCTAGGAGCAACATCAAACCTGACCTTTTGTTTTATGGCAAAAAGTAACAAAGATGTTCTTGGGAAAACAGCTTAGCTGAGAGGGGAATAAACACGAACCCTTGAACTGTTGTGCCTGTGTGGAGCTGACCAAGCAGTGCTTTGCTTTCTTACCAGGGCTCTGAACTCTGCTGGACTATAAAAATGTACATTGCCGTTGTCATTCTGTAAAGGCTGGTAACCTCAGAACTCAGCTGAAATGAAGGAAAACAAACCTTTTGCTATCTGTTGTTTTTCTAGCAAGCCTTGAGTTGGATTTCTGCTGACAGCTCCTCAGCATGGCAATGTGTGACACCAGCGCTCTGTGATCTCTGCTGCCCGCCTGCTGCTTTTCCAGATTGAAGCGAAGGTGTTGACTTTGACCTACAAAGCCCTAAATGTCTTTGGACGTTCCTACCTGATTTTCTCCTTCTGCCAGTTGAGACCAGAAGAGGTGCCCCAGATGCTATAAGAGAGAGATGAGAGTGGTTTCTCATTAACGATGCTTGACGGATGACACGAGTTCCTCCAAACCCACTCCAAAACATCCTCCTGAACCCTGAGTATACAAAAAGCTTGTGAAAGAGCAAGCCATTTCCTCTGGCTCCTGTCACAAGCCTGACGCACCTTTGAAAGAGGACCAGGGAATCAAGAAGTTTTGTCCTGGGTCTTCTAAACGCCAACTCAGCAGCTCTGTTAGAGGGGTTTTTAACTACTTGGGTACTGGTAATGAAGTACCAACTGCAATTCAGTTTCAGCAGCATTTGGGAGACTCATTTCCTCAGTCATGGGGAATGAAAATAGTTTCATCTAAGTTCAGGTGCCTAAAATTTAGACACCGACATTTATTATCTAATTAATGAGTACTTATTTAATACTGCTGCATCTAGACATTAGTTGAGATGAACTATTAGACTGAACTTCATCAGCAGACAATGGGGAGGAATTTTCGTGACCTACCTAGACACCTGACATGGGTTGAGAGGAGCCATGCCCCAGAACTTTGCCTTTCTCTTCACTGATTAAACAAAGTTTCAGTGAATATTCATATGCATCTGAAACTCAGTTACCTAAATGAATTTAAGCAGATAAGTCTCAGACAGTGGGTCACATAAATATGATTATTTTTTACTATTTTCTCTTAACTAAAGGTACCTTTCTGTGGTGCATATTCTTTCTCAAAATATTTATGACAGCTTGCTAACACCATGCTCTTTCCATCCTCAACTCTTAGGTTGAGATCAACAGCAGTGGTTAGCTGTCTTATGCCCACAGGGCACCTAGATAGCTTTCTGGATCTGCACTTTATTCCCTTAGGCACAGTCTACTAGTGCAGTCTTGCCTGGTCAGGCTTGGCGTTATACAAAACCACGTGTGGACATCCCCTTTTGTTCCTTACTCTCGTGAGCAGTACGCAAACTAAAGTTCATGCTCAAAGTGCACATTCTTGGGCAGTTTTGGAATCTATGAGAACAGAACCAGCCCCTGCTTGCACACCGTGGTTTTAGGGGACCAGTGAAAGCAAATTCTGAAAGTGCCATCAGAGCACAGCTCACCAGCCTTCTCTCCTTGCTTTTCCCACAAAACACTGCAGCAAGCTAGTAAATACTTGGTACATCTGCAGCAAGTTCACAGATTATTCATGTAATGCTCACAGTTTAACAGGGGTATCCTAAACTACAGATAATGATGTATTCTGGGGCAAGGAAGGCCGGATTTCTGTGCAATGTATATGCACCTGCACTTGTGCACCTATTTCTTCACATGTGAGAACAACAATTCTAAATGGAATAGACTCAACTATTTGAATGAATGGAAAAGCTAAGCTCCGGAACTAGGGACAGCCAGAGCTGATTCTCTGCACTCTGCCCAGGCCATGAAATCATATATGCATACCTACCTACTTCAGAGGTATTGCTGTCTGTCTGACAGGAGTTCACTGCTACTGTTTCACTGCACCAAGCAGAAGGAGATGAATCCATAGGAATCCTCCCCAGATGCTGTGAGGACTCCCTTCTGCACAGGGAGCCATGGCATAAAGAAGACACAGCTACTCTGACACCTATATGGACAAGCCCACTATAAATTTAAAAGGCATACAAACACCTACATACACACCCAGATTAACCGCACATTCACAGAATTATATTGGCTGAATGGAAATGATCAAAAATCAGCACTCTATTTTTTGCATCTAGCTCTTCCAGAAGAGACCTCAAAATAAATGGTGTCCTCACATTGCATGTGGACCACAAAGATAGTTAGCCTCTTTTGTCAAAATTGAGATCTATCAGCAGGCACAATCTCTCTCAGCTGTGTCACTGATCACCGTTTCCTAGAGCTGACAACCGGTGCCTGGTTTTACCATCAATCAACTTTCCTATTCTGTAGTCTCCATGCTGCTTATATGCATAACTGAAGTGTCTGCCTGAGAGATGTAACCCTGCATCCCTCCCTGCACATAGTGTAGAGCCCTTTGTACTCAGAGCTGAAAACTCTCCTATATAAAGCATTTTGAGTCATGTGCTGCTACTGCAGTTTGTGTTTCTTCAGTTGCTATTTGCTGTGCATGGATACTGATATTGAGCCTCACACAACATCACTGTAGCACCGATCTACTGCTAAATGCTCTCAAAAACAAGGACATTTCTAGACATTGTTACCTTGCTTTGAGTTGCTCAAAACCTTTGTCCTGAACATTACACCATGCAGCCAGACTAAATTGTCAGAACTACAGTAATTATGTCCTTCTATGTTTCGTTAATAAACCGTAGCACAATCATTCCCTGGTATAATTTTAAGGGGAGCATCAGACTGTCCCTGGGGAAGGGAGAAGGAGAGGCTAGTCCAGATTCTTAAACAGACATTTCTACTGCACACTACCTGAGGGAGAAGACACTTGTATTATCTGACAAGTAATGACTAAATATGAAAAACTGTCTTTAGGCCCATGTTTTAACTGACAAATTTTGTCCATTTCAAAGTGATCACATAAGAAGTAGTAGGAATCCCATTTGTTCACAAGCTTCAAGTGAATAACAAACCTCCAAGTTAGTGCCACCAGTGGCACACGTTTCAGTTGTGCCTTTATCAAAACCTGTCCTGAAGGAGGATGAGTAACCAACACTTGAAATCAGTTTGCATTTCAAGTAAGGTGTTGCCTTCTGCCCACGTTAGCAAGGAGTGATAAAGCTTTATGGAAAGTATGTTTTCAGAACAGGCATTTGTGTCCAAAATATCTCTGCGTGCTTCTTGGTACAGCTCTACCAGGGGACTTCTGTAGAGACTGTTTTGATTGCTGTGCTTCTCTGAACTTGTGAGACAGCATGCAGACCAAAGTAGCTAAACCAGATGACTTGTTTTGGAGCTAGAGTGGAAACTCTGAAAAACAGTAGAGCAGACACAGACAGATGATGAACAGCTCTCCCATATAATAAGAATACTCTTAATTCCTTAATCCTGAAGTATTTAGAGCAAAATGAAGCAAAATCATATTAATACACAAACTGCCACTCAAGCATGTGAATATATGATTGTAAAAATGACCTGTCAGTTCTCATTCTGAAGATTTTAATGTGGTGGAAAGTCTGCTGAAATCTATGTGGAATGCAGATAAATTCCAATTGTCCAAGTAGCTCTGGGACAATCCAAGAGTCATGAATTCAAATAAAGTCAAATACCTTGAGAGTTTTAGAACCAAAGGATATGTCTGACATCTGGGTAACCTGAAATTTGGTTACACTAACTCTGAACCATCTGAGATTACCATAGTGCTGTATTACCAACACGTCTATTATGGATTTACAGTATTATCAAAATCAGGCTCTTGCAATCAGAGATAGAGTCCATCCACCCCTGCTTTCTGCCAGAAGAGAAAGCAGCTGTGTTTTTTGATAAAAGACCTGCCATACATATTGATTTTACCATACTGGATTGCAAGTTTTTGGCAGGGACTGATCATCACTGGCTTCACTAAAATTCTCAGAGCAATTACTACACATATCAAAATTCTCCAAATGGGAGACCAGAATATTATAAGTGATACAGCAATTTTTCCAGGGAATTAAATTGTCTCAGTTACATAGAAGGTCAAAATAAATGATAATAACAGTCTCCCATGGCCTTAAAATTTATTAAATATAAATAAATCTAGAAAACAGTGCAGTTAGAGAGAGGAGATGAAGTGCATTTTCAGTGAAGTTGTTTTTTATAACAAGTAAGCTGAAATTCACGTTGTACTCGTCGAGTTGTTTTAGCCACACAGAGAAAAGCAAGAATCCTTTTAGACATCCTAAATCAAAATTCAAGAAGTTAGCTTTGGGAATTTGTAGTGACATTCTGTTTAGAAATTTATCCACCTTTATTTTATGAGAGCGAAAAATCTCTGAATAAAACTCTGCATTTTGGGGTTAAACAGAATGCCTTATTGATTCTCTTCAACAACACTTTTCCAACTTCGCTGTTTGCCTGTGATTGAAAGCCCAACTGATCCTACAGGCAGACTATAAGAAGATGCAGTTTCTTAGTGAAATCCGAAATTTATTCTTGGGAGCACATCCCGACAGAGCACAGCAGTATCAATGAAAGCACGCACAGCCGCATGCTGATGAACCTCTGATTGCAGCCTCAGCAAGAGACAACAGGGTTGCGTGGTACCCAGTCCACCACACATGCCCTTTCAATTTGAGAATGCAAGGCAACTGATGATCTTAGACTGTATGAAATGGAAATAGATTTAATCTCTACTGTGTTTCTACCTCACTGACCCTCAGATATAGGAGAACAGGACTGAGACCCTAAGTACTTATACTCTTTTTCTTTTCTGTTGAGAAAAACCCAAGAGCTTTAACTTCTATAGAAAATCTTGGGTTATATTTTTTGAATTCATCATGGTGTTTATTAGATAAATAAGTAATACTGACATTAAACATCATATGGGACTGCAAACCACTTGTCTGCTTCAGGAAGCTCAGATAGTCCTCTTTTAAATTGCTATCCTACTGCAAAACCATTTCCAGCCTTATTAAGTGGGACTCCTGTCTACATCCCAATAAATATATATATATATATACACATATATATATAGGCAATACCTCCCCAGCTAAACTGTTTTAAAAACTGATCTGTTCCGTGTCCTGTCTGATAGACACAATAATGGAAGTCTGTGAAAAACATGACAAAATTGCACACAGATAGACAGACCCACAACAGAGCACGTTAAACAGCTGCTAAACCTATAGAAGTCACACTGTTTCCTGCACTGATTGTTTGAGGATCTGAGCTTATTGAAGCCAGGGTGATTTGGAACAGCTTAGAGAGGAACTATTGACTGAAGAGCCCTTTTGTATGGAAAACCATTGTTCGGTAAAATTTTATGACTTCACAGCTCTTTAACAAGAGGAATTTTAACAAGGAAAGTTTCCTTCGAGGTTTCTTTATGAAGTGGGTGAGCTGAGTTCCCCATTTCTCCATAGATTAAGCTCTGTTCTAAGAAGCTTTCTCATCTTTCACCTACTGGAAAAAAAAAAAAGGCATAGCCTGGGTTTAGCAGTGCAAGCCCCTCATCATGAATCAATACCACCCACCTAAAAAGAGGAAGAAGAATTTCCAGCATAATTATTATTAAAGTTGTGATGATTTTTAGAGGAGCTGCTGGTGGTGACCAGAGTATCTCCTCTGGCTAACAGTTACATTATCGGGAATCCCCAGGCCCTGGGCATTTGCCAGCAAGAAAGGCTTCAAGTTTCTCTTCACCATAGTGTCATTCCAACAGGGGGCAGAAGGCACAACTCATGCTTTCACTACAGTGTCACCTGGGGGCTTGACTTGCATAGCATTCAACGATACAGAGGTAAAGGGTCTTTCACCAGATGCAAAAAGTGAGAAGACTAGGGCTACCAAAACACACTATGAAATATACTCTGGGTGCATGTGTGCAATCTCTTGACTCATCCCATTGCTGCGAGGAGGTTACACTCTGTGGCAGGGCTTCCTTCAGTGGCTTGTCCCCAGAGGGCAATTCAGCAGTAAAAACAGCGCAGTATCATGTGCATAGTAGCACTCATTCAGTATTTCTAATGCTGCAGCATTAGCCCTGAAGCACATGGAAGGAGAGGCAGATACCAAAATATGTAGACATCAAAAGTACTCTCATTACATTCCTAAGTCTTATTAAAATCCACTGTAATCCTCCTTGCCAGGACTTTTTTGCCAGACTATCATTCATGATCTTTACAACCCATACTCATAAACCTGAAGAATTATGTTTCATCTCACATTAGATTTTAAATGCCATTTCTAAAATGCTGTTCTGTGTCAGGACCCACACAGGACACTGTACGATGAGAAACTGAAGTGTAACTTTTTATTATACTTTCAAAATGTACCTAAATGGAGGCCAAAAGACTTTTATGCTTCTAAAAACAAAAATATTCTGAAGTACTGTGTTCCAATGGGACATATTTTTCTTAGAGTTGTCCTTCTCCAGTGCCAGAGACATTTTCCTGATCATGTGTCCTTTATGCTTCACACTGGCTTTTTTCCTCTGACTCAAGGAAACTTCATGTTAATTAGCATAAGCCAAGGTCAAAGCAGAGGACACGAGTGAGCCTAACAAAGTGAAGACCCTTTTCAATGTATCTTAATATCCTAAAGCTTCACGCTTTGTAAATTGCATCTTTGTAGGATTTATTCTCTCCATTTTTTCCAGTGTTTGGACTTGATAGGAACGCCTAATGGTCTCCAAAGAAAAACGCTGCATCTTGAAAGGCAACAATTGCTCCCTATGTGGTATTGAACTCCCACAACTACAAATTGATGTCAGTGCACCACGCAGCCCGCTGTGGGAGGGAGGGCAGCTAGAAACACACCTCGGGGACAAATGTCATTTGTCTGTCATTTCCCTGGTAAAGCACCACACAGAATCTTGTCTCAACTGAACAGTGAAATGGCAGGTCCACTGGCATGCTCTTTTTTTTTTTTTTTTTTTTTTTCCCAAATGGCACACATATTTAGAGTAGCACCACAGAAAATATTTGAAAATGCTGCAAACTTATTTCCTTTCTCTGGCATTTGAAGCTCTGGGCTCTACCAGCAGAGTGGAAATCTCAGAGAAAACCTCCTGTGATTCCCTGATATGTGGGGAGGCTCCCTAATACCTTTGCACAGGGAGCTGTGGCAGCCACAGCAGCTTCCCCGTATGCTTACACCAGACCTGCAGCTGCAGCTCCAGTTGTTTTGAACTCTTGGTTTGATAAGTGCTGCCGTGGTTACTGTGCTCGATGTGTGGTCTGGAAGGGAAGAGGTTCTTCCTTGGGAGGCAGCAGCACCAGTTCTGCGCACTTCAAGCGGGATGGCATGGAGCTGCCGTAGTGTCATCTCACTTTTGTACATGGGGGGAAGCTGCCTTATTTGGGTCACTTCTGTATTTATTATTGTCAGAATTTTACTTTTAGACACTTTCAGCCTTTATACAGCTTTCTGTGCTGTGACAGCCTTTAAGACTGGGTATGTGCTTTACAACTTACAGAGTGCCAGGAATGTGAATAGTGCCACAAATATAATAGACGGTCCCTGCAGTTTACTATTAAATCAAAGGTATGATTACAACAGCAGCAGCAACAGAGTGCTGAATTTCAAAGATTAGCAGACCATCAGTTTCTTTAATATTGTTATCTCTGAGCTTGACACTTTTGATAAGCAAGTATTTTGTCCAGCAACATCTCCTTACTTTCTTCTATCAGAGTAAAGTAACTGTCACATTTCCAAAACCTTACGGATCAATGCTGCACTTTTAAAGGAAATGATTGGAAAAAGGCAAATGGGATATATAAGAATTGCAGCACCGTTGCGGCCAGGTGCATGCGAATATTTATTACTTTATAACAGCTGAAAATAATTTGTGAATATGCAAGATGTGTACATGAATAATTTTGTGTCTGCTTGATAATAAAAACCAAACAGCATTATAAATGACCTGACAGTCTCATAGCATTCATGTCATGCATGTGTGTGTGTGGGGAGATATGACATATGTTTCACACATACTTTATCCCTGTGAATGCTAAAATGTCTAGTCCCCCAGCAACACATGGGCCCACGTGTATATTCAGAAGTGGAAAAGGACGGACATGGCCCTGAGACTGCTTGGGCTTACCCAGGTGTTAGCCTGACCTCCACGCTGAGGTGTAGATTTCCCTACCTACATGAAGGCTACAGGTGATGCTGTGGGACCCGTCAGGACCATCACCCCAGCTGGGTGAAAGCAGATCACCCCTGCTGTATGTGTGTCCGGAGGAACTCTACATTTCTGCTGAATTATACCACCAGAGTGTAGTTACCAAAGGTGATATTAGCTGAATTCCAGTTCTGCATACATAGGCTGTGTCACTCTCTCTGGCCAGGCTCACAATAGCTTGGTCAGTGATGGAGCAAGGGCGAACACCTCGCCCCCAGAGGGGCTGGCCACTCGCCTTACATCAACTTACATGGCCCAGTCTTATATCACTCAGGGACGGGGTCAGCAGCACAGTTCCTGAGCACCAAGGCCCAAGAGCAGTCTTGTGAGGAAGAGGAGGAGGAATGCCCTGGCTGTACCTGCTCGTCCCACTGCTTCCCTGGGGAGAGAAGAGACATCCCACAACAGGAATGAAGGTTTCAGATGAAGGTGGTTGATGATGAAAAAGGAGAAGGCCAAATCCATGCACTGGACCAGCTTTAAAGCAGAAGTCAGCCACCCTCAGCACAGGCATGGTTGCATCAGCTGAATGTCTACAGCGACTCAACGGTGTGAAAATGCACTGAATAAGCAGTTATCACCTTCTTGCTGTGTTTTTGAGCACCCTTACTGTATCAGAGAGTGCTGGGTGCCCCTTCTTTCGGAGAAAAGATAGTAAATTACTTCACTTTTAAATGGGATTAAGAATATGACCACTGCAATGCTCTCCCACCTGGGAGAGCCAGAGGATGCCTCTATAGGGTCATTAAGGAGCATCTAAGAAAAGCAAACCTGTTGCTGTTGTTAAGAAAAGGTCTGCATCTACACTGGAGACAAAATAAATAAAATTTGGAAAAAAGAAATTGAAAATACCTTGATTTTCATTTTCACTGTGAAGCCTGTAATGTTGCAGGATATTAAAAAAAAAAAAAAAAGTAAGAGACGGCTGAGAGTGCATCTTTTAGAAACGCCAAAGCAAATGAGTATCTGTGCCTGTTGTCCGCAAGCATATAAATTCATTATACTAACAGTTGTGTTGATGTAGCTGTGATGATACAAGCAATATCATCATCATGATGATACAAAAGTAATCAAGGTTTGTCGTGAGAGGCAATATCTTTTATTAGATTAGGACATGAAGAACGGCATACGTGCCTGTAAGATAGCCTGGTTTTCCCAAGTATAACAGTCAATCTAATAAAGGACATTATATCTCCTGACAAAATTTGCCTCATTCTTACCACACTGTGCAGTTTTCTTTCTTTCTGCCAGACTTGCTTATACTTAAAAGTTGTTTGTGTACAACATTTATTTAAAATTGCTTTAATATTATCCCAAAAGACAGGCAGGCTGGGAAGGAGAGGAGGATGTTCCTCTGCTATAACATCTTTCTCTCCCAACAAACCATCACAAGTCATTTATTAGCAATGGATTTGTCTGGACTGAAACTGCTGGAAACAAACTAAAACAATAGATTCGGAGTACAACATGTTGTTCATGTGCTTGCCATATGCCTATGTTGCAAGCCCTGCCAGGTCCACACACAGTTATTCAATATTGAAAGGATATTATTCAACTTTTACTGAAATCCTCTGTGATTTCATCAGTAAGATGGGTTTCTGTAATCCAGATGGGATCAGTGACACGGCTTAATAACAGAGGCAGCTCTGGAAATCAAGGTGATTATCAGCGTACGGGCCACCCAGTCTGTGCCGTTCATGGGGATCTGCCAAACAGAACAGGAAGAGAAACTGGCATCTACTGTGTATCAGCAGCAGAGGCATTTTGTCACTTTATTTATTGATCTATTTATTGATTTATGATGTGGGTGGAGCTTTGGGGGAAGAAAGCCGCCTTTTAAAACCTGGTTCTATAAAATCAGCATGTGAGGATAGTTAGACACTGTTCTGTGAACATTTGTGTCAGACACCAAGAGCTTCTGCTGTTCTTTTGTACAGAATACGTCATTAAACATCCTCCTTTTCAAAATTGTTGCTATTCTGAAAATAAAGCAGAATGCGTTTTGTTTATCCATTCTGAGCAACTCATATATTGTATTTGGGTGCAAGTGGTTAAGCATGATATACATAAAACATCTTCTGAAGCTTTTAGTCATTACAGTCTGGAGAACTTCCTTACCAAAATATTTCAAGTTCTAATTAAAACTGAAGGCCTACTGCATTGTCTTGCAGGAAAACAGCCCCAGAAGAGTGACTGGAAGAAATAATTTTAGAACCGATGTAGAGTTACTGTAAACTATCAAAATTAGGAGACATAAACATGAAATAATAGCCCTAATGCTATCACAGCCGTACACCCAAAGAGCACATTTCAGTGTTTCACACCTCAAAGCACTATTTGTCAAAAATGCAGAATTACAACACTTGTCATGCCATGGGAGAACCTGCTGAGGGGGGTAGTCCACACATCTCTTTGGAGTGAGCAGCAAGGGACATGTAACCTCCAACTTTTTCCCATTGTGTGACTGAAGTCATGTTTGCGACATACACCAAAACCACAGAGAAAGAGAAAGAAGAAATGGGATGTGCCTGGGTTTTGGCCACCGATGGGCACATACTTCAAGCCATGTGACAGGGAGGAGTTTCAGGACCATTAGGAGTAAGACTGTCCAGGAGGGAGCTGCTAGAGCAACTCTACAAGCCTGCAGCCTTCTGGAGAAGCAATGGGACAGACAGTAATAACTGAGATGTTTACAAATTTTGATTGCTCTCAAATCACAGGAGCCAGAAACAAATGGTCTTGCCTGTTAATGCTTCCTCAGTTTCCCCTTTACAGAAACTCCATCTATTTGCCCTTGTGCATTAGGCATTTGCATCACAAGCTGATTTCCATCTTCATGCCTATTTCCTTAGCTCTCCTAGATCCTTGTTCTAGTCCCTCAACTGTGACATATTCCTCATCTGTCTGCAGCCCTCATCCCTAGGTTGTCCCACTGAAGGCTATGTCCAGAGCTCACATCTACCAGGCACCTCTCCAAGCCCCTTTTGAAACCAGGTCCACGTCTTCTCCTGTTAATCTCCCATCCCTCTCCCTAGCCAGCTCCTGTCACCAGATTCCCATCTTCTCCACCAGATGCCTTCCCATCATGAATATTCTTTCTTCAGTAGAAGACTCACTCTCTTTCCAGGTGACCCAGACATATTGCTGCTGGAAAATATAGGACAGAAGAGAGAAACTAGGTAAAGACAGGCCCTTGACTGAAGTTACAAATTGTTGGGTTCATGCTAGGGAAAAAAAAAAAATCATTTATTTTCATTTTAAAGGGGCTTTAATTTTTCCAGATATTGGTCCCATCCAAAGACCAAAACAAGTTAAAGAAGTCAAGAAGACATTTCCCAGAATGATCTATCCATGTGCCTGAGATCAAGGAACCACAAGAAAAGAAGCAGGCATAGTCCAAGCTGCAGGAAACCCTGGAGGACCTGTGGGACGAGCTGCTTCAGCTGGATAAACAGACTTGGATTCTTTACACTAAAATAGCAGGGCATCAGGATTTACATGTTTAAAACTGATATTATGCCCTCAGATGACTTAAAATAACTCAAGTTACAAGCTTTGCTTGTCTTGTAACTCTCACATGGACTCAAAACTCCATTTATATTTTTAGAAAGTCAGCCCTGGACTCTTCAATTCAAGGTGATTTAGGTTGAAGTATGCTTAAATATTGCTGCTGAGAAGTCTGTGTGTGACTGTTTGGCTGTGCTGCTGAGGGCAGCATGAAGCCTTGCTCCACGTCCTTTGTGGCCCCTGACTGTGCCCAAAAAGCCTGCAAGCAACTTGCAGTCTACCTGGGGAACTCCAGCCTCTCCCTACCTGGCAATGCAGAAATTCAGTTCCTTTTCCAGCCTACTTCTTTTCCCTATTTTTCATTCTCCCACTCTCTGTGCAGCCTTCTGTCACTGTCGCCCTGCACATGAGGAAGAATGCCATTCTGATCACATCTAAGAGATTTCCATTCTGTTTCAAGTGAAATGTCTACTATTGTCTTAAATCACCACTGCTGCTCAGTTGATACACGTAGGCTGGAGAGTAGGGGATGGCGTGGATTAGAAAGAAGATGCAGGTGAAAACCCAGGCTAGAATAAAAAAGGACAGTAAATGCTCAGTTACACTTTCACACTAAACCTTACTGGTCAAAGCAGAGCTAAAACCAAAGCCAGACGAACCACGAAGATTTAGTGACAGGTTAAGGCAGTCTTACATGCTGTAAATATTAGATGAATACAAGAGTAAATCTGTATCTGTAACTAAAAGGGCAATATAACCACCTTTGATCAGCGAGACGGTATACAACATTCTTTCATGTTCTTCAAAGGCAAAAAGATATTTTATTTACCTAATGTCACTTATATATTGTTTGCTCTCCCAGAGTAAGATCTAGAAGTACTTCTGCTTGTGTGGAGCGCAGTGAAAGATAAGAGCCCATAAAGCAGTCAAATGATCCGAACCCTAGCCATATGTTAGCCCGTGGATAGGAACAGAGCAACGCAGGGGATTTAGACCAAAGTCTGCAAGCAGAGCAGACATAAACCAGAACCAGGTGTGCCCCTATGGGCTGATCTCCTGTAGCGTTGATCCTTCTTCAATATTGTGTTGACATCAGTGGGCTTTTGGTGTGAGCATGCCCCGTTGGCTCTTTCGGAAGTTATTAATGTGGACAGCACGCTGTTGAGAGGTGTATGAAGGACAGGACTTTCTGCTGGATTGTCAGACTTTCCAGCTCAGCATGGAGCTGAAATGTGCTGTGGTCTGGGTATGGCTGGGGTTGGAACAAAGAGCGTGAGCTCTGGTGTATTTACCTGGGTTTCACTGAGTGCTGGCTCAAGAAAAACACTTTTGGAATCAGCATTTGACTTGTTTTTCGATTTTTCTTTTTTTTTTTTAATAATAAAGACAGTATATACTCTTGGAGAGAGAAGTTGAATGAATGTGCGAATGGCACTAGAAGCAGCAAAATAAGGGTATGAAATAATACAGAAACCTACAGGGTCTTATTTTGGGGTCGTAGTGCCCCCTTGCGGTAATGTGTGTTCAGAGAGCTGCAGGGCTCCCCATAATTTTTAGGCTTATTTGTTTATACAGCAGCGTACATAAAACCTGAGGATCTAGCTTGCTCTCCTGACCCTGATTTGTTCTGCTCTTTTTGCGGTTCGGTGCGCTCCTGAACAACTCCAGCGTCTGTAGATTTTCGCGAGGCGCAGCGGGTATTTCCCGCGCACGGGCGGCAGCGGTGTCGCCCCTGTGCTGCAGCCACACGCGCTCGGAGCACCCCTCAGCGGTGAGGCCGCCTCGTGATCTGCTTCTTCCCGGGAGTCAGTTTCAGTCACCAGGCGATATTTCTGTGTTTCAGTAGGAGACAAGAAGAGGGGAAGGCACAAAGGCATCCCCGCAGCACTCACCCACGTCACCCTGCTCGCTCCCCCGCGGGACGCTTCCTTGCCATGCCCGGGTCTGCCCAGGAGGGAGGCCAACATACACCTCCTCCCCAAAACGTGGATAAGTGGTCCTGGCCTACATCAGCATTTAGGATCTTAATTTCAATAACAGCCGTTTAGCATTCAGTAAGAGGTATCCATTTATCAGAGTAACACTATCAGTCACTTCCCTGCAAGAAATTTGTGCTACCTCAAATGCCCCATTAGGATGGAGTAACTAAATGAACTGAATTACACCACCATACTTTTGCTTGAAATACAATATGGAGACTAGGCAGATGATGTCTGTTTTTCTGCAGACTCATTCTGCCTCACTAGGGAGCGAGACAAGGTCCACTGAGGCCACTGGACATCTTTCTTCTGCCATGCTTTCCATGCAGGTAGATCAGTACTTTCTGAAGCATACTTGTAGAAGTTGGCCTAGTCTGCTCAGGGGAATTCAAGCATCTATAATATATGATGCATCTTTTTTCTTCAAGCAGTTATTTTAGGCTGTACATTCTTTTGCGCAAGAATTAAATTTTCTAGCACTTGCAGTGTTAAGATACTCTAAGTCATTAAAGAGCAATAATATTAACCAGACATGCCTACACTTTTGTTGCTAAGCCTTCCAAGAAAATGGCTTCATTTCTGATGTGGGATGCATGTTCTTGTCTCCAAGGAGGGACATTTTGCCCCACAGACCATAATGATCACCTCCGACCACATACTGAGTCTGTGCCAGCGTCAGTCTTCAGCCTGGATCACTTTCCTCCTACCCTACTGCTCCAGCTCAAGCACCTAAGTCACCCCCCTCTGCCCCTCACTCCCAAGTGTGCTAAAGTCTGTGTCAAAGCAAAACTGCCTTTGACTTCTTCCTTCCCTTTGCACTAGTATGTTTTTACCATTATTTCTTTCCACTAGTTACTTATATTGTAAATTCTCGTCACTCTAAGACAGTGAGCAGATCTTTGGTGTCCGTTTATTTAATTTTCATGGAGCTATTCACTGAAGACATTTCCCCAGCACAAACCCCCACTGTGCTCACAATGTAGCAAGGTCCTGCATCAGGAGGACATCTCCTAGGTCAGAGCATTTCAGCAGCCTCACTTTGTACTGAAATAGGCCTGCCTTTATCATCTCAGACAGTAGCAAGTGTTGTTATTCAGCCACACATATTTTTGCCAATGCTGAAATTTCCAAAAGGTTCCGAGGGAAAGCCCAATAGTTTTTTAATCTGTACATAGGGAGTAACAATCCTAGTTGCCTCGATACTTCAGGGAGGTACAAACTGCAGTAGGTCTACCTCCAGTAGATTTTACACTCTCCCCTCGCGCTAGCAAAGCTATCAAGTTGGGAGTTTGGCGTGAAAAGCTGTGTTTGACCTTGCTCCCCGCTCCTTCTCTCTGTAC
Source organism: Rissa tridactyla (assembly GCF_028500815.1). Classification (NCBI taxonomy): domain Eukaryota; kingdom Metazoa; phylum Chordata; class Aves; order Charadriiformes; family Laridae; genus Rissa; species Rissa tridactyla. The sequence goes on along the minus strand of NC_071497.1, from coordinate 41,659,658 downwards.
CATTCAGCTCTGAAGTTTGCAGAGTGGTGGAGGGAAGAGAAGGGGAGAGAGGAATGTAACAGCCCTCTTGGGCCGACTGCCTTTCCTGTGCTTTTCTTTACTGCACAAGTAGCCAGTAACGTTAGCTGGACTTTTTTTTCATTCCGCTTTCTTTCTTGGCAACAAAAAAACCCCCAACATTTTGGAGAGGCAGAACTGTTTCACAGGTTGTTTCTTTTTTGGTCCCATTGCTGCAGTTTTTCATGACAAATGCACAGATTCACTTAGATTTGAAACATCAGGAAAAGTTTAGATAGTTTAGTTTGAAACATGCTTTATATAAACATTTCAGTTACTCTTGGTTTTAATCATTTCTGAAAGGTTAAAATACACCAAAATCAACATAGGAGACTTTGGTCAGAAGTGTATTTTGTTAGCATTCTACTTTCTCAACTTGCTGAGTAAGCTGGCCAGGACTTGAATGTAAATCATATGTACTGCTCTAAAATGGGGACCTAAGCATGTAAGCATGGATCTAGGTGCCTAGCTTTAATAATCAAGACCGAAAATGTGGTTTAGAAAGCGCTTATTGTCTCATGACTGTCCCAGGAGATGCAGAGGGATGTCAAGGGGCAGTTTATACCAGATGTCTGCCATGCTTCTGCCGCAGCCACGGACAGTGACTGATAGTCTGCCTCACTTTGGAAAACTCTTAGTCGTAATGTTGAACTCTGCCTTCACCCCCAGAGACCCAAGTGTACCAAAATATATGCTACCATGGCATGCATAGGGTCTGCAAGTATGCTCTTAACCAAGAAAGCTCTTTAAAAAGAAAAAAAGAAGGGACAAATGACCATTTACAGACAGGTTATGACTAATTCATGATTTTTGAAATGCCATTACAATGGGAAGATGACTGGACATAGCAGAATAGCCAAGGAGAGCATTTGCAGCATCGCTGTCTTTCTGCTGTGTTTTAGGAGGACTGACATTTTCTGAAGGGCATACAGCAGTCATTTCAAGGCCGAGTCCAAGCTGCTCCCTCAGCAAAGCACTCCTCACTCCCACAGCTCCTTCATGCTGTTACCACATACCAGTATATCACAAATAAATTTTTCAGGCAAGCTGCCATATCAAATTCTTTCTCTAGTGGGTGGTCCTTGAGAACAGTAGGGTCCTGTCTGTATTACCAGTCTTGATAACAGACTGTTTACAACATTAGGATTCAATGGTTTAGATTTTTTTCCCCTGCTGTAAATTGCTTGTCTAGACAGATTCGGAGCTCCAATCTTTGCAAAAGTAAGGCTTTGACTCAGCTACTGATGTAATCCACTGATTAAGTACATCATACTGTTAAATGCAATCTTGCACTGCATAGTTCACATTTTCCTTAATCTAATACTGTTGCAGACTGACTAACTAAATTTTTTTCTTTAATAATTGTCTCCTTTACCTGAACATAGGGATAGTTCAATAACTGAAATCTATGTGAGTCAAAGATTTGCTTTTTGCATCCCACAACTGCAAATTGGTTTAGCCTGGAACCTCTTTACTCAACAAGCAGTGATTTGGGGGAAAAAAAGGAAAGCAAAAGAGTCAAAATAAAAAATAAAAAAAAACCAAACAACAAACTCACAACTCGATGCTGGCCTACGCATTCAAAAACCTTAGTGAGTGAAGTTCAAAAAGATCTGATTTTCTGCAAACCGGGGCCCTTATTGAACCCCAACTTCAAGGGAACACAAGCCACTAACACTTTGGCATCACATCTGGGTGATCACACACATGTATACACACAAGTGCTAAACAGGGATATGTAATCAGCACAAGCAAATGAAAAAAAGAAAATGAGATTCTTGAAATGTGTTGCTTTTTGTGTTATGAAGTACTTTCAGACCCTATTTGCTTCTTTGCATAGATCCAGTGCTTTTCTCTCTAGCTTCCTTCTGCTCACTGATCACTCAGAAAAATAGCAGTGGTTTAGTTCCCTGCAGAAAAAAATCCGCAAATAAGCCCCTTTTGGGAACAACTGTGGGTACAACACACTCCTGAATAGCCTGCCATCCTGTGCCCTTAACACTTTTGCATCACCATCAGTTTGGTGATTGTCTTAGGTCCCCCAAAAAAACGATGGCTCCTCAACCTTCCTGGCATCTGGTCTGTGAGGAAGGTGGCCATGGCCAAAAGTCTTGTGCCACAAAGGCACCAGAGCTGAGTGGAACTGAAACTGATGGTGGCCTTCCCATGGCAATGAGGTCTGCAGGGAGGTTTTGGGTTTTTTTCCACTGCATGGCCCCTGCTGGGTCCAAAATTGGCATACAGCAGATAGACAGTTGGTGGAGTGGCCTCAAGAAGCATGGGCCTCACTAGATGGAGCTCTTCTTCCAGCTGAAAGGGACCATGAAATTAAGTGTCCTGTTGCTTGGGACCAGTTACTGTTCAATATCTTCACCAATGACACAGACAGTAGGATTGAGTGCCCCCTCAGCAAATTTGTGGATGACACCAAGCTGGGTGCTGCAGTTGACATGCTTGAGGGAAGGGACGCCATCCAGAGGGACCTTGACAGGCTTGAGGGGCAGGACAATGTGAATGCCATGAAGTTCAAGAAGGCCAAGTGCAAGGTCATGCACCTGGGTTGGGGCAATCCCCAATATCAATACAGACTGGAGGATGAGCGGATTAAGAATAGTCCTGCAGAGAAGGATTTGGGGATATTAGTAGATGAAAAAATTACATATGATCCAGCAATGCGTGCTTGCAGACTAGAAAGCCAACCATATCCTGGCCTGCATAAAAAATAGCGTGGCCAGCAGGTCAAGGAAGGGGATTGTCCCCCTCTACTCTTCTCTTGTGAGACCCCACCCGGAGTTTTGTGTCTAGCTCTGGGGGCCCCAACATAAGAAGGACATGGACTGGTTGTAGCAGGTCAAGAGGGTCCTGAAAATGATCAGAGCACATCTCCTGTGAAGAAAGGCTGAGAGAGCTGGGATTGTTCAGCCTGGAGAAGAGAAGGCTCTGTGGAGACCCTGTTGCCACCTTTCAATACATAAAACAGTCTTATAAGACGGAGAGAGACTTTTTACCAGGGCTGTAGTGACAGGACAAGCGGCAATGGTTTTAAACTGAAAGCCGGTAGATTAGATATAAGGAACATGGTGGTGAGACACTGGAACAGGTTGCCCAGAGAAGTTGTGTATGCCTCATCCTTGGAAATGTTCAAGGCCAGGGCCTTGATGGGGCTTTGAGCAACCTTGTCTAGTGAAAGATGTCCCTGCCCATGGCAGGGGCATTGGACTAGATGATCTTTGAAGGTCCCTTCCAACCCAAACTATTCGGTGATTCTATGACCCTGGGGAATGGAGGCGTCACCCTGCATTTAGGGCCTGGAGGGCAGTTTTTCCTCAGACTTTCAGCTGCAGCCAGGGTATAAGCACATGAGCACAGCTGGTTTTGGCTCTAGGTGGTTAGCCATTATTTTGGTTAGTTAATTTGACGATATTCAACTTTCCCAGCCCTGGGGCTCCCTGGTGGACGAGGAGTGCAGCTGGGGCTGAGGAGAGGTGTTTGTCCAGAGGTGATCCTCCTTCCTCTTGGCAGCATGGGGAAGGTGCTTTGCCGCTCCACACCTCTTCTTCCCAGTCTGTAAAACAGGGGTAATGCTGAATCCTTCCACAAGGTCCGCAGAGAGCCATCTCTCCAGTGTGCAGGTGTTTTTACTATTAGCAATGTTTTATCACCAAACAGGAAATGCCATGTGATGGGTGCTGAGGGAAGCAGAAGGCTCGACCTGCTGGTCCGCTCCTCCACCTTCTCCCAGGCAGGGAGTGCTGGGAAAAACTCTGCCATTTTCCCCCTTTGTTTCTATTTCCCCATCAACCAGGTCCAAGTTTAGCAGCAAGAGCAGATGATACGGCTTTTAAGCTGTTTGTTTGGCACTCTGAGGAGACACGTGGCCTACAAAATGAAGGGGAAGGCACAATTGCTTCTCCTCCAGGCTTACACACAGATGGATGATCCACCCACCAACTTCTCTGAAAGGCCAAAGGGGGAGAAACCTCTCTCTGCAGCCTTATGCTAATGCACGGTCAGGGAGAGCACGCTGAAGATTGCAAGTCAGCAAGATCCCAGCCTGATATTGTGCAAATAAAGGGTGAAAAGGTCAAAACATGGCTACTCTAACAGAGTGACCATGCAAGAGCAGCGAGTAACAAGATCCTCCTGTTCCTCAAGAGAAACAAATCTATGCTGAGCTGATTGCTCAACTCCAGTAACAGCCTGCAAGACTCACAAGGCATGCACAACCCTAAACAAATGTGAGACAAGAAGTATGGAAATGTCACTTGTCATAGATTACAGGACTTGTAAACCTTGGAAACCAAGCCTCCATGGCTCACTAACCTCTGCCTGTGCCAATGCTGCTTGTGTTCCTGGTGTCCCTGTGTGAGATAAGCTGGTTATTTGTTTTCAGTGGCCAACATACAGATCTTTTGCCACTGTAGGAAGGGTGAAAGGGTGTTCTCCAACCTGATTTAGGTAATTCATATGAAAATCAGAGAGAAAGCAAGAGGCTGTGTAGCTATATCGTATTATCATGACAAGCTGCAGGCAAGGGAGTCCTCAGTGTTCTCTGCTGCTGCCACTGAGCCCTCTACATGACCCCACTGACTCGAGCAGAGCAGGAGCAGTCACTGCTCTGTAGGAGTTGCTTCACCCTGCTGGGACAACTCACACACGTAAACCAAATATGCAAAGAGCTGCCTGTGGGCAGGTCCTCGGTATGTGTTTGGAGCAGAGGAGCAAGGGAAGGAGATGTGCACTGCATTTCACGCTGTACCTGAGAACGTACTGCCTGAAAATATGCATCCAGGGAGAAACGAGCACTTACACCAATGGCAAACACAAACTCTGCGTTCCACACTCAGGCCTCCTGTTGAATGTGCATTTCCCCCAGGCACTTCAGCTTTTGGCCCACATGTAATATTTATCATATATTATATTCCATACTTATTTGCTGTGCAGCTGCACAAATATCACACTTGGAAGAATACAGTTTAACCACTTGAAAACACAGTCTTTATGAAACCATTCCAACATCTTGCTTCTCAAACACACAGTGCTGAAATGTCCAGCACAGATGCCTCATTTTCACTTCGGAATGTTTTCTATATAGGGTGTCAATATTCAGTAGTAGTTTTATTTCAAGAAATATTTTATATTAAGGCATGAAATACAAGAGGCCATAGAGAAATACAGAATCCATTTAATTAAAAAGGCTCTGAGATACGATGGAGTTTTAAGAAATTTTCTAGAGTCATAGAAATAAATGGCTTCCTGTTCCAAAGAACAGAATGTCATCATTTGATGACAAGACAAAACCTGAGGAATTAGTTAGAAAACATTTTGAAAATACTGAACTGATTTCATACTCTAAGAGTCAGTGATACTTTTGCTCCTGAACCACAGAATTAATTTTTAAAAAGAACCCTTTGTCCACTGCTTTTGTTTCTAATGATGATTAAGAGCACCAAAAATAAATGTCTCCCTCGCTCCTTCCTTAAAAACTAGCAGACCTATCTCGAAATATACACTTCCACATGCACAAACTGGAAGTTAAAACTTCTGCTTGCAGACCATTAACACTGGTAAGCAAAAATGTTCTTCTCAGGGCCAGAGGTGATATTTATTAAGCTTTACCCCCTGCAGATGTAATTGCAGCTATTTTGTCTCAGGGGAACTCTGGAGAAAGTTTCTACACAGGGACGACCTCCCAAGCACACATGGCTGATGCAACATTGCAGTGCACCCACATCTCAACACTTTTTCTACTGTCCATCAGGAGTATGGCTCAGATATTCTTTTTATTCAAAGACAGGATTTAATTTTCAGTATAGTCAAAAGACTCATCTAAAATCTCACCTCAACATAAAAATGATAATGTTGACATTTACATAATTGTATTGAGATCCATGTTTGTATTTTCCTGAAAACACCATATGTATGCCATTATGTGTGAATTGGCGCTTATCCTCTTAAGTATATATAAAATAAATGTTTGTGGGTTGTTGTTTTTTGTTTTTTCTTTTTTTTTGGAGGGGGGCACAGAAAAAGCATTGAAAGTGTTACTTTCAAAGGTTAAAAAAAATCCAAACCAGAAATCTAAAACACTTACAATATAGTAAAATTTCACCATTTTACGTGTGACCCAAGCCTTTTTTTAATGCTGGGGCTTAGCAAACTGATCTTTAAGTGACCTACTTTTTCACCCCCAATTCTGACATGAAAGAATGTAAGTGCATCAGCAGCTTCATCAAATTCAATGGAAGGACCTGGGAAGCTGTGTGAATAAGGTGATTTTTTATGACTGCTTGCAGACCTGGATCAAATCTGATTTTACTGTGGGCAAGATACATACCATTTTATGTATCACAATTTTCATGATTTCAGTTCAGAGATCTCAGCGCAATCCTTAGTTGTTCTTTTTTAGAATTACAGCAGTAAGTATAGGAGGCAAGTGCAGAAAGCTGGGAGCCTGTGGTGCTATAAGTCTATGTGGTGTTGCCTATATACGTCACTAGCTTGAACGCAGCAGACAGGAATCTCTGGAGGCAGTAAGATACATTTTGTGATTCCTCTCCATCCTCTGTGGCAAAGATTACAGAGACTTTTCCTCACATTTGGCCAAAACCCACCAAAATGTACTTACTTTTATTAAAAAGTACCTTAATATAGCTTTACCAAAAAAAAAAAAAAACCAACATTTTGGAATGCAGAAGTAAAATAAACCTGCAAAATGAGAAAATGCATTAGAATTCCTGATTTTTAACAAACAGAAGTGCATCTCAATAAATAGACTAGACTAGATTAGAACAGTTCAGTCAGAAGGGACCTCCCACAGTCATCTATTTCAACTGCCTGATCATTCCAGGGCTGACCAAAAGTTAAAAATGTATTATGGAGGACATTGTCCAAATGCCTCTTAAATACTGGCAGGCTTGGGGCATTGACCACCTCTCTAAAGAGCCTGTTCCTATGTGTGACCACCCTCTCATAAAGAAATGCTTCCTCATGTCCAGTCTAAACTTCCCCTATTGCAGCTTTGAACCGTTACCGTGTGTTCTATCACTGGATACTGGGGAGAAGAGCTCAGCACCTCCCTCTCCACGTCCCCCCTTAAGGAAGCTGTAGAGAGCAAGGAGGTTGCCCCTCAGTCTCCTTCTCCCCAAACTAGACAAACCCAGAGTCCTCAGCTGCTCCTCACAGGACATGCCTTCCAGCCCTTCCACCAGCTTTGTTGCCATCCTCTGGACACATTCAAGTACCTTCACATCCTTCTAAAATTGTGGGACCCAGAACTGCACACGGTGCTCAAGGTGAGGCTGCACCGAGGCTGAATACAGTGAGATAATCCCCTCTTTTGACCGGCTGGACGTGCTGTGTTTGATGCATCCCAGGGAGTGGTTTGCCCTCTTGGCTGTCAGGGCACCCTGCTGACTCATGTTGAGCCTGATGTCCACCAGCGCCCCCAGATCCCTTTCTGCAGGGCTGCTCTCCAGCCACTCTTCCAGGTTATACTTGTGCCTCGTGTTACTCCATCCCAGGTGCTGAACTCAGCATTTGGACACGTTAGATTTCATGCCATTCATGATTGCCCCATGCTTTAAACTATCTAGATCCCTCTGCAATGCCTCTCTCCTTAGGAGAATCAACAGCACCTCCCAGTTTGGTATCCTCAGCAAATCTGCTAATGGTGCATTCAACTCCTGCATCCCAATCATTGATAAACATGTTGAACAGAACTGGCCCTTGAATTGAGACCTGAGGAACACCACTGGTGAGCGGTTGCCAGCCAGATGTAGCTCCATTCACAACAGCCCCTGGAGCCCTGCCCTTCAGCCAGCTCTTCACCCAAAGCACCATGTACCTGCTCATCTCACAGTTGGACAACTTGTCCAGAAGGATGCTGTGAGGGACGGTATCAAAAGCATTACTAAAATCTAGAAAAACACATCCACCACCTTCCCTTCATCAACTAGGCGGGTGACCTTATTGTAGAAGGATATCAGATTAGTTAAACAGGACTTGCCCTTTGTGAACCCATGTTGACAGTGCCTGATGATTGCATTGGCTTTGAAACACTTTTCAATAGCACCCAGTATGATCTTCATAGGTATCTACAACCAAAAGGTTTGCCTTCTGGATTCATCCAGGAATGCAGAATTACTGCTTATCTTTTGCCTATGCTCCTGCCTCCTCCAGCCCACATCAAATATTGCAGAGGATGAAGTCATTCACAGGGTTTGCATAGAAATACATTTTTTGTGGTTGCAGACTTCTAAAGGTGTACTTTACACCCTGCAAGCTTTCTTTTTTTCTTCTCACAAATTTCCTTGACTTTTCAGAAGAAACCAAAGACACAAAACACTCGCTGAAAGCATAAGAATACATTGTTTAATTATGAATATCAAATCAGCGTAAATATTTGTGGCCTCCAAGCTTATGTTAAGATAGTAAGATAAATTTCTCAGAACATATCTAAGGCCCACAGAAGTCACTGGAACAGCTCTAGCAAATTTTATGCTCTTTGGAAAGGGATGGAAATGAATTAGCTTATTAGGTTCATTAGATCAAATCACTTGTCATTTGATAAATGATTTAGAAGGAGCTCAGACTCAAATTGATTTGATTTCTTCCACATTCTCACACATAAACAGTGAAGTGCGTCCTGCTGGGGTTCCCCATTCTACGTCTTCTGAAAAAATTGGCTCTGTTAGGGGTTCCTCCACCTCTTCTTCAGATAACTGGTGAATGCATGTAGGACTGCTTCTTGAAGTCTGTCGCTGTGGAATACCCATAAGGGGACAAACTGCAGGATGCATGCCTTCAGAATAATCAAGCAAAAACAATACAAAGGCAAAGGGTCACAGGAATGTCTTGGAAGAAATTAACTGAGTGTTTAGAAAGGTCATAGAAAACAGTAAATGCAAAAGCTTTTACTTTATACTTTAAGTATGTATGTTTCTCTTAGAGGAAAATCTTCATTCCTCTTAGTTTTCAGCAAATCTGTTCTCGTCCCTACACTTTCATTAAATGCTCATCGATAACAGCTGTCATGTATAAATATTTGTTCTATTTTGTTAGCTGGGTATCCTAAGGAAATGATGTTTATGTGATAGCACAGTCTGGTTTTACGTCCTTTCCCTTCCCTACTAATAACTTTTGAATCTGCTGGCCAATTTCTGTGAAGTCGGGGTCTCAGGAATATTCCTAATAGGGTCATGAAAACAGGCAGCTGGAGAAAGAATAAATACTAACCAGATATCAAACTGAGCTCAGCTCAAGACACAAAAGCAGGGAAAGCCACGCTGTTCTGATATCACTGTTCTTTACTTGTGTATTCCTCCCTTCATAGTTTACTGGTGCCATATTAGCCTTAGTAACCTAGTCACTGTTTTCTCATTTGAAGTCCAACCTTAACGTCTCTGAAATCAGTCAAAAGAAACTGCTCAGCCCAGAGAGCCTTGGTTCAGCCCTTGGGACCTATTTACACACTATCAAATTCAATTACCAGCATTTCATGGGCTAAACATCCAAAGATCTCATCTCCAAAGGTGACATAATCCAGTGATTCACTAACAAACTCTTCTGCTGTCTTTGTAATAAGACCCGGCTTTTGGTACATTGTCATTGGAGTAGAAACACCATAAGGAGTCACTACCTAAAATAAGAAATCATAATAACGGTGTAATGTCATCTAACATTTAGATAAGGCCGTTCACTCTGCAGAACCTACAGCATCTGAAAAATGGTAACAGATTTTGCAATGGGTTAAGGCACTCTGTGGAATAAGTAATGGCACTACAGTGGAATAAGGAAAAAAGCCTATAGCTGCATAAAGGGAAGAGAGAAAGCTTTGACAGGGTCACACAGCACTTCACCAAGGACAGCTACACTGTGCAGATTTAGGATCTCAGATATTCTTGAAGAATTTGCTAAAATGAAGGCAAATATGGCAAGAAGTAGCATCACCTGTATGATGATTCCCTTTGCCTTATACTCTGCTTGTAGTGCTTTGGAGAAAGTGCTTATAAAAGCCTAGAATAAAATAAACCAAAAGAGCATTAGCACAGGGAAGTAAATACTTTCACATATGCTCACAAATATGTGCAACAAGTCCTTAACAAAAATGGCCAAACATCATGCAACCTAAGGCACAGTGCAGTGATGAAAAACATAGAAATTAACTCTTCAAGACACATTTTCTGCTGGTGCACATGAGCAATGGGAAGACTGACTGTTCATCTGTGCCAGAAAAGACGGACCCTGGCGTTGGTCCAATCCAGACATGAAACAAGTACTACTGCAGACTGAACTGAAAGGTTTGTCTCATTTATGAAAATGCAGAGATATTGTCTCATGTGGCTCACATCTCTGGCTGACACCTACTCTCCCAGTTCAAGGCTTACACTTACACTTTCTCTTGCAATAAGAAGGTGAGCTAAATACAACTCATGCCTTCAGTGTATACGTATTAGCATTGCCTACATGTACGGTTTTCAAAGTCATGTGTTTGGGAATCTGGAGTGGAAGATGGGGGGGTGTTGTATCTTCAACCTTTAGGGTTTACCTTTCGAAGTTTTTCTCCACACCATGAAGAATACACATATACTAACTTTATTGTGTAAAAGTTGAGTTTCTTTTAAGACTGGTTTCAGGAGTTAGATCTTTGAGAAATATTCAGAAAATTCACAACATTGGATTGCTCCTCTGTAACTGGAAATATATAAGTCCCACTAAGGAAAAAAAATGACGGTGTTTCAAAGCCGTAATTTGACAGGTCTTACAATTTAAACACCAAGAGCATGGTGATATTGCATGACACATCAATATGCTGACAAGTAAAATAGTTTCCTTTGAGGGCACTGCAAAAAAAGTCCATTTATAAAGAAACAAAGGTAAAAGATAGCCAAGAATGAAAAAAGTCAAAAAAATACAACCAATGCACCCTATCACTTTGAAATAATGTTAGCTAAACTTTTTTAAAGAACTAAAGTTGTCTGGTTTGAATGTAGTTCAAGTATTGAGAATGAGAAAAGAGAATTTTCATTTCATCTCAATAACAATGAGAAACTTCTGTTAAAAAGAGAAAAAGGAAATGGAAAACTAGAATTTCTTACCAAGAATAACTTTTTCTTACCAAGCTGAACTTTACCTATGTTCAGGCAAATATTGTCAGAATTTTTAATTTGGAGCAAACCTGAGCTGAGCAAGTTGCTTTTGGAATTTCAATTAAAGTCTTTCACTCCTCATTTTTCTGCACTCTGGGGTTTTAATTCAGAGTAAAATTTCAAAGTTCAATCTATGAAGTCAGGCAACTCACCACCCACCTACCAGCAATTTTTTTCTTGGTTCCATAAGCAAAATCTAGCACTTTTGTGTATCTGCAGTTTTGAGTAAACTAGCTAAGTCAGCCTGGTAAAGATCATCACTTCCTGGAACAAGGACAGATTGTGAGCACTGGTTTAATACTATTTAACCAAAGGCAAAAATGTTCCAATGATAAGACATACCTTCGGCTGATTTCATTTACACAGCTTCACTAATTTCCGGTTGTCAGGTAACGCTCATTTACATCGCTTCATTATTTCACTGGAGCAACACAGATTTATGTCCTGAAACCTGGCCCTATATTGCTGATACAAACGCTTTGGTAAACACTTGATGGGGATTTCTTTGTAAAGCATTGTGAATGACTTACCTTAGAAGCTGAGTACATTGTGTATAATGGGCAAGGGAAAGTACCCAGACCAGAGGACAGATTCAGAATAAGACCTTTTTGTCTGAAATTTAATTTAAACAGTTACATTCAGTTTACATTTGACAGTATTATAGTAAAAGCCTGCACAAGCTGAAAACAACTTTTTTTCCCCTAGAAGGCATAGGTCTCCTATTATACTGTAGACTACACTTTCAAAAGACACAATTTTTATACTTTAGTTAGGTGCAATTAAGTCAAAACCAGCTAGGAGTAATGTCATAAGTGAAATTTAAATGCCTAGTGCAATCAGAACCATGGGAACATTGTACATGCTATTGTACATCTATCAGAGCAAAAACTGCCATCAGAGGAAAGATTTTATGCTCTTAAGCAATGGGTAGGTCCCCTTTGCTCATTAGCCAGCACATTCTTTTTCCTGCTCCATGCGTCTGTTGTTTTAGCTTCCCTATTCACAACTCCCTGTACAAATCACTAAAAACAATTCATTCGGCAGCAAGCGGGGAAAAAAAAAAAAAGGCAAACCAAAACAATTAAATGTTAAGAGCTTATTTTGTTGCCAAAACAAAAAGCACGCACCATTCTCTAAAATGCATCAGTTAACAATGTTTTCTAGAAACTCCATCTGAAGACCTTAACTTCTGGTTTAAGGACCCCCATGTCCAAAATACAGATTGTATCAAAAGGAGAAAAAGGAGACTTAATTGCATAGCTGAATTCATCTCTCTAATGTAGTACAGAGCTTGAAAACTATTATTCCAAGTACAGCTACCACTCTTAGCAGAATACCATGATACAATCAAAAGCCGTTTCTTGCCTAATTAGACCCATCACATGCCATTTTATTTCTGCAACACTTGCATATTTTTACTGGACACAGACTTGTATTTTATTTTTTCTGTCTTGTTCTACAGTTGACTGACAATTTGTGGCAGTTCCCATCGTTCATTCACACAGTACTAACAGCAACAGAAGAAAATCTTACTGATTGACATACTGTAAAGTGCAGAAGTTAATCATGAAAAAGCATAGCTACCACTGAATAAAATGGAGGTAGCAGCTAAAACCTATTGAAAGTTCTAGAAAAAATTGTTTTTACCTTGGCTCCATTTGTTTCAGAATTAGTTTTGTCATCTGTAAGAAAAATATGTTAAAAAACTATATCCATTCTCCCTCTTTCCGATTGCATTTTTCAACTGATCTTGTTTTATTCACAAGGTTTCAACTTGCTCAAGCCCCAGCCATATGTATACAGTTCAAATAGCTAAAATGTGGCACATTCAAAGCTTTGGAAAATATTTTAGAAATGCTGGTGGCCTGCAAATCATTGAATTGCCAAAAAATTCCAAAGGTTAGTATTCTAACTAGCGAAGGTCTTATGCTTATCCAAAGCTTTTCAACAGTATCTGGATTTCATCATTCTTCAATATGGACTTGTAATTGTAAGGAGAAAGTCAACTTCATGGTGATTTTGCATTTTTGCTTCTGCCTCTACCTGGATCAGAAATAGCAGAAAATCAAGAAAAGGAAACTTTTTTTTTTATGCTACCAAAGAGAGCCTTAGAATAATTTTGATGGTAATTATTTAATCATCCCTTTTATTTTAACAATAAACTTAATCACGTTTGTGATTTTTAAAGTGCGGTTAAATCCATTTTTAGGTAAGAAATCTGCTTCTGTTTTTTGTATTTGAAGAGAATTATTGATAGTAAGCCTAAGTCCCTAGGGAATTCATACTCGTACCATTGATTCTTTATAAAAACACACATAATATGTGAATCTTCTCAGGATATGAGTGTGACTTAACTGGTAAAGGGATGATGCAGCAAAAGACTGATGCAGCTTAATTCAGTCCTTGTTATTTTTTCAGTGGTGTCATTGTGCACAACAGGACAGTAGGAGCAGGGTGGGGTTCACAAGCTTCGTTTTCAGCAAGGTTGGTAATACAGGTGGGTCACGTCAGCTTGGTGAACAGGAATTTCCAAGTAAAGTGGAGAATATGGGAAAAAGGTCCTGCTTTTTCAGTGCTGAAAATCCCACTAGCATCTGTGGGAGCCAGGAATACCTGGAGTTCGGGCATCCCACTGCGAGAAGTGGTGAGCGGGATCCTAGAAGGAATCAAGGGTAGGGAGGGGGGAACCCAAACAGATTTAAAATTATTTGGACCTAAACATGAGGAATGTTGGTTAGAAGCATTCTTTGTGTTTTGGAGGAAGGTGAATGTTCATGAAAGACTGAAAGGGACATGTTTGCAGCAGTGGGAGAAAGGAATCCCCAGGCCCTGGTGAAGCAGAAGAGGTTGATTCCAAGGTATGTGTAAGGTGAGAAAAGATAAAGGGAGAAAGGTGAGAAAAGATAAAGGGAGAACCCTTTTGTACCCAGACTGAGAGGGTACAAAATGCTTGCCTGTTTTTTTGTGAGGCATCCTCATATAGCATTCAGATATTTCTGTGCTTTTGATGTATAAATAGAATAAAACCTAGGAGCGGAAAGTTTACCAAAATACTTCGCGGAAGGATTTATTTCAATTCCCTGATATTACATGATTTATTATTTCAAGTCATTAAGCAGCAGTACAAATTTGGGACTTAAAGTTTGCTAGCCAAAGAAAGATGAACATCTGTTGATAGTTTTCATGTCATGTTTAGAAAGACATTAGCCAAGGCTGAGATGAACTGCAAAGCTCTTGTTCTGCTCTTGTTCATGCTAAGACGCTGCTTGAGCACGGCAGAGCAATACGAATCTCAATCAGAGGTGGAAAGCACGAAACACTGTCTCTTCTTGTAAGGGAAGTAGCCAACCAAAATCAACATCAAGAGGCAACAATGCGGACTAGGGAGTCAACTCCTTGAGTTTCTGTCCTGCACTGATACCAAAATACATTTACAGCATGGAATTGTGTCAAAAAGGCATGTATAGAGCAAAAGGTCAAACTGCAGATCTTCCTGTCCTGAAGATTTTGATTCTGAAACAAATCTCACCCTTTACCAAAACCAGCATGTTTCTTGCAAAATGCTTCAGCTGCAGTGTAAGGGTGTGCCTCAACCAAGCAACCGTGTTAAAATGTTTCCAGTCAGCTCTGAACAAAATATTTCATAGGCGGTAAGAACAGATGGGGTTCTTAAAATAAGGCTGACATTCCTGCTGAAAATTACTGTCTGTGGAGAAACTAAATGAAAATACACAGGAAAGATAGTGGGTCACTCTTGTGCAAGACTAATTTTTTTCCAAAGAAATAATTACAGCTATAACAGGGATATGAGTGTGTTACACACATACCTTTATAACAGAAATAATGTTGCAGTTGACGAGGTTCTGCAGGAAGAAAGAAAAAGGTGAGTTCATGGTTAGTTTCATAGAGAGTTTTTAGCTTGTCTAGATATCAGAGCTAGCAATTCTGACTGAAAAGCTTTCTGATAAGGCAGTTGCTTTTAGGGCTACTTTGCTCACCTCCGATTGTCACCAACTGTGCCCACGATGTGGAACGCTCAAAGGCAAGTGAGCCCCGGCTCCTTTAATTTTAAACATGGCACTCGAATCTGCTCTACACGCCGGTGTTTTGCCCAGCCGTGCCATTGCACGTGGCGAAACCCAGAAGGCAGGTGTCCAGGCAGGGATGGCACCAGGAAACCGGCCTGGATGCAGATAGACAGCAAATTACGGAGGTGCTGGACTGGGAGTGCGCAGCTCTCCGTGATGGAGGCAGGCTTTCCCTGCAGCAAAAGCACTGCTGGGCAGAGCATCCACCCAAGACCAGCAGACACGAGTCGTAGCAGCAGCAGAGGCGCCGTAGTATGGCTGCAGCTCTGAGGGAAGCAGCCTGCTTGGGGACCTCTGATTTGTAGTAGATGATGTTCTTGATGATATGTAGGCTGAATGGATCCTGAGACCAGCGCTAGCAAGAAATACATTTAGAAACTCTGGGGGTTTTTTTCATGGTTGCTACTGTAGAGGTAAATAACAATAAGGCAATGAAAAACTTGATCACAGCCTTAATGCTGTCAAACTATTCTACGTGTGTAAATTAACTCCCCCCAAAAGGTAAACTGTGTTTAAACGAGGTTTATTTTTCAATTTTTTTCACATACTTAAGCTATGGTGTCCCAAAGAAAGTAGTTTTTAATGATGCTAACAAGAACTGACCACTTCAGCTGTGGCTGGGACCAGACTGGACCCCATTACACTACCTGTGAGCAGTGAACCGGGGGGGCTGCTCATCCCTGCTGCAACCACGGTGGCTGCGCTCTCCCCTCTGCTGCTGAGCCCTTGCTGCAGGTTACCTGCAGGTTAGTCTACCATTCTTTTTGTCTTGCAAGCTCTTCTGAGCGTTAAAAACAAGGCAAAATATGCTCCTTCAGGCCCAGTTCTTTTCCCATTCAACTGAAGAAGTATGTTCTGATTGCAGCAGGGGCAGAATCTGTCCCTTGTTAAGTGGAATTACAGTTTCTCGTTGTTATATTGGAAGTAGAAACCCACAGAGTAATCCTACCTCATCTATGTCTGGTCCATTAAGGAAACGGCATGGAAGAGGATTATGAAGCATTCCAACATTGTTAACTAATCAAAGGAAACATAATGATAAGAACCAAATCTAGACAAAGTGCATATTTCAGCTAGTTAAACAAATGGATTCTCCTTGAGTCTCAGAAGCTTTTGAGCTCTATGTGAAGGGAAATGCTGTTTAGCATTGAGTCTTATTCCCGCTGAAGTCATCGGTACTGATCAGTACTGACTTCAGGGAACAGAAAAACAGTCTGTTGCTACAGTTTGGGGTTTTGTTTGTTTGTTTGCATTTTGTTTTTGTTATTTCATTTGTTTCACTATTAAAAGCATGTTTTCTTAAAAAAAAAAAAAAAGGACCAAAACTTCCCCCCAAAACACGTTTTCATTGTTGCTCTGTGGATCATACCAATTAGTGTTAGCCACAGGCTCATTTCAGATTGAATATAAGAATTGCACACAGCTGTAAAACAACCAATAGCAAAAATTGATTCCTTGAGGCCAAACAGGGAAGAAGTCACCCCACAAGATGTATGCTGCTTATAAAGCAGCAGAAGAGGTTTCACAGTAAAGAAGCCAATGTACAGAGAAATGGGTAGATTCTGGAAAATCCTAATTCACTTTTAAAACTTCTTCATGATAACTAGTGCTCAAATGCATTAGGCAGCTGTATGCTTGGTTTTAGTTGTTGGCTAACAAGTTGTTATGACACATCATTCATACAATTCTCTGTTTAATACACTGCAGCCATAAAATACTCTTCAATTAACAGACCTTAGTGACTCACCCAGAACACCAATATCCAAGCCTTGCAGGGTTTTTTCTATGTCCTCGTATACCGAATTCTTGGTGAAATCAGCTTGTATAACCTTCACCTTTTGACCTGTGGCCTGCTCTGTAATTAAGAAGAAAATAAATAGAAAACCTCTTTGCATCTGCCCAGGGAGAGGGAAAGCTGTAATTAATTAATGAAACAATTAGATGTCTCATTTGTCTGCTGTACAGTAAGAAATTGTTTCAACTTTTTTGCTCTAAGAAAGATCAAAACACTAGCAAAACACACTCAGTTGTTTTCAAGGACACAGCCTAGCAAACATAGGATGAATTTATGCCCTGAAATCAATGCAAATTCCCTCACAAAATCTAACCAGCATTTGTTCCTTCAGTAAGAAAAATATCCCAGAAATAAAAAATGCAGGACCTCTTCCCCTGGTTATCATAATATTTATAAATTGAGACTGTCAGCATACGTTAGAGAAGTGAATGGGGTGCCAGATCTTCTACATAAGCTCACTTTTGCAGAATTGTTTTAAAGTGTTTTCATGTATAAGACGAACATTTTCACAAGCAGAGCTTATCTTTTCATGTAGGAGGAGGGGGAAACAGGGCTGGATGTGATGCAATATTTTCTGCATTATTTTCAAACAATTCCTCTCCTATTTTGACATTTGCACTCCCATAGACTGAACCTTCCCCGTGATTTTGCAGGACTAAAAGGCATTTTAAGGGAGGATATAGCTTAAATTTTACAAGGTCAATGTACACAGAAGGGAAAGGGAAGTGCGTATGATTTGTCCAGTGTCATTGCTATGCAGGAGTGGAGCCCAGGTGTACATTACCATTTTTCTCAACAGTTGATTTATTGCTGTTCATATTTTCAATGAAGTTTCATGAGGAAAAGAGGTAGAGGCTCATACTTACTCATTTTAAAGGCAAGGCTCTCCTTTAAAGGGGCACAGTAAGGTGTCTTCTAACTAGATGTTCACATTGTAAATTCTTGCAACTAAACCTGCTTTCAAGTTTTATGAGCAACCTGAAATCCAGATGAAGTTTGCTGAAAAAGTGACAAGCGAGCTTGGAAATGTCAGTAGACGACTGGATTGCAGACTGGCTGCAAGTGGCAGGAATTCAGGTGCACATGGATGGCAGAATGTCTGCTTTCGATCCTGTTTGGGAAATTGCCTTTGCTTGTTTGGAGCCTGGTTCTATCGTGCAAGCGACAGGGAGCATTGCCTTGACTAGGGATGAGACTCGCTAATTTTCACCCACAAATCTTGCCTCATCCCTTGTGTATATTGAGAATTTAGGAAGACACGTTGCAGCAGCTCTCGGAGGAGAGCAAAGCTGGCAGAAAGCTGGATTTGGGTCCAGCAGGACAGTGCGCAACAAAACAGGGCCTGGGCTGGAGCGTGAGGGGATGTTGTTCCCTGAAGGTTGTTAGCTCGTTGCCCCTCACCATGTTGCAAGTCTCGACCACTTTACACTACCCAAGTAACACAACCGGTCTGAGGAAACAGCAGATGCTCTGACTCCAGATCTGAAATGCGGGCTGCGTCTTGTGTGCGATTTTAGAGGACATCTGTCTCCATGACAGAAGAAAGGAGGAAGGAGTGCCCTTTTTCTTGCCCTCTTTCCAAGCTGCCGTTGTGTGTATAAAAGGGACGAAATATCCTTTGAACCTTCAACCTATAAAAGCAATTCTAGTGGCAAATGACCCCCTAGTGGTCCCTGGCTTGGGGAATGGTACAAATATAAAGAAAGGGACATTATGAGTGTAAATGCAGCAAAGGGAAAGAACAGAGCAACAGCTGGAGCAGACACCTACAGGGACCTTCTGATGGAAGAGCTCTATAAAGAGAATGAGATGGTTTTAAAAAGCATAATGATGTTGTGGCCATCTTTCTTGCGGGCAATGAGAAGGGCAGCCAAAACTAAAGCAATATAAAAATGAGGATCAAACAAAACATTTGGACTTTCTCTGCATCCCCTTGTCTGTACAGAACTGTACGGCTGCAACCAGCACTGTCAGCCAACAAACAAGTACTCCAGATGGCGTTCCTCTGTCTCATTTAAGAATAAAACAATATATTAAAAAACAATAAAACTCTCATGCTGATAAATGAATTATCCAGGGATAGCTCTTCAGAAAATGATAACAATTCTGCAAAGTAGAGAGCCAAAAAATAACTTCCAACGTTTCTTATGTCTCTCCCTCTCCGTGACAAAGATTTATGACAGTCTTTGAAGACACAAGCCATTCCAACTCTTTTTAAAGGTCCTAAGTAAGCCAGAAAGCAAAAAGCCTAGGTTTTCCAACATTAGGATAGGTTATTGTCCTTTTTAAAAATGAAGAGAAAACCAATTTAAGGAAAATTAAAAACGTGAACGGAGTTGTTTAATCTGATGTGCTATAAAATGTATCATTAAGAAGGATACATCTAACTCCTCCTGACCTCAGATCACTGGGGAATCCCACTTGTCAGATAGGATAATGTGCGGCCTTTTGAAATTTACTAAGAGGTGAATAAATCAGGATGAAGCATGAGGTTGGTTAGGACATGCATTTTGCCAGAAAATCTCCTTTTCTCTTTAGAGAGTTACGAAGATCTTCTGAAAACCTGAGGTAGCAAAATGAAGGCCTGAGCAATAGGAGGACTGATGTTTGTAAAAAGATGAGACCCTTTTAAAGTGCTACAGCAAAATTTGAATATGAAGAAAGAAGCACTCAGGCTAAGATGGCATTCATATCCAGTGGAAATTTGCAGAGATGAGAGCCAAATGAGAAGATATGTTAACAACAGAAAGAGGTTTAAAAAAGATTTAAGACTGGGGAGAAATATAAAAATTTCTGTTAGATTATAAGGCACAATTTCTGGCTACGTTTTGAAAATCTTTTGGAGAAACGTATCTCCCCAGAAATATAAGATAACTCAGTTTCAGAAACAACAGGAAAATAGAGAAGAAACAAAAAGAATGAGTGTAAAAGCAGAACTGCAAGAGATAATAGCAGGTACCAGAAAACACAAACTCGGTGAACAAAAAATCATGGGAATTGTTACTGGTTACCAGAGCGCTCAGAACATGGGTCAAGGCCCTGAAGCGCCCAGTTACGCAGTAGCGCATATTGGGAAAACACTCCTGAGCAATAATATTTTAGTTCAAGGGATCAGCAAGACACAACGGGCCTGTGAGGACAAACGAAGGGTGTGCCGAGTGAGTCGTTCTATGCCAGTCGGTGATCTCAGCGTGTTGCCTGCTTAGATGTCGGAGCAGGAAGGATGAGAGGCAGAGGACGCCGTACAGCAGATTGGGAACTGAACATGTAGCAGAGGGGGACAGCAAAAGGAATTAGCACCTTCACAGGTCTTACTGGGAGCAAGGCAGATTTGGCTCTTGATGTGGGGCAATTTTTTTCTTCACTGCTTTATTCTATATTAACAGGCATAATTTCAGGAGGGAGAGGTGGATAAACTACTTCCTGCATCGCCAAACCCAAATTCATTAACCGTGTGCTCAGCTAGTCTAAACAGGTGCAGTTGTATTTTCTACTGCTTTCTGAGAATCATACACCTTATCTTTCCTTAAATGCAGATTTGTTTCTTCTCCAAAAAAAACCCCAAACAAAACAAAAGAAAAAAAACCACAAAAACCCGCAACAAATAAAACCCCACAACGCCCTGCCCCCCCCCCAAAAAAAAGAAAACCCGAAACAACCAAACCCAAAAAACCCCCAACCACCCTTGTTGTGAATAGCTTCTGTGTCTTAGAGAAGTGGCTTTTTTTGTTTGTTTGGCATTAATAGCCAAACAATACAGACCCTGGTCACATAAAGAGATCCTAAGATATAACTTTTCAACCAGGACCTAGCTCTGCCTGTACAGCTTCCTTAGGAAATGCAGGCAGAAGAAATAAAATAAATAAATAATTTAAAAAAGGCAGTGCAGTTAATAGCATTCCATCATTTCTGATCTCCTGGTTTTATGGTTTGATCAGTGTTTCACAACCACAGTACTGAACGTGTTAAATGAGCAGTAGACCTGGTGTGATGGTCCGCTCTGTCTGCCCTCAGCAAGACTTATTTTGTTATCTTTCGTCTCATTCTAAAAGAGCTTTACAGTCAGAGTGGATGGAAATCCGGTTTTCAGTTCCAGTGCTTCTTTAGAGAAACATGTTTCTTACTGTGGATTTCTGCCTGCTGCAGCTCCGAGAGCTGTTCTCAGGCACACCTGTGGCCCACAGGACTCGGAAAGACAAACACTGAGATCTCTGGAATTAACCACAGTTTAGAGTCTTTTGATTTATATTATTCAGTATACAAACTGAATGTGACAGTATGTTTAGGCAAATAATATCAGTTTGAAAAGGGAGGCAAGTCTTTTAATTCTGCTGTCCAACTGGCTGCAAAAAGATGCACAGTGCAGCAGTTAAGAAAAAGGAAACAAAAGTAATGCGTCCAGTTCTGCAACAAATTTACATCGCCTACAACAAACTTTTTTTTCTCTCTCTCTGTGCCTTGATTTCCTTGCATATTAGTTCATTGTAACGATAGCCGCTTGGAGCGAGATACTGCTTATTTAAGCAGTTTAGAAAGAAAAAGTCAGTGAGAGACAATTTAGAAAACAGTACAATCACTCTGGTTAAGTTTCTGCTTCATTTTTGGTTTTTATTGTTTATTTACTCACATGACATCACAGTAAGTTTAACTTTTGTTCCTTCCCAATGACTACTTGGCTTAATTACAGTAAAGCATGCGTCTGAAAATTGGAATCAGAGGAACATTTCCAAAGCTTTAATATAATAAGCCTGCAACCAGAGCTCCCTGATGATTTTAGTGGCCTCCAGAACTGATACTCTATGCTTTTCATCACTTTATCTTCCTCTCTTTGCTTTTGTTTGTGCCATCTACTTGTTGTTATGTACTCATTTCCAACCTGACAAACTAAATAACAGATGAGTCACCCTGGGTTTCAGCCAAAACCCACTAAAAACAATGGAAAGATCTCATGGGATTTGCAACCAATTTCGGCAAGCTTTGGGGATGACTCTGTATGCCCACAACCCAGCTGAACATAGCACGGAAACCTGATCGGTGTAACCTGAGCTCCTGGGGTCCTGGGGTCACACAATCCACCTCCCCACACCTTGGATTACATGAGTGACACTGCCGCAGTCGGTGAAGCTGCCTCACTCACAAAAAGTCACAGGTGACTTTTGCACAAGGCATAGGAGTGCTTGCAGGGCAGGCTATCTTGGCAGTACCTTTCAGAACACGGGAAGTCCTTCGTTACATGCTGCTACACAATTAAGCACGGTATGGCCTCAATTAGGAAGGTGGCCTTATAATAAATCACAGTGCAGGGGAATTTACAGTATGTCATCTTTCCAGCCCTCCACCACTTTTTTTCTTTACTTAGCTATGTTAGTCTCAGAAATCTTATTGTTTTCATCCTTTGCTTCTGATTATAATTTACAATGCAAAGAAACTATAAAAGTGCTTTAGCCTTTTTTTATTCAGGTTTCTATTATTGCAATTCTTTCACATTCCGCTGCAAAGAAATGGAACAATAACACCAGAGCTGAGCTAATTCCCACAGAAATTATTTTTTTATGGCTGTTTACTTAAGAAGGGATAGCTTAGGCCACAGTCACACTCGTCTCATGGATACGACTCCTTATAGAGCCCGTTGAGGGAGCTGGTGCTTTCCTCCTCTGATACCCCTTGCTTCACAAGGGAAAACAAGTCTAACCCTGGAAAAAGGGGCAGGGAAACTGGACAGAAAATTTCAGGGTCCAATCCTCGACTTTGGTAGCTGCAGGTTCAGAAGTTACGTGCTTTTTCACCCACTTCAAGTCTGCCACGTCCCTGAGAGATGCACTGCTCGCTCTCCAGGTAAGTATCCTGGAGCTGATACTCTGTTGGAGTCAGCTGCTAAGCCTGCTCAAAGGCAAGTCTTTCTGACAGAGGTGTAGTCTTGGAGCAACACATTCTTAGCACAAGAACACGTGGCTCAAGGAATCCGGTGGATAGAAGCTACATACAGAAAAAGAGACAGTGGGAAGGATAACCTTGATTACAGCAATCTTTAAAGTTAATGGAGGATATAAATTCATTTGACTCCTAAAGAAATCCTAACAGTCAATCTTAATGTATTTAAACAACCCATTCCCCAGTGTAAATGGCTAATTTCCTTTGAAGAAAAGAAAGGAAACATTAATTCGAAAGACACACTATTTAACTGCTTTATCGAAAGCCAAAGGTAACTTGAAAACCTTTAAAAACCAAACAAACAAACCAAAAACAAAACATGCACCTTGATTTTGTTTTCACCCTTCCTTTGCTATGTTCCAAGAGCAAGGCTAAAGGTAACTTTCCGTTCCCAAGCATAAGCTCTTTCATAGATCGCTCCAACAGCTCTAGTATTACAATCTCCTTTGCCTGTATTTACAGGCAGATGAAGCCAGTAAAGAACCCATGTTCACTTTTTTTATCAAAGCCATTGCACTGTTTGAATGACAGCATATACTTCTAAAGTGATTCATGACTAGGAGCGTTCAAGCAACACAGTAATACCAAAAACATTTGTAGTGTTGTAGTATACCTGGGGCTATATCTGCAGCAATATCCGGGGCCCTACTGTACTACATACTGTACCAAGGGAAGAGACCTCCAGATCCCTGTAAAGCCAGCCTGCTAAATGGGAAGATAAGTTTGAGACAAACACTTACCAACTTCAGAGGCTACTCTCTGCAGTTTTTCAAGAGTTCTGCTTATCATAACTATATTTAATCCACGTTTTGCCAGCTACAAGAGAGGAATATAAAAATTGTTTCATTTTTTTTCCAGTTTTGCAATAAAAGCAATTGTGGATTATTCTTTTTAAACTGCTTTCCTTCACCTGTCATCTGCCTAATGGGTAAACAACAGATATTAAAACCAGGCAAAATAATAATTGGTCTTCTAACAGTCTTCCAAAACATCTCCCTCACTGTATAATCTTGGACGCTTACAAGAAAAATATACTGGACAACAATCAAACCCCAATAATATGAACAAAAATAAATAATCTGAGCCAATGTCAAATGAATGGAAGTCTGCAGGGAGTGAAAGCAACATGACATTTCCCAGAAACACATTTTTATTTCTACTTGGATTTAGGAGGCCAAATAAGTTGGTTACTTCCTAGTCATTTTAAAGCATCACCTTCCACCTTCACATTTTTTTATCCTGAGGAAGTAGATTAAGCATATTGAATCGAAGGCTCAAGGGTTTGAAAGGATTTGAACTTTATTCATATTTTTTCAATAGAAATAAAATCTGATGCAGGTCAGATGGATAAATTTTAACTGCTTTTTTTTCATTAGATGCAAACTAAAAAAGAAACCAAGGAAAAAAGGTGAAGTCCATGCATAAAAACTCAAAATACAGTCACACAAATTTACATCCACAGAGATGTTTGCAACAGTTGATGTTTATAGCTGCAAACACCATTTAACACAGCAGTCTGTTTATAGTCAGTTTGCTATTACCATGTGCAGAACCAATAAATAATGGTTCTCTCCTGTTTTCCCAAGGCCTCTCATTCCCATCCGTTAAAGAGTTTTAGGCAAAGCCTGAGAGAGAAATATGGCCCCAGCTTTTGAAACTAAGTTATTAACAAGTGGAAGCTGAATGGACTTGTGTGCATGAAGAAAGGAAAGATAAAGCTGAAACTAGAAAAATGCTCTTGAGAGCAAGGAGAAAGAGAGCTAAATTAGTCAGCACAAAAGATAAAGCCAATGTCATCTGAAAGTAGCAGGTCTGATTAAAAGAAGAAACTAACCCGCTGAGGCCACACACTGAAGACCCATTCATTTCCACAGCTGACTCCCTGCAACGCTTTCTCCTTAAACCTATTTGAGGGAAACAGTTTGTCCTGTTGGGCTCTTCTGAAACAATGCAGAGAATGTTAAGGAATAAGGATCTTTGTTCAAAAATTTGCTACATCAAGAGTACAAGAGGCAGGCCATCCATTAAATGCATCAGTCACAACCACTTGCATTTTCAGCACAAAGACCTTGCTCACAATTCTGTGCTTTTGGAGACCTCTAACATAATTGACCTGTGTTCCAAAGAGACCTGCACAAACTTAGATGCTCAGGAGTTTCGAAAGCTTGTTTTAAAGGCTCCCTTTGAAGTTTTCAGGAAGAGAACTCTAATTGCCTACATACTGGCAGATTTCCCTTTGTTGTTTCCAATTGGAATTTCCAATTCCATTTCCAATTGGAATTTCCAATTCCAAAAGTCGTTTTCCAATTGGAATTTCCAATTCCAAAAGTCGTTTTCCAATTGGAGACATGGTCTCCATTTCCATGGTCACTCGCTCTTTTCTGCCATTTGGGGGTGTTTGGATGGGGTTTATTTTAATTTTTGGGGCAGGGGGAAATCCCTCCTAAACCTAAGTAAAAAGTTATTCCTGTTGCTAAGATTGCACTGTGTTTCAGCTAAAAGCACACGTTTGTGGCAATCTTATAAAATTGTTAACCATCAGGTGAGAGGACTCTCCCTTGCTGCTCTATACCAGACTAACCAGAAGTATAAGGCTGTAGCACCCATTTCGCAAGGCAAAAGAGGTTACACACCTGACTAGTCTTTTTTGCTTCCTCATCCACATAGAAAAAGTGCATCGTTTTCAGAAGTAAGTCTTGTAGGACACTGTAACTCCCATGAGATTCAAATGCACCCTCAAGCAAATGAACTGCACTCAGAAAAAAAGGGCCATCCACAGGAAAGGTTAAATCAGTTTAACAGTTCAACCTTTCAAATAAAGGTAACTTTTAATGTAGATGTCTTTAGCACAAGGCATTTTCTGAACATACAAAGGCTTTGATTTTAGAGGATGGTATTTCCCGTCAGTTAAGAAAAGTTCTAACTACCAGCACTGTGGAACGTGAACTTGCTTGTGTTAGGAAATCCTGACTCCCAGTGGCAAAGGACTAAAATGCTCCTGAACCTCAGTCTGCCAAAATGTAAGATTATTACCGTCTCCAGCCATAACGAATTAGGACAATTTAGCAATTTGAAATTGGGCTATTAATGAAGCATATAGTATCACACAGGATATGCACTCTGGAATCTCACAAACTCAACTTTCAAAAAGTTGAAACCTACATTAAATCAGTATAAAGTCACTGTGCATTTTCTAGCATGTTTTTGCAGCTCAGTCTGAGGTGACACTTTTAGATACTTTTAATAAGGAATTGAGAGGCAATGTCTCTATATACTTAAAATATTTCATTTTTAGGGTACACTTTTAGATTCAGGAGAACGTTAAATTTATGACTTCCAGTGAGCTAAATTGTAATGGGGAAATGTCACCATATAATACGGATGCATATCTTTTTCTTAAGGGCAATACATGCTTTCAAGTATCTTACTGGTTTCGTTGCAGTGGGAGACTTCATGAAAGGCAAGACACACGTTTTAGATTCAAACCATGCATGTAATTACTACAGTTACCCTGACAAATTGGTTATACTCTACATGGATCACTAGATGTAATAATTTCAAATCCCTAATAAAGCTTTATGGGATTTGTAGATGCCTACCGTAAATTTCTACCTATTACAAAAGAGATTCTTCTCTCTTCTTCTGGACTGTGCTGATATGGTCTCAGTGCTTGACTCCTTTTCTTTCCTTGCCTGGGGTGCAGACCTCTAGGGTCTCCATATTCATATGTTTCAACCCTTTTTGCTCCAGCAGACCGGGGCTGACATGACAGGGCAGAAGGATTCTGCAATCTTCCTGCTAGCTCTTTAACTGTGGCGAGCAAGTAGAATAGCAGTATTTCCAGAAATAAATCCAAGACCAAGTGGAGAAATTAGAACAGGTTTGCAACTGGAGCAGGAAACCTCAGATCATATTTAGCTTGTATTATACTGCTGGTAATACCACGCACAGTTTCAGGAAATGACACAAAGTTTTAAGATTTGAGAAACTGTTGTATTAACAGTGCCTGTCTCAAAATGGTCTGCTAAATCATTGATTAAATGCAAGTGCTGGCCTGACTTATAAGAGAGTTATGAACTATTAACAGTAACAAAAATGGTGACCCTGTGAGCCACCAACATCCTGCTGGTGCCCTGACATCAGATGAGAAGTATGCAGAGGCTAAACTGTAAATCTCAGAGTATGGCATGGCCTCATCTGTAAAACCAGCATGTCTGAGGTGCTAAGTCAGTAACAGATGCTAACACAGATCTGTAGATATTACATCAGAAAAACACAACAAACAAGACTGCACCGTACCTGAAATGCTAAAGGTTGAGCAGAGATGTGACAGCCTCGCAGCACGCTCACAGCTGTCTTTTTTTTCTCGTTATAAGTCTGGTAAGTCTAAATCCCATCAGCCCAAGAACTAATGGACCAAATCTAACAGAAACCTGGCTCTAGAAATAAGTATAGCAAACTAGATCCAAAATTCCAGTACTCTGACATCACACCGGTCAGATAAAAGGTCAGGGTCTTTATGCTCAAGAAGGCAGTCCTTCCAAATCTCCCTGATGTGCTAGAAATACAGACAGAGCCTTCACGGAAGCCTGGACGTTCATGCAGAAGAGGACAGGCTCAAGTTCTGTGTATGCTTGCCTTTCAATACAAGCTCAGGAAACTAAAGACACAATAATTTGCTCTGAAAAATCTGTGTCCTGGCATCAACAAAGTAATGTTCTGAGACCTCACAGCTGCCAGGTTCTTCACACAGCCCTAGCCAGCTCGTGAACTTAACAGACTTTGCAGAGACCTGTATGGAGCCATAAACCTTGGAAACAAGGGTACTGAATCAGTAAATAATGTCATCTCTGCATTGATCTCACTCTGCTGGGTTTTATCAAATGAACCATCTACTGGGATTTCCGCATAAAACACCGAACAGAGAAAGTCATATCACATTTGCTTCCAAAACACAAGAACTGCTCTCCTTAGCCTCCTGTACCATATACTACCAACAAGTGTGGAGTCCTTACCTGAGCTGTGAATCATTATCAGCCCATGCATGAGCCCAGAATGTCAGAAATAAATTCATCACTTTGTGTCACAGTTCAAACTCTAGAAGAACAGACACTGTGACCATCAAACAAGGCTTACCTTCACATCAGCCCATTACACCAGAGCAATCTATGCCAGAAGAACATCAGAGAATATTGTACCCTGACACCAGACCAGCAAGACAGCAGTGCTTAGCCAGAAACTCCAAAGGCACACAGATATTAAAACAGCAGGGTCAGATTTATTTATCCACAAGCCACACACAAGTGTGTGTTTGACCTCAGCCAGCAAGATGATGTGCCAAGCTATGACCTCATGTGGTGTGGGCTTGGGATCTGCCCCACAGGGCAGTAGCTGAGCACAGTTTCAATCAAAGGGACCACCTGGGGAGGAAGCTACATCTCAGCATGGATAAAGATGGCTCTCAGTCATCCCACAAAAGCCAAAAATAATGAACAAATGTTCCACAAAATCTAGCCAGTTCCAGCCAATTTTAAAAAAGAAAAAAACCACAGTAGTTTTATTTTATCTCACGGTACAAAGCAGCCATTCGCATGCTATATATCTGGCCTTTTAAATGGGATTTACTCTTGCATAACACATATAGCACAAAGGAAGCAGAACAATGACAGAGGATCTGATCTAGACATTCACAGGTTCCCGCAGCAGAAAGATAAAAGAATTTATCCTTCACATGGATAAAATATCACCAGGTGCTCACTCACAAAGTTAGTTCAGCAAGTTGCATGAGCCAATGACTACATCCAGAGGCATAGTGTTAAATAAACGTTTAAGCATTTCTGATGATCCCTCTCTGTCTCTATCCCATCCCATTCCCCTCTGCCATCAGATCCTTCCTGTTCACTCATCACTACAGCAACTCATTGACCAGACAGAAAGCAACATTTTCCCTTCTCTCCCCCAGAAGACCTTGCCCTCTGTATCACAGTTATGCCAAATGTTAAACTATAATACCTGGTACTTGTGTTTGTGCTTCCTCCATTCAATGCACTTTTGAAAGTAGTTATTGTACTGCCATTCTCAGTAATGACAATTGTGAGGTAGGTACTTAACCAATGCATATGCTTAAGAAGACTAGCTTAAAAATCCTGTGAATTAATTCAAAAGTCAACTTATTTTCCTTTCCTGTGAGATATATTTTATAATTTATGAACACAAGGCATCACATCTAAACTCTTGAATATTAGAGGTTGCTAATTTTCACCTGGTCACCTCAGCTCTGAAGACAACAACTCATGTTTCATTGCTCTTTAGTTTCTAGAAAAGAACAAGGTTTTGAATGAAGACACCAAAGAGAAAATCTACTGCTCAGTCACCATCACTAATAGCAAGGCTTGTACAAGACCGTACAAGGCCACCCCACCCTCAGTGTTGATTAGCACAGATGAATAAAAAGGGATGGCTGTGGTGACTCTGCACAGGAGCAGCTACCAGCACAGCACAGAGCTCCTCTCTCCTCCTGCAGCCTCCTGGAGCTACTGATTCTTAATTAAACCATTAGGTTTCCTTGTAATTTCCATAAATTGTAGTTTTTATTAATTTATACAGACTTCTACTTTATTTGTTGTTTCAGGTACATCTTTCAAAATGTGTTTGCAAGTGTAAAGGCTAGAAAATTACAACCTGCATGTTAATGCTGGATCGCTGAAAGTCAAAAAGCAGATTAGCTTGCAAACTGGGAAAAAAAGGACAATTTAGGAGACTTCCTACCCTGGACAGACAATGTGAAATCTTTTGGATTACTCATTTTATTTCCTTGGTCTGACGAGACCATTAGGGCATGAATGATTTTCCTCTGAAATGCAGCACCAGTTTCCTTTCAGAACTTGATTAATGATATTCTGCACATACAGGGGAGAAGGATTAGCACCATGTTTGTCACAGTGCCTTTGAATCCTACAGTAATTTTACTAACTTGCAGAGACTGATGAAGAGGCAGCAATTGCCATTTTGTTAAAATAAACTTAAGGGTAAGTAATCTATCTTACCTCAAAGGAATATGCTTTTCCAAGCCCATCTCCTGCTCCTGTGACCACTGGAGAAAATGAAACAAAGAATAAGGATTGCATTTATAGCTTTGCTTTTATTTGCTCTTTCTTGAATTCTCTAATCTTCATCATTTGTGTTTCTTGAACATTGCAACCTAAATGCTTCTACTAAAGGAGAGAATCAATCTTTTAAAAAAATTATTTTGTCGTGACCTTTTAATTTTTTTGTTACTTCATTTAGCACTTTTTGTCTTCAAAGCAAATCCCTCCTTACTGTAACCTGTCTGATGCAGTTGACAGTTATTACTCTCATTTTCAATGAAGTCAACAACAAGCAACAAGTCAACCACCTAAGCAACAATTGTCTCAGCAACAGGTCAATTGCCTAAGAGGTGGCATCTTCCATATACACATTTTGACAAGTTCTGCTTTGCAAGTTTGTCACTCATATGATGGTGACAGAATGGTAGGAGATAAGGACTAACTGGGTGATTAAAGCTGATATAACACTTTCTCACACAAGAAATCTGTCTGTAAGGAAACATCATGGCAAATTTACCACTATCTATAAAAAGCTGTTCCTTCAGAGCTGTCCTGCTCAGTTTACCTTTGTATTCAGTGTTGCTGGGAAAGTAAGCAAGCTTTGGCATTTTTAAAGCATCATGAATTTCAAATGTTACACAAATACCAAAGAGGAACTACAGAAAGAAAATCCTCATCAACTTAGAAATAAATAACTTAAAGAGGAAAGCACCAAAGCAATTCCAAGCTAACCCTGGCAAATTTTCAGAGCAAAATGGAAAATTATTCAATATTGAAAAAGCGTGGATTAAGGACTTCTAAATTGCAAGAGATGCTGGGGAAGGAAGGTGATTTTGAATGGTTAGGTTTGCTGACAACAGAAGAGCAATTACTCTCTCATTTCAGAGAAAAGAGACCCCCTCAGTGAAGCAGAAGTGGATCTTTAGTTTTCTAGAAGACCTGCAGAGGAAAAACAAGCGTCTGTTGGGAAACAAGCTTCCACCTGCCAACTTTAATTTTCATGATTCTCGGGATCTCATGTGCTACATGATACAGCAAATCATGCAAGCCTTATGAATTTTACAGGGCCCCCTAAGACATTATGTTTATAAAAAGGACAGAGCATAAAAGGTCCACTGAAGGAAACAAGTTTCCCAACCTCCAGTGGAAACAAGGATTTTTCACAGAAAGTTCCCCACGCTGCTACTCACCTCATGCACAGAATGGAGGTCCTTGCCTCACTTAAATCAAAACAAGACCTACATATTGCTTCAGAAGCAGCTGGTATTCAGGCATGTCTTTTGCACAGGGGTGGATTTCATTTCTTATTAATCCACTGTGAGATATGCTTATTAAACACGTATTCAATCCAGTCAGATCAAGTCTTTAAGCAGGGAGAAGGAACGAAGCACAAGCATACTGTTTGGGTCACTTCTTAACAAGATGCCACCATCAGTGACATCTGTAGCCCAGAAACTGTAGTATCTGTTCATTCTTGTTTCATACTGATAATCTAACAAGCCTACGAAAAACATCAATGATCAGTAGGAAGAAGAAGGTGTTTATTAAACATCTCTGTTATTTTATGAGAATGTGTAGTATCTTTTAAAAAGTACTGCCAAGTTGCAGCCTTTGAAGTTTTTAGGCTAGAGTAGATTTGGCTGGTTAACGGTACCATTAAGGATAGGTCACCAGTTCAGAAAAAACACAACAGAGCAATGTTACCGGGAACAAAGAAAAGTTGCTTTGAAAAGTGGAGACCATATGCTAGACATAAACTAGTTGCTTCACATATCAGGAAACTGAGGATATAGACAATGCTATTAAAACTAAAGCATTTGCAGTAGAGAAAAAAACATCAGAGGTGGGAATGGGGAGAGAATTCACATCTACATACCAGGTGTGTGAACTATTACCAGTTTGACTATTTTTCTATTTTCCCCAAGTATGCAAAAACTTCAGGATTATAAAACCACCATTACTAGGGAAAACAAAATGAAATTAAACAAACCTAGTGGACCTTTCCACACCTAGTGGAAACTGTGTTTTGTTCTGAAGGGACAGGGTAAGGAAATGCAAGGAAAACCACTCCCAATTAGTCATGTAACAATCCACTACTCCATTACAAGAAGAAGAAGGTGAAGAAGTTTCCTTTACCTGCCCATTCTCCCAGCGACCGAAAGAAAGTCTCAGGCAAAGCACTCCAGATATGTGGGAAAATGTATTTCATAAATCTGATGCATTTTACCAGAGCACAGAAACAGATCAGACCCCCAATAAGAGTGAGTAGCTGGTGCTGGAATGCTTCCATGGTGAGCGAAGGCAGTGAGCGAGTATGAATCAGCTGCTCCCTCCCCGGGAAAAGCCTCTTTCCAGCACACGGCTAGTCTCTGAGCACAGGCAGAGAAGTAAGAAGTCTAATCAAATCACGTGATTTTCTTTTTCCAAGGAACGTCGAGGGTTTAGATTAGAAAAACATCTCTACATTATACCTAGATTTGTAAGCTACTGAAAAAATCCAAACCATACAACAATTTCTGGTGCTTGCTTTAAAGGAAAGGTTTCACTCCTTTTCTGGAAACTACTCAAGAACAAAAAGAAAAAAAAAGAATTCTATTGCATTGTTTAGGATTCATACAGACTAAAGATAGGTCTAAATCAAAATCCTGGATAACAATACTCCAAACCTCGGGGATAACACACATCAGCACTAATTCTTACGGTGCTGAAGAGTTAAACTCTAGCCCAGATACCTCCAGGGCAAGTTCACACCAAACTTGTGCAGAGGCCAGGAAAACAGATTTATCTACAGCTGCAAAGACAAAACAATGAAAGTTTACTAAAGTCACCTAAGTAATTCTATACAGAGAAAGCAATATTACATATATATAACCTCTGAAAAGAGGTTAATATCATTACACCTGTTTTACAAATGGTGTGATTCTGGCATGAACAAGAGCAGTAATCTATTAACAGGACTTTCAGCTTTTCTGAACAAAGTATGTTTGAACTAGTATTAAAGTTGAGGACATGTATGAAAACCTTATGGGGAAAACATGCTTACAGGAACAGTATCTCACTGCAAGACAAAGATGAAATCAAGGAAATTCAGACTTCAAGTGATTAAAAAAAATTTAAAAAGTTAACATACGGAATTTCTCAGGGAAGGCACAAAAACAACCTTCACTCTTCTTCATTGTGGCAATTTGAAACATTCATTTTTCAAAGATCAGTTTAAACTGGAGAAGAGGAACACTGATGCTTACACATACACTTAGGACAAAATAAAATTCTTCTACATATTTTAAGGATACTCTTCCACAGTTAACATAAATCATTGTTAAAATTTAACCTAAACCTGACACCCAGAAATCTCCAACTGAAGAACAGCAATATATATCAAGTGTCATGTTACTGACACCTTCAGCTAGAAAACAATATGCCAACGTATTACAGAGTACAGATGATGTCTGAATCACAAGGAATGTAACACTAACTCTATCTGTAACAAGAATATATAAAAATCACCACCATCTCAGCTTAACAACCCAGTTTTCTCACGCATAAGCTCTCTTAAAATTTCAGTGTAATTACTGTTTTCCATTCCATAATGCCTGTTGTTTTACCCTGTAAGTAAAGCAGATCAACAAAGATCTGAATATTAAACTTCAAAAAATATTTATGTACAACCACAAATCCCCCAAAGCATTACTTGGTATTCAAGGAATATTTTAGATTTGAACAAGTAGCACTGTGTTCTTCATATGCAACAACAATGCTGAATACCTCCTTTAAATGAAAAAGAAACAAAAATATTTTCTTTTCCGGAGACTGGTAATGAGTCTGAGATTTGCTTATAGTACCTCATGGGCCTAATATTTGTAAATCAGGCCAAGATACTGAAAGGAAAAATAACAAATTCTTACAAATGTGAAGAATTTTTCATCCAGCTCAGTCCAAGTTGTTTTCCTGAGGTATTGCTTCTGACACTCACAAGAATCATTGTGAGAACCTTACACATTGCATGGGTAGAAAGCTTCTTTGGGTGACCACTGTACCTTTTCACTCCTAATCTCATTCCATTACAGCTAGCCCTCTGCTACGCAATCCCTATAAAATTAAGAGTATGAACAGACAAACATGCAGTACAATACTCCTTTTCACTACAGCTACTGTTTTTAAGTTTCTTTATATGTTCCCTTGTAAATACAGCTTGCCACATGTAGAACTTTAAAAGTTTTAAAAATATTGGACTGACTTCTGCAAATCAAGTAGCTGTAGCTAGCAGCAAGTATCCACAAGATGCATCTGTGAGGGAATGTGACTTTCAGAAGTCAATCCAGTATCTCTTAAAACTAGCCTACTTAACAATTCTTTCACATATGTATTCTGAAGAGTAGTATTTTCTCTAACAATTGTTACCACTTCTCAAAAAGAAAGGAAAGAAAATAAAGCTTCACGCAGCAAGTAAGTCATCTAGTTTTACAACTGGTTTAGCATTTCATGAAGCTAACATGAAATCTGTAGAAAAGGAAAGTCAGGACTATCTACAGATGTATCCTAAATCAGTTTTAAATTACTACTTCATTAACTGAGAGACACAGTTACTAAGATTCTGAATGAAAGAGCCATTTCCATAATTGCCTAAATTCTAATGTGAGCATTCTGCCTGGTTGAGCACATATTCCCACAGTTTCAACTAGTAAATTTACTGGAATCAATATTATCTCCACAGCTACAGAAGAAAGTAGTAAGAGACTGATGCTGAGTTGCTTTGTGAAAGGATGCAAGCACTTGCAAGTTCTTCTAGATAATACCTATTTTTGCTTACTCTTAAATTTATATTTTAAATGATTCTGAGTAATGCAGAGACTTTGGGAATCAGGTGAGAAGTCTGAAGAGCTTCAAAAACATGACATGAACAATGAATTAAATAAAATCACTTCCACTACGGTACAGAATGAGCTAATGAAACCACTTCAAGTACAGTATAGCAGTTGAACATATAGAAAGCAAATATTTGTGCTATCCGTGTGTGCTTAAAAGCATTTTATGTGTCCATCCACATAAAAACCCCAAAAACTTGTTAAAACTATAATCTGCATCTCTTTATTTATAAAAGATACAGCAAAAT
This sequence comes from Rissa tridactyla, assembly GCF_028500815.1. Taxonomy (NCBI): domain Eukaryota; kingdom Metazoa; phylum Chordata; class Aves; order Charadriiformes; family Laridae; genus Rissa; species Rissa tridactyla. The sequence continues at coordinate 41,624,436 of NC_071497.1, read as the reverse complement.
ATTAATGAATTAAATGTACACAGTAGCTGGTCCTTTGTGGGAACTAAATATTATTTAGTGGGTGCCATTATGTGTCCATTTGTATTGCAATCAAATGGCTTTCATAACCTTTTCATAATTAATGAAAACCTTCCAATGACTTGTCCCACTGTAGAGAGATGAGGTTCAATAATTACGATTCTGGAGGTAGAGATGATCTTGAGAAAGAGGAATCCTACAAAAGAATACACTCAAAAATATTGAAGGCTTTCTAAGGATAAAAAAATATTTAAAAACAGATCTCTCTAAAATATTTTCAGCAACCCCTTCCCTTTCCAGCTCTTCAACAGGTAGAAAATGGAAGTCACACCTCTTAGCCAACTGTGAGAATGGATAGCCCAGACTTCTGTTTCCACTTTGACTGTGCCCTTAAATTCCACTTCTACTATCTGCAGTCACTCATCCTCTTGCCATTCAAATCCACGCAGGCAGTCGGCAGCCCAGTCATTCCCTGAAGCTTCTGGTATGAGCTACTCACATGTTTCCTAGCTCTAATCCAGTCTGGTCATTCACATGTTACACGCAGAGTAATGCTTTACAGATTTAGTTATATTTTAATTCAAGTAGGGATAAAACAAGTCATTAGATCACCCTGGTTCCATGTCATGATCTTCCAAAATCTTCTTTTGATTATTTTAAAAAATCTTGGCTCTTGCTTGCAGGGAGTTGAAATCTTCAAGAAGATTAATTACTCTGACTTCCTCCAGTGACACAATGCTTCTATGGTGCTTTCAAAGATTAATGCTATATCCTCAGAGACACAGGTAAGCATTATCAACTGTATTTGCAGAGAAGGAAATCAGGATACAGAGTGGTGCTATTATTGTCCCAGATGATAACCCAAACAATCAGATGCCAGACCTTTTTTTTTTAAACCACTGGACCAGCCTTGCCCACTGTAGCAATCCCTTAGGCTTCTTGTGATTCCCTATTTTGAATTTTAAGCACAAACTAGTACCAGACAAGCTTTCACTGCACATGTAAGACACAGCAAGACAGCGATCCTTTCTCCTCATTTAAAAACAAGTTAGTCTTCCATGTATCAATCAATCCATATATCAATCAAACTGCTCTTCTGGTTCATATACACTAGCATCGCTTCTCTGCAGCATTAAAAGGTAATTGTAGACAAAACATCAGAGGAGGAGACTGTGATATAAAAAGACAAATGTACCTAAACAAAAATATTTACCTTTGTTACCTCTCCTAATTACCTGTTTGGTACTGGCTCACACGCACAAAAAATCTTTTTAAATATTAGAAAATGTTCTCTCAATTTCCTCTCCCCTTGATCTTGCAGCAAAGTTATGAGATTTCACTTCTAACAGTGACAATTACAGCAGAACACCATGATGTTATTGATGGATGAGGAAAAGACTGACAGAGAATGTCTACACAATGCATACCGAACACACTAGGCCATATCCTGAATTCTTCAGTCAGCACTTACACAGGGAACAGTCTTGGGGCTTATCTCCTCTTTGCCCCATACGTTCCACAGTCACTTACACAAGAGCAAATGCGTATGTGAACTCATTCTGAATCACTAGCGTCTTTCACCTCTTCACTGATGTCAAAGATTGCATATGGCGTAAGGCAATGGTGAATCAAGCCTCATGATCTTTACAGGCAGTTTTGCCTCAGAGAGCACTGGCAGACACTGAAACAGAACAAATAGCACCAAAGTACAGGTAAATGAAGAAATTTACAACTTGAGATTTGTGTGGCATTCCTTCCTAAAAATTATGTCATGGTGTAAAATTAAACTTGCCCACATATAAAAAACATGGTGTACAAGAAAATTTCTGAACCAATGAGTTCTGTGCGCATCTGTGGCAATTGAGGTAGATTTTTTTTCTTATTCCAAATACGTTCCAGCATATACTTATTTAAGTTCTCAGCAACGCTAAACAAAGGTGTATCTTCGGTCTCTTTCAAGGCAGGCCTTTTGGCTAACTCTTTGACTCAGGAAGTGTGTTCTCTTCATCACCATGTTGCATAGGCTTGCTGTTTCCTCTTAATGTTAAAAATGAGTATCTCAATCCTCCTGCCATACTAAAGAAAAGAGAATGAATAGAGGTGTCAGAGATACCTGATGTTGTATACACCATTCTATAGGTAAATAGCATAAATATAGCATAAATTAGGAGTGCCTCAGAGCTACGTAAGCCATCTGAGAAACGAGCCCTGAGAAGACAAAGATCAATTATCAGTTGCTCCAACAGATTCATACAAACAGATGTAACAGTTCATCCAAACATACAAGAAGTAAGAACTCACAAGTCATAACTCATATTCAACAGGCACAACTCATTCAGTCAGTGTTCTCACTTCCCACATCACTTGGCTTTTACTTGGAAGCCTCACAGCTCAGAACTGCTGCTTGTGAAAAAAGAATGAACTTCAACCCTACATAATTAAACTGCAGACATGTTTCCATAGTTAAGATCTTACCATAGTAACATTCAGTATTTGAAAACAGACATGAAAAGACATCACTAATTGTAATGAACTTTACATCCTGAGGCAGTGCGTTCTCAGACCAGTAGTTTCAAAACTGCATCAACGAAGTGGACCAAACCAAAAAAAAACATAAAACTATATCTCACTGAGAAATCTTCAGCTTTAACAAATAAAAGCTATTCAAGTTCTACTCACCAAATGTTTAGCCCTATAAAGTTTAACACAGAGAATATGTAATCTCCACCAATCAACATTCCAATGTAAGCAATGGATATATTCTGAAAGGAAACAAAAGCCATGTATTTATTGAAGTCAGTTTTCATTTCCAAGAATATAAATTATATCAATTAATTTACTTTTCTAAGGAAATAGCTATACTCTGTTGCTGGCCACTCTAAAAATCAGTGTTTAAATTAGTTTCACAGGATGTCAGCCTTATGGATAATGGAACAGCAAAATAGAATAATATAATAACTACGTTTTCTAATGAATAACTCTCTGGGGAAAAAAAAAAAGTAAAAAAAAAAAAACAACAAACTATTTTATGTTAGGTAAAATGGAATTACGGCCACCCTCTGAAAATGTACTTTGTTTTAATCTTTGGAAGGCTGATTTCAAATCCTATTTCTTAAGAGCAGGTTTTGGATTCCCAAGTATAAAAATTATGCTTTAAAGTTACAATAAAAGCTCTTTACTATTGCTTTACTATTGCTCCTTACTTTGCCAACTAAATGTGCATTGAAAGCACTTGGCTGAAGTTCAAGGCAGGCACGGTTTAAAGCTAAAGATTCTAACCCTCACCCCACCCCCATCAAGTTTTGGGAAAACTGTCCCCTATAGACAGAATGAAAGCTATACAACTGTGTGATCATTTTACCAACACTTTGTTGGTTTCAAATGTTTTAGCAGTTAGCCTGGATGATTACATCATTTCTACCAATTTCTGCTGGGGACTTCTGCATCATAAAGTGCTTCTCAACTTTAAAGTTGTTCAGAATGTCTCAAAGACTAATCATTACTCAGAAAATAGAACTAGTGTTGCTCTGTCTTAATGGTTCAATGCAGACATATAAAATTTAAAAGACTGCTTTCCGGACCACAGAATGAAAACTACTAGATTAATCATCTTGCCAGCTTTCAAAAAAAAAAAAAAACTGTCGAAAGAGAAGTACCATCTTCTTTTTGCTGATTTTGCTGTGCTGGAGGTATCGTTTTCCTTAGTCATCCATGAAAGGGAGCACCCTCAGGACTGTTATTCCTGTGCCTAAACTAGTTTGGATTCTGATAGTTTTTTGGCCCACAACTGCACAAATTTCAACTCTTGCTAAAACTCTCACAGCTTACAGCTCCATGTTTCTCTCCAAACTGGCCTACAAAAAGGTGCTTTGCAGTCAGTGATCTTACTGCTTCAGACATGCTGGCCTTATGAACACAAAGGAAGTTGCACTGGTTTAAAATTAAACTGAGATAGAGAAAACAGACTGTAAGGACACCAAGTTCAGTTTTTAAGACAGACATGTTTTGGTGTTGATCAAATTGACCAGAATTTATACAAACCAAAACGAAAGAGTCCATTCAGCTCAAACACAAGTTCTCACAGACACCGAAGCAGTTGACCATAAAGCAATAAACTTCATACTACAGCTTAGCCATTATCCTGTATCTATGAATGCCCTATTAATTAGCAGCAATAGAAACTAGCTCAGCCCAAAGTGAAAGTGGGTTAGTCTGTATCAGTTTGCAATGGATCTGCACCAGGCTACCTTGACTAACCCACAACAACTTGAACAGAGAAGCAGGTTAAATGTACATCTTTTAATTAAAGTGGTTCAAGTTTCTCATGTAAGAAAAATAAAAATAAACCAATCCATTGCTTTCTAGAATATACCTAAGCTTCAATGGAAGAAAACAAGGTCACTTCGTTTTGTGGATCTGTCAAATGTACAGCACAAGCAGTGTCTCAGTATCTGCCCTCATTTCACGTTTCCAGCTCCAAGTATAATAAGGATCATTGCTGAGTAAATGCTCTTCCCTGTCTATTTGAGTATTCTCATTTCCCTCTTCTCCGTAACTCACCTTGATGGCACCAACAACTGTCGTTGTAAGCGCAGAATTGTAATGACTGCACAGGACAGTAGAATACATCAAGAGAAACCTATATAAAGCAAAGGAGGAAATTTTATAAATTCCTTCCAGGGAGCTCAGAAGTGTAGCAACACTTTGAAATGTTAAATATTTTCTGGATCAGTATTTTGCTGGGATCTTCGATCCTACCTGTTCCAAACCCTAAAAAAAGATTCTGTGGATCTGTATTTTAAGTTAATGATGTGCATATAGACAGTACTCAAATACACATTAAAATGTGCTGCTTGAGCTCTAGCAGAGTCATCCCTATTTTCTGTGCTTCTTAAATGTCAGTATTTGAAGCTAGTTTGACCCCTTGGTTGGTGACGTGTGAAAGCGCAGAACAGGATCCAACTGACTTTTTTATTCTTGCTTTGACTCTGCAGTTTCAAGAGGAACAAAGCACTGTTTCATTACTTCTGAGTCTCTCATACTTTTCCAGGTACTTTAAAGAACAAATGCACTGAAACAGTTCCTATACTAAAGGGCTTACATTCTATTAACTGCAAAGAAGTTAGATAATCAGAACAGAAGGCTGTCAGAGACATACTGAGTACAGAAAGCAAAAAGCTAATGTCGTGTTGTTGACCACTGTACTGTGAGGTCAACAACACAGATAGTACTGAAACAGTTACACTATTAGAAATAATTAAAAGACAGGAGAGAAGCCTTGAGGGAAATATATTTTCTTTGAATATTAACATAACTTATTAGTGAGCCTTACATTTGAGATTTGCAATTTGAAACACTGTCATTACACATTTTATTGCCCTGTGTCCTTACCCCAACACGCAGGAAACAATAAATTGGAAGACAAATAAAATATTTGTCCAGTGCTGGAAATGTGTTGCCTATTAAAAAAAAAAAGGGAGAGAGCAAGAATTATGTGCTATATAATCACCTGTAAACAGATATAAAATGTAGTTAAAATGAAAATGTGTAAAATCACAAGATACATTTAATTCATACTATAATTACAAAACATTTATATTACTACTGGAAACAGCTTCATGCGTTTAACTTCAGAGACAGGATGACAGCACCCATGACACCTAGACTCATTCTCGTAACATGTATAGCAGTGCAGATACAAAACTGCACACTACAAGCAATGAATATAAATACGATATGGAGAATTTGTGGTTTTATATTTATTGATACAGATACCGATACGTGATTAATATTATATAATAAATAGTGTTGATATCAGACAGAGAGAAAAAGCAAATAAATAAATACTCTCCCTCATATCTATTTCATACCATGGATTCATTCATGAACAGCTTTCAAGCTCCAAGCCTGCATTTTTGAGCTCAAAAGTAGATTAAATAACCATTACTAAGGTCTCTCATCAATGAAGATCAATGGAAAGGCTAAATCATCACTTTGAAGTCTGCTTCTTAGTGATGGCAGCACAAAAACACACAGTGCCACACAACAGTCACTAAGAAACTTGTCACAGATTCTTTTCCATCTCTAGTAACTCAAGGATATGCATCATTTTAATCTGACTAGTTTAAAGTCACCTGTATCAGCACAAAACTCAGCAAAGGCTGAACACATCCCTGAAGAACAGGATAAAGGCTGTTAGTCCATGCTGAGCTGTGGCTAGCTGAGCCTCCACCACCTCGGGTAATAGATTAGATGGATGTCAGGCAGCTCTGCCCTGCTAGAATTCTGCTGCGTGCAACAACAAACTGCAAAGTATTACAGAGAGTCATTCCGGGGCTTCCTTTCTCTTCCACTGCATCATGCTTTCCTGTCCTCCTAGTCAGCCACCTGGTGAAGGAGAAGTGAATAACTGGGATACTCACAAACTGCAGTCTCTACAAGATGTGGTAGCTACTGCTCCAGAACTAGTCAGAGGAGCAGAAGCAATGTCCCTATCACATAGACATGGTACCGATATTTTGACTGGTGAAAGATACATGCTGTGCATTGTATGTGATGGATCAAGGCAAAAAGCTCCGCTATGGTAAAAGCAAACCAACTTCTATGGCCTGAAAATCTGCTAAATACAGCTGTATCTACAATGATTTCTTGCCTTTTCATCAGTATTTTTCCATTTTCTCTCTTTTTTCTTTGATAATCGCTGTGCATCACATTGACACTAGTTATCCACATCATTTAATGGGACTTTTAATATTAAATGACCAAGCCAATGCATATGCACAATAGGCACTATGCATTTCTCTCATATTCATTTATTCTTTTTGGGTAATTGAGCATTAATTTGTTTGTGACAAATTAACGTGGGCACAACACAGTCTCTATTTTTCCCATAGGATAAACCTAGCAACAAGGTAAACTTCCCTGTCCAGTTCTCCCAAAGTGCCTCCAGCCCTGTCTGCTGGGAAAGCAGTTGAAACCTTACAGCTATACAAATTTGGCCCCCGCTATGACTGCCAAGAAGGGCATCAGCTGCATTTTCCTAAACTGGCAGAAGGTCATGCTGGACTGATGTCACAAGAAGAGATTTCACAATAAGAGCTAACATAAATCCATCATTTTCAGGGAATAATAATTTTTCCACTTAAAGCAGACTTCTAAGAACACAATGACAAAATCATGTGAGTCCAGGGCACAACAACATACAACAAAGGACACTGGAATGATTTATGACACTCCCAAGCCCTGTAACAATTTTCAGTGGCAAATCTCAAACATTTCCAAAAAGGCATACAAACTGTCTAGACTCATTTTACTGTTAAGAAAAAGGCAACTCAGCAGGTTTGTGAGGGAGCCAGAAAAACACAAGCCTCCTGGTCTGATATTTTATATGCCAGGACATACTGCCTATAGTATTATACTGTATTATGATTAGCTATGGAGAGTCATGCTGTCGTTCTATGAAAATTTAAAATATAAGTTACTAACCTAGACTGAGACTAAACAGGAATCTGTTTTGTGCATCAGAATGAGAGAAGGCCTGGAAATTGTCTGTTTTCGGTAGTTGCAATCTCATTTTAGAGCATGTGGCAAATCACACAGTGCAGCTGGATTCCCAACTAATTGCTCTGGTTGAGAGTCCCGAGTCATACATTAGTTCTTAAACAAAGATTAATACAAGGGCTATCACAAAAACTCAGCTTCTCCTTAAAGTGAATAATTGCAAGTTCTTACCTGTGAAGGGCAAGTCCAAGTCACATATTTGAAGTACTGGTCACTAACACAGAGATAGGACTACCTCTTTGAAAATAAAAAAAAAAAACAAAACCAAAAAACCCACCCACCCCCCAGCTGAAGAAACGGAACACAATACCATTATCACTCTGAGATATGCAATATTGCTCCTTACCTGCTGTAAGTCTCCAGTAGAAAAGCTAATAATAACTGTTGGAATCACCATGAAACAAGCATTATAGAAAAGGACACCATATTTTCCCAACTCCTGTAAAAAATGAAACACGGTGTTTGGAATTACAAGCCATTTGGGAGAAAAATACTAAATATTACTCTGGCAACCCTTCTGACTTTATCATCAATGTTGTTCAATGATATCAATGACATTACTGAAATGTACTATGTGCACTTCAATTTAGTACATTTCAATTTAAAATACAAGCTTGTGATCGTTGGCTTCAATGTTTAGTACTGAGCTGAGTTTCCACTTCAGTCACACTGTCTGCACACTCAGTAGAATATTACTGCTCTGCTGTATCTTGAACAGTTTCCATACAACATCAGCTAGTCAGAAACTTCCCAAGGCACTGGTCCAGAACTGCTTTGTGTTAGACTCCCCATAAGTCTGCGCCTGGGCAAGGGATTACCCATTCCATCTACTGCAAATCAACCACGAAAGCATAGGGCAGTGTGGTTCCCTGGGGCCAGTGTAACAGGAAAATTAATGAATTCGGACTCCTAGATGGAGCATCTCTAATCACTGGTAACTGATGTAACCCCAAGCAACTTGAGGGATGCCGTATATCCTGTTGGTTAACTTGCTTGACAGAAAGGCAGAAGATTGGGGGAATGAAAAAGCAGCCTTCCCTTCCTCCAGATTAAGCCATGATACTTAGCAAATCTCTCCAGCTTATCTCTTGCTTTAAATGAAACTCCATACTTTACAGAAAACTGTGAGACCATTAACGTGCTGCTCATAAAGCAAAATACAGAGTCGGGATTCAATGTGACTCCTGAGATTATTAAAAGATACATATTTCCACTGTACAGGCTGAACCACAAAAGTCAGTGACAAAACCTCTATCCAGTGTCTCCAAGACTGCTCTTTGCTATGGGGTGGTATGTTTTTATGGCACTGTATTTGAAAAGCAGCCTGCTCAATGTTTACATAAAGTATAATGTATAATAGTATCGCATTTGGCATATCTGGGTTTGGTGTACACTTGCTTTTAGATAGCCAAAAAAGATAACAGTTATTGTGGTTATTGGCTCAAAGTGGACAGGTCTCTGTTCCTACCCACAAGCTCATTTTACATAAACCTCAATTCAAGTGTGTTTCTAGTCAAAAAGCCATCTTCCTTAGATATATATAATCAAGTTTACAGGTAAGCAATTTGCTTTTGGTTTAGATTTATTTTATTTTTTTAGACAAAACCAATGTTTTAAAGCCACTACAAACTCTGCCTAAAAGACTTGGGAGAAAATAAAATACACTGTTTATCTAAGCCTGGCCCGAGATACTAATAACACGTTTTTCCCAGGCTGTTCTGTATTAAGGAAGCATATATCACCTGAAATATGAAAGCAAATAAAACTACTTATTAGTTCATAACTGTATATTCATAAACTCATATAATAAGTAACCCACTGTTACCATACTGTCATAACATTAAATTCAACCTAATCACCCCACAGTTACCTTTGGATCAATTTTCTGCTTTGTGTAAACTCCATTTGCGGCTGTGAAGATATCATTTAGCAATACAAACATGTAGCCCTCCAGATTAAAAGACAGATCGGACCTGGGAAAGAAATATTATATTGTAAACAAGCAAAGAGTATACCATCCATTGAATTACCTAGAGAAATATCAGAGATGAGGAAATGCAAATTCAGAGAACTCCAGCAAGTCACAGGTTTGGCTTTAAGCCTTCTTTCTAAGTCAAAATACTTTACATTTCTCTAGTTACACGACCATCACAAATAAGTCATCAGAGAGTTCCCAGCACTCAGTGTGGAAGTGGCAGGAAATGTTCAGTTTTCATTCTGTGAAAAATTCCATCTGTCTCAATCCTGACGACCTGTCCAATTATTACTGAGTATACTTATCTATTTCTTTTAACACAAAAAGTAGCTAGGGAATAAAGTCCAACTACTTGCTTTTTGCAGTCAGACCAGACATATTGTCATACTTTCTGTTTCAACTAGTTACCTCATGCATATAGGGTAATTAATTTATTAGGACATGGCTCTATCTGAGTCACATCACATGGAAATTATTTACCTTTGTACGTAGCAAAGCCAAGAAACAAAAAACAACATCACATTTCCTGTTAAGTAAAGGAATATTCAAACAGAAAGAAAAGAGACTAGCATACAAGTGCTTTGTGAACTTAATCTCACATTTGAACTTCTTCAAAGTGATTAAAAAAATAGACATTGCCTAACTCAAAATAGTATTTGACAACCAAAAAATGAGTCCTTCTATCAAGGAAAAGAATGTATTTTTCTAAGATTATTAAAATACACTGATACTATGAAATGAAAGCAGCATTCCTTACATAGTTTTAACTGTTTCATTTGTGATCCTGCAAACATGGAAAACCTACGGGGGGGGAAAGAAGCACACAAATACTTCCAGCTGGAGTTAAATTTTTCCCTTTGTATTCCTGCACCTCTCTATGATATCAGTAGAGACATTTTCCAAATCAACTTAATCCGGAGCAACTGATCTCAACCTAGGTTTACTTGGCACTTTATAAGGAAAAAATCGTCCTGTGGTCCTTTCTCTCATAACATGACCTCGTATAACAAATGAAAACCTTACCCAGCTGCTATGAAAGCCCCAAGAATGATGGCAAATACGCTGACTATAATACTCAGTGGATATCGTTTCCTGTAGACAAAAATTAGATAGTTCACATTTTCATTATTTGAAGATGAGATTAAATGGCTATCTGCCTGAAAAGCTTCAAGCAATTAGTAATGACAGAACATTTAACAGGAAAGCACAGTCTTCATAACCTTACAGAAGCAATGTGATTGACCACGTGCCACGCTATCAGACCTTGTCCCTGAGAACAGAGATTAAAAAAGCATTGTAAGCAATCTGCTACTAGATAATTTTAAAAGATTAAAGGTTCAAAGTAACAGTGCTGGAACAAACTGTAATTTACTGTGTATTGGTATTCATAATGGATGTATTTCAGTGTCTTCCAGTAATCCAATAAAGGAAAATCACTACACATTTCTCATGTAGTTTTTGATCTCACATTTCCTTGGGAGGACGCTGTACAGCACACTATCTGGGCTATTTTTCAGATAGATACTTATTTTGAAGTCAAACTGAAACCTTGTACTCGAATAGGAAAGCAGGGAAGCTCATCATATTCTTCACTATGTCTACATCAGCACTGCCACAGAGCAGGGAAAAGCATACCATAAAACTATTCTGCTTCTCACACCTCAATTACTTTATTTAGAAATGTCTTTATTTAGAAATGTTTAGAATTTTTGCACCATACTGCAATGTGCCTTACAGACATTCCCCTCGTCATTCTCTCAGGCTAGTCTCCAGCTCTGAGCTGGCCTGTGAGAAAAGATCCATCAAAACAAATGTACGGTGCTCTTGGAGAAATCCCGTGTGTCAAAGGAGCATAGCTGTGGACCACTGTCCCAACAACAAAGCTGTATGCAGTCTCTAAATATATTAGGCTTTGATCATAATGACTCTCGACAGTAACAACCCAGACCTTCACTGCTTTTCAAATCCTGAGGCAAGCCAGTACAGACTCTCTGGAGTCCTTTCATTTTCAGCCCTAAGGAAATACACTGCGGCAGTCTGTATGAATACAGTATTCTGCTCTTATGCTTTCCTTAATTTAGGATGTTGTTTGGTTTCATACATGACATTGCTGCAGTCCAGCTGAGAACTGATGACAGCCTCTCTGACTCACATTTTTCTCACTTGTTTGCAGGAGTCCTCAGGCCAACAGGAGAAGACAGCAAGTTCTGCTTTCCCTGTGAGAACTTAAAACCAGAAAAGAATCCCGGAGCATCCTCAAATATGAATCACATTGATCAACTGCTGTTTCAGCCAAAAGGAGAGGACGGTCTACTTGGGGGCCTTCTGAAAAGCTTTTCCCCTGACCATCACTCTCATGTTGCCTGAGTTCAGCTTCAACAAGCTGCTTTTCCCCTTGTCACCTCACCTTAACCAAGCAGAAGCCATCTGGCTAGAACTATGATGGTGACAAAGTATAATGTATTTATATGCACGTTCGTCCAAGTCAGTACAACTGAAATTAGTGATCCCAAGCTGCAACAGCATGCACATCTTAATTTCTCATCTCAGAGGTATCTATAATTAAGGAGTTTTCTGATCTAACAGCACACTGGTAGATACCATTTTGTTTCATTAAACTGGTATGGTATTAGACTTGACCCAGAAAGCTACTCTACATAAGCAGACTGCCATGCTATCATCACTGTTTTGTGTCCTAAGGACCCATCTGTTTCAAGCAGTTTGCTGCTTAAGGGCCTCCAAGACAGGACACAAAACATAACTGCTAAAAGTGTCTAAGTTGTGCTCTCCTTACCTGACTCCTGCGCAACAGTCAAGAGAAGATGCTGTGTAAATGAGAGCAAGCTGAATTTTTTTTTCCTGTATTCACTAAATTGTATGCGTTTGTCTTCAAAAAATCTACTTAAGATCACTTTCTTTGCTTTTCTCTACTTGTCAATAAAAAGCACTCATTCTATATTCTCATGATATGCCACGCATTTGACATGATCTAAAATAAAGGTATCTTAAATGAAAAAAAAAAGGATCACCCAAGTATGATGATTTCCAGCAGTAAAGTAAGTGGAATGGTAAACTTCCTGAGTACTGTAAACATCGGCAAACTGTCAAAAAAAAAAAAAATCCAAGATAAACATCATTTTTATGTTCCAATTCTTATCTAATCTTACTAACCAGAGGATGAAACCATTTGTCCAGCAATAAGCAACGAAAACAAATTCCCAGCCACTTATCATGTATAAAAAGATGTCAGTCTGACACTAGAGGTAGATTAGATAACCAAATCACTGAAAAATAACAAGATTTGCCAGTTTGTAAAACAATGCAACTGACTACCTTTTAAAAGGTCCCTCTGCATCAGTCAAAATCGAGTATAAAAGCTATCTTCTACCCGCCATAGCCCTTATGAAATAATTCGTTCTGTAGAATTCATGGGCAGGGTAAGCAAAAATGATTTCTCTTGCAAACTTAAATGACACGCTATAAACCTATCTCTGAAAACACAGAACAGAAATAAAATACAAAACAAACATGCTTAGTAAATGAGCTGTACTTTCAAAAAGTCAAATAGATCCACAAGAAAAAATCAGAGAAAGTATAAGAAACATGAAAGGTGGTACCAGCTGCAACTACCAAACAAACAGCTACTTTTGAACAACATATTGTTGGCCTACACGAAGTAATGCAGTTGGAAATCTTTTTGATTAATTTGAGAAAACACTTGCATCTAACACTGGAAATCTGATAGCATGGCCGTACAGACCAATCAATCCTCTGCTTAAGGTAACTATTGGCAACTGCGTTAATAAATGATACAAATCCTAACACAGAGTTTAATCACTTTAAACAACAGACATTTTGAAGTTATGCATAGGATCACCTCCACCTTACAGACAACCCAAACAAGGTGGAAAGTTCGATAATGTAAACAAATGTCACATAATGTAACAAAACACAATGTAACACAATGTTAATGGTAGAAACACTGCAGCCATTCTTACTTTTCTGTTACAAAAATTAGTTATGAATAGTAAATCTGAAAGAGGTATGTCAGCCATACGAGGAAGAGATGGTGCACTTGTGTTTAAAACTACCTACTAAACTTTTTATTTTAAAATTACAGTTGGGGAAACAGGAAAGAAGAACCCATGAATCAAACTTTTACAGGATTGAAACCACTTTCATATTCACATTGGCTGAAGTGCGACTAGGGACAGTACTGCTGAAGTCCTTATGTCTGCCTGGTCAGTCACTTCAGTCGAACAACCTCTGAATGCATACAACACAGAGTTGCAAAATCAAGCGTCTAATATTGCTAGGCAAAGAAAATCAGTTCTATAAATAAAAAGAAATGTAAACAAATTAAAAGTAATACATGTTCTCTCACAGCTTATGTCTCAAAGTTATGAAATGCTGAAAACCTAAAAAATTCTCCACTTTGGTTTAGGTTACTACCAAATCCTTGGGAGCCTGGAATAACACACAAGAAACCACCACAATGGTAGTGATGAATCCTCTAATTCAGTGCAGCCGTTAGGCTTCTGCCCTCTTCTTCCACAGAAAATTTGGTCATTCAATCTATTATAGCAGGTCCTCTACATAACTTACACTTTTTTAGCACTAGCATGGAAGCAACTCTCATGAATCTACGCTTACGCGCATACAGGAGCCAGCAAGCAAGAAATCCCTTGGTGGTCAGCAGGGCTAGGCTGCTGTCACCACCCCACTGCACCATCATTTTTCCATCTTTTGGCGACTCCTAAATAATCTGCACCGACATCATGGTACAAGTCTTTCCCTTCTTCTTTCAAAAACGTCTTTCTTACAGCTTTCAAACACTCTGGTTAGGACACACAGGAAAAGCTGGACGCTTGGGTGTGAGGGGAAAGGGAAAGTACTTTCATTGTCACAGAGGAGTATTGTGATTTTCTGTCAATACAGGCCTGGCTAAGCCCCCCTTAAGAAACATACAACTTGTAACAGATCAAATGTTTGGGTAAGAATTTCATAATAGTATCAGGGGTTTAGACAGACCGACAGACATCATACGCATTTAAGTCCCTGTGCAATGCTCTTCTTTAGTGATTGATTATTTTTTACCCCCACAAAAGAAAAGGGTAAAGTCCAAAGAGCTTACTTATAACTTCCATTTACTGTACCTGAGTTTGCTGGTACTTGATAATCCACTTATGTGGTTTCCAACATAAATCAGAGGCAGAGGAAACAACTGCGATAAAATTAAAAGCACAACTCAGATTATTATGTTTTGAAGCATTGTTAGAAACTTTACTTGATAGAATTTGATAGGTGTAGTATCAGGAGCACTTTTAGCTAGGAAGAGGGTTTCTTCAAGGAAAAAAAGAAGTATATTGCAAACTGATCTGTAGCTCTCCTTCATGTGACCTTGCACAACCATAGCTTCACTGATTTCATCAGAAGAGTTGCAATCTACCTCTAATGGGACTCAGAATCTATTTACAGTAAACGTTAATCAGGTTTATTTTAATTACTGTAATCCTCAGATTAATACCCATTCTAACACTTGAATTTTAGGTATAAAAGTAATATTAATAACAGTGGCTAAATAAGCAAGAGAATAGGTGGAATAAAAGAATGAATAAATTGTAACTATGCTGTGCTTCTGTAGGTACTCCACATATACTAGTATGCCTGGAAGATACACCATTGTAGATCTACTGAACAAATTATGCTATGTGAGATACTAGAAAGGTAAGTATTTAGGGATAAATTAAACTTTACCTTTTTTCGCTTCTTGCATAATGAGACTGACTCACACAGAAACATATGGGCCCTAACACAATACAGAGAAACAATAACAGAACTTCAGAGGCTTAAGAAAATGTACAAGAATTCAGAGATCCCTACACAATATTCAGCTGCAGCTCAAAGCTGTTAATTCTCCCACTACAGAAAAGTTGCAGAAGATTAAAAGCAACCAAAGTAATCAATGGGAGCAAAGGTGGTGTGTACATCTAGTTCTATTCACTATCAGCCAAGTGGAGCCGAAATGCCAGAAAGACAAACCAGATCCTCTACCCTAACATGTGTAATATTTGCTGCTGTTCTGCCTACACACGCTTCAGTGCCTACACACTCTGTGTGTTGGAGGCTATGTCCTCTCAAAGCATTGTGTGCTGGCAAAGCATATAGAGGAGTGGGCTGCATTTTGTCTACGACAGAAATTCTGCATTTCTTTTACAGCAAAGACGAGAGGGGAGAAAAGTGCAGTAAAAGTTAACTTTTAAATGAAAGTAGCAGTAAAAGTAAACAGGACTATAATCAGGAGTGTAAGTAACCATAAATATTCAGACCGTCAACGTAAGTTTGCAAAAATTTTGTAATGCGCTATCTCTTCAGCAGACTTTTATTTAGAGAAATCTGATTCATTTCATTCATAGGATGAAAACAGAACTGACATTACATTCTCTGTCGTGTGGACTTGGTCTATTGTAAAGACAAAATTACAACATCCAGCACAACATCAGAGATCAGTGATATAGTTACTTAAAAAGAGTCAAGAATTCCACTAAAATAAACACTTTGCTACTTTAAAACTCTAGCTGAAAGCACAGCCCAGGAGTGATAAGCAATGACAATCTGGGTATCAAAGAAGGCAAAAGTTGTCAAAAGCATAAACAGTTGGTCAAAGGGTGCTTTAAAAAGTAAAGAAATCAACAATGAATAATCCAGCTAATTCACTGTGACTAGTAAAATGCAGCACTACAAGCAAGTTCTGGATGCTGCAGTGCCGACTTGCTCCCAGCACACTCAGGAAAGTCTTCCAAAGGATAGATATTAGGACAAAGAAAAGGGGTGCTGTATTTTTTTAATGCCTTTGCACTGATGTTAAAGTGAAGGTGACAGCAGAGACAGAGAGTAGTGGGACTGGAGGAGGTGGAGGGAAGAAACTTCTCGAGGTCTGAACAAGCTGTTTATATGCAGAACTCAAAACTGCACACTGGGAAACCTTTCTCTTTTATATTTTGGAAAAAATAAGCGTTGTCCATTTTGTAATTGATGCTACAGATATTCCTACAAGATTTTTACATGCAGAAATGCCAATGATTTCAACATGCATTTAGAATAAAGAGCATTCACCAATGGCTGTGAGACGTTTATAGTAAACCTCATACTGGTAGTAAGACAAGATTCTGCAATGAAGATGCTGGCCTGATCTTCAGTGGGCCATGGTACCTGAGCCCTGCAGCAGAGCTGGGAGCTAACTCCCTCTGTATCTCTGATCAGACACAGAACAATACCCTGCAACAAGCCATAAAAGCACAGGCTTATGCATCAAAGTAAAGCTCCAGCAACGTTGCACATGGATGCAAAAATCTAAAAGGATCATCACAGTTCCCAAACTGAGATACATAAAAGATCTTCTCATATTTCCTCTGTCCTGCCTCTTTAGACCATACACACTCCACACTTAAGGTCTCTACGATGGAGCCAGCCCCTACCTACAGTTGTTTTCAGTGAGCATTATTTTAGCCCCTCCTATGGAACGTGAATCTTGCTTTTGGAGTCAATAGTTGGTTGGGTTTTTGGTCTATCAGATATTCTTTCCCTGTTGTTTTATCACATGTCCCATTCAAATTTCCAAGCAGCCTTTCTCCCTTCCTGCTGTGATCAAAATTCTTTATTAAACACAGATCTCCCATTGATCCCAAAGGGAGCTGTATACATCCAGAAAAATACTTCAGGAATCTGAAAGAGTTCATCCAGCTGTATGAACGTACAGCACCCTTTCCTGTGCACTGCTAACAAAATGGCACCAGATTTCTCTGCAAACAAAAGGCCAGAATACTGCAGTGAAATTAAAATTAACAAATCCAATATTAAATGAAACAAAGATAGAAATATTCACATTTGACAAACAAATGCAAATTTTTTTTTGTTCTTCTATCTTGTCTCCATAAGAAAGAATGACACTATAAGAGGTAATAATTTCTTATTAATATCAGGACCTACATAATCCTTACCTTCACAGGTATACTTTTGTCAAAATCAGGGAAGTGCACAACCTTATTCAGTTTTGACACATACAGGATAAGTATAGTGGCTGCCATCTAAACAAAAACAAAAAACAAGAAGACACGTAAGAGCAAAATTGGAATGTGTGAATGAAAGAACTGCTTCAAAGACAAAATTTCCATGTGCATTTGACAAATGCTAGGTATTATGTACTTCTTTCAAAGAACAACACAGCACATAATAAACTGGAATAACGTAATTCTTACAATTTTTGCCAGACATTTATTTGAAAGTACAACATAGACCTATGCTTTACTATCTTGAGAAAATTCGTGACAACCTGTGAAACAATGCATGCTGAGAAGGAGCTGAGAACATAAATCAGGACATTATCCCAGAATAATCATGCTATTTTCACTCAGAGTGTTGTTTAGTGTGCGGAATCACTCTTACAGCTTTTTTGGTAATGTAAGACAGGGGTTGTGCATTGATCAGTCCATTGACAACATGATGAAGAAATAGTAAAGATACAGACAGAATAAAGAACATCTAAGCAATCACACACCATAAGAATTAATGCTGGCCCCAAGGAAGAAAAAGAAAGTTAAAATTTTCCTTATACAAAAATACAGTAATTGGCTATCTAGAAGATGAGGTGGAGTCATGTTCTGCAGACTAAAGCATTATACCATATTATATGCAGGAAAATCTTGCAACAATCAGTCAACAAAACAGGGAAATGCCATTCTTAGGTTATTCTTTGCAGTCTTAGGTTCTGCAAAGGAATAAAGCCATAGCATTGCCCTTAACATGAATTACTGCCACATTTTCTAGTCTTTGGCTTCCACTGAAACATGATGCGTGGCTCCTTGAGCGGTGGATGTGTGTCTCTTTCCCCCTCTCACATAGCAAAGATTTTACAAGACATTTTACTCTCTTCAGCACCAAACAGTAGAGATGTTAGCCTCACAGTACCCTGTTCTCACCTCTTCCCCACCACCCCGTAGCTTGTGACCTTGGCAGAAAGTAAATCCTCTCTTTTAAATGTATTTGCCTAAACAATCCTTGTTTCAAGGCTCCATCTTTCCCTGCCATCTCTCTGCAAAGTCACACGTCCTTTTTATGGACTGGGTACACAAACATTTGAACTTTTGTTTTTACTATGATGCCTACTAACAACAAAAATAACAAAAAAATATATTTCTGCTGCAGAACTGCAAATTGCGCACAGGCAAGTAAGGCAAAACAGAACAAAAACTGTGTGAGAGTCCTGCTGGAAAACTTCTGGGAAAGGGGGAAGAGATTTATGAGGAAACATGCAGTTTGCCTACAAATAGGGGCAGTATCTCTGCATATAATCCATAAATGTTCAAGGACTCTCATAGAATCTATGCACTTGCTAGAACAAATCTTGACAGTTTTGGAGGCCAGATCTCTCAGTTACTGAACTCTACAAGGGGAAACAAATGGCAATTCCAGTCCTTTACGTGACTCTTCCCAGCAAGAGTTTTGACTTTACCTGAAACTTCCTTGATCTCACTAAAACAAATCACTCTTCCTTACAGCGTATCTAATTCACAAGACAAGCAATACAGTATAACAGTTTTTCCCCTGTACAACAGACCTCTATGCTAACATGACTTTAACTTACAAAATAGTAAGTATATTTAGTATGCTTTACTTGTGAACATACCTGTCCAATTCCAAGAAACATCGGTGATGGGAAGCTGAAAAGCATAAACAGATACTTAATACTGAGGAAAGAAAAAGAAAAAAAAAAGAGGAAAAAGAAAAAAAAGAGTTTAAATTCAGCAACAAAATCAACAAGTGGACATGTGGATGACTGGTCTGTCTTTCACAAGACCTCAGGAACTGCTACACTTATTGGAGATCTAATATTTCTACAGAAAAACACAAGCTGCATCAAAATAATATAGCATATGCACAGTTCAACAATTCTAAATTGCTAACTGTTTTGCGGATATTTGTAAGTGAAGGTAACACACTTGGAGAACTCTAACAATGCATGATTTTTTGAGTGGCCTCACATATACAGTATACATCCTGAGATGGTATAGTAAGTTACATCTCTTGCACTTGCCCTAAGCTTATCTCCACTGCCCAAACACACTAGCAATATGTTTTTGTAAAAAGAAAGTACCTAGGGTAAATGTTGTAGAAACATTTATTGTCTGATAAAACAGCTAAATTCCTATCATACCGCTTCAGTTAGCTTTAGCTGAAAGCATGGAGAGTTGAATGTCAAGAAAGCAGAAACTTTAGCAGGACACCCGAAGAGCCTGAGTGCCTCCATTTTTACCCCTAAATCCACATCAAGTTATAAGCAGTAAGGGTGTGGCAGTAACTGCTAGTTCTCTGCATGCATAATGAAATACAAGCAAAGAAGTTACGATGGACGGCTGCTTTATGCCACAATCAGCAGTGTCAGGAGCCTCTCTGCCCAAAAGCTTTAGGTGTCAAGGAGCTCCCTGAATGTGACAGCTCCTGCTGCTTCCCAGGAGTCTCACAGCATTTTGCTGGACTGCCCTGTCAGGTCTGGTCACACACAAACCTGCATCCAGGGAATCTAAATAAAACCCATTTCTGTGCACATCTGCACTAACAAATGCTTAAGGCAGTTCCACGTCCTCAACAAGCTTTGTAATTTTCCATTTATCAAGGCTCCCTGAGGTTGTCGTTATTTATCGCAGAAACCACCAGGAAGTGCCATACTGCTACTTGGTGCGCTGTGAAATGTACATCTCAAATGAGCACCGCTGGGACAGGAACACAGTATTAGCAAAAGAAAGAAACGCTCTGAACCACAGCAGGAAGACCATAAGCACACTGGATTCATAACACAGATAGAGGGTTAGGAGCAGCCAGTAGTAAAAGAGATTCCGGCAAAAAGAGATATTACGGGGAAAAAAAAAAGAGTAGAAGAAACAGGACTTAATCATGTGACACATAAACTGTGTTTTGGTTTGTATTTACAGCTACACCACATAAATATGGAGACTTCACTCATCTGTACCACACAGATTTCTCCAGACATTTTTGATTTGCGGAGCCCTAAACATTCCCAGCAAGGCTGCAAGCTCTTTATACAAAATTTAGGCTAACTAATGGCATGCTGTCCTTGACTATCTCCTACTGATGTGCTAGATGTATGCCAGGGACTTACAGGGAGCTACAGACTGTATGATGAAAACCACTATAAACCAAAACCTCAGCTTGCCTCATGTATCATTTCTGGGAGATGTTCTATATACCTGTTATGCACTCAAATAACACTGAACATTAGAAAATAACAGCAAGTTTTGCTGTTTATTTTTTTTCCTTTGTTCTGTTTTGTTTTTTTTTTCTTTTTTTAGTTCATGAGGTAAAACACAGCAAAACCAGAGCAAACCTTTTAAGTAAAGAATACTGACAGTGAGAAGATCACCACTACAGGACAACAATTGCATATGGGATGGCCTATCGAGTCAAAGACATGGTTTTTCAGTGGTTTTATCATTAACAGATTTTCTGAGGTTTGCTTGCTGTTTCTGGCTACCTCAGAAAAGAAAGGGGCTCGCAGGAAGGTAACCTGACTGTTTGGCAGCAACAGTTAGGGGAAACGCTGTTTCCCTGAGGGGCCTGAGCTGGTGCAAGTGGCGAAACACCAGCCTGAATGCTGTGAATGACGACAGGCTTTCGAGGGAAAGACCATCACGCTTCAAAACCACGTCTGCACAGGACTCTGCCGCTGGGCAGTTTTGCAGAAGTGGTGCATACTGGGCATAAACGGGGTCTGGAACCAGAGGAACCGACCCCAGCCTCAGCACATTCCCCAACATCTCCGGTGCTAAAAGCGCCTGTGGCTGTGGGCCAGCTGACTGCCCGGGGCCAGAGCTGCACCGACACCCCGGGTTACGCTCAGGGTCATGAAAACGCTTCCCCGCCGGCTGAGTGCGGTGCGGCCCGGCTCGGCTTCGGGGACGAAGTGCTGCCTGCCCTCACCGGGAGAGGAGCGGCACCGCCGCCAGCCCGCGGGGATGGCCGGGCCGGGCCGGGCCGGGCCGGGCCGGGCCAGGGTCCGCCGCGGCCTACGGCCCGGCCTGCCCTCACCTGTAGGCGCTGAGCAGGGCCTTGTTGACCAGCACGATGAGGAAGGAGCAAGTCCCGTAGAAAAGAGCTGAGAGCACCCTGGGCAACGTCGAGGCCGCAGCGGCGCCCGCCGCCTCCCCCGCGGCCTGCCCAGCGCTCATGGCGGCGAGGAGCGGCGGCGGCGGGCAGGGCCCCACCGCCGGCTGCTGGAGGGCGGCCGGCCGGGCCGCCGCCGCCCCTCCTCCTCTCCCCCGGCCCGGCCCCGGGCGGCGGCGGCCGCAGGGCGCCCCCTGGCCGGGCGGTGTGCGGAGCCCGCGCACGGGGTCCCCGTCGAGGGGGGTTACCACAGCCGCGCCGCGCCGGGAGCGCAGCCGCCCGGCCCGGTCCGGCCCGGCCCCCGTTAGCGCCAGCCCCCCGCCGCCGCCGCCGCTCTGCGGGGACCGGCCGACAGGGAAGGTAGGCGGGGGTAGAAGTCCAGCGCGACGTGCCGGCCGCCGCCGCCGCTCCCGGGGGCGCCGCGCCAGCGGGGCCGGTCCCAGCGCTGAGCCGTGTGCCCTCCACCGCCGGGTGGCTTTAGTTCTCGAACGGGAGAGGAGTTGAAACCAGTTGAAACTCGGGGTGAAACCAGCCGGGCCCCGGCTGCAGCTCAGCATGGCCGCCACGGGCCCGCGCCCCCTGCCGCAGCACAGCGCACTTGGGCTTAGCTTCGCAGGAGCTCTCACAAGTCTGTCAAACTGTAAAAAAAAAACCAAAAAGCTGTAAAAATTTGCCTTGGGTGGTTAGCTTGTGTCAAATTTCAACAGACAGGGAAAATAAACAGCTTCGTGCTCTGCGGCGAGTCGGGCTGGTGGGGTTACAGCAGCATGGAAGAGCTCGAGTATTGAACAATTACCAAACAGCACACACTAAACGAGAAAGTTAAACCAAGTTTTTATTCAAAGCGTCTATTAAAATGACAGCACATCCACTTGTCTGCTGTTAAGTCATGCCAAACTACAACTTAATCTTTCAAAGTACTGAATACTTCAAGATCTCTTGTATGTAACCACTGCTTAATAAAACAAAAAGCAGTTTTCCGCATCTCAATTTTTTTAAGTTGGTATTTTATCCAAAACTTGTCATGACATGAAGCTGCTTCAGCTGTCTGAATTCTGTCTACAGCCAAGTACAATTCAGTGTACTTGTCATACTTGAAGAAATATTCTGTGACTTGCCTGATGCATTACTGCTGACTGAGGGAAAAAAATTAAAATCAATCCTAATGAAGTAAGTTACGACTCCAGTCTGCAACTGGCTAGTAATTACATAGTCTTGTGCGCTGTGAAATACTACTTGGGAGCAATTCTGAGTTATGACTCAGAAATACAACAGATTGTTGCTCAGGGCTCATTTTGGAATCAGACCATTTACATGCAGCCAGCTGAAATATTTAACTTACTTGACAAACTCCAAACATACACACACCAATTACCAGTTTTACATAGGCTACGAAGCCTACAACGATTAGTGTTTCTTATTTTTAAGCCTAAAAGACTTAAAACAGAAACCAATGACCCTGATGTCAGCTAAGTTTAGGAACTGAAGGCAAAAGTTTAACCGTATCACTGGTGCAAAATTATTTACATTCAATGAAAGTGATTTTTTTTAATTATTCAATTGCTCTTTAGTTAAGTGCATCAATACATGACTTAAACTGGGTTAATGAGATTTTCAACCACAACAAGTTATCAGTTATCAGAGAACAGAATCCAACAGTTGCAGATTCTGGTATAAAAATCACACTACTTTTCTGGAACAGCTGTATGCATCTGGTCAGTCTATATCAAGTGACTGATAAAATGATTTCTTCCTCTTGTTTAAGTGAGAGGGAAAGTGGCTTCCCTTCTCATCTGAATTTCCTGACCTTCAGTGAGAGGAAGGATTTAAAGCAAGCAGGTCAGTAAATACAAATTATTAATATCCCCTAAAGCAGTAGCTTAATGAAAAAAAAAACAACCAACAAAAAACACCACACAACAAAGAGTCCAATCTGAAAACAAACTTTCGTTAGCATATTAAGAATCTCTGGTTGCCTTCGAAGCAAAACACGGAAAAAGATCACCATGAGACATTGCTATTTGAAAGTATACAACATTCATGAACTGACAAGATACCCTGCTAAACGTTCCATATCAGCATCTGAGTACTAGGCAGCATTCTGTAACTTCACTTATTTGGGAAATACATGAAATCACACTCTTAACACACTTGCAACTATCTTTGGAAGCCTATTTTCTAGTTGTATATTGAATATTTTTCTGCAGTGTTTAATTGATAGCTGTGCTACAGTTAGTAAACACAAAATTGGCATGTTATCCTGAAATAAAGCAATAAGGTGGCTTTATGCACAGAAAATATGGAGGCTTCTATTTGCTAATAATCATATAAAAGCAATACTTTAAAACTTAGTGTTTGCTAATAGGAGATCTAGAATAGTTTACTACAAATCCATACCACCCTGTAAATACCCCCTTTATTAACAAAATCAAGTGCCAAATCACTACAGGGTCCAAAAATATCTGAAAAAAATATCACCAATTGTTTACCTTTGTCTAGACTTTGCAAGACTAATCATTTTCAGACAAACCCAACAATGTGCAAAAGTTCCCAGCATCACATGCTAGGAATAACAAGTGCTACCAAGAGATTCTGCTGAACTCAAATCAGAAAACAAAACAGCAAAGTCAAGCCTCATACCTCGAGCAGTCACAGTGAAGATCCTGAATGATCTTACAGTTTCCTGCATGAAGCAGTTTCATCCCCTCTATAAGCTGCAGTATCTAAGCTTTGCCTTCCGCCTCAGTGATAGTAGGTAAAGATATACTGACATTAGAAAAAGACGGTTTCATTGCTGCTTAACATTATCTTCAGACCTATCACTTAATATAAATTCACTTAAATAGTCAGATAAATACTTTCCTTTTTGTCAGCCTTCTTTGGCCACATGTACCATTCTGCTAATCACAAACACTTTGTTCAGAAAGTGCTTCCTGTGAAAACTGCTTCAAATAAATGAGTTAACCTTGCAAAATCTAGCTTCCCACAACACATAAATTTGTCAACCCTGCATTATGCAGTCCCATATTTACAAAATACTTAGAAACTTTACACCTGTCTTTTACCTTATGAAAAGTGCAATTCTCTTACCCCATGTTATGGGGCAACAACATTCTTCATAAATTCTACAGAATAGCAGCCTATGATAAGCAAATAAGGTGCTTAGCTTATGCCCAGGATCTAACTGGTTAAGTACCACCAGGAAGTACATTTTGTATATGGGCAGAATCTGCCCCAATCTACTGTTGAAGCGGTGCCACATCGAGGTTTGCAAGCTCAATGAGAGCCAGTGCGCCATGCATGCGTTCACGCTGTTCCTGGAGGCGGCTGCGGTGAGCAGCTGAATGAGCGCTGTTTTTCTTTTCACCATCCTCTTCATCAGACTGAAGGTACTCCATTGGGTCCTGCTGTTCCTGATCCGTTTTCTGGATTGTTTGAGTTTTCAAAGCAGGAGCACGCTGTTCTCTTGTCTCCCAGTACCTGCAAAATCAAATGTGGGGAATGCTTTTAAAATATATACAGCTGACTCAAACACCAACAATTCGAAGCTAGCAAAAAACCTCCCAAGTACTAGCTTGCATCGACTAAGCACTGCATTTGGCTTTATCTTTCAGCCCTTATATGGTAATATTTAAGCTGTCAGAAAACTCCTTTGTTCAGTATTTTAAGTGAACATGTGTGACAGATTTCTTCTCCAAATGGTATTCCCAGCAGGCATTTGTTCCCAGGCATACACAATTGTGCCCTCCCATACTGACGCAAATTCAGCAAGACTGTAGCACTAAGTAACAAAGTACTAGCAAGTGTTGGTCAAGCAAAGAGAAGCATTTAAGCAGAGGGGGAAAAAGGAAAAAAAAAAGATAAGAAAGTCTCCTAAGGAACTTTGTCTTGACCAGGAGTTTGCACTTCTTTAAGGAAAGGCAAGGCTGGGCTGAGGAAGAGCTCATTTTGGTTTGTTGGCTTTGCTTTTTTTTTTTTGCCCCTAAGAATAAAATGCTTTCTCAGACCACCCGTATAAGTATTTAGAGAAAGATGACACCATGAGGGAACTTACTTTGCTAGCCATTCAGCCACAGCTTTATTGTCAGCTGTCTGCTTCTTACTCAGCATGTCTGTGAGCTCTTCCCTCTTCAGTCGGGCGTATGGATGTTTGGGGCAATGACGGTTTGCATGCGTGAATCTGCTTAAACAGCCTTAAAAAACACAAAGTGACAATGAAAAACACGTTACGGAAAGCAGCCCACCAATGAGTAAGCACAACATCTGTGGGATGAAGATGCTGCTGAACCCAACCTTCCTCACTCACAAAACTCTATGTTTGGTTGAAAACAGCAAGCTCTAGTTGCAAGGTTCCTAACATGCCCCATCATCTTATACATTAGTATCAACTGACAGAATTACTGATAACCTGCTTACATAATAATGTATGCAATCCTTAGATACATATTTGCATGATTAATGCAGGTTCCATGTGGCTCCTCCCTTCCCTAGAAGCTCCTCCAAAATTAAAATCTGAAGCTTTTATGGATCTTGGCCACATGGACACGCATACATTTCCAGTACTTGACTGGCCCCCATTCTGAAAGCTGCAAATTGTTCTCTCACAGCTCACCATTCTCTGAGCAGACGAAAGGTTTCTCCCCTGTGTGGAGACGCTGGTGAGTTTTGAGCTGCCCACTCTGAACAAAGGCTTTCCCGCAATCTGGGTAGTCACACAAATAAGGCCTTTCACCTTAAAAATAATAACAGAACAGATTTATGAAAGCTGAACATAAAAGAAGAGTTACAGTATTCAGTGGTTGTCCCTGGGTTAGACTTACACAATCAAGCCCCCTCTTACCCACTTTAAAAAGCCCTCGTGTACCAAATAGCAGAGATCCACTTTTACCCCAAACCCAATCTTTACTTTGAAGTACATGCTCAACGCTATTGGATAATACAATTATTTCCAGAGAGGAAAAGAAAAAAAAGCCAAAACAAAAAAAAGCCAAAACAAAAAAAACCCCAACAAAACAAAAACCCCACAAATTATATTTTCTGACTTAAGCCTCTTGCACAGCACTACATAAACTCTGTCCCATGAAACTATGCACCTATGGAGCGAGAAATATATTAAGTGAAATGAAGAAATGGACATGTGATGTAATTTGAGTTGTTATCACATAAATTTTATCCTTAAGATAGCCCAAACTAGGGTAAAATAACTGAGGTCAATAGTATAGTAACATACAAAGTTGTAGAAATATCTCATTACGGAAGACTATTTGAGAAAAGTTGCAATGGATAAAATAAACACAGGTCACGAGAGAAACTTATTCTGGACTTAAGCCAAGAAAGTTTTCTTAGGCCAGTCATCAAGACTTCCCCGTGCAAACTGGAACAAGAACAGAAATGGCAGCTGTCTCCTCCCTTGAGAGGATCTGACTGTGTGCAACTACCCAAAGGCATGCCATGCCACTGCTCCTCAGGAAGGACAACAAAACAAGGGTGATGCCGACTTATTAAGTCAGAGGAATAACACCAGGGTAAGCTCTGCTTAGGTAAGTAGCTCATACAAGTTCAACACCTAATACAACCAAGTGAAATAAAAACATCTAGTGACCAAACAGCATGAGGAAACTGCTGTTTAGTATTAGAATTTAGATTAGTCTTAGTGACTTGAGTCAGAAAAAGAGACAGTGGGAGCCAAGGTTTTTCTGGGGTTTTGTTTGGTTGGTTTGGAGGTGCAGAGAAGAGTGTTGGTATTGTGAGCTACTGTAGGTCACACTTTATTGCAAATAGAGAGTCCTGCTGGAACACGAAGGAAAAAAAGAAACACCCAACATATTTGCTTGGTTTAAAAAGACAGCGTATCCTATTCAGCTGGGTATTGATGGAGTTGATCCTACATTTTAACTTAGTTGCAAGTTGACTTCTACATACAGTTCAGTAACTGAGCGTGACCCACCTCCACCCCAGAAAATGAATTCCAGGCAGTGGAAGAGACAACTGGATGGTGATTTTAACTCCCTTCTCAACATTTAGGCAACACTTCCAGGGCATTACACTGCTCAAATTACCAGCTGCTTTTTAAGTTACTGTCTCCTCTTACAGCTAAACTTCAATTACCATGTGAAAAGGTACACCAGCAAGAAGGAAACAAATCACAGAGAAGAGGCAATCAGAATAAAAAGTGCTACCACATACAGAGCACCAAGCTCAAGGAAAGCTCTGCCTTGTGCACAATAAGCCAGTGACAGCAGCAGATATTTACACAATTTGCCTACACTATTTATTGTAGCGCGCATTGCTGCCGCACTTCCCCATAACAAACCCGGTTACAAAGACTTTGATTGCACTAGAAAGCCTCGGAAGCACGATTAATTTACATTACAATAGAATAGTAGCAGGTGGAGTTCGTTGGGGATTTGGTGGGGTTTTTTGCGTCGCACGGTGTCCCTTTACTCACCGGTGTGAGTTCGTTTGTGGGCCTGAAGCGATTTCTCTCGCGGGAAGACCCTGTAGCAGACGTTGCAGCGGATGCTGCTGGAGGAGTGCACCCCTTCGTTAATCAGCTCCGGGACGGTGTCCGCTCTCGGCCGACCGCGCCGCAGCCTGTCCTGCGTTGAAATAACCGCCCAACTGAAACGGCGCACCTTTCCACCTCCGTGATTTAGCCAAAACCCACAACTTCACCCCCCGCAAGTGACTTTTGAAGCCAGTGGTGTGACGGAGGCCGTAACGTCGTCAGCGTCAGCAGGGTGGCCGTTAACCCAGCCGGGGGGTGTCGAGCCCGCACCCAGCGCGCTGCCGGCAGGTGCAGGGTTGGGTGGAGACGTCAGGCACAGACAGCGCTCTGACGTGTGCGCCGCGAAATGGGGAGGAACCGACAAAATAGAAGCCCAGCTTTTTTTTTTTGTTTTGCCTTTTTAAAAAAAATAAAAAAGCTTTAAACGGAAGGCGTGCAGGAGCCCCGCCGGGCCGTCCTGCCGGCGGCTCCCCGCCGCGCCCTCCTACCCCCGCACACCGGACGGTACCCGATCCCGCGCGCCGCTGCCGCCGGAAGTGACTTCACTTTAAATCTCCGGGCGGGGGAGCGGCGCGCGCTCACCCTTTAACTCCGCTGCCCGTCCCGCACCGGCCCCGCCGTCGCACTCACCTTCAGGTGCCGATGCCCGCCGCCGCCCAGGCTCCCCGCCTCCTCCTCGTCCCCGGTGGGGGCCCTGCCTGCTCCCGCGCGGGGCGGCGGGAGGCCCGAGAGGGCGGCGGTACCGCCGGGGCTGAGGGTCACGTTGTGGGCGTTCTCGCCCCAGCGCCAGGGGTAGACCATGAAGTCGCTGAAGCCGGGGCTGGTGGGGACGGGCAGGGCGGCCGCCGGCTCCTCGCGGGGCTTGATCGGGGTGGTCTTGATAACAGAAACCAGGATGCGCTTCGGGGAGTCCTGGCAAAAAATCACCGGGAGGCCCGGCGGCAGGCGCTCCGCCATCGCCCACCCCTCGGGGGCACCGGCGCGGGAACGGGGCTGAGGGCGCGGGGCCGCTCCGCGGCGGCTCAGCCCGGCTGTCCGTCCGAGCCCGCCTCCCGGGAGGGGGGTTTGCAGGGGCACGGAGGTCCCGCGGCCGCCACCCGTCGGCGCCCGGGCCCGCCTCAGCCGCTCATCGCCGGGGACGGCGGGTTCTCGGTGCCTCCCTCCCTCCGCGGCCAACCCCCAGCGGATCCGCAAAGTCAGCGGCGGCCCCCGGCCATAGCAAACGGCCGGGCGAAGCAGCCACCGTCTCCCCGCACCTTTCCGAAGCGGCGCCGGACCCCGCTGGCAGCCCCGGTCCCGGCGATGCCCGAGGAGGAGAAGGTCCCGGCGATGCCCGAGGAGGAGAAGGTGCCGCCGCGACCTCTCCGCGCCCACGGCTCGGGCCGAGCCCTAGATTTTCCCGCGTTACATTTCGCGCCTGGGCGTAACCAATCACCCAAACCGGCGCCAGCGTCACACAGTGGCCGTTCCCGCCGACCAACCGCTAGGCGGGCCGCGCCCCCAGGGGGCGGGGCCCAAGCGCGGCGCGGGCCTCGCCTCTGCCACCTTATTGGGCAACCGCCCGGCTCGCCGGCAGAATTCGAAACTGAGCGGGCTCGCGGGCCCCGCTGCGGCGCCCCTGCCTCGGGGGGGACGCTGATTGGCCCTCCGCGGCGCCCCTGCCTCGAGGGGAGGCGCGGATTGGTCCTCCGCCGCGCGGCGGGGGAAGGGAGGGAGGAGGAGGCGGGGCTGGCGCGCTCGGGACGGCTCAGCGCACGCCGACCGTGGTGGGGCCGCCCGGGCCAATCGCCTGGATGGGGCCAGGGCTTTTGCGGCGGCGGCGGCGGCGGACAAAAGCCCTTCGCCTGCCGCTGCGCTGCCCGTGGCTGAGGGTAGGGAGGGCTCTCTGTGAGGCGCCGCGCGGTGAAGGCGGCGCGCGCGGCCGTTAGGGCGGTTGCGGGCGGCGCGCGGCAGGACGCCGCTACTCCCCCCGCCCCCACCACCACCGTCCGCGGGCGTTGGCCGGCGGCGGCCCGGCCTGACGGGCGTCCTGCAGCCGTGTGGCTGGCCCGGCGGGCCTGCTGGCAGCGCCGCTGTGTTGCGGTGCTGGGCGGGAGATGTGCCACATAGCACAGACAAGTATGGTATCTGTGTTACTAAAATGGTACCTTAAAATGTAGATTTCCAGCCGACGTCCTTTGAAACGAGGGCCCGGTCAACTTCTGCGGCCTGTTGGTGCAAACGGCTGGACGCAGGGAGGCTGCAAGCCTGCTCGGGTGCTGGGCTGTCACGGCCACGGGAAATGGGGATTTGTGTTGGCCTTGCCTCATCTGTGTGACTTAAGAGGTCTGTGTGGCTGATCTGTGAAAAGTGTGGTGATAGCGAGGAATGATTTGGAAATACAGTGGCATACATTTGGCTTTAGCTGATAAAAATATTAAGCAGGTCAATATGTTCTGGTTTTAAGTCTGCAAGTAGCCACTGTGCCTTATTTACTGAATCCTTTGGAACTAAAAAGACTTTATCAGATACACCAATACTTCGTTGTTTGGGGGGGTTTTGCTGTTTTTCTGCATTTTTAAAAGCAGGAGCACATTGGCACTTGGTGTAGGCCTTTTGTGCTGAAGCTAACTAGTAGCATTACATTAACATGCTACTTTTGCCTCACTGTTTTGGCATCACAGTAAGTTTTACTGACTAGTTATAGGTTGTGAAATAAGTAACTCACATTTCTCACATTAATAGCTAAATTTTTAGATAAATACCAAGAGCACAGATGCTACCAAAGACAGGCCTCTGCTTTGTTTATAACAGCATGCTAACTAAAATGTTTGTTTCCTACTGACCTTACTGTGTGAGAAAATAGCTAATTACTGACCTTGTTAGTGTGTGAGAAAATAGTTAATCACTGAGTTGGTGTTACAGATAGCGATAATAAGGAGACAGACAGAAGTAGCTAATCACCAAGGACAGGAAAACAAGAAGTAGTTAATCACTTCAAGGTTCTTTTATGCATCAAGGATGTATTCCTGTATCAATTAGGACAGAGCTGTGGCTACTTCAAGGAACATCCTTATCATCTTCTAGACCTTGGTAAACTTTTACTGTGCTGAGATGACTCAATACCTTAAAAGGATAAGGTGAGGAAGGGTTTCCTTACCCAAATGATCGCTGAGACGCTCACGCTTGCAGAGATTTTTTTGCCGATGCAGCAAATACACATGTGCAAAAAGGCTATTTGGTCATCCTAATGAATATGTTAAGCCTAGATGGAGTTATGTATTAGGAAAGCAGAATTATTAGAATCTTTTGTGTATAAATAATGGGTGAATATTCCCAGTAAGGTGTGCTAGATTTGTGGGTTTTCCCCCTAGCACCCGACGTCGAATAAAGCAATATCTCCTCTCTAAACTACTTCTGGTTTTGAGAGCCTTTTTTTCGGGTAACAGAGAGAAGCCATGAAGCTGTGAAAACAGTGAAGATTTTTTTTCCATTTTCTGCTTTGTTCACTGCAGTTTGTGTATCTGCCTTGCAGGAGCATTAGCAACCATCACTGCTGACAGGAACAGGAAAGAGGAGGAAAGAGCAAATTTGCAGTGTGTAACTACTAACTAGGCTTCCTCTGGGTAATGGGAAACTCCTACCAGTTCTTCCAACATAGGGACTGTAGTACTGGACTTCTGTATTAAGTATCCATCCAGAGATAGGCAGCCCTTTCCTTATGAATTACAGTTCAGTTTGTCACAACTATCCTTTTAAACTAACTAAAAAATCCCCAATTTTTGCTTAGGTAAATTCTTGTTTCATGGAAGTAATAACTCAGTTTCTCAAACTCAATATGTCAAAGTCCTACCACTGCTATGCCAGATCAGGCTGTGCTTACCAGGCCAGAAAGAAAATACCACAGCCTGTACCTTCTGTTTCCAAAATGGGCAAACAGGTTTCCACGTGCTTAGATCTGACCCACTTAAAAAGCTTCATCCCTTAAAAATAACCTGTGGAAGAAAGTTCTGGTAAGAAAACAATATTGTACAAGAGTGGTAATACAGAAAGATGTGTTAAAATCGAACTGGGGAAAAAAAGTGGCTTGTGTTAAACTAATTGCATCCCAAAACCAAACTGTGACTACCTTCATAACTTCCCAAAACTACACAACTGATGCTTCAAGTAGTGCATGTAGCTGCTGAGGAACTCCAGTGACCAATGGAACTGATGTTACGATTTGGTACATAAAATTGTAGATAATGTGAATGGGGCAATGCATTGCAAGTAACTGGGTATCTCCATACCTACCTTATGCCACCTCAGTGTACCCATTAAATTTTGTAATGACATCGAAAGGCCTGCCAACAGATTAACTTTTTTACTTGGATCTCTTAAATCTTCCTAATGTCAAATCATAGATCTTTGTTAGGTGAGGCAGCACAAGAGAAGGAAGAGGCGAGCTGATGCCACTTCTGATACAACTGCTCTAACAATAGTGTTTCATGTAGTAACAACAATGACCAAAAAGACAGAAGTGGCCTCTCAGTCCAGATCCTGCTACGGGAAGAGGAAACACGCACACACAATGCGTGTGGCCTAAAGGCCTTAAAACACACTGCTTTTCAGTACATACAATCATATGTATTAAACTAATATCTCATGTAACATTATGTAAAAACAGTTTTAAAGTAATCATCTGAGCTATTGTACCTTAACAATATTTAATATGTTTGCTCTCGATAGTATTTTGGTGCTATGCTATTAGCTTTATGTAGAAAAGCATTAATATTTCAGTGTTAGTGTAGAAACAAGAAAAAAAGTTCTCTCTCAGAGGTAAAGGACCAAGATAATGAAACATTATACAACTTACAATCATATCAAATCCTACTTGTTATTACAACAAAGCATACCTTTTATTACACACAACATAATAAATAGTGAAAGGACAGGGAGCACAAATTCAATAGGAAACAAGGACTTACCCATCAGTAAGTTTTACTGACTAGTTATAGGTTGTGAAATAAGTAACTCACATTTCTCACATTAACAGCTAAATTTTGAGTTAAATATCAAGAGCACAGGCCTTGCTACCAAAGACAGGCCTCTGCTTTGTTTATAACAGTATGCTAACTAAAATGTTTGTTTCCTACTGACCTTACTGTGTGAGAAAATAGCTAATTACTGACCTCCTTAGTGTGTGAGAAAATAGTTGGTCACTGAGTTGATGTTACAATAGTGATAATGAGGAGACAGCCAGAAGTAGCTAATCACCAAGAATAGGATGACAAGTAGTAATTAATCACTTCAAGGTTCTTTTATGCATCAAGTATGTATTCCTATATCAAATGCTATATTTCTCAAACTGAAACAGAACACAAATGCATGATAAACAAAGAGGAAACAAGGTACTTTGTCTCTCTGAAGCATGCAGTATTTCTACTGATATTCCAAAGTTCAAACCAGAAAACTTTGAGACAGTGATGGCCTTTAGGTAGATAATAGCAAATACTTAACCACACTGCGAGTAACTTTAATGTATGTTGTAATATGCATTTACAGAATAACAGCAATAGTCATAGTATCTTTTATCTAAGTGTTTTTTACTATATTTCCCAAGTTTTGCTTTATATCAAATCAATATATCAAGACAACATTGCTTATATTAGTGGCTCACTTGAGGCCAGATACTGACTGTTCCGGAGGGATGGAAACAGAATGAGGTAAGCATGCCCAAAACAAAGATAAATTCCAGTCTCTTCCACTGAAGATGATCGAAGAACAGTAGTTACCATAAGCAGGTCCATCTTCGGTGATGTAGCTCTTTACTGCTCAGCTTAAAACTTTAAGTAGTCAATAGAGTTCAGTAGAATTACATTCCTGGGAAATGTACGTGATGGCTAGATCCGCCAAGTGACACAGTGTCACCCTCTCTGCCTGTTCGGGTGCCCTGCTCCAGAATGGGACCTTGCACCCTGCTCAACGTGGGTTGAGGATGTTTCTACTCCAGCCAGGGCAGATTTAGGCACTAGAGAATGAGTTTTGTGCCTGGGGATGAGAGAGTGGCTATAGGAAAGGTCAAGGGCAAGATGCGCCTTGCTAGTGATTAAATGCTTAGCTGTAAAGGTCGGAGGAACATCAGCCTCCACTGTCTTCTGTAATTAGGCAACTTTGCCCTTAAAAAAAAAAAAAAAGGCAGCAAGGGGTCTGTTGGTAAGGATGTGATATTCCATATCTGTACCTGCTTGGGAAGCTTGTCTAGGGCAGCCATTCTGTGCATGTGAAGAATCCACTTGCAGAGAGAACCTGGATGGAGGAGCATCTTTGTCAGGCAGCCCTCATCATGGCTGAAATAGATGAGTAGTCTGGTGTCAGAAAGGTTAGGTATCTGTGCCTCAGCACTGTAAATGTGAGATTCAGGCTCTGCGTGCAAATATGTGATCATATCAAATCCATCACTGTTACTTATCCAGTGTAAAAATCCAAGCAGAACGTTTGGTTTCATGTCAGCTGTAAAATTCAGGCTTTCTTTGTCCATCTCTTGTTTGTGTGAGTATGTAACTTGACAATCACACACTGTTTGCACATAGTGAAAAGCTGCAAATGAAGAGGTTACAGGTTGCTTTAATCTGCCATGCAAGATTAATGAGTTTAACCAGACACTTAATCAGTTTGGGGTTTGAAATCTATATTAGAGAAATTTTGTTTTGATTGATAATTCAGAGCATCAGAAAACTAAGAACTTTTTGTAAAGGCTTACATTCATTTTAGAAAGCAGAATTATGCAAAGACAAGATATAATCAGTGCTATTTTTGGCTGTCATTGTGGAATCTCTATGAGAAGTTATACTTTTTTTTGTCGCTTTTGAAACTTCATGAAAACAAAGCCAGATTCCACAAAACACAAATCTCTAATCTTACTGATGAAATATTTCTTAATTCCTCATATTTGTCCCTCTCCAAAGATACTATGACCTTCAAAATGCCCATTAAAGCTGCAAGCACAGTGTCTCTACAGTCAATAATGACACCCTTTTGTCTGCTACCTTTCATATATAGCATAAATTCAGGAGGCTTTGATTCAAGCTTGTAGAATGTTTAAAAAAAAAAAGTTTCAAAAATTTCAGAAAAGCTTTCTGGATACAGTCCTTTCTTGAGGAAATCTAGTGTGGATGCTGTGACTGATACCAAAAGTCTCTACAAAGGCCTGCACAAGATTTGGTGGTTTTTTGTTGATGTGTTGTGGTAGTGTGGTGGTGTCAATGTGTTTCTCCAGAACAGAGCAGAACAGAACAGAACAAAGTAGCTTTCCAATTCCTTCTTTTCACTGGAAATACATATAGTTTTGTCTTTCTACAAAATAAAGCAACTATTCAGAGGCAAGCACAGCTGATCTAAGTAAACATTTCTTATACAGTATTTTATTACTGTATCGTATTTATGGAAATATCTTCAGAAATTTCGGTTTTGTTTTCAGTTATGGCTAGCTGTTCTTTACAATTTAAGAACTGTGCAGAAATAATGATAAGATATTCTCTTTGCTGAGTTAGAATTTCCTGTGCTTCAATTTGAAGCGTGTCAGAGCCTAAGAGATCTGACTTGACTGCCAGGATTTTGTAAAGCTGTTTGTGAGCAGATAATCACCCTAACTTAGTTGCTGTCATTATTTCCATTGATGCAAAACTTTTGTGATGTGTTGAACAAGGATGAAGCTAGAAAGGGCACAGTCTAATGAAATTAGTTTTATTCTGTAGCAAGCATGCCCTGCGTAAGTGGGTCTATGTGAAAGCTAGGGGAGATGCATTCATTACGTTCAGGGCTTGGAGTAACGTGTAGAGGATGTGCCGTATTTTGTTTTATGATGTGTGCCTAGACCTACCTGCACTTCGACAGGGAGGGAGGAGATGGTTGTTTTGCTGCCAGCGATGTCCCTAATCTTGCCATTTGAAGCACAGCAGGGAGTCTGATCGAGTTTCAAGGTTCTGTACTAAGGAGAAGATTAATTTCAAAGCAAGGTGGGATGTGAACTGAAGTTATGTAACAAAGCGTTAGTTTCCCATGAATGATCAGGATGAAAACATAGCCTCATCACAGAAATAATGACTGCAGTTGTCGTTCTTTGGGCGATTGTGTCTGAAGGGCTGAGATTTTTACAGCATGTGTTTGAGGTTACTGTGGCTGATAAGAGGGGGCAGGGTGAGACACTGGCACAGGTTGCCCAGAGAGGTGGTGGAGGCCCCATCCCTGGAGACATTCAACGCCAGGCTTGATGAGGCTCTGAGCAATCTGGTCTAGTTAAAGATGTCCCTGCTTACTGCAGGGGGGTTGGACTAGATGACCTTTAAAGGTCCCTTCCAACCCAACACATTCTATGATTCTAGGTTTTGTCTGCAGAGTTGCCTGTCCCCTGTGAAGGAACTCTGTTGAGTCCCCAGGAGTGTTTGCACTGCTGGTTGTATTCATAAACCTCAGAGACAGTAAGTCAAAGGACTTGCAGTTCGCTCCAGGCCTTGCTGGCTGTGGCCAACATGGCTCCACAGGTGTGGCTGCACATACAAGTCTCATGTCACGGAGGCTTAGTGACGGCTGGGGAGCTCCAGTCACTGGTTTTGCTGGGCAGAGCAGCCCTTCAAGTTAAGCTTTGAAACCCGCACGACTCACTGTAGTGCTGCACTTGTCAGCTGTTGGAAGTGTTACTGCAGTAACGAACACCTCCACAGTCTTAAGCAGAAAGGAGCAATTTGGACACTTTGTGGGAATACCAGGCTAGTTTCTGCAAGTGTGCTGGACACCTAAAGCGGAGTCACCCTTGGAGCTCCCAGTCCAGTGGGCTCCGTCTTTCGTTAAAGTCACTTGTCAGTGGATGTGAATTATATTAAAAGACCCATGGTGACACAGTTACATGATGACATCAGATTATAAACTCTTACTAAATAGTCTACCCAGACATGCATACTGCAAAGGAATATGGAACGTTAGTGGTTCAGTTTAAGTGCTAGGCTGCATTGGATATCTTGTGCTGGGAGTATGCTATAGACCACCCAACCAGGATGAGGACACAGATGAAGTATTCTGTAAGCAGCTGGCTGAAGTCTCACAATCGCCAGCCCTTGTTCTGGTTGGGGACTTCAACCTGCCGGATATCTGCTGGGAATACAACACAGCAGAGAGCAGGCAGGCTAGGAGGTTCCTTGAATGCGTGGCAGATAACTTCCTGACACAACTGGTAGGTGAGCCTAGCAGGGGAACTGCCTTGCTAGACCTACTGTTCACAAATGGTGAAGGATTAATGGGAGATGTGGTGGTCAAAGGTCGTCTTGGGTTTAGTGATCATAAAATGGTCAAGTTTTCAATTCGTAGTAATGTAAGGAGCGGGGTTAGCAAAACCTCCACCTTGGACTTCCGGAGGGTGGACTTTGGCCTGTTCAGAACACTGGTTGAGAGAGTCCCTTGGGAGACAGTCCTGAAGGGCAAAGGGGTCCGGGAAGGCTGGATGCTGGATGCTCTTCAAGAAGGAAATCTTAAAGTCCCAGGAGCAGGCTGTCCCCAAGTGTCGCAAGTCTAAAGGGCGGGGAAAACGGCCAGTCCGGATGAATAAGGAACTTCTGATGGGACTTAGGAATAAAAGGAGGGTTTACCACCTTTGGAAGACGGGACAGGCAACTCAGGAGGAGTACGGAGATCTCATTAGGTTATACAGAGAGAAGATTAGGAAGGCAAAAGCCCAGCTGGAGCTCAACTTAGCCACTAAGGACAACACAAAAAGTTTTTATAAATACATCAACAAAAAGAGAGTCAGGGAGAACCTCCATCCCTTACTGGACGCGGGGGGAATGTTGCAACCAAGGACGAGAAAAAGGCTGAGATACTTAATGCCTACTTTGCCTCTGTCTTCAATAGTCAGACCAGCTATCCCCAGCCTCCTGAGCTGGAAGATAAGGATGGAGAGCAGAACAACCCACCCATAATCCAGGAGGAAGTAGTCAATGATCTTGCTTCTGCACCTAGACACACATAAGTCTATGGGACCGGATGGGATTCACCCAAAAGTACTCAGGGAGCTGGCGGGAGAGCTCACCAAGCCCCTCTCCATCATTTAGCAACAATCTTGGTCAACAGGGGAGGTACCAGATGACTGGAGGGTGGCCAATGTGACGCCCATCTACAAGAAGGGTCGGAAGGAGGATCTGGGGAACTACAGGCCTGTCAGCCTGACCTCAATACCAGGAAAGATCATGGAGAGGATCATCTTGAGTGAGCTCTCACAGCAAGTGCAGGGCAGCCAAGGGATCAGGGCCAGCCAGCATGGCTTTAGGAAAGGGAGGTCCTGCTTAACCAACCTGATCTCTTTCTATGACCACGTGACCCGCCTTCTGGATGCGGGGAAGGCTGCGGACGTTGTCTATCTGGACTTTGGTAAGGCCTTTGACACTGTCCCCCACAGCATTCTCCTGGAGAAGCTGGCGAATCATGGCATAGACAAGTGTACTCTTCGCTGGGTTAAAAACTGGCTGGATGGCCGTGCCCAGAGAGTTGTGATTAATGGGGGGAAATCCTCTTGGCGGCCGGTCATGAGTGGTGTCCCTCAGGGCTCAGTTTTGGGGCCAGTTTTGTTTAATATCTTTATCAACGATCTGGATGGGGGGATTGAGTGCACCCTCAGTAAGTTTGCAGATGACACCAAGCTAGGTGGGAGTGTTGATCTGCTTGAGGGTAGGAAGGCTCTATAGAGGGACCTGGACAGGCTGGATCGATGGGCCAAGGCCAACTGTATGAGGTTTAATAAGGCCAAGTGCCGGGTCCTGCATTTCGGTCACAACAACCCCAAGCAACGCTACAGGCTTGGGGAAGAGTGGCTGGAAAGCTGCCCAGCAGAAAAGGTGGACGGCAGCTTAACATGAGCCAGCAGTGTGCCCTGGTGGCCAAGAAGGCCAACAGCATTCTGGCTTGTATCAGGAATAGCGTGGCCAGCAGGAGCAGGGAAGTGATCGTGCCTCTGTACTGGGCACTGGTGAGGCCTCACCTCAAGTGCTGTGTTCAGTTCTGGGCCCCTCTGTACAAGAGGGACATTGAAGTGCTGGAGCGTGTCCAGAGGAGAGCTACCAGGCTGGTGAGGGGTCTGGAGACCACGTCATGTGAGGAGAGGCTGAGGGAGCTGGGAATGTTTAGCTTGGAGAAGAGGAGGCTGAGGGGAGACCTCATTGCCCTCTACAACTACCTGAAAGGAGGGTGTAGAGAGGTGGGTGTTGGCCTCTTCTCCCAGGTGAATAATGACAGGACCAGAGGAAATGGTCTGAAGCTGCGGCAGGGGAGGTTTAGATTAGATATTAGGAAGAATTACTTTACTGAAAGAGTGGTCAGGCACTGGAACAGCCTGCCCAGGGAGGTGGTTGAGTCACCATCCCTAGAGGTGTTTAAGAAACGTCTAGATTTGGCACTTCAGAGCATGCTGTAGTGGCAGAGATTGTAGGTTTTGGGGTTTTCTTTGTTTGTTTGGGGTTGGTTTTTTTTTTGTGTGTGTGTGTGTATGGTTGGACTTGATGATCTCAAAGGTCCTTTCCAACCATGAAGATTCTATGGTTCTATATTGGCTTACTGTTTACATAGAAATCACTTGGTCTAAGTAGCTCAAGTTGCTGAAACCTTGGGCTGCCAGCTGTGAAATCTCACCTAGATAAACTAAACTTGTTTTGAACTTCTCAGTCACATAGAAGGCAGCCCTGACATGGGAACACACTGGGAGATACAGAAGCTCTGAGCTCTGCCGCAGGTGGAGGATGCAGCTTGGCAAGATAAGAACAGTTAATGGCCCTGCTGGAGACGGAGCAGGAATCTGCTGGGGAATAAGTCGACCCCAGACCACAAATTGCCACTGGACCAGGTGGCGCATGTGGAGGCATGAGGGGACGCATGGGTTGGTAAGGGTGCGACCGCCCAGGCGTTCCGGGGTTCTGGGTGCCGCTCTGGAGGGCCAGCCCTCGCTGCTGTGTCACTCCAATCAATTAATTATTTCTTTTCCCTTTGGATTATTGCCCGAGCCCCTGCTGCGGCAAGCCGAGGGCGAGCAGAGTCCTTGAGCCGGCACAGACAGAGATCGCGGGGCCCGTGGTCGCGCCGGCCGGGCGCAGCCGTGCGACCCCGGCCCCGTCGCCACCAGCGGCTCCTGAATAATACACAGTCATGAATAATTAATCAGGCCGGACGCCCTGAACCGCGCACCGCATTGGTCGGTGGGCCATTATTGCCTACGTTGGCGCCGCGCTCTAATTGGCAGTCGCGGCACGTCAGGGGCGGAGCGGGGCGGGCCTAGATCCGGGATTGGTTGCTCGCGCCTTGCTTTTATTTAGTATTGGCCGCGCCTGTTGGCGTTGGGCGGGGTTCCGGCAATGGTGTGTCGGTCGGTGCCGGTAGTGCCGGGCCGGGGCCGGTGCGGCGGCAGTACCTCTGTCGCTACCCCGGTCTGTGCGCCCACTGTCCCGGGGCCTGGGAGGGGAGTACGGCGGGGGCAATGAGCAGCCCCGTGGCTGCCGTCATGCAGGAGAACTTCGGCTGCGCCGTGGCCAACCGCTTTTACCAGCTCTTGGACGACGAGTCGGACCCCTTCGACATCCTGCGGGAGGCCGAGCGCCGCCAGCAGCAGCGCAAGAAGCGCGACGAGGTGCCGACGGCCGACCGGAGAGCCGGTGCCGGCGGCAGGGCGGGCGGCAGCGTGAAGGAGTCCCAGAAGGAGCGCAAGCAGCCCGGCAGTCAGCCGGCGCCCGGCGGGCCGCCGCAGCCCGGTACGCCGGCGGCTTCGCCTCAGCGTGCGGAGGGGCGGGGCCGGCGGCCGGTGCTGCCGAGGAGTGCGGGGTCCCGGCGGGTGGTAACGGCGCGGGCAGCCCGGGCCCGGCCGCTGACTCCGCGCTGCCTCTTGACAGCCGTGTTGTGGCGGGCGGCCGGTTGCGGGGAGCAGGGTGGGAGCCGGGCTGAGGAGCCCCGGCTGGTTGCGTTTTGCGAATCCACACCTGGAAGCCCCCTCGGCGACAGAAGTGACGAGTGTTTTGCCACGTACTGCGGGTGGCCGTGCGCGGGCCCCAGGCGGGCTTGTGGGACTCTGCTGGCCTTGGGGAGGCTTCCGAAGGGAAGCGGGGCTGAGGGCGTGCGAGTGAGAACTTCGGGAATAGTCCCAGGAGACGGCTGGAGAGCATGGACTCTTATGCTGCAGCATCTGTAGCTTTCGTACTGGTTCAGCATCCCTGTTGATGCATTCCATTGCTCATCAGACTGGCTATTTTCCTTCTGTGTGTGATGCTTCCAGGCTCACTTTCTTGTACGTGTGAGCTTTCTGGCACTTCAGCTTCTTCAGAGTTATGTGTCTGGGAATCTGTGCTTAGGTTGCCGTAAGCTTCCATCGATGCCCACCCCTTTGAATAAAAACTCATTCCTGTGTGAACTCTTTAGCACGGTGTTCAGGAATGGTCAGGGTTTTTTGGCAGCTGCTGCGTTTTGATGCTAAGTGTTGCCTGGGGCAATAGGGAGCCAGTCTGCTTTTATTAGAATGTCCGGCACAGTCCTTTTTGCAGCTGAAGGCTTTGCTCGGCTATAGCTCCTTGCATTTGGAGGCATTTTTGTGAGTGTGATTGTTACTACTTACCTGGTAATGAGCTTCAGGTTGCTGGATTCAGCACCTAAAGTATCTGAGAGCTGGCTGATGGTTTCCAAATATTGAGAATTTCTGCACAGAAGACTCTGGTTTTACCCTCTTAAGTTGTTGTAAATTCTCATTCTCCTGCAGCAGGCAATGAAGTTTAACACATTAACTATTCTTAAGATATTAATTTCTTCCCGTAGTAAAAGCTCCTGTTAAATTCACGGTAACTGAACTGTGTGTTTTAATGCCTTAGAAAAAGGTGTGGCCTTTGAGTCGGGGTTATCGCACCATCACGTTGTTGGTAGTCCTGCCAGTTCTATTGCTTAGACTCACAGCCTTACACTGCTCCCACGGTGATTGTTTGGCCTTAGTGGACCAGAGAATCTTTCAGTGCAACAATCTTTCAAATATGCACTAGTTAATGAGCGTCTTTGTAGAGGATGATCTTAACAAGTTGTCACTGTCCCTTTGGACAGTTGTATGAAGCTCGTCTTTTGCGATGCCTCTGTGATTGTTATGTGACTTTGTCAGAGATCTCTGCCTGCGTGACCAATACTTACACTAGTAGGAGGCTTATTTTATTTAAGGGAATCTTCGCTGTGGTTGTCAACAGAAGGTGAAGGAGCCTGATCGGTGAACAGCAGAGCATCAAGTTCTGATGGAAAAGTTCTTGGACAAGAACTGGTGGTTATCAGGAGCATGGAAGTATGTGAAGAGCACCCTTTACCTCC
The DNA here is from genome assembly GCF_028500815.1 of Rissa tridactyla. Taxonomy (NCBI): domain Eukaryota; kingdom Metazoa; phylum Chordata; class Aves; order Charadriiformes; family Laridae; genus Rissa; species Rissa tridactyla. The sequence goes on along the minus strand of NC_071497.1, from coordinate 41,581,876 downwards.
TCCTACTTGTCTGTAGGTGTCTTAAGCATACAGGTTCTGAGTGTAATTCTGTGGTAATGCACAGTGACCCCATGGAGTGTGTTTGACTATTTTCTGCTACCTTGATATTAAGAAACGCAGTTTCTCATACACAGACATCAGGCATGTGCACCTTAATTTCCTGCAAATTTAAGTTGGAGAAAAGACTGCTGGCTTATAGTAGCCTTTGTGAAAGTGAATTAACATCTCTCTTAAGAAGACTTACTTGCTCTGAAAAATGCTGTGCTTTCTTCTTTAAAGAAAGTGGCTGTCCTGGGTTTTGTGTGCGCTGTATGTTTATGTCTCAGCCTTCTTGTGAAGGAAGGGCTGTAAATGCATGGTGCTTAGGATGCTAAGCCAGGCCAGAGAGTTGAGTCGTGGTCCTGTCTGCATGCTCCTCCTTTGGTTGTGCTGTCTTAGCAAGCCTGCTCTGAAGGACAGAGATTGCCCTCTGATTTAGGGCAAGTACAATGATGGTGTAGACAGCAAACATAAAGCAAGTGCCAGGCTGAGGGAAAAATCTAGGCATTTTTGTAAGAGTGGGGGCAGCTTCTTGTTTGGGCCAGACAAAGTTGATCTGTTATACAGGATTCAACTGGAAAACTTCTGAATGCAGTGAACAATTCAGGGGGCTATCAGCTTCATGGTTGAGAACACCTAACCACTTGGGAAGGACCTTGTACCAGCTCAGTTTCGTGTAAAGCTTCTAATGATGGGCGCATTGCTAGAAGAGTGTACTTTCGTTTGGGGAAGTAAAACTGATTAAAATTACTAATTTGTGAAACTAATGACTAAACTTTTAATTGAAAAAAAAGAAACAACTAACCCATAACTCCAAAACAAACTTAAAGATTTTGTTTCCAGTCTTTCATAGTGATTTTTTTTTTGTGTCAGATTTTAGGCATAACTGCTTCTAATTTTCACTTCAGTGATTAGGAATTAAACACCATAAAGAAGCATCTAGACCCATCTGAACAGCTGAATCAGATTCTGGTATTATGGTTGAAACAACAAAATTCAATCTGTGTTATACTAGTGTTTGTAGAATCATCCCAGAACAGCCCAAGTTGGAAGGGACCTCAAAGGATTGTCCGGTCCAGCCTTTCCTTTGGAAGGCACCCTAGAAGAGATCATCTAGCACCCCGTCCAATCACATCTTGAAAACCTCCAGTGACGGGCCCTCAGCCACATCCCAGGGCAGGTTGTTCCAGCGAACGATTGTTACCAATTTCTTTCTCATACTGAGATGAAACCTCTCCTCATGTAACCTGTTGCTGCTTGTCTTCGTGTGGCTTCTTGTGAAGAGAGAGCCTCCATCCTCTTCGTAGCTGCACCCCAAGTGCTGGAATACTGTGATGTGGCCCCCACCAAGCCTTCTCTTCTCCAGGGAGAAGAGACCTGGCTTCTTCAGTCTTTCCTCATAGGGTGGGCTCCCCAGGCCTGTGATCATCTTCATGGCCCTCCTTTAGACCATCTCCACACTGTTTTATCTAATTACTAGGGTGTTCTGCTTGTTTGGGTTACGAAAAGTCTTGTTAAAAGTTTCACGATTTTTGTTTTATTGTTGTATTATCTCTTGAGCATATTAAATATAAAGAAAATAGTCTTTACCTTTAGAAAGATGTGAAGCAAGCCTTGTCTTCGACCTTGCAGTATGTAAAAAGTTTTACAGTAGTCTGAGAGACTTCTTTCAGTGTTATGTTTTCATTTTCAGATTGGAAAGTTTACTCACAAAGTTCTGTAATTCAACATTTTTTAATTTAGTTCTTCACTGCATTTCCAGGGGAGTTTTTACTTAATTTCTGGAGATGTTTTAAATTTGGAACAAACCTGCTAAAAGGAATTTGCCAGATAATCCAGTACTTCTACCTTTAGGACCCAAACTATTTATTATGAATTGACACAGCTGTAAGGACACTTGTTTTTAATCTTTCTTTAAGGAGAAAATGGACTCCTATTTCATAGCCTACAGAAACCTACACTATTGGCCTTAATAATGTATTTCTTCTCTATGTTGGTTTATGACTTTTTTTTTTTTTTTTTAGCCTATCTGCTGAGGATTTGGGTAAAGGCTGTTTGCAGGTATTGCAGCTCTTATAATTGCACCACTTAATGTTAACTCAGTTCATTCTTAGCACAGTGGCCAAATGGCATTTGCCAGCTCTTTGTTCAAAAGGCCCAGTTGCAGAGCTTGCATTCTTTACCGGTGCAGGCAAATTAAATTTGTTGATCATGCAGTAGTAAGCTCTGTTCTCTTGAAATCTCTAAACCTTTGTTGCTAATACCTCCAAAAGGTTTTCTTCTTTCACGTACATTTGATGACTCATGTAACATTTAGATGTAGTTCCTGAATACTACATGTTTGAGTTTTTAGCTAAAATTTTAAGTTAATATGGCACAGAATATCTCTGGGAAATTTTATTTTATACTGACTGCAGTCTTCTTATTTTTAAATAACTTGTTCCGTTATCATTCTTCCAGCTCCATAGTCGTAAGGATTGTCCAGAGGAAAGCTGCAATAGGCAATTCTGTAATTGAGTACTGGCACACATGAAAACAGAATACCATGGAACAGAGTCTAACTCCATGCAACTGTCTTTGGTGTGTTGTGTGCAATAACTGAAGCCTTTTTTTTGTATCTTGGGATAATGTGGTATTATTCTGCAAATGGTGTAATTAGCTGTGCTTTAGTTCATAAAATTAATTGCTTAAAGTCTGGAATTAAAATCACATGGACACATACATGGAGAGGGGAGGAAGTAAGGTTGTGCAGGCTTGAGTGAATTTATAACGCACTATGATGCAGCGTTGTCAGCTGGATTCTTGGTCAGAATACAAGGTTTTGATGCTTTTTGCAGCAGTGACCTCCCTCAGCCTGTGAATTGCATGCAAGCAGCCACCCTTGCCTGCCGTGCTCCTTGCATAAGGGAATGGAGGAAATTGAGGAAGATTTCTGCTCTATCTTGTAATCACTGATAGCAGTCGCAAGGGGGGCTCCTTGTGGTGTTTGTCTAAAGTCAAGGTTTGCTAAACAAAAAACCTATTTTCCCTTAAAACTAAAAACTAAAAAAAAGTTGAGAGCACGCTGTCTCAATGGGGGCTGGTGAAGAGCCCACAAAACCGAAAAAAACTCTCTCTTTGTCAGCAAAAGTCCCGCTTGTTTGAGGACAAATTATATGGATGTAAAAACTTGGCAAGAGGGAGACAACAACACTGCAAAGGCAGCTAGATTTTGCTGCGTTGTTTTAAATCCGTCTGTTAATACATAGGGATCCAGTATCTGGGAAAGCAGGCAATGCAGCACTTAAAAATACGATTTTTCTGCTTTCCCAGTTGTGAATTCTGTGGTGTGTGCTTATTAAAAACACTTTTCTAGATAGTATTGCTGTCTAAATTCTGCAGCATAAACAAAACTAATACTGTCAGTAAAGTATTATTGTGGGAAAAGCGAAAACTACTTAAGTATACGTTAGCTCTGTGTGAGTTAGAGTTTTAACAACAGCTTGTAAAACTGGACTTTTTTCTTTAGTCACGTCTAGGTCTAGTACCTGGTATTTTTAGTATTTACAGGTGTCTTTCTAGTAATAGCTCAGCTGCTGCTTCTGGAAAGAAAAGAAAAAAAGCTGGATCTGTTCAAACAGTTTAAGCATCAGATTGCTTTTCTGATTCTTCAGATCAGAAAGTAAAGTGACAGGCAACACAGCCAACAGACGGGGCTGCTGCAGTAACCTCCTGGGGAAGTGGTGGTGAGGTGGAGAATGGTGGGCAATGTCTTCAGCTGAATACAGATTACAGGTGTCAGACACAGGAGAACCACCTTAAAGACAGGCTAAATTTGGCGATCTTCAGTTTGTAAGACATCAAGTAGGTCATCCACAAAATCCCAGCACATTTTTTGTAGTTTGGAAGAAGACCTGCGTACCAGTCGACATATGCAAACAAGGAGACAAAATTGGGGTGTACTCAAAGAGGTAGTTAATGAGCATTCAAAGCATAGCCCAGTTCTTCTTGAGTGAGAGCTATTATGGCAGCACTGTGCCAGATTGATCACATTTTCTTTGTCTGGGTTGGGTTTTTTCCCACAAAGGGTAGGTGACCCTTCAGCTCCTGAAATAAAAATGAGTCTGCATTTGGATAGACATATGGCAGAGGGTTAAAACTGGATAACTTATGTTATCACTGATTGCAAGCTCCAGTTCAGTTTGCTCTTATACTCAGAGCTGAAAGTTGTGCTGGTGTTTGAACTGATTCACAAGCAATCACAAGCTTCGGCCTTGAGGGTGACTGCTTATTAGAGAGGTGTAGCTGCTGCATAGTGTTTTAATTCTCTGCTGCATGTCTGTCAAACCAGTTAAAAATGTTTTTATACAGGCAATAAGAGCCACAAATAATCTTTCTAGTATTTAAAATCCATCTTCAGTAATTATAGGCACCTGTTAGAATCAGAGTGAAATAGCCTTGCAGTGAAATCAGAGTAGGGCTGACTGCTTTGTCTACCACGCTCAACGCTGGTAACATCTAATACCCTGGCATATCTGTCAAGAAGACATGTTTTGAAGTACTTTTAAGTGGTACTGGGTAGCAGAACCAGAGTACATCTTTTTAAAATGACACTTGCATCTTCATTTTTTTTTCCACATTGCCTTACTAGTTCTAAGGAGCCCTTTGAATCTGAAAGTGAAACTGAAGTTAATACAAAGTAAGTAAGGAAGGTGGTTTCTGACTGCTGCATTCTTGCCAGGTTATTCTGTTTAGTATAACTGATGTTTCTGATAGCTAGTGAGAGGTTCAAAAATAAATAAAAATGCACTCTTGTATTGCAGTTGTGCATTCAGATCCAAATAAAATAAGTAAAAATGAGTTCAGAAGTAAGTAGTCACTTTTTCCATAGCGGGATTCCAATTTGGAATTAGCACTTGCATAGTTGGTTGTGTAGTTGAGATGTGCATAGAGCAGACATGTTTCTGACCAGCATGTACAATTCTGTATTCTTTTAAATTTAATTTTTATTAAAGCATCCTGGTTTGAAAAGCTCACTCGGTAGCTGATTTCAAAACTTGTCCTTTATCCAGAGATTAAGTAGTAATTTTTGGGATGGAAATATGCTTACTGTTCTAGGGATCAAGCAACTCAAAATTTTGAGAAGAGAAAATTATTGGAATATATTATGTCGAGTGGTTCGTAGTTTAAAGAAAACCAAAGCCAGGTTTGGTTCTGCAGCACAAATAAAACTGTCTTCTGTGTACAGAATACGACTGTCCTTACTGCATACAAAAAGCTTTATTTACCACTCTTCTACCTTATTCACTGAGTGGATGGTTCTTTGAAGTTTTATTTTTTAAGACAACGTTACAGACTTTGTTTGCTGCCTAAGCTTTGATCAGAGATCTTATATGGGCATTTCTATGGAGCTGCAGATTAATTTGTTTTGTAATATTGTGACACAGAATAGTCTTTTTTTCTCTTTCTGCGCTAGCAACAGAGGCACAGCAGACAGGACTGTCACTTGTCCAGTGTGAGTAACCTGAGTTCAGTAACTTGCGCAGCATTGCAGAGGGGCTTCTTGCAGAAAGAATATCTCGATTTCTTGGTCTGAGAGCAGTGTTTCTGTAGTTTCTTGCTTGATTGACTTAAACCAACATTTTTTCAGCCAATAATGTAAGTATAGGAGCCTAGCAGATAAAAGGTTTCTTGCTTCTGGAAAACTTTGGCCTAAATAGAGCACAGAATTTGGGAAAATGGGGAAGGAAACACATAATGAACTTTAATCTTATGCTAGATGTATATGAGTTGAGTGGATAACCTCAATGTTTTATAATACACAATTTCTCTCCATTCAGCCTTCCCAGCCTGCTTCTCTTTAACCCTGACAATGGCTGAACAAAACCCCCAAAAGCTTAAATATGTCTTTTCTTGGAATTCTAGAATCAATTAGTGGTGTTGGAGACTTTGTGCTTGCTGCTTGGGTTTCTGCTACTTAAACTCAGTGACTTTTAGTGTTGGTGAATGGTCCTCTCTTCCCCAGAACAGTAGCAGAAGGAGGTGACCCTCTTCTGGTTGTTGGATACCATAGCTGTGAGCTTAAAGTAGAGGTGCAGGCTCAGACTTCTAATTCTAGCTCATGTGGCAGGAGGTGTGTTGTCTCATGATCAATGACCAACACCTACATGTAACTGTGCTCCTCTTTCCCTCACCGTCATTGCTTCTGCAGCCGTCTTGCAATTCACGTCTTCCATTGAAGCTTCTCTGCCTTGTCCTGTAGTACACTAGCAAGATCTTCAAGAGGACATGAGAAAAACAGATTTTGTTCTCCATTTCTTTTGTTTAATGTGAGCAAAATGAGATTTTTCTTTAGCCTGTCTTTTCTGGAATTGTCTGAGCCATGTCAACACCCGTAGGATTTTTGCCAGAGGCAAGTTCATCAATACAGAAGGAAAAGTAAGTAGGTGTCTTTAAAACAGACAGTGTCTGGCAACATTAACTGTAAATGCTTTTAATATTTTGGCGGATTTGGGATTGGAGAGGGTAAAGCAGAAGATTGTAAGGGGTAATCAACTCCTTTCAGTCGGTTTGGTAACTGCAATTATTAAACTGCTAGTAATCTGTGTCTGTGTAGGCTGGAAGCGAGGCCCTAAGTGCGGTGAACAGCAAGGATTCAATAACAGAGGAGTGGAGGTGAAACAAGACAAAACCGAACGGAGACCATCTTTCAGACAATACCATTCCTATGAAAGGCAAGTGGAATTCAAAGTGGAAAGGTATGTGTCATACTGGGAGAAGTAAGGGTCTGCACAGGGGTGGGAAGGGAAGACTGAACTTTTTTAAAAAGAGATCTAGTAGTCAGATGTGACTTGGAGGCACGTTTGCATTATTAATGTGTAGATTTGTTGCAAGATGACTTAGTTCGTGCCCATCAGAGCCGTAATTTCAGCTTCCTCATAGATCAGTTTAGAGCAGTTTTGTTAAATGTTAGAAATATAAGGCAAAACTGAAAAGCATAAAGGTCTGAAAATGTAACCCCTAGTCTGCAACATAAATGTTAATTTCTGAGCTTGCATATCAAGCTTTGCAAAACATGTGGTACAGGTTCCATGTTGAATTAATTTTGTAGTTCAAACTGAAAATAAACCTTTGTCATACTATTTACTGCTTGGACAGTGAATGCATATCAATTTTGCTTTCTATATAAGTACTAGAAAATTCCATCTAAACCTTTAACACTTGAGCGCGTGGCTGTTTTTACTTTACATAGCAATAGTTGTTATTTAACAAGTTCCCTGAAATTGTTAGCAGTTGCATATAAAACTGGGTTTAGACAGTGGAGGTATTGCTTGATAAATATCTGTAATAATTCCCTCTGAGTTAAGTTTTTGTCCATTTTAATGACAAAACTAATACAACTGCACTGTGTGCTGTGTAAAGATGCACTCTAAAAATTGTACAGTAGCTTTTATACTGATGTCTCTCACAGCTGCACAAATACAACCATATGAATTTTTAACTTGCTAACTGTTCTGTAGGAACACAAATCTGACTAGAATTCTTCTTTTTAGATCAATTGAAAGATTAGACCATGAAAGGTCAGTAAGAGGTCGTGGCGGAGGAAGAGGTGGAATACGAGGTAGAGGAAGAGGTGGTGGAATAAATAGAAGTTTTGCTGGCTTTGACCAAAGAGGAAAACGAGAATTCGAAAGACAAAGTGGGAGTGATAAAATGTAAGTGTTCTGTGTGCTGCTTCTTATGCAGTGTACAAGTAAGCAGTAGTCAGCACTCCAGTAGTGTTTCTTAAGTATTCTCTTCCCTTCTTCTATATCCAAGTTGCCTGGCAAAAAGTCAATACTGGTTTTAGTTTGAGGTCCTAATGAAAAAAAGCTCTTAAACTCACATAACGCTGTTTCTGTCTCTAGAGGGGTGAAAGCAGATGACAAAAAGCGTGGAGGTGGAGCTCACAACTGGGGAACAATTAAAGATGATACAAGGTACAACGTATATACTTGCACCCACCACAGATCTTCATTTTTCCATGGCCCATCTTAGGTCATAATTTTCTGTTCATCAGTTTCATGTCCATTTGGAGCTTTATGAACCTTGCTTTCTATTAATTGTTGTGATGAACATAGCTTTACGGTTTTCTGAACTTGCTTCCTTCATGTTGGTGAGATTAAATTGTAGCAAAGGTCTGGTGTTGTTTCTTCAGTTAGGACTGCCAAAATCTTTTGACTGGGGCCAAATTATCTCTTAACTGAAATAAATTACGGCTTTTTTCAGTAGTCAAGTGAGTGAGACTCTGGTATGTAATGGCATTGCTATAAGAGGCTGATTGAAAGATTGAAACTCTGTTAGTTAACTTAAAGTCCAGTCTCTTTTTCTCACGTTGAAGTATAATTTCTAAAATTCCAAAGCTGTAATACAATTCACTGTGGCTCCTAAGGTAATACTTAGCTGACTGTACTACTGAAATGTGTTTTGAAGTGCACAGGAGGATCAGTAACAGAATGTGGCTTATTAATGGTCAGTTAGATTAATAAAAAAATAGGAATTTTGAATTCAATTCTTTCTCTTACTAGTTTCTGTTCAGATTTGCAAAAAGCTCGCTGGAAGTGCTGGCTTTTGTCCCTTCTTTGCACCTAGCGATTTGCTACTCTTTCCAGTAGCTTTTGTTCTCGTATGCATCTAGAACCCTTTAATTGAAGGCTGATAAAGGACGGAGAAAAGGCAGTGCTTTGAACTTGCAGCAGAGATCTTTGGCCACATACACACTTGCTCACAAAGTCTCTTCTATAATATTTCATACTAAAAGTAAAAGATTGATTAGGGACTCTGGTTCTTCAAAACAAAGGATCAGCTAGGTTCATATAGTTCTGAGCTGATAGCACGAACCTATCTGACCAAAAGCACAAAACTAACTTTTGTAGAATGTTTGAGAATGTTGTGTGAACTTCATAAGGTACAAGACGTTTAAGATCCCTTATACTTATTCCCCGTCATTAATTTTAAGTTCAGTAGCATCAGAACTTATGATATAAACAGGAAAAATCCATGTTTTGGTGTGATGTGGTGTTTGTGGTAGAAGTGAAATTAAATTGGAATTTTCTGAACAATTCTAAAAGTATCTCTGTGCCTGAATTGTGCTCAAGGCATCGAAGCTAGAAGGTGTTAATTTTAAATGTGTGTGCCTACCGGTAGCATGAAAGTAAGTATGCTACAGCTCTCATTTGACAGTGAACTAACGTCTGTGTTACAGAAAGTATGAACTTGGAGTATGAATTTTACCATTTTAATAGTGGGAAAGAAACAAAAAGGCAAGTCCAAGCATCAGTGATATACTCTAATCAGGTACTGGTATTTGTATACCAGTATCTTGGTATGCTTTGTGCATGCTTTTCACTTTTTTGATTAAAAGTAGAAGGAAGTTGTATTTTCCCAATACTTCTCATTTTGTTAGTCGCTCAACTAGTCACTTAGTAAACCTACTTTCTGCTTGTGATCCTAGAGTCTTTCTCCTCTATTTTTTCCCTTCCCAAGGAATTCTGGAAAAAAGTGAGGTATTGATCTGTGAGGTTTTTTTCCAGTGTGACCCATGAAGACTTTGTTTTTTTGTTTATTGTTTTAGTGGGCTGGAACTGACTGCTGCTATGGAAAAGACTGCAGAAACAGCTGAGCAGCCAAGGGCATCCGATGGAGAGCCTCTGAACAAGTACAGTCAGACTAAAATATTTTCTTTCTAAATGCAAAGAAAACAATTGACTGTTACTGATATACTTGTACTGGGAGGCACACTTGAAATGTCAACTGTGAAGTTTTGCTGGTGCACGTATCTAGAAATAGAAAAACTTTGTCTATATTTGTAAGTCAAGAAAATGCAGCCCTAATTCTGACTAAAGCTTGGTTTATACAGCTGTAGATTGCATTCAATTGCCCAGCGATGCTTATGTTCCTAAGATTTGGTCATAATTTAAGGGGCAGCTATGTATTGTCTGTTACCTTTTCAACTTGGCTAATTCATAAAAAATACCCTACATTGTGACGTTCTCTATGACAAAAAGGTATTCAAGGTGCCTATGCAATTGTATAAACACACTTAAAATACACTAAGATAAAATTCTCTAAGTCAGTATTCATCAATCACTAATACCATACATTTGTCATCTGTTCATGAAAAGCCTCTGTAGAACTCGGAAAACCTTGCTGGAAATGGTCTTGCAGTGAGCCTTAGAAGTAGGGAAATTGAGAGAGAAATCTGCATCTCGTCTTCTGGCTTTTGTTCTTGTCAGTGTCCAGTGAAAATTTACTTCACAGCAAATAAACAGTAGTGTAAGAAAAAGTAACTGGACAATCTTGTCCAAGTAAGAGACTTTAAAGAATAATCAAATAGCAGGTGGTGAATATCTCCTAATGAGTGAAGGTGGGTCAGTGCAATATGTCAGCCTTCTCTTCTGCTGTGAAGAGAAATTAGCTTACTATGAAGCCTTTTTTACCTAATGATGCAGCTACAGGTATTAGTTGCCTTGGTTCACTTCTTAATTATAAAGCTGACTAGACTCCAAAGCCTGTTTTATGTGCTCACCTTGTATAACCCTATAAGAAGTTGAATTGATATAGCTTTGATTCTTTTAATTTTAAACTAGCTTTTAAGATGTAGCTAGAGGTGTGTATACATGGGGAAGTCTGTCTGTGAAGTTGAATGACTACGATTTCCAGAAAACTGTAGACTAACTTACTTAAATCAGATGGGTAGTGTAGACAAACAGTTAAAAAAGCACTGTTATTAGCTAAACATGAGAACAGTTATTCAGCTTTTTTTTTGGTCAAGTACTAGTACCCTTACTTGTTTCAGACTTGTATTTGTTTCTGCTCCAGTTCAAGCTCTTGGTACGTGTGTCCTGACGTCGGTTCCTTGTAAAGCGTAAGGCATGATAAGTATATGTAGTAGCAAAAGCATCTGACCGAATCTGCCAGTTGTCTTTAATTCTTTTCCCTTTCTCAGAGATCACTAGGTATTCAGTCAGAGTGTAAGCCTTTCTGGAGATTTTACTCCTCTTCATGTTGTTTTTTTTTTTTTTTTTTTTTTTAAAAGCTTCATTTAGGAATAGTCCATTGAAATCTGTAAGATTCAAAATGCAAGTAACCTACAAGTACAAAATTCTGCATCATTTACTCTTTTCAGTGTGGTAAATATTGTCCTGAGGACTCACAAATCTATATATAAAATATGAATTACATGTACCTCATTGCATTTACTTTTGGAGGTAGTGTCAGCTTGGTGACTCTCTGTATTTTAAAATAGAGGAGGACGCATTGTACAGATAGTGCCTAGGTAATGAGGGATGGTTGTATGGCAATCTTACCAAGGTAGAATTATTTTTGTTGTTCCTTTAATATTTGGAAGCTGGTGGGGTATAGTTTTCAGGCTTCAGAATGTATTTTAACATCTTGTGTGCTTAGGTTGCCTCTGCTCTCCAGAATTACTGTCTCTGGCAGGTAACATACACCAGCAAAAGATCCTAGGGACGCTACCTTCCACTTCCGCTACAGCCTCAGTATTGAGAGTGTAGGGGTTTGTGTTCACTCTAAGCTACTGCTAGGATTGTTTTCATTTTGACTCTTAAATGCAGCAACTCCAAGGAATCCATTTCTTTTCTACTACTTAATTGCAGTTGTGTGCTTGTATTAAGGAAGACATGGAAAACTTGGGTTTGTTTCTTCTCTCATTCTCTTTCCTGTTTTAACTGTTTCCATTTACAAGAAAAAAAAAAGGTATTGCAGTAAATTGGGAAAAATCTGTCTGCATGGAGATATTGTATAGCTTCCTGTTGTGGTACTAGCTAATATTTCAATGCAACTCTGGAAAGACTCCTATGGGCTTCTGTAACTTATGGGGTCTTACTTTCTGGACTGTGTCCACATTGCTGTTCTTGAGCTTCCATTTGCAAAGTATTGCAGAACAAGAGTTTCTTTGATACTTTTTATAATATACTTTTTATATAATAAATCAAGTTATTTCTTTCCGTATCTTCAAGTTTCCTTGAGTGTATCAACAACATCTATTTCTGTTTATAGCATCCCAAACTGCATGCTAATAGTTGTGGAGGTTTTGCTGCAAGTAATAAGTACAAAATATATAAATAGTAGAGCAGTATAAGCTTTCCTCATAGCTGCTCTCTGGTGAACTTACCTTCACAGCCTGAAAAACGTAACACACTTTGTTGACTGGTAATTCAGATGAATAGATTTTTCTTCAACACATAGTCTAATCAATTCCTGTAAAATGTATTTGCAGAGTTAGTATTTATTCTGTGGGAGTTTCTTCCATTTCTTCACACAGGACTTTCTTCCTTTTTGATGGAGCTATGTATTCTTCTGGTCATTTAATAGGAAGCCTTCAAAATTGGTCTTCAAGTTTGCTGGGCTATTTACCTTTCTTGCTTATTTTTCTTGGTTTGGTTTGTTTTTTTAACAGTGACATAAAGCTATCCACAGACCAGGCCAGATCTTCATAAGTATTTGGTTCAGTGGTTTGCTTCTATAGTTAACTTCTACAGTTGTTGCTTGCTCTTACCTTGTTTAACTTTGAACTTTGCTATAACTGGTGCTAATACTCTTTAAATGGTGTTTAATAGGAAGGGTTCGTGTCATTGATTTCTTGATAAAAGCTTAATTAAAATTTGCTTTGTGCAGCTGAATAATACAAAAACTCATCTGAAAAAGACCCGTGCCATTGTTTTTAATAATATGAAAATAATCTTCCAAACAACAGAGCTGAATGCCGTTCATTTCCGTTCACATTTCTTCTGCATACATAATGTGTTCACGTTGAGCAGTTCCTGCAAGAAAGGTATGCATAGTAAAAAAGGTGTAACTAGAGAGTTATGGTCATCCATTGAGAACACTGAAGCAGGAGAAACTGTTACTGAAGGCTCCCATTTGATGTTTTTGTATGGACTTGCATTATGAATTCAGTTTGTTTGTGTCCAGAGGCTGTGCTTAGGTGTCTGGCAATGGTTTTTGTAGGCATGATTATTGGTGTGCCAAGGAGCTTATTAAATTGATTAATGAAAATGTGCACCAAGCAGTTACTAAAAATGCATAAGGTTAGAAGGTAGAAAGCAATGTGCGGAGTGCACTTGCATGCAGGCTTGGTGCCTAGAATAAGTTCCTACAATCGAGTCTTTGTCCAAAATGTGATATGCAGGTTCTTGTTGCTGTGCTTCGCTAATGGGAGGCGTTTCCCCTTGGGAGTCTTGGCATCCTAAAACAAGTTTGTACCGCTAATAACCTAGCAGTTGAAACCATCCTTTGGAGTAAAAATCAAATCGTACTTGAGTTGAAAAAACAAACGCTTGCAGTGTAAATGCACCAGTATTTCCTTTAGAACAGGCAAGTTGGTTGTTCTTGGCTGATAGATGTGTTCTTTTCAAAGCAAAACCTGTGATTGCTTTTTTTGAGAGGTCAAGTTGCTGTGTAGTGAAACGTCCTCATGTTGTCTTACAGTCACAGAAATTTAGATCTGAAAGGGGTATTGCTGGCCCAAGGCATGACCAACCATACCTGTGCTGCTTCTCATACTTGTCTGGTTGATGTGGAAAAGCAATGGAAGATCGGCAAGGAGGATTGTAAATACGCTCAAGTGAATCACACCTGGGATGCTGGGAAACACCTATGTCACAGTAATTGTTGTTCAGTCTTGGGTGCTTGCAGGTAAAACATTTGCACTTAGGTAACGTAAGTCTGTGATGGACTCAGGCACACCTTATCTAGCCGCTTGAGAATCCTGCACTGTTGTTGAAGAAGAACAAAGCACAGCGGGAAGACTATGCCTGCTTGAACCCTTGAAATAGCAGTGAGAGCTGGGAGTCTGTGCGTGCTCTTGCTAACAAGGCCTCTCTTGCTAGCAAGGCTTCTCTCTCACTCCACGGTGCCCGCGTCCTCTGCTTGCCTGCCTCTGCCCAAGTGCTGCTTTGGAGATTCCCCGATCTGTGACGTATCAAGATTAAATTTGTTCTTTGCCTTTCATCCGTGGTTTTGTGGTTGTTTCTGCAGCCCGACTGCATCAGCTCACACAGTTGATTTTGATGTCCTCTACTGATAGAGATTTCAGTGTCGTTTGATGGTCTCTCCAATACTTTGAAAACAGAAACTATTGTGTTTGGGGTTTTTTTTCTTGCCTTCCTTGCCTCCCGAATGTCTTGCCTTAACATCATGGTTATGCAAAATTTTCTTTCTTTTTTAGTGTTTTTTTCCTCCTCAGCATCTCTTTAAAGGCTTCCCATGTAGATCACATGTTTTAGACCTCATATCTGTCTTGCAGTTCAATTCTGGAGTTTCTAACTGTTCCCACATAGAAGACATTATTCAGCTGACACCTTGTTTCACCCTACCAGCAGTGACATCTCTTCCAAATAAAACTGTATATGTGTCTCCTTATAATAGTACGCTGTTGCAGAAGGGACAAATGCTGTTGATTTACAGTTCAGCTTGACCGGGTTACCTGCAACACCCTTCCATGGTTTGGGGGGTTGAGGTCCCTTCTTCAGAGCTTCTGCCTTGGTAGTGGTTCTTTCTGTGTTTGGGCGGCTGATACTTTTGGCTGAGAGTACATATTCCCACTTGTGCTTGGGACTTCTTTTGTTTGGTTGTTTTCAAATCACTTAGTCTCTTTAGCATTTCGTATCACTTCAGTATTACTGAACACTTGTCCTGTTGCCCTTTTGTTTTGCAAGCTTTGTGCCATAGGAAATGCAGTAAATGTACCATGTACTACAGTGTGTATGACTGCACAGAACTGGCCTTAAAGTTCCACTCAAATGCTTCCTTTTCTTTTGCAATTTGAAAGATGGATAGCTACTTTGCAAGAGCTTGTTGCAACCAGTTCTGTATCTTTCTACAGCTTTCACCAAGGACTGAAACAGTGTCTCCCTAAGGTGGTGAAAACTTACTGGGAGAGGAGGACAAAAGGCTTCCTGAAGTTCAGATAGGCAATTTTCTGATTCTGTCCTGAGCTTGTGGCTTAAGAAGAAATTTAAACCAATTTAATAGAGCTCCTTTTTATTAGTTTACTTTCTTTCTTCCTCTGGGTGCTTGCAACTAGTCTTGTTTTTCCAAAACCTGTTTCCAAAACTGAAGCTTCAGATAACTGATCAAAAATTATCTGGCTTCTTACTCTTCAGGACAACAAATGGAAATGTTTGGGGTACAATTGGTTCTTAATGCTCTTACCCATGGAACACTATCTGTTGGTGTTTTTCCAGAAGTAGCTGTATCTTTCACAAGTATCGTTTTTATTTAACTCAGTAAACCAGTTAATTTTTTTCTTAATAATCCTTCTAATCTAGTTTTGGATGTTCTTAATCAGTATGGAACTACAAACTGCTTACCAGTCTTTTAACCTTTAACTTCTGTTTGATATAGCTGGAATTTTCAAAACAACAGGGCATGAAGACGTGCCAGAGGGTAGGCGTAAAGTACAGGACTTGCATATTTTTTATTTACTTTTTCTGCAAAGTCCATTTAAAACCGTGTTCATCCTAGAACCAGAATTAAGGCTGCCTCACTGCTCAGTTCTGCTTCTATCTGTCATATGCTGGGTGCTTCAGGAAAACGTTCTATGTTTTTGACTGTCAAGAAATAGAATGGTTCTCCGCAAGATCAAGTAGGAAGAGGGAGCAGGCCTGTTCCTATACAGGCCAGTTGTAAAAGTCCAGGGCACTCCCAGCAAATGTGTGTGTTCTGATGGGCTGTCTATACAGCTTCAAAACCAAAACGTACAGTTCACTGACTGTCATTTGACTCTGCATCTTTCTGTTATAAAATAAATTTCCAGATTGCATCTAATTGTACGTTTACATTGGAAAAATCATCAGCATTTGGGACAAGACTACTTGGAACTGTGATTGAGTGAGGAAAAACAAATCCATAGTTCTCCCACCGGAAGGGATCTAATGAAAGGGTTTTCTGGAAAAATCAGTGTTAGGGAAATACTTAACCCACTTTGACTGCTATTGCAATGTGTAACAGTTTTGCATGGAGAAAGTTCTCAAGTTTCTGGGAGTAATCAGTGAAGGTTTTGCTGTAGTTCATGGTATTTGACTTGTTTCTTCAGCAAACACTTATGGTGATGAAGTGAGTTATGCTCCCTGCACCCGATGCTGCGTAGTAGGGAACAGCTTTCTGCAAATATCATTAAAAGGTACACCTGTAGCATACTGTAATAGCTGCTGGTCCTGGGCAAGTCAGTCTTGGTCAGCATCAGGAAAGTGAGAGAAGTGTAGTCAAGCAGTGATGAATGGCGAAGAATCTTTAGTTTTGTCTTATATATCTTGTCTTATGAATACAAACATAAAGCCTTGGGTTCTGTCTTTACTGTTCAAAAATATGCAAGGCAGACTCTGACATATTTCATATGTTTTCCTTGCACATATCATCATTATTGCACTTTGTGACAAACTAAAACTGGACCAGAATTAATCTAGTTTTGCCAGGTGATAAATACTCTCTCCTTGTGTGCTACTATGTCTGACAAAAAAAATCAAAGAAGCATCTTGTGGAATTAACAAAGGAAATGTTAATAATTGCCTAGATCCCATGGTGGGATCATTGTGTCTTTTTCATGGCTGAAGGCTGCACTGAAACATGAATCCATCTCATTGTCATCCTGCAGTACAAGTCAATACAACTATGAAATGGGGGTGTTTTAAAACTGCTTGGTATACTCTTTTTACTATGGCTATATTTGCTAGGAGAAGCTTCGATATTAAACGTAGGGTTGAGTATATGCCTGATCAAAAGACAGACTGGTTTTGTCTAGAATCTGAAATGCTTGAGTTTAAACTGAGACTGGATAAATACCAGAACTTACTACAGAAGGCTGGAGACAGCATTTGTTCATATTCCAACAGGCCATAAGTATATTTTCTAACTTGCATTAATGTAAAACTCGCACATCAAGTTACTGTGGTAAGAAAGAGAAATTGAGGATAGTAATTTGGTGAGAAACATTCTAAATGTTCAGTATTCTTACTTTAGAGATTAGTGTTCTTGTTCACCCTGGCATGTTGCAAGCTAATGGTTTTTACTTTACAACTGTAAACTTTTAGATCTGCTGAAGGAGAGCCTATGGTAGTAGTTCAAGAAATGACGTTAGATGAGTGGAAAAATCTTCAGCAACAGAATCGACCAAAGCCTGAATTCAACATCCGGAAGCCAGAATCCACTGTTCCTTCCAAAGCAGTGGTGATTCACAAGTCAAAATATAGCAATGATGTAAGCATTGCCTCAGGAATTCTGTAAACTCTGCTTTATGCCCAGGATTAGGAAACTGTCTCTCTTCTTTTTCTACTAGTTTTAGTACAATCTGAACAGGCTAGAAATCAGTATCTAAGCTTTGTTACTGTAATCACATATGTGCCCCAAAACTTTAAACTTACCGTCTGTTCGTTTTGATCGTCACCCCTATTTTGTGTGCAAATATGTAATACATCAAGTTGTTTTACCTTATGGCTCAGTCTTAGCAATATAAAACCTGTGTCCTTGCTGCTGCCACCTATGTAGATCTATGGTAATGCAGCTAGAGACACTCAGTTCATTGAATACTTCTTATCCTAACTTTGAATCCTGCTTAGCTTACTTGCCAGTATATACTTGCATGTATATATTAAACTCGGGTTTTAGCATCTGCTAGTCTGGATGCTAAGTGTCCTTTTTCTCATCTGTACCGGATCCCAGCTTTCACTGTGCACTTGGAATATATAATGTTTTTTTCCCAATTTTATTGTCCTGCTTCTTAGAAGTAACTCTGGAGAGCTTGTTTTAGAGTAATGTGCTTTTTCTTCCCCCTTTTCTCTAACTTTTATTCCACCATATTACTGGGGCTGACATTTCAGGGAGAGCTTCTAGTTTATTGATATGACTGGGGAGACAGGGGAGGCTTCTTTCACAGATTCTTGCCTGCTTAAATTTCAGATTCTGGGGGTTGCAGAAGTATATGCATATACTTGTATTATAGCATGATGGAATTTTGATCACTGAGGTCTGTGTGCACATAGGAATACACATACTATCCTTAATTATAATATTAACATCAAAACTTCCAACTTTTTAAGCCTTAATCACTTTAGGTCATTGAGCCCTTTCAGGGACAGACACTAGTACCGAAGTGGCGTTTTTAGCATGGCTTTTGGTGGTCACAGTTGCCATTATCCTCTCTTCCTTCTCTGAGGGAGATGGTGGTAGGGTGGGGAGAATATGTTCCACAGGCTTTCAAGAGAGCATGCCAAGTGTGTCAACAGCGCATGCAAGTTTCTGTTCTTTCGCCCATAAAGTTTCGTGGCTGACAGTATCAAGGGACTTTGTCAAAACGAACATAGAATAGGAGGTACTGGAACTGTATAACATGGACAAATCAAATTTCTGTATTAGACACTGGATAAAATAAGTGATTCATCACTGTATGGGGTGAGTTTACATATATGTTATCATTGCTACAGTGCACATTAAAATTATGGTGGGAAATAGTCTTACATCCACGAGCTACTAGGAATACAGAGTTAAAACAGCCATAATGTCATAGCTGCAGGCAAGTAGACTGATTGATGCATTAGTAGCCAAATACTATGCTTTACTATAGCCTTTTAACCATTACTTGAATATAATTGAGTAGTAGGAGTAAGTAGCTTAAGCCTGATTCTCTAGTCCCTTAGAAAACCTCATGGATGCTATTTCCAAAAAATCTGCTCAGTGTTACGGATCTGATACAGAAGATTTTTGTTGTTAGGATTCTCTGAGTCAACAAAGAACTATCCCAGCCATCTGAGAAACTACAATTGCCTTGCCTCTGTTAAAACCCTGTGCGAGTTGAGGCCTGTCTTCTATTCTGAATTTCATCTTGATTTATCTGGTTCTTAGTCTGTAATATAAAAGCGTGTCAGGGAAGGGAAAATGTGGTGCATGGGAGCTATAGGCTTTAACCAGATCTTACTTTTAGTTGCAAAAAGAAGAATTTGAAGATGATTCTCATGTCTTTCGAAGACTGGTGAATGACATAACATCTCAGCTGAATATTAATTTCGGGAATCTTCCTCGCCCTGGTGGTGGATCAAGAGGAGCACGAGGTGGTCGTGGTCGTGGCAAACAAGTTGAGGAAACAGGATCTCAACCAGAAGTAGTGGTAATGGTCTTTATGGTTTTTGTTGTTATTTGCTTGGAGATTTTTTTTGGTTATTCGTGTGTTTGTGTTTCCTGCTTCCTTTTGTGTGGAATTACTGGTATCAGTAGTGACAGACTTTGTTTCTTACTCCTGCCTCATAGTATGCTGGCCTGGTTATTTTGAGTTCCTGACCCATGTCGTGTTCCTCAAAATTAAATACCAGTTCAGGCTCACAACTCTTAACACATAAATTTCAAAAGGTCTGATTACTACTTGCTGTAATGGTAACTAGAGGAAAGGATGCAATGAAGATTTGTTTCTACGGTGAGGTTTGATATAAATTGGGAAGTAAGTAAAATGCCTAAAGGCTTGTGTCCCTTACCAAAAAAAAAAAAAAAAAATCAGTATAGTACAGTAATAGTACTTTGACCACTGAGAGTGAGATCAGCAAATCCGGGATCCTACAGATGAAGACAGAATTGTACAGCGTACTACAGAATGATACAAGTGTTCAGTATAACCATTTAAAAAAAAACTTCCTCTGACTTTTTTTCTTTAAAAAAAACCCAAAACATTTGCACACTGAAAAATGACATCTTTATTTTTCATACTGATTGAAGGTATCAGTTTGCTTCTGTCTAGTATGAGTAAAATGCTTTAAGGTGGGGAACTTACTGAAATGATGTAATGCATTTGTTTCATCTGAATGAAGAAGGCTCTGTATAATAACAGAACATAGAGTTTAAAACTACAGTCCGGTACGTGCAGTAGCCTTAGAATGTAAAAAGATAATAATACTGCTTCTAAAATCAGACAGTATTTTGGGTGAGATTGCTTTACTTCTCTTTTTTTTTTTTTTTTTTTTTTTTTTCACTTTAGTGCTTCAGAACTTGAGATCTTCTGGTCCTCCCCAGGCAGTACATCAGCATTATAAATACGTTCACTGAATAAATACTGGAGAAAGTCTAGTAGTTATAACTTCTGAATTAATGCTTAGTATTTCTGTGATAGTGACGGATACAAATCATTTAGCTTTAATAGAAGAATGAACACTTTTCAGGGTAAAATGCATATACATAGCTGTTAGATGCTTTTGAAATACGTTCAGTTTTATAAAGCTTCCTTTCTGATTTTATAGGTGCAGCTTGTTGCTCCAAATCCTGATGATCCTGAGCATTTCCCAGCTTTAGCTTGAGGAACCGTCATGAATGGTGTTACCTCAAAGTAGCTTTGGTGGAGCTGTGAAGCACTCAGTTTTATGCTGTGTGTGGATAAAGAAAGTCTGTTTCTACTGGAAAAGCTGTTTGGGTGTTTGGTGTGGAATGTTAGCAGCCCTCTGCTGCTAGAGGTTGGGTCTTGGGAATACTGGTGGACTGGGATCCTGTCACAGATTCCAGCGTCTGCCTCCATTTATGAAAAGTTTGTGAAGGCTTACAGTACTTTACTACAAGGCTTCAGATGAAGTTCAAGAGTACACTGTTTAAAAATGTATATGTAAAGATTATATCAAGATCTCCATGACACGATGGTGAAATGTAAACTGTACAACATGGTCTGCAGTTGGGACTCTATTTCACTGTATATTTGAAAACTGCTTTCCCTGTTTCTGTGAGTGAAGTGTATATTTTGCACAGTTGCAGTTCTTTAGAATTTCACAAATAAAGCAAAGTTCTCAGTGATTTGGGTGTGAGGTATTATTGTCACAAGCAAGAGTAGCAGATTGAAGCTTTTGCTATTTGGAAGTAGTCTGGGGAAAAAAACCAAACCACAAACCCAAATTCAAACACAAACAGTAGACATTACTCACCCAAAACAGTGAGCATCTCTCTAAACAGAAGTGATCTTTAAAGTTAAGGCAGCATGGATGCTTATAATTGATAGCTAACCATAAGTCTTGCTTCAGTAACAAGATAAAATCAGCATCTACTCTGAAGATGTTGAAGGTGAAGTAAAGTAAGAATTTTGAGTTAAAAGGCAGAACTCAACTGTTAAGGAAGCTTTTAATTTTAGCAGGAGCAGCTACAAACTAAAACGTTACATGCCTTACCAAGAAGTTTGTGTAACACTGGGGATGTGGTGGGATGTCCTTTCCTTGCAGCTTTAACATACTTCTCACTCGAGCCAGATACCCTTACTTGTTCCCTAGCAAACAGGACACTCAGCGCCATTCCCGGGGATCTGAGAGAAACAAGGAAGTGATGAGGGAAAGAAATGAGTGGACAACCACACCAGGCTTTTTGGAAGTAGCTGTCAGCCTCAAAGGAGTCTTCAAATGCCTGCTCAACTGGAACTCATTCTTTCAATTTACTGGGAAAGCAGATTAATATAAACCTTTTTTCCTTTTCTCTGCCTCACTTTGTTTTGTATCACTTCTAAGCAGTCCCCTTTGAGAGCAAATAGTAGATGAGACTTGAAGGAAGAAAGATGGTTTCCTACAGACTAAGCTCTAAGAGTATTCAGAAACTTAACATAACTCTTCTCTCAGTGGTCAGGCGTTATGCAAGTAGGATGTAATCATCCTAGGAAGACTACTGACCATTTTCTATATGCCCCAAACAGATGGTCTGCAAAGTAGTGCTGCCCCAAGGACTTTTCATATATTGTTAAATTACTTACAGGACAATTTGCTTTAATGTGAGTTTTGGGATTCCACAAGGAGCTCGTTTTAGTGGCATAGAGATACTCTGACAACCTGTAGTAGAAAGAATGTGCAAAAGCCAATGAAGTGCTGGTGCTAGAGGAACCCATGCTGCTGCTTTTTGAGTAATTGGCCTGCATGAAATCGCGTAAATGATGAAATCGTGTAAATGATGAAATCACGTAAAAATAACCTTGCAGGAGCAAGCTACTACTTGAAGTCACTGCTGCTACTTTTGTAATAAGTGTTTGGGTGTTTCTGCCAAAAATGGCAATTTCAAGATTGTGGAACAGAAGTGATTTTGTCTATGGAGGTCTTGGAATTTTTCTGCTTGTTCTTCCCTTCCTGTTCACCTTATCCCATTGGACAGGGAAGAATGTGTCTGAAATTTTATTTATGTTTTTGCTTGCAGGGGTGAGTATATGTGTAGGTGTGGGGAGCTGCTTTGCAAGGCTCACCTCTATTTTCTGTCATGTTTTGAAGATGTAGTCTCTTTTTTTTTTTTTTTTTACTTAACAACTCATTTTGCTGAGGAAAGCAGTGAGATACTTAAAAGGCTGACTTCCTTTTTCTACTGAAAATTTGAAACCTTGTTATGCCAGTGGGGTGAATCTGGTGTAGCGCAGTTGGTTCAGTTCTGACTGTTCTCTGTGAAGGCTGAAGGATTGTTTTGTTTTTCAGTCTGGTTCCTGCTGCTGCAGAGTTACTGTTTACTCCTCTAACTTTGATCTGTTTTTCAAAACAGAATGACGAATAGGTTCTTTGGGACTTGTCAAAGGGGACTTGACTTGGGGCTTGTTTTAAGGGACTTGTCAAAGTGTATCTGTATAATCAGCATTTGGTCAGCAGATTGTTTAAAAACTCCTGGTTTAAAAAACCCAAGTGGCCTGGTTTGAAGACTGTTTAATGAAACAAACCCAAACGCCTTCCAAACAAAAAAACCCAACCAAACAAACAAAAACTACAACCTACCCAACCCAAAACTTGGCGAGAATGAGTTTTAGTATAGTTACTGCTCATTAAATCAAAGTGTCTTGGAGCAGTTAGGTGTGACAATTTCCAGTTTTTCAGACTTGAATATGGCTTAGGAGTTTCTCTAGTTGATAGTATCTAATTATAGAGAAGAAATTACTAATTGTAAGTGGTGACAATGATCAGGTTCCTTTGCCTAGCTGTGAAAAGAGACATGAATCTAAGCCATCTGTCATATTTAAGGGACCAAAATGAATGTATCTCTTAAGCACATGTCTGCTGCTAACAGTCATTCCTGGTTTAGCTTTACTCCTTCATGTAAACCAAATGGTACCAGGTGTAAATATATACACAAACAGTATTGAAACATGGCACACATCTTAGGAAGAGATTAATTAAATTCTGTTGCAGATCTTAATGCTACTACAAGGTACTCTGCTCTTAGGATTACTGTAGTGAGTGGCCTAGGAAAAACTACTGCATTTCAGCTTTGAGTTTTAGATTTAGTAAATCACAGTAAGTTTGCAAAGAAAGGAATTCGCTTCTCTCCACAGCTGTCACTTGTATATGATAGTGTTGATACTGTCTGGTCCACTTGAATCAAATTTTTGTCATAATGTGATATAGGAATGAAGAGTGTATTACTATGAAAGTGACTTCAAAGGAAAGAGGAGAGGAATGTCTGTGCTTAAAATAAGAATACTAAAGAATAACTAAAAAGACCCAGAAGTAAAAAAGTCCTAGTAAAAAACCTTCAGTTGATAAATACACTTTTTGATATGAACACAGGACTAGCAGCACGTGCAGCCTTTGGGCCCAAACCCAAAATCACAGAATGGTTTGGGTTGGAAGGGACCTTTAAAGGTCGTCTAGTCTAACCCCCCTGCAATGGACAGGGACATCTTCAACTAGACCAGGTTGCTCAGAGCCCCATCCAACCTGACCTTGAATGTCTCCAGGGATGGGTCATCTACCACCTCTCTGGGCAACCTGTGCCAGTGTCTCACCACCCTCATTGTAAAAAACTTCTTCCTTATAACTAGTCTAAATCTATTCTCTTTTAGTTACCATTACCCCTTTTCGTTTAAAACCGTTACCTATTGCAACAGGCCCTGCTAAACAGTCTATTCCCATCTTTCTTGTAAACCCCTTTTAAGTACTGAGAGGCCGCAAGGTCTCCCTGGAGCCTTCTTTAGGCTCAACAACCACGACTCTCTCAACCTGTCCTTATAGAAGAGGTTGTCCATTCCTCTGATTGTTTTTGTGGCCTTCCTCTGGACCAATTCCTCATCCACCAAACAATCCACGCATCAAATACGTGTCTCCCTAAATTAGAGAGAAGGCCTCTGCCAAAGGCCTTGCAGAAATCCAGACAGATGACATCCTTAGCTCTTCCCTCATCTGCTGGTGTAGTCACTCTATCACAGAAGGGCACTAGGTTGGTCAGGCAGGACCTGCCCTTGGTGAAGCCACGCCGGCTGTCTCGAGTCACCTCCCTGTCCTCCATGTGCCTTAGGGTAGCTTCTAGGAGGATCTGTTCCATGATGTTCGTAGGCACAGAGGTGAGACTGACAGGGCGGTAGTTCCCAGCATCCTCCTTTCTACTCCGTTGAAAAATGGGTGCTATGTTTCCCTTTTTCCAGTCACTGTGGACTTCACCTGACTGATATTTGATATTTTCAAATATCACATAGAGTGTCTTGGCAACTACATCAGCCAATTCCCTCAGGACTCTGCGATGCATCTCATCAGGTCCCATAGACTCCTGTATGTTCAGATTCCTCAGGTGATCACGAACTCGATCTTTTCTTCCAGTGGGAGAGGCTTTGCTCACCCAGTCACTGCGTTGAGGTCCATCCGCTCAAGGGATGTGGGGAGAGAGGTTGCCAGTGAAGACTGAGCCAAAACAGTTGCTGGGTACCTCAGCCTTCTCCTTATCTGTTGTTACCAGTTTGCAAGTCTTGCTCATTGGGGGGTACGCTTTCTTTGACCGTCCTTTTCTGGCTGACATACCTGTAGAAGCCCTTCTTATTATTCTTTGTGTCAGTTCCCAAGTTCAGTTGCAGCTGTGTGTTGGCCTTCCTGACCCCATCCCTACAAACTGGGCAGCATCCCCATACTCTTCTCAGGATACCTGTCCCTACTTCCACTACCTGTGCATCTCCAATAGATCTCAACTAAGCCATGCCAGTCTCTTGCCTTCCTTTCCTGATTTCTTACACCTGGGGATCGGGAGCTCTTGCACTGTGTGGAAAGCCTCCTTAAAGATCTGCCAGCCCTGTTCTGCTCCCTTGTCCCTGAGGGCAGTTTCCCAGGGGTCCTATTGACTAACTCCTTGAAGAGCAGAAATTTTGCTTTCCTAAAATTCAGGGTTCTGGAAAAAAAAACAAAACAAAACTGTAGCCTTGATAAACGTCTGTCATTAAGACTATTCTTATATAATGTTCAAGCCATTTTTTGTCCCTTCAGAGTTGTCACAGGCACACATGCATACACACACACATACCCACGTAAAAATATATGTATACACACACATATATATATGCAGTGTTGAAAGTAATGTAGCACTGACTCATTGTCACTGGATCAACAATTGAATGTGAAACGTGGTTACCTTTGCAGAAAAAGTGTGTTTCGGTCACTGAGTAACAGGCATGGAATTAGCACTTTAACATGTGCTGGGCAAGTACTGAACAGTTTGTGCTCGGATGGGGAAAACTTTCAGTCTTTGGAAGAATTAACAACTGTTACACTTTGGCGCTATTACTTAGAATTTAATGTGAAACACATTAAATCTTCAGCTAGGTTTTGTTTGTGTGCAAACAAATGCCTTTTTGAAGATGTGATGAAACAAAAGTTGCAGATGGTAGCGGCATCTTCAGAGCAGCTTTAGATACTGTGTCACACGTAATGGCAGCGTTATGGTTGGGACAGACCAGCACTTCATTAATTCAATCCCGCTTTTGCTCTCCCAGTTTGGGCAGCCAGTGCGAATATCCATATTGTGCGTTCTGTTGTCTCTGCAGTGTTTTACAGCTAGTTAACAGCACTCAATAAGCTGCTGTCTGCCTTCAGCAATGGCAGTTCCTCTGTTTAGGTTTGTACGGTAGTTAATGTTTGAATGAAAGATACTGAGCTTTGCATAATATCATTCAATTCGCAGGATAGCTTTGCCAAAAGGTAAAAACCAGCAGCAACAAGATACAGATTTATTCTCTTCTGTTAAGAGAAAAGTAAGTTGACATACTGTAATCCAAGAATCCTGTGCTCGTTAGTGGTTTGGTTATATTTCTGTTACTTGTGGATTTAATGCTGTTCTCAGTGATCTTCCTGGCTTGAGCAAAGGCTCTGAACCTTGGAAGCTATTGTGGCAAAAGTAAAACTTAGTGACCTTTTCAATGAAGCTTCTGCAGAAATGAAAGAAGACTATAGGCTGGAAAAGGTCTGGTCAGTGGAAGGAGGGGAAGGAACCCTTCAAATAAGGGGGAAGAAAACCCAACAAACCAACATTAAATAATAGTTCACTTAAAAACAAAGATGATGATGGTATGGAAGAGATGGTCAAAATGCACCAAGAAGCAGGAGAGCAGGACAAATGCCACCCGTTGCGAGTACTGAGTAGAGATTCAGTCCTAGAAGCATGACATTTTGCAAAGAACATTTTTGATTATAAATATTTGAGTTGATCAGTATTTTTTGCTGTTGTGCTTAGATTTATTTTTTCAAAGACTAAACCATACCACCATCAACTGCTATGCAAAAAGATGCGTTCCTGAAAATTTAGATCTTACTTTTGAGAAACCTTCACTTTCACGGTAAGTGTCAAAGTGTACAGTATTTAATATGATGCCCATATCCAAAAATAAGTACTGTATGATCATAAGAGGAAGGAAACAAATTAACTAGAACCCCATCTCTTTTTTTTTACTGGGTAATGGTATCCC
Organism: Rissa tridactyla; assembly: GCF_028500815.1. Lineage (NCBI taxonomy): Eukaryota > Metazoa > Chordata > Aves > Charadriiformes > Laridae > Rissa > Rissa tridactyla. The sequence continues at coordinate 41,555,163 of NC_071497.1, read as the reverse complement.
AATCCCAACAATTCAAATACAATTACTATTCTTTTCCAAAGCGAGTCCCCTGAGATATATGGCCAGAAGTTCTGTATTTTTGGAATTAGAAAAGTATATGTTTTCAGGATTTGTGCTTTAATTAAAGGTTTTCAGGCATCTGAAATTCTTGCATTATTTTTCAGAGCACATATGAGTCAGTGTGGTACAGATATGATAGTTTTGTGCTGAATTTTTTTAGATAGCTGGAAATAAAAGTGAGAAAACAAATCTGATTATTATTTTTAATTTTACACAATTCATGTTTACAATTGTCACTATTGAATATTTTGTATAAAATCAAATACAATATGCAGTATTTTCAAATGAGACACAAATGCATATTGAACTACTTAGTATTACAAGATAATATGAAGCTTTATCTTAAAAATACCTTCAGCAAAATAAACTCCCGTTCTGTCAATCCAAGTTAAAAAAATATGATTAGAAATATACAATTTAAAAATAATCAGGATGAACAGTACTGATTAGTCAAGAAATTTTAGAACTTGATAGCCTGTACATGAGTTTATGCAAGACAAACAGTCTGCAAACCATTAATATAAAAACTGCAGTGCAACAAACCGGTGAACATCACATTTTTCATTTTTTTCAATTTTAATGCATGAGTTTCTACAAATCTTTTTGTTTGTTTTAAATGAATCAGCAGCACTTCCTCTATTGTCACACTGGGGCAAAAAGACAAGGTCTGGGTTAACATCTGAGTTACTGATGCTGTAATAGAAACTAGCAATTTGACCCAAGATATTACAGCTTTTGAGTATGCTGCAGACTTTTGATCAAGGGAGAATCCATCTGTCATGTATTTGAAAGAGGGGAAAGAATTTCTAAGGAAAAACTCCTAATTGATGGCAGCAGAAATAACTTCGCTCAGCTGCTCTGTGGTACAACGGTGATGCAGCTGCCGCCACACATTCCATTTTGGCACGTAATACTTCACAATTCAAAAAAGATTGAGAAACCAAGGCCTCCCTCACCCACGCCCACTCTTGATTCTTGTACTTAAGACAGCTTTGGTATGGCATAATAAAAATGCTAGACAAAGTACTAAAAATTCAGAAGAACAAACTAAGCAATACAATTAGATGGGACATAATGAGGTAATGAGTTAATTTTCCATATAAGGCTGTTTGGAGAGTTCAAATGTAAAATCCATTTGACATTTATGTGTTTCTCACTAAGATACTGGGTAGTGGAAGGGGTATCCTGAAACACACTCACACCAAACATGCAGTTTTGGTTTAGCTAGAGTTGCTATTGTGTGTGTTTGTGCACTTGTTTTATGCAAATTTACTTCTGATGAACATGAAAGTGCTAAGGCAAATTCCAATTTGGAATTTGGAAGGGGTGTGAAATGGGACTGATTATTTTTAGGTTAAAAATGAAGATGCTAAAAGAAGCAGCTCAGCTGAGAGAAGGGCAATGCCAAACACAAGAAATATTACTAAATCGTTCTTGTTTTGACTCTTACCCTCTCATCTTGATATCCATCATCGAATTTAAAGTTAACCACGCCTCTGTAGTTAATCAAGCTTTATGTACTGGCTCTATAGTTAAGGATGATTGTAGATAGTTGCTAAGTAGTTGCTAAGGAGTGGATCAAAGGGAATTGTTTGAAGGAACATCTGTAGCCTATTTATTTGGTTTTCCTGGGACACTAAGACCTTAAATGAACATCTAATCAAGATGTTTCTACAAACAATTCTACAAAAAACTGCCAACTTGGCAGTGAAAACCCAAGTCCAGGTGTCCTTAACTGTCTTCGTTATAATACTATAACACACCCCCACAGGTCAAGATGACCCTTGCCCAGGTGAAGACCCTTCCTCCACACAGGTGCAGTGATTGAAGAGAATGACTCAGCAGTATGATAATTATATGTAAATTACTAACCAGTCACTGTAACTGGGAGTGTACTAGCTTGTAACTTTTGTACGTAAATATAAAGAGGAAACCAGCATGAAGTGTGCTTGATTTGTGGAAAACCACTGAGCACCCAAGTCTGAATAAAAAAAAACAGTATCTCCCCTGTGTGCGAGAATTGGTTCATTGCGCACCAGGCAACACATCCGCTTTTTGGACAACTACCTCACTAGTTTCATCCCTTCTGCCTTCCAAGATAAGAATTTTCTTCAAAAATAAACACAGATTCATAGTTGCACAATATACCTACTATTGTCGTTACCTGTACTTCAGCTTTTGGGCAAGTGGCTAACTTAAAAAAAAAAAAAAAGCCAGGAAATTTTAATCACTGCATCAGGGTGAATTCTGTCCCTCTCTCTTAGATGCTTTTCACCTAGAAGAAAATGGTGGTGAGGATGAAGAGGAAAATAAAAAGTATTCGGGGTCTGAACCTTTATTTTGCACCATACAAGCCTCTTCTATTTTCTTTGTATTCATATTTGCGAATTTTGACTATCCAAACTCATGGATGAGCTATGCTAAGGCACATGGAAGACAGGGAGGTGATTCAAGACAGCCAGCATGGCTTCACCAGGAGCAAGTCCTGTCTGACCAACCTGGTGGCTTTCTACAATGGAGTGACTGCAGGAGTGGACAAGGGGAGAGCAACAGATATCATCTACCTGGACTTCTGCAAGGCCTTTGACATGGTCCCCCACAACATCCTTCTCTCTAAGTTGGAGAGATACGGATTTGATGGGTGGACTGTTCAGTGGATAAGGAACTGGCTGGATAGTCACATCCAGAGGGTAGTGGTCAATGGCTCGATGTCCACATGGAGAGGGGTGACAAGTGGTGTCCCTCAGGGATCCGTACTGGGACGGGTGCTGTTCAATATCTTCATCAATGATTTAGACACTGGGATCATGTCCACCCTCAGCAAGTTTGCTGATGACACCAAGCTGAGTGGTGCAGTCAACATGCCAGAGGGACGGGATGTCATCCAGAGGGACCCGGATGAGCTACTGAGGTGGGCTCAAGCAAATCTTATGAAATTCAACAAGGCCAAGTGCAAGGTCCTACACTTGGGTCGGGACAATCCTCATTATCAGTACAGGCTGGGGGATGACATGATAGAGAGGAGCCCTGCAGAAAAGGACCTGGGGCTATTGGTTGGACATGAGCCAACAATGTGTGCTTGCAGACCAGAAGGCCAATTGCATCCTGGGCTGCATCAAAAGAACCGTGGCCAGCAGATCCAAAGAGGTGATTCTACCCCTCTACTCTGAGTGAGGCCCCACCTGGAGTACTGTGTCCAGCTCTGGAGTCCTCAGCACAAGAAGGACAGGGACCTGATGGAGCGGGTCCAGAGGAGGGCCACAAAGATGCTATGAGGACAGGCTGAGACTGCTGGGGCTGTTCAGCCTGGAGAAGAGAAGGCACCAGGGAGACCTTAGAGTGGCCTTCCAGTACCTGAAGGGGGCCTACAGGAAAGCTGAGGAGGGGCTGTTTGCAAGGGCACGCAGCAATAGGACAAGGGGCAATGGTTTTAAACTAGAGCAGGGCAGGTTTAGATCAGACACTAGGAAGAAGTTCTTTAAAATGAGCGTGGTGAGACACTGGAACAGGTTGCCCACAGAGGTGGTGGAGGCCCCATCCCTGAAGACATTCAAAGCCAGGCTTGATGAGGCTCTGAGCAACCTGATCTAGTTAAAGATGTCCCTGCTTACTGCAGGGGGGTTGGACTAGGTGACCTTAAAAGGTCCCTTCCAACCCAACACATTCTATGATTTTATGATGCTACCTGTAAGCTTACTTACACTTCACGTCCTGCTTCCCCTCCAACTCATGATGCTCTTGCCACAAAATGTTTTCAAGCCAACGTGTGGTTATCCATATTGGCATTCAAAAATCATCAGCCTAACAGAAAGCTTAATTTAATTTAAAAGGACACAGACTGAAACAAGTCACTGAACCTGCCTGTTTACATTCATAAAAAGAAAATTCTCCCCCCTTGCAGAGGTAATCTGTATCTTTAAAAACTTCAGTTCTTCTATTGCTACTATTTCAGATCTCTCCATTTCTTCAGCTTTCTAGTGTAAGAGTCACTATATCAACAGATAACTGTATTGTATTTAAGGCTATGTGGTAACAGTCCTCATCTGAGGGATATGCAGCTATAAACTTCAGTTGTCAGACAAGGGTACATCACTGCAAAGCCAGCTCTGAGATTTCATAATGTGAAGAGGGGTAAGGCAAAATGCTGCCAGTGTTTGAAGACAGTCTTGTAGTGGATGAAAATTTCAGTCTCATACAGATTCCTCTAAAAATTACACTGCCTTTTAACAGAGGTAAGCTGTTAATTAGATGTTAAAAACTGTAACTGCCCCTGAGTTCCACTACCAATCTCAGTGTACAGCAAGCTTATTTTCCCTTTTTTGTGTGCTGCACTCATTAAGTGTCTCAAAGCTAAAAACCAGTGACACCCACATGTTAAGTGTACTGATAAAACCTGGGTAAAATTCTTGCATTTTAGACATGGTAATTCAAAGTTTCACCTAAAAGACTTGAAGATAAGAGAAGAAACAGTAATGATATTTCAATATGACAGCACTGCTTTAAATGGTAAGCTGGTTTTCCTCCCCTTTAAAATCATACCAGGTTTAAAGCAACTACAACTAGTTAAAAGAGCCATTGGTTGTGAACAACTAAAAATCTGTTACTATTAAAAACTATAAGTTAATTACTTATAGTTATTTTTTTCAAAATAAACAATCCACGCAACCGTTGAAAATAAAGCACTCTTTGGTGGACAATATTTACTTTGTGTACTCAATACTGTAGCTTCATAAAAAACTTCATAAAAAATAAGAAAGAACAGCCAATTAACACAGGAGAGTACCAATACTATAGGAAAAAAGCTTTTGTCGTTGATTTTCAGTCTCAAGCGGGGACTTGAGCCCAGTCTGAGTGGACAAGACAGATTTATATACTTAAAAGCTCCCACCATCTTTTCATTTCTGGCGGTCAGCAGCTAAGTGATTGCCATCACAATTTATACACATGCATCATACGTACTAGCAAGCCCTCTTTATAATAGAGAGCTTAAGTATTTACACCTGAGTCTAAACACACACAGATTTGTTTGAGGAAGTGTTAGCACATTAGGGAAGTGTCTACCAAGCACGCTGACAGTTCATTTTATTCTACATGTATGGAAGAGGTTCTTCTGTTTCACTTTTTCTGAAAAATGAAGCCACAGTAATCTTCCTTGAAATGCATCAAGTCCCCTCTAGAGGTCACATCCCCTTCATTCCTGAATATCATCTTCAACACTAGTTGCTTATTTGAAATTTAACGAAGTACTGTTCTAGTCCTTGAGACAGACTGGCTGCTGAAATAAAACATATTCGAGGAAAAAAGTTAAATATGTACTCAGTATGTACTTGAAGCAAACATTTCTGGCAAGGTAAAATGAGTAAACAATGCTTCAAAGAAAGAAAGAAGATAAAAGTCACTGCATTTAAGAACACAGCAATATTGGTTGTAAAGAAAGCACGGACTGGTCTGATCACAGACAATATGAAGGAAGGTTGCGTTCCATACAGAAAAGCAACAGAGGATTGAAAGTACCATAATTTCATTAAGCGCATTTGCTGTAAAGCATTCCTTTTCTTTCTCTCCCTCTGAGGTATCAGACTGTAGGAAAAGTAGAAAGAATAGTAAAGAAACATTAATTTTTTTAAAGCTAGGTTTAGATTACATATAGACAAGCTCTGAAATGCTGCAGGTACTTCTCAGTATTTGAACACGAGGCTGTGTAAGGCTGCTTTACAATTCCCAGCAAAGCAAAAGCATATGAGATTTTTGAAGCATATTTCTCTTTGTTAGTTTTTGTGATATACCTCTCTGGTTAGAAGTAGTAAAGGAGTCTATACAATACAGTTTTCATACATTTCCCCGCATACTCCCAATTATTATTTTGTATAAACTTGACCTGCATTCCCTTAAGCACCTCTACCTACCAAAATTCTTCCACCACTCAGGATTTCACTTCTAATCAACTACTTACTATATACATAATCCTAATTCTGTGATGTGTGGTAACATGGAACAGACTGTTTCATTTGGGTCTTACTATGATTCAATACGTATGCATATGTGTATTCACTTTGTTAAAATACAAAGATGAACTTCTCAGTAATTGCCAAATTTACAAGGACATCTTAACTGGAGAAACAAAGGCATCCACAGAAAAAGACTGTGGATAACACTCTGGTAATACAAATTCTTGCAGTTCAACAAAAGTGTTATTTCAATCACAAGATATAATGTGTTACATCCAGCAGTACTGGTCTTTTGTAGGTGGCAGTGGACATCTAGAGACGTTCTGCAAAGGGAATTCAATGAATGCTATGAATAGGATTGAAATTCCCTAATTCTCTTTGCAAAGCCAGAACAGAGTGTTCTAACTGTAAATGGCTGTTTTGGCTGAAAAATCATTCTGGGGGCATTCTATGATAGTGTCCTCCAACAGTCTGAAGGATGAAATGGCAAATGAATTACCCAGCTCTGTGGATTATACTGCGTTAGGATGGTCGCAAATGTGATTCGTCTACAGTAGGAATTGACTAAAATGACCTAAAGCATCAACAAATGAGACGAATGTAAAAACACTGTGAGATGTTTCTGCTGGAACATGTAAGACAAGAAAATGAAAGAATAAGGGTACACAGTAACACTGGAAGTTCAAAGAAGGCAACAAGGTCTTGACAAAGATAGGTGTTGGTTAGGGCATGATCCTAATTTTGTAATGATAATTATTCTCCTGTACTTTGCAATCCACTTCATCTGGAATAGGTGAATTAATTTGAGCACTATGAGGTAATGCAAACTGCACAGACTTCCAAGAAACTAAAATACATTTAAAGAGATGAAAAAAAAAGGTATGCTTCAAAAAAAAAAAAAGTGAGATTTTGCTAAATGCTACAGGAAAAATAAAAGGACACCTACAAGATTAACAACAAAGTACTGCATTCTAAGTCCATGAAATTGTACAGTCACACCAAAATACCCTCTAGAGGGACAAGCACCCAATTAGTCCTCTCAGATGACAAAGTATTTAAGAACTCCAGAACTGCGACATACCTATTTATTGGATCGAAGTATAAAGTGACTGAAATTCTTTGACCTCATAAGTTATTTGAAAAGAAACAGTATATGGAATGAAATATTTAGGGTAGAAGTTTTAGAAAATCCATGAAAATATTAAGTACTTTATGAAGTTTGAGATCAATCTGATCCTTGCTCCTCAAAGTCATAAATCTGGTGATACACCTAAAGGATTTCTTTAAAAATAACTGAAATCTTCTATGAACCGTATGTTAGGGATGTTGATTCCTCCCTAAGGATAGGTATTCTCATCTCGCACAACACAAAGGTCAGCTTGGAGGTGTGTTTTCCAGGAACTGAAAATCTCTGTTCAATTACACATGTGCACATACACAGCCACCAAGAGCTGCCAGGAGCTTAAAACTGGGAGAAGCGTGGAGAATAAGAACAGCAGGCAGAATCCCATCAATCTGTTTGGACCAAAACTGATACAGTGAAAATGATGCAAAATGGAGGGAAAAACCTAACCAAAGAGCAAAACACCAAGAAATCCTTCAGATTTTTAGTAAAATATGCATTTTTTAACATACTATTATATGAATCAAAATGCAATTCATATAGCCACTGCTAAAAATTCTCTGACTAGAATTTACTGCAGTCTACTATTAAACTGTTGCCTGATACGAGTGAATTTTTGGTAACTTCTGTGACCTTCAAGGTAACAGGATGAGGAAGGGGAAAGAAAAACTGTGGGTAAAGTGCTGCACAACAACTTGGAATTTTCAGCAATATTTATAAATCAAGCCATGTCACTACTTTTTATGTTATTTGCCACCTTTTACTCTTCCCAACAAAAGTCTCTTCAGCACCTGACAGACCCATTCAAAACGTTTTTGCTATAGGCACAGGACAAATTCTGGTCATTGTAACCACTGGGAATTGCTTGGAAATTGTATTAAGCTACACTCCCAGGCTCATCTTTGATAATGACCTGGAGAGCTGCCGTAGAGGGGCATGGACACATGCACATGGAAAGAAACATGACTGTAGTGTGCCCATGTGCTTCTGGGCCAAAAGGCAATTGCAGTCTTGCATAAATCCCTCCAAATTTAAAATTTCACTAAGCTTTACCAAACAGGTTCAGTTCAGATTATCAGTCATACTCTCAGCACAAAATCTCATACCATATATGAGTATACACACGCATTTTATACATTTCACCTCTCCACTACTTCTGCGTTTTTGTTAGCCATCAAATTCCTCTTAGTTTTGACTTCATGTACTGACTAATAATTGACTTGACACTGTGAAAAATCTATTCCACCTCTTACTCCAAGGAGAGGTTTGGTAAAGAAGGGTGGGTTTTTTTGTTACCAAAATCCCTCACCTTCAGTAATTCGAACTTATGTTAGGAATTACAATATAAAATTCTCAAAGTTGAGAAACTAAGCAACATGAACAAATGACAAGATTTAAGGTTCCAGATATTCTCAGTACATGACATAAACCATAAAATTGTTTCTCATTTCCCACTGCCTGGAGGAGGAGTTGAACGGTGGCAAAAGCTCCTGTCAGCAACGGATATGCCAGCTCAAAGTATTTGCCTAGAGAACAGTTACTTCATCTGTAAAGAGGGTAACTCTCACCTTTTTAAACTGTTTTTTCTTGCAGCAGACCTGGTAGTTCTTTTAGTAATGTCTGTACAGTCAGAAATGCTAGGTTCAGGGGTTTTATTTTTCTGAACACTGGACTGCAGAATTACTCTGAAAAGAGTAGGAAAAGAGAGAGATTATATAACCTGAAAGTTTCTAGGTAAACACTGAGAAGAGGATATTACAGTTGCAGCAGAGTTGACAAGTATCGGCTGGCTTTTCACGAATCATTCTGAAATGCAAGTTGTTTCAATAGGAGCACAGTAGTTTATTTTGTTGTTTGGTTTTTGCCTTTTTTTTTTTGCTTTCAAAGAATGGATTAAATTAATGGTTTTGAATTTTCTGCTAGGTTTTTGGAAGACAAAAGGCTAAGAAACTGTATTTTAAATTACTGCAACAAAACAAAAAAAAAAGAGAGAAAATCTGAATTATGCAATAAAAACATACATTATTTTCCAGGCTGACACAGAAAGTAATTCAATTACAATTGAATGGATAAGAGTAATTCAATGGACAAGAGGTAATGGTCACAAACTTGAGCATAGGAAGTTCCACCTAAACATGAGGAGGAACTTCTTTAGTTTGAGGGTGGCAGAGCCCTGGAACAGGCTGCCCAGAGAGGTGGTGGAGTCTCTGTCTCTGGAGACATTCAAAACCCGCCTGGACGCGTTCCTGTGCAACCTGCTCTGGGTGACCCTGCTCTGGCAGGGGGGCTGGACTAGATGATCTCCAGAGGTCCCTTCCAACCCCTACTGTTCTGTAATTCTGTAATTTGTGAGGATCAAAGTCTAAATCTCCTGCAAGTAACCATGAGATATACCCTTCAAATACAGTAGGAAAATCATTGCATATGCAGGCATTTTGTGCTTACAGGGAATTACTACACCGCACTCAAAACTCAGCTTTACATGCTGGTTGCACTCAAGCACTTCTCTGGAAGACTCTAGAGCAATATATTGACTATTTCCTAAACAGGCAGATAAATCCTAGTGTTGCTTACATCAATAACAAAAGAACTCCAGATCGTTAAAAGCAAACAACTATTTTTAGCCACCAGCCAACTGGTTTGTTGGGAGACCACATCTTCTGTATTCCTAAATACTTGTACTGAAATTATGATACTATGGAAATAAAAAGTGACAAGTGGTCGATGGAGTCCACAGGTATCTATTTAGTGCATCATTTTACACATCCGTTCCCTAGTCATTGCATCTGTCCGAGTTTCCAACTATAAAACTATGTATCATTTTAGATATTCAGAGCTAAGAGTAAATTACTGTTTTTTCCCCCTGCTGTTATTAGATTCTAATTTTCAGTGGCTTCACTGAGTCCACCTGTGTCAGCAGATTACATTAGGTTGGAAATCAAAACCTTCATTAAGCTGTATAAAGTGCAGTCTGGTTGATTAATACTCTGAAGAAACTGTTTTCAAGGAATCCTAGATATGAACATAAAACATAACTTTTGGAGCAGAAGTGGACAGAAATGCATGGAAGAAAATACATGTATTTTCATACTCATGTAACATATTCACCAAAAACAGAAATGGAAAGAAACCCCTATGCTTTCACTATTTCATATGGGTTTGATACCAGAATTAGGATATGCATTGGAGATAACACAATTTCATCTAAAACAAATTCTGTACAGCAGTAAAACTGATCAGCACCCTTATTTACCACATACTTCTAGATTGTTTAGCAAACAGATGACTACAGAACCACAAAGTTCAAGTATTTTAAATTTCTAATTGAACAAATCTCGCTAAATATTTCAGACTTGCAAAATCTTGTCACTTGATTTGCAAAAGTCCAAACAGTCTTCTCTTCCTCCGAGATAAGACACAAGAATGTAACGACAAGCACTAGCGCAAAGCAAATTGTACTGTAAACACAACACATTCAAAGGGATCCGTTACTTAAGAGGCTGAAAACAAAAACCAGATACCTTCAACAATGTATCATGCTTCTGTAGACAACACAAATTTTTCTAAGAGAAACCTGTTTTCTTTCACACCCAAAGTGAAAAGGTTCAAAAGCTGTAAATTCACTTCATAATTTCTACTGTGGTTGTAAACCACTTCTAGTAAGTTCTAACATTAAAACTTAAAATTCTCTTTTCAGTGCCACAGTTGTCCTACACTGAACAAATGTGGGCTACTGCACTTCCAACTAAGCTGTAAAAATAACACCAGTGGTGAAAAAAGACTCGCATTTTTCCTTTTACCTGTGCCACTAGCAACCTCCAGGACTGAACAGAAAGGTACAAAGCTGGCTTAACCTTACAACATTTAGTCACTGAAATATGAGCATGACCAAATCATGGTACATGTTCGTTTATTAGTGCTCATTAGTGCAGACAGAAACGTGGAAAAATCACGTTTTCTCCCTAAATATATATACACAGTGTCTCTCTGTATGAAATGTATGTAACGTACGTATAAAAGAAAGAAAGTTATTGGAATGTCATCTAATGGTTATATTCTTTCTCTGAAAGGTGCCCATTCTTTCCAGACACCAAAAGTTCAGAAAACAGGTCAACATACATGGCTTAGACCCATATACTTATCAAGAATGAACTGAAACGCCATGAAGTGTTAAGACATCATCTTGCACAAACACTTAAATATTCATCTTTATAACATATCATAGATAAGTCCTTACTTCCCACAGAATTTCATTTTATGTGTTCAAAACAAAGAACTAAAGGAGGTTTTAAATGGGAACGTGACTCACAAAAAATAGCCAACATACGTAATTGCACCTTAAAACCAAATCAACCACACCATCCTCTTAAGACTGCTGTATCTACCAAAGGGTAGCGAGAGAAGGAGCTGGCTTATGGGATCAGCTCAGAGCCAGCTGTGAGCATGGTAGAACAATTAACATCATCTGCTCTTCAGTAGGTATGTCTACTAGATATAGTGTATACAGTACATACTAGATATCTACTAGTAGATATGGCTATGCAAGAGTAAAGATTAATTGAAATCCCGGTGAACAAAACACTTCCTGAATGATCAGACAAACATGTTTAAATCAGACTAAATTGCTAGACTTCCAAGGTTGATAGCACCTCAAGGAAAACAGACGAGGTCCCACTTACACCATTGTCCGACATGGTATTATAACTCCACACCCGGAGTTGCCTTGGGGCCCAATAACTGCCAGCTTAGGAGCAATAACAGTGCTAGCAGAGCTTTTACTAGAATGCTACTGCTTGCACATTTAAGGTAAGAGAAGAAACTATCTTTAATGCACAGAATTTTGATTTTACACAATTAGACTAGCAGCCTCATTAGATAGCTGGTGTAATAGATAGGTTTTATAATGGACATGTGATGAGGCCACAGTAGAGGAAATCCTCCCAAAATCTCGGCACCAAAAAAAATTCCCAAACTATATTGGAGAAGGATAAGATCCTCAGGACACCTAGCTTACTGCTTTGTAACTGTTCATGTAAAATGGCATGGCATGCTGTACGTGACAACCACCAACTTCCAGAACACCAGCAGAAAGCACATCTAATGTACACAAAGGTTTTCTAACTCAATGAAATATGGTAATTTATTTAAAAAAAAAAAAAAAGCCTAACTTTTCCTGAACACAGGCTACGGGATGCTGTAATAGCCAGGCTAGTAACATAGGTAATCCATATATCGTAAGAATTTTTCATCCCCAGTTAATCTGTAATGGACGCATCACTTGGTAGTTCTGAACCTAATATACTCCCCAAACACCACACTAGTTTGTATACTACTTTCTTATTCAAGCTAATACATTTGCCTTTAAACAAATCAAAATCTGCTTAAATGGAACTGTGTTTGGGTCAATAGCACCGTCTTTTAAATAGTTCACAACTTCTTCTCACCATTTAACCCAGAGCTGGGTGCAGGGACAGATGCAGCATCAGGACACAAAAGCCCAAGTCTCACAACCCAAGCCAAAATCCAAAAACCTGAAGTGCCAGCAAGGTAATACATCTTGGAGAAAAAGCAATCCACATAACAAGCTCTTTTAAAAGAAAAATGATTGTATTATCCAAAGAAGGGACGAGGGGAAGAGAGGTTAGACAGCAGCATGTCTTCTCTGACCTGTGGTGGGCATTTTATTCTTGCCAAGGCTACCCATTTTATGAGGTCTGTCAACTGCAATATTGCATTCTCCTTCATCACCTCACGATTTTTAGGAAAATAGGCCAGAGATCTCTACCGCTGTTCCAAGTCATTGACAGGCAACAAGCGACTGATACTCTTCAGTCTACAGGGCTCCAGCCAACAGGGCTGCCAGGCTAGCCCACAGTAGTTCACGATCCTGATTGATTATTTGATCTCATAAAACACAAGGGACACTAGCTGCATAATGGAGAGAATGCCAGTCTAACTTTTAAGAGAAGCTTAAGTGTTTTCTTTTCCCAGACGTAAACCAACACTGCATGACTGTCAGTCCTGGATACGAGGCAGCAGCACCAGTAACCTAATTGCTTGCATCGTGACACATTTACCCACATCGAACCACCTTTTCTCTTTCCCTCTAGGAAGGGAGTTTTTAGACAGAACACAGAAACCGTTAAGAGAAAGAAAGGATGATAGTTGAGTGAAACTGATCTTACAGTACAGGAAAACAAAGGACAGATTGTTTCATTTTTTTAACCGGTGTGTTTAAGTTTAGGTTTTTAGACTGCATTTAGAAATCTGAGGTTTGACTTCTGGAAAATGCTGAGACAAGAAATACTGCTACGTTCAGTGTAAAACTTTGAAAATAAGCCTCTCATTTAAAGTTTGTTCTTAGACAAAGTTAGGTACCAATGAAAAAAAAATAAAAAACCAACAGCAAAAGTGATCTTCAGTTTGTTGTGTTTTTTTCCAAGAGAATAGATTAAGATGACCCCAGCTAAGGCTAACAGGATAACTAAATTGTTCACAAGTCCCCCAGTTCTCATTCTTCAGTTATTAGGTCATTTACTTTAGCAGAAAGAGTCTCACACTTTTTAAAAGTGTGGACAAAAAGTTGCAAGACCCAAGGTAACAAAGACAGAAACTCCTAGCCTTAATGTTCTGCCAGGAGAGAATGCCTTTTCTTACTTAGTACTCTGGTGAAAAACACTTTTTCTGACCTATTTTTTCTCTGAGAACACCAGAGTTTCAAGCATTCACCCAAAGTAACCATTTAGCTTTGAGGGGGGGTGTGGTGGAGCAGCTCCAGGGAGAAACGGTCGCAAGCAAAAAGTTCCTCTTCGGGTTTCCTGGCAGTTCTGCGTGCTGCTGAACTTTTGTTTGGCCAAAAGATGGAAGCTGTCATTTGATGCAAACATTGCACTCTTTAAGTGGAAGCAAGGCACAGCAATCACTGCAGCCACTCTGACAAAAGCCGAGTGGAGAAAGAGTGAAAACTGTACTCAAGGAACTAACATGTTTTTAATGCTTTACTCAGCTCCTGAATCCAAGTAACAGAAAGAAGGGATTTAAGTCATCTCATAAAGCTCTATAAAAAAATAATTGAGAATGAAAGAAGATGAAGCCAGACTGGCTGGGTAAACAAGTGAGCCTTGACCTAATACTGCAACCTGCCTCATCCTCTGTTATGTTAAAAAGAAAAAAAGAAGTCCCATTTAACTGTTTCTTAATGGCATATTATACTATAATGTCTTAGTAAAAGAAACTGACATTTCTAGCAAATTCTAATTCCTGGCATTTCACGTGAGTAAAACCATCCTTTGGGAAACTAATCTCCTTTGCAAATTCATGAATTTCAAAGTAAAACTGGAGCTAACATCTTAATTTGCAATATGCAAAGGATAGGATCATATTTTACAGCAGCACTTTTTCTTTTTTACAAATATAGTTTTGCTTATATAGTTTTGCTTATTTGCAGGAGCATGCAGAGAAGAAAGGCTTCAAAATTATGAATTATCCTAATTATAAAAGCTTTGCACCTTTTTGTATTGCAAGCCAGCCGTAAAAATTACTGAATTATTCCAAACAATATATACAAAAAATACAACAAAGCCAGAGCAGTGAAGTTTACTCTTGCAACAAAGCCAGTAAGAAACATGATATGAAAACATGCATTTATGAGACATACGAGACAGAAAGCGTGAGGTATTGTAGAGAAATGGAATGGGACACTTACACAGTGGCTCTCTCTCAGGGGGTCCTGATGGTTACTATGTTCTTAAACCATCTAGACAGAATAGCAGGCTGGGCAGAAGGGAGCCACATACAATCCACCAGATGACAATGCTACACAGTGTAGACACCAGCATAGCTAGGAGCCATCTAAAAAAGGGGTTGGAGGGGGAGGAAAAGATGAACAAAAATTCAAAAGCAAAAGCTATCGGTGCATTTTAGCTTCTTTCAAGTTCTTCAAAAGCATATTGCTCTATAACCTTTGCCAAGCATTTTCTTACTTTCTATGACTGTAACAATCCATGCAACGATAAATTGCCAAATGTAGTATCCACATGTTGCTGGAATCAAAACAAATTTTCTGAAATCCTCACTACAGTCATCTATTCCAAAGAAAGTCTATACCACTTTTTCAAAAATAAGCGTATGCTGGAACAGTACACCTCTGACCACTTGCTGCCATCTCTTCTGCAGTTTGATCAGCCTGTATTCATACACCCTACTTGACAATCACGTATTTTAACACTAAAACGGTAGATCAGATCAGTTTGTAGGAACAAACAACTTACGTACACACGGAGATGATGGGGTATATTCTGTGTTCAAAGTAGCAAAAGCTAATTCATAATCCTTTGCCAAAGGTGCAGAACATTGCTAATTAGAAAATTGTACACAAAGTATCCATTCATCAAACATACAGAGTTTATACAACCAACTTAACAAACATTAACAAATGTTATACACAAATGCCTTGCGACTTAAACATAAGCAATGCATCTAGCTCTCAAAGACTGTAATTGTCCCAGCTTCTGGTGCTCTTATTTTGCCTTTTTTTTTTTCTTTTCTGTGAAATAAACCTATATATTAGAAACTTCTTTCTGTTTGCTTAAAGTTAATCAATTTCACTGCAAGATTAATTGTTTTTAACAGTCTGAACTAAAAGGGAAAAAGACTGACACCTCTCCTAGTATGGAAGACTTCTGCTTCCGGTAAGGCAGCTAAATATTCCTAGTGATATTTTGATTTAACAATAGCAACACAAAGAATTTAAGAAGTTATACATTCATTTTTCACCAACCTATTTCAATACAAGCTGCAAACCATACAAATAACTTAGGGGAACAGGAGGAGGGAAATTCCAACTCCCTGTGCCACAATGCACACTATAAAAACCAACTATAAGCTCTAGATCAATTATTTTAATGCTACAGAAGTAAAAGCTAACTAGTTTTAATTAGAGCAGTCATGTTGCAGAATGCTTCATGAATGGAATAATACTTTAATAGTTGATAAGCTTTCTGCATATTAAGTAAGACAATGGCTCTGAACAGATTATCATACAGTCTACATTCAATCTACGGAACATACAATAAACAAGATCTTTCACAACCTTTATTACGTGACTTAAAGTACCTTTTATGAAAAAATAGTATGAAGCAGAAACTAAGGCTCCATGTGTCTTAGAAACTGATGTGCAAGGTAGCCGTTTTTTACTGTCCTATTTGAGGTAACTGAGGTGATGTGCTTTGGGGTTTTTTTAATGTCAATTGGGTACCGGCTTTGTTCTGAACCTGTTGTTTCTTCTACGATTGCCCGTGTAAACAATGAGCATAAATAAAGGAGAATCTTTTAAAACAAAGGCAGAATTCATATACAGCAATGTGTGACGGTTTTGAAAGACATACTGCTTTACCTTCAGCACATTCTTAGTATGTACCTCTCACTTTTTCAAGAAGTCTGATGACACTGTTTGGTCTTAAAAAAAAAAAATTAAAAAAATTAAAAAAAAAGGCCAGCAGCTAGCAGAGCATCCCCTACAGAAAGACAGCACAACAAAAGCCAAGTTGCATTTGGTCTGTGACTCTGGTTCTGCATTACTGGCAAAAATCTGACAGCCAGGGGTCACCATTTCTTTCCTTGCAATCAAATGAGATGCAGGTATGTCTTGCAAGTCTTGCATTCTCTTGTTGTTTAGTTAAGGACAGACAGACAGTTTTTCTACTTACAGTTGCTACAAGCTACAACAGATGCAATGGTGACTACAAACTTTCTTCTACAGGCGGTGTTTCAGTACTTGTCTAAAATAAAGAGACTAGCATACCAGGTTCCCTGACAGAAGTGCACTCCTTTTGAGTTTATTTACTGAAATAGTGCTACTCCCTGCCTTCCGGATCTACCAGTTGTTGTCCAAAAGCCCACAGGATTTAGGGAAAGTTCCTCTTCAAGGAAGAGGAAATGAAAGGAAGCTAAACATTCTTTCAACTCTTCCTAGGTAGCTGACTTTACTTCAAAAAACGCTTACTTTATTTCAGCCAATCAAACACCACAAAACGGAGTCAGGCTCTTCCATTTTTATACTACGACAGGAAACACAAGGGAACATCTGTGATTAAACTAGAAGCAAAGCACTCCAAAATACTATGGGAGCTTGTAAAGCACAGACTACTGGGATCAGAAACAATGCAGAAAACAAAGAACTGCATTACTCAATTTCTAAACCAAGTTGTCCAGCCTCCTTTGCGCTCTCCAAGCCTTCAGAGAAATGATAAATCTCATGCTTGTTTTAAATGAGTAAAAGCAGCCTTGGCAACAGACCTTTGGGGGCAAAGGGAAGTATGCTTAAAGAAGAGGACAAAAGTATTTCTTGCATTTGTACATTCAGGAACTGACTTACGTTAGCGGTGATGCAGTTGGAGATTTTGTCTGCCTTCTACTTTTCAGAGCACGAAGCTTATCCCCTTGTGTTACACAGTTTGTTTCATCTTCATCACTGTACTGGATAAGTGGAGGCAGGGAAGGGATAAACCACAATTAAAATATAGACACTTACACACTTAAGAATTAACCTTATCTTAAATCTTAAAATTAGAATTATCGCACCAGAAAAGTTTGTCAGCATAAAATCAAAGAAAAAATTCACTTGCATAAATACAATTCTGTTCTTTCCAGTTTCCTGTTTGCTGCTATTAAACCTGTCAACCATTGATACATGCATCAGAATTCTGTCTACCTTTAAAACAGTGGAAACATATTATCAAGTCTTTGCTTAGGTACAGCACAGTTTTCACTCAAGTACATCATTTCCCTCCTTCACTTGCCTTCTTAAAACAGCAGTACAGTTTTTTTAAAAGGCAGCATCAAAAGGCATTATAGAAGTTGCGGTTACTTAGAAACTAAAAAGAGCAAAAAACCTTTCATCTCTGCCCTCTAATAGATAATCCAAAACAAAATCACAGTGGTTTTGATTGCAAATTGTAAGTACTTTTTTTGTTCTAATATCTACCTAATTATTAAAGTATGATAAGGATGCTCCTACTTCACCTGTGTACTGCACTTCATTTTTCATACTTGCTGTCCATAAATCCCGCCCCCCCATCTCTTGATACAAAAAGGGGAAACAGAAAAGAATCTGATTAATGGTTTTACTGTACCCACAGGTTTGTTCAGAACCTGACAGATTCTCAACAGCAGTTACAACTTTTACAAGAGCACGAGGTTCAGATGGTTACCAGTTCAATGTCCTTTCGGCTCATTCTCCTGTTTCTTGTGTCATTAATTGAAATATCATCTACTCCTGAGAGAATTCTTGTTACAGCAATTTTACGGTTTCCTTTCAACTTTGCACGGAAAATGTCTCCTTCTGTCCAAAGTTCTGCCTGTTTGCTATCATAACATGGAAAAAAAGCCCAAAACACAACAAATCAACACCAAAGATTATGAAGCGTACAATAAAAGAAGACATCTAGATGTATTTTTGAAATCATTTATAGTCAATCTACTTACTCCATCAGGAAGTGTTGTTGTGGTCCAATCACTGAACCAGGTCTATTTATTCTAATCCAGGCAATAGTTTCTGCAGCTGTCATGCGATAATGCTTCATAATGTAACAGGCAATAAGTGTACCAGTTCGTCCAAGACCAGCTGTGTAAGATGAAAGAATGGCTTCTTTTATATACCCATCTTCATCTGGAATCTGCTGTAGCTACAGACATTGTTACTTGGACAAATAGTTACTTGCCTAATTTACTAAACAAGCCTGATCCTAATCAAACTTGGTAAGTGCAACTCATCTTTTGAATTTTTTTTTCCCATATACAAGGTTGCTAACACATGATTCACATGTTTTTTGAGAGAGGTAACCTTCCAAATCCATCAACTTTACAAATATCTGTAAGTCTATCTACCTATGAATACATATATAGGAATAAGAATGTTTTTATGCATGGGATAAAACAGCTGTCTTTTTTCAAAAACTCTCAAAGCACCTCTTGCAAATTGATCATACATTGCATAGAAACCAGTTGCTCTTCCAACCCCTTGTCTAACTGATCTCTTACTTCAGTTCCCAAGGAAAAGACAAATTTTGCAAAAAGCAAGTCTGGGTATTACCCGACACAGGCAAAATGTACTCCAGAATGAGGAAAGTTCTTTGCAAAGGCCCTCAAGACAGTTCTATTTACCTTGGGAAACATGAGAAGGAAAGGAGGACAGCTCCAGCTAAGTGGCTCCTCTCCTCAATCGCTTGCTGTAAATGCCAAACCACACATCACCTTCTCCCATTTCACAAGAGACTAATCAACACCAGTGTAAAATCTTCAGTACAGCCCAATAACCAAGACAATCACCCAGCACTTTCCATGCCTTGACCAGCTTTAAGAACAAGCTACAGCATTCTACTCTTTTCTCAAGAGTACGAGCAGATTGAGGAACATGAGATAGTCTAGACACCATTAGGATGATAAAATATCAAAAAAAATCTTAATTTGAATGAAAACAAAGCCTTGTAACCCTGATACTCAATATTCAAGCGTAATCAATTAAGCAGATTTATCAGCTCAGTGGAGTGTAAGAGTATGTACTTCCTTCACAACAGTCAAGATGATGTTTTTACCAATTCTTCTACTTCACAGTGTAACCCTGTTAAACATGAAGCAAATGGATGGCAGATCCAGGAGCAAAAATGCAGTCTTTGCAGGTCCCATGCAAATGGGTTAAGAAACCGCCATTCTCCTTCAACCACAGCATTATCAGGTATCCTAGTGAGGCAAAGTGTCGTGAACAAACGTCTGGTCCACTATTAAAGATGGTGTGGGAAGGGAAACATAGTTCCTCCAGAACCACAGAAAACTGTATTTTTATACTAGCTGCATTGGGCATGCTCTAGTAAATCTTTTCCTTGGCAGATTAATTCTGGAGGAATAGATATTCAGAGCATGCCCCATGTAGCTAGTATAAAGGATTTCTGATGGATAAAGATTTCTGTGGTTCTGGAAGAACACTCATACTTTATGAGGAATCTCCTCAAAAAGCTGCATTGGTATTTTCAGAAGTTTATGACTTAGTATAATTAACCGTGCATTTTCAGAAAAATCTATAAACCTTGCCAGGACTTCAAGTTCCAGCTCAAAAACATCCTTTGAAATTAATGCTTTCTAGCAGAAAAAGCTGTTAATATTGGCAAGCTCACTTTCCCCATTCTTGGAAACAGCTGGGAAGATTTTTCTGGAGCTTAAAAATGTAAAAGATGAAGTGCAAAACAGAAGCTTAGAAAGAATTTGTATGGAAAAGCTGCAGTTTGGCAGACATATTGATAGCTAGATATAATGGAATTATAATGCAAAATACCTCAGGAACTCTAACTATAAGCATCACTTGTAATATGAATTGTTTTTACACTATACCTTTGCAATGAACAGCTATAACACCTTCAGCATTTTCACAAATATTTAGAAATGTTTTAACTATAGTATCGCTAGGTGTGCTTCCATCAGCGAAGAAGAGGTCAAAATGCTCAAATCCAGCATCTGTAAATCGTTTGGCATCATACAGTTTTTTGTTGAGGCGTATTATAGTGGTGACCTTATGTTTCCTGAAGTACGGGAAATAAGCCTCTGGAGCATGGTGGGGATAGCCTATTTGAAAAAAAGAAGGGAAAAACAAAGGAGGAGAGTAAGGCTCAAACTGCAGAAATAAACAATGACTCAAAAACAAGAGATACAAAAAACTTCAAAATAGAACTCATGTTCAACATAAAGAAACAGACTAACCGAAAATGGAATTTTAACATAATCACCTAGGTAAGATACAATTAAACCAAGCATTAAAATTTTACTGCCAGGGTTCTTATAAAAGAAAAAGAGCCAAGGAAAAAAACACACTGTTCGAGGAACAATTTTTAAAGCTTGTTCTTACTGATAACAATCAACTAAGAAAGCAGTGGGCTTGTGTCCCCCACCTCCTCTTTTAAGCATACCATTTTCAATTTTACTTCTTGAATGAGGTCCACTGAAGGCAATGAATTTGTTTGGTATTATCCAGTTAAAATCTCCATTTTCTGCTCTCTGTCAAGAGAAAATGCTTGGTTTATCATTATCCCTGTATTTTCAGGCTTTTCCTTATTGTTTCAAAACACATGCTAGATAGAAGTGATGTACAATTTTTGCCAAAGGAAGTTATGTTAGTCGCCTGCTCTCTTTTGCATCGGGAAGATGCCAGATGCTCTCAACCTCACTTTTCTTGACCGTGTTCTCCTCTTTGTTTCTAAATTAGTTTTAGAACAACACAACTGATACCCTTCAGATGAAAGGCAGCTTCCAATTTTTAGTTTTTTATAGGTTTCAAAATTACGACCTTAGCCTTATCTCTGTTCACAATTTAAATCACGGTTTTTTAGATTCTAAAAGCACTTAATTTTCTCTTTACAGATAACTGGCAGCTTTTCATTTCTGAGACTGCATATAGTCAGGAGTTGCAGTCCTTCATTGCCACATTCGTTTCTCAAGCCCCAAAGTGAATTTTATAGGCTTGGATTTTCACAGCCCTGTTTCCTTCTTTACCTCAAAGAATGTTATTACACCTTTGCCATGTATTCACAGATACACACTTCAATTGCTCTCCAGAATTCAGTTAGACTTGGACTTGTACGCCCTCGAGTTTCTCATCAAGACTGCTAAAGAATATGCATGACCGCTAACAGTGGCCAAATTGCCACTCCACAATCATCTTCCAGGGCTTTAATAATAATGGAAAAAAGTATTTCTTTCCATTTTGGTTTCTGCTTTCCCCCCATGTTTGAGGCTGACTATGCTTAAATCTAGATTTTAATATTTTCTCTCTGATCACACACCTTTACAATCAAAGTTTAAAGAGACAAAACAGAAATGGAACCTAATACTACAAAAAAATAGCACATATTACAAACAATTATCTTAGCATTAGTAACAGCAAACAAATCAGAAGATTGATACTGAACACTTACTTCATAATGCTCATATTCATTTACATCAAATGTATTGAAATCCAGGAAACCATATTGCAAAGCCTAAAATTCAGAATACAGTTTTTAACAAAGACAACATCTTTTCAACGAGGACAGTTTATCACTCTTCATGTTACTGAAAGCCCCTTAATATCTCCTGTTCTTTCAGAGATTTCTTCATATATTTGAAAAAGATACAGATCAATTTAGTCTTGGTTTAAAATATAATTGTAAATTGTAATATAAGTGAAGTTAGACAAGCAAATCCGCTCTTTTCTCTTTTCATCAAATCACTAGAAAATTCCAGACTACAGAAGCATTCAGTCTTTTTATTACTGCTAGGAGTACAAAATAAAAAAGAGAAAAATAACTCACAAAAATTATATACTGAAATTACAGGCACATTCTAAAGTCTGCTTTCAAGGACTGCAAATATTTTTGTGCATGAATGCTATGTGCTTTCATTATGATGCTACTATCTTCATTGATTTTAAATTGTTTGCAGACGCAAAGTCATAAGTAGACATTAGTGTGGTCCCTGATGTCCTGTAATTACCCACAACCATTATATTTAATACTGTATAGAAACTGTAAACATTTGGGTAACTGACAGTTTACCCACTTGCTGAGTCAGGAAGCACAAACACAGATAATCCTGTATTTCCAGATATTTAAAATACTACATTCTAATCTCCTCTTTCACTGCATAATAATCTGTAGTTCTACTTTCTGTTCATCGGTACTAATAAGAATAGCAATTCATTCTTGGCATACAAGCAGCCAATGACAAAGCATCCAAAAAAGCTGAAAATCACAAATCCGCAAGTAACTGTCTTACTCAGTAAAACCACCAATATTTGTCAGAGATACCCATAATACAACAGACAGTAGTAGGGTGGAGAACTGCAGAATTCCCCATTTCACTACTCATACAGACTAAAAACAATTCATATAAATTACCCTGTCTTTCAATGCCATGGTACTTCACCATTGTATTGCTATAAAACACTAGATTATGATAATTTGTAGTTGAAAAAAAAAAAAAAAAGCATCTGCCTCCTAACATTTGTTCTATTTATATTATTAAAGCAAAGCTTGAAGTCATTAGCACGTGCCGCAAATGCTTTAAAAGTACAACTAATCAATTCAAAACTACTTTCAAAGGCTATATTCAGCCTAAAATGCAACGCTACGGGACATATAATAAATTTATCACATAACTCTTATGGATTAGATGTGTGAATAACTGTCCTGAGAGATTACATAAATAAAACTCAAAATTCCCTCTTTAAAATCTTCACTAGTTGATTACGTAGGGTATTGGTCAACTTCTACAGATACCGTATCTAGAAACTTTGTTACAATGCATAATACATAATAAACTAGGCAACAATCAGAAAATCCCCTGCTGCACAGCTCTAATTGGATCCTAGTTTACTAAGCCTTCTTTTTCTGCTGGGCAATATTTAACAGAACTTCTGCAATATGAGAAATACTCTTTTACTGACCTTGTTTATTGCATGAAAACAGTCCAGCAATGTCAGATGAAAACTGCAAGTACCAAAGGAAGCATCCCTATAACATATGATGACCAAAACAGTAAAATTATCCCATTTTAATCCAAGTGAAAACAATTGAAGATATTTCTCTAAAACACCTTTAAAAAAATTGCTTCAATACCATTCTTGATGACTATTACAGTGAAATAATTATATCAAATGATTATTTCATTTCCTGCACCCTGCATCTTACAACAATAACAAAACATAAAATAAGTTATGTTAACAGATGATCCAAGAGTAAGATTACTCATTATAGTTTTGATAAAGCTGACACATTCAATTTCTGACATGAACATTGAAACCGACATGTTTCACTGTTCGTGTCAACAAAGAACAGACAACACAAACTCCTTGTAGGAAAATCTAATGCCTCAATTAGTATCATGTTCTAACATACACTCTTAGAACATTTTCTTCTGAAGTACATTTTCAAAAAAGTCAAATTGTAATACACTACAAGTTTTTTCTTCAAACTCTGTTTAGAGAAAAAAAGATGCTGCGCACATGCCTTCTATGTATATGTGAACAGGATCTTCTTAATAAAACCGTCAAGATACACATTTCTGTAGATCTATTAAAAAACTTTCCTTAAGATACATAAAATAGTTTATTTTTAAACATGAGGAGAGTTTTTGTTAAAACACCTTCTTTCAACTAGAATTTTTTAAATTCTCTTAATCCAAGAATGGCACGTGCTTAGTACGTGACCATTATTAGATTCCATAAGCACTGTACAATAAGCATTCCACAAGAATATTATAGTTAGGTAAAAAAAAAATTAAACTGAATTTACATCAAAGAATATTGTATCTTGGCAGAACACTTTCTTTTGACATCATGCCGCCCTCATCAGCAGAGAATCATTAATGTCAAAAAAGTAAAATATCATGTTCAAATTTCAACTGAGAGGAGGAAGAATTTCTGAAGAGTCTGGATGGCTGCTTCTACAATTTGTTTGTATCCTTTTCCTCCCTAATGAATCAGTGTGAAAAGTGGGGAAAAAAATCAGCAGGAGAAGGAAATAACAGAATCCCATTCAGATAAAAGAGAAGACAGGTAAAGGTGACACTATAGTGGGTGTCTGTGAGACCACCTGACCAGGAAAAACAAGTGGATCAGGCCCTCTACAACCAGATAGGAGCAGCCTCACATTCGCAGGCCCTGGTCCTCATAAGGAACTTCAACCACTCCGATATCTGTTGCAGGAACAACACAGCAAGACATAAGCAATCCAGAAGGCTCCTGCAGTGAACTGGTGACAACCTTCTCCCCCGAGTGACAGAGATGCCAATGAGGAACAGTGCTCTGCTCACACTCACCAACAAGGAGGTGCTCACTGCCTTGGCTGCAGTGACTGTGAGATGGTGGAGTTCAGGATCCTGAGGGCAGGGAGGAGGGTGAAAACCAAGCTGGCAACCCTGGACTTCAGGAGAGCAGACTCGGGCCTCTTCAAAGATCTGTTTGGAAGAGTCTCATGGGATAAGGCCCCGGGGAGAAGAGAGGCTCAAGAATGCTGGTTAATATTCAAAGATCATGCCCTTCAAGCTTAAGAGCAATTCATCCTAATGAATATGAAGCAGTCAAAAATGCCAAGAGGCCTGCGTGGATGAACAAGGAACCCCTAGCCAAACTCAGACACAAAACGGAAGCATACAGAGGGTGGAAGCAAGGACAGGTAACCTGAGAGGAATATGGAAACACTGTCTGAGCATCCAGGAACAAAGTTAGTAAAGTTAAAGCCCAAATGGAATTGAATCTTGCCAGGGATGTCAAAGAAAACATGAAGGACTTCTATAAGTACATTGGCAACAAAAGGAAGACTAAGGAAGATGTGGACCCATTGCTCAATGAGACATGGGACCTGGTTACACAGGACACGGAAAAGGCTGAGGTACTGAATGCTGCCTTTGCCTTAGTCTTTACTAGCAAGACCAGCCTTCAGGAAGCCCAGGCCCCAGAAACCAGCTGGAAAGGCTGGAGTAAGGAAGATGGATCCACTTCCCCGGTGGAAGGAGATCAGGTCAAGGAATAACTGCAACTGGACATACCCAGGTCCATGGCCCTGACGGGGTGCACACATGAGTGCTGAGGGAGCTGGCTGATGTCATCGCAAGGCCACTCTCAATAATCTCTGATCAATCATGGCAAGTGGGAGAAATTCCTGAAGACTAGAGGAATGCAAATGTCACCCGCAACATTAGACAAAGTATTGCCAGCAGGTTGAGGGCAGTAATCTTTCCCCTCTCCTCAGCACTAGTGAGGCCACATCTGGAGTACTGTGCCCAGTTTTGGGCTCCTCAGTGCAAGAGAGGTATGGACATAGCAGAGAGTCCAGCAAAGGGCCACAAAGATGATTACAGGAATCTCATATAGAAGGAGAGGCTGAGGGAGCCGAGACTGTTCAGCCTGGAGAGGAGAAGGCTTGCAGAGGGACCTGATTAATATATACAAATACCCGAAGGGAAGGTGCAAAGAAGACAGAGTAAGGCCATTTCAGTGGTGCCCAGTGACAGGACCAGAGACAATGGGCACAAACTGAAACACTGGAGGTTCCCTCTGAACATCAGAAACTACTTTTTCACTCTGAGTGTGACTAGGCATTGGCACAGGTTGCTGTGAGAGGCTGTGGAGTCTCCACCCCTGGAGACATTCAAAAGCCATCTGGATGTGGTCCTGGGCAACTGGCTCTAGGTGTCCCTGCTTGAGCAGGGACCGGATAACCTCCAGAGGTCCCTTCCAACTTCACTGTGATTCTGTAAGCAAAAAAATAAACTCTTTGCATCCTGCTAACAAAAGTTTCAGTGTTGATAATGACCCTAAGTAGAAATGACTTGATTGACTTTTTATTATTCTATGGGAAGGTACTGTTTTTTGCAGAGATTAAGAATATTTTAAAGGAACAGAGCCCAGTCCAACACCTCAGTCGATTAATGCAATCTGAATTCCTCTATTTGCACTAGGTTTAGTTGCACTAGTAAACTCAAGAAAATGCTAAAGTTTGCAGACACTTCAGCAGACTACATTCTTTATTCAAGAGGCTGGGCATGTCTGCAGAAGTCATCTCTCTATAAGTCTTATATATAACACATCTTTGCATTTCTTTCAGCAGCGCTGTTGAAGGGATGGTCTGGGAATTTGGGCAGGGTACATTACCTGAGTGAAAAGCTACTATCTCCATCACCCACATGCACCTTTATGATATTTAGAAACAAACCTTACAGTCTTCCTAAGGAGGACTTTTGTTCTTCTGGGAATATAAAAATGGAATTTAAAAGTGAGAATTGGGATAATGGAAATACGCAAATAAAGACAGATGCTACTACACCATTATATTTTGGTGGTGGCAGGGGGAAAGTAATATAAATTCAAATCATCAAAAGCCCGTCTCTTGTCAAGACAGCTAGAAAACACAAACAAGCACGGATTTAAATAAATCACCCCATAACAATAACAATATATTTGGACAGTAAACTTGCCTCCTAAGCAGTTTTTTGGACATTCTTTTCTGCATATTGTGGCAGCCCGCGGAATGTTAGTTTAGTCCAACTTTTGTTTGGAAGAAATGAAGAAGTTGCTCCTCTGCACATCGGATCGACTTTATATGCTACATTAAGCAGCACAGCATATACTACAAAGAGAAGTCTGTGGTCTGAAACAGCTAGGATTAGGTTCCCTCAGGGTCCAGCAACCATGAACCAATGGTTTTACACGTTTCCTCATTGGTAAAAAGACACACTTTAAAGTTACACTAAATCATAGGAGCTTAGCTAGCATTCTTTATGCACAGAACAGTATTTGCAGGTTACTGCATACGTTCAACAAGTGGGAAAAATGGACTGCTAGAAGCATTACAAGCCACTTGTGATGAATGACAGGTATTTTGATACATTTAACTATCAACTACTGGCACAAAACCAGGCTGCCAAGTGAGAAGCAATGTAGATCAAAAAGCTCAACAAAAGCTCATACAAAGCAGCGTGGCTCCTTCACCTGTCAGTACACTTCAGTACCAGCTGCTAACATCCCTGTTCAGCTGTCTGCACTTAAAGCTCAGACAGTGAATGCCTCATGTGTTAGAACGTCAACACCATCCCCACCCCCACCCCCAAATCGATACTGCTAAATGCAGCATCAATTATAAATTCTTATTCAAAACATCAAGGTACAGGAAGTTCTAACAACCTGTTATTTACCTGAAAGGAAGATACGAAATGCTTCCAGCCAATATAAGCCTGTACACGTCTTCTGGAGATTCTCTCAGGTATATTATCTATTTTTGTGGAAAAGGACAGAAAAGAAAAAGATTATTTTAAGATTGGTATTAATAACTTCAAGTCATTGTTTACTACAGAAGATGTAATGAATTATTACAGAGCTCAAAAGTTTGGGAAAGAGTGGCATCAAGAAAAATGTATGCAAGTGTGCAACAATAAAACTTACAGAAAAATACAAAATACTGGTCAACCTAGAGGGATATATACTTTTAAACAAAATTTATAGATTTGTGCAGAAGTTGTTCAGCCGTAGGCCACAGTGAAAAAGTCTTCTGTCCCTCTGGATTCTTCCATGTTTCTACAGCAACTCCACTGGACCACTCTGTAGATTTTTATTTTTTTTAATTAAGCTTTTAAGATGTAAATCAAAACACAAAAAGCCACAGAGATATAAGCAAAGCTATGAATCATCTGCTCTACAAAACAGTGTGTACACTCAGCAGACAAGATTAAAACAGTAATTTGTGTATGTTTTGATTTTCTTACAACAGTACATTAGCATTATTCCAAAGCCTGTACTTTCTCCTTTGCACTGGTGAGGCAGTATCCAGTAACTGAATCCAGATGCCATAAAAGAAAAAAAATAAGTCTGTAGCTTCCGAAGCAAAATCCTACGAACAGAATGAACTAACATACTTGAAGCACTATGTACCAAACTTTCTACTGTCAAACACACTCAGAATTCACAAAGGACAAACTCACGACAAATACCATATGGTCTTCCATCATGACACGCCTGATCCCTCTCGCATAGCCTCTAACACTAAACTGTCCTCAAAGAATACCATAAAACTCATCTTTTATGCAAGTCATGTCTTCCAATAGCATCAAACAGCATCCTCATCAGAGCCAGGGGACAACAAATGTTAATAACAAGCTGTCATTAACAGGTCAATATTCAGTAATTTCAGGTTAATTTTAAAAAAAAAAAAAAATGCATTAACTAAGCTTTAACACACTACAGAAAGTTATTTTTTTCATTAACATTCAGTAAAATTATTTACCTCTCTTATATTAATGACCTTTTTTCTTAGAGGTTTTTTGAATGTAAGAATTCTAATTAAAAATCCCCCCAAAAATCTAAGTGTGGCATTTTTTATTTCTGTTGCTTTTGACTTTTTTTTCTTTTAAAAGTTGGCATCGCCTTTCAAATTTCTTTGATGATGCTGCAAATCCAGTTTGAACAAATGGCTTAGCATACCCTCAACATCCTCTCTCCACTCTCACTCTTGTGAGGTGAGAATAGGTGGTGGAACAGATGTTGCTAAAAAAACCCCACAAAACCACAAAACAAACCCAGCTTGAAACATATCCTAAACAGACAGATAAAACATACGTGGCAACAGGTGACCCCTTTCATTTTTCCTCTGATTTGATTATGCATGAAGGATTTTCTGAGCATTCTTCCTGTGCAATTAGCAAAACCAAGGAAAAAAACATCTGTCTTAAGTAGTTTGGTCAAGTAATGAAAACTGCATGGGGGTGTGTGTGTATGTGAACATATATATTGCTAGCAACCACATAAATCTAGCACTGCTTGCTTATCAGAAAAAGAGCCCTGCCCCAGAAAAACTTAGAAACCAGAGACAGGAAATGGCATTAGCAAACAGAAGGTAATTAAGCAACAGAAACACAGTTTCTAGCCAGACATGAGTCACCTGGAAAAAACTTGGGATTCAGTGCTGTAAGGCTGCATATTATACAGAGTACTGCCTGTACAACAGGCAAATAGAAATGCAGCTAATACTAGCTAATACTCTAAGCACAGGTAGCTCAGAAAGACCAAGGATTTCTCCCGTATCTCAGCTGAGCTTTTACCAGCTTCTTAAAGAAAACAGGCTTCAATGCAAAAGCATTTGTTTGCAAGTGCAACAGCTGCAAGAGGCAAGTTTTTTTCCATAACTTTAAGTGTTGTATTAAAATAAGTCTAAATAATGTTACAGTATACTGAAACATGTTAGCTCTTAAGCACGGATCCAACTTCTGAAATTACATTACTAGTGAAGTTGCTAGAAACACCTTTTTTAACATACATGCACATGTGTACGGATTTGCATATGAACACTTGCTATATACAAGGACATTTAAAAAAAGCCAACCTGATATTGACACAAAAATCCAACGTCTACCATTGTTTAGTATATACAAATAATACACTGCAAGAAGATGGCATTTTTCAAAATACACAGTACTTTCTGTACAACTGAAGCAATATACAGTACATTCACTGAAGAAGGAAGCTCTCTGAGTTGGATTTCTCAGAATTTTCTGAAATAAAGAGAGATCCCGCTGCACTTCAGCTGTGACACTACTAAACATATGAGATACAACACGTGAACAGTTGCGGAGACAGCAGTTGATGAAACGGTCAGATGGTTCTCAATGAAAAGTGGCTTACAAAAAAAATTAGGTTAGTATGAGGGTAATCTGGACAGGTGCAATGGCATGGTGTGCTTCAAAAGGGAAGAATGGCATTCAGTCTCTACACAGAATGGGAAAGACCATAAACAGATACTTACTTCACAAGGAAAGTATCCTGGCAGTAACACAACACAGAAAGCTGTGACAGTCAAAAGGGACACAGGATCAGTTTCTGTCACAGCTTAAAACCATAAGAGAGTACCCAGCTGAAAATCTTGGATGCAAGCAAGGCTGGATAGAGGCTGAACGTGGGTGAGCCTGGGTTCAGGCTGTGGGTGAACCAAATTCTGGATATGGAAACAGGTTAAGACTGAAAGGATCAGGGAAGGAGCAGCAAAACCCAGGGAAGCAACAGACGCCAAGGCAGCAGAGGCCCCATCTGCATTAGGAAGCTGATGCATCAGCAGAAATGTATCTATAGACTGAGAGCCAGCACTGAAGATCTGACATCTGCACTATACACTTCCAGCAGCCCTTAAACTTCACAGCTAGTCCTGTGGACTGAATACCCATTACTTACTGGGATTGCTCCTAGGCTGCTCCATGAAGTGAGCCAAAATGCAATGAGCAGGGTTTAATGAAAGATTCACTTCAAAAATACACTCTTGACACAAACTGAAACTGTAATACAGATTCATATATATAACTATACGTATAACTATATATATATATATATATATATATAACTACATAATACTGTTTCTGACCAGAAGGAGGCCACTAAAGCCTTAAAGATGAACAATTTAATTGGAATGATGTGGGTGAACAAAGGACTAAAGAAAGCTAGTAAAAGACAGAGAGAAAGTAAAAGTGATTAGAGAAGTAGTAGGCAGAAGTGCTGAAAGACAGAAGGACTTTCTAAGGCAGTGAGCAGAACTGAAATCTCAGAAAGGAAGAGAATGGAAGTGCTGATCTGATGAATGGCAAAACACCTATTTCTAAATTCATGAGGTATGTACTGGAGGAAAGAGGGGAAATGGGAAAAGACATAACCTCCAGAAATCAAAATATACAACAGCTGAAACCCATTTGTCCAGATGCTGATTTTATGTTATGTTTCTGCCGTGCTTTCTAAGATGACAGAAACTTTCAGAAATAAAGTTGTTTTCTTAAGATTAAAAAGTTTAAGGTTAAAAGATGCGCAGGTATGTGACTTAGAGATATGGTTTAGTGCTGCACTTTGCAGTATTAGGTTAAAGGTTAGAGTTGATGATCTTAAAGGTCTTTTCCAACCTAAATGATTCCATGATTCTAAGTTAATGCCAATAAAGCAACCAGCAAGAAGTACTACTAAAAAGATGAAAAATACTAGAATATATTTCAAGCAATGATATTAACTGTTATTTAGCAGGAGTATTTTCTGGGATAGTTTTTGTTCATTCTTGTATATACAAATGGAGAAAAGTCTATTAGAATCTTACATTCATTTACCCAGGGGCTCCTTTCCTGCAGGTCAGGCAAATAGTATTGAAAAAAAAAAAAAGGCAACTTTTTAAAAAATCATAGAAAATTCATCAGATCTGAAAAAAATCATCCACAAGTACAGTATATTCCAACAATCATATGCAAGTGCAGATGGGCGTGCATACACATCTACATACAAACACATACACACCTACATACAAACACACACACAAATACACACGGAAAAACTCTTAAAATCCTTTACAAGTCTTTTACATAAGTACCGTTCAGGACAATTGTTACCATAAGGAACTGACATCTTTCAAGTCAAAATAACATAGCATTTTATCACACTATGTGATCACTTGTGTACCAACACTTTAGAAATTTGCTTTCTTTATGCATACAAAAAAAAATGCTACTGAACTTCAAAATACAGCCAGAAATTTGCAATCAGCAGTTGAACCATTAACATTGCTCTAATCATCCTTTTCATTTAGGACATCTGTTTCTAATTAAGGGACTGCAGGCAGCTCTGTGAATGGTCAAGAACCATCCAAGCGTTGAGTACTGGGAAAGGTGCACTCAAGCACTGCTCCTGCCAACACTGCTGTGTAGTCAAACAGCCACTATAGTATTCACTGAATGAAACAGAAGGGCTTGCGGGGCTAGGTAACCTAGTCTTTATTTATGAGCATTTAAAACCAACCATAGAATGAAAGCTCTTTAAGCAAGCCATGTTATTGTCTGATTCATATCAGTGTTTTCAAATCAGCCCTATATTTTAAACAAAGGTTTCCTAGATTAGCGTTACAACCATGAAAACAGTATTCACAATAGGATGAAAAGTGTTCCTGGTAGAAAAGGAAATGAAGCTCTGGTTGAAAAGGCACCTTAATCTTCAATACATGGGATCGCCAAGTGAAAGAGTAATGCTGCATGCAAGACAAAACCATGTTTGATAATAATCACCTATGACATAACTTATTGGTTTTGCAGGAAAATTAAATAGGATATTTAAATATGCTGTACTGTTAGAAACTATCAACTCAAGTCTGTAAATAGCACTTTAAATTCACGTCTATGATGTGCTTAGTGAAATCAAGTTCACCCTCCTGCTCATCTTTAACTGCAAAATCTACTTACGGTTGCTACCTAAATCACACATTTTACCAACCCTACTGACTAAAAAGCAAGAAAATAATGAAACGATTCATTTTAAACTGCTTACAAGCAAATTTCATGAGACACAACTATGTTCCAAAAATTTCACTCACCCAAAACAGCCTGAACTGCTATAAACTGCAAATAATCACAACCCATACATTTTGAACAAATACAAATAACTACTGTGTGTGACTGGACTCAAACACAAGCTCACACACATGTGTAATTTTGCTATAACTTCAAAGCACTTTACTTCATTAAAACCTCCACTGGATATACCAGTCAGTCAATACATTAGTTTTTCTATCAATATTCCTTAGAAGAAAGGGTCAAATACAGCAAAATTAAAATAGAAATACATATAACAGAATCAAAAGCTTCCTGTATGGATTTGTGGTGTACTGAAGAAATGCATATGTGACCAACAGCCCCTTCAGTAGCAGAAACACAGCCATTAAGTGGACAAAAGTGGCAGAGAGGGAATAACTGCCTGTCTCTAGCAGCTCTCTCTGTTAATCATAAACAAAAGCAAGAAACCTCCAATTACCTTTTAAACAGAGGAGGAGAGGAATAGAAAATCCTATTAGCTGGGAACTGACTGGGCTGAGCACATCTGTACTTCACCAGCTAAGAAAGCAAGCTAGTACTACTGTGAGGGACCCCCAAAGAGCAACCTCTGTTCTCCTATGAAACAAGCAGTCTGGTAAGAACATTGTGAGGAAGAATGTAGTACAAACAAACAGTAGGAAAAGCTGTTGTCATGAAGGCTAATCATGATTTCCCAAATACAGTTCAGAGAAGGTAGCTTTTTAGAGGACACAAACACAGAGAAAGCCAAAAAGACCCGAAGCAACTTTTGCTTAAATGAAAGGACAGTACTTTGTCCATCTCTGTCACTCGCTTGTCAAGCCCAGGCACCTCTCACCAAAACGTTACTGAGGGTAAACACAGTTTACCCACCTGTAATTTGAGCGCTGCCACAGTTACCCATTTACCACCACTCATCCCCGACCACTAAACAAACAGGTTTCCCTGCTTTCCCATGGCTTACCCAGAGATAATTCTGCAAATGCCAACGTAAGAACAGAGCAGTTCAACATCACACAGAAGGGCGCTAATTGCTTCTGCAACCTCCAGCTTCTACCCAGCATTAGGTCCACAGCTAGGAAGGGCACTAACAAATTGAAAAGGCAAAAAAACAGTACTACGGATCAGAATGGTTGAAGGAAACGCTGCTTACCCTGAAGAAAGAAGATGGGAAAATAGACAAAGTACAGAGATGAGTCCTGGTGAAGATGACCTGAATTACAGCAGTTCATGGGGCGGTACCCTCGGAGGGTCAGCCTCCAAGTACATAATTAGTGCCAGGCCTGAGAAAAA
Source organism: Rissa tridactyla (assembly GCF_028500815.1). Taxonomy (NCBI): domain Eukaryota; kingdom Metazoa; phylum Chordata; class Aves; order Charadriiformes; family Laridae; genus Rissa; species Rissa tridactyla. The sequence goes on along the minus strand of NC_071497.1, from coordinate 41,520,864 downwards.
AAACACTGTTACCAAGTTAATGCAGTCAAGGGGAGAGGGGGGAGCTTGGGAATTGGGTGGACAGGGCACAGAGGGTACATTTTCTTTCTTAATATAGAAGGAGCAAAGATGGAAGAAGCAGACTTTCCTCACCCACAGCCAAGTCCTGGCGAAAATCAAGAGAAGCCACTGTAGAGATCAACTCAGAAGATCACTGCTGCTTTGGTAGAGTAGTAAGGCCTGAACAGTGCAGATAGCTTCCAAGGAAAAGCAATTTTTCTTTAAAAGGTGAAGAACACAGGGTTTTTTCACCCCCCTCCCTTCTTTCCCCTCACCCCCTCCACCCATATATAAAGTGTAAACATTCAACCCCACACACAGAATTCTGGCTACCCTTCATGTGGCTGAACATGCCAATTTTATGCTAATCTACACAGAAGAATATTATCTCCATTATGCAGTATATAATCTGTAAAAATGAAACAAAGTACAGAATTAAAATAGATGGAAGATGAACAATAAAGATATTAAGATCTAAATTGTTAAGATTTACTCTAAAAATTCATATTTTATTCTAAAACTACACATATAACAATGTATCTGAAAACTTTGTTCTTCACTTTTAAGGCCATGTTATACTGAAGAGCCCTGTAGCTTGAGTTAGGCTCTGCTGTCACATCAAAGTACACCTGGAAGGAAGCAGCAGATGCAGGAGTGGGGATAAAGAAGTGTGTAGCCTGGAGAGTTCAGAAACTATCTCCACTGAAGAGGAAAGAAAGACAAGTTAGATGAAAAGGGGGGTGAAACATTAAAACACACCAACTGTGAAGAAAAGACTGGGAGCAGACTTTGCTTGTAAACCTAACAGCTGCCCTTACACTTCACCATAGTTAATGAAGACTTTCATGAATGCCTTAGTAGTCAAAATGAGCATATCCCCACACGACATATATGTAAACAAAAGATGCTGAATGATAAATCATGCTAATATATCCCAGCTCCTTTAAGCAGAAGTTAAATAATACTCTGTTTAAATATACAAATTTAAGGTCAACAAGCCATTAAAATGACAGGCTTGGAAGTTGACAGCATAAAAATATTAAATGTTTACGAGGACACACAAGTTCCAGAAGAGAACTAGTTATGTACAGTTCATTATAGCTTAATGTGTTAAAATGTGGCTGTGCTTTTAAAAAAAAAAAAAAACCAAAACAAAACCATAAAGCACACTTGTGACTGTGCAATTCCTGAAAACCTTGCAGCCTGTTATTCCTAACAAGTAACCTAGAGCACCTGCATCTGCAGAGCACCTTGCACCCAAAACTATGCTAAATTATCAAAGGCCTTACAGTACACACAGACAAGCACTATTTTCATGACTAACTCTGCAAAGGTAACTTTCCCTTTCTACTTCCTTGCTTTTCCCACCTGAACTCCTCCAACCTGATGCACTGCCACACAGCTCCTCAAACTAAGATAAACCATGAAGCTAAAAAACCAAAATCAAACAAGGAAACACATTTAACCCACAGAAAACAAAATACAGTGGCAACCTACCACTTACATTGTAAGGGATCAGAAATTAAATGATGATACCCAGTTCAAGCAGCAAAGAGCGTTACCAACAGGATACGGTCTGATTACAGAAAAGCTTCTTAACGTTTCTACGGATAGCTGGATGGATCCTCCTTCATCAAAAAGCAAAGCACTCTGAACTGAAAAGTAGGTGGATACTTAAGCCTACATATGTTTAAAATAAGAAGGCTTCAACGTATTTCCTTTCAATCAGGAAATATGCTTATAGACATACATTTATCATGCATTCTGAACAGATCCTATACCATTCCTCGCCCCATAGAGAACAATCCAATTGTCCCTGCATAAAGGTGGGATGTGTACGTCTGAACGCTTCAGCAGTGAGTGCTGTGATTAAGCCTGCCCCTTCATGAAAGATCATCAAAGGTGCCAGGGGAAAAAGTAAGCCTCAGGGACACAGTCTTTCTTCTGTGATCTTCCTTCACTGGAATCCCTCCCACAGGAATCTGGGAAGAAACTGTACTCTACTGCATAGAAAACGCAGTATCAAAGCAAAAGTCTGTTGCGCTGGAAAGAAAATCAGCATCTAGCTTGAGCTACCTCACCATCTAGGACTTGTGATTATGCAAGACAGACACCCCCCCAATCAAGGAAGGGACTGATGCCCACATAGTGCTTCGCTATGCACTTCTTGTATTGGACTGTTTTGACATTAGTTAACTTTCCCTACTGTGGATTCTGCTCCAAATGTCAGATGCTGTGCTGCACAATACTACTACACGTATTCAGAACAAAAGCTTAGGGAAAAACAAAACCCATTTCCTACCAAATAACGGCTGATAACTGAAGCCAGTCCATTCTCGCTTTCTGGGCCTCTGTTATGATCAAGTCACTAGGAATAAGCAGTTTTCCTAAAAGCTGCAGCTGTTTTGTCAACATAATGCCTTAACTGCAACAAGTTTAGTAACTCCTGTTGCTGGTTTCCATGTGTTTTAAGAATACAAAGGTCAACAGCAACATTCCTAAGCACATGTTTCAAATACCAAGAGTGACACATTTTGAAATCTAGTTCTTAATTTCTAATAAGTACTGTAGGAAACAGACAACACAGAAACCCTGTGGAGCAGAAAACAGACATCCTGCATGATGTAGAGAGGCAGCAATGAGACTGCCAGCATCACAGCAAGAACTGTACAGGCTTGCAACCAAGAATAGGAATGACCTCAAGCGACATGAACTCTGACCCCTCAAATCTCCAACATCAAAGTACGCATAGGTTCCCACTCGATTTTATTCCTCAGTAAACATGCGAGATGGTTACAATCAAGGTGTGTTACAAGTCAAAACAGAACATGAATATGGTACATCACATCTTTCATTCTGAAGCATTCAGCACTTTATTCCTCGACTACACTTCTATGTACCAAACATTGATTCTTTAGATGCAGTTGTGATGTAAAGCCAGTCATTTTCTCCTCTGCAGTCAGGTACCGGGCTCAGTACATTTTCAGCCACCTTGTATATTCTCAGGCTTTATACCAGCTCTAAGCCTACCACACGATCTCACTCCTCCTAGGTTAACTGAAGAGATCACCTTGCATTACAAAAGTAGCATCTGGGGAAGAAAAGGTCTATTTAAACATGCATGCAATGAGAAATTATACACTGTACTTCATGCAAGATAATATTTCTCTATTTAAAAAAAAAAAAAAGAGACCATGTGTGGGTGGGGGAAAGGAAAAACATCAAGAAACAGTCATTTTTTTTCTAAATTAAAATATTCATAAAGAATTTTTTTTCAGTGGTGTTCTTATCTCTTAGGAGCACAGATTGCAGTAGAGAAGAAAAAAAATAAACCCATACAACTTCATTCACATACTTGCTAGACTTTAAAAACTGTCTTTGTATGTGGTACCTTACTATAGAATACATTAGTAGGAAGATCATTCAAGAGAAAATATTGGTTTTATCTTGCTGTTTTAAAAATTGAGTATGAAAAAATGAACACATTTATCAACCTGACGTAATGTAAAGATGTAAATACTTACTGCGTAGGAGCCTATAAGGAATGCAGCATTTGCTTGCTTTTTCTGATCAAAGCCAGTATAATGAATTATTTTCTTCCTTATCAATGAAAATGACTGTATCGAGAAATGAACAAGATTATGATTCTGCATTTTAGACTTTTCATGCCTTCTTTTAAAAAATTAGAAGAACGCAAGAGCCTGTTCACCTACTTTCAGCCTCCACCTCAGATGAACCAAGTATACTGTAGACTAGTCCCTCAAAGGCTTTGGAAGACTCTGTTGCATCCCTACCTAGATTGTTCCAGTGTTCTTCTCAGTATCCAGTGTTAATAATTTCTGATACAAATTACAGTAATCTTTCTTTCACTCCTTGAACGCATTTACTACTTCTGACTTTCAGCCTTATGCAACAGACAGGCATTTGTGAGATGTAAATACACAGTGCCATTCTCAAAAACATCACAAACATGTTAAAGTTGCCCATGGTTTTGAAAACAGAATTTAGACTTTTTTATTCTTAAAGAAAACCTGACTCTAAATAAATAAACCAGTAGCTGTTTCTGAGGATCAGAACCACTGGAAAATATATGCTTAGATTAAAATATTTTGAAAGTATTTCTAAACTTCAACATAAATAACTTTTTAAAATATCGTGTCTCCTTTTGTCTTAGAAAGGGAGTGGAATGGCATTCATTGCCAATAGAAAGGACACACATCTGTGGTGGCAGCAAAAACTATCCCCTGACTGGACCTTGAAACAAATTTTGGTGCTCTTGAAATTGTATACTTTGATCAACTGCTAAGCTACCATAAAATGTCACTATTTAAAGAGCAATGTTACTTGCTCAGATACTATTCAATACACTCAAGACAAATACACCCCAGATCACTAGCAGTAGTATGTTCTCAGCAATCCTAACATGTCTCTCCAATACCAAAACCAATATTCAAAGGGATTAAAATATAAACTTGTGTTGCTTCAGAGCATCCTGTAGGCAAAAATCAGAGGATCTTGTCTCTGGCAAACTTGTTCGTAGTGTCATAGGGACAACGCAAGTCTGAATTATGCAAACTAATACCAGTGACAGACATCAAGGAACAAAAAAAAAAAAAAAAAAAAAAAATCTCTGTTAAACTATAATGTTCTGCATACTTCCCAATTTTCAGAGTCCAGTGGCAGTTTCAAGATCTAAGCAGTTCTGAAGAGGCAAACTGTGATTCACATTAATGCTATTAAGTTTTTTTTTTTATCTGCCTAACAGGTTTTATACTCCAACATCTGTTAGAAGTCAACTAATTTGAAGTCATTCATGTTAATTAATATAGGAATGCTCTGTTTTAAAGACACTATGCTTTATCAAGAGCCCAATCCCGAAAATACTGAGCACCCTTCAGAGAAGATAATCTGCTGTAGGAGCATGGTAGTCTCCCTCAGGACTATGACATAAACGCTATCAAAGATCAAATGTTGCTTCTTATCAAAGAGATGTCAGAACCAAAAGATAAGCCCAAGTCAAATACAAACCACCTCAAATGAAAATGTGTTGCATTGCACCCTCAAGCTCATTCACTACTGGCAGATTGCCAAGAAGAATGAATTTCAGGAGGGCAGCTTTTCATTTAACAAAGTCCAAACCCATTTAGCAAATCATCTTTTAGGAGCTTAACATTAGTTACTCCCATGGTGCTGCACTTTCTGGTTCTTAGAAGTGGTTTTTCCCTCCTGATGCCTCTCCTGCTCCCTAAATTCACCTTAACAAAATTTAGCTTTATACGTTTATATTCAAAACTTAGCTGGATTAGGAACCCAGAAAAGCACCCTAACAAAGAACTTTTGGCCTGTTTGGTTTTGCTCTTTAAAAAGTCAAGAATATTGAATTAAAAAACCCAAGTGTTACCTTTAATTTCTTATTTAGCTTGCAGCAGTATCTGTAGACCATTGCCAGATTGAGTGGTCCAAAGTCTGCATAGAAGCTGGTAGGAGAAAGGGGAAAAAGCATACATGATGTCTGCAAATGCCTTTTTAATCAGATGCACAAAGCAAGGAGTAATAAAATATGTGTGATATATGCATATCATTCTAAAAACATTAATGCCTTCTTACATACATACTATTTTGTTGGAGGAAACAGTTTTGTTATCTTTAAACAGGGACTAGAACTTTTTGTTTTACAGACATCACCACTCAAAACCAAACTGGAATACTCATGGGTCGAAAAATTCTCACTACTGTATCACTCTGTGATACCAGTTTAGAAACTCTATTTTAAGAGCAACCCAAAAGTTTTACTTTAAAAGAAGGCAATTAACATCACTAGAGAAAAGTGAACACAGAGAATAAAGACTGATTAGTACTTTAAAAAACAGTAAGCACACCCTTGGTCAAAAATATTTAAAGAACTACCAGCATTCCAGTTCACATACAAAGGCATATACTGTTTACACTACAGGGGTAATAATATAGCCATTGTAAGCTCATAAAGGCTTGAATTGATTTTGCCAGTTTTTTCTCTTATTCTAGGAAGTTTAGACATTCCACTTAATACTTGAGCAATCAAAGACGTCCCCTTCAGCTTGGCAGTCCAGTGTGCGCTTCTGAATATATATTGTTGCGTCATGATCCTGTGTCTTCTGACAAGAATGGGCACAACGAAAGCTTCTGCTTTGAAAAGATTTTTAAGAAATCCTGATGGGAAGCCAAGAAACCATTCTAAGACATATAAATCATCATGGCAGATAAGTCTGAGAGGACCAAATTCGTGTAATTAGTTCTATAATGGGAATGGTATGCTTCCCTCAGCTACATTTAAAAAACAGAATGTCAATTAGACTGGTTCCTCGTTGCTGTTCTTCTGACTAATTTATTTCTGTAAAAACCAGGAAAAAATAGGTCTGTACTTACTTCTCATATACAAGTTCATCATCTATGCAGAAATAATGGGTATTTGCAACTCCACTCTTTGGTTTTTGGCAAAGAATTGCAAAATAAAGGCGATCTGAAATGCAAGAACATTTAAAGCCTTTATAAACATTACACTTTTCTGCTGAAAGTCTGAAATATTACCTGTCAACAGAACAACTTTAAATGGTTTAAAATGAACCAAATCTTCTTTTACGTATTACCAAGCTAGATATTATTATTTCTCTGTTGTTAAGCAGCAAGGCACACAAAGATTGAGGCTTTTTGCTCAGCAGTGTTACTGTAATCCCCAGCTCTTTAGTGTTCTTTCCCAAAGTGTTCCAGGAAAGCTACCTGTTTGACGACGTTGTAATATAGCAGGAGCCTGTCTTGCACCCATGCACACAGGAGACACCCACCTCCTGTTGGCAACAGACCCCACCTGTTGCACGCCAAGTACCAACACACACACACCCCCCAACTAAGCCACAATCTCTCAGCACCTCATAGCACCTATTTTAAACTAAACGGCAAAGTGCACTTGAACTGAAACACAAGCACTTCCTATCTTCCCATAAAACAACTATTTTGACAGTAGTGGCATGCAATTAAAACCTGCAGGTTACAGACACCGGAGGGATGCAAGGCGGCAAGGGCGCAGCCCACTGCGGCCCACGGGAGCACCAGCAGAGCCACCACCTGGACATCCCCATCCACCTCCCGACCCCAGCCGCCCCCCAAAGCTTGCCTGTAGGCAGGCAGAAGGCACCTTGTGCTTGTTCTATCTTCCCTTGTTAAGCTGAGGGGGAAAAAATAATGCCAGTGGTATTCACAGAGGTATAAATTATTTTTATGGCTGGTGGAGCTGTAGCCCTAGTGAACTTTAAACACGGACTGTGCTGCTGCTGTAAATTGCTGTGCTTGCGGTAATTGGTCAAGAAAAGTTGAGGCCTTGCAGCACTGCAGCAACACTTTTCTTCCTCTTGCTGAAAAAATATCATTATAAAATACATGGATTAAAATTCACCCCTAAAACAAAAGATTTTATTTTTTGCAAACTAATTGCCCAGAATGGATATATTACTTATATATCAAAACAGATCACCTGCATAAAAATGTATAATTTCAAAGTATAATTTCTGATAAAGAAGAACAGTATCTTCTTTTCGAGAAAGCAGGGGGAAAAAAAAGTCACTTCATGTTTCAAAACAAAATCCTTCAGGACAGTACACCAGGAAAGGAGTCCCCATGTCTATATTTCAACACGCTCATGCTCAGTTCTCACCTATGTACAGCAATATCTCAGGGGGTGGAGGCAGACACCACCACCAAAAAGCGTACATTTCAGTACTATGTGCTAAATGCACATTTCACTAGAACAGCAGCCTGATGTGAATCGTTTGGCTTAAACATTTACAGGTCAGGTGCAACCAGTGGGATGTACAGTAACTCTTGAGCAAGTCAGGCACTTATTTCCTTACTCTCTCAGCAAAAGGAAGGTACCAAACTTGCTTATTCAGTTTCTAATAGTCCCACCTTGTAGGCACAGCAGCTCCGTACTAGATGGGAAGTGCATTACCTGCTTAGGAACTTCTGCACCTCCCAGCTCTTACCAAGGCATCTCCTGAAAACCGGCCAAAAGATAAAATTTAGAGTAGTGCTGTGCATTTTCAGGAGTGACTAAACTGGCCCACAAAGGGAAACATACGTGTGGAGAAGCAAGTGCACCAATACCGCAACTGGATGCAAAATGCGCTACAGGGAAAACTGCTTCAAAGAAAACCAGTCCTGGGAAAATGTTTAGACCAACACTTTGGGGGTAGAGGGAACCCCAGCTTCCCACAGCTCTCCTGCATCTGTCCCCACCACTGTGTTACTCCCTGTGCTCTGCCAAGGTGAATTTTTGTGAATCAAAAACTGTAACAGGTATCCTAGCACAGTAGTTAAAAAAAAGGCAGAAAAAGGGGAAAAAAAGCTGCTTTGCTTGTTTACTTCCCTCTGTTCGGAGAATGAGAGCTAAGGGGGTGAGAGGGGGGTGGTGCAGGAATGAAGGCAAAGGAGGAAGCAGAAAGGAGAACTGACAGGATATGATATCTAGGGATTGTGTTTAAACTGGTATTGCTAGATTAAACACATGTCACACTACAGCCCCAAGCTAGAATTTCACACCACTTCTAACACGATTTAATGGCTAGATGCCACCAGGTTCCTTACAAGGTAAAGTTTTCTGTAGTAAGCTTGCTTATCCAGGCCACTGGGGGTTAACAGTGGGAATACACAGCCAGAGTATTCCCTAGATGGCATCTGTCCTTCAGATCCAGTCTAATTATTGACTTAAACTGAGATCTCAGTGTACACAAACAACATTCACATCATCGAAGTCTGGGCAGAATGGCCGTAGTACTCAAACTAACCCCGTACCTTCTTGCACACCAGCTTCTTCACATAAAGTCACTTTCGAAAATATAAAAGCACTACGCAGAGTTATCCAAAAATCCTCAAATACAACTTAAGCATCAAAATTAAAAGAAATATATTTGCACAGGTCAAAGACGTAAAATAATTTAGCACTTTGCTCCTGAACAGGATTTGTAGTAACAGAATCACTTGCATCCTCAGCATTCCTACTTCTACTGAAAATCTTCGCAGCTTTTTCAAAAACATCCAACAAAAATAAGAATTCCTATCTTGAGTGAACAGTGTGTACATCGTCTTTTGAATCGCTGTTGGCATTCAATTCTGTACTGGTATCCCTGGATCATGTTAATTGTTGCTATTCTTAAAACACCTGAAAGAATTCGAGTTTAATGAATTTACAGAAGTACCTCACAATAATAGCATTTTGTGTCAAATGCCAGTATCCTGACAAGCTGTCTGCTCCTGAGCACCGCTAACAATTGCTCCCCATTATGTAAGCAGCGGGCTACATCTTTTTAACATGTTTCCCAATGGGGAGATTTTAGAAATGAGCTACACAGAGAAGTCCTTTCCCATAAATGTATTTACCTTTCTACTGGCTTACTAGTCCAATATCAGACAAATGCTCACCATTTCTGTTTTTGCAAACACATTCTCAGTTCTGTTTACAGTAGGCAAGGATCAGTGTGTTGATTTTTGAATAGGAGTAACACACACTGAGAAAGAATTCCTTCATTAAGGAACTGATTGCAGGATGAGGGCTTACACATAAAATACACTACAGCACTGATAAACTGATTTCACTAGAACTCCACAAAGGTTTGGACTCCAGGACCAAGGCTTCCATTTTATTATTTTTGTGCTTCCTTTGCTAATTTTAGCTTTTTAGTATTTCGTTTACATATGAGCTGCTTGAGCACTTCCAGATTCCTGCAAATTTCTGATAAAAGGTCATCCTAAAACTATCAAACTAGAGCAGACCTGTCTAATCGTCTCTCAGAAGAACAAGAGTAAGGCTCACTGCCTTAAACGCTGCGTCTGCACTGTAATTAGGAGATATGACTGCAGTATGTTAGATATACTTCAATTACAGTTAATTTTGTTAGCCTCATATAATAAAAGTTAAAATATAGGAACACAGATGTCACTGTAGGCAATTAATTTGAGTAAGCATACAACGTACAACAAAATGAGCCTGCATACCCCTATCCGAGGACTGTGTTACCATAGCTTTGCTACTGCTGGTACATGAACTGGTGAGATTAAAGCTAGCACAAGCATGTCTACACAAGCTGTAATAATCACACATCTGATTGCAGTGTGCATACAGGAGGAAAAGCTTTTTGCTTCATTTTCAGATCTACAGTGTTCTGTGGCAACAGACATGTAGAAAACTGATAGCTACCACTTCAAAATCACGTTAATGTGAATATAGAGATGACAAAATAATCTTCTTCCCTCTACTCTCAGTAAGCGTGACGCTTCTCGGGATCTGCTGCACGGGCCTTGGAGAAAGAAATTTTAGTAACTCAAGAGACAACTAAACACCAAACAGGCACTCCCTGCAGAGCAAATCTGCATATGATCAGGAAAGATTATTTAATAAAAAAAGGTAAATTCTACAGTTCTATTGTTAAACAGATGCTTTAAATGAGAAATTCAGAGGAGACTGACGGTGCAACGAAAACCAACATTAGTCTGTTTTGAATTACCAGGAATGTAACCAGACTTACTTACTATTGTAAGAGGAGGGTATTTCTAAATTCAGAATTGGTACATGGTATCTAGTTGTGTTTGATTTAAAAGACTCCAAAATATCAGGAAGACACATGAGAAAACATAAAAGACAAATCCTGTTGCAATGTCAAGACGAAAAGCAAAATTGTACGAGATTTTCTTTTTAGTCATTCTATCCTGGAACAGATTCATTCACTCATCACTATGGTATTTCAAATATAAGTGATGATAGAGTTGGCAATTAGAATAACAACCTGGCCTCTGCAAAAGCAAATGAAAGCACACTAAAAAGCTAAAGGAACTTTTTATTTAACAGAAACTATGAAAAAAAAAACATTTTCAGGGCCACGTCATGCCTGACCAACACCACTGTTACTTTACTCAATAAAGTCCTTGCACTCTGCTGCTCTTGTCCGATACACAAGACTACTTCATACATGTTCATGCACTTTCAGTGCTGGATGAGATACTAAAAGCCTTAAACCCATATTTAAAATATTAACTTTGAGAAAGACTCGCAAGTAAGTGAGGTCATATTGATAAAAGGGTAAATACAACTTTTGTACTGAGATAGTTGTATAATGAAAACTAACTGAAAGTGTTGATAGTCAGAATGTAGGAAAGCTTAATGATACTCAGTAGAAGTGTCCTTAGCATTCAAAAAAAAACCATTTTTTTTTCCATAATACACAAGGTTTAGAATGACAAGCCAGCAATACCAGAAAAAAAACAAAAGACAACTCAATGGTTTGTAAAAAAAACAACATAAAACCAAATAAACAACCCACCTACCAATGAACATATTAAACCAAATGCTATTTCATAAAAACTCCAAGTGATGGTGTAAGTCAAACAGTTCTCAATAAAGGAAAAAAAGGCACATACAGTACAGCTTAGACCATCCTTTAGGATGTTAGTTTCTCACTGTAAACAAACTGGATATACATTTAGCAGGAAGACAAATAAATGTGAAGAAACACCCCATGGTGTTATATCACTTAAAATTTAATTCCATGTGCAGTTATTGCAGTTACTTCATTTTAGAATTAACTACTGAAAAAAGGCAAGAGCAAAACACACAACTTTTGCCTGAGGTTTAAGCATTACAATTTCACATCTTCTTTAAAATATTATTTATAAAATCAGAGCAATGACAAAGAAAAGTAGCCAAGGAAAGGAAATCAACAGCTTTTAAGCATCTCACACAGAATTGTTACATTTTCTTTAGATCATATAAACTACTTCTTTCAGAGATCAGAAGGATATGGGAATATGTTTCTAATAAACAGAAGAAATGCATTCAGTTCCAGCAAATTGAATTCATACAAGCAAGCCTCATGCATTAGCTGACAAAGAGAAAATGTTAAGGTGCAGCTTAATAGACCAAACCAAAATTTTTTACAAGAATAGTTTTCCTGATCTAGTCTTGATAGTAAGTAATAATATTTAGATTATTACGATTAAAAATCACTCTTACATATGGCTGATGCATACAATTCATTAGGAAATAAAGAAATGCAATAATTACTGTGAGTATTTTGAGTATAAAATCCATGCAAACAATGCATTGCAAACTTTGCTGTTTATGAATGTAACATCAAGCAAGAAAAGATCCATAGATCTTTACAGCTATTTGGGTTTGTCTTCTGCCTCTGTCTTTTAGCAAAGATGAAAATGAGGGTAGCCTGCAATGTTTTTAACGCGTTTGGCACTGTTTCTGTAAGCAGATAAGCTAACAGAAACCTCTCAGCCTTTACAAAGGCTAAAATATTTACCAGTGACCATTTGCAAGAATTAAGGCCTTATGCTTTAATCTACGTGCAGTCCAGACTTATTAATTCATTTCTCAGAACTGCATTATGAGAAGGCAGAACTGACAGTTCAAAACTTGAAATAACTTTTAAAACAGAAGAATAAAAGGTAAGCCTGTGGGCTAATTATTTTAAGGTTTCTCTTAAAAAAAAAAACTATGACATACCATCGTAATAAAAATTAAGACTATAATTGTTCCATTATTAGAACTGCAGCCACTGTGCACAGTAACAAGATCAAGACAAAATCAAATATTATTAAATATAATAATCTACTGCATTTTAATCAAGTTTGTTATACTGTGTACTGCTGCATATGGCAAAATCCCCCTGAAAAAAAAACACAAGACAAAACCTAGGTGCTCCACTGTGTTACTTAAATGGGTGAACACTTCTCTGGCGGACAAAATGCAGTAATTTAAGGGGCCTACTCAGATGTGTATCATCAGATCCAAGCAACTGCTGCATGAGAACAGTTAGACAGACCTGTTTGCTGGTGGTCTGAGCTGGACTGGACTGCACGGTGCTCTAGGTAGTGAAATTACTTTGATAGCCAGAAGTCATCACCTGCCAAATCAGGGGTTTCTGCATTTAACCTTAAAACTACACCATCATAATTTCCTATATAAATGGTTGCAGTTGTAGAAAAATACACGTGGAGTTATTGTTCTGCATTATAGTTCTGCGTGTAAGTATATACCATTATGTTTCTCTGTGTAGATTAGGCCTAAAATGCTTTATTTTAGGCTGGAGTATTTAGGTTTTTATTCCCTGACAGTATTAGAGCTTTTTAAAAAGAGGAATCTTATATGCTTTGGGAGTTTACATTCTTTCTACACTGCTATGCCCGAATTTTTAAAACAAAACCTTACAGTTTTCTAAACATATTGTTGTCTAGGAGACACACTGGTTAATTGAAGGAACCCCGCTTCTTAGCACAGGTAAGACTGGTGTCTTTTGTCCACACTTACTCTTTGTATTTTTGCTTGCTCTGTCTACAGACAATTTCCCATGTCCTTCACAAAAAAGTGCTAAGTGAGGCTTATTTCTTGTTTTTTTAAAAGAAGTTGTAAATACTACCACTCTCAAATTCTGACACAGGACATAAAGAGTAAATTATTTTTTAAACTTTTTTTCCCTGTCAGGCAAAGTAAACTCAAGCATCTCTTTCAGCTGGGGCACTACTCAAACCTAAATCCAGAATTATTACGGCTGTGATCCAACGCACTTCTCCGCAGAGGTGGGTTCCTGTGCCAAAAACCATGCACGCCTCGAATCGCAGGGCCACCAAGGGGAGGGAGGACCCTGAGCCGGTGGCACTCGAGCGTCAAGGAGAGGTGCGACGCTTGTCCGCTATTTTACCCGTGAGCCAGCAAGCCCAACGCGAGGAGAAAGATCTACATCCCCAATATAGAGAGAAATCTGTTATTTCTGTGTCCCCAGATAAACACGTTTTCCTGGTTCAAACACGTTTTCCCTTTACTCTCTTACGAGAAGAGACAGGCAGCACAAGGCAACTGCTCGGCACGCCCGGAGTTATTAACAACCACCCCGACATTTGCTCTCCGGTACGAAGGGCCGGGCTGGACGCGCATTTCTACAGAACGCTTCACTGTGAAAACGCCACAGGGACGCAAGAACCGACCCATGGCACAAATGTCCGAGGTAGCGACGGCCGCCGGCCCAGCGCCCCGGCGGGGTCACCGGCCACCCCGCGCTGAGGGGAAACTGCCGTCCCTCGGGCGGGGAGAGACGAGACGGGACGGGACGGGACTGGACGGCACACCCCCGCGGCCCCCGCCCGTCCCGCCACCGGCAGCCCGGCCCCTACTTGCGCCTCAACTCTCCCGCCGCGGCGCCAACCACCCCGCCCGCCCCCCGGCACGCCCCTCACCGGCGATCCTCAGGCAGGTCTCCAGCCCGGCGGGGGGAGGCGGCTGCTGCTGCTGCTGCCGCCGCCGCTCCACCTCGCCCCCCGCCGCCCGCGACGCCGCGCCCCGAGTTCTCTTCAGAGCCGGCGGCGCCGGGGTTGCGCGGCGCCGGGCGTCGGCCCAGCTCTTCCGCTTCATGGCGGAGGCGGCCGCGCCGCTACGGTGGGTGCGAGGCGGCACGCCTCATCCTCTCCGCGCCGCTCCCCGCGGGGCTCGGGCCGCCGGAGGGGAGGGACCCGGCGACGACGACGACGACGGCGGCGGCTGACGCGTCTCCCCGGACACCGCCCCCTCCCACCGCCCCATGCACCTACGGCCCCCCCCGCCCCGAGCCAGCGGCAGCTCCCTGCACCCCCGCCCCCCCCCCGCCGCCTCTGATTGGGTCAGCACGGTGTGGCGTCACCAGCGCGGAGCGGCGGGGGTGGTGATGTCATAGCGGCGGCTGTAACAGGTGGGCCGGGGGAGCTTTGAAAATGAGCATTTTGTGTTGGGTTTGGCGAGGTGTCGCAGTCTTCCGGGTGCCTCTCGCGGCACATGGCAGACTAGGGTCCCAAGGGGACGCGACATCGTGTGAGGTCAACTGAAAGCGGTCAGGTATGTGCGGCCGACTTCTGCTTGGAACGTTAAATGGATTTATCTGGAAAGCTAAAATAGCTGGGTTTGAGTCTGCTGCTTAGATGCAGTGGTGCTTTAAAACACACCATTATATTAAGTAGGTGTTGAAGTAGATCAAGCTAGTGGTTAAAACAAGTTCTGAAAAACGCTCCTTCCCCACCTCTGTCTAATTGGCCATGACAAGCTTCTACCATCTGCCTGAGTATGAGGTCAGTGACTATCTCCCGCTGGTTTCCACCTTTCGCTGCATAACTTTTTAAAAATACTTTTTCTAAGTAACAGCAGAGACCTAAAATTCTGCTGACACTTCAAAAACCATTTCTGCCACGAAAGACTGTGGCCGTTGTTGTTCTAATTCATTATGCACGTGCGAATCATTGTCCCACAGGGCTCCAGTGAACTCAGTGAGCTGTGGCCAGGTGCCACACTCCATTTCCACGCAACAAATGCAGGGCTGATGCCCTAATTAGGATTGTTCTTCTGCTGAAGAACAGCACAAGCCTCTGTCAGAGGCCCTGAGAACCTCTGTCTTCTTCCCTCTTTTTGTTTGTCTGTGTTTCGTGAATCTTTCTGAAGAAAAACTTTTAGCTAAGGTTAGTTTTATTTAATGTATTTAAAATGCAGCAATAGAACTACTCCTATTGCATTTAAATTCTACTGAAAGCAGAACAAGCAGAAGAACAGCTAGCCAAACACTGCCTTTAAAATGAGAAGCACCAAGGACGTGAAAGTGAAAAGACTGCTTACCAAAGTGGAACTAGAGCCAGTGTCCTTGTGAGTGATGATCAGGCGAAGGAAGTGGAGTGGAAGGACTGCAAGTACCCTGAGTATTTATCATTCTTTCTCTTTGAAAATAATCTAAGTTTTGTACATTTCTTGTCTTTGTTTTACAAACATAAGACCACTTTTCTAGCTTGCTTTCTGCTGTGGTTTAAGTCACATAGAGGCAACTGCATTACACAGTTTCCAACATACTCAAAAATATCGGTGAGGTGGGGGAGCCCTGGAGGGAGGGGGCAGCTCCTTATTTATGAATGTCGGGGCAGTGGTCACGAAAAGTGACTTTACTCCCCTGAGAGCCCTGGCTGCTGGTCCCAGCCTGTTATGCCAAGTTCTGAGGAAGCCTCTGGCCAGCCCTGAAATCATGTGGGTTCAGAGTCTGCACATGACTACTTTTAGCCCTGTGCCGAGTGCTGTTTAGTCAATACACGGAACTGAACAAAGCAATTTTACATTAATAATATCATCCTTCTAAACACACTGTATCAAAATGCATATGTAATTAATAAGGTGCTAAAGCGTAGTACCTTTAATGGAATTACATTGCTCAGTATCATTATGTTTCTTAAACAAGCCTTTTATTTTTCGTCAAGGAACACTGCATTTAATTTCACATGCTGTCTCCGGAGCTTGCTCTGGGCCTGCCAGTGATCTTAATGGATGCCGGGACAAACCTCTGCACGGAATACTGTTTTACAATTGCATTAGTGTTAAGGCTTAAAAGGGGAGCGAACCTGCAGGTAAGAGATGTATGAACAGCAGCATTTTACAGTGAAGGCCAAAGATCAGAAACTGCAGAGGAGGATATGCTCCTCCATAAATCTTGGACAATCTTATTTTACAATTGCTAAAAAGAAGTGGCTCATGGATGAAAGAGGGCACATCTACTTTAATGAAAGCAATAGATGCTGAACATAAATATTACTAGAAAAATGGATAACATGCAGACAGAACTGCAAACCAAAATGCTGTTGTCCTTATCCCAGTTGTCTAGGACAGAAATAACTAAGGACATTTTTTTCAGAGACTTCTTGCTCTGAGAGAAAGTACACACACAGGGGAGAATATTCTGCTGCAAATCTTCATAGGAAAACAAGTAATTGACTATAGCGTACTCCAAAACTGACAATCTGATCAGAAATATGGTTAAGACACCCTTATCTCTCGTCTTAGACCCACCTTTTCATATGACACAAAAGACAATGGATGACATATTTAAAATATTTATTTAAAACTATAAAATGCATTTCATAATATCTACCAGTGCCAGATGCAAAAGTAGGCATAAGCTTACTCCCAGTGTTTTGAAGTGGGATTTTTCAAGGTATTTTTTAATGCAAGATCGGCACACAGTGCTGGAAGCTTTAAAACATCGATGAGAAGTATTGGATTGAAAGCAAGAATCCCAAGTTCTTCCTGAGCAAACCCAGATTTTTTACTTAAGTATGTCTTGAACACAGGTTTTTAAAATCTATTAGCAAGATTGATGAGGAAATAATGAGCTACAGAACTTTTTGCAATAAGCCTCAGTTGTGTTTTCATTTTTGTTATCTTACACTCAGTGGAAATTGCACTTTTGTGCCCATCTTCAGTGCCAAGTAGTTTACTCTGTTCTAATTTTCTACAAAGGGCTTCAGAAGTCCCATAATGACACAACAGTGCCAATGCTGGTGGGAATTCGCTTGAGAATTGTCCTTGTAGAGCACAAATTAAAAAAATTACATACTGTGTCAGCGTCATACATCAATAATCTGGGGTTTGTTCGTGAAATTTACTGTTTTAACTCCTGCCAGCTGCAAAACTGTGTTAATGGGTACATGATCCAGCCTGTTTTTATCAAGATGCAAAAAATGAACTTCATTACCTGAAATGGAATAAGAATAAACATGTACATGGTTGAATAAAACGTATATTCATTCAAAGACATACGTGAATCAAAGAAGCATTCTGATTTACTACTAGTTCTTGTACAAAAGTATACTAGCTCTATAGCTTGCACAATATACTGTATTCTAAGCAGTGACATAAATTATTTTTTTTTAATTGTTATAAAAGCAAGGAACATTGAGGCATCTAATTGAATTAAATCTGCTGTAGCATGATGTTTCCTAATGATTTGATGAGATGACTTTGTCATAGTGCAGCATCATGCGTTATGCCTCTACTAAAACTGCATGAAATGCCTAGAATCAAATATGAAAGAATGTAAGTGAACACTAGGATGTCAAAAAAAACCCTCCAAACTTCGAGGCACTTCTTCTGTCAGCACTCCTATCGATTTTTGCAGGACTATGATCAGCTTTGTGCCACCTCTGTGGGAGGTGGGACTACACAATGACACCTCCACACGTTCCTTCAGCCAGCAAAATCACACAGTTCAACACAAGACTGTTTCCTTGGGATCCACAGGGACAGCAGCCGAGATTATTTTTTTTGTATTAAAGCAAACAGCTACCAGAGGAGACTGTAACTTTCAAACAAAACAAAGAAGCTCACCTGGGCCTAAAATCAAAGCTCCTCCCTGCTGAGCGGGGTCTCCTTGAAAATCAAAAGCCGGGCCAGTCATTGCTCTCCACACACTCCTGATACTTCCCAGGAATGTGTTTGATTTCACGTGAGGGCTCCGCACTAAACAAAACCACAAAATACCTGTTACCTAAAAATAAAAAAAGTATATAAGGAGAACAACAAAATCAAACAGCTGCTATGAATAATGTAGAGTTTTCTGATTGCAAGTGTTTTGACAAAATACAGCCTACAAGAGACTGTCTGGTGGGCAACTCCCTGTTTACATTGTGATCATACTATTTTATCAGATCATTCTTGTTTTGTTCTGTGTAGGTCCAAACAAGGTGAGAAAATTATTCTTACCTGATACGTTATTACCTTCACCTCTTTTCATGCCAAGTGTTTTATAAATTTCCCTTTGTGGATCTACATACATTTCATGGGTATACCCAGTTAAACTGCAAAAGGGCTGCAAAATACATGCATACAAGAAAAGTAGTATTTTTTAAGGTTAAGACAGTAATTATTTAGGATCTACTGACAGTGGAATACTGCCACCCCACCCCCCAATTTGGAAACCTGTGGATTTGTCATGTTAAATTAAAGGCCAAAAATTTTTAGCCCTGAAGGTCTTACTAAAACAAAGCTTCCAGTGAAATCAAGAAAAGATATTTCCTTAGTGGTTTCTAAACTGAAAGTTTTAGTTATTTTGCTTTATTAATGTACCACTATTAGAATTGCTTCTTGAAAAAGCATACTGTCCTCTTTTCCTGTGGTTGCAAATAACCATCTTTTCACTCAGAGCAAAATCTCTCAATGCAAACCATTAAGACACAACAGAGGATACAATGTATTTAGTGTCTACTTTATTTACCTTGATGTGGTGGTAAGATGACTGTCCGATAACTATAAGCCTCACATTTGCTTCCTAGAACAGAACATGGGTATTGAAACTGTAAAGAGGAGCTCTGTGTTTCTGCACGGCCGCAAAACATTAGCAGAATCTGGTGGCTGGAGTTAATGATCACAGTGCACTCCGTTAAAATTATTTGGAATTAACATCACTTACATGTTTGGAGCCTGCACTTTTGTCTATCACCCACAGTTAGCAGCTACATTAATTTATTAAGTGAGAAATTATTTTTAAGGATAAATTTTAAGTCACAGATGTTTAAATTTTAATTTTTCTGTAGCATTAATAGTGCCATCTTTTCAATTGGTTGCAACCTGCTATGATTTTGGAAATTCAAAATTTCCACTCAGTTGTACCTGCATCTAAAGAAGCAGCATGCAAATACTGATGCACGTACATCTGTGATTTACATATACCGATGCTCATTAATAGATATAACTTGCATCTGTGTGTACTGCTGTCTTCTGCAGGTGCAACATTAGGCCCGAGTCTAAAATAGAGGCCAAAACTTAAGTTCAGATGCCAGTAAAACAGTTAATAAAATACAGTGTTGCTTTAATATTAGGGTATACTACTTGCCTTTCCCATATAGAATCATTTTGCCTGTTATGAAAAGAAGCCCTCCTAAGAACAGAATACTCACACTAAGAAAAGCATGGATGGTTTTGATTCTCTGTATACATTTATTTGAGCAGTCAAATTAAGAAAATGTCATTCTAAGTAACATGGATTGAGCAGTTTAGAAGAACATGTCCTGAGAGGGAGAGCCGCCAAAGAAATCACTCCTTTTCATCCCCAAGTTCCTAGTCCATCTAAGCCTTGATGTCAGCAAGGAGCTGAGTCTCTGTCATCGGCTCTGCTGCTATTGGGAATGACAGAATTTCAATCAGCAGCCTAGAAGAGACAGATAAACCTTCCACATTTAGCAGGGCATCATTGTCTTTCTCTGGTATCTCCTACCACCCAACAAATACCCGTCCATAGCAACCCCTGCGCACTCCATTTCTCCTTTCCGTCACTTTGTCACTCCTGTTTGTGCAGCTGCCTGGAGAACAGGTTACACAACTGATGCAGCTTACAAATAACCATAGAAAAAAGAGACTATTTTTAATCCCGATCAATTTTCTGATTTTGTTCCATGCACAACCATCAGTCAGTCATACCGGCATAATGGAAAGGGCAATAGTTAGTTAGTGGTCAGGAGAAGACAGCTGCCCAGGGCAGTACAAATACCAACAGAAATGCCTGTCAGATGTCTAACTGTTCAGAACACAGCAGAAAAAACAGCACCGAGCTAACAGGGCAGGGAGAAACAACGCTGCTGCAAGTGCATGTAGTGCAGTAAATCCTTTCCTGTGTGTCCTCGGCAGATACATTATGGCTATTGTAGCAAACAATGAAAGTGCTTTCTTCTGAGCCTTTTTTTTTTTTTTTTTTGTTTCCTAGAAGGTTTAAGCCTCATGCCAGCCTGCAGCAGGACATAACAAATCTGCTTGATGACAGCAACCCTGTGTCCATATTAAGGGCAGAGTACTTACTTGTAAAAACGCCTTCGGGACTTTTGCCAGGTCTTCTACATACTCCTTACAGGTGTAACATAAAAAATTCTGCAACACAGTTGGACATGTCAGAAACAGAAATAATTACACAGCAATGAAGCATGAGATTCTGACTTGGGGCACAAACCATTTTGGAGGTGATCACAAACTGGGAACAGGAACAATTACAGTTCTTTGCAGTCACCAAATTTGGATTAGGATCCTGGTTTAATCCAGGCCTGAATGCAGACACTGGGCTTGGGGCCTTGCTAATATTTTTATCTCTGGATATTTTAGGAATGCGAGAGCTGGCTTGCCAGCTGGGAAACTGGGGAACACAATGCTTG
Source organism: Rissa tridactyla (assembly GCF_028500815.1). Classification (NCBI taxonomy): domain Eukaryota; kingdom Metazoa; phylum Chordata; class Aves; order Charadriiformes; family Laridae; genus Rissa; species Rissa tridactyla. The sequence goes on along the minus strand of NC_071497.1, from coordinate 41,499,825 downwards.
TTCCCCTGAACGCACGGTTGAAGAACTACTTCCTTTCTGGCAAATACTGTGTCCTTTTACCAAAGAACGGGGGTTCTTAGAAGCATATAACTGTGTTATATTTTCTTTTCTCTCTGCTCCAGTCACGCTTGTGTAAACCGCCCCCCCCCCCCCCTCCCCCCGCCCCTTCCACAGCGAGTCGGGGCTCCCCTCAGGGACCCCCTGTGAGACTCCCGGCCAACCCGCCCCGGGGCAGCCGTTCTCTCCTCACCCGCACGAACACCACGATGGCTTTTTGCTCCCCGTACAGGGCCTCGAAGGGGACGGTCCTCCCGTCCGCGTCCACCACCGGGCAGCGGGCGGCCTCCCTCAGCTCCCCCGGGAGCTGCCGCCGCTGCCCACCGCCTCGCGCGCTGCCCACCTGCCGCGTAACGGCAGGCGGCGGTGGGCCCGCCATGGCCGACACCCCACCGCCGCCTCGGCCCGGCCCGGCCGGGGAAGGGGGAGGAAGGGAAAGGCGGAGCCGGAGGGGCAAGCTGCCGGGGCTGCGAGGGCGTCGGCTGGTTGCTTTTGCTGGAAGAGAGCCAGGGTCGGCCGGGCCGGGCTTGCAGGCCGCCGGCTGAAGGAGGAGTTAGTGCGTTCAGGGCCGTGGAATAAAGAGAGAGAGAGCGAGAAGTGGAGACCCGCTGTGCGTCGGCCGGCATGGAGTTTGTGCCTAGAAAACAACAAAGTCCAACCGAGCCTCCCAGAAATGGTGTGGAAGCACCAGCAGTGAGGCTGTGATCCGGTCACAGGGTCGGGGTTTTTTTCGGCAGGAGGCCACGGCGTTTCAGAGGCCTGAGGGCGAGTTAGAAAATTATGGTTTTGGGGAACTGTCTGGCTGTTGTGTCAGAAAAAACAGATCCAGGCCTTACTGAAGTGAAAGCAGAACTTCATGGGACTTTGGCAGGTGAATATCGTAGGCTGCTGAGCAGTGCAAGTGCTCATGTGATTGTATTGAGTGCACACAGAACACCACTAGGCAGTTGAGGAATATTGCAGGCTCTTGGATTGTTGTGTTAGCTGAAAGCGTATACGGAGGAGGGCACTTTCCTTTTCTTAGTGGTCAGAGAAAAAGAAGAATCAGAGGAAGTGGGACTGGGGGGATCTCTAGAAGTTATTCTGCTTCATGAACCTCTCTGATGATCCTAGTTCCAGAGTATCTCTTGGCGCGCTATCCCAGTGTCTGTAATGTTAATGTTACTCAAACCTGTATCCCCTGTACTTTGGGTGAAGCCCATGACTTTTATATTAGCAGGAGTGAGCACGTAGAACAGGTTAATCAATCCCATTACTGCATTGACTTTTCAACTGTACACAGACTATTGCTATGTTGCCCTCAACCTTCTGTTTCCTACACTAAATAATCCCCTTTTTTCTCTACAATTCTTTTTCTCATAGGTCATGTTTTCTAGAATTTCTAGAATACAGATTATGTCGTTTCGTCTGGACTTTCTAGATAGTTTCTGTCATTCCTGAAGTTCAGTACCTAAAACTAGACACAGTGTTTTAGCTAAGCCTTAGGTTTTCTTTATGTCTTGGGTCTGTATGTCCACTTAAACATGCTGGCATTGTGGTTGTGCTTTTTGCAACAGCATATTTTTATTGACTCCTGTTCAGCCTGAGAACCACTATCACTCCCAGCTGCTCTGCTCCAGACCTTCCCTAAAAGGGAGTGCATTACCACCACTTCTCTAACAATACTCGGTGAAAGAAATTCCCTCTAATGTCACAATGTCTGAGAAGTCAAATTTGCTCTATATAGGACATTTACACAGGACAATACAACACAGTTGGCCCGCCAGTTGGGATACCTTCCAACTCTGTTTTAAAACTCTGGCGAAAAAGATCTTCAGGACACATAAGATGCTTTGTGCCATCTTAACAGCAAAGACAAGACAGCTCAGCATTATAAAAAACAACATAAGGGAAAGTGATCCCTGGCTGATAGCTCTTTACAAGTTTCCAGCACATAGGTGAAACTATGCAGCCGCTAGTACAGCCCTATTGTTTAAGTAATTAAAGTTTATTTCATAATATGGATCCAGCTTGTGGCTTTGCCAGGTTAACTGTGATCATAATAATAATACTTTGCTGAGCTAGTGAATTAGTGTTTGAATGTTAGCAGAGCACTTCTTGTGTATTTGCCTATGGCTGTGTACTTCAAAGACTAATTTTGCAGTCCAGTATGCCCTCACAATGACTTTGATTTAAAAGGCAATGAGCTCAAATTGGTAAAGAATTGCTGAAAATTGTGAAACTTACATTCTGTGAGATATGGTTGGACTCGATGATCTTAATGGTCTTTTCCAACCTAAATGATTCTGTGATTCTGTAAGAATTTGAGCAGTATTAATTCCCCATTGTTGTTGTCATCAGGCTTCTTTGTTCACTTAACAGTTACCTATATATTATGCTGTCAGATTTCTTCAACTAGCAGCCCATGAGCCAAACGCGGGCTGCGCAGCAGTGCTCTGTGGGCCCTCAGCATTACCGGTGGGAATGGCCTGCCTGCCCTTGACTACTGCAGTATGTGGCAAAGCAGGAAAAACCCGGCCGCTTTTGGCATGCTTTGCTCTTCGTCTCGGGGCTGAAGTGGGCAGGCTGGGCACATAACCTTCCTGTGTTACATCTGCAGTAAAACCTGCGGGTACTGTTGGGCAGAGCCCAGGGGCACAGCTCAGCACTTGGTCATCAGTACAGCTTGGAGCTTGCCGTTGCAGCTGGAAATCAGGGCCTGCAGAAGAGGCAGTCATATCACTACAGGAGGTCTGCTGCCACAGCCGCTGAGCAGGAGTGCAGATCAGGATGAGGCTGCTGATGAAAAGAGCTGGGCAGGGTGGCGTCACAAACTCAAAGAACACTGCCACGGCTCAGTCTGCACATCGCTGACCTTGTGCCTGGAGTCCAGAGAGCTCATTCTCACTGATTTGAAATGAAATCTCTGAGGAGCCCAGCCTGTCTGGGAGAGCTGGTAAACATTCCTACTAAGCCAATCAAGGCTGCCTGCAGACCTTGCTCTTTTATGCTGTTTGGCCTCCTTAAACTAGCTGAAGAAACATATCCTTAACACACCCAGTTTCAGCAGTGTTGAATTGAAGAATAGCAACTTTCTTCTGAGGGCATCCACCAAAGCATTCTCTAAGGCCCCTCAAACAGGGTGGTTCTAATTTTTGATGGAGATTCTTAAGTGTTGCTAGAATACAAATATAAATTACTGTCATCCCCAGTTTTATGGAAAAGGACAGAGGCGAAGGCAGTTGAACACTAGCATATCCTGTGAACAAGGAAACACTCAAAATCAGCAGTTGCTTTTGAAAGCTGAAGCTTAAAGCCCTTCATTTATGTATGCTTAACAAAAATACAGATATAAGTTCCACTGACTTAGATGGGAGGAAAGACTCCATATCTGCTCATATTCTGGACAGTACTGACTGTTGAAGAGTGCAGTCCAATAAAACCATATAATTCTTCAATGTGAGCTGTGATTAGGGAAATTTCCCCTTCTTTCTCTTCTCCTCTTTATAGCTCTTAAATATAGAAATGTTAATTTAAAAAATGTGGTCATCAGAGTGATGTCTTTTTCAGTGTCTTAAGGAGAATCAATTAGTGCATTGGCATTATTAATCACGATGTAACATTCAAGATGCGAGTCACTGCACTTCAGTGCAGTGCAATTTACAGTGGTAAAGAGAAACTTGGCTAATATTTGATTAACCAAGGCTTGGGTTACTTTGTTCGGTGGATAAGAAATTCATATTCCTACCACTTCAAGAGGAAGAAAAATAATTACACACAGATGTGGAAAAATTTGTTCTTTATAGACTAATGAAACAAAATCGCGTCTGTAATTATACAACCCGAATTCCTTTATATGCAACAGCTGAACAAAATATCTGACAAGAGAGGTGTGGCCTATATCAGTAGCATAAACAATGTCTAGAGTATGTGCTGTGTATTTGTAAAGCAACATGTTATTATCAATTTACTGCAAGATGTATTGTTTATTTAGCACAAGTATATTTGTTGTTCTTGTTTGTCTAAGTACTATTTAGCTAGAGATAACATGGTTATTACTTATCAGCTAAAAATGAAATAGCATTTACAATTCCAGAGCAAAAATATCATGGTAAGTGCTAGCTAAGAATGAGATGGCTTTAAACTGTTGTTTTAATTAAAAAGCAGTAAAATATGTACTGTCGTATAGGTAAGAGACTTTTTCTTTTCTGTCTGCCTGTCATTGTTTCCATAGTGTCATGATATACCAGGGGCATCCTAGAATTCTTGGCATAGGATCATGGGAATGATTCTTCTGATCATCTGCAGCCTTGAAAGTCACGTTGCAAATCCTGGCTTCATCTCCATTTTTTCTGCCTGGTGTGTGCTCTCTCCTGATGTGGTTTCTCTTTAGTTTTTCTTTCTATTTTTTTTTTTTTGCTGAGGGAGGAGATACGGCAGTTTCAAAACTTGCCTAAGTTTTGCACTTTGCTTTTTCATTCCTTTTAAAAATCGTTCAGGACTAGGGGCTTTGTCAGTCTCGTTGCCGTGTAAGTATGTGTTGCATACTGTTGTTGATTAACTGTTGTTTCACAACAATTCAAAATGTATTCTAATAGTTTAGCGATTATACTTACACGGAGAGAAAAAAATTCTCCTGTTATGTTTGGCACATTTAGTTTTGTAATACAAACCTGACAAAGTGAACAGTAACTACAAACTTTACGATACAACAAAGTGTAAAAATATTAATTGAAATGTCCACACTTTGGTTAATGTAGCCTCAAGGCAAAAAGAAAGCCGTTAATGCATTTAGTAAAAGCTCTCTGTATTTGATCTATTTCAGTTTTGCAGCTCCCTGCCCTGTGTGCTGCAAATGAAAAACAGAGATGACCATCTATCTGTCAAGAAGACTAAATTATATATGAAGATGCTGTTTAGTTGCTCTAAGTGCCACTGGTTTGAATCTTTCTTTAAAGTACTAAGAGGAAGCAAGTCTCTCACCTGAAGAAATCACTACTTAAATAGATGAGATGCTGTCAAAAAGCAAATAAAAGATATGCTGTAATCCAAACTGGCCAAACAGACTTGTCTTATAGCTTGTTAGCAATAAGGCTCTTAGAAAGTGAGCTAATTATCCTTAGTGTTTAAATTATAGTGTAAACTAGATCAGAGGATTAAGAGATGAAGAATGTGAAGAAAAGCGGAGGTGGTCTCATGGAGTGTTCACGCCAAATTAAGCCTTATTATTTAAGACTCTTGGCACTGGTGTCCTAGAAGGGAAACAAAAACTTTCTGGGAAGTTTTAGATACTGTTCCTTTTCTTACTTCCAGTAGAACAATCTAAAACTTTTTCTTCCCCCCTGCTCCCCCTAAGTATTCTACTTGTTTTTGCCTATGCAGGAGAAGCATGCTGTCAGAAGGTTGCAGTTCCCAGCTGCTATTTCTATTTTCTGTGTTCGTAGAGAGCTGGGTGTGTACTTAGCAGTGGATTCAGTTCAAATTGCTCTTTTACATATGGCAACGCTGACATTTAGCTACAATTAGGAATTGCCTTCTTGAGGCCAGTGGATGGTATATTTGCTGAAGGCTAATAACTTCAGCTAATTTTAGCACACACTTGAAACATATCTCATTTATTTCCTGGTATATAATTAAGAGCAGCATCACTTTAACATGTGCCTCTGTGCTAGAGGAATCAATTAGGAACCTAGGCCAACTCCCATACAGAGGTAGATTTGATTTTTTTTGCAAGCACTTAAGCTTGCCTTACTGCTCATATCCTGAGGACTACAAATCCACGGCCTGTGTCTACCCTCCTCCCTTTCAAAATGGCTAAAATCTGTCGCCTAATTATCTCTTATTATTGTTTCTGACTGAGATGATGTATGTGCCAAACTTGGATGAAGTAAGCCACAGGTTTCATTTAATAAGGCTTTCCTGAAGAAATTATTTGAATAAGAAAAAGGAGTCCAAAGATAAAGTGTCTAATGCCCACCATGTGAATCCTCTGTCAGGAACTTCAGAGACCACAGCTTTCCAGCTGGCTCTTCTAAGAGAGCCTTTAAAATCCTCTGCAGTGGAAATAATGTGTTTGGTTTGTTAACGATGAAAACTCCCACCACAGCCAGTAAAATTCATGCCAGAGCTGAGGCGGACGGCCTGGCCCTGAAAGCCTTTGGGTCTGGAGTTTGTGTGGATGTTGGTGTGAATGGTGCTTTGAGAGCTGATCCTTGGCTTAAGGCTCAAGAATCTGGCCCCTGCTGTATCTTCCAGTGTTTAAACAAGAAAGCTGTTTTTCTTCCTGCTGTTTGCATTATAATTATATTATTATATATTATATTATTTATTTCAACAAAGATGTCAATTTGCTTCAGAAGATTTTTGCGTCTTAATGAAGCTATTTGCTCTTTTCTCATTTTTAAATTGGTATTTTCAATTCCCTTTATACATTTCTAATGCAGTCATTTGTTTGTGCACAAAGCTAGCAGTAGAAGTGAAGAATAGAATAAAAGGGGGGAATAGAAATACATTAAATATGCTTTAGTTTAGTAACGTAGAAATACATTAAATATACAGACAACCATAAATAAAAATGTATTAACATATCAGCTAAAACACAACTTCTCTAACTGAAACTTCTGTAAATGTAAAAAAAATGTTATCTTGCTTTGCAGATTGGTGAAAGGTCATTTAAATTAGTTCCAATTTATGTACTATTGTTCCATTACACCATCAGCTTTCATGTTATAAGTTAGCATGTGCAATATCCTTCTGTCTGCAACCAAAGATTTTGCACATAAGAGCTGAAGAATACAGTACCCACAAAAAAAAAAAAGAAAGAAAAGAATGGTAAAGGAATGAAAAATGGCTGATCACATTCTCCTCAAAACTCCATTACTTGGTGTTTTTTGCATTTTCCTCATTGTTCCTCTATGAAGTGTTTGCAGTAATTTTAACTTAGTTTCCTTAATGCTGATTTTCATGCATCAACAATTTGTTAAAAGCAGCTTCTGCCATTACTGCTAAGTACATGAGTCAGATTATTTTCTTAGACTGAATTGACTTGCTCTCATGCTCTCTCCAGAAAGAGGGATCAACAGCCACCGTTTAAAAATTCTCATTCGGCACTTTAACATTCAAACTGTGGCCCTGCCGTGGTTTCCAAGTTCCTGACATAGAACTCTAGTGACTTCAATATAGGTTTGATCATGAAAATAAGTTATATATGTATCATAACAGCCAATCTTTAAAATATATTTTTTAAAATATGTTGCTGCTACCGTTAATTCTACAAAGGGGAATTCTTTAAAGAAGCAATATTTGTTGTTTGAAAATATCAGAAGAGTGAAGAAATCTGGTTGACAGTCCAAGTGGGATCAGTGCAGCATCTGGAATTGGCATGCCAGCAAGAATCACTTCTAATTTGTGTGTCCCTTTCTAAGTGGTTATAACCACTGTTTCTTCTCTTAAAAGGAAAGTCTGTAAGACAGAAAAAAATGAATCAGAGTTGTTTGTGTGATCTTTATGCATCCCATCCTGCTTCCCTCCGACTGCTTAGTAGGCTGCTAATAGCTAAGGCAGACGAGTCTCGGCAGGGATTATGTGTGTATGTGTGTGTGTGTGTGTGTATGTATGTATTTAAATATGTATAAAATGGGTTTTGATCTGCTTAGTCTGTGGGCATATTTATTCTACTCTAAAAATGTCTTCTTCAGGAAGTATGATCCGCTTGGGAGATGCATGTGTAATTATTCTTTTTCTCCATAATACATTTTTCACATGGGCGATGTGTGTGTGTAGCTACTTTGGAATGCTTCTGGGCCTGTGCCTCTGTGTACTTATGGCAGTGACTTTTGAATGAAAGCTTTAATAAGATACTTTTAAAAATCATACTTTTAATTATTTTTCCTTGTATATCTGTGCAACTGTATTCTAACTAGATCATTGTAATTCAGCCTCGGTTTCCAACAACTTAATAAGGAGCTTGTTCACACTTGAAAGTTAAGTCTGATTAAAGTAGATGTAAATTTAATTTCTGTAGCTATTGCTGAGCAACTGCACTTGTGGATGTGCTTATTTGAACTCTACTCTGAAATAACTTTCAAATAATGAGACTAAATCAGAGTAAGGAATAATTCTGCAGGAAAAGACATGAAAAACCATTAAGTTGTTCAGAATAGCTATATCTCATTGTAGACAAGCTGTGATAGTCTTTTAGTTTGGTCCTATTCTAGCTTTTGATGTGAATTTCAGGTGATAAAAATTTCTGAAGTCGCTTTATTGTTATCTCTGATGTCACTTAGATAAGAGATGCAGTTGAGATCTGTGAGGACTGTAAATACTTCAGGTATAGGTTTAATACTGCATCCTAAAGACAGTGCTTCCAACAATTCAGCCTGGCACTGTGCTGGCATATAATTGAATACCACCTCAGGGGTAAGGATACTACCTATGGAGTCACTAGTGTTAATGCCTGCTATCTACATAGAAACAGGTGCTATTTGGCAGTTATTTTTTACTTTAAAAAGAAGAAACCATACAGCATACATTTTATATAACTTACACTTAACAATCTTTCAGATTTAATAATCTTTTGGAGGATTAGTGTGTATAGCAGCAATTAGAAGAAAAAAGAATTTGTGAATATCTCATGCCAGGGTTGAGACAAATCCGTTATCTCTGGGTGGGCAGGAAGAGCTGGTGGGGGATCCACTTCTCATGTACCCCTCATATGAATATGTCTCATTTGCAAGCTCCAGGAGTCTCTTCCTTCACTGAACCTTCTAAGAGCATCCTGAGATGGTGGGATCACACTAGGGACCAGTTGAGATGGTGTCACAAGCAAAACAGCCCTGATTTGGGGAAGTGGGGTTGGGGTTGGACACATAAAGTTTTCTTTCTGCTAGTCTTTTCTTTTTACTTGTTTCCTCTGCTCCAGTGTGGTTTCTGCATGGGTCATGGTCCCTTTGGGAGAGTTCCTGCTCTGGCATGTATTGTCTGTGAGCCACAGTCCCTTTGGGAATGTCCCTGTCCTGGCGACAATCATCCATGGGCTGTGTCCCCTCAGTAGTGTTCTTACCTTAGTGTGTGTCAACTGTGGGCCGCAGTCCCTTCAGGGCACCCCTACTGTGGGCTGCAGTCCCTTCAGAGGTGCACCTCCTCTGGCATGGAGCATCTCTGAAGAGATGCACACATCTCCGTCTGTGTCCTCAGCGATGCCGCCATCCATGTGCCTCCTCGGTTTCTTCTCTCCTAGCAGCTGCCGCTCTTTCTTAAACACATCTGAACAGAGGCATCATGTGGTTGGTTGAAGTTTTGGTGTGTGATATGGGGTTCACACTGGTTTCAGAGCCAGCTGGAGGCAGCTGTGACTGCACAGGGCAGCTAATGGATTCCTCCCCACAGGGCACCCTTGCAGCCCCTGTCTACAGAAAGCCTGGCATTTGTGCCCAATAATAGCTGGGTGCAGTCTCTTGGCATAGCATGCAGTGCCTCTGCAAGACAGACTCTTACTGATGGCGTTCGCAAAATGTTCCACAATAGTTCAGCCTCTAATAGCAAACTCTGTTTTGCTGCCTTTTGGTTTGTTTTTCCTGTCATTGTGTGTTGTTACTTGATATCTATGAAATACCTAAAACTGAAATAGAAATCAATTGCATTTCTTGTTTGTTAGTATCAAACTCTCTTTTGAAAATGGCTCCTCCTCAAGGATGTCAGAGTGTCCACTAGACGTAACTGTTGAAAACAGAGGAGCAAAATTTAAAGCAAATGGTATGGCAAGTGAGGCTATTCAGAAATAAAATGTGCTAAAGATTTGTCACAACACTTACTTTCCTTGAAGGTATCTGCCTTCAATTAACAAAGATGAGTTTTGCAAAGCTCTTAGTATGAAGATTGAGGAGATGCTTTTTTTCATGTATAGCTTGCTAGGCAAAAAGTGTTATTCTTTATCAGAAAAAACTACTGACAATTCATCCCTGTGATCATCAGCTCAGCAAAGACTGCTATAATGATTTATATCTGAAGCTTGTGGTAGGCACCAACTTTAGCTGGTGTGAATACTGCAGTTAATTTTCTTTGTATAAAAGATACACTACTGGCAGGTTGCTATAGTTCCCAGGATCCTCCACAGTCTCTCATTTGACTTCTAGTATCCATTCAAGAGCCCTTAATCTATTTTGCTTCATTTGCAGCTTGATGGGAAAGCTATGCTCTCAGGAACTGTACAGTTGGAAAGCTCTGGACAGATGAGGAATATTCTTGGAGAAGGTCACCTGACTGGGGGGGAGCTAATTGATGAAATAAAAATGAATTTAAACTGCAATTTGCAATGCGTACCTGCTAGGAAAATCTCTTCTGTGTTACTGCAGAGAGAATTACATTAATAGAAAGGTCAGGAATGAAAGAAATCATCAAGCAAATGAGAATTTGGACATACTTGGCTTAAATGTCCACCAGGGACACACAGAGAGTAGGGTCCACTGTGGAGCATTCATTGAATTTCCTGAAGACTTGAAAATATGTAGGCATTGTGGTGATGACTGCCTTATAGGGAGCAGAAGTAAACATAATTGTACTTACTTTAATTTTTAATTAGATGCAGAAATTTAAAAGGAAAGTGGGTGGGTTTTTTCCTTAATGCTGATCACAGTTAGTCAATGGGAGCAGATTTTTTACAGCTGAGAGAGTCTGAAGACATCTGGGCCCAATAACCATTAACTTTGAGAAACAATTTGTTTCAACAAAATGACAATTATGCTGCTGCATTTGTTTTTCTATTCTTAAAAACGTTTTGTTTCTGACTTGGTTCTGTAATAGCAGTAGGGGAGGCTGATGAGGCTGTGCCATGTCGGGCTTATTTTTAACTCCTGTTGGGTCTTGTTCATTCTTTGTGATTTTTTTTTTTAAGTATATTGTATAGGTGTTTAGTCACAGAATGTGGGTATGGTTTCTCTTAGGTGGGATCTTTTAAAATACTTAACCTGACTTCTGAATTGAACACTGCTTTGAATATGAACAAATGAAAGTTCATTTGAAAGGTAAAGGGGCTGAAGCGAAATAAAAAAAAAAAAAGTTTATTTCATATTATGTGGCATTCTTATGAAAGATCATTTTATGACCTGTAACCCAGACGAGGGTGGGCTGAGGAGGATTGTCTTTATAAGCACCTTTGAGTACAGCTTCCTTTTAACAGCCTTTTGAAGCGCGGAGGAGCGCGTTCAAGAGATAGGCAGAATGCACCTCTACAGATTAACCGCTTGGTGTCACGAAAGCATAGCCCAGCATTGCTCAGATGTTGTGATGTTAACGAGGCTGACTGTGGCTACCATTCTCTAGGTTTGTTTCGAAGATGTGGCGTCAGAAAAAGGCTGGCTCTTCTGTTTCTTTGTTCTTAATTTTCTTTTCTCTTTTCCAGTCTTTAGGGTTTTCATGATTAATTTTCTCCTCCCCCCCCCCCCCCCCCCCCCCATCTTATCTTGCTGTTTAGCTGCATATTTTGGTTTGCTAAAATACTAGTAAAACCAAATCCTGCTGGAATGTGTTTGGCAGGAGTTGTGTGCAAGAAACACAAGCCTTTCCTGGGATATTATCTGTGCTGAGAATTTGTCCCCCACGTTGCAGCTTGAAAGAATGAGTCTTTAAAAGAAATTGTCTGTCCTTAAAATGATTTATAGAGGGGAGTAAAGAAGTAGGTTATGCATATACTCACAAATTAACAAAACTCCACACTGTTTTAATTAGGGAAAAGGATCCTGTGAACTGAGCAAAAATCATCAAGGACAGCTAGATAACAACCTGGTGTTCCTTTTAAGGATTTAAGTGAGCTTTTTTTTGGTTTTTTTTGTCTGTATTACATTGTTTCTAACTTTTGTGCAAGCATTCAGCAAGTTACTGTACTGAACAGTCTCTCTCCATCCCTCCCACCTTACGAGCATTTTGCAAAACCATAGCAGTAAGGGTTTTGTGATCTCTGTCCTGGGGAAAGCACAGTTCATGTTGCAGCCAGTTCCTCTGCTACTGTCCTGCTTTGAGCATGGCAGTGTGAAGAAGAAAGTAAGGAACAGGTATGATCAGCTGAGTGGAGAACGTAATATAGAAATGTGGAGTAGTACACACATTTCTAGCCAAGAACTTCCTCTGGACAAATATAGTGTGATAGTGTATCTCAAATTAAAAAACAGTCGTATCTAGTACCATGGTGTCAAGTTATTTTAGAGTGTCTAAAATCTAGGTCTGTTCCTAACTGTAACAGCGCTTGAATTAATCTCTGAAAGTATTACAGCTTTTTAGAAGTCCTGGCTTCTCCCTCAGACAAGAAGAACTTACTCTAAACCCACATAAGTTCCTATGGATACTCCATTGGTGGCTACTTGCTCAATTGTAGCTCAGGTGGTCATGTTTTTGTGAAAGTGTATTTGAAGAGAATCCACAATTCACTTCAGTTTTGTGCAAGTTCCCTCTGCAACAAAAATGAAATTTGGGTTGTGACTGCCTCTTCAAGGAAGCGTTCCGCAGGAGATACATTTTTCCAATAATGAGTTAAATTTAGATTGGGATTTACTGAAGTCATGATTTGCAGAAGATACCCTCTCAGAGTATAGAGGCGCAAAACCAGAATGGAGTAGATCCTATTAATTGTAGTTCACTGTAGCCTAAGATGAGTACTGTTTGAATGCTCGTTCTTTCCAGCCACAAGCAACCCTGTCATAAAAACAGTTAAAAAAGACACTAACCCACTTTTAAGTTACTAAATGGAAACTGTAGTGAACTCCAGAAAGTGAAGTCCTCTGACTCTAACTACTGACTGATGCGTTAGCTGTGGTATTTTTCAGAAAATATAAGGAAAAAAAAGAGATATGATAATGAGGATTGTATGTTGTTGTATATACAGTCTTTCTAGTTACGTAAATAATTGGCTGTCACATCACCTGCTTGCTATCTCCTAGCTAAAGCTTCCTGATACTTTAGTGCTGTAATTCTTTGAAATCTAATGCAAATATATTTAGAATGCAAGTATGAGGTTACAAAGCATTGTGACTTACAGGGAACTTTTAATGAAGCTTCCTATCCATTTCCTTTACGATTCAATTGATCACCCCAGTCTTTGACATGGTTTTCCGGTACTTGGCAGCTTTTCCTTTTTCCTAAATCAAAATTGGCCTGTGGGTATCTTAACCATTTGGACATGGAAATCTAGTTTTCTGCCCTCCAAGGCTATCAAAAATAGTCCAATTTGGAAAAAATGTCATCTCCTTGAAATAAAGAAGAAAAGGAATATGTAAAGCTACAGAATAATCATGCAGTTATTATATGCCATGTCCCTGTCACTGCCCGACTCTTTACACATCTGCTCTGAATTAGTTTAAATAGTCATTAGCATTCCACATAGTGCAGCGTATAATGGGGATTGCAGTGCTGATTCTAGGCGAGTGGCAATGTGAACTTCAGGGGGTTGTTTAATATTCATTGTACACACTTTGAAAAAAGACAGAACATGTTTTTCAAACTTCTCTGCACATCTGTGCATCGTTGAATGTGTATTGTGGGCCCTTGTGGCCACTGAACAAGCCGGGCCAAATGTGCCTTCAGTTGCACTGTTAAAAATCTGGATAAATTCCATTCCTTTAAAAACAGAGATACCCTATTTGCACCACCGTAGCAGAAGGCAGATCAGGCCCTTGTTTGTTTCTGGCTGCTGTGATCGGCTGATGGTCTCTGCTTAATGATATTACAGGCCTATAGGGGTATCCATGCAACAGTCTCAATTCAATTTGCTGGTTTTAAATAAACACACTGCACTGAGTCTCTTCTTAGGAAGAAATAAAAAAGAAAAAGGAATGAATGCCAGCCTCCTCTGATTTAAAAAATGATCTTTTGGTAGAGCCTCCTGGTCCTTAATCTTCTGTGTTCTTCTATGTGCACCTACTCCCCTGAGAGCTTCTCTTGTCCCCAGGGTCAAAGCCTTAGATCCCCTTGGATTTTCTTGGCTATAATGCTGGGTTTCTAGGTAAAAGTTTTGCATGGTAGTGTGTCAATGTACTTAAAATACTTCATCTCAGAGACAGTAAGATTATCTCTTGCTGTGTATATTCTGCAGTACTTCTTTGCTGAGTGCTAGAGCCAAGCCCAGTTTTCTTGTGGCAGAACACACCACTACATACAGATATATGTCAGGTAGTCTGATAAATTGATTGTGTTTTTTATTTGTCCTGAATTAGGTGGTTCTGGTTCCTCTTTTCTAATTTGCTTGGTTTATGTTACACAGCATTGATATGATTATCCCTCTATCTACAGAAGTTTCAGGGTTAAATTTATATTGAAATGTGTTCAAAGGAAACGGAGATACATAAGCATGTTGCTGGGATAGGTGATTTTTGTTTGTTCCTGTATGTCTATTGTCAGTAGAAATTACGCTAATAAAATATGTACGAGCTAAGATTCTTTACTTCATGGTCCTTGGTATATAGAAATATAGAAATTTCTGAACTGACTATAAATATGGAGAAAACTCCTATACCAGCTATCATCGATAACTGTGTAAGTATAATGGTTATAAGAGGTGCTTTGTGCATATGGCAAAGATGTGTTATTTTTAGGTACCACTTTTGGAATTAGGGGAATATATTGAATCGCCTTTCTACAGTGCCTGGAAAAATAATCTAAGATATTTTTCTAAGCTCTGCCACCACAGTTTATAAGAGTTGACATTGACAACAGTTCATTCTGAATCACTGACATTATGTGACAGTATATTTATTCTTTCAATGGTGCTGGTAACAAATTTGCTCAGTTCATAATGTAGGTGGTTTTTTTCCTAGCTGCCAACCCAATCTGGGATCTGAATTTTGAACATTTTTTCCTAACTTCGTTGGCCCCATCCTGCTTGGTAGCAATGATAATCTTAATTAAGGTATATGAGAAAAATTTTATATGGCTCCCTCCCGGGGGCAAAGGTTAAGGAAAAAACACTGTAATAAAAATTTGAATGGAAAATATTAAATTTGTAAAAGTGTATGATGAAAGATGTAATTCATCTGTATAGAATTGCAGTCAGTGGGTGTAGTTTAGGCTAGGAGTTTGATGACATTTAGATACATCTGATATATTTCCCTCAAGTACCTGTCACTTATAGCATGCATTCCTGCCATTTCCATTTGTGGTTTTTATTCTTCTTACTTACATGAAAGCAACTGAATAAACACTCAATAAGCACTTATTTACTATCTCTGGAACTAAATGTGACCTGCAAGCTCTTCTTCACAGCCATTGCTCAAGTACAACTTCATGTCAGCCTAAATCTATGGTCCTGCTTCTGCTTACTGAACAGTGACCCTCATGTTCTTACCAGCATACTGCTCTACACACCTGCGACATCCCTTCCTGATGCCTCTGACGACATCACCTTGCAGTAAAAAATGACTGCTTTTATCCTTTTCACTGGTGGTTGTCTACAAAAAAGACCACAGTGATAAATTAATCTGTTTAGTACTTTAGGCTGAGCAGTGCACGTACTCTGTGTTGCACTAATTAAAACTGGGTGTCTTTGTCTTTGCCTAACCTCGAAGGCATCACTGAGTGATCTTGAAGCCATCTTTTGTGTTGCAATGGATTTATCTTTGCTCCTTTCTTCTCACCCTTCAGCCACATTTACTCACTCAGCCAGATGATCATGCCATCTGCCTGGAAACCCATTTATTTCATTTCCACATGGTGATGATTTTCATCCTCCCTCTCATATTAGTCTTGACCACACAATGAATGCCCGTCAATTTCATTCTTGCTGGGGTTCAGCTTTCATCAGCTCTTCAGCAAAATGTTGGTTTAGGTGAAGTATTATGAAACCTGTGTGAGGATAGCCTTTTCTTTGGCAAAAACGTGCAGAAGGTGGTGCAATGTCTTGCACTGTTGACATCTTTGGCATGGCTGTAGCTTACCAGCTGTCCCATTTGATAAATTTAAGGAGCGATAATGCTAGAGAGGGAACTGGACTTTGTAGCTTCATAGTGAAAAGGCTTTAGGGCTAACACTAGTTGACTCGGGAGAAAACCGATTGGGAGATTGCAGTTTGGAGCTTGTTTAATATTGTAGCAGGAGGACGAATATTTCCTTCATCTGTGACTCAGCTCTGTAGAAAAAAATAATTAAATAAATTAAAGTGTAATAGCTGGAAATTAATCTGAATGATGAGAATAAACAGAAACCAAGCCAAAAAAAAAAAAAAAAACCCAGCCACAAAAGGAACAAGAGCCAGAAGGGCTATGTCTTTTATGTCTTTGGTGTTATGGTGATATGACTCATCCCTCTGTGGCTTTCTTTATTTGGTGTTCATTAATCACTCCACAGATAACTCCCTGACTCATCTGAGCTTGGAGCTAAACATCTCAATCTTTGAAAGAAATTTTGTGTTCGGGAAGGTCACTGAGCTGACAAAATTGTAGTTCTTTGTCTATGAACTGGCATGGCTTAAGTAGAAGAGCTTCAGATTTTCCCCCACTGGCCCACCATTCTTCTTCAAATCTGCCCTAAAGTGTACACCCCTCTAAGCAACATAAATGTTCAGTCACCTTGCTTGTTGACTGTGGTCTTAAACGTAGATAGAGCACTTTATCAGTCATGTTCTTCTTGTAAAATGGAACAGACAAGTGTATTTATTTGTTTTACTTCTGTTTTGAAGCAGTGCTTTAAGGGTGAAAGGTTCTTTTGTCTTACTTCCCAACTAACGTATCCCAACAGAGATTCATCTGACCTAAACTGTAACTTTATATCTGGCTGTGAACCTGCGTTTAAGACTCTCACTTATGTATCTTAGAAAACTTTTTCTTTTTCTTTTTCTTTTTTTTTTTTCTCAGTTAAATGTCAATACCAGCTTCGAACGGAGTTGCTCCCGAGTGAAACAAGCCTTGAGGTCTCAGCAGTATGCCCTGTCGCGGCGGGCTCCACTAGATGGCAATGTGTATCCAGGTTCTGTTCCCGTCTCTTTTAATGGGAGCTCTTCCAAGTGCATCAGGAGATTTTGCTGGTGGAATAAAATATTAAAAAAATCCATATGACAAACCGCTTATTTAATTAAGTAATCTTGATTATTTTGTTTGAATTAAAACCATAGAGCTCTGTTTTAATATTTCCAGTTTAATGTGCAAAAAAGGATTGTTTTCGTATGTTTTATTTCCCTGCCCCATATCATAAAATGTATCTTTGTTCAGACAGTATTAGCTTATTGAGACAGATGACTCTGTATAGCAAATACAAGTAATTATGTCCATTCATAATTCAAATAATAACCTTTTTTAGTGAAGGAAACATTGCAAGTTAATTGTGCCTGTCTTCGTATCACTTTCTCTGCTCAGTTCTAGCCTAGTTGAAGATTGATTTTGAGAGCATCCTGACTCATACATGTAAATTGTAAACCACCAGTTAGTCCCCTACAGATTAGGGAGGTCTTTTTGGGGCAGAGACGAGCAAGGAGGGAGTTGCCTTGTCAAAGGAGATAAGCAGGACATACATTCCCAGTGATGAAAGGCAGGAATAACTCCCTTTTCAGCCTGCATATAAGATATTCCTTGCTCCTTTATTACTGTTGGGCTCTGGTGCCTTCGTTCGTTACATGAAGTAATGGATAACTAGAGGCAGTTGGTCCCAGGGGCTGCGTGCAGTAATACATGGGGAGCAGAGGGACTCAGTGCACAAGAGGCTGCATTTCACCACAGAAGCAAAGTGGAATCAGGGTGATACTAAGGGAGGATGTTTTAGCGGATTTTAAACAGTTCACACACACACAAACAAAATGAAGCTCATTTGTGAGACAATGAAGGAGGAGGGAGCAGGGCTGTGGGAGAGAGAGAAAAACAGTTCCTCCAGGAACTACAGTACTATTAAGACTTGGTTCCCAGTGGATGTCTGTGCCTTATGGGGTCTAATAGGTATGAGCTCAAATCTAATCTTTGCTAGCAATTGGAATATTCAGAGCCTGCTGAGAAACACCAAGTTTCTCTTTCAGGGGGTATCTCAGGTGACTAATAATGTCAGAATGCATGCTTTAGCCTCTCCATCTTTGGGGCACTAATGTGGCCTCTCTCTTTTCGTTACCTGCCTATTTCCAAGCAACTTCCTTTGAGGCCCCTTTGTCTTATTTGGCTGAAATTGAACATAAAGTTCAAATATTGTCAAAGGGAAAGAGAATGGCAGAAACAAACCGAGGTATGGGCACATAGCAAGAGTATGTAAAAGCAAGTTTTCATCCCTCATGCTGGTGGAGGGAAGAGCAGAGTGAAAAAATTAAATTTCTGTTCCTCGCCTTAAACTTCTGAGGAGACACAAAGTCAGTACTGAGGAAATGAGGCTGAACTGTATCTCCTGCCACACGTGAGATGAAATGTATTTTAACAAAGATGTAAATATTTTGGGTGATGGATATTCATCTGAATTGGATTTCTCAGGACAAATGGAAATGGACTTTATTTTATATGCTGGTGGGCTGCTTATCTGTCATTTTACCCTCCATCTAGCCTCCTGAATTGACAAGAACCTGCTAATTTTCACCACTAGAGCATCTGAACAGTTCTTACCAGACATGGTCACCAACTTTCCTATAATAAAGGCAGCTCTATAGAAGAGCACATTACTGAGGGAATTCGAAAGACTTGCTTCTGTGCAACTGAATCTGTGAGCCGTAGACACGCATCTTTAAAATTTTCCTTCTGGCATGTTGTTGAGTTTGTTCTGGTTACTCTAAGAAATTATTCGCACAGTGTTGTTGCCCTGCCTAGTTGTAGTCTGTCTTTTGGGAATACCTAGGAATTTAGCAATATATCTGAACACCTCAATTTTCAACTTGTTGAAAGCACTGAGCATTTTCACAATGTTTCAAAAATATGTCATTTGGTAACACAAATGTGTAAGGTAACATGTAGGCTTGTTAAGTTATCTGAGTCACCAGCGGAAAATGCCTGTTTATTCATTCTCCGTCTGATTGGTGGCATAACTGATTTCCACATTGATGTGAGACTGACAACGTGATTCTCATTTTCTGATACTACCCAGCTGCTGCAAGCCTAAAGTGACCCTTCTCGATTTTTGCTGTATAAACAGAAGTAAAATTTTGACTTCAGTGAAATTACAACAAAATTCTCACCTACCTTAATAATGGCAAGGATTTCAGCCTGCAGCTGTGTAACGGAGGTACAAGGAAGCTAGGTGGGAATTTTTGAAAAGCACATAGCTGATATGGAGAGCTACCTGGGAGTTATCAGAAATGCCTATGTATAATGCCAAGCTAAGCAGGATTTTTGGCAGTCCCACTGTACTTCCTGTACACCTCTAATAACTCCAGTCCTGTGTGAATTGCTTGATGATACCTTGGTGGATGTAGGCATTGCACCACTTTCCACAGCCATGTCTTGACATGACCACTGAGCTTTTCTTTCCCATGCAGTGGGATTGTGCAATGAAATATCTTGTGACCTTGGTTGTTGCCTTCTTGAAAAGTTCTGAACTGCATCTCAGTTCTGCAGGCAGGTAACTGCAACAGCTACAAAAACAGTATGCAAATAAAAAATCATGCCCTGAAACTACTTCGGGCAAAACAAAACCCAGCGTGACCCAAGAAAATAGAAAAATACCCTCCAATCTGTCACCTGATGTCCTGTGACTAGTTCTGCAATTCAGTCACCAGTGCAAACCAGACACTTTGAGCAAACCAAATGTTCCTGCCTTGCACGATGCAAAACTGCAAACAAGCTCTTTGCAAAAATATCAACCCAAAACTGAAACACTTCTTTAAAATTGGAGATGTGGTAGGTGAGAGCATCAGCAACATACGTTACACAGCATATGAATAAATCAAGTCCCATCGATGACTAACGAAAGGCTTTTCGATATGCTTAATGCTAAATTACTTTTGATTAAAAAGCTTACTGGAAAGACAAATGTAAACTATAGCTAGGTGAACTCACGTTAGACAGTTATGTGCTGAATCTAATTTGAAATGGATAAGTGCTAACACATTTCATTTCCTGCATACTCAGTGAGACAATGTTCACATTTTTTTAAAACAGTAATTTCGAGTGAGTCTTTCAAAGTGCTTGAGTCAGCAACACAGCAAGAGTGTTTGGAAAGACAATCATGCAAATGGAACTTCAAGTGATTTAATATGCGTACCATCGCAGGTAGATAGCTTGATCTATGGCATACTTAGAATGATGGAACAAGCTGTGTACATCAGTGGCGTATTTCAAGCTCTTAGTATTCTTAGCAAATAATGTTTAATACGGGTTTATCTTTAGTCTGGAAAATTTACCAGGAAGTGTGATGAATGGCAAAATTATGGAAGCAACAAATAAGTAAGAGTTGGTATCTGGATGTAATAGCATAGGGAAGAGAGAAAATAAACTGACTGGGCTGCATCGTAACTATTTTTGAGCTCCTTATGCTAAATTGTGTCAGAACTGTGATTTCTTATGAGTATTCCTCGGACTGGAATCTGGCAATCTAAGAGGAATAGCATGTAGGGTACTACTCATCACAGGAAGGAAAGTATGTAATTATGTGGGAACGGGTGCAACACTGAGTTCAGGGTCAGTCAAAGAGGAGAAGCAAGTACCTCACTAATATCTGAGGTAATGGAAATACTGGAAATTGGATAACTTTGTACCAGAAAAGGGTGTTTCCAAATGTAAAAAGCCTTGAGGTAAAGGAAAGAAAGGTTGTACACTGATAAAAGCTTTTTAAAAAGGTAAGAGTCTGTAATGATTTTTAAAAATGTAGCTAATTCTGTTTGTGATTGGTTTTGCCCAGAGGTTGCATTCTAAACAAAGCAATAGGCACATAGTTCTGTCCCAGCATCATCCTTTTACAACTCCCACAAAGCA
The DNA here is from genome assembly GCF_028500815.1 of Rissa tridactyla. Classification (NCBI taxonomy): domain Eukaryota; kingdom Metazoa; phylum Chordata; class Aves; order Charadriiformes; family Laridae; genus Rissa; species Rissa tridactyla. The sequence continues at coordinate 41,478,940 of NC_071497.1, read as the reverse complement.
ATGAGTACACTCACTCTTTACTCAGCAACACTCCCCGAATGGTTATTGCCCTCTGTAGAAATCAGTATAAACGGAAGTGTGTGCCTTTTTGGAAAAGGATGTAGTCTTTGCAGCTGTGGAAGTCTGAATCAGTAGACACTATTTTTTGCACTTATGGTTGCACTTAAAATTGTTTTGAAATGTACTGAAATTAGTAAGTTTTTCAATGCAAAGGTATAGTTTGAACATAACTGATATTGTTAATTTTCTTGTGACCAGACTTTGGCCACAACTTCTGTGATGGCAGCAGTCTGCTATCTGGTTTGGTGTCTGTCCTGTAGCAGGAAAAGGAGATGTGAGGCCTCTGGACTATAGTGAGACAGGGTACCAGCTGAGTAGGCACAGGTCTGTGCTGAACTCAGCAGGAGTAATACATTTCAACTGTTCCAAAACAGTTGTTTTATTGTGCTTTTTTTTTTTTTCTGCTTCAAAATTATACTTCTATTAAATTTCTGCCTCAAAGTTATACTTATTCACAATAATAATTTCTCTTTTGGTCCAATCTGGTTGCAAGCAAATTGAAAAACTATTAATTTCCAGTAGGATAGAAATTAAAAAGTCTACATTGAACGGGATCCCTGGAAATCACCTTGTGCAACTTTCTTTTGAAAATGATGCCCTGGATTAGGTTATCCAGGGCCCTGTCAAGCTGACTCTTCAGTATCTCCAGGAAAGGACATTCTACTGTTTCCAGTGTTTAGTTGTCAGACTATCAAAGAATGGTTGAGGCAGGAAGGGTCATCTGGTTCAACCTCCCTGCTCAAACAAGTTGCCCAGGACTGTGTCCTCATGGTGAAGTATTTTATTCCTATAACCAAATGGAGTTTCCTCTGAAGCAACTTGTGTTTGTTTCATCTTCTGTCACTGTGCATCCCTGTGCAGAGAGTACCTTCACCTTCTCTGCATCTGCCCTTTAGCTATTGGAAGACTGCCATTAGGTCTCCCCTGAGCCCTCCCTTCTCTAGGCTAAGCAAGCCCCATTTCTTCAGCATTTCTTTGTATATCAGATTTGTCAATCCTCTAATCAACTTGGTGGCTCTTTATGGGACTCTCTCCAGTTCTTCAGTGTCCTTCTTGAGGTGCAAAATAGAATGAATTATTCGAGGTGTGGCCTGACAAACACCAAGACAAATAATGACAGCCCTCAAGCTCTGTTTGATGCAGCCCAAGACTCTGTTGGTCTTGTTGCTGCTAGGACACACTGCTCGCTCAGGCTGAGGTTGCTGTCCCACAGGGACCTTCCTAGCAAGGCAGTTAGATGTCCCCAGCCAGGCGGTTATGTCTGTCCCCGGACTCATCCATCTGTCTGATCTGCTGACTCTTCTTACTCAAGATACCTTTCCAGGCTCCCCTCCACCACTCTTTACTGCCTGTGTGTGGATCTTATGTGAGAAAAATCTAAAACACAAGTTAAATGGTTAATTTTTTCTAGTCCAAGGGAAGTAAAAATACAGTGCTCCTGCTAAAGGTTTAGAAAAAAAAGGATAGGCATGTCATGTCATGATGTAGTAAGCTTCTTGTCAGAGAAAAGATACCCTGAGCCCAAATTGTACTTGAGCTTGGCCATTGACAAGGAGTTAGCCTGAATACTTAACCATCCCATCTCTGAGGAAGGAATGACAGGTTGGTTTTTTTCTGTTCAGTGAATTCTTTAATTAATGATGAATGAGTGCATTTTGTCTACCATTTACCTAACTGCTGTGGTGTTGTTTTTTTTTAAAAAAATTTAAGTACAGAAGAAGGGAGTCAAATACAAAAGAAGTATAATGGAGGGCACAAAAGAGGTACAACTAGCTCTCCAGTCCAGGTGTCACTGTCTCTGTTGATTCCATGTTACCTTATCTGGCTGAAATATCCTGTTCCTTCATGCCAAAATCAATTATATTATACCCCTTCCTCAACCAGACCAATGGTACTTATGAAGAGAACGCCACTAAACCATTATCTCAGAACAGTGTTTTTTCTCTAACTTTTAGAAACTGACAACAGTTTAACTGTGTTAAGGTGTCGTGGCTAAACCACGACATAAGGGTATTATACACATTGTGTTTTTAACTGGGCACTGTTTCTAATGTTCATGTAGACTATCTAGCCTATTGAGACAAACGTCTGTTTTTCATGATTCATCAGCATTACTGTACCTACAGAAAAATGTGCATTCCTTTTGTGCTGAACCCAAACTGGGGTTAAAAAGTGCTATTTTTTAAATTCCCTAAATCAGTTTTGGACATATTGTTATTAATGTTCTTTTAGTAAATCTTAGATTAATCCATACACATATGCTTTAAACTGCCCCCTGTGTTTTCTGCAACCCAGAGGAGAGCACCTTCTAATATGTAAGATAAAGAAAAAAGAAGGATAAAGAAAATAGAAGTGGAAGAAACCATAATCTGCACTCCACTTGCAAAAGATCTTTGCAAATCTGCCTAATAGAATACGTAAATTAACATTTGAAAAGGAAAAAGTAAATGTAATACATATTGCATGAACATATTACAATTATATAAATTATCTGAAAACAAATGCTTTCGAAGAAGACATGACTTGAGTTTATAACAAAGGCTGAGATTTATCAGATCACCCTCTGATCTGTAGCTGGGTGTGAATGCTGGGATAGTTGGGTAGCGTTTAAGAGAAAAGTCAAGATAACTTCCAGTGATGTATCATTGGACACCTCAAGAAATAAATGGTGGGATTCAGCTGAATGTTTGTCAGAAAGGGCAATCTGTGGCTTTAGGATGACATCCCTCCACATCACTTCACTTTCCCACTTCTCACAGCCATGGAGTTGGGTATGCAAGCCCCCTGCACAGCACACGGCTCTCACCAGTCATTTCTTCATTTTCTGCGGTACTGCTTGCTCAGCTCATCACTTATGTTGCAGCAGTCAGTGGATTACAGGGGCGTATATATCCTCATTTGAAATCTTTTCACACACGATTACACCCCCTCTTGGCATCTTTGCTGCTTATGAGGCTCTAACAACATAGGATAGGTGCAGAAAGATGCTCTGGGAGACTGGGAGTGTGGAGCCTTGTAAGTGAACTGAGTCAAGTCTGACACAAGAGGAAGAGCTGAGATATAGATTAACAGTCTAGTTACTATAGTGACGAAGGGGAGTATATATCGAATGTGACAGCATCCTTTTCAGCACCTGACATAATACGTATCTTTTCTAAAATAACAATATAATTTACAATAGCAAGAAAAAAAAGGCAAATGTGTTATCTGTGTATGCTGCTTTCTGATGTATGCATATTTATTTCACAAAGCTACAAGATGAAAAAAACCTGCAAAATATCACGCCTGGTAACAGAAAAAACCTGCATAAATAGGTATACATGAGCTGTTACATCAACGAACTAATGACTCACTAACACTAATGCTTTCATGTAAGCTCTTTGGTTAGCTGGCAATACATGGAATAGAATCTGATCAGTAAGCATAGTCCTATTTTTAAAATCACCTACCAGTTTCTGTTTTATTTGTAAACACCTACTGTTAGCCTCCTTTGTGACACAGCTCCCACAGACTGCATAAAGAATTGCATTATCAATTAATTTGCCTGGCTTCGTTTCTTGGCTGTACATCAGTGTCACGCTGTGCATTAAAATAGCTGTCTTTGTAAATTTTCCAGTAGGAAATAAAATCAGAATGATACTTTTGGAAGCCTAACTGAGAACTGATAAAATAGACATATAACGTTTACTCTAGTGCAAAGAGAAAACTTTAATTTCATACTGATAAAAATCCCTCCTGTTGAAAATTAGGCTCAGTAATTTTTTCCTAAGAGATTTTAAAATTTCTTTTTCTCATGGCTTCAGTGTTCTCTACTGCAATGCATGTGTTAATGTTATTATATAACTCTTTTCTACTCTTGGATGTTATTGCAAAGAGACCTAACTGTTTGTTATCGTATAGTATTTTCAACAACTTTCATAAAATGATTGCTTGTTTTAACGTCACATCATCATGACACGGTTGAATTCTGCATTCTCCTTCTTTTTAAAAGGATTTCTCACAGGTCTGAATCCTCACTTTAGGCAGCAGAGTTGTCATTACTCAAAGAACTACTATCCTTCGTGGAACATTAATGCAGGCATTAAATGTTTATCTGTCTAATGGGTTAAATCTGTATGAAGGAAGAGCTGGGAGGACGTGTAGTAACGCTAATGGGAAATAGCTAGAAGTGACTGGCTGGGGAGTGTTGCAGGTCCTTCGCCAGGGTAGTGTCTCACAGTGGTCGCCCTGCACGTCAACATCTCTTATTCCTGGCTTGGGAGAGTGACTTCTATGAAGTACAAGCTCATGTATGTACAACGCTCATTTAATCTTTCGCTGACTTGCTGATACTGCCGACAGAAGGGTGTTTGAGCCATCTGCAGTGGTCACGTTCTGGTGGACAACTTTGCTGTAGGATCTGATCTAAGATGGCCAACTCGTTTCGCATAGATTACCCAACAGCCTTCAGATACAGCAGTGTTGGTTGTTACTGACCTGGGCTGGATTCAAACTGGCACTTAAAGCATGAAACTCTCCATATGCCAGTATCTCCCCTGAGCCATTAGGTGACATATGGTTTCAGTCTGAGAAAAATGATGCTAAGCTGATCTGAAATTATGTATGCAAAGGTTAAAGGTGCCTTTTGCCATACCTCGTGGGAGCTTTTTACTGATATTTATATCACAGAGGAGAAATTGGTACTGTGGAAATTATAAATCCCCTCATTCATTTAGTATGCCTATTCATGTTAAATTGAATGATCAGTGGTATCCTAAAATGACTGAAGAAGCCTTCAGGCCTTACAGTTGTTTTTTTGTTTTGTTGTGTGCATTGCTTTTTTTTTTTTTTTGAGGAGAGTGAGAGTAAAGATGGCTGTATTCCTATTTGTTCTGTTTTCATCCAGCTATGTTAATTGCTTATGAAAAATATGTCTATTAGTTTAATCTCTGTCCATAGTTACCTTGTCACCTGTCCAGAGTTCTTGTATAGGCTGTCCAACAGGACTCCTAAATCTCCCTTTGCTGCTTTTAGCTGATAGGCACAGCTGAACTCCTCTTTCTGCACTACTCCAAAATATGTTCAGAAAAGCTTTTGAGAAATTGTTGGGAGGTGATTGGAATATGCTGTCTACAATGGAAGATCATGTTGAAATTCTAATTTCTTCCAGGCTATGGATAAAATTTAAAATATTCAATTTTCTTTTCCCATTTGAGTGAGTCTAAACAACAACACAGAGATTAGCTTGACCTAACTTATGTTTCATGCAGTCCAGCAGAAAAAGAATGAGCAGACTACAGTTCCCTCCCCCACCAAATTTTTAAGAAATCTACTAAAATTGAGCTTTAAGTACCTGAAGATTTAGAATAGCAAGGTGACCTCGTAGCTAGGTCTTCACTGAGTCTGAAAGACACTGAGTGGGGGAATGGGCCCAAGTTAATTTTCCACTTCTGCTAGAGCTACCCAAAGATTTCAGCTGGAAGGAAAAAGAAGACTAGGAGGATCCCATGATCTGGACTCGCAAAAATCTGGTCACAAATATGTGTTCCAAGACTTGTCAACACCAGAGAATTACTGCTATGCCTACCCTTAACTAGTTCTTATCTAAAATGTTTATAGCATGAGCATTTTAACTGGGAAATACAGCATGAGACCTGAAACAGACCAGGTGATTTCACTGAGAATTTTGTTATGCTTTTATTCTCCTCACATTGCCTTCTTCTTAGTATGCAATATAAGTGCAGATACTACATTGGGCATAAGAGACATGTCATTATTCTCAGACATGGGTCTACAACTGTTGCACCAAAGAAATGTTACTTCTGATGCCCCTGAACTTTTGTTGTAAATGTGTCCCCAGAAGAAGAAAATATGCTTGTTAAGGGAGGGAAATTATATGTGAGAGCATGCCTAAGAGGAGGCAGGGGATGATTGAAGTTTCAAGAGAAAGCCATAGGAGAAAATATCTTTTATAAACCACAGAGAAGCCTGGAGCATACTCTGTGGGATCTGGAGAAAGAGATAAAACCAAGTAATAAAAAAGTGTGCACTGATAGAATGATGTAAGTTACGAGGAGAAAGAAGAAGTGGTTGTGAAAAATGAAAATATATTTCAGACACCTGCTGGAAATAAAGGTGTGACAGACTAGGAACCAATTTAGAAAGTGATCCTGTCACTAACTATGTAAATCAGTTCATAAGCAACAGGAATGGAAAAGGTGTTTTTAGCCTTTACTGCAAATAAGAAAAAATAGCATGTAGTTTAGTAATTCAATTCTGTACATCATTTTTGTAAACATATTATAAAATACAATTAGCCAAAGAATTGGAATTAGGAATTTTAGACCACTGAAGATGTCTAAGTGGATTGGAATGGCTGGCTGCCGAATAATTCTGAGGACTGAATATATGAAATACAGTACGTGTATTATCCCACACTCAGTATATTTTGCTTCACTTTGTTTCTGTGCCATGTCAGTCTTCTGTTTCTTTTTCTGCTCTATGCTATCAGGTATAATTAACTGCAGTTTGATTTTGTTGTTTTGTGGTGGTTTTTTTTTTCTTAGAGCCATATACAGAAGCTCCCACTCCATGTGTTTGTGTAGCTCTCTTAAGCGCAACCATGAAAAGAGCTGTCAAAAAAGCTGTTATGAGCTGGGCAGGGCTCAGTGCTAATTAACAGAAGGACTTGGAGGAGGAATAGTGTGATTCTTAGTTCAAGCTTGGGATGTTGGACAGAAAAGAGTGAGGAAAGGCAGTTGCTTCTTTCAGTGTGAGAGCTCGTAAAGCCACAGAGGAGGAAGCTGCAATAGTAAAGATGAGACGATGCAGCAGATGTGTAAGGATTTCAGTAGTGATGCTCTTCAGGCAGTGGCACTCCCAACCTGCTGCTTGCTGGGTGGTAAGGAAGGAGACAGGGCAATCAGCTCAAGGATGAAGTTCAAGGTTCAAAACTGGGTCAAATTTTTCAGTAGCTTAAAATTTTTGCAACCTCCTTCGATGTTAAGTGTAAATCAGCACGCTTTCACTTAATAGAGGCTAGAAGGCCTGAAGGTATAGCTGGGGAGGGAGTGAGGAAAACCCCATAAATTTATCTGTTCATGGGATACAGAGAAGGAAAGAATTCACTTGTGGCATTGCCCGAGTATCTTCTCAACAGAAATGGCAGCTGAAGAACATTTTATTAAAACTAGTTGTACTGTCCCAAAACTGATTTGTAAGCTTTCTATAGGAGGACAGGACTGTTTTATCCCAAGGTAATTTCCATAGGGAAAATTAATCATCTACATTCAGAGTCTAAAACACAGCTAAACAGTGTGAGCCTAAAGATTATGTATGTCTCTGCAGAGTGCAAACCAGGATCTGATATAAAATTTACACCAACAGTGGATATAGAGCTTAGTAATGTGAATCAGGTTTTAAGCAGGTGGTTATTCTACTGGATCTGCTCTGATTTTTTCTATTTTATACTCCAGGGCTATAAATCTTTACTACTTTCTAGTGTTTTACCCCTCAGAGAGGGTGATTTTTTTTTTAAGTTACATGCTGATGTAAATTTTAACATAATTATGAATGGAACATGAAAAGTATGCATTTTCAAGCCTTTTAACTTGATACAGTTAAATGAACACTTTGGTAATAAATGATTATTTTATGCAGGTTAACCAAGATCTTTTTCATTTGTACATCTATTTCCAGTAGGTGGCACTCCAACAATTTCTGTAAGTGTTATGCTGTTTGAGTCTGAACTCTTGCAAAAGCAGAAGAGTCTGCAAATAATGAAAAATTGATCTGTAATTCTTTTATTTATATATCACACCAAAATCTTAAGTGTTTATGAATTATATGTTCGAGGCTGTAAACTGGGGAAATAACAGGGAAGGAGGAGAAAGAAATTTGTTGAATTGTTGGTTTATAAAATGTTGTGAAATGCGCTATAGTAATTTGATTTAGTATTCTATAGTCATCTCCCGAGACTACTACAGTCCTTGCCCAGGAAGGCTGGAGTCCCTGGTGTGTAGGTAGCTCTCCTGCCTGGGGTCTTCTGGCATTTGATTCAACGAAGGAGTGATTCTCCTGGCCCTCAGAGAGCTACTGCCAGTGAGAGAAAAAGGGAAGGAACAGAGCTGAAAGAGAGACTAGATTACAGGAGGACACAAGAAGGAACTATGAGGGAACTGTGAGGCTGGATTTACCTAAATTCACAGTAATGGTAAGATATTCTGAGTAGGTCTATGTGCTAACTCCTGAAGCTGAGCTGACTGCAACTCCCTGCCGTTGTCTGGCTGATGAATGAAGCTGGGGTGAAGTCCTGGCAACGCTGAATGCAATGGCAGAACTCCATTGAGTTGACAGGGGCTGAGGTTTTACCTTGTGGCACTTACCTTCCATCTATCTGTAGCCATTACTTGTGACACAGATAATAGCAGAGCTATGGGAAAAACCACAGCTTTTTCAGAATGCTCTTTAAATCTAGTTTGGCCAAGAAAAAAGTGTATGTTCTTTGCTTTACATGAAACAAATTTGGTGACTCAGTGCAGTCACTCTGTGTGCCAAGCAGAGGAAGGGCATACAATTCAAAAGACTGGGGTGTCTCGTTCCAGAAAAGCTTGATCTGCCAAGGAGCAGCATTATGACTGAGACCTTGTTATGCTGCTGGTGTTACATGTGTTTCCCATGGATCTTTAGTTTTATTCAGGATAGTCAGTCTTGCACAGTGAAACTTTGGCAAAGTGAAAAGTAATGCCTGGGTGATTTCTTAGTTTATTCTTGAATATGGGGTTTAGACATTCAGCCTGTCATTCTGGGTAAGAGTTCATCTGTCCCTCTCCCCAAAAGAAGCAAATTTGAAGGTAAAATATGTCTGTGAGTTAACATACAGTGTAGTAACAATATTCTAGCTCCATTTCCTAAGGGATAGTTTGGCATGGTTAATGGAGGTGGAAACCAAAATTCCTGAAGGGTAAAAGTGTTTTTTAGTGAAACTTGCTGACATCTGTCAAGCCAAAACCAGATGTAATATTAATTAAGAAGTTCTGACATTGTGTATATTTAGTTTCATGGTTATAGTAAAGGGCACAAGATTTGCCTTCACTGCAGGTTTACCGGGAACATAGAGGGCTTTACCCTATCCTAAAGGTATTATTTTTAATTTTGAGGGGATGAGTGAGCATCAATACGCAAAACCAATACATAAACTTGCATTGCCTCATTGTGAAGAACTGTTTATAAGCACGTAATAAGGAACTTTTTGTAACATTAACTGCACTGTAGAAAGTATACCCATTTGACAGCTGTTCAGATTGCTCCTTTGCCATGCCCTTCAAATCGTGTTTGGTCAGAGCATCTTTTTGTGTTGTCTATATTTGTGTTGATTAGTCTGTCACACCAAGTTAAACAACACTACAGCTGGACTGTGCAATATACTTTATTTTTAGGTTTCTGAAAAAGGTCTGTGTCCTGTGTGAGAGCTGTGGAGGAAAGGCATCATTATGGAGGAATCCTAATTGTAAATTGAACCACATAATTTCCTCCATCCCCAAATTAGCAGTATAAGGTAAGAGAGATTGGATTTCAAAAGCTATGGCACTCTTCCCTCTGTGCCAGTTTACTTGTCCTTGACTCATCTGGAGAGAAAACAAGCATGTTAAAAGGCAGTATAAAGCAGATAACTTCCATGTAAAAACAAGCCTCACGAAGGTTTGGAAGGCCCAGCTATTTATCATGTTACATTCTTGCTCATTGCCTGGTTTCAGATATCAAAGCAATATGATCATACTTATCAGGCAGAGGAGCGAATTTCTTGTTGTACCTTCCTGGTGAAGGGTTCAATGTTTTAGCTCATTTGTTGACCCTTCTTGCCATCCTACAAGGGCTAAGATTTGACTCCTTTGATAATTTACTTGTTTTAATAGATCTGAAAAGTAGTTGATCGGGCTGCATAGGCTAACCCTGACTTTTCCTTGGTGCTGACCAAAATAGTTTGCATAGGCTGGCTTCCTGTGATGGCTTCAGCTGGGGGTTTAGGACTCCAACAGATTAGCTATGGTGGATTTAGCTGCAGGAATTTTGGACGTTACCACCCCCACCTGCCCATTTCTCCTTACCAGCTGCAGGTTACTGCATTTCCTAGCCAGGATGACAGAATGGAAATTGCACCTGTACTTCAGTTGTCTCAGGTCAAGGACTTGTGTTTCGGTGCAAAACCTTCTCTCTTGTCTTAAGCTGGTTCACCAAATTGTACCAGCATGCTTAAATGGGCTAGGAGCCTGGGAACTTGGGAGAGAGAGAACTGGGACCAACAGTTAGCTGCCGCAGTACTAAATCTGCCAAAACATCTCTGTGTGAGCCTTATAAAACACCAAAAATTGGAACTTCTGCCTTGTGTTGCACCAATAGATCAGTTTTCAAGCCACAGCGCAGCAGCTGTTCAGAAGAGATGGAAAAATGAATTTACCGTTTGGTTTTCATTTCTTAAAAAAAAAGAATCAGATCTGTGCAGGAATTATGACTCTTCTTTATCTCCTTTTGCTTTGAACTCATCAAAAAATATTTAAATTTGGCTTTTAGCTTGGCTATGAATAGATCTGTGAAATCGTAAGTGGGGAAAATGTAAATGCATAATTGGTAAAATATTTTTATGTATGCATATGCTGTATTTAATATTTATATTTTGTACATTATGTTTAATATATTGAATATACAAATAATATTTTTGTTAGTTGTTGCTCAGCATTTTATTTTGTTCAAACATATTTATATTTTTATCACAGTCTATGCCTACACAAAGTTAATTTTTAACAGAAAGCATATCTTGCATTTGGTTGTATTGAAGATCTAAGCTATATGAATGTCTGTGCTATAGAAAGAAAGGTTGTTTTTTTTGACAAAGTTTTTTAAATACACAGGTCTCACTAATACAACTTGACATGATATTTTAGGATCTTTTTAGGACTTCCTCAAAAAAACAATACCACGTGTGCTTTTGGAGTTCTCTATTATGATATAGCAAATCCTTTCTTCAGGGAGCAGGTAAAATGATGTCAGTATATTACCTGACAGTTGGGGAAAGATGTTAATTAAAGCATGAGTTTGGTTACCTGAGCTTATTAGCCTATCCCCAACGAAAAATGCAAAATCCTGCTGAGTTTAGGGAGCTGAACTATATTGTGTTGAACTCTTTTCCCCCTGTGAGAATTGCTGAGCTGCATCTTTTAATGATGCTTCCTCTCTTCGGAGACAAAGAAATGTTAAATGTTGTCAGTACCCTCCTTCCCAGTTTCTCTTTTAGCTCTGTCTGAATAACTTTCTGCTTTTACTTATTCCCTTGATGCAAATTTTATTGAAATCTCAATTCCTTGTAAATTGGATCTCAAACTGTCTTTTGAATTTTATCTAGAAGAAACATAAAGCTACTGAGAATGACTGTTCCTCCTTTTCTCTCTCTTCATGCACTCAGTAACTCCATAGACAGTGAATTATTGTATGACTCATTTCTGTGGCACCTTTGCTCTGCTAGCTGACTAAGATATTTATGTCTTATAGTGTGACTTGAAGGTCATTAACGCTGGACTTTGAGAAACTGCCAACGAAGAGAGAATTTTTAAAAGTCAGGACACCTTACCAGTCCTGCTAATTTGATGAAGGAGGCACACTTAATCGATTGAGATTCTTTATGAATTTGCTGGATTTCCTCTGCTGCTAGGTGTAGTCCGGGCTTGTCTCAGAATTTTGAATCCCCCAAAGGCAAGAGCTTCCCAGTCAACCCTCAAAGCCTCACCAGGACTACAGCCAGAAAAGGTTAGCCAAAAGGTGACTGCTCTTCCTCAGGTCACATGAATCATGGAATGAAAAAAGCAGGGGGGCAACATACCATGGCTGTATGTTCACACTTAGCACCATAAAGCTGGAAGCAGGAAGCTGTGCTCTGCATTGATTCCATTTCTCAGGGGAGCTTCCAGGGTGTATAGAAACACCCTGTACAATTCTCAGTGCTAAAGGCAGCAAAGGATGGGTGAACCTTCTGGATGTAGCCCTAGATATTGAAGACTGTTGAATGCAAGTGATTTTTTGTGCATGACTTTATTACAAGTGCAATGAAATTGCTTGGTTTGGGTGCCCGTGGTGAGGTGTGGCATTCGGCAATCTGAATGTGAATATACGCCGCATACCTCTTCCCTCCTGCAGGTCCACTCCCAATTTCACTTACATGACGTTTCATTGTGCCCACCCCAAGGGGCTTGTCTTGCGTGAGCCAGGTCTCCCTAACCTAGTAGAACTCTCACACAGGTTTCTGCGACGTGGATTGAATTAGCAATGTGCAGAGCTGTGCAGCTGCAGGGCGGAAGAGGCAGAGCAGAGGCATGGGCAGGGCAGGGGAGACATGGTCCTTCTGGTAAAGCTGAATTGTTACAGCGGCTCAGTCTTTTTGTGTGATGTTGAGAGCTCAAGGGGGTGAAACTAGTGGAAGCCTCTCTTTGGGAAAAGTAATCCTGTAGAGCTATTTGCATCTGGGGCTGGATAGGATCATTGAATCATTTGGGTTGGAAAAAGCGGTTAAGAGATAGTCTTTTGTCATCATTTGTTTGCAATGTAATAATTCGACAATTTTAACTTACAATCAGCACTGACAGCTTTTAGGATTGGATCTCAGGATTTTTCAAGCTCTTTTACTACACGACTGTAGAGCTTGAAAGACTGGAGACAGACTGAAAGTCATGTTTCAAGGCTGTTTAGGGACTAAAGATGCAAAAGATGTTGAAGCCTGCAAAGTTGTAGGAAAAGGCCCAAAAGCTTGAAACTCCAGAACAATAAGAACAAAGCATTTTTACTGATTGATCTCTTGAATTTTTAAAGAAGTATTATGAATTTCAGAAAGGATAGTCCATGAAGTTTGAATGCTATGGATTGGCAGTACAGAGTGGTTTTCTGTGGTGTTTGAGTTAAAAATTATCATGACTAAGAAGAACTCTACCATAAATTCTGAGAAATGTTAATATAGGGAAGAAGGGCACCTGAGAAAGCAGACTTCAAAGAACACATTCAAAATTTTCATTTAAACAGTCTTTTGTTTGCATAGAGAAATATACAAAAACAGTTCAAAAGCTTTCTTTGCTGGATCTTCTGTTTGGCTCCAGAGCACCTGTTAGTCTGGGTAGTACTGTGCCCTGGCAGTGTTGCCTTGACTTTAATTTCCATCTTCCAATTCACACTTGCTAATGCATTCCTCCTCTTGTCCTAGGGTTTCATGAGAACACCAAAGAGAAACCTTTCCTCCTGTGCACTGAGCAGGGTTTGTCCTGTGGCTGCCCTGCTTCTGCAGCTGGTTGCATTTGGAAGTGAAGTAGGTTTGATATTATTAAATCTGTAAACTAATTGAAGTATGTGCTTAATATATTAGAACTGTAAATTAGAGTAGGAGCTTAATTTAGGAGACTGGGTGCCTTAGGGCTGTACAAAGAGCAGATGCAACAGTTGTAGTACTAAATGTCAGAATTTATCTCCTATTTTTTAAGAAAGAATTCTTTAGGACAATACAACCTTGTAATAGAAGGTTCTCTCTCAAAACAAGGGGCCCAGTATTACTGAGGAATGCAGAGACTAGTCAAAGATAACACTTTTGATGCACCAGCAAGAATAAAGGAGTAGAGGCCTGCAGTTCACCCAGAAGTCACAACGATGAAGAGGAGTGGAGGAAGTAAACGACCACCAGATGTCTCTGAAGACCACCGAGAGACTCTAGTGCACATGCAGGAGTGGGCAGTACCTTGTAATAGTGAGTTAATGAATAGGTAATAATTTCTTGGAAAACTAGTGAATATGCATACATAGTATGTATTTAAACTGTACATCTAAATCAGTCGGCGTGCACATTAGGGGGACCAATCCCGTGTGCATCCGGCGCTGCAATAAAGAATACCTGCTTAATAGTCACCAAGGCTATTGAGTCCTAACTTTGGCATTTCACTGCATCAGTTCTGACATGAGAGCAGGCAGCAGTTCTCAGGCAGCTTCTGTCCCATGCAATTTCAGGGTGACAGGGAAGAGAAAGTCAGGGTGTATCTAGATTCCTGTCCTCAGAGCCCCTTCCCACATTGCTACTCGTAGACCTAGCAGGGAGTTGCTGCTACTCCTAATAACTGGAAGGCAGCTTTAAGTAGCTGGGGGAGGCTGTGGAAGAAGATCTGGAGGTATCTTTGGCTCTTAGCCCTGCTAGCAGGATGGTAGTTGTGGAGGTAGCTGTCCTGTGTGGCCATCCTTATGGTATGGCCGTCTGCACAGATCTGTGTGTCTCTTTGGCACTTGGAGAAGATGGTGGAGACATTCTCAGTGACGCAGATACCAAGGTGTAAGACACATCCTGCAGGAAAAGGCTTCAGACTGAGTTTGCCAATGCTGTCATGGGGACTTGAATGTCCCTTCTTTGACCTTGTTCCTCTGCCAGATACCCACTGCCCAAGAAAACCCTCCCAAAAACAACAGAAAAACAAAACAAAAGAATAAAACTCTTCTACTCTAGAAGCAACTTTATTTTGTGTTTAGAGGTTCCTAGAACCTGTGTGCCTGAGGCTGCTGGGGCGATGTGCTGGATCAGTGTTTTACATTCCCTGGCATCATCATCTTCTCTGATGTATTCCTCCTGTAGCTGGCATAAAGCCAGGTGAAATTGTGCAGAACACCAAATATTAAGAAACCAGGACAGAGAGCATGGTGTCTGTGTTGCCTCCAGATTGGAGATGGGGCATTACAAACTGACATTTTCCTAAATTTGAGATTGGAATTGCTGAAGCATTTAGGATAGTGTGTCTGCATGTACTTTTCTTCGGAACAGAAAAACTCATTTTTAACTGCAATTCCAGTCCTCCGTGTGGAAGGCTTTCATTGTTTCACTTATAACTGATTAAACAATGCTGCTTTCACACAGGCAAAATTCGTGTACACTGTTTAGCTTGGTTTCCTTTTTAATTGACGTGTTCATCTGGAGTAATTTGGAGCATCGGAAGGTGTAATTGATTGCTTTTATTTCTATTTGTTTTCAATGATTAAAAATTAATTTTCTGAGACAAGTTTTTCAAGTACTAGTTTCTTCTCAGAAGATAACGTGTGCAAGTCAGGAATTGCTCTGCAGCTTAGGAGATACAGCTTGCAGATCAGGGATACATAGTAATTGCATGTCAGATCAGTGCAAAGCTCAAGAAGCCTGTCACATTGACTAGAATTCATGCTAGAAGGCTATATTTTTCCCAATTAAAATTTTGCTCTTGTCTCTTTGCGACGTAAATAAAGCCCCTCTGTTAAAAAATCCTGCAGCCTAGCTGTGGACTTGTTGCCTACTTGCCGACAGAAATACCAGACTTTCTTAAGGTGCCTTGAGGACTGGCAGCCAGGAGAATTTGTAATTGGATGGGAGCCTTTACAACTGAGTGCGAGAGATTCCTGTTAAGAGAGTACCTGAAAGAGAAGATGGCACTGATGGAACTAGGCAGGGCACCTGCTCAAATTTGCTGGCTTTTGTTGAAAACAGTGACTCAAAACTAGCAGTATTTGGGATAGTCAGTATTGTACTTTTCAAAACTAGCTTGCTGGGAAAGGTGCTAGTCTTGTCATCGGGACCGGCTGTTTTCCCTGGTGATTCCAGGGTATGTAGTGGCAGTGTCCAAGTTAAACTATAAATATAGCAGCTAATGTAGTTGAAGGTATAGTTATTTTCTGCATCCTTAATCTTTGTACTGATATATTAACTGAGTGCTGCCAAAATCCCCACGGTAAAGCTGCACCTGTACCTCCCTTGAGATCTTCTTCAGAGGTGCCTTGGAATAAAAAAAAAAATGTTTCAGTTTTGAGATAAAGAGGATATTCTTTAATGCACCTAGCAATTAAAGCAATAAAACATCCCATGAGACACTAGTATTTTGTCAGAACGCAATGAAGTGTTACATATTAATTACTTTTATGTATTGATCCTAATTATTTGTAATGGCCAAAAGTAACCAAACCAAAAATAAACAAAGCATGTGCAGAAACTGCCTTGACCAAACACATGCTACAGAATTTTGATATGGCTCCAGAGGGCTTATTATGGGTTGGAAGTACTGAAATTTGTCTGTGGTTTAGGCATAAAACTTTTCAAACGTGGCTGCACTCTGTTAGTTTGTTGACAGACTCATTCCACACAATTGTCAGCCCCCTAGTACATATTATAGAGGGGTCATTAGTTCTGTGAAAACAGAGTATTTGTCATCACTGCAGCAGAAGTGCGTACATATCATAAATGGAGCCTGAAGGGATTTAGTTCCAGGTTATTAAGTGTTCATTTGAGATGGTGGATAATAACTGCTGTTTCTGATATTTTAGATTAGACTGCCCTTTCTGCTTATAGGGCTTATTTTCAGTGACTGTTAGTCTTGTTATTACAAATACATACTTCATGATTGAGGTAGTATCAACAAAATCAGTAAACTCATGTTCTGTCCAAAAGCTGCAAAGTATCAATTCATTAGCTGCAAAGTATCAATTCATTAGTTAGCACTTTATCATTAACCAAGCTCTAACAAGAACTCTGCTGCAACAATATCCAGTAAGTAATGAGATAGTGTTGTTATATGGAACTTTCTACATGTAAAAATGAACAATTGTGTGAGTTTGTTCACTTATTAGAATACATATAAAAACACTGATACAAATCTTACAGAATAAATTTCTGTTAGAGAAGCTGCAGTGGAATCAACGTCACCCTGAAAAACCTAAATTAAGGTATCAGGGCAAACACAGGTGCTTTTTCAAGAGGTTTGTCTGAAATAACACAGTTGTTCACTCCAGTAATTTTGTGTTTTCCTTGCCTAATTAGACTCGTAGACTATACTGCAACCTCAAACTCTAACAGTGGTGATGCAATTGTTAAATAGAATAGCACAGTAGAGGAGAAAAAAAGCATTAACTATAGCAAAATCTCTTTGAAAACATATTTTTTGGTGGTTATTTGCAAGTAGACAATGCAGACTGAGCTTTCTGCATCAGTATTTTGCAGATGTAATTCCCCCATGTTAGATATTAAATCTAATAGAATCAAGAACTTTTCACTACTAGGCCTATTTTTTTAACTGTTCCCTATGGTTGAACAGTCAAAATGCATTGGTAAGTTACAGTTCTGATCAAATGGCATCAACGTTCATGTTGGATATCTAGTACAATCACAGTGGAAACCAAACACAAAGGGGCTATTCTTTAAAGAATTGACCAAAAAAGCTAAAGTAAATATTATTATTCAAATTTGTTACTGCATCTTTTTTCCCCCCTTTGATTTTTGTCAGATGATTATATTATTTCTGTAGTTGTTTGAAATTATAACTCTCCCTGGTGCTGCTGCTATTTGCTATGGAAAAAATACTGACCTTGATTGTGAGCCTTTGAAGTCATACCATTGTGAGTACCATTGAGGCTGAAAACTGGCACTAATTATCAGGTAAAAATTAGGCCAGTAGCCTCTCACATTTCTGCAGTCACTAGTAGGAGATTATAATTTAATTTAAGAAATGGCATTTGAGACAAGTACATTTAATTATGGAGGTAACACATAACAACCTATTGTTAAGTTTGGTTTCTCTGGTAATATAAACTTTTTCCAGTGTATTTGTTAGACTGTCATTTTTTGGGATGGAATTTTCCCTGCTTTGTGTCCACCTTAGCTTGAAATATGTTTAAAATTCTGGACACTAAATAACACACAGATAAGTACAGCTGAAATAGGTGGGAAATAGGAGAAATAAGTATATTTTTGTATTGTCAGACCTGACTACTGAATTTTTGTATGCAATTTTGTCTCAAATGCATGACACCATGGATAACTCCTGTCCTTCTCTATAAGAAATAAATAATATAGTAATGCTTAATTCATGAAGGGAAGCGTCCTCCGGAAGTATAAGATTTTCTAGATCTACTCTTTGTTTCATCCTCATATATCTACAGATGCCCTTTTCAATCCACAAGGTTTTTCTATGTGATTTACTATTCCTTATTCACACTCTGGCAGTGAAGTCACAGTCAAGTGCTGTTTAATAGGCAAGGTAGAGAATAGCATCCCTCAGGACACAGACAGCTTGTAATTAGGAGGAACATTTTGGCTAGGAAATTAGTAATTATCCTCATATTCCTATCATTTAACTGTTGAGCTGTACCACACATAGCTGTTTTATGGTTCCAGAAGCCAGATCTATGCTGTTTTATTGTAGTATGGGTAGACTCTGTTCCAATACATTCAGCTCCAGTAAGTCCGTTGTCCAAGACGTGTACAGTTATGCATGCTAGCACATCTGCATGACTGTACAATTAAATTATCATTCCTGACCTCAGTTGTTGTATCTGCTAAGGTCCACCTTTAGATCGACATGAAACATGTTAATGTGCTTTGATCCCATCTCTATTGTTTCGGTGGGGTTATACTCACCTGCATCAGCAAGTGACTCAGCACATTACCAGCAACTCACTAGATCAAAGTGGCTGATGCTGAGGTCCCTGTGTTCAACTAAGCATGGTTCACGGGTTTATGGACTCAATCTAATTTGGTTAGTTGAACCAAATACCCCTACTGTGCAGGGATCAAAACTGTCTGAAGAGCTATTGTTTTTCTCAGATCCTTAGGGGCTAGGGTCCTCTGGTGTGCTCTTGGACCATGGCTTCTGGTTCGGTTTAGTTTCCTCCAAAAGAAATCTGGCTTGCATGCCGTAAATTTGCTCTGTGATCCAAACCAGTGTGTGGTAAGCACAGTCAATCAAGGGTTTCGCTTAAAAAAGGCTCTACCACTCTGAATTTAAGTGCTAATTCAAGTGTAGCAGCTGACAGGTGTTGAGTGGCTGCTTATTTAAACATGTCTCATCTGTAACTTATTGTGTGAGTGCTTCTGGATGGTATCCGAATGAAGTCAGACTGCAGCTCATGTGGTTTATGTTCACCCTTTTGACTGCCTGAGTTTGAGTAAGCTGGACTTCAGCAACTGGCCACAGTTCAGAGACAGTTTAAGAAGGCAATCCTTACTGTCTCTCAAGCACTAGTCACTGGTTCCCAGATCAGACACAGCTCTCAAGAGTAACCATGCAAATGAGTGCAGTATGTGCTCACATTGTTTGCCGTGCCCATAAGTTTGGTCATTGCTAAGTGGGTGTTCTGCAGCTGACATCAGTATGCCAGCTTAAGTGCATTATCTCATAGATATGATCCACATCTATTGCATCACAGATCATATGGTTAAAGTCCCATGACCACCAACATTAGTCTGACCTATCCTGTACAATTTTAGTTGTTGCCTTGCGTAGTCAAGTGCTGGACTGGCTTCTATACAGGTGTAAAACATGGTAACATCTTGCTAATGCAGGCTCAGGGTGGTACTGATTATGCAGACTAACATATTCAATTCCAATTCTTTTTCTATTAGGCAAATTAATACTCTCCAAGGAAAAAAATATCTGGGTAATTAGTTTTTCTTCTCAAATAGCTACTCCAACTTTCTTAATATAACTATTGCAATCTAAATTTTCATTTGAATCTTCTTTGTTATTCATTGGAAAGGGGGAGGAACTAGGGGCAAGGGAGGAAAAAAATGCTGTGTTCAGTTGAAGGGGCCTGCTCTCCCAACAGCTTGTGCTCACTGGATATCCTGTTTTATCAATGGGGGCTGTGTATATGAATGAGACAAATGTTTTTTAATATAACAATTCAACTTGAACTGACTTTTGTTTGCTTGCTTTTTTTAATGAAAGCCAGGTTTTACATTTTCAGGCATGTCTGAAATGCCTAAATTCAGGCTTGAATTTCATCAGTTCAGTAACTAAGGCAAAAGAACAAAACGCTGTCACCTTACTGTCTGCCTTCAGCTTTGCAATTTGCAAGCAGCAGCATATCTGGCTACATTTGGGTGTTAGACTTTATTATTTCGGGTACTTGATTCCTTTCTCAGTCTGATTGTATGTGCAGTAGCAGTGAAAAATGGATGAACACCCACTTTTGGGAACAGAAAGCATCTGGTGTTCAGTATCACAGAGGTGCCACGATACTGCTATCCTGTAAAATATGAGTTAGAATAATGACTAATGTGTATGCACTGGAACAACTCACAAAGAGCTGGTTTTGACTAAGAGTGGGAGGATTTTAGTCTTTCACACTTGGATGCACACGTTCTTCACTGCAGTGGATGTATCAGAAACCCATTCACTGCTGAACTGGGTTCCATGTACTGCTGAAGATAAACAATGCCCGCAACACTCCTCCAGTGTGTAGTCAATATGATGCCGCCTGCTTGCAGTGGAAGTGATTTCACACATCCCTCAACCTTCTCAGAGCTCCTCATGGAAAAGCTACTGCTCAGTGACCTAATGTGGTTTTTTGATACTCTCTGACGAGTGCTGAAAATTGCTGTTGTGTGTGGATTGCATCTATTGTGTGGTCTTTTTCCTGTGTCTCATATAACTTCATAAACAGCCAGATATACCGTCACTAAAGTGTTCCTTATGATTAAAAACATTGACATTAAATGTAAAAGAACAATACATGCTTATTGGGCCAGCTTCTCTTGGATCTTCTCTTCTCACACTGGCACAGAGTAGGTGTAAGCTGCACCGATGTGGTTGGCATTACAACACCATAAAGCAGTGGCTAAGTTAGCAAAACTAGTAGATCGGGTTTTTGGAAGTGGGGAGTCTGGTGTTTCAATAGCCCTGTCTATGTCCTTTAGCTACTGCTATAGAATAGTGAACTACTGTTAGATCTTCTTCACCAGAGATAATGTCCAGCCTGGGTGGCAGCAAAAGAACTTTTTAAAGAATAGTGGGAAATAAATGAACACAGAAGAAAGAGACCAGTCTGCAAAGGCAAAAGCAGCTACAACTGTATTATTTTTCAGCATTGCATTTCTAATAGAAAAAAAGAAAACAAACAGTGGGAGAAACAATAGCTTTTTGGGTTGGGTTATATGAAAAGAGACAGATTCTACATTCCCTTCAATTTTCAATAACAAAGGAACATTTTATAAGATTTCATTGTTTTAATCCTTCGTTCAATAGCAACATTTTTGTGATTTTTTCCTATGGGAAAATGTCACTATGTAGAACTGTGAACATTCTGTAAAATTGTGTCTTTTAATTAAATGTTGTTTTAAAAGGATAAAAAAAGCATTTCTGTGAGGTCAAAATGGTCTATTTTTTGTTTTGTTTTGAGATTTATCACATGTATTTCTATCTACTTCTTCATTGTAAACACAGATGCAAGGTAAAATTCCATCTGGCTCAATATGGTTAGAAAAAAAATAGTTGTTTAGACTTACGGCTCTTCTCTTGCATATCAATGAAATAAATTAAAGAGATACAACATTTTTAATCCAAAGGGTATGGTGCTTAGATATACAGACATACAGGTAAACAGAACACACTATTATTACCCTGTGTTTGGTTATTCCTCCCTGTATTTCACCTGACCTAGAAGATGAAATGCAGCGTTTGGATTAGTGCACACCAGGTATGGCAACTGATACCTTGCAAAGCGAGCATTCCTGTGCTGTTATGATGAATTGATTCACTGCCTTCTGTTTCAAACTCTCTTTCATACTCACTTGCTCTGACATTTCTGACTGATTCATAATAACCTCAGTAGTCTTTTTCTTACCTATGCCACAAAAAGCAAAATCCTTTCCTCTCTTTATTTAATGATTAAGATATGTAAATTTTCACATATGTTGATCAGAAAAGCTTGGGTTTTTTTTCCTGGTTCCATTAAATAATATATTTCTCCTTCTGTCCAGTGATCAGACTAATCCTTAACTCTCTTCACTGTGGCTCATCAAGACAGGCAGAACAGCTTATATCTGCATTAAGCCAGACTCGATGAGCTCTGTAAATGGAAATGTGCTATTTTGCATGCAGCTGTCTGAATGTATTATTCCTATTAAACAAGTGATTCTCCTTCCTGAAAATATGTTGTGTCACTTGGAAATGCAGAGTTACATAAGAAAGTCCTGCTGCATTGCAGTAATAATATATCATGGAGAATTAAAGGTGTCTGCTTCTCATCTATCCCTTTGCATTTTTTTTGAGATTATGTACTGTGGCCTTATTCTTGCACTGTATTTCATTAGGAGTTTATTAGTAGCTCAAGTAAATAGTCTGTAAAAGGGCCAGATTCTGACCTTTTGCTTGTTCAGCAGTGTAACTGCAGGTTTACAGGTGTATGCAGAACGTCAGAGTCAAGCCCAATGCTTTCTTGTGTTTTCACAGTAACTTTAAGCAACAGTTTTATCTGGCGAGGGAAGAGCCTCGATGGACAGCAGCGTCATCTGTTCTTTCTGCGTTTTCGTGTGCGCCTGGACTTGCCTTGCTCGGCCTTCCAGCCGCAGAGTCCATTCGTGGCGGAGTCTGCAAAGAGAGGACAAGTGCTTAGCAAGTACTGAGCCAAATCCTTCAAAAGAATCCAGGCCTTTTCAGCAGGGTAGAAACTTTCCTCTCTTTCATCACCATAGCACTTGTCCCGTATTTACTTACCATCTACACATCTCTCTAGCTTGCTAGATTGGGAATGCAAGGGAGAAAGGGATAGTGCTGATGCTATCAGTGGTTGACATCATTGCTGGATTCCTAATGAGTCAAACAACTGCTGAAATACTGTCAGTGTGAAGAGCTCTGTTTTTTCCTCTGGGGTATTCTCAAAGCCACACAGAAGTACTGTCTATCCAGAAAGGTCATTCAATGTGTAAATTGAAAAATACAATTGCACTCCCTGACCTCCCAAGTTTACTCTAAAATGCGGTGCAGAAGAGCAAGAAGACCTTTAAACATGTCCATTTGGGTTTAGTCTGAAGGAAAAAAAGGAAAAAAAAGGAACCACTTTGTACCCAAAATCTCTGCAGACGTTTAATGAAAGGAATTGATGTCAGATGCAAGCGAAGCCACATAGCTTCAAGACACAAGTATAGTAGAGACAGAAGAGAAAATCACTAGGGACCACTGCAAGATATTGTTGGCTGGGTCATTTTCCAAAGGAAATGGTGTTACGAAACACCTGACACAGCAATGCTGAAGGATTAAGTATCATATGGTAATACCAAATGCATCATGGAATATATGGGTTTTTATATTACATTTGGTGTGTTAAAAAGAACAGTAGTCAATGATTTCACCTGAGAATAACTTAGCAGTAGCTGTTTCACATGGATACTTGTGTTAGTTTGGCTTCTGAGTTTGATTTCAGATTGTGTTTTAAACTTTTCTCATTTGGTCTACCCTGTCTTGGCTTCACTATTCTCTTGTGCGTAGAGCCTCAAAAAACCTGTGCAATTAGTTAGTAAACTTTTGCCATTGAAAGCACTGGTGTTCATTGTCAACTAGTGTCCTTATTGTCACAGAGGGAGCGCTTGCCTGTACATAGAGCCATCTAATTCTCTAAGGTGCCACTTCCATAAGGTAGTGGACCTGTAGATTTTGAAATGACAGTGTCTATTACCTCCTGAAAGCCTCTTTTTTTTTCAAATTAGAGAACGCTTTTTGAACTATCTGGCCTTTGGTAAAGTGACCTTGAAGGAACTTGCTTGGGTCTGTTTCAGTGGGAACCAGTCAGTTAAGACACATTGAATATGTAAGTTAAGACATGTTCTAAGTTCTTTTGCTGGTTGGTTTTTGTTTTGTTTTTGTTTTGTTTTTTGTTTTTTTTTTTTTTTCATTTTAGATAAGATCTTATAAAAACTTTTAACTTTTTTAACCTTGTGAAGTTGAAAATATCATCTACGCTCCTAATTGCAATTGGTTTGAGATGTCTTCTTGTGGTAATTTTTTATGAAGCTAGAGTAACAAATGTTTCCAGTGCCGCTGAACACTTTCCTGGCTTTTATTATACACTCTTTGTCTCCAGCAATTTGGAGATTTGTGTTTGGGAGTATTACTGACTAACCAGATCCTGCGAGCAAGACAGTCTGCATCTGACTGTGTTGGGACACAAAGCCTGCCCAGATCTTTATTTCCTCATCTTTAATATGATGATAGTAGCTTCCTCCTTGGGCACAAGGGTCAGAGTACCTGGAAATTTTTTTAAAGAAACAGCCCTTTACCAGCACATTCCAGTTTGTTGAAGCCAAATTAATTTATTTGAATGTCCCAGTTTTGAGGAAAGTTTACACAGGAAAATCTGTGTCAACTTCAGGAGGAAAGCCCATCAGAAAAACACAAGAGGCACAGGTATTTCTCATCCTCTTTCTCTGTCTGTTATTAGTTGGGGGATTCACTTAATGTGTGGGACACCCTGGTTCAGACTGCTGAGGTGGAACAGGTTGAGCAAGTATTTGAAGCAGTCTACCAGACATGTGTGGAGTTTATATATCACAGTCACAGCTCTTTCTAGGCAGTACCTGTTGTTTTATACTGTTTTGGGAAAAAAAAATTAAATAAATTTAAATAGCCTTAATTTTATCTATTGTATGGCAGGAATGCTTATGAAATGCATTTCACAGGACAGGAAAATCATATTGTACCGTTTCTATCTTTGGGCTTATATGATGCAAAGCGTTGTTAAACATGATAAAGATGATATGGATTTGTTTATGCTACGCATTAAGTGAGTAGCTTGCCTGTCCCTTTAAAGTAATACTATTTTATTTGTGTAGCTGTACCAGTTCCATGTAAAAATCCTGATATTTTCTGTCTATCACAGGCCATAGTGCCAACGTGCTTTATTTTTATGTGGCTATACTCCAAGGCCTTTGAAGAATGCTCATGGGGTTCAGGGATAAGGAGCGTCTGAGTTTCCATGCAGAAGAGCCATGGAAACATGAGACAAGCAGCTGTGAGAGGGAAAGTGCCAAGATCCAGAACACAATCTGTGCTATGAATAAAGCAGTACAATAACGGGTTACCTTATTTTAAAGCACGTGATGACATGCTTTGCTGTCTTGTGCAAAAGAAAAAATACCACTTACTTGTTCAGGGCACTTTTGCTTAACCTAAACTCTTCACCTTCTCGTTGCTTAGTTTGCTCTTGGATGACTTTTTCCCAGAAGTTCTTCAGCCCTTCTGCATCATGACCACCCATATTGTGGCGTCTAAAGTTGGTATGCTTGCTCATTTTCTGAAAAACAATTCGGAGGTCAAAGCAGTCAGAACCCTAACCTGAGGCAGATACTGTGTTGCTTAGCCCCTTGCAATTTCTTTCTCATGAAATGCTATTAAAGTATGTCACTTGAGAAGAATAGGTAACTGATGCTTACTCTGCCTTGAAGCAAAATATAAGGCATTGAAACAGGCCTTGGGTGATACTTAAATGGTACACCTATATTTTTGTTACTGAGTTATGACTACGCATGGCACAGTTCACTGAAATATTGTGGAAGCCTCAGTAAGTGTGAGATTTTAAGTGGTTTTGGAAGAAATAGGGAAAAATACTTCCAAATATAGTGCCATTGTCACTGAAGTCCAGATGAGATGTTGTGAAGAGCTTTCCTTTTTTCTACCTCCTGTAGTTTTAAAAGAGATCATAGATGGTTGTTATCTAAGGGAAATACATCGCTCTTAAATGATTCTTTTTACTACTCCAAATGATATCAAACACAAAATATGCAGGGGAATTATGAATCTAAAGTCGAAGCACACAGAGTGCAAAGCCCTGGGGAGCTTGTTATGGCCTTGTTCTTTAATTTATCAAAATTCAGTCTTAAATACTGTTAAAAGTAGAGCTTGTTAAGATATACAGACGAGTGAATTTCTCCTTGCTAAATGCATCATATTCAAACATAGAGGATTTTAAAATACTCGGCATGTCTGAGGTGCTTGCTGATAATCACCAAATATGCATTGGTTATCAGGTCTTAATGGTACTTTGAAAAGTTAAGTCCTGTTGTTTATTCCTAACGGAAATAATCATATACTATATTTGTTGCTGGCCAAATATTGCTTTGCTATGATGTTAAATAAGGTGCCAATAACCCGTTACACTTCTACCCCAACTGTGAAGCAGGGTTTCCTGCGTCAGTCTCCTCCACTAGGCCCCTCTAGGAAGTGGAAGAATGCAAGAAAGAAAAAAACAAACCAACAAATCCATGCTCCTGAGCCTTCTGTGACTAGATCAGCACATAATTTGAGGGTTCCTATGAAATCCCTTTGCGTCCTTGCGTTCATCTATATTCTGCTGTCACTAGATACTTTTGCCAATTGTTCACTCCATAATGCTGATGAATTATTGCTTCGTAGACCCTGATATGTACTTGTGAGTCTGCTTCATAGACTATGTCATACTTTATGAGCTATCCTTGATAAATATTACGAAGACTATGCTAATGTAGGCCAATCTGAGGAAACCTTTGATTTGTGCAATGCTGCAAACGGAAGATAGAGAAAAAGAAAAGGACAGTCAGATGCAACCCAATGAAGGCAGAGTTGTGTAAGGTCTTCCTATCAAATACTGTATTTTAAAGTCCTGAAGTTTTAAAAGGGCACAAAAGTAAGATCTTGGCATCTTCCTAGATTGAATATTTTAGATTTTGCATCATTTTCACAAACCTGTCTCTTAGAAAGATCAATAATAACAAATAATTTTGCCAAACTCACTGCTAAGTGTGACTGGACTGGAAAACTTGCTTAACAAAAAGAAAATTCTCTTCCATTTTCAGATGCAGTATTTTTCCACATTTATGGAATTCTTTAATTCCAGTTATTTAAAGACTGACACAGTCCAACTGGAGTGGTAAGTGTTAACTGGTTAGTCCATGAAATATAATCTGTTATATGATGGAGGATCAGACATGCTTGAGGGGTTCAAATACTGGTCCTCTTCACAGCAAGGTCTGCAATATCACCAAAACAATCAGATATTTTCTTCTGAGGCAAACTGCAGTTTTCTGGTGTTTCCCTTGCTGTGGACTGGGGATGCTGTAGATGTACCACAGTGGGATACAGCAAGTGTTGTTGCACCGGTGTGGGCACAGCAGTTTTACTACCACCTTTTGCTAAATGTGCTTTGTTTATCAATTATGTGGTCTAAATGGGAATACGGGTAATCTTTTATCTCACTCTGAGGCTCTAAAATAACAGTATTACTTAAGGCTTCATCTTGCAAAAAGGTATGCATGTCACGGACAGACTGGAACATGCCCTATCTGTATCTTAATTCTGTAGGCTTTAAGCAGTGTTAAAATAAAAGCTCTGGTAATAGCTTGTTACAGTGAGTGATGGAATATGATTATTTCATCATTCCTAGACCAGCGGGTCACCTGGGTCTTTGCACCATTTAAAGGCTTTTCTATCAGTAACAGCTGCCCACTTGACACTCTTCAGATAATTATCCCATTGACTCAGAAGCCAAGTGCAAGCTGCTGACAAACTGAGTAGGTTTGCCCTCCAAACCCTATTATACTTTGCCTCATGTAAAAGTCTGCCATAACACATTAACCTTTCATTAGAGATTAACTTTTTATCATTATTAAACTTAGAGTAGATGTTCTTCAAGTGGCAGAAAGAGGGCCTCCAGTCTTTATATGGAGTCTAAATTGGTTAGATTTTTGGGGGGTGCATGAGGGTTTTGGCTGCCTTAAATCTTGGCTACTCCACTCAGAGGAACAAGCTGTAGTCAGACAGGTACCCAAAAGATGGAGGTACTTCTGCAAGTGTTAGTATGGTACATCTGTGGGACTTTTTGCAAGCCAAGAACATTTGACTTGATAACAGTTCCTAGGAATGTCAGTGACAGCGAATATTTCACATGGTATTGCTGTGGTCCTGGCTAAGACAGATTCTTGATGTAACACTTTTGAAGATAGTGCTGTCTGGCATTATTAGCCAGCATCTGTCACGCTATGATGTGTGAAAGCACCCTTTTTTTGAGCCTGGCATTACAACATCCACGTATAGCCATTAGAGTTCACTTATACTGTGTAATACCTTCTTTTTTTCCAATCGAAATATTCTTCTTAGGAGTTTGATTTAGATTTCTGAGTAATTCTCTAGGTTTGTTTTCTTTGTATCAAACAAATTCTTTATTATTGTTTTATAAAACATGTTTTTCGTTGTTGTTGTTGAGTGATTTTCTGCCTTTTTTTTTTTTTTGATGTCCCAATAACATAAATTGGAGTTACACTGACAATCAGACTTAATTCTGGCAAATCTGTTTTTGATTCCTTCACTCAAATCCTTCAAACCAGGAGGATAATTAAGTTTTCTAATTTCTACTTTTTTTACTTTTTTTTTTACTTTTTTTTTACTTTTCTTTTTTTTTTTACTTTTCTTTTTTTTTTTTTTTACTTTACTTTACCTTACTTTACTTTACTTTACTTTACTTTACTTTACTTTACTTACTTACTTTTCTAAAGTAAGTAAAAGCCACACTTTCTTAGAGTGACTCCACCAGTTTTGCCTGGATGGAAAGCAAGCAAGAAAAAGAGGTTCTTTATCATCTTTATTTTCATTTGGATAGTCAGATATCATTCCAGAGAAATTAAAGAAAAGTCGAGGTGATGTCTTTCTGGCTACTAATGTCATATTGTTTTGGCATGTTTTTCTACTGATATGAATGTAAAACAAGCAATAACAACAATTCCATAGGTTAAAAATGGTTCATTCAGAAGACTTGAATCAGTGTATGTATATTTTATGGACTGAAAATTTATGGTATGAAAATTTCTCCAGTACATTTCCTATGAAGGACTACTAAAATGTGTATAACACTGGTGCAAGGCAGAATCCCTTATTAAATCTTCAAATAAGATGGTTGAGGAGGACCTATTTTTGTATAGCTTATGCAGCCTACCTGCCCATTTGAAGTGTAGTTGGCTGCTTTTTTGGGGAGCCAAGCTGATAAAACAACATTTAAATAAAGGTAAAACTAGATCTTGGCTAAAGTGACTTATGCATTTGGCAGCTTTGAAACTCAACTGTCAGAAATATGTGTACATGTGTATCAAAGAAGTTTTTACAGCATTCATTATTTATGGGAACTAACTTATGTGTTGAGAAATTATTCATTTATAGAGAATGACCACAAGAAGAAGTAATAGTAAATAAAATTAATGGCACTGTAAAAGAAAAGTCTCCTACATTTATAATCAAACCGTAAATCACATGGCCATGCAGCAATCTGTAAGACAGCATATCACTCATGAAACACAGATGACATCTATGTACAATATACTGGTTTAAACTCTGAGCTGCTATCCCAGAGCATGTTTAAAGGAAGTTCCAAGTGTGAACCTCCAAAGCTACCTGAGGAAGTAGCTTTCCTCAACAGATCTCACCAGTTCAAGGGAGAGGAAATTTTGCTTCTAGTTGGAACTTATTAAGTGCACAACTTTTATTCACTGCCACAAAATTAATATAGAAACAGCCAATGGTACAACCTTCTGTCTTTTAATCTGATCTGCAGGCTGAGTGTGCTTTGGAAAAGTGCTAAATTAGAAATGGCTATTGATGTTTTGAACAAAAGAGCTATTTTTACTAACCTTTATTTACAATAAACAAACAAAAGAAGAAAAAACTTGACTGAAACTTCAGGAAGCATTTTTTGCCTTTTTTTAGTCTTTCTATTTAATACATGTCTTGAGCTAGCCATTGTCTTCAAAATTCAGTATTTTGTAGAGAGAGACAATACTTGTTCATACAATGAGATTCTCTGAAAATTTTTTAATTTTTAGTAAGAAGTATTTTCATGCATTCAGTAAAACTGTTAACAGAACATATTTTGAGAAAAACATCAGTATAATTTTTAATCTAAATGATGTGTAATTTAAAAATAAATTGGTTTAGCTAATAAAAAGAAACGAACCAACCCTATTTTTTGTCTTACTGGAGAGTATTCCAACCAGCAAGACAAAATAATGTTTGAACATTTCTAGATTTTATTTCCAAAGTGTTTCCTGAAAGAACAAAATCTCTAACAAGAATGATTGGGTTTTTGTATCTTAAAAAATGTTTCCTTTCTAAAAGGTGGAGGTAGGGCTAATTTCAACACTTTCAATGAGTTTGAGGATTCAGCCAATTTTAATGTTGAACATGAACATGTTTCTGAAAGAATTTCCACAGTCATTCAGAGTTTTCTGAAGACAATTGTAAGCAATGGAAAGATTATCTTTGACTTCAGCTGGACTCATTCCCTTGGGTTATATCATGACCATGAGCTATTTTATCTTTGTCAGGCCACTAATTAGCCTCCTATTCCTTTTGCCCTTCACTGTTTTTTTTTTGCCTAAGCATACAACATTTTCCAGCATTGTAGAATTATTACAGTAAAGTATAAGAGTTCAAAGGCTGTTTACGGTGTTGGGTTTGGTTTTTTTTTAAAAAAAGCTTTATGTTCTGAAAAGTTTTAAATTACACTTATAGAATGCATCATTAAGATGAATATCCCCTTATATGTTAATTTTATGATGGTTTTCCTTTCAGCTGAAGTATGTGTAATACAGAAGTTTTAGTAATACCGTGAACAGACTTAGGAACAAATAACAAGTTAATAATTGAAGTTAAGGTTAGAGTCAAACAAAACAAAGGCAACATACCTCTGATATTTTATAAATCTAACTGGATCAGATTATCTTTCAATAAAGTATACCATAACATACAGAATTCAAGGCCACGGAGAGAAAAAGAATAAAGCATTATTCAAATTCACTCAATTTAACAAAAAGTAAAATAAATGTATATGCATGTATGTCTAGGCATGTTTAATAATCAAAATAGGAAGAGAAAATCTTATTTTGGCCAAAATACAAGAATATAAATGCTTACTTTGATTGTATAGTAGCTTCCTCTTCTGTCAAAGTATGGATTTCTTGAGTGATTACTGAATAGTGTCAGTTTTACCTCTGGGTTCCCCTTTTCAAGAGGACTCCAACTGCCAGGAATAACTGATGAAATCTTTTAATCTGTCACTCATTTTTATTTGGGAGTGATGACATCTGCTATTATGAATTAGTTTAATGGCAGGGGGGAAAAAACCCAAACCCACAGTCTCATTTTGTGTAGTCTGCAACACACCAAGTGGAATGACCAGACAGTTACAGGGCACAAATTCTGAATGCCACATTTGATCTGTGCTATAATTTTTGGCAGGTGCCACTGATGTCATAACTTGGCTCTGGAGAAACAGTTATTCTTTGACAAGTGCAGATCACTGGAACATAACTTCCATATGACTTGTGAGACTTGTAGCGTCCCCTCCAAGAAAATGAATAGATCTGGAAAGAACATCTTGAATAACACAGCTTGTCTCAGGATTGTGCTACTGAGTGACTGACAGATAAATAGATTTCTTTTTCACCCCTCTTGAAGTGCTGGTCTGTAAGACCACCTGGTAGGCTACATGACAGGATTCCAGCTAAGCTGTTAATACACTGAATAGTGCAGGAATCTGAACTCAGACAGCTGCGAGCTGGAATCAGAGTGTATATAATTTGTTACAGAATCTAGCACTTCCACTTCTTGGACAGATTCTTCCTACTTCCACTGGTACCACTGGGTGAACAGAAAAACACAGGGAAGTAAGATGCTATTTACTCTGACAAAGGGAGCAAAGACCAAGAGGGACCTCCTGCTCTTAGCTATTATTGGCAACCCAGTTCCTTATTTTGTTTGGATGTCACCGTCTGAATCTGGAATCATATTTATCTTTTCCAGAGATGTACCATGCTCACAAACACTCTCTAATGGATTAATGCACCCACCTGGTTCTCCTCTTATTTTTTCCAACTGATAAGGTCCAGCTTATAACAGAAATTTTATTCAGATCCTAAGTTCTTGACCTGCCTTTTGTGCCACTTTCTCTATTTCAGTGCTTCAGGTCATCTGTTTCTTTTGTCTTTGAAATTCAGTCCCCTGTGATGATGGCAACCTCTCTGTCCTGAAAATTTTTTTTAACTCATTGTTTCATTTTGTGCCAAATGTCACCACTCAAAACTGTAGTAAGACTGCTTCTAAGACAGCTCTGGAGGAATTCCTTTTTTAACCTTCTCGCAGGCAGGGAGCTTTTGCTAAAAGATGTTATCTGATTTTAGCCACTCCTTATCTACTTAAATATCTTGTATGAGGGTTTGGTTTTTTTTTTAACAGCTTATCTAATACTTTTCCTGTGGCACTATGTTAAATATTTTACTGAGGTTCACCATTTACCTGGTCCACATGTATCTGCCCACATTTATCTTGGTTGAAGAGAAGCACTGAAGTAACGTGCCATGGTTGACCTTTGGCAAATCCATTTTGTATTTTTTTCATTTGCCTTCAGGTCTTTCATTATTAAATCCTCCAGAGTTTTTCTGAAAGCCTTGAATGGTGTAAAGTCAGATGAATATCTCTATTTGAAATGTGACAGAATATGGCTCCACCTGTAACACAGTAGGTTGTATTCCAGTTCTCTGTCAACGCTTGAAGTTTGGATGAGATTCATATGTAGAGGTAATATCTTTTCTTAGATCAGCTAGTATAAGGTGGGAAAAATGCACAAGGTCTGAAATAGAAGCAGCAAACTTAAAGGCTAAATATCAGTTAGGAACAATTGTTCTACGTTTAAATAGATAAACCTCAGTGAGACCATCAGAGAGAAAAGTTGGTTCCTCTGTATGAAAGAGAAGACAGTACAGGAGAGGTAACGAAATTTACCTTATCTCTCACCATAAAAAGAAACAGGTTATTTATTGCTTGCTGAATGTACTTAGTTAGATGGTGAGAAAGGAAGACAGAGGGAGATTGTAATGTGCCATGAAGTATCCCTATTGAGTCCATAGCTAGTTTAGCTGAACAGCAAAATTAATTTTTCCACTAATCATTCATTAAGACACTCTGCACCACCATTGTTCATGGAAGATAGCCATGAAATGTAACATGAGTTTGGTAATTCACTGCTCTGGGGCAGACTGCTCTGTCTGATAGCTGATCCTGGGCCCTAGGCAAATGCCCAAGATGCTGCTGATGGTGTCAGACTCTTGCAGTTTCTCTTCTTGGAGCTGCTCCACTTTATATAAATAATGCAATACTCTGGGCTTGAGAGACAGAGTCAATGGCACACTTGTTTAATCTCCTGTGTGACTCAGAGCGGTGTTTTGCACTTTCCCATGTATTGGATAGATTGCCTCACATTTTGTCTACTAGGGATTCTAAGGAGTGTTTTTTCATGGCGAGGGAGTTGCTTGGAATTTCCTTTGAAATATCTTGATTTCACTATGGCCCTGACATAAAACAGATCTCAAAATCCTGCCTGTACTCTTTTGTTTGAAACTGCCCAAACTCAACATGTCTGAGAACTCACCCACAGTTCTGCTGTGTAATTTCAGTAATGCCTACTGGCAAGAAAGCATATGAAACTCTAGGCAAAGGACAAGGGGCAATGGGCACAAGCTAGAACATAGGAAGTTCCGTTCAAATACACGGAAAAACTTCTTTACAGTGAGGGTGACAGAGCACTGGAACAGGCTGCCCAGGGAGGTTGTGGAGTCCCCTTCTCTGGAGATTTTCAAGACCCGCCTGGATGCAGCCCTGAGGGATGTGCTTTAGGCAATCCTGCTCTAGCAGGGGAGTTGGACTAGATGATCTCTAGAGGTCCCTTCCAACTCTGAAGATTCCGTGATTCCGTGATTCCGTGATTCCGTGACTAGGCCACTACAAGGCACACAGAGAAATAATCAGAGCTTTCTGATCTTTGTAAATTAAAGTGGCTGAGACTTGGCATGCAAGACTCAGTCTGATACTACATAGAGATCAACGATATAGTCTACTCTGGCCTCCTGGTAGTACAGAGTCAATTGCATGAATATCGTGTAACTTCAGAATTTGCATAGATTTACTCTATAGATTTGCCAGACAAATAAATATTTTGAGTTATTTCCATTATTTCACTTGAAAAAGCACTTAGATACCTCTATACATTTGGAGGTTTATAGCCTAACCTGATAGTTTCACCTAAGAAGTTGGCAGGTCAACGGTGTAGTGCTCCCAGTATGGCTCTGACAGTTGCTTTTGCTCATTTGTAAGGATTTAGAGCTGTGAGTAGGTCTCACGTAGTGTTGTCTTGCACTGACATAAATATAACTGATTGTGTTTTGGAAGTTGTATTATAGAAATTCACTTTGTTACCCCGTCACCACCTTGGTTTTTTTCCTAGATGGTGCAGAAAGCACCATTTATATAGGGCTTTTTGTGCTTTATGTGAGCAGTTGTAGAATATGGCTGTGAACTGTGGTGTTTATAACAGTCTCTTTTGGAGTGTTTCCTTACTGTATTACTCTCAGGGCCTGGAGAACCTCAACAGGCTTTCACAGACTTGCCCAAGCATCCTGTTTCAGCTAAGGGCCAGGAATCTTTTTCCTGACTGAGTTCTGCCAAACAAATTCCTGTCTCCAGCCCTGTTTCTCGCCTTGCCTATAGATAGACTTCAGACCTACATTGCAGACCAAGCATCTGGCAAAAGTATGGAGTGACAGCATCACAGGTAGTTTGCCTTCGGACCTGTCGCCTAGATGTGCCCTGGGCCTGTTTCATCCCCTTGCCATTCCTGGGGCTGACAATGGATGCTGTTACCAGCACCTGATGTAGGAACCTGTTTGTCCTGCCATTCTGAGATCCCACAGGAGGATGACTACTTCTTGGTGAAGGTACTGCCTGTGCTGCAGTCACACTTGGCTCCTGGCTCATTCCCCTGTCATGGGGCAGCTCCACTTTTGTTTCTACCTGACCATTACTATGGATGCAACTCCTTGATTGATGGCAATATAGGTGCATCAAAGATGGTGGAATACAGTCATTAAACCCAGGAAAGAGTGTGGAAGAAAAGACTGCCTTGCCTACAGCTGGGGATCTCACTAATCTCTGTGTAATTTTGTAAAAAATGCTGAAAAATATTAGTGTTGACGGTGCTGCATTCTACCTTGTTGATGTGGAGTCTATGTTACTAATAGCTACAGACAGTCACTAAACCATCTTGTACGCTGAGAAACTGTGAACCTGTCTTCCATGGCTGTCATTGCTGTTTGAGATGGACTTACATTAGTGGCTCAGAACAGTTTTGTTTCGTCTGAATGACTGAAGAAATACCTTATTACTGTCAAGTCCAGTAAGAAGGTGGAGAACAGCTGAACACAAAATACTTCCCTAGTGGTTAGTGAATTGCATGTGGTCAGTTGTGTAGATACCTTTATCTAAACATGGTACCTAAAAGTGGATACCTAAGGCTGCAAAATGCCTGTTTCTTTCCCCAGTTATGCTTGGTCATATGCACTTGACTACCTGAAGAGTAGGATGCCCAGTCTCAGATTTTTGTTTGACTTCCATTTCCTTATCAGGACTATGTTTGCCTTTTGTATATTGCACGTTATTTTCAAGTATGAGGGGAAGCAGACATCAAAAGGAGTGAAGAATAAATTGCTCTACAGCAACTGGTTACTGGTTTTTATTAACACAAAGCTCCTCCTAGCTTGCAGGGCCTGCAGTACATGCTGTAAGCTCCCTCATGAAGGGCTGTGTTATGGATGCAAGATGCATGAAACAGGACAATGTGAGAGGTGCTGGTGATGTGTAGATGGTACTGCAGTCTTCCTATGGTCTGTGAAAGTGCCCTTACTGTCTCAGCATTGTTCTTCTTGCTTTCCTACTCGGCAAACCCAGGCACCAACTTCTTATTCAGAACATCTCTGTAGCGTTCACTTGCTGAATCTTGTCTTACTGCCATGTCCTTCTTTTCTTTACTCCCAAACTTTCACCTATGCTGTGTGGACGTGTCTTCAGTTATGTGGCTTTGGCCAGAAGGGTCAAGCTTCCCAAAGCTTGAAAATCAAGACGATTAATGTTTTCTCTGCAACTAGACAGATGAACAGCCCACAGGATTTAAGGCTTTGTATCACCATCTTCTCTTCTGTGTCAGGGGACAATGCTGCTAGTGGTAAGGTCTATTTCAATGCTCTCTGTGTGCACCAGAGAGGGAGACATGGGGGGTTCCCAGGAGAAACATGCCAGAGAGAGTGCAAAAGTAGGGGACGAGATGAAAACAGTGCAGCGTGTTGGACCTGTGAATGATATCTCTGAGCCCATTAGACAGACATTATACTGGAGGAAGCGACATTATTTCATCTGTGTTGTTCCAGATTGGCAACAAACTCAGCTGTTATCGTGTCACTGGTCCTGCATGAGCTAACTGAAGAAATGTAAAATAATTGGACAAGAAAAGCAATTGGAGAAGCCTGGTATCTTGAGAACTAGGACATTGTGTAATACTACCTTGATCTACAGCTTAAAGGAAGGGTTGAAGGGCTGACCAACGTGAAGCAAAAGTCTAAGTACAGAAAATGTCCAGAATGGAAGACAGCACAGGGGCCCTATGTGAGGGGGGCTGCAGGGTCTAGAGAGGAACGGGAAGGATCTAGTACCAAAAAAGAAATATTTGTGAAAAGTCCAATTGAAAAAAGTCCAATCTGCAGGAACAGACGTCAGGGAACCAACGTAAAATCTATCAGTGCA
The DNA here is from genome assembly GCF_028500815.1 of Rissa tridactyla. Lineage (NCBI taxonomy): Eukaryota > Metazoa > Chordata > Aves > Charadriiformes > Laridae > Rissa > Rissa tridactyla. The sequence goes on along the minus strand of NC_071497.1, from coordinate 41,442,458 downwards.
AAATTAACCTGTCAGAATATTTTGGCTGAATCTGGTTTTGCAATCTGAGTTTATAGCCAGTCAGTGCTTTGCACTGTGGATTTGTATTACTGGAACTGAAAAGCTGGCCTCGCTATTTTAAGGAAAAATGGCTTAGAAATGCTTGCCTAAGAAGAAATAGCAGGGTATCCAACTTGTTCAAAATACATGTTTAATAACTTAATAGCTCTCCAAAGTAGAGAAGCAGTGGACAGATTATTATACCCGTAAAATCTGGCAAAATAGGCAGTGTAGAGGAATTTATACTTCAGCTGACAGTGAGAAAGGAATTATATAAGAACTGCTATTTCCCAAGTTGATGTTTTATTCATATTAACATGCTCAGATCTGCTAATTACACTTTGACGTGCTAAAGAAGTAGTGCAGTGGTTTTCTTGTTGTTGTTTTTTTTTTTTTTTAAATTAATTAGTTTATCTACAAAAAAGAATTTCTGTTAGTACTCCACTGAATTTTAAGCCAACTTTGCTTCATGGTATTTGCAACCTGTTGCAACCTTGTGTGTTCTTATAACATTTCAGGAAATCCTTTTATGGACATGAACATTTAAATTTTAAATACTTTCTAATAAATGAGTGAGCTATTCCCAACTCTATATTATTTATTTTACTGAGCCATTCCTTTGAATTGCTTCTTTAATGATTTATCATACCCTATCTCATCAGGGCCGCAAGCTGTTCAGGTTGCAAACCATATTATACATCACAGAATTTAGCATGATCAGTCTGTAGTCCCAATGGGCTGCTTGGTCCTTGGTATTCTATTGTAATACAAATAAACAGTATTTATGTTAATAAACTTTATTTATTTTTAGTAGTACTTAAATATCAACCTCCTTCTTAAATTTTTGACTGTTGTCTAGGAATATCTGTGGGCTTAAGTACACAGACAAATCACCAGTGATCTCTGGTAACTTTTTCTACATGTTATTTTAGGCTGTGGCAAAAGTGAAGAGCCTGGAGGTTGCAAAGTATTCAAGGAACAGTCTAAGTCAAATCTCTACAGTAACAAGTAGGGCATAATAACAAAGCATCATTAGGGCAACACGGTGGTGAGACCCTGAAGTCCACAGTCTGTGCATTTCAGGCTCTTTAACAGGCTCACATCTCTATTACAGACAATCTCTACTCTGATCTGCAAGTCTGTTCGCAGTTGGTTGATGTGTACTGGGTGGGCTCTTGCAGCATATCTTTTGGCTTAGCCTTACCTGAGATGTCTTTTTTTTTTTTTTTTTCCTTTTTTTGGTGGTCTGAGGAGTGAACCAAAGCCTGCTAAGTGAGGGCAGTTGGGGAATTAATTTCAAACATGCCCTTTGGTTTCAAGCCCCAGTGCTAAAGTATAAGCAACCTAACTATATTTTAATTCCTGTTTGTTACAGGCAAATAAAGTGGATCCACAGAATTAACATCAATCAGATGATGTATAGTAACTTGCTACACATAGCAATGTGTTTATGTATACAAGCTGTCGAGGCACTGTATTTTCCTTTTTTTTTTTTTTTTTTAATACTAAACTGAGCTAATTTCACAAATTATGCAAGAATATGGTCTTCTGACTTACGGTTAATAATTCTTTTTTCTAGAGAAACCTAGGACAAAAAACCCATTGCCTCAGACATTTTAAGTTAGGCCGGGCAAAGCACTGCCAAGTGCACTGAGGAGTCAGTAAAATGGCAGGAAAACGGATTGAAGACCTCATAGGTCTTTTCCACTTATGATTTTTATAGTTCTATATCCCTATATATTTGCTTGCTTTTACTTTTTTTTTTTTTTTTTTTTTTTTTTTGTGACAGGTAGGCTAAAGTTAGGGAGGCAAAACTGATTCTATGAGGCACAAAACACAGTAATGGAAGGGTCAGCAGTTTTTGGGGTTTTTTTTTACCATGTTCAGCATTTCACAATTGGGCAGTTGTAATATGCATTCTGTTACTGTTTTTTATTGTTCTTGAAGCTTGGTATGAGATTTGATGAAGGGAAACTCTGACCTGAAATGAGGAGTCTGGCAACAGTAAGACCAATCACAAACAAATGCAGACTCTGAAATGCTTGGGTCTGGGGAAAATCTGTCACTTTCAAAAAGCAACCCTCCTAGGCAAACCTCCTATACTTTCTAGAATGGTATTGAACAGCTTTACAGTTACTCTGCCAGTTCCCATCATTTGTGTAGTTTCTTTATGAGACCCCAGCTAATACTTTTTCTAGAAAATGAGACCCATCTTAGCTGACATTGTCTGGGTCCTAAATATTTTAAACACAGACAATAAGAATGTTGAAATTTCTGGTGGCAACACTGATTTTCTGGCCAGCTATAAGTGACAAGAATCCCTTCTTCCACTACACAATGCCAAAGGGAGGCGTATCACAGTGAGGACTCTTACTTTTGGCTGGCATGCAAGCATCACAACATATGAAAAGCTTTCTATCTTTTTCTAAATAAGCAGTAGCTGTCACAAGATAAAAAACAGTTTGCTGCCAGCAGGTGATTTGTTGACTTTTGTGCCTTGCCTTTGCTTTGGTTTACCTTAAAATCTTAAAATATTTCATTCTGGAGCGTCCTCCTAACATATTCTGTAGCTCTTACGCTTCATTTTTACTGTATTGTTCCTCCTTTCTTATTTTATTTAACATTATATATCAATGTCATATGTGTTACTGGCATGTTCACCGTTACACACACTATGCACACATTATTTCACATTACGCATGTTCAACACTTCCACACCCTGGATGCAGCTGCACAGGCTGAGGCGATGGCCACCACCATCCTGCCCCAGCTATCCATCACCTCCCCCATGCCAGTAGTTACCTCCTCTCATGCTCTGCCAGATGCAATGCTGAAAGGAGTCACCAAGCTCTTCATCCAGTGCAGACCAGAGGTTTAAAGGATCTGAAGAGTAGATCCCTGCTCTTGCAAATGTTTCGATGGAAATGGTTTGGGGCAAGATCTCATGAGAAGCTCAGCTGGCAGGTTGAAGACAGGAACTGAGACTGTCACAGGGCCAGCTCACTGCAGCTAAAACCCACTTGTAGCAGTCTGTATTATCTCAGACATGAAGGAGAGCATAAGTCTGTGTTTTCCTAATGCTCTTATTTGTTCTCTGTAGTCACACTGATTAACTAAATGCTATGTTTCTCTATTCGAATGTTGTTTGGGTTTTGTCCTAGTTAGAATTTACCTTAGAACAATAGTTAGCTCCAGGAATCTAAGAGGAAATTATAAAAGTAACAAGTATTTTTAAATGAGCAAAACATCGCCTGAAGGTGGTGGAAATAAAACTGTTCAGAAATACTTAAAAAGAATACACGTCCATCATGGTGATGGATGTTTCCAGGTGGGGAAAGTGCTATGGCTAAGAACATTTCCTACACTGTTTTTTGTGCAAATATGGATAAGACAGTGAGCACCCTATTGCCAAAGCATCTTGAATTTAAATTAAGTGATAGCCTAAAGGCTGAGAATAAAGATGAAATCAGTTATATCACAGTTGGACCTGCTTTCCGAAAGGCATAGATGAAGTCTAACAACATATTTAACTGTGAACATCCACTGATTCTCTTTCAAGGCACAGATTGCTACTGAAAAATTATGTCTTTATGAGTATAGGACAGATGATTTAGAAAAGTAAGGATTTTTTGAGAAATAAAAATATTTTGGCAAATGCAGAAATAAAAATCAATGCTGACATTAGACTTTGGGAATTCCAGGGTCCTGGGCCCTGGACAGTCATCCCAATGAGCTTCCTTCAGTCTGCCAGCTAGTGTGTGAAAATGACTTCCACTTTGCTAGTCTTACTCATTTGCTTCTGTGTCCTAAAAACAGTGTTTTGTTTTGGATATCCTATAGCCATTTTAAAGAAATTGTTACCTTAAACTCCCATTGCATGAAAAAAATTGCAACAAAAGAGGTGAAATCTCTTATGGAAGAGAATTTTTAGAAGAGACATTTCCAACATACAAGACATTCTAAATTTTGGTCTTTTCTGCCTTCATCTCACTTTTAAGCCGTTTTTATGTCTTTGGAGTATGCTATGAGTGCAAGGTTATGGGCAGGGATGGGGACTTTAGCATCTCAGGTTTCACAGCATAAGAGCTCCTCAGGTGGCTAATGAATGTCAGTTTTTCAGACTAATTTCCTTAGAGGTGGTCAAGCAATTTGTAAACTGTCCCAGAAGGGAAAGGTTCCAAGTATATTGGAAAGCACAGGTAGAAAAAAAGAAAAAAATATTAAAGGAAATTAAATTAATAGATATATTGGGGAAAAAAGAGGAAACACCCCCCCACACACACATTCTAATAATTCAGTGAAATTTTGTTTCGTTAAGAAATATATTTCTGTTGAGATGTTACATTCAGGTTAGTTTAAAATTAGATCTGAATCTAGTTATGTTCTGCCCAGCCTACTTTAAATGCAGTAATTTTCCTTTATAATCAAGCTATTAGAATGACATTAAAATGTAATCCTCAGAAACAACATAGTAATTTATCAAATGTTGCGTTAGCCTGCTTGACATTTTAATTTACAAGCTTTTTATTATTAGTTTGGTCTCTCAGTTATTAATTGCTTGAAAAAATGTCATTTTTCATGTCTTATATAAACAAATACAAGAAAAGGGGTCAAATTTTAATCTTGATGAAATCAGCATAAATCAAAGATAACTGTACTAAGTCAGTGAAAAGTTACACTAGTATAAGACAGACATCTCCTCTCATATCTAAGCAGACACAAATGAAAGTCTCCTTCAAGCTTTATGTGGGAAAGATATAATTTCTTTACTTGGATTAAAAAAAAATTAGTCTGGGTTTATTTTGCCAGTAAAAGAGACTCTTTCCCTTTTGTTTCTTCAGTAGTAAAATCCTATAAAGCAGCATCCAATTTCTCAGCTATTGTGTTTCTTCCAGTCGAGCTATGTCTTGAAACGGTTCCTGTAAGGACTTGGATGTCTGAAGTTTCTGAAGCCTATAAATAAGGACTTCTTGAGCAAAAAAAAAGTAAAATCGCCTTCTGCTCCCATTGGAAAAGCACTGGGCTTGTGCCTGTTTATTAGCTGGTATATATGGCACATATATTTATTTTATTGAAAAATAATTACTCTTAAGTTTTAGCTGAGAAAACTTGACATTGATGTAATGCCTATTGTCATTTTATTCCATTGTTAGGACCATCATTACCAGACTGCTTAACAGTCTGCTGTTTTTGCAAGCTGTACGTGAGCAAATTCGCCAAAATCCTCCTGTTAAATTGTCATTGTTGAAAGTAAAATATTGAGCACATATAACCGTCTGACCTGTAAAGCGCAGGACTGTACATCAAATGAAAACTTGCCCTTTACATTCATATCTCAAGTAATAGACCTAAAAAAGGTGATAAGCTAACACTGCGGAGGTGATATCAGAGGAGATGTGACTTTTTTTCCGAAATTCGGAGAAAGCAAGAGTGGCACAGCCATCAGTAGCAGAAGCATGAGGAATGGTCTGCTTAAGTATGGAGCTTTTTACTTAGAGACTTTGCAGCATTTTATTTGGAATATAAGCGTTAATGTTTTCATTTTATGGATGGTAAGAATGAGACTTTGAGGAGTAAAGTCATTTGTTCAAAGCAACTCTATAGTTGATCCAGGAATACATTTATTATACAACTGCAGTGAACCCGCCCTGTCCCACAAGTACACTGGAGATTGAAACAGAAACTTTTGCTGAGTTATTCATTTTTCATCTCCTTTTTCATCTCAATGAGCTTTCTTTGGGCCGCTTTTGGGCATGAACTAATGCTGGGATAAAATCTGTTGATGATGTGATGATTCTAATGCAGGAAAAATCACAGAGCTTCAGAAATCTTTCATGTTCTTCTTCTGTTATAGAAGCTCAGTAGCCCTGTAAATAAGGTTAATGTGGCTGTGTCACCAGTGAGTAATAACTTTTAATTTCTTCTTCTATCTTTTAATCTCATTTGGCCTACTATTTTCTGAATTGCCATAATTAGACCTTGATAAAGTATTTTAAAGAGAGAGAGAAAAAAACCACACCACCTTTCAGCATAACATCTGTCTGCCTTCACACCCTTTAATGTGTATTTTAGAGAACACCATGTGTGTTATGAAAGCAACCTTATTTCTGCTTTACTGTGGGAAGTCAGGGCATAAAAGAATCGACATATTATTACCACTCCATATCTTCTACAGACAAACCACAAGAAGTTGCTGCTGGCTCTGTATTTTTTTCTTTGTGTGTTCTCACATTTATACTCCGTCCTTTTTCTTGCTGTCCTTTATTTCCAGATAGTGTTCAAGGTCTTTATCCAAATAAGACAGTGAAAGATTTTCAGTTAATCTGTCAAAAATTCCTGATGGGATCTGACTTATTTCCAGACAAGATCTGCATGTTTTCCATTTGTTTTGTGACAGTTTATTTATCTATCTGATGTCCACAAGTCTACAGTTCATCTTGTCTATATTACTTTTTTGTTTTTCTTGGTTTTCTTTGTAAATATATCATCTCCACCAGACCTCTCCTAAGCAAACAAAGGCTTCTTAAAGACCCAGCCCTAAATCTGTAGGACTAGCTGGACCTAACATCATATTTTAATATGACTGAAATTCCTCATTCAGTCCAAATTCAATGCCGTGGTACTATCTGAACATGTCAATTAATTTGGTCTGAATGTTATGAAAAATGGGAAACTCTCTCTTGTGGATTTCCTGGGCCAGTCCAAATCCAGTCCATAAGCAGGAGATACTCATCCTCCTTTTCTTTGGAAGAGGGGTTTCTAGGATTTGGAAACAACTGTACATGCTGGCAGGTATATGAGTGCTGGAGATGTAAGAGAATGGGAACAAGGGGATGGAGGAAAACAAAGCTATAAAAGTTGAAAAAGTGAAGTAAGTGTTTTATTTATGTACCCTGAGTAGCCAATGCATGGCTTGGAAAGGCTACGTTCCCTGCTCCTCTGTTTTGAGCTGGGTTTTCATACTTACTATAAATGACTGAACGGGCAGTTTTAATTATAGTAAAACACAACAACAGAAATGAATCCTCATGGTTAACAGATCATGAGACTGCATCGCAGTCCTCAGGGACTGAGACGGCGAGGACTCAAATGCTTGTAAATAGTGCAGGTGTTGAAAAGCAATATGAGGTTATATAACTTCTTGACCAGAGAAGTGCCAACACATGTCTTGCAGCATTGTGGTGTATGACGGTAGATTTCTGGTGGCAATTTACAGGCAGAGAAAAAGGTCTTTGATCTCACTACAGTTGCCAATCTTTACATTTCATATTCACTCATCACCTTCTCAGGATATGCTGTTTTCAGACAGAAGTAATAAGACTAAGAAAAAGTGGCCAACTGTGCTGCTAGTTTTTTAAGAAGAGATCCACACAGTTGGTGTGAATAAATTTTAGACAGTTATATATGAAATACTACTGTTATTAGTTTCAATTTGTTACTCTTGTGTGACTAGGGATCTAAGCCCCACTACTCTGTATCTATTGTTTAACTGAGTGACCAAAGCTTGAGAGGAGAGCAGAAAAAATGATGAATGGCTAATGATAAAGAATTGGTGTAAAAATAGTGGCATTTCTGTGATGATTGAAAAGTAATCCATTGACACATGTCCATGAAGACACAAGATGGGTGTCAAAAAACTGCATACCAGTGACATTGGTTCATACCATTTCTCTGAACAAATTTTTGTATTACGTTTTGTAATTTTTGTTCACTGTTGATGTCCATGTTTAAAGCTCAACTTGTTCTCTTGTCCAGTCAAGCTTGCTGTGTTGTGTAAGGTGATTCTCACAGCCCAATTAGGGCATAAGAAAGAGCAGACTTTATGAGATGTTTGTAAATAGATGCAATACTTTCAGGGCAAGGTTTTAAGGAACAGTTTTCTGTTTTGTTTTTGGTTTACTTTTCTGAAAGAACTTGTGTTTCTGTAGTGCTACTAGAAATATTACTCCTATAATTGCTCGCTCAAGCCTCCAAAATGTTACAATATTGTAATTTCAAGTCAAATGATAAGACATTCCATTTAAACCACACTGTTGCTGTACAGTTGCTCACACTGTGAGCTGTACTCCGGTTTCTCTGTAATCCAGATTTATTACCCTTCTTATTGTCAGCAAACGTGAGCAAACAAGAAATAGTTTTCTGTAATTATATAAAAAGGAGATATAAACCATGTTTCAAAACCTTCTATGAGATGGCAAGATCAGCCGTATGCCTCTGAATAATTTCCTAAGCATCTGTTCATTCTGGCTATTGCAGTGTCCAACAGTGCAGATATGGTATAAATAATAAGGACAGTACCATTTACTGGGGTCTAATCGTGCAACTGTATGTTTTGCAAAAGTCCTGCTGAAGGACATGGAGTTTTGAACACGGAAATTTTGTGGGGCTGAGCTGGGATTTTAGACCAATCTTAAAAATCAGTATCCTGCTTCACCTTTGCTTCAACAATGTGCAACTATAGCCTGAAATCAGACATGTAGCTACACAAAGGGAAACAGAAAGAGTTAGTATATCCCAGCACAGGGAATTAGCTGTCCTTTTCATAGTTGGATTTTGCAGAAGACAGGGGTTTGAAATGTGATGGGCTGCAAAACTTGGCAGCTGGTGCACTTAACTGGTGCACAATAAAAATCTGATAGGAGACCTCACTTCTAACTGTGGCTTCTCAAATGACTTTCATAGGTTGTTTTTAATGTTGAGTTCATAAAAGACATCAAGAAATCAAAGACCTGCCAGTTCAGAACCCCTTTTCACAGAAGAAAGTGTCACAGATTTTATCCCATGGTGACACTACTTTTTTGTTGAAATTTCTGCTGTTTCGTGGAACGTCAAGTAGGAGAGACATTATCTTGATAGCTTTTTTGGTGACAGCTCCAATGTATATTCTCATACAAATACATATTTTTATAACATTTTGAGACAAGCCTGAGTCATCCAGAAAGACTTGGTCCCTATTCGGGTCATTCGCGGCTTCCTTGGCTTTCTGGCAGCTGTTCCTACATCCCTCTAGGAGAGGGAAACGCTCTACATTACACCAACAGCACACAGACCTCGTGTACAGCTGCCAACACTGCCTTCCTAACCAGAATACACACTGTGTCTCTCATGCTGTCTCAGCAGCTAAGACTCCAAGCATGGCTATTTAGTGTCTCCCAAAGGCTGTAATTTTACCAAGATCAGTTTAGCAGTGTGTCTGTCCCAGGATCACTGAGCAGACCAGGTGCTTCAGGATACCTTTGTGGCTGAAAATTATGGTAACATGCAGCAACATCTCCTCTAGAGAACACAGGAACTGGCACATGTCTGGGTTGCTGTCAAGGCACACACAGGTGTATTTGTGGTCCAGAGCCAGATCTGAGCCTGCTGTTTATCTAGCCCTGTGCAGGACCATGACACCCTGCCCAGGCAAAATGGGCTCAGTGCTTCCCTGAGAGAGAAGGAGGATAGGGCCAGTTGTTTCCAGCTGAGGAGATAAGCCTTTAATTATGACTGTTGTAGTGAAATTTGCCTTTTCTCACAGTTCCATAAAGAATTGTGGAGAGAAAAATATTAAGAATAAGAAAAATTGAAAACTCCTCTGTATTTCAATATAACTAATACTTAAAGTAAGGCAATGAATAGAAAAAAACGGAGTTTTGAAAGAATAAGAAAAGTCACCTCAGTAATTTGTTAATAACTGTCATCTGTAATGAATACATTCTATCAGAAAAGCAGAAGTACAAATATTGGCTGTCTTTTGACTGGTAATTGTCAATCTTGTGCACTCCTGTCCTGACCCCTTCTGTTGCCTAGTAAAAACTAATGATCACTTCCATGATGGGATAACGTGTACAGTGGGAAAATATGTTTAATCTAATTTAATTGTTTCTAAGTTAAATAATGTTTTTTCTCTCTGGTGGCTCTGGTTCTCCTTTTGTGATGAGAGAGAGATCAGAATTAAGCTAGTCTACATTGAACTGCTCTTCCGACATTGAGTGAAGGATTGGTGTTCTATTTCCTTCCTCATTTTCATTTATTTGTACGTGGATAAGAAAAATATACATGAAATGTATCCCTTTAAGTGCTTAAACCCTACCAGAAAAAAAACTGTGTGTTAAAAAGGATTGACACAACTTTCTGCTGTTATCTTAACTACATATCAGTGATGCTATCTTATGACAGAGTAGGACATGGATGGCCAGTTAGGGTTTTATGGAATACCTTATGGACTGGTTCTCTTAGCCTGGAGCAATGCCAATAATTTATTAGGTCAATCAGGTTGTGGATATTGCTACATGTGTGCGTGTGGATGGAAAGCATAGAGCCAGATATTGTTGGCAGAGTTAATTGAGTGCAGCTGTATACATTGCTTCTGAAAAGTTGGCTGAAAACAGAACTTGTCCCGCGTATACATTGAACTTATTTGTCACAGATTTGGCTGGGCGGGAAAAAAGTCCATTTCTGAGCTCTTGATGATTTCTTTGTCTTTTCTCGAAAAAGTTAAAATACTTTAATCAGGTTGTCCTAAGGGAGGAAAAGACAAAAACTCGTAGGACCTATGGGGAATCAGACAATCTTTGAAGAAAATTTTGGTTAAATAATTTTTTACTTCCTTCCATTACACCAGCTCTATCCTAATCAGCTAACAAGATTTTAAGCAGGATTTCTGTGAGTAAAATGCCTACCGTTGTACTGGGTAGAACTGTACCTGAATCCATTTTCCCTGCTGAAAATTACTCACAATGACTAAGTTACCAGTGGTCTGTACAAGAGCAGTTGTGTGACTAAAATTCCCAACGTAGGAGTTATGAAAGAGAGACTATTGTTGCTTGTGCAACAGATCCCACCTGAGTATGAACATATGTTGTTTTTCATACCCTACCTCACTGACTGTATACGGGTAAACATGGATGTTTTTTGTGTGTAGAAGTGTATTGTGAGATACAGTACCATATCAGGTTACGCTGAACTTCCTGTGTTAGGATAGGCAAAGACCTCTTCTAATTCCTTTGATTCCCTTGTGGGGAAAAAAAAAAAACAACCCAACCAACAAAACCTGCTCTTGGGAGTAAAGAAATCAATCACTGAATATGGTGAGAATTAATGAAATAACCATGACCCAAGGATGCTGTGTGTCCTCTAGATAAATATTAATATTATGAGTCCTACTGCAGTGATCTATGTATCATAAGTAGCTTCCTAAGATTAGTAGAAAGAGCAGTTTTTCATTCAACTGGTGCTAGTTTTAAAGACATCATGCTTAATAAATGAATGTCAATAAACCATTATTGAAACATATATTTAGCATTTGGCTTCAATGATGTGCTAGCTCTGTTGTAATGGGCATAGGTATAAATCTGCTCTGCAGTACTCTGCTCTGCAGACTTTTCCCTAGAGGAAAAAAAAAAACATGAAAAGTGGAAATGAGGTTGAATTTTGTGGTTTTCCCAGCCCCATTTTTAGTTTCAAATGAAACTCTTCAAAGTAGAAAAGCAAACAATTTGATCAGTTAGTTACTTATCAGAACTGAAAAGGCTCTGAGTGTGCACATTGAAAATAAAGACATCTTTATTTTAAGGTGTTAATACGTCTCATGTGAATTTTCCAGTTCTGCTGAAATGAAAAAGTATAACTGAGAAGAGACCCCAAGATCAAAATGTTAAAGAAAAGAAAATCAATAATGCTATTTTAGTTTTTGAAAGGAAGATTTGATATCTCAAAATTTCCCTACTCTGTATTACCTGGTGTTTTCTACATAGTTTACATGTTGGAAATGCAGCTTCAAAATTCTGACAAGCATTAGTACCATACGCTTGTCATTTTAAGAAATGGAACATACTAAATGTTTGAATTAGTTTTGAAATAAAAATTTACTATAAATGCTAATAGCAACTAGAAAGGTGAAATACACACCTAAAACCTCAATAAGTATTTAAGATGCAAACTTTTAAAATCCTAATTCAAGAGAAAACTTTCTCTTGGAAAAAAAATCAAAACCAAATAACCCCACAAAACCAACAAAACCCTACTCCCCCAAACAACCTTACACATAACACTATGAAAACAGTTTGTCTTCTCAGTAGCTGAAATGGGCAAACAATTAACAATAAGTTTTAAAAATAGCTAACGAGTATATAAAGAAGTTTTTTTTCTTCCACTGAGAATTGATCTTTCAATACTGAGCAATATGTCAGTTGTTGGATGTAATAAGGCCATTTCAAGATGCAGAAGGGTGGGGTTTTTTGCATCTTCCTTTCAGTTTCCAGGAAAGGTGCTATTCCTCTAGTGCTGTAGCCCTGCCATTCGTGCAGCTGTGGGGAAGGTGGACATGGAGGTACCCTGCAATCCTCCCACCGCAGGCAGATAGCAGTCCAGTCTGGAGCTGCCAGCTACTTGAAGCTCCATATGCAAACTGTTTTGTCAGTCAGGCTAACACTGTTTTGTTCCTTTCTGTCGCTCCTTAGAGAAGCTGCCAAAGCAGTGGGAACAGGGTTGGCACAGGAAGGATGTAGGCTTTATGCTGAAGGCTCAGTCCTTCAGAGCTGGGCCCAACCTGCATCCAGTCAGGAGGATTTTCTTTTGTGAGACCTGAACAAACGAAAAACTTCCATTTAAATAGCTTTAAATTAAGCAGAGACAAGAATGATTTGCCTGGGTTGTTTCAAGTTCTTTATTGCTCTAAGCTGCTTCCTTTCAGCCTTTGCAGAAACTACTTCAGCTGAACAGGCAGTGATAGAGGGTACTTAAAGACAGTGTTCACAGTTTTGAAAGAGCAGCAAACAGCAGCTCAGAACGTTTAAGAAATGACTGATGAGATTTTATGGTGCTTAGGAGAGAAAATATCTGAGTATTCATATGTAAATCTCAGATATTCACCAGAATGTTGCTTTTTAAGTACTGCCATATTTTTCTTTGCAAGTGCATATGAAGTAAGTAGCTGGAGGTAATGTTCCCTCTGGAGACTCAGAAATTTGTTTTAGTGTGAAACAAAAATGTCAGAGTATTAAAGCTCTCAGGCCTTTTCTTCCTTTGCAAGGAAAGTCCTCAAGGGAACACGGATGGAAAAATTCATTCTAAAGAGATTAACAAAATCCAATTAACCTGGTAAAACCATTAAGTAAATTAGCAAATTTGGTAATCAGAATGTTGTCCCTTTTTGTTTGCTTAATTCTAACATTAATAGCTTAAATGGTAAATGTTTAACAAAGAAGAGCCCTCTTTTTTTGTCACACCTGAACGTAGGTAAGTTCATGCATTTAGAAGACTTTTGCTCAAACTGAAGAGCCTCTGAAAGGAGTTCACCATAGTTACTCATGAATAAAATTAGATCAACATCTCTTTTGGATATAGAAAGCCAGTATTTTGGTGTTTTAGTATATTGTGTATATATACACTATACACATAGATAAATATAACTGTGTATTCATGTCTCTGCATGTGTGCCTTTTTTTCTTATGTATACATGTATGCATGCACAGACATTTTAAGTTTCTAGTAGGTCAGATAAATTGGAATCACTCATGACTGAAAGTCGAAAATTTGAAGTGTTTCCTCTATTTGCTTTCCCACAAAGGGTAAGTTTCACACTTTGAACAAACCTAAAAACTCCAAATATTGTTTATCCAAACCTTTCAAGCTTCACATTGAATTTAATTTTCCACACTGTGGAAAGAAAACCTCAAACAACCCACTCCAACCCCCCAAACCTCTACTTCTTTCCTAAACTAACACCATAAATAGAAACTATATAAGCAATGCCCTGTATGTGCCTCAAATCTGGGTCTACATGAGTCATTGTAGGAAGAAGAGACTACACTTGTTTTTCAAGCGTCACTCCACTACTGTGATGGGTCAAATGTCATTGTTTCTAATGTAGAAAAGATTTGGCAACTAGTAAAACCTAAGGTTACTAGTGACAGGCTGGGCTTGATGCTATCTAGTGGAGCCTGTCTTCACACCCCCGAGAAGATTTCTGCAACCCACATTCCACAGCCCCAAGTCCCACCTGTCCCCTTCCAACCTGCCCCAAGCCACATCCACCCTTTTTTCTATGGGGAAAAGTAAGTGCCACTTTTATTGCAATTACGACTTTCTGTCGCATTGGTGATCAGGGTCATGAGAACATGGTTATGGTCAGGGGGAAGTATCAATAGATGCCTAAGAGCATTTAACGCTTTGCAGCTGAAACCGATCTCCACAAAGAGTTTACCATTGCTTTAGGCAGGTAAATTGACTCAGTGATACTCAGAGCCATGAATAAGACAATGGATAGCTGGGTGCTGGCTTAAGGATTCCCAGCATATAGGGCATCCTGTGTCTTTTAGCACAGCTGTCTCTCAGACCGTGGGGAAAACAGTGAAGGACCCCATGGACACACTCGCAGAGCAGGCAGCCGTCCGTGGTCCACTCCCCATCCCTCGCAGTGCCACAGAATCTGCAATGTTAAGAAATAAGAACAATAATTTAAAGAAAACCTGGAAGGAGAATTACGTGTCTTGAAAGTAAGCTTGAAACTATTTCTGGAAAAAATTTCTGCTCCACATTATGCTCACCTGATATGTTTATCATGTTCACAATGTCTACCAGTAAAATACTGTGGACATATGCAGAAAGTCACCAGGAAACAGGTTCCTCCTATTTTTGGCAGTGGTTCCTATTCAGCTCACAGGCTACAGTCGGAAATAAGAGGTTATTGCAGGAAATTTGTTGAGCAAATAAGGTACCCACTTTAGCCGCAGAGGCCCACGGTTTAAGCTTGATGCTTTTAAAATTTGCTTTGTTTGCCTATTGGAAAGAGTACACGGTTATCCCGACTTCTTAGTAGATTGAAAAGGTCAAAGACTAAATTAAGCAGCATTCTCATAAGTTTTAATTACTCTTTCAGTGACAGATACAATTGCCTTCAGGCTTTTGTTTTAGTTCCTGTGCTTAATCAGAGATTAAAGTTTGTAGAGGCATTCAGTTGAGGACCTGACCTTTCATATGTTCTTTAAAAACACAGCAAGAGTTACCTTCTTTGATCCAGTTTTCTGGCTACCAAGTCTGGAAAAGACATGCATAGTCTGGTGTCCAAATCGGCGACTACAACTCTCAATTAGACCATTTCTGGGCCAGATGGGTCTGGATTCTTAATAAAAGGGAGTAGATAGGAAGCTGGTACCAAGAAGAAAACTCTCTTTATTAGTGTGTATTTTCAGAGATTTTTCCAGAAGATGCTTCCAGAGAGCGAAGAGAGACAAGTATCATATATTCCTAGTGAGCAGGCACTGAAGACATAGCTGCAGTTGAAGCTGGTAACACACATCTTACATCAAGTATAAAAGTACCAGTTATTTATACTCTCCATGGGAGCTAGGAGAAATGTTAGAAAACATAAAAGGAAATAGCTCTCTCTGAATCAGGGCAATTGCTTTCAGCACAGATCCTTTCATATTCCCGTGGCAAATACAGTGCTACAACTTTGTTAATAGCACTAGGAGCAGGATAAGGGAGGCATCTCTATTACTGCCATTTTCTTTCTTCATCTAGAAATTTTGAATTAAAAATCTAGGATTTTAGAAATGCTCTTCTCCCCAAGCAAGGGGAGGAAGAGAATTTATAGGTGGTGACAATCAGTGCTGCTGATGCATGTTCCAAGGCACCGACTGGGGGATCTGAGGTTGGCCTTCTGGGCCCTGTGTATGAAACACAGGGTGTTGTTTTTTCACATACTGGCTTTTTGAGCTTGAATCTGCCCTCACATCTCAAATTTGGGAGCACAAGGTGAAAAATGTTTTTCTGATGACATACCATCCAGTGTTTAATTGGCCGTACAACCTGAAGTGGTTGCATTACCTCTGAAGGGGGAAGGATTTGGCACAAGCTTCTGAACTTCTACATCTTCTTCCTTTTCTTAAACAAAATCGTCAGCCCTTTCGAGCTTTCTGCACCAAATAACGAGAGTAATGAAATGATGATGTGGCACTTCCCATTTCTCCATAGGACCAGTGTATTTCAAGTACTTCCGTGGATAGTTTAGCAGGCATTTGTGATGTCTTCAGGAGCGCAGAAGAGTGCATTTTTGTTCATGAAAGGGCTTGCTAACGGTGCTGCCGATGGCTGCCTGCATACTTACCAGGCTTCACAGGTTCAAGGACACCTTGCTATTTGCTAAAGAAACCACACTGTGGTGTAAAGGTCCTTTGCACAGAGTCTGCATGTTTTCACTAATGCATAAGGATTTCGTTTGTCCAGGTTTTTTTTAACTAATATAGCTATCAATATGTACCAACACCTTTTGTGCATTTGATTGTGCATTTAAAAGATGGTATCAGAAAGCATACTCTGGAAAACAGACTATTATGTGACCTTCATGCCTTTTTCCCGCCCTCTAGAATCACCTTCACAGTGGACATGAAAATCAACTATGTCCTCATGTGATGGGCAATTTACCATGTGTTAACCCAGTGAAAGTTAAGGCATCAGAAAGGTTTCTCCTTTTCTTCTTGGATCTGAGGTTATTAATTTCCTTAAAGGTGTTTAAAGAAGTGCTCCAGTTTTCCTGGTTTGGGGGATTGTTACAGTTTTCCTCTTCACAGCCTTTAAACATATAAATTACAAAAAAGACAGTAACATTCTTGGGAACGACTAAAACACAGAATTAATATATGACACTACTTAGAAAAATTGACAGCGTAAAATTATTTCTTATGAAAAGTCAAAGCTGTAATTTTAGAAAGTAATAGAGAAGCTAATGTGTGTTTTATATCTTATGCTAGCTATTTCTCTTTTTGCTTCATAGTTCAATTCAGTGTTATTACATGGGTTCAGGAAGTGGTGGAATGGTAAAAGAAAAAAACACTGGAATTTTTGAAATGTTAATTTTGTTATTTACATGAAGAGTAACAAGGGATCAGGGCACATACTGTGGGTCCTGAACAGGTGATGGATAGATCCTATAACCAGATCCTGCTCACTCTGAAACTCCATGTGGATGTCCTCCATCCTTCAGCATGCAACAGAGACTGGCACACTGAAGAAGCCAGAGAGAGCAACATTGTGGAAAATCCTAAACCTACAAGCACGAGCGTAATGTCACTCACAAGAGTAACCTAATTCCTGCATGAAGATTTATGAAAGCTGAGACTATAAGACAGTAGTTATTTTAATGCTAGTTATTTACATGAGGGAGAAGGAACAAATTTTAGTATTTTCTTTGCTTGATAGAACCATCACCCATCAAAAAAACCCCACAAGAAATAAAGGTTATGTCTCACCGGTTTCAAACTGGAGTACTTGTAAAGGTAGTGACATACTTAAAAGAAATCTGCAATGCAAAGATAAAGATACAAGAATAATGAATTCACAAAAAACTGATTAAATTATAGCATGAAGTTAGTTATTTTAACTATAATTATGTAACATAAAACGGTAAGGGAAGTAAGCCATTGTCTAGGTACAGCACAAGGATTCTGGGAGAAGTGACCTCCCCCCACACTTTTAAGTAACTACCAGAAAAAGAAGTGTGAAAGGTACAAAATGCAAGAATTTACTAAACAAAACTGATAGATTTTTTTTTTTCTGTAAGCAGTAGTGAACATTTTAAAGACTGCACTTTTATTCTTTTTTTAAAAAAATATTTTCTTACCTAAAAAGCTTCATATTTGTTCTCTTTGATCTGCCTGTATTTCACTCCTTTCTTTGCACATTAAATTCTTCTGCTATAACTTTACACTACAAGGTACACAAAAAAGAATTACCTTGACAGGGAAATTTTGGTGAAATATAGAAATGAAAGTAAAGCCAATCCTCTGCTTATCATCCAAGAAAAAATTGGTGTACTTTACTCTCTGAGCTTTAATAGTGTACTCCCTGCAGCAAGTCATTTACAGACGATCAACACCTTTCTACTCCCGCCTCCCATTTCCCTACTTGACCTCTCTTCATTAACCCAGCAATTTGCAATGGCATTGGGTGTTGGATTTATCACAGGGACTGCTCTGAAGTGGTCTCTGGGGGCAACAGAGCTAGAGGTAAATTGAATTTCCTACATGAAGGCCTCTTCTTCTTTTTTCCCTTTTTTGTTTTCTCTTGTCTTAAAATGTAATATCAATGCCATGATTCAGGTCTGGTTAATGACATAAATATAGAGCTATATGGTCAACATACTATAATCCCTAGAATAAATCAGGAATTGATCTGAAAGGCAATATTTTGAACTGGATTCTATTTTAATAATTTTGATACGGCTTTTTTGTTTAGAGAATATTTTTTATGTTACATGTAATATTTTCCAGATTGGTTTATTTTAGCTTGACAATATTAGGGTCTCAATATTACTGTCCTGGGAAATGAGGGAAGGAATTTGAACCTAAACTGTTGTGACTTAATCGAAACCAAAACGCCACTAAGTGCCAGAATTTGCCTTGCTTTAACTAAACAAATGTCGCTAAAATAGTTCAAGTTTGTGTGGAAACAGTTGCAATGAAATCTATTACCCTCCTGGACATGTACATGCCTCAAAGAGCATGTCTTTCATATGTCATTTGCAGTAATGTCAAATCTCTGCCTTTTTGAAATAACTGGTTGACCTCACCACAAAAGTTTCTTCAAACAGTTGAGTTAGCCTGAACCTTTTGACTTCACTTGGCTTGCATTTTGTGTCTTGATATTGCTTTTATTTTCTGGCTTTAGTTTTCCATAGATTGCATCTGCACTCTTTAGAACAGACTGGTCATTGAATGAAGACCAGGATTGTCATACGACTGTGTCATACCAGGAGTTTAGGTTAACGGTATATTGACGTACCAGGAAGAAGACACATGGGCTTTACATACAGGAAATACTTTTCGGGATTATTTGCTGGACTCTGGAAATTTGATCGGAGATCGAGCTGGTGTAATTGTCCTATCCCTTGCTTGGTTTTGCCCTTGGAGTTCAATTGAGAAGGAGAGCCTATTTAAGAGGCATAATGAGCAAGGAGTAGCTTTGCTCTATTGGACTAATTTCCCAAAGCAATTCATTGCTCCTCTAATGACTTGCTCCCCAAAACTTATGCTATCTCTTCCCACCATACCTTCGGCATACACACATGGAAATGACTTTGAAACAATTACCATCCTCAGCATCCTGGGACAATATAAGGAGAATAAGATTTGCAAATTGAAGCGGTGGTCATTTCTATCAACTTTGATTTAGGTTAATGATTGTAAATAATAATTAGTAGTTGATATTTGAACACCTTGCCATTGAAAGCTCCCCGGTGATTACAGCACATTTAGGTCATTCAGATGAACAGTTCCACTCCTTCCAAGGCAAATGAGCAGGATTTGTGGCTGAAATCTAGGGCCTTAAGCATGGTTTAAACTTTTGCATGCCTTGAATAATCCCACTGGAAGTGTTTCAGTGTGCTCTATCGCATTTGTTTTGTGTGAATTACTGTTTCACCATTTTGCCTCTCAAGATGAAAATTCTGGAAGCACACATGATAGATGAATAATTTTAAAACCTAACATTTCCTTTTTGATTCTTTACAACATCTATCATTTTTAAAACAATATTTAATTAAACATTAGGATAAATATGAAGTTGCTGTAGTGAGCCCTGAAGAGTCTAGGATTACCACAGGAATACTAAGTGTGAAATGATCTTGCTTAGTTAACAGACATTACTAGGAAGTTCAAAGCCCTTGCTACACTATTTGAATCAAAGCCTATTTATTTTCTCTACTATCCTGTCATTTCTTTAACATTTGGTGGGTTTTGCTAAGGTTTATTAGTAGAGAATTTATTTTGACCAAGCATTTTCTTAGAAGTCTTCGTGTAAAATCAGCTTATTGAAGATTGTTTTGAAATACTAACCACTGTTTTAAACTTTAGCAGTAAATCTCAGAGATAAACTTGCTTTTTTGTTGCTTTCTTGTTAAAATAAAAATAATGATTTCCTGCTTTCTTTAGATTTCTTTTTGATTTTTTCTGCAAGGCAAAATTGGAAGACAGTGCTTTTGGGTATGTGCAATAAAACTTAGCAGCTTTTTAAAACCTAATGGGTGGGAGTGGGTGTCTGTGCCAGGGCGGAAGGCGTTTAGCAAGGCAGTTTACGCAGACTGTTAGAGTTTGTCATTGTTGGGTCTTACTGTCACGTTGGCCTTTGCCTGATTCTGTGAAACCAGTGTGGTTTCTCAGAAGCACAGATTAAATCTCAAGAATGTTAGAATAAAATAGTAAACTCAATTTTTTTTTTCCAGTTCTATCAATATAAATGACAGATTTCTTTAACTTGCTTGCTTCTTACATGAGTTCTGCAGTTTCTCTCCTGTTGCCATATGCCATATCCCAACGGTATGATCAAATCCAGTATTCCTTTAGCACAGTAGTGATTGAAACCCTTGAGATGCATTCTAACCATAACATCGCATGAGTAAAGTGAGTAAAGCTGGTAAATCACACCTCTTCCGAAGACATTATCCAGAAAGTGCTAATGTTCCCTTACCTGCGAGTTGTTTCATATCTCTGTGGTTCAGTTCCCCATTTATAAAACACAGATGAAAGTATTCCCTTGCATCAGGAGAGCGTTATGAGCCTATAGTCATTCATAAAAGTGATGAGTTACATAAAGATGTCCACAGACACATTGCTAAGAAAGTAGTGTTATAAATGGCTTCAGGATAATGGGCCTGCCTATCTAATGGTTAAAACTATTTTCAAAACAATTACTAAGATTATTGTTTTCATCTTTTTGATATACATATTATACCAGGAAAATGTAGCTCTCTGAATCTTGTAAAGATGATGTATAACTCTCTTTTCCATAAGCTCATGGAAATTTAACTGGGGTCACTGTTGTCAAATATGTCTCATATTCTACATTTTGCTAGAGATAATTTACAGACTGACCTGCACATTTTGTGCATCCCAGTGGCACCATTATGTAGTCATTTCTGCATGTGTTTTTGGAAGGAAATGAAGGTTTCTAGGATGCTTGAGGCGTTCAGGGTTAGAGAGCAGGAGAAGAGGGAATTTTAAGAGGCTAGAGTTGTCTAAATGTAGGTTCTTTGTGCAAGGAAAGTCCATGGTCAAGATAAGCAAAAGAAAACAATGACAAAAAATCAGATAAAATCGACAGGCAAAACTGTATATGGAAATTATGCTAATACTTTAAATATATCCTTATGATTCCTTCTGTTATCAAAACTTTTAGGGGAATTACAAAAATCTCTCTTCAGTTGCCTTAATTAGGGAGGGATTCTCTATGTGCATACTTAGGAATCTCAACTTTTTTTTCAGGTTTGGCTCATACTGAGGTACTATAGACCCCACTTTTGGGACAACAGTACTTCAAATCTCTGTCGACTCTGCTCAGACACCATGATTCTTTGAACCAAGAGGATTTTCTTTGTGATGAGAACAAACAAGTCATCCAATGAAAAGAACTGTTGTATTCAATCTGTACAAGGCCTCACTTTACAAAACTGAGCATGGGTGCCAATATGGTTGCTCCTTGAAGTATGTCTGTTTTAAATGCAGGTAAACCCCATGTGTTTTTTTACTGTGTACCACAGTATCATAGTAGATGTGTCTTTATCTGTTATTGGTGTTGTCCAGTCAAACAAATATAAATTGAAACTTACTAATTGGTGTTTACAAAAATCCATTTCCCAGTCAAGTTCAAAATGAGAATATAATGCCTTGTTTTCTGAGAGCTGCAGGTTTCAAGGAGAGGTCATGCATGGTACTGGCACAAATAAACTGAGAGTTAATTTCTTGTTAATGAGTTAAAGATGTCAAAAGGACGATAGCTTTAGGGCTCAATTATGTCTCTGCAGAAACAGATGAGAGTGTAGAAGAGCACATCAGTATGGTTTATTTCCTACTCAGTCATGGAAATGTCAGTGAGTTCCTCTTTTTAAAGTCCTTTGGGCTCACACGTGCTGTTTCTGAAATAAATAGTTTGGTATTTGAAACTGTAGATAATAAGTACTTTTTTGAGTTGTTTCAACACAGATTATTTCTGTGATCTGTTACAATCTGACCCCATAAATGTTTGTATTGGTAATCTCAGTGCGTGTAGACCTGAGACACAGGGCTAAGAGCTAAGATATGGTGTTAGTTTCATCCTGAAATTGCACCAACCATCTTCAAGGAAATAATATTTCCCAAAGGAGTTTATTTGTTGAAAGATACGGTTGAAGGATTCACAAAAGGTCTATACACTGCCCCACACTCTGCAGCTCCACACCTGGAGTGACCCCTCCCGGTACCTCTGTGCATAGCCTTTGTCATGCTAAGCAGTGTCTTGTCTCGCAAGTTAACAGGCGACACAAGTGAAGGCAGAAGAGTATCCACATGTCTATTATAAGCCACTGCCTTCTTCACCTGTACATGTGAGGCTGACTGAGGGAAATGCGCATCTCTCAGGGCTGTAGAATATGACACTCTGGCTGTCTTCTAGACTGAGTGAGAACAGTGTGGAGGAGAGCTCACTAACAGCTGGTGTGAAAGAGTTGCAGAGGCAACTTTTTTCTCCAAGTGCTTTGTGCAGTTACAATACAACTATAATTGTGGTTTTCAGATATTTCCTTCAGGGATTAATTATACACTGCTGTAAGAGACAGAGGTAATAACATTTGTCTGAATACTCACTGTTTAAGCCTCAATGATGAACACGGTATCTCCACTGTTGGCTTGAAGGTTTATACCTATTTCCCTGATATATCAACTTCATCTTGTTTATACTTATGGCCTTTTCTTCGTCTTTCTTGTCTTGCCTGCTCTAGTGCCTCAAGCCTGTGCACTGCATCCCTGCCCACATGTGTTCAGAAAATGGGTGTTAGCAGGTGTGACAATGAAATGTATCTCTTGGTGTTTTGTTTAAAGAATACGCAGATGTAGAGAAAGATCTTAAAATAAATTTAAAAAATAAATTTAAAGACGCCTTGGCCCCGAATATCACTAATGCATAGAACCTTTACAGCATCTGAGATCCCATGAAAAACATTTTTCCAATCAGGAACCTTACAGAGATTTTCAACTTGGAAAAATAATCAAGGAACTCTGCTTCTTAATGCTGAAATTACAGATAATGGTCTATATTTCCACAACTGTGCAAGGAAAAAAAAATATTTTCTTTGTGAATGGTCATGTTGCCACTATTTCTTTTGCTCCCCTTACCCATACTGAAGGCACACGATCCTGTTCCATGCCAATCTTACCTATCTTCAGTATTTTTCAGTGATTGGACAAGGTGTCTGTAGATTTGGCTCTTTCTACCTTAAAATTTTCCAATATTGTCCCCAAAGACTTTGTATCTCCAGATGCTCCCACGCTACTCTCATGCCTTACCCAGGGCATGCAAAGACACCACCTCTGCAAAGTGAAGAAAACTTCCCTCCAATTGGCTGCAAACCAGCTCCCACATTAACAGAGAAACCAGGAGCTCAATTCCTCCTTTCTATCCACACCTCACAATAATTGTTATGTCTTAAGGTCATCAGGACATGAAAAGGGGCTAAGGTCTCTATAGTGCAGCTGCAGCCAGTGTGTACAACTTCGTCTCACAGGCAGAGAGTTGTCCTTGTCCCTGTTTTATTTAAGGAGAGATTTCATTACTAGTGTTCTGCTGCATCTCCAGGCTGAGACTGGTGTAAGTTTCCATTTGGCCTTTCTGGCCTAGAAGTTCTACTCTTTCTGCAGTCTTTCAGTTCTGCGTCGCTACCCTTTCCCTTAAATCAGTTCTAGATGACAACATCCTGAAGCGGTACTTCCCAAGTCAGATTGATCCAGATATATAGTTTTCCAAAGTAAACATTAAATTTAAACCCACTGCTCCTCCTCTTCTTCCGTTAGTTGAGTCAGAGTAGGCATCTGCATCCCTATGAAACAGCATAGTCAAATCCAGCCATCTGCATCACTGCAAATACATGTGCCATCTGTTTCTTATTAAGGGCTATGAAATTCACATCATTCAGAAAGGGGTCTTTGCTGCCGGAGGAGCTGTTCAGAAGTGGCACTGGAAAAATAATGAATTCCAAGAAGATAATCAGAGGAATGTGTTAGTTTTACTTCTCATACAATTTTTATATTTTCTCATAGATATGCTACAATCACGAAGAGAAAAATGGTAAGAGATGGCTTTCCCATCTGAGATATCTACCCGTACTACAAACCAGTTGGTATGAACAAAGGTAGGACTGCAAAGGGGCAAAGGATTTACCATGAAAACTGTGTATGGTAAGATAAGGTGTGGTGGATGCTATATGCTTAACAATTCTGTTCTTTCCTGCAAGTGAGGAAAGTAGATTAATGTAATATTGCCATGGAGACATGGGCTTAGTGACACTCTTTTGGTACCAAACAAATTTGTAAAACATCATGCTATCCCCACACGGTAGAAACATTCAGAATTGTAAAGGAGAGAGGACCCTGATAACCACCAAAAGACTGAAGCAGGATGAGCTTGACCTTGATAAGGAGTTCAGCTAACTTACCAGTGATTGATTTTCCTCCCAAATTTGGAAGGTTGTAGTTCAAAGACCTTCTGGAAAACAGGAGTGTTTCGGTGACTTCTGATGAAGATCAGGAGAGAGGGACTGTAATTTTGTGAGGAGAGCAGAGTAGTTGCCTGCTAAAACTGAACTGGGGAAATACCTTGGACTTCAGGAGGAAGACAACTGTGCAGAAACTGGCAGAAAAAGCAACATTCATTGCCCTCCACAGAAACGGTGTAACAGGCTCCTCAACTGAAATGCATGAATGAGCTACAATTACCCTTCTTTGTCTTGCTTTTGCACTAATCAGGATCACATTCAGTTTAGCCTAGCGGGTTCCGCTTCAACATACATTGGAAAGTGGATGGAGATGTAGCAAGTCCTCTCTCAGACACTGACAGCTGGGGGTGATGTAATTTGTGTTTTAATATTAGGAAGCGTCTAGTTGTTCATTTGTGGTGTGCTTTACTAATTGACTCCTAAAGTGAGTTCTGAGTCATGTTTAACATGGCAACTAATAGGGATTAGTGTCTTCTAAGGAGATAGATTATGTCAGAACATTATATCTGTGTCACCATCCTTATTACTAAACTATCATGGGGAGTAGTACATTCATTATTTGATTAAAAGTTGCTGTTTACCCATTAATGAAAATCAGCTGTTATAGGTGAGCTGACAGCTTTTATGAAGAGAGAACAGAATGAAAGTGAGGAAAATGGCCTCTGAAAACTGAAACACTACAGACGTAAATTGTTAATACTAGTACTTTGGGATCTCAGACTGGACCCCTTAAACAGCTTGAGCCTCTGGGCTTGTGTCGTATCACCGTCATCAGGATTGTGCTTGGAAGAGAAGATGGGTAGGTTGGCTTTTTGCCTCAAGGGGATGTAAGGCTGCCATGCCCCATTTCAAAATGAAGCTGTGAGACCCGTGGGAGATCCGGAGGCCCTCTTCCATCAGCTTCCTAGGATATGTATTATACTGATGTGAAGCTTTTGTGTATGATTTATAGGTTCAGGAAAACTGGTTTCCTTTCACATATTGCTTATGTGTACACATGATCAGCTTCACACCAGTGAATTTGTTTTTTTCACAACCAAGTTCAAATACCATAGAATAGTTGAGTTTTTACTAACAGAGATGCAGTCAGGATCTGTAGGGAGATCTGGGGCTGAGGAGAATCTGTATCTCCTCCTTGCTGAGAATGTGCTCTAACTGCTGGGCAGAGTACCTCAACTAATAAAATGGAAAGGTTTTTCTTTATCCGTTTGTTCCATATACCTTCTGTACAAGCTGGCATTCTGGCTCTGCTATGTTCAGTAGGAGAGATGCTCTTCTTGGCACTTGTGAGAAATATGCTAACCACACTGGCCCTGTCAGAGGCCTTGTTTGCTGCCTTGCCTACTTTCGTGCCTAAGCGAGGCATGAGTGAAGTGCCTAATGGCTTGGGCTGGGGCAGCTCTGGGAGGTCCAGTAACAGAGCTGTGGGTATGTAGGGGAACACTCAGGCTAAAATGACAAAGGTTTTGGAAACAGCTCCTTTAGGGCTATGCAGCTGGTGTGTTTTGATCTCATATGTCTTAACTTTGGTGGTTTTGGTGCAGCATGCTGGGTCTCCTGAGTCTTTAGAAGAGAAAGATCAAATTAAATAAGAAGCTGGTCCAAGATGAGTTTTAACATTTATGTTCTGAAAGAAAAACTGGTGGTACTGTAGATAAATCACTCTTACAGCTCAGCTATGTGTTGTCTCATTCTTTGAGAGGTATGAAAGTAAAGAAACATTACGTCAGATTTTCACTAGGAGCAATCTTTAGCTCCTGAAAGCCACTCTGTTCAGATAAAGCGAAGTCTTTCTCAGGTCATTTGTACTGTGAATTTGAGGAGCTTTATTTCCATTTTCTTGAAAAAATATTGCTCTTGAGCTGAAAGAAATTACAAAAGAACATATGAAGGTCATAATAATCACAAAAGTAATTCTTGGTGTTCATAATATATGTGTAGAGAAGGGTTATTTTGTTGAATATAATAGTCTCTGACCTGAGATGGACACTTCCTTGAATAACCCATTTTAATGTGAATATATGTTGGATGAATAAATGCTTTGTACAGAAGATGCCCAAAATGAAGAGCTTCTGTGCAAGCAGTTACATATACAGTTCTTCCAAAAATTCAGCCTGGATCAATTTTCATGAAGGATTGTTAAACATCATGTTGTGTACATGCTGGATTTTTCTTTTTTGTTGCTTTGCCCAAAATTTCTGGAGGGGTAAGATTGCAAAACAATGATGGAAAAAGGGTGTTTCTCCCCCATCTAAGCATGGTAATGAAACATGGCTTTAAAGAGAACAGAAGAAGCTGTCCAGGACAGGTTTGCTATTTGAGTGGTCATGATAGAGACTACTGTTTTCTGGAAAATGATGAATGGAGTAAATCATAGTACTGGGACATGTAATTTATGAATGAGCCAAAGCCATACGCACTAACAGTTTGCAATTTTTTCGCTGCTTTGGGTGTATTTTGATTGTGTTTAGCAAACAGGTAGTGTTTCCTGCTAGATGGGGAGCTAGACTAGTGCAGAACTGGGATTATGACCAAGCTCTAGCACTGTCAAGTTATGTGCCCTAAACCACAACGGTTCCCTGCCTTATTTTCCCTATCGGTAAAAGAATGAGGTAATAATTCTCATCTTCGAGTGCTCTGTGACTTATTAATAAAAATAACTGTCTAAATTTTGGGTATATGTTATTGTTTGGTCACTTGGATTATTTTTTTTTTACCTGTTTAGAGCAGTTATTAATGAAATACTTTTGCATTAAAACAGACTGGGGAGATAACATGTTAAATAGCTCAGATATGGGCAGAATGGAGTCTGTCTTAAAAAGCCAGGATGAATGCTGTGCTGCATAGCCGTATTGGGTTTGCGTGGCAATGTTTTGGTAGCGGGGTGGCTACAGGGGTGGTTTCTGTAAGAAGCTGTGAGAAGCTTTCCCTGTGTCCGATAGACCCAGTGCCAGCCAGCTCCAAGATGGACCTGCCGCTGGCCAAGGCCGAGCCCATCAGCGACTGTGGTAGCACCTCTGCAATAACATACTTAAGAAGGGGAAAAAGTTGCTGCATGACTGCAACTGCAACCAAAGAGAGGAGTGAGAATATGTGAGAGAAACAACTCTGTGGACACCAATGTCAGTGAATAAGGAGGGGGAGGAGGTGCTCCAGGTGCTGGAGCAGAGATTCACCTGCAGCCTGTGGTAAAGACCATGGTGAGGCAGGCTGTCCTGGAGCCCATGGAAGTCCACAGCAGAGCAGATATCCACCTACAACCTGTGAAGGAACCCACACCAGTGCAGGTAGATGCCCAAAGGAGGCTGTGAGCCTGTGGGAAGCCTGTGCTGGAGCAGGCTCCTGGCAGGAGTTATGGACCTGTGGAGAGAGGAGCCCATGCTGGAGCAGGTTTGCTGGCAGAACTTGTGACCCCATGGGGCATCCACACTGGAGCAGTCTGTTCCTGAAAAACTGTACCCCGTGTAAGGGGCTCAGACTGGAGCAGTTCATGAACTGCAGCCCATAGGAAGGATGCATGTTGGAAAAGTTCATGGAGGACTGTCTCCTGTGGGAGGGACCCCAATCTGGAGCAGGTGAAGAGAGTGAGGAGGAAGATGCGTCAGACAACCTGTGATGAACTGACTGCAACTCCCATTCCCTGTCCCCCTGTGCTGCTCATGGGGAGGAGGCAGAGAAAACTAGGAGTGAAGTTGAGCCCGGGAAGAAGGGAGGGGTGGGGGAATGGTGTTTTAAGATTTAGTTTTTATTTCTCATTATCCTACTTCAATTTGATTGGTAATAAATTAAATTATTTTTCCCCAAGTCAAGTCTGTTTTGCCCGTGATGGTAATTGCTGAGCGATCTCTCCCTGTCATTATCTCGACCCATGAGCCTTTCTTTATATTTCTTCTCCCCTGTCCAGCTGAACAGGGGAGTGATAGAGCAGCTTTGGTGGGCACCTGGTGTCCAGACAGGGTCAGCCCACCACAGCAACTCTGCTCTCCATCAGCCATGCTGCTGGCAGCCCTCTTCTTTTGGGGTAGCAGCTGATACCGTTCATGGGACCATTCAGCAACACACAGAGTCCCACTGCTTTTGCTTTTGGTACAGCCGATCCTCAGCTTTGAAGCTGTTTCTGTGGGTAAAAATGCTATCCTAGTATTTGGCCTTCAGTGTAACATTGCCTATTAATAACCTGCAAACAACACAAGGATTATATGAGCTGATTTCTATTTACTTTTGTTTTTCAACCGACTACCCAATAATTTCCCATATTTTCCCTTTAAAACATGACCTAAATCATGAAACACTGTTTAGATATTCTGACAGCAATATTTAATATAGGTAAGTGAAGTCAAACAGAGAACAATTTTTTTTCCCCCTAGTCATTTTCTGCTCTAACCTTTCTAATTACAATAATCTTAAATGCCACATGAAGTTTCATTCACATTGCTTGGACATTAAATGAGCTATTAGGTAGCGTAGGATTAGAGCAACATCAAAGCCCTCATAGACTTTCAGCATTATGCAAAGCCTCTCATTTTCCTTTTGACTTAGAGCACCATGAAGATTATAGGCTGTATTCAATAATTATACCAGCACTGTTCTTTCCTGTCCATGGGTAAGGCTGTGTCAGCATTTCTGTTATAATCCCCTAGTTTCAAAGGACTTTCTTACTTATCCGTAAAAATTTGTCCTAGGATAGAATTTGGTATTAAACTCTCATCCTGGGATAAGGAAAAGGAAAACTATTTATACACTTGGTGGCTGCTCCCTGGTTTTAGAGATAGTGTGTGCATTTTAAAGCAGTTGGAGTCAGTGCCTAAAAATTCTCTACCAGTTTTACAATTCAAAACCAGCTTTATTTTCTACAGTGAATGCTGACAGCTTACTATTAGACTGCTTGGCGGATTTGTTCTTCCTCCTTCCCGAAGCACAGAAAGAGCGAAGGGTCACAAATACAAAGCACTCAAATCTCAGAGTAAAATTCACCAGTGACTTCTGACACCAGGGCTACTGCACTGAATCCTCTGGGACAGAAGAGTGGTGAGATTATAAAAAGGAATACGTGCAAGGAGTGAGGTGGGAATAAAATCAAGCCTCTGGGAAAGGTTCAGTGCTTTTAAAGCAGCTGCAACCAAGATCTTGAACACTGTGCTCACTAATAAGAAAATGGTTGCAGAGGAGGATGAAGAGCTGAGGGAGTTTTTTCTCTGTGAGGAATGCTCTGGGGGTGCTCGCGTTAGTAATATGTATCCTAAAAGTAGTATGAATTGTAGAAGTGTAGGATAGGTTGAGGGTATCATATTTACTCATGAGCAAAAATACTGTGTTGGTAAAAGAGTAAGTATAAGAGACAAAATTAGGGTATCCTGTGACAGCACTTTGTCTAACTCTCCAAATGGCTACCAGCAGCTACAGACAGCAGGTTGCCAGCAGAGAAGTGCCCTGCAAATGTAAGGATTCAACCTAAAGAGCTGTGAGCTAGGTACATCACAGCTTTCTTCTCTGGAGGCTCTCAGACAGAAAACATCTTTGGGTACTCTGGTTTGATTTTCCCTTCTTACTCCAGGCACTGTGCTGCCCTTGCTCTAGTTATAGAATCAGAAAATTACAGAATCGGAGAATTACAGAATGGTTTGGGTTGGATGGGACCTTCAAAGGTCATCTAGTCCAACCCCCTTGCCATGGGCAGGGACATCTCTCACTAGAGCAGGTTGCTCAAAGCCCCATCCAACCTGACCTTGAACAAATCCAATGATGGGACATCCACAACTTCTCTGGGCAACCTGTGCCACTGTCTCATCACCCTTGTAAAAAATTTCCTTCTCATCTCCAATCTAAATCTACCCTATTTCAGTTTAAAACTGTTACGCCTTGTCCTGTCACGACAGACCCTGGTAGACAGTCTCCCTCCATCTTTCTCATAAGTCCCCTTTATATATCGAAAAGCTGCAATAAGGTCTCTCTGGAGCCTTCTCTTCTCCATGCTGAACAACCCCAACTCTCTGCCTCTTTCCATAGTAGAGGTGTTTCAGCTCTCTGACCATGTCTTTCTTGTACCGGGGACCCCAGATCTGGGTGCAGGACTCCAGGTAGGGTCTCATGAGAGTGGAGTATAAAGGGAGAATCACCTCCCCCAGACTTCTGGCTACACTCCTTTTTATGGAACCCGGGATATGATTGGTTTCTGGGCTGCAAGCACACATTGCCAGCTCATGTCCGATTTTCCATCACCCAGCACCCCCAAGTCCTTCTCTGCAGGGCTGCTCTCAATCCATTCATCCCCCAGTACATCTTGATACTAGGAATTGCCCTGACCCACAGGGCCACTCTCAGAATGGGATTCTCATCCCGAGGGGGATAAATTCAGACTTGAAAATTCAGAGGCCATTACAAAAGCCATCTATATTTTGATATACTTTATAATGGACATGAGAATTCCTCATCAACCTTGAAATTACCAGTCTTGCTTGTAGGATGTAAGTCAGTTTGACCCAAACTGAATCCTCTTTATGCAAGAAGAGGGTGGCTGCAGCTTTTAGCAAGGGGAAACTTCTTACCTGAGTGTAGAAAGGCTCACACAACACCATGACTTATGGTCCAGATCTATCTCTAATGTAACTTCCACTGAGCAGTTGTTGCAGATCATATACGGTTAATGTGCATGTGGCTGAGCTAACACCAGCAGTGATGTCTTGGAGAGGCTCCATGTGTAACATGGAAAGGTGAGAGGATAAGTTCACAACAGTAAAACCTGTAATCAACTTTAGGCCTTCAGCTGAATCTCTCCAAAACTCCTTCAGTTTAAGACATTACTACTTCTTCATCTTCTTTATCTTTCCTCCCCAAAGATATCTATCCTGCTTGTCCAGACTCAATGATCTCCCAATTCTGTTAATGAATCTGTCATCCCAGTGGCATCTGACTCTTCATTTTCCTCAAACTTTTACAGCAAGAAGGCAGTTACGTGAGTAGTGATTCCCTTGACATATAGTGTATTTTGCCACAGCTATGGCATTTTTCATGGATTGGATCAGGATGTTTTCATTTTTCAGACCTGTTCATTAGAAG
Source organism: Rissa tridactyla (assembly GCF_028500815.1). NCBI lineage: Eukaryota > Metazoa > Chordata > Aves > Charadriiformes > Laridae > Rissa > Rissa tridactyla. Next base: position 41,410,861 of record NC_071497.1, on the reverse strand, counting down.
AAACTATGGATTTCAGTTCCAGCTGGACCACTAGCTACTGTGTACATGAATCACATTATCCCTGTGGAGCAATTGGACCTTGACTTTGTACCTGACCCAGGTACCATAGCTCTTCCCTGACCTCTGGCTTTGGTCCATCTTTCCACTCCACCTCCACTCTTTCCGTCCTGTTTACACAGTGAGCTCTGTGTGGCTGGGATTATCTCTTATGTTGCTTGTGTATCATGCTATGATAATCTTGGAGGTAGCCTGTAGGCTTTTCTAAAATGCAAAATAACTCATCTATACTTAATGCTACACTAAACACAGGATATGGTAGGTGAACTTGGTATTGTGTGGTGGGTTTATTTCAGTGCTGACAATTTGAAGCACCTCAGAATTGGCCAGTAGATCAATCTCCAGTGAATGTGGTCAGAAGCCCAAAGAGGTGCATTTGCACAGACATGAAGTGGTTGAGCACTAGGAAACATGATCTTTGGATGTAATGTTGAAGGCAGTCTGCTGGGCGATTCCACACTGGGCTGCAGGACAGGTTTCACAGCAGAAACTGCTGTGGCAAGGCTGGGGATATTCAGCCAGGCATAGCTGAACCGTCTCCCTGATTTGTCTCTAGCATCCTACTAGGAAGACCTCTTGCCTTTTGCCTGACTTGCATTAGTTGTTCAAATTCAAAACCTGGCTGCAGAAGCTGAGTTATGCTTGTTTGCTGCTTAGAGTGCTCCATAAGGAAGCTCCCTCTTTAGGGAAGGATATTGGTCAGGAAGGACTACTGGGCAAAGAACTGTACTTAGAGCTGCCTCAGTTTAGGCTAAACTGCTAAAAAGTCTGTTAAGTTACTGACAGAATCATTTTCACAGCTATCAGCCATTATCCGTACGCTAGAAGGATCATTAAGATCAAGAAGATCATAAGATAAAACGGACTATCTGTCACTCTCATGCTAACATACAACATACTTCCCATAAGTGGTACTTAAAAGGACTTGGGTCCAGATTGTTTAATGTTGGCTTCAGAGGATGAAAAGTGTGTCCCCATCTTTCTTATAAGCTCCATTTAAGTATTGAAAGGCTGCAATAAGGTGTCCCCAGAGCCTTCCTTTCTCCAGGCAGAACAACCCCAACTCTCTCAGCCTGCCTTCCTTAGGAGAGGTGCTCCAGCTCTCTGATAATTTTTGTGGCCCTCCTTTGAACCCACTCAAACAGGTCCATGTCATTCTTATGTTGGGAGCCCTAGAGCCGGACGCAGTACTCCAGGTGGGGTCTCACGAGAGCAGAGTAGAGGGATGGATCACCTCTCTGGATCTGCTGACCACGCTGCTTTTTATGTAGCCCAGGATACAGTTGGCTTTCTGGGCTGCAAGTGCACATTGTCTGCTCATGTCCAGCTTTTCATCTGCCAGTACTCCCAAATGCTTCTCTGCAGGGCTGCTCTCAATCCCTTCATACCCCAGCCTGAAATGATACTGAGGGTTGCCCTGACTCAGATGCAGGACCCAGCACTTGGCCTTGTTGAACCTCGTGAGGTTCTCATGGGACCACTTCTTGAGCTGTGTTTCTTCAAGGAGCTATTTTATTAACATAGGGGTTATTAAGTTTAACTTGTTTAACTGAACACTGCACTCCTCTGAAACACCATATTGGTGAAAAATTGTCTGAAGACAATTTAAGCATCCTCTGTAACCATAATGATTTTATAAAACCCAGCTGATTTTATCGGTTTTTAGCTGATGACTTTTCCAGTCCTGCAGTCATGTTTCTCTACTCCTTTTTATAACATTATGGCTCATTTCCGAGTCTCACAGAAATTGTCGTTTACCTTTTTTTTTGCCTCCTTTTAATTTCTCTTATGACCTTCAAGGTAAATTAAAGATTTATATTTTTGTGTTTTCAAATTGCTAGAACCATTTTCATCTTGGAGTCTGCTCCAGCTTCTGATTAAGATTGTTGCTTGACATTTAGATTTGAATTTTAATGTTATCATACTTCTTTATTTTTGCTGATTGACTCTAGATTATATTTATATGTATTCTTTTTAGGTGGTAATTTACAAAACCCCTAGGTAGATTACCCCTGCAAAAATAGTGTGTTTGTATCAAAACATATTGCTAGCACTTAGATAAATAAAGATTACATGGCCCGAAGTCCTGAATCTAATGCTGTGGAACCTGAGCCTGAAATAATTCATCTAGACACTAAAGGTGAAATTGCAAAACTCAGAAGAAAAGTGGCTTAATTCTGGAAATATGTTTTCAGAACTCTTTTGGCCTTGGGCTGGAATAGATGCAGTCTGTAAAAAATAAGTTCATTTTTATCATTTTAGAGAGATGATTTTGGAGTGTCCTAGCTTGATAGGGACATATTCCAAAGCATTCTTAAGTGACACAACCATATGAGATGTGCAATGAGGTACGTAGCTGGGAGGCACTTCCTGGCATGTCTTTTCCTGGGTCTCCATGGATTTTCCTCTTTCTGACTTACTTTATGAGAAGAGGAGAAGGTGGTTTTCAACTGAGATGCAAAGAAAAGCTTATTCCAGGAATACTTCTTTCATTTTTAAAATATGCCAACTCTGATTCCCTCTGCTTTGCACATTGTGCAGTAACACAAAGAATAAGGGCATGCAAAATATTTTCTTGTTTCCTTTAGCTCAGTTCAAGCTCTAATTTAAGCCAAAATGGTATAAAATAAATGCTGTTTCATGATGGAGTTCAGCTGAAGCTTCAGTAAGCAAAAGGCACAGACAGATGTTGAGAGAATTGAAGTGTGCGAACTGGCATTTTCAAAGAAATCTTATTTTTCCTAAACCCCAATATTAAGTTGTGTGTCTACCAGGTGCTTGTTTATTAAACCATAGCTATATTGTAATTATGCTGTTATCCTGCATATTCCCAGTTGAGGTCACTTTAAAAATTGCTTAAGAAAAACACTCAACATGAATTTAGCACCTTTTTTTTCAGCTAGCAGGCAGACTCTGGTCTCAAGTTTGGTGACATACCTGCTGATGTTGTGATTTCTGAGTACGTGTTCCAAGGTCATCTTTTTTCCACGTTTTCATAGATTTCTCAGGCTTCCCAAACACTATTTAAATGTTCATATTCCCATAATAGATTTGTCTTGACCTTATGACACCCAAAAGTGAATTTAAAAGGTGGTGGATAAAGAGAGAAAAAATAGCATTTCAAATTTTTGCTTTGCTTTAAAAAGAACAGATGTTCTAAATATTTTAAAACCCCATCCCTTTCCACTGTTCTCTTCTCACCCCACTGGCAATTAATTCTTCTTTACTCTGAAACAACATGAATCAGCAGAGAAACAGTGAAACTATCTTATAGAAAGGGACTAAAAGATTAAGCAATTGAGGGAAGAAATTTTTAGCATGCTCAAGAGAACCCATTCTGCAGTACAAGCATTTTGGTGGCAATAAAGCAGTGACCCTGAAAAGGAAACATTTTTATTACACCAGCCTATTGAAATGCTTTGATAGTATTGGAGGAAGTGCCACATTTCCTCATGAAGCATTAGGAAGGGAAGTAGAAACATTTTTGACTAATGGTGAATGTGGGAGAGGAAACTTGCCATATTTCTGAAGGTAATGGTTTTTAAGGGATACATACTGGGTCTTAGAGGAACAAAGTGTTAGAGGAAAAACTGTGCTCCTCACTCATAATGACAGACAGCTGTGAAAATGCATCAAGATGGTCTGTGAAACAGAGATATCAGACAAGCTCTAGATAAGCCAGCTTGGGTACCAGAAGCAGACGCAAAACTCCAAGTTGTTTTTGTCTTTGCTGACATAGTGTCTCGAGTTAGCTAATGTGGGTTTACTAATTAAGCAGCTCTTGGTGTACCACAGAGTCTATTTCTCAGGATACATATTAACAGATTCACAGACTTTTAATATGGCAGCCAGAATTTGTAATTCCCACCAAGTTTGGCTCCGTTAGTGGTCTGTGATGTGGTGGCATTGTCTGTGCATGTCCCCACTTCCTTAGTCTAAGTTGGGCTCTGCTGTGTTAAAAAAAAAAACACAAAAAACCCCACAAAACCCCCTCAACTATTCATTAAGCAATTTTGAAAGAAAATAGCTTAATTAGATTGCAATCAGCCTATATAGAAACCTAAAATGTTGAGGAAATAATTTTGATGAGCACGAGCTGTGTAACTAAACTCTTTTTCCAGGCATCTACAGCTGAGTGAACCATGATTTATTAGTTTTGAAGACTTCAGAGTACTTCAGTTTCCATTTATCAAATGAAGGGATGGATGCACAATCTTAAAAGCAGCAAGAGACATTTCACATATGAAACTTCTAACAATGACAGCTAATTAATGATACCTCATTTAAGCCAAAAAGTAAAACTTAATCTTTTGCATCACACCATCATGCTTCCCTACAAAACAAATTTCTTTTTCCCCCAAACATGTAATAAGTGTGGGATCTTCAGCTAGATGGATCTTCAGGTTGGGTCCTCAACATCTTTATCCGTTTTTCCAGCCTCTCCATCCATTCATTTCTGAGCCTAAGGACAGAAACATGGATCAGCTTGTCCCCATATTTTTACAGGGAACAGGTTTATACTCCTCATGTTTCCCACTGGTGCTTTTTCCCAGTTGGCGTGTAAACTCTCCAGCCCCTTTAGTGTGCTTTGCTGGATGGCACTTCAGGACTTGCTCTTAAATCCCGACGACGGCTCACTTGAGCTTTGTGGTTCATCTTTATCCCCATTGTGCCCTCTCTCAAGTGTCTCTGTGTGCAGAAGTGACTTGCCATCTCCACGGAAGATTGCCTGCTGCCACCTGCTGGGTAGCATCACCCAACATTTCTCCAGCCCCCCTTCTCCTCAGAAACGCGTTTAAAAATGTAGTGCATAGAGGCGTCTCAGCGCTATTTGGCTTGGAAACACTGTGTATGTTGAAACTTTTGCTAGACCCATAGCAGACAGCTTTAGGTGATAGGCATCACTTTGTTTTCTTTTTGGTAGTATCTAGGTACCACAGAAAGACTGGCTCAAATAGGAACAACAGGAATTTCACAGCTGAGGAGTTGAAATGTGGAAATTAGACTAGCTACAAATATATAAAACATGCTAGACATTAACTCCAGTGTTCCTTCATCCAGGGTTATTAATGCAAGGCCATCCTTGCTCTTATTTTTTTCAAGCATCATTCCAAAGAGAGGTATGAAGGAGATTTTGAAAAAATGCTTTCTCATTGAATGATCTCAAGCCAAAATAGCCATCTTGTGCCTTCAAGCACAGCATGTGCCTTCAAGTTATGAAGACTTAATGTGAAGTAAAACTGTACTGCTGCAGACTAATCTTTCTCATTGTGGCTGATTAGGGTAGGTATGACTGAATGAGGTAAATATGGCTATGGATGACGGTTGTCTTGGTCAGTTAGTACACTTGGTCCTTCTGCTTTATTACAGATTTACCTTATGAAAATTAAGCCATCTCAATTAATTCAGGCTATATTCTTGTGAAAACAAGGCCACAGAGAAAGAAGGTGGGCCAGGTACACATCTGTGCTGGCTCTGCTGTGAGCATAAGCCTTGATGTTCAAGACCAGCCTGCACTGCTAGATGTTGTCCTGATAACTTCAAAAAGTTCCACACTTTGGAGCCATTTACTGAACAAGAGTGAATTATTGTCTTATCCTGTGAAGCCATAGGTCAGACATGTTAGCATTAGCATCCCAATTTGGGAAGCTTTATTATTTTCTAACAATCTAAGAAAAATACAGCTTTCATTGCATGACTTAAACACATGTATCACTTTTCTTTAAAAAAGAATTACAATGCAAACTCAAATAACCTCTCTGGATGCAAACTACCCACTTTGTCAGAGCACTTCTTTGCTGGCGTTCTTTTTCAATTTGCAGATACCGAGTTTGTTGTTCAATAGTCTTTTCCCAGAAGTTCCTCAGGTCACTAGTTTCACATCCCCGCACTTCATGACGTACGTATTGGCTATTCATTTTCTCTAAAGGAGAAATTTGACACAACAATATGACAAGTTATTAGTTCCTCATCTGTTTCCATGACTAAAACACACTCTTGCTTTTTTGGATTTTCTCAGTGTTATGGTCACACAGTCTTTTTTCTGTAGGATCAGGATAACGGTGGGCATGACTCAATATTTAAGCTTTACATTCCCACCTCTGACACTTGAGGATATGCTGCCTGCAGTGATTTGAATTCTTACTTGTTGACCTCAAATATTTCTCACCTCCATCTGCCTCTGACCTTTAAGCTCACAATGCAGGACAGTTCTGTTGTATTATCTATCTTAGTGATTAAGATACCTTTTGGTATCTTAATGGAAAGGAATTACAAAAATTGCCAAATCTAGTGGGATTTTTCCTCACTTTTTTCATGTCTAAAAAATGATAAAGTGACCATTGTAGATTAAGATTGAAACGATGACGTAAGAGAGCTCTGGTGATTTGCTGTTAATCATTATAACACTTACCTTAGTTTTATTTGGGAATGGAGAAAATTTATATGTAAAAAATATGTACATAATTTCACAAGGTGTTGCTTGGAAAAGCCGCCTTGCTTACTAAGTATTCCTCATTCTTCCACAATTTTCAAAACAAAGTAATTGAATATATTTATATATCTCTGCCCATTCTATACTTCTCCCTTCATTTAATGTCATCTTAAAAATAAATTTTGGAGTGAATCTTACACTAGGAAAATAATATCTGTCTCTGGATGACTCTTCATGGGCTAACAGTCAAGCCCCTGTATCCCTTATTACAGCCAGAAAATCATACCATTACTTTTCAAAACTTCATTAAATATGGAAGAAGTATATCCATGCTGCCTTTCAAATTGCTGTGTGGTTTTGCATGAACATGCCATTATAATGTTTTCCAGAACATTTAATTTTTTTAACAAATACTTAGGGCTCTCTTCTGTGTTGTTTGAATTCATGTCAATTATTTGTAATTTATTTTAATCAGAGCCATAGAGAGCTAGTAAACAAGCCCCTCAAGGCTAGCTTGGACAAGCCTGAAGAAACTGCTGCCATTCCCCTGTCAGGCATCATAAGAAAAGCAAAATTTGGAACTGATAATCTTTACATAATTTCATTTGGAGATTTGGCTGTTTTGTGAAAAAACATGAGGCATATTATAAAGACTCTATGAGCAGATAACGAAAGCAGCCCTTTTGAAGAGGTCCCTTTCTTGCTGTGATTTCCCTGTGACTCCCAGGTGGTTCCCTGTAAAACCTCCATATATCAACTCATGGCCTTCGAATGATAGAAGCACAGTATTTGAGCCTGACTTTTGCAGAAGAAATTTACTGAGCATATTTTCAGGTTCTGAGCAAATTATAGCTGGATGTATAATCAGCCTGTAATGTAATTGCAAGTATCGCTGAACACCTCCAGCTGTGCTAGAGGTAACCAATTCCAGGTCACAAGTTCTATTAATGCAAGTATGTTTTCATAAAATACAGGTATTCTATAAATATCCACATAGATATCGATGGCAACACAAATTATCTCTTCCCAGGTAGCAGTTACTACCCTTTTAAACTTTTTGTGTGCCAGGAGTGACCTAGAAATGTATGAAAAACATAGGGTAATAACCATCAGGTTTAGACTGGTGGACTTTCCACTCCAGGAGTTAACCTCTAATAACAACAATATCTCTGAAGAGCAGCAAGCAAAATTCCCAGATATCCCTGAATCTCCAAAATAAAATGCCAAGAAATAATGTCTTCTGGTTTCTTTAATCAGAAGTGATCTCAAAGCATAACAACTTCATCTTTCTGAATGATTATGAATTCCTGTTTAATATATTGTGGATCTGTCTCTTCTATATATATGAAGGTGAATATCTTTCCTGAATAAGGCAAAATTGTGGAACTCATTGCCATGAGACATAACTGAGCCCAGGTGTATGCTTGCAGAATATACATATCCTTTATTGTTTTTAAACGCTCTGCCTCCTAGTTTGATTGCATATATCCTTGGTGCTGGCTTGAATGTATCTTATAGATATGTCTCTCCAACAGCCCCCCTCACAGCAAAAAATCTCACGGAAAAAGTTTTAAACCCAGTAAAAGATAAGTTCAGAATAAGTTTTCATTGTTATTCACCTTATATCTGGTGCTGGCAGTATTTAGAAGAATGTTAGAACCCTGTTGAGACTCCAGGGTGTATAGTACTACACATTACACGTTTGAGTGGGTTTTTTTTCAGGGGGGAGGGAGGGCAGGAATTAATGCTTTTCTCTGTCTCTATCTGTGAAATTTTCTTTGTGTGTGCTTGCTACGGCACACTAAGAACATTGTCCAAACTTGTCCTTCTTTCCTAATATTTTATTTTGTGTTAACATGGATACCTTGGTGTTGAATTTTCTTTTACTCAGCCCTTAATCTTCCTCTTTATTTTTTTCCCCCTGATAGTGGAGAATACTCAAATATGTATTAAAACGACAGAACTTAGAATTTCTGCATCATTATTTTACTGATCTTCCTACATCCTTGATAAGTACCAGTGTGTCAATGCACCAGTATTTGCTTCTCTGAACTGTAAAATCCTTTGTTTCAAAGGATACCTTTTGTTTCAAACCCTCTATTTGAGACCGTTCATGCAGTGATTGTAGGAACTGCACCATAACTCGGCTAAATAACCCACCTAGTTTCCTTTGCCTTTATGAATCATGCATAGGTGTTTGAATTCACCTCTGTCCTGCCATCCATTTCAAAACCGTTGCCATAAACAGTTGTTGTTGTGTGCAACAGGGTTGTTGTGTGCAATCAGGGATATCAAACAGCCTACCAGCGTTTCATTTGCCCTACGATAAAGTTTCCATGCTAAAATGTTCTCAGTGAGGGAAGGTCTTTATTTTCTTCTCCTAATTCAACCGTTTTTCAGAGGACAGTAACAGGACTTAAGCCTATATTGTGGCTTTGCACCAGCAGTTATGGCCTGGGTACAGTTTATTTTCATGTCTTGGAACCTCATTCAAAATAGTTAGCAAAAGGGATCTCATTTAATAGTGAAAGAGAAGAATGGAAAAGGCTTCATGGAAGGAGCTCCCAAAGCAGCCTAAACGAATAATCTCCACATATGATAAAACAGATGGGCAAAATACACTGTTAAAGCATACAGGCAGCTGTAATAGCACTTTTATAGATCTTGCAGTTAGGTCTGATTTTAACTGCCCTGCAACACCTAAATGAGGCTTTATTTGAGTGTCTAGTGATAATCCATCAAGAGAACAGTAAGGAGAGCCTCTTTCTGGTAATCATCTTTGACAGATCCCTGGTTGCAGGCTGCTGAACAAATGTAGGAGACAAACAAACGCTAGGAAGGCTTCATCATACACAAGATGAAGGTGATAGTTTATTTTTAGATTAAATATTTTTAGAGCAGGTTGATATTATTTAGATCCAATTTGCTAAAGGAGGTAGGGAAGCTGTAACACTTTATCTGGAACTCAAAAACTATGTTGGTAGAACAAAAGAGGAATGTAAAATCAATTCAATGTGAGACCATGACTTTTTTGTAAGTAGAAAAATCAATAGTTTGAGGTTGGAACTCTCTAGTTCTATGAGAAACCATTACCACCACAAGAAACATGCTGTTTCCTGGAAAGAATTGGAAGTCACAAGTTTCTTAGCTAGAAAATGGTATATAAAGAAAAGCATGGGTCTTTTTTTCCTGTAGTAGAACATAAATTGTTATTTTAAATGTTTTTTAAAATTTACACAGCATCTACATGAGTCAGGAAAGCTATTTTTTTCCCTTCGTGTGCTTCTTCTGTAGCACAATTGGTCACAGTTTTCACGGTGTTATGCATCTTCTTAGAAATAATAAAATATTTTATTCATCTGCCTTTACATGGACCTTGCTTGATGACTGTGCTTATTATATAAATGCATTGGATTAATAGACAATTGCATGGTGTATAGGAGAGTAGACTATCTATGCTAATGCTGATGTTTGACTTTAAAACAATAAGAAATCTGCTTTGATTTTAGAAAATGGGACTCGTAATTGCAGCCATAATTTCCCTCTTTTTCCTTGGGTCTTGGATTTATCTTCTGCCTCTGCAGCTGGCAGCAATTCACATCTCAAAGGGCTGACTGAGGTTTGCTTTGAGATGCTGCCTGGGGAAGCATACCATTTACAAATCTAACTTAGGTCTTTAGATCCTGGGTAAAATTCTTCAGGGGCAGAAGAAAGCAGTTTAGTTTAATCCCTTGTACCCTTCTCTTTGTGAGGCAGGTCACATAGCGCAGTCTGAACAGAACTGCCTGAGCCTTGGTGCTGTTCGTGGGTGACACGGGGAGAAGTTTCTCACAGCTCTTTCTGATTGCCTCTCTGGTGCCCAGTTACAGAGCTGCACCTCTCAGACCTGACCTGAAGCACGAGACTGGGGATGGGAGAAGGCTGGTACAGTCTTCTGGTGCACGCAGGTCCCTAACACTGTGCTGGTCTCTTTCAAAAATTCATTAGTGTATCTCATCAAAGATGCATGGCTTTGCGTGTGTACTGTACTGTTCTCTTTCTGTATGCACTTGGACATCACAGATTATCAATCTATGCTTTTCTTTTGTAAACAGTATTGTCTGGAGTTTGCAAAGAAATAAGGTAATGCTACACAAGTGGTTTATTCTTCCCGTAGTATTTCCTAGTTTGGCGGAATTTGAAGTACCTACTCTTTTGGGGATGTGTGCTCAGTTAGGAGGTTGTTCTCTGGGTATAAACTCCAATCAAATTAATTGGACTTTTCCATGCAATGAGAATTTTCTGTGTATGAAAATGACAACCATACCGACATGTGACTGAGCAATACTAGTAGGAGTTACCTGCATGCATGAGTTACAGGTATGCATCTTAGTATGCATCTAACATCCAAGTTAAGCAATTTTAACATTTAAGTTTAAATGTTTGCAGTCAGGCATTATGCAGCACTCTCTGTTCAACCATTCTCCTTGTTCCTAATTTCCACTGTTCATTATTACTTTTCCGCAAAATGGTGATGGCTCTCTGTCTGTTTTTCTGATCTGGAGAACAGCCATTCTTAAAATGCTTTGAATGTAACAAAATTTGGACCTTTTCTCATATGATACCTTTATGACAAAGACACCTATTAAGGCAAGGCTTATGGGCAGGTATGCATTTTTTGCATCTCATACTCCTATAGTGGCAGTATCAATGCCTTTGAACACCATGCACTGCAAGTATTTTCTTCTGTCCTCCTCATCTCTTGGACTCGTTATCTTCATCTGCTTTCACTCTTCTGTGGACACCAGACACCTGAACGACTGAATTATTGAACTGGAGGAAATGGATTTTTCTGCCTTGATTTTCTGTGCCAGAGGGCTCAGCAGTTCTCTGTCTGAGGGTTAAAATTCTTAAAACATTTTGAGCAAAACACTTGCAGAATCAACAGTTTCATTTCCCTCCAGATCATACATTCAATTGTTACTATCCTAGTTCTGCTCCCATGCCTTTCTCTTTCGTTAGCTCCTTGCTCTCTTCCACTCTGTGGTTCTCACTGACTACTGTCCTTCAGCCTACAGCCAAGGGCTTCCATGAGACGTCCCTTCACTTTTCCCTTCTCTGCCTTCTCTGTTGAGCCTCTCCTCCTGGCCTCTTCACCTCCCATTACAGCCTTCCAGCCTAACCCGGCTGACTCACACATCCTCTTTCAAACATCTTTCCAGCTGATTTCCCCAGCTCTGTTGTTCTCTCTGGAAAATCTCTCTCCCCTTCGTGCTGGAGCTGTGTTTCTCCCTGACTGCTCATGCTGATCTCACCAAACTTTTCCTGGAGCATCTTTTCAGGCCCTCTCTGCTTCCCAGCTTCTCCCATTCCCTGCACCTGGATTTCTGTGGTGGCTGCCTGTGTTCCCACACATCCTGCCACTGGCACACACAAACAGGACTGTGGTGGCAGTTGCACAGAGGTGCGCATCAAGCAAACAGGCATTCATAAACATCACACAATACAGAATGACCAAATGTCTTTCCTGAGCTTTTCATAGATTTGTCCAACTCATTTTGGATTTTAATTTTCAACATCTAAGGCATATTTAAAGCAGCTGTAGTTTGCTTGCATGATCAAATATTGTTTACGATCACTAGATTTTCCCCAGTGCCAGATACATTTGAAGCCTGATCCTATGAACTGCTCAATTCATAACATCAAGTATATAGCATAAATTAATATTTATTAGTCAAGGATCTTGAACATATTTTATTCTGTTGTTTGATTTTTGAGTATAGGAGGACTTGATGGTCTAGGATCAAAGAAGATAAATCCTGCCCAGGGCTCATGTTCTTTGTTAGATCATCCAGTTCTGACAAAATATGCACAAGAAACTGATCCTGATTCATGTGAAGGTGTCTACCATTAAATTAAAAAGCCTCTCAGCAGCAGATGGCTGTTAAAAAACCTCTGCGAGAGGAGTGTGTGTGTAACCTGGGCTACCGTTTAGCCCATCCGTTGAGAATGTACAGCCACATCTTCTGGTGTTTTATCCATGGTTGTGGCATGGAAATTGCCCGTAAATATTTTTTCTGTATCAATGCTACTCAGCTTCCTTAGAATGCTGCTAAACTGGGCACCCTTCCCTGGCATTTTCCTCACACTCTCATCTTTCCTAGAATATACTTTTGTGAGAATTAAAGTTAGAGAACAAAAGCATTTCTTGATGACATTACTATGAAAAGCTTGCCACAAACCCCAAATACTTACTTACCTTTGGAGTTGGACTCTTCCTGCAAATAAATCCTCTGTGTGACACAAACAAATGAGGAATATTACCACTGCAGCCCTGGCTTCTCCAGTGTCACAGGGCAGTAATGAAATGCATCCCTCGGTACTTTTTATTTGAAGTGGGGGTAACATAAATCCTTCATCATATCAAGGCTATTTTGAACAGAACCAGCAGTGAGATAAGATCATTTAATGAACTTTGCAGCCCCCTGCCTGAGACGACCATGAAACACAGGCCCCCTTGAGAGCATGCATCCCTCCCACACTGGCAGATGCCTCAGAGAGCATGACTTGGCAAGTGCCGAGAATTTTCTTTAAAATGCATGCTAGTATTATCCATTTTAATATTCCTCCTGTGAAGCTTGAAAAATTCCACGCTACTGTCTTAGCTGTAATGGAGGCTGAAATGGTGTGACAAATCACACTTGGGTTTGCATTACAGGGTGACTTACAGAAGTATACAGTACTTTGGAGTTGTTAATCTAAGGATGTTGCTTCATTATGACCTATCACACAATCTGTTCTCTTCAATGCAATCGACATAGGAATTGTCTGTTTGGTTAACATTAGCTGATGAAATGCATTACACCAGCACTAGTTTTACCATTTGGAGTTGTTATAACTCTATTACAGATGAGCACTTATACCATTACATTTCATTTTCTGAGGAAAATATTTTGTAGGTTTGGTTGATGACAGATGTATGCTCTGATCTCAGTTTTCATTAAATCCATCTATGTTGCTAATATACCATATGTGACTGCTGGAGTAAGCAATATTTATAACATTCCTGATTATTTTAACCTTCCTTTGTTGCAATTTTTCAGGCCCCAAGTAGCAAAAGCAGTAGCCATTAGATGGATCCTTTCTGTAGTTCATATATAATTATTTATTTTTTCTGCAGCCAGCTTTACAGCAGAAAACCGTGAGCAAACCCAGCAGCTGCAGCCTTTCTCTGTAAAGGAAAATTTCAACTCTTTCCAAGTACTGGTCAGTTTATTTAACTCCTTAAAAACACTAAGATACTAACCTTCTTCGATGGGTTGTCCCACCTCATATCATATGAAACCACAGAAATCAACTCTATACATATAATAATAACAAGGGTAATGTGATCTCAAAGCTTTTGATCCTAGACACATGCACGGCATTCAGAAAAACCCCATATCATAGGTAAAGTTGATTCCTTTGTTTTTGGAAAACCATATCAAACTTTGGCTGGCTTTGGAAATCACAAGCAAATACAATCTGCTCGATGAATTTTTAAAAAATATGGTATTATAAAGACATTTTGGTGCCCAGACTCGATACAGCAGTGGTGCTAACCACCATGGTGCTGCAGAGCAGCATAACTGCTTCCTTCCTGCTCGTTTGACTCAGAGCTTGAGTAACTTCCCCTCCTCCCTAAACATACCTACCTAAATTTACCATAAATCAGAGTTTTGTTTTTTAATGTTATAATGTAGGCAATACCTTCTCTAAACTTTTGCAAACATCTAATATCAGGAGGGGACTTCAGTGTCCAGGCTTCATCAGACCAGAACAAGTATTTCTGGTCTGATATGCTCTAGATCCATTGACATTTCTGCATTTGTGCAGATTAGATGCCCTTTGTAAAGCACAGCTGAAATGTGGTAGACGTTGCACACACTCTGATCACCTGCAGTAGATTAGATGCATAGATTAAATACACACTGACTGTATTTACAATGAACAATTTGCCTGTGCATTCATAGTAGCCTCTTATGCAAGATAAATGGATACCCAGCATCTAGAAATCCTGAACAGAACTAGTATCTGCTGGGCTACCCATATCTGAAGAAACAGTGATGTAACAGGTGACCGGAAAGACATAGTTTACCCTCAAAAGCAGGGCAGCTGTCAAGTAAGCTTTTATGTAGTGAAAATTATTTAGGCTGTTTGCGCACCTCAGCCTTTGTTTACTTCATAAACAAATCTCAGAGCTGCTTACCATAACCTGCTTGCATGACAGCACTCATCTCTAAATTGCAAAAGTTCTTGTAAACACCTGCTTAGTGTCGTTAGCAGAGACCTCAGAAGAATTTGTAAAATGACTGACAAAGTGCAAACCTTTGGAGGGTCTGAGGCGTTACTTACCTGCAGTGATCAAATTCTGCCTCAGTGTTCTGAGTATGTGCTGTTGCGTTTGTGTGGCAGAGTTGGAAACAAAAATAGCAATCAGCTCTTATTCTTACACAAGTAATCCTTGTACCTTTTGCCCGTATTTTGTCAGTCTGGCCCCTATAGTCTTTTAATGTTCTTAGACCCGAAGCTAAAGGAGAAGAGGTGAAAGGAGAAGACATACAAAATCTACAAGACCTTACTGGTTAAGTAAACATGCCATACCTTTTTTCTCTTTGATGCTAGAGAAAAATAAAATCCAGAGAGGTAAATTTTTAAAGCAGGTATTGTACCATGTTATTGGGGTGGCTTTCTTCTGTATTCACGATGCACCTGGTATTCAGATCCTTCTCATTCTTGATTGATGCAATGGCATTCAGGAAGGGGTGAGGATAGATTTCTCTCACTACTGGACATTTCCCTCACTGGTCCATGAGCAGCACAGGTCACAGCAATTTGAGCAGCCCTCTGCAAGCCTCATAAATTCCAGAATGAAGCAGGTGACTCGGATGGTAGGTAAGAGCCTGATCACTTTAGATGTCTATCTTCCCATGAAAATTGGTTATTAACTGGCTTTGATGCTTCTGTAAATATTTAAAGTTTGAGGTTTTTAAAATGTGCCTTTCAAAACTCTCATGGGTCTACAGCAGGTAGGAAGGTCCTGGATGGACTGTCCTGCAGCTGATGCCATGTATCTGTGTGGAAGGCCAGTGTTTCCCTGTTTCCCTGCTGTACATGCATTGATTTGAACCCTGCTACGTTATGTTGGCACCTCTGAAAGTGCATCTGGTTAAAACAAATCTGCTTAGAAGTTTCTAGCCCTGCCTGCTGGATGTGACATTGAGTGCTGGATTAAAGTCTATGGGAAAAATTGCTATGACTGAACAACTGAATGGGTCAATTAACTTCACTGAGGTTTTCAAAACCGTTTTTCCCTCTGTTGGGCTGAGCCCTAGATTGGGCAATGAGAAAGCAGCAGGGACTTGTTTAAATATCAGAAAAAAAATCAGGGTTAAGTAGGAACTGGAATTCCACTTTACACACAAGAATACCTTTTATCTGCACTAGATTTTTCCTCTGAGTGCATTCTGGGTGGTGCATCATCCATGCCTATGACACACAATTGTTTTCTTTCTAATATCTCTTATAGGACAATCTCAAGGTCAGTAGAGCAGCAGATTGAAGAGCTGACATGTTTTATTGCTGAATGAAACTTCTTATTGACACCACTTACATGATATCTGAAACATTTATAGAGGTCATTTTGTGCTTATTGCAATTGTGATATTGCTTTTGTGACGTAGGCCAGAAAAATTATATATGTAAGATCCACTAATACCTTTTGGTAATTCTCTTGTTACTTGCCTGACTGCAGCTTTTTTGTGATTCTATTTTTTCAGGAATGTAAAGTTTTCAAGCAAATTAAATTACATCAGGCTGAAATTTACCCACTGGAGCTGCTAGATACACAGATGCTTTCCCATGGATGTGTAATTAGCCTGGCTCCTTGCTCTGCAGGGGGAAGCTGTGCTACAAAGGAAGGAAAAGGCTGCTGGCGTCACCTGCTCTCTCTCAGCATTTCCATGTATTTGAAACTACCTTAAATTCCACATCAAATGAACTTCTACAGGGACCTGTCCAGAAAGGCTTCTACGATGATGTGTTAAATTTGCCTGCAAATTTGGCCTTCATGTTTTTCCATCTTACTATGGATGGATGGAGTTAGGAACTCAATTGCTCTAGGCACCCTGAGGAATCAATTAATCACAGCAGGAAAGAGGTTTCTGATCCTCTGTTAAAATCAGCCAATGCAGAAGATGCTTCAGTGTACATGCTGTTTGAGCTGGGTTTGGGGCTGTTCTACCCCCATATAAACCATGGAAAGAACAGTATTTCAGTGGTTTAATGCAGTCTTCTGTGACTTTTTATAGCATCATTTGTCCTATATAGACAAATTTTAGGTGCTTCAGTTAGATAAAGTTAAATGGGATGAACTGGAGCTGTTGAAGACTTCAAACTTGCTGCTGGGAAATTAATGAAGATTCCACAGAGACTTTGCTATTGGTGTTAATTTCCATGGGACAATGTCAGATATTTTGGTGGTAGGGAAGTAGAGAGTTAAGGCAGCATATGAATTGCATGGCTTTTTCTGTTCTTTTAGTATTTACCGGAACTTAAGTGTCCCACCCTTCTGTACCTGTGACAGAGACAAATACTACTTCACTGTTTTCTTTATGGAGGTTCAAGTCTTCCCCAAGATAATCTTTGGATGAGTTGGAACAATTTTATTTGGGAAGAAGGGTGATTAAGGTCCCTATACATCCTTATTTGCTTTTAAAAATAAAATTCATGGTCATGAATAAATCTGTGGTTGGAGTCCCTGTGTAAATAGCTCAGGGGTGGTGTAGCTGTATTCCTGCTGTACCCTAGCTGAACCCCAGTTCTAACTCAATTAAAACTCAATTTAGCATCGAAGATAGGTGTACTTAGATGTACTCACTTTCCTTCTACCAGTATATCAGAGGGAAGGGATGTGGCTATATTATATCTCAGGGCACCTCTGTGCTGCCCTTCAGTGCTTTACTACGACCAATTAACTGAACTGAGAAGCAGACTGTGTTTCTTGGCTCCTGTTAAGACTGTATCAGTTAGCATTAAAAAGGCAGCCCAGACTTTATTCTGGCTGGCCTGAGACTTAGGAGAACATGAATGTGAGATCTGAGGGCCCATTCTGCCTCTTATGTGTGCTTCCTGTAAGGAAATCTGATTTTAACTCTTACACTCAATTCAGTAACGAAAAGTAATGTCGGATGTGAAAGGTTGTCACCAACATGTTTCTTGTAAACACTGAGACCCAATCTGACCATCAGCTCTTAGAAGCTGCCATTATAAAAGTCTCTGACAAAAACAGTCCTCAGTGACCAAAGATTGCTAGCAAGATTACAAAGGTACCAGGTATGTGTTAAGTAAAATTTAAGTCATGGTAGATTAAGATCACCTATTTACAAGACAGCAGGGAGTGGCCCAGGCCATTGCATAGTAGCAGACATCAGCATCCTGAGCACTGCAAAAGCTCTGCTTGTTAAGTTGCAAGACCTGCTATGTGAATAGTTTGGAGACACAGATCTATCAACTGTGAAACGGCCAAACTTGAAGGACAGATGAAAGCAAATAGAAGTATTTTTCTGTTCCTTTTCCTTTGCACTAGTGCATATAGCAAATGCAAATTAGTATAGATAACAAATAATTTTAAGGGTGGGTACTATGGCCAATAAGACCACTTAGACCACTTCCTAAGTATGAATTTAAATGCCTAATATTATGTGACAAGAGTTGACACTTCTGTCCGTAGTTGTTGAAAGAGGACACATTTGAAGATTGACTTCACATAGAATAAAAAAAGGAAATTATATGTTGGATTGGCTAAGAACATTTTTGTGAACAGGAACAGAATAAATTCTTTCCTTGCCTGTTTGTGTACACACGGATTGCTGACGAAATTTTGAAATGTTTAATGTGTCAAGCACGTCAATCAAATTCGTGTAAGGAGCCATTATATCCCTAGCAAGTACCAAAAGAACATCCACAAAATGTATTACCCAATGTCTTTAACTTGAAGGCAAATGTTCTTCAGTATGTTTGACCAATGCTAAAGTAGCTCTGGAGATGAATTATCCAGAATATAATCTTAGCTGACCAGGCACTTAAAATCTCTCTTTGCAGGAAATTGTATATAAGATTGAATAGAGTCAGAAGTTTCTTCACAACCATGTGGGGGGTTATCTCAAAGCACATCTGTGCACTTGTTTGAGCTTTGCTCCCTGGACTATCGTCTTGTTTCCCTTTCTGTTCATCATATTTCTGCTCAGATATGGCAGAAGGCCACCAGGAGGTGGGCCAAGAATACCTTTGACAGAAGAGACCAGTCTGCCATTTATTACTCTAGATACAAATATGGATGGATCCCACCCCTGATGAACACAAGTGGCAAACTGATAACAATGGATGAAAAGAAGGCTGAAGTACCCAACAAATAGTTTGCCTCAGTCTTCACTGGCAACCTCTCTTACCACACCTCTTGAATGGATGGACTGCAAGGCAGTGACTGGGGGAGCAAAGTCCCTCCCACCATAAGAGAAGATCAGGACCATGTAAGGAATCTGAAGATACAGAATTCTATGGGACCTGACAAGATACATCCCAGAGTCCTGAGGGAACTGGCTGATATAGTTCGCAAGCCACTCTCCATGGTATTTCAAAAGTCATGGCAGTCAGGTGAAGTCCCTGGTGACTGGAAAAAGGGAAACATTGCACCCATTTTTAAAAAGGGTAGAAAGGAAGATCCTGGGAAATACTGACCTGTCAGCCCGCCTCTGTGCCTGGGAAGATCATGTGGAGGACAGGGAGGTGTTTCGAGACAGGCAGCATGGCTTCACCAGGGGCAAGTCCTTCCTAACCAACCATGTGGCCCTCTATGATAGAGTGACTACATCAGTGGACAAGGGAAGAGCTACAGAAGTTGTCTATCTTGACTTCTGTAAGGCCTTTGACACAGTCCTGTCACAACATCCTTCTCTCTAAATTGGACAGATATCGATTTTATGGATGGACTGTTTGGTAGATAAGGAATTGGCTGGATGGTTGCATCCAGAGAGTAGTGGGCAAGGGCTTAATGTGTGGAGATCAGTAACAAGCAGTGTCACTCAGGGGACCATAATGGAACTGGTAATGTTTAATATCTTCATCAATAACAGAGACAGCAGGACTGAGTGCACCCTCAGCAATTTTGCAGATGACATCAAGCTGAGTGGTGCAGTTGACATGCCTGAGGAATGGGATGCCATCCAGAGGGACCTGGACAAGCTTGAGAAGCGGGCTCACGTGAACCTCATGAGGTTCAACAAGGGTAAGTGCAAGGTGCTGCACCTGGGCCAGGGCAACCTCTGGTATCAATACAGGCTGTCAGATAAAGGGATTGAGCGCAGCCCTTGTAGAGAAGACGTGGGGGTACTGGTGGATGAAAAACTGGATATGAGCCAGCAATGTGTGCTTGCAGCCCAGAAAGTGAACTGTATCCTGGGCTGCATCAAAAGAAGTGTGGCCAGCAGGTCAAGGGAGGTGATGCTTCCCCTCTACTCCACTCTGATGAGACCCCACCTGGACTACTGCATCCAGTTCTGCAGTCCTCAGCAGAGGAAGGACATGGACCTGTTGGAACAGGTCCAGAGGAGGGCCACAAAAATTATCAGAGAGCTGGAGCACCTCTCTTACGAGGAAAGGCTGAGAGAATTGGGGTTGTTCTGCCTGGAGAAAGGAAGGCTCTAGGGAGACCTTATTGCAGCCTTTCAATACTTAAATGGAGCTTGTAAGAAAGATGGGGACACACTTTTCAGTAGGGCCTGTTGCAATAGAACAAGGGGTAATGGTTTTAAACTAAAAGAGCATCGATTTAGACTACATATAAGAAGAATTTTTTTATGATGAGGGTGGTGAACACTGGCACAGGTTGCACAGAGAGTTGGATGAGGACCTGGTTGCCCCGTCCCAGGAAATATTCAAGGTCAGGTTGGACTGGGCTCTGAGCAACCTGGTCTAGCTGAAGATGTCCCTGCGCACTGCAGGGGGTTTGGACTAGATGACCTTTACAGGTTCCTTCCAACAGAAAATGTTATATGATTCCACCTGACAATGGAAGATAAAGACAACCACCTTCTAGGTTTGCAGAAGAATTAATAACTTCATTAAATGAGACAAAAAAATTGGAAACTTCCAAGCAGAGAAAGATTATTATGTCTGAAACAAGATATATAAGCAGCAGTAGGCAACGTACGTTTTGCTTTCCACCTGTGTTTAGAAATGTTTTTTCTTGAAGAGAAGATTATTCTTGTCAGTGTTCATGTCATTGTCACTTCTGATCAGGACAACACAGTAGCCACTGGGCTTCACCACTCAGAAAAGAAGTGGTTTCCTGCTCTGGTCTTTTTTTCCCCTCCTCTCTCCAATCCTTTTTATAGACTAACTGCTCAAGGTTTCTGGCCCTCATGTTGTATGTATACATACAAATCTACTGTATCAGTCTCTCTGGGAAGCTACCTATTGCAATGTGACAAGAGAATCTGGCCCTAACGGACTGTATTTTGTATCAGTTTCCTGTTGACTTTGAATACAATTAATGGTATACATTTTGACTTTCAAGAAGATCTCGGGGATGAATGAGTCTCTGACTTTATTGTCAGGGATGTGCCTCACGGATAAGATCATTGGGTGACTGTGGAAGTTCCTGGTGGAATTGCATTAATTTGAGTGTTTCGGGCTAGTAGGGTGCAGACCTGAAAGTATGAAAGTCTCTGAGAAGCCCATAATCGGGTTGTCCTCCAGTTATCTTGGCCTGAGCATCTGCTCTTTTTTCAAACTGTGACAAGTCATGTAGATATTCTTGGGGCCTTGAGATCAGCAGCCAGAACACACTTTGATGAGTCACGAGTGCTTAGCACCTCTGAAAATGAAAAGCCACATGGACAAAGGAGACTGTTTATGCAGAGAGTGCAAAATCTCCCTCTTACGTGCCAGTGTTAAGGTAACTATGTAAAGCAATGGCCCTATAAAAGAAATAGGCCTGAAATATAACCTCCTTCAATATAATGTAAGCCCCATGAAATCAGTACCAATGGCTCCTCTGATCCTGGCAAGAAGGCTGGCAGCACTGAGAATGCAGCTTGAATCCCTTGTAACTCCCCCATTTGACTTCATATTCACGGTCTTGTGTAGGCAGTTGAGAGACATATGTGATCCTCACCACAAAAATAGAACTTGTTGATGTTCATCCTTTGCAGGTGTCTTGGAGTGATTCTGACACTATTTCTAAATTGACTTTTTGAAGACTTTGAGGGAGTTGACCATTTATTTTCAAGGACATTGAGCCTTTTCGGGGAATTTGGACGTACCTTCCCCTCACTGTTGAGCTCCTACTGTGTTCCTGGAAAGTGACTGCTCTTATATGATCATTTCTTTCTTTTCTGTCATGGTTTCCCCATCAGCTGATGATGAAGTTATCTGCTAACAGCTTGGTAAGTCTGGGTCCTTGAGCTGTTCCTCTAACTAGCTGCACTAGGTGACTGCATGGACCAAGGCAAAACACATAAGGTTATGTGAAATGTGCAAATCTAACACTCATGTTAATGACTGCTTCTTCAATTCAAACGTGCCCTATAACCTATGACTTAACATTTGTCCCCATGACATATTCCTGTGTGTTTTGTACGTATCTCAGCATTCTTGAACCTCACTAACCAACAGGAAGGGATGCTCCAGGAGTTACTTCACATGTACTGTGGGAATACTGGCCTCTCCTTTCCAGACTGTGCTATTTATACCAATACATGGAAGACTCTTGTCAGAAGAAAAACATACCTGTGGTTTTTTCCTGCCTTTTGTTTAATGGCAGCACAGGTGTGGTGTTAGTCTAGCTGTACCTGTAAGGATTTTGTATGAATCTGGAAAATGGGTATCCAGCATAGACTTTTCCTCAAGTCATTAAAAGAAGGCAGTTCACTGCCCAGAGCACCATATGATTTTTCATTGTCTTAATGTTTCTGTGATTTGGGGTGCACTGGCATAACTAAAGTACCAGCCTCTTTTTACACTTAATTCCTGAGATCGTTATCACAGGCAGAGCTGTTTACCTGTAGCTTTTTCTAAGGTTAGAGAAACCTTTTGCCTAGCAGCAACTCCCATCAGTATTCAGGAGCAGAATGCTACAGTAAAGGTGGCCAGGCAGTATATACCACAGTACCTGTTTCAATATATTTTGAATTATTAAAGAAATATTTTTATTGTAGCGAAGATAATCATATATGCAAACTATCAAGGTCAGTGCATGAGAATGTTAAGTAAAAGCAATAAATGCAGCAGATAACTAATTTATCTCTTGTGAATGTTATTTCATGCACTGACACATTTTCCTCTTTAGCATCAATTTATAAGGCTGACTTCTGTTAAGTGCTTTAATTAACTTACCATCATGTACTTACTTATGGTGTCCTCAAATGATATTATCAAAATACAATAGTGTATTTTCTACCACCACTCTATAAAACGTTCCAAGATGTGAATACTTATATGAAAGTGTTTTTTGAAAACAAATATTTTCAAGCCTATTTTATATGTGTGTCTTGCCACACTGTCAAACTTTAATTGTCAGCAGCCAAGCAAAACATATACTCTTGAAAATTAACAAGTCCCTGTTACTTCTTTTCATCTGGCTATCTGATAAAACTCCTTTAAAATTAGTATTCAGCACCT
Source organism: Rissa tridactyla (assembly GCF_028500815.1). Lineage (NCBI taxonomy): Eukaryota > Metazoa > Chordata > Aves > Charadriiformes > Laridae > Rissa > Rissa tridactyla. The sequence goes on along the minus strand of NC_071497.1, from coordinate 41,387,673 downwards.
CAGAATCCATGCACACAGGGCTGGTATAATTTGTCTTTCTGACACGCTTAACCCAGCAAGTGGATTCCTTGGTCTCTTTGATAGAACAGTAAGATTAAAGGTAATTATTTCACTTCCTGTAAGTCTTCACACAGTGATACAAGAATCACTCCTTATCCCTCAGTAGGTCAGATCACGCTTGTCCACTCGCTGCAAGCTTGATTTAACACAAGTGGAATGGTGGAATGAAAACCACTTGAAAAAATAATGTGTTACTGCCCATAACTTTACTTTTTTTATAACTTTTATATAATTGTATGCTCCTTTTACCAGCCTAAGATTTTCTTTGTCTTAATTGCCTAGGAAAAACAGTCTCTCATTCATTCCACAGTAAATGTAAGAACAGTCTTTGCGACCTGCTGACAGTATGCTCAGTATGCAGGGAAATATATGGTTTGTAGCTGAAGTAGCAGATAATAGCAGCTTCATCTTTTAAAAATTACATTTGAAAAACTGATACCTCGCATTCAAATACTTGCTCTGGTTGGCTTTGGGTATGTTAGGTTTTATCAGCAGTGTGAGGGCTCAGGAAGTCATTCGTTAGTGCTATATTCAGTCTCACGCTTGTAGCTGACTGCAAAGTTAAGAATCAGTGTTATTAACTTCTAATGATGCCATCTCCTGGTAAGCGGTGCCTGTGCTGGTGTTGTGATCTAGAAGCAGTACAGAGAAGATGGAAAATAAACAGCAAAACCAAGACGGCTGTTAAAAATGTGACTTAAGTAGGAGTGTGTGAGTACTAAGGGTTTTGCCTTGGAGTATGGAGCTAGACTCTGTGGTGACAGACGTTTTTTTAACTGTCAGAAAATAATTCATCTGTTTTTGTCAGTTGCTGAGGGCAGTTCATTCTTCCTATGTACCTGTACAGTGCCTAGCACAGCAAATCTCAATCTCGGTCAGGGCTTGTAGGCACTCTACTAATATAGCCATATTTTAACACAACGATGTTGCTTGCAATTCATGTTCATGGCTTTTAATGTTATTATTGTGTGCAATGAATCAGTGCACAGATTGCTAATAATATGTCGTCTTCTTTGCTCCATTTCTTTGGGTTTTCTTTCTTCACTTGTAGCACTTTCAGTGATTGCGGTGTCAAAGCCTGCTCCAGAATTGCCTTAATTCACTGGGTGCATAAATGCATGCAACACTGCCGGTTCATTGGACTCATAGACTTTTAATAAGCAGCCTCTCTGCAAATACTGGATGAATCTAAACTTTTAACACTGGTAATGAATGGCATATTTCCCTCCTGGTGAAATGTACACTGGCTGTACTGGGGCACATGTGTGTATAACAGTGAAAATGGCTCTGTCAGTTCAACAAGGTAATGGGACTGAGTGTCTTCCCATGTGATCCTGTTGGGGGTCAAGTTACTGGTTATTCTTGCCTTCATAATGGACTGAGCTTGCTACGCTTTTCATTGTAGTGTATATTTATGCATGTATGGTTTTCTTCCTGGAATTTCTACATTATGACAAAGTGGCATGTAACATTCCATTAATGGGGTCTCTACTACCAAATACTTAATTATATTTTTCTCTTGTTCCCATGGCATGCTGTACTGCTTATACACTGTAATGGGAATTCATGAGCAGATTTTCTGCCCATTGACATTTAGTTTTCTCCATTGTCTCTGCATTCCAGGTTGCTTTCTTCTTTTGAAATCAGGACCTACAACCTTTCTAACTAACCAAGCTATTAGCATTAAAGCAGTGATTATGTAACCAGTTTTGGCTTGTCTAACTGTGGGCTCCCCTTCACCCTTGTTGCATGTCTCTGGCACATCCTTTCATCAGTAAAGATGGTCCAGCTGGAAACTAGGCCAATAAAATCAGAAAATAAAATTTTGCATGGGTGAGTGGACCTGTCTGACAGCATGTCTGTCCCTGATAGCAGTACAAAGGGGACAGTAGACACATGTCTTTGTGGTTTTGTTATCACCTCAAACTACTTGAGAAAGTTGCAGCATTGGGCATATACTTTGCACCTGGAATTTGCATTTACTACTTGGTTTTATCTGCATAGATGATTCCGTCTTGGAGCTGATGGTCTGGGGGTTGGCCTTCATACACTTTAGCACTGATGTCTTACTGTTGAACTTTTGCAGTTGTTTTTGGTTAGCGTCACTCATGACAGGCATATCACTAAGAGGATGTGCTCAGATAAAAGGAGAACACAGTATAGGAATGTACCAAATTGGCTCTTGTTGCATGTTATTGCAGTAGTGGAGGTCTTGTACTGCACAGCATTTCTGTACAATCTTCTGCACAAGTCTTTTTTTCCACTGAGTTGCTACTCACATCTCCACATGCACAAAGAACAGTGGAAGGGAGAGACATGGACGAGTGAGCACATTCCTGTATTTCTTGTTTCCTCTGAAGGCTGATGTTAAAAGCAGCAGAAAATTTCTAGCTGTGCCACCAATAGGCATTATAAATGTTACTGACTAAATTTAGCAAAGCAATGCCAGCATAGCAGACAAGAAAACAGAGCTCAGTTCATTTTCAGCATCACGTGGCTTTCATAATCTACCCTCAAAGCTAAAGGCAGCATTTACTGACACTTTGTTTTCCAGCTGGGATTCCCTCCTCCTACAAGAAGCAGCTTCGTTACTGGTACTGCATTATACAGGTTTAAGGTGAGGGAACATAATGTTGTGACTGAAAAAATAGGCTGACGTGTAAAGCATGGGACTTGCCAAGTCTGTTAATCTTCCTTCTTTTTAAAAAGGTTCTGGTCCAAGAAACAGTCTTCAGAAGAGTGCATGTTCAAAGTCAGCTGGGAACAAAGAACAGGTAGGGACACCTATTCTTTTTGATCCTGTCTCTCTGCTTGTTCTGTTTAAAGCTGCTTTTGCAAAGATTGTAATTCCAGCATTGTACCACTTCTTCATCGTTAATTAAATTTTTCACGGTATCCCTTTCCACACTTTTTGGAAAGATGTAATCCTGGCAATATGGAAACAAGAAGTAGAACTTTCCCCACAAAACTTTCTAGAATTTGGCTAGACAGTTTCTGTCAGTACGGGAGACAGAATTGTCATTTCATTGGTCTATATATGAGATTCCCTCTTAATTAAAACCTTTTGAAATGCTTTATGAGTAGGACAAATCACATAAAGCTTTCTGTTTGGTGGGCAGATACAAGCATCATATTGAAGAGAAAGGGCAAAAACCAAGCTGCTGGTAAGACATACAGGGTATTATGTGGCATGCCTATAAAGGAGGTTAATGTTCAGCACTGTTGAGCTGTCTGATGACAGAAATCTCTGTGTGGATGGGTTGAAAATGTCTCCTATATTCCTGCCAGACCCAGTCTTGTGACCTAGGGCCTCATAGGTTGTATGTCTATTTCTGCTCGCAAGTGTCTGTGCCTAGTGAAAGGTGACCAGGTGTGCCCCAGACAACACGTGAAGCTCAGAGAAGTATCTCAGCTGGCAGAAAAAGAGATCTTCTGAGTCCATAGGGCCAGCTGCCAGGAGACTCAGACATGAAAACGTGCCTATAATTCCAATGCCTTTCTGGCTGTTAGCTTTTCAGCCTTTACCAGTGCTTCTGTCCTGGTGGTACATTCCCAACATTTCATCCAGACACTGTCATACAAATAATATCTGAACTGAAGCCTCACAGGCTGGTTTATAAATTGTGTTTTTGTAAAGATGTAGTTGGTCTGCAGCAGATGAAGACAGCTGCTAATGAAAGCTATTGCTGTACCACCATGTACCTGAAGACAAGTGCTAGACTCAACATGAATAAAGCATCTGGTTTTATTCCAGTGGCATATGGCAGCTTCATGCCCTGAACAAGAAGTCACCCTCACAGCAGCATCAGCCAAAGGCAAGGTCAATCAGCCAAATGTGGAGGGAATTACATGTTTTAATGTCTGCTCTGACAAAGAACGTGCTTTGCAATCACAAGGAGTAGTCATGATGCTTGGGTAATTTTGCAGACTGCAAGAATACAGCTGCTCAGTTGTTGTTAAGTCTCCCATGCTCATACATGACCGTGCTGTAAAAAGGTGAGACAGGCGGTGAATTACAGGCGATAATTGCAGGGTGATTAGGTAGGCCTCCACAAGACATACACCTATAACTTGCAATTCGCAGGGCTGTTTAGTACATGAGCCAGCCTGCTGTACTATATCACTCTTCCAATAAATGGAAACCAAAATATAAAGTTGCTATACACTTGCTCAGGCACATGAAACTGGTGGGTGTAATGATCCAGACACACAGCCTGCTGACACACTGCTGGAGTCAATGAAAGACCAATAATGAAATGTGTGGGAATAGACCTTAGCAATCTTAAATATGCCAATTAAAAAACTCAACTCTGGGTAAACAAGCGTGGGGAATTAATTCTGATTCTGCTTTGGCTGGCTGGAAAAAAGTCTTTTTCACAGTTACAGGTGAGGAAAGCTATTGGCACCAATGGGCACCATTACACTTCTCAGGGACAACAGAAATTCATCTCTCGTTGCTAGGAAAAAAGTCACCTTGAGACACAGCCATCAGATACTCAAAGAGCAGTATGAGTGACACTTTCTCAGCATCTGGTGCCTGCACGTTAGTTTTTCATGTTTGTATGAGGAACTCTTGGCGCACTGAATGGCCTTTATACAAAACAAATCACTTTAAATGGGCAGAACATTAATGGCAGCATCCCCCTGCAGACCTGTTCCAGGCTGCAGAGCTCCAGCTCTGGGGGCTCATGGCCACAGAGGAGGCAGCTCCCGCCACCACGCTGCTCCCCTGATCTGGGGTCCTTATCAGTGGCATGCCCTAAGGAGTGGTGGAGGCTGGAGTGGTTGCAGGGGTGAAGCCGCGGAGGCCAGTCATCGGTCACACCATTTGTTTCAGTTTTGGGGTTAACTGTGAGGAGTGAAAGGTCTAATGGCTTTGGGGCCTGTGAAGGATTTGATAAATATTTCTCTTTGAGGGTCTTCCCCCTGCCCAAACATGGCTGCATATAGAGAGGGCGCATGCATGAACTTGTGGCGACAGATGTCTGTTTTGCTGGGATGTGCCATGTTTGACAGAGTGGCCCATAAATAGTTAGCATAAGGCTGCAGAGCAAGCATCATTGTTAGCTATAAACAAACCTTACCAATGTGCCTGTAATTGCAGTGTTAGAAAGTTGGCCAGGCCTCCATGGTAGCAGGAGAAGAAAATAATGCTTTATCTGTTCTTGCAAACAGCTGGAGACAGATAAAAGCGGAGACAATTTTAACCTAAGCAAAGATTGTGACTGTGTGCTTTCCTTTGTTCCTTAGTGCTTTCTGTTTTCTTCCTTCTTAGTTATATTTTTACTTGAGAATGAGACTACACATGGGACAGTTTCTGAATGCATTTTCTTTTTTTTTTTTCCCTCTTCTTTTTTTCTTTAATTTAAGGAACTTTCTCCTCAAACTCCACTCCTGTAGCTGCCTCTGCTTCATAGGTATGCAAGGACAACAGATTCTGTGCTCCATTCTGCCTACTCACGGCAACTTCCAGAGCCCTGACACAAAGACCAGACAAACATCTCACACAACTAATCGTCACACAGGATATGTTTTGCCACAGCGTGGTAGACGTAAAACAGTCCTGAAACAACCATTTTCAGATTTTCCAGTAACACAGAATGCAATGGCATAAGATAAGAGAGAGAAAAAGAACTGTTATCTTAAAAACAAATCTATCACTTCTTCCAGGTACACGGGGGAAAAATTTCAAATCCTAGCATTCAGAGTGAGTAGTGATTTACACTGACATTAATGAGAGTCACTTACCAAGCTATGTTCCCCATGCAATGCTTTGGAACTGTAGATACTGTACCTTGCTCCTTCTAATTAGGTGCCTTTGACTAATGTTTTGGTATAGCAGGAAAATGTTGCTTTGCTAGACTTTTCAATTGCTGTAATTCAAACCGACCCAATAATGTATAGCTCTATCAGGGTGACTCGTGCAGGCAGATAGGCTGATCTGCGTAAGGAGTTATTCCAGATCAGCTTTTCCTGATTACATCTGCTGTGGATGTTGTTGCAATCTGTTGTAAAACCTGTATTAGACCACTCTTTCCTTTTGCTAATTGCAGTCTTTTATGGCTCTTTCTTTTCTGTTGGGATAAAAAATAAGTATTACTTCAGGTATAGTTTTACTGTACTTTCCACATGTATTGCTGCTTTCCTTCAAAAAGTAAAGCCTATCGGAAACACATTACAAGCTGTTTTGCCTACAGAATTCTCAAGTATGCTTTACAGCAAGATGTTTTCACATCATTCCTGTAACTTCAACATCTGATAAATGAAGGCATGAGTATTTTCCTCCAGCTGTTCTCCCTGATATTTAATTGTCCTAACCTAGTACCTCCTACTCAAAGCCTGTGGAAACACAAGAGTTTGTGGCAAATAATGAGAAAAGGACCATTTCTTGTCTAGTGTATCTTAAGTGAAGAATGAGAAGCCTTACTCTTTCCACTGAAGTCTAGGGCATGGAAAAGAGCAGTCTGAATCCTTTGCAGTATTTAACATTAATATGTTTTAACACAACGAATCCCTTTAAGTCTGTTAATGAATAGTCATAGACTCAGCGGAAGCCACAATATTATGCCATTTGTTGGTGATGCATCCTTCTCTGCTGAATAGCTGGATTGTTGTCTTGGTTTGTGTCGAAGAAATTCATAAAGAAATTTCAAGAATTAAATATATTGAACTTTTAGAAGTCATTAAGGATTTTATACAGAAATAATGTCTTTTAAGCCAACAAAATTATAAATCTGATTGTTTCTAGGTAGTAGCTCCACATTTAAAGAGTGAAGGTACATTTTAGGATTCTCTTTACAATTATTTTTTTTTAAACAAACATGTTTCTGGTGTTTTATAAACTTGCATTACAAATGCAGTTTCACATTCCAAACATTTATTTTATAGCCCAGAAATACTCATATTTAAATGGTATATAAATCAAGACATGTTTCCTATAGAACACGTTGTCCTTTTAAAAATAGAAGAGCTCCTATTTATAGGGTGTGAAATAAAATAAACCCCCAAAAGACAAATAAGTATCAGCTATGCGTTCTTAAGAAATGTGCTTCCTGCCTAAGAATACTCATAGATATAATAAACAATAATAAAGACAAAAAGCCTATATCACCTATAGAGTTCTTCTGTATATTAAGGTTTGAAATATACCTACCCTTAAAGCCCTCCTTATCTCTTCAAATTTCAGATTGTTCATTCTACCCTGACCTTTTCTTACTGTTTTGTTACAGGATACAATGTAATGACAAATGGTAGATAAGAATTTGCAAGTTTAAATAAAGCCAAACATAAAAGCTCTTCAGAAATGAAATCAGCTTTATTTGTTAAAGTAGTTGTACTGTGTACAAAAGAAATTACTATAATTTAGTATACTTAAGGCATAGAACATTGCGGGTTTTTTTGCTTCCACTGGAAGAACAGTACTTTAGAACTAAGAATTGTTAGAATCGGACATTGATAGCAGTAATAAAATAATATTATAATAATAAATACTTCACATTCATATAATCTGAATTTATAATAACCCAAGCATTTCAGCGTTAACTAATATATTGTAATCTGCCTCCAACATGTAGGCAGAAGCGTATTCTGTATCTCACAGAAGAAAAAAGTTGTACGACTCGCGGTGAGGGTTACATCAACCCTAAGATATTTCCCTTTGTCCAGTTTCACAACTGCCAGCAGCAGAGCTCCAGGAGTACAGTGAGCAGGCAAGCGAGTGCACACACGGTCTGCTGTAATCTTAGCCCATTGGAATGTAGTCTGGTAATTTCCTCCTTTTCTGATTTAAGCTCTAAAAACATATCAAGAAAATAAAATCGTTAATGACTAAAATATGTCAGTTTTAAAGCATAAGGGTTTTCAACATGCTTTGGAAGTCCTCCAACAACTCACAGGTACTTAAGTTAAAGGTATCAGCTGTTAAAGCCAATCAAAGAGGCTATTCTCAGGGGAGAGATGTCCCATCAATGATCGTTTGAGGAGCAACTGATAGCACTTATCAGCTCTTGCAGGCATTAATCTCAGAATAATCAAAAGTAAATACCAAGCAAAAGGAAGAGCAGGATCTTCACAAGAGGTATGCACTCAAGGCTGCGTGTAGCCTTTTAACCCTTCCTTTAACAAAAAGGGGCTTCATTTATTGGCACAAGCAGAAAGCCTCATGCATGTGAAAGCCACCGAGTCTCTGCTCAGAGGATGAGCAAATGCTTCTCCATTGCCACCTTTATTGCCTTTGTTAAACTGAGCTCGAGAGTAGTAAGCGGTAGACTGCTATTCCTGAGCCTGGCGAGGCCTGTTAGGTCTTTTGCCCCTGTAATGGGAAACAAACAAGAGAGCTGATTCAAAGGCAAACACCCAAGGGAACTTGAACATTTAACTCTTCAGAAGAGTTTAACAAGCAAGTTGGGTGCCACCCTAAATTAGTCAAAGCAGAAGACTTCAAGACAAAAGTGGTTTTGGTGGGGTTTGTGGTTTTTGTTTTGTTTGTTGGGGTTTTTTGGTTTGGGTTTTTTTTTTTTTTCTTCTTTTTTTCCTTGTGGTTGTAAAGATAGGAATGTAACCTTTTTTTTGCATTTCACTTCTTTGGACTTGTGGCACAGTACGACATATCCTGGGGACTAGGAGGCTCAAGGGTTGAAATTTTTATTTGCTTCCGAGTTGGTGGTATAACTCAGGAGTCACAGCTTCAACGCACTGCTACTCAGATTGGAATCTGGTCAGGAAAGGCTGGCAGTTCCTTGGGGTGCAAATGAATCTTGAAGTTATTAAGGTCTGACGTTTTCTTACCCTGCTAACAAGTGATGTTGGCACAACTGAAGGAAAGTATATTACAGCACAGGGTGGGATTGAGACATCAGGGACGGAGAAGGGCAAGAATATTTTGCGCTAACTTTGCCACTGGAGATAAAATAATATTAAACTCATATTAGTCATCTCAGAGTACTGAAATACTCTGGACTTCAGTAGCCAGTTCTCCATGGAAAATAATTACCTGTAAATAAATCCTTCATGATTTATGCTTGCTGGTACACTTTTTTCAAAAATACTCAAATCATTTTTACAGGGATTTTCACAGGCTGATGTATAAGACTTGACTTAAAGTAATATAGTGCTTTTGAGGAGACTGGGTGCTACTACTTTGCACTGATCAGGACTACGGCTATGTATTTTTTGTGGAGTGTACTCAATCTTAGAACTCTGTACAAGAATATTTTGAATATTAAGATACAGATCTTAAGATAAAGTTCAGACTAGTTTTCTTTTCCGCCGTTTATCTGCTACGAAGCTTATGCAAGAACATGCAAGTTTTCCGTATTTGTTCCTCTACTGTAATACTGGTTTTTACTACCACACCAGCTTATGCTACTGTTTTTTCTCTTTCCTCATCTAAGAAAGATTTCTGTATGCTTGAATGTAGTTTAGTCGTGCAAACTGTCCTGGTTAGGTGACAGGTCATAGACGTGCAGGTTTTGCAGAACAGAGAAACATTTTATCCCTGTAATTTTCAATCAAAATGGGGGGAAGTTTCCTACTGCACAGGATTATAAAGATCTCAAAGTATTTTATGTGATGTGCAATACAGGCAAGAGCAGTTATTATTGACTGTCTCACTAATGCATCCTCTGAAGCAAAGCAGGCCACTGCAGAAGTATAAATAGAGCACATACAACATCCGAGTGCCCCACCTCTGCAGAAGGCAATTCTGTTACAAGATAAAAATGGTTGATTTAACGCCATTCCTTACCACAGTTACCGTGCACTATTTCTGAGAGACAGTTCAGAGTACCATAGCCGCACCGACACAGCCAACAGCCCTTCAGCACCCAGGCGCCGTGAGCAATGCTGCCGCAGTTGCTGTCAAGGACAAGGGAGACATTTGGTACGCCCCTGAGCCCGCCACAGAAGAAAACCATCCAGAGCAGCTCATTAGCACGGTCTCTGTTTTTATTCTGGTTTTTACCTTTGCCGCTCATCATGTTCACAGTATCTGCCAGTGAAATGCTTTAGGCAGGCACAAAAAGCCCCTAGGATACAGGTCCCTCCATTTTGGCAGCAGTGTCTGTTCAGTTTTTTACCTGGAGGGCAATAGTAGAGAGGTTACCAAGCATCCCAGGGGCTCAGAACCTCCCTTTTTCCTCACTTGTTCTCTCAGTTCTCTCCGGTTGCCAAAGGATCTTAAGGATACCTAGTTTTATTGTCTGTAGAGACAATAAAATTATCTGCCTGTTAAAAGTGTTTGTTCAGCTAAACCCAGTTTGTTTAGTTAAGGATTAGAAGCAAACTACTAGGGATTACAGGACGGTCAAGAAGAAATGTTTGGCAAGTCCCGTAGCAGCAGCGTGCATTCAAGTGAAATATTTCACTTTGACGGAAGCAGGTTTCAGTCACGCTAAGAAACGGGGCATTGCTACCGGGAAGCGGTGCTTATTTTTGAAGAAAGGAAGCTTTGTTACTGGGAAGACTTGCTTAATTTTAAGAGAGGAGGGGGTTGCTCCCTCCTCACTCCTCAAGCCTTTCTCAGAATCCTCGGATTGAGTACCAACATAATAGTTTACATAGGTGGGAAGAAACATGTCTGTCCTTGTTTGGTTCCTCCCCCCCCTTTTTTTTTTCTGTTGGTACTGTTGCGTTCAGACAGATCAAGCTTTTTTTTTTCTTAATTAAATAATTTTTGGTCACGAAATATGGTGAATTTTAAAAAATGAGTTTTCCAAAGACTTTTGCAAATTCCTAGCATCCGTCCCTGTTTTCCGTTTCCACTTTTTGCACGTAAGAGATCGTCGTTCTACCTTAAATTTTTATCACCATTTCCTAAGTGGCCACGGGAATAATTTAAATAAACAGTCACAGAAAAACAACAGGCTGGAATTTTCCAGGACAGCAGTCAAGGCATTACTGTGATCCAATATTTTAAAAAACAGTTTTTATGACATTATTTAAATATATGTTACCTACTCTCTGTAATCCCAGTGAAAGGTACCAATGCCCTGGAATTCTGTTGCTTTCTGCTTTCGTAACTCTGATTCATGTCACTGAGAGCATTTATGATAGTCCCTTCGTTCTTGGGCTGCTGCTTTTGCGCTGTGACATTGAGACTTTTCACATCTTCTTCACGCTCTTCTTTTTCAGGGCCTTGACAAGAAGTGCAAATATGGAGAAAGATAGCTTGTAATGAAGCAATGTATACTGTAAATGTACCTGAGAAACAGGGGAAGGCGGCGTGAAACCGAAATTTTCCTTACCTTTTCTTAAATGAACGGCCTGCCAGACCAGAGTCACAGTGAAAAGAATTCTACAAAAAAAAAAAAGAGCTGAAATAAATTTGTGCCAATAAGACACAAACACCAAAATGAAGACGGGGGCGGGGAGGGGCGAGGGGAAGGGAAAACCTTTTCCCAAGTTTTATCAACCATTGATAATATAAATATTTTATGCCAGCAGTAATTCGAATTAACACATAAAAAATCTCGAATTAATCGTGAAAACGGGGGGAGGGGGGGGCAGAGAACAGGGACATACAGATTAGTCTTGCTTCCAGAAGGTTACAGATTCCATACTTTTCTGGCTGACAACCAGTCAAAAATGTCCCTTCCTGTGCATTTCTTTACCATAACTAGGTTGTTGCCAGGAGTTACGAAAGCAGCAAAGGCAAGAGGAAAACACTAGCGTTCACGTCATCCACAGTTCCAGGTAGATTTCTCCCCTTTCAGCTTCCTGGCCTTTTATCAACAAAAAAAGCACTGCTAAAAGGAAAAGCATCCTCGGCTAGAGAAGGTCCCTGACAGCTTAGGAAGCCTTACCTAATGTGGTTTCTCCAGTGCATTTTCCTGCAGCCCGAAATACCGTGAGATCCTCCAGGAAAGCCTGAGCAGAGGGAAGAGGTCCAAAGCCCGTCACTGAAGGCTGTTGCACGCAGCAGTCCGCACACCACGCACCGCAACAGGAGCAGGAGAAAGGAGGGTGGATGAAACTTTTGTCTTTCTGCCCAGCCTATAACACCGTCGAAAAGACATAGTTCCCAATTGTACCGGTTGCTGAGCCCTCACTGAGGTCCTGACAGGCAGGGACCATCTCTCCACGCTGGAACGCCCTGGCCTGCTCCCGATTTACATGGACTGCTGAAGGGTGGAGCAAAGTCAGGGCACCTACTGCTGGGGGGAGACTTAAGAGCCCATGACCAGAAAAAAACCCAAGCCAGGAAGACCTCAACTCCAGTTTATTTCTCAAGATAAAAAAAAAAACAAAACAAAACAACAACCTTTCACCACCACATGCTGCACGGGGAAGAAAAAACTGTTCTGCAGAACTGCAATAGCTCTGTAATAAACTGCTGCAGGTATATAATGAAGATTAAAAAGCCTCAGCTCTGCGTGCATGCCTTGTCTCTGCCAGGGTTTTCCACAGCGGGCTGTACTTATGAAATTTTACCACTTTGCAGCACAGATTCGAAGAGTCTGCATTAGGGATTTCCACAAAAAGTACTACAGGAAGCAGTATAAGGTTTGTTCTCTCACAAGGCCTGTTAATAAACTCTTTAAATACCTCTTGAAACTTTTTTACTATTAGTAAAATTAGACCCATTAGTGAGTATTCCTAGTCTGAGTACATGCAATATCAGCAGATACCTAGAATTAATTTACCACGTGTACTGAAATGGGCTAAGGACTCCTCACACAACTTTGGCTCAGCAGCGACAGCAAAAGGACCTGCAGCTGGACATTGGTAAAAAAGCAGCTCTGGGCAGTGTTTTCTCAAATGGCTCTACCTGTACCCAGGAGTGCACATGGCCTTTACATAAGTTGTAACAGGGAACTGCAGCAATACAGCTTTGTGTTTTTGGTTTGTTTTGGTTTTTTTGGGTTTTTTTGAAGGAAGAGTGGGGTGGGGGACGGAATGTGGGACGGGGATGCTTTCACTATGCCAGTGCAAATCAAGCTAGTACAAATTGCACCTTGGCTAGATATGTGATCACGTCAGACACATGGGTCAGACTTTCACTGACAAAATGGCTGTTCTGGCTGAAGATGTTGTCATCTCTTGTTGTTTGTAACTCCCTGTGGCTGACACTAGTCAGCTTTGTCCCATCTAAACTAATGGTTGAACACCCCCCATCCAGTTTGGTACAAAAGATGACTTAATTTACTAAGAGAGCTGTCTGAACTAAGCCAACCCGCTTTGTGCTGAAGCAGACAGAGAGCATTCTTAGAACATGCTCTTTCATGTCTCCTGTGGGAACACTGATCTCCAACAAGAGGATAGAAGTGCACGGCTGGAGACATGAAATGACTGTTTGTGCAGGCAATTCTTGCAGGGGGTGCTCTGCTGGGCTACATCAATCTCAGTGGATGAGGCATTCCCAGTGCTGGTACAACTATTGACTCCAATTGATCTAAGCTCAACCTTTTTCTTGTAGATGTAGGCTAACTCCTTTAACTTCATGGTAACTTGTTTCATGGTGCATTTTATATTTGTTACTAATTCAAAAAGATTCAGATGAAGTTATTCTTGTTCCAGACGTGTACCAAAGTACCGCGTCTTTTGGAATTGAGAGTCTGCAGTGTACATTTGTGTGTAATTCAGCTAAATCATTGCTGGAAGAACTTATACGGTAACACTTGTAGGTAAGATATTTAATAGAAAGAATGCTATGATAAAAATCACAACATGTTAATTCGGGAAGGGATTTTGGTTTTCCTATCTCAAATAACAAGAATTTTGAGAGACAGATTACTCTCACCATTATGCTGTCTACCTCTACCTGCTGTGATTCACAAGAACTTCTAAACTAAACACGTGCTAAGGTTTAGGTACTTGCTTAAAAGCTATTACATCTGTTCAAGTACTGTCGTGACAACAGATGCTGGTCTGAATTAGGACTGTAATATGTTTCATACAAAATGAAAGAGATATCACTTTTGCATGTATTCACAAAACTTGGTTATTTGTTTTATCAACACATGACAATCCAAACAACTCTTGCTTTCATTTGAGTTCTCTAGCTGTATAATGGAGTTTTTTTGAGTTTAAAAAGAACGTTGTAGTTATGCCTGTTTGCTGTTTTTTTCTTACTATATTAGGAAAAAAATATTCATTTTAAATTTGATCTAACTGGTAGTATCACTTTAAGTTACAATATTCAGCTGCTGCAATGCCGTAATTTAACATCTAGTTTGTTGGTTTTCCCCTTCCCATAGACAGAAGGCAGAAAAAATAAACAGAGATAAGTAAACACAGGAAGATCACACTTACTGGTTTTTTTTACTAAATGTAGTGTCAATATAGTTCTCCTGGAGAGCTTTTCTGGGTGTCAGATTCTCAGCCTTATACTGGAGGTAACTTTCAAAATGGGGATACTAGTAAAGAAGTATTGATCAATTTTCACACTCTGTGCCATTTGTTTAAGATCAGAAGTCATCCCTATAACCGCAAGAGATAACCTGGGGAACTCTAAAGCAGTTGGTAAACATTTCTTACCGGGATACCTTGTTTCTTCCTTCCATCTCCCTACTGCCTCACCAGCAAGGCACACATAGGAATGGGGACAACTTAAATTGCTCAGATGCTGCTATTGCCTGACTGCCCTATAGAGGTGAGATTGGTGTGACACTGTGGAAAACTGCTGCTGTTTGCTGTTGACAGAATCTGCCAGAAAGTGATTGCTTCTTCCCAGGGATTTGTGAGGAGCTGCAGTAAGGGTAGACACACCTCCTTTATCAGCTTCAAGTCAGGTAAGAGTGGAGCCAACTAAAGAGCTAGTCCTGAGCATTTCAGTTAAGCCCTGTGTGCACAGGAGATGGTTAACCATTAGTTAGGGGTCTTCAGTGCTGTTAGTTCCAACAGCAGGTTGGATAAGGGTGGTAGGAAAACATCGTCTTACTTTATCAGTCCACATAACCCCTCTTGTGCTTATTCAGGGAATTGTATGTCTGTAGCCTACATCTTCTGGCACTGTTTGCCGATATGCAAGTGGACCACTACACTGAAAGATGAAGTGTGGATAATATGTGCTGTTTTTTGGTATATTAGTGTTTCATACTAGCTGTATTCCTTTGTAGATACTCAGTATTTCTGAGAGCTTCAGGATCAATAGATGCCTAAGAAGTGGAGATAGCAATGGAAAAAAAAGAAACAATGGTGAGGATAATGTGGGTGTTCCTGGCTTCCCAGGAGCCTGCTAAGGGGTATGCAAAGGTCAACAATGACCGGTGCAGGCAAAGTGTCTGCTGACTAGAAAGCTTTAGGTTCCCAAATTCCAGTTCAGGGTTAGGATCAGATCTCTGACCAGATTGGGCAATGTTAAATTAGTTATGCAGAATATTATGGAAAAGAATGAAAAACAATTATTCCCCCATGACATTTATTGAAATCTTGGGAATGGAGTCTTCAGTGAAGCAAAGCTCTCAGCCTGGGTGACTTACAGTTCTCTGAGGAAAGGGCAGACCCCAGGCAGTCTAGGCTGGGAGCTCTCAGGGTGTTCTTAACTCATTAAACGGTAAGGATCTTGGATGGAAAGACCTAATACTAGCCAGCCTGAGATTTTTATTTTTGTTTCTTTTTTGTTGGCTACTGCTGCCACTAGGACTTCTGACAGCTGGCCAGGCGTCCTTGCTTTCTAAAGGCTGTGTAAAACTTCAACAAAGTCAGACTGAATTATTTTTATGGTGTCATAGAACTTTCTCATCAGGGCTGGTCAGACCAGCTCTTATTACTGTCAGAAATTTCCTGTAGGATTGTGCAGGGGTTGCTGTTGTTTCCTCTTCATCTTAGTGTATATACGAAACGGAGATCGTACACAGGCACAAGTGCTTGCACTGGTTCAAATGGGCAGTATAAATGGCCCAAGCAGCCTTTTTCACACAAGGTTAAGAATGGCTTACATTGGTTTAGTTGGAATCTGCGACTAATTGGCTTGAGGAAGAAAGAAGCAGGAAAATAAGATAATCCATACACTGACTAGCACCAGTTTAACTAATGCCACAGGTCCATGATCAGCTTAAGCAGGATAAATGGCTGTTGCTGCTGATAAAAGGATGAGTCTCACTCTGTCTTAAACCATGGGCTATTTTTTCATACTGCCTCCCTGACATTGCCATTACTGTTTGTACAGCCATGAGTGAGCTGGAGCAGGGAGTTTATCTGAAAGAAAAGTCAGCTGGCAAAAAAAATGGTTAATTTTCAGCTGGATCAGTTCCCTCATGTGGTTTGTCACATGAGCACTAGTGCTGGCAGAAGTAGGTGGCAGAGATAAGCAGCCATGGACGTGTGATGGGCAGTACCTTTTTGTATCAGAGCTGATTTATACCGGTTTAAATTGACTGTGGAAATTGTAAGTAAATTTCTATTCATAAATTTAAACTGGTGTTTCCCTCCCTAGGAAATAAAACACAGCCAATATATCCGCATGATAATGGTACCACCTTCTATGCTCTCATCCTATTGGCACTGACTACTACAGAGAAGTAGAGCAGTCATCTCGCACCTCTCTGACAGCATATGGATGAAGGTTAGTACAAACAAGATGGGAGTGATATTATCTAATGAAAGGAAACAGCTACAGCAGTCCCGTGGAGAAGGAACCTTATGTAGATGTTGTACAAAGATGTAATGCTCTGTCACAGACTGACATAAATTTGTGGAATAAAACCAGCTTCATAACAGAGCATTCTGTAGATTTTCCTTCTACTCAGTCTAACAGTTAGTCATTAGACACTATGGAAAAAAATCAGTATGATAATGAAAGCATTTCGTAATGAAAGTGAATGTTGTTTATGTCTTTTGTGTACAGGAAAAATAAAAAAAATAAAATAATTCTGCCAGTACACAGGGGAAGCAACTAGAAGTTCCCACTTCTCTTCCTCTGAGGGAAAGGTACATTGGCAAATGAACCAACACAAACACGAAGAGACTGCTAGACTGAAACGTCTTTGCTTCTTCTCCTTCTTCTTCAAATAAAAGTTTTAGTATTTTATCGAAGAAAAAGGAAAAACAGAGGAAAAGGCAGTTTTGCACAATTATTTATTTTGAAGTTTGAAAAGATGATGCTTTTAACCACCTCAAGCCCTGCAGAGAGACAGAAACTATTTTTGTAGTTACTAGTGCTGAGCTCTAGCACTTTTTTGGCAGAACACACTTCTCCTCCACATGCTATCAGATGTGTGTCTCTGTCTTGTCCACCATTCAGGGAACTGCATCAACATTTCAGGTTTAAGAATGGGCTCTTTTTGGCTACATAAAGCTTACCAAGTATTGTGCTGTCTTACTAAAGGACCATTTGGGGACACCGTATTAGTGCAGTCATGTACTCAAGCTATATCTCTCTTAAAAAATTACCTTAGGCATCTATCTGAAAATCTATTCTTTCCATATACAAAATGCAATTTCTTGAGTTTAATGGCATATTTTGACCTGGCTCTGCAGTCTTGTTTGGTGCTGTCAGCTGAAACCAAAGTGAAGTTTTCATTCAGTCAGGTGATCCATCCTACTGGTAAAGACAAAAGCAATTCAAAGGTTGAATAGCTGCCAGATGTTTCCTCCACTGTTTTAATTTGGAAGGTATTGCAGTGTGACTTAGACTGGTGTTAACAGTGCTGAAGTAGGATGTGACCCCAGAAAGCCTTCTGGATTTATGTGGCATGATACAAACTAGGAATTTCATAGCAGCCTTGAAGGAGTGCCAGATGAAGTGGTGATCCCACATCTTACTTAACGATGGGGATGCATATCTCAGGAGGCCGTGAATGGAAACCCCATGACTACACTTGCTGATAAAAAGTTCCTCCCCGTCTTTCCTGTAGGCCTCCTTTATGCACTGGAAGGCTGCTGTAAGCTCTCCCCTTATAGCTTTCTCTTCTCCAGGCTGAACAACCCCAACTTTCTCAGCCTGTCCTCATGGGAGACGTGCTCCAGCCCTCTCATCTTCTTCATGGCCCTCCTCTGGACTCGCTCCAACAGGTCCACGTCACTCTTATGTTGGGGGTGCCAGAGCTGGACGCAGTACTCCATGTGGGGTCTCAACGAGAGTGGAGAAGAGAGGTAGAATCGCCTCCCGCAACCTGCTTGCCATACTGCTTTTGGTGCAGTGCAGGATGTGATTGGCCTTTTGGGCTGCAAGAGCACATTGCTGGGTCATGTTGAGCTTCTCGTCCACCAATACCCCCAAGTCCTTCTTCCAAGGGCTGTTCTCAATCTGTTCTCCACCCAGCCTGTATTTGTATTTGGCATTGCCCTGACCTGCATGCAGGACCTTGCACTTGGCCTCAATGAACTTCATGAGTTGGTGAACTTCGTAAACTTCTTGCCTTTGACCTTCAAGCTAGCCAAGGATGCTGACATTTCCTTAAGGTGAAGCTACATGTTAAAGCTCAGGCAATGTTAGAAGGCTAGTTCCCAAGTGAAGCATATGCTGAGATTTGCACTGGCTCGAGTGGCCTTGGACCTGTTATGGAGTTGAATCCATTTGTTAACCTGGAACAGACCTATCTACTTTTTTTTCTCAGCTAGTTTTCTGGCTTATGAATTGAAGCATCTCAGCAAGAGGTTCAGTGACATTGCAGCTGACGTGTGGGGGTGTGTCAGCAAATGTGTGGCTTGGAGCCAGGCATTGCAGGAAAGAGGTGGGCAAGACATCTTTTCAGGTGTTATGAGGTGTTAGATCATCCTAAGCCATAGCATAGAATCATAAAATTGTTAGGGTTGGAAGGGACCTTAAAGACCATCTAGTTCCAACCCCCCTGCCATGGGCAGGGGCACCTTCCACTAGATCAGGTTGCTCAGAGCCCCATCCAGCCTGGCCTTAAAAACTTCCAGGATGGGGCTTCCACCACCTCTTTGGGTGACCTGTTCCAGTGTCTCACCACCCTCATGGTGAAGAACTTCTTCCTAACGCCAAATCTGAATCATCACATCTCTAGTTTTAATCCATTCCCTCTAGTCCTACCATTACCCAACATCCTAAAAAGTCCCTCATCAGCTTTCTTGTAGACACTCTTAAGATACCGGTAGGCCACTATAAGGTCTCCTCAGAGCCTTCTTTTCTCCAGACTGAACAACCCCAACTCTCTCAGTCTGTCCTCATAGGAGAGGTGCTCCAGCCCTCTGATCATCCTTGTGGCCCTTCTCTAGACAAATTCCAGCACGTTCATACGTCTCTTGTAGTAGGGGCTCCAGAATTGGATACAGTACTCCAGGTGAGGTCTCATGAGAGTGGAGTAGAGGGGGAGAATCACCTCCCTCGACCTGCTGGCCACGCTTTTCCTGATGCAGCCCAGGATACGATTGGCTTTCTGGGCTGCTAGTGCACACTGACGGCTCATGTTGAGCCTCTTGTCCACCAGCATCGCCAAGTCCTTTTCTTCAGGGCTGCTCTCAAGCCAGTCACTGCCCAGCCTATATTGGTGCTTGGGATTGTCCTGACCCAGACGGAGGACCTTGCACTTGGTCTTGTTGAACTTCATGAGGTTGGCATGGGCCCACCTCTCCAGCCTGTCAAGGTCCCTCTGGATGGCATCTCTTCCCTCCGGCATGTCAGCTGCCCCACACAGCTTGGTGTCGTCAGCAAACTTGCGGAGGGTGCACTCTATGCCACTGTCCATGTCGCTGACGAAGATGCTAAACAAGACCAGTCCCAGTACTGATCCTTGAGGGACTCCACTTGTCACTGGCCTCCACTTGGACATGGACCCATTGACAGCCACTCTTTGGATGCGGCTGTCAACCCAGTTCTTTATCCACTGAATTGTCAGTCCATCAAACCCATATTTTATCAGCTTGGAGACCAGGATGTCATGCAGGACAGTGTCAAAGGCTTTGCTCAGGTCCAGGTAAATGACGTCAGTTGCTCTCCCGTTGTCTATTGATGTTGTGACCTTCTCATAGAAGGCCACCAGGTTTGTCAGGCACAATTTGCCCTTGGTGAAGCCGTGTTGATTGTACCCAATCACCTCTTCGTTATTCTTGTGCCTCAGCAGTGCCTCCGGGAGGATCTGCTCCATAATCTTACCAGGCATGGAGGTGAGACTGACTGGCCTATAGTTCCCTGGTTCACCGTTCACCCTTCTTTCCCTTTTTGAAAATGGGGATTATGTTTCCCCTTTTCCAGTCAGTGGGGACCTCACCAGACTGCCATGACTTTTGGAATATAATGAGGTTTAGCAACCTCATCCACCAGTTCCCTCAGTACCCGTGAGTGTATCCCATCGGGTCCCATGGATTTGTGCACTTTCAAGTTCATCACATGGTCATGAACCTGATCTTCACTTACAATGGGCAGTTCTTTCCAACCCCTGCCATCTTCCTTCATCCTTTTTTTCCCCCTCTTTGAATTCACTGTTTCAAATACAAAGTAGAAAGCAGATTGTATATATATATAAAAGTCACTTTGCAAAACTGGGTTTTGGAGATATGTGTAAGGAACAGGTCTGACGCTTCTCGGAGAGTTATCCTTGTAGGCACCAGAGATGGCAGGCAAAACTGAAAGATCCAGTGTTTATTTTAATCTATGATAATAGCAGTTAAATGTTAGTATCAATTAAAATAGAAACAAACCACTATATCATAATTTATACTGCTGTCAGCAGTCCAGGCCTTCCCTTTGTCTCCAGTCTATTGCCCCACTTGATGGTTCCTGTCCCCTGTGCGAGCACTGTGTTCCAGCTCAGCCCTGGCCCAGCAATTCAAAATGTGCTGCATGTGCCACTGTTTGCAGATGGCTTGTGCTCCAGGTTGCTTTACTGCGGGGAATGTGTTGAACTTCTGCCATTACAATGGCTTCATTTCTCCTCCATAATAACTGGGGAACTGTATGAATTTCTGCATAGGTCTGCATCTCTCAAACACATCTGTGTACCAGAGCTGGCACATATGTAATGATGCTCGGGGAAATCTGCATTTGTCAACAGAGGCCAAATTTTAATATCTTCATCCAGGCACTCAGAATGGATTGCTATATCAAAAGGCCGTTTTGAAAGTTTCTAGCATGTGGGTGTTAGGGACAGTCTGTGAACTGCTTCTGAGAATACAAAAGTCCCATGAAAAAGAACAAACTAGAAAGCCCATGAGTGAAGTCTAGAATATGAGGGTTATTTTAAGCAGTTAGATTGCACATGGGGCTACAGAAGGAAAGGAGGCATATCTCTTTCAGCAATGGTTGGCTCCAGTGTGCTGGAGGGCTCTGAGCTAACAGTGGAATTAACGTGGGGGAAAGCAAAATCAACATCTGTACAGATGGAGTCATGCTCTTAGGGACAGAGCCTGTCTCAACATATGCTTGACTTAAGGATTAACCTTCTGACATCACTCTTCCCCTTTGGTTTGGGAAGAGTGATTACAGATTTAAGGAAAAGTGACTGGTGTCTTTCCATAGTCTGTTACTAAGTGTCTGCAAACAGTAAAACTTTCTCTTTTTTTTTAAGCATGGCTATATGGTGAGGAGAAGATACAGTTGTGAGTGACAAAACTAATTATGACAAACTCTGCTTGATGGCATTTGTTTGTTAAGACTGGAGAGATGCATTGTGAAAACCCAGTTTTCTCATTACTCTGCAGGTTAGGGATGATGTAACATTAGCATGGTAGTTCAGTCATTCCGCCACAGAAACCAGTGGTTATGGCATGAATGTTGTTAGTATAATTCCCTGAAGACAAGAGGGTAGAAATAGTCTGTCACCTAACACGGGCATATTGTGAGCAGTTATATTAATAGTGTGACTGCCTTTTTTTTTTTGGCAGAAAAGCTGATTTTTATGATCTTTCTGCCTTGCTTTTCCTCCCACAAACTTTTGTCCCCTCAATTGTGGTGCTCAAATCATTCAGGTCATCATTCACAGCAGAGAAAAGATTAAAGTTTCCAATTATTTCATTTAAATTTGGGCCTTTTACAGATCAAACATAGAGGGCAGTCTCACAGAAAAGCTGAATTGGTATAACTGTATTTAAATGAAACCTTCTCCTGTGTGCTCAGCTCCTCTGAATATGGCACACCTGAATGACCAAAGAAGAAAACTAAACTTCTGTGCATATGATGATTTTTCAGCAGTGTTTGCTTTTAGCCGCCTTTAGGGGTGAAAAAAGATTGAACCAGTTTAATAAATTACCACTATGTCCTGAGTCTCCAAAGGACAGAGAGGCCTTAAAAGAGAACATGGTTTGTGAGCATTTTGTTAATGCAGCTTTGTTTGGCTAAAGATGAAAAAGAAATAGTTTGGGAATTCTAGTGAGCAGTAAACTTCACCCCAGGCAATGACAGCAGAGAAAATATCTTCGAATGTGGGACACCTTTACAGCTCTAGATGAGTATGTGTTTAACATTTACGGTGAAACTTCGCCTAGCTTAATTCATTTCAACTGGTGCTTCATGCTTGCTCTGGGAACACTTATAACCTTCCTCTTTAAGTGAAAATCTACCATTTTTTCTGCTAAATCTTCCTGTTTTACAGGGGCACAGATTTCCAGGGGCCTGTGACAGTTTATAACTTGGAAAACTAACCTTCATTTCCACATAAAAATTGACAGGAAAAAAATGCTTTCTTCTTTTAGTAAATTGTGTTAATGTTTCCCTAGTGGTATAAAATTTCTTCCACAGTCCCTTCTCTAGCTACGTGTGTATTTGTAATGGTTAAATCTATTCAACAGGGCAGATTCTGTTCACAAGAGTGGAACTAGAAACATTTGTAGGAGAGTAACACAACCCCTGATCTAGGTGAAGGAACCATGTCATCATGACGCACCCTTTGATGTATGGGAGTGCTGTATTAGCTGGGGATAGTGCTTGTGCAGTTGGGGCTAATACCACTGAATCCCACAGTGACAAATCTGCACTTGCATGCACATGTCTTATGTGCTTTTATTAAAATTATGGCTGCTATCTATAAACTATGGCAAAACATCTGGCAAGGTAATTTGAAAATTAGATGGAGTGCTACATTAATGAATATTTAGTCTAGCACTGCTTTGCGGGACATACTTAATCATCCAGATAGCGATCTGATCCAATGCCTGTCTATGCATGCCTGACCTTGAGTCACCACATCACAATAATTTTTATGTGTCTTGTCTTCACTGTGATTTTACTCTTAGAAAACTGTCTCCAGTTAACTTGTGTTTTCCCTAAAAATACCACAAGTAAGTACACACATATCTATTGAGGTGAAGCCACAATGCTATGTTACCTCTGTAGGCACTGGCTGGATTTCTGCAGAGATGGATTTGCCCCTTGAGGATGGACTATACCCCATCTTTAGCCTTGTGTGGGTATCAGAGGCTAGTCTTCACCTTCCTGCACACACTAGCTATCAAAGCAAGCTTGCTTTCCTCCACTTGTGCAAAGAGGGGAAAGAACTATGTTGGGGATCATTTTGCTTTTTTACCTCTTCCTGCACTGAGTGAGCTGGCAGATCGGCAGGAATTTATCGCAGAGGCTGGAGGATGTGCCAAGGCTAACCTCTCACCAATTGTGTTTTATATTTCTAATGGGCATTACCACTGCTCAGCCTGGTGGCTGTCAGCCAGGGCCTTGTCATTATCTAATACTCCATTGGACAGGTGTAACCAAATATTGACAAGGAAGAAGAAGTCTACTGCATAAAGCTAATGGATCACTCAAGTACTTAGAGTAACTCCTAGCTTCACAGTTTTAAGTTCATGAAGGAGAAAAAGGGGAATGAATAGCTACTTTTCAAAGCACTTATCCACTGACTACTTCTACTACATGTTAAGATTGATCTTCAGTCTAGTGTTTTTTCTTTCTCTAGCATTGAATGTGTCTGTTCTCTCAAACTGTTAGGCCCAGTGCTAACCCTTTAATGTAATGGTGTGTTCCTCTCATCCTGGTCAGCCTCTCCTGGGCGTTCTCTGTTTCTGCCTTTCATAGGCTTGAGCATGGGAATGCAGATGTCGGTGCATACCTGCACTTGCTGTCCTGCAGGCTATGCAGAGGAGCACAGCCGAGTAGGGACAAGTGGCAATTCTCAGTGTACAGAGTTACTCTGTGATGTGTCAACTGTTCATTAGTAGCTGACAGTTTTGCGGCATTAGGAGCTTCAGGGAAGCATCTACAGCTGTCTGCAGATCGAAGGGCCAGAACAATATATCTTTTTTTATGAAAAAACCCTTTCAATGAGCCATGCCACATCTGTTCCCTTACATCCACTCTGTCACTTTCCTGCTAACAGGAGACTTTTATGTGTATTTACATTAACAAGACAAAGTACCAAGCATGCTCAAAAAATATTTCGGGGGATTTGGTATTAGAAGGTTATCCTGAAGGGTTTTTCTGCTGCTTTACAGACTTTGCATACCTCCCTTCTCCTTCAACTGTGGAAAGACTCCTTGTGCATAGATTGCCATCTCAGAAAGACTCTGTCTAGAAACTCTTAGCACTGCGTTGCAATATTAGACAATAAGACTTGTCTTATGAAGAAATTACACTTACCCCCCCCACAAAAAAAATAATCACAGGAACGACTTTAGTGATGCATAGAAAGAAAATGGAAAATAATGTACACCCCCCAAAGACAAGCCTTGAGAAACCAAGGTGACAAAACGTGTAGGCTGTATACAGTACTGTTACATAAGTTAGATATAGTCCATTTGTGTGTTTTAGGTGAGTGATGCTCACCCCACACAGGACAATGCTAGTGTGGGTGGCATTAATACTGCAGGCTTGTTTTCACTACAGGATTCCACTGCACTTCAATGCAGTTCTGAAAAGCTAGATTTGCTGGTGTGATGCTATTGTAGGACAATGGGGACTGAATGTGAACTTTACATTGCCTCTAAAGGAGCAGTCAGACTAAGCATGAAACAACTCCATCCTAGAGATCAGTGGAACTGTGAGCTACAACCTCCTGGTGTCTACTCCAGTTTAACTTTCTGTCTTGTAGAGACCTGCCTGTGAATCTGTAGCAAAAAAAAGGGAGGCAGATGCATAAAAGATTTTGTAGCAGAGCTTATTTTTCAGTCTCCCATCTAGTTTACAGCATAGCCTCTCAAACACTTGAGTAGCATTTCTGAGAGGAAGGTGTACCCTGCTGTGAAGACGGGAGGAAGGAGAAGAGGAAATGGGAATATTGTAAATTGTTATTGCACCCGAAGGGGGAATTGAATCTCTGCTAGGGAGTAGAGAACAGAAGAATCAGAACCACATTGAAAAATAGTCTGTTGTAAAAAAGTCAAATAAAGGGTTGGTTATATTGTTTTAAAAGCAGAGTCCTGCTGTCTGTATAGATTATTCTGTGTTAAGGTTTTACTCTGTCATAAACTGTCTTCATTCCCATGTGTCCATTTAGCAAAAAAAAAGACTCATCTTTGGATGCAAAGAAAAAAATAATTAAAATCCTCTGTCATTATGCCAGGTTGAATTTCTGGGCTTGCATAGAGGTAGCCTCAGGCAACCATTCTGTAAGTCTGATAAAGAGGATGCAGTCCTGTAACTATGGCAGGTTGGAAACATTGACAAATTGGAAAAGGCCTGATGTCCAAATGAAACGCTGTGGAAATGTATTGTTTTGACAGAGCATTTTCAGTAACAGGGACTCACCTTCAAAAAAGGGAAATAACTTGACAGTTGTAGCTCTCAGCTGGGGTTTTTGAGACCTATGTTTGAATTCCTACTTTTTCTGATTTAACCTAAGGAATGGACCAGGGTTTTTGCAACAAACTAATTTTAGTGTCCTAGCCAAAAGTCTATTAGCTATTTCGAAGCCTGTCTGTGTTTATCTGTTTCTGCCTTCTCTGTCTTTTGTGTCTTGCAGATTTTCTTTCCTTTTTTTTTACTAAAAAAAAGACAAAAAAGAAAGAAAAGCCTTGGATTTGTCCTCATGCAAAACAGGAATATATTTTTGTCTCAACATTTGCAGGACAGGGAATCAATTTTCTGCCCACCTCTGTCTGGAATGTAATTATAGCAATTTTAATATCCTTAGCTTTAATTCTTATTATTGATCCTTTTATTGACCCATGTCTGCTTGTTATTGTGTAAATGCTGACAAAGAAACTGATAGAAAATAACAGTTATCAGGTGGCACCAATTTATTTTTTTATTTTCTGAATGCAGAAGGAAAAAAGCTTTTCAATGTTTTTGCTGCAAAAATCCAGACTTCTCCTGTTCTTTTCACAGTCTCCAGTGTATCCTTTGACTTTCATTTGATTACAAACATTTTCTAACTCTCTACTCTCCCGTTCACACTGGATGGCTAAAAGATCTGTTGTGGACTAAAATGTGAGAAATGGAGGCAGCATAAAGCCACAAATAGGTTCTATGCCCACTTTGGAATCAGAATGTAGGAAAAAAGCCAGCAAAGGGCACTGCACTGACTGCAATTGTTTACATAATGAGTTTGGTTTTGTTTTCCAAGCTATTCGAGCTAACTGCTTTGCTGAATGGCTGCAGAAATCAGGGGTGGAAAGGGGGTAGGATACAGTCGCTCAGAGTGTGGGCTTACATCTGATGTGAGTTCTTGGCCACATCTAGGCCATTTCTAAGCTTCTTCATTTCTGATGTCAGAGCATGTCTGGCATCCAACACATACGTAACACAGTACTTGGATTCAGTCTGTTTAGCATGCTTTGTGCATAATTAAATGGGTTATGGATAGATTGTCTTTGTCAAGCACCTTGGTAGATTGTTTCTTCTTCATGTTCAACATGAGGAAAAATGATCACTTCTACTTACTTTACCGTTGTAAAAAAAGGCTGTGATCATGATTGTGCTGTGCCGATGTATGCAGTCATGACAGACATTTGTTTGACGGAAATGCAGAGCTCTTTTGTTGGGTTAGTGAAAGCTAGTTCTTCCCACAGAAGCTAACTGAAACTAAACTGTTGGTATTTGAGCAGATTTTAATTTTTCTTCTCTCATTTTATTCCTACAGAACTACCTAATGCAGACGAAAGTTAGTATTTCATTAACAGCTAGCAATACCTGCTCATATTCCTGTTGGAAGTGAAGCGCTTTGATGCAAGCAGTGTGTTGCAATCATAACGAACCCAACAGAAGTAGGCCAGGTCACATTCAGGGACAGATTTCAGGTAGGGTCTTTTTTGGTGCCCTTGTTTTGGCGTTGCTGCCACTTCTTTCTTCTGTTTCCCATGTGCAGATGTGTGGAGGTGGAGGGAGGCAAACTGCAGTGTGACACAGCAGTTAAAGAACGTGCAGTTCTATCGTGTAATAGCTGAGCATGAAGAAGATGGCCAAGGCTGTGACTTCTTTGTGATAGGGCTGCATCTGGCCCTCAAGGCCCTCAAACCAAACCCTGGCAGTGGTTTTGGGAAAAGCCAAGAATGATGCCTCAGCTGTGAGCGCTGGAACAGTTCCAGGCCATGGTTCCAATGTGTGGCTGGAGTCAGCGCGGCTCAAGTTTTTACCCACTGTACCAGGACATAACAAATTGTGAAAACAAAAATGGCTCTGAACTTTTTTCTGAAACCACATGATAAAAGGATGAAAAAATAATGAAAAACAACAGAAGCTGTCAGGGGAAACGAGGGATGGTGTTTGGTTGGAAGTTTAGAAAAAAGGCTTAAAGAAAAACCTAGAGGCGATGAAATTAATTCTAATTTGTTTCCTTCTCTGCAGGACCTCTGGACTGGAGTGTAATCTCTGTTATTGTCATATTGCTTTCCAAGGATGGAGTTTTAAAACTAACTCTTGTTAATTAGTTTGTTTATTTTGCAACCACCAGGCTCCTTTGCTCCCATCACTAAAAAATATGTCAGTTGTGCACTTTGGTGTGTGTGCATGCACATATGCTCAGTGAGCTTTACTGTTATTGACAGTAAAACCTCTAAAATTTTGAAATCCACGTTCATCTCATATTTGGATATTTGGAAAAGAGTTGGGGAAAAAAAGCTTAATTGAAGTTAGCACTTTTAATTTCATATTGTTTTCCCTTTGAAAGTGTTTGGACAAAACAATAGATGACAAATACCCTGAGGATGGGGGGAAGAAGGAAATTTAAGTATCTTGTTAGAAATTTGAAAAGCTTGTGTTCGAATCCAGTCATACAACTTTACTTCCACACTGTATAGATTCTCTATAGATTACTTGGAGGTGCCCAGGGATATTTTTTTTTCCCACCAGGGAAATAAAGAAGTGCAATAGAAGCAAATTGCAAAGCCTTGGGACTTCTTTGAAACCACCCTGTTGTTTTCTAGGCAACTGTATTTTGGACAAGTGAGCACAGACTCCAGGACAAAGTGGGGTGTAGTTTGTAGTGGGCATTTCTCCTTGCCCCTTCAGCTCTGAGGCTACTTCTTGTAAGTGGCAGTCTGAGTTGAGAGGGAGCCCAGCATGAATACAAGGAGAAGAGGAAAGCAGGAGAGGTACTACCCCTTGCACATGCTGTAAATGCCTTTCTGAGTCCTTGAGCCTGGCCTGTCCTGACAAATCTTATCTGTAGAACTTGTCTTTTATTATAATAATCTTCACACCACGCTTGGGCACTCAGTTTAAAGACCTGAATTCACCAGACTGTCAGATTCTCCACCCGTGCAGCTCTACACAGGCAATGCATTGTAAAGCATTTTACTCTGAGACATGATTTTCCTGAAAGTGGGGGCACCAGAAATTTCAGGGTTGATTAATAATAGCTTCTTTTCCTAAATGAGTTCAAGTTAAATAGATACAAAATGCACATTGCCTTGGATACCCTAGTATTTACTGTGAGGTACAGACAGGGTTATATGTAAACTATTACCTTATGGAGTTGAAAATGAGTCTTTTTTTTTACCGGAGGTCAGGGAACTTCATATTCACTGCATAATCAGAACAAGTATCTGTGCAATTACCGTGAAACAACTACCATGTGATTACTTGTTACACTGCTTTTAGGGCTCCTACATCTTGGTGTGGGAAATTACTGCACAAAATATAAGCACAGTGAGTGTAAAATGCCTGGGACAAACTGACCAATCTGTGGTGGGTGCAAGGTATATATAACAAAAGCTCCCTATATCACATACAGGTAAAGGATAATGGATTTTAGTGTGTGCCTTTCAAGGATTTCCATATTTTATGGAATCCTGTCAATGCTATTGCTCCAGCTGGGGTGGTTACAAAGTATTCAACAAAATACCCAAAGCCTGTCACACCAGTTTGTCCCTTCACAGGAAAAGGTTCTGTCTGAATGTCTCTTCTGACAGAACGTCCCCCCCAGCAGCTCCTCTGTTGGGTCTACCGAGGTAGTTCCTGATAGAGCCTGAGCTGCTGCCTTGCCTAGTGAAAGGTTTAAGATTTCCTTGTTGCAGTAAAGAGAGCTGAATAGCTTTCTGTTAACTGATCACAGAAATAACAAAATCTGTGCTAATAATGCAAAAGGATCACCAGATCTCAGATATGCCAGGGCTGCATCAAGGAGAAGGAGCTGTAGCAAGGTTATTAAAAGCCACGGAAAAGCAAAATGTCTGTTTTCAGCTTTTCTTTCTTGCCAGTCTTAAGGCAATGGTTGGTTCCTTTTTGTGTCTAAAAGAATAGGATGAGACAAGGTATGCCTATGAAGCAAAAAGACAAATATCTTGCTCTTTTAAATACCAGAGGGTACTGAGGGACTTTTAGTACTCTTCTGCTTTATTTGCTCCTATAAGTGACACACACAGCTTGGGTATTCAAAGTGCTTTCCTAGCATAGCTCTGCTTGTGTCTCATGAGTTGTCAGATTCAACACACTTGATCTGTGTGACTTTTGTGCACCCCCTTTCTGAATATTTTATTGATAAGAGTTATTATACCAGGGTTTTAGACAGCAGGTAGTTGGAGACATGTATTCTAGCCCAAGGCAATTTAAACTCACTTCTCCTAGATCTGGAGAGAATGACCTTACCACCTAACTACAGTCTAAATTCATATCAGAGTGGGTCTAAACTTGTAAACTGCTCTTTTGAAGATATACTCTTATGTAGCAAAAATCCCCATGGGCTATAGAGAACAGGAGACATAAATCTGTACTTCTTGCACAGTGACAAATATATGCATTTTTATCTCAACAGTCTCTATGTAAATCAGAAGGAAATCTGTTAATGGAGACTGGCAGCCCAGATCTCTGCTTTGAAAATAAGCACCCTTAACACCAGAGTAAATCAAAAACATAACTCTCAAGTTTCTCTAGTCCAGCGCGCTTGTGTGCTGGCACAGCTTCAGTAGCAGCGGTAAAAGATGCCCTTGCTGATACCTAAGCTTTAACATGGTGCTTACAGCTCTCAGCTCGGGAGTGAGAGAGACGAATAGGAGTTGCTCATGCTGAAAAGCAGATTTTCCATTTCTAGATGAGCAGCTGTTTGAATAAAGATGGGCGTCAGCTCAGAATTAGAAAATAATTTTAATTCAGTTAGCTGAAGAGGTATGATGACTTGATTCCTTAAAGACTGTTGCGCACTTGTGTTAGCTGTACACACAGATGTGGTAGATAGAGACTGAGAATACAATTTTGGCATTGATCTAGGTAGCGCTTACCTATGAATAATGACAAGGAAGTCAACTGCAGGTAACCTACAGTATGGATTATAGCTCTTTACATCCGTGTAATTTTTCATATTCACGCTTTATTGACCATCATGATTCATCCATAATTTCATTGTAGATTAATCTTCCTAGAGAGGAGCCTGTCTTCAACTAGAGAGATTAGCGCTTGTTAAATGACATGTCCCATGGTCTCAGCTCCCTTGGTTCACTTCTGTAGAAGTTACTTGGTCTCAAGTAGTGGGAAAGATGTGGAATGACTGTTCTTTTACCTAAGCACCTTCTGAAATCTAGCTGAATGCAACTGAAGACATGTGCTGAAACAGCTGTTTTGCCCTTTGGTGTGAAAAATCAACAAAGACCCTTTGCGGAAATCTTTCTCCTCTTTGCTTTAGGTCAAAACCAAATGTTTATTTTTTTTTAAAGGTTTTATTAGTAAATATGCTTTAAAAATGTTCCACTAGCAGCATGAAAATTTTACTTTCTGTATTGTTTTACATACATATACTTACATAGTCAAAATCTTGTGTAGCTAGATTATGTTGTCTTTATCCTGTCTCAGAAAACTGAAATTCTGAATTTCTCATTTATTCATTTTGGTGGACTTAAGCTTTGCTTTCTGAAGATAGGTATCAAACTTTTTATGGAATAAGAAAAAACACCGTAGAAAGAACTAGAAACACTTGTAAATTCTGTGGGTGTAAGAGTTCAATGTTCCAAAAGGCCAAAGACTTACTACTGTAATCAGTGTAAATTTTGGATGTATAAAGACCAAATTCTGCTTCCTTTTTGTAGATGTACAGCCTGAGTGCTGAAATTAATGGCAAGTGTCTGGATTCTTATGTTGGTGTAATAGCTCGGATCTCTGAAAAAGTAATTTGGAAGGATAAACTAGACAACCAATTTGTTATCTATAACTAGCTTTGTCCTGGTTTCATCTGGGAAAGAGTTAATTTTCTTTCTAGTGATTGCTGTGAAAGAAATGTCAATAATACCTGTTGGTTTTAGTTGTTGCTAATTGACGTTTACACTATTCAAGGACTTTTTTCAGCTTCCTGTAGAAGCATAGACAAAACTATGGAATGACCAATGAAATACTCCATACCATAGATGTAATGCTCAGTATATAAATAGGGGTTAACCAGGGGGTGGGAATCCGCAAACGCTGCTTGTGATGGTGCCAGTTCGCTGGGTGGTGAACGTGTCATTATTATTCCTATTATTATTGTTATTTTTCCTTATCTTTTACAGTTTTTATTATACTGTGTTTATCTCAGCCTGAGAGGTTTTTTTGTCTCCTTTTCCCCTCCTTTTTTCCCTCTTCTCCTTACCCTTCTTGAGGGGGTGAGCGAGTGACTGGGCAGTTCTAGTTGCCGGCTGGTGTTAAACCACAATGAGCTTATATTTATAGGTGCTATAGGAAAAGTTTTTAGTTGGAGTAGAATTCAGCATTTGAGTCTTTGCCATTTTCAGTTCATTGCCTATCAGGGAGAGGCACTGAATGAATTATAACAGGATATGTGTCATAGTTGCAAAATTCAGCAGAAACAAAGGAAGAAAAGGCAGTTTAAGCTGAAAAAATGTTAGTCTTCAACTCCCAATTACTTTTTGAAATCTTGAGATATGTCACTATGCAGCTGCCATAGTCTTTGAAAGGCCTTTAAATAACAATGCAATCATCAGGCATAGTCAACATGGGTTCACAAAGGGAAAATCCTGGTTAACTAATTTGATATCTTTCTACGATAAGGTCACTTGCCTAGTTGATGAAGGGAAGGCAGTGTATGTAGTTTTTCTCGATTTCAGTAAGGCTTTTGGTACTGTCCCTCATAGCATCTTTCTGGTCAAGTTGTCCAACTGGGAGATGAGCAGGTACATGGTGCTTTGGGTGAAGAGCTGGCTGAAAGACAGGGAGGGCTCCAGGGGCTGTTGTGAGCGGGGCTACATCTGGCTGGTGACCAGTTGCGAGGGGCATTTATCAGGCTCAATTCTAGGGCTAGTTCTGTTCAATATTTTATCAATGATTTGGACGCAGGAGTTGAATACACCAATAGCAAGCTTGCTGACAATACTCAACAGGGAGGTGCTGTTGGTTGTCTCAAGGGACAACAGGCCTTGCAGAGGGACCTAGAAGGATTAGAGCAACAATGGCATGAAACTTAACAAGCACAAATGCCAAATTCTGCACCTGGGATGGAGTAATGCCAGGCACAAGTATAAACTGGGAGAAGAGTGGCTGGAGAGCAGCCCTGCAGAAAGGGATCTGGGGGTGCTGGTTGACAGCAGTCTTAATATGGGTCTGCAGGGTGCCCTAGCAGCCAAGAGGGCAAATCACATCCTGGGATGCATCAAACACAGCACAATCAGCCAGTCAAAAGAGGGGATTATCCCATTGTGTTTAGCCTTGGTGCAGCCTCACCTTGAGCACTGTGTGCAGTTCTGGGCCCCACAATTTAAGAAGGATGTGAAGGTCCTTGAATACATCCAGAGGAGGGCAACAAAGCTGGTGAAAGGCCTGGAAGGCATGTCCTGTGAGGAGCAGCTGAGGACTCTGGGTTTGTGTAAGTTGGAGAAAAGGAAGCTGAGGCACAAACTCGTTGCTGTCTACGGCTTCCTGAGGATGGGAAGTAGAGAGGGATGTGCTGATCTCTTCTTCCTGGGATCCAGTGACAGGACACACGGGAATGATTCAAAACTGCATTAGAGGAGGTTCAGACTTGACATGCACTCTTCATTAATCCTGACCATCCATGGGATGAAGAGCTGCTGGTCTGGATGCTGGGCTTTCTGTCCAAAACTGCATGGCAATATTCATCCAATAACTTATCCGTATTGCCATGCAACACTGCAACAGGGCTGCACCTTTGCAGCTGGTCCAGGACAGATGTTTCCATCCGTGGGCTCTTCAGGGCCAGCCTGTGCCCCATCGCTCATCAACCCAGGCCTGGTCTCCTCCTCCTCGCACTGTCTGCCCCCATGTCCCAGGGCTCTGCTCTGCTACCAGCCTGTACTGCCCAGAGAAGCCTTGCTGTGATGGTGATCAAATTCCTTCTCCTGTGCAGAGTTTTGACTTGGTGCTGCTCTCTGCATAACCCCAGGGTTGTAGTCTGACAAGGCAGGAGACCGAAGGAGTTCAGCATGGGGAAATAAAAAGTCCTACGCCTGTGGAGGGACAATGCAAGGCACCACCCATGCAACAGGCTGCCCATCTGCTGGGTTGGCACCAAGAGCTGCTGCTGTCCCCATTGAAAGACTCAAGTGCCAATACCAGGGCTATGAGTGATCCCGCGTGCCTCAGGCATGCAGCAGGAACCTGGAGAGAAGTGGAGTGGGGTGAGGCTTTACAGGCAGGCAGGCAGAAAGCAGCGAGAGCTGGCCAGGCCCCACTGTGCTGGGGCTGCACAGAGTGCCAGAGGTCTGCCCTGGGAGGAGAACACAGCGGCAAGACACGGTCTCTCTCTGGAGACCATATGATGCAGGAAGTTCGGACTTGATATTAGGAAACATTCCTTTACCGAGAAGGTGGTCAGACACTGGAACAGGCTCCCTAGAAATGTCCCATGCTTGTCAGTGCCTTAAAAAGAGGCATTTGGACAATGGCCTTGAAAATATGCTTTAACTTTTGGTCAGCTCTGAGATGGTCAGGCAGTTGGACTACAGCATTGTTGTAGGTCCCTCACAACTGGAGCTATTCTATTCTATTCTATTCTATTCTATTCTATTCTATTCTATTCTATTCTATTCTACTCTACACGTACCCCTCCAAGAGATTGGTTCTGCTCAGAGGTGAAGGCCCATTCATTCAAAACCCAATACTCCCGCAGATCTCAAACACAAAAAGGAAGCCTACAGAGGGTGGAAGCAAGGACAGATAGCCTGGGAGGAATACAGAGAAATTGCCTGAGCAGTCAAGGATTAGGTTAGGAAAGACAGAATTAAATCTGGCGAGGATGTCAAGGGCAACAAGATAAGCTTCTACAGGTACATCAGAGATAAAAGAAAGACGAGGGAAAATGTGAGCCCTCTCTGGAAGAAAATGGGAGACCTGATTACCTGGGATATAGAGAAGGATGAACTACTCAATGACTTTTTTGCTTCAGTCTTCACCAGCAAGTGCTCTAGCCACACCGCCCAAGTCACGGAAGGCAAAGGCAGGGACTGGGAGAATGAACTGCCCACTGTAGGAGAAGATCAGGTTTGAGACCATCTAAGGAACCTGAAGTTGCACAAGTCCATAGGACTTGGTGAGATTCATCCACAGTCCCCGAAGTAACTGGTGGATGAAGTTCCCAAGCCACTATCCATCATATTTGAGAAGTCGAGGTAGTCTGGTGTAGTTCCTGCTGACTGGATAAATGGAAACATAACACCCATTTTTAAAAAGGGAAAAAAGGAAGACCTGGGGAACTACAGGCCGGTCAGTCTCACCTCTGTGCCCAGCAAGATCGTCCATGGAGCAGATCCTCCTGGAAATTATGCTAAGGCACATGGAAATAAGGAGGTGATCAGTGACAGCTGACATGGCTTCACTAAAGGCAAATCGTGTATGACAGATGTGGGGGCTTTCTATGACAGTATTAGAGCATTGATGGATAAGGGAAGAGCAACTAACACCTACTTGGACTTGTGCAAAGCATTTGACATGGTCCCACATGACATCTTTGTCTCTAAATTGGAGAGACAGAGGGACCACTCGGTGGATAAGGAATTGGCTGGGTGGCCGCACTCAAAGAATTGCAGTCAACGACTCGATGTCCAAATGTCGAGCAGTGACAAGTGGTGTTCCTCAGGGGTCAATATTGAGATTAGCACTGTTTAACATCTTGGTGACATGGATGGTGGGATTGAGTGCACCCTCAGCAAGATTGCTGATGACACGCAGTGTGGTGTGGTTGACACGCTGGAGGGAAGGGAAGCCATCTGGAGGGACCTTGACAGGCTTGAGAGGTGGGCCTGTGCAAACCTCATGAAGTTCAATGAGGCCAAGTGCAAGGTCCTGCATGCAGGTCAGGGCAATGCCAAATACAAATACAGGCTGGGTGGAGAACAGATTGAGAACAGCCCTTGGAAGAAGGACTTGGGGGTGTTGGTGGACGAGAAGCTCAACATGACCCAGCAATGTGCTCTTGCAGCCCAAAAGGCCAATCACATCCTGCGCTGCACCAAAAGCAGTATGGCAAGCAGGTTGCGGGAGGCGATTCTACCTCTCTTCTCCACTCTCGTTGAGACCCCACATGGAGTACTGCGTCCAGCTCTGGCACCCCCAACATAAGAGTGACGTGGACCTGTTGGAGCGAGTCCAGAGGAGGGCCATGAAGAAGACGAGAGGGCTGGAGCACGTCTCCCATGAGGACAGGCTGAGAAAGTTGGGGTTGTTCAGCCTGGAGAAGAGAAAGCTATAAGGGGAGAGCTTACAGCAGCCTTCCAGTGCATAAAGGAGGCCTATAGGAAAGACGGGGAGGAACTTTTTATCAGCAAGTGTAGCGATAGGATGAGAGGTAATGGTTTTAAACTGAAAGAAGGTAGATTTAGATTAGATATTAGGAAGAAATTCTTTACTGTGAGGGTGGTGAGGCACTGGAACAGGTTGCCCAGAGAGGTTGTGGATGCCCCATCCCTGGAAGTGTTCAAGGCCAGGCTGGATGGGGCTTTGAGCAACCTGGTCTAGTGGGAGGTGTCCCTGCCCATGGCAGGGGGGTTGGAACTGGATGACCTTTAAGGTCCCTTTCAACCCAAACCATTCTATGATTCTATTATCTATTCTTTCTGTATTGAAAACTGGCACTCAGTTTGGCGTTAGTAAAAGCATAAAACATAAGTCAATTTGACTTGCTGTTTAATTATGTGCCAGTTTTGCAGTTGAGGCACAGAATAACTTCATCTACCTTCCTCCCAAACCTGAGGTGTATGAAAGATCTTAGGGAAAAGAACAATGCACCTTACATCAGCCTCAATGAGTGGGGTGTAGCATTTCCACACTTAGGATGCTACTGCATGGGATAATGCCTGGTGAATCCTAATTCCACTAGACATAACTTCCCAAGAGAAGCCTGCACTCCTTGAGGAAACCTTCCCCCAGAGAAGAAATATATGAGGCATCTTGGCAAGATAAATTTAACTGGCCTAAACTTTTAAGTCTTTTCTTCTTCCAATCACTTTGGCAAGGGGTATGATATCCTGATATAAATCCTTATGTGAATGTGCTCTTGTACTGCAGTAAAGATAATTCATATTACAGAATTGCTCAAGAATAATTATAAACACTTTTTCGCTGCTGTAACTTTATCTGCTTTAATTCATTGGTACTGCTTTAGCCTACCAGACTAGGTAACACAAACATATTAACTATGTAGTTAATATGGCACCTCTTTCAAAGCTGGAGGATAAATGATAGTGAGTATCATAAGAAGGACTGCTTTTTTGGAACACCTGAAGCAATCCATAATGAGGTATTTAAGAGTGATATAACTTACAAAACCCCAGCATATATCCCTTTTTCTCATTCTGGAAGAATGGGTGAATGGGAAGAGAAGATTTCTCTTTACTCACAAAATAAATACATTGCTATAAGCCTAAAAAAATATAAGATTTTCAGTCTTAAAAAGGTCAAGCAAACAATATATGCTAAGTTTTTACACCAGCATCAGCAGTTCAAGATGATCACTCGGGCTCTTCAAAGAGGTAGTCAACTCGTAAGATGGATGATATTGTCTGTAGGATGATTTTGGAAAAAGTTGCCACTCATTAACAAAAAAAATTGTACATGCCCATTAGAAAGAAAGAAAAATAACCCCACTCAGACAGCAAATTTTTATAGCAGCATGTCATTCACTTACAATGAAAAATTTAAAATGACAAAGCTAGTTGCCAAGGTTTTGCAGGGAGGGGGTTAAGTTTAAACATATGGGAAAAAACAGACCTTGTCACTACCTATCTTGTGAGCTTGCAGCCTGGCACCAGCTCCTGCTGTGCACAGCAGGCATTTCCCCTCCAAACTAGAACATATACTCACAAGACACTAAAGACGATAAGAACTTCTCCTGATCCCTCCTTGAGGAGCACATATTACCTCTGGATTTGTCACTAGGCTGTAGATACATCCTGAAATGGGATTGTAAAAAGCCAACAAAAATAAGAAAAAGTCAGGCAGAGATTGAGTATTAAAGATGCTGTTTGTGACTTTTGGTAGCCAAAAACTGTCCCCAAAGCCCCAAGAGAGTACACCAAAACCAATCAAAGCACTGTAAAGATGTTTTCCTCTCTTTCTGTCTTTCTTTCTCTCTTTTTCTCCATGTAAAAGTTCTGCTGATGCACAGATTTTTCATATAAATGTGGAAAAGAGAAAAAGCTACTGTGGGTATAAACACACCAGCAAAATACTCCTTTTTTTCCCCTTAAGGGTCAGTAAAATCCATTCTTGTATTTTCAGCTACCTCTGTAGAGAGATAAAGCAATACAGAATCCATGGTGTGGTCAGAGTTGTAGTGGAAAAGTTGATAGGTATTGCTGAAGGTAATTTTCCACAGGCAAAAAAATGCACAGGTCAGAATAAGAAATGTCTGAAAGAGTTTCTTTCACTAGACCTGTACTACCAAAATGCCTTTAAGATCAACATTGTGCTACTGTTGGATGTCATTGCAGTCACTTATTCATGCTTATAGTGGTGGTGTTAGTGTTTTTTCTTGCTGCTTCTAGGTGTTTGTTGATGTTATCTGTGTCTGTTATACTTTTGGAGAAGAGCAAAGGGAAAAGATTGGCTTTGGCTCAGACTTTGGCTCTAAGCCATTTTTGTCCTGTTCAGGTTTGGGACTCACAAAGGTTAGATTTTATGTGAGTTATTAGTTGGAGTTCCTCCAAGTTTTTTTCTAGTTTATCACAGCCTAATGAAGACTCTTATGAGGTGCATCATAGCCTGAACCTCCTGCTACAGCTATGTCTCCCAGAAGGAATTGCTGAAGGAAGGCTTACCGTCATCCTGTCACTGTAAACTGGTTTTGTTTTGGTTTAAGTCAGGGATGCTGTTAATAACTGGGTCATTTCAGACAAGGCTTTCACATCCCTCGGTGTTCAGTGCAAGGTTGCCTGGACAACAGTGCTGCCGTTTTGCTCTTCCACCTGCTATCATTCAACATCTGGAAGCTGAGTCTGAACCTACAGTGGTATTTGAATGCCTTTGTGTCAGTGTGTCTGCTCCTTTTTCAAGGGTGTCCACTGCACAAAAACTTTCTCTAGGAACAACACCTTTATATTTCACATTTTTTGGCCTACTGTATTCTTTGACATAATTGGTGGGGTCACACAAGGGCATTCGCGTCTTACTTTTCCTCCTGAACTGAAGGGGGACCAATGCCTAATCACCAAAGAGTATCTAGACCTAGTTATCCATGTGATGCATAAACAGGCTGTTGAACTTTTCAGTTCACCTCCTGAAAAGATTAGGTCTGCCATTAATTAATTAGCAGTGGTCATTTCTATTTAATACGCCTTTGTTTGAATAGTTGTTTTTCTGTTAGAAACACTTGAACAGCAAGTGAGAAACTCCCATTGTTGGTTGTGTGTGAGGTGAGGTAGCTGAACAGCTCAGAAAGGGGCCACAAAACATAACCCTCTATCCAGTCAGTCCCACCGGGTAAAGGTGCTTAGACCTAACATTTTGATTCAGGCCCCATCTTTAATTTAAAGTTTCATTCGACTGCTTTAAACAGAAGACTGATTGCCTAGAAGGATTTTCAGTGCTCCACAGCAGCAGTCTATTAACCTATTTAGATAGTATCTACAGTAGTAATGAGATTAGAAACTATAAAGGAAACTGGGAGATAAAGAAAAGTCAAGAAACTCAAAAGCAGGTTAAAATTTTAGTACTTTTTTTAATGAAAGCACCAGAAATAAGGGTCATATTGTCCCACAGGTGAGTCTGGCCAGCCGATATGAGGTAATCCTGTAAATACAGTCATGTACTAGCTAGATTCTGAATGAGGCTAATGCCCAGATAATACAAAATGGTTAGAAGATATTCTGCATTTCTCTCCAATGACACTTCCTCACAGACTAACTGTAGCTCTTGGGAGCACTCTGTTTGCAGTAAAGCTATTTTTTCTGGATTACAAAGACCTGAAAGGTGTACTTTCCAAACTCACTGTTGACATTGAGTGTAAGCCTGCTTCAGCAATTAAATTTCAACGAGGATCCTAATTTGTCAGCCTCTGCTCTAGGGCAGAGGCACTATTCTGGGCCTCAGAAAATATAGTGCTGCTTTCTCCAAAAGTACACTTTGTTCCAGAGCTACTTTGTCTCATCTCAGTTTTACAGCTTTAAAATGGTGATGAATTTTATTTTATCCTTAATTTGTTGCTTTTGCCTGATATAAATTGCCTTCTTCCCAATGGTAGTATCTGTTTCTCTTTATAGTGGACCTATCTTCATGAAATCTTCATGTTGCTTGTGGGACAAGGAGATGTGATTGTAAAGCATATATGTGAAATCTGTAGTTGCTAATTTGCATAGTATCCCTTCAAATCAGCAGTTTAGGACTTTATTCGAATCGGGGGATCAGAGGTCTTCCACAGTAGGTCTTTGTAGCTATATTTTGTCATTGTTTCAATTGAAACAAAGAATGGCCATCCTACAGCCCAGCAGCAGGAGGGAATTTTTTTTCATGGAAAGCCACAGCCTATTAGCAGTTGTGAGCACAAGGTATTGCCCATTGCAGCCATTCTTAGAAGAGGCTGCCTGTGCATGCACATGGAAAAGTCTGATTCACTGGACTGTGCAAATCAGGAGATGGCCACACTGAGATTAAAATCAACCCTATTTAAAAGTCTGCAGCTCAGCAAAGAGTCCAGCAAGTATTACACTGTAAAAATGCCTTTATATAGAAGATATTCTCAAAGTACAAAGTAGGTACCGACTGTAGAAAAATGTGAAGTTTGAAAATTGTAAATAGTTCAAGGAGTAACGGGAAACCTAAGTCTCTGAGGATGATAAAACTTTTTTTAATTAAAAGTGTAAGCTTCTGGTAAGAGGTAAAAGATTTAACATAGACCCTGGGAAAATATTATGGGCTTGCTTTGTTTTGCCATGGTTGAAGTGCAGAAATTGAGGTACCTAAGATAGCAGGTTATAACACAATTAAATTTATAATTCTTCTATTGCATTTGCCTATGTATGGCAGGAATGGTTCTGACCATAGCAGGAGATATGTATACATAGAAAAGCTTAAAGTAAGGTTAAGTGCTATTCAAATTAAACTTCTTGATGAGACAGAGAAAGGAAAACTTCGAAGGTGTGAGGAATATTCACCTCAGTTATCTGAAGAACAGTCATAAGAAAAGTCACATAGTTGACTAGGAAAAAAGGTTTGATAAATAGTTATTTGAACTATTTAAGTGGGTACTGCATTATTTAATTTGTCATTTTAACTTTCATATCAGTCACTGAAACTGATATATTACACCCCTAGAGTCTTTCCTAAAAAAGATATATTCTTTTCTACCTTGCAGTACCTGGGAGAAAAAAACGCAGCTTAAAAAATTCTTTTCTTCTCAAGGAAGATAAT
Organism: Rissa tridactyla; assembly: GCF_028500815.1. NCBI lineage: Eukaryota > Metazoa > Chordata > Aves > Charadriiformes > Laridae > Rissa > Rissa tridactyla. The sequence goes on along the minus strand of NC_071497.1, from coordinate 41,346,611 downwards.
TTGTGGAATTAGAGATGTAACTAACAGATTTGCCTAGATGTCCGTGCAAAACCTTTAGATATTTAAGGGAACCAATATCTTCTCCATACGTTTCTAGAAAACGACATCCTGTGTCAAAATCTTTATTTGTAAATCCCCCCCCACTCCCCCTTCCCCCCCGCCCCAAAAGAGCGTAAAGATCCCAGGATAGTGACTTGAGTTCTGAGAGTCGGCTTGATTTCTGTGTTACATCTTTCACGGTGGCAGAAACAGATCCCTGCAGATACAGAAAGCCACGGCTTTAGAAGAAATATCTCCTTCCATTTCTCAGGACTTCTAAAAAGGCCAGGAGAAGCTGATATTGCTAGTTAGGGTCTACGAAACGTTTCTGTTAAAAGAACAAAGCTCAACCCTGAAATCTCACTTGTAAACTCAAAGACAAGTGGAAGTGTTCTGGCCTGCTTCCATGCTGTAAGGCAGATTACGAGCAGTGTGAAAAAACCACAGATGTTTTCTGCTGGTAACTCTGGAGACATATTTGGAGAATCTCCTCTTCATCCTTACTTTCCTCTGAAAACATAAATCAGAAGGAGGAATTCTTTCAGCAGTGAACATGAACATTTTCTCCTTCTGTTCAAAAAACCTTTTTGAACCATTGGAATGCGTTTCTGGCGGGCACTCAGGAGCACCGGAAACTTGAAAGGAGCTGTGAATGGCTGCGAACAGTTGCATTCAGAAGAGAGAAGATAGTGGAAGCTAGAAAAGCTAGAGCAGCAGTTTGTTCTTTACCTACTAGGCAAAAGTCAGATTCTTGGACTTCCAGGTGACTTACTAAAAACATCTTTTTGTAAACCTAGATTTTTCCTTTTTCGTTGTTTTATTAACACAGACCTTTGATTTAGCATTTCCCCCCTCAACTAGAGAGTTATCTTATGGTATCAGGTTTCTCAGATGTTTTTTAACATGTTTGATGTCCTAGTTGTAATGTTGATGTCAGCTGCCTTCTGCAACCTAGCAGTTTAGGATCCTGCTTAGTGAGAAAATGCACACTATGTATCTGCTATCTCAGCCTCTGAAGCTAATTTACTTACCACAGTCATCTTGAAATATGGGCTATGCTATGCAGAGCCCTACAAACAGACTTGTATACAGAGGAGTTATTTCCTTTCTACCAGGGATAACAGCATCACAGTCTCTGTTAAGCACAGAAAAATACAGTGCTTTTAAAATGAGCCTATTGGTAAACCAGTATAATATAGGCTGCTTTTAAAAATTTCCTTCCCGTTTTTTGTTCATCAGGTTTGGTATCAGCCACAGAAGTGTTTAGGTCATTCACAGAAAACTGTCCAAGGCACAAGTTATTCGTTTTTGCTGCAAAGTTTAACAAATTTAACAATTTGCCTGTGAAATTTTGTTAAAAGCAGTGTTATATTCCTAAAACCTACCTTAACATATGCATGTGTTTTTACATCTGCCATCATCTGGGAGTTATAAATAGTGATGTTCCTTCAACTGTATTGAAGTGCAATGAACTAGGAAAAAAAAGAAAAAGATATTTTAAAACAAAGAAATATTGGAAATGTCAGTTGAACAAGGACTATATTTCTTTTGGGTATTCTTCATCCTGTCCTGGACCACAGGGCAGGATGATAAGGTGACCCCTTCTTGCCTCCCTGTTTTTTGTGGCTCTGTAATTGCTTGATATTCTTTCAGCAGAATCTGAGAAACTGGATTGTCCTTCAGTACTATATTTTCCTCATGTTATTTCCTAACACAGACTGAAGTCAGGGTGAAAGGAGGAAATGGCTCTGTAAAACCATTTTTAGTAAAAAATCATCCCAGTCTGCAGTAGTCGGGGAGCTGTATTAATTTATTGCCAGCATCACTTTGGCAAGGATACAGAGAAAACTTGTGTGTCTTTTTTTCAAGTAAGATTGAACCTAAAAAAATTATTTTGAGAAAAGAAATTTGGGATATTGCCAAAGGTTTAAAATATGATCATGAAAAGGCTAAGTTGATTGCCTCACCCATTACTGGCCTTTCCCTATCAAGACCAAGTCTCTTCTAATATAGAAAACATTATTTTCAAAGCACAACATGTATAGTTAATTTCCTACATGACTTCTCATTTTTAAAAAATATTAGCTTCAAGTGATCAGAAAACAGGGTCTTTGAAACAGCAGCTCTCCCTGGCCTCCACTGTGAAAGACTTTTAATAGCTTCAAGTAGACGCTGGTGAATACATAGCAAGGTTACGCATTTGAATTGTCATAACTGGTGCTCCTCCTTTATTGTAAATTTTCTGAAGTGAGAAAACTTACTAGCAGCAGAAACACTTTCCTATAAGAATAATCCCAGAAATCCCGAGCATTTATGTTAGAAAGATTTTAAAATAAGAGCAAGTCATCTGAATTAGGGACTAGAAACATGCAAAGCAAGTATGGTGGTCAAACAAAACTTTAAAAATTAAATACAGATAGAGAGCTTAGTTGTTTAATAACTAGTTGAAGAGGAATTAAAGCTGCTCACAGATTTAGCACACAATTAGCAAAAGAAGAAGGAGAGGCAAAAGTCACTAAGGTAGTTAGTGTGAATTATTCAGCTATGTTGTCACAACTCCTGTGGCAGAAAGATGGCTCCGGTGCATATTTCTTAATTATAGGATAGCACAGGAACTTACAGTTTGTGAGGCCAAGGACAGGCAGTTGAGGATATACCTTTGAAAATATATTTGTTCCATTAATTGACTCTAAGGAGAATCCAAAATATCTGAGGTATAGGTGTGTCCTAAAGCAACTGCCTGTCTCCAACTGTTCTGTGGATGTCTTCTGTTGTGCTTTAAATTTCAAAAAGTGAAAATACATTATAAAAAAAAAAAGGGGGGGGGGGGAAATATTTTCAAATCTTCCCTGGCATACTGATGCTGAAAAGGCTCTTACCAGTTACTGGTCCCAGCTTCACTGTGTTAGAGAACAGAAGCAGAACCTAAAGAGATCTAAGACACAAAAGGGGGTTCAGCAGAGGCATGAAGGATGAGTCTAAGTTGCAGCATGGGTGGGAAAGGTGGAGGAATCCCTCAAAGCAGGTATACATATGATTTTTAAAAATTTAGTTAGCAAAATTTAATGTTAACTAAATTCAACACATTGGGAAAACAGGGAAATCTTTTCCCTTCAGTTAGTAAAAAAATCAGCCAAGTACACAGACAGAGCTGTAAAGATCTTGACCTTTCTAGCCTAGTAGGGAAGCTCTTACTCATTATCTTTCTGTAGCATTTCAAAACCAAGCAAGAAATAACAGCATATTCTGTCCTCAAGTCCCTCTAGCCATTGCTTACCATCATCTGTTTCACGAACAAATCAGCGTAAGAACCTGATACAGCTTTCCAGGTCGTGCCCTGTAAGACTTAAAAGCTGCTACTTCTGCTTTCCTGCCTAGCAAGTTGGTCAATAAGCAACTGAAAGACAATTATCACCTGTCTACCCCCGACCCCCAGTATGGACATCTCCACTACAGCTCACCAGAGTGAACATATGACACAGCAGATATGCCACAGCAGATATGTCACAGCCTCTTTCTGGCACTTACTGCCCCAGTACTGCACACCTTGTGCAGCAGGTGTCAGAGGCAGATGCGGTTTCACGGATATATGTGGGATAAAAATTTATTTATACCTATGCAGCCTTAATTGCCCCAGGAACACTTTGGAAAGCCAGCAGATAATGTAGAAAGATTTTTGTAAATGAAAAAAAAAATCATCTGTAACATATTCAAGGAAATATCTAATTAAAACCTGAAACACGGCAACAATGAGTTGAATGATTTCTCATCTTTAAAAGAAATCCTAATTATGTTAATTCTAGGATGTCTAAATAGGGTTGACTTATGCAGTAGCAGACAATTTTGAAAGTTGTTTGAATCCCTTCCCTCCCAAGCAGGAGTCCTGGCTATTACTTGGTCATGGAACTGGAAGCTGCTACAAACTAGCAAGTCTTTAGTCCTGTTAAAGCCTCATGAAATCACAGTTATCTCTAGTTAGGCTTAAGGATCTGCCAAGCCACTACAAAATGGAAAGCCTTGTATGTGAACCTTGCCTTGAATGCAGATGGGTGCCTGCCTCAAGGAAATCTGCACCTGTAAAGTTTAAATTTGAACAAATCATGAGGTGAATGTCAGAGCACCAAGGCTCTTTAGGTTTAACACAAGTCAATGGAGCTTTGTGGGCACTGTAAATTATACATAAATTCCCAAGTCAAAGGGCCAGCCCTCTGGGACAAATGGTATGGCGATATGGATTTATGCACTCATTTTGTGACACAAAGGCACAATACAAGGTCAGGATAATAGAAAATAAAGGGTTAGAAGCCATACCTTCATTAAGGAAATGTTAATGTCATTTCATATGGGGGGTAATGATCAGCCAGTTCCAATACTGTTGAAATTAGTGGGGGCTCCTCGGGTAACCTCTGTTGATGTTTTGAGTTCACTGTCATCTGCAGCTATTTGGGATGGATCTCACAGAATTTGTGCAGTTTCCTGAGTGCACAACAGAATGACTGTACTCTGGTCTTTGGAAAAACAAGCATCTCCTTTTCTCATGTGCAAATCTATGTGAGCAAATTGCGAAATGACTTGCTAAGTAGCTTGAGGAAATGGAACTTTAAAGGTCAAATATAAATAAGTTATTATTAAAGTTTTCCTCCAGGATACCAGAATTCCTTGTATGCTTATACATTTCCCTGGTTTTCATATAAAGCAAAAAGAGAAATCTACAGTAAGGGAGCAGCAATGTCTCTTCCAGGATGTACTGAGAAATGCCATCAAGTCATAGACTCCCTTGTAGCACTTACGTGGTTTTTTTCCTTACTTTCTTTTACTGGCTTTGTCTTCTTGGTGTTAAATTTAGCTGGCAGTGTTACAGGCCATTTTAAATTGATGCTTGCAGAACTGCAAGAAGTGTGAAGCTGCCAATGAAGAGTCAATGAGGAGGTAGTGATAGCAGTTATCAGCTCCTCCACACAAATGTCCCGAGTTTTCCAGCTGTGTGAACCTTTCCAAGTTTGATTAAAAAGGGATTAATGTTCCTTTTTTTTTTTTTAATATGGATATGTATTTGTTTAAGAACCAGATTGTGTAGGCTTGCAAGTTACAACTCTCCAGACAGGTTTACATTTGAATGCACCCAATTTTCCCAAGATGAACCATGATTTCAAACAGCTAAGTCAGTTTTGGACTGGACGTATTTATACTACCTTGCATGCAGTTCTCACCATTTCACTGTTGTGCCAGAACTGGAAGAAGCTGTGCTTCCAGTGAAGCCAACGTGTTGATGACAAAATTGTTCATATTGCTCTGAAAATACAGAAGATCCCTGGTGTGTGAGTGAGGTCAGAGATTTTTTTCTTCCCTTGTATTTCTTGCTATTGATGTGATGCAGTTTTTTCTGGATTAGACAGGGAAGGTCATGCTGTTTAATAGGGAATATATGAGCTGCTCCGGTGCAGTGAACTGTTTCTAGTCACTGGCTGATCACTTTCTCCTATCCCTTCAGATAGAAAGCACATTGAACAACAAGAAAAAGTATCTTTTTCTTTCTTCGGCCTGTGACTTGAATTGGCTCAACTGATACCAGATTGAGTGTTTCTTGGTCAAAAGCAGGGAAGGTGGGAAGGGGAATTGGAAAAGGAAAGAGTGGGAAGCATGGCTCACCAGCAGCTCAGCAATCCCATTGAAATTCCCTTTGGGGATAGAGTTGGCTAAATATATAAATATGAAATGTTGGATCCTAAAAGTTGGGTCAGAAACATCACAGCCTCTCTCATCTGCAATGTGATGATAGTCCACAATTATTAAGACCTCGCAGTGAGTACGCTGGGACAAGGACTGGCCAGCAGGCCAACAGCATGTTTTTATATGGTTCATATCTGTAAAGATATATTAGCATTTTACATTAGCCTGATAGTCATTAATAAATGGGTACGTGCTGAGGTCAATGAAACTACATAAAATAAGTTCCTAGCTACGTAAACTGGAATAGAACAAACTATGTTTTTCTCTGCATGTTTTCAGGAAACAGTTTATAGAGGCTGCCATGAATGTATTAAACACAAACTTAGACATCCTGCAAATCTATGTCTTCTCTTAGCTAGAGTTATATTTGCAATTATCAGGATATAAAACCAGGCAAAATAATCTGTGTCAGTGAACGTACTGTGATTTTTTCCCTTGTCTAACTGTAAATACGTTTAAATCCTAGGGGATGATTTGGACATGGAGTGTTAAATGAGTTAGATAGTGAAGTAATGTGATTCCAGAGGAGAAAGGGAATGCCACCTCTTCCAAGAATGTACCAAGCATTTATAGCTTAAGACAAGACATTCTTTTTCACCTCCCATCCCTCCTGCTTTTTAAAAAAAAATAGTTTCCCATCCTGCTGAACCAAATATAAAAACTTACTGCCTCTGATGGGGGAAATTTCCCTCTGTCTCTCTGGTTATTTTTTCTACTCCCAGTCCAGCAGCCCAGTTATGCTGGTATGTGTTAGATCCAGAAACCCTATACTAAACTCATTTGTCTCTCAGAAAGCTACAGATACATTTTGCTGGAACAATTTTCTTTTGAGTTTATAAGAAGCTCACAGAGAGGAGCTGATGATTGCTAGAGCTGGCACAAGGTAAATGGTGGGAGTATCCAGCGTGGAGCAGGGAAGGAATTAGGACTTAAAAAGGGACATGAAGACCTCTCCATTTTAATGAAATTGAGCTTTGGGCCGGTTCACCTTGTCTCATGAAATCTTGTCCTAATCCCTGCATTCAGACTTGAACTACATGCCATTAGAGAGAAATAAGGTCTGCAGACACATGCACATGCTACTCAGTCCTTAGGTCTGCAGGCAGAAACTGCTATGCATACGTTGTTCTCTTCCAGAACAGATCTTTGAAGATATAGGGAAAACTTTGATTTTGGATCCCAAAATCTTAAACCAGCCAATTACTGTCCATGTAGATCAAGCACAAACAGGGAAATAATGGCTCCTAAGAGATGCTATGGATAGACTGATCAGGCATTAATTGAAGCAAAGCAAAGCAAAGATGTGATGCTTTCATTGCCTGGCATTGAGCTGATGATCACTGCAGAGGACAAGCACAGCAGAGTAGGTGGTTCTCATTGGTTTTTACTAGAACTTCTTCAAGATACCGTCATCCACACTTGAGCCAAACATATCAATATTTACAGTTAACAGTCAATATTAAAAATATAAAATTTCAAATACCTATGCAAAGTCTCTTGATAGAGGTCAGAAAGGTCTTTGATGTCCCTGAGACTTTTCTGAAGACCCTTAAGTCTCTTTTAAAATCTGCTCAGTAGCAGCAAGGTCATTAGCTCTCTTGTCGGCAGTCTGAACAGTTGTGGTTGGTTGTCCTAGACTGTGCTGATTATTCAGTTCCCCAAGAGCTGAGCTAAGTTGGCTTTGCCTGTGGTCCTACTTACTTAGAGGTGTGCTTGTGTGGGACACCTTCCTTCAGCTGGTGCTCACCTGAGACTGAGGTTTGTCAGGTGGAGATTTAACCAGAAAGAAACAAACACTGCAAAAAGAGATGGATTTTTCCCCCAAATGCTTTAGTTCCCCAAACTTGTTGTTTCTGGACCAATGCAAGTACCAGTGCCAGCAGATGAGAAGGGAGGACGTACATGTCCAGGGCAGAGAAAAAGATAAGATGACTGAAGCAGGGCCGGTAGGTTTTCTTCTTCTGGCAGGTTTTATCTCAGCTTCTTCTTCTGTGTCCTATCAGGGTCTCATGTAGCCCTCCACTATTGAAAAAACAGGCTCTCCAAACTTGAATCAGTCACAAAGTGTCTTTTCACCTTTTAAAAAACGTTTATCTTATTTTCCACGTTTCTTCATTACTTGCTTGTAATGCAGATCTCAAATCTCTGAAATAGTCTTCCAGTTAGCCTTATCAGAGCTAATGAAAAGCTATTTAAAACTTGAACTACCTGAGAATCAATGACTGTCAGAAAACAACCTATTGTCTCCCTTTCTTTTTGGCACTCACTACTTGTGGATACAGAGTAAAGTGCGGCTTAAATTCTTTTTCTTCCCATTTACGGAGAAACTTATGTTTTAATTGCTCTGTTTTCCACACAGCATGTATTTTTCCTAGTTCTTTTAGTCCTGGCATCCTGTGTTATTTTGTAATTATTGCAGAGTCAAAGAATCTGATAAAGATATCTTTATTCAGCTCCTGTGCTGTTGTGGGTCAGTGCTGTGCAAGCCTCTGCGCAGCCCAGCAATCTGTCCCAGCACAAGCTGGCTTTGAGTAATTATGGGCAGGACACAAGGAGAGGGCTCCTCACCTCCAAACAAATGAGATGTGGGAGCTTCTTTTTCAATCGTGCTGCTGGAGTTTGATCAGCTGGTGAAAAACACCAGCCAACTGATGCTTGCAGTAGTAGGGGACCAAATTCAAAATACCGTGGAGCTTAAAGGACCTTCTTAAAAGATGTTTTCATCACAGTCGTTATCTATACAATGCTACTTGAATAATGCGACTTGAACAATGCCTCTTTTTTTTGGGGTATTTTGTTACTTCCATTGTAGTACATAAGTACTTCATATGTTTGTTTGAATATCCATGTTAGAAGCCTGTAATTTTCTTGCTACAGATCATAATGTCTTACAGTCCTAGTATAAATGTACATTTATATGTTGTTGGAAATAGTGAAAAACATAGCAAAATATTTCCATTAAAATTATTACCAATCTCTCTGATTTTAAACTTTCTGAGAAATTATTACCAGCCCTACTTATAAATTCATTGTATTAGGATTTTTCCACCTCAGACATTCATCTATAAATCTGTAATACAGTTATTAAAGCCGTGCTAAAGGTTGGGCTTATTACAACGTCCCTTCCAAATCAAAATGATGAATTTGGGTCTTAATGGGATAGTTCATTTAAACAAATTAAACACCATTTAAACTGTTTTTAAAAATCATTAAATTCTACTAGGTTAATTATTTTAAAGTTATTGTTCAATCTGTATGAATTGCCCAGACAGAACAAGGGTCCTTCATCCTTTCTTGCAATTGATCATCTGCTGTGATAAACTGCTGTGTCTCCACCTGTAATTACCTTCTGTAATTGCCACTGCCCCTCCTGTAATGTTTGCTCGACTGACTGGAAGGTAACATATATTTAATGATTGTAGCACCTTTAATATTTGCTGTTGTCGACAATACAAAGCTCAACTGCTTAAATCTGTACTGGTAATGGATAAAGCTGTTGCCAGTGAGCTGCTAGTACAGAACTGGCTGGTGTGGAGCTTTTAATCTGCATGGCTGTCAAGATCTTCAAGTGTGTCTTTCATCTTGTGACTATGGCACACAACTGGTGGTGGGTCTGTGTGGGCACAGAAATAAATAATATATCTGACTAGGCAGGGGGACCCAGAAAGTGCTGACAGGACCAGTGACAGTAGTCATTCTCAAACCAAAGCACCTGTCAAACCCCGTCCTGGATCTTCTGCAGCTGAGTGGTGGAAGCCCTGGAACTCAGTGTCACCTCCACCCTCTGTACTATGCCCAGAGCTCCCCAGGCCCTCATCTCTCCATGGCATGGGGGTATGTATCTTGTGGCTTTTGGCCATGTGAAGATTTATAGGCTGTGGTGTCAGCAGACTTGGCAACTCTGTCCTTGCAGAATAGAGTCTCTTTTGCCAGAGACTGTACTCCATTCCTGCTAAATATTTTATTTAGTGGAATCCACCTTCTGTTAACTAGCCCCATGAGTCATGTGTAGAGGAGATGCCTGACTGTTTCTGGGTGAATGGCCTTATCAATATTAATGTGTGCTAAGAATGTTCGTAAAATTAAATCTCCTCCTTAGCCGCCTCCAGGACCCCATTCTTATTCTTGGTCTTTGTATCTCTCTCCTCTTAAGTTAAAACCCAGTACTCTATATGAAGGAAAACCATTAACAACCCATCAGACTGACACAGTTAAGTTATTTCTCTTCCTTTCAGGGCATTTCTTGAAGACTTTACAACTGCAGTGTTAAAATGGTGTCTTTTGAGGCTGAACTTTCATTCAGAGTAATTTCTTTCAACTCCATCTGCAGTATAGAGCAGGAAATTAAGCGCAGAGAGAAGCACTACAAAATTAGCTAAACTCCGATGGCACAAGGGCTACAGTGACCGTAAATTTTTCATTAGTACCCTAGATGGAGCTTTATTGCTCTAAGTTTGAACTAGCTTCTTATGTGTCACTTCAAAACTAGAAATTATCCTTGTCTGATGGCCCTCTCATCTGGGCTGCAAGCACAGGAAATTCACCCAAACTGTTGTCATATTTATTAGGTCATACCAGTGTGATCTAAATTTAATGTATAATCAGTACCATGACACTGAGTTGAGAAGTCATTCAGTAATTTTTTTGCTGTGCTTATCTGAAAGTTGCTTCTGAAAGTTGCTCCTGTTGGAGAAGATCATGTCCAGATTTCCATTCCCTCTACTCATAGTTTGTAGGTATGGATTAAAAATCCTTTTCCCCATTTCTCTATCTTACCTTATAAATTTATGATAAAAATTTGGTAAATGTTCAAAAATATTGTTCAGGTAGGGGCAGAAGAGGTGACTGGCTGCATATGAGCACTAAATAAGTTTTAAAAACTCTCAAGGCAAATTTTCTATTTAAGCCACCTGAGTTACACCTTTACTGTAATTAACTCTTTTTTCTGGCTCATACGTAGTCCAAGAGTTCACTCCTGAGACAGCAAAACATTAAAACTACCTGGTGTTTTTAGGTAAATCTAAACTGGTGCCAGCCAACCTCAAAACGTTGTCTGCAAATGTGCTTCAGACCCCCTTCATGATCTGCTCTTACATCAGCACAGTTGGTGGGAAGCAGGTGCCATAAGGGTATTTCCTGACCTGGTGGGCCATTTTTGGTCATGAGTTAGAATCCCAAAGTTCACTGTGAACCTTCAGTTCAACTTCCTTTGATTCACAAGGTGGCAGTATGAGGTCAGATTACATCTTTTACTGTCTAAAGAGTCTAAGAGGATCTGGCACTCCAGGGCAAATTTGTTTTCTGATGTCACAGTTTTTCCTCACTTGCTGATTTGACCCATGTGACAGCCTAATGAGTTCTCATGAGGAAGATACAATGATCTTTTGTCTGTTTTTTTTTTTTTTTTTAAATTCTTTGGTGTCTCTTTATTTAATCAAATTCAAGTTCATTGCCCTTGGATTTGAGGATCTACAAAGGGCATTTCTATTTTGTTACTTGCTTTTGTGTCTTCTTGTGGCAATTAATTCCAAGCAGGAGGTATTTAAGGAATGCTTACAAGGCATGCTGGCTGCAAAAAAACAAGTTAAATATCAAAGGTTGCTTATTGGAGGACTTTTTAGCTTACTAGCAGCAGGTCAGGAATTAAAAATAGAAACATGTTTATGGATTAGAAGACAGAGAAAGCCTCTCTCTCTCTCTCTCTCTTTCTTTTCTGTCTATACCTAGTACTCATACATACTGGTCCTCCAGGAAAATTACTGCCTGTAGCCTAGTAATAGAGACATAGATTCCTGTGTACTGCACATTGTATACGGTACTACAGTGGGACTACTGGGACAAGGCAGTCACGCCAGAGCATTACATGTTCTAGTAACATATTCTTGCATGTATTCTGCAAAACAGACTGCCAAAGCAGATTTAGGTCTGAGGCTCCATGTGATACACAGAAATAAAGGAAAAAGCACATATTTCTATTCATGTCTCCTTAGCAGTTTGAAGGCAGAAAAACCTCAAGGTGCAATGCTATAGATATGATGAGCTAGGCGTCCCTGTCATTTGAACAGTAGATGGCACCATTTGTTTCATTCTTAAAAACATCTTCTTTTGCTGTGGTTTTGTAAAGCAGCTGGTCTGCAGGAGGGGGGTGGCAACAGCATGTGTCCTGCTTTGTAACTGGCTCAGAGTAGGAAAATGTCTTTGATTTTCTCTAGTGTACCACAGCAGAGTGCAACGGGGCATGAGTCGTAAGTCTGTTGGGATCTACGGTGCAACATGGTTTTCACAGGACCAGCCAGTCGCCTCATCCTCTCAGACATATTACCTGAATAGGCTGCCGTGGCAGGGTGTTGCATTTGATAGCTCAGTGGTCTGTTTGCTCCTGTGCTCTGGGTGGACAAGGGTGACTTCCACAGGGAACAGAGCTTTCCTATTTTTCCCTTTCTTCTTCCAGGTTTAACTGTCCTTGGAAAACAATGAGTTTGTGTCCCTTGATAGTGCCCTATTACACCTTGATGAAGATATGCATCCTGGACAGAGCTTGTGCTGCTTCGCTGACTTGGTCAGGGTGGAGGAATAGTTATGGTTCGCTCCCTTTAATGACACATCTAATGCGGCTGTCTACTGAGCCTGATTCCTACCAAAAAGCCTCCTGTTCTCAGCAATTGCTGGTCAATCAAATGTAACATACATCTCATTTCTGTTCATTCCCACCAGCGGGCTCCGGTGACTTTAATTTGTTGCACAATTAAATCTAATAAGAGAGAGATCAATAGATAACATGACCATTATTTTGCTCAGAAAATGCTTCTTAAATGAGGTCACTCAGTTCAAGTCAGGTACAAGTGTAAGTATCTCTAAAAGAAGCCTGGAGTAAAGCTGTGCTTCCACTTACATCTTTGTGCATCTTTCACATGGAGGGCTGATCATCAAATGCTGATGCTAATATTAGTGCTGCTATGGTCTCATCCTGGGATACCTTATGACCTTGTTAACAGCCTCCTGGGAAGAACTCAACCAGTCACAGCCTTGTCTACTCAGAGATACTGGCAAAGTCTGTGGTGTCTTATCCAACTCTTGATTTTAAGTGCTGTATTTCTTCCTCACAGTGCCTGCAAACTCCTTCAGGAGCACTTAGACATTTTTCTGTCATGATTTTAAGGTCCTTGCACATTCATGGGAAGGTGATTTGCCTCTGGACAAACAGCCACAATGAGCTGAAATTATTTTAAAGCCATTTATGACTTACCAGGGACAACTCTAAAGGTATCTTGTGGTTCGTCGAGAGTTGCTTATTCCCAGGTCCCTTGGGAGCTACGACTCTTGACGACTTACCTACTATGTCAACAGGGTGCCTGATCAAGTCCCCAAACAACAGCAGAGGAAGGGTTTGTTTTCAGCAGAGCTATGCAACCTCACAAAAAACATAATCAGAGCCTGCTGAAGTACTTGTGTGACAGCAGAGGTAAGTCTGTACAAAGGGCTTCATAGCACAGGTAGGACAGCAAGATGGTGTGACTCAGCCCAGAATTACAAACGTTGCCTGAGACTTTCCCCATCACACTAATGCTCTGGGCACATTTCAGAACAGCCACCTCTGGGCTGTAGCTCTGTCAGGAGTTATAAATTGGATCTTTTCCTTGGTGCATACTGAGATTGTATCAGAAAGGGCTGACCCTTCAAGACTGAAAGGTCACAGGCTCTGCCCTGATGAAGTGATTTGTAATGTGACTTATGGATTCTGCACTATTATTACAGTTGTTCTGCAGCTCTGACAGCTCTAGACTGAAAGCCACATGGATAGCATGAAAACAAAGCAACAAGCAAAAATATTTTGTTTTGCTGAAGAGTTCTGCTCAGGACATGATAAATCAGTATAGCAAGTTCTGTCCCCTCTTCAGCCTGACTTTGCATAAGCCTTCTCAGACATTTTGCTTTGTTGTATGTTTATGGGAAATGTGTCCCTAAAAAGCTGTTAATTGTCATATGTTTCCTTCTAGTAGGGATTTTGATGACAGCTATGCTAGAAGCACTTCTGTTGTCAGTCTTTTTTGTCTGAAGTGTTAGTGTGAAGGTGCCTTATCTACAGTAAAAGCTTTTCCCACTTCTACCCATGCTGGGTTTTGGCTGGAGCCTGTGTTACCCAGACACTCACCTGAATGTCCAAAGTCTTCTACCGACCTTAATTTAATTGCATATTATTATCCATAGTAGAACAAACAAGGAAGAGATACCAAAAAAATAAGCATATCTATTGCAATTGATTTGCTGTAGCAGTCATTTATAATTTACATGGTAAATTGTGTTGTTAGTATTTTCATTGCCTTTACTTTGTGAGTTTTCTATAAAGTGGCACACCAGAAGAGATTGTTTAATTAGAAGGACTGTGCTGCAGTTAGAGCAGAAGTGGAAAAAAGAAACATCCCTTAGTTTGTTTGTTAATAGTCAGCTCTCAGTTACCCCAGCTGGATTATCTGAGTTGTGGATTTATCAGTGTCATGATTAGAGGATCTGCTATCTTAGGACAGTAGCAGGGTTAGACAAGTACAGTGATTCATGAGCAAGGCTGTATTGCTTTCAGGGTGAGCTCATCACTGGAAGCATATAGCTGCTGTCTCATGGAGCAGCTGGCTTCACACTGCGACAGCTTGGACATTTTTGCATGTTGTTCCCAAGACTGGGATGCCAGGGATTTCAGTGCAGGCTCCCTGTCCATTTGGCAATAGCTCCAGTTTGGTGAGGCTGCTCCAGCAGTCAAAATGGACCTGCTTCTTTATGAAATGGCTGCTTTGGTACTGCTTCCCAGGCAGTGCTTCTCATCCAGGAAGATAATTCAGTAGACTGCAGTGTCACAGGAGTATGTAGACCCTAGTTGGTCTACTGGATCAGCTGGATGAGGAACACTCCCCAGGAGTGCACTGTGGCAGGTGTGCAGTACTGTGTTTGAGACTCTGCTGAGGACACTTTGGCTCTGGCAGACTAACACTGCCTCTGTCAAACAATCATGCCTTAAATTGGTTCCAAGCCTGCCAATCCAATTTGGTTGGATGCAGACAAGCCTTCTGTCTGTTCACTGGTCTGTGCTGTCTACTTTGTTTGTGGTGTTATCCATATTATCCAAGCTTTTCCTACTATTTGTTGATGTAGCAGCTCCCCCTTTAGCTCCGAGAGTGGGCTGTAGTTTGACTGGATTTGTGCAACCTTAGGTGCAAGATACTCTTTGAATGAACCTGGTTTTGGAGACACATTTAGGTATTGACTTAACTTACAATTTTCCTTAATCACTTTATGTAAAGTACACTGACATCCACCACTGAACAATAGTATATATTCTGTCTGTCTCCCTCCCCATCTCTTCAGTCACTTTTTATACCTCCTCTAAATCTCTGACATGCTTCCTCAGTTGTTCTTCATTTGTGTCTTCTCCCTCATAGGAAAGCCTTAAGCCTTTTTTTTTTTTTTTTAATTGGGTGATATCTGTTTCACCAGCTGATCTTTTTTTCTCATTCCCTTCACAGTACACATCCCCAGTCTCTCCTTCTTATGGATAGGGGATGGTTGTAATTTGAAGACTGGCTGATCTATGACTCTTTATCTAGGGCCAGGGAAGTAACTGCAAGGTCAGCTGTCTTTTGTGGAGACACATCTCAGAATTTCAACATTTAAAGAGCACAAGACCTCTTACCTTCCTCAGCCAAAATCAACACCAGTACAGCAACTGATGGACCCTGAAAAAATCAGATATGGAAGATCACATATCTCTTAATATAATTGCTAATTAGGAATTATTTCATGTTATTGTGTTCTGAACAAAAATATAGGAACATGTTTTTCTAGGCAGTGTACAAGAAAGCAAAAATATGGAGTGTGCTTTGGATCACACAAAGGATGCACTTTCTCTGCTCCAAAGTATTGTTTCCCTCATCGATTTCTTCATCAGCTCCTGCAGCTGAAGGCTGATATGCATCCCTACTACAGGAAACCCAGATGACTATTTGGTAAAAATGTGCATGTTGGTGGCAGGTGTATCAGGTGACAAAAATATCTTAAGCAACTCAGATGTGGTAGAGGTGATCAATACACTATTTATCACCAACGGTTGTGATAAATTAGATGACCAAACAGTAAGGACTTGTGATGCGCATCCTTCAGGTGTGTCACCATACCTTGAAGCACACTGCACGGAAAAAGATCAAAGTGAAAGTTGATATTATCTCCTGCAGGCTTGAAGACAAAATCGAATGTTTAAATCCACAGCTCATGGTTTTCCATTATTTTCTCCTTCCATTGGTTCCAATGTGATGTGATTTCAGCAAGGGCACTGAAAATACAGCAGTGAAAAACTAGTATCTGAAGTTTCAGCAAAGCCCAGCTGCTGTAGTTAATTCTTATTATTACCGGCAGTGATGAATAATAAACAGAGACTGCTGAAAAATACCAATTTTTTTTATATATATAAAAAAATATAATTAATTGAAAAGCTGAATTTAAAAGGAAATTAAATCAAAAGCAGTTTTTGGAAATGAATCTGATGAAAAACTTTGTTTTTTTAAAATATCAGACCCCAAATTTTGTCCTAAAAGTGCTTTCTTTATTTCTCTTGTTCGGTGTAAATCAGTTATTTTTTGACAAAGAAAGATTTTCCAACCAGGAATGAATGTGCTTATTTCATCAAAGGTACAATCAGAAAACATCATCCATTCATGTTGAACTGTCAGGGGCCTGACGTTCCTCCCTATCTCTGCCTGCATCCTCCTTCTGCCCCCCCAGCCCCGACCCCAGGGAGTTCCCTGTCTGCCTACAGCCCAGGACCCCATGTCAGCCCCCCAGGACTACTGGCCACTGCCCCAGTGATGCCAATGCCACAATAGGGATGGTCTCCAGCTCCCTGTAGCCCCACCCTGCTGGGTCATGGGGCAACACTAATGGTGAGCAGGAATACTGCCATCAATACCAAGCAGTGAGCATTAAAAAAGTGAGCCACCATCAGGAGGTAAAAGCAGAATTTTCTGTAAATCAATCACTCATGGCAACTGCACTGAGAGTGAGCGTCTGTGTGCATGTGTGTCTATTTATCTCTCGCACTTGCACAGATGTGGGGTGGAAGAGATAGTCTGTACCAGAAGAATACAGACGTAAGTTCTGTTTTTTTTATTCTCCTTGCCCTTTCCCAGGAAAATACATAAGCATGAGCAACATTAGCTCTATCAGACTTTCTTTGGTGCAAATGAGATGCTGCCCTAGAACTGTTGTTTCTCGTCCCGTGTTGTGTCATGCAGTGTAGATACTTTATCCTGCCCGTGTCTCTGCTGTAAGACCACAGATCATGTTATCACTTTACAAATATAGCATATTAGTACATCTGGAAGGCTAGTCACGCTGTGGGGTTCAAACAGGTCTGGCTGGCCGTGAGCTATGCTGCTGCTATAAACAACCTCAGTGTCCCAAATTGAATAACTGCAGAGCACACTCAGGAGCTCTGGACACTCGTGTTCTTTAGAAGTAGGTAAGTGACAGTTTTGCTGATTATTGTGTTTCTTCAGATGTGTGGGGTCAAGGTGGGAAATGGCAGGGAAAGTGAAAAATCATTATCAGGTCTTCGTTGCTGCTACGGTGCTGTGGATTTTTAAATGCTAATATATATGGGAAAAATAGCTGAAACATGGAGTGTTAGTCTAAAGTGGTGTGTTTGCTGGATACCTTTATAGATAGTAAAATTCACCCCATATATAGTTCCTCTAAATAGATTTACACCTGTGACAAATCCGAACTTTATAATTTAGGAAAGCTTTCAAGACTCACTTCATGACTCAGTTGTAATAAACCCTTGCTATTACATCTCAAGGACATATGCTGGTGTGAGAATGATTTTCAATAAAAAATGGTTGGAGAGGTTGGTCATTTATCTTTGTTGTCTGTCAAAATTTAGAGTGGAATTTAAAAAGAGTTATACAACTTCAGTTTCTGAAGGCCACTTACAGCTAATCTAACTGGTATAGGAAATCTAGCCTGCTAAATCTTTTGTGGACAAAACCTATTATTTCAAGTCAAATATTGTCATTATTGTTGTTGTTGTTGCTACCATAAGTATTTATGTGCTATCACTGACATATTATTTTCTGTAAGCTAAAAGGTACTGACCAGCTCTCTCCCTCTCAATAGTAGTTAACTGAACACCATTTCAAGGATCAGTGATGGATGATAATGCCCATTAGCCAAAGAGGTAGATCCCACCAAACAGTTTTATCCACTTTGCTCTTCTCAGACACAAGGTGAAGGTGGAGAATTATTCCAAGGAGGATGTCCAGCTGTCCATGCCACTTGTGTTTCCTATCCACAGGCATGTGAAAGTTTTGTGGGAAAGGCTAAAGACACAGCTGTGGTGAGGGAAGAAAGCTGATAAAATACACCTCATAACTGTGTGGTGGGGTTTGGACCATTTGAGCTAAAATAACTAGGCTGTTGGAGCAGTTGAAAGCAGCATCTTCTCTTGCTTATCTAAATTGCCTGCTGTATCTTCTTAAATCACAGAATTTGACTGCTTGGGAAGTGGCTATGAGCATTTTAGTCACGATATGACTAAAATGATCTAGTATCTAACATGGGAAATAGGACTAAGAGCCTTGATGTCATAGGTCAGACATAGATTTTTGCTCTCCTTCTGCAGTAGAGGAAGACACAGATGATAGGATTGGATTCTTTGATCAATACATGGAAAATGGGCCCCTGGGAGCAAAAGGAAATGATCAAAATTTTGAGGGTTTTTGGTTTGTCTTAATTAGGACAGTGAGCCTAAAATAACATTTGTGATGCTGTCATCTCCATAGATAACTGCAGAGGCTAGAAGCTGTACATGAAAGGTAACAGTAGTGGCCTCACTTCCTGGGGACAGTCTAGGTCCGATCCATTAAGACAAATGACAATAAGCCAATGAAACATTGTGCAAAAAAACTGTGTGGCATAAAACAGTTCTGAGAAACCTTAGACTGTAATTTTATGCTTAATTAAAATCACCTAATTGTATATGAAAACCTCCATGTTTTGTTCAGTGTCAGTGAGTGCAATTTTATTTGCCATTGGTCTTTGTACGAGTAATTAAGTGGGGTCTCTCTAATCAATTCTTAGCACAACCTCTGCCTTTCCCAGGACTCTGTTAACTACTACCTAAAACAATTATTTTTATCTGCTGACTACAGCTATGTTTGTAGATTCAACCACTTTTAAAAATTTGTAATACACTTTTGAGCTTACTGTTTCTCCTTTGACAAGAAACAACCTTAAAATAGATGCCCCTTTCAAATACGTCAGCCCTCTCTTGATCTTATGAGAATTCAGCAACGCCTCGTGAAAAAAACCCAGTGGATTTATGTCACAGACATCAGTCCAGTGTTTCATTAGCTTCGTTGTCAGTGGAAGAATCACTTTGAATCTTTACTTAGCTCTCTGAAGTGCTAGGGGAATACATCTGTAATAAATCCCCTTGCATATGTAACATCTATCATGCTTGATGGCAAACATATTAGTGCTACAAGAGCTGAAGAAGTATAAGGAATATTGGAATTCAGCTGCTAATTAATCCATAATTAAAGACCTAATTAATGAATAACTCTGTTAAAAATTGTCTAAAAATCAAGATGTGAAGACTGCGGTGGTAAAGAGGAGCCTTGTTTGTGAGACTAGTTAATTTACATCTAGAATAGGAACTCATTATTGAAAACTGTCAGTAAAACATTGTGCTGCAGCACTGGACAAAGAGAAATACACACATAAAAATGTGTGTGAACCAAGCTCAGCCTTTGCATATCTATATTCACATATCTTTTAAATTTTATGATGTTCATAGTTATTTCTACCTGAAGTATAAGGAGTAGGTTAAGAAAAGACATATTTGCTGTCTTCGCCATGGTATGTAAACAATGCAAAAGTTATTTATATGTATGTGAAAGAGGCTAATGTCAGATTCTGTTGTAAATGCCTCTTTTATGAAATAGCTAAAGCAGAAAACTCAAAAAGAACTTGATTCGTTAGAGCATTCAGATTAAGCTCCATGATATGCAAATACACTAATTTCTGAAATTAACTTCGGTGAAAGCTGGACTAATTAATAGCTTGAAAGTGTCACTGTCTGTCTGTGTTTGTTTATGTAGGAGCCATCTGGCTGAGACTGCTCTTGAGAGAGCAGGAGGGAATATTTCAAACTTCCAAAACATCTGGGCTCTTGTCCAGGTGTCAGGACTGCTTTCTCCAGCCCTGGAGCAGCTTGTCCCTATCCGCTTCTATTTATTCCATGGTGCAGCTGCATTTTCTGGATCTCTGCAGACCCAGGCCTTCAGGGCCACACCGTCTGTGATCCACAGCATTGCACTGCCCACATGCTCCCCAGGACCCAGCCATCACGTGCATGCATACGTGGTCTGAAGCACAATCTAACTTTGATCCTGACCCAAAACTCTGACTGTCAAATATGCACATTCAGCAAGTCTAGACACAGATAAACCAGCCAAACTAGCAGGGACAGTAATTCTCTGCTGGTGTAGAACAACAAGAGATTGTTCGTGGCAGCAAGACTAGGTAGGAAAGAGCAGCTTCCCGTTTTGCAGTCCTCTCCCACTCCCCAAGTGTCACAGGGAAGCAATACCCCACTTACAAACTGTGCACAGTAGCGCAATAAAGTTGTATATTATGAACATTGTCACCATTTCTATTGCTCTTTCCCTCACAGCAGGTTTCTGTAATTTAATCTTCCCTTGATAACACAAAAAATGTGTTCAGTTGCTATCCAAATGTCAGGTTTCCTTTGAATTATTTAAAGACTCGTGAGATAAATGACTTGATCATTCTGAAACACAGTGTGAGCAAGCTTATTTCCTAAGAAATTATTTGAAGGATTGGTAGGAAATATGTTCATCCACATTTTCCCCTATGTAATCCTGCCAGTAATATTCATAAGATTGCAGCAGATCTCCCACAGTGATTATTGGAAAGAAAAAGGACCCGAGTGAACAAGGCTGTTAAACAAATTGAAGAAACCAAAACATTAATAATTTGGTAACTCATGTAAAGCAGCAATAGGAAGTATACACAGTGCTGTTATCGAAGGCAACCAGGCTCCATATGAACTCAGGAAAGCAGTAACAGAGACTAGTATTGACTGTATCTGTAGTATCAAAACTATGTTGGACATATTCCAGCCTCAAGAGAAGACACAGGTCTTGTTCTACAGAATGCACTGTGCATAGGCAAGTTGGCCAGCATTAACACTGACGCCAGCTATGTTCAGAGGAGGTTAGACTGTAGTATGATAACGCCAATATAATTTTGGTTTATGACTGGCTGTATTCAACCCACTCCAAACAAGACAGAGATAATGTTGGTAAATAGGGAGGAGACGTAGAGGGGTAGTACAGTTAGTCCTGGAAGGCCACACAGTCATCATATATTAAGAACACTTTTTCCCCTGTGCTCCGTTACCTTCTTTCCAAAGAAGACCTTGCCTTACCCTTAATTTTTTGTAGTATGCTCCTCAGTGCATCTATACATTGATATATCTCAGAAGCTGATAAGAGTGAAGAAAGGCTGAAAACTGTTCATTCAATGAAGCTGATGATTTGAAGAGTACTTCTCTGTGGAAGGCCTTCTGTCTGGAATTCAGTGTTACTTTTAGCTTATGTATCCTTAAACAGTTTGCTTCTCGAAGATCAGGCAGACTATGCCATCTTGTCATGCAAACACAGGTAATTGAGATGAACCTTCTTCAGCATTAAGCACCAGGAGCTTCCAAAAGGCAGACCCATTTTAAAACCCAGTTGCCTGAGAGTTCCTCCATATGCCAGGTTGGTTACACTTCCAGATGTGTTTCAAGTCATCATTTCCCCCCTTTTTTACTAAGCTCAAGGGAAAAAAAAAAAAAGAAAAAAGAAAAAGGAAAAAAAAAAAAGAGTGGGCATGAGGTCAGTGGCTGCTGTCAAAAATGACTGTGGGAACACCTGGCACTCCTGTGGCAGAGCTGTAAACAAAAGGTGGAGCTGAAGGGAGCAAGGGCATTTAAGGGGTAGCATAATAAATCATAGAATCATAGAACTGCCTAGGTTGGAAGGGACCTTTCAGATCATCTAGTCCAACCATCAACCTAACTTTGACAAAAAGCATCACTAAACCATATCTCTAAGCACTATATCTACCTGTCTTTTAAATATCTCCAGGGATGATGCCTCGACTGCTTCCCTGGGCAGCCTGTTCCAGTGCTTAATAACCCTTTCAGTGTAAAAATTTTTCCAAATATCCAGTCTAAACCTTCCCTGGCACAACTTGAGGCCATTTCCTCTTGTCCTATTGCCTGTTACTTGGGAGAAGAGACTCCTTTCTGGTAGTTGTAGAGAGCTCCCCTCTAAGGTCTCCCTAATAAGGTCTCCCCTCAGCCTCTTTTCTCTAGGCTAAACAATCCCAGCTCCCTCAGATGCTACTCATACAACTTATTCTCCAGACCCTTCAAAAACTTTGTTGCCCTTCTCTGGACAACATTATCATATAAATGATAAAATAAAAATAATCCATGCAGATGCTTTTACTAGCAATAACATGTTATATCATTTAAATGAAAACATATGATGAGTATCATCACTAAGATTTTGCTTTTTTGCCACCTAATCCTCCAAATGCTTGAATGTCAATATCCTTATACACATAAGGATTCTGTGTGGTTTTAATAGGCCTATTTATAAATAAAGTTAAATAAATACAATTTTTGCAAGACTGTAAAGGAACGGTGTTGTCTTCTTTTTAAGATGTGTAGCTGCTTATGTAGGGAAAATCTTGCAATCATTAAAAAAAGAAATGTATCCTGAATGACCGGCTTTGTTTCTGAGCTAACAATGAGAAAGATAAGAAATCAGACTGACTTCCCAGTATGTTGCCTTTTAAGGATATTGATTAAGGCCTTGTAGATTACTTCTTGGGAGGTGTAAATGGCTAGGGATAAGAATATTTGCTTCCATAGACACACAGAGAGAACTATTTTCTCCACAAGTGATTCTCTTGTAAATGACACCTTTGCCTTCTCTTTATGCTCCTGAATCCCTTTTCACCTGGAAGGCACTGTGTTTTCATTATCATACATTACTGAAGAACCTTGCTTTTGTGATCTGTCTCACTAGTAATTTGTAAGACTGAATGAATGTTATAACCATGCATCATCTAAGAAAGGTGTGCTGATGATCTACAGCATAATTTAGATGCAGATGTCACCCAAGGAAGGTGGCATAAAGCTGGAAACTCAGTGTAGTTATGAAGTAGGGCCTTGCAGATGCACATGATGGTTGCTTTTGTGGTCAGGACTTGTCCTTAATGAAAGCAAGGTGGCCTGTTTCTTGTTTGAGAAGTAACTTGAGTATGTTCTTTTGTTTTTCACTTACTGCCATACTCGTGGGTTGGGTACCCTCACAAATGTCACCAAAGCTTGTCCTTAATGAACATCTGTAAGTATGGGGTGTGAAAGGAGCAATGCTGAATTACAAAAGGATGGGGAAATTGCAAAGGAAAGGGGGCTGCATTATGTGTAGATTTGGATGAATAACCATGTGACTGCTTTGAGCAGGGCAGTTGGACCAGGTGACTTCCAGAGGCCCTTTCAACCTCACCCGGTTCTTCAATTTCTGACAATGGGTGAAATGCTAATGGTGATTGTCTGTGAAGAGTCTATGTGTGGGAGGCAACACAAGTGTCGAATGCCAGCTGAAAAGAAGTCATTAGAAAGTAGTCTATAATGAGGCATTTCTCTACCCAAATGTGACTCCCCACCTGTGACTAACAGATGATAGCTTTGGGTTTTCATGTGGAGGCCCTGATGATTGGAAGAAAGCAACTGCTGTATGTAAACTTGAACAGGTACAGCACTATGCATTTCTAGAAATGGAAATTATTATTGCTTCTTCTGTTGCAAATTCTTGCCATACATGAGTAAGCACCTGGAAGAACTTACTCTTAGGATCAGATTAGTCTAGTTTCTGCCACCTTGCTAGTCTCTCTTTTCTGGGCAACGTATCAACATCAGGAAAATGGTGGCATTTGAACTTTGGGAAATACACATTCTGCCATCACGCTTGATACTTCATGTCTGTTTTTTGGACTCGGATATGGGGTGAAGCAACAGCCCTGTGGAAGTTATTGGGGAACCTTGTTGGAGTTGTAGATAGCAACAAAGTTTCATGTTTGTCCTGATGAAGATTTCTAAAGCTGTAGCCACTCTGTGTTCTCATCAGATTTGCGGTTTTGCTCCTTCTGAAGAGATTAGTCCTGAGGAGTATGATGGGCACCTCTCACCTCCCATCCACGTTCCTCCTCTGCTTGGTTTTACCGTTGAAGAAAAACCCCAATGCATTGCAACCTAAATGAATATGTGGATAAAAGCTGCACAAACTTTTCCAACCTAATAAATCAGTGTCTCAATAAAGAACAGATGACTTAACCTGGGAGACAGGAAGGTGGGGAACAAATCAAGGAAATAGAGTATTTTCACAGTTTATTCAGACTTTGTGTTGATTAAGGCCATCTAGTTCCAACAGAGGTCAAGTGTCCAGCTGCCACTTCACCGTATCTCATCAATTCAGCTCCTGCAAAAGCCCTTCTACCAAAACACACTGCTATGAATTGGTCTATTAAAATGAATTAGATCCTGCAGAGTGACTCCTTGTCTGCAGCTACTGTGAGGGGGAAGTCCTTGTAACTGGATTTCATTTTATTTTATGCAGTAAAGAGTTTCTTGTAAATTATTAGTGAATATGCTTTAGAAGGGTACAGCTGATTATAGATAAACCTTTCCACTGAGAATAAGGTCACCATTCTCATTACATTGCTATTAATGGGGTTTTGACTCAGCTGTTGTCAGCAATTGGTTCCAGATAGGTTGGGAACTGTTTTTG
The DNA here is from genome assembly GCF_028500815.1 of Rissa tridactyla. Classification (NCBI taxonomy): domain Eukaryota; kingdom Metazoa; phylum Chordata; class Aves; order Charadriiformes; family Laridae; genus Rissa; species Rissa tridactyla. The sequence goes on along the minus strand of NC_071497.1, from coordinate 41,321,928 downwards.
ACTGATTTTTAGTGCCCATAAAGATAAACCAGCAATGGGAGCAACTTTATGAACAGCAAAGACAGCAGTTTATATAAACATCCTAAGATACAGGAGACTATGTCATAGAAAAATATTGGCCTCTGGCTGGAGATGTTGACAGGTAGGAACCTTTCCTCTTGGTGTACCTATGCATAATCCTTTTTAGTCTATGCTGCGCATTTTCCAGAGGACATGAAGGTGTTTTGCTGGCTCAGAAGAAATTATTCCTTTATGCGTTACATATTACAGAAGTATCTATAGGTGAAAGGGGATGAAAGAGAAAGGGACAGTTACGAAGTTACGCGTGGAAAAATGCAGAGAGGAGAATAATTTCCCCTTCCTCCTCAGTATTATAACAGAAGGACAGATAATAAATAGCCCAGTTGAAGGACGTAGAGCGTAGAGCTTGGAAAAAACGATCACAATAAGGTCTGAGGAAAAAGTAATAGATACAAGCTTGAAAACACCCAGAAAAGGAAGAAGCAGATTGTTTTTAAATGATCGATAGACAGTTCAGTGAGGTTTTCTTTTTAAGCTTATGAATCGTATAATAAATGTGGTATTTAATGAAACCTCAAGCAAAATCTAAATAACCAATTTTCCTTTTCTCTTTTTTTTTATCTTGGTAGAAGCAATTATTTTTAAAAGGCTTCAAACTTCTATTTTATAAGACTTGTTTGCAGTGGTTCGGCAAACCATTTTACAAAGAAGTAAGCATGACAGAAGTCCTCTGTAGACAATCTATCTGCATTTCATGAAAAACTGTGTTTTGATGATTGCACCCTCACAAGTGACTCCAAGCAAGAGAGTACTATGTTATCAAGATTTGTATCTGTACTTGTGTCAGTGATTTAGTAAGTTGTTTGTTTCCTTTGTTGGTACTCAACCGTTGCTACAGTTTAGTAAAGAACACCATGGTGCCAGTCATGCTGCGTTTCATAAAATGTAAATCCGAGGTCTTCATCTCTTGTTATTAAAGATACTACAGTGTAGTCTTTGCCTCAAGTAAAAAGAAGGTAGTATTCATACTGGGTCAAGCTCAAGCATAATTGCTGCTGAAGGGAAAGAGAGCTTTGTCAGGGACCTCAGTAGGGGCAAGGTTCCTGCAAGAAGGTTCTGTGGTTTTAACTGAATATGGAAAACTTGGCAAGTTAGGGTCCAGTTCAGCTCAGTTCTTAACTGCACATTACCAAACCTTCAATTGTTGGAAGGTAATTCTACATATTAATAAATGGGGACCATGTGTTCAAAACCCTTCACCTTATCTCTGACTTAGGTCAGTTTTCATTGTATCTTACAGTGCTGGTCTTTCAATGCCTTTCACAGATAAGCACCTACTTATGCGAACACTGGAAATTCTTATATGCCACTGGAACAGGATAGCTTGGGTGCATAAAAATCAGTACATGACAACACAAGATGAAGGGCTTTTGCATGATTTACAATGAAAAAGTTCTTTGTGACCTCTCATTTTAATATTAGTTACATAACGTGTCAAAATAATTGTTAAAAATACAAAGTCTTTAAAGTTCTTTCCATCAGTGTTACTTAATCAAATTAGTATTCCTTTGCAACTATGTCTTTATCTTGGAAAGGGAAATGTGCAAGGAATACAAAAAATTCAACATTTAGCTGTTGCCATAGATTTTATGTAGAAGTCAATTGTATGCCACATTGATTTCTGCCAGCACAAAACCCTAGACAAATTAGGTAAGATGGAAAACATACTATGTTAATATTTCTTACAACTTCAGCTTTTTTTCCTAGATAATTTTAATGAAACACGATCATTTAGTTCCTCATTTTTCTCATTGTTTCTTTCCTGAAGTGTTCATGATGGCTTGTTCTTGCAGGAGAATCTTAATGTTGACAGTATGGGGCATCAGGTGATAATATTTGACTTTTCTCTCATAAGAGGACTGTGGGAAACTCGAGTTAAGAAGAACAAAGAACGTCAGAGGAAAGAGAAAGAAAGATTAGAAAAAAGCTCATTGGAGAAGTAAGTCAGCTTTTTTTCTGTTCATTTTATATGAATCCTTTATTATTATTCATTAACATTGCCATATACTAAGCATTATCATGTGATTCAAATTTTATTTTTTTTGCATTTGATTTCAATGATTTCTCACCTCCTTTCCTGTAAAGTTTTAAGATGATTGTAAAAGAAATGCAGCACAAACTGTGCTTGTATTTCACTAGTCCGTGCTCTTTCCTATGTAGATTGTGATTTACTAATGGTGTATTTGATTGTCTACTGTGTAGATTTAATTTTAAAAGAAAAATAACATATTTTCTACCTTTTTATTGCTTATATGCTATATAAAAATATGGCTTTTTGTTGTGGAATTCATGAAAACATACTCATAAAATTCAGTACTAAGAAATACTTTAAGTCCTTTGTTGAGTAGACAGGAGAAACAAAAGAAATTAAATAAATGGACACATACAATGGCTTCTGGATAGGACAGAGAAGATAGAATGAACGAATTACCGTGGAATTTTTTTCTTGTTCAATACTAAAGAGAGCCTTGATTATAATACTTACACCCACTAATCATATTATTATTTTTATTATATTTAATTTCTGGTTTCTTTAAGCAATATTTTGGTTTCTTTATGTTCATTCCCATTAGAAACAGTGAAATATTATACTGTGCTGGAAATGTTGGAAACATATGACTTGTCATTTTTCCCCTCTGAGAAGAGAACAAAGCAATAAAAATAACTTTCTGCTTTAAAATATAATGCATGGAGTTAAACAGTGCCCTTGTTAAAGACTATCATTGCATTAAACCTTCTTTGGCCATCTCAGGAGACACCCACTCACAGATTCTCACTGCCACTACAGCTACACTGACAACAGAGCCGCTGGGCTAAGAGGAGATCAGGGTAATACAAAGTCTGACTGCCTTTACTGTGAGATTTTTTTTTTCAAAACATCCATAGTGGCAGTCTTGGTTCTCCCGTCTCTACTCAAAGCCTGCATTAAAAACCATAAAAGTAACAAAAAAACCCCAACCAAACAAAAAAAAAACCCAAAAAATGAAGCTTGTCCTTCAGACTAAATTTTCTAGCAAGGATAAGATTTTTTTTTTGGTGTGAGCTGAGGGGTAGAAAAATTTTGCTGTTGTGAGTGTTACCTTATGCTGGAAAACAGAAGTGAAAGGTGTTGGTATAAAACTCGATTAAACCTTATTTCTGTCCTAGATACTTTCTGCTTTTCTAATGCAGATAAAGCAGACAACTCTCTACTTTGCTGTCTGTGTCAGCTAGTAGCTCTTGGGGTATCACTGCATCATTCTTCATAAAAAAAATATTATGACTAGGAATAGACATCTGTAGCTGCTAATGGCACATGCAGTCATCTTCAGAACTGACAAAAGATCACTCCCAATGTCCTGAGACCTAAATCTCAACATCCCCCTAACACATTTTGTTTGTTTTTTAGTTTTCTGTGGTGCAGAGGATAACTTCTGAGTTTGCTAGTACAAATGCAAACCAGAACTTTTTTTGGCATGGGGAACTTTGGTATGGAAGAGGGAAAGAGGCTAACCTTACATGCTCTGGTGTAGCTAATTTCATCTCCCATGTTTTTGTCAGTTGCATATGTTAAGCCTCATTTCTTACTGTGACTTTTATTTTCCGTAAGAACTATACATTCTCCCTGCTGTTTCTGCCTGTAGTTAGTTATCTGTAACCACCTCTCTAGCTGAAAGAGTGGAGCTTGACTGCCTGTTCTGCTGTTTTCCACTAATGAGGTCCAAAGTCATTCTGTTATCTTCCTGCACCAACTGGAGCTGGGGAATTTGGAATCTGATGCAGAAAAGTAGAAGGTTCCAAATGCACTTTCAGCATTCACAAAGGATTTTTGTTTTCTTCCTTTGGCTTGCAATTTGCATATGGTACTTTGTCTTGTTGCATGCCTTCATGCAATCAGATTGCTTTCCAGTTAGTCCTACTTTTTTTAGAGGTCCTGGAAAAAAGGAGGAAATACATCAGCTTTGTTTCCTGAACATGACTGACCAGTATTTCACCTACTGAAATGAATGTCAAAGTTCATGTTCATTCTTATGATGCAGGCCTCATAGAATTGGATAAAGCTGATATAGAATAATGGTCAAAGTCATAAAAATATTGGTAACGAAATGCAAAATTCAGTTAAAGAAAAATCCTCTCTGTTTTATGAGGTGTGCAGTGACCACTGGCCTTTAGGTCCTAAAGGTCAGATCTCAAGTTATTTCTTAGATGCTTTTCAGTGCTTCCAAAGGTTGGGCCAAAAATAGGATGAGATTTTCCTTGTTGTTAGCTTGAAAGTATAGATAAAATTGTACTTATAATTAAATGCTTGATAGAAATAATGTTTCCCTGTAAAAATAAATTTCAGTATTTTAGGGAGTTCTGCGTGTGATGAAATTCTGGTATTCTGCTTAGAGATTAAAATTTTACCACTGTCAGGTAGGCCTACTGAAATCAATGACAGTATTTACTGTCAAGTCACAGTAAGAAACCATTTTGGAAAGGATTGTGACCCATAATTATAACTACAAAAAGACATTCAAAGAAGGCAGTTTCCTGAATTAAGGACTGCATTCTAGCATTTAAGATTCTAGACATTTACTTTTGCCAGCAGCCCGAGTGAATTCCCAAGTAGGGCTGAAATTAATAGAGTTTCTCTGCAAATATACTTGTGTAACACATGCCTTTGAAATCTTGCCTGCTGAGGTTGCGTAGCTTTTTTTTATTTAAACAAAATCCATTTTTTCTCAAAGTGGTTAAAATTCACTAATGCCCTTGAGATTGTGCAGATCTTATCAGCGGTGTTGCTATGTAAAATGACCTGATAATACATAGTGAAATAAAGTATGTATTATTTGAGGAAAAACTCCCAATTAACCTCTCGGGAACTTTGCTTGCCTTGGGGCAAGGTAATTTCGTATATGCAGGGTCAGTAAGCGGTTATATGTAAGATATTTCTCTTTTTTGACTGAAGGTTTTCTAAGAGGAAAACCTCACAAATAGACGCAAAGCTTGAACTGTGTTTGCATTAATTGTGAGGTCTTGTAAAGATTTTGGGAATTTACAGGTCTAGAACAGATGTTTAAGCAGGTGGCCAGTGAAATCTGTTTCTGGAGAAGAGTCTATTGAGAATATTGTGAGAGGCTCATATCTGGCTTTCTGAGATACTGGCATCAGATCACTTTGTGTGGAATTAATTCAGTCCTCTGTTTCCTTTTTGATTTTTGTGGGACTGTGGAAGTACACCAGTTTACGGAACCCCTATTTCTGGGTGGCACATATAAACCAGCAACTGAGTATAAAAGAAAAAGAGACAGTACAGAGTTGTGCAGGAGTAATTTCATTTTACTCCATGTCCTTAATCCCATCAGACAAGCCCGTTCTGAATCTCACATATGAGATATGAAACAAGAACTGTTACAAAAAATGTGCATTGTTCTGTGGTTATCTACATCTTTATGGAAGTCTGTATTATGGAAAGAAGTTTGTGTTTATAGCACATTTTTATATTTCATCTTCTAGATTCTGATAGTGCTGAGCAATTTTATGTTGTACCCTGAAATCCTGAATGCTGTCAGACTAACTTAATGTGGTATGATGAGTTCCTTCATTATTTTTCGCTTTCTACTTGTCATTTTTTTTGGAAAGGGAAAGAGAGTGAGCATTTACAGTTAGGGTTTTTTTTTGAGGATTGCAACATGTTTGTCTTCTGTCTAAAATGCAGGTAAGGTAAAAATTGAAGGCTGACAAATTAAGCAGTCAAGTGAGGAAATGCCAGAGCTGTTTGCCCAGATTAACTATCTAAATCTTTGCTGTGAAATGGTACAGCATCCCCTCTCCGGCAAACAAACATGCAGCAAAGATAACACTTTGCTCAGCCACCCCTTCCAGTGCCTCTCTTCTCCAAAAATTTCCTCTCAAGATCTGGCTAGCTAAATGTGCATATATTACTTTTCTGGGCTATGCACTTCTTTAATATTAAAAGAAAACTTTCACTCTACAGTCAGACAGTGACTTTTTTCCCTGAGAGGTTGTGTGTCTGTTTAATTGAATGGATTTGTCTCTATCTCTCTGCCAAACCTCAGTGTTATAACTCTGTTTGTACCTGAACCAAGATTTTATTTGTGATGCTTATCTTTATTCTCCCACTCATTCCCCAGTGCAGAAATTTTTCTAAGCAAGACTGAAACTCAGGCTGGGAGTCCTGAGCCCCAAACACAAATTATAAGCAATAAATTGGGAGTAGATCTGCAGCACTAATAACGACTTAAGTTATTTGCTTTTGTTCCTAGGCACTTGTGCATACAGACCTTGCATCTAAGATAATGCACGCAAAGGGGTTTGAAGGAGAAAAGCTGCTGTTCAGCCACAATCCTTTACAATGCATGGAAGACCCTGGCAGAGGGATTGAAATTAAATTAATCCAATTGAATTTGAAGCAAATGTTACTTGACCATCAGGAATATTAGTCTGGGCTGAACTCCAGTTTAACCGTACGGCTCTCATAAAAATTCCATAGGATTATTTAATGATCCTGTGTGGCTAGTGATTCTGATTTAGACATCACTCAGGAGTACTAAACCGGTGTCACCATGTAGTGTCTTGGCTATTTCTTCCATCCTGATTTAAAGGAAACAGTGCCATCTAATGAAACTTCCTTTCTTTACCTAAGAAGCATAGCTTTTCCTCAAGACCTCCTGATCAGACATTGAGCAGTGGATAGCTGCAGAAGGAAGAACCACTCAAAGAAACCCAGCTACACCTCCTTTACTGGAACGGCTCTGAAACCTTTACTAATGCAAACTTGTTTTCCAAGCTGGTCGCTCCTTTGAAGGGTCCAATCACTGAATATATTCTACAGTAATTCTTTGTGTCAAGTTAATTAGATTTGTGATTTTGCTGGAGAATCTAAAATGCCAAGCAAGGAATACCCATATCCTCAAAAGGAAATATTTATAATAAAAAATTTTAATTATATGTTGTCAAATATATCTCTGTCTCTGCTGCAGATATACTCCAATGACAAAGTAATGTTTGGGGAATGATTACCTGAATGATTACATTTATTTGTGTGGATTTTTTTCTTTCTGTTTGCCACACTGGTTTAGATACCTTTCCTATCTTTGCTGAAGATTCATGCAATAACCCCCAGATACAATGAATGTGGTGGTAATTCTATTTTATTTGAGGATTTTTGCCAAAGGAAGACTTAAAATGGTCTTTATTTTCATAAAGATCCTTTAGGGGTACCATCATCTCATTTTTTTTGCCAATGACAGAGCTGAGTGACAGCCATGTAGCTGAATAGATCTCTTTGGTTTGATCCCAAATCTAACCTGCAAATTACAGCTTTGTAATCTTTGCTTAATGATACGCACCAGCTTGATGTAAGTCACACCTCCAGGCCAGGAAGGCTCATATTGATTCATTTGGTGAATGTATACTCCAAGGGTAAAAGCGGGGGTTGTAAATTGTTAGACCCTTTGCCCTTGGGATATATCATGTTTTCATTCTGAGATGTACGGTACAAAATTATGCATGTTTGTTGCTCCATTATTAATTCACTTTCCATCTGTTCAATATGTGCTTGCACATAGCATTTAGCCTGATGATCATAAGCGGGCATTCTTTACAAGCTTAATGAGCATGTTGCCATCATTTAACGTATGAGTAAAGAAGAAATTTTACACAGGATTTCCACACCACTGTGTGATATCCACGTTGAATTCCTTATCAGGTTTAATTTTTAATGCCCATCTTTCTTCTGAGGTCAACATTTCACTGACTGATTTGATTAACAGCAGTTTTTGTTGTTTGCATTTTGTTTTATTTGTAATGACCTCCTGAGAGTTGTGTTTTGTGCATGTTATCAGCAAAGTGTGAGAGGATAGTTTATTGTTTCATCTTCAATGTAGCTCCCTTCTTACCGTTTTCTATATTCCTTGTGAGAGAGTACAATTTTAGATCCGAGCCCTCTGTCCTTGTGTTCCTGGGGTGACAGAGCCAGCACTGAGGTGTGGCAGAGCGGCTCAGTGCTTTACTTTTTATCCAGAGTTAGACGTTTTGACCTCTTCTTTCTGTTTTTTAAGTTTCTAACGTTCTTAGAATTTATATTGCAAGGAACAGGTCAGCCATTTTTTGTGCTTAAGTGAAGAGCAATGATGCAAAAAAAGCATCTTGGGGGCAAGATTTTTCAGTGCATTAAATTATGCTCTGAGAAGTTTATGACTTTGCTAGAAAATGAAGGAATTGCATGGAAATGAGAGGGCAGTAATGCAGAGTTAAGCTTCACGGAGGGAGAGAAAAGCTGTATGTGGAACACTGGAGGAGGATGTGAGAAACAGCAGTACAGCCGTAGTAAGTAAAGCTAGGATTATTTAGAATATTTTAGAAAAAAAGGAATGCCAGGGTTTTGGTCCTTTTCAGTTGCTGCCTTTTGTTGTTCTCTTCCTTGGGGATTCAATTCAGTTTTCCGCCCCCGCCCCGCCCACTTTACCTCCCACCTGCAGTAGACCAGAGCTTTTATAGCTAATTAGCTATGCTCACTGGTTGATGAGTTTTGGAAAAAGGATGAGTAGGTGTTTTGGGCCTGTTTATTTTTCTTATAGTATATGAAAGTCTTATTTTCTAGCTTTTCCTAGGGATCTCTTGCCGTTGTGTTGTCTGCCTTCTGTTGTGCTGGTGATCTTCTTGGTTTAAATGACAGAATAATTTGGCAAGATCAACACTAAAAATTGAATTGGCTCATGTGTCAAAGCATATGTGAAAGAGGTGTTTCATGTCTGCTGGTATGGAAAATTGTGTTATCTGAGTGCTTCCAGCCTGCAGCTGGAGAGGATACCCTTTGGTAGGGCTAGCGATGAGGTACTCGGGTGCCTCTCCCTCTCTAACCAGAAGTATCAGATGCAGAATGTTGAAAGGGCTAAGGAGCTGTGTCTGCTCTGACCTGTTTTCTTGTCCTTGTTATATCAAGTAGCTTCAGAAAAGATTTTGAGATGATGTGGGGTGGTGGTGCACTCTTCCTTGACTGTACCAGCAGGTTCAGTACTCCTCTAGGGACTCCCTGAGCTGAGTGTGTTGCTGGATGTGTTTTCTGTCTGTCCAGTCTTTTTCTTCCTAACTCATTTACATATCACAGCTTGCTGTGGTATAAAGCAGTTCACAATTAGCTACTGAGAGAAACTATGAGATTTACTTCAAATATATATTTTTTTAGTCTCAGTCCTCCTCTATTGACATTTTAAATATCAGAAAGTCCTCCAGATGTCTACTTGTAAAGAGCATGCTGATCTCGCTAATGAAAACTGAAGCCAAGGATAAGTAACTTTCCTGGAGCTCTCAATAACTTCTTTAACTCTTTCTTCACTGCTCCTTTCATACCTTGATAAGTTACTGCTCCCACTGTTCCTCTCAGAGGATTTCTGCTTCTGATATGCTAGAAATCCTTTTCCTACTAATTTGTATACCTACAGTAAGTGATTTCACTTTCTTTTTTGTGTTTTTACATTTAATTTATCAGAGCTTATACTGCCTTCACATTTCCAAATCTCATTTTATCTTTTTCTCCCCCATTTTTGGAAATAAGGGAAGAAAGAGATCCTTACAGTGGCTTCATTAGAATGTACGTACTCTGAGGTTGTGCTATCTTCATGCAGTCTGCCAACACTTTACCCAGTGAGCTGTACTTTTAACCAACTTCACTGTTATATGGAGCTCATCTTCTGAAATATTTGTAGATGTTCTTCCTTATTTTGTCTTTACAAAGACGCTGCATGGGAATACAACATTGTGGCCATTATTACAGAAAGAGCTTTCTGTAATTCTCTGATGACCCATGTATAATGTGCTGCTCCTTGAAACTAAATCAGGGCCTCTTGTGGTCTCTCAGGCTAGTTACTCTGATAAAGTCATACATAGTTTCCAACCGTGTATATTGTCTGCAGTGTGTCAATGTGCTGCATGTATGCCGATAGCTCAAGTCTCCTGCTGTTGCTGTGCTCTCTGCTTTTAAGTCTCTAGCACTCTCTAAGGTTTCAGTAAGTGCCATTGAGGAGCGATTGAAGGAGCTGGGACTGTTTAGTTTGAGGAAGAGGAGGCTGAGGGGAGACCTCATCACTCTCTACAACTACTTGAAAGGACATTGCAGAGGTTGGTGCTGGTCTCTTCTCACAGGTAATTAGCAATTGAACAAGAGGGAATGGGTTCAAGCTGCAGCAGGGTAGGTTTAGGCTGGACATTAGGAAAAAATTCTTCACAGAAAGAGTGGTCAGACACTGGAATAGGCTGCCCAGGGAGGTGGTGGAGTCACCATCCCTGAGTGTGTTTAAGACTTGTTTAGATGTGGTGTTAAGGGATATGGTGTAGGGGAGAACTTTGTAGAGTGGAGATCATGGTTGGACTCGATGATCCCAGGGTCTTTTCCAACCTAAATGATTCTATGATTCTATAATTTGTGCTGGGCAGTTTAGAGCTGTCTCAGTAATACCTTTCCTACTTAGGCATGCAGTTTTGATGCCTTATGATTTATTTTTATACCATTGAGTCAAATATGACTTTTAATCTGTGGTATCATATTCCTATAAATATACTCTGCCTTGCAGTTTCAGTCTCTTACCTTGCCCTATGAGTGTCCAAAAATTACTTGTTTTGACACCAAGTTTGGAAGATACTTCTTGTACCTAAGTTTGTAACTCATTTCTTGTATGTGACTTAGAAGCAGACATTCTGTTTCATGTGCCATTGTTTTAATATCTTGGCGTTTTAGAGAAGATTACACACTTGGCTGAGGATATTTGTACAGGTTTTGTTATTTACTACTGGAACTTTACAAACTTGGATCTGATTCTCTTTCTAGGACATGCCATTTTTGACTTTCTCTAGGGGGCATATTATCCCGAACTTCGTGCCCTTCTTCACCTGTCAGTTTTCTTCAAGTCTTTAGCTTAAAATTTGTGCCATAGGCTGAAGACCACATAAACCCACAAAAAACTAGCATTCAAAGCATGAGATCAGATTTATGATGCAAGGGCCTCTGCAGTGTCCTGTTTTAGTATAAGGAAGGCTTGCTTCAGTTAATCAACCTGTTCCTTAATTGACTAGGCTGAAATACTTCTCTCTTTTGGCAATGCTTAATTATAACAAATTGAATTTGCACCTGAAGTTATATGGATAAAAGTTTGCCCTGGAGGTGAGCCTAAAGTTACACTGAAATTGAATCTGAAATTAGTTGGGATGTGGTAACTTTGACCCTTACCTGCACCTTCTAAGATGACATTGGAAGATAAAGTGTAAAAGATGAAAAAAAATCATTATACTTGAATAAGAATGGACAGGCAAAAGGGAATGTTTCTAACTTCTTGCATTCTAAAATGACTTTTTTCCAAATGAAAAATTTTGCATATATTACCAGGTCCTTGTTTTTGTTTATACATATAACTTATTCTGTGAAAATGTATTTCCTATCCTATTGAAATAAAGGGCATCATTCTTCCTGTTTTCTATGACAGCCCACTCAGTCTCCACTTTTCTGTTAGTCCCCGGGTGTCACTGTTTTATAGCCACCAAATGAAACCCTGCTTATCTGAAATCTGTGTGTAAGTCTAGAAAATCTAAGCATGGCTCCAGAAACGTCTTTTTTTTTTTTCTCTTTTCTTTGAAAATGGTCAATACATTGGGTGCATAATTATATTTTGTTAAGTACTGTGCAAACAAAGATCGAGCTTTAAGTATTTGTCATATTGTTTCAGCTGATTCACATAAATCCCTTTTTTGGCACTATTTCAGGATAAAGCAGGAATGGAATTTCATACTAGAGTGCCGGAAGAAAGGTGTTCCTCAATCAAAATACCTCAAGAATGGTTTTGTAGACACCGATGAGAAGATCTTGGACACTTACGGAAAGAATCCTGAGCCCCAGAAGAGGCATGCTTTGTCAGATGAAGCAAATAAAGAAAAAAACAAGTTTATTTTTCGTCTTTCTGGAGAGCAGTGGACGGTAAATATAATGGAAAATATATTTCTATTGTTAAAGAGGTTGGGTAACTTGGCATTGTAACTTTTAGTCACCCAAAACTTTTTGTTTTTTTGCCAATGCATATGAAACTGATGCTTTTTCATGATGTTAGAAGGGATGAAAACATTTCCTATCTTACTCTGAATGAGTGGTTTAGTTTTCAAATATGCTTCTTTTAAATTCTCTACTGATACATGTAATTTAGCCCTCTCAAAAAATTTGGTATAAGCAATCATATTGCAATAAGTTATCTTTCTCTAGAATTCCCCAATGGATGGAAAGAGATGAAAATAATATTCAGCTTTGTTGGCTTGTTGATGTGTTCTACTACTCAGAGATCTGTCTTCTTGCTCTAATGGTGTGATAACTTTTTTTCTCATCTCTGTTCAAATCAAAACTGATATTAGCATCAATCCGCAATGGTCTTGCTGAAAAAAGCACTTTTTACTTGCAGTTGTGTTTGATATGAAATATCGGTTTGGAAGTAAGCTCTGATTTAATGCTGTTTTGAAATTCAGCTAAAGGTGGATTAGACTTGGTCTGAAGTTTTCTAGAGCTGTCAAAGCTTTGACTGAAATGTATTTTGGATATGCATTACTTTATTAATTAGAAAGTAAAATGCAAATTTTGAAACACAATTTTGAGATTTTCATTAACGAAAATGCAAATTAAAAAGTAAATCATTAAAGTGGCTAAATTTTACTAAAACCTGAAATGTAACTTTGTCCCAGATTTGATCTTAAATATGAAGGCATTTTCTTTTTCAGCTTTTGGTTTTTGTTTTTGGTTGTGTTTTTTTTTTTGCTTTAGTTCTTTTCTGAATAAACATAAAATAGACAAAATTTCTGGAAAATAGAAAACCCTGGTTTCCCATCCAGCTCTAGTAAGGAGACTATTTCTTCAACTGATGCTAGTCATTCATGTGGTTAGATTAGTTGCTGGAGGGCTATCATATCTCATCTTTCAAGAACCTTGGATATTGAAAATGTTGTTAAAGTTGTGTAGTCTTATACTGTACACCTACCGGTGTGGTGCTAAATTAGGAGAAAAAGCCATGAGATGTTACAGCTCCTTAGGCCCTGATATAGTAGCAATTGCAAATATTTTCAGTGCATCAGGGAACATTATGCCACCTTGAGCAGTACACTCCTAACCACCATGTGCTTTGATTCTGTCTTCTTATCATATGCTCACTGTGGCCATATCACACAACCACTGTGCCTCATTGTCCAGCTCTAGCCTGGTTAAAGTGGGCTTCCTGTTTCAACAAGATACTGTGACATAGTTCAGGTGTATGCAGACAAAGATAAAATAAAAGCTGCTTTATTTAGAGAAGACCAATGCTCCTTCAAAATCAGAGAATATTTCCAGACTCTGACAGCTGTTATTATTTAAAAAAAATTAAAAATGGAAACTTTCCACTCAACAAAGTTATGAAAGAACTGTATTTTCCCTTATTGCAGAAATTTTGTAAAAATTACATTGGTTATACAAATCTTACCAGTTATTTTGCTTTTTTGACTCTCAACTGCTCCTTCTAAACCAAGGACAGAATCAGACCTGACACCCTTTGCCCTATTATTCTCTCAGGAAAAGGTGCACTAAGGCAAAACGAATTTACAGACTATGCAACCAAAGCTGCACAGACTGGCAATTTGCATGTGAAAAGATTTGTGAACGTGTGACAGTTTTCTCAGAGAAACTTGTAGGTTATGTAGCTGAAAGCTGTGTTATTAATTGTGGTTTAGTTTCTGTAGAGTGTTTTGCACACACATACATCTATGAGTTGAAAGTTTAGAAGATTAAGCACTCGGACACCAGGAGAAGTCAGAGCTAGGATTGCCTATGCAGTTTCACAGGCACAAAACCGGCTTGGTTTGCTGTTGGCTGGCCACTTACCGTTGGCAGCAGCAAACAGCACAGCCCTATAAAGTGTCCATTTGGGAGCTAGCTGCTGAATCCTGTCTCACTGGCTTTTAGCTGATAAGTATTTCCATTATGTTTCCCCTTTCCTCTCATCAATGAGGCAGTAATATATCCTCTAGACAGTTGATAGCTAAATCCAAGTAGGTTGCTGGTATGACTTACAGATTTAATTTTGGGAACTGGGCTTGCTTCTGGGCTGTGTCAGTTCTTTTTCTGGGTATTGTGAAGTTAAGTCTCACAGAGAAGTAATCCCCAGCATAAGGATTTTTCAAGATCAAAGCAAGTAGCTTTACCACATTGCTCCCATAGGTCTCAATGTAAGGGCTCTCGTTGGAAACTTTGCAGCAAGTGAGCTGAGTCCACAAATCAACTAATGGTGTTATTTGCAATGTTGCAGTCAATTAGAATGGTAGCCTGTGTTGGGCACTAAGCAGTGCCCAGGCTGTCTGTTGTCTCATGCTCCATATCCATTCAGCATAACAGTGAATCTGTTCCAATGATTCTGCATTTTTAAATATGAGGTTAAAATGGACTTTGTAAAACAGTCCATCATATACTGGGATAGCTTGGACAATTATTTTGAAACTCACCTGGATAGTTATTTTTTGGAAATCATCTCATATTCCCTTCTGAGAACCTTTGCAAGGGAGAAAAACAGAGCAGATCACACATTTTGCATTCCTAATATGAATTTCTTCCTTTAGGATCTCTGTGACACTTTTTTCCCACCTCTCAAATGTCACTGAAATGATAATGTATTTTCATTAGGCGGAGACCCCCTGTTTCTTGTACTTGTAAAGTAATTATTCTAACATATCTGAGGAAAGAAAAAGCTCATGCATGCCATATGTAGGTAAATAGGCACAGAGTACTAACTAAAGAGAGTAGGGCTTGATTTTACAGTATATGAATTCTGAGGAATTCGATTCTGTTTATGCAGATCCATAGTTATCTTTCAGTTTTAAGCTAATTTTTTGAGACATGCAGTTTGAGCACATCTCAAGTCACGATGGTTTTCTAACCGCATGGTCACACTAACTTAGTGGAAATCTGAACTACAATGCTGTAAATAGGATTAGTATCAAGCCTTTATGTTTGAAGAACATATACTCAGTGAATCCCTCTGAATCTGAAAGTCATCCTGTAACTTGGGTACTGGTTTGGCCATATCTGTCTAGGATGGTTAGCTTCTGGCTGTGGACAGTGGCTGATAACTGCAGTGATGAGATAGTTTTACCCTTGTCTGTCAGACCTCCACTGGAAGAAGCTGTGTGACAACATCCTTAAGCTTCAGTGGTCCTTGATTCCTCTTTTACATACCAACTAAACATTTATGACTCAAGTGTCTACATACCTGTGTGATGTATTTCTGCTAGCTGGGAACAGTAATGAATTAATACTTGTATTAAGGAAAGAAAAGGTCTTACAATATCAAATGGGCTAGTCTCATAATCCGATGTTGTGAATGAAATCAGACAGGCTTTTTTCTTCTCTTTGTGAAAAATGTGCAGAACCTAGTTGTATTACCCCAGCAGTGAGTGTCCTAAATTCTCCTGTGTTTGCAAAACCCTGGGGACTTGACAGCCTGAGAATGGTGTACTCTGCCACAAGTAATTTGAGGTTCTCAAGCCATGTTTCAGAAAAATTTCTTATTTATCTGAGAGTTTTCCAGGCAAACCCACCAGGAAAATGAGCTGTATAAGGACTTTGGGCCCTTGAATTGTGTGTTCAAATCAGTTGCCTAGGAGAGAATGATGGAGAGTTGATGAAACACTTAACTGAGATCCTTTGTACATGTAAACATGTATCTACTGAATTAAATCAGTTCTTCAGAGAAATAGCACTGCTATTAGAGTAGAATGAAAACTGTGGCAAAATAATGCCATGAATATTCATATGAATTTTTCAATGAATTTACTTTAGTTCTGTTTTTCCTCTCTGAGTGTTTACTTTCTGCTCGTAACTAATGAATGTTTATTCTCTAGGGGATCAATGAGTTTTAAACAACCTTCAGAAAATATCCAGGAAAGACAAATTTTTTAATTTGTGGTATTAATATTGGTAAAGGAAAGGTGATGGTGTTCACTCAAATTCAGAGCAGGACTGCTCTTGGCTGTGCTGCTTACAGAAGCAGAGGATCTGGATGCACACCAGCTTCAAAAACTTTAATGTCAAATGTGCACAACAAGTAAATGAATAACTGATGGTCAAATTCTTTATTTGTAAATCATGACCTTCTTGCATGTCATTTCTTCACAGAAAAAGGCAGCAAATTAATCACTACATTTGTATTTATTCTCTCTTCTAACATGCCGTATATTTTCACAGAGAACAAAGAGTTTCCATTTGTTATTTTCAGCTGTTAGTGAGGTATTTACTTGCCACAAAGGGTCAAGTAGAATTGCTGTATTGTGTATTGTACTTATTTACTTTCAGAGATTTTTTTTTCCACCAAAAAAATATAAAATTCCTTACCCAGATAGGTAATACACATGGCCCTGAGACATACCAGTTTTGGAACTAGCTTCGGAACTAGCTTCAAACTTTCTCAAAGATGAGGGAGACTTGGATCCAGGGTTTTGGGTTGGCCCATGACAGATAAAACTACAGAGCTGTGAAAGAAACAAAATTGAAACTTCTCAGAGCTTTGATCGCGCTTTTGGTTCAGGCTCATGTCTAGCAGGTAAATTCTCTCCTAATTAGAAGTAGTATACTCAGCAATGGTTGTAGGTTTGCTATTTATTTCCTTTTAATACCTCCCCCCCCCAAAAAAAAAAAAAATCAAAGGAGTTTGAGGCATTGTTTTGCTGTTAAAGGCAAAAGACTGGCTATCCTCCAAGCGTCAGTCTTTGTGGAGCAATTTATCAGCAGACTGTCAGCCTTAGCATGGCAGTAGAAGATTACAAAAGAACACAAGGGAACCAGAGAGTAAAGCAAATGTAAAGCTTGTGCAAATTTCAGTTCCCACCCCTATCTAGTTTGTAAATGAAGTAAAATATCATGTCAATTTATGTTTCAGCAACAAAAATGAATGTATTCTAAGATGGAGAATGCTAAAAAAACACATTATAGCAAAGAATTTGTAAACTTACATTTGCAAATTGTAAATATGATTATAAGATACAAAGAAATAATCTCAAGAAAGAAAAGTCAATCAGGGCAATTGGTAGAAGAATGGAACCTCCTTCCATTCTTTTGAAGTCCTGTTTGAATTTATTTCAGTTGATGCACAAGAATATCTCGGTGTTTTAAACTACCCTTAATACAAAAGTAAAGATTTTTAAATCTTTTTTTTTTTTCACTTTAACAATAATAAATAATTTTTAAAAATTTTTGGCTTAATTATTCTAAAATTATGAAGGAGTTTGATCTTAATCTGAGAGAGTGCTTTGTGTGCTGCACAGTTTTCAATGTATCAAGGAGAAGTTTGTGGGATACCCCCTTCGGTTTGGGGGAACAGCAAGGCTGTTGGCTTCAGAGGGGCAACTGCTCCCCTTTGCTCCCTGTTCTATCTGCCAGTAAGGAGCTGGAGATGGTCTGTTGTTACAACAAGGAGCAAAACACCAGTAAGTCAGTAGAAAGACAAAGACAGACCAGGGCTGTGGAGAAACAGAGTGGCAAATGGTATCTGTTACCTAGACCTCTTTTTCCCTCCAGTATGACTATTCCGCATCTGCTTCTCTGTGAATCAGGGTCCTTCCCTATGGTGACATTTATGACACTCCAGCTAAATGCTATCCCCTGTGTGCTGCATTTTCAATTCTGTACAGGTGGAAAGACAATACTAATTGAATTTGCAGTTGGTATTTATTCTTTTATTTTGCTGCAGAAAAATGTGCGGCACTGAAGGTGGAGGAGTGGAAAGCCACTCCAGAAAGCTGGAGAGATTTCTCATTACCAGCCTTGAGGCATTTCGGGCATTTTATTTTTTAACCACCATAAACTGACAAATATAGGAGATGGATGACAATGAAATACACATTGGGTGGGAAAATAAAGCAAGAAATGACACAATCCATATCAAATATGGAAGGGCAGGTAGCAAGGCAGAACTACATATACAGGCTAAGTGTCTGCATGTGTAAATTTGAAAAGAACTGAAATGAGAGGCAGCAACAACCAAACAAAGAACGGTTTATGATCAAAAGTCCAGTATATCTTTAATTACAATTAGATTAGGTGTTTTAATTTAGCTAAGAGTTAAGTAGCACTATTCGTAGTTGAAAAGTTCAGAATTAATAAAAAACAATTATAATGCATCACTTTTGTTTATGTCTTTGGGGACTTAAGAAATCTAGAAAGAAAAAAAAAAAGTGGACAATGTCCTCTGTATAAAAACCGGTAATTCCTACCGTGTCCTATTCTTCTTGCACAGGAACCAAATTTGGTAGTTATGAAGGAATTAAAGGCTGAAACTCTTACATCTCTTCTTATGAAGCACAGTTAGTAATAACACCTCATCCAGATTATTTATTCCAGATGTTACCAATGCACAGTGGTATAAAACCCAGGACAGACCAGTAAATTATGTGCTGCTTTAGAAAGTGGAGTTTAAATGATCTGACCTTCGACTTAATGAATTGGTTTTTGTCTGTTTCAAGTTCAAGGAATTTGGTGTCATAATTCAAACAAAGATGTGTACATCTGAACTGAAAGCTAATCAACTAAAGTAATTTTGTAAGAATTAAAGGCTTTGATAACTTTTAGTTTCAGTAACTGTTATACATTGGAGACTTTGGACAAAGAGAATAGTCTGAAAATTACTGAGAAGCAAATATATTTGCTGTGTATTTGGAACAATACTAGAATTCCTAAAGAAAAAGATTCTGTATGGCTAAAGCAAGAATTATTTGTAATTATGGACTGATTTAAAAATGACTATTTTTATTCTTCCTAAAGAAGTTTGGTAAAAATTTTCAAACACTGCTGAAATACGTTAGGAAGTTAAGTCACTTATTTGAAAAAAGACTTTGAAAAGGTGATATGTGTACATCCTATCTGAAATGTTTCTATTGCTTGGACTGTGTTTCATCTTGGCAAACAAATTTTGAAACATTGATAGGTATTAAGAACGTAGTCACACTTTTTTTTTTTTTTTTGCAAACCCTATTTAGATATTCCCCATACACCCACTCTTCTGTACCATGTTGCATTTTACTACATCTTGATGTGTGAATTAACGCACTGAAATGTGTTTTAAAAAGAAATCCTCCATCTGGAAAAAGGAGATAATATGGGAGACACTGAACAGGTTGAGTGCTTCAGATAGGTTTCAGCTTTAGAGCAAAATGATTGCGTTAACAGTTAAAAAACGAATATGTGGTGACAGACAGCTGCAACGTTCTTCAAAAGCAAACAGCTCCTATGAGGGTTTGGCAAACTGCTGTTCTACATCAAGATAATTAAGGCAAAATGATGAGGTTTGGCTGTGGAACTTTCCCCCTGCTGTATTTAGAATCATGGTAGAACAAAATTCTAACTTGATGCTTTCTGTTTACCTGTTTTTATTTCATTTACAGGAATTCCCAGATTCTCTGAAAGAACAGATCTATCTGAAAGAATGGCATGTGTACAATACGTTGATACAAACCATTCCAGCCTACATTGCATTATTTCAAGATCTGAGAGTACTGGAGTTGTCAAAAAATCAAATTAGCTATCTCCCAGTGGAAATTGGTAAGTAGGTTCAAGATATTCAGCTATTAATACTTATGCCTTTTAACTATATTGCAAGGAAATGAACATCCATGGATATACTTATTCATTTGCTGATAACTGTCTTCTCGCTTGTTTTCAATGAACAGTCCCCTCTAAATTTTTACAGCTCTCTTGCTGTAATTGTACTTGCTGAATTGTATGCAATACCACATGTGGAGTATGGCTCAAACATGGGAAAAAACTGACACATTTTTGTTATCTGACTATAAGGCAGTTATTGCTGGTATTCAAGTAGATGGAGAGTTCTTTCTGACAACAGGTGGTGTTTTATGTTCCTTATGGGTTAATAAAAATAGAAGTATTGCAGAATTGTAAACCTCAAACAAGAAGAATTGAAACATAAGATTGTGGTAAAAAGGAATGAGAAATAGAATGCTGGATAAAATCCATCTTTAGAATTTTATAATGAGTTTAGTAATGATCCCCATTTAATAAAGTGGTATATCCAACATGACATCAGAGTTTTTAAAGAAACAAATTCTTAATGCTTACGTACTTCAGTTTTTGCTATTTTAAGCTACATAATAACAAGAATCTTAGTGTTTGGCTCTCCTGTGTTTTCTGATCTTACAATATAAAAAGCTTGTTTGAAAGACTGTAATGGTTTGAGAGGGATTTACTGCTCTGAGAAGGAAGAGTATTGCTGTAACCAGGGGTATCTTTGAAAGGTGAAGAAGCTGGGTTCACTATGAGGCACCTGTAGTTCAGTCCACGCATCCAGGTGTATTAATACCTCAGCCTTTGTTTTTAAGTACAGTAGTCCTAAGCTTCCCCCATGACTGGTATTCATGTTCGCTAAAAGCTAGCAACTTTCAAAAAAAAGGTAAAGACTAAAACCTGCACGTATGTAGTTACCATAGGTTTAACTAAGAAAACCAGGAAGAGGGAGAGCATCCCGAAACACAGAAATCAGTGCTAGACTTTTCTACTCTTTTTCTATTCTATTAGTAATGCTTTTGATTTATTTACTATCATCATATTTTACACACAGAATTTCCCACTGACATCGAGATATGATTTATAGTTTCAACCTGGCAGCTAAATACGCTAATAAATTATAAACAATACACGAGCAGGAGATAATGGAGACAAAATAAACACTAATGGTTTTGTCAGCACTTTGTCCGTGGAACTCTGATGGGTCATAGAGTTTAATAGACAAACACCTTCTACCAGGTGGTGTGGAAGAAAGGGGAAATGACATAGTTCTCTTCTAGAGGCTACCCTAAGCCATTAGACATAAGTTTTTAAGAGGTTGCTGCTTAACAGTTGAGTGATTATAAATGCTAATGAAGTCTGTTTCCTGAATAAAGGCACAAACCCAAATGATTACATAACCAGTTCTCTGTAGAATGTAATGTAGAAGCCATATCAGACCTTTCTTGGGAAACAAGGAAGAAAGATTCAAGTGCTTCTAGTAGCAATCACTGTTCTTTCAACTGCATTTTAAGTGATGTGATTTCTGCTTCTCAGTAGCTTTCATGTTATTTGCATTTATTCACTTTCCCTCCAGTATACTCAGCCCTCCAGCATATACCCAAGGTGTTGCTTTCTTCCTTTCAATGTTTTTGTTGCTGCTTTTTTGTGTAAATGTTTGATTGAGAGGCATAGTGATTATTAGAAAACTGTTTGCTGGAGGTCCTGCCTCAGACACAGTGTTATAGCACTCACCATCCTCCTCTTAACAGTAAACTCCTGTTCAGAATTTTTTTTGAGAGCAGATATGACTGTACTAAATGCTCATCTGGGGAAACCTGGGACACTGCGTAACAAAATTAGCAAATTTGGTTAGCCGTTTATGCTATTTATACAGTAATTCTACATCACAACAGTAATTTCTAGCCTATCGAAAGACACAGATTCACTGATGTAGTTTAAAAACAAATAATACAAAAAAACCCACGCCAGGACCGTGAAACTGAACTGTTCAGCACTTTTTTTGCCAAAGCTGCCTAATGATTTTCAGTCTTAGTGAATGTCCTGTGTTGATAGACCACCTATTAGTAACGCAATGGAGCTCCCCTTGTTGTTATGGCATAAATTACAGAGAAGTTTTGATCTCAATTTGTATATACTCCCTTTGTTGACATGTAAGGTGGTATGCTTGCAAATGGCTGTGCTTTTATTTCATGTAGTATATATGCGCACAGACATAAAAAGTAGTATGTATTGGAAATGTTCATTATCTTAATAAGACATTATGAAGGTCTAGGATATTTTGAAGTTTTTGAATTCTATTTCAAAATGAAACCTCTCATACTTTAGTTGTCTAGCTGCTAAATCATCACAGCAAAAATAATCTATGTGGGTTTGGTTTGGGGGCTCTATCTAAGCAAGGAGTGAGGACTGGGTATTAAATCAGAAGGTAAGGTCTCTGGAAAGGTTGTGCTAAGGTATTCATCATTTTGTGTTTTGTTTGCAAAACAGCAGCTAGTAGGTAGATATCACAGCGGAAAGATACTTAAGAGTAATGACAGATGGTTGAAGTTGGCAGTGACACACATGCTACTGAGTCTTTAATCTTCAGATAGAATTGAAGCCAAGTGTAGACCAACAAATCATCCAGCAGAAGCTAAACTGGTGCACCATCTTTGGCCTACTTTTGATTCTCACAAGAGGGCTTTAAGAGAGCACAGTGAGAGAACAGGAAATGCTAAGAATGTTTTCATTGAAAAAAAAGCATGGCTGCAGTAGCAGTCTCTGGACTAAAATGTCTGCAGGAACTGAAGTTCATGTTCCTGTTTTACCTGATTTAGGATGGAATGCTCGACTCTCAATCAGAGAGAAGAAAGACTTGAATCTATTCTCAGATATTTCAAATTACACTCTTAGCTATAATCACCTATGCACCTGAACAGATCAAATTTGGATCAGAAGACAGATGAGAATACTTTTGATTTGATTCTTTTTGTGGAATAGGAAATATTTTCACAGAAAGAAAGTAAACAAAAATGGAGAAAACTGCAAAATGGATTTGTTTTCTGTCACAAAGTTGTCAGGTCTGTTTTTCCCAGGAATAACAGAAAAAATCATGAGCAGGGGTGTAGCCAGGGGTTTTTCTTTGGCAATGGCTTCTGGGTGAGATGGCAGTTCTGCCTCTGACTGCATGGCTGCAGTGCAGTCGTTGTATACCAGTTACTGCTAGTATGTTAGCAATTGCTATAATTGAAAATATCCAATATATTCCCATAGGAAGTAGTGAACTGCATTTTCATGGGATACCAAAGATTTTGTCTGGGATGGGATAGTGATATCAGGATTTTTTTGTCCCACAAATTATTCATGAAACATCTCAGAAAGCTGTTAGTAAAATCTTTGTACCTCATTATGTTCTCTCACATTTTTTTATATGCCAAATATTTAAGAGGAAAAATTGAGACATATTTTAATAAGAAACCACAGGGATTTTTTTGTCTCCTCCCTACCTCACATTATAAAATTTCATTTGTGTATACCATTAATCCAATTTCCTAGAACTCAGAGGGGAAAACTATAACTAATACAGTTTTAAATGACTTCTGGATACCTAAAATAGCTTTTTCTATTAATAAGATTCACAGTGTGCTGATGTGTGAGTTTCCAAGAAGAAAATACATATTCTCAGTTTAAATGTGGTTTAGTTCTGAGGAGTTGCAGTTTCATCTCTTACCCTTGCCATTTATTCAGTTTTGAATATTATCTGTCCAGCAGCTCCGTCTTGTATACAATCGAGGAAAATTTTGTTTATATTCCCCATTTGAAGGGGAAGTATTAAACACCTTTGTTGCAAGTTGACTGATTTTTGCAGGATGCCAGTTGCTTTAAGGCTAGTGGCTCAAATGGTGGCTTGCTCCTACTGGAACAGCTGGTAAGCTCCCCAAAATTTAACCCTTGGTTAGTGTATCACAAAAGTACAAAATTTTACTTTTTATTGGACCAACTAGAGAGGAAATTTTTTATTCATCTGCTTAAGCCATCAAAAATGGGAATATTGTACTAAAATGTAATACAAACATGCTACTTTAACAGATTTCAACATCATTGGATCTTGCAAAGGCCAGTACTTTATTAAGCTGAATTTCTTGAAAGGATTTTAAATAGTGCCATTGGGTACTGAGCTCGAACTGTAAACACTGCCATGGAAACCACTCATTACATAAATTATTTTTGCCAAAAGATACCTATATATTTACTTTGACATATTGCTTTATGTAACTACATTATATATAACAATCTTAGAACAGGCTCCTTCTACACACAGCAGATTGGTATTAGCAACCTATGGTTTATTCCTCTGTCTTCACTTGGGTCACAATGGGAATGTTGAAGGCTGTGCACACCACATATGATGGAAAAGTTTTATCCAAAAAGTAGATTTTTCAGTTTCCAAAGTGATCAAAGTGTGTTGTTCTACCCTTCCCAAACAGCTTACTCTGTGTCTATTTTTGATGCTCAGAAAGTGTTTTCCAGCCCAGGCACTGAACTTATACTCTACTTTGCCCTTGGGACATACAGCTTTTTTTGGGGACCCCCATGGAGTTCAGAGTCCATGTTTCAGCTTATCTGCTCACATGAAAAAAGGAAGTCACATACTTTTCTATAGAATTTCTGATCTACCAAAATATCTTCAGTTCAAGGCATTGCATTTTTTTTTTTGTTAATTTCCTTTTCAGCCCTTTCAGTAGACCCTCACCCTACATTTTTTCCCCCAAAGGTCTCTCAATCTACCATTCAGCCCACAGGAACTTCTTCATGTTTTTCTAACTCTATTTTGCTACAAGAAAACCTTCTCTTTTTTTTTTTCTCCTTATATTGTACTAATATTCTTCTGACCACAGACCAAGATCCCAAGCTTTATCCTTTTTATTTTTTGTTTGTAGTAGTCACTCACAATTTCTCTTAGCATGTTTAAATGTTTTTAATTGAACACATGAAGGCTGGTTAAAGAATGAAATTTTACTAGCCCACTGTCAACCTGTTACTGTGCTACAGCTTTTATAAGCCCTAGTGGCAAAAAAAGCTTTTGCAACTTTGTTATGCAAAAGGAGGTCAGGAATTCTTCATTCCTCCTTTGCTTGGATGTTTTGAGCAGAGGTTTAAAAAATTAAAAACTGATGTTTTAACTACTACCTGTAAGCTTGAACATCAATATCTCCTTTCAGACAAAGGCAATATTGCTGATTCAGCATAGAAGACTGGAAATAGGAGACTATTTGTCTTGGCCTATAGGAAGCTGCTATCAGATCATTGCAGATCAATGCAAAAATTTGCTTTGCATTTTATTCCAGATTGTACAAGTGGATTTGCATTTGCATTGAATGGGTTTCTTAGATAATAAAGGCCCTCTGTAGCCTCATCTGTATTTTGCCTCTGACACCTTGTCAAGAGCACTAATGTGGGCTTATCTAAATGGTGAAGTTGCATTACCATTATTACTATGCTGCATTGTTCATCAGAAATCATAGAGTTTAATTACTGGTTTAATTTTTTTCATATAATGAATTAAAAATTTAAAGTGGGAATAAACACTATCTTAGACAACAACTACGGCATTTTAACTCCCACTTAAAAATAAAATATTCTTAATTGTGAAACTACCAGGGAAGCGATGGATTTCATTACTGCTTTTACTGCCTCTCCTTGGAAAACACAGAGATTTCAGCTGTTTAACTCGCTAATATGCGTTTTTTATAGAACTGAAAATTCAGTGCCATTAAGCATAATTAACAAGAGCGGTGTATCAGCAGCGATTTTATTATTACTGCTTTTAATGGAGAAGTTGTGTTTGAGTATTATTTGAATGTATAGGTGGCAGGTGCGGTGTTCAAATCCTGCTCTACATTTGTGGAGTTGTGAAGAGGGTGTCACCTCCTCTGTCCCCTCCTAAGGCTGCCTCAGTGGCTGTACTGCATGCTCATTAGGCCTGGTGGTGGCTGGGGACCATACCTAAGAGAGTGGAGAACTTCTACACTAAGAAGTTACAAATAAACCCATAATTACAGATTACAGGGTAGCAAAGGTCTGTCATACTGCTTTACCACCCCCTTCAGCCCCGCCTAATCTCCCAGCTGTTATTTCAAGAAACTCCAAATGTGGGTGAGAATGTCTGGAATCTTACTGACAATTCCTGTAGCATTTGAAGGTTACTTATGGACTCATTGCTCCCCAATTTTGCACTCCTTCAGCCAAGATACCTGCATTTGAGAATTTTGAATTGTCTTAGGTGTTATCTTATCGTTGTACATTTGCGGTCTTTCTCTCACAAAAATAGCCTAGCAAACTTGTTTAACAGGTCTAGGGGAAAAGGAGAGTGACAGTCTTACTCCTTTTGTCTGAGAAAGGAAAAGATTTCATCTGTAACCTGGATTACCATTCAGGCAACCTAATTCTGTCCCTGGGTAGATAGTTGCTTGTAAGAATTTTAAACAATTTTTTAGAGGAAGGAATAATTAGATACGTGGAGCTGAATGGAAAACAGGTTGAAATTAAAAATTTATAAAGGAAAAGCAAGTATTGCCCAACTCATTTGGTTTCTGTCTTTCTTTTGAGAAAAAGATTGAGCTTCAAGTACTAGATCTTGTCTATCTGGCATCCCATAAAGTATTTGATACAGTGAACTATGGAAAGTGAATGTTTGAATCTAAGAAACTGGACTTTGATGCAACAATGATAAAAATGAACAAGGAAGTTGTTAAAGCAGAGGCAACAAGGCACTCATTTGCAAAGAGAAGCTAGTGGTCAGGAGGAAGATCACTTGTGGAGTTTCTGAAGGATTAGTCTTGAGTTTATTTCTTAATTCTTTTGAGGAACTGGGCTACTGAAATTTTCTGCTGACACAATTTGGGTGTTATTGTCACTGCACAAACAGGAGGAAATATGAAAAGCTGGATGTGCAGGTGGGCTTTCAAATAAGTAGAGAGATTAAATTCATGATTGCAGAGTTCAAGGTCATGTACTCAGGAGACAGTAATTTGTGCAGCAAGTCATGAGCTCATTAAATGCAAATAGTTGAAGAAACGAGTTTTCTAATCTAACAGTCACAGAAGGGCAATCCAGTATGATACATACATAAAGTTGTGGTCACCCAGATTCAAGAAAAGTTATTTCAGATGGGAAGAGATGCAAAATAAGTCTATTAGGACCGTTCAGGGAGGGGAATTTTTGTTTTGTGAGAAGATTAGGAGAATTGACTTATTCAGGCTAGTAAAATAAATTCTGATATAGCTACTACCTATGAAAATAGGTACCTATCACATAAATAAATACCAGGGAAGGAAAAGAGCTATATAAAGATAAAATTAGCAAAATAATTAACGGTTATAAAACTTCTATGAACAAATTCAGACTGGCAATCTGAAGACAACTCCAGATCATGAAAAGGATGAAACTCAGTAAGTTAGTTTTTCCAGAAGAGCAGTGGATGTAAAAAAAGAAACTACTTTTAAGGCGGCAAGTGATAAATCAAAAAATGGGATTATGTAAAGTGGGGCTGTAAAGGTTTTACCCAGGAGGTCCTGGTGAGTCCTATGTATGTCTTATGGTCCTAGAGGGAGGGTTAATTCTTGACTCAGAATTCTTGACTCAGCTGTCAGGTGGCATAACTTAACCCACTGGAGACCCCAAAGATGAAAAAACAGCCATTATACAGAATTCCAAGAGGTTGCTCCTGGCAGGCAGGTCTTGGTGAACACTCATCTATGCTGTCCTGAGTTTGTTCTCAGAATTAAATCCAGTGCTAAGACTCATGGCTTTTTTCCAGTAAATTTCATAGTCTTAGCCACAGCAATTACTGGCAATTGAGTGTAGGTTCTGTAGTGTGCTTTTGTCAAGTTAGAGAAAGATTACATATAACAAGAAAGAATGTGATGCGTCTTCTATTTCCTTGCTTTCTCATACCTGCAAACTAAGACAAACCATATTATGAATATTGACATACATGTTGGAAATTGTGAAAGGAGAAAAAAATCTTGAAAAGCCATGGTTTCAGAAGGCAGGAAAGTCAGAAAGGGAAGCTGTGTTTGACTCCATCACTCTGCCCAGAAAGGCTGTTGAATTTTTGTGATTTTTTTTTTGTAAGCAATTCTGCTACATGCCTCCTAGTTATGCACCAGAGATGCATCATCTGAGCAGTTAGACAAGAGGATGACGAGGATGTTGGTGATAGATGCCTTCTTTGCGTTAGTTCTCCAGCTACTAATGGAACTGAGAGGTAGAAATTTCAGTATCTGAAAAGTTAGCAAATACATCTGTTGTGGGTTAATACTCATAGGCATCTAAGCCTCACACAGCTTGCTCAGCACCCCGCAGCTGCTTGTTCAGTCTCCCACAGCAGGATGGGGAGAGAATTGGAAGGGCAAAAGTGAGCATCAGCATAAAGACAGTTTAATAAGTGAAGAAAAGCAAACAAGCAAACAAACAAACAAGTGATGCAAAAGCAATCACTCACCACCAGCTAAGCAATGCCCAGCCAGTCCCTGAGCAATAGCCACCTTGGACCCCCCCCCAGTTCCTTCCCCGCTCCCAGCTTTTACTGCTGAATGTGACGTTACATGCTGCAGTATATTCCTTTGGTCAATTTGGGTCCAGTGTCTTGGCCCGGTCCCCTCCTAGGCTTTTGCCCACCCCTAGCTGACTCACTGGGGCAGCAGAGTGAGAAGCAAGAGAAGACCTTCATGCTGTTTAAAAACTGTTCAGCAATAGTGAAAACATTGGTGTGTTATCACCACTGTTTTGTCACAAATCCAAAACAGAGCAATACATGGTCTGCTATATAGAAAATTAACTCCATTCCAGACAGACCCAGTACAACATGCCATTGCTAAAAGAAAAGACAAAACATTCCAGTGCTACTGAGTGAGTAGCTTGTTTTTTGTTACAATGGGATTTGTTCTCCTTCACTGAAGGATTAATTGGATGAGGAATTATTTTGCGATTCTCTGATTCTCTATTTATTTTAAGGCATTTCTGCTTTAGTGATTATTTTGTTGCAATGAGGTGGTAAGTTGATGTTTATGTAGCTTAGCATTACATACATTAAGATGTAATATCTTAATTTGTCTGCATTGTGGTATTAAACCTGGTGAGGCTTCATCATAGGTAGGCTAAACTTTTATCACTTTTATGTGCTTAAAAATCCAGAAATAAGGCGGTTCATGTGTTTAAGCATTAAGTCACTTTTATTACTCTCTTGCGCCATCCCCAGTGATCCTCGCGGGGCAGTAATGTACTGCCAAAACAATGCCTGTTGTAGTCTTACAGAAAATTTTTCTTCTGCTATTTTAACTAAAAGAGCACTTCACAGCGAATAGCAAAGACAAGGTTACCTTCCTAAAAGGACACTGCATTTTGAAATGCCATCGCAGTTTCTATTTCTAGCAGAGCCAAAACTGGGAGGAAGCTGAGTGGAAACTTCTATATTTTTCTCTGTTGCAAGCTGTAGAGATTATTATAATGGAGTTCTAACCATATACGGTTTGTCTGCCACCTGTAAGAAAGATTTGAGTGGTCCAGCCATCAAATGAAGACAATGTTTTGTACAAGGGAAACTTGTGTTTGTGTAAAATGCTTAAAATGCTGTGAGATTTGGTGGCTCCTAGTATTGGTCATCAAACTGCATGCCTCTTCCTCTAACAACAGAAATTTCTCAGGGGAAAAACGTGGAGCTTTCAATTCTCTATGTTTCTTCTCTGCCCTTTTCTGTGGAAGCACCATCTGACTTCTGTTAAGGATTTCCACATGTTGCAAAAGCTGAGAAGCTCTAAACCAACTTTTGCTTTGGAGAGAATTTAGCTAAGCGTTGGTGCCTTGAGGATAAGCTCATTATTATGACACTGGAACTCTTGAGATGTACTGTAGAGAGAGTCTCTCCAGTGTCGTCCAAATCCCATGAAACACTAGATTATTTTTAAAAATTAGATTATAAATAGAAGAATGATGTAACATAAAATTATGACTCTTGTGTATGTCTTGTCTTTGTTTGCCAATGTAAGTTTTTGTTTGCTCTGAGAACCTATTGACACAAGATACTGTTGTTTCCTGATTTCCAGCTGCTGAATTGAATTTAATTTTCTTACTGCTGCTTTTCCTTGGGAATGCTCTATCACTGATTTGAAGGGAATACTGCAGATTATATGAAGTTGAGTGGTGTGGTTGATACACTTGTGGGAAGGGATGCATGCTATCCAGGGGGGCCTTGACAGGCTTGAGGAGTGGGACAATGTGAACTTCATAAAAGTCAGCAAGGCCAAATGCAAGGTCCCGCACCTGAGCTGGGGCAATTTCCAATGTCAATACAGACTTGGGGATGAATGGATTGAGAGCAGCCCCACAGGGAAGGACTTTGGGATACTGGTGGAAAAGAAAATGGATATGAGCTGGCAACATGCACTTGCAGCCAACTGTGTTCTGGGCTGCATCAAAAGAAGCACGGCCAGCAGGTTGAAGGAATTGATTCTCCCCTTATATTCCATGCCTGTTAGATTACAACAGGAATACTGCAGCCAGCTCTGGGGTCCCCAGTACAACAAAGACATGGACCTGTTAGAATGGGTTCAGCGGAGGGTAGTGAAAATGGTCAGAGGGCTGGAACATCTCTCCTATGAGGACAGGCTGAGAGAGTTGGGGTTGTTCAGCCTGGAGAAGAGAAGGCTCTGGGAGCACCTTATTGGAACCTTGCAATATATGAAGGGGGCTTATGAGAAAGATGGAGAGAGACTTTTTACCAGGGCCTGTTGTGACAGGACAAGAAGTAACAGTTTTAAACTGAAAGAGGATAGATTTAGATTGCACATAAGGAAGTAATTTTTTACGATGAGGATGGTTAGACATTGGAGTAGGTTTCCTAGAAAAGTTGTGGATGCCTTATAATGGGAAGTGTTCAAAGTTAGGTTGAATGGGGCTTTGCACTAAGATGATCTTTGAAGGTCCCTTCCAACAGAAATAATTTTGTGATTCTGTGATTCTATCATCACCCAGGTAATACAACAGCACAGCTGTCCATAGAAAGTTCTCATTTTGTTATGTATGTATTTAAGGACTCCTTTTCTAACACATCAGCTATGTGATACATTCAAATTCCTTACTTCCTTCCCCTTTGATTATATCACAATATAATTTGCATTTTTTCAGTATAATACGCTTTGCATTATAATGATATTTCTAAACCTGTTTTTGTGTAATTATGTAATTCTATAAGCTGAAGAAACAGAAAGTAGAATGTGACTATATGTAGCCTAGAATATTACAAGGGCCTTAAAATTAGGCTGACAAAGATAATAAATTGCAATAAAGAAAATAGTGAAGCAAATGGACATGTCCATTATATTTTATAATCAAAAGTATGCAATGCTGGATACGAAAGACAATTCTTGATGTAATAAGTTTAACAGAAGTGATTGTTCACAATGAACAAGTCCTATAAAAAATACTAAGATGCTTTTCAGTTAGCAGGCAAGTTTTCTACAGTGGCCAAACCAAAAGCCAACTTTTCTAGTTTCAACTGAGGTCAATAGGCATCTCATGCCCGGTAGAATGAAGATTTTTGCAAGTCTTTGCTGCCTCCTTTCAAACTCTTGCCAAAACCATTGCTGATTAAGGGAAGTCCATAGGAGTGCCACACAGCACTGTTGCACTCACACAATGTTAGTGATCTTTGCTAAACTAAGTATGCCTTTTATTTTTACTTTCTCCTTTCTTTTTTTTTTTTTTTTCCTTCAAATGCACTGATTTTAATTACCTTTCCTTCACAGGCTGTTTAAAAAACCTCAAAGTGCTCAATGTGAGTTTCAATAATTTGAAGTCAATCCCTCCAGAATTGGGTGATTGTGAGAATCTGGAAAAACTGGATTTGTCTGGAAATATGGAAATAACAGAACTCCCATTTGAAGTAAGATAACAAAATATCTTTTTTATTTTGCTTACAAGGTATCTTATCATAGTCTTAAAATCTTTTCTTAACAGAGTAAATCACATTCCTTGCAGTTTTTAGCAATAATGTTTTAGTAGTAACATCACTGGAAATGCCTTAGCAGCAGTTAAACAGGACCAAGCTTCTTTGTTTTGGTTTTCAAGTGACTAAATTTTGCTTGTATTTATTCTGATATATGAAGAAGGACATGATCCCAAAGGGAATTTGGCCAGTGGTGATAAGGAGAAGCCTGCAAATAGCTATTTTCTGGGAAAGTGAAGTGCATCTTGACAGTCAAATTGATATACTAACCTTCATTTGTTCCCACTGTTTTCCTTTAAAAAGAACAGGGAGAGTTCTATAAACAACACTGCATGTTGCTGTGAGCATAAATACCTTTCTGAAAGGGATATTACTTGTGAGGCACAGCATGAATATATAATAAAGACTGAGAAAAGGACTGCCAGGCATGAACCAACATTATTTCTTGTGTTGGATGCATAACTGCTCTCTGCCTCAGCTGCTCTGAGACTTACTGTTCACGGAGGCTGGTACCTAACCACTGTTTCAGATGTCATCTGTATTTTTCAGTTCTTAATATCCTGATTCCTAGAGGATGAGTTGGGGAGCTTTAGGGAGATGTGTCAGGCTGTTCTTTACTGATTCCTACTTTTTCTCTAAACATCTGTTACCAATGCGATGTTGGAGTGGATTAAATTTATGTGAGATCTGGTTAGACCATGCTTATGTTCTGTTCTGAGAAAATGTGAACAACAATTAAATTTTCCCTCTGACTTTTCACTGTAAGGTAGTTTATCTGAAAAGAATTGTTAAAAAATGATGTGAAGGAAACAGAAACAAAGGATGAACCTTAGCTTCACATCATAAGTGAACACTGTATGGAAATGCTAGCAACAGCACAAACAGCGCAGGTCTCCTTTCCTCTTCTCCTACTCCTTCAGATATCAAAGATAGGGGATAAACCACATGAAACTTAACTGGTTAAAAAAAACCATAATGGAATCAGAAAAAAATATATCCTGAACAGGCAACGGAATTAAATATAAGCATCTAGGAGAAGTAAGTATATTCAAACCTGTGGACTAGAATGGTGAAATTAGCCTCAATTGTTGGTATGCTAAAATCAATTAATATTTTCCCAGTTGCTTCTAAAGGCCTATGTCTATGCATTATGGGTAGCCTTTGCAAGTAAACCTAACTGTGCATGTAAGTCTTTTGAGGGCTGAGAAACACTGAGACAATTTTCTCCTGGAAAGCTCAAAAATATTGTTCCCTTCTGGCAGTGTCCTATTCAATGGGATTGAAAGCCACTAAAACTGAGCGTAGGCTACTGCGTAATGGTTCACTTACAATCTATGGAAAAAATTTGGAGGTGTGCAAATGACCTTTATATAGCAGCAAAAACTGGAAGAACATCATGTCAGTATGGTATAAAAGGTCAAGAAGAAAAAAAATTGTCATTATCTATTGTGTTTCCTTGTTTCTCTGGAGGCTGGCACTTAATTTATACTTGCAGTGACATGGGAGGTAGGCTACACAAACTCTTCTGATTCAGTTTATAAAATTAGTTTTCAAGAATCGACATTTCAAGGGCAGCTTTGGAAGCCAAACATACAATTAAAGGAGCACTTTTCTCAAATAATTTAAAATGCTGCAAAGTGTTTGGCCTTCGGTGTACTCAGTGTGGCTGATGTTACTCAGAGCAATTGCATCAGTATCTTTTCTAATGTAATAGGTGTCTGATGTTTGATTCTCAGATGGACAAAAGCTGGTACTCACTGGCAGGTAACTATTTAATGAATTAAAATATTGAATTAGTCTGAACAGTCTTAAAAGGGAAAACAGAAAGACACTGTGAAATGTTGTGGTGGGCTAGCCTTGGCTAATAGCCAAACACCCACTCAGCTGCTCACTTCCTCCCCCTCTTCAGCGTGACACTGGGAGAAAATAGGATAAGAAAGCTCATGGGTAGAGATAAAATATGGGGAAATTGTTTACCATTTACTATTGTGGGCAAAACAGACTGTACTTGGGGAAGATTAATTTAATATTTGCCAATATATATTTGCCTAATGAGAAACAAAGACTTTGAAACATCTTTTCTCCCCCCTCTCCCACGGTCAGCTTCACTCCTTCACTCCAGATCCATCTCCCAGCCCTGAGAGGTGCAGGGAGGCAGGCGGAGTTATAGCCAGTACACAATGGTTTCTAGCTACTTCTCCTTCCTTGTCGCACTTTTCCTTTGCTCCAGGGTGGGGATTGCCATGGGCTGCACTTTCTTCAGGAATATACATCTGCAGCAGCATGAGTCTTTCACAAGTCGTGGTGTGGAGATCTGATCCACCATGGAGCACCTCCCCCTCCTCCTGTTTGGACCTTGGTGTTCCCTCTGCTCTTTCACACTCTTTTTATTCTCTCCCCCTTTCTCCAGCATTTTTTTCCCTTTCTTAAATAAGTTTTTAGAGTGACACCACACATGTGGCTGAGGGGCTCAGCTTTTTCCTGTGGCAGGTCAGTTGGAGCCAGCTGGAACTGTCTGAGTCCAGCATGGGGAAGCTGCCAGAACGTTGCCATGGACACCCAATAAAAGTATTTATGAACCCAAGTTAGACATATTAGATCAATTATTAGCTAATACAATTGTTGCTAACATCTATTAATACAGTGAAATGCTCACAAAAGTTGGTCATCGTTCTCTCCTGTGGTGTGAGTACTGGAAACTGGAGAGTGTAAATGAACAAGTACATGCAAGCTGTGTTTTGGTAGGTGAATGAGTTCCCTTTAAAAACCTGGCAACTGATACACAGAATAAGGTAGAGAATTGCTAAAAATGTTCCCTGTTCGATTTTTAGGAAGTTCAATTTTTATTTGACTTTCAAGTCCTTAAAAGTTTCTTCTGGGAAGGTTAAAGAAAAGCATGAGAACAGCAACAGTATTCTCCAGTGCAAAACTTACTCAAAGGAAATAAAAGCAAACTTCAGCCCAGCAGAAATGATCAAAGTCTAATTTTACCTTGATTTTGTACATAGAATAACGGCCAGGGAGACGCTGATAACAAATATGAAAATGGATTCAAAGAGATTGATAACATGCCCATAATTCAGTCAAGAATTTTTGACAGACCCATAAAGGTTTATGAGATCATCAGAACTCTGAGACTGAATTACATCGTCAGTAATCAGTTTCCCTGTTCCCTTTCTATCCATTTTCTTTATGACAGGTGCAAAAAATAGAGAAGTCTTGAAGCTTGTAGTTTATTTCGTTATTTATTTGTTTGCTTTCTTAGGAAAAGGGTTCAATTGAGTTTTTTTTTTTTTTTTTTTAAATAGACACAAAATATTACGCAATGAGCTAATTTAGTGGGAGAAATCTGAAAGAGGTATATGGTATAATACATGACAGTTATAGAACTGGTAGAGGGTGAACGTTGGTTATTACACAAAACCAAATACCCAATTTGAACTGAAGTTCCTAATTTGTGAAGATGGCTACCATATATGTGTATAAATTTTTGCTGGCATATCAGTTGTTTCTGTGCCTGAATTTGTCAGTCAGCCCGGTAAGAAATTCACAGACTATTATGATGTCTGTTAAGTCTGTTAATTTGTTTTGTAAACAGGGAAACTTCAGGAAAGACAAGATACTAAGCACCTTATCTTGTACTACTTTTCAGGTAAACTAAAGTTGTTAAGGAGGTTTCCAGCTTGTATACCGACTATATTTCTTGCCTTTTTAATCTGAAACTTATTTTTTTATTTTTATTTTTCTGAAAGCAGTTTCAATTTTCAATGCAGCTGTGTTAAGATGAGGTATGCTAGGACTGAGATGCCCTAGCATAGCCAAAATCTTGTGAATCTTCATTCTCTGTTAATAGATTCAATATCTGGTAGTGATACATCCACCTTTTTCAGAGTGTGTGGAAAAAACCCCACTCCGAACCTTAGCATTCAGCTTGGCCTAATGAAAAGCGTTTCAATTTATGTTTCTCTCTTCTACTGGTGGATGTCTAACATTTTTAGATGTTAATAGTTCTATTTATCTTCAATATTAGATTAGTACTAGTTGCAAAGTAGGTCCTTTGGCAGAAAAGATTTATGGATCTGCAGTTGAATTAAAATCAGTTTTGGCCACATTTGTAAATTAAGAATGCCTTTCTCTGGACATGAGTGAAAATATAAATTGAAATCAAATGTATATGTCAGAAAAGGCAACCTACATGCCATATTTATGCAGCCAGTTTGTAATAGATATTTCAAGACCTCAGTAAGCAGGCTCAGGAGGGGAAGATGCACTATGAAGTTTAGGGCACATTCTTCCCTGAGATGACACATAGCAGATAAGACTCCTCTGCGGAGGTGAATTTGTTCCTCCAGCTAAGATGCTCAGGAGCCACATGCCCTGTATATTATCCTGTCCTTCTCCTAGCATAGTGGGATTATACTGGGTACCATACTCTGTAGCTGCACAGAGAAGGGGAGGCATAGATAAACTTGTTTCTAAATTTCTTGTACCTTCTGTGTGTGAATTTAAGAATTGGTTTCACACTGGTATTTGTATTTTCAGTGTTAGATAGAGTTCCTATTGCTATTTTCATACGCATTATGCAACTGATTTGTTTTTTAGGAATAAAAATGTTATTATAAATAATGTGTTTTCTGATATAGGTTTGTGGAAAAACTGCTCTGACCCTATTTTGAGCTGTGCTTCCTTCAGAAAGTATTGCTTTTTACAGTTATTTACTGAATCACTCAATTAACATTTCCTGTGCATGGCAGAATACCTGCTTTGTGCTGATTTTTCAGAGACAGCTTTGCTGTGTTGAAGGGACAGTTCTTCCTCCATACTATAAAATTCTGCTAATAATGCTACATCAGCCAAGAGCATCTATCGATGGGATCTGAAGGAACTTAATTGAGAATAGAGGAAAGATGAAGAAATGTTCATTTCCTCCATCTCCACCATTCTGTGTGGCACATATTGTCAGTCACAGGACAGGCAAGTCACTCCACATTACAGAAATGCTTACAGATAGATGTTATGATATTGAGAATAAATTAAAAACTGGCTTTGCAAAGTTCTTCTGCTTTGAACAGTGTTCAGTACCACATCTGAGCGGTGCCAGCAAGTGATCTGAAGTGTTTTCTGTATCCTTTGTGAGATCTGGGTAATGCAAAGTGAAAGAATGAGACAGAGACTGTTACAGCATACAAATACTTTGTCAAAGAAAGAGCATATGTATGTATGCCTACATTTCCATGTCAATCCTGCATAAACTGATCTTTGAAGTTCAGAGAAATGGCAAGGTTATGCTACCTGGCTGTTTTAGCACACTGTGTTTTCAACAGATTAAATAAAATCTTGTTTTGTATTTCTGATGCATGGAAGGTTTCAGCTAAGTCCTGATTCAAGCAAGTACAGACTTGGGGAGCTTTCAAAATCATAGAATCATAGAATAATTTGGGTTGGAAGGGACCTTTAAAGGTCATCTAGTCCAACCTTCCCTGCAATGAACAGGGACATCTTCGACTAGATCAGGTTTCTCAGGTTGCCCATCCATGACCTTGAATGTTTCCAGGGATGGGACATTTACCACCTCTCTGGCCAACCTGTTCCAGTGTTTCACCACCCTCATCATAACAAATTTCTTCCCTATGTATAGTCTGAATCTAATCTCCTTTAGTTTAAAACCATTACCCCTCGTCCTATCACTAGACGCCCTACTAAATGTGTATCCTTGTCTTTCTTATAAGCCCCCTTTAAGTACTGAAAGTATGCAGTAAGGTCTCCCCAAAGCCTTCTCTTCTCCAGGTTTCCAGGAGACCTTATTGCAGGTCCCTCCTCTGGACCTGCTCCAACAGGTCCATGTCTTTTCTCTGCTGAGGACTCCAGAGCTGGACGCAGTACTCCAGGTGGGGTCTCACCAGAGCAGAGTAGAGGGGGAGAATCACTTCCCTCAACATGCTGGCCATGCTTCTTTTGATGGAACCCTGGATATGGTTGGCTTTCTAGGCTGCAAGAGCACATTGTCGGCTCATGTCCAGCTTTTTGTCTGCCAGTACCCCCAAGTCCTTCTGCTCCCAATTCCTTCATCCGCCAGCCTGTATTGATGCTGGAGGTTATCCTGAACCACATGCAGGACCCTGCACTTGGCCTTCTTGAACCTCATGAGGTTCACGTGGGCCCACTCGTCAAGCTTGTCCATGTCCCTCTGGATGGCATCCCATCCCTCAGACGTGTCAACTGCACCACTCAGCTTGGTGTCATCTTGCAAATTTGCTGAGGGTGCACTCCATCCCACTGTCTATGTCAGTGAAGAAGATACTAAACAGTACTGGTTCCAATATGGTCCCCTAAGGGACACCACTTGTCACTGATCTCCATCCGGACATTGAGCCCTTGCCCACTAATCTTTGGATGTGATCACCCAAGGAATCCACCCAGGTGGAATCTTTATCCACCAAACTGTCCATTCATCAAATCCATATCTGTTAGTTTAGACAGAACGATGTTGTGGGGGGACCATGTCAAAGGCCTTACAGAAGTCCAGATAGACAACTTCCATAGCTCTTCCCTTGTCAACTACAGTAGTCACTCCATCACAGAAGGCCACGAGGTTGGTCAGGCAGGACTGGCCCTTGGTGAAGCCATGCTGTCTGACTCAAATCACCTCCCTGTGCTCCACATGGCTTAGCGTAGCTTCTAGGAGGATCTGTTCCATGGTCATCTTCCCAGGCACAGAGGTGAGGCTGACAGGTTGGTAGTTTCCAGGATCCTCCTTTTTACCCTTTTTTAAAAATGGGTGCAGTGTTTCCCTTTTTTCAGTCACTGTGGACTTCACCTGACTGCCATGACATTTCAAATATCATGGAGAGTGGCTTGGCAACTCCATCGGCCAATGCTCTCTGGACTCTGGGATTCATCTTGTCAGGTTTCTCTATCTTCAGATTCCTCAGGTGGTCACAAACCTGATCTTCTCTTACAGTGGGAGGGAATTTGCTCCCCTAATCCTTGCCTTGTGATTCATCCACTTGAGAGGTGTGGGAAGAGAGGAAAAGAAGTTGTTGAGTACCTCAGCCACCTTCTTGTCTGTTGTTACCAGTTTGCCAGTTGTGTCCATCAGGGAGTATACACTTTCTTTGACCTTCCTTTTCTGGCTGACATACCTGTAGACGCCCTTTTTATTATTCTTTGTGTCCCTTGCCAGCTTCAGCTGCAGCTGTGCCTTGGTCTTCCTGACCCCATTCCTACACAACTGGGCAACGTCCCTATACTCTTCCCAGCATACCTGTCCCTGTTTCTACTGCCTGTGCATTTCCTCCTTGCCCTTTAGT
Source organism: Rissa tridactyla (assembly GCF_028500815.1). Classification (NCBI taxonomy): domain Eukaryota; kingdom Metazoa; phylum Chordata; class Aves; order Charadriiformes; family Laridae; genus Rissa; species Rissa tridactyla. Next base: position 41,282,999 of record NC_071497.1, on the reverse strand, counting down.
TTGACCAGCAGGTCTCGACTCAGCCATGTTGGTCTCTTGCCTTCCTTTCCTGACACGTTACACCTGGGGACTGGGAGTTCTGGAACTGTGTGTAAATCGTCCTTAAAGATCTGCCAGCTCTGTTCTGCTCCCATGTCCCTGGGGTCCTATTGACCAACTCCTTGAAGAGCTGAAATTTTCCTTACCTAAAATTCAGGGTCCTGACTCTTTGACTGAACCCATATCCCTCAGGACTTTGAACTCCACCACTGCATGATCACTGCAACCCAGGCTGCCTCCAACCTTGATGTCATCGATTAGCTCACTTGCATCGGTGATCACCAGCTCCAGTATTGCATCCCCTCTGGTAGGGCTGTCTAGAGACACAGGAATTATAGCTGGTGCAATTTCTCTGCTGTGTTTACCTGAAAAAAAATTATTATAATTACTTGTCTCTTGCATCTTTCAACAGTGCTAACATGTGTGACGCTAAAAAGAAAAAGCAGATGTGATTAAAGATTCATTAAGCGCTAACATTAGTCTCCTAAGATTTTCAATCACAGCATTATCCAGAGGAGACATAATAACCTTTTTTACATTAATACAATTTCAAAAGATATTTTAAAAATGAAGTTTAACACCTGGAAAGTTTTTGGTCTCTTTTGGTCTGGTTCTGTTTCTCTGACTAGTCCTATTTAGCAAAGGAAAACATTTAGCAGGAAGAGCAGGCACAAGCTGTATGCAAGTGTGGGGAGACTTCAGATAAATCCCCACTGGGCATTTCCATGTAACTTGTTGTCTTTGTGATCTGTGACTCACACCTCCAAAAGCCATACCCTGGTTATGCAGGCAGGACACCAGCGGTCTCAATAGAAACGTAAAATGACAGGTTGGTTTACCAGCACATTATTCTTCAAAGCTTCCAACTGTTGGAAGCTTCCAAACCTGTTTCTTTCCTCTGCCATTTGTTTTTTATGTGTGTAACAATTACAAAATGAAAAACACAGTCAGGGTGATGTACAGAACATTAATTTCCTGTGGGTTTCACTATCCAGTCAGGCACTGGAAGAACTCACCCTCCACTCCTTCCTCTCTCGTGCAATGGGATTATAAGGGACCTGTAAAATCTTCACATTTGTAGAATCTTTAGAAAGACACAAAGGAGTCATGTATTGGATTTGTTAAAAACTAATTTTTTTGGTGGTTTTTTTCAGGACCACAAAGCAGAGAGAAGTGATGTAATAAAGTGCTTAACTTGATACTGTGAAGCCAACAGCATTAAGCCAACCAACTAACCTCTGGTGAAATTCTTCATTTTAAATTACTGGCAAAAGTCTGGTTGACTTTAATCAAACCAGCATTTCTACATGTACATTTTGCAGTCTCAGAAATGTTTTCCCAGTTGCTTGGCTTGCATGCATTTCTGTTAGACAGGTTGTCATCTTACCCTTCTTTGCTCAGTGCTTTGAATTTGTGTAAAGCTCACGACGAGTTCCTTCCCGATACAGTTGGCCAAAGTGCTGTCAATCCATGCAGAGCAACAGCTGCTTTATGGAACTGGTGTAAGACGTAACACCAAATATTAGCAGGAGGGGTGTGAAACTCAAAAGAGCAGGTGCAAAGGTGTTAGGTGTCAGAGGAGATTCATGGAGGCCTTACTGTTGCAGGAGCTCTCATAAATGTTTTAATAGACAAGGGGCTAAAGCAGGGCATGTGTCTATGTTAGGAAACAGGATTGTGCAGTTAGGTTCAGGAAAGTGTGTCAGTTGATCCTCTTCTTTACACTGTGCTTCCAAAATCTACTAATTAATATAGCATCGCTTCAAAATCACTCCACTATCAGAGCAAATCAACAGCTAATAATAACAGCCTACTTCATTGGAGAACCAACCCATGCTTGCCTCCATGCTGGTGTGCCAGTGACCTTTCCTTTACCTTTCACGAGTCCAATAAATGTAACATCACCTTGCACAGTCTGAAATGACAGAGAAGTAGTTTTATAGCATAAGGGAAGACTTAACAATGAGCAAAAAGCCATAATATGAACACTCCAACATGCCTATGTTGTTACAAAAAGCATGAATCTCATTGTAAAAGAATTCTGTGGTAGCAAAGAGTGCTACTCTTCTAGCTCTGCTTTCTCTGAAAACAGGTCAAAACCTTACTGAGTGCAATAGCAAAATAGGCTTTCAAAATCATGATTGTATATCCTCCATTCATTAGTGGCATAATCTGAGGCAGTTTTTATATAACTACTGAAGAGAAGCAGAGAGGAGAACAAATACATAGCACTATCACACTTGCATATTTTAGTTTAAAAAAAATATCTCTGGTGCTCACATATATGGATTGATGAGAATCAGAAGGGAGTTGTAGGTGAAGGGAGAAAAGCATGTTATTTGTTATTATGAGAGGTATTGTTTATTCTGTAAAGAGAATAAAGTTGGAGAGTCTAACTGAAGTTAATACATTTAATTTATTACTGAATACATTCCTATCATTGTTAACTAACTATAGGTAGTTACATGATTGATCAGCACTTCACACTGTAAACAACACCTGATAAGGCTAATTGATTTTTATTCATCATCATTGATCAGTGGGAAAGGCATAAAGACAAGAAACAGCCCTATCAGTTGAAAGCAGATAACATCTTATGTTTTTGTTTCATACAGAGCTCATCCAGGTAAGATCTCTGCTCTACTAGTGCTGGGCAAAAGAGTGTAAAATTATACCCAATGTGAAGTGGAAGTGATACTGAAATTGCAAGGGAGTTCAATGGAGGATATAGCCCAGTGGTTCCTGCTTTTCTTATTGAAGAGATGCCAGCTCACATACCTGGGCCTCTGTCACGCTTCTGAACTGCAATGCAAAGCATGATGAGTTTCAGATTAAGAAATTAATGGCTGGAAAACTCGAAAGAAATATAAAAAAAGAGGCATCTTTTCACCTGCTGTTTAAGACTATCCATCTAATTCACTATTGTGGCTTGTGACTGATGGATTTTAGAAGGAGGTGGATAATGTTATGAACAATAAAAACACAAATAACAAGGGTTATGGTAAGGTTAAAGTAACTTCATGCTTTATGGCATAAATGCAATTTTGCAGGAATAAGATTTCCCAGACCTCCCTTATCTTTTATTTTGCAAAATCAATCTGGGTAATTTTTTTGTTTCTATATATTTTTAATTGACTTACCTTTTGTTTGCTTCCCCATCACCTGCGTTACTCTAGCCACATCAGCCAATTTCTTTGTGGACTAATCTGAGGCGATACCATTAATCCTAGTTTGCCAAATTCCTTGAACCAAAACTGGAGACTCCATGTATGGGTTTACATGGACAGTATGGATGCTGGGTATATGCGGCCAATGCTTGCCTCTACATAGAGTTTGCGTGAAGAATGTGTGTGACTATGCAACAGAACTTCCCCTAACTGGGGAATGTGTCTGGTTATATGATAAGTGTCTGGTTATATGATAAGTGGTTATATGGCAGTATGATTGGGTAGAGTGCATCACTAGACTGCTGAAGAGGGCTATGACTCCTAATTTCAATCTTGTTAGGTGGAGTATGCTGGCTGCCAAGCTGTCTTGAGGCTATTTTGTCTCATCTTAAAATACAGAGCTTGTCAGTTAAAAGTTGTGTCTGACCCACATGATTGTGGTGACAGAGGGGCTGCAATGAATTAGAAGATACATGTGTCAAGATCACATGTGGGCGTCACCATTTCGTGATTCATTGTTCTTTTCTGCCTTTGTTGCTGGTGTTAGGTTTTTTTTATTTGTTTTTGTTATTGATGTGGTTTTTTGGGGGGGTGGGTGGTGTTTTCTCTTTGAATACACTCCTTGCAGGGCAGGGAGATGATTAAGAAGAGGCCAGGTTACCCCAAACTTCTTTTAATATAGTTGAAATATTTTTTATTCTCAGAAGCTGGCTTTAAATCTTCAGGTTACTAATACAAAATGCTCTTTGAAATGCCAATTAGAGGCAATAAAAGGTTGACTAGACTCAAGGACCTAATATGATGCTTCAGCATTGTAGAATACTGGAGTATATTTTTTTTAAAAAGGAAAGAAATGAGGATGTTATAAAAAATATAGAGCCTCTTAATCCCCACTAGTTTCATAATCAAAGAAAATCTTGATAGGTGCCTGAGACTTTTCATAATACATACCTGGATTTGTCCTTACTATCTCAAGACTAGAAATCAGGAAGCTTGTGTTGTACTTTTCCTGATGTATTTCTTGACCTTGGTAAGTGACTTCTTGCCACTGTGTTTCTGTTCAGTTTCTCCCATTTCCTTGTTATAGGTATTAATGATATTAAAACTGCACGGTAGAGAACTCTCAATGTGTTTTTACAGCATAGCATCACAGAGCTTTATCTGCAGTTCTATGTGTTCTGGTAGCAATGATGCTAGTATTACTAGCTAGTATTACTATTACTAGTATTACTGCTACTAAACAAGCTGAATATAGAGTGTTCAGTGTTATTCTACTAGACCATCAGTGCGGTGTTTGTGCCACATTCTGAGGCTGAAAAAATCTGAACTCTGCTTGTTTGAGCTGGGACATAGAAATGGAGGTTTTAATTATTTGTGTGAATGTCAGCTTCCCCTGAATCCTGCAAAGTTCTTGAACTGAAAAACATGTTGTTGCAAATTCTATAACCTAATTGTATAGAAGTTTGATTTTATCAGGAAGTGCAATGCTTTTTGGTTAGGTTGCTCTTGTATTGTGAAAGAAGAATGCACCATGCATTTACCATTTCTTGCTCAACAGTTTGATTTTTTACAGTCTTTCCTAGTCTTTCTAGGAAGACATAGATGTAGGCATTTCAGAACTACCGCAAACCAAAAAATTAACAAAAATAATAAAGTCTTTCCATTCTGTTAATGACTGTTGCTCATTTTTGATTCCCATCTGCTGTTGTATTTTTTCTTGATAAAAACTGACAAGAAGTATGGTGTTTTGTATATACGTGTACGATTGTTTTATCTAGTGGCAAGTAATTTTGGGGTTAATTACTGGTTTCGTACTACATATATATCCAACTATTTATCTGCCCTTTTTGACCACTAGTGCATGTTGAACACAAGACTTTCACTGAGTTATATGCAGTTACTTTTTTCATCTTTCCATATTTTCCCAGGTTTCAGTCAGTTTAAGAAATGTGTGCAGTTCACTGTTCTTATATTAGCTTGTACTTCTCCATATTAGATTTTATTTGCAGTTGTGAAAATCTTGGCAGTTTTAGATTCATGTGTTAATAATAAATGTTACTCCTAAGTGTTTGTTCCGTAGTCACAGTTTCCTTTGTTATATTAATGTTTTTATATGCTCAAAGAATTAATAGGCGTTTGTAAGATGTCATATTCACAGAAAATATTATCTGGCATTGCACATGATATACATAAAAATGCAGAAATTTTTTGTTGTTTACTATTAAAAAAATAGTACAGGAATATATGTCTCCGGCACCAATGTGTAGCTAAGCAAAGATGAGTTGCTTGGACACAATCTGAAGGGTACTGGATAGCAAAACACTTCTTTGGAAGCTTCTGATTTTGATATAGGACATAAAAGTGTAAAATGTATCTGAGCTTATACTTGAATCTACACAATTTATCTTCTGAGTAACTATGCTGGCACAGGTGAGATGACTGATTTTATTAGTCACCTTTTCCCTGTTATTTAAGAGACACAGAACAAAATTTAGCAATCCAAGAAGCATTATGGACTGAGCTTTCAGTTACATTTGCGACTATCTCTTCCTGAGGTACTCAGACTTGGTGGAAGAGTTCTGGATGTAATGTAGACCTAGAAGCCTGCCTGAAATATAGGAGCCTCTTGGCTAAACTGGGGACCTGGCCAGATATTTTATATGCAGGCTTTTTTTTTTTTTTTTCCTTTAAAAAGGCAATTTGAACCAGTGCTTCACTAGTGTATAACAAAGAGAGAAAGAAAGAAGGAAAGAAAGAAGGAAAGAAAGAAGGAAAGAAAGAAGGAAAGAAAGAAGGAAAGAAAGAAAGAAGGAAAGAAAGAAGGAAAGAAAGAAAGAAGGAAAGAAAGAAGGAAAGAAAGAAGGAAAGAAAGAAGGAAAGAAAGAAGGAAAGAAAGAAAGAAGGAAAGAAAGAAGGAAAGAAAGAAGGAAAGAAAGAAGGAAAGAAAGAAGAGAAAAGAAACTTTAAAGGATTTCCAGTAAAAAACAGATGAGATTTGTAGGCTTGCTATGTTCTCATCTGTGGGGCAGTATCAAAGATCACATGGCTGGGTGGTAACACTGGAGGGCTGCAATGTGTCCAGTGCCTGCACCAGGTCTCTGTAAACTCCATGGTAGGGGAATATTTCCTGTAAAGTGAGTCTTGAAAATCCAGCTTCATTATAAGCTTTCATAAGTAAGTATAAGTTTTCAGTTATATTTTTACTAGGAGACACTTAATAAGAACAATAATAATTTAATACCCTAAATTACTTGGACACACCCCAGCTACTTGGACACAGCCTGGATGGAGTAAAGCAAAATAACAATGAAGCACTAAAAACCTACAAGAAGTCATAACCTTATGCTCTTAATTGCACCATCAGTTTCTTAACAAGCAGCCAAATGTCTATTTGTGCAAAAAGCCCACCCACTGTGTGTACAGAATATGTGCAAATCCTCAGCTTTCTTGTCCAGGTCAGGAAAAGATCTCTCCGATATCTGCGTCTTTTACTAATATTAGCTGTATTTCCAGTTTTTACATTTTTGTACCAGAGCAAGACATAAAGCATCCTAGAAATACTATTACAATATAGAAAGAAAAGAATCTTTTGGAAAGAGATTAACTTAAATTTTTTCCCATTAGGTTTATCACCACCTCAGAGAATGTATATAAAAAAACCCCACATATATCTAACAGCACTATGAGAAAGGAAAGAAGAGGAGGGCAAGAAAATTTGCTACAATCCTGACAAGCCACAAAGCTGTGAACTGTAGTGTTCAATTGTTGACGGTGTTTTCCATTGTGGGTTTGTGTACTATCTGTGTCGCGCACATATATTTTGTGGCATTAAAAGAAAAACAATCTTGATAGATATTTTGCAACAGTTTGCTCAGCTAGATAAGGTCTAATTCCAGACCAGATATGTCACAGGGTGCAAAACAGACTTATCTCCATTGTGACCTCCCTGAATTTGAGGATTTTCTTTAAGAAACCTTTGCTTCAAGAACAGATAAATGCAGTTCCAAGTTGCACGGTTGTCCTGCTTGTGAGCCAATTAGTTGTATTAATCAAACTGCTCTGTTGCCCAGCACCACAGCAGGTGAGAAACTTGTGCATTTTAGTGAAGCTACTCTGTGCCAAGGTGAAAAGTTTTACCATTCCTCTTTGTAAAGCAAAAAACCATGCAGATGCTTATTCCTGGTATCCTAGAAGGCCCTCCACTGCTGAAGTCAGAATGTCTTTTCCCCCTTAATATTCTGTCTTCCACTTACCTTTTTAAGCAAGTTGATTTCTGTCTAACATTCCACGAAAGCCTTGTTTCCAGGTTTATCAGACTATCTGTTCAATCTGGTGTAGAAAGCTGTTGTCATTGCCCAGCATCAATGTATATAAGGTGAAATGATTTCATCATCACTCATCAAAATGATGCTACTGTAATAAGTTAGAGCAATAAGAGCAAATTCTTACTTTCACTTTAATGTTTTTCTCATGTAATTTCATTATTTATTTTATTTCTGTCAATATTACACCATTACCTGCTTCTCTTCTACTGATGTCTCTTCAAATATCCTTGATATTTTTTTTAATTTAAAGTCAATGGTTCCTGTTTTATCAATGCAAAACAAAACCATCAACCACTGTGTTATAATTCTTTATTTTTACTACCATCTTTGTTTATAATATCATTGTTTAATTGCTACAGAATAAAATTTCCCTCTCTTTTGGGTTTTTCCCCCTTGCCCCACTTTGGCAAATAATGATTTGCTGTGGGTTTCAGAATGAGCTCAAATGAACATACTCAGTTTTTAAAATCAGAAGAGTAACTTCACAGGCCACTGTGTATAGTCATGGCAAAACAGAATTGTTGTATGTGTTGAAATGATAATTATGATGGCACCATTTGAATAGTATCTCTTCAATTACTGTTGCATCTTGGAGCAGAAATGAAGAAAGTTTCTGGCTTTGTTCTGTTGTGAAAGGGAGCAATTTTGGTCATCTCTTGGTGAAGGAACTTGTAATGGACTTTTGGTAAAGCCTAGTTTTCCTTCTAATATGTGCCCCTAAATTACAAGTTTTGGAGATCTGAAGATGAGGTCACTTTATGATGGCAAAGTGCAGACTGTGTATTTGCAGGAGTAATACTATGAAAACTTAATGTAACTAATCAACATAAATTTATTTTTAGAGACAGTAGACTTGTTTTGGCTTCAGCCCAGAAAATCATTTATTGTGTGCTTAATTTCACGCCCGTGACTCATCTGTTGGCTTGGAAAAACTCCTATATTCAAATTTAAACACATGATCCACATTCTTAGGGATTTTAACTGTATGAAGATAGTCCTGCTCTTGTTGCTATGTGGTTCTTCAATCACTTTGAATGATCAATACCTGTGAATGTAATGTTTTTGCGAATATTGCAGCCAGCTTTCTTATTCTTTGCAGACTGGATGAAATATTTATATTTCATAATGCTCTAATAAAAAGCAAAGTCCCTGTCTGTGAACTTTTAATGCTTGATCATCATAGCTGTAATTACTCTATTAGACTTTAAACTTTAGGTATTTGAATGAAGGTAATGCTCCAAAGATGAAAGGGGATAATGTTAAACTTCCAGGGAGACAGTTTGTCATCAAAATAACAGTGTCTATTTGTGGATTAACTGTGCAAAAGATTTAGCATTTCAGCATTGCAAAATGAGAATAATGTAATTTGGGTGAAGACTTGCTTCCACATATATTTCTTGGATTTAGCTTATCACGTTACCACCAGACCAAGTGCTGTTTGAAGTCATGCTTTTTTATGCTTCAGAGGGTTTTGTCACAAAATACGTGAGTGAGTACCCTGTTACTAAGGGGTGGGTCTGACTGTTAAATACCTTTGCCTTCTCAAGTTTAAGAGCCCAGTTTGGAAGTCCAATGGTGGACTGGGCTATAAATGTACAAGTATATCTTCATGAAAGATACCTTCTACCTCTAAAGGTGCTTGTCCACTGTTTCTTTAATTGATGCTTTTCTCTAGAAATGTCAATGAGATTATAGAAGAGCTTAAATTTACAGCTCTGTGAAAGAAAAGCTGGGGATTTGGTTTGAATGCATGAGATCTAAGTGGGCAACTGTGCAGTTGGCACCTAGGGTGCCCCTTTGTCATATATACTGTACTGCTTTCAGCAAGCTAATGAGATGCTGAGCGCCAATCTACGTGTTTTGGGAGACAGCATAGGTGATAACCTGATCCTACTGAAGTGGTACAAATTTTCTTTGAATTCATGGAGTCTGAAATCTCTGAGAAAATGCATGTTTGTAATGCAACAGTAGACATTTCTGGGTTAATCCTTTGTATGTCTTGTCATACATTGACTTTGATGGGATGCTGTTTCTGTCACTGAATGTTTACATGTAATTGAAAAATACAGCATATTTTGTGGTAAGGCTTAACATGTCTTTACACCTCTTCATTTGTTGGTGCTAAATAGTAGGCAACTCATGATAAAGTTACATGCAACCTTATCAGTAAATCCCTTTCAGGACAAAAAGCAGATCAGAAATAAAACCACTCCCATTAATCAAATAACTTGTTCAGCCCTTTTCATGTCAGAGAGAAAGGGAAGCAGTGGAGTCCTACAATGTTATCATCTGGGCTATTTCTATGAACAAAATTATTAAGATAAGCAAAATGGGGCAGTTTGTAAAATAAACATGACTATAGTGATTGAACATAAGGACCACAATTAGCGGGTCCAGGTACCTGGACTGTCAAATATAGCTGTTTTTAAAAATGGAACTTGCATAATGCCTATATACTGATTGATTCAAAGTCACATTATAGAGCAAAATAGCAAAAAACAACATCAAGCAACAATAACGTAAAAATGATAAGGTAGCCATGCTTGTTTGAAAATGAAGTGTTATAAAAGGTGCAAAAATCCATTAGTCTTTCAAGAAGAAATAAAATGCACAGGATTTTCTTCAGAAAGTATAATGCACAGCTGCCATAATTTCCAATGCATTGTATATCATAGGTGTTTGTTGGTGACATATCAGAGACAGATTAAATAAAAACTCCATTAGATTTCAACATATTATAGAAAATGGACAGATTTTGCTAAATATTAGCCTAAAAGAACAAGCACGGAGGGCTTGCAGCTTACACAATATAACCATGGCTCCATACATTCTGCAGTATGCTGAACCAAACTTTATATCGTATGAGTCTATGGCCTTATATTTTGTTAGTACATTTTTATGGGAGTACAAACTCCTGAAAAATGTATGTTTTCATCTAATCAACTATTAAAACAATCTGTTTTCCATACTATATGAAAAATGGCAGAAACAGTTCTGTTTATTAAAAAAATAATACTGCCATATTAATGTTACTTTTAATATTTAACCCAATAACGCAATTTCAGGTGAACACATAAAACTAGTTACTGCTGTTGACGATATTTACTACCTAGTGTTAAAGTTACCACATTGTTTCAGCATGACAGGTGACTGCATGTGAAAGCAAAGTGTTTAGAAACTTGGGTGAACAGTGATGTCAGTTTATTTTAAAATACTCTGCTGCTTGGTGTTTAGAGACTGTGGCTTTTCTTCTTTGGGGATGGTTTGAGAACATTTTGGGTGACATTTAAGCCTGTAGGACTTTATTCTAATTCTGTGCCTGCTAAATTCCTTTTGGGAGAGTTTGTTGAAAGAAATATGTCAGCAGTTTTAGCAAATTGTTCTGAGTGCAGAGAAACTTGAAATATTGCTTAGGATTTGGAATTGTGACAGTAATTTGAAACAACAAAATAAATGCATTGTAAAGATGGTGCCAATTATTTTTTCTATTCTCTCATTGCTACAGTCTAGAAGAGTGACTCTGCTTTCCTTGTTCAAAGGGAAGTTCTGTTTTCTTGGAAAAAAGATTCAGTATTTGAAAAATTTACAGTATAGGAGTGAGTGTTCATTGCTAGTAGTCAGTCCTCAAAATGACAAAATGGTTTGGAAGTGAGAAGTGTCAGAACAATAGGAGTGCTTGCCTGTTCTGAAACAGAAGTGAGACATTTTCATGGTAATGCCTCACCAAGGCTGTTTTAATGCAGTGGTGGGCAGATTTAGAAATCATATCTTTGGCTTGAGAAACTCTGAACCTTTTTTTTTTATCATTTTGAAAGGTAAATTTAATTGTGTAGTCAGTTGTAATATGATAACTTCAGTAAATCTTCCTAAAAAAATTTCCCCAAATTTTAGGGTCTGGCAGCAATATAAAGTTAGATCTAGAAAAAACAAAACAAAACAAAACAAAACAAATCAAAAAACCAACCTACCAAACCCCCAAATCCTACAAACCCCCAAAAAATCACCACAAAACCCAAACCAAACTGTCTTTGACACAGCACCATGCTATGAATGTGAGCATTTTAAATAACAAGGGTCAAATTAAGAGGGAATTCTGATAGTATTGAGGTAAGAAGAAGTTTAGCCATAAAATGTAACAAAATAGGACTTGATTCTTAATAAATAAGAATAAAAAAGTCCTTCTCAAGGATTTTTCAATGTATTTTATCACTTTCTAGTTTTTTTATAATTTGTGCCATTGCTTGCATTTTGCTTACTTTGGGAATGGAAAATATATGGGGTTTGGGGTTTTTGTTTCCTGATTATTTTCTACATTCTAAGAAACCTTCAGGCAAAGACCAATAAAAATTTTTTGCTACTTTCTCATCTGTATCAGAATTTATAGAGCTAGATGGTGATGGTGACATATGATTAGAAGCTCAGATGTATAATTTCCATTCTAAAGTACTTTTTTGGTTAACAGTTACACTCCTTTGACATTCACTTTAGCTAGCTGCATGGTTTTATGAACACTGGTATTGTGAATAATTGATTCAGTACACTGAGAGCTTTATTTAACACATTTATTTCTTTAACAGGTGTATTTTACATTTGTGGTTAACTTTCATTGCAGTAAAGGTTTTTAACTTAAAAATGTAATTCCTTTGAAAAGTATTCAAGTAAAAAGCTCTAGTGCACCTTATTATGCATTTAGTTTGCAATATGGATTATGTATTTTTAAAGATCTTTGAAAAATATTGGACCAAATTTTCTGTTGGCTTATGTTGGCGGTTTCATTGTCTAAGGGTCTCCTAGCAATATACTCTCAGTGCATAACAGAGTTATAGCAAAGGAAATCTACATATTTTTGGTGGGAGTTATAAAATCTCTGATTTTGAGAAAGATAACCTGGCATCTTTTAATTACCAAAACTGTGTTTTATCACCTCTGAGCTTAGTTTATATGTAACCTAGCAAGGAACCAAGTCATTGTCTTGTTCCAGCCTTGGTGTTATCTAAAACTATAGGTTTTTTTAGAGTGAAAATTTCATTCAATACCATAACAGTCGTACAAACATGATGAACAGTTTGGGAGGTAGTTATTTCTGAAATCGTTTTTCCTATGAAATGATGAGTAAAAGATAAGGCTGCCAAAAAGTTGAGTAAAAAAATAGTGCAATTCATATTTTTCTAAGTGCTTTGAGAGGAATAAGAATGTTTGAAGAATGGAATGTCTTCTTGTGTTTGCAAAATGTAACTAAAATAAAGCACTGCTTCTTTCTAGCTAAGTAACCTGAAACAAGTCACAGTTGTGGATGTGTCAGCAAACAAGTTCCATTCTATTCCAATTTGTGTACTCCGGATGTCTAACTTGCAGTGGTTGGATATTAGCAGCAACAACCTGAAAGATCTCCCAGAAGACATAGACAGGTAGTTTATTTTTTAATTCATTGACAGGCTTGTGAACTATAAAGCAAATCTAGAAATAACAAGCTTCAAAGGGATACCATTAATGAAAAATCACATGAAAAAGTCACAGAAACTACATTTTCTATCTTGTTGATGGCAGATTGCACAGTCAGTGCCTTTCCTGTTCAGTTAACTGATTACATTTTCTGCCACATTCACAATAATTTGTCATTATATTCAGGCATTGTTATTTGGGAACTTCATGGGGCATAGTCTGCCCCAGTTCCAGCAAAGAGAATGCCCCAGTTCCATCAAAGAGAACACCCCAGTTCCAGCAAAGGGGACTCACCATATGGAATTGTCAGCAATATCTCTCTGGAGGACAGATAGGGTGAAGGGAAAAATGAACTAAAGCATATCTAAGTTACTGAAAGCACTTGATAAACTTTGGCAGTAAAGCAGAAAAATATCGATAAGATTAAAAAAAACCACTGACAATCCTCCTCTTCTACTCTGAAGTATATATGCAAGTGCACGTATATACTCAGTCTCTCAGTTTAGGGATACACTACAACTAGTTTTAAAAAAACTCATGCTGATCCCTCTAATGGGACTTACTAGCCTGAGAAAGCACTTTTCTTATCTCTGGGCCTATTTATTCACTCTGGAGTCCTGTTGTAACTTGGTTTACAAAACTTTACATAGCCATAAGTAAACCGAAACACATATTAACTAAAGTTTAATAAAAAAAATATGGATTGTTTATTGATCTGGGAATAGAGATCCCTGAGACACAAGAGACTTCACAGAAAACTCATTCAACCTTAACTTTTGCAAGAGCTTTGCTGCTGGGCAAAAAGAATTTTCTGAGACATTGTGTAATCACAGATTTCTCTGACAGCAGAGCTGAAGACTTAATTTGATTTAGTAATTCACATACTCTATCCACAACAGCATAAACCTGCCATTTTTTTCCAGGGGATCTGAGCAGAGATTTGATTAACTTCAAAGAGCTTCTAAGAGGGTATTTTCACTTTATGGAAGGATACCTGCTCAACTTAAGGATCATTTTTTTCCCCTGTAATATATCTGTATTTCTCTATCTCCAAAATATTCCTTTTCTACATTTCATCTTCTTGATTTTGTACTGAGTTGCCAGGATCTATACTAAAGCATCATAATCAGACACCACAAAATAATGTTTTCTTTGTTTGACTTTGGATTTTGAATTTCAAGATCACTTGGGCTTATATGCATTCTGAAGACTAGAATATTTCAGGATATCCCCCACCCTCCCAGTAAACTGATACTCTTATTCAGACTCATGATTTCAATGCCTGCAGTGTTGAAGAACCTCAATGAACTACCAAGAAGTCTGTGATTAAAAAAGATGAGTTGTCAGTAAACTGAAACCTTACTTAACATCTTTCCCTGAATTCAAACAAACCACACAGGCCTGATAAGCAATAGCTTGCAACACTGTTTTAGGAATGGAGGCTTCCAGTCGAATGATACAAACTTGTTTCATCAGTTTGCTATGCTTTTCATCTTCTATCTACTCCAAAGAATAAATGCTCAGCCAGAAATTACCATTGCATTAAGAAAAGCCAGGGGAAATGAAGGAAAAGAAGCCCAATGCATTCCTCCACAAAACATTGTCATTAAATTGATTTCAGTGGGACAACTTGCAAGAGCCATATGACCAGGAGCTGGTCTTTCTCTTGCTCCCCACAGTACTAATTACTAGTGAAAAACAGTAGATGGGAATACACTGCCTTGCATGGATGTATCTCATTCACAGAAACCAGCATATGGGCAAAGGTATGGGCTGGTCACCCGTATTTTTCATTAGTTCTGGGATACACATGATGAGGCTTTGTATCATATTATGTCTAGATCTTCCGTATGAAAGCACAGTAATTTTTGTAACCTTTTATCTTGGGCATGCTTCTGAGTACTTGTCGGAGGTATGCTATTAATATCTGTAATGTTGAGCCACGACTGGATATTTCCACTAAAGTTGATTACAATTTCTGAAAGTGTGGTATGAGTAATTTTTGAGAAGCCAAAGATGATGCATGTAATTGTTATTCTTTTACACAAGATTAATTCTGTATTGCTATTTTAGATAGATGCACCTCTCTGAAACAAATATTTTAAGTTATCTTTAGTTTTTACATTTTTACAGGTTAGATCAACTTCAGACGCTTCTCCTACAGAAAAACAAGTTGACTTATCTTCCACGATCTCTGGTCAATATGCCAAAGCTCAGTTTGCTAATTGTCAGTGGTGATGACCTGGTTGAGATACCCACAGCCATCTGTGAATCAACTACAGGTTTAAAGTAAGTAAAAGTGAGAGAGAAAGGAATCTGTTCTTAAGAAGGTAAGGTAGATGCACCCAGGGGAAATACTGTCACAAACATCAGTTTCTACCATACCCACTGGTCAAATTCTGGCCCAATTTATATGAGACCCCTTAAGGAAGTACTAGAGAGATTGGAAACTGCAGAGGAGCTGCAGCTTTCTGATTTTCATCTGACAGTTGTGCATCTGTATGCCTAAACTGCTATTCCTCTATATCCTCCTCTAACTCTGTAGTCACAAAGCCATGCTACAGTGTGGCACCAGTAGTCTGGCAGTTAGCTGTTGATAAGCTCAGCGCTGTCAAAAGTATGCTGCTGGGAGTAGGAGACATGGCTAGTTAAAAGGCTAAATAGTGTCCCATGAGATTAGTAGTCCATACATTCTTTGTTGTGAAACAGCACCTTGTTGCTGCATGCAGGGTAAGACTAAAAGGCCTTTTAGTCTGCAGTTACAATGATCTTGCATTTCTGTAGGCGATGCTCAGGTTTTTGATTATGAAGCCATTTGACACTATACTGGATCTGTCTGATATGGAGTTAACTTTCCCCATAGCAGCCCTCATAGTGCTGGGCTCTGTATTTGTAGTTAGAATGCTGCTGATAACACACCAAGGTTTTTGACTACTGTTGAGCAGGGCTCCCACAGCATCAAGGCTGTCTCTTTAACCCTCCCCCATAAAGGCCAGTAGGCTGAGGATGAGAAGAAGGTGGAGGGGACATAGCTGGGACAGCTGACTCAAACTGACCAAAGGGATATTGCATACCATATGGTGTCTGTTCAGCAATAAAAGCTAAGAGAAAAGAAAAGGGAGGTGGGTCATTCGTTATTAAGGTGTTTATTTCCAAAGCAACCACTACACGTACTGAGTTCCTGCTTCCCAGAAGTGGCTGGACATCACCTGTTGATGAGAAATAGAGGATAATTTTTTTTGCTTTGCCCTCATGGCTTTTGCTTTTCTTCATTAAGATGTCTTTATCTCAGCCTATGATTTTGTCATCTTATACTCTTCCCCTGTCCCACGGAGGAGGGGGAGTGAGTGAGGTGCTCGGTGGGCACCAGGCCAGTCAAGGTCAACCCGCCACAGACTCACAGCAATTCATGAGATTTTAAAAAGCCATATGATTTGTTGTAACATTTGTTCTTTTGCAAGTAACAATTCTACTGGTTTGCTTTTTTTTTTCCTTCTTGGAGTGGTAATATCATCAGAGATTTTCAGAATACTGTGCACTGTATGCACAACATTGCACGTTATGTAAGTTACTTACGTAAATGTCTAATTTTTCACTGGCAATGTGTAGCTTTAGGAAATTTGCAAATACAACATAATCCACATGCAGACATGCATTGTGAAAGAGAAGTTACATAACAACCCAAAAATGGAGATACATACTGTCAGCTTCGTGTTACTGGCAATACTCCAGATTAATAGGAAATATTGTTAGGATGGAGTTCATACTGCTCATTAACAGATGTGAAATTACAGTGAAGTCTGTCAGAAGTTCCGTAATAAAGAAATATATCTGTTATTCCAAAGAATTATTTATGTAGATAGGCAAAAAGAAAGAGATAAATATGATCATTTTTATATGGAAAGTGGAGTATAGAGAAGGTGCCATTTGAAATCTTTATTTCTAATAATAACAATCCTAACAATGCCATAATGCAAAAATTAGGCAAATGTTCTTTATGTTTACCCTTTTGGCTATAGTAGCAACTTCTAAAATGTCATTCATATTGGCCAATGATATTCAGAAGCCTGTTGCATGTATTCTTGTTTTAATATCTCTCTAGATTCATAAGTCTCAAGGACAGCCCAGTTGAGACTATTGTATGTGAAGACACTGAAGAAATCATAGAAAGTGAACGTGATAGGGAGCAGTTTGAGAAAGAATTTATGAAAGCATACATTGAAGACCTAAAGGAAAGGGGTATGTGTAACTTGCAGCAAACTTCCTTCTCTCTTGGGTATAAACGTAGACATACACTAGGAACACTAATTTTTAAGAGTACAAGCAATAAACCCTTAAACTGTAATTGTCTGTTATGGTGTTAAATAAGACTAAAAATTAAAATGTTGAATGTGTTTTGTTAAAAGTTTAGGCCCCAAATAAAACACTTGATATTGAAAAAATTCATACAAAATTAATGGTGTGTTTGTATATGCATTAACCTTAATCGAGTGATAATGTATGCAATGACTACTGTCATTCTCCAGATTTATTTACCTCTCTTGGGGTTGGCATTAGCGATTTTGAATTCCTGCAGAAATGTTTCTCCTTCTCAAAATGAAACAGACCGTATATATGAAATGCTCTTTGGATTGATAGAACATTCTTTAACAGTGCATCTATATCAATGTTCTAATTGTTTAACCACTCTAAAATTAATGTAGTAAAATCACTGCTTTTGCCTTTATTGCACAGCACCTGAAAGTTTAAATATTACTTTATTTTGCTATTCCAACCTATATTTACTGGCAACCTCTTGAGTCCTCTTTAGTAAAATGTGTTAGGAAACAAAAGCAAAATTTCCTGTGAGCCAAAATACCCTATAGGCTCTGTTTAAATCTCCTTGAGAATTTGTGTGTAGAAATGAATTTTTGTGGAATGAATCTTATGGTATCTTCCTTTCTTGCATTTCAGGTAAGTAGTCTGTACAGTGGTCCTACAAGACCTGGTGAAAAAGAAATGTAAAGAAAGGCCACAGGATGTGGCTGCAGAATACTTTTCATGTTCTGATAATGGGCATTTGTTCCTTAATGTCCATAAGTTGCACGCTTGAGAATTCAAGACTCGTCTTGTAAAGTGAAGTCTGCTATAAAAGTCCCAGATTCTGATAATGGTAGAAATAGCACTTTAAATGGAGAGAAGGAATGGAGGAAAAATTGAAATCATAATTTGGCTTTAGAGATACTCATGAAATAAGTAGTGATGGAGTTGTATTTACATACTTGTGAAACGTGGAGTCTAAGATAATGGCTGCCAGGCTGCCTGAAAACTGCATTTGGCCCTGTCAAGCACAGGCGAACTTTATACTCCTTGGGCGCAAAGCAGCTCAGAGATACACTTTTCTGCCTTCCTAGACAAACCTTATCTCCATGCTTTTTATGATGAGGTTGGATCATGAATCACTCTTGCACTTCCTGCTTCTGAATTCTTGTGCTATAGATTATGCCAGTACCTGCTTTTGAAAAGTGGACTGGAGAAGGAACAACCTCTGTATAATACAAGCCAGCAGAATTTCTGAAAGACAGCACAGAGATCACTTTGAAATAAAATGAAACCTAGCTTTTTCTAGCTAAGGGCTCCATTTATTTGTGCTGGGTTACATAGCTGAAATCTGAGATGTATTTCTTTTTTCTCTTTTCACAGATTTGACCCCTTCCTACACTACAAAAGTATTACTCAGTCTTCAGCTCTGAAGATCAAAAATCTCTAAATCACAAGTGAATATCAGAATAATTCTATTTTTATCCACCTGAATAGGAAACACTGGAAAACATAGATGGCCAGAAGCACTTAAAAATCATCACAATTTTTTTTATTTGTTACTGTAGCTGCTCCCAGTAACTTCAGATAAAAGAAGGAACAGAAGAGCCTTCATAAGATG
This sequence comes from Rissa tridactyla, assembly GCF_028500815.1. Taxonomy (NCBI): domain Eukaryota; kingdom Metazoa; phylum Chordata; class Aves; order Charadriiformes; family Laridae; genus Rissa; species Rissa tridactyla. The sequence goes on along the minus strand of NC_071497.1, from coordinate 41,264,106 downwards.
CTGTTTCACCTTTTAAATCAACATATTTATTTTCAAGTCCACAGCAACAGCCACTAATTTACGTATGTTCCTTCCAAAAGTAACCATTCATTGTAATAAAGTATGGATAGATGCCCTCAGGAGGAAGACATTATACATTGTAGTGGAAACAGTGGAACATAAATCATCATCTTAAAAAGATATTTTATTTTACAAAAGGGGAAGGATTAATTTAGAAAACAAATGTCATCTGTTGCATTCTTAAGACCAAATAGCACATTAAATTCTTTACAATATTTAAAGTACAAACACATACATAGTTGTTTGCATTTACTTTCTGCTCTTCAAGGAAATTGTCCTCCTCAGGATTTTCAGTTTAAATAAGTATCAACAATTTTATATATAGAAACTGTAGCAATTCTGCTGGGTTTTTTTCAGGCATATTATAAGCTTTTACCTGTTTGTGAATTCAAGTACCAACGTGACTGAAACTTCTGCGCTAAACAGTCTTATAACATAGCAGTGTATTAAATAAGATTTTAAGGACTGAGCAGCATGAACGAATACCATCAGCAAAATGATGATAAAGGTCTTCTACTAATGGTTTCAGATTACAGGATTTTGTGGATATTTATTGAAATTTTCCAAGTTGTGTAGCAACGAGTTTGCTGGAGTTATGTTGCTTGCTATTTCATAATATGTTTACGTATAATTACATAATTGTATATACTGTAGAGTTTCAGAAATCAGACTATTTTTTGTTTAATAAAACAATACTTTTTAATCTAAAAAGACTTGAGACTTTGAGAATTTAGACTCAAATTAGACTGAAAGTAGAGAATTTTAATAGTCCTAAACTTATGAGTTTTGTGCAGTAGACTGCCAATTAAGTGAGTCATATTTAAAAAGTAAAGCAACAAAGGATGTTCTCCTCCAGATTTCCATATAAAAAATACTACTTTCGACATTTTATTTACTTTTTAACCTTTTAGTATTCATTCTTTTGAAAGAAGAGAATTTGTAAATACTAGATGTGTTATTTATTCCAGTCACAAACTCCTGCAGTCGTGTTACTATCCTAATTGAAACCCTCTTGAGTTGGTCTCTAGGTGTTAATGTTGATTTTAAGCAAGTCCTGGAACAAAGAGAAAGTTTCAAAAAGTCGTAACTTTAAGAAAAACTAGGGGTGCAAATGTAATTAACTAAATAAAAGTTCCCAGTGCAAATTCTAGTGTCAAAATTGTTGGATATATAAACAGAAGGTACTTGAATAGAGAAGTTGTTTTAGCTGCTAGTCTTACTTGAAAGATTTCTGCTGTTCACAAATAACAGTGATAAACTGGGGAACATTCAGCAGAAAACCATTAGCATAAATAGAAAACATGCATTTTTAAGTTCATTGAACAGTGAACAAATCCATTTGCTTGTCAATGTTTATCAATGAAAAATCACAGTCTCGAAACAGGATTTTTTACTGCACCAGACAAACATAAGGCAGAAGACTAAAACTTGAATTCACAGATTTGAACTAGAAAAAAAAGGCCTGTGTTTCAGTAAGAGCAACCATGGGATAACTCACAAAACACTGATAAATTATTTAAGTCCAGGTTAACATTTTCATTTAAAAATTGCTGTAACAATTAAGCCACAGAAAATGCAAGGTCAATGGTATACAGGAGATCAAACTGGTGTTCCCCAACTTGGCTTTGAACCTCTGTGAATCTAATTTTCATAGAATCCTAGAGTGGTTTCGGTTGAAAGGGACCTTCAAACATCATCTAGTCCAACCCTCTGCCACAGGCAGGGACATCTTTTACTAGGTCAGGTTTCTCTAGGCCCCATCCAACCTGACCTTGAATACTTCCCGTGATTGGGCATCCACAGCTTCTCTAGGAAACCTTCCAGTGTCTCAACATCCTCATCATAAAGGATTTCTTTGTGAAATCGAACCTAAATCTATCCTATTTCAGTTTAAAACTGCTACTCCTTGTCCTGTCATTATGGGCCCTGGTAAAAAAATCTTTCTCCATCTTTCTCATAAACCCCCCCTATACATTGAAAAGCTGCAATAGAGTCTCCCCAGAGCCTTTTATTCTCCAGGCTGAACAAACTTAACTCTCTCAGCCTTTTCTCATAGGACAGGTGTTGCAGCCCTCTGACCATTTTCATAGTCCTGCTCTAACAGGTCCATGTCTTTGTTGTACTGGGGACTCTAGATGTGGATGCAGTATTCCAGGTGGGGTCTCACAAGAGGACAGTAGAGGGCAAGAGTCACTTCCCTTGACCTGCTGGTCATGCTCCTTTTGACGCAGGATACAGTTGGCCTTCTGAGCTGCGAATGCATGTTCCCGGCTCACGTCCAACTTCTCATCCACCAGTATCCCCAAGTACTTCCCTGCAGGGCTAAGAGATTTTATTCCTGGCTCTTGTAGAACATTACTTCCTAAAATTTTACCCGCAGAAAGAATGGATTATTTTTGTGATGGAATTTGTCCAGTACCTCTGTTTAAGGGGAAGATGGTGTACACATACAACTGTCTCCATTACACCTAAGATGTCCAGTGGGTAATGTCAGCTATAACTGAAATTCCTAATTTCAGCATAACTGCATTTGAGTTCTACTTCTATGTCCTATACAGCAAAAATAGTGTGAGAACATACTCAGCACATACTGTTAAATACGGTTTTAGTAGTGTCATCCATTGCAGTACAAAATCTGTGTGCCAAAAGATGCTTCATTTCGAATTTGATCTAATTTTATTGGTTTTCTACCCAACTTGTTTTACTGGTAGTTCTACTTAAAAGTATTATCTTTTAATAAAAAAACCCCAAACTTCCAGATAAGAGAATTCTGTTATTGACCTGTTGCATATGTTCTTTTTCAATTTTTGGAAGTGAATCATTTTATGAATGAAAGGAGTTATGTGTACTAATGGCAATTTATGCTGTTTTCAAGCTTTTTATGACAGACACTTAGATACCTAAAGGAAAACAACGTGTTTTTAATTCTGAGCTGCAAAATGAACATGCACGTGTTCTGTACCGCCTTTTTATTGGCTGTGACAAGCTGCCAAATATGACAGTCACTAAAACTCAACCATTTCCTTCTGCTTCGCAAGTAGCTGCTATTCAAACGCAGAAAGACTGGGAGCAATTGAAATGTGTGTTATAGAATACTCACTGGCTCAATGTGTAAATCAGATAATTACTTTCCATTGTGTTCCTTTTCCTTGTGCTGCATTGTTTTGGCCTTGTTTTTAAGTATAGCAAAGTATAAGGTAGGAAGATAAACTTATAATGAAAGCAAATAACCTGAAATTTAATTAGTAAGTACCTAGGAATAACATAGTCTTGTATTAGATATTGCCTTAAAATTTACAGTTAACATTGGACAACATTTTCTTTCTTTTCCCCTCAAACATTTACACACCATTGGAACTGTTTTACTGTGTTTATTTTCTGCAAAGGAAGCAATGAGCAAAATAATAAACAGGGAATGCTCTTTTCTTGATGATGTGACTTGATTTCAGTATCTGCTAGATCCTGATCTGTGGATAATTTCAGTACAGAGTAGCTCCTGCTTCATAGAGGATGGGAGCAGATTGGAAAGCAGGGTTTTTTTTTTCCTCATTTTGAGGCCTCATTTGAACTAGTCTTAATAAATAGAAGAACTGTAACTCTGTTTATCTACCTCTTGGGTAATCTTTCTATATGTTGAGCGGTTCAGGAAAAGCTTCCTCTCTGTTCAATAGCTGAATCTGTTACTTGGGCTGATTGCAGCTGTGACTATATTCTATCCTACAGCTTGCTCTCTTATTCACTTTACTGGTCCATTAACAGCTGTGGGTGTTGCTTAGTGTAAACAGGGGATCTACATGGTGTTTTCATTATGTGCTGACATGCATTAATATGAAAGGATCTTTAATCTCTCTTACCTCTCCCTGGAACTTTCTGTTTTCTCGTTGCCAAATCCTAAAAAAACTATTTGAGGTTCAGCAAAATCTTAGTAAAGATGCATTTTATATCTAAAAAGAAATTACATCTTAAACCGTATTGCCTCTGCTATGTTCAGAGCTTCTATTTTCCACTAATGCTTCCAGCCTTTTCCTGAAATCAACAGTGACATTTATGAAGTAATTAAATTAGCTGTCAAAACATGGTGAGTAGATCTGTAAGGATGGATATCAGCTCAGATAGGCTATACAAGAGCAACACTTGAATCCAGATTTACATATACAACACTATATTTTCTTTTTCATTTGTTACCCAGGTCCGGACAATTTGAGGCTGAGTCAGCCTTTGGCCATGTGTATTGTGTAATGACATAATGTGTTACACTGCAGGGCCTTAAGCTGATAAATACATGTGGTACTCCTCTGAGCTACTGGAGCTGCTGTCTGTGCCTGGGACATGTCAGCTTTTTCATATGTACACTAGTTGCAGTGTTTTGCACAGAGGAACACCACAACATATTTCTTTGGCTCCCTACAGGTTTATGAATGGCATGAAAAGTTATTCAATGTTTCATTCTTATTCTGTGTTTCCTGATTTAAAAACCGTAATGGTATGTCAACCCGTGGTATTTGTATTACTTTCTATCAAGATAACTATTTGAAAATATGTTGGTCAAAAAGTTTGTTGTGGTCTGCCCTGGCCCCAGGGAGGTAGAGGAGGTCAGCTGTCTGCTCAGAGTGCATTCAGAGAAGGTGAGTTCCGTGGTTAGATATTGGCAACTGCAGGAACCACGAGTGGCAACACTTGATGCAACCAGGTAGCTAAAGGAGATAGAGCTTTTCATTTTTTTTTCTGGTTTTGGTTTTACATTTAAAAAATGTATTTAAAAGTCCATATCACCAGGGTTCCTTTCTCTGTAGCTATGGGAGCTGTACATCAAAGCACAGGTTGGCATTTCAAGGTAGCACATGATTTAAGGAATGGGGGTTTAAAGAAAGCAGTAGTATTTTAGTTGCAGTAAAGTGACCGTTGACAACACTATGATATGGCTGACAATGATTAGCATATATCTGCTTTTATGCTATAAGTAAGTTTTGCATATGTTGGAAGGTCTTGCTATAGGAAAGCTGCTGCCCAGAAGATGTCCTGTAGCTCCTTTTCCTCTTACTTTGGACTACTGTAAGGTTATAATGTATTAAGCCAGACTATCTGGAGCTTTCAGGCTCAGGGAAGATGGGGAAAGAATTCAGGACTCTGATCCACCCATCTTTTCCTTTCCTGCTCTTTCTTTTTCTTTCACTCTCTTATTTGCCCAGAGAAGCTGTGGATGCCCCTTCCCTGGAAGTGTGCAAGGCGAGGCTGGATGGGGCTTTGAGCCACCTGGTCTAGTGGGAGGTGTCCCTGCCCATGGCAGGGGGGTTGGAACTAGATGATCCTTAAGGTCCTTTCCAACCCAAACCATTCTATGGTTCTATGAGATTCTATGATTCTATGATTCTAGAATCTATATGATTTATCTAACAATTAAAAAAATCAGAAGTTCATATCAGAAATCTCTCCTACAAATTAAAAAGAAAAATCAGCATGTAATTTTCAAGAGCTTGTTGACTACCTCGTACCAACCAACTGGGTTGTCCCTGAATCAGTCACAGTAATTAGCATTTGGCCCATGCTATGTGTATAACAGGTGTTGGCACAGAATCATAGAATGGCACGCTGGTTAGAAGTTCTTAACAGAGAAATACCATATCCTGGCTGAGGGGATTCATTTATATCTGTTTTCTCACCTGCTTGTGTGTCACATAATGTTCTAGGTAAGATACCAAATTAATACTCTGATGTTTGCTACTTAACCATTCCCTGGTTTGTTAAAAACACGTTGCATGTTTCATCCCAGGGCACATCACAAACTATTAGGAAGGCTCCTGCTCCACCTGAAGTCTCGCAGTGTGGGACAGGTTTATTGCCTCAAAGCTGAGAGGAGATGGGTGCGCTTTCAGGTGAAACAACCAGGACAACTAACTCTGAACCATGCAGGATAACCTGGAGGAAGTGGCCAGTGATAGTGGTGGGCAGCTTTCTTCTGCAGGGGATTAAGGCACTCACCTGCCAGCCTGACCTGTTGTCCAAAGACTTCTGCTGCTTCCTGGAGGCATAGATCTAGGATGTTGTGGAGAGACTGCTAAAGCTTATCCCACCCTCTATTACCCCCACTCTTATCCCATATGGGTATGAGTAATACTAGCAGGGATATCCTCAAGAGTATCAAAAGTAACTACAGAATTCTGGGGGTGATAGCCAGGGTTGTGGGACCCAGGTGGGATCCTCAGTCCTGCTGGTGAGGGAAAATGGATGACTACATGGTAACAATTGGTTGCAGAGCTGTCATTGCCAGCTGAGTTTGGTTTCTATGACCATGGCACCCCTTTTGATGATCAACATCTGCTTGGGAGAGATGGGATTCACCTAACTGAGTGAGGCAAAGGTATCTTTGCCAGCACATTGGTTGGCCTGGTAAGAAGAGCTTTAAACTGAGAATGACAGGAGAGGGAGAGAGTTACCAGCAGCACTGTGGAGTGATGGACGACATTGAAGTACAAAGGACTGGAGCTGTGTGAGTGAAAGGGAACAAAATTCACAAAACGGGGCTGAAGTATTTGCATATAAGCAAAGAAATGCCTAAAAGACACCACTATGGGGAAACCTCCCAGACTGTTTCTGGGAAATCATCATGCTGATTTGAAATGCCTACACACTAATACACACAGCATGGGGAATAAATATAAGTAATTAGAGAACTGTGTGCGTTTGCAGGGCTGTGATCTTGGTTGCATCAAGGAGATGTGGTGGGGTGTTTTGTGTGACTGGAGTGCTGCAATGGAAGAATTCTGGCATTTTAGGAAGGACAGTCTGGAAAATGAGGAAGTGTGGCTGCCCCTCATGTGAGAGAATAGCTGCAATGCATGAACATCTCCCTGGGGATGGACGAGGAGCAAAAAGAGAGTTTATGGGTAAGGATTAACAAGTAGACTACTATGGGTAACACTGTAGTGGGTGTCTGCTATAGGCCATCTGATCAGGAAGAACAAGGGGATGAGGCCTTCTACAAACAACTAGAAGCAGCCTCATGTTAGCAGGCCCTGGTCCTTGTGGAGGACTTCAGCTACCCCAATTTCTGCTGGATGGACAAGACATCAGGGCATAAGCAATCTGGGAGTTTCCTGGAGAAAATCAACAAAAACTTCCTGATGGAAATGATAGAAGATACAGCTAGGAGAGGTGTTCTGCTGGACCTCATACTCACAAACAAGCAAGGGCTTGCTGGGAATGTGAAGCTCGAAGGCAGCCTTGGCTGCAGTGACTATGAGATAATGGAGTTTGTGATTCTAAGAGGGAAGGGAGTAGAATAAAAAGCAAGCTCAAAACTTTGGACTTCAGGAAATTAGACTTTGGCCTCTTCAAGAATGTGCTTGAAAGTGTCCCATGGGATAAGGCCTTGGAAGAAATAAAGGGCTAAGAAAGCTGGTTGATCTCCAAGAATCACCTCCTGTAATCTCGAGAGCAGTTCATGCCAGTAAGTGAGAGGTCAAGTAAAAATGCCAGGAGGCCTGTGTGGATGAACAATGAGCTCCTGGCAAAACTCAAAGATGAAAAACTACACAGAAGGTGGAAGGAGAGGCTGGTAACCTGGGATGAATAGTGAGACACTATCCAAGCATGTAGAATAAAGCATGGCTAGGAAAGCCAAAGCTGACCTGGAGCTGAAATTGGCAGGGAATGTCAAGGGTAACAGGAAGGGCTTCTATAAATATATAAATGGCAAAGGAAAGACTAGGGAATATGTAGGCCCATTGCTGAATGGGGTGGGGACCTTTACACAGGACATGGAAAAGGCTGAGATACTGAATGCCTTCCTTGCCTCAGTTTTTACTAGCAAGACTGGCCTTCAGGTATCCCAAGTCCCAGAGACCAGGGGGAAAAGCTGGAGCAAAGCTTTGGTGGAAGAGGATCAGGTCAGGGAATAATTCAGCAAACTGGACATACCTAGGTCCATGGGCACTGATGGGATGCACCCATGAGTGCTGAGGGATCTGGTTGATGTCATTGCAAGGCCACTCTCAATAATCTCTGATCAATCATGTGACTGTGAGAAGTGCCTGAAGAATGGCGGAAAACAAATGTCATTCTAATCTTCAAGAAGGGCAAGAAGGAGGACCAGGGAACTACAGGTCAGTCAGCCTCACCTTGATCTCTGGAAACATGATGGAGCAGCTCATCCTGGAAACAATTTCTAGGCGTATTAAGAACAAGAAAATCATCAGGAACTGCCTTGATAAACTTCTACATTGAAATGACTGACCTGGTAGATGATGGGAGGGGAGTGGATACTGTCTACCTGAACTTCAGTAGGGTCTTTGACATTGTCTCCCATATAATCCTCATAGTCAAGCTGTTGACATGTGGCCTGGATGAACAGTGAGGTGGTCTGAAAACTGGCTGAATGGCCAGGCCCAGAGGGTGGTGATCAGTGGTGCAAAGTCTAATTAGAGGCCAGTAACAAGTGGTTCAGCCCAGGGGTCAATACTGGGTTTTATCCTGTTTTAACATCTTCATCAGAGAGTACCCTCAGCAAGTTTGCTGATGACACAAAACTGTGAGGAGTTGTTGATACACTAGAGGGTTGTGCTGCCATCCACAGGGACCTAAATGAGCTGGAGGAATGGGCTGGAGAAATGGGCTAGAGAAATGAGCTGACAATAACTCCATGAAGTTCAACAAGGAGAATTGCAAAGTTCTGCACCTGGGGAGAACCAACCCCATGCACCACTACAGGCTGTGGGCTGCCAAGCTGGAAAGAAGCATTGCAGAAACTGCCCTGAGGGTACTGATAGACACTGAGTTGAACTTAAGTCAATGTCCCCTTGCCACAGGAAGGTGAGGGCTAATGGTATCCTGGGCTGCATTAAGAGGAGTCTTACCAGCAGGTCAAGGGAGGTGAGCCTTCCCCTGTCTTTGGCACTGATGAGGTCACACCTGGAGTCCTGTGTCCAGGTCTGGGTTTCCCATTACACGAGAGGTATGGACATGCTGGAAAGAGCCCAATGAAGGGCCACTAAAATGATTAAGGGACTGGAGCACCTCTCCTATGAGGAAAGGCTGAGAAAGCTGACTGTTCACCCTGGAGAAGAAAAAGCTCGGGGAGATCTTATCAATGTATATAAATACCTGAAGGGAGGGTGCAAAGAAGATGGAGACAGGCTCTTTTCAGTAGTGCCCAGTGACAGGACAAGAGGCAGTGGGCACAAATGGAAACACAGGAGATTCTTCCTGAACATTAGGAAACACTCTTCTACTATGAGGGTTACTGAGCACTGGCATGGGTTGCCCAGGGAGATGCTAGGCTGTCAATCCTTGGGAGATATTCAAAAGCTCTCTGGACATAGTCCAGGGCCATCTACTCCAGATGACCCTGCCTGAGTACAAGTGTTGTACCAGGTGATGTCTAGATGTCCCTTCCCTCTTTAACCATTCTGTGACCCAGCGACAGAATGGATGCCCTCCAAGCTGCTTTGCCTCATGTGGCTAATTCCAGCTGTAATGTTTCAGCACTCCTGGAAGTTTGTTTGTATGGCCTGGGTGTAGGTTCAGTATGGCAGATTTAATGGAAGAGTGTTATCTGCTATGTTGTCAACTCCAACACCCTGAATATAAATCCTGACTGAATATTTCTATAATGCACTAGTGTTCAGGAAAACTAGACTGAAATAATATCTTAAGTCACGAGTGAATACTACCTGACATTCATAATCATTTGTACATATTACAAGCTACTTCAATAAACAGAGCAATTTCCTCTGTGCTAGAACTGCTTCCCTCTATATCTGCGAAAACCAGTATGGCTGTACTGTGCATCAGATTTTTGGATTAATACATGTGAGTATCATAAGGAAATTCAGCAGAAGTTTGCTATGATGCTGTCATTTTGCACCCTTATGGGAATATTTCAGGCCTCTGTTGGGTACCCCTTGGTGCTGCACGGTGAGAAGGCCTGCACAGCCCTGGATTTCCTGCTAATGCATGACCTCTGGACTACATCTTATTTGCTATTGGCCTAGACTGTTGGAAACTGCACAGTAAATGGCCAAATGTCCTGTATTTTACAGTACTCCCTTCTTCATTGTTAGTACTACAGGGCTTTCAGGTAAAGGTAGCGAACAAGTGTCTAACTGGACAATTGGTTTGGTGTGCTTGGATGCTATGCTTTTATTAGAAGTTGTTCTTTTGGTATTAAAAATAAAAATATTAAAACCCAGTCTGAAATATGAGAAGCTTTTAGATCATGGTTCAATGTGTTACTGCAATCCAAAGTGCAATGGTTGCTTTTTTTAATATCTTCCAGTTTTATGGTATTTTTCTCCTGTTTGATTTTCTAAATCTCTGGGAGGCAATATGAGGTATTTGCAGGACAAATGATTGGAGGGGGGAAGCTTGAGACTTTGGGAGAGGGAAAGTCCAAATAGGTTACAATAGAGTAAGCGTCTAGTGTTTGGAAGGTATGACTGTACGTTTCAGTATTTTGGAAACATTTTAATTTATATTGATATATTACATCGGTCTGAGGCTTCAAAGTTTTCACTTGTTTTTTGGGTAACTGTTCTTTTAGGTGGCTGTAATTGTTAGAGAAATAATTGCTGCATGATACCTGAGAAAGAAGTTTCAAAAAGTATCAGAAATTTATATCTTTATCCAGGATGACTTTTCCATTTCGAAGTGCATTGCAATTTCTAGCAACTGTAGTTGGAACTGTTTTTCAGTCTCTGGATATAGTTTCCTTGGGAAAGTGGGAAAAATGGTCCACTCTTTATTTTGATACAAGAGTGTAAGTTTTTGCTGGGATCTATTCCTTCAAAAATGCTGTAAGGCTCATGAACCTATGACCTGCCATTCTTATTAATGTTGCAATACATAAACAGGTGTGTTCTTCCAAGTCCAAAGGGTTCTCAGTACATATTGGAATACCTCAAAAAGCTTTTTTATTTAAAAGATGCACTGGAATTTGGATATAAGTTATGTACTTCTTTCCTCCCTATAATTGCTCTGGCTAAATTGTCAAATTTCTATTTAGAAATGGATTATTTTTCTAGCTCTCCAGCTTCATGTCTTATGTAGGTCTTTACAAATGCGAGCACAGTTTTTATTCCTCTAACCTACCGACAGAGGTATTTTTTATGAAAACTGAACCAAATGATAGAGGATCCAAAACAACAGCTTAACAGAGGCTGGATGAGCTACTGTACTTTGAAGCTGTGTTGGCTATTTCAGTCCAGTTTAGTCCTTATCAAACACCTTTATCAGATATGGTTTTTATGTTTTTTCCTTGTTTTACCTTTTCATCATGCCTTACCCTACATTGCACCCTTACTATTTTATTCCTTGTGTATTATATAGCTTCAAAATACACTTCAATTTAAGAAAAAAAAATTAAAAAAAAAATTATTTTATTTGCTTAATGTTTTTAATGTCTAGCCTGCAACATTAGCTACATTTCAAAAACAAAACCAGGGATAAAACTATTTCTTAAACAACTCCCTGGAAAAATGTTTTTTGTTCATTATGACCAAAAGAAGCATCCTGGAAGCCTGTGCCCAGATGCAGCAACAACTGTGGCAAAACGTAATGTGCAGCCAGACAGTTAGAATTTGGTTTTATCTGGCTATTTCTCTAGGTAACATTTCAGCATCTGTTGGCAAATAACAAGGACTGACTAGCTAGCAGAAGCACTGCAATGTAGGGACAGTAGAAGCTGTAGGATCTGTGCAGTTTTGAGAACGGTGCCAAGTTTCACAGTCGCATAGGTTGTCGCTTTCTTGTAAAAAAGACTGTCTGCCATCTGTTCTAGGCAGGGTAGCTTAAATTCTACATTCAGCACAAAAGGCTTTTATTAACTTACCATTTATCAGTGGTCTATAAAAAAATAGCATGCCTCCAAACTTATATGAGCTTTGTTTTCTGAGGTTTCAGACAGATTTTTAGCCCAGAAGACTTACTTTCTCCTTCTTGTTTCTGTCACTTTGAGATACAATTTAGGCAGCTATCTTTCAACAAATCTTTATATTAAGGCGTAGTACACACTGGGCATCAGAAAGGAAATTTATCCTGAATCTCTGTGCACCCACCTTTGTGGGAAAGAGATTTCCATTTTAATTTTGCAGCAGGCTGTACTTGTACATAAAAAGTGTGGCAACCACCTCTGTTGGTAGAAATTTCCATGACTTAGTATAGTTCTCCTGTCTTTTGTAATGTGATGAGGACATTTACTGCTGTAGCCATGTCACACGCACAGATGCAGAATGAGGAGTGCTAAGAGTGAACACAGGACCACTTCCAGCTCAGCTGGACGCAGGCTACACACGATTTGTAGGAAACATGGGTGGGAGCATAGAGGCTGACTGTAAAGGCAGGTAGTGAGAGAAGTGATGTATCTGGATGACTTCTCTGGTGACAATAAAACTAGCTGCTCTCCTGTCTTCTGCCTGAAAACAGAGCACTGAGGAAATGACAGTAGAGTGCAGGGGAGACTTGCTTTCCGGTCTAGTTCAGAGATTCCTAAATGTGACATATTTAGGCACGACTCGCAGCATGAACAAAGAAGCGGCTCAAGGAGCCAAAGCTGACAGCCACTGCCACGTGTAGGAGCCAAGTGGAAGTCTCCAGCCCCTTTCTCCACCCCTACTCTATACCTTGCTCTGTCTTCTTTCCTGCCGTGGGAGACTGGCTACCTGTCCCCAGACACCTCCTCATATTCACAAAGCAGAACTCCAGCCCACCCAGTAATCCTAATATCTCTTACTTTATCCTGCATGTTGTGGCTCTGCAACATGCACTGGTATGAGCACAGGCTGGGGAGAGCAGGTTGCTGGCACCTCAGTTTATTGGCATTTCATGTCCTTTCCTTGGCTAGAGAAAAGCTGTATGCCCAGGACTGGCATGCAGCTGCTGAAGGCGTCTTGTGGAGCACAACTGCTAGGTGTATCGCCATCTGCCTTATCCTTGGGATTTGCGTTATGGCCTAGAGGTATACAAATATGTATTGCATACTTTTATTATTCCTTTTTTCACAACTACTTGAGGGAGGCTTTGATCAAATTATTAGGAATCACGTTTAATAAGTACACTGTAGAACACAAAGATTTTCTTCCCCTGTGTTACTGCTACTGAAGATTACTGTAGTATCTAGCACTTTAATTTATAGCCTTGTCATACTTTAGATGTAGAAAGGCTTATTAGAAGGGAAGCTATCTGAAAACTGGGTGATTACTTTGATTTCATATAATTCATGCCTTGGAAATCAGTGGGTTCCCAAGATCTACATTGACTTCTGAAGTTATAGTAGAATTTTTCAGGAAATTCCATACACTTATATACGTTAATTTCTTTTACATTAACAAGCCTTAGGCTACACACGTGTCTGAATTTTAATGTCTGTCCAGATTAGTTTAGTTAAAGAAAATTGCATGAATTTTACGTTCACGTAATTTTTTTTTAATCAGACATTTGTAGTAGAACTGTTGAAGGAAGCAGACTACAGCAGTGAGTATACTGTAGCAATGAAATTGATTGAAGGGGATTATTTGGCAACATAAGTAAGTTTAAGGTATCTAGGTGCAACATCCGTCACTGTGGAACAGACTATCAAATGCACTGTGTGGGTGGATAAGTAGGGCTTTTCTTTTCCCCCAGAATTTTTATATAAAATGACAAAATCAAAAAGTAAGGTAAATTCACAGTATAATGCTTATATTATATGCAATTGATCAGATGATTTTGAATGGTCCTGGAGCAGGACAAATATTTCACTTTCCCTCTGGCTTGTGCATTTGCTACTACTGTCTCCTTCAGGTCTATGGGGCAATGTCTTTAGATTTGCAAGATATAAATATCCTGCAGACTCTAGGTTCTTCCTGGGTTCATAGTGATTTTAACTCCTAATGTAGGTACCCTGTGACTGATTTCTAGCCAAACTACCTTACAGATGCCCCTGCCCCACAAATGGGTGTCTTCTGTGTTTTCTTGCTTCAGTGAAGTGTTTCACACAGTTGAAGCCACCCTTTGTTAGAATACTGGAATTATCAGTCTTGTTGACTGTCCTTTAATGAAGTTTTTGAAGCTTGGTGATTTAACTTCAAAGCTGAGACTTATTTTTAAAAATGCAAGCAATCCTCTGCTCCCCCTTTACCCCACCCTAGTTACATGGAAGGTTTTGCAGAAATTATAGCACGATGGCAAAAGGGCAGGGGAGTACACCCTGTTAATTACTATAGCTTTAATGCACTATGGGTGTAGCCTGACTTATGTCATGGCTGTATAAATTTCACAGGGGTATCATATTGCTTTTCTTGACAGTTTTAAAAACAATAAATTTATATTTTCCTTGTTTCAACCATGCTTTTTAGATCAGATCTATTTTCATTGTTTTTTATTAAGTTTACAGATGTTTACAGCATATTTTTAGCCGTTTTAGAAATCAAATATATTTTCTTGCCGTTTGTGATGTTGAAAATGGAGTTCTTCCTCACAACAGAAATTATAAATTGATGTTATTAATATATAATAAATATATTGATATGTTTGGTGAAGAGTTCTGCAGATACCAAAAGAAAGCAGTCAGAGAATTAGGTGGCTGGGTAGTGGCAGAAAAGTTCTCTAGGTAGGTCAAGTCAGCAGCTGCTGTTTTCTACTTTGTCTGGATATTGGAACTGTTTTTCTTTTTAGTGTTTTTGTAAACCAGCATAGGTGTTAATGTAAAATGCCAAATGATTTTTGTTTTTTAAAAAAAATATCCTCTAAGATGTCATTCCAAAATTACCAGTCATTAAGTGAATGTATTGATGAAGTTTGGACTTGGTTCTCCACATTAGTAATTTTATTTCTAGGCTTGAGTGCTTGCTCTTAACTGAGCGTTGAGTAAGTTGCCTGCTCATTGACTGTTTTGAAAGATTTGCCATTCGTGGCATCTTAAACATTTTACAAGTTGCACTTTAAATACTTATAAAATTGTCTGGCTTTATAGTTTTTTTATATTATATAATTATGCTAACATTTCAGTATACATATTTCTTAATAACATTTTGTTGTTGATGCTGTGGGAAGACTGATATGTCTTATTGTAAAAATTGCTTCATCAGCCTGTCTTCTGATGGATATAACTTTTTACATAATTAGTGAATGGATGTTTTCCTTTGCTAAGCAGTACGTGAAATACCATAACAGCTTGTTACACCGACACAATTCAACAGACAAAAATTTTATGTTTTTAATGTTCTTCTCTCTCCTTCTGCAGTCTTTGGCAAATGTTTTCAGGTTTATTCTTTTAATGTTTGCATACTGTGCTCCTTATTACTACAATGACATGTTTTTTCTTTCAGCTGGAACCAATATGTGATTTATAGCATCTCATAGTCACACTGTAATGTATTTCCTTAGCAAAAGGTTTCTTTATCACTGCACACGTTAACTTTCTAAAATAGCAGAGACTGTGTTGTTCTGTATAATGCTAGGTGCATAGAATTTAACTTTGACAATAACTTGCAGTGCATATTTCAGATTATGGGTATTCATTATTTTTGTATTCATTTGTAATTACAAAAGAATATTTCGGAAGTAAAATACTTGTTTTCCTTTTCTCCAAGAAACAGCAAACTGTTTTAATATCCAAGTGATGTGTGTCTCGTCAAGTTTGTTATTTCTAAAAGACCTTTATAGCTTGTGCTAGAGGCAGTGTGGCGTTTTGACATGTAGGACTGGAAGGCATATCCTTCAAGTCCAGGCCTACTTCACTCATGACTAATGCTTGTAAAGTCTCTCTTTGAAACGAGCATGTTCCAGCTGAAAATTGCAGGAGCTCATTTCCTTACCCTTTTCCTGAGTTCATATGTTACCAGTGCTCTCAAATTCTGCTGTCAAGCCTTGTACTCTGACAGTTAGAAACTTCCTTCTCCCTGCTTATTTTCATCCAGTCAGTATTTGTTTAGTCTTGTACCAAGGCTGGCCTTAAATAGTTTTTTTTCCTGTCACTGAATCACAGAATCACAGTATCATAGGGTTGGAAGGGACCTCTGGAGATCATCTAGTCCAACCCCGCTGCCAGAGCAGGGTCACCCAGAGCAGGTTGCACAGGAACGCGTCCAGGCGGGTTTTCAACGTCTCCAGAGTTGGAGACTCCACCACCTCCCTGGGCAGCCTGTTCCAGGGCTCTGCCACCCTCAAAGTAAAGAAGTTCCTCCTCATGTTTGGGTGGAACTTCCTATGCTCAAGTTTGTGCCCATTACCTCTTGTCCTGTTGCCAGGCACCACTGAAAAGAGCCTGGCCCCATCCTCCTGACACCCACCCTTTAAGTATTTATAAGTGTTGATAAGGTTCCCCCTCAGCCATCTTTTTTCCAGACTGAAGAGACCCAAATTCCTCAGCCTTTCTTCATAAGAGAGGTGTTCGAGTCCCCTGATCATCTTGGTAGCCCTGTGCTGTCCCCTCTCCAGCAGTTCCCTGTCCTTCTTGAACTGGGGACCCCAGAACTGGACACAGTACTCCAGGTGCAGCCTCACCGGGGCAGAGTAGAGGAGGATGGATGACCTCCCTTGACCTGCTGGCCACACTCTTCTTGATGCACCCCAGGATGCCATTGGCCTTCTTGGCCACAAGGGCACATTGCTGGCTCATGGTCATCCTGTTGTCCACCAGGACTCCCAGGTCCCTTTCCATGGAGCTGCTCTCCAGCAGGTCAGCCCCCAACCTGTACTGCTGCATGGGGTTATTCCTCCCCAGGTGCAGCACCCTACACTTGCCCTTGTTGAATTTCATAAGGTTCCTCTCTGCCCAACTCTCCAGCCTGTCCAGGTCTCTCTGTATGGCAGCACAGCCTTCCGGTGTGTCAGCCACCCCCCTCAGCTTTGTGTCATTGGCAAACTTGCTGAGCGTGCACTCTATCCCCTCATCCAGCTCATTGATGAATATATTGAAGAGGACTGGACCCAGTACTGACCCCTGGGGAGCACCACTTGTCACTGACCTCCAACTAGACTCTGTGCCCCTAATCACGACCCTCTGAGCTCTGTCTTTCAACCAGTTTTCTATCCACCCCACTGTCCATTCTTCTAACCCAATCTTCCTAAGCTTCCCTATGAGGATGCTGTGGGAGACCGTGTTGAATGCCTTGCTTAAGTCAAGGTAGACCACATCTACTGCCCTCCCCTCATCTATCCATCCAGTCATGCCATCACAGAAGGCTATCAGATTAGTCAGACATGATTTCCCCTTGGTGAATCCATGTTGAGTACTTCTGGTAGCTTTCTTTTCCTCCACATGCCTTGAGGTGTGGAGGGCATCTGAACGCCCAGAACGAGCTGTTCCATCATCTTTCCGGGGATGGAGGTGAGGCTGACCGGCCTGTAGTTCCCTGGCTTCACCTTCTTGCCCTTTTTGAAGACTGGACTGACATTGTCTTTCCTCCAGTCCTCAGGCACCTCGCCTGTTCTCCAGGATCTTTCAAAGATGATGAAGAGTGGCCTGGCAATGACTTCTGCCAGGTCCCTCAGCACTCTCGAGTGCATTCCATTGCGGCCCATGGACTTGTGAATATCTAATTGACCTAATTGATCTCTCACCTGATCCTCCTCAACCAAGGGGAAGCCTTCCTCTTTCCCCGTTGCTTTCTTCAAAGTCTGGGACTCCTGAGGGCTGGGCCGAGCAGTAAAGACCGAAGAAAGAAGGCATTCGGTAACTCCTTGTATATTATTCTCTAATGTACACTGGCAGGAACATTGTTTCTTAAACCATTCTCATTTTCTCTGATAAGATCTGTTGCTCTCCCTTCATGGTATTTGCAGTGGTCTTAGGAGCTTTACTCTGTATGATTGTTTTGAATAACCTTTTTTTTTTCCGTTTGGTAACTATTTTTTTTTCATTGATGAATAACAGAGTAAGTTTAACATATGCTGAAACATCTATGTTTCAGCACTGCTGTGTGCAGCAACATTAACATTTTGCCAGCTACCCAGAAAAATACGCTGGTTTTCTGTGGCTAGTGACTTATCATCATGCTGTTGCTTACTGACAAATCTGGATTCTTCTCATCATGTTGGAAATGATCAAAGAGAAGCCACGACTCCCATTTTAACCAACTCCTTACCTCACAGAACTAGTGCTAGTCTCCATCTTCTCAATTTCAGCTTTCCACAAGTACTTCATCCATTCATTTGCAATGAAGCGAAATGAACGTGCTTCATTTCAAAGGATCTCTTTTTGCTTTAGGAAAAGTTTTATGAAAAGAAGGGATATTATTGCAACGACTCTTAAAATAATGTGCATGTCTAGTATGTTCTCTCATGAAATATTCCACCTTAAAAACACAGATGATAGTGCTACAAAGTTTTGAGTTATGGTCAAAGGTAAGTCCTTGTGCTTGTTTGTAATACTGTAAAGAGACTATACGGGTGTTTTTAAATGTTTCTTAAACCTTAAACATATGCCTTCACCCACCCTCAAAACAAAAAATGAAACTTATTATTCTGTTCAAGAATCTTTATTTATTTTGTGAGTGGTCAAAACAAATATATATTGTTGTTTCATTTATCTCATTGAATTATGCTGTGTTTTTAAAATTTTCAAGCACACTCTTCCTGAGCCAAATAAAAAGGGGAAGAAAGGGCAAAAAGTATTTTCAAATTTAAATTAGAGAAAATAAACAATGGTACAAGATATTAAAGTAAACGGACAGTGCAAAAAATCATGTTAAATCATAGAATAAGTGTGGTGGGTTTATCCCTGTCAGCACTCAAACTCCCACCCAGCTTCTCATTCACTCTTGCAGGTCGGGGATAAAATAGAAGGAAGGTGAGAAGACTCACAGATATAGACAATGTCAATTTAATAAGAAAATCAAATGCTGCATGAGCAAGGAAAGCAAAATGAGGATTTCATGCACCATTGGCAGATGTCACTCCCTGGGAAGCAGGACCTTAGCAGGGGAAATGGTTACTTTGGAAGACAAATGCCAGAACAACAAAGGTCCCTCCTTTCTCCTCTTCCTGAGCTTTTATTGCAGAGCAAGATGTCATATGGCACGTCATATGTGTCAGTTCTCTTGGCTACATGCCTCCCAGCCTCTTTCCCACTCCAAGCCTACTCACAGGGGGAGAAGGGAGAAAGCCTTAATGTCATGCAAGCACACACTGTTTAGCAATAGCCAAAACACAGGTGCGTTACTAGCACTGGTGGAGCCATGAATGCAGAACACAGCACTGTAAGGACTGCTACGTAGAAAATTAATTTCATCCTGGCCAGAACCAGTACAATGATAAATACAAATACCATTTAGAAATGTTAATTTTGTGGACTCTCAACATTTCAGAATGAATTTTGTTAGTCAGTTGAATATTAGATTTTTTTTTTCCTTTCCAACTGAAAAATAACAAGGGCACCCTGTGCAGTTTTGCACTTTACAGCAAATCGTCAGTTTGTTACAGTAATGCAAGAACATGATAATCAAGCGCTTCATTAAGATCAGTTTCATTATTTGCTGGGAGTTGTTATCAAAAAGGAAATAGAATTTTTTCTTTGAAGATGCAACATCTAGATTTGGTCATATAGTATAAAGATCTCAGTTAATGCAGGCAAATCTGTTATTGTAATCTCACATTTGTCTTCCTCTGTCCTTTGCATTTTCTTGTAATTCAGGTTTACAGCATTTGTTTGCTCTGTCCTCACACCAGTACCATGCTAAAGGCTTGATTTTTTTCTTCCTGCACTCTATTTCCATATGCTAACAAATCTCTTTTCTCAACTCTTTCCTTCCTGCTTTTTTGGCAACAGGCAGTCATTTTTTGGTCATCTGCAATGTCTGTCCCTCTACAGAGAATGCTTCACAGTACATTGCAACTAAGCCTTCTTCTTCCACTAATGAAAGATAAAGCTATTTTTGCTTTAAGTCCAAAGGCTGAGGGCTTTTACTTTTATTTTACCACTGCTGGAGATCTACGTAATGCTTCTTCCTCAGTTGTCAGACGAGTTTGTGTTCTATACAGGTGACCCATTTATATTATTTTAATAAACAGAAGCTTCTGTCCTAGATGTACAACAAGTAGTTGATGACCATCATGATTATGATGTTCAGGAAGAGCTTTTACAAATGTGCTAATGAACTTGAGTTAACAGTTGATAAAAATAGCTCAAGTTAGGAAAGATATGAGGGATCTTATATCCCTCTGCTTTCACCAAAGGAAAGCTTCTCCTATTTCATCCACCACTGAAATGCTCAGAACAGCATTTCAGCCACTACTGAAAATCTCCTTGTAGGCTGAAGACTCACAAGTCATTCCTAACACACACATGTGGAGCTGTGCACTGCAATTGTGAGACTGTCTCTGGCTCCCAACATCACATTACACTGTGATGTTTGATGTGGTTTGCCTTGCCCTTGTTTGTATGTGGTCTAGTGTTTATTTTCTAAACCTTAAGAGACATTCCTAATTACTGAAGCAAGGCCTGAAACTGCATATTTAAAGTTACACTTTTGTCAGCCAATGCACTGCAGGTGCCAAATGTTAGTTCAGAAGATACTAGCTAGGTCTTGTTTCAGTATTTACTGTTCATATAGTTCAATATTTTATTTTTTAAAATGAACTTGAATGAAAGGAAAAAAAGGCCCAGTGTTTTATACTAGCTTTCAGATGAGTGTGAAAGTTGATTTTAGTGCTTCTGCACTAAATGTTATGACAGTAACATTCCACATAGTAGGATTAATTGCTATAATGAAAGCACGAGTAGGAAAACGCTAGTATGAGGTCAAAGGGAAAAGAAGATACTGTGGCATAACTGAATAACAGGGCTCAAAATATCTTTCTTGTAATTAAATTCTTTCTTCTATTAAAAAAAATCTGTTTCAATTTAAGAAAAGAAAATATTTTCTTTTCAAAATCAGTGCTGATATAAAGTATAACTTATATGGTGTATGGTCCATATTCTCTGTCTTAATGTGGCATTTTCTACTATTCGTTTGTTTTATATTTGCTATATTTTCTGACCCTACCTTACAGATGTATTTTGATATAGTGGATTTGTATCTTAACCAATAGTTTATAATTGTGAAGTGTATGTTTCAGATATTGATAAATGAGAGAACTTGCACATTTTGGTTGAAATGTTTAACAAGTGTAGTTTCTGTGATGCTTTTGTGTTGTGTGTTTTTAACTGCTAGCAGAATAACAGTGTATTGGAGGAGAAACTGAGAAGAAAGACTTTTTAAAAAGACTTCTTGAAACCCAACGGGTAGGAAACAGCCTTCATAGAGTAAATAAACAAGATTAACCTGATACTACACTGTTAATTGACACGATAATGTTGTTTCTGTTGCTCTTAGACATATTTCAGCTATATAAACAGACATCATCCTGTAAGTTTATTTAGGCTTTTGCAAAACAATCGAACAAGCAAGCAAGCAAATAAACAAACAAAAGGACAGACCTCTTTATTAGCTAAGTACACACAAGAACTTTCAACAGAAAAGTAAAAAGTGTTAATGGTAAGGACAAAGTCACTTTTCTCATGCTGGGAATTCCTATGTTTTCTGTAGTATGATGTATGAGGTGCCAACAAAGGTTATTATCTTTCACTCAGGGAAATCTTTCCCTGTCCGCCAGTTGCCTGTCCCAATGAACAAATAAAGAGTATGTATGTGGTATTTAAAATCTTTTTTTTTTTCTATCTTGAGTCTGGCATGCTTTTCTTTCTTTTTACTAGATGGTTTCAGAAGCGTCTGTAAAATCCAACATGTTTACGTGACTTCATTAATTCCCTTTTCCTGCTTGACGTTCAAGGTTAGCATCAATTCCAGCATGAACAGCGAAAGAGAGATGGAAACAATGTTTGGCAAGAAACTAAATAATTTAGAAAGTAGGATATTTGAGCTGGAAAACCTTAATGAAGATCTTGCTGAGAGAAAAGACAAATCTAAATGTCATGAACAGGAATTGAGTTCCAAGCTTTCAGGGTCTGAAGAGATATTCAAAAGATCATACGATCCTTTAGTAGTTAGTTGAAAATTAGCACATACAGTGTCGTGGGGCCTGTAACAAGGTGTGCTCTAGTCACTTAAAAAAAAAATTAAAATAAAAATTAAAAGAGTGGCAGGTACATTGTGTTTTTCCTACTTTCTTTTCTTTGAGTGGAAGGATACTGTGATGCAAGTAAAAATAATATTTATCTTTCAAACTTTCTTTTTATGCATTTGTGAAACTTAATATCGAACTAAATGGTCCAGGCACTTATGTGTTGTAGCTGCAGAAAGATTATACCAGAAGGCATTACTAAATTATTTAATCCCATCTTGTGAGGGCAAAAGGTTTTGCCCAAACATCTGCCACTAAGCCCGAACCATGCAAGTCCTGTGAACCCTGGTGTGTAGCACAAGCAGAGAACTGGGGAGACCAGGATGATGCCAGTACTTATAGCTTTGATACTGTAGGGAATTGACCAGAACTCCACAACACCAGAGGTGATGTCAACTCCAAACCACATTTCATGCTGCAGGGAAGCTGAAAAAAAATTTCTGTAATTCTCTAAGAATTTTTTCCTTGGTTCCATGTCATTTTCTTCTTGATTTCACAGCACACGGACTTATTCTATCAGTGCTCTGTTTATAGCTATAGAAATTGGTGTAGCTCCATTTCAATCAGTGAAGCTATGCAGGCTTTCAGCAGCTGAGGATTAGTACTGTATTTTGATGTGTAAAATGAAATTTTTCATAGGATTCATATTTCAGTAGACTTAGGCTTAGCATGCTGCATCTATTGCCTTCAATTACTCCACATTTTTGGTTTAAATACAGTTGATACTGAAACATTTCCCCTCAAGTACTTCAATGCTCTGCCACTACTGACCTATAATTGTATGTTTACTTCTCAGTTATTCAAATCCCTGCACTCTGACTGAGGCAAGTTTGATTTGCATAATTATTAGATATTTATTTCTGAATAACTATGAAGTGTCTATCAGATATTTCCACGTTAACTTCCTACAGCCAGCAGACTCTTTCTCCTGAAGCCATGTCAGAACTTTTTGTTTCCATGCTTACTGTGTCTTTCTTTGCCTCACAAATGTAAATGCAACTTGTCTTCAGGAAGAAATCACTATTTCAGAAGAGGAAGAAGAAATAAAGATTTGACAGTAACCTAATCAATTAAGACTGACTGGCTGATGCCTTAGTGCTTCTTTCTCTCTCTTTGCTTCCTTTCCTCTTTCCCTCTCTTCAGCCCTCCAGTCTAGAAGACCATGCTATGCATTTGAAGAGCTGTAACTGCTTTGTACACGAAAAGTCTTGAACAAAACAAAAAAACCCTTTCCAGAGCAAAATATAAGAGGTAATAAGAATAAAAACAAATTGCTATCCAAACAAGTTTAGGGCAACAGGTTTTCTACATACAGAATTAGAGTTAAATAATCAATGTAAAATGATGATTCTGTGAAACCAACGAATTACAGGTTAGAAGCAAGCTGGCTACGAGTTGTAATAAAATCCTATTATGGAAGTTGAAATTTTCAATTTTGATGTGATTAGAAGTCTGAATGTTAGAAACCATTAAAAAAATAAAATGGTTTTGATCACATTGCGAAAACTGATGGGAAAATCTAATGAAAAATGCTATATAAATGGTTTATTCCTTTTCACAACCCCTCTAACTATGGTTAAACCCATAATTTTTCACATTGCATCTAACTCTGGTTAAAAACAATTTATGGTCATGCTTGTAAATTGTCTTGTGGATGGGAGTGTGTCTTGGTAGCTCAGAACATATTTTTCCTATTAAAAAAATAGGTTTAAATCAGTTGAAAGCTGTTTAAAGACATAAAGACCATCAGCTTTTTCTAAAACCTGTATTACCAGGCCTAAATAAATAAGAGAGAATGGACATCAAGGAAGCAAATATTGAGATGCCTGGGCCTAATGGCATAGGATGCATGATCACACTAGTCAGCTAATCGCATACTGAGGAATGAGATATCCGTTGATTAAGTCCATTAATTTTGCAGTAAGTATAATTTCTGAGCATTCTAATTGATGCGGAACTGCTGTCTTTTGTTGGGAAATGAACTGCCCAGGTTTGCAAAATAGGCTGAAAATTTTAATATAGGTACTGATGTTTCAAATAATAATTAAAAAAATATATTATCTATGGCAGAATCACAGCTATTTTTGCTAGTCAGTCAGCAAGAGTTGCAATAAAATTTGGTGTCAGATTCTCATGAGCAGCCCAGAATTATGAGTCTTTTAATCATAGAGCTCATGATATTCAATATAATCTGATGTGACTCAAAATTTGTGGTTCTTTCCTACTGTGTTGCCGTCATGAATTCAAGAAGCTTAGAAACCTGGCGCTGTTGTAATTGGATCTTGAGCCCTATATGTTGGGAGAAGTTTGTTGTAAAGACTAGGAAACTAAGGTTTCCTTAGTTCCTCCATTTCCACACATCCTGTGCAATGAAGGTTGTCCTTATTTGCTAAATCTTCTTCCATTTTACAGTCACAAACTTATTTTCTGAGGTCCTGTTGGGTACAAATGCTCTGCTTGCATGAGGCTTCTTGAGGGACTGGATTTTTTACCTGTTATTTCATTCAATTCTTTTAATTTGGTGCTATTATATACCATTAGCAGCAGTAGTAGATTTCCATTACAGTGAAATGAACAGGATGTTACCACTGTCGTTATTATGCGTACCATATGTACAGTTATTCCACTTAGTTTAAATTTTAATTGAGCAGAGATACTTGTTTGCAACTAGCAAGAGATTTTTTTTTCTTCCTCCTCTTCCCACTTTCAACAAGCATTTATTTGTACTAGGAGCCAGACTAACTAAAGGCACATGATGGAAGAGTTTATATTTATTCTGAAGCTGACACAAAATAAATGTTTCCTGATTTTGTTATTACTTAGCAGAATTCATCATAAAATGAATTGGTTACTCTGTTGGTGGCCAACTTTTTAGACAGGATTTCCATATTTATAACTTAGTAAAAAAGAAAGTGTGCAAGTCAATTGATGTTTTCAAGCATTAATTATAGTCATAGGTTAACTTAGCTGTCTTCTGTGTTCGTGTTTTGTTAGTTTTTCTCTTCTTTATTTTCCAAATGTTCTTCAAACTCTTCTATGCAATTTTCTTCTATTTTCAGTCAGGAACTCCTATATTCTTCATCAATGAAATGATGAGACTCGTGTTTTATCAATGTAATGATTTGCCTTATTGCGTACAGGATTCTGTGGGTACCTGTTTTGAATTCTTGCAAAGGTGCTTGTGATTTCTGAGGTCAGATAGAATTACCACCTAAGACATAACTGTTTCAATTTATTAAAAGATTAAAACATAAACTCATATTCAATTTCAGATAAATGAAATTTGACTTTACTGCATTCTTTGCTTCAAGCAGTGGCTTTCAGATGCTAAGTATGAGAAATTCATATGTTTCAGGGAAGCTTTATAGGTAATAAGTTCGTTTATTGTTTTAAACTGACACCTTATATAGCACCTGTTTAGGATCTACTTAGGACGTGTAATACATATACCGAAAACATATGGTCTAAATGTGGTTGCAGTGATAGAGCTTCTTTCTGGCACTGTGGCTGAAAGTAGGATACGTTTTTATAAAGTTTCCACTAAACCAGGCAAAGGTTAATGGGTTATCAAAAAATTCAAGTTAGGTAATAGTGTAACATAGAATTTAAAAAGATTCATTCTTTGCATAAAAAAGACCAAAATGTCTTCTGTTTAATTCCCTCCCCCACCCTTTTCTTAATACTTTCAACTGCAGTCATCAAAGAGAATTTTGTTTGTTGTTGATTCTAACATGCAGTTTCACTATTTCTCTACTATCTCCTGCTGTGTCTTCATTTATTAGGAATATAGGAAGATTAAACAAGAAGTATTTCTCTGCAGAGAAAAAAATTTACTCCTGATGTGAAAAGAAAGAACTACTGAATCAACACAGGAAGCATATTACTGCCCTGAAACAAGAAGTGAGAGATAAAGGGCAAGTAATGTTAAGGGACACAGATGTCTATGAAACTGCCCAAGAGCACAAGGCTGCAACTTATTTCAAGAACACGAGGCAGCAACTTGCTTTCTGAAAAATCATCAAATTAAAAGGTGAACTGTTAAGTCCTGAAGCTTTTTAAAAAACTCTCTGCTGAGAAAAGTCTTGATATATAAACACTTATTTAGCTGAGCAGCACTTCTATCAAATATGAACTACAGATATATTTCTGGAAATTTTATTTCATGAATGCTGACATAATTATCAACTTCAAAAGGCAAATATTAATAATGAAAATGTAGCAGTGTTTGATTTCCTCTCTTCTGTTGAAAGCTACAAGAAATCTTAATTCTTTTCCCAGTGGCCTTTCTCAAGCTGCAGCAAGGGTGCAAATTTCAGTTATGGTATCTGATAAGGGTATTCTGTACTGTGCACTGACTGGATTGTCAGAAAACTACCTGTGCAACCCATGTGCTTTTAATATAAACATTACTTTCTTGCAGCTTTTTCAGGCTTGCTGCTGACTTGGATTTTGCAAGCTAAAAAATTACCTAGGAGCTAAATATTTTATCTCCTATTGCTGATTCACCAAGCTTTCAGTACCTAGTACTGCTAAATTTCAGCATTAGTTTATATTTCCATTTCCCTGCCATTAGCCCAAAGTTTCCTTGCAGAGCAGAACGGAAAAATCTCCTGGGAGAAAGAAACCCAGCAAAAAGAACAATGCCAAACTGGAAAGCCTGAAGTAACTGTGAAATCTATGTCCAGACAATTTCTGGAAGTAGGGTGCTTTCTAAATAATGAAGCAAGTCTGTAGCTCACTGTGTTCCTGTTTCATAGGATGAAAGCTCTAAAGAGAAATGAAACATTTCATGGGAAAGATTAAGCTAGAAGATATACTGATACTGCAACAAGAAAAAAAAATGTGAAAAAATGAGTAAGCTCTACAAAACTGAGTTTAACAACACGTAGTAGGCTCTTTAGCAAAAAGAAGATCCTGTAGTGTCAATGTGTGTGCGTACAGCAAATTTAGAACAAGCCTACAGAAACAAAGCTGAGCTATGGCACTCAGACTTCTGTGGTGGTTTCAGGGAAGGCATGTTTCAATTGTGGTTGAACTCTTTCACCTTCCTTTTTATAATTGTATGTTAGAGATGTTCTACATCTTTTGGATAAGAAAGGCAGAGGAAAGGAAGACAACAAAATGATCCCTTGTTTGCATTTCTTCCTTTGTAAAGGATACAAGGAAACTCTTGCCATGTTTCTTGTGAAGACTAAGTTGCCATATTCATTCATTTGCTATAAAATTACTTTTTGTAGGCCTTAAAATTGCCTGATACAAACTGAACAGTTGATCAAAGGGAACTTTGTTTTGTTTCAAACCAAGCTGCAAATAAAATGACTTCTTGTTTTTAAAGCTGGTTGTATAATGTAACTCTCTGTGTGCATGTCTAACCAAGACAAATTCCACTTTGTGTTTAAATTTATGGCATTTAGAAGACAAGAGAAGGCTCCAGTAAGACCCTATAGCAGCATTCCAGTACTTAAAGTGGGCCTACAGGAAAGATGGGGAGGGAGTCTAGTAAT
Organism: Rissa tridactyla; assembly: GCF_028500815.1. Lineage (NCBI taxonomy): Eukaryota > Metazoa > Chordata > Aves > Charadriiformes > Laridae > Rissa > Rissa tridactyla. The sequence continues at coordinate 41,236,507 of NC_071497.1, read as the reverse complement.
AGGATGAGGGGTTTTAAACTGAAGGAGGGTAGATTTAAACTAGATATTTGGAAGAAATTTTTTACTGTCAGGGTGGTGAGGCACTGGAACAAGTTGCCCAGTGAAGTTGTGGATGCGCCATCCCTGGAAGTGCTCAAGGCCAGGCTAGATGGGGCTTTGAGCAACCTGGTCTAGTGGATGGTGCCCCTGCCGGTGGCATGGGTTTGGAACTAGGTGATCTTTAAGGTTGCTTCCAACCTAAATAATCCCATGATTCTATGATTCTTATTCAAACTTACCAACCTGTATGTGACATGGTACAGATCAAGATTAAGTACAAAACTCTTAAGTCTATGTTGTAGTAGAGTTGTTGTCTAAAAAAAAAAACCCAACTAACCAACCAACCAACAGACCAACCAATCAAAAGAGAATAAAAAACCAATGAGGAATACCTTTTTTTATTTCTACATCATGACAGTTGGGACGTACTTTTGAAAGTACGTTTGCTGGACCGTAACCACAGTTCTGGTTATTTTCAAGCAGACAAGGTACCTTAGCCAGTCATATCTCCTCACACAATGCATTAAATCATAATCTTGTTATGCTGTTCTCTTTTTATAATATACAAAAAGTACAGTGTACTTTCAGTCAGGACTTGACAGAACAATCAAGAATCCAGTTATGTTTTCAGCAGAGCTGGAGTTAATTTTCCAAGTCATATGCGGAGAGGCTGAGGGAGCTGGGCATGTTTAGCTTGGAGAAGAGGAGGCTGAGGGGAGACCTCATTGCCCTCTACAACTACCTGAAAGGAAACTGTAGAGACGTGGGTGTTGGCCTCTTCTCCCAGGTGAATAATGACAGGACCAGAGGAAATGGTCTGAAGCTGCAGCAGGGGAGGTTTAGATTAGATATTAGGAAGAATTACTTTACTGAAAGAGTGGTCAGGCACTGGAACAGCCTGCCCAGGGAGGTGGTTGAGTCACCATCCCTAGAGGTGTTTAAGAAACGTCTAGATTTGGCACTTCAGAGCATGTTCTAGTGAGTGAGATTGTAGCAGATGGTACTGAAATGAAGCTGTGGATGATATTCACAGCAGAAAGAAAAAAGTCTTAAGATGTTATTGACAGGTTGTACAGAAGTGAAAATGCATCCCAGCAGCTCAGTGAAAGAAGCAGGAATATAGCAACAGGCTGAGGTATTATGAAAAAAACTAGAATAGAAGAGCACGTTGATGTACACTTATTAACTAGTGTCATTAATTTTGAGCCCATCTGGAATATGTCTTCTAACAAATGTGAAAATCAGGGTGATTGTTGTGCTTGTTAATCACAGGATTGGCTACCCTTAATCTTTCTGTTCTACTGATGAGGCATGAATAGGCACTTTGTGGGTACGAAAATAAATGCTTCTTTTTTTGGTGTGATTTAAGGCTATAAATTAAAAAAAAAAAAATTACAGGTAGGTGATCTGTTTAGCTATTAGTTTATCTATGTTTAACTTGAACTGCAGCAACTGAAAAAAAATAATGACATAGGTAATACCGTTGTTCTTAAATGTTCTTGAAAATGAAATGCACAACAGCCAGATTGTGTCCAGCAGAGCTGCAGCTATGCAAAGTAAGTTGTCTAATAGCTATATATTTAACTTCCTGGTCTCTCTTGAAGATACCAAGCCAGTCTTAAACTTGACTTCCATAGGCTTTCCCTTGCCAGCTGCTGCTACAGTGCTCCATTAATTAACTTTAAAAATAATAGTTCAGATATCATTCTCTTTTCAAATATAATTGTCTGATTTGCAATAATAGTGCTTTGAAAGTTTTTATTTTTTCTAGTTTTTTTTTTCTTTTTTTTTTTTTTTTTTTTTAAATCTCCTCTCTCTCAAAATTGCTGATGGTCATTCACCTAAGACTATGAAGGATTTGCATCAAAGGACTTAGTGTTTACTAAGCAAGTTTCTTGGCAGCGGTTCCAGGAGCAAAACTGCTGTCTATGATGACCCATACTTATTGATATTCTAGTGCTACAAAAGCAATATTACCTTTTTGGGGCCAACAAACTGACTCTGCAGCTCTGAAGCCAAGAAAGTTGGTCAGCTTTGCTCAACCACACTAGGAGTTGCACCAGTTAGCTTTATATTTAGAAAACTTACATGAATATTATTTAACTTCTGTTCTTTTTTTTTTTTTTACTTACATGAATATTATTTAACTTCTGTTCTTTTTTTTTTTTCCCTAACAATTCCCGTGTTATAATTGGCCAGTTTCTCCACTGAGGAGTCTGGGAATGTCTTAAGTGAGATCATGACTGTCAAAATATCTTCAGAGACACCATCTGGATAAAACTCTTTATGCTCTTCTGGTGACAGGCACAGCTGTACTGCTCAGTTATCTTTTATCTGTACTTTTTATAGTTGGCAAGAATTTGCATTGCTAGCCGTTAAGCTACAGGGCACTAAATGGGCTAAGATGTTTTGCAGAATGTATTCTAAGATGCTACTGGAATTGAGAGTGAGTTTATAAACATTTTTATAGGTCATGTAAATATTTATGAGGTGAGTATGATGATCATCCTTGGTAAATGTGGCCAAGGTTAGCAGGGGGTGCAAATATTCAGTAAAAGATTCTAATTCTGTGTAAGATTTTCTATTAGCAGTGAAATTTGTCATGAAACTAGAGGACTATAGATTTTAATTTCCTTGTAGACACCTTTTATATGCTTATTGAAGCTGGAACCATGTAATACTTGCCTTTTATGACACATACAGTCCTTCTATCATGTAGTGTTGGGATAAGGATGTGCTGAAGCCGTCTAAAGCTTCAGTCAGTCTCTTTCTTTTCCTTAACCCCACCTCCCCAACAAAAATGTCCTTAAAAGTAGGCATCCCAAGTGACCTTTGTTTGTTGCTCGTGGCACACTGAATTTGTTGGGTAGCTTGTGTTCCCTGCTCAGTGGGAAACCGATTACGAGCTGCCACTCCTGCAAGTGGCACAAGTGTCATGTGGTGCCTGCACCACCGAGAGATCAAGTCCTCCCAGGCCTGAAGGTACGAAAAAAAATACATTTCCTGAAGGACGTGGGGGAGTCTTTGCAAGCTTAGGGGATCTAGGCAAAATGTGCTTATGCTTTGGGCACAGGCCAGAATATGCTGTATAAGTAGCCCTGACCTGTTTGAATCAGAATTACACTTTGAATATTTTTCTTTAAGCTGACAAATTTCACATTGGAGAGAAGAGGAAAAGGAAGAGAAAACTTTGAGTAGTATGGATTTTTGCAGTTTCCCTAATTGATTAGCAAATTATTTATGTTAGAATTTTTGAACTTCAAATCTCTTTCTCAAGGGTCTGCTTATCTAGATTCATAGAATGGTTTGAGTTGGAAGCGACTTTCAAAGATCATCTGGTCCAACCCCCCTGCCACAGGCAGGGACATTTTTCATTGCTCAAAGTCACAACCAGACTGACCTTGAACATTTTCAGTAATAGGGCATCCACAACTACCCTGGGCAACCTGTTCCAGTGTTTCACCATCCTTATTGGAAAAAAATTCTTCCTCATAGCCAATCTAAATCTATCCTCTTTCAGTTTAAAAACTTTGTCCCTTGTCCTGTCACTGCAGGCTCTGGTAAAAAGTCCCTCTCTGTCGTTCTCATAAGCCTGCTTTATATATTGAAAGGCTGCAACGTGAGCAGAGCCTTCTCTTCTCCAGGCTGGACAACCCCAACTCTATCAGTCTTTCTTTATTGGAGAGGTGTTCCAGGCCTCTAATAATTTTTGTGGCTCCCCTCAGGACCCACTCAAAAAGGTCCATGTCTGTTTTGTGCTGGGGATGCCCGAGCTGGATGCAGTACTCCAGATGAGGGTCTCATGAAAGCAGAGTACAAGGGAAAAATGAACTCCCTCGACTTGCTGGCCACGCTCCTTTTGACACAGCCAAGATACGGTTGGCCTTCTGGGCTGCGAAGGCTTATATCTATTTTTTCATCTACAAATATCCCCACGTCCTCTGTGCAGGGCTGCTCTCAATCCCTTCACCCTGAGTCTGTACTGATATTAGGGATTGCCCTGACCCAGGTGCAGGATAGTGCACTTGGTCTTTTTGAAATTCATGAGGTCCCACTCCTCAAGTCTGTCAAGGTTCCCCCGGGATGATATCCCTTCCCTCTAGCATTTGCTAATGCTCAAAACTGAAGATGAAAAATGCTGTCCTGTATTAATGTAGACTGGAAAGGGAAAGGAAGATTGGAAAGTGATTTTCCAATCTGTTGGAAGAAGGATTTGTATTTTAGTTCTGGGTTTTTCTGTAAAAGGGTTTCCATCTACTACTACTGCAGGTATTTAGAGAGGTAAAACAGCCTTGCCCAGGGAGCAATTTCTGACAGTATTTATGTTTCTGACTGACCATTTACAGGTACACATGATGTTCAGCTCTGCAGAAAGGGATCTGGGGTGCTGGTTTACAGCAGGCTCAATATGAGTCAGCAGTGTGCCCTGACAACCAAGATGGCAAACTGCATCCTGGTGAGCATCAAGCACAGGATAACCAACCAGTCAAAAGAGGTGATTATCCCACTGTATTTAGAGATGGTGCAGCCTCACCTCGAGCACTGTGTGCAGTTCTGGGCCCCACAATTTTAGAAGGATGTGAAGGTACTTGAATGTGTCCAAAGGACGTCAACAAAGCTGGTGGAAGGGTTGGAAGGCATGTCCTGTGAGGAGCAGTTGAGGACTCTGGGTTTGTCTGTTTTGGAGAGAAGGAGGCTGAGGGGCGACCTCCTTGAGAGGAATTCCCTCTGAGAATGGGAGAATGGGAAGTGGAGAGGGAGGTGCTGAGCTCTTCTCCCTGGGATCCAGTGACACAGTGACACAGTGGGAATGGTTCAAAGCTGCATCAGGGGAGGTTCGAACTTGATATTAGGAAATATTTATTTACCAAGAGGGTAGTCAAGAGTGAAGATGCTCCCTACAGAGGTGGTCAATGACCCGTGTGTGTCAGAGCCTTAAAAAGAGTCATTTGGACAATGCCAGTATGTATATGAGAGGCTGTATACAGACACACGTGCGTGCACCCCCATATATATGGATTAATGAAGAAAATTATCCATCATATATGTTATAAATGTATGTACACATATACACACAACCCCCCCAAGTATATATTTGTTTTAAAACATTAGTTTTGAGATTTTTTAGCTACATCTGGAAAGAAAGTAGCCTATATTATAAATAAATTTCTCATTTAATATTTCAGAGAACCTTGTCAACAGTTAAAGCTCTAGCCTATCCAGCTGTTCAACCTGCTATTGTATTATACTTCATATAAAGAAATCACAGCTGTCATATTCACTTTAGAAAAGACTGGCAAGAGTAACATTGATATTTACAGCTCCATAAGGTGAAGCACTATCTAACTCTTCATAATGCCAAATTTACCAGACTAGCTTTGCTGACTGAGGCTTTGCTGACTAATAAAATCATAGTTGGCACTTTTGATAATGAAATGTCAAACTCTCAAAAATGATTGAAAGCAAGACTGGAGAAACTGGTCGTGAACAGGCATTTTCATTCTTTCCCCTTGTCTCCATCACTCCAAAGACTGCAAAAATATTTCATTGTAAATTTGATGCAGAAATATCTGTCATTTATCTGCTCTGGACAGAGGCTCTTCCTGTAAGTACTTATGATTCTAATCATGTGGCCCAAAGTTAAACAACAGTGCTCTGAAATAGCTGTGTAGAGCAAATGTCAAGCTGATTCACAAGTGGGCTCTGTCTGCTGCTGTTACAGTCATTTCTGTTCTGAAGCTTAAGCTTTTAGTCCTGCCTGTTAAAAATATCCAGTGGGAAAGACAGTCTCTAATCTAAAAAACTTGCAGTACAAATTGAGTTTCCGTCAGTAACAAGTATAGGTGTAAGCCAAATGTAACCTGTAAATTAAGACGGATTAATTATACTGTTGCATCACTTTAAATAGCTGAGTGCAGCCCAGTCACAAGTGCCATTCTTTTAATAGCCTAACTGGTATTGAAATCAATGTTGGGAGTGTACAGAGACCTCTTTCTTACCCTGATGCAGGACATCTAAACTCTCTTGCACAAAACTAAAACAAATGGGATGGCCAAGGCCTCATTTTTTCATTCCCCAGATGTTACAGTATGGGATGATACTTCTGGGAACTGTGTCAGTCTCAGAGAATCTATTCCCCACTAAAAAACCAGAAGATCTAACAATGCACCTGAGCAGATCTTCTGATGTCTGTGGAATCTGTCTCCTAAAATCAAATATTCGTGAGCTTGGGCAAGAGTTTTTAGGCTTGTGTTTCTGATTTTGTGGAAAGTATAATTGGTCTAAGGTCCTCTATGGATCTGTCATTTAATCTCCTTGAGGAATATTTTTGAAACAATTATCCTCAGGAGTTTATGACTGTCGCCAATGGAGTCAACTGGATTATTTTTTCTGTATATTTTTTTTTCTGAATTTGTTACAAATTTTTTTCTACCACTATGAATGGCTGTATCCCATTCGAATGTATTACTCTTTAGACACAATTTTAGTTTGGATAAGGTTTTAATATGTTGTTCTGTGTTTGCTCAGGTAACTCATTTGCTCATTTGCTCAGGTGACTTGAACGATTACAATCCTTTCAAGGTTTTAGAGTTTTTTCAAGTTCTTAGAGTTATTTCAAGTTCTCTTACGTAATAAGTCCCATGTTAGCTATCCCAGGTGTGATTCTTCCTGGTCAGTTTCAAACTGTCTGGAGCCTTGCTGGGCTACAGGCAGTCATCAGGATATTGTCTGTTTCAAAAACCATTTAAATCCCCAAATTTGTAAGATCTTAAAGACAGCAGTTGCTTTTAGATCTAGAAGAAGTTATTTTAAAACTTCTGACAGGAATGAGTCATTGCCTTTGGGGGGAAGGGATAAAAGTAATACAAGAGTATTTTAATCCAGAGTCTTGGAAATGTGGATATCACAACTGGTTTCAGCAAGCATGGTGTTCTGGGTAATGTCTTTTGCTGCTTAGGTAACTTGTTTAATTGAACATGTTTCTGTTGAGGGGAGGTTATTTTATGAGAGGATTATGATATAAATGTGCCTTAAGAAGTGATGGTCTCATTGAGGAAAATTTGTGACAAGTTTATGAATGATATGACTATTGCAATCCAATGAATGGTAGGATTGATGTTTCTAACCTCAAAACTATTTTAAACTATTTTAAAGGGAAATTCAACCTAGAATTCCACACCCTGGAAAAAGTTGTGTGGATACTATTAGCAACACTGCCAGTGGGTCTGGGTGGGTTTTTTTTTGTTTGTTTGGGTTTTTTTGGGGTGCAGGGGTTTGGGTTTTTTTAAGTCTATCTTTCATAACAGAGGACAAAGTGTGACAAGTCTTAATGTTAAGATGGTAGAAGGAGAACCATTTTTTGAGGGAATTTTAAAAAGGATACTTGTATTCTTACATTCTTACATTTATTTTAGTTCAGTTAAAAAAGGAAGTCTCTACAGTGTATCTTACATTTTTTTTGTGTAGAATATAAAAAGGTGAAAAAAAGTACATCACATAATTTTAAACAATAAAAGGCCTAAAACTATCTGCAGGTTTGGAGAGATTTTTGTCTGTTGAGTAAAAACTTTCTTTTCGTATTAATATTCCTAAAACTCCTACTCAAATATGCTTTAAAATACCTTTGTGCAAAAGATATTTAAGAAGATTTCGTTTTGATCTTTTTTTTTTTTTGGATAAATTTTTCACTTATATCTATGGTTTCCACTTCACAGTGATTTTTCTTCTGTTTCTGTGATAACGCAGTCAATTATGTCTGCTTCTATCTCTAATTATCCTGAAGGCTCAGCCCCTTTGCAAATTAATATTCTGTCTGCAATCACCAGTGCTACAAGGTATGGTACTTCATACATAAATGTTATGTTTTTAATTGTGAATCTCGTCTGCACTATTCTTTGCACAAGACCTTTGACACGGTCCCCCAAAACATCCTTCTCTCTAAGTTGGAGAGATATGGATTTGATGGGTGGACTGTTCAGTGGATAAGGAACTGGCTGGCTGGTGGCATCCAGAGGGTGGTGGTCAATGACTCGATGTCCACATGGAGAGGGGTGACAAGCGGTGTCCCACAGGGATCCATACTAGGATAAGTGCTGTTCAATATCTTCATCAACGATACAGTCAGTGGGATCAAATCCACCCTCAGCAAGTTTGCCAATGATACCAAGCTGAGTGGTGCTGTTGACAGGCCAGAGGGATGTGATGTCATCCAGAGGGACCTTGACGAGCTACTGAGGTGGGCCCGAGCAAACCTTATGAAGTTCAACAAGGCCAAGTGTAAGGTCCTACACTTGGGTCAGAACAATCCTCATTATCAATACAAGCTGGGATGATGTGATAGAGAGCAGCCATGCAGAAAAGGACTTGGGGATACTGGTGGATGAAAAGCTGGACATGAGCCAACAATGTGCACTTCCAGCCCAGAAGGCCAATTGCATCCTGGGCTGCATCAAAAGAACTGTGGCCAGCAGGTCGAGACAGGTGATTCTATCCCTCTGCTCTCTTGAGACCCCACCTGGAGTACTGCGTCCAGCTGTGGAGCCCTCAGCACAAGAAGGACATGGACCTGATGGAGTGGGTCCAGAGGAGGGCCACGAAAATGATCAAAGGGCTGGAGCATCTCTCCTCTGAAGACAGAAGAATGAAGATAGGACACGGAGTAACAGCCTCAAACTGAAAGAGGGTAGATTTAGATTAGATATCAGAAAGAAATTCTTTACTGTAAGGGTGGTGAGGCAGTGGAACAGGTTGCCCAGGGCAGTTGTCAATGCCCCATCCCTGGAAGTGTTCAAGGCCAGGCTGGATGAGGCTTTGAGCAGCCTGGTCTAGTGGGAGGTGTCTCTGCCCATGGAAGGGGGGTTGGAACTAGATGATCTTTAAGGTCCTTTCCAACCTGAACCATTCTGTGATTCTGTTATTCTGTGACAGGCTGAGAGAGTTGGGGTTGTTCAGCCTGGAGAAGAAAAGGCTCCGGAGAGACCTTAGAGCAGCCTTCCAGTACCTGAAGGGGGCCTACAGGAAAGCTGTGGAGGGGCTGCTTGCAAGGGCATGTAGTGATAGGACGAGGGGCAATGGTTTTAAACTAGAGCAGGGTAGGTTTAGATTAGACATTAGGAAGAAGTTCTTTACAACGAGGGTGGTGAAACACTGGCACAGGTTGCCCAGAGAGGTGGTGGAGGCCCCATGCCTGGAGACACTCAAGGCCAGGCTTTATGAGGCTGTGAGCAACCTGATCTGGTCAAAGATGTCCCTGCTTACTGCAGGGGGGTTGAACTAGATGGCCTTTGAAGGTCCCTTCCAACCCAACACATTCTATGATTCTACGATTCTCTGCTTCTGTAGGTTGTCACTGCCTATTAATAGCTTTATTCCCGGTATTGTTTTATCAGTTGATACATACATTCGTATGTATGTCCACACATGAAACATATGCCAGTAATAGATTGCCTAATGTCCATTTTGAGAGCATGTACTGCTTGGAAATCGTCAGTATTCACACCTAATATTCTTCTGCTTTTTTAAGTTTTCTTTCCTCCATGAATGTAAGATGTCTCCCAGTTTATTGTAAATTCTTTAAAAGCTTTTTTTTGCCTGATTATGTAGGTTGGCTGAACTCTAAGAGTTGAATACTTGTTTAATACAGATAGCTTTTTCCTTGAGGTTTCCTGGGAATTCAGAAAGGACACGACTTATATGTTGCTCTGGGAAAGCCTTATTTGTATTTAAAGTATAATTTGAAAAACTGTCTGGGTGAGTTACTGCCGTAACGTAAAGCTTAACACAAAAAAGTCAGTTGTCATGCTTAGAGTAGTATTTGGGCTTGTTTTCATGTCAAAGTACTAACCCATTTTTCCATGTTTGCTGGAAACAAGAAGTTATTATGGTTACAAACTTGAAAGGAATTCTGAAATGAGCTCAGGTTTTTGTTGGCACTATCACTTTTGTTGGGATAGTAAAAAACTCAGTAAAACACATTTCTAGAGTCAGAAGTGGACCGGAAGATTTTTTCTGAACATTCAGATCACTAGCCATCCTGTTCTTAAACATTTTTATGTTTTTTTTCTGTGTTAGCTTGCTGTAAATTTGCACACTTCTATTTTTGGCAAGTCTGTTACACCATCTAGGAAAAATGCAGTTAGAGACTCCTGTCTTACTGAAACCTTAAGTTTTTTAGGACATAATTTTGTTAAAGTTCTTGGCATTAATTTTGTTTTTAAGCCTGGACATCTCTTTAAACAATGAGTTAATTCAGGGCCAATATGATACTATACAAAACCAGGATGCTCTTGCTATATTTTGATCTTCAACAAACACACTTGTTTAAATAATACACTTAATATCTATTTTATAAAAAATGCATGGATTGGTAGGAATGTTTTTGTATTGTATTAAAGTATTATCACGACTTGTATTCTGAAAGTAAAGAAATCCACCTGTGAAGTCTGCTTTCCAGTGCCGTGCCTAATTTTTGTGTTTCATGCTTTGGTCTAAAATGATTGCATAAAGAAAGACACAAAATTTGTTCAAAGAAGCAGTGGTCAGTATCTATTAATTTTAAAATATGTCAGAGAAAAAAATATTCTTGAGTATGACTTCATGAGCTATCTAAAGGGTTATTTCCCACTTGATGAAGTCTAAGTTCATTGAAACTACTAAAACCGCTCAAGAGATAAAATTGACTATTGGAATAATCCAATTAAATTTCTAGATCTGTATTTATGCTGAAATTTAAGAAAATAATGTAAAATCAGGAGAAAACTGTGAATTGACTCAAGAAATACAAATCTGCATACATGGTGTGAATGAATTAGATATATTTTTTTTGTTCTTTTGATGCTTAAAGCTATGTGTACCAGTAAAAGATTGCAAACTATGTTAGTTTGTTAGACCAGATGCTTTTTCAGCCACGTTTTAAAGTTTTTTTGTGTGGAAGTCATTGCTGGGCTGCTCTCCACCATCTTTGAAAGGTCCTGGAGAATAGATGAGAGGCCTGAGGACTGGAGGAAAGACAATGTCAGTCCAGTCTTCAAAAAGGGCAAGAAGGTGAAGCCGGGGAACTACAGGCCGGTCAGCCTCACCTCCATCCCTGGAAAGATGATGGAACAGCTCGTTCTGGGCGTTCAGATGCCCTCCACATCTCAAGGCATGTGGAGGAAAAGAAAGCTATCAGAAGCACTCAACATGGATTCACCAAGGGGAAATCATGTCTGACTAATCTGATAGCCTTCTGTGATGGCATGACTGGATGCATAGATGAGGGGAGGGTGGTAGATGTGGTGTACCTTGACTTCAGCAAGGTGTTCAACACGGTCTCCCACAGCATCCTCATAGGGAAGCTTAGGAAGAGTGGGCTTGATGAATGGACAGTGGGGTGGATAGAACACTGGTTGAAAGACAGAGCTCAGAGGGTCGTGATTAGGGGCACAGAGTCTAGTTGGAGGTCAGTGATGAGTGGTGGTCCCCAGGGGTCAGTACTGGGTCCAGTCCTCTTCAATATATTCATCAATGACCTGGACGAGGGGATAGAGTGCACACTCAGCAAGTTTCCAATGACACAAAGCTGAGGGGGGTGGCTGACACACCGGAAGGCTGTGCCGTCATACAGAGAGACCTGGACAGGTTGGAGAGTTGGGCAGAGAGGAACCTTATGAAATTCAACAAGGGCAAGTGTAGGGTGCTGCACCTGGGGAGGAATAACCCCATGCAGCAGTACAGGTTGGGGGCTGACCTGCTGGAGAGCAGCTCCATGGAAAGGGACCTGGGAGTCCTGGTGGACAACAGGATGACCATGAGCCAGCAATGTGCCCTTGTGGCCAAGAAGGCCAATGGCATCCTGGGGTGCATCAAGAAGAGTGTGGCCAGCACGTCGAGGGAGGTCATCCTCCCCCTCTACTCTGCCCTGGTGAGGCTGCATCTGGAGTACTGTGTCCAGTTCTGCGCTCCCCGGTTCAAGAGGGACAGGGAACTGCTGGAGAGGGGACAGCAAAGGGCTACCAAGATGATCAGGGGACTCGAACACCTCTCTTATGAAGAAAGGCTGAGGAATTTGGGTCTCTTCAGTCTGGAAAAAAGATGGCTGAGGGGGAACCTTATCAACACTTATAAATACTTAAAGGGTGGGTGTCAGGAGGATGGGGCCAGGCTCTTTTCAGTGGTGCCTGGCAACAGGACAAGAGGTAATGGGCACAAACTTGAGCATAGGAAGTTCCACCCAAACATGAGGAGGAACTTCTTTACTTTGAGGGTGGCAGAGCCCTGGAACAGGCTGCCCAGGGAGGTGGTGGAGTCTCCAACTCTGGAGACATTCCAAACCCGCCTGGACATGTTCCTGTGCAGCCTGCTCTGGGTGACCCTGCTCTGGCAGGGGGGTTGGACTAGATGATCTCCAGAGGTCCCTTCCAACCCTATGATTCTATGATGTCACAATGTAAAATAAAAAAAAAAGTTTTTTTTTTTTTAAACTTTAATTAGAAAATTAAAGCAGAAATGTTTCAGGTAAAATTAAATACTTTTTCCATGAAATACTGGTGATTTTTTTGATAACTATTGTCTCTGTGGACACAATTAGTCTCGAAAAATCTGTTTGTGAAAATCTTTTTTAATTGTGTTGCACACTTATTTATCACATCTTCAAAACGCGCTTTATATGAGCTGTTCACAAGTAATTACATTCAAATAGATTTTTTTTTATAATGATGCCTTCTGATAAGAGACAAAAGAGCTGACTATTGAAGTACTAAGCCTGGATCTATGTCTTATATTTATCCTTTAAACTTTTGACTGTTACAGTTCAAGTGTAAATCTGAATGTAAAAACTGGTTTGCTCACCATCTCAAGACTAGTTGTAATTTTGTTAGGGCAGTGCAAATCAGGAGTGTAAAAGGTTCCACTTTATTTTAAAAAAAAAACAACCCCAACTTTTAGCCAAATTCTGTAGTTCATGTCAAAATCACTTGAACTAATACAGCTTTTAAAATGTCTGAGATGCCAACAGTGGAATTCATGTTTGTCTGGATCAGGGCCTCAGCATCTTTTTTGTTTCTTTCTCCTTGTTATCAATTTTTTTTTCACCAGTTTCTCTGTTTCTGCCTCCCTCCCTCTCTTCCCCTCTCCCAGGTGCTGACTGCCATGACCGTGTCATTTCTTGAAAAACAGAAACACCTCTACAACTTCTTCCCATCTTTTTTTCAAGCACATCTAACATGAATTTTGGCCAATAAATATTTGCAGTTGTGATAGAAAACCTAATTAACATTTAACACTGTAGTAGTTGTGATATATGTTAATTTCTACTTTCATGCTGTGTGTTACTTGTGGAACATTACAGGCAGACAAATTTAATACCCTACTGTAATCTAATAGGTCCTAACTCACCACAGTTGTCAAATAAATATTGAAACAAACATCAGAACTATATATTACATTTTCTGTCAGCATTAAGATATGCATATATATATATGCGTATTTTTATCTGTCTATCCATAGATATGTTTATCCCGAGCTCTGTATTTTTCTTATTTTCTTATTATTTTTCTTGCAGCATGTGGTTTTCCCATGAATTCTCATTTCTGTCAATGCTGCAGTTCACTTTTTTTTCTGGAACTTAAAATTGCAGTGCTTGTGTCTGGGGGCAGTTTTCATTCCTGCGCCTCTCTGGGTGTATTGTTTTACAGAAGAGCATTTCAGATGTTTTCAGGAATGCTAGGAATGTATAATCTGTACTCAATGCCTGACCTGTACTTTAACATTTCAATGCATTGTCAGTATTTTACAAAAAAAGGATTGCTGTTGTTTTGTACCCATTGTACTTAAACTTTCTTTATATCATAAATAAAATATTTGAAATTGAGTAAGTTTTGTTCTATTAAAGACTAAAGAAGTAGAAGCTGTTTTGCAATAAATAGTGTCGCGGGGAAAACATACACTATGAGGAAATTTTCATAGAATCATAGAACGGTTTGGGTTAGAAGGAACCTTAAAGATCATTTGGTTCCAACTGCTCTGCCATGGACAGGGACACCACCATTAGACCACGTTGCTCAAAGTGCCCTCCAGCCTGGCCTTGAACTCTTCCAGGGAAGTGGCCTTTTCTGGACAACCTGGTCCAGCGTCTCACCACCCTCAAAGCAAAGAATTTCTTCCTAATGCCTAATCTAAATCTCCCCTCTTTCAGTTTAAAACCATTACCCCTCATCCTATTGCTACACTCCCTGATAAAGAGTCCCTCCCCATCCCTCCTGTAGGATCCCTTCACACACTGGAAGGCCCCTGTAAGGTCTCCCCAGTGCCTCCTCTTCTCCAGGCTGAACAATCCCAACTCTCTCAGCCTGTGCTGAGAGCTATGAACACCATAGCATAGGTGCTCCGGCCCTCTCATCTTGGTGGTCATCCTCTGGACCCATTCCAAAAAGTCCATGTCCTTCCTGTGTTGAGGACTCCACGGCTGGACGCAGTACTCCAGGTGGGGTCTCATGAGGGTGGAGCAGAGGGGTAGAAGCACCTCCCTCGACCTGCTGGCCACGGTTCTTTTGGAACGGCCCAGGATATGGTTGGCTTTCTGGGCTGTGAGCGCACACTGTTGCCTCAATGTTGAGCTTCTTATCCACCAACACCTCCAAGTCCCTCTCCTCAGGAGTGCTCCCAAATTTTGCTGTAAGCTGCCCTCTTACCTGAAGATGATAGAGAGGCATGGATATATGAAAGATTTTTTGACAACAGCTGGATAAACATATTCACATAGAGATCCTGTCAAATACCTCTTGCAGGAAAGGTTTGATCATTTCTGTGACTTGTTACAAAGGTGCTGTGCATGGGACTGTGCTTGGAAAGATCTGCAAACAGAAATTAATTTGTGGTCTGTCACTTGGAAAGGTCATCCTCTCCTTACAGCCCTCACCTTGCAGGTGTATCTGATTTGCTGGCTTCATTCTCAGGGTGCCAGAAGCCATGCTGAGAAGTCAGGAGCAGGGAGGAATGCAGACAGAAGTAAGATGTTATGTTAGATTTGTTCCTGATGATATTTAACAGAAATACAAGTTATTTCCTTCCCTATGTGAAGCATAAGTGTAAGGTAGAAATTTTGTTGCTGCAACCTCTGGTTATTGTTTGCTGCTTTTTCTAGATGTTTCATGCAGGTGCAATTGCTTTGCTTTCTCTGTGCTGAGTTTTTTTTTTTAGACACCTCATAGTAATTTCTTCGCATTTTAGCACAGAGGCATCCAGCTGCAGCACTGCATCTTCCAGCACATTGCTCTGGCACTTGCTTCAGACAAAAATCAGCCATCTGCTTTGGTCAGAGATTGGCTTAGGCTTTAAAGAGTAAAAAATATTAATATTGGTTCCAAAATCTGATTAGTTATATTAACCAAAGGAAGATATCAGCTGCTTTGTGAGAAGAGGAATAAAGGCCCATTAAGAGAAAGGGCGCCTGAAGGTGAGCAATTGGCCCCAGCAGAACAAACCAGTGAACCCATCTTTGCAGACATAATTTGCAGTTACGATTTGAGATCTTGGGGAGGGGAGGATTCTGCTCTTAAACATAGCAAAGACAGTTTTTTGTGAAAATAGTTAGGCTTTTTTTTTTTTTAATTCTCTTGTGGAAAGCTGTCTTGTCTACCCATTCTCCTTAACTGAGAAGCCTTGGGATGAAGAAAATGTGTGAAAAGGCAGTTTTTAAGAGATTATTTCAGTGTATGCACTTGTGTGTGTGTGTCTCTGTATTTTTTAGGGAAGAGAGTAATAAATTCGCATTCTTTCTTTTGAGGTAAGGAAGATGCCTGTGAGTACTCAAGGCTGTTGCACTCCTGAACTGAAACACTAACATGGTATGTGGTCCAGTAGATGCACAACACCGGGAGCTGGGAGAACCAAAGGGTTGAAATGATGTGTCTGGGCAGCCAGGCAAAAAAAATAACCTTGGCTTGCCTACCCACAGCCAGGCATGTTTGCAGGACTGGGAGATATGTTCTGGGATGGGATGTCTCTGTGGACAAATTGGTTTGTTAAAACCAGTATATTGTGTTCGTTCTCTTTCACTTAAAAATAAAATCCTTTTTTTTTTTTTCTTTTATGTTAGAGCCTCCTTAGCTCTGTAATTGAGTGGGGAAGTGCTACTCCCCACATTACACTGTCTGTGGTGTAATTTACACACTGGGAAACATCCCGCTTTCTGTAGTGGTAGCTTTACCCACTGTTACTTACATAATTTAATAAGGATCCCTCAAAGCTGACTCTCATCCTTGTTACTGCCAGTCAGCGCTTGGCAGAAGGCCTACAATTACAGCATTTGTTATTTGTGATGTTCAAATGAATATCTAATCCCTTTTCATTCATTTCATTAGTGTTTAAATTCTTGTCCCTTGCAACCTGCTGTGTCAATAACATTCAACAGCTAATTACAGGTCATGTTTTAAAAGTATTTATTTTAAATGGCTTTGTGAGCCATTAATTTCAATGTAAGAGCATAATATGCTTTATCACAGTGTCACTCCATGTAGACTAACAATACATTTAGCCTTTTTTTTTTTTTGGATTGCAGCTAGAACGATGAAGAAAAATTTTCATTATGCTGCCCATAGAGGTGGCAAGGTGCTTTTTATGAGTTGATAAGGTATATGAATAGTTTGGTTTTTCCCCTCTAGTTTTCATAATTTGTATATGTCAATAGTGAATTTCCATTTCCATCCTTTTGCCCCTTCACCTAACTTGGGTAAGGCTGTCCCTGAAGTTCCTCATGGCATCTTTTTGTGATGAATCTAAATTCCCTTCTCTTACCAGCAGTTTCCAAAAAATCTCATGTGTCTCTGTTTCCAGACCCTCAAAAAGCATAGGATGTCACATGAACCATGAGGTCAGAGCACTGTTAACCTTCCGCTATTTAAAAAATGACATTTTGTTCTGTTTCTTCTGTCTTCTTGTTTGATCCACAATAACAAAATATTGCATGTCACAACAAGAGGCTGTAAGTTTTTCATATATCTTGTGTGGAACTTGGACCAGAGATCCTTCTGAAATATGAATAATCTGTTGCCCTGTCCTTGTTTGTGCTAATGTCTGTTAAAAATTTCAAAAGATCCAAGGGAAATCTTCCGAGAAGTTTCTTTAAAAGCTTGTGTTTATATCAATCCCTTCAGTGTTGATATAGTATAGCATCTCCATGACCTTTGTGATACAGCTGGTATCACATGTGAAAGACACTTTGGTCTCTTTTCTGACAGGTTAAGAAAAGTACTGTACATGTTACTTCTGTCCAGATGAACAGTAACTTAGAGACTAATGGTGAGTTCCCAGTTTCTTTTGCATGAGCTTGCTGACACCATTGAACTGCTGTGTAAGCCACTTGATAAAGTTACTTTGTTTTAGTTCTATCATGGAGCTTAAATCAGTCATCTGGCAAATAGAACTTAAAAAGAGAGACAGAAGCTAAATTAGAGAGGTTTTTAATTTTCTTTTTTTTTTTTTTTTGCTTTGTAGCAGAAAAATCATCATTAACTGCTTTTAAGATACATGAAATTAAAACAGACTAATATATTTAAATGGTCAGTGTGTGTGAGAAGAAACAATCAAGTTGATAACATGGTATGAATTGCAGATAAATGGGAGAAAAACACTGTTCGGTGGATTAATGAAATCTTTCAGCCATGAGGCCAAAATAGGACAGATATCCACAGTGAAAGCAAAGAGGTGTTAAGATGAAGTTGAAAAATACAGTGATAATGATGGACTGTTATTTTCTGAGACAGGAATGGTTTTTATCACAACAGGTCAGGGGTTATATGCAGGCAGAAAACCAAGAGTATAGCTGGAAGCCATGAGAAAGTAATTGAAAATGGCATCCTGAATTGAGAAGAAGTCTGCCTTTGCATGCACAAATGTGCTGACAGGCATGTTGGAATTTAAGACAGCCATTTTCCAGGCAGCTGGATTTAGAAACTGCAAGCTTTTGTAACTAAAAAAGAGGTAGAAATGTCTTTTTCAGCAAAGGATGGAATAATTGTGTTCATACTTAATGAAGCAAATGAGGTAGTAATCAGAGTTACACACACTTTTTTTGGCAGGTATGGGAACACAATGAAAGTTTAGGCTGAAAGTTAATGAGAAGGCTATGCAAAATGCTGGGAATTTGGAGGAGAATTGCCACTCTTGCCTGAAGAAAAAATGCTTTAGGAGATTCGTCTGAGAGATAGGAACAGACTACAGGTTTAATTCTCTTGGTGGCAGCATTTTTCTGTTTTAAAATTTTTCCAGATATACCTGTTGTATACAACAATCCTTTCTATACTCTGGTACATAGCAAAGCAAAGTAGAATCATATTGGTTTGATGCCAGCTGGGACTAGATCTTGGAATATGATATAATTCTTTGAGATGGGTGTAAGAGAACATTAATCTCTTTACAGACTTAATGAGAAGTCATCTATTCAGTTTGCAAGGCTCCAGTTACACTTATTACTCTCACTTCTCCTAATGGCTGAGCCTTTTGCAGTTTGGCTGGATCAATTAATCCAGTCAAAACATCCTAGTGTAAGCAGTGGCTAATTGGGCTGCTGGACAGCCACGAAGAAATTGCGGTCAGGATGATTTCAGCATTGTTTAACTTTGTACAAAATGTGCTCATAAAGATGTGAAGGATGGTTAATCTAAGGTAAATCTAATAATGATGGAGGACAGAGAGATTTATAACTCCATTATTTTCTGGGAGGATGGTTTTAATAACCAAAGATATCTAAAGGCTAAATAAAGCAGATTTTAATTCAC
Source organism: Rissa tridactyla (assembly GCF_028500815.1). Classification (NCBI taxonomy): domain Eukaryota; kingdom Metazoa; phylum Chordata; class Aves; order Charadriiformes; family Laridae; genus Rissa; species Rissa tridactyla. The sequence continues at coordinate 41,217,713 of NC_071497.1, read as the reverse complement.
TTTAGGTAGAAAGTGACTTTTTTTCTTAACTTGCTTCAGTGAGCTAACACCGTCCACCCGCCCCCACCCCCCCCACCCCACTTCCCTCCCAACTAAAAATATACACCAAAAGAATAGTTGCTGAAATGTTTTGGTACCCAATTTTTTGGTGTGCACCTGCACAAGTTCCGATGCAGCTTAATCCCCTTAATCCATTAATTTCTTCCATTTGAGTTATTTGCAGTTCACAAACGCATGCTCTTTGTTGTTTAAAAATAGAGCTCGGCAGAAAAGTAGACAAACAGGTACTTATTTTAGCAATTAAATCCTTTTCCAAGAGGTAGTGATTACTTGCAGCTCCCCAAAAGTTCTTTGAATAGCATGTCACCGAGCAATTGAAAACAAATTCTTTGTTTAAGTGCCTTTCAAACCAAGAGCATTGCTTAGCTATAGGCATCAAACCTTTACAATATCACGCCTAAAAATGTGGATTGATTTTTTGCTAAAGGCGTGGTTTTAAGCCTGCTTGCAGATACTTCGAATGAAAAAACCCCACCCCAAAACTGTGACATACCCCACCCCGGTCCAGTGTATTTGATAGTTATTTGGGACTAGAACTAATAAAGGAGATGGCTGCTATACATTTGAGAAGGATACAGTCCCCATTTTCTTTAGAGTTGTCTGTATATCTCCTAGTTAGAACAAAGGTGAGAATCCAAAACCCTGTGTCTTAGAAGAGTGTCCCATATACTGGATTATGCAACATTTTTTGGGGGTATCTCTTGCTGCCCTTCTCAAATGTTTTGTGTTACATAAAATATTCATTTTAATGGAAATTTGCTTGTCTGCTTGTACCCATTCTCTATTTCATTGACAGGGAGGATGTGCAGGTTTCAGTTTTTCCACTAATGCATAGATATTCATGCAAGTTCCAGCAGAGATGTCATGTGTTGTAGCTGGGTATTTGGGACATTATATCATCTTACAGCCACTTAAAGCCCAATCTTCTGATCACCAGGCAATGGGAATATCTGAATTCACACCTCATAGATTGGTTCTGTTACCATTTTGTGACTGGAAGAGAAGTGTTTTTATGTCTAGTTTTTCAAGGGTTTGTTTCCTTTGTTTTCATTTAGAAGATTATCTTTTTCAGTTTAAAACTTCCTTTTCTACCGTCAAAGGAGAAGGAAGAAGAAATTGTGTTAAGGCCCAAACAATATTCTTTTTCAATTTAGCTGCAAACTTGAAGAATAGTCCTGCTTGCAATCTTCTGACTGTTCTCTTTCTCTTTGTATCACAGTGTTTCTAAGTTATTCAGTTACCTTGTAAAACAAAAAGTGTGAGGGTTTGAAAACAAATTTGCGATGGTTACAGATGGTAAATGAAGGACTGTCATTGCCTGTAGTGGTTGCAGCATACTAGAATTTCTAGTAATCTGTGAATGTACTCTGAATGTGACATTCCCAAGGCAATCAAGCATAACATTTTTGGCTCGATAAGGTTAGAGTAACTGAACTTGGATTAAAAAGGTAGCTACATTTTTAAATCATTTAGTTTAACAAGTGTCAAGGTACTTAATGGGGCAGAATATTATACTGTGAATTGTTAGCATTAGCACCTGGCAAATAGCACTTAAGTATGTATATTCTAATGAAGGATATATTTTCTAACTGCAGAAAAACGGCACTCACTTGAACTGAGCCAGCTGGTCAGGCATTCACTGAAATATATGATTGGAATTCTTGTCTCTCCTCAACTCAGTGAGCATGACACAGGGTACATATAGAATGGCAGGTTTTATTTTCGTGTAGAGTGGTCAGGGAGGGACATGAACGTGTCTGTAAAATGCATACTGTTTATGGTATTCTACAGTTGTTTGTTTATTCAGCTGAGTAGTCTTCATTTTCACTTAATCTATTCTATGAACAAGTGAAATTAAAATGGCATTATGAACAAGTGAAATTACAGTGGCATTATTTGAAACCAACTTAAACAAAATCCCATTTTTATGTGGAATAGTTAGTCTTTCTCATTTTTTTTAAAGCTTTAAGTTAGGTATAGTTGCGTCCTGGCTTACTTTAGGAAAACTGGAGGAAGTCTTGATGTCTGTCAGTTTCAATAGTTGTTCAAACATTAATTTCTACAATGACTAGTGTAAAGTAGAGATGGTGAAACAGATATAGAGAAATTTAGTGACTAATCCGATTTGCCAAAATATGTAACATGGAATGGCTGATTTCAAGTTCCAAATTGTGGGCAATACTTCTCCAGGTTTTCAAGCAGACAAGATGAGACAGAATCAACGGACTGAAAAGAGTACAGATATGCTAATATGAGTAATGTGTTTCTCCAGAACAGGCTGCTGCAGAAAAAATATATATAAAAAAATAATAAAATTGACTGTGCTCTCAGCATATGATAATTTTTTTTTTTTTTTGTAAGAATAACTACATTTACACATGGGGAAAAAAAGAGTACATCTTAGAACTAATATGGAAGATACTTTTTGAAAAAACAGATAAAAAGATTCCTGAAAGGGTAATCTCCAGCCATTAACGCTTCAGTTATTGCCATCAAAAAATAATTTACAGATCTTCCGGCAACTGCTTACCAAGAGACTGTTGTGAGAAAAAGCTGTGCCAGAAGAGGTTTTGCTCATCATGCAGTCAGTGTAATTAGTTTAAGAATAATCTCTCCCTTGTGTACCTGAAACAGTACTATCAGGTAATAGGCCCAGCTAAATAGACACCACTGGCCAATTAGAGCTGGATGGGTCAGCAAGGTAAGGCATTTTTTTGATGAAGTAGATTATTTTAGGATGCTAATCAGTATGTTAAAAGTGGTTAAGATAAATCTTTATAGAGTTAAAACATGAAGTATTTGTTTTCATGTATTTCCTAATGATGGTATACAAAAAGCTACAGTGAATTTTTACCCCATAGCAGTTTATCTTTTTATCTTGTGGTAAGGATATCGAGTTGTCATATATTTTTTACTTCGTTCTGTGTGGTTGTTAAAGGGAAAAGCTATGAAACAGGCCAAATTATCTGAATGGAAACATCCCTGATTTTGATATGAGATTTCTGTTCCTACATGCTGCATTTAATAGTTATTGTCACTGTGTGGGCTTTCCACTCCCCTCCCTGGCCCCCCCACCCCACCTTGAGAAATTTGCCACTAGATGGAGCAAGCGTTGTTTAAAAAAAGAAAAAAAAAAAAAGAAAAATAAAAACCCAAATCAAGAATACCGAAGCCCTCTACTAAAGCCTGAGAAGGCTAAATACACACATAATTTAGAGACGCAACATCTTTGCGATTAAAAGTTATGTGCTAAACTATGGAAGCTTAATGTAGTTGAAAGCTGGCTAATCAAGAAATTCTTTTCATTTTTTGGCAAATAGCTTAATAAAAATTATGCTTAAAGGAACTGCAACATAAGGGGCTGGTGGAGAAAAAGGACAACTGAAAAAGCAATTATCTAAAATTCGTTGTAGAATTCATTGCATATCTTAGATAATTGGGATGCCATCATTAAATATTTTTAGATAATGAGAAGCAGAACGGGTTTATTAGAACATTTCTCACTGTATTCAGTAAATGCTTCATCAATTGCTTCAAACTTGGGCAGAGAAATTAAGATTGGCCTTGGAGTGTGAGACTTGCCTGCAGGATGTAGGAATGGCAGACTCACTTCAGGGTGATGTGGGGCTTTGTGCTGTCTCAGAGCCACTCTGGCACAGCATCACATATGGTGAGTGTCAACAGAGGCTCAGCAGGTGAACGTTATAACTTGTGCTAGTCAGAGGTGAGACTAATTTGGTAGAATCTCTGTTGATATATTCGAAAGTCTTAAATATGATCACTATGACATAGCAAAGCCTGGACTATTTTTTCCAGCTCTCTCAAAATGATTTATTTTAGTGGGCTGTATTTAGTGTAGAATGGATGATTTTAATTTTTTAAGATGGTCATCTTTACTTGGAATTAGAAGAAATTGGGAAAAAAAATCCATAAAAATGCTCTGGATTAGATTATAAAGCAGTTTACTGACAGAGTTGTGCAGTCTCTTGTGGATGACATCCCAGTGTTTGAAAGACAACATAATTTGAATCCTTGGGGATGATCTGTTCCTATTTAAATTACAGTTTCAGGGATATAAAGGATAACAGGGGTTTGCAGATCTTTTGACTGGATTAAACTTCAGTAACTATACTGGTATCTCCCAATCAGCCAGGGGAGAGTCTTCTTCCCGTGCCTGTCTGTCATCTCTGAATTCTTGCATCACACTAATCTAGTCTTTGGCTTCTCCTGATTTGCAGCAAAATGTTTGGTTACTTTTAAAATTGTACACAGTAGTATTTAAAGTATCTAAACATTGTGCTCTCAAAAATTCCTGCCCTCTTCCTCTTTCAGTACAATTTAGGTGACTAGGGCACACCTTAATTTCAGTGGAGCACACAGATGCTTTTTAAAAAGTACACAAAAGAGAGAAACATGCTGGAAGTACTGGCATAAAACAGGCAGTGTCAATGCAAGCCTGCCCATGCAGTTCAATTGACATATAGCAACAGTGACCCAGACACACTTTCTCTAGGCACAAGGATTAGTAGCTATGCTTGACTAAGCCACGGTCTCTTTGCTCAGGCTGCCAGTAAGGTCACCAATTAGCGTCAGTTGTGATGGTAATTTTTTTGAGATCTGACCATTAGGAAAATTCTATAGTGTCTCTACCTAGTCATGCTGAGAGCACACTTCACAGCATAAAAATAATTTTCTCTGTTTTCTTTTGATGTGTTGAGTTTGCCTAAGGAGAAGTAACAAGCAAAAGAGCATCAGGGAATATTGTATGAGGGCATTAAAGATTTTTGGTACGTATACTCTCTATTTTATTAAAACATAAAATTTATGATCTGTTACCTCAAACTTTCACCATTCTTTCCATACAGATCCTTAATTTTTGTTTAGGTCAATTTTTCTGTGATGGACGTTAACTCTTAAAAAGCCAAATTTAGGAAGTCTTAATGAAAATAACAGAACTACTAAAGGCTGAGTATTTCTTTTATACACTCTGTAAATAATAGAAGAAAACTTTAAAATTGTAAGTTACCTGCCTCTCTTTCTAAACCATCATGAATAATAACAGAAATCATACGGTTAGGATTTTCAAGGAACCAATTTTAGAATGAGATTATTTGTTCTCAGTATGGATAAATAAATGATAAACTTGGAGCCAGACGTTAAATGCAGGTTAATGTAAGAATGAGCAGGCAGATAAAGGAACAGACTGAAGATTGAATTTGTTGAGCTGACATTGGCCTAGTTGCTGCTTTTTCTAAAGCTTTTAGGGAGGGAGATTCTTGCACTAGGTACATATGACATAAGTATTAGCTGGTGCAATGTCTACTGGATGGGTCTGCGGTTTTAGTTGGAAGAAGCTGTTTTCCCCAGTCTGTCTTACTGTGTCATGACTCTGTTAGATACAGGGGAGCTTGCTTATGGGAGCCTATAAGAATCCCACAGAAAAGGATACGTCACTTCAGGATTAAATTTTTGTACTATGTTGATGGAAGAGGAGGGGTCCTTTTAGGGTAAGCTTTAAACCAAGCAAGTAGAACATTTAGCCATTGCACTAGAACAAATCATGTTCCTTTGTGATTTACATAATCTAAAAATCCTTAAATCTGTCTTCCTTTCCCATACACACAATAAAATCCCTCAGAGACTGACAGTGGAAACTCTTATCTTAATTCTTGTGGTGTAAACACATGTTTAATGATGATTTTGTCACCTCTTTATTGTCTAAAAAATCCTCTTCTGCTGGAGCTTCAGTGACCTGGCTTTTTGTCCAGGGAAGCTTGAAGACATGCCGCAAAATTTTGTAAGAACTTAAGCAAGTGTTGTTACCTCCTGGCTGAAATATGTGCATGCTGGTTTTTGTTTTCCTTCATCCATGAGAAATTAGCTGCTCTTATACTGCCTCTAATTTTCCATTAGAATAGCTGATAATTATTACAAGGAGGTCTATGGTTGAGAGATGTTTCTGGGTACATCAGCAGTCCATTAGAGATGGAAAAGCAGAGGATGATATAAATGTGTATTTTTTTTGTTTAATATATATGTTCCCAGGATACAGCAGTAGCCAAAATACCAGCTTCCCTCTCTTAGCTACAGTTGTTGCTTGGAAGCAGGTCTGGCACTGGTGATTCACTATTTGTCACCTTCATATTAGACAATTGCAATGTATCCTACCTCTTGCTGTACACCTGTCTAAAATAGATGGTTTAATATGAAATATTCTTCCTTTTTAGAAGGACAGAGTTATGACTACACTTTTCAGATGTTCTGATCATACATCCCCTGTCAGTTCAATTATGGACCCACTGAACTTTCTTTGAATCGTTGTCACCATTGGAGTCTTCATGAGAAATTACTGTTTCTTAAAAGGGAGATATGCTACTTGTGTTTTCTCCATCAAGGGGATGTATATGCAAATATGATGCTGTGAAATAGCCAAAGTGTACATAAAGTGTGTCAACTAGGCAGGTAACTGCCTGTGTGCACTCTTTGTAAATGCTGGGTAGTTCAGTTACATAAATTTTTCTTTCATTGACTATGGTGCTCTTTGTATGCCATCCAGGAGTCTACTTTGAGAATGGCAAGTAGACAAGGGTTAGCAGAAAGAGAATAAACTTGGCCTGCTCTAAGGGACTATCTGTATGCTAAGTTTTGGAACAGGATTATGATCATTGGTAAAAACCAAAAAGTGAACAAACAGGTGAGTTTCAAAGAGAACAAGAGAGAAGACTGAAAAACAAATGATGAGAATGAAGCCTCAATGCATCCTAACATTACTCTTTACCTCCTGGCAGTCAGTTCCATTTGGGCATCTATTCTGACTTCGTAGGCTTTTATAACAAATTTTCTTTCACTTTGTAAAGGCAGCGGTCAGTCATATGTTTCCTTCTTGCCACTTAAGGAAATTCTCAGCCCACAGAAATATAAAATAATCTTGAAGACAATGTGTGAAATATAATCCCCTTTTCCCATGCAGAAACCCAGAAAGTTTATGAAAAGGCTGTAGTATTAGACAAGTCTTTTCCAATGGCCCAGTATCTGTGATCTGATGACAACTTCCTTTCTCAGTGTTGAATGGAGAGAGAATGTCTGTTTTCATTTGTTAGAGTTGTGCTGGTGCGTTGGTGGGTACAGTTATTGTAGACCCAGCTCATAGCTCTAAGGAATTGAGGTGTTACATGGGGCTTAGATCTAGCTTAATTTCTGTTGACAGGTCAATCTACTGTTTCATATTTGTAAAGGTATGAAACAAGCTGGGTAAAGTAATGTCTAATTTTGAGTTCACCTCAGAAAATCCTGCTGAAATACTACTAGCTGCATTCTTGAAACTAGATGCAGTTTTGCACTTCTGTTAAGTAAGCTGAGTACTGAAACTCTTACCCACTAAAAAAAAATAGGTGAAAATAGTATGTACTTAGAATAAATCCATCAATGGCCCTCTGTTCTGAAAGATACGTCACCAGGTTTGACTCAAGGTTCAGTCTTGTGCACTTTGTTTCTGAGGAAGAAAAAGTGTTATCTAAATAATTAACCTCTGTGATAAAGCAATGCACAATCTCACTGCACAGCAAGGCTTCCAGTTAGCTTTAGCACCAAAACCTTGAGTGTAATTTCTGGTACAGTAATCTGTCCTTTTAGTAAGAATGAATCTAAAAGCAGCTTTGAGTATAATGACTCACCCCATCTTCTCATTTATCATCACAGGTTTTGCTTTGATATTATAAAGCCTTCTTACCATTTTATCCATGGCACCTCATCTAGAGGTGTTTTCTCTGCTAATTGTGTTTCCAGCTTCAATAATCTCCTCTCTGGTCTGATGATAGTGTTGATCAACTGCTTCAGCCTACATTGTTTTCTCTCCTTTTTCCTCTTCCGTGCAGTCTAACTATGTGTGTGGAAAACTTTCCATAGCATCTTTACCTTCTTTTCCTCTAAGGATGTCAAATGTACTGTTATTTCTGTAGAATTTCCTTTCTGTTCTCCTTTTTCATTCTCATAGAATGAACTTTTCTGCTCTCATCTTCCTATCTAGAATTGGCCTCTCATTCTGCTTGTAAGCATCTGTACCTCAACAATCCTTTCCTGCTCCCTCACCCTTTGCCCCATGGGAGCTCCTCTACTTCCTTTGACAAGAGTTCTCTGTTTTTACGTCACTTTATGGCTCTCATCAACTGAGATCACTGTTACAAGGTTCACCTGTTTTCTTGATGAGCTTGTTATCTGTGTGAACATAAACAGTAGAAAAAGAAAACCAAACTGTTCTCTGTTCTCTCAGTGTTAGTGTCTCTGGACGAACAAGGCAACTCCTTCACCTCTGCATAGTTCCTTGGCTTGTCTTTTGTTGTTGCAAATGGAAAATTCCGCAGTTAAAAAACTAAAAAAAATTAAAATTTCATCAAGGTGCACTGTGGTCTGACCAAAATCTCATTAGAATCAGTGGTATTTGTTCCATTAACTTCCACGTGCTTTGGATCAGATCCCAGATGAACTTTTTTTTCTTGCCTTTAGTACTGTGAATACCCAATTATGCCTCTCCTAATGCTAAGCAATGCTGGGAAGGGGAAGGAATTACACTGCTGGAGCCCTGGTTCCTGGCAAACATATGTCTTTCAAAGGCAAGATTCCTCCATGGGGGAATGATGCAAAGACTCCCTCTGCTAGGCCTCTTTAATTACAAGAACAAGCATCCTCCTACTGCAGTCCTTCCAGCATCTACAAACAGTGCTATAGCCTTTCCCGGTGCAGTCAGCAATGCCAGAAATGATGAAAACCTTCCTCTCTGCCTTCCTTATCCAACACTCCCACCTCTCATGCAGCTGTTACATATTATTGCAATGCACTCTTTAATTGAAGGTTCTCAGGAAAATAAGGATTCCTACAGGGCACTTGCAGCAGCTCTGAAACTAGAAAGAGCCCTCTTTGCTATTTCTCTTCTGTAAAAATATCTTTGTTTAAGGAGTGTGGGATGCTGCTTACTTATTGGCTATTTTTGGAAGGTTTACAGGCTGACTTTATATACATATATACACACACATGTATATAGTGTCGCGTTAAAAGGACTGTAGTTTCGATATTTGTCTGTCAGAGTTCCAGGACTTTCACTGATTTACTATCAGAGTCCCACCAAAGGACTTTCACTGAATCAGATTCACAAATAATCAAAATTAGTTACTTTATTGAGAGCGACAGTTGCAGATTCGAGATTGCCGTTGATAAATTCACTGACTACAATAGAGCTAATTGCTTAAGGTTAATATTGCTAGCAAAAATAACGATAGTACAACAACCCGCGGTAACATTCACCAGAGGGTGAAAGGCGCAGCGCTTACCCAGAAAGGTGTCCCTGCCTGGGGTGGAGGAAGAGAACGCAGCCCGTTGACTGGTCCGTCAGGTATCAAGTTTCTTCACTCCCAATTTAACAGTCATTTTCTCCATCCTTTTATCCCCAAAATTACAAGGTTTCCCTCCCCTAGGTGATGTGTAGTATGATTTGGGTGGAGAGACGAGTGCTATAGTCATATATGTTTAGCATGATCTCTAAAATCTTCATTAGCATATACAGGGGTGTCAACTTTAATATGCATTTCACAGGTAATGAGGCAAAGGTCAATTACCAGGCATGGTAGCCTCTCAAGGAAACAAAGTGCTACACAAGGTCTCTGTTATCTTGATTTTACTGTCTCTGCTGACGAAAAGCAGGGCTGTCCTGGCTCCCCAAGACTACCCCGTTATTTACGTATCCTGTGATAGCCAGACAAGCCTTCACTCCCCTGGGCTGCACGAGAGATAGCAAAGCCAGTCTTAATTGCTCTTTGAGCACAGAGACTTCACCTCATTATCCAAATTCCACAATATAGATAATGTTTTTTCCTATATGTATACACATATATATATATAATTACAAGTCCTTGTCATTTTCCTTTCAACTTAATAACAATAAAGGCAGAATTTCAAAAAAGAGCAATTTGCTTTTGTACCTGACAAAGTTACACTGCCTGAAACACTGACACCTCAAATCCTGTTTTGACAACTGGCAAAACCATTTAATAAAAGCAGCCTATTACCTGTAGCAAGGCTGTCAAAATCCAAGTTTCAGGTGAAAGTCTAAACTGGGAACAAAGCATGGTAAATATGAGAAGAGTCATTCCACAAGTCTATCCTTTTCTTGCTCACCTAAGCAGGCAATTTCTCTTTATAGTTTTCATTAGGGTAACAGAATAATGATTTTATTTTTTTTCCAAGTATTCTGATGTGATGGAGAAAATCTTCCTCCCCTGCTACAACCCATCCTAGTTGGGAATTCTAGGCTGGAAAAATAATCATCATTTTAATTTTAGGAAGCAAGAAAAAAACAGGTTACCTAAGTACACTATAATGTTTGCAGGTATTCCATGTAACAGATGGATGCAGGAAGGAATGTGGTAAGTGTTCAAGAACTCTAGGAAATGCTCTCCTGGAAATGCTGGAGGCATTGTATTTGTATGCGTTACATTACCTCTGGGAATTGTGCCAGCACACTCCCCTTGGACGGGTTTAGGGTATACTGCCCACAATATCCACCTTTGGCAAAGGCTTCTCATCTCACAGCCAGTGCTCACAGAGTGCTTCATAGAGTGGCCTTGGTGCGCACACCTAAAGGGTGGGGTAAGGTCATCTTTGCACGTACTGCACACCCTGCCCAAGGCTGGGCAGTAGGTGCAGAGAATATGCCTTGCAATGGCAAAAGTAGTTTCTGGGATTAACGTGTTCTGTAAAAATCAGAGAATGCGTTTTAGTTAGATGGTGAATCTGAAATACAGCAGCAGCTGTGTGTACAATCGGAGGAGGAAAAATTTGTTTTCAAACAAAGCAATAAATGAAGCTTCTCTGATGGCGTGGGTTTGTCCAACTGCCTCAGTTTCAGGCAGCAGAGGTGTAAAGGGATGCTAATCACTTCTGTGAGTGGTTATCAGGCACTAAAAAAGCACCATGTTGCTTTAGGTTGTCAGTGCTAGGGTTCTCTTCAAGCCTGCAAAATAGCCTAGTCAGGTGGTAAAGTCTGGTAATAAAGACTCTATCTTGAATTCTGTCCTAGAGAGAGACAATGAAAAGAGCTACTGGCTGCATTACTTTCATGATGGACTCATTATTGGTTGCTGTCAGAACAATATATTCCCCGTATATGAAGTAGAAGAAGCAAGATATTAACGGAAGCAAGTCAAAAAACCAATTTCCACCCTCATAATCTTTGACTCAATCCAGATTTGGATCTACGTAGGCAAAAATCAGAGCAGCTTAGCACCACTGCTTTAAGATAAAACAAAAAGAACAGGCCCTGAGGAGCTGAAAGTGTTACACCAGTTGCACCTGGGCGAAGCCGTCTAATATGAGGAGTGGAAGCCACTTGCTCTGGTTAGAAACTACTTCAGAGCTCCTTTATGACAGAAACATACCAGTTTGTCCTCATACAGCATTACTCTTTTTTTTTTTTTCTTTTTGTCCCTTGAGCAACAGAAGAAAGTGGAACAAGGTGTTAGGAACTAGCTCAGCAGTTAATCTCCAGTGCAGAATTCAGCTGGGAAACTACAGGCAGGAGGTAAACCCAAAAACATTCCTCATGCTTAATCATTCAAGATCGTAAATTCACAATAAAATTGTCACAGAGATTTTTCCCTCATAGACGGTGATTTGTCACTTAACAATATTCAAAAATTATAATTGATGGATCCGTTAGAGAGCTGCACAGTAATAAAAGTTATCTTTCTCTATGTCTTTTGTGATAAAATGTATTTGGCACTTATAGATTTCACAAACTTAATTGCCATTTTACTCATGCTAGTGATCATCTCTATTATAGACATTATTAGTTGCCCTAAACCACAACTTCTAATGCTCTGTTCTACTATGCAAGCCATCTGACGTTTAGAAAGAGGGCTTTGGCAATGCAGAGAGCAGGATACACGTGAAATCCTCACCAACTGTGGGCGGAACACGAAAAATAATTGTCAGCTTTCAGATAACTCGTTGATGAAAAATTTAAGACTACTGAGTGGTTGTGTGACCATATTACCAAGGGAGGAGGAACGCATGTGCCACAGAGACAAAGGAAAAAAAACATTATTCCCCATTTTATGACCCAGACAAAATGTGCGTACACCTAGAGGGACTGGGCTCGTGGGCACAGCAGCTGCTTTCACACGTTTTCTCTAGAGGGAAGAAAGTATGGAAACCTTAAGCTTCCACCATCAATTTGTCCATCAACAGTTGTAGAAGGTTGGAATATTTGTGAACAAAAACAAAATCTGGGCACATCCCTGGAGTGGAGAAGGGGCACTGTGGGTTTCTCAGGCTGCACTCACCTGGAAGGTATGCACGGCCCTTTATATTTTCCTAAATATAGGAATATTTACTCTTTATTGTTGAAATCTTGCAGATGAGACATCTCATGCAAAACATGTCACTACAGACTGCTGTGGTCTGTAACAGTTGATAGTTTAAAATGTTTATGGCAGAGGGATATACAAAGGAATAAGCTGTTCTGTCAGGGCTGCTCATTCTAGGATAGTTTACCCTGCTGAGGAACATTTTTGTGGCACGGTAGACACTGTTTGAATTAATCCTCCAAAGGCTTTATGAAGGTGGAAGATAGACAGGTTGGGTTAGAGAAGGGATAGGGTCCTTGTTTCACTGGGAATTGTAATTTTCCTGCTGTTTTCTTTTACAGATTGATTTTTTTTAATCATACTGGCTCCAAAAATGGGCCAAATTTCAACAGAATATTCTAGGTGGATGTGGAACATGAGTGCAGAATCTGTATATAAACAGAACTACCTGTTCAGCCATTCCTAGGCCAGTTTTTTTCTTTTTTTTGTTTTATTTCAGAGTTTTTCTGGGTTATATGTGGACTGAAACTGGTAGAGCTAGAAATGTAGAGAGACCATTTCTTGAAATGAAGGCAACTATATAAAGAAGGATTCTGTTCATTGCACTGGTGTAACAGAATTTATATTTTTCAATTAATTATTTCAAATTTTTTGACATGCAATTAATCCTCTGACTCACTGGTGATAGGACAATGTTTTTCATAGAAGGCTTTACTTTGGTCTTGTCTTATTGCAATTGCTTTTAATTTTTAAAGGGTTAGCTAGATGTTCCTATAAAAATTATTTTAGTTGTTTTTTTCTGTGTTTGCTTTTTCTAAAAGAAAAAAAAAAAGGTGTTGTGTTCAAGGTACAAAGTTCAGGTTTTTGTGAAAAGGTTTCAAAGTTTGGAAAGTCTCATGACTATCACAATGGTCTGCTATGCCAGAGGCAGCATACCTCAGCTTTGATATGGCTGGAGATACTCCCATTTGAAAATTCTTTTATTCAGGAAATTTATCATTGACTTAATCACACAATCTGATTGGGAAACAATGAACGCAAACAACCTATATTTCAGAAATAATTAATCCTAAATTCTTCTAAAACCACAAATTATGGCTCAGGTTCTGTCCAGAAAGAAGCAATTCTAGGCACAGGCACACTTGTGAGAGAAACTAAACAGACCTTGTGGCAGTGAGAGGGAGAGAAAGTAGTTTTTATTTGTGGCTGTGGTCTTGCTTTCAGATGACCTTTCTTTATTCTGAAACTGCTCTGCTTGAAACAGTTTTGGATTGAGCCTCTCCGACTACACTGCTGCGCACAGTCAGGAAAAGAAAAATTGAGAAACTGGTCTGTTATGTCAGCTCAGTCTTCATTTGTTTTCACATCTCATTTCCTCTTCTCCTCATCCTGGACAGTTCTAGCAACTTCAGTTATATTTGTCTCCAGAGGTATCACAACCGCATTGTTGGACAGGAATCCAAATGAGCAGCTGCTCCAGGCAGAGATCATTGCACACATTTGAACTTCCATTAAAAACAAACAAACAAATAAACCAGCAAAAAACCAAACAAAAACAATACCCAATGTTTGTTCAACATGATTCTCAGGTATGTGCAATAGGTAGGAACCAGAGTAATTCCTTGATATCTCTCTTTTCCCCTAACTATATTTCTTTTTTTTTCTCAGGGAAACCTTTAAGCATGTTTTCTGGGATTGTTTTTTCCAATTTGAGAGAGAAAAGAAATTGCTACAGTGAGAAGCTGGCAGTTGGATGTTGCCAGTTAAATGCTTCCATGTGCTAGTATGACTGCAAGCAGATAGAGGTAAGAGGGTGGTGGATGCATAAATCCAAGACTTCAGACTCATTCCTCTTTTGTAAATGTGTGCACCCCCAAATAAAGGAATTATTTCTTTTCCTCGGAAAAGGCATTTTTTCTCCTTATTACTCTGGAGGACTTACGTTTGCTAAAGCTTTTGCTCCCTTTATTTAAAGTCTGTTGAAGTAAGACAATCAGTACTATACCCTTAGTACTATATTGGTCAAGTCCTGAGGCTAATGGTTAATCTAAATATATCGCTTCAGGTAAAAGACGTTGCAATATTACTGTCTATCTTCCTTTAGGCAGTTTCTTTATTGAAATGTGTACGTTCAGCGCTATTTTGTGCATAGAAATAATTTTTTTTTCTTGATTTAAAATGAATATTGATTTTTTAATACAAAAGGAAATGGTTTAAGCTGCAAGAACCAAACCTGATGTACTTTGGGTCATAGAACTTGCATAGGAAAGTCCTACTGATTCCAATTATTGATTCCAATACCGACTCCAAATATCCATTTCGTATAGTGCAACCTAAATATACATCAGTGATGGACATAAAGCAATAGGCAGCTGCCTGTTCTAAATGTATGACAAGTATTGTATTCTTTTCTTACCTATTCCAAAATGAGCAATGAAAAAAAAAGATTTATCAAACCCTACTTTTGTACATACTATACAATCATTCAAATTCATACCGGTAAAACTACTCCATGACTCTAAGTGAGTGCTTTGGAGGATGAATGAGCAGTTGTATTTAACAGGTATTTTGAAAATGAAGTACCTAATTTTGTCCCCCTGATCAAGGTCATCACATTCACTATATTTAGGCTGGGTAAATTCAGTCATATCTATTTTTAAGGGCCCTTAAAAAAATGACTTTTTTAAAAAAAGACTCTTATTAAAAGACCTACTTTCCCCAGAATAAGTCTAATATTTCTTATGATTTAAAGTGACATAAATATCTGTTTTGCTGTATGTGTACAACCTGGAAACTGTCTTTGTTGTGTCTTCTTTTAGTGCTGATTTAAAGACTATTGTTACTGCTGCAAAGATATGATGTTGGTATAAGGTGATAACTGAATTTGAAACTCCTTTTGGGAAAGATTATGTTAGTCTCAGATTCATTTCAATGAAATGAATTCAATGAAATTCATAAAAATGCCAAAAAAACCCATTGTAAGGGATAGAATATGAATGAGAAATACCTGCAAGTGAGGTGGCAGAAAAAAAAAAGATGAATGGTAAACAACAAGACTGCAAAACAGTGTCTGGTTGCATTTTTGAGTAGAAGCTGAGCATTTCCAAAATTCCTTGAAATGTTCACTGTGACTTTGTGGCAATTAGTTTTATATTTATATTTACATTCACTCCTTCTTCTCTTAGGGCATTCTGCACATTTATATACATTTCCATGTCATGCTTTTAGCATTTGACAAGATAAATACACTTTATGTAACCTCATGATTATTATTGCTTGCTGAACAAAGAGGAATGAAAGAAACTTTTTTTTTTTTTTTAAACAAAAGTGCTCTGTGGCAGAGGAAAGGGCTCCAGAGAAGAAGCAAACCAAAGACTTGCTGGCTGCATTGCAAGAAAACCACCAATGTCTGCCCCTGTTAGGTCTGACATCCAATGAAAGCAATGAATGCGTTACATCCAGACAGATCACCACTGTCTCTAGGAGACCTGTAAATGCGTGAGAGTTGTTCACTTTAGCTCAAGGGAAGGATCTTGGTTTGAAAAGCAGCCACTTGCCAAAAAATGCCAGAGAAACCTTTATCAAATGTAGCTATCAATTTGTTTTTCCTTTTTTTTTTTTTTATAACTTCTCATTTACTTATGCATCATTATTTGCTTAACTTCTTTGTCTACCTGCTAAATTCTTCTGGGCCAGGGATTGTGACCCAGTCACTCTGACAAAATCCCCACAAAGTCAGATTATGCACTGGGAACTTTCGTAGCACATCCTGAGCTTTCCAAGCAATACAAAAGGGCAGTCTGACTGTTCATGAAATTGCTATGCAAACCCAGTAATTGTCCTGCTCTTTGACTGGAGGATGAGGTTACTCTCTGATGGTATACTGAGATGACTTCTTGGTGACACCTTCACAGCTACAGAAATGTTCAAAATCCAGACATAAATAAAGGTTAGAAAGAGGCAACTCCTTAGAAAACTTCATGCCTGAGAAATGGAGGCCATGATATAATGATGACAGTGTTTATACAGCCTTGATGTTAATGGGCATTATCCTTAAAAGTATGTATCTAAATAGTTTTGTTAACTGAGACCTCTTATTTCAAAGTTTTATATGTATGTCTGCTGGTCAAAATATATAATGCTCTGTACTGAAGGATATTAATCTTCAAATATTTTTGTTCCATGCTGTCTAGAAGAAATAGGTCTAACAGATTGCAAGAAGAAAAGGAGTACATTTTTTGTATATGTTAGCATGAAAGTCTGTGGGTCTCTCACTGGAGATCTGGATTGATCTGCAGACTACCTAAGTCTGTGATGGTCCATATAGTGTCAATACTTTCTTTCTAGTGTTTTTCACGGTTAGTCTTCATGTCTAAAATAGGTTTTGCTTTTCCTTTTTTCTTCCTCTTTCAAAGGGAAAATAATCACATTAACAAAAACTTACTGGATCCCAACATAGAAGGATAAACTTTTGTTGAGTGTGAGAGCAAATGTGAGCTTGACGTTTGGTCAGAGACTTGATATAATTCTTGGTGGCAGTGGATATTGACAAAATATCTTGCCCTTATAAAATTAAATGGTGAATTAGCAAACTTTTATTGGAAGCATCTGTAGTCAAATTGGTTGACAGATAAACATGTTGAAATCAAGCATATGGAAAGGAAGGATTGACTCTTACTGACTTGGATTTCATGTTTAGATATGTTTATTTCTGTATTTGAATGCAGCTGCTGCTGCCAATGTCATTCACACTGCCAGGCAATGAAACACAGTGTGTTGGAAGTCACTGAAGAAGCCACATATGACAGAATTTATTCTTATAGCTGCATGGTAATGACAGTTGTTATCACCACTGTATGGAAATAGTTTTATAGTGGTATAACTTAGCAGATATATTCTATTAAAAGATATTTTGCCACTGCTATTGCAATTAGCTTGTATTCTTCCAGAATCTACTTCAGCTACTATTTCCACCTCTAATGCATCAAAAAGATTGCTGGAATGGCAGCCGACTAGGTGGAGAAGTGATCCAAAACATACCTGTTTTAAACATGAGAGAAGCTCTCCTAGCTTGGTCATGTAAGGATTCCTTCAGTGCTGTGCTATGCTCTTCAAACAGCTAGGCATATTTCTAAGACATAGTGGGAATTGCCTAAATCAACTAACCCAAGACTTCTTAAGTCCCGGTAACACTTTGTGTGGTGTATGTTACAGAATCCTGTGGAATACAACGGTAGTAAACCACATGGAGATGAAGAGATGAAAAAAAATTATAATTATGAACTGTGACAACTGGCCAGTGAGCTCTGGACTTTAAAATCTTTGTCTTTTATGTTGTGCCAATAAGAAGCTCTTAAAGAGTCTTCTATGTTGTTCCATTAGAAAAGAAAAGAGGAGCAGAGAAAAACTACCTACTAAGAGACAGGGACTACAACCATTTCCAAGTACTTCTGCACAGCAGGTGAGCAAAACATTTATCAGAGGACTTCAAAACATGCAGTGCACACGACATAAAAAGCAGTTCAGTTTATGCTTTGATGAATTACTTAGCCTATTTCTTCCTCCAGTTAATGCTGCGATTTCTTTGAAAGACCTCTTATGTAGTAGCTTAAAAGTGCATATACTGTAACCTGTGGCTTTATAATATACTCTGAATAATTGCATTTCATGTACTTTCCATGCTATTTTGTGTTCTTATCTGGGATACTATTTACATATTTGACTGAGATTCTTCATTAGGATTTGCTGGCATCACTTCTCTTCCTTGACATCCATTATTATTAGCTTGGCATCATCTGATTTGGCACAATAAAGTTACTTTCATCTGATATCAATAAATGAAATTCAAAATAGCTCCATGCTGTGGCCCAGCTGTGGAAATTTCTCTTGTGACTCTTCCTCAACAGGCAGGACGTTATTATGAGCATAAAATTGACCACATTTATTTGTGCAATTGTTAGCAATGAATTTGATTACTTACTTTATAATAGTTCTTTTACACTTATTGAGTGCCTAAGTGAATGGATAGCATTGCCAGTTGCTGTGTTGTTGTTATAAACCAGAAGTAGTACTGCCAGGAACTTAGAAATAGCACACCATTATCTCAGGGGAAACAATATGTAGAATACTTTATGTAGGCAGACATAAAAACACTTTGATAAAGGACGATTTATTCAGCCTTCTGTATGTCTTACTTCACACTAACCTAGTTATTATGGAACCAGAGACTTAATTATTGCAAATTTTAGAGTGTCCATCAAGCCTCCTGGTTAATATAAATAAGGCAAAACACAAATATTATATACAATTGGATTTTAGGCTTGGATTCAGATGTGAGTCTTTTGATTTGTTTCAAAATATTCTCCCATTATGAACCTGACAGTAATTCTTTTTCCAGCCCACCTGAATAATAAAAGAAATACAGAAATGAGAAGAGTGATCCATCTAGTCTATCAGTCTCCCTTTTGTATACTGTCCTTGTGTGTTTTGCAACTAATGAAACTGTTGAATTTCTTACTGAGTTATAGGTCATGGTAGTGATGCTAATTCATGATATGCATGTTGACTGTCTAGCACAGTAGGGTTCTTCCCTGTGTCAACGGCCACCATGCATGATTATCCTACAAATAAGGAATACATAATTCTTTCCAGATTCTACTGGAAGAAAACAGAAGTCCCTTAGAAAACAAGTGTTAACAAATTTTCAAAAAAATACAAACTTTAATAGAATATGTATTTTCTGGAAGCTGACATGAGTCATTTAATTTGAAACTTTTGTCTTAAAGATGAGGGTTGTTTGTATCAAAAATAAGCAGGTCAGATAAACAAGGATATGCTTTTGACTATCAGTGTCATAAATATATATCGGATTTCCTCTTCCCATGATCATTGGACAGTTTATTATTAGACATTGTCACAATGCACTGGAATTGACTGCTGCTGCTCTCTCGTGTTTTTCAGTTTCTCGTATTTATTGCCCCGAGTTTTCAAGAAGTTTAAGAACAAGGTAGAACATTTGTACATAAATGCCAAAACCTTCTCAGTTTTCCTGAAGTAAATGGATGCATTCTTTTCCTAGTAAATATTTTAGGCTTAGTGTCCTTCTTTTTTTGAATAATTGACCAAAAGTCAGATTATTTCATATGTGTGTATATATATGTATCTACTTACTATATAGAATTCACTTGCTGTTAATTTAATTTTATACCTGCCAGAATTTTGCAGAGGCAAGTGCCTTTTGACACTGACTGTATCTGCACATGTTTTCTACTTTACACAGATTCTGTTCTTTGACATTTTTATTTTTATTACGCAAGACCAAAATTTAAAAAATGTCAAAAGTGTAAAGACAAAGTGTATGGTGATTTGTGTAATGTTTATAAAGACTAACAAGACACACTAAAATCAATAGTCAATTACACAATCCATGAGTCACACCAATAAATATTCACCTTGAAGTATACAAAAAACTATTGCCTTGTATTAGTTCTATTACAGTATGCTCCAGTATCAGTCCTTGCAGAGATCTGTCTATATCTATATCTGTATCTGTATCTGTATCTGTATCTGTATCTGTATCTGTATCTGTATCTGTATCTGTATCTCAATATATGTCTATATCTACTGTCAATTGTCAACAGGCAAGGATTTAGCAGAAAAAAACTCCATGACTGAATAATGGTATTTCAGGTTGACTGAAGTGAAAGATCTATATGTGAATCCACAGCATTCCAGTTTCCGAACTATAAGTGTGGAATATCTTCAGAATTTGATTATTAGAGCAACTCACAGCACAGTTGGTGCTGTCTTTTATATGACTGATTGGTAATCCTTTATTTATTTCAATACACAAATTGTTTTTATCATATTGATTATTGCTGTAAGGGCAATTGGACTGTTGAGCTGCTGGAGATATTCCTGAAGAAAGTACTGTTCCTAAATGATGGGCCTCAGAGCTGACTGTAGTCACCTGGGATGTTAGGGATTGCTAGCAACTTTCTTCACCAACTAATTGCTGAACCAAAAAAAAAGTGTCATTACTACAGTTTCAGCTTTTGGTATGAAATTAGGATATTAGAGAAGAATGAGCTTTGGATAACAGGTTTAGATGAGGTCATCACAGACTGATTCAATTTAAATGAAACGGTAAGAAACAGCAAAAATACTCTCCCTTAAAACTAGTCACTTGGATAAAGGAACTAGTTGGAAAAGGTGCATTAGACTAGGAGTTTGGGAATTGGAAAGCAAGCAGCACTGAAATTCTGTATGATTAAGTGCTGAAACTCTCAGAAATATGGCTTCCAAGAAAAATAGCAAAAAGCCAGTAGGAAAGGACTTGCCAAAATCTGAGACAACAGCCTTCTCAAAACACATATAAAATGCTGAAATAGAAAAAAAAAAAACAGTGTACATACATAAAGACAATATTCATCACCAAAAAAGCATTTTTTAAAGATCTGAAACATAGGGATAAACCTCAAATAGTGAGCTGTTATAGGTCAATGGAAATAGACCTTGCAAATTACCAAAAGTAGTAACAGAAGGTTATTTTGCTCTAGAAAAAAAAAGTAAACAAATGAAGAAGAAAGGAGGTGACTATGTACCAAGAGTGGGATAGAAATTTAAGCTGGTGTCTCAAAGTTAAGTGACTATTGTGGCCTGTTTACAATAAGGGTGATTATTTTTTCACAGGAGAGAATGGTAGCATATGATATCAAACTCAGGGAATCAGTTATCTGGATGACTACAAAGCTGATAACATGTAGTATGCAATGCTTGATAATAAATGTTGAAGGAAATTATCATTCCAGAAACATAATTTTAGCAGATTTAAAATGATTTCATAGATTGAAAATTTTAAATAGATTTAAAAGGCAACATGAATTTACTAAAACTGGGCCGACTGTGCCAGATTTCGTTAGTCTATAATTCAAGGCACAGGAGACATGGTAAATCTTGTCTAGCTACACTTTACAAACATATGTGATCCCATATGGAAACTGGAAAACTGACACGATTTCTGATGACAAAAATGGAAAAAGTCAGCAGTACAGCAAAGCATTAAGAGAAAGAAACAACTAAATGATAAGGAAGAGTGCTGTAACGAGATGAGGCATAAAATGCAACAGTGCAAAATTATGTGCTGACAATCTATTCACAGTCATTTCAGCTGTAACCTCATGAGTTAGAAATAATGGCTGTGGAGATCAACCTGAGTGACGAGCTAGTTCAGACTCATCATTGTCAGTTTGATGAGACTGTAAAACCTGTACTGCACCCTTGGAATGAATCAGGAAAGGTATTTCTTGAAGACATGAAATACAGTCAATGTTTTTGTATGGGGCACTGGTGAGACTTAAATCTGGAGTACTGCATCCAATTCAGGTCACATTCAGGAAAGATGGATTTCAGCCTGGAACATTAACTGAGAAGGACTATAAGAAAGATAAGGGGAATGGAGAGCTTGTTCATGACAGGAGATTTAAAGAGGTTGGTTTGTACAGTATTGTAAATTAAAGGTTGAGAGAGATATGATAGGTACACATAAATATGTCAGAAGGTAAGCACAAAAGAGGAAGGAGAGCTTTTGTGGTGAAAGGGTAACATTAGCAGAAGAACAGCTGGTCTAAAATAAATGTGGCCTGGAGGTTTATGATTGTTAGAAAAACAAAGACACAGAAGCATTAGAGACAAAAAGCTAAGCACCTTAAAGGTGTAGTTCATTAAGTCTGAAAATCTGTGATATGGTGGGCCACATTCAATGTATCAGCAAGGCCTTTAAGGTCAGATGAGGATGTCTCTGTTGGGAGGATAAATTGTTAGTGTCTCATTTATTCAAATAGGAAGAGTGTGTTTCCTTAATCCCCAGTAAGTATGAAATACCAGGCTTTTTGACCCTATTCCTAAATCTCTTTTGCTTTTAGTAGTATTACCCACCTGGGGTTTATTCCCAACACTGTTCCTCATTCTCCTAACCTTATACTGCTTTTGCTACTATTCTCTCAGACACACTAACACCTCTAAACAGCAGCGTATCTTACTTCAAATTTTTGCATCCATTTTTGTTTAAGGGTTGTGCATATCGCCTTCCACAATGTTTGACCTAAGTCCAGTATCCTAATAGTGGAGAACAGTTCCAGATCAACTTACTGTCACGAGAGCAGAAGCAACACACTTTTTCCTGTCAAGCTGTAACAAATTACTGAACCACACATGGTAGAACCCATGCTGTGTATAAGCAGTATGTTTCTTTCTTGTACTTCGCATTGCTTTAAGTAGAAATGGTGCACTGAGGAGCTAAAGAGATCCCTTGTCTTTGACAGGAGATATTTATTTTCCACTCAAAATACCTTCTTATTGTCAAAAAATACAAAAGAAACATGGAGTGAAAAAGCAATTTGTTGTGCCGCTGCTTTAAAACATTGGCTGCTATGTGATGTTTAAGCAACTCCATTCAGCATATTTCTTCCTATCAAAGGGTCCCACTTCTATCTGAAGGGACCTGAGCAAGAATGATAGTCTAATTATTTCTTTGTCTTTAGGAGAAACTGATACACTCAATCCGAGCAATGAAGCCTCCGAGATAAGGACCGATGGGAGGAAGTGCTTGAGACTGCAGTTCTCCCTTGATATCAGAACAGCTGTAGGTAAGGTTGATGAGTAAAAAGCTAGGCTAGGAGCAGGTTTGGAATGGTTACAGGAGTTTATACCTGTAGAGTATATTTCCTTAGCTAGTTCCTATCAGAGCAACTTTTTACCAAATGTGGCAAAATTACCATGTTAGGAAATACACTGTTTTCTCACATAGATCATTGCTTTGTCCAATTGTTTTATCAGTGTGCAAGAAATGCGAATGCCCTCTCCTCCCATAGGAACTCAAATGCAGAAGTCCATGGGATCAAGCCTATGGTCACAACTGGCCAATTTGCTTTTATGAAAAATGTTGCTCAGCATTTCCTCTTATCTTGGACCTTTCTCAACAGTGGTGATTAATCAATATGTATGAAAATGCTCACTTTTAGTTTTGTATCTTCGGTTTGTTTCTCTACAAAATAAAGCTTAAAATCTGGCCATACGTTTTCTAAGTGCCAATCCCATTAAACTCAAAAGAAAAGGTTTGTTGGAGAATAGGTCCCAGGGCACCTATCCTTGTTTCCAGGCTACAACAGCAAAAAGCTTAGCAAGCTTAGCAAGTTCTATGTATTCTTTCCCAGGCAGCTCATGGGAAAAATACAGAATTACAAGTCTTAGGAATGGTTGTATATGAATGCTTTCCTTACTGACCCAACTGGTGAAAGCCTAAAAAGTGGAATGAGGTCTTATGCACCGTCTTGAAAAAGTCCTTCTAATGCAAAATCCTGTTTTTCTCTTATTTTGTTAGTGATAGGGCTGGCTTGTTTTCTGGACTTTCAAAGATTGCAGGGCCAGACAGTAGGTCAACTCTATATGCAGAGAAGTAGGAGCCATTTTGCTGCAGAATTGCTCCATATCGCTCCTGGCTGGCTTTTAAGCTTGGTGGGTCAGGTGCTTGCTGAAAACCATCCGTATTCAAATGCACACAGAAAAGTAGAAAGTTTTAAACATTAATCTATGGTACATCAATAAGTTGCCATTGCTGGAGTCCTCTCTGTTCTTCAGTGGGAGTGATTATCATGGTATAAACATGGAAGAGCAGAGAACATCTGCCTGAATTTACTGTGATTCCTTGTTTCACAAAGGAGAACCCATGAATTCAGAGTGCTAGAAAGCTGCCCGCTGTGCTGCACAAAACAGCAGTGCAATGTGTAGGACAGACTATTGTGTTTCCAATGTGGCTTTTGAAGTGAGGATGGGATTTTCGGTACTATGTAAATTTTTCCTTTTCTCAGAAGGCTCCTTTGAAGTTACTGAACTAACAAAAGGTAAGCAGCTTTTAATTGATTTGTGAGCATTCAATTAATCATAGCAGAATGCTAATTAAATAATTAATATGGGTTCCTTAAATTTAAAGACACTAAATAATAAAACAAAATCCTTTTGCAGTGAATAATACCTGTTAGCAGCTGCAATTCTGTGCCAGCCTTGTGATGCAGAAAACAAATAAAGAGCCAAAAAAAAAAAGGTAAAAGCAAATCTTTGTAACATATTTGTGAGACTGTGTGGGCTTTCTGCATTAAAAATATCATCAGATTAATGCGGATGTTTTTCAAAGCTAATTAAATTGAAGTGCGTCATTTCTCATGATAAGTGGCTAATTACAGAACAGCAGAGTTGGATAGATAAGAAGTACTCAGTGCTGTAAGGACATCAATACAACCAAAACAATTTCAGTACTAGTCCTGGATCCTAAGATATGCTTAAATAAATAATAAGATTCTGGATAGGAAAACATAAATCACTGCCACTACATTCAAATTGGTATTCACTTATAGCCATATACCACTCAGGGTGCTGAAGTCAATTCAGTGCAAGAATCTCGGGGTATAGATGAGTGGTGGGCAGCTTTTGACTTTCAATATTTTTGAGATGTGATAAATATTTTAGCAATGACAGTTTGCATTTCAGAAGGTCATGTTATTACTATTCTTTAGAAAATAAGCTTTAGTCTTCACTTGAAGAGATGGTTTTGCAGTACAGAGCCACAGTTCTGAACAGACTTCATAAAACATCTGGGACCCATGGGATGTTTTAGTGGCACGAACATTTTAGAAGGACTATAATCATATATGGATTTTCAAACCTAATTAAGAATCCTCAAATATTCACACTTCACCATGAAATCTCATGGGAGTTTACACACAAAAAACCAAAGTTAGGCCCATCAGAAATACATTGCTTTTTAGCAAGTCATTGTTGACATTTTTGTATACTAGACAATATTTCACGTACCTTCTACAACTGCCACATCAATACAGCTGAATTTCAGTCTGTGGGGGGAGATGTGTGGCTGGCCAAGCAGATGGCTGCACCATTACAAGAAGATCATCCCATCCCATGAAGAACAAGGGATGCAATGGGATATAAAATCTGCTCACTATGATAATCTATACCCTATTCTGCAGGAGAAAGAACCTTTGACTAAATGCATCCAATATTGAGAGCTGTGATTACAGGAATTTCAGTTGCAGTCTTTACAGATTATCAGCATAAAAACTGATAGGAAAATAATCCAACTGGTGGCACCAATGTTCTTAAAGCTGTAGCAGTGATATGATGTAATATTATCAAAAAGGGATAGGATAGAGAGAGGGTTTGAAGGAATGTTTGGGAAGTGGTGGACATAAGTCGCTGGAAGTTTAATATCGTATTATTATATTGAAATGGTGAATACAAATGGAACCTATAGTAACCGTACAGAGACACTGTTTATCACTGTCTTCACTTTGTATATGATCATTCCACTGTAGTGATGGATCCCACTTTTTCTTCCAGACCTTTTGAGTTTAATGCAGTCTGGACAATCCCTTCAAGTGCAGCATTTTAGGAACAACCGGGAGTGTATTTTCCTTAATTGGTATTCCTTCTTTGGCATATGAAAAACCATGCTAGCTGCTCAGCATCAACAGTGAGTCTTCCTAACATGTTATGCAGACTTTTTGCAGAGCTCTGCTCTTGTTAGAAGTCTGTCACACAGCTGCCTTTGGAAATGTGAGAGATCATGTAAAGAATACAGAAACCTCTTTTTGGGAACAAATGGGTTTCAGGCAGGCATGCCCACATCCACAATTTCCGTTTTGGCACAGTGCGAAAAAAGTAAACAACTATGTACTCTGTCTTCTGGCAACAAAACTTACCCCTTCTCAGAATCTTAGGTTCAAGCTATATGTGAGATTAAATTTTTTTTCTGCTTTTTTTCCTCTTGTAACCCATTGACGGATATTTCACCATTTGAAACAGAAAAGAGTGTGGAAGCACAAGCATCCTTTGGGCTTTCACTTAAACAGGAGACATTCAAAGTTCATTTTTTCTTTATTAAAAGCCAGACAGTTAACAATAAAAGTAAAATCCAATATGCTGGTTACAATTTGTTCTGAAGGATGTAATCAAGTATATACTCAAAATGGAGGTTGAAATATAACACACTGTTCACAAAATAAAATGAGAATGCCAATCCTACCTACATCTCATTTCATTTCCAAGTATTTTAGAAGTATTTTGTGATTACAGATAAACAGTTATTGGTAGTCATTTGTCATGTTCAAAGAGGTTTGAATTCTAGTGGTCTCGATTTAAAATAGATTGTGTTTTCTTGTTACAGTTCTTTAAATCTTGTATTGGAAAAAAAATAATGAAGGAGACTGAAACAGACCTGACACCTAGCTGCTGAGTTGTTAGCTTTGTCTGAGAGTCTGTACACATGCTCTTCACACAATGAAGTATCTTAAATTAAGTTGCTTTCTGTTGCAATTGCAATGATCTGGAAAATGATAGCCCATGTGTCTTCGTTAATGACCAGTAACTTATCAAGCCTCAGTGACTCCATTGTTTGCGATCATTGATCCATAGCCTAGTTTATAGTTTCTGGTTATGGGAGCTACATACTAAGACCTGTTGAAAGGGACTAGATACTGATCATGGCGACAACTTTAAACACCTGGAAAATGCCAAAGTAAACACTAAGGTACTACGTAGTTGATCTTTTCTTTAGATAGCTGAGGCTATGTGGAAGTAAAGATTTACAGGGAATTTTTATGTGTTTAAGAAATGTTGTGGATCTGGGTCTTATCCTCTCAATCTTATTTCTTATAAAATAGGGATAATGATACTTCATATATTAAAAAATGTTAACATTGCAAGTTATTCAGAGCTGTAGTAATTTTGCTTACCTAATAAACAGAGATTATCTCCAAAGATAAAAATTAAGCATACACTAAATTATGTGAGTTGGAAAAATATGAATGGTCAGCTAAAACAATCACACTGTAAATATATGTGATAAAACAGTTGTGGACATCTGTTACAGACAAGTTTTAGGTAAATTTGTTTCATATTCACAGCTGGAATCCATGGAACTCCACCTGGGGATGGATGAAGACCCAATTTATGGGTCAAGATTAAAGAGAACACAGGGGTAGGTGGCATTACAGTAGGGGTCTGGTACAGGCCACCTGACCAGGATGACAGAGTGGATGAGGCCCTCCATAGACAGATAGGAGAAGCATCACATTCACAGACCTTGGTCATCATGGGGGACTTCAACCACCCCAATATCTGTTGGAAGGACAACACAGTGGGGCACAAGAAATCCAGGAAGTTCTTGGAATGTGTCGATGACAACTTTCTTCTTCAAATGGTAGAGAAGCCAACGAGGAGAGCAACTATGCTGGACCTTGTGCTTACCAACAAGGAGGGGCTGGTGGCGAATGTCAAGCTCAAGGGTGGCCTTGGCTGCAGTGATCACAAAATGGTAGAATTCAAGATCCTTTGGGCAGCAAGGAGGGCACGCAGCAAGTTCACTACCCTGGGCTTCAAGAGAGCAGACTTTGGCCTCTTGAGGGACCTGCTTGGCAGGGTAACATGGGAAAAAATACTGGAGGGAAGAGGGGTCCAAGAGAGCTGGTTAGTATTCAAGGATCACCTCCTCCAAGCTCAGGAGTGGTGCATCCCAAGAAAGAAGTCAGGCAAAAATGCCAGGAGGCCTGCATGGATGAATGAGGAGCTCCTGGACAAGCTTAAAAGCAAAAAGGTGGAAGCAAGGATGGGTGATCAGAAGATGTGAGCCCTCTCCAGAAGGAAACAGGAGACCTGGTCACCTAGGATATGAAGAAGGCTGAGGTACTGAATGACCTTTTGAATGAATGAATGAAGACTGAATGAAAGACTGAGTCTTCATGAGCAAGGGCTCCAACCACACTGCCGAAGTTGCAGAAGGCAAAGGCAGGGTCTAGGAGAATGAAGAACCACCCACTGTAGGAGAAGATCAGGTTCAAAACCATCTGAGGAACCTGAAGATATATAAGTCCATGGGGCTGGATGAAATCCATCCACAGGTCCTGAGGGAGCTGGCAGATGAAGTCGCTAAGCCACTTTCATTTGAAAAGTTGTGGCAATCTGGTGTACTTCCTGTTGACTGGAAAAGGGGAAACATAATCCCCATTTTCATAAAGGGAAAAAAGGAAGACCTAGGGACTACAGACCTCTCAGTCTCACCTCTGTGCCTAGCAAGATCATGGAGCAGATCCTCCTGGTATCTCTGCTAAGGCACATGGAAAATAAGGAGGTGATTGGTGACAGACAACACGGCTTCACCACAGGCAAATTGTGCCTCACAAACCTAGTGGCCTTCTATGGCATTGCCACAGCACTGGTAGATAAGGGGAGAGCAACCAACGTCATCTACCTGGATTTATGCAAAGCATTTGACACTGCCCCGCATGACATCCTGGTCTCTAAATCGCAAAAGCATGGATTTGGTGCGTGGACCACTTGGTGGATAAGGAACTGGCTAGATGGCTGCACTCAAAGGGTTGTGGTCAACAGCTCAATGTCCAAGTGGAGACCAGAGACAAGTGACATTCCTCAGGGGTCAGTACTGGGAGCAGTGCTGTTTAACATCCTTGCTGGCAACCTGGACAGTGGGACTGAGTGCACCCTCAGCCAGTTTGCCAATGACACCAAGTTCTGTGGTGCAGTTGACACATTGGAGGGAAGGGATGCCATCCAGAGGGACCTGGCTTGAGGGGTGGGCCCATGTGAACCTCAAGAGGTTCAACAAGGCCAAGTGCAAGGTCCTGCACCTGGGTCATGGCAATCCCAGGCACAAATACAGGTTGTGCAGAGAATGGCTTGAGAGCAGCATTGAGGAGAAGGACTTGGGGGTGCTTGTGGATGAGAAGCTCAACATGAGCTGGGAATGTGTGCTTGCATCCCAGAAAGCCAACTGTATCCTGGGCTGCATCAAAAGAAATATGGCCAGCAGGTCGAGGGAGGTGATTCTGCCCCTCTACTCCACTCTGGTGAGACCCCACCTGGAGTACTGCGTGCAGCTCTGGAGTCTTCAGCAGAAGAAGGACAGGGACCTGTTGGAACGGGTCCAGCAGAGGGCCACAAAGATGATCAGAGGGTTGGATGAGGACAGGTTGAGAGAGATGGGCTTGTTGAGCCTGGAGAAGCGAAGGCTCCAGAGAGACCTTATAGCAGCCTTCCAGTACCTGAAGGGGGCCTACAGGAAAGATGGGGAGGGACCTTTTATCAGGGAGTGCAGCGATAGAATGAGGTGTAATGGTTTTAAACTGAAAGAGGGGAAATTAGATTAGGTACTAGGAAGAAATTCTTTACTTTGAGGGTGGTGAGGCAGTGGAACAGGCTGCCCAGGGAAACTGTCGATGCCCCATTCCTGGAAGGATTCAGGGCCAGTTTGGATGGGTCTTTGAGCAACCTGTTCTAGTGGGAGGTGTCCCTGTCCATGGCAGGGGGGCTGGAACTAAATGATCTTTAAGGTCCCTTCCAACCGAAACCATTCTATGATTCTATATATGACCTTCACACATTATGAAGACATGTAAGCTATATATCTTCCCCTAATAATGTATGTCCTTCATATCTTGAAAGTCTTCTCTTTTGTGTTATTAGATGATTATCACATTTAGCCTCCAGTATAAAAGATCTGTAAGAACTGTGTCAGAGTTCATGCTCAGCTAGGAAGTATTCTAGTACATTAAACATTGCAATGATGTTATTTCACAGCACTATCTTACGTGAAAGGTTATAATTTAACATAGAGAGAAGGAAACACTTTAACGAGTTATGTTAATGGTATAAATGTGTGGTGGTTTGGGCTGGATTGGCCTATGACAAGACAATGGACGGCTCCCCGACCTCTCGCTCCAAGGAGTGGAAGGAAAGAGAGAAAGAAATTTATGAGTTTAGAAAGAACTAAACTACTTTAATGAAATGTTAATAATAACATAAAAAGGAAATAATGAAATAGATACAATATACACAAATATATACAGAAGCATGTCAAGCTCACAGGGAGATGTCACTGGCAGGCACTGGGGAAGTCCCAGGACTGGACTCAGCAATGGATGGGAACTGGATTTCAGATCTACAGTCAGGAACACACAGATAGGGATCCAAAGCAGAAGAACAAACAGAGAGCAACAGAAGAAGCAGGCTTACTGTTTCATCGCTCAACTTTTATACTGAGCATGGCAGATGAGATGGAACACCCTATTGGTCAGTTTTGGGTCACCTGACCTGTCCACGGCTCATCACAGGTGCAACCCCTCTACAGGGTAAGGAACCAGGCCAGCTGACCCTGGTTGCCACAGTAACAAGACTGAGCAAGAACCTCTCCCTGAACAGGAAGCTAGCTCTGCTCCACCCCAAACCAGGGCATTCCACCCCTTATTCCATACCATTTACGTCAGGCTCAGATCCCTAATACTTCTTATCCATCAAATATATACATATACATATACAGATGCACACATATATACACAGATCAGTCATTTATAATTTATCTTTACATGTAAAAGTTTGTTAAGTCCATTTAGTTCATTATACGGTGGGGCTTCCTCAGTGTGAGTCACCACCTCCCCTGGTGGCATTCCAGAGTCCTTGTCTTTGGGCCAGTTTGTGATCACTTCTGTGATTCCTGTATGATTTGGGTTTCCTATTCGAGCTTGCTCTGTGACTAAGGCAACACACTTACTCTGGCTAACATCGGTGGCATGATGAGTAGAAGGAACTTTACCCTTGAACTTCCAGCCCAATACTGGTAATCAGGGCGCAGCAGCTCTACTTCTGAAGCAGCTCTAACTCCTTCATATGCTGCAAGGTTTCTCTCTCAGTTGGGGTATAGCTGGCCTCAGAGCCTTTGTGTCCTCAACTCCAGAACCCTAGGGGTCGACCTCGAGTCGCCCCTGATGTTTTCTGCCAGAGGCTCCAGGTAGGGCCATTGTCCCCGGCTGCACTGTAGAGCACATTTTTAATGTCTCGTCCTGTTCGGACTGGTCTAAGGGCTACTGCATGCACAATCTCTTGTTTAATTTGCTCGAAGGCCTGTCGTTGCTCAGGACCCTACATAAAATAATTTTTCTTTAGGGTCACTAAATAGAGAGGTTTCACAATCTGACTATAGTGTGGAATATGCATTCTCCAGAAACCTACAACACCTAAAAATGCTTGTGTTTCCTTTTTGTTAGTAGGTGGCAATGTAGATGTCATTTTGTTAATTACATCTATTGGCATCTGGCAATGCCCATCTTGCCACTTAATTCCCAAGAACTGGATGTCTCATGCAGGTCCCTTGACCTTACTTCTTTTTACAGCAAAACTTGCTTTCAGAAGAATCTTGATTATTTTCTTACCTTTCTTGAAAACTTCTTCTGCTGTATTACCCCACAAAATGATATCATCAATGTATTGCAGGTGTTCTGGGGCTCCAGTCTTCTCCAGTGCAGTCTGGATCAGTCCATGGCAAATAGTAGCACTGGGCTGTGTTTCCACCCCTGGGGCAGTCGATTCCAGGTGTGCTGGATGCCTCGCTAGGTGAAAGTAAACTGTGGCCTGCACTCTATTGCTAAAGGAATAGAGAAAAATGCATTAGCAATGTCAATTGTAGCATACCACTTGGCTGCCTTTGACTTCAGTTCATATGGGAGTTCTAGCACATCTGGCACAGCAGCACTCAGTGGTGGTGTGACTTCATTTAGGCCACGATAATCTACTGTTAGCTGCCAGTCTCTGTCAGACTTTCTCACTGGTCATATAGTGCTGTTAAAGGGTGGGCGAGTCTTGCTGATCATTCCTTGGGTCTCTAGCTGACGAATCAGGTTCTGGATGGGAATCAGGGAGTCTTTGTTGGTGCAGTACTGTTGTCAATGTGCTGTGGCAGTAGAAATTGGCACCTGCTGTTCTTTAACCTTCATCACTCCAACCACAGAGGGGTCATCTGAAAGACTGGGTAAAGGTAGACAGCCATGTAACATTCTCAGTCTCTATAGCTGCTATACCAAAAGCCCACAGATACCCTTCAGGTCTTTGAAATACCCTTTTCTTGAGGTAGTCTATGCCAAGGATGCACGGAGCATCTAGACCAGTCACAATGGGGTGCTTCTCCCATTTATTCCCAGTTAGGCTCACTTCGGCCTCCAATACAGTTAGTTCTTGAGACCCGCCTGTCACTCCAGAAATGGTAATAGATTTTGTCCCTTTATGATTCGATGGCAATAGGGTACACCGTTCACCAGTGTCCACAAGGGCTTTATACTTTTGTGGCTCTAATGTGCCAGGTCATCAAATCCACACAATCCAATAAACTTGGTTATCCTTCTCCTCCTCCTGGCCGGAGGACAACACCCACAATTACCATGTGAGTTCCTACCTGGACCAGAGAACCAATTATCCTGGACTGGAGTAGCCACCCTAAAGAATTTTTTCTGCCATCTGCTTTACCTTGCAACCAAAGCACCCATGCCTGTAGGTCCGGGGTAGGATTTTTATCCCACTTACTCATGTCGTCTCCATAGTTCCAGAGGCAAAGACCCAGGAAATCTTGGAGTAGGCCCTGTTTCTCTTGAGTTGGTTTCATAGGAGGGCGTTTTTTCTTAATGACTGAGATGTGGGTCCGTTCAGGGGAAGAGTGGGATTCTTTCTCCATCCCAGACAGTTTTTCAAACAATTTTTCAAACAGTTTGCCTTTTTTTTTTTGCTATTTCCTCATTTTGCTTGGCTATTTTCTTGCCATTTTCTCTACTTTCTCAGTCATTTTCTCAGTTTTCTCAGCCAGTTTTTCTACGGTTGCCACAGTAAGGGGGTGAGAGACACTGTCTTCATACTGCCATATCTTGTTAGACACTTCATTTACAGTTGGTGTATCAGCATTAGATCCTCCCCAAACCATTGTTGATAATGTGTCAGAATACATTGACGGTGCACTCTGCACAAACTTCCTCAGCAAAGATCATTTGCACTGCGTTTCATCAGGGCCTACATTCACTTGCCAGTCATAAATCACCTCTTGCACAGCCAATTCCCTCAGATAATACCCTTTTCCATGCTGGTCCATTTGCTTGAACGGCACTCAATATCATCCTTAAAGACTCTTTATGGCTGATACCAGTCACCTTCAGAGACTAAGGGTGTTTATCTTTTTCCCAGTTGCTTCATCAATACCTCCATCATCTTTGGACAGGTTTCCCAATTGCTTAGCCTCTCTACCTTCTAAGTCTATGATATCAGCCCCATTGTCCTAGCATGGGAGCAACCAGGAGATAAGTGTCTCCCCTTCTTGAAGACTAAAGTCCTTCCTCATATTTTGCAAATCCTCCATAGAGAAAGATTTAATAATTATCTCTGCATTTGAGTCCTCCTCCTGCATTGATGCTGCCTGAGAAGGACCATCTCCTGAATCTACTTTAGAAGGACCCTTTCCTTGATCTTCATCAGAAGAACTTTCTCCCATGTTATCTGGCTTGTGCTGATCTTTGTCGTATGGGGCAGGGGAATGAGCTGATCTTCTTTTCTTATTACTGGTCACTGCGGCAACTTGTACCAGTTCTGTTGGAATTTGAATAGCAGCAGTACTTGTTGTTGAAGCAGCAGGAGTAGTGACAGTGCTCGTTGTCAAGGCTGGAGTGACTGGCGCTGGTGCAGGCAGCAGAGTAACTTATACTGCACGCTGCTGAGTGACTGGTGCCGGATGGGCAGGAGCACAGCCTGCACTGGTGCGGGGATAGCCAGCATGGCTGATGCCTCTGGGGTGTTGGCTGGTGCTGATGGGGCTGGTGCTGGGGTAGCCAATGCTGGAGTAGCTGGTGCCACAGGTGACAGTGGGGCCAAGGGTGTGGCTTCCCCTGGTACAGGCAGGGGTGGAGACGTGGCCATTGCTGGTGGCAGGGTAGCTTGGGGAGTGCTTTGTGCCTGTGCTGGCTGTGAATTTGCCTGTGGGATTTTAGTAGCAGCAGCAACACCCACTCCTGCACTGATGTTTAACACAAAACCACCCCTGCAACATATTCAGGAGAACCAGCAAGAAAATAATGATCTTCTGAAAGTAACATTCATTTTCTAAACTGCCCAAAAGTTTTCCATCCCCTAGTTCTTTGGCATAAGCATTAAAAGGCGAAATAAACCTTTTCCAGGTGAAACTGAAAGTGCAATTAATAATAGAATCCACTATATGATGCCCAAGATATGCAGGTAGAAGTGTTATCCAAGTAAACATATTATACAACTGAATGCCAATCCACACAAAAATAGCACATTTAAACCACCACATACAAACTCAAAGAGCAAAAAAAACATGCAATATATTTGGCAGATCGATCAGTATTGCATCTATTAACTTCAAGCACAGGTCTCTAAAGGCATGATATAACATTTCGCTTAAAAACAACATCATGTGAGCCATCTGTTCTCTCTGAGGAAGCTGGAGCTCAAACTATTCAGGCATTCTATCAGAGCTCTGATTGAGTTCTGCTTGAGCCCCACATTAGGTGCCAATAGATCTGTTGTGTTTTGGCCAACGACAAGGCAACAGATTATCTCCTCCAGATTTGTAACTGCAGGATTTCATCTATCCTAGCAGATTCTCAGGGCAGGAAAGATGGTATGGAATTCATTGTGGTTCGTGCCCATGGGCAGCATGTCCATCTTGAAGAGTCTTGCTGGATACCACTTGATGAAGCTAGCTCAGGTTTCATCACTGCTATGTTACTCTGAAAAACACTTATTGAACACTCTTAGTATGATATGACAATTAGCATCATACAGTTCCAAATCAAGTGTTCTCACCAAGGATCAAATGTCCTTGAGGTACACATTGGACTTCTCCATCCTTCAGTGTCATCCACCAAGTACACCCAGGTCCTTGACCAAAAACAGTCGCACGAATGGGTTTACCTGAGGCAGGAAAACCTAAACAGTTTTCCCTAGCATATTGCTTTCATGCACCCCTTCTACGGTATGTAAAAGGTCTGATTGAACAGGGCCAGCTCAATTTATGGATCCTCTGGCATTAACTAACCAGCTAGCTTGCGCTAAATGCTTGTCCAAATTTTTAAAGGATCCACGACCCATTGCATTCAGGGTAGTTTTTAACAATTCATTTATCGCTCAGTTTTCCCAGGAGCTGATGCATGGTAGTGGATATGGTATACCCACTCAGCTAACACCAACTATACTAACTGTATAAGCAATTTGATTAATTTGACATTTCATTCTTCACTTTCATATTTCACTTTTTCTTGCATGTAAATTTCAAGTTTCTAGGTGTGTTTAATATTTTTTATACCTTTCTTGTAAAATAAAAAATATAGAGGGATGACAAGTGAATGATGAAAAATACAGTACCAGAGAAATCAGAGCATCTCTGCCATCGATTCACTGATGACATTGTCTGTTTTGTAACATATTGCTTTATGAGTAGTAAGAAAGAAGCTGGCAGTTGCCTGCTTTTACTAAAGACATACGTAGAATTTGCTGAGTTGCAAAACTGAATGTCATAAAAGGTTCTTGAGAAATCACTAGTAGCAGGTCATATTCATGCTTCCTAACGTTAGCATCAGAATTACCTACATTAGTAAATGTCATCTGGAGAAACTTATTTCCCTTAATTGGCAGATTGGCAATTTTCCCTTAATTGCCATATAGGGAAACTAGCCCATAAACATTGGCACCCAAGTTAGATGCCAATTTTTCAGCAAAATGTAAGGATAAGAAAATACAACTCAAAATGTAGATATGGGTAACATTGCACATATTATGGTGTTTGTTGTATATTTTCTTCTATTGCATCTAGAGTGGTGCTCCTATATTGTATCTTTTTCAAGCAACTAGCTGTGGTTTTGATATGTTTTATTTTTCTTTTTAATTACTTCCTGCACGCTGCTATACACTGATTTGCTTAGCAAGCAGACAAAACAGAACCTTAAAGTGAAATAATTAATTAGCATGTGTCTAATGTGACCTGCTCTTAAACACATTAACTACAAAGAACTGCTCTAATATATGTGTTATAGTGTTCTGTTGCATAAAACACATATAGGAACGCATGTAAATGATATAGGTATTAATGTATATAATTTTTATTTTGTAATTTTCATTAAAAAATCGTTTTATGGTATAATAGGAAAATTTCATTTTTATGGGTAGCATTTTGTCATACAGAAAAATTAAACTTTTAAAATACAAAAGTTAGTTTAAAGAAACATTTAATAGTCTCTATAGGTGTAAAACACTTGATTACATTTGAACTTTAATTTCACCTCCATTGTACAAAGTAGCTACACATAAAACTTTCAACTGTTTTTACAGAGAAAAAGATGTGCAATCTTTTTAAGATGACTTGCAGGACAGAGTCCTGGAGAACAGCTGACATCCCCATTAGCAAAGTCTCAATTAAAAGGGCAAAATGTTTGTTTCCTATTGTGACATGAAGAGTAAATAAAATTAATTGACTTGAGTCCATGAATATCTGAATGGAATGAGGTGGAATTTAAAGCAGGGGTTTACGTTCTGAATTTAGTGTACAATTCTGTATCCTATTCCATAGGATATCATAGATTGTAGCCTTATGGTTGTTAATAGTAACATCACTTATTTATTTATTCATTTATTTATTAATTTATTTATCTTTCTCTCTCTCTCCTTCTCTCTCTCTCTCTTTTTGTTTCCATAGCGTGTTGTAAACCTGCTTAAAGGTGAAGATTTATGATGTTTGTGTCTGAGCCCTAGTCCATACCCTAAAGAAGTTGTCATTTTAAATGGCAGACCAAACAGCTGGAGGAAACAAAAAGAAAAGAGGATACAGCAGAAAATAACAGCAACTATCACTTTGAATTGATAGACAGTGAAGTAATAAAATTGAAAGAAGTAGTTAAAAAGGGGGGTGGGGAGGAAGGAAAACTACAGGTGTACCAAGCATTTATGAGATTATACGAAAATTGTAAGACTACAATGATGTACAAGTACAAGTACAGTAACTTTTAGTTAAACAACACAACTTAAAATCTAGTCCTACATATTGCAAAGCACTTGCAAATTTTCAATCATGTGATTTTACATTTAATATATTTGTACCATATCCTCTGCAAAAATTGTTTACTACTAAGAGTCTTTGTCATGGCTGGTCTCCTTAGAGCAAATGCAGAGAAATGCACAGGTCTTTCATGACTCCAAATGTGGACATTTTTCCATTGAAGAAACAGATCTTTTAAACTGTATCATTCCTTTTGTGACATAGTGATCCTCACAGCCTTTACTGGGGACTAGCTTTCCCAGATGTCTAGAAGAGGAGTTGGCTGCCCAGCTCCACTACAGAAAGGTGTGGGGCACTAGGCCAAGTTTCAGGGCTGAACCTTTGGTCTAATATGCTGGGGTGGGCTTGGGGTCAAGACTGATTTAGAGCTTGGAAAGATGCAGATCATAAGATGTTGTTCCTCAAAAAGAATTAAGGCCAAGTATAGCTATCCAAGAAAACTAAATAAAGATATATGTGATTTGTACCTTTAGAAACTTAAGGCAGCCTCCTTATTGATTTACTTTGTGTAATGGGAAGCAATATAATCATCTCTTACTGTAAAATCTCCTTATAATCTGATTTTAATCCAAACCCTAGTTTTATTTTATTGTTCATTGTATTGGTTTTTGTTACATCCTGCTCTTTGTAAGGCTTTCATTGCTGATGAATTTGCTGTTATTGAAACACAGGAAGGATTTAGTTATTAAATTACTGTATCTCTTCCACTCCTAGCATTCATCCTCCCAGTCTTGGTGACACTGAAGGCTGTAACAGTAGGCTACTATTTGATGTCTCAGAACTATCTTAATTTGTTAATGATTTCTGTTATGCATGATCGTAAGGTTTATGGTTGGTTCTTTCTTTAAACTGATCACCACAAAAACTAAGAAATTCTTTTGATTTGCTTAACAATATCCTTTGGAAGAATGTTACTTACATCCAGTGCACTGTGACTTCAAGCGTTTAAAAAAATGAAAATAAAGATGCTGAAGGTTGTACATCTCCTAGTAGCCATAATTTTTCATTTCCCTTGTATATATCCAGTACTGTTTTCTATATTCCATTATGTACAACGTTCAAATATGTATGTGGTTGCTCTTCAGGAAACACAAATTGGAGTGGTAAGAAATCAGTACATTTAATCTCACACTTGTGACAATCATTAAGAAAACTTCTGATGCAAACTGAATTTTAAAATAAAGATGGAACAGTGATTAAATGCAAACTGATAAAATAACATCATTATTTCATGCAGTGACTGGGGAAGGATAACAATATAAAATGTGAAGAGGGCCAAAGGAGACAGAAGAGAGAGATGGAAAAGTGGAGAAGAAATAGAATAGTACTTCAGTCTGAATAAACTTTGGCAGAACTTGATGTGTACAGAGCACAAATTGTAGACTCAATTATTCCCATTTTCTTCAGAGGAATGCACTGTTCCTGTGACTTGGTACAGCCTTGTCCCCACACTGCAGTCACCTTCCACTAAGGACATTTCTGATACAGGCTGGACTGGTCAAGCCTTGGAGGATCTGTTGTCAATCAGGCTGGGCTTTTGAGCAAGATGGATTTACACAGACAAATACCAGGTCATTTGAGTCTGTCTTTTGATGCTTAGCATTATGTCCAGAATTTAGTGTTAATATCTCATCTTTTAAGTTTAAGTTTTTAACACTATTTGCACTTGTATTTCTCTGCACAATGACCATACTTGCCTGAGGGTTCCCAAGTTCTATGCAGTAAAAACAACATATACCAATAAGGTTTGGAGCTACAGGATGCAGCTGGAAAAGTAAATTCTTCTGTCCTATTTTCTTAGGTTACTTGCTTGCGTGTTATATTGTTTTGATTAACTCTCACTTAACATCTTGAGTGGCTTTCTTATGGAGTGGCAGAGGGAAAAGGAGACCCAAGGGAGCCCGCAGTAATATTGGTGACCTTCTGTATGTGTTTATGTGGGCAAAGTTTCTGGACAGAACTTTTGAATCCGCATAAAAAAAAACTTGTCTGTAATAGCTTTACAACAACACTTAATAAGTCTAAGCCGATTTTTTTTTTCTGAGGCACTTGAATTGCAAATCACTGATCCAAGGTCTTATAGCCTTGAAGTTCAAGTCAGATTATTTGTGAATATTAGAACATGCACATGTGAGGCGGCCTTTACAAGCTTTAAGATCAAAGAGTCACTGTGCAACCTTCAGAATAATATCATTCTGTCACTCAAGCAAGCATAAGAAGGCTGGAAAAGTTCAGGCTTTTAAGCAAACTTTAGAACTCCTTTTGTGTAAAGTGATTTTGACCATAGAAAGCTTGTATGCAAGAAAACAAGTCCTTACTTTCAAAAAATATATTATCCTTCTTTTAAAAGAAACAGAAAAAAAATCCCCAAATTTATGACTGTATTTGCTGAATATATTGTAAAGTTCAAATATCTCTTGATATGTCTGCTTTTAGACTTGTCTTTTCAGGCTCAGGTTCCCTAGCCTCCAGGGTCTTAGCAGTCTAATGTTGAAATGTAGTATACTTTATTTTAAAAAAATATAAAAACTGCAAGTTTTGAATTCCTTATATCTGCTCCGATAAAGTGTTAATAGGTCCAGTGAAGTCCATGAGATTACTTATTTTTTGAATGACAGCAAGTACAGAAATATTTTGCTAGATCAGGGTTGTAGAGTTCAACACCTTTCAGCAGCTCAGTATCATAGCTATGCTGCTTATTTTATTAAAGATCCTTATTGCAATTGAAGCAATCTATCTAGTGCAGACATATTTTTTGAATGAAGGATAGCTCATATTTTTCCTTGCAGAGCTGTCTGAGTTTGTCGCATTAACCCACCATGAATTTATTACCGAATCAAATTTCTGTATAGGAAAGGATCTTTATTGATTTTTATCTTATTCCTAAATGGCAGTTTTACTGCTAGACTTCCATCTTTTGTTGGCTTCTTCTAGGTAGCGCCTTCACTTTTCAGACTTGAACTAAAAGTGAGTTGGCTGGCATTATGGCAGCTTCACAGAGGGTGATGATAGAGCCACTCAAAAGGTTAAGGGATGTGTTCGGTCTTGCACAGGTTGCCAATGACAGAGGAGAACACAACATTCCTGCACGCTAGTCTTGATAGTTCTGATCAGTAGATAACTCCCTTGTCATGTGTATTATCTTTCCTCCTTTTTCTTTCAGTTTTCCATTTGAAACATATCCACTGATTAATATCAACCGCTGGCTTAACTGTGCTCAATTTCCAGTTCCTTTTCTAGACCTTCTCCAGTTCAAACCATGGCAGTGGATATAGATCAGTTGGAAAAAAACCCAATGAAATAAAGAACGTACCATTCTCAAATTATTTTTATTCATAATGTGTACTATATTTTTTTTTCATTCTCTTTGAAACATTAAAATGCATTCTGATTGTTAAATTTTAAACTGACCAAATTAATAGAAGCTGGAATCTCCTATGAGTCTTCTGTCAACACCCTGCTGTAACTTTTTGTGTCCAGAGTCATTATCTTTTTTCTATACAGCTGTGAAGGAAAAGAGCATCAGGTCCCTTATTCCTTACAGTATCATTACAAATATATTACACTTAACTATATATCACAGCAGATGAAGGAAATTATTTTCCCTGGTAGAAAAAGAAAAATGGATTTGTACAGTACTATCAGAAGTACAGGTACACTAGGATTGTAACACCTCTGTAACCTGAATTCTTCCTGAAAGCTCAGGTACTGAAGAAGATTTCATACAAGCTGGTGCAGGATTAGAGTTTAAATCAAAATTAGACAGTGGAGTGAGAGTGCTATGCACTGATATTTCAAATATTGAAGAGTAGAAATTGGATTATTTGTAATTTATTTTGATTGGGCTCAGCATTTGGGTTTTTAAGTAATATTCAATTGCCATTTAAGCTATAACACCAAATATTTTGTTTCTAATGGGTTCTGCTCTGAAATCCTTTCTTATATGAGAAAAGGAGCTTGGACATTTGT
This sequence comes from Rissa tridactyla, assembly GCF_028500815.1. NCBI lineage: Eukaryota > Metazoa > Chordata > Aves > Charadriiformes > Laridae > Rissa > Rissa tridactyla. Next base: position 41,176,364 of record NC_071497.1, on the reverse strand, counting down.
GTCTTCTCTTAAAGCAACTGGAAACCATAGCAAGGGATATCTTAATGCTATAAAACAGGATCATGCCTGTCATTTCTATAGGCAAAGCAGGGACAAATTATTCTGCACCACATTTTAGCAATTGCTGATCTACTCTCTAGGACTGTCTTATGGCTACCAAGTAGTCAGAATTAGCACTAGTGGCTGGCAGAGATTCTAATAACAATTACTTAATTAGAAGACATTTCTGGATGTATTTCTACCAATAACAATATTCAAGGAGACTTACTGGTATCATTATCCCCTTTCACTGGCCTCTTTCCTTCAGAGTAGTTTCACGAGCATAAAACTGCAATGCACTCATAATGCCAATGCATACACAGCCATTTCATCCTCTCCCTTTTGCTAGCTTTGAGAATAGCAGTAAAAGAAATGATAGTCTTTGTAAGGTCATTATAATTTTTTCAAAACTTTGACTCAAATAATGGTAGATGTAATTTTCTATTGAGTCACTTATACTGTTGATACTGCAGTTTTCTTCGATGAGCTGAATAGATACATTTTATAAACCTCCAAACGGAAACAGTATGTTGGTTGTGTCCATTTCACAAGAAAAGACTTTAAAGACAATATTTTCAAAAATTCTTGACTGAATGCTGGCCTGTAATTGGTTAACTGTCTGTTTATTAGGTGTTATCCAAGGCTGTTGGTGGAGGAAGATTCTCCTTTCAACCAGGAGGAGGCATAATGATATTCACAGCTCTCATTCTTTCCTTGTTCCTTGCCTGTGAAAGGTTGTTTTTCTGTTACATCTTTGGAAAACTAACTCGACAGAGAGGAATTTGAAAGTTGAAAATGTAGCTTTTCTCTGTTTAAGTGTTCTTATCTGATCCACTTTCCTTTCACTTTTTTTTGGAGATGTTCCAAGGAAACGGAAAGTCAAGTGAGGGAGCACCAGCTTCTGCTGCTGCTGGAGAAAGAGAGTGCTGTGGTACCATCTCTAGGACTACCTTATGGCCACGTGGTCAGGTAGAGGCCACATTCAGTGTAAGACAGAGGTGTATAAGTAGCCAGTTTTAGATTCAGTGGCTAAATGGAAAAGAGAGCAATCTCTTTTTTCCATCTCCCTTCCATCTCCAAAATCCAATTTCATGCAAATGCAGCTATTGCTTCCTGCTCAGTTTGGAATGACAGAAAAACAAATATCATTGCTTTGAGCCAGGTAAATATGTTGTACCCAAAACGTGGTTACATGCTATGGGAAGAGCACCACTTGTCCCAAAAGTTTCCCTCCATAAGTATTTCACCACAAGTGGAAAGATATTTGATTATTTTCCATACACATCAAGAGCTTATGAGCATTCACATGATGTTTTAATGCTCTAGAATCCGTGATTTTCTCCTGACTGTAACCAAAGTTAGAAACTTGAATCTCAATTTAGATACTTAAATAAATTTCTTTTATTCATGTTGATAGTTTTGGATGAACCCAATACTTGCTTTTGATCAGGATTTCTTAAGACTTCTGGTCTCAGAGTTTATGGTGTGATCCTGTGAGATAATGATCCAGTCTTTTCGCTAAATCAAAATGCATATGGGTATCTCAGCAACCTTTTACATCAATACCTTGAAATGCATCAGCAAAAAAATATGCGTGTGTATGTATCCATGCAATAATACATTGAGCCTTTAGTGTTTATTGGAAAAATATGCAGTTTTACTTTGTACAGCAAGGGTATTTTTCACTTAGTTGAATTTAGTCTTTAGATTTTGGCTTTCAAAGATAACTTGGCAAAGGATGCATAATGGCTCCATAGCAAGCATCCGTATAGGTAAAAATGCTAGCTAAGAGTCTGCAAGGAATAAAGTATGCGTATATACTCAGGTACTGAAAAGTGGACCAAATGGAACTTAAGATCTTTGAGGAAAAGAACCACTGTTAAAATCACAGAAAACCACCACAGTGCTTGGATCCAAAACTTTGATATAACTAACATGTTTTTAAAAGAATGCTTGGTGAGGAGAGAGGAGAGAGGGGGCACCAACAACGTGGTAGACTTGGAGAACAGCTTTTTCTGGTTTTTTTGGTATTTTTGAAAAGATGACACTTTATAAACATTTGCAACTGTGCCTCTCTCTACACCCACAAGATTTGCACCTCCAGTTTTACTATCATGGAATGACTGAATACTTGGTATAAAACTGTCTTTTTGCATGTTTCCTTGGATTGTAATCATGATTTGATGTGACTTGTAGTCTTCAGACAATACACAGAAATTAGGACAGTTGTCAGAAATATGTCATTTGCATTGACTTAGTTTTGGAAGTAATCAGAAAAAGGTTATTATTTCTAACAGGCATATCTTTCCTTTATATTACCACAGGATGAAAGGGAAGCTTAACTGTTAGGTGTTTAAAGAAAATTGGAATAAAATTTAGACAGTTCATGGTTGCAGATAGATTATTTTTTTTTAGTTATGTTCTGAAACTGTGTCAGCTCAGAGCAAATTAATCAGAGTTGAGGAGATAGAAGAGTGTCCCATTAAGATATTGAGGGGAAAGCCAAGGAAGTATAATAACGTAACATTATATTTTGCAATACTGAAGCATAAAGCCTCTCTGATAGCACAGGAGGAAAAGTTTAGTGTAGTTACACATAACAGGTTATGTTTAAGGAAGGAAGGAAGGGTAATTTAGTGCATCTTTGCCTGGTTTCCTGCTTGTACTGTCACTATTTGGCCAAGTTGCTATTAGTAAATCTTAAAATCCTGGGGAAGTTCAACAACTGAGATACCTACATGCTTTTTAAAGGTACCATATTAACACTTCTGGGTGCTTTGGAAAAGTCTGACCTGAAATCTTTCCTTACATAGTTGTGATCTGAGGGTAATGTAATACTTTATTAATTAACTGGAAGACTTGGAGGCCATGTTTTAAAGGTTGTGAGTTGATCAAATTCTATTGTGATGGATGCCATAAGTTATCAGTGGACACAGACAATTCTTGACACTGTATTGTTCCAGGTTCTTAAAAAAATTAGTTATTTCCTTTGGGTGTGTGATGTGGAAGGAACAAAGTCTGAAATGTAATGCAGACTGCATTTTGGATAGAAATATTGAATGGCAGTTTTTTCATCTCTATTAGTTTTAGAAACACAAATGTGCTGATACTGTCAAAAAAGTCAGCTGTTGACAAGCTGTGAGACAATGTGAATGCGTTGCTTCCTGCCTGCCTATTTATTTATATTTTACATTTTTATGTACAGTGTTAGGATATAAGGTGTCTGATTTTTTTCTTCTTCCCACTTATACCTGCAGAGGCTTGTTGGTCTTATTTTTATGCAGCTTTTGATGGAAATTTTTGCAAGTCCTAAGCACAATATTTCTGTTGCTCTAAGAAATTGTATGTAAATGTTAACAGAGGAAAGTACTGACATGTCTCTATGCAATAACCTAAGTTGATAATGGACGAAAATAATCACTTCCTTACTCTAAGTGGAGAGGAGAAACCCATCATACACCCTCCTTGCAAACATGCACAAAACTTAGTAGTCCATGCACAAAAATGACCTATTGCCACTTTGTCATTCTAATTGAAGACAACAAAAAAATTAGTATTTTCCCTCTTTCAGTCTCTACTTGGATGAGCTGATAAATGCATTATTTCATATATTATACTCTACTTAATTTGTCCTACAGGTTTCTGTCATCAAAGGAATAATTAGGGGTTAAAATTTTTCTTTAAGTCACTGGAGCCTCCAGAGGGCGATATATGCTTTAATTTTCACCCATTCTAATGGACATGCATGCACCATTCTGCAATTTTTGTGCATATGGCTAGTGTTAAAAAAAATAAAAATAAATTCTACATTCGACAGTAATTTTCCCAAACACTGTTGCTTATAGTTTTGAAATCTTGTATTTGGGAAATAAATGAGAATATTTAAATGACAGTCATCTGCATGACCTAGTAGCAATCAGGCAAGTGAATGAAGCTTGCACATATTTGTGCTGGACGTATGAATGTATAAAAGTTTGTGACAAACAATGTGAACTTTTACATTAGGAAGAGCCTCTCTCTCTCCCTCTCTGCTTATCTATGCATTAATGCCGTTCACTGCTTTCTAACCTGAGCATCTCTGCAGCCTAGCTATAAACTGGGGTCAAGTGATTAAGGTCACAAAATCAAATTCTAGGATTTTATTCTGTGCTTTTTTGAGCTGCCTGTTTTTCAGGATTATTCTTTGCACTCTGCATATATTTTAAAGCCCTGGCAGGCAGTTATGACTAATATTATTTCATATAATATTCATAATTACTTTTTCAGTTCCTTTTTTGAATATGACAAAGGGAGGTCAATATGCAGGATCCAGCTGAAAAGGGGATGCAGCAGCGTGGTGCTGCATCCTCTCAGTGGGGGCAAAATCTATGCTGAATCTGCCAACGGGTTACAGCTGCTTGCTATCTATAAGCTGAGAACTGCCTAGAATATCTGATTCTTCCAGTTTCTTCCAGACACTTCTGTATGTCGGAAACAGAGCTGGTATGTGACATGATTATTTAAATGCTTTCATAAATAGCAAAAAAGGAGGATTTTCTTCCCTCTCAGGAAAACTGTTATCAGTCAAAATTTGTCACATTCAACGTTTTCTTTTTTGGCCTGCTCTAATCAGAACTTTCTTGCATCCAGCAGATGCTGAGTGCTCATAACTCCCAGTAACCTCAGCAGGGTTTAGCATTTTGCACAGGAAAAAACACTAATAGAACTCAGGCACTAATAGCATACATTTTCAGGGGACCAAAGCAACTGCATCTCCCATTGACTTTTCTTGGAGTTGAGAGTGCTCTGAGTCTCTAAAAAATATGACTGTCTTACTGATGCTTCCTAGTAATAGCTGGAGATGGGGAACTGATGAATCAAGAACATGCAGAAAAGGCTGGTTTAAAAATATTTAGCTCAGGGAGCTACATTAAAATGACTCCATTAATGTGGAAAACTATTAAAACTTAACAAATGCCAGAATTAAAGGTAGTTTTAAGAAGCTTAATCTAACTCTACAACATGTATGTTGCCACAGAGTATTTAATTTTCTCCTATTTTTTCCATTGGAGCCTGTGCCTAGTAAATGCACAGAATGTTCCTGTAATGAAAAGTTATTCGTTATGTTACTTCATCAATGTTTGCCCTATTTACTGTATCTTATTCAAAGTTTTAATTTCTGTGGGGTCTTTCCTTTCATGCTTATTACTATGGTAGGCAAACAGCATTAAATGTAAGGTCAGGCATATTGTGGTAATATGCATATATTTTTTAATATATGGTCCACCCACGTTGGTTATCAGTGTCACTGGATCTGTCACACTGAAGTGTAGCTTTGGAACTGATACAGCAGCTGATGACAGCAGCCAGTTGCCAGGCTGCCAATGTGTTTTCTATATTTGCTGATGATAGAATCATAATGAAATTCAAAAATGTCCACTTCAGTTCCTGTCTCTAATATAATGTGCTTTTATAAACACACACTTCTGCTGTTTTGTTTTCCCCTGTTCCAATCATCTTTCTTCCCAACCCAGTTTCTTTCTCCCAGTCTTGCTGCCTTTATCTTCTCTCTTCCAGTTTCTGTTCTTCAAGCTAAATCTTCACTGCAGCCATACCCATCTTATCTGCTCTAAAAGGCCCAGTCTTCTCTTACTCTGTAGGTTCTTTTTCTTCCCATTTTCATTCCTGTATCCTTGTTAAGCCAACACACTTCCCCTCATCTATACTTGTTATTTTTCCTTAATCTGCTTGTTCATCCAAACAAACCTCTTACTGCTGGCTCTTTAGTCTACCTTTCTTTCATTTCCAATGAAACTTGAAATTCTCCCTGTTAGAATCCCTTTAGTCTCTATCCACCTAATGTTGTTCCAATCTATTTGCTTAACCAGCCACAGTCTCAGCAACCTCCTTGTCAAACAAGTGCTAGATGCTTAGTCTCAACCAAGCCTCAGCAACCACAACTTGCTAGACAGTCTCAACCCAGCCTCTCAGCAACCACCACTTATGTGTGTCCAGCCCAACCTCTTCCCTCCAAAACTAGTTTCAGCTTTTTGTCCTCAGAGTTCCCAGTTCTGGAAGCTCAAACACTCCTGTAGCCACAAGCCTTTCCTCCCATATGTTCTCCCTTCCCTCCAGTCCCAGGTTGGACCAGCTTTGTTTGGGATCATGGGATCTACTCCCAGTCTTTAGCTCTTTGTGCTAATATGTAACCTAGCTAATGGTCACAATTGGTTTACCTCTCTTCCTGTTTCGGTCTTCCCAGATACCTTTCAAAAAGGAAAGGGGAGCTCCCATATGTAGTCCTGAAGGACAGTTAAACTGGGTTTTGCGAAACAGTCATAAGAAGGAAGTCTCATTTGGATCTGCATTAGAGCATGTTCAGTTGTGCAGTTCTGTTGTGAACAGGATCTTAGTGGCTGTAAGAAAGAAAAAGAAAGCAGTTAGTAAGAGTAAAATTAAAGAATTTAGCTACAGAGTGTGATGAAAAGGTGTGAATAGCTGTTTTAAGTAACTTACCCACTTGCCTAAATATGGGTTCCTTCTCCCAAAGACGACTGAAAGCATAATTCCTTCCACTTAACACTACCAAGTTCCACATCCATCCACCAAAGGACTAGAGTGATTGAGAAAAGGGCCATTGTGATTTTTAACATGAGTAAAGTATAGTATTTATTTACAGAAATAAAATTAAATATTTTTTGCTTAAGTTGTCTAGAAAAAAGATAAAATTTGAGCCGCCACTCAAAATTTCAGCTCAATTAATTTCAATTTGGCAACAACAAGCTGTTATAAACAACTAAGAATAGAATTTTATTATGGAGACTGGGCTAATCTTTCTTCCAGATCGTAATAATGGATTTACTCACTAATTTCTCCAAACTCTGAGAGGCCAGGACACTCTCCTGATTTTGCTGTACACCTAGCTGAAAATATAGACCATTGTTGGAAGATTAGAGGGACACAACTCCAAGAATCAGATAAATCAGACAGCATATTTTTCCCAATTAAAAATATCTTTTTTTAAAATGAGTTAATTTAACCGTGATGCTCAAACAGTTACTTTCAACTCCAATCCCTTAATTTCTATTAAAAGTCATTGTTATCATATCCTAGAACCATGCCAGCTTTCATCCGTGCACATTCCTGAAGGTCAAATCTTAAAATAACTGTCAAGACTCTCTAACCTAGTAATCATTTTCTGCCTTGAAGTAGTTTCTTCTGCAATCAATGGCACAAAATGTACAATTATAAATGTTTGATGTTGGCTGGTTTTGTCCTTCATGTTACCTAAGATGCTGGCTATATCACATAGTTAATTTTTATATAGGAAGTCTACAATTTTGCAGTATATAAAATTGAATTGCAACACATGCAGAAATTGCAGACATTGCATTTTGCAGAAACAACCATCTAATTAAAGTGTATCGCATAAAACAGATTTTGATTTTTTTTTTTTTTAATGGCATTCTAACATGAATACTTTTTAATCCAGTTTGGAGTAAACACATTCTCCTTAAAACACTGGGAATGCCACTGGAACTTTCATATTGCAGCAAAAAGGCAGATCAGGAATTTTGAAAGATAATTTTAAGGGGATCAGTAAAATCTCTTTGGCAGATAAATGTTCTACAGTTGAAGAGAAAAAAAATTACAAATAATGACTTCATTTTCTCTTTCTGTCTTATCTCATGCTTTTGTATCCGTTTGTTTTTCTTTGCTGTATTAGTTTTTCTTTTCTATTGGTAGTAGCAACAGTGACTATATTCCAAAAGCTATGCCTGCCAGTTTAGTAGACATTGTTTACACAGTGGCATACCTGGTTCAAGGCATAAGACAAGCAGAGCGACTTTCCTCTTTGAAAGAAAGAAAGAATAAGGGGAAAGAGGGCAGGAAAAGGGGAGAAAGAAGGGGAAAGAGACATAAACTGATTAAGAGACAGATCTGGGAGAAAATGTAGGACCTGAAATATCCCATCAGGAAACAAAATGAAGTCCCTGTTCTGAAACCCAGCCTAGCTGTCCAATCCTACCTAACACAGTGATCCCTTACACCACATAGGGAGGATGAAAGTCTGCTACTCTTCTTGGAAGTCGGAATGTGGTTGGTATATACTGCTGAAGATCCTGATCACACTGAAAGCAGTCATGGGTGGAGGCCAGGAATGAGTTTTCTTCACAGGAAAGAAACATGGGGCTAGAAGGAAGTTGCCAAAATGCAACGGAACCTTGCAAGGGCCTGTGAGAGCATCAATTTGTTCACAGCCTGCCTGTGCTCAGGCTTCCCAGGTGAGGGACAGGCTGGTGGAATCAGATATGACCAGAGAAGCAATGAATAATCCTAGCTGCAAGAAATAAACTTCCAGGAGTCCAGGTAATTGCAGTGTTTCAGGGAATCCAAAACTTTTTGCTTCCTACTATGTCTCAAAATTGGGCTTTGGGAAAAGGCATAGGTTGCAGTAGCCCTCATAACTCTGCTTAGCATTTATTTTGCTTCCCTCATGCTACGCTTAAGATACCTGAAGTCCCAGTTAGTGTAAGTTTGTGATACTACTTCGTATCTGGATTTCTGCTAAGTATACTTAACTGAAAAAAGTTTCTTCACTCATTCATATGGAATAAGATCCAGAGAATAGTAAGAAAGCTGGTGTTTTGTAGGCAATGATGGGAAACTTGTTAGATCCACTTTTAAGTCCCTGACGAGAAATCATGACCATCTGAGCTTGAGTTGAGGCTTCAATTTTTAAAAGTCATTGCGGAAACACTTGTTTTCTTTTGGAAAGCCTGGTGGTTTTTAATGTGATTCATTTTTTCATAAATCACAGGTGATAACACACAAACCTGCTGTGTTTAGTGAATGGAGAGTTTTGTTTTGCATGTGTTACATAAGACATTTATGCTAATGGAAAAGCTTGCACAGCTGTATTAGAGCCATGCATTTCAGGCTTGGTTTTGTCAAGGTTGTGTCAGCATTTCGGCTTAAAATGTACTTAAGATGTTATAATTTAGCAGAAGGTAAAACATTGCTCTAGCTTCGAAGCTGGTACTATGCTTGGGAGTGAAATTTTAAACCAAATCCATAGCAATGCCATCAGATACTTTAATGTCTTTTTTTGTGGAAACACATTAGTCTGCATCAATTCATGCAGGAAGCTTAGTTTACTAACCCACTAGATGTAGAATATCACAAGACAGTACACTAAATTCTCAATGGAAAGTGACTACTGCTTTCCAACAAGCTGTAGCTCTATTTGTTCCTGTTTTTGTTTCAGTCAATGAGCATTTTGCAATTATTTTGAACAGAAAGGGAGCAAGACCCTGTCTTTTATGAACTGTGTGGTTATTTAGGCATTCTTAGCCAGGTATGAATTTTTTAAGAATAACATACCCTATTATGTTATTTATTAAGCAATACGAAAAATTAATGCGTATCACAGTCCCCTGAACCTTGAAAAGATTTGTTTGAAATTGGATTTAATTAAATTTGGGGAATATTCATAGTCTAACATCTGGAAGAATTTCTGTGGTTGTCTCACGAATTTTGGAATCTATACCCAGTAGGGACAAAAGCCCCCATTGTTTTCACATGGCACAGAGCATTGTAGCCATACATATTCACTCTCCTCACTCAAATTTATTAAAAAAAGATTTTAAGTGGTAATTTGTCCCAGAAGAATTTATGTGGGATCAAGTATTGTTTGTTCTTCTCCAACATAAATGAAACATAAATTCAGATTTGTGACCTGGCTAATTTTGGTGAAAAAACTCATCATGTGCTGTCATCCCACCTGGGTGAGCGTTGTACTTCCAGGCAATGAAGCATATAGAAAACTGTGTTAATGACTGGAGAATCACAGTCCTATATCTCTGAATAAAGCATGTTGTATCTTTTAATTGTTGCTTACTTTCTGTTACATATTAAATACAATCCATGAACCTGTGTTTAACATTCTTTGGCAAGAATAATCATCAGTCATATGATTGAAGTTATGTGCATGCTTAAAAGAATGGAAATTCAGAGTTTAAGAGACTATCTGTTTGTCTTTTGGAGAGTCCCTGCCAGACCTGTGGGAGTGATAAAGTAATGAGAAATTAGATTAGCTAATAAAGGTATCTTAAATCACTGTATAACATAGCATGGGTTAAAGAAGAACCCTCTGGTTTTGAGGAGCATAGGAACGATTGTGTTATATATAATGCTATTTTGTTTATACATGAAATGTATAAGTGCTATATGAAGATAGAAATATTGCCTACACCTAGCGTGTTTATTTTCTAATCATGGAGCGTAATAAAAGTAATGCCAAATTTTGCTGAACTGGTTCAGTTTCCTTGGTGAAAAAAAATCACAGATCAACTGTTCTGAACTTGAAAGAAAGCTAAAACAGAATTTTACCTATGATCCAATTATGGACAAAAGGGGAAAATATCTGTCTCTCACAGTTTCTGTTCCAGCACTCATACTGCAAGAGAAAAATAGATGAATAGGATGTAACTGTGTCATGATGCATTGACTCATTCAGTAATGTCATTAGCTGGCACTGTAGTTCTTTACCTGTTTGTAACTTCACTGAAATATTAGGCAGTAGTGTAGTGACCAGCCAATCGAACTGTAAAGGAGTGAAAAGGCCAAGGTAGTTTCCTATTATTGCATTCTGTTTTCCTTGACATGATATTGTTAGAAATTGTATTTTTGATGCCTCCTGTACTGGACAAAGACAGTGAAAAGAACAGGAAATGACACTTGACTCATCTATTGTCCTGGCAAAGTCTTTAACAAGCATGGGTTATACTATAACCATTCTTCTTACAATTTCAAAACTGTAATCTGCTGATCCTCCCTGCTTGTCACATCCAATTTGTTCCAAGACATGTTTTGCACAAGACCACATTTCTATTCATTGGTAACCTGAAGTTGACAGGTATTATGCTTAAATTCCCTTTCTAATGACTGTGTAGAACTAGAAAGATCCTGTCATATCATCATTCTTGAGGCTATACAATTACCTAAGTGGAGAAAAGAAAATTAATTGATAGAACAATTATGTATTTTTCATTTTCAAGCTCTTTTCAAGAGAATTCAGATTAACGTGAGACTATGATTTGGAATTAGAAAAAGAAGTGAGAACAAAAAAATAATAGAGATACAGTTAAGCAACACTCCCCAGAGCTGCTATTTTATTTTAGTGGCAGGTGTATGAGGAATACGTGTTGTATCGAGACGTAGTCAGAAAAACTTTTTTCAAAGTGTTAGCCACCACAAAACTCTTCTGAAATCAGGACACTGCAGGAGTCATATCTACTTAGCAAGCAAAACAAAAGCAAAAGCTAGCAATGTTTGAAAAACTGAAAAATGCTTTCAAATCAAAACATAGCATTTCTAACTTGACCTTTTGTATTTTATTGTGTAACCACAGTAAAAATAAAGAGTAACAGCAGATAAACCAGCAAAAATAAATGCTTTAGCAAGAAAAAACTTTTTCCTGTTTTCCTTCACCCTGAATTCTTTCATTCTTATTTGAAATTACGTTGGATTTTAGATGTGACTCAGCAGAATTACTCAGGAAGCTGTAGGGAGAGCTGTAGGAGGAAACAGGTAGGCAAAAGACAATATGGGTCATGCTAAGACATGCATGAATAAAAAAATTAATCAGCCAGAGAAATCATCAGGGATTCGCATAAATCTCTCACCAGTTCTTCTAATTTGTGGTCAAGGTTTCGGCAGTGGCAGATGCACCCTGGAAAAAAAAAACATGGCTTGGGAAGAGGAATGGGCCTTTTCAACTGTAAGGTAGATCTTCAGAGTTGGTGGCACCTCATAAAGGAGTAAAAAATGTTTTTGCATGCTGGTTTCATAATCTGTTGAGGACAACTTGAAACCTCATGAGTGGGGGATGGCATAAAAAGAACACAAGAAGGGTAAAACAAGTCATCTGTACAAGTGCCAAAAATTAGCAGGAGAGAGTTATTCACAACTGGACAAAAGAAGAGAGAGAGTGAAGAGTAGCAGGTCAGTTATCAAAAACATCTCTGCTTTTGTACTAATTGAGGTACCACTGGAAATAGACACAGCCAGATAATAATTTATTGAAATAATAAAGTGAAGAAACCTATTGCAGACATCCAGGGTAGACAGCGACATTTTTAAAATGGACAAAATAATTCAGATCTTAGAAGTTAGTGGGACTTGGACATTGGCATGCAATGTCCAAAACTTATGTAGAGTGTCCTGCTGAAGATTTAGTACCTAAGTTGGAGAAATCAAGTGATGCTAAAGAGGATGTTAGGGGGTTCTTTTAGATTTGATTCAGATCAATACTGAGAATATTAAGAAGCAAAGTAATTGCTTGAGAGTGAATGCTGAAAAAGTCAAAATTTTACAGTATTTTTGAATTTTTGAAAGGAAGATTTCAACAAAATCAGAGAATCAGTAAAGGAGAACTGGTCTGAGTGCCAAATGAAAGGTGCTGTCCTCTAAAGAAAGGTAGAAGTATGAGCAACACTAAAGCTGTGGAAAGACAAATCACTGTGATAGAAGGGTGATATGACTAATTCATGGATTTTTTTACCTTGCTCAAACTCATTTACCTTAAACACAGAAAAATACCGCATACAGAAAAGCAGGTTATGTTACTGAAGATGCATATAGAAATGGAACATAATAATACAGAAGCAAAATCAGAAAAGCCTAGATATATAATGACATACAAGAAATAATGTATCTCATTACATAGAGAGATACACTATTACATAATTACATGATGAGGCACAAAAAGTCCAATAATTCATTCAATACATACATTAATAGCATGGGGAACACCAAGGGCAGTACTGGTTTGCTAGTCACAAGAATGAAAAGACTATCAGCAAATGGTTGAGTGAAAGCTGGGGTGCATAATGCCATTTTTTGTGGTATCCATCTTCACAGAAAAGGTCAGCTAGTCAGACTATTGTAACTCATACTAGCAAAGGAGGAATAAGATTTTGGTTTTGACTCGGGAAATACAGTTTAGAGAGCATTTAGATCTCTTGAGTTGATTCTTTAAAATCCAAGATGAAGTTCATCGGGTCCAGTTGATTTGAGATCATCTAATTTATCTTAAAAAACATTACCTTTGCAAACACATGGAGGACCTATAAGACTAAGAACAAAAAAGCCAGAAACCAGCAAATGTTAATACCTATTTTAAAAAGAAAGGGAGGATCATGAATTATAGAGTGGATGATTCTGTTTCCAGACAAAATATATGACTGTCTTTATTTAGGGGATATGTAAGCACCAGGAACAAGTAATCTCATGTAACTTTTTCTGCTCTTGTAACAGATCGTACATACAGAGATGTCCTGTATCTTGAATTTAGCAAGACTTTTGATGTTGCCTCAGATGGTAGTTTTCAAAGACTGCTGTACGTGACAGTATTAAACGTTTGAAAACCCACTGGAAAATCATATTAGAAAGTAACTATTAGCAGTTCCTTCTTAAAGGGGAAAGATTTATTAACCTGAACTCTGCAAGGTCCTTGGACTTAAACTTGTCAATATTTTAATGAATGATCAGAAGATGGCAGAGAGATAGTATTTTTCCTTGATTTGTAGACAACAGAGGCATCTGAAGTATATTTGATGATGGGGGGAAATCAGAATGATTTCTGGAAAACTTCAGAAAGAAGTAAATGCCATTATAGAATCATAGAATTAGCATCATAGAATCTTCATGGTTGGAAAGGACCTTTGAGAACATCGATGAAGATTCTATTACTCAGGGTCTCTGGCAGTATAACTAGACAGGGGGAATAACTGGAGGGAACAATGGGCGTGGTTATGATGGCTTACATTATTCTTTTTATTGGGACAAAATGGAAGCATGCCTCCTGCCTAAGCAACGTCGCAGAAGGCAAGGGTGTGCTCACTCCTAAACTCTTCATATCTGGCAGATCACATGATACATAGAGCTGTGCAGTAATACAGATAAAACTATTCTGTTTCTGCTGAACTCCATTTGTTGGTAGTTACCTCTGTTAAAAAATGTAGAAGGTAGTGCTGTGGCATAAAAAATCTCATTTTGACTCAGCTCCATTAAAACTATGCAATGCTGACACATGGCTTGTGCAGATGCCACTGAACTCCCTGATGATCTTTATTCTATTACTTGTCAGCTTGTCCCTCTATTTCTGAGACATGCTCCTGTGTCTCCCAAAGAATATAAAATAACAAATTCAACTCATGTTTCCTTTAAAGTCCTGACAGCTCTCTAGTTTTTCTCTTCTCATCATTGGTGTTGAATCTCTGTTTGGTATGGGTTGAGTCTGTATCTTTCTCATGTTCTGGTTTAGAATATTTCTCCTTAAGTATTTAAGAATAAAGGTTAGCTAGGAAAGATACTTGATGACATATGTTGCTCTACTTAATGGCTGTTCCAGAGAAAATCTGGCTGATAGAAGTAATAAACTGACATGTAATGTGTTTTAGATGAGGCTGCAAGCATTGCTGCAACACAGCATTGACAACTTGCTTTTGCCCATGTGATTCCTAAACAGGATTAACATGTCAATCAAAATTAAGTGTGTTATCTTCTCTTTTTAGTTCAAGAACAACTCAAGCCTGCACCCATTAGCATGTGTGGAAGAGCTATTGTTTGTAGACAAATTTAAATACTTTACTATACTATAGTATGATAGGTTGTTACTTTTGAACAATGGAGTTTCAAACCAACACTGAAGTTTCCTTGTCTGCTGCTTAGCTTAAAAGTGAGTGGGAAGACAATGGAGTATTGATGGGAAAGGATAGAAATAGCTATCCTTTGCTTTGCTTTGTTGTAGTACTAATATGGATGATACAGTAACCACTTTGAAGTTCTACATAATCAGCTGGTCTCTTATTACACTATCTTGAATACTAGAAAGCTGAGATGCTTTTTCATATATGCAGTGCCAATCTGAGAAGCATAGAAGCCACCACTACTTGCAAGGTAGAACTGCAGTGTTAAGGCAAAGAGCACAGGGATAACTGCAAATTAAAATAAAACTTGGTTTGGAGACTGCTCATACTTACTCTAGAGATCCCCTTTCCCTTGATTATACTACAGCCCAATTCACCAATAGTATTCATCTGAGATGAATTAGTAAGAGCCTCTGCCTCATGTCTTGATTTTTATCTTGGATGTGGGGATTATCATAAACTATCCATACAAATGGGTAGGAGAAGTGCTTAAAGCCTTACAGTGTTTCCTTAAAGAAAGCTCATCAGAAACGATTCATAGATGCACAACTCCTTTATTATGGAGCTAGAAATCATGAGGGAGAATCAGAGCCACTGTTGCAACCTGCATGTCACCATAGCAACTGCTATTAAGACAACTCAGATAGAAGTCCAGATTTTCTGTTCAATGATGAAAAATTGGTCTTCCAACAAAGTGCTTTTACCTAGCATGAATCTTTCTGCCTAGTAGAATAAGGGGAAAAGTAATTAATCACAGAGAAGAAAAGAAGCACATAGAGAGTAGAGCAAGAAAAAGCAGAAAATAAGGGGAAAGAACCAAAAGATGCATGTATTGTCATTGGTCCCTAAGAATGCAATTTTTAAACTGTATGTCTGCATGTTATTCCCATTCTATTACTCTAGGCTCCAGGACAATCAAATTGGAGATGTATCTTCAACAGAGGCTGTATCTTCTGACTTTGTCATCTACAAATGTCACAGGTGCACACCACAAGGAAGTAAATAGCAAAAATGGTAGGGGGCAAATTGACCCCCCATAACTCTGTTACTGTAATAACTGCCCTTTCAATATTACTTATTGCACTTAGCCAGTTTGTTAACTATCTATGGTGGGTTGACCTTTGCTGGATGCCAGACTCCCACCAGCCTCTCTCTCATTCCACCTCCTCAACAGGAAAGGGGAGAAAAAAAAGATGGAAATGCTTGTGGTGTGAGATAAAGACAGGTAGTTTACTCACCAATTATCATCACAGGCAAAACAGAATTGACTTGGGGAAATTAATTTACTTTATTGCCAATTAAAAATAGAGAAATATGATGAGAAAAAAAGACAAAAACTAAACCACTTTCACCACACTTCTCCCCCTTCTTCTCAGGCTCGACTTCGTTTCTTCATTTTCCACTCCTTTATCTTCCCCACTGAGTGGCACAGGGGAAAGGGGAATGGAACTCTTAACAGCTCCTCTCTGCCGCACTTTCCTCCTCACCCTTTTCCCCTGCTCCAGCATGGGGCCTCCTTGGGACATGCTTCTTACCAGAAAATCTGCTCTAGTGTGGGATCTCCATGCTGCATCTGCAGCTTCCCTCAGGGCATGTCTACCTGCTGCAGCATGGGGTCCTCCACAGACTGCGGGGTGGATATCTGTTCCACAGTGGTCTTCCATAGGCTTCAGGAGGACAACCTGCGACACCACAGTCTTCTCCATGGCCTGCCGGGGAATCTCTGCTCAGGTTTCTGGAGCACCTCCTTTCCCTCCTTCTTCACTGGCCTTGGTGTCTGCCAGGCTGTTTCTCTCATGTTTTTTTTCCTCACTCCCCTCTCTCTCTCACAGCTACTGTGCAGTGTTTTTACCCTTTCTTAAATATCTTTTCCCACAGGTGCCATCAGCTTGGCTGAGGCCTCAGCTGGGTGGGTCTGTTGGAGCTAGGTGAACTGGCTGGAACTGGCTGTATCTGTCAGGGGATGGCTCCAGCCTCTCCTCACAGAAGCCACCCCTGCAGCCACCAGCTGCCAGCGTCTTGGCAAGGACACCCAGTGCATCATCTCACCATTTTGCACTAATTCCTGCATTCCTCACCTTAAAGGATAAATTCTCCTGAGGCACTGAGTGAAATGATTTACTTAAATCTAGCTAGATAACATTTACTGCATTTCTCTTGATTAAGTGAATTATCTTATCAAGAAAGAGATATTAGGTTAGTCTGACATCGTAAAGTCTGACCTTTGATAAAAATAGTGTTGCATTTTATACCATTTTCCATTTTTCTTTGTGTCTTCGATTACTGTGTCCTTCAAAAACTGTTTTAAGACCACGCATATGTCTGCATTCAATCAGAGATATGTAGTTCTCTATGACTCTTTTTTCTGGTTTTATGAATAAATGCCATGTTTGCCATTTTGCAGTTCTTGGATACCTGCTCCAGAAGAGAGAGATCCATAGCTGTTTTTCCTGTAATACCACAGGTTAGTTTTGTAGCAATCATTGTTTTGCAATAGTGGTTGTCTGCTCCTCTTTCCCTCTCCCTTGCCTCATTGCCTGAAGAGTAGAGTATAAATTATTGCACCTCAGCTGTGGATATTTTTGTTTTCATATTTCCTGCCAGGGGAATAATTACAGTCATATCTTACCTTCCTAATGAAAATTGATATTAATTATTTAGAATGTATTTAGGCCATATGTCAGTGTGGAGTGGTTTCACTTTTTTCCTTTGTTCTTTTTTTCCCTTGTTCTTTTTTTCCCTTCCCTGCATGAAGAAAACAGTGACATTGCTCTTGGAAAGACCTAGTTGGAATGGCCTTTTGCCTGTATGTAGTTTCCTTGCTGTCAGACACTGTCTTCAACAGCCTCTTTTTCTTCTTATTATTGTTAGATGATTCATCTAGGTAGCCCCTCCTTGCATACCAGTCTTCTTCCTTACCTTAGGAGACAGGCTCCAATAATGAATATAATTATGTGCTTCTTTACCTTCAATCCCTTAAACTCTCCAGTTCAAGATTAAACTTTTCAGTGTAGTCATTCTCAAAAGATGATTTACTTAATTTTTAAAATATATCCTTTTACATACATTTACAGAAATAACTAAACCTTATGCATAACTCCATGTTTTTCTGTCCTGTTACTTAAAATCAATTCAATCAGTTCAAGGTACCTTGATCTGAGAGCATTTTTTGAGCAGAGCTTTTGTGATTTTTTTTTTTGCTAATTAGGGGCATAACTCGAAAATATCATGCAGGTGAGTATTTGGTGGAGAAATCTAACAGCTATCATTCTTAAGAGAATTCCGCAGTGGAGAGTTTGCACTGCATAACATTTCCATTGCTACTGTTTTCTATCAATTAATAGAGCTCTGAATCCCTATCCTAATTGGAACCTGGGAAACTGAAACTGATGGAGGCGATATGACTACTTCTATGAGTCCATTAAAGCAATGTGTCAAGGTTATACGGCTCAGGATTAGGAGAATTTTTCTTCAGAGCAGTGAAATTCTAAAATGGCTTTTAAAACAGAATAACACGGATCCTAAACTATCTCAAGATAAAGATAATAAATTCATGGAAAAAATGTAGGAAAAGATAAGGAAGATGCTGGGATTAGAAATAAAATTTTGAAATTTATTTTTGTCATATTTGATACATGTGTAGACACTGAAAAATCTTGAAATATTATAGAAGGTCTGAAAATACCCCTGATCACAGTATGTGGTTACTTGCATGCAATGAAGCTTGCATTTTAGAATATTCTAAAATGTTAGAAAAACAAACAAACAAACAAAAATGTTATCAGGAATAAATCTACAAATTTAATTATGAAATTATTTAGATTTTATTCTCAGTCTTTCATTAGTTACAGCAATCCTCTTCCATAAGATAATACTGGCATTTCCTCTGTTAAATAAATCTTTTCCTCATCCTTCAAATTTGACCATTTAGTAAAATAATTCAAGGAACTACTAACCTGTTACATATATAAAAAATGTGTCTGAAAGAACACCTTTGCAACACTGTAGTAATCTTGTCCACAGATATGGTGATCACAAAGTACAGTGAAAAATTCCTATGGGAAGTTTTTACAGACCTATGCCCGTCTAATAGAAATTACTTAGTTTTGCTTTGGATGAGTCTGAGCCCATAAAATGACTTAATACTCTAGGAAGAAAAAACAAAAATTGACAGAAGGGATTCAAGACCAAAAAGCTACTGATTTTTCAGGTGACATGTCTCTAGATACTCCACGTATCTAGAGTAAATAAAATAGTTTAAAATTGGATTTGTTAATTGCCTGTTTTTCTTCAGTGATATTTAAAAAGAAGAAAAAAACCCCAGCAAACGAAGAAGTGAAGGTAGAAACTACAAGAGATATATGGCCAATAGCAAAAAAAATAAAGAGGTTGAATAAGGCTATAAAATTGCAATAAAGCAAAGAAAAAACCAGGATCAGTCACAGAGGTAGGAAAATAAGAAAAGATTAGTTGCAGGAAGAAATTTTAATAGCAAAGGTTATGATATTTTAAGCATATAAATGTCTCTCTAAAGCTGTAAAAACCTTAACTTCTAAGTGGATAGGATCTTTTAAATGGAATTACAGTTACAACAAAGTTATTTTTAAAATAATTCTTTCTGAAATTGTCAATCCACAGAAAATCAATATAATTTTTTTCCCTCTTCCAGTCAAACTATTGTGAATGTGACCAACATCCTTATAGATTCATTATAAAGAGTTAAAGCGTAAAACTGTGTGTGACTAAGTTTACCCTGATTTTCTCTTTCCGATAAAAAAGTAATTTTGCTATATTAAAGAGGTTTTTATGATCTTGATGTTTTCTGGCCATCACAGCTTTAATGTTAAAAGTGTATATCAATTTATCATAGTTTTCTTTTATTGCTATACTGAGATGACTCAGCATTCATTCCTTACACATCAAACTTAAAGGGTGCCAACATGAAAAATGGGGATGGACTCTTTATCAGGGAGTGGAGAGATAGGACAAGGGGTAATGGTTTCGAAGTGAAAGAAGATAGATTCAGATTGGATATCAGGAAGAAATTCTTTACTGTGAGAGTCATGAGACACTGTAACAGGTTGCCCAGAGAGGTTGCCCATCCCCGGAATTGTTCAATGCCAGTTTGGATGGGTCTTTGAACAACCTGGTCTAGTGAAAGGTGTCCCTGCTGGGTCATGGCAGCAGAGTTGGAAATAGATGATCTTTAAGGTTCCTTCCAGCCCAAACCATTCTATGATTTTATGATTCTAATCCCCTTCTTCTCCATCCTTTCTTCCCTCCCACCAGGTATTTAATCCATCTTGCTATACTAATACTAATGATAATGGTAATAGTAATGGTAATACTAATGGTAATGGTAATCCTAATGCTAAAAAATTGAGGTTTGAGTTTATCCATTAGGTTAGTAAGAAGGACCCCTTCATTAAAAACAAGCTTTGTTTCTTAGTAGAAATAAACCACCAGCGTATTACAGACATACTGAGACATCTTCAGTAAAATAACAAGGGATTCACGTTGAATTTAATGGAAGCTGTGAAAGTGTTTTTGTCTGCTTCACTCTTCAGTGGACAGCAATTATAATTTATTTCTGTTTGCCTGAAGTTGTGAAATAGGGTTGAAAAGCAAAACAACTGATTTATTTTCTTTAGCTCAGGAACTACCACAGTTGTTTGTTTGTTTGTTTGGATTTTTTTAAGCTTTATTTCCTCATTGCACGTGAATATGAATGACTGAGGAGTCTTCATACAGGTGGATGTGCAAAATAAAGAAAATGTAGATGTCTGCATCAGACATGGATTTATAAAGACTGATTGAAATTGCTATTGCATAAGCAAGTCATATTAACAGTTATTACTGTAGGGTCTCATTTGCACTTTCTGTCTTCATAGGTTACATTTCTTCCTTGAATGGAACTGCTGCCTTGCTAAACCATTAACATTTGTCTGATGGTGAGATTAGACTCCTAACAACTTGCAGACTGACATTCAGCCATAGCAAACCCTGCGCAGTTCTTGACAGTTTGTCTAATAAGGGTGTATACTGCTGACATTTAGACAAGAAAATGTCTGTGAAATGTGTATTCTTACAAAATGTAGATGAAGCTAATCTTAAACTTTCTGAGACATGGGGTTTGGCGGGGTCTTTGTGTGTACATACATATTCTTTGTAGTTTGCAAACTGTCAGAAGTGGAAAGATTATGCTCTACTCAGTCCCTCAAAAATATAAAAAGTGTTGATGCATAAGTTAATTTTGAAACTGAATTTTCAGAGGAATGTGATGAATTATTCATACTGAATGTTTTGTCTCATTTTCTGTTTGCAAATAGTATTTGCAAAGATAGTTTTCTAATAATATTATTCATCTTTCTTCTCAACATAATTTCTGCAAATATCTCCTTCTTGTAAACGATTCATTTGAAAATTTTTAGATGTATGAAATTTAAAGCTGTTTAATTGGAAAGATCACACACATTGCTGTTACCAGATTGGAATGCTTCTAAATCAAGAGTCTACAGCATTTGTTTAAAATACATTGTTTTGAAATATATTTCAGCTAGCAACTTCTTGCTTGCACTTTTGAGTGGGGAAAAAAATCTGCAAATAAAACAAGATTACTTAAAAGGTCCAAATAATAAGGGAAATATTAACTCAAAATTTGCACTGACCTGCATTGCAAGCAAATGTCCTCCACTTCAAAAATGAAATGGCAAATATTAGGAAGGGGGATACATTTTCCTCAATTTTCAGACATTTATTTTTCTTAATGAGTAATTTTAGTAGTTTCTATTGTTCTGTAAATTCCATATGAACACTTTCCTTAGGCTCAATTTTTATAGAGTGCCAATTATTGCAAAAGTGTAGTGATTTATTTTCATCTACAGATGTATGTTGATGTCCATATAAAGTAATTAACTATATAGTCAGACACAGATTTATTAACTAGCAATGATAAAATAGTCACTGATTAATTTTGTCATTTTATCTCAAGATGCTTTGTAAATCAATCCTGTGAAAGGTGCTTTTGAAATTCCACAGTAAAGTTTTTAATGTATTTCATTATTGCTATGCTTAAAGCTTGCTTAACTTTACAGAAACCTTTTTTTTCTTTGTAGCTTTTTTCCCTGAACTAATAGTGCTAAATATCAGCTTCATTTGGTTGTATGGATGGTCAACCCGCAATTGGTCTTTCTTTTTTTTCCTGTTTACTCAGATCATTTTTTACTTTTAGCAATTTATAGCTTGATTAACACAGAAATCCTAAACCATAAACTAGGAAATTGACTTTAAAATATCAGTTTAACATTAAAGGCCCTTAAGAACTTCAGAAAAACAGAGTAATTCACAAAGAATTTCAGTTACACAGGTTTCTCAACAAAATTTTTAAATTTCTCTTCATGCTGTGTGAAATTCCTTCTATCAGAAACTATTCAGGACTAAGTAATGTTTTAAGAAGCAAATGACTAAGTTAAAACCAATGCTATTTAATATGTGAATTGGCCATGCAATCCTGAACAAATTTTCTTAAATTCAACACAGCCTATTGTAGAAACAAATTGCTTGAAAGAAAATGTTAGAATCTGCTTTTCTAAGCATGAAATTACAAAGGGGGTTTCAAGATTGTGTGTCGTTGCCATGATGTTTTGGCTTTTGGGCAGCTATGGAGTAGGAATATAGTTAGGAGCGGACTGCACATCAGATGACTGAAACTTCACTGACAGATTGCCTGAGGAGTGGACAAACTGCACAGTGGCTGCCATATGTGCCACACAAAAAGGTTATGCCACCCACAACACAGACAAAGAAAAACAAGGCAAAACCCGTCTGTGACCTAAAAATGTAATTATAGCTTCCATCTGCACAAATGTTTAATTTGCCTTAAGGGTTTGTGATTTTATTGCAAATGAGCATAGCCATTATGCATTATTAAACAAAGCAAGAGAATTTTGACTATTCTTGACTGACTGTATTAAATGCAAGCAAGAAAAAACTTCCAAGTGTAGATGTGTCTCTCCTGTTTGAGTGACTGATTTGGTGTAGGTGGAAGCTGGAATGATATGTAAAACAGTTTTGCTGTTTTAAAAATTTTCATGTGCAGGTCTGGTTGTGGCTTTAGAAACTGTTTAGTAAACGTGTAACAGTGAGAAGATGATAGCATGAGTGTCCTTTTATTTTTTTGACATATGGCAGCAGAGTAGCAAATTAAATACTGCAATAACGTTCATATGTAGGTGTGAGGATCACACTGTAAGAGGAATAATAACAGTAATTGGCCAGCATAACCAAATACAACAGCTTTGTAAGGAAAGAAAACGTGAAGGGAAAAAAAAAGCAACTAAAACACCCCGAACAGCTAGGAATAAACCAAACATTTCTGAACCATTTGTGAATTACCAAGGTAACAGATACAAATTATTTGTAGTAGCTAACAGCTTATCCTTCCAAAAATCTGCGGGATCAAATCTCCTTGTGGGTCATTCCATAGATTTTTCTCTGTTGATGTTCATTGTCATCTCCAAACATAAGACAAAGTGCAAATCATGTATAAGTATTCAGGAATTTATCCCAAGGACTGATGCTTCTTTTGCACCCCACTTCTCCATCACAATGGCTGCAATCTTCTGGTGTTCCCTACCAAGCAATTAAGTATTCCACAACGGAGACTAGATAAAGGAAAGGGAGGAACGAGTTACCTATGAAGAAAGTTAATACTATTGTTTCTATCTTTGTGGCAACCATTTGAGATTGAGGAAAGGTTTGTACTGTGTTGAAATTACATTAAAAGAGAGTACGTAGAATTGGGTACTAGCAAAATATAACCAAGTTTCTCAAGTGCTTTAAGTTACAAAGCATCTCCTCTGTTAAATGAACACCCCTAAGAGCAACGGAAGGTTTTGTCTGGAGTAAATTGTTAAACAAATGAATTATTTTCATTCCTGTGGAGAAACTTTTCATTTTGGAGCAGGGCAACTTACTTGCAAAGGCATTGGTTCATATTCTCAAGTGTACATATGCTAGTACCCAATTGATGCTTATGCATATACTGCAATGGACACCCTTCTAATACTGGCTTAGATTTTGAAGTCCTCTTAAAAATACAATGCAAGTTCGTCAACTAAAGCTGGAATAACAGCACAAATAGTGTTTGGTGTTAAAGAAACAAACAAATATAAACTCTAACTTCATAATCTGAAATTATATGACAACAACAGTGGTTAGTATTTTTTCCCCTTGACTTTAAATTTTAAATTGTAAGCCTAAACACACAGGGAAATCCTAAAATCAATTTTGAATTTATAGTACACAAATTGCAAGATACTTCACATTTGCATTGAAGCCATCTGTTCTTCCAGGGTAATTTTTAAGGCAGTTTAGTTAAATCTGCTTTTACTTTAAGAAGAGACTATAAAACATATCTCCATTAGATATGCTTTTGAAATAAGAAAGAGTCAATAGACCTTCATGTCCATAGTGAAATATTATATTTATTCAATGAATTTGTGGCTTGAAACTCTTATATTAGCAGGAATATACATCACTTGTACATGGAAATGGATGATAACCTTGGATTTAAGGTAATTAGTAGTAATCTCATGAGAACTTTTTATATTTTCTTATGATTAATGATAATATCAGTCTTGTGACTGATATATAATCTATTTAACTTCAGGTTGCATTTATTGAGTCATTTAACATCTCATAGATAAATGACGACTATCCATTAATTAAATGGAAAACACACAGGTATAAATCAGTTCTTTAGTTTGGAGAAAACCTTGATAGGAACATAAAAATACATAAAATTTCTCAATTAGGAAAAATCAGTCGCCCAACTGTACTTTTACAAATATTTAAATGAAGAAATTCGTAGGTAAAGGGAAATGGGGAAATATTTTTTAAAACATGCTTTTGTGTCAGAAATTAAACTGGAAAAATTAGGATTGTGGGTTAGGTAATCAGGACACTGAGTTCCAATTTTGTGTCACTGGTTTAAATCTGTCCGTTAACAGATTTGATACACCTCTCTGTGCTGGAAGAGAAAATTACAACTGTATAGTTCAGGAATACTTCATAAAAAGTCACTTTAAAAATCCTCATTGTCACAATGTTTAGGTGAAATTTGCTTTTCAAAGGGAAAGTTTATTAGTAACATAAGTATGTATGCATTTTATTGTATGCATTTTAATTGAGCTTTCTTATCCTTCCCGTTTCAAGTGAGGAAAAACATCCTCATTTGTTTGCTTCTCAGTTTGAGCTTTCTTGGAGTAAATGTTACTATCTGCTTTTGTATTATTTTCTTTGCTTTGGTCTGTGACAACACTAAAAATTATTATGTAAAGTTATCTCTGACTGTTACTAACAGAGCAGAGGAGCATTGTTATCTCAAGAAGAGGAAAGGATTTGAAAAAAATGGAGAGATGTGTTTATACAATGTGATGCTTTCTTGTTTGAAACAAAAATGTTCTGCGTTTGGGGAATAATTGCTTGTCACCCTTCTGAGGCAGTCAGTCTTGTACTCATTATTAAATGGGAATTAGGTTTACATTAAATACACAATTTCAACTCCAAAGTGTCTTATAATTTGCATTTTAGACATAAATACTCCTAAATCCACCAGTGTTTTCAGTTTATGCTGACTATTCGTTGCCAGCTACTGCTTACAGGTCAGTAGAGGGTCTTAAACTTTAAAATATTTTTGTTTATTGTATGTATTGAGGTACTTGGTTTTTGTATTTAGATGAGATAACCAAGATCCTCGTCCCATAATATTAGTCAACCAGTGGATTGAAAAGCACATAATCTAAATAGTGGAGCATTGGAGACACAGGTTAAGTCATTTCTTTAAAGCACACAAGATTTGTGACAACTCAGAACTGGATCCAAACTCTTCAATCCTGGACTTAGGTAGTGACTCCCATATTGTTCTTAGTTTCTCTTTTATTCTACGAGAAGCATTTTAAAGTTATTAAACATTTTAAATTGGATATGTGGGACAAATAAAAATGAAAAATTGAGACTGCTACGATACTTTTAATGTTATTACACTCTAAACCTTCTGAAGGAGCATTAGTACCACTGGTTGAAATCTTCTTTTTCTTTATGAAGGCATTGATTATTCTTATCTGAACCATGTAGCTTGAATAAGAGCTACTAGCACTTGTAATTAGACACCTGTGCCTTCAAGAAATGCAAAGCTGATGAGCAATCAGACATAGTAAATGTGTGAGTTAGGGCTTTGTCTAGCACCTATCTAAGTAGTATCAAGAGAAAATAGACTTTTTTCCCTCCAGCCTTCTGGTGAGCTTAGTTTTTCCACTTTCTATCCAATATAGTCACTGCAACAGCCACAAAATTTTATTAGGATCTAAGAAGTCAATTTGTTACTGTTTATGCTGAATAAAGTGTATGAGTCTCATTACAGCAAGAGAAAGATGTAAAAAGCCACAATGAAATAAAAAGTGGTGTAGTTGTACTATTTCACCTGAAAACTGATTTCTGGGGCTGCTGAATTTCATTTTACTTTATACAGATCCCACAGATCTAATTTTTTTTTTTTATTTAGCTGCCTAGAAGCAATAGTATTTTATGCAATTATCCTAAAGGTTTCTTTGCTCTCATATTCTGAATCCAAATCATCTCCAGACCTTAGCTGCATCCCAGTGAAGGATCCAGCACATACCAGGGCTGCTACAAGATGTGAAGGACATCTCAAGAGGTGGCTGGAGGAAAGGAGGAAGGACACAAAGGGAGTAAGAGCACCCCTTTCCCAACAGCAGCGCACTGTTAGATGAGCTTAGGTGCTTGTGCAACTGCACCTTTAGGCTAAAGTTTCACATTACAGCTGTGCTAATCAAGCAGTTAACAGCCACAGAGAAAAGCTGTCTTGTAACACGTGATGAGGGCCTGAAAACAGGATTGAGGATTGTCCTTTTGGTCAGCAATTTAGCTGTCTTGTATCACCACTGTTTTACAGTGAGCAATGCATCTTTCACCGTCTGTTATGCCCGGTATCAATTTGTACACAGACAATCCTCCCTGATGGGAACTTTAAGTGTCATAAATATATGTTGCTAATTTCTGTTGCTTTATGGTGTGTGGTCAAAATTGTCCTGAATGACTTTTGGAGTTACAGTGGACCTGGAGAGGTCCTGGGGTGACTCTTTTCCGAACACACTGTAGTGGACATAGTAGAAGGATCTCGTGCATTCTCCAAGGGCTGTGAACCTTAGCCCAGAAATTAAGTGCAATTGTGGTGGTGAAGTCTAGAAAAATGCATAATCTTGTGTCATATTCAGTGGGATGTATGAGGTTGTTGACAATCCTTGCCACAGCTTCTCAGCCTATGTAGTATGAAGTTTTTGTGGAATTATTTTTTGGCTTGGAGGAAGCAAAACTAACTACCCGTCTCTTCAATGTTTAATGTGTAATGTGTAATTCTGTTCAGCTGTGCCCTATGTGCCTATTTAGAGAGCTATGCTTTCTAAATATATGTCACCGGGGTATGTGTGAAACTGTTCTAGCAGAAGAGTGCTGTATACCAGCACTTTCTGCATCTGCAGTTGAGTCTACTGGGCAAACACAGTTTCAACAAAAGTTCAGGAGACACAGGGCTCTTGTTGTTTTTGTAGTGTGAAATGGATTTTGAAGGTTGTTGTACAAAATATGAAGGTAGAAGGAGGAAGCGATGTGGGAGAAAGAGTGTCTTCTTGAGACAAACAGAGTTCAGTAGAGCTGAAGTAATAATTTCTTTGTCCTTTCTAATTAAACTAAGTATGTGCAATCAAAGAGCAGAAATTTAGTTAATTTCCCTGATTTTAGAGAGCTGAAGGCTTGGTGTGACTGCTATCTATTTATGCATTCACATTCTACACCTGAAAGCTGTCATTCCTAAAGAAGTTTAAGTTTTGGTTGCTTTGAAAAAAAGGTATGTTTTTGTTTTTTCCATTGTAAAGACTATTGAGTTTTTGCAGTTCTTCTGTTGTTTGGATCTAATTTTTTTTTCATTATAAGCCTGTTATTGCTTTTCCAGCCTTTCTGAGGGAACAGGGACAGGGTTATTCAAAGTCCTGTCACAAGCTGGACTATACAGCGACGAAATAAAGTCTTCAAATGATCAGCATTTGATCCGTGTTTTAACTGCTTTTTTTCTATATTCATGCAATTTAATTTGGAATGTTGTTTACGAAACACCAAATGATAATTTGTTCTTGCAGGCCAGTAGAGACCATCAGTAACAGTTTCTGATGTTTTATGTGGGTTTTCTTTCTGACAGGAAAACAATCAAGTTGATGCTTTTCTGCCTTAGTTTTAGTTGCTAATAAATCACTCTGCTTGCGCATCATGCTCTCCGGCCCACATCAATTATCGTCTGCTCTCTTCTTCAGGAGATGACTAGAGGTGCCTCTGCCTTAAAAAACAATGTTCTCTTGATCTTTAAGACTGATTCTGGATGGAGTAAAGATGTTCTAATGAATCTGTCAGCACCTGGCTGTCTTGGATATTCTAGGTGCATGCCAGTTTCCCCTTCAGCGCAAAATGTCTTCATCTGTGACCCTTTAATTATGTATTAATGTGACCAGGAAAGCACAGCCTGAGAACAAAGAAAAAGCAACACATTTAAAAAACAATATTTTAGTAGGTCCTGGAATAGGCTGTGTAGCTTCTATAGCCTAGGAACTCAGCAATTTTGGATTTTTGTATCTCACATGTCTTTGCAGGAGGCTTTAGTATTACATTCCCTGAAACAGTGATAAATTTAAAAAACAAAATCTAGTTCCTTAGATCCGTCTTCATCATATCTTTCTTGGAACAATTTTCAGAGTCTGTGCCTCCAAACATATTTATGATTAAAATAAATCATTTTATACTATCTCAGTCTCCTTCGATGGCTAAGATTATTTCCCAGCACTTTGCCAATAGCTGGGGCGATTATGACTTTTAGCTCCTATTATGTCAGAACACAAATCTCAAACCCACTTCAGTGCGGCATGAAGCATTGATGAGGGAGAGGCTGTGGTCATCTTTCTGACTCTCAGCATGCAACTTAGGATCTCTGCTTAATTGCCCCCTGGAACACCCATAGATTTGTGCACTGTTCTCACATAAGACACATTATTTTATAATAATATAAACATAATTTAATACAAATACATTATAAATATAATTTAATAAATATATTTTAATAATATAATTAACAATAATACAGTTATAAATATGTTAATAATATTTTTTTGATAAGTGTTACAATATTAAAGGACAATATAGTTAGCATAATGAAATTGGCAAAGAAATTATGTGGACAGTTGTTATTTCATTTGTGTTGATTTTATTTTTGTAGCGTTGTGAGTTTCCCTTATAAACAAGAATTAGGGATTTGTTTTAAACATTATCTATAAGACATCCCCCTTAAGAGATGTGGGCAAGATGGTGTGCTTATACTGTACCTCTGTGCAAGGGTTTGCTATCTGGTACTTAGATTTTATAGTTCTTTGCTGGAGTGTTTAACATTGTCATTAACATCAGTGGCATATACTGCAGTCAGAGTCAGGTAACTATCAGTGTACTCTAGTGTCAGGTTAATGAAAATATTTAACATCTTCATTATGATTGGGCAGAGTGTACCCTTGGCAAATCTGCAGGTGACACCAAACTAGGAGTGGCTGACCATAGAATCATAGAATGTGTTGTGTTAGAAGGGACCTTTAAAGGTCATCTAGTCCAATCCTCCTCCAGTATGCTGGGACATCTTTAACTAGAGCAGATTGTTCAGATATAACAGGTTGTGCTGCCATCTAGAGGAACCTTGACAGGGTGGAAAAATGGGCCTATAGGAACCTCATGAAGCTCAACAAGGAGAAGTGCAAAGTCCTGCACCTGGGGAGCACCCAAGCATCAGTGCATGCTGGAGGCAGCCCAGCTGGAAAGCACGTTGGCAAAAAAGGCCCTGGGGGTCATGGTGGACACCAAGTTGAACATAAGCCGGAGATGCGCCTTTGTGGCTGTTATGGTTTGAGAAAACCCATAACAATTTATTGACGTTTAGACAATTATTCTATCACCTGATGACCCCTCCCCATCCAGAAAGGGGAATTGGGGAAAGCAAGGAAACACAAGGGTTGAAATATAAATAGATTTAATAGGATAAGACTAAATAATTAACAACAATACTAAGGAATGACTATTAATCCCAATACTAATATAAGATATACAGGAATTATACTCAGCCAATTATACCATCAGGAAACTGTGGGCTGCCAGCAGTGGACAGCAAATGTCAGACACTGTGAGTGCAACAGCTTCGTAAGGAAAGGAAAGCCGCAGGCACCCAGCACTGGGGCAAGAAGTTCTCTGGACTGCTGCCATCAAGGGAGAGAGAAACTGTGCAGCAAACTTTCTAATTTATGTTGAATGTGATGTTCATGGTATGAAATAATCCTGTTGGCCAGTCTGGGTCAAATGCCCAGGCCTCACTCCTCCTCATCCCAGCACCTGGCAAGGCTTGAAAACACTGAGACCTTGAATCCCACATAGCCTAGCTGGCTATAATGTAAATGTTTTCACAAATTCAGACACTAGAGTCTTCCAAAAGTGGAGTTTTCCCCAGCATTAGAAGAAAAGTTATTCCTGTGTCGCCCAACCCAGGACAGTGGCAAAGGCAGCTAATGGTACCCCGGGCTGCATTAGGAGTGTTGCCAACAGGTCAAGGGAAGTGATATTTACCTTCTACCTCTGCACTAGTGAGACCACACCTGGAGTGCTGTGTTCAGTGCTGGGGTCCCTAGTATAAAAGAGACATGGACATAATGGAGAGAGTCCAGTGAAGGGACACTAAGATGCTTAGGGGACTGGAGTACCTCACAAAGGAGGGAAGGCTGAGAGAGATGAAACTGCTCAGCCTGGAGAAGAGAAGGCTCAGGGTGGATTTGTCAATGTACACAAATACCACAGCAGAGGCTGTATAAAAGACAGAGTCAGGCTCTTTTCAGTGCTGCCCAGTGAGAGGACCAAAGGCAACAATCACAAACTGAAACATGGGAAGTTCCTTCTCAACATCAGGAAACACTTTTTTTAACTGTGAAGGAGGACTGAGAAGTGGCACAGTTTGACCAGAGAGATGGTGGAGCCTCTATTCAAAGCCATCTGGATATGGTCCTGGGCAGGTATCTCTGGGTGGACCTGCTTGAGCAAGGGGTTTGGACAAGATAACCTCTAGAGGTTCCTTCCAACCTCAACCATTCTGTGATTCTGTGACTTTCACTGCCTTTCTCTGCTCTCCTCCAGTGATGACTTTCATGCTGATGTATCATCCCCATTCTCCCCCAGATCCTATTCTAATTTACTTTCTGATTTTTCTTATCCAAATGTATGGATTAGCTCCCTTTACTCATGCCATGTACATTCACTTTGGTATTTTCTCACTGCTAGATGTGTTTATTCTAGTATGTCTGGCTAACTATTCTGTCTTTCTGATCCCTATCTCTTCAATCTCTTGCCTGCTGTCATGGTAGTTCTCAATCACAGGACTCCACAATTTCAAACCTACCCCTGCCGTCTCTTGTCAGTTCATTTCTTACCTCTTTCTCCCTTACACCACTTCTAGTATCTCAGATCTGATTTACTTCTCCAGTCCTAGACCAGCATATGCATGCCAAACTTAATTTCTTTTCCTTTTTCTTGTTACCCAGGCTACTTGCTGTAGCCTATTACTATTCTAAGCCTCAAATAACCAACCTCTGTACCCCACACATTCAAATCATCAGATCTTTTGGTAGGGTTTGAACTTCAGATGAGACCATCAATAAGCCCATTTTTTCTTCATTCATGGGGTTGAATGACAAGTCATGCATTTGCACAGTCTGGATCACATCTGTTGCATATAGAATCTAATTTACTGTCTCTCTCTCTCTCTGTTAAGCATCTCAGAAATTTACTTCTAAATTGATGGTAATAAATTCTGCTAATAAATTTTCAGGGAAAAAGGGATATAGACCTCTGTAACACAAAGGCTATCTGAGAGTCAATATGCCTGTAGCATAAAAAGCGTGTTGAGTTTTCAGTGAAAGCCTTAGCCTTTTTCTAGAAAACGGCCAAGGTATTTTGGTTCATATTTTTCATAACCTAGTCCCCAATGGAGATGTTATATAAAAGGTGTTATGAATAGTTTGACAAACTTATAAGCTATTGAAAATAGGTTTGTTGATGGGAATTGCTTGTAATTGTTAATGATAGGCCATACTGCCATCCCCTTTTGTAATTGCAAATTCTAAATAAATTAAAGCTGCCTCATGTGATATTTTTCTTTCTGAGGGCCTTCTGTAGACTAATTTTTATCATTAAAACTGTTATTATGATATGACGTACTCTTTATTATTTGCACAGATGATTGCTTATGTATACACAGTAGTAATTGTTCATGTACGATAATTGTTCATGTACTTTTACAATAATTGTCTTATTTGTGTACTTTATCTAAATAGTGGTTGTTGACAGCTGAATTATTCATTCTAAACTTATCAGCAACTGATACCTTTTGTTGCCAGCTACTGCTATAAAGCACTGTGAGAATAACATGGAGGCTGGGAGCTGCATTTCCTGAAGTCACCAACAGTTAAAGAAATCCCTCGGTTTAAGCTTGGACCTTATTATTTATATCTCCCTGTGGAGCCTGGAAATAGCTACTGCAGAAAACACCACTAAACTTTTACCAAAGAAGATTTCATTATCAGATATCACCTTTTTTAATTCTTTTTTTTTTGGTTGCTATCTCCCTTAGCTGTACACCATTTTCTTGGATGGGTTTGCTGTTTTCTCCACTTAAAGTGGCAGCCTTTTCAGGCTAGGCATGTACTTTTAAAATAGGATGATGTAAAATTTCCTGAGATGAGTAACAAGCTGGGCTGCATTCCTGCTGAAGTACACAAGATGTTCATTCTACACATTTTAGATTTAGGAATCTTTCTCCAGATGTATGTATGACTTCTAAATTTTAGCCATTGGTATTTACTTATTTTAAGAGGGCAAAGACTAAAAGGTTAGATAAGAATGTCAAATGATTAGTTATATAATTTTTTTGCATTAATATTTATGTAAAGCTTTCATGTGCCTAGCCTGCCTTTTGGTGAAGTTGTTGGGAAGTTGTGCTAGTAACAGAGATTATCTCATTTGTTTTAATGCTTCGGAGAGAAAAGTCACCATGAATATGCAATCTGCAGACAGTGAAGTCAGAGCATATACCCATATGTCAAAGAAAATGTGTTATTGAAGTCAACAATTATGACAGCATTTTGATAGGGAATTCAGCAGAATTAAAGAAGATTCTATAAACTGATCACACACTAAGCAATCTAGCTTTTTTTGTCACCAAAAACTTCTAAACAGAAAGGAGGGACCACTTTAAGGTTACTTCTTCTATTTCCATCCATGCTGCCTTCTCTCCCCATCCCCATTTACTGAGGAATAGCGAAAAAAAAATTTAAACTGATAGAATGAAACTGAAGTTTCACACTGGAGTGAATATGTTGCCCGTCTTTCATTCACTCATCTTTCAAAGCACTTTAACTCAGTGTGCAGCTTGTAAACAAGAGAAATATGTTGAATATTGATGGAGATAAGTAAGAATTGAATGGTTAAGAAAGGCACACAGATTGTTCATATTTAGAATGAGTTATGGACTTACTTACTTGTTTATTCATTGAAAGCTTAATTTAAAGAAGCAATTTATTTGGTGCTAATTACATAATCACCATTAAATCATTATGAAGGTTTTTCTGGGGGTTGTTTATTTGTTTGTATGTTTTTAACAAATCTAATTATTCTTACAGTTGACTAGGAAGTGCATCATATTCTAAAAAAATCAATGAAAGTTAGAAAATGTTTCGTTTTATTTTTTTTTTAATTTTCCGTTCTCTACCTTCAGTTGTCTTCTATATAGGTACAGAAAAGTCTGATGAGTAGCAGAGCCATATCTAACAGATACCTTTATTCTGAACACGTATCGTGTTAATGTGAACAGTATGCTAGTGATATACGTAGCATTTAGGTAGAAGTCTCTGTCCTGGAATTCATCCTTAAATGGGGTAAAAATCACGGCAGCCACAAAAAGAATGGATGGAAACACAGAAGTGTTTTGTTTATGTGTCTAAGATGATACAGTGATATGGACATTTAGACAAGCAACTTGTTTCTAAGGTTCATATGTGAATTCAGACAAAGACTTTAATATTCTGATTTCCCCTCCATCTCGTTCTGTTTGATTCTGTCCTGGCAACTATAGCTCATTATTACTTCCCTTCTGGTGTACAGATTGCCTTAGAATGTTTATTATCATTTACATAGTTAAAGTATCCAAATGTTGAATGTTTTGAAAATGCATAGTATAGACATACTTCAAGAATTCCCCCAAAATGGTAAAGGAAAAATATAGTTGGGTAAGATAAAATGAAAGGAAACCAGTCTTTAGCACAGAATTAGTGAATTTCCAACCTTTTTGTTCCTTCATTCTTTACCCCTGTTTCAAATATTCTTACCTTTCTTTTTGGAACAACCATGATTCAAGTTTCACCTCTTTCTATCTCTCTACCTGGCCTTTTTAAAAAGTGGCTGCAGGGACTGAGAAATAAATGACTAAGCACTGACAGAAGTTTCAAATCTCCTGTCTCATTTTACTGTCGCTTGCATTGCTGAGGAGTAAAAAAGGCAAGGTCCTTCACTGTTTATGTCCATTTTCTGGAATATTTTTTTTTTAACTCATTAGAAAGAAATGTATATACCATAACTTTTGTAAGTAAATAGGTTGTATTTTTTTGTTGGTACAGATGTGATGAGAAGAAAATAATGTTTCATCCTGCATAATGAGAGAAAAAATGAAAACAAGAGGTTGTGTTTCAGTTTCTTGCTAGGTCTATATAGGAATGGATGCATTTCCTCTAACTTCAGGCATCTACAACATAGATGTCGATATCTAGTTTGTTTTCTAGACTCTCTGTGTAAACAATGGAGAAAAAAAGGCTCTTTCAGGGTGCAATTCATCTCATTTTAAGGGTGATAACTAAAATCGGCTGGAGGAATTGTGCAATTTAGAAGTACCTGTTTATTGACTAGAAGTGAGGGCAAAGAAGTTAGCATAAATATTGATGTCTGGAAGCCAGATGAGATATTCCTCATTTCTGATGACTATCAAAAGAGCAGATTGGTCTCAATTTTGTTAATGTGGTGATGTTCTACCATATTGCTTTTGGAGGTGTTATTTTGCATAGGCAAAAGGTTATTTTTATTAAATATTGCCCTTGGAAAATCCTGTGGAGGCTCAAAACAACTGAAATCTATTCTTCCTGAGCCATTTTTAATTCTCCAGCTGTTTTTCCTCTCTTGGTGATGATTTATCTTCTCTGACTTCCCTGCTTTTCATTCATATTATATTTTTGTCTTTGTGTACTTATAAAAAGGTAAGACTCATATTTTTCACTAGGTGATCATTTACATTTTAAATGTTTTTAACATTTAAAATTGTATTCTAAATTTCTCAGTATTTTAAATTACATCCTAATGTAATTAGGATACATAGCAAATGTAAAAAAAATAAGTGTTTTATTGCGTTTTTACTGGTTTTCAACAGGTTCTACCAAATATCATAGTTCCTACCTGAGTAGTACTAGTACCTGGGTGGACAGGTCCCCTTCAAGACCTAGCCCGTGGCAGTATTCCAGCCTTGCCTAATGCTGAATCTTTTGTCTAAGCCCACATGAAAG
The DNA here is from genome assembly GCF_028500815.1 of Rissa tridactyla. Taxonomy (NCBI): domain Eukaryota; kingdom Metazoa; phylum Chordata; class Aves; order Charadriiformes; family Laridae; genus Rissa; species Rissa tridactyla. Next base: position 41,140,885 of record NC_071497.1, on the reverse strand, counting down.
TGTTTAATTCCCTCTGAACTCAATATGGACTTCACAAGAACGCAGGACAGAATTGGATTTTAGGCAAAAGCTAGCTAGGAAGCAGGAAGGATCTCAGTTTGCAGAGTACTGAGCCTATTTCTGTCACTTTATTTAAATTCTTCTTCCTTTTGAAGTAACATGCAAACAACATTTACAGTCTACAAATAAAATCAATTAAGAAGTTACGAGTGAGACTTGAGTTGTTTACAAAACTAAGGGGCTGTGAGGTGCCAGAGAGAAGTCTACTTGTCTGCTTGAAGGCTATGCTATTACTCTCTAATAAAAAAATAAATAAATTATAGAATGTCTGCAAAATAACAATTAGTGAAAGAAGAGGGAGCCCATATTAAACATTAGAAGACAGTTTTGATTTCCTGTTGGGATGCAGATTAATATTCATTAGTATAAGTTTAGATACTGAAAGGTCTTTTTAATCAAGGTGAGAGGCAATTTTCATTAGATGATCTTTAAAAATGGATAAATATGCATGAACAGATTAAATATCTGAGTCACAGCACCATTCTAATAAGGATCAAAAAATATACTGCTCTGTAATCCACTAAACGAAACAACATTGTTTTTCCCCTCAGATGAAGAGACTGCTATTGTGATGAAGTTAAAAAAAAAAATCAAGAAACTGGATGTTTTTTTTTTTCACTAGAAAGGTAGAAGAAATTTGCAGGAATAACTTAGATCATCAGTGGACCATTGAACTGGTAAGCATTATTTGTGCTTACTTGCTGCATTTCAGTTCCATCCACCATGAATGAACTTTCCTTCATTTTAACCAACTATTTTGAGGTCCTATTGCTGACAGTACGTGTCAGAGGGCTCCTAATTTATCCTTGGAGCAAAGATATGCAAGGCACTGACTTTGCACTAAGGATAAATTTGATCCGTTATGTGGGAGTATATAGTAAGTTATAATAAGTAGCCCATTACAATGAAGTGGTCAAGCAAAATCTTATATTTTAAGATCTGTGTTGCATGTTATGGAAATTATCTGGTGGTTTAAGAAGAGAACTGCATCATACTCCAAACGCTTATTTTGACACTCTCTGTTTCTCTAAATTCTATGGTTTAAGTTTTGAGGTAATATATTGTACATTAATTGATAGGGGGATGATCTAGAATCCAGATTTCATAATTATACAGTAACACTATTATACTACACTACTGACACTCTTTTAACTGTAGTGCATTATCATGTGTAATGTTGTAGGTGACCCCATTACACCTTGGTGAGACATAGTTTCAATGTGATATTAATGGAAACTACAATTTTTTTTATTCTCCCTGTTTATAATGGGACAGTGGGAAAGAGTGTAATAAATTTCTCACTGCAGGAGATATATTTTGCTGGAAGAAATAGGTTGAGTTTCACTTATAGGAAGAAGGGATGAGTAAATTTGTTTTAAGGTTAGCATGGCATCTCTGTAGCATCCTGCCTTGTATTCAGATCTGGAGTTTCAAAGCTCTGCATGCATCTGAAGTAGGCTAATGAAAAGTAGTAGAGATAGGGCAAACTCTGCTGTCAGATCACAAAAGCAGTGTAGTGGAAAGCCAAACAACTTATTAAGAAGAAAAATAAATACAGAATAATAAGACTCTTCAAACTGAGGAAACTGTGGGGAAAAAACACAAACAAACCGTATGCAGGTGGCTATCTTATTGTTTCTGCTAAGAGAGGCTGAGGAAGAGAGGAAGAACCATACCTTAATTGCCTACTCTTGTTCACAGGTGTCCTTGGGATCTGAGCACAGCAGCTCCTGTCTCTCTTTTAATTTGAGCTAGCCAAAACTCCTTTAGAAGGCTTCCCATACATGCTTAGTTGTCAGCTGTAATAATGATAGTTAGGTATGAATCCAGCTGCTGAAAGTGAAATCAAAATGAAAATTCAGAACATTACTTGATCGTTTACCTAACCTCTGAAATACTTCTTTATCTTCCCTTCCTATTCCTCTTGCCCTCCTGCTGATTTAGGACAAGTTCTGGGAGGAGGTAGGGGAAACCATAACTGCTATAGCTGGTTCAAGTATAAAATCTTGACTGATTCAATCCCTGGATGGGTCCAGCTTCTTCTTCCGGTTGGGACAGCGAGCGGAAGTGGCCTGCAGACTATTCCTGTGACACCTGAGCTGAAGTATGTAAACCAGCTGAGGGCCACCATGTCCTGCTGGCTGAATGCCTACTCATGTTGGAGAACGGTGCTGTGCATCGTGCAGCTGCCTGGTAAGGCTTTCAGAAACAGTGACACCGTGGCCAGGCAATATTTCTGAAATTATTTGTGAAGAGAATTAAATGACAATTGAATGAAAGTCAGTTGGTCTTTTTGTAGCCTTTGCTATATATTTTATTTCTTTAAAAAGAAGCTAAGTAATTTAGTCTTCTCCCTTGGGAGCACTTACAAATGCATTTCTCAGAAAGGATGCTGGTAGTAGAAAGAGAATTGTTCATTGTTGAAGGCATATTTTATCCTCCTTAGAAAACAGATCTGTGGATTGTTTTTGTTGTTCTTGTTATGTAAATGAGACATTTTGACTTTGTATTTATCAGAAGGAGCATTGGAATTTGTATTTTATATCAAAGAAATAATTTTGGAATATTCATATCTTGAAGAAAAGAGAAGGGGGGATAATTTTTTGTGTTTCAGTGAACTAAAGGCTTCATTAAGATTGTGGCCTTGTATCTGGAGAATTAATTCTGGAAAAAAAAGTAAAAATCACCAGAGATTAAGTTTAATAAAAGACCTTCTTCTTTCTTTAGCACAAATATCACTCAGCTAATTTTTTTTTTTTGGTTGTGATGGATCTTCTTAGCACGTCACACTTTCTGATGAACCAGTAGCTCATTTATATCACTGTTATCAGATTTGCTTATGAAATATATTTGGGTTTTTTTCCCACACAAAAGCATGTCTTTATTTGCATTTGCAGTTCTTGAACTTTGGTACTTAATTACATAAAATATTACATACATGCATCAAAGGTATGCATGATGCAAACTAAAAAAATAGGATAGAACAAAGAAGGGCATGCTTCAAGGCCAAAATTTGTATCTAAACTATTAGGGTCTTTTCTGAAACAACAGCTATGCCTGATGGTTATGAAATAAAAACTCAGATAATCTGTTCCTTAGAAGAAATAAAGCTGTTGCAGATGTTTCTTTACATCTGTGTGCAAAAGCCAGTCTTCACTTACAAATCATGGAATCTCAGTTATTGGAACATGAACCAAATGATAGGATGTCGAAGCATTGCGGTGCCCAGCTTTTCCTGTCAAGTGACTTTTGGACACTGTAGATCTTACGTGTCTGCATAAACCTGATGAAACTCTATATGACATCACATAACCATACATAACATGTGAATTAAAGGTTCTTGATTTGAAATGTACATTGCTGGGGCAACTCTTTTCTAATCGTCAATCATCTTTGACAAAAGATTATTAGGATAAATAGGTCAGAATAAAGAATTAGACAGTATTTAATGTCTTTCAAGACAGAGTGGTTGGGTAGAAATGCTTAAATGGAATCTAGCCTCTTCCAAATGTGCCATGGAAACGTAAAATTTGGTCTAAACCATGGCCAGACTCTTCACTGTTACTGGCATGCAATATAAGACAACACAGAAGAAGAAGGCAGATGAATGCCTGAAATTCATGTTAAGGTGTTTTAGTCCGTGCAAAGGATAATGAAACACAAAAATCAAAATCTGTTACAAATAATGTACAACTCAGGGAATATAGACTAACTAATGAAAACATGTGAATATCATCACCAGTCATACCTTGTAAGATGAATAAAGAAAAATATATACCTCGCTGTTAAAATTAGGGTGAGGGGAATTAGCAATGTAAAGCAACTTGACCCTGAAATGAACCTATCTGATGATTATGCAATTTTGGTCTAGATTCTCAGATTGTGGTTATTTTTTTGGTTTTTTGGGTTTTTTTAGTATCCTTCTCTAAATCTGAAGTGACAGATTAATGTTAAGAAAAAGTTATGTGTTTTTCTTTTTCCACATCAGGAAGAGAAATTAGAAAACTCGACAGTCTTTTCTCACTACTCAACGTCTTGTGTCACAATTCTACGTAGGGGAAGGCACCTAATGATTGACTTGTACTGCTGGAAAAATGAAGTGAAAATTTGCATCCAATGAAAATGTTCAAGCCAAAACTAAATGATACATAACATATGGCATGATAGCCTGTTCAAGCCAGAATGAAATGATATGTAGCATGGCATATTGCATGACAGAAATATGTACAGATTTTCTATTGCATTCTAGTCCACATTTTAGTACAGACAAGACAACAGAAAATAGGTAGGAGAGAGGACAAAGCTCGTGTTAGAGCTTATCTTGTTTGCTCTTTCTAATAGTGTCCCTTTAGTTGAACAGACCTGGAGACAAACTTGTCTAAATGAGATCACAGTGATGCTACAAAGAAATGAAGTCTTTATCACATGTGATTCAAGACTGTGTCCCAAGGAAAGCTACATTGACTTCGATAGAATTAAGGAATGCAGTTCTGTATAGCTAAAATTTGTTCATTGGACATTGGTCTTACAGTGATTTTAATAATACTCTTGACTTAACAAAGACTGTAGGCTTAAGTCTATGAATAATAAGAGTGCATCAATAATGTGGCTTTATAAAACACTCCAACACTCCAGGCTAATCAAGAACAAAAATATCCATACTATAGAGAAACATTATCTTCATGTTTGTTGAAACTTAGTTCATAAGGATTGAATTCTAAGCTGTGTTTGATCTAAGTATCTGAAAAGGGGATAATCTAGGGTTTTAATCAGAAATTTTCTTTTCAAATTGGAAATTTAGGTCTCAAGGAACAGGAGCTATTATGCCACTGTTCTAACATGGCATGGCAGGTGTCTAATCACCTATGTTGAATTCTTAGGTGAGTCTGGCCATATTAGGAAGTATTCCACAGGGTTAGCACATCACCTTACACAAAGAATTGCTAAGGTAAAATTTAATGAAAAGGGAACAGAACTTCCACTGTGGAAGCTCTGAAAGTCTTATGGTCTCAACCAAATGAGAGAGCTGCCTGCAGATGACAGCTGATGATGTGAAATGCAAGTGGGACCTGTGGAAGATGGGGCCTTCAAACATCAAGGGATCTTTCTCAAATTTCGCCTGGACTTCTGTAGTGTACTGACATAACAGTTGCTCCAGTTCTTTTTCTGTGCCTTTATGACTTGCATAGTTTTGTCCTGTCTGCTCTGGCATAGTCTCTCACTTCGCCCTTCTCTGTGTGTAACACTGTAGCTATAATTTTTATTTAACGTGCTTGCTGTCATTTCATATCTTGATCCTCATGTTGCCTATCTTATCTATTCAGATGATATCTGAGCTACGAGCCATCTGTTAACATTGGACCTAAGCTAACACAGATTGCAGACCCATAAACTAGGTACAATTGTGGATTTGGTGCTCCACAGGGACAAACCCTATTCCAGTTCAGGAGACCTGGTCACCCAGGATATGGAGAAGGCTGAGGTACTGAATGACTTTTTTGCCTTGGTCTTCACCAGCAAGGGCTACAACCACACCGCCGAAGTTGCAGAAGGCAAAGGCAGGGTCTATAAGAATGAAGAACCACCCACTGTAGGAGAAGATCAGGTTCAAAACCATCTGAGGAACCTGAAGGTACATAAGTCCGTGGGACCAGATGAAATCCATCCACAGATCCTGAGGGAACTGGCACATGAAGTTGCTAAGCTGCTTTCATTTGAAAAGTCATGGCAGTCTGGTGAAGTTCCTGCTGACTGGAAAAGGGACAACATAACCCCCCATTTTCAAAAAGGGAAAAAAGGAAGACTCAGGGAACTACAGACCTCTCATCTCACCTCTGTGCCTGGCAAGATCATGGAGCAGATCCTCCTGGAATCTCTGCTAAGGCACATGGAAAATAAGGAGGTGATTTGTGACAGCTAACACAGCTTCACCAAGTGCAATTCATGCCTGACAAATTTGGTGGCCTTCTACAATGTTGCCACAGCATTGGTACACAAGGGGGAGAGCAACCGACATCATCTACCTGGACTTATGCAAAGCATTTGATGCTGTCCCACACGACATTCTGGTCTCTAAATTGGAATGGCATGGATTTGATGGGTGGACCACTTGGTGGATAAGGAACTGGCTAGATGGCTGCACTCAAAGGGTTGTGGTCAATGGCTTAATGTCCAAGTGGTGACCAGAGACAAGTGACATTCCTCAGGGGTCAGTACTGGGAGCAGTGCTATTTAACATCCTTGCTGGCAACCTGGACAGTGGGACTGAGTGCACCCTCAGCCAGTTTGCCAATGACACCAAGTTCTGTGGTGCGGTTGACACACTGGAGGGAAGGGATGCCATCCAGAGGGACCTGGCTTGAGGGGTGGGCCCATGTGAACCTCAAGAGGTTCAACAAGGCCAAGTGCAAGGTCCTGCACCTGGGTCATGGCAATCCCAGGCACAAATACAGGTTGTGCAGAGAATGGCTTGAGAGCAGCATTGAGGAGAAGGACTTGGGGGTGCTTGTGGATGAGAAGCTCAACATGAGCTGGGAATGTGTGCTTGCATCCCAGAAAGCCAACTGTATCCTGGGCTGCATCAAAAGAAATATGGCCAGCAGGTCGAGGGAGGTGATTCTGCCCCTCTACTCCACTCTGGTGAGACCCCACCTGGAGTACTGCGTGCAGCTCTGGAGTCTTCAGCAGAAGAAGGACAGGGACCTGTTGGAACGGGTCCAGCAGAGGGCCACGAAGATGATCAGAGGGCTGGAGCACCTGTGCTATGAGGACAGGCTGAGAGAGTTGGGCTTGTTGAGCCTGGAGAACAGAAGGCTCCAGAGAGACCTTATAGCAGCCGTCCAGTACCTGAAGGGGGCCTACAGGAAAGATGGGGAGGAACCTTTTATCAGGGAGTGCAGCGATAGAATGAGGTGTAATGGTTTTAAACTGAAAGAGGGGAAATTCAGATTAGGTGTTAGGAAGAAATTCCTACCTACATGATCTTTAAGGTCCCTTCTAACCTGAACCATTCTATGACTCTATGATTCATTTCTACTGTGCTACTGGATTCGGCCTCAACCTTAAAGCCTGGAGAAACAACAACGACCATTTCCATAAATATCCAGATACTTTGCAGAGTAAACCTGAATAGGCCAAGCAGCACAGCTGGCATTGTAGCTTGAGATGAGATGTTTAAAAGCAACAAGACACAATTTTATTGGCAACGGCTATTATAACTCACATTGACTACAGTCATATTACTGAAAGTGGTCATATCACAGAAGGTGGTCATATCCTTAAAAATATTTTAAAATATCTCTAGGAGATGAAATGCCTTCTAAATAAGTAAAGTAGATCAGGAAATAGTATAGATTTGTCGTCTTCTTTTATATCATCCAGATAATTTTTAAAGGATTTTTTCTCTGAATTGATATAATTAGCTAATGAGGACTTTTCCTGGCTCTATTCAGAAAATCAAATACCTTAGTTGTCTTACTATATGCTTCCCCTTAATGTGCATGACTATTATAGCAGAAATTGCTAATTTACTTTAAAACTTGTTTTAACATTTTGCTGCTTTTCACTTAATTTTTTTTTTCTAGGGAGGCAGGATTGTTATTTCTTTGGTTGGGGGGCTTTTGGTATTTGTATTTTTGTTTGTTTGTTTGGTGATTTCTCTTCCCTTGTTTGTTTGGTGGTGTTTCTTCCCCACACATGTTAAAAGTAAACACAGGCTGGATGAAAACTGTAACTATAAAACCGCATCTGTTGTATTATACTAATTGGTCTCTCTAGGAAATTTTCAACACCTTGAGGAACCTACAAGGAAATTTTACTGTATGTAATTATTTGTTAGGAAAAACAACATACATACAACATATGTACAAATTCATTTGCACTAATGGTATGTAAAGTACTCTTGTAGATATGAGTCATAAATATGAATGATAACATCTTTTATCTCACCTACATCATCTCAGATTTAAGGAAGCAAATAACCAGGTTACTAAACAGAGACATCTCTATCTGCTCGCTTTTTCTTAAGTAATGTAGTATTTCCAATTTATTATGCTGTACTTATAAATAAAGTATTGGAAAAATAAGTAACTAAACAAATTGCAACTTGACAGGCTTCTTTGTGAAGGACACTATAGGCATTATGGTTGGGGGAGAGCTGCTATGGAAGCTAATACTGTTATGGGGTTATACGTATTTTTTTAATTTACAGGATGACGTTTATGAACAACAAATGCCACTTAGGAGCAAATGGAAGAATTTTTGCAAATTATGTGAATTAAGCTTTTTCCAATTTCAGAGATTTTACCAAACTAGAAAATTGTATTGTAATTTTTGAAAGAAGCACAAGTAATGATTCCAGATCGTGTTTTTCAATGTGTTTTAATACATGCCGATAAGCGACTGAAACAAATTTAATGGAGGTTCTGGCATGAGTAAAAGATATATTTCACATAGCAATCTGAATTCAGATCCGGAATTTGAAATTTGCCCTTCATTACATTGAGCCCAGCTTGCAAACTGCTCTGTAGAGAAAAATGTTCCTTGAAAAGTAAACATGAAGATCTTCCTATCAGAAAATAAGACTCCTTCAGCCTGACTATTTCTCTATGTAACAGCAGGTCACGTATCTCCATGATGTAAATTGGAGTGATTAAGGTGGAAAAAAATTTTCATTTTACTGTTCTATTAAACTGTAAACAAATACTGAATTTTAACCACTAGATAACTTAAGTCAAAATACCACGTGTGGTAAATGGAGACCTCAGACTTTTTGCAGCAGTAAAACTTATAAGCAGTAAAGTTAATACATGCCTCCTACCTTTGTGACTGTGAGAGTATATTAGGTGGCATTTGCACTGACGACCTATGTGCATGGGTATATTTAATATGTATGCCTGTTCTTCGGAAGAAAATAAGGAAACCAAGAATAGTGGAATACAGTCACTATTGCTGAATGAATGAAATAAAGCAAGCAGATTCCAAATTCTCTGAAGGATGCCACAACTACATATCAAGCAGGGTGTCGACGCGTTAAAATTTGACATCATAAAATTGGTACTGGAAACGTTTTTTTGTTGATTGAGCAGACCCCAAAAGAAAAATCTTCATGGATGTGCATATAACAGTGAAACTATGAATTTAAAATAAGTACAATAAGTTGTAAAAGTGTCGTGGATGGAAGCGATGCATTTCACTCATAGAGAGAAGCAGCAATACCTTTATTGATATAAAACAGATATTTAACAAAGTTTGATGGTAAATGCGACAGTGTTTTAAAAAGATTCGAGATGGCAAGGCACACTTCATTATTTACTGCACAGAGGACAGGGTAATAAGACAGAGCCGTCAGGGAGACCCTCTCGTTGAGTCATGAGGTTCGGAAAGGGCCCCCTTTCTTTCTAAACTCATTCTCAGAGAGGAGTCTAGATGCAGCTGGATCCAATCCTAGTCCCAGACTTGGTCAACAGTTTATGTCTAAATATGTCTAAACCGTATATTAGATATTAGGAAGAAATTCTTTACTGTGAGGGTGGTGAGGCACTGGAACACGTTGCCCAGAGAGGTTGTGGATGCCCCATCCCTGGAAGGGTTCAGGGTCAGTTTGGATGGGTCTTTGAGCAACCTGGTCTAGTGGGAGGTGCTCCTGCACATGGCAGGGGGTTGGAACAAGATGATCTTTAAGGTCCCTTCTAACGTGAACCATTCTATGATTTTATGATTCATTTCTACTGTGCTACTGGATTTGGCCTCAACCAAATAAATATTTTATGTGCAATCAATCCTGTATTTCACTTAGCTAAGATTTCGAAGTTTAGCATGCTGTTAGTCATTTACTGAGGATCTGTTGCAGCAAGGAAACTTTCAATCTTGAGAAGTAAATGTAACCTAGGAAAGTGTTCCTGCTCAAGGGGAGATCCTGGCGTGCAGCCTGCTGGGGTTTAGGAGAGCTCAAAAGGCTCTTGGACTGTTCATTATTTATGGGGGTAAGATGAAGTCATATTTGCGTATTGACCACAGTACCAGTATTGCTCAAGTTAGCCCTTGGCTGTTGTGTTGTTACCTGTGTCACTGAAACCACATTGAGCCAGGTGCACCCATCACAAGTACATGCACCCATTGTGACCACCACTGGTGGTTATCGCTTGGGCAGAGTTATGGGAGATAAAGGTCACGTTGGTGCCTGGAAAAGAGAAGCACGCTGTCACAAAAAGCTGTTATCTTGGGATGTCTCTGCCACGGACTGCATATCTCTGCTAAAGTATCCACAGGAGCCTTGAAAATATTGTTATGGCTTCAACAGGGAAGTAGTTGAAATGAAACTAAAGAGCTCATTTTCACAATGCTAATACTAAATACAATCATGGAAAATGAGTATGCAGCTTAAGCCTTGACAGTACTACAAAAATACAGATTGGATCAGTCATTGAAATCTGCTTTTAGAAATGTCATTTTGTTATCGATCATGGTCTCTTTTCCAGGAATTTAATATCTTTTTCCTCCCAAATTAAGTTCACTTATCCAAATACTGAATAACTGCATTGTTTCTAATCTGAAGCTCTGACTTTGGGGTATTCTTAAACAGGCATCTTGCTTTATTATTAACCACTAGAGGTATCAGATTCCATATGTTATGCGAATGCTCTCTAAGCTGTAGCAGATTTAAAGTAACTAGTGGTTACCATTAACTTACCTCGAGTAACCAAACATTAGTTCCCTAAACATTGATGGCAGATAATATTTAGTGTCTAATATTGGAGAAATTCTCAGTATCAGTGAAGTCAGTGAGATTATGCCATGAAATTCAATTTTTTTTTGTTTTCCAAATTGTTCATATGTCTACTGTATAAAATAGACCATTATAAACAAAGAGAGACTTTTTTTAAGTCAACTGGTAAGATTCAGGAGCTGGTTCATAAAACTTGTGAGCTGGCGTTGAGCTGCCTACACCATCATTGCAGTATCACCGTGTTCAAAACATCCCCTTTGAAATCATTATTCTGTACTCTCTTTGTGTTAAGTGTCTGTCATCTTCGGGTGATGCAGCACTTTCAGAAAAGGCAATTAATCACTGAGAACTGCTAGGCAATTCAAAGATATCTGTGGGGAGACATTATCAAAGACACTGTAAACTCTAAAATTAAATCAAAATTATTATATCCAAAAGAAAGACTTGTACTTACTACTGCTTTCACAGGTGCAAACATTTTCATTTAGAACATTTTGTGTATCTCATGGTTATAGTGTTCACAGCTTTTCTAAAAATTTGTTTGTTTTTCCCCATGGAAACAAGTGATTATTAACAGGAGATTAAAAAAAAAAAGTCATTTAAGTGTGCAATTCTGCTGAAGACTGGTTGGATGTGACCCAGAAGCTGCTGGGTAATGGGTTTTTGAGCCTGTGCAATAATTGTAACTCACCATCAGCAAGTTATGCAAGATTGCAAATATTGGTTCCATTTGAAGAATTACAGAATTATCCAATCTCGTCATCACTAAGTAAAATTCTAATTCAGAATGCTACAGTGAATGGAAGCACAGATGTGCAGGCTTAATATTGTCAGTCAAATATCATCTGGGACTATTTATCAGAGCAAAAAGAGGAGAACGTTGAAAATATTTTTTGGACAGTTATCAAATTTTGATTCTTTCATACGCCATAGTTAAAAAGTTCTTTACTCAGAAAACAAAACTGGTTGCAGATCTTGTGACTATGAATACAATTTTAATGATTGCATAAAAGATTAAACCCAGAAAAGAACTTTGTTTCAAAATAACTGAAAAAAATGCAACCACCACCTCGTCCCTCTGCACCCCCTGTTTTTTATCTTGATGCTGCTGCATAGGTTGCCTTTTTTGTTCAAATTCTTCCTGTTTTGTGCCTCTGTGGAGACATTTTGCACTTATATTAAACACTCATCTTTAAGACAGTCTAGTAAAGTTCTTGAATAGTTTGTATAGAAAAGTTGAGCTATTTTCACAACACAGTCTCTGTTTTGCAGGTGCAGAGGAGGCCCAGTAAAGTCCTCAGGGCAATAGACAATATCAGTTGATTCTGACTTTTGCTGTTCAGAGACAGTCAGAGAGGTAATGATACAAAATACCAAAAGAAAGGATAGTTTGGGATTCCTCCAGAGGAATAAAGATGAGAAAAGGGTCTGGATTCAGATGGATATAAGTTAAATATGACCCAAAATTTGAGTTCAATGTTTTCATGCTAAATGGACAAAACCTGGACAAAATCCTACAGGTGATTGTAGCAGATGAAAGGAAAGACTACAATTAAGAACAAGATAAAGGACAAATGATTATAGGGTCTGATTCTTAAGATTTTGATGCAAAATTGAATATACAATACTAATCATTATCCCCTTTTCCTGAGAGCTATATTCAGAAGATCTGCATTTACCACCGCATATCAGTTATGTGTATTCCTATTTTTTATTTAAATATAAACTGAAGTTCTGTATTATGTCCTTAGTGGTTGACACGTTGTGTTTAGATGTGATATTGATGTGAAAAATTTCTTAGAAACTTATTTAATTTTCAGCAAATATTTATGCCATATGCAAAACAAAGCTGTTTCATTGGAGTTAGCAAAAGCATGCATGCTTGGAAGAGTTCTTTCAATCACATTCACAATAATAATATTCTCTTTGGAGGCTGAAGAGACTAGCTAGCTTCATGCTATGCTGTGTTGGGTAAATTTTTCTACTTCCATTACTTTTATCACAAAATATTTATCTGACACAGTGTGAAAGACTCACAGGCAAAAACAAGAAATGTGCTAACTGGTTCTTTGTTTTCACCATACAACATTTCAGAGTGGTTTTGATTAAAAAAAACCCCAAACAAATTATTTGCTATTATGATGCTCTGATAGCAAATTGTTTGTGTGATGAAGTAACAGCTAAACTGGACAATCATTTCTTCTGACTACAACTGACATACACAAAAAAAAGATGTAAAAATGTCATCAGTGCAGAGCACTGTTGAATGCCAATATAAAGTGATTAATTACGTACAGGGAAGATTTTCAAAATCACTAATGTACCCAGGAAAAGAAATTGAACTGAAAGTTACTATCACTTGTATTCCTAAATCTCTTGGGTATTTTTGAAGAGTTTCAACATGAATATTTACAAACAATGCTGTTAGAATACTTGGAGAGATCTCTTTGGTTTTCAGTTCTCCTTTTAATGCTCAATGATTCCAAAGGCTCTCCTTCTAGAATGCTCAGGCTATGTATTTGGCTCATATCAGGGAACTCTGGGGATACTAAAAGGATGATTTGCTTCCTGTTTTCATAGCCTTGACGGTTTTGGCCTACAAGGCTGTGTAGGAAGAACTTTAGTGATGCAGTCTAGTCACTTAATGGTGCATCGCTATTAGTCTGGAGTCATGTCAGGCACCCTAGGTCACTTCAGTGATGAAAGGTCCCCCTTGCATTGCTTGTAATACCTGAGGGATTAATAATTTCCCTCTACATAGTACCTTATATTTGATTTCTGTTTTTTTTTTCAACTGATTTCCATGGTTGTTAATAGTAAACTTTCTTTAATTCTGTTTTTAGCAGGAAAATGCCACTTAGTTGTATTCCCCGTTCCCTTCCCTTGCCTTTCCTTTCCTTTCCTTCCCTTGCCTTCCCTTTCCTTGCTTTGCCTTGCCTTGCCTTGCCTTGCCTTGCCTTGCCTTGCCTTCCCTTCCCTTCCCTTCCCTTCCCTTCCCTTCCCTTCCCTTCCCTTTTTCCTCTCCTCTCCTCTCCTCTCCTCTCCTCTCCTCTCCTCTCCTCTCCTCTCCTCTCCTCTCCTCTCCTCTCCTCTCCTCTCCTCTCTCATTCCTGAGGACTATGCCAAATGTGTTGACAAACATTTCAGCAGGAAGGTTTTTGATAGGACAGAATTTCATGCCAGGAGAGATTTGATTCAAGAAAAGTCAGTACTGAAACATGAACCAAATACTCACCTCCTGGGCGTGTCTGATTTAGATGTTTAATCAGCTTTCCCAAATATTTGCTAAGTAGCCTAGTGACTATCTTACAAGATAGACTTGGTCTGTCTAACCATCTGAATATCTAATTTTTAAGGAGTAGGGCTGCTCCAACAGGAAACATATAGATTGTTATACTTTTTCTTTTTTTGGTGTTTCCGTGCTCTCTACCCTGTCTCCTACCCCACCAGCCCCACCGCCACCCTTCCCCGCTTCCTCCTGCTTCCGCCTTTATTTCTTCTCAGCTAGGTCTTTTTTGAAACATATGACCAAGTGTCTGGTGTGGATGACTTTTCTGACTGCATTCTTTTGCCATTACTCACTGTTCCTGTGCCTGTGTGTTGCGTTTCCAGAATTACTTCTTTGATGAAGAACAGTCAGCATTCAAAAGTTAATAGAAAGCAAATGCACTTTCTTTTGGATACGGGGCACATGCAAGCCTGGTAATTCCTTTTTAATACATTTTGTGTTAGAAAGGATGTGTCTGAAATCTGACTTGACTAAGCAATCATAGGATGGGATACTCACAACACTACAGCATTACATTTAATTGGTGAAGACAAGATTCTTCCTTTCAAGAGTCTTTAATTTGTTGTATTGATCAGCCTCTAGCAAATTCAAGGGCAGAAACAATTACGTTTTCTGTGTCAAAAATCTCTGCCAACAAATCCATTGCTTTTTGTAATTCCTGAGTCTCTGGAATTTGACACAGACAGCATAGTAGAAAGCACATAATTAAAATAGTTTTATTTGAGTTTGTTGGCTTTGTTAGTCACTGGTGGACCATTTAATGAAATTTGTGAAATTCATTTTTTATGAAATATTCTTTTTTGTAGTATAATACATAAAAATATACATTTGAATAGAATTAGAAAAAAAATGAGTAAAGTATAGAAAACTGTTTCTTATAGACAGTTTCATTAATATGACTAGAATTAAAATTTCCTGTCGTAAAGGCATTCAGCCTGCTTTGATAGTAAATCAATACAGGACCACGTAGTCATCTAATCTCTTTGTTGAATAAGCAGTGATCATCAGTTGAACATATACTGCAATTATGTTCCAATAACACAATCATGTGTATTTTTAAATTTTTTTTTTCAATATAATGAGATGCAGTGAAACTTCCTTTTGGTTTATATATGATTTCCCTGGCAATCATAGGACATATAATTAAAGAGGAATATCAAAGGAATAAAGTTTCTATGTGCCAGATATAATCAGCTATGAGCCCTCAAACAAAGACAGAATAAAACTTTGAAAACTATACACCAAAAATAGAAGTTCTAAAAAATAGAAGTTCTAAAAATAGAAGACTAAAGACTCAATCTGATATCGTGTGTCATTATGTTTCTGTTTTTTTCTTCCCCTTATAATGCCTTAGTAATGTGAAGTAGTCGAGCTGAGGCACAGTCTCTTCCCATACCTCGAGAGGGCACATGGTTCTGTGACCCATTCTCTGTGCCAGACTGCGATTAGCTATTGGTTATTAACAAAGCCTTTTTCAGGTGTTTGCTAGATTTACTACTTGCATTATGTATATAGGGGAAGCCTTCTGGACAAACAGGTTGTTGAATATATACATGCAATGCTTATGAAATAGTTGCTATTGGATAAGCAGAGACCCAGGTTTTCAGACTTAAAGCAGAACCTATTTCAGTTTGAAATAAAGACTCAGCTCTCTGTGGACAAGCACTGTAAGAGAACATGTTTTCTAAAAGCTAGCACATAAGGTAATGCAGCTTTTTAATGGATTTAGACTTTCAGTTGCAGAAGGCACACTTGCAAAAGGAAGGCTATTAGTATCGCAAAACCAAATACTTACCAATAAGGAGACATCAGTCAACAATTTCTATAACAACAATATAATCATACAATCATAGAATGGTTAGAGTTGGAAGGGACCTTGAAAATCATTTGGTTCCAACTCCCCTGCCATGGTCAGGGACACCTCCCGCTGGACCAGATTGCTCAAAGACCCATCCAAACTGGCTCTAAGGACTTCCAGGGATGGGACATCTACAACCTCCCTGGGGAGCCTGTTCCAGTGTCTCACCACCCTCATTGTAAAGAATTTCTTCCTAATATCTAATCTAAATCTCCTTTCTTTCAGTTTAAAACCATTACACCTCATCCTGTCACTACACTTCCTGATAAAGGATTCCTCCCTGTCTTTCCTGTAGGCCCCCTTTAGATACTGAAAGGATACTATGACGTCTCCCCGGAGCCTTCTCTTCTTCAGGCTCAACAAGCCCAACTCTCTCAGCCTGTCCTCATAGCATAGGTACTCCAGCCCTTTGATCATCTTCGTCGCCCTCCTCTGGACTTGCTCCAACAGGTCCGTGTCCTTCTTATGTTGGAGGCCCCTGGGCAGGAAGAAGTACTCCAGGTGGGGTCTCACGAAAGCAGAGTAGAGGGACAGAATCATAGAATCACAGAACCACTTCCCTCGACATGCTGGCCATACTTCTTTTGATGCAGCCCAGGATACAGTTGGCTTTCTGGGCTGCCTGCACACATTGCTGGCTCATGTTGAGTTTCTCATCTACCAACACCCCCAAGTCCTTCTCCTTAAGGCTGCTCTCAAGCCATTCTCTGCACAACCTGTATTTGTGCCTGGGATTGCCATGACCCAGGTGCAGGACCTTGCACTTGGCCTTGTTGAACCTCATGAGATTCGCATGGGCACACCTCTCAAGCCTGTCGTGGTCCCTCTGGATGGCATCCCTTCCCTCCAGTGTGTTGACTGCGCCACACAGCTGGTGTCATTGGCAAACTGGCTGAAGGTGCACTCAGTCCCACTGTCCATGTTGCCAACAAAAATGTTCAACAACTCCAGTCCTAGTACTGACTCCTGAGGAATGTCACTCGTCTCTGGTCACCCCTTGGACATTGAGCTGTTGTCCACAACTTTTGAGTGCCGCCATTCAGACAATTCCTTATTTCTTATTCCAAGATAATGATCTTCGATTCTTAATTACTCTGTCAGATACTGTATTTTCTGCTAAACTCCTGCATCGTGAGAAAGATGTTCAATATTTACTTTGATCACCATTATTCATTATGTGGCTTTACTTATTTGTTGCACATCATATTAGTCCTGAACTTTATTAATTCTCTTGGTTTGTTGTTTCTTTTTTTTTTTGTTGTTGTTTTATTTTTTCCCATCTGCATAGCCTCTGATTACTTAACAAACATTAATGAACTCATCTTCTTAGTTCTCCTTTGAAACAGAAAGGTCTTGATTTTTTCATTTCAAATGTTTTCAAGCTGTCAGAAATGCCTGACACTTCAATGTTGGATATCAAATCCAAGGCCTTGCTCTTAAATTTGTGATACATTTTAATTCTTAGAGCTGGACATATGGGTAATGTGTGCATGCTCTAAATAAGGTCTGTAAAAGAATTCAATCATGTCTATTGCATTGTTGTGTGTAGTTGGCATCAAGCAATAGATTTTGTGACCAACATGAAAGAGGAAGAATGTTTTCTGCTACCTGTGTTCTGCCAAACAACACAAATAATGGTAAAGAAATTTTGTAAAAGTAGAAATGGACTTCTTAATAACTCCTGCTGTGCTAGTGTGGCACACAACTAAAGTAGTGTAAATTTTGGATAAATACCTTTAACGTCATTTTTCACTATGCTACACACCTGATTTAGCCTTTTTCTACAGTAATTTTTGGGCTCCCTGAAATAATTTTTACACTGGAGTATCTTCCATCCTTTTATTTTTAGACTTCACCTTATACAACGCTAATCTGTAAGTCTAGGAAACCTCTTTTCAATGACTGCTAATTGCTTCAAACTTCCTGGTTTGAGACAGTAAACATCTCTGTTCCCTCACTTCTTTTTACGTGGCATTTTTTTCAGAATGATAAAAATCTTGCTTATAAAAGTAGCAAGATTTTTTTTCTTATCTTTAAAATATCACCATTATTTTTCCAGTATATAGTGGCTGTAAATAATCATAGTCATTTACATAGCTGTAAGTCCAACAGTGAAGCTACAATTTTGGTGTTTGTAAGAATGGTTAATTTTATGTAACCTAAGACCTGGTAGCATTTTGATTTAATATGACATATCAGTTGCTCAAACAAAGATATTTCTGTAATTCACACTGAGAGGACAATGAAACTCTTTCTGTAAGATTTTTCCATTTCTAGCCATGTAGATGTATTTGTTGTGTGCATATGTCTGGACATACTAATGAGACCAGCAAACAACGACAAGTTGCTATGGAACAGGAAGGTGTTGAAGTTTCCAAACCACAGAAGTTAGCATATTTACAAAGTACCAAAGGAGATGGAGTGCTGTTAATATCAATTTTTTTTTTGCCCTGCTTTGCTAACTTTTCATTTACATTTTTATTAACTTACGCTAAATCAAGTATTTGTTACATTGATAGGCACAGAAAATAAATTAATTGTAATTAGTTTTATTGGAATGAATAATAAATGAACTTTTTGATAAGCTATTTATCATAGAATAGTCTTATTACAACATAGTTTTACTCATGCATCAACATTTGCATTTTAATTTGAGAATATTTGCACTGTATTATTTTACAGTACTGTATTCTTAGGAATGTGAAAATCCACTGTTTATTAATTCTTATACAATTTAGTTGAGACAAATGAACAAATTATTCATTTTCTGGAAGTTGTGTACTTTCAGCAAAATATTAATATCCAAAAAGATAACCCAGACCAAAGGTCTGATTACAGAACAGCTAAGATTGGCGGGGATCTCTTGAGAACCTTTATTCTAACAGTTGGAGCAGGTTGCCTAGCATTGTGTCGAGCTAGTTTTTGCACATCTCCCCCGATGGAGATTTCACAACCTGTCTCAGCAACCTGCTCCACTGTTAGACCACCGTCACAGTATAAAAGTGTTTTCTTGTGTTTAGATGGAATTGCCTTTTTTAAAATATGTGTCGTCTACTGTTAGTGGGCACCACTGAGTGTGTCTACCTCTTCTTCATTCCCTTTTAACAGCTATTTATACACATGATAAAATTCCCCTAGTCAGGCTGTTCTTCAGGCTGAACAGTTCCAGATCTCTCATCTTGTCATCATATGGCAAATGCGCCTTCCCCTTTATGATCTCTGTGGCCCTTCACTGGACCCTCACCAGCATGTCCATACCTCTGTTGTAGGGGGAAGCCCAGAACTGGACACAGTACTGCATGTATGGCCTCACCAGTGCTGACAAGAGGGGAAGATCACCTCCCTTGATTTGCTGGCAACTCTTGCTAATGCAGCCCTGGAGGCTGTTGGCTGCCTTTGTTGTGAGGGCGCATGACTGGCTCATAATCAGCTTGTTGCTCACTAGGATACTAAGGTCCTTCTCTGCAAAGAAAGGAAAGCAAAGCTGCTTTCCAACTGGTTGGTCCCCAACATATACTTGTGCCTGGGTTCATTCCTCCCAGCTGCAAGACTTTGCATTTCTCCTCGTTGAAGTACATGAGATTCCTCTCTGCCCAATTTTCCAGCTTTTCCATCTACCTTTGCATGGCAGCACAACCCTCTGGTGTATCAGCCACTCTTCTTAGTTTTTGTTATCTATGAACTTGCCAAGTGTGCATGTTGTCTCAACACCCACATCATTAATGGTTGGGTTAGACAGCACTGGCATAGGTATTGACCCCTGGGGTACACAACTAATGACTTGCCTGCAACTGGACTTTCTACTGCTGGTTACAACTCCCTGGGCTTGGCTGTTCAGCCAGTTTTCAATCCACTTCTCTGACCGCTTGCCTAACCATTACATTGTTAGTTTATCTATGAGGATTTTACAGAAGACAGTGTCAAAAGCCTTCCTAAAGTTGAGGTAAATAGCATCCTTTTTACTCTCATCCACCAAGCTCTGCACCTCATTGTAGAAGTCTGTAAATTTGGTTAAATATGATTTCTTTCTTATAAACCCATGCTGACTATGCCCAATCACCTTCTTGTTACTCATGTATTTGGAAATAGTTTCCAGGATTAGTTCCCCTATCACCTTTCTAGAGATTGATGTAAGGCTCATCTGTTGTTTCTCAGACCTTCCTTCTTGCATTTCTTGAAGACAGGAGTGACGTTTGCTCTCTTCCGTCCTTCAGAAACCTCTTCCAATTGACATGACCTTTCAAACTTAATTGAGAGTGGCCTCACATTGATGACAGCCAGCTACCTCAGCCATCGTGGACACATCCCATCAGGCCCATGAACTTGTGTATGTTGTTTGCTTAAGTGTCCTCTAACCCAGTCCTCCTCCTCTGAGGGTAGGTCTTCCTTCCTCCAGACTTTCCCTCTGGTCTCAGGGCCTATTGATACATGAAGGCTGATCTTACTGGTAAAGACTGAGGCAAAGTTGGCATTGGGATCCTTGGCCTTTTCCATGTCCTTTGTCACTGCGTCCCTAGACCCATTCAGCAATGGGCCCATGTTTTCCCTAATCTTCCTTCCTCTTGATGTATTTGTATCCTTTCTTGTTGCCTTTGGCATCCCTTGCCAGATTCAGCTGCAGGTGGACTTTTGCTTTCCTAACCCCACCCCTGCACAATTGAACAGCATTGCTATACTTCTTCTGGGTCATCTGTCCCTCCTTACACCTCTTGTACACTTTCTTTTATGTCTGAGTTCAGTCAGGAGCTCCTTGCTCCTCCATGCAGTCCTCCTGCCACCTCTGCTTGATTTTCTGCTTCTTTGGATGGACCTTTTTGGAGCTTGGAGGAGGTTACCAACCAGCTTTTGCAGACTCTTCTCTCTAGGGTCATATCTGACATGATTCTTCCATGCAGATCTCTGAAGAAGTTAAAGTCTACTTTTCTGAAATCCAGGATGTGATCCTGCTTTTCGCCCTGCTCTCTACTCACAGGATCCTGAACTCCACCATCTCATGGTCATTGCAGTCAAGGCTGCTCTCAGCTTTCACATGCATAGACAGTTTTTCCTTGCTTAAGAGATCCAGTTTTCATTGTTGGGTCCTTGATCACCTGTCCCAGGAAGTTGTTCTCAATGCACTTCAGATGCGTCCTAGATAGTTTGTGCTGTGTTGTCTTTAGAGCAAATATCAGGGTGGCTAAAGTCCTGCATGTAAACCAGGGCCTGTGAATGTGAAGATTCTTCCAATTGTTTGAGGAAGGCCTGATTTTCTTCCTGTTCAGGACCTCTGTAGCAGATACTCACCACAACAGCACCTGTGTTGGTCTGCCTGCTAATCTTGAGCTACATACTCTTAACTGACTCCTGAACAGTCCCAAGAACAGGATGCACTCCATACACCTCCACACCTTCCACTATTCTCTCACATGAAGTATGATACTTTTTTTCATTTTCAGTGTGTGCTTCCTAAAGAGCTTGTAACTATCCATTACAGCACTCCAGTTGTGTGAGCTATCCCATCATATCTCTGTGATCAGGAGGTCACAGCCCTGTAGTTTCTAACTCCTGCTGTTGTTTTCCATGCCATGTGCATTAGTGTAGAGACACACCAGAGAGGCACCCAAGTGTGCTGATTACCCAGAACAGGTTTGACAGCTTTCCCCACTACATTTGTATTAATTTCTTTCAGGAAGGGATACTTTGCTTTCTTTAAAGGAGAATAGAATTCTCAGCGCAACTCTGTCTCTTGGACTACAGGTTTAGGTAATAACTTAGGTCTTCTTTTTCTTTTTTGTACACTGTAGGGCATATACTAGTCTAGACTTCTTTACTCAGACAATACTTTTATCATATTTTTAAAACTGGGAAAGGTGTCAGAAGCAGGAGTTGAACAAGGCTATTAGGTAGGATTGATTGTAGGTGATTTTAACCCCTCATGTTAGTTGAGATGAGACATTTGACCATGGTTATTCTAAACAATAATAGAGTAAATTTTTCTAACTCTCACGTCTGGTGTTTGGTTGCAGTTTACAAACTTACAGAATTATAAATTTTTGAACTAATACAAATTATGTGAAATGTGGATAATGCTGACCTACTTGAGTAGTGATGGAAGACTGTGTTTAAGATTACTTGGCAAGATTTTCATTTAGATAGGAAAGAAAAAATATATATAACCTTTACAATCTTTTAAGCTTCTATTTTTTTTGTCTTTTCTTTTTCTCTGTTTTCCTCTGATTTCCACTACAGGTCAAAGATGAAATTCAAATTGTTGAAATGAGTGGAAAATTTCACTTCTTTTCATGTCTATCCAGAAACTAGAAATTAAAGACTTAAAAAATATGAAATTTGGAACTGGATTACATCTTCTCTTTTTCTACCTGAACCATCTAGAGACTTCAGAGGCTAAACTTGTGAACAGAAGTATTATTACTTAGATAGTCAAAATGCTGGTATTATGTCTATAGGCAGTAGAGAATTTTTCAGAAAGATTGTGTGATTTCAGAATATGACCATACACATAGACCAATGAATTTTGATTTAGTGTATTCTTTGTCTGCACTCATCTATTTAAGAAAGTGAAATGTCAGTATCCAACAGTGCTTCAGTAGTTACATCTAGAATTAAAAAAATTACTTAGAAAACCTTCTGTGTAGTTTATGACTCCCAGTACCCTAACAAACAGCATCAGGTAGCAGATATTTAACCTGATGAGTTTGTTGCTGAATTTGCTTTTTTAGGAATGATGAGTTGGTTTATATTCTGGATTCTGGAGAACCTTCTGTACTGGGAGCCTTGCAGAAGACATTGTACTTGAGGAATTATATTTGCTCTATTTGGCCTCGTAGTTAGGGCTTGAGAAACCTGTGTGTTATTAATATAACCTGTAGTATACAAGATCTTTGGGAAAGATAAACTGTGTGTGGATCAAGGAGTGGAATGTAGTGATCCTAACCAGAAGATCATTGTACTTTTAGGAGTCAGTGATTCATGTCACGGTTAACTTCTTTCCATGGAGGGCATGTATGGAGCATCGCATAGGAAAATCCATCTGGTGTCTGTAGGAATGTGGGGTTACTAGCATCTGAAGGAACAAAAGATTTACTCACTATCTTTATCTATCTTTATATTTTATCTTATTAAACAGAACCGTCAGCACAAGAGTGACATGGACCTGTTGGAGCGGGTCCAGAGGAGGGCTACGAAGATGATCAGGGGGCTGGAGCACCTCTCCTATGAAGACAGGCTGAGAGAGTTGGGCTTGTTAAGCCTGGAGAAGAGAAGGCTCCGAAAAGACCTTATAGCAGCCTTCCAGTACCTGAAGGGGGCCTACAAGAAAGCTGTGGAGGGGCTGTTTGCAAGGGCATGTAGTGATAGGACAAGGGGCAATGGTTTTAAACTAAAGTAGGGTAGGTTTAGATTAGACATTAGGAAGAAGTCCTTTACCATGAAGGTGGCGAGACACTGGAACAGGTTGCCCAGAGAGGTGGTGGAGGCCCCATCCCTGGAGACATTCAAGGCCAGACTGGATGAGGCTCTGAGCCACCTGATCTAGTTGAAGACATCCCTGCTTACTGCAGGGTGGTTGGACTAGATGACCTTTAAAGGTCCCTTCCAACCCAACACATTCTATGATTCTATGGTTCTATTTTATTAAGCAATTTGTTGTAGGGCCTTTCTTGCTGAGAATTAATCTCTTTCTCTCTCCCTCTTTCTCTCCCCTGCTCTCTCTCTGCCCTCTCCCTCTTCCCCCACTGGTGCAAAACACCTTTTTGGTTTTTTTCCTAAAGATGAAAAAAAATCGGTTGCTAAATGCCAAAATGACACTTAAAATGGTGTGATTTAAAATTAATTTGTATTTAATTAAATGTAAATGTTTAAAATAGTCCTATAAAATGCTGGTGCTCAACCCGAAAAAGAAGCAAATTACAAAGTCAAAAGTGTGACATTTGATATACTGAAGGAAATTATATTATTTTCAGATAAATCATTAAACTTTTAAGTATGCTGGAGTTTGTTGGTGCTCTGAATAAACCAAGTTCTGAACAGTGAAAATAATAGTAGTGTATTGTGTTCTGCTGTTTCTGAGCAAGAATTTGGTGCTTTTAGGGTGTAGAACAGTCTTTTAATTTCTTCAGTCATGGGAGGGTTAATTATTCCCAGCGTATTGATGAAGTGCAATATGGCAATGTATTTAATCCTAAATGGAGTGCCAATACAAAGTCTGTTCATCACTTACACATAAAGTAGAACAGGAACAGCTTTTTCTGTGCAACTTTCTGTGCATAGTTTTAACTTCTCCCTCTTCCCCATCCTCAGTCTTGATGTAAATGAAGTGTTAAGAAAGCTTTGGGAAATCCCCAGCCTTGCCCCACCTTTAGAGTAACTAATGAAGCCGCAGGAGATATGGGTTCAAGCATTGGTAGTATAAGACAGTTTGGAGATGTCCTGACTTCCAGACTTTTTGTTTAATCTCTTTAGGTCAGTGAACACTTAATTACTGTTTCCTGCTCTTGCATGTGAGAAAACACACTGGTTTTATATTTAAGTGGAGTAAAAGTAACACTAAACTTGGGAGCTACCTGCTTTCTTTTTGTTGCTTTAGCAGCTTTACCAGGACAATAAAACTTCTCTCTCTACTCCCAGTTTGCTGTTTGTGAATATTTCCATGATTTTCCAGTGCATCGGTATTTCATGCAGTTTAATTTCCATTAGAGAAACCTGATTTTATTTCCTGCAGGTGGGTTGGAAGACTTCTTTGATTTCTAGAGGTGATGTAGTTTTAGAATTCTGCTGTAAAAATAGGACCATAAACGGCAGGCTCTTTATGTAACTAAAGCAAATTCACTATAATTGGTTATATATATATATATTCTTTTTTTTGGTCCTCCATGAAAAATAGTATCTGCAAATTCATGTCACACAGAATTGCATGTTTTTCTTTTGTAATTTTAATAGCATCTAATAAAGAGCTTAAAAAGAGAAATTTTCTTAACAATGCCATTTTTTACTAGATTGCTTGCATTTTCCACTTTGTATGTCACACTACAGCTTAAGAAACAGCTAACCTCTAGTGACAAATGACAGACTTGTGAAGTTAATGTTGTTACAGCAACTAAGTACTTTTATCTGGACTAGAACATGGTAAGAAAATCATTACACAGATTCACTATGCATGAAGAACTATTGTTTTGTTGTACAAACTATTTGTACATGATTCCAAGAGGACAAACATTAATTGGAAGCAAAGTATAGCCTTGGGTTATTGTAAAAAGGCTCTGATTTCAAGTGGATGATGTGCTTTCTTTCTTTTACTACTGCTTTTCCTTTAAAAAAGAATTGAAGCATAAAGCTTTCAAACACTAGTGACTCCTCTTTTCATAATGCTGCATCTGGTGATTCACAACAGGGCTGCTACAGTTTGGAAACACCATGTTAGTGTCTAAAGTGGACAAATAATTTCCATGTTTTGGGGTTTTAAATACCAATATATGTTCTGTTATTCAGTACTATTCATCAACAGTGGAAGTTCACACTGCAAACATATACATAGACATATATACAGTAAGCTTTTATAGGAAGTGACTATGACCAAAGTTTCATCTTTATGTAAAAGTTACATTTTTTCTAAATTATAGAATTGATTGGTAATGATTCTTTTATTTAGATTTCACTCTTCTCTCTCTTTTTCTACAGTGTATATCTCTATACATAAACTGCATCTCAGTGTGTAAATCTGAAATTGAAAAACCTGTTCAGAACAGAGCTGACATGTGAAAATAGCACTGACCAGAATCATTCTGCTTATTTCAAAGAAGAGCTTTTTACAATATGAGAAGGCTGTAATGAGTAATATTTAAACATGACAGCTTTGGAAGGAGAGTTCTGTAACGTTCTGCAGAAATAGCCTTTACAGTTCAAAACTGATCCGACATATGTATACAGGCCAAAAGTGGATTGTCCATGAAATCAGAAAATAAGCATACAGATGCAGATATCTCAGTATCAGCAGGGAAGGCATTTTTCATACTATGCGAATATTATGGTGGCTTTCTAACACTTAAAACTTACCCTTGATATAGCTGTAGTCTTTTATAGAGATTAGGACTTTGGTATGTTTGGATTTGATAACCAAGAATGCCCTGGCGTGTGTTTTATATTTGTATTTCAGGATCATGTTAAATGTGCTCTGAATGCAGATTCTGGATCTGTTTCTCCTCTGGCACAGACGGTAGCACAGGGAGAAATGCTGCATATTGTGCCTCTGTGTGGGAGCAGCTCCTGCGGGAGTTTGAACTGGTGGTGCCCCAGCATTGTCTGAGGTCTGTGGGACTTGCAGCAAACTCCACTCTGATGCAATTAAAGGTGGCATTTTCACAAATGGCTCCACTAATCATAGGCATATTCGTAACCCACACATCATCATCCAGCAACATGGATTTCACAGAGAATAAACCTAATTGAGAAGAGAAAAGACATTGCTGGTATAAGAGCTGTTGGGTTTGACCCTTAAAGAGGAGGTCATTGTAAATAAAAGCAGGCTTAGTTATTACCTAATCTGGCCCTAAGAGCTCTAATGCCCTAGGCAAACAAGAAACCGTCTCTGCAGCCTAGCATCTAAGTAGACATGCAAGCAGCCAGGAAACAATGTGCAGCCCTGCTGTTTCGTTGCCCTCAGCAACCAGCTGTCCTGCCTGCTACACAGCTAAATAACCTGCAAGATGGCATAGTCTCTCCTTTTACCTTTAGGCTTATATTATTTGGAATAGAACTAAGTAGTACACATCTTCAGAAATAGGTTTATTAATTGTAGGTTTGTGCTCATTTGGGATAAATACTTCACATAATAGGATGGAGATTATTCTTGTATCAGTAAGAACAGTGTAACTTATCTGAGATAAAAATAATTGGTTGGGTATCAGATAGAAAAAGTTTCATTTTGAAATGACAATATAGTCACCCTATGCTTTGACGTCCTTCTTCCCCCTTTGAATCATGTCTGAATGCTGAATACTGAGTTAGTACAAAGATGGTGTGTTAGAATTAATGTAGAAAAATAATGACAAGTATTGCCAGATGCTTTTGTCACCTTAGGACAGGTCTGCAGAACATGCAAGAAGTAACACCACTGACAAATGACCAATAGTGGAGTGATTTAAATTCATGATATCTGGTTTTAGCATGTTCCAAATATGATTAACCAATAGGGTACCAGTTCAAGTGTGTTTGTTTTCTCAGAGTGATCAAATGATGACTGTCCCCAGACAGACTACGATCAGAGGAGACTGGGATTGAGAGTTTTCCCTATGTAGAGATTTTATTGTGAAGAAGGGACAATTATAAGTCAAATGATTTTCATTTGAATTTTTTTATCCTGGAATTATGCTAATTAAATCATTTTCAGTTTAAAAAATTAACTTTGGGCTTTTGGTCAGCCAGTGCAATTTCTAGAGCAGTAATAGACACTCTTGATGAAAACTGTTTTGTTTTGTTAAAAATCCTATTTTATGTTTAAAAGAAAGACACACAAATACCTGTAATATCCTCAAGTCTAAAGAAAGTCAGTTGATGAAGAAGGAAATAACAGCATAATGGTTTTGTTCTAATGAATGCAAAAAACTTTTAAAGTTTATTATTATTATTATTCTCTGTCTACTGTTTGCTGTTCTCATTCACAGTGCAAGGTCTAAGATTCAATTGTAGGTCCTGTGGGTCATCCACTGAGTCATTATTCATATGTAAAGTGTCTAGCCTTATTCAGGTCCTATATGTACAGTAATTGCATCCAAATTCAACCTTGACCTGTTGGAATATAATTTTCTTTGATTATAATAAGACCCATGGCTATACCTGCAGTTCCAAGTTCCATTTGATGTCTATAGAAAAAGCTTATAATCACCTTCCCTGCATCTACAGAATGATTAGTCTTTAAACATAATTTTATTTCAGCATCGAACAAAGGCAAACGGCACAGCATTGTAAGTGCCGAATTCTATTTTCCAGAAACAGAATGTAATTTCTTATAATATTCATTATACTGATTTTGGCTGATCTAGATTTAATTTTCTTCTTGTTAGGACATATGGTGCTATGTTTTGTATTTGTGACCAAAACACTGCTTGTAACACAAGGATGTTTTAGTTATTTCTGAACAGCATCAAGGCCTTTTTTGTTTCTCACACTGCCCCACCAGCAAACAGGCTGGGGGTGGGCAAGGGGCTGGGAGGGGCCACTGTCAGGACAGCGGACCCCAGCTTACCAAAGGGATATCCCATACCACATGACATCATACTCAGCAACAAAACATGGAGGGGAAGAAGGAGGAAGGGGTTGCGTTTGAAGTTATGCCGTTTGTCTTCCCAAGTGATAATTATGTGTGATGGAGCTCTGCTTTTCATGAAATGGGTAACCATCTGCCAGCCGATGGGAAGTAGTGAGTGAATTCCATATTTGCTTTGCTTTTGCATGCAGCTTTTGCTTTACCTGTTAAACAGTCTTTATCTTGATCCATAAGTTTTTTCACTTTTACCTTTACAATTCCCTCCCAATGCTGGGCAGTGAGCGAGTGGCTGTGTGGGGTCAGCTGCTGCCTGTGGTTAAACCATGACACAGATAAATGAATGTAGTATACAGTGTTCTTGACTTGCTTTTTACATGCTTAGTCATTGAATTCCAATTTTATGGAATTTGATTTTTTAATATGACAGGGAAGTCAGCTGTGATGGAATCCATAAACACATTCACTTATTATCTCACAGGAAACACCATTATATTTGATAGAAGAACTTGTGGTCCAATCAGCAAGAAAAAGGGGTGTTAGTCCTGTAACATAAATAATAATAAAACCCCCTAGTTAAAGAAGCTTGACAGCTATGTCCAGAACTAGTTATATGTTTTGACAAAAGATACAAAATACACTGCCTGTTAAGGGAAAATAATAACATTTAGCTTCTGTGCTGTTTTTCAAGTGTATGCTCTGTTTTTCAACCTTCCACATCCCTACTCACAACTCCCTGAAAGATCACAGTATTTTCTGGCTATAGTTTGTAAGTGTTTTGTTTATTGTGAAAGGTAACTATGTGCATCAAAGCAACGTGCATCAGTTAGTTCAGAAGAGGAAGAATTTAACCAAGGTCCAAGTTCAATGCAGGCCCTAGGAGAAAGTACTACTGCTGATATTAATGCCATCTATAGGTGGCTTACTTAATCATTAAGTGATACATAGCTTCCTTTATTGGAAAACATAGAAGTTGCTTAATAGCGCATTGCATCAAAACACAGAGTTGGACTAATGATGAAATATAAATGTAACAGAAGTGTTTTATTGGAGTCTACTCTGGAAGGGTTATTGGTGTACAAACACGAAAGTAGAAATTTGGGTGGAGAATAAAGAATTTTAATCCTTTTGGGATATTGTAATTATGCAAAAGAAAAGCTGGTTGTAACTGGGATAGGAACAAAGAGTACCATATTATTTCCTTTCAAAGCTCAATTTATGTAGAGACATAATAAGACATCTCATCTCATATCTGACAGAATTAATTACTTTGAAAAATGCTTACCACATAAAAATTGTGCTGGTTACAGCATAGCATATAAAAGTGCATGGGTAACCATGACAATTAGAAACATGAAATTAATTAGGTGTGCAGAAAATAGAGCTCAGGTAATCAAGATAGCAAAAGTTTTCTACAGTAAGTGTTTGATTGGCTCTCTGTTTATCAAAATGGATACATTTGATCAGAGAGCGAAAATATAAAAAATGCTAGTGAACAAGCTAGTTGCAATTGCAGAAGCAGTGGCAGCACCACTGTGTTTTTCAAAACTAGGAAAAGCATCTAAATCAAGTTATGCACTTAGATTATGTTTCGCTTTTTCTTTTTCCTTCCCCATCAGGAGAATTACTACAGAAATTGATAGTCAATGGCAATGGGTAAAAGACATGAGACTGTCAATGGAACACTTAAATTGTTTTAATTTTTAAATCATCTTTCCAAGCTTGACATACAAAGTGTTTCAGATATGGAAGACGAAGCACTTTTTTCTGTTATGGATTTCATGTTTTTATTAACAGTGAAAGTAATCAATTCAGTTTGTACCCAGAAAGTGGACTGGAACATGAGCTTTGTTTTGAAATCTTAGTTTATCAAATGTGAACTTGATGGATCACAAACGAGATCATTACACTACTTCTGTATCCTGAAAAGTAAACTATGTGAAATAAGTCAAGAGCAGGACTTTAAAATCTACTATAAAATTGTGTTGTAAATCAGGGAATTGAGATCCTGATACACACTTTAGAAACCCTGATTAGATACTTTAGAAGGCAGCTTTCTACTGTGTGTTAATTGGATAGTTATTCCAAAATACAATTTTATCACTGACATAAATATGTATACAATATTATTCTAGTTCAAATATTAAGGGACCATGGCTATACGATGAGGCAAAGCTGTGCCCTGATGTAGTCAAATTTGGCTTGTTCCTTTCAAAAAATTTTTTTGCATGTGTAGCTTGAATATTCAAAATTATACTTTGTCAGTATCAACCATATTTAAATGCACGTAGGATTACTTTTTGTGCTTTCTATCTGTGCAAAATGCCTTAAGAACTTCTTTCTGTTCTGCATTTGCAAATAGAAATTAAATTAACACATTTTTATTAAAAAAAAATAAACAATTAAATGACATGTTTCCAAGCTGAAGCCTTTTATTCTGAGTTTCAGTCCAGCGTGATTTTTACAGCAGGCTTGTATACTGTTGAAAATCAGATTTTTAATGGAAAGGCTCACGGCCCCTTCACTGCAGTATTGTGAGCAGCAAATCCATAACCTCGTGCTTCTAAGGCTTTCATACATTTTGCAGTGGTTTGTTTAGTATTCTAATACATTTAAAACATATTTCTTCCAAACTGGTTTTAAACACTGCAATATCATACTTTTACCAAGTGAATGCAAAACCCCTACTTATTTTATATATTTCTTTTGCTGATATCCATAAATCAGATATACTCCAAGCAAAAGCAGTATTGGATTAAATTCGTATTCAACCTCTGAAGACCTGATTCACTCTATTCCATGCCAAAACACAATTGCAGGAGTTAGTCATGAAGAAAATAGAGAAAAAGGAAAGGGAAAGTGAACCTGCAAAAAAAAATCATCTCAGTTACAGAGCCTAAGTGGAACATTATTGTACAGTGCAATTCACTAAGATCATATATCAGATGGATGGTGCATTCTTAATGCAAAGGTTAAGCTGTGTTTAGAAATTAACCTATTATGTTTTGTACCTTAGTGAAAAAAAAACTTTTATTAGATCTGAAACAATTTTAGAAACGCAAATACAGCAATTGTGCACTACAGTGGCCACGGTCACAAGATCATTTATTTCTCCTGGGAGCATAGTCTGATAAATGCAGTGTAAGGTCTCCTGCTCATATTCTGGTGTATTCTATTGTGTGTTGCATTTATCATAAAGAATTATCTCTGAAATTGTGGTAAACAAATTGATGTTAATCTAGGTATAAATTTTATTCATGTCATTTCATTTCAAAATATCCACAAGATAGATGCTTATTATCATATCTTAAAACTGGAAAAAAAAATAATCAGGTTTGTTCTTGCATGAAAACTTGTCCTGAAGCTTTCTATAGTTCATAAGTTTTGTCCATCTGTATATGGTTGTAAGTCTGACATTCATCATGCAAATCTTCTAGCTGCAAATGAGGTCTCTGAAGCCACATTTCTCATATAATCACCCTTCTTTCTCTGCCCTTTCCTGTCATAATTTGTTACTCTTACAGTTTTGCTTCAGTCTTAAATTATTGTGTAAAGTCTGTGACAGGACTCTGTCTTTCTGAAATGGACACAAAGAAAAATCCAAGAATCTTTCTTACTAGAGATGGGTCTTGAATCTGATAAAAGCTTACAAAGCTGTTGTCAGTTACATAACATTCTTATTTTTTTATACAGGACACTTATATGTCCTCCATAGTTCTTGTAATTCTTTACAGCACATAAAACCCCCTGTGACATAAAAAAGTTCTGTGACATTTTGGTGCTTGTAACTGGTTGTTTCTAAACAATGGAGCATGCAAGTTCCTTGGTTGTGGCCAGCAGCCCTAGTTCCCTCCCCTTCACCTAATTTTGGGGACTGATTTAAATGTAATCTGTCCCTCTTTTTTATTCCTCCACTCCAGGGAGAAGAAGGTGGCTCGCTCACACCCAGGTTCCCATCCTTACATGCAGTCAAGGTCAAACAAGAGCTCTCCCAACAAGGAGCCAGGAGTAGAAGACAATGCCTCATCGCTTGATTTAGGTGAGATAAGGTTTCTGCCTTATCAACATGTGCTGAACTCATAACTCTTAAAAGAAGGAAGAACATTAAACATTTATCTCTTCCTGAAAATAAGTATTTTCTTCAGCTTGAGTAAATTGTAATATTTCCATAATTATCCTATCTCAGTTACTTGGCTTATGTGGTATGTGCAAGGTTATTAACATTTGCTAAATTGTTATTAAAAAGGGCCTGAAACATGTTTTTGGTGTTTTTCAAATTTTTTCATCTAGAGAAAAGAAGAATTTTAAACAACGAAAGATTCTTTAGTTGGTAAAGAAAAATCTGACGTAAGATTGGTGGAGAAAAAGAGCAAACATGCAAAAGTGATGTGGTAAATACATATTTTGCAATACTGCAGCCTTAAAACTAATTTCTGTTATAGTAGTAAAAGTTACAGAGAGACACCATTTAAATAAAACTTAATTTTTTATTGGGTAGAAAATATGAGTAGAAAGATTAGTGATATCTCTGTTAAAAAGGGAAGAATATTTGTTTTCTAAATGATGGATGAATAAGCTGACTGATGACAATGAATTATTTTAGAAAGCAGCAGAAGGACTAGTAGTGATACAAGATAGTATTACTAATTAAAATAGAGTGCCAAAGTAAGGGTTTTCTTTTGATACCCATGCAAACAAATGTGCAAATTTAATGAAATTTTACAAAGGATGGAAGAAGACAGTAGAAAACACACTGGTTACCTACCACATGCCAAAGGTGCACATCTATTAGCTATGCACTTGCTATGTTATCTAGCTCCCCTCCTGTTGCTTTCCACCCAGCCTGAAACAGTGTTGTGAACCACATTCTCCCTCTGTATTTCATGAAGACTATTATCATCCCAAATGATGATGAAGACACATGGAAGATGTTGTGCCGACAGTGGTGGTCCTCATTCTTTTGCAAAATCATACAAAGTCCACTGGTATTTTAAAACTATATAACTTAAAGTGAAGTAAGTGTGGCCTAAGGAAACATCACCCCATTGTTGTGTAATCAGTTTTATTCACATGAAAACAACTCGCAAACTGAACAAATGGTTTAGATTTGCTTACTGTACTCTGGAGATTTCAAATACTGTGATGGGTAAAAATAGGCAAGATGGCAAAGAATGGAGGCAACACTCTTTCTGTGCCAGGACGTACAGAGCTAGAAAGAAGGTCCCCACATGGAGACAACTACTTAGAGGACTATAAGATCAGGATGCTGCTAGTGACCAGGCAGCCAGTTGAACCTATCGTGCCAGATGTTTATTGGCAGGGCTTTCTTCAGCTTCACCGAGTTGAGCCACCTTGTACCAGATGAGGGCTAAGTCCACTGTAAAGACATATGGTAATTCAAGATAAATGAGAGAAGAAATACTGGCTGCATTTTCTGTTTTTCGATCACTTGATAAGTAGAATTTACACCATAAACTCTCATGTAACCAACTTTCTGTCAAGCAACTGTGCTGCCCACTTAACTACCAAGAACTTTTACTCTGCATGGAGTGTCTGATTGTACTTTTCACCAATGATAAGCAACAAAATATATCAGTCAGATATCCACTTTACATTACTAAAGATAAAGAAAGTAATTATCGTTAGAGACCTGTGAGTTCTCTAATTAACAAAGAATCTCAGTAACAATGAAGGCAATCCAACTGTGTCATACTGTTTGCTCTTGTGCTCTTATTCATTATCATCAGGGTATGATTTCAGTGATCCTTGAATTTTGCAAAGTTCACCAGTAATTATTTCAACACATTAATTTTAAGGAGGACCTGTTTTTCACCTTGACATTATTCAGCTGTAAATGCATTCTCATTTTTTTAACTAAATCAAGTTGTAATTTCCCACTTGAGCTGGGAAAAAGGGGCATTGATAGCATGAGTCATACAAAGATGAATACATGGGCTCCTAAGTTAAAATATGCTCAGACCTCTCCAAGAACTTCTGAAGAACATTACAAAGTGATAAGATCTTCAGAACAGATTAAGACATTTTATAGTCACATCCTGTGATGATTTATTAAACACAGATTAGGAGTCCATTCACCTGCTGTTTTGAAGCTTATTGTATTTTCATTTCTTGAGAGATTAAAAGGAAGGATAGGCTCCTCGTTCACTGAAGAATTTCCTGACGGACTATTTTCAAAGAAAATTTGAATTGATAGTGTACTGATACCTATGACAACTATTTATTTTACAGTTAACTTACAGGAAATATATCTCTGGGAGCCTCCAACCAAGGATGGAGTAGAATTAGAGAGAGACATGAAATGGAATAGGAAAAACCTTCCAGGTGCCTGAATGACCTACCGGGCCTTTTGAAGTGACAAAGAAAAGACATTTAAATGGATGAAAAAACCTGTGTCTGATATATTATGTTCTTATATTCCAGAAGATGTCCTCATTACCCAAACAAAAACTGGGACAGGACCCTGCAAACAGGACTTCTAACATCAGCGTGAGACCGAATATGCTAACAACTGTAAAACAGGCTACTTCATTTAAAGAAAAAGAATAATTTCTTCCTGAAGTAGTCTTACTCATTGTCTGCCCTACCCATTAATTCCAGTGGCATATGAATTTCATTATACAATTGATGTTCAAACAGCTATACCTCATCCTGCAAAACAGAGCTGTTTACCAAGGTGTTAAGCATTTATTAAAGGTGAAATTTTCTCTTTGCAGGGAATCAATATAAAATGAGTGCATTGCTTATACCAGCTAATTTCTGCTAAGAGGGAATTTTATTTTTATTCATCTAGAAATTCAAAGGAAATTTTAAGGCTGCTTTTAGTAATGACTCAGGAAGTAAGGTGGAATAGAAGGAATGATTTTTTTTCTAGTTAATTTGAACCTATGTTTTGACTTACTGATTTGATATGATACCAGCTTTTGTTTTAAGTCCATCTTTTGCATATTAGAAGGATGAGAAATGCTATGGATAGGGCTATACTTTTCCTTTTTCCTGACCTGTTTTTTTTTTTTTTTTTCTTTTTCTTAAATATATTTTCTTTCTCGCAATGGCTTTAAAAAAGCTTAGTGACTGGTAGGCCAGGGTCCCTGTGGGCACGTGGACCTGCAGTAGTGAGGGCTGAAAGACTCTGTGGTCAACATAGAACAGCATTTTTGAAGGCAAAAAATGCTGTCTCCAGAACAAAAATTCTGACTGTCATTCAGCCCTATCAGTCAATTTGAAACTATTCTCATTTGGATTGAGAAGTTTGCCATGTGTTTACAATATATATAAACATGACAGTTTGAGTACTTAGAAACAATTTTCCTCATTGGAATCCTCAAAGTTGCTGCTTGTAACAGAAATTAATAGCTGATGAGAAAGTTTACAAAATACATTAATGGAGAGAGTAGCCACTACTTTTCTTAACAAGGAATACTATATCAACAAAAAAAATTAGCACTCAGAGGCTTCATTATTTGTAAAAGACACCTCCTTTTTGCTCTGCCTTTTTTCTTACGTCATGTGAGGTAAATATTAATGTAAGAAATTAAGACTCTACTTTTGCAAAAGGAGTCCTATGGTACTTTTAGGGAACCTGAAGTTCCCTGGATGTCTTTGACAAATATTTATACTGGTTTTAAGAATTAGTTCTGTTTATGAAGAGAGACTGTTGCATTTGCAGAAGTAACCACTTTGTGGGTTTCTTCCGCTCATGTTTCTCTCTCAGCAAAACCACAAAACTTGACATTCAGCATCCTTTGAATGAATTGATATCATGACTGTAATGGTGACAGATTAAGCCATTTACAGCATATGGGTGTAGGTTCTTCAGTGTGTGTAGGTAGTTAATCCGCTCTGCTGATGCATAGAACAGGAATGCAGGCAGGATGAAACCGTTACTTTGAAACCATTTACTTCGAGGGTGGCAGAGCACTGGAACAGGCTGCCCAGAGAGGTGGTGGAGTCTACTTCTCTGGAGATACTCAAAACCCGCCTGGACATGTTCCTGTGCAACCTGCTGTAGGTGACCCTGCTCTGGCAGGGGGGTTGGACTACATGATCTCCAGAGGTCCCTTCCAAACCATAACATTCTGTGATTCTGTGATTACTGCCACTGTGTGTGAGTGCTGCAACCTGCTCATCCTCGGCCTGCGTCTGAGTCAATGGCCAAGCAGAGATTTCACTGGGAATGCAATTACTTTTGGGGAGTATTTTTCATTCAAAAAAATGTACATCAGATGTAAGTGAAGTCCTGCCGAACACAATGTGAGTAACAATTGAGTAGAAAAATATGTGTGTGTAAACAGTGACAGAACAAGAATCAAATGTATTTTGGCAACAACAATCACCTCATAACTAAATATACTGAGTTGAGAAGTGTACTGCAAAGCTCAGGCTGATCTTTCACGAAACAGCTAATTTTATAATAGCAGCTATATGGTATCTCTGGGAATCTATTGCAATAAAGCTAAGCTTTCTGCTTACTATTTTTCCTAGCTCTTTTGCAAGTGATAAAACTGGGTCTCATTATGTGAGTTTGTACTCTGGATATAGTACTCAATTTATGAGTAATCTTGTATAACTATTTTGGAAAATTGTTTAACTTCCAATAGTATTGTTCGTTGTCTCACTTCTGCAAGAGATAAGAATGAGATGTCACTACTTTCAGGGGAAAATTAGTTTCTACAGCCAACTTTTCTCTGAAGATTCTTTTTTTTGTGCATGTACAAAAAATGAAAAAATGAAAATGGAAACTAATAGAGAAATCTCTTTAACATGAAGAAATCTGGCTGTTTTTTTGTTTGTTTGTTTGTTTGGTCGGTTTTGTCTACAATGTATTAAGCAATGAAGAGAAAGTCTGTTTCAAGGCACTTGGCAATGCTTTGAATATTCTGATGGTGGAGGACATATAAATAAATTGATAAATATCTTTATCTAGTGTTTTGATAAGTAATCTACAGGCTGTAGATTTTAAATGAGGAAACTGAGGGACTGTTCTCTGTGGCCTGGATAATTTGCAGAAGGTGTCGTCTCTATTGGAATATCTTTCAGAGCACATAAATGCTGGTCAGTTTAATTTGCACGTGCAACAGAAGTTTGATAAAACACCCAAAGTTGCAAAGTCTGAATTATCCCTCTGTTGCACATGCATCTTTGTTAAATATATGCTGAGTCATTCTTTTGAGAAATGGAGGAAGGATCTGAAAGTGATAAAGTATAAGATTTATTCATTGTGGGGAGCAAGTCACCTTCTACTACAGACATTTGACCAGAGTGGATAGAGAAAACCAAACACTTTCAGAGGAGATGGATATGCCTTTTAATTTTTTATTTTTTGTTTTTTAAATCTTGGAAAAGAAGGATCTTTTCAGATCTTGCTGTAATGTAAAGAACGTCAGATGATCACTTCAAATACCTGCATAATACAGTATACAAACAACTCCACTGTAGCAGAGTTGGAGTATACACACTTACAAGCCTTACACATGTCTGGCAGAGATATGAATAAAATTGGTTTGCAGGAAAGAAATCCAGGCACGGAATTTCTCTGAGTTCAATTTTGTTAAACCATAATGTTTTTCTTAGACCATACAGCACATACTTATATCTCTGAGATTACTAGATCCCACATGCTTTTATGTCCACAAGAATCAACTTTCACAGAGATGATTGGGGAGCCAGAAGTAAGTGCAATGAGAGTAGTGAATTTGAACAAATAATTTCCTTTCTTTCAAGAAGAATTTTACTTTTGTATTGAAGTATTGAAACCTTTCCTTTACTAATGCTAAAGAAATCTGACACAGGCATCTTCTCAAAGGTGTGTGTAGACTCCTGTTATGAAGTTAATTGACTAATATTGCATTAATGAATATTTTTAAAAGCCAGGTTGATTATTTGTTTATGTTCCAAAGGGCTATTTCTTTTATTATTAATTATTCAATTTCATTTCCTTATTTATACAGTGGCAAGTACGTGTTTACAAACAGTAGACATTTATTTATCCTACTTAGGGTAAGTGTGGAGGTCATTCTTCCTTTTTATTATTGCCAAAACTCTAATTACTTACCTAATATCCTGTTGCAAAGAGAATAATTCCACTTATTAATACTATTTTGCATATCAAAACATCTGATCTCATTAATTTTGAAAGTGTTTCCTTTTAATATCTTTGGGTATTCAAATATTAAAAAGATGGATGTAAGAAGCTATGGTGTTAAAACCCAAAGTGTTTGTTCTAGTCCCTGACTGCATGGTTTTCTGCTCTTTTCATTGCTGTGCTTCATTGAGAAACTAATTTCTTGAAGAATTTGCAGCATCTGGCAGAGGGCCCTTAACCCAGCCTTCCTTGTTCATGCTCCTGCATGTGTCAGCAGCCCAGGACTCAGCTGTAGCTCCAGTGGGACACTGGCTTCCTGCTTTCAGCCTCTTTTTACTGTAGGTAAGCATAAACACAAGGCCCTCTCTGAATGCTCTGGTTCAATTTTGCCTCTTCCAGTGTTACTAGTTAATAGTTTTGTGTGAAAGTCATGCTGTTTCCTTCTCATTGGGATGGAGCTAGCTATTACCAAGCGTCTCTGCTCAGACAGACTCTCCTGGTCTGCTGCAGAGCTGGATGCTTATAATAACAAAATATTTTCAAGGGTAAGGAGTGAAAATGTGGTAGATGAATATTTAAATTACTTCATCAGGTATTTAAAAAAAAAACAGAAAAAAAAAGAAAAGGCTTTTGTCTCCAAGAGCAGCCTCATAATCATTACCTTACTCTGAGCTTATTCTGAGTCTTTAGCTGTCTTGCTAGTTGTTGTGAGCCCGACTCTTGATGATAGAAATTCTTACAGAGATAATCCAGTGCTTTTGTAGCCTGGAAAATGAAATCCTATGTTTACTTACTTACATGGCAGTGTTTATCTGGAAAGAGAGCACAGCCCTTCACTTTTTGGGATAAGGCTAAATTGTAATAGGCTAAAGAACTCTTACCCTATAAACATGAAGTTAAACCTGAATAGATTCACAAAATCTCCACTAGACTGAAATATTTTTTTTTTCCATTCTCTGGAGCATGTGACCATGTGAATGTTCAGTTATTAACTAATATGCAGACATTCTTGAAATAAATGCCTTCGGAATCCTACAGTAAACAACTCAATCAAAGCAGGCTATCACTTTCATATTTACTCCTCATTTATAGTTCTAATATCCTGCTTGCAGTCTTAATTGGGGAAAAGTGATTTTTGTAGAATAATTACTCTCAACACATACCTCATTTATCATCAAATAAATTAAGTTAAGATATGATGATCTAAAATAAAGATAATGACTTTTAAGATTTCATGTAGCTATGTCAATGTTCAGAACAGTAAGTGTGGGTAAAAACCTTTTCTATAAAGACAGCTGGGGCCAAAGTGCCCTCTGATACTTCTAACGGCTTCCTAGCAGAGGGGATAGATTATATGAATTTTTCTTTTCTGAAGAGAAGCTGGCTCCAGAAGTCCCTTGTTCACATACAGAGTATCGGGCCCTGCAGAGAGCTAGAAATTATAGAAGAGAAAATTGAAGTAAAATGATCTTTGAATCTCTAGATATTCCACTGCACGTGACAGTGAAGAAAATTTTCTCTCTCTCTCTTTGAAGCATCTAAAAAGAAAAGTTAAAGGTGGGAAGGGGAAATGATTAAGAAAAAGAAAATTTCTTCAGCCGTAGAATTTTCAAAAGATCCATAGGGTTAGGGTCGGAACACAGTACTGATATTTAATTTACAAACTCTTTAACATTTGCCCATTCTGTACATTGACTTTGTTGAAAATAAGGGCTATGATATTTTGTTCAGGAAGCTCCACTTCCAGTTCTCCAAAGGAATTTGAATTTTGATGGGCTTGCTCACTCCTGGGAAGAGCAAATGGGATCACACTTCTTTGCATTTTTTCAGGTGTGGTGAAGATGGAAACTAATGGTCATGGATAGAGGAGGTCATTAACATTTTCTTGTTTAGTTTGTGATTTGCTGCTTTTTTGTGGGGGTAGGGGTGTGGGAAAGCTACACAGGATGGGCACTAATTTTCCATTATAAACAGCGACATCTCTTCATGGAGGCTAGTGATTGTCTGATGCATGAATTATAGACCTGCTTGTTTAGCCACTTATCTCTGCAGGATAACTTGTTTGTCTGCAAATGCATCTAGCAGTGGGGAAATAAAATATTCTTACTGCTTCTTTAAGGTTTCTTCAGGCAGGATTGTTCTGTGATGTCATTAAAGGTATTTGAAATATGTTTTATTCATTCGTTAGCCCACTGATATCCTGAATTTTTAAAATTATTTTATAATAGTTTTGTCTCCAAGAGGTGCAGAAGCACTGGGATGCAGATCTGTCTAGAGAAGATGTTCAATGAAAAGCTTTACCTATACTGAAAGCTCTGAGGATTCTACATTCATTTAGATATAAAAGTCTGAAGGTCATGTGAGAATTTTTTTTTTTTTTATAGGACAGTATTTGAAAGAGTGAGAGTTACTGCTAGCATTGTGCTGGTCTTGTCTAAACACAGAAGTATGGCAAAGGAATATGGTGAGTTTATGAGTACTCTTCCCCCAGGAAAATGATGGTCTTCTAGTGGAAGCATTTAAGTCATGAAAAGTTGCTATGTATTTTTCCTCTGTCTTACAGACTCTGTAGGTGTCTCAGCAGATTTTGTATTTTATTTCTGGGTAGAACACCTGAACCTTTAAAGGAGTAGCAGTATTTCTTCATGTTCTCTTCACACTGTCCTTTTCTATTTTTCTGATCAGATTTATTGTCAAAGCCTTTTTTTTTCTTTTTTTTTCTTTGTATTGTAGGTGTGTGGGAACAGCTGGAGATTGTGGTCAGCTAAATGTTAGTGACCCAGACAAGAAAGTGCCTCTAGTCAGAAGACAGATGTTAGAAGAGTTCTATCACGCTGTAAAAGATCACAGTCTTGGTGTAAATTAGTCGGTGCTTACTACAATAACAATCAATGATGCTTAGTTGTTATCTAAAGGATTTCCACTGTTTACAGTTTTCATTGCTGAACTAAATTAGAAAGGTCTTTCACTGTTTTTATAAGGGGAAACGTATGGCAGAACAACATATTAAAATGCCCATAGGACAATTTAAAAATTACCAAATGATATTAATTAATATATTGGCTAGAAAGTAATGAGTATGACTTGCAATTCTCCTTCTTTCAGCTCAGTAAAGTAGAGGAGAGCCAGTTTTGCTACATACAGAGCATATTCATACACCAGACTGGCTGCACCAGTTTATGTAGCCATAGACTACATGATTACCAACTGCATAGCTACTCCTAACAAGTAGCAGCTCATTACAGTCCACCAGTGCTTACACTGTGAACTGAAGGATTGCAAAATGCAGATTAGTTCCATTGCATGTGCTTAAGCATTTATTATGAAAGAGTTGAGTACACCCATTGGCTGATGTAAAAGGTGAATTTTTAAATTGCTTCACATTTGAGAAGTGTTACAGGACATGTGTTGGTTTAGCCCTCCTCCCCCTAAAATTTCTTTTCCAATTTAAGAAACCGCAGGACAAAACTGCAAGATTGCAGGACAAAGCTTTAGTGTTCTCAATAGGTTTTGTTGGATTGACTCAACATGGTTTACTACCCTGAAGCAATTGGCAAATCCATGAAATCTACTAAGAACTGTCAATGTGAAGCATGAGTAAGCAATGAACATACACTGAAGTGAACCTGAAAGGCAGGCAAGGAAAGAAATGGCAATTGTTATTCTTGGACAGCACTATAATTGTTAACAGAAGAGTTGCATTTAGTTGATTTTGCGGTTGGATCTAAAGACATAAAGAGGGTATTGGTGACAAGAAGGTGGCTTGGGAGTCCGTAGGATGAATTGAGAGATTTCTAAGGACTTAAAAAAGATCTCTCAAAGCACTTAGAAGCATTCAAGGTTACTTATATATTTTAATATAATTCCCATTAAAAAGGAGACTTAGCTGTAAGATTCCCCTTACACATTGAAACCTAAACTTGCTTACATTTCTGGAGACAAGACACAGACAGCTAGATTGTAATTTCTTACAATTTCTACCATATAATGAAAACAAACATGGCAGAAATACCAAATACTGACCATTTTTCCCCACAGAAAGAAACTACTCTGCTGTTTAAAATGCAGCTGCAGTAGTAGTTGGTTGAGTGTGTCCCTTGAAAATTGTATACTTATTAATTATAGCTCAAAACAGAGCAATGGAGACATGTTTTATCAAATATTTTGAAAAAAATTGCTTTCATTCTTAGCTTTCATACCTTTCTTATTTCATTCATACCTTTCAAGCCTATTCCTTTATCTTGTTGAAAGACAGAATTTCAACAGTAGTCAGAGAGTCTGATATATGTTCATAAGCTATGAGTATTTTACATCCTCAACTTGACAAAGCCTCAGTAGGACCATCTGGATTTGACTTTGTCAGTCATGGGAAAACCAAGAAGCATAGAGGGACCTAAAGTGTAACTAGAACAGAATTTATGTACCTGTGTTGAAATCAGTGTTCTTAAACCTTGATGTATCCAAATTCTGAAGTTTCCGAGACTTATACATAGTTGGGTTTTTTTGTGACTTGAAAGGGCTGAACCACTCCTTGTCCAACTGCTCTGGAGTC
This sequence comes from Rissa tridactyla, assembly GCF_028500815.1. Classification (NCBI taxonomy): domain Eukaryota; kingdom Metazoa; phylum Chordata; class Aves; order Charadriiformes; family Laridae; genus Rissa; species Rissa tridactyla. The sequence goes on along the minus strand of NC_071497.1, from coordinate 41,098,042 downwards.
ACCACCGCAGAAATCCTTGTTAAAGGGACCGCAACCTATTATCCCCACTGTCAGATTGAAGAGGCCTAAGCAGTTGACCACAGGATCACATGCATCCTTGCTTTCTTTTTCTGGCAAAGGAATGAGGAGGTGCTTTCTGCAGTGTGGGACAACTTCTGCAGAAATTGTTGAACACAGAATCCTTGTTGCTAAAATTGCCAGATCAGTCCTGGGTTTGCTATTACCCAGATTAATGCTAAGATTAGTCTTCATACTAACTTTTGTTAGGGATGCTGCAGATTCTGTTTTTCTGTATTATTGATCAGTGTCTTACTTTATTTACTGTTTTATTTTGGTTCTAAGTTTACCATAATGTATTATATAGGAAGGAAAATATCAATAGGACTTCCTTGAAAAGAACATTGAGGTTATAGTAAAAGATTCACTGAAGTCAATGGAATGATTTCCTTTATGCATTTTGTCAGGCTCCAGAAGATACATAATCACTCTCTCAAGGTGATTACGAAGCAAAACACAGAGCCAGAGTCCATGATGTCAGTGAGTCAAAATTTTTCTTGCTTTATGAACCAATTTTCAACTGCTCACTTTGCAGAAATATAGTATTGATAATGCCAGAAGATGTTGGTTCATTGATTCTCAGTGTCCTATGTTCCATATATGGTCATGTATGAATTTGGATTCAATATGATATTTTGCAGCATCTCACTTAGTAAAATGTGTTAGGATTAGGCTTTGACAGTAAAATGTGTTAGGATTAGGCTTTGACCAAGATTTCTGTCGCTTCTATTTCATCATTTGGATACTTTACCGTTCACTATTTTGACTAAAAACCAACAAACCAAAAAAAAAAACAATCCCAAACCCACTCTCTGGTAGTTTACTTTCTCTTGGCTTCTTCTATGTTTTCACTGTGAGAGCAGAAGAAAAGACTTAGAAGTTCCATATTCATCTCCCTATCTCGGGACATATCCCTTTGTGCCCCTGTGATGGTATTACCTCTCCCAAATCACTGTCATAGCTTCTCTCATTGCTCTCCTTAGTCTCTCCACTTCCTTTGTTTTTTTACAATATAGAAATACATTTACAAACAAGAAGTGAAAAAGCTTTAAAATAAATCCATCCCCCATCAAGATGAAAAGAGTAACTTTTATGAAGAATGCACATAGAGTGTAAATAAGATTAAGTGGTTATTCTTTTGATAATAGTTATCTCAGACACTCCTCCTTCAAAACAGAAGTGTCTTTTATTTGTTTGTTTGCTTGAGTTCAGACAGCTGGTCTAATGGAATTATCTGAACTATGGGTTCTTTCTGCAACTAGAAATTTCCTTCTTAGTCCTAAGAAGTCTTTTGAGGTGGGTGTCACTAGTAGGAAAATAATCTGTTGCATATCTCCCTGTCATTACAGTTCTATCCAGAATGACTCATGCAGAAAACATTCCAGTTTATTTTGTAGATAGAAACAAAGACCAATAACATCAGACTGGGAAAGAAATGCAAATAGCTGGAAGTTCTTTTTTGGTAAGAATTTTCTGAGAAGTTTCTAAGAAAAAGATGGATGGTAGAATTCTAAATAGAAAAAAAACAACATACAGATCTATTACAAACAGCTTAAATTTTACTTAAGGTTTTATCATACGTTGAGTTTTGCATACAGAAGAAATCCTAACACAGGATTTTTTAGAAGTTTTGTGGGTATATATTAGAAAAAAAGTCTTTTCTTTTTATTAAGCTAATATATCCTACCTTTCTTCTACCAATACCTTTGGCATTTGAAAGAGAACTACTGTAACAACTAATAGCACTAATACAAGTTTTTCTGTCATAATAAATACATCTTTAGATTTTGCATTATGTATTTGAGCCTTTGGATGCACCCAGTCCATCCTCCGTCTTTCCTGTTTCCAAATAAATCAAATGGAAACCACATAATCCCTCGGTTACAATTCTAAAGGAGGCCCATTATCCTAGTTAAAAGAAAAAGTGTTGTTTGCTTCGTAAATGATCTTGAAATATTTATAGCATGAACTGTCATTGACCTTCTCTATTTGCATAATGAGTACCTCTTTAGGTAAGGCTTATACCCGTTTGAGGGCTGGAAAGCAGAGGAATTCAGTGTTTTAATTTCTAGATAAACAGCAAAAAGATAAAGATTAGCAGAAAGAATTGTGTCGGTACTATAAGCTGTAGTTTCTCTTAGCAGTCAAGCACAGAAATACCTTGACAAATAGACTTTAACAAACTCTTGGTTATCTTGGCAGGACTGTAGCTAGTGGGTCAGGAGTAGTGGCTACTCCCATCTGCTCAACACTCATGAGCCCACAGCTGGAGTATTGGGTCCAGACTTTGTCTCAGCATGTTCAGTGGAGGGCCAGTAAGATATGGTCAGGGGCTTGTGCACCTGACATACAAGAAGAAGCTGAGGTGAGTTTGTTTAGCATGAAGAACAGAAGGTTAAAAGGGGATCTGTGGGATGCTGCTGCTCCTTCTGTAAAGTCAATTCTCAATAAAAGAAAGGTGTGGAGAAGATAGAGTCTTTCTGGAGATGCACAGAAAAAGAAGAGACATCTGTCACAAGCTGTAAAAAGGGAAATTCTAAGTAGGTATAGGAGAAAACTGAGAATAGGTACAATTTGTCGTTAAGTACTTTGGAAAAGGTTGCACAAAGAGCCCATGGAATACCCTTCCTCTGAGATTTTCAGAACCTACCTAGAGGACACCTTGAACAATCTGATCTGGCTTGCTGACTTTGAACAATAAACTAGACTAGATGACCTCCAGATTTTATTGCTTTCCTTAGCACAATGATTGGCCTAAGGTTTACAGTCTCTCAAATATTTTACATAAAAACTTTTTTGAAGTGGAAAGTTTTTGAAGTGGTTTTCATATGCCAGGATAGAATATGAAGAATGGAAGAATTTATGTTACAATAGTTTAATCCATTTGTTAGAAATTGGTAAACTGATGAATAGTCAGCTAATAAATGCATTGGTGAAAGTGAAAATGAAGCTTAGAGAGTTTTGTTCTGTAGCAGGTTGATTAGGACAGAAAGTCATGACAGGGGAGTCAGGAGACTATTATAGACTATGGTTAGTTTAACAAAGGCATTGCCCACAACCTATGGATTATTTCTGTTGGAGAGCATTTACCAGAGGCTTTGTAGTCTAACAAAAACCTAATAGATTAGGACTTGGGACCTGATGAAATCTATCCATGGGTCCTGAGGGAATGGGCAGATGAAGTCGCTAAGTTGCTTTGCATTATACTTGAAAGGTTGTGGCAGTCTGGTGAAGTTTCCACAGACTGGAAAAGGGGAAACATAATCCCCATTTTCAAAAAGGGAAAAAAAGAAGACCCAGGAACTACAGACCGGTCGGTCTCACCTCTGTGCCTGACAAGATCATGGAGAAGATTCTCCTGGAATCTCTGTTAATGCACACGGAAAATAAGGAGGTTATTGGTGACAGCCAAAATGCAAAGCATTTGACACTGTCCCGCATGACATCCTGATATCTAAATTGGAAAGGTATGGATTTGATGGGTGGACCACTTGGTGGATAATGAACTGGCTAGATGGCTGCACTCAAAGGGTAGTGGTCAATGGCTCAATGCCCAAGCGGTGACCAGTGATGAGTGGCATTCCTCAGGGGTCACTACTGGGACTGGTGCTGATTAACATTTTTGTCGGTGACATGGACAGTGGGATTGAGTGCACCCTCAGCCAGTTTGCAAATGACATCAAGCTGTGTGGTGCAGTCGACACGCTGGAGGGAAGGGATGCCATCTAGAGGGACCTGGACAGGCTCGAGAGGTAGGCCTGTGTGAATCTCATGAAGTTCAACCAGGCCAGGTGCAAGGTCCTGCACCTGGGTCATGGCAATCCCAGGCACAAATACAGGTTGTGCAGAGAATGGCTTGAGAGCAGCATTGAGGAGAAGGACTTGGGGGTGCTTGTGGATGAGAAGCTCAACATGAGCTGGGAATGTGTGCTTGCAGCCCAGAAAGCCAACTGTATCCTGGGCTGCATCAAAAGAAATATGGCCAGCAGGTCAAGGGAGGTGATTCTACCCCTCTACTCTGGTGAGACCCTGCCTGGAGTACTCCGTGCAGCTCTGGAGTCCTCAGCAGAAGAAGGATGTGGAACTGTTGGAACAGGTCCAGAGGAGAGCCACGAAGATGATCAGAGGGCTGGAGCACCTGTGCTATGAGGACAGGCTGAGAGAGTTGGGCTTGTTGAGCCTGGAGAAGCGAAGGCTCCAGAGAGACCTTATAGCAGCCGTCCAGTACCTGAAGGGGCCTACAGGAAAGGTGGTGAGGGACTCTTTATCAGGGAATATAATGATAGGACAAGGGGTAATGGTTTCAAAGTGAAAGAGGTTAGATTCAGCTTGGATATTAGGAAGAAATTCTTCACTGTGAGGGTGGTGAGACACTGGAACAGGTTCCCCAGGGAAGCTGTGGATGCCCCATCCCTGGAAGTGTTCAAGACCAGGTGGGAGGAAGCTTTGAGCAGCCTGGTCTACTGGGAGGTGTCCCTGCCCATGACAGAGGGGTTGGAACTAGATGATCTTTGAAGTCCCTTCCAACCCAAACCATTCTATGATTCTATGACTTTTTGCATATTTTATTCAAAAATGGAGTATTTTCTATTGTTTATGCCCAAGTAGACCAAAAATACCAGCAACTTCTTCTGCCCATCTATCAGGGCTTGTGCTCAAGATCAATATGATGAGCTGTGAAACCTGGTGTCAGTCTTCTTGAAAAAGAGCTAAAGTGAGAAAAAAACCTGTGTGAGAAAAATCTAGGAAAAGAACCCATGGACCCTCCGTCTGCTTTGGGAGCTGCATTTATATCAAGATTGTAGCTCTTGCTCCTTGCTTGAGGTATTAAGCTATGTAGTTATGCTTCTGGCCAGCCTTGGACCTGGTGATGCTGACCTTTCTGGCTTGTCCTTGGACCTGTCTTGTCAATATGGACTCATCTGGCAGTCATGGAACTCATGGCTGACTCCAGTTTCTATGTCCAGAACTGCTCTGCTCTTGTCTGGGTGTTGCCAGAGTGCACCCCTGGTCAGTGAAGGCACAGCCCCTATTTGCGCTATCCCTGGTCTCCCTCACAGTTTACTTCTATAGGTGAATCACGGAATCACGGAATCTTCAGAGTTCGAAGGGACCTCTAGAGATCATCTAGTCCAACTCCCCTGCTAGAGCAGGATTGCCTAAAGCACATCCCTCAGGGCTGCATCCAGGCGGGTCTTGAAAATCTCCAGAGAAGGGGACTCCACAACCTCCCTGGGCAGCCTGTTCCAGTGCTCTGTCACCCTCACTGTAAAGAAGTTTTTCCGTGTATTTGAACGGAACTTCCTATGTTCTAGCTTGTGCCTTTCAGCCTTTCCTCATAAGGGAGGTGCTCCAGTCCCATAATCATCTTGGTTGCCCTACGCTGGACTCGCTCCAGTAGTTCCCTGTCCCTCTTGAACTGGGGAGCCCAAAACTGGACACAGTACTCCAGTTGTGGCCTCACCAGTGCAGAGTAGAGGGGGAGAATGACCTCCCTCGACCTACTGGCCACAGTCTTCCCTATGCAGCCCAGGATGCCATTGGCCTTCTTGGCGACAAGGGCACACTGCTGGCTCATGGATAATTTGCTGTCTACCAGGACCCCCAGGTCCTTCTCCTCAGAGCTGCTTCCCAGCATGTCCGCCCCTAACCTATACTGGTGTTTGGCATTCTTCCTTCCCAGGTGCAGGACCCTACACTTGCTTTTGTTGAACCTCATTAGGTTCTTCTCTGCCCAGCCAGAATATTTATAAGCCGCCTCTCTCTCTCTTTTGTATATTATGAAGAGCTATCACTACCGTTTAGTCTCAGTCTCCATGAAAAAGACATCAGCAAAACTCTGTTTAGAGAGCAATGTCTCCATGGTCAATTGTGTGATGGTTTACTTTGTGAAAAACAAGGGGTCTGGTGTTTGCTCAGTCCTCATTCTTATATGCATCCACCACTTTGACTACTTCACTATGCATCAGTCCTGAAGCTGAAGAAAAAGGTGGTGCTCTGACTGCAATAGTGCCTTCGAAACCTTCAATTCCATGCATTCTTCAAGCTACTGCACTGCCTCTTTCAAGGTGGATGTATCCTTCCAATGAGACTCCTTACCATATTAGATTGATATGCCAAAGTCCAGTTTTTCCCTCTTTCTGTACAGAGCAGAAGCTGAGTAACCGTTGCTTTCTCAGTCATATATGAAATACATATAGGTTGTCATTTCCAGAGAAGAGATCCACCTGAGTGCTCCTCCAGTTAAAAAAAGCATTACAAACAAAAGTACAAACAGAACATAGAAAAGCGTCAAAGTGATGAAGTGTCAGCTCCTTTGGTTTCTTTTACAAACTCCATTAGAAAACTCCTATGCCACTCAATCACATTGAAACAGCACTGAGGAAAGGTTAAGTAATTTCTTACTGTTACCAGTTACTTACTGTAAAGTTTCTTCTTAATAAGAAGTGACTACAGAAGTAAGCGCAATACCAATTAAATAAGTTCTTACTGCGCTTTGAGAGTCAATTTGTATATACTTATCTTTGACAGACTATAATTTTCTGTTGAGGTGTCCATATATTTCTACAGTACCCACCATCAAAGCAGTTCTGAATAAGACATAAGAAGACATAATAGGCAACATGCAGGTCTCTAAACTGCGGTCTACGGTCCTAAAATTGTAGTAACTCTGAAAGAAGATTTGTTTAATCTTGTTGGATAGGTAACATAATAGAAGTGGGAAATCATGTTCAAAAATATGATAAAAAAGATTTTTGTGAAACAGGGTTAAGAAGGATTTTCACATTAGTAACCCAGAGTTTGCTCTTTAATAGATAAATATTTTCCTGCTGAAAGAGTACTGCAAATAGTTCTCAATAGCTGGAATGCATACACATTTTTCAAACTTAATGAAAACTTCTACTAAACATTTTATCTCACTATTTGAAATAATAAGATATCAACCACTTGTTTGTTGGAAAACACCACCAAAGCCAATCTGAAATGAAAAAAAAAAAAACAAACTTGAGCCTGCAACAGAAATATCACAATGAGTGAATCTAATGATTTCTTCAGAACATCTGTTTATATCATCCCCAAAATTTTCAAATATTTGAGGATTCTTGGTCGCTTTTCCCATTTCTATGCCGTTTGTAAAGAAAAACTATTTTGTAAATACAGCTGTCCCACTTAACTGTCAAAGCAAACATAAATGCTGATGATAATTCAAAACTAATTTATTCAGAACACTTTGCATGGTTTGTTGGTTGTCAGCAACTAGTTCACTAAATCATTAGATTTTTATTATTTTAACTAATCTGATAATTTATTCTGTAAATAATTACTGGTCTCCAGAACATTTGTATACTGTAATTACTGTTCAGTGTAAATAATTTTATACAAGTTTTATGAGTTTTAAGTTGCACATTTAGGCAGTTGTGACTAGGCAGTTTAAACTGGGTTTTAAGAATGTCAAAAGGGATTTTACCCTTGACTAGGTATTTATTTATCTAGCTTCCTTTATTTACCCAATTCCACCTGCTGAAAAAAAAATTGCTTAAAAGATATCAAACATATCAAACAGAGTAGAACAGCCCTGCATTCTACTTGAAATTCTGACTTTGATCAGTGCTTCAAGTCTTTCAGCACTTAAGGACAGAAATATTCTACACCCCTCAAGTTTGATTTGTTGGCTTCTCTGAACACACGAGAAGTTATCAGGACAAATCTTGTCAACATGGTCTCTGCTATGGAGGCGATTAAATTATGCTTGTAGTATAGATAGTAGCAATAATATTTAGATTAGAATTCAAAGTACAATATGGTGGAGAAGAGCTCAGGATTTTCAGAATACTTATACAAAAGACAAGCTAAGTAAGAACATGAACATAGTTCTTCACACACCTCTTCCTTGCTGCCTCCTTTCTAAATTCCACAGGGGCTTAATATGCTGGCATTTTTTGCACAGTTTTTTTTTGTTTGTTTGTCTTTTTTTTTTGGCAGTGGTGGTGCTTTTTTTTTCTTCTTGTTGTTTTGTTGATTGAGGCCTTTTTTTACCATCCAAAGTTGGGCAGTGTTAGGTAAAATGCTTCAGCTGGCTTGTTTTATTACTCTCTTTACTTTGGATATTGCCAGATGCCCTAAACGAGGCTATGTATATAGATGCTTAAAGGTAGCAAGTCAATGCTAGTTTGAGCAACAAGACATCAAGTTTACAGTACAAAAAACAGTACGTGAAATAACTTTGGCTGAGTCTGCTGACATTGGCATCAAAATTGTCTGAACATCACTGTCTTTACTGCAGCAATGGAAGTACAAATGTGAGGCTCTAGAATGTCCTTCAAGTTGACGTAAAGTCAAGATCACTGAACTACGCTCCCTCGGCAGTAGTCACACACCAGTACAGACACAGTCTGTTACAACATTCCTCTCTTGTGGTGATGTGAAACTTGAATGATCTTAAACTGTGACTCATGATGAGAACACAGCATTTTCCCCAAGGTCATATTACCTTGCAGAGCCTAGTAAAGACTTCATTACGGTGAGGTATGGCTCATGAAGTATGGGCTAGATGAACAGACAATGAGTTCATTGAAAACTGATAAATGGTCAGTGCCAGATGGTGATGATCACCAGCGTAAAGTCTAGTTGGAGGCCAGTAACTAGCAGGATACCCTAGGGGTCAATACTTGATCAAGTCCTGTTTAATATCTTCATTAAAGGTCTGGATGATCAGCAAGTTTACTGATGAAACTAAACTGTTAGTAGTGGCTGATAAGCCAGAGGATCATGCTGCTATCCAGAAGGACCCTGAAGGGCTGGAGAAATGGTCCAACAGGACTGTCATGAAACTCAACAAGGAGATGTACAAAATCCTGCACACAGGGAAGAACAGCCCCATGCATGGGTATATGTTGGGGGGTGATAATCTGGAAAGCAGCTTTGCAGAAAAAGTCCTGGGGTTCTTGGTGGTCACCAAATTGAACATGAGACAGCAATGTGCCCTGGTGGCAAAGAAGGCTAATGGTATCCTGGACCATATTAGTAGGATTGCTGCCAGCAGGTCAAGGGAGCTGATCCTACCCTTCTACTCAACACTGATGAAGTCACACCTGCAGTGCTGTGTTCAGTTCTGGGCTCCCCAGGACAACAGAACATGGACATACTGAAGAGAGTACAACGAAGAGCCACAAATGATGAAAGGACATTAATCTTACATATGAGGAAAGCCTGAAAGAGCTGGGACATTCATCTTGGAGAAGAGAAGGCTCAGAGATTATCTCATTGAAGTATATAAATACATGAAGAGATGGTGCAAAGAGGATGAAGCCAGGCTCTTTTCAGTGCCAGGACGTGAGACAGTGGCCACAGACTGAAACACAGGAGGTTCCCTTAAACATCAGGAAACACTTTTTTACTTTGAGAGCGACTGAGCACTGGCACAGGTTACACCTGTAAAATTGTGTAGTTTCCCTCCTTGGGAGATATTAAAAAGCTATCAGGATGTGGTCTTGGGCAACCCACTCTAGGCAGCCCTACTTGACAGGGGTGTTGGATCTCCAGAGGTCCCTTCCAGCCATTCTGTGATTCTGTGAAAGGAACCATGGAGTCAGAAACTGGATATTTTGCTAACAAAAGATCTTGAATCTAGGTTTTATCCAGAATAGCATTCACCCTGAAAGGACATTCATATGAAAGCCTGTGTTGCCACCCTAATTGTGAAATTAATTTTGTTTCGTCAGCATTAATCGGCTTATCCATTCATAGTACCTTATGATCAGCTATGAAATGTCATTTTAATATTTTAGGACATTAAATGTCTTCTTCAAGAGCAGGTAGATGGACAACATGGTCGGCTAATAGGTATTTGCCTGTCCCTATGACACTCTTCTCTGATAAAAATTCTGGCACACAAAAAGTGAGTTTCAAATGGTTCCAATTATTTCATCTGGTGGCATGCAAAACTGAGTCCTGAAGATTACTCTGCTTATGCAATATGACTACATTGGCACTAACTAAAGCTGTCTGAAAGCTTTCTGGACATTAACAAAAGTTTGAAACAACTGTCTGCCTCTCCTCCCTTTTATATGCCCTCACAATGTGTTTGAGATCATCAGCAAGGACAAAAAAAATCCACCAACTTTGTAAAGTTTATTCTGTTGTCTATTACCACCACCCATTGAAGACACTGAATTTCAGAGTTATGTTTTTCTAGGGTGCAATCCATTTTTCAAAACCAAACACGCAAATCTGTTATGCTGATGAGGAGACAACATTTGTTCACAAGCCAGTATTGCTTATGGATACATGGCAGCCTACCTATGTTCTGTAACCTGATAGTGGTCCTACCTCAGTACTAATATGTCTTTTCACTTACACTGATGATGGCATTTTGCACTGTTCGTATATTTGTCAAGAACTGTAAGAAACTTGTGCCCTAACACTGGTTTTAAGAAGTCTATATTCTGCATAATCAAAATTCTTAGCATGCAAAGAGATCCTTTTTGCTACTTTTGTTACTATTGTTACTATTTCCTGACCTCTCATTTCTTTTTCTGACACTTGCAGTTTCATTATTATTAACGAGTTTACCTCTGATAGACTGTTACAATCAAGGTATTTTGAGTAATTTCTTTTTAACGTGGATCATCTTGATTTGCAACCTGCTAAGCAGAGACTTCTTCAGAGGTGACATTTGGTAAAGATGCACTTTTACTGAAGCAGTCAATTTCAGTGTCATATTGTGATGCACTAGTCTCACTGTTAAAACCTGTTGAATAATATTCACAAAATAATTTATTCAGTGAATACTGATTTTTATTCAGTAAATTATTTAACTAGTATTTCTTCATTCATTGCCTAACTTTTATGTTGTGACAGTTTTTCCTCTGTGCTTTTCATTAGTCTGGAATTGGACTGATAATATGCAGCATTGCTCATTATCTAAGCATTGCAGTGATGTTACATATTTTGAATTAAACAAGAACATGTTCTATTTACAAATAGGCACATTTGGCCTTATATTTATCCTTGCATTTTGTGATACTACTTAGTGAAGTATTGTTAATTCACCACTGTTTAAATAAATTAATACGATCTGATGTTTAATCTTTGATATTCACTGGCTGCAACGTTTGACTATTTCAAGTATTTACATTTCATGATAAACCTTTTTTATAGTTATTTACATATTTTTCAAAGAGAACAGTCCTTCTATGTAAAAGAAAATGGTTTTATAAATAAAGGGACACTTGTAAGATTTAATATCTTGCCTTCAACACAAGGCAGTTTAAAAGGAGCCCCAAAAAAGACCCATATTACAAAGAAACAGTGAGTAGCCCATAAATCTACTGCCTAGTTTTAAACTCTGAACACCTCATTAGAGAACCCTAAGATTCCATTTGTAAATTTTCACTCAAGTCAGTGTTGTTTTGCGTGGGCTTTGAGTTATACAATTTTCCTCTCAGGATGGTTGTCCTACTGCTTTTAGGCAAGTTGGGTTTTGATGTGGTAAATGAAGTTCTCAAGGACTTTATCTGCAGTTTTGATGTACAGTATTACTTGCACATAAGTGATACAAGACATACCTCCCTCAAAGATTCATGTACATCAAGTTTGTACACAAAACTAAAGCTTATGATTTAAATACAGACTATTGGTTTACCTCCTCCAAGTGTGTCAATAAGGCTTCAAGTTTGTGGGAATCATGACAGGATTAATATGGAGAGGGTCCTGACACCTGAAATGTGAAGTTGCTCATCTATGATCCCTCCTTATGATGATGTTCAAGGTAAATTTTCATGGGGGAGTTGAGTGATACGGTACTTGGCAAATCCTATCCCACTCTGCTTTCACTGGATTCAAGAGTGACTATAAGAAATGCCAAACTGAATATAGAAACCTTCCCAGATTTTCTTAAAAAGGTACATACTCTGTGTCATCTCCACAACAGCACCTAGAGAATCTGATGGACGTCAGTTCTGTTTCTTACAGGAAATTGAGTGAAAAGAGCAAAACTACTTAAGTATTTATTCTTAAGTATTAAATTATTAAGTATTCTTAAGTATTAAATACTTAAGTATTTATTCTTGATCCAGCTTGACCTGGGGAGGTTGGACAAGGTGTCCTCCAGAAGTCCCTTCCAATCTCAGCCATTCATGACTCATTGTATAAATGAGTAAGTGGTATGGAGAAAAGCATTTTAGGCATATTTGCAGCTGTCGTACTTCTTCAGATAAGAAGTACAGAAAGGGTTGTTGCACCTTAAAATAGACAGGCCACTGGCTCTAAAAATAATAAAAAAACCCAACAAACTTCTGTGTGAGTGCATGTGTGCATGCGTGAGTGTGTGTATGAAGTTAATAAACAGAAAAACCTGGTCCAGACAGACCCTTGAGGGGAGATGTTGAGTAACTTCTGAAATGGCAAGGAGGGAAATAAATAGTCTAATCTTAAAAACGGGAGAGGAACATTAGATTGTTGAAATGCTGTTTGATTTCCACTGCTTTGTAGCTAAATATCACAAGTGCCAAAATTACTTCTTGACCAACACTGAAAACTAAGGTGGCACTAAAGTGCTCTTTCAAACATCAACCTTTATATAATAGGTGACCCAAACCTGCTTGATCAAGAATAATTAGTGGGCTAATATTGGCAAGCAGATGACTTTGTTGGGATTATGGAGCAGAACATGTTGGTGGAAGAATGGCACTGATATGAAGAAGAAAAAAATGGTCCCGATAATAATGGAACCTTTGGTTGGAAATCTAAATGCTAATAGCAAAAATGCAATGTTGGGACAATGCAACCAACTATCTGACTAGGATGGTGATAGAGATGAGGAAGTGTTGAGGGTGTCAGACACATTCCCCTTCTTCCTAAACCTTTTGCTGCCTGCACTCAAGGTCAGATCTCTGACACAGTGCAGGTGCCTAATCTTGGTTCATACAGCTGTGAAGAAAAAGCTGTAAGAAGCCTCAGCTGGAGATTCTCTTCCATAACCTTTCACTTGGGAGCAGCTTTTTAAGCCAAGACTGTTGGCTTAAATTCTATTCCATTCTACTCTTGTCCATGGGCCTTACTGGAACCGTACAGCACATCCCTTCTTCATGGCCCTGCATGGTCATCCCCACATACGTATCTGACCCTGAGTACCTTCACCAGGCCCGATCCTGACCCCTACACATGTTCCAGCCAGGCCTCAGCCTATCACTGTCCCCATCCCCATGGGCCACCTCGCAGCTGTGTCTGATCATGGTCACAGTAAACACTCTGCTCTTCTTGTTTGGGTGCTCTGGGACTATGCACATCCTTAATGAGGCACTGCTGATGTATCTCATTAAGCTGCAACAGACTAAATTTGTTGGTATATAAGGGATCTGTCGCTAAAGTCTAATCCATTCCCAATTGTACGAATGTGTCTGAGAGAAAATGGTCATGTGAGCCAGCCTCCCTACTATGAGAGATTAGATTAAGAGCAAAACAGGTGGTAGAAGATGGAATTAGTACATGGGAAAAACGGGAACTGAGAAGGTAGAAAACATGTTGTGCTAATGACTAAGCAATTTACTATGTGAATTCTTGTAACCAATCTGATCTGTGAATGAACTGCATGGACAGCGCGTGAACAGAGACTGTAAACCAATCATATAGCTGCCGCTAGCACATGCCCTTATTGCCTGTCTCTATATACTCTGTGAAAACTTGAATAAAGGGAGAACGATCATACTCATATTGAGACTCCATCGTTACTCCGGGTCCGTCTCCCACTCCAACACCCAATCATTTTGCACACCTGCATAAAAAAAGACAAAGAAAAAACAAGGGGAAACAGGTACAAGTTGCACCAGAAGGGGTTTCATCTTCATATAGGAAAGTAATTATTTACAGTGAGAACCATCAATCACTGGAACAATGTCCCCAGGGACTCTCTCTCACTAGAGCTTCTCAAGATGTAATTGGACAGTGTGCAAGAAAATCCCATCTAGGCTCCCTTTCCCATGAAATATTGGACCAGATGATCTTCTGAGGTCCATTCCAACCTGGGCTGTTCTATGGATCTATAATTCTAAAATAACCCCCAATCCCAAAACCAAACAACCCCCCCTTATCTAGGGCTTACATGAATCAGATTTTCTACTAGTTTTCTACAGATTTTGAATAACTGATCTAAAATGTTTAAAAATAACCAAAAAACCCTGTGGTATAATGACCTAGAAAATGTCCCATGAATTTTTTAGTGGATTTGTCTGCTAGTATTCAAAATAACTTTCACTCTGATACATGTTTAACTTTAATCACATGAGTGGTCCCATTCACTCAAATGAAGATATTCATCCCATTTATTTAAATAGAACTGATCCAGTGCTTAAAGTCAAGCAAATAGATAAGTATTTGGAAATATGAGGCCTATATTTGGGTAGAGAAGATTTCAGAAAGAGTGAATATAAGCGTTTTCTTGAGGTGTATTTAAAAAGTAAATATGTTTGTTTTCTCTTTTTTCCTCCATTTTGATTATCCCATTTGGTCTCCTAGTTTTGAGTTCCTATCTCCTTAAACAAGCTGGGCATTACCTGTTCCTATATACGTACTTTTTCCTTCAAGTATTCAATTTTAGAGTTTCCTTTTATGGTGTCCATACAGAGTCTGTCTTTCTCATTCTCACAACTTGCTATCTAGTCAGTAGTCTTTTATTTCAAAATGCATGGGCCAGACATAGTGTTCTTGGTTGCTGTTTGTGAAAGACTGGAACTTTAAAATAATTGTCTCAAAGCTTGCTTAAGCTTCTGCAAATCGGCGGCAGGCTTGCAGGCTGATAAGAAGCTTGCTTATATCTATTTAGCACCTTCTGCAGACCATCCTCCTGCTTGCCAGTCACCAGCCAAGATTGCCATCAACTGAAGAGGGTGTGTTGCACCCCACAGCTGGAAAGGGTGTAGGCCTCTGGCTATCAGAGTGGCCAGACCCTGCCTAGCCCAGGGCACACTCGAGCTTGTGTTGTTAACTCCAAAATTGCTGAAGCACAATGACTGTGCCAAGCACTGCCCAAACAGCAAGGGCGCAGGAAAAGCTTATACGGCAACCGTATAAAATGACAATTAGCTCGACAAAGGCCACCGTCACGCTGATTGGTCAAGCTACGGACTGACCTGGGGCTACCTGGACTATAACTGGTGTGGTGACCCACCACAATTTTGGAATCAGGTGAGACCGCCACCACCATCAACCATGGATCAATTGGATGCCACTGAACTTCCGGAGGACTGCTGAGACGTTGTCGGGCCTGTGGTGGTGACTATACTCTTGCTATGCTCTGTAATACTGCTTCTCTTTTCTGCCTTTCCTCTACTTCTGCCTTTACTCTATTGCTTGTCTTAGTGCCTTTTGCTGGGGAATAACAATAAACCTGCAGTGAGTGGCATCTGACCTCATTTGCATCTTAATTTCACACTTGGAATCATTGCGAACTTCTCCTGGGCCCAATGTAGTTGGACTGGTACGTAACACTGTTTTAGCCCAAATGTGCTATGTTGGAGTGGGTGATTGCCCTATGAAATTTAGGGAATGGCAGTGTGCTGTGGTTTAACTCCAGTAGGCAGCTAAGACTTATCCATAGACCACAGTCCTCAGGGGTGTACCTGCTCCCAGTGGAGCATTATCTATAAGCCAGCTTCTTCAGGTGTATACCTGTTGCAGCATGGAATTATCCGCAGCCACAGTCACTTTGAGGTGCGTCTGTTCTCCGGTGCAGCCCTACCCATGGACCACAATCCTTTCAGGGGTGTATCTGCTCCAGGGTGACCTCACCCATGGCCACAGTGCCTTCAGGGGTGTACCTGTTGTGTCATGGACTTATGCACAGCCACAGATGCTTTGAGGTGTCTGGCTTTATGTACAGCCACTGACACTTCAAAGTGTACCTGCTGCAGCATGGGTTTAGGGTTGGGCCACAATCCCTTCAGAGGTATACTTGCTGCAGTACAGACATATCCACGACCACAGATGCTTCGTGGTGTACTACTCCCATGTGGGCTCATCCACAGCTATAGACGTTTTCTGGTGTACTGCTCCCATGTGGACTCATCCACAGGTCACAGTCCCTTTGACTCGAGGTCATACTACAGTTCCAATCTGTCCAGTAGAGCAGCACAGGAACAGCAATGATGCCCTGTCCATCTGCCAGCTCAGGTGCATGGCCACTGCTGTTAAGAAAATATTCCCAGGCACAGCAGAGTTAGATGATAAAAAGTACAGCAAGCAGCAAAAGCAAAAAGCAGCCACTAACGAGCACTAGACTCTAATATACAATAAGACAGGGAAGCCCCATGGCAAGCACAGCAGCCTGCCAATTAATAGCTAAACAGCTATAACAGCTATGAATTTGATCTAGCACACTCCAATCAAAACTCTCATTATCTTGAACCCTTCAAGCTCCACTTTGAGTTCCAAAAAGGACTGTTGTTGTTTAACCCCAGTAAGTAACTAAACCTCACACAGCCACTTGATCACTCACCTGTGGTGGAATGGGAGAGAGAATCGTAATTGTAAAAGTGAGAAAACTCGTGGGTTGAGATAAAGACAGTTTAGAAACTAAAGCAAATCCAGACAAAGCAACACAAAGAATTCATTCACCACTTCCCATCAGCAGGTGTTTATCCATCTCCAGGAAAGCAGGTCTCCATCATGTGTAACAAATACTTGGGAAGACAAACATCATCACTTGAATGTTTCCTCCCTTCGTTCTTCTTCCCCCAGCTCTTATTGCTGAGTACAGTGTCATATGGTATGGGATATCCGTTTGGTCAGGAGGGGTCAGTTGTCCCACCTGTGCCCCCTCCCAACTTGCTGGCAGGGCAGTGTGAGAAACAGAAGAGGCCTTGGTACTGTGTAAGCTGTGTTATCAACACTGTTTTGGTCACAAATCCAAAACGGTACCATAGGTATGTATGTATGTATGATTTAGACTTCTGTGTGCAAGGTAGGCTGAGGGGTTGAAAAGTAACTGATAGGCTTTCTTCATCAATGAAAGAAAGAAAAAGTACGGGAAAAATAAGTTTACACAGTAATCAATTATCCAAAGCAACATGAAATTACATCTCCGGTTTTTTCTCATTATTGACCAGTTCATCATATCTTCTCAACAATGGAGTTAGTGAAACTTTTTAAAACAGGCCTACATAGTTAAACAATATGCAGTTTGTCTTTCAGCTACCTAAAACTAGCACCTAAGCAGTTACACTTGGGGAGCAATTACTGGTGTTTGACTGTGAAGTGCCCAGGAAGACAGCATGAATTTAATTTTAAACTAAATTAAATTTTGCAAATAACTTGGTGTGCCAGTGAGCAGCGCTCATGATATACAAGCCTTCAGGTGGTATGAAATTCTCAAGAAAACTATAGTACCCAAATGAATACATGCTGTAACATCATTCTGTCTGGAACAGGTGGAAATAGTTTTGGTTCATTTGTCATTTAAAGTTTACCTTATAGCATGATCTGATAACCAGAGATGTTTTTTTCTCTGATGTCATACAAATGAAGGACCACAAGTGAACTGGATTATTCAAGACAGAAATAAACATACTCTGAGCTGTAAAACAGGAAAAAAAACAACCAACAAACACATGTCAAGAAGTGATTGGAACTCATTTGCCATGAGTAAGGTGGTGTGTTTTTTTTAAAATACTGCTGTTCTCATAAATTGTTGGCACAACTTTTGTGCTGTACACAACTAGAACAGTGGTTTGCAATATCTTTAACTCCTCAAACAAATCTTGATAAATATTGATCAAAATGTTTACAGAAAAAATCTTCTGAGAAATTTGTGTCATTTGCATAGCTTTTTAATGGGAGAATTGCCGAATGGATGTGGTAGTAGAGAAAGCAATGTCTGAATGGAGATATACTCCTATTCCATAGCAGTAACCCTCAGAGAATTACAATGACTGTCATTATAAACATGGGATTTATAGATAAGTTTTAGAGTGACTCCAAAATCATAGTATCTAGGATATCATAATATAGTTACAAATGTAAACTTCAGTAATGACCTCTGTAACTGTTGAAGGTGCATCAGCATGTAGAAATTTGTATACCCTTTACCAAGAAGCAGCTTCTCCATTTACGGATAAACTTAGTCTCCTGGGCTGTCAAACCACTACTAAATTAATCAAGAATGTTAACACAGAGTTTCTGTTTTATACATTTACCAACGTAGATAATAGTCATCTGGTTTGTAACCAGCAATTTAGTCAGTGGAGATTGTTCCTCTCTTTTCAGTTATCAAACGATCCCTTTGCTTTTCTATTAATTTCAATAAGTACAAACAAAATTAAATTTAGAGACTGCCTTTCTCTTGGTGCAAAAAACATATGAAAGGTGAAAATACATTTTTAGAAAAACTTACTGTTGTGTTCTAAAAACACTTCTTTTATTTCCCCCCCTCAAATTTTGATTCTCTAAAAGTTATAACTTGAGGCCAAATGATAATTTCGTCTTTTTCTAAATCTCTGAATGTCACTTTAAATGAGGGTATCTGCAGATGTGGAACCTGCAGTACTTATGAAACCAGAAGCAAAACTGAAATAAAAGAAAAACAGAAGCCAGAGGAAAAACAAGTCTTTGGAAAGCTAGTTGCCAGTAAGTGTTCGGTACATCTTGTTGTGGTTTGTATAAAATAGAAAAATGAGTCTGTCATGGTTTTGGCCAAATTGGCCAATGACTGGTGATAGAAACTCTCCCTCCACTGGAGAAGAGGGGGAGGACAGATAAAGAGATTTGCGAGTTTAGAAGGAACTAAACTACTTTAATGAAATATTAATAATAAAGTAGAAAGGAAATAATGAAATAGATACAATATATACAAAACCATATCAAGGTCCCCGGATGACGTCACTGTCAGGCACTGGGGAAGTCCCAGACTGGACTCAGAGATGGGTGGGAACTGGATTCCAGAGCCGGAGTCAGGAACCCACGGATTGGGATCAAAGGCAGATGAACAGACAGGGTCCTCCTTGGACGTTGGCCATTGAAGAAATGGAGCTGACCCTTTGATCCCTCAGCTTTTATACTGAGCATGGGGCAGTTGGGATGGAATACCCCTGTTGGTCAGTTTTGGGTCACCTGTCCTAACTGCTCCTTCCTGCAGGTGGGACCCCTCTACGCTTTTCCATTTCGAACCCTCCAACAGGGCAAATAACGAAATTAGCTGCCTTTGGTTGTTACATCAATAAGTATAAGCAAGAGCCTCTCTGCACACCATTCCTTGGCACTAATTGTAAACATTTGTCTTATCACTCTGAGAACGAACTGTTTTCGGCACAACATGCTGTTAATTTTAGAGAGTTAGAAGAGGCCTAGCTAAGAAGTAAAATTACTGAATGGAAAGTTGGTTCTGTTCTACCTCAAACCAGGACAGAGTCAGTAAGTTTCTTTCATTGAAATAATTTAAATTATGACTTTCTTTCAGTTTGAATTGTGCACTGATTACAAATGGAGTGTTAAAAATAATCCACAGGATTCTGAATAGGAGTTATTGCTATTTATGCAAATATGAGATTCTTCAAAATGCAAAGCCTTCAGAAGTATGAAGGGCCTGATTATTGTGCACAGAACTGGTGGGTCATTGAGAAAATAAAGGTCTATATATTTTAAAAAGGTTACATTATCCCCAAGTAGTATTTACAGCTCCTTTCAGCTCAGATGCAACCCTTCCATTTTCTAGAGAAGCCAGATGATAGCCCAGGTCAAATACAGTGATGGAAACTGAGACCTGAGAAATGATTACTCAAATGATTACTCTATCCAATTTTCTTTGCCCGTTTTTTCTTTGCCCTTTTTTTTTCTGCCCATTTTTTTTCTTGGAAAGCTGAGGATCTGAGTTCCTATCTTGCAGGCCTTTTTTTGGCTATAGTTCAGATGAATCCACATCGTCTGTGCTATTTTTTTTTTTTTAAAGGTAACTCCTATGAGTAGGAGACATTTGGGCCTCTAGGTAACTGCTTCTTGATGTATTAATTTCCTTTAAAAGTTTGTTAAATAAAAGACTAGATACACGGTGAATTAATTCAACCGCAAAACTCAAGGAACACAAGTAGCGGTTATTCATTCAATAGCTTATTTCATGTTCCAGCAGATAAAAGCAACTTTTATGTAACTTCCTCATTTTTACATATTCTCAAGCTTTTTCTGCAAAGACTTTCAGAGTCAGACATTGAACATTGTTAAGGGTGAGACAGAATAATCAACCTGTAGGGAATGTGGATATTGGAGTTTAATTAAGTAACAAGATTAGAGCTTTTACCTTAATTGATTAACTTGTGTGCTCATGTGCAGCCACCCCTACATCCAAGAGGTCTTGACTTCCCTGCTTAGCAGGAAGGTCACTGCTGGCCTGCAATAGCTGGGCAGAAAGTTGTGTTGGTTCCTGCTGTGTCACTGCTCCCAGTCTCAGACCTTTGGGACTGAGGTCCCTGGGCATCCTTGACATTTGTCTCCACACAGGACTCTGACTTCTAGCATCTTCTCTCACTTTCAGGATCTTTCCTCCAGACAAGGTCTTCACCTTCTTCTTTCAAAGGCCACGTCTTCCTTTTGAAAACATATATTTATATTTAAAACTATTATGAGTAAAGATTTTTTTAAAAAAACCCTGCTGTTGTAATATCTTTACTAACGTGACCTTGCAGCCAAGGTGGTGGAAACAAAAAACCTCACACAAATGTGGAATTGTACTGGGTCTGGTTGCTAAGAAAAAAGTTAGCTCCATCCCAACCATGCTATGTGGCACTCTGGTTTTTGTTGTGTGACCAGAGAGAGGACACGAGGAAGTGGGATGGTGAACCTACCTTTAAGCTAGAAGCCCACGTATGCAAACTGGGGGAGAAGACAGCTGCTAAGAAAGATGTCATCCAAGAAGGTTGTTATTCCAGCTGCTGCTGTGACAGCAGAAGGCAACCAGTGATTGCCCAGACATAGAACAAGGACTGAGAGTGCCTCACATGATTATGGTGAAAATACTTCTGGTTTGGCACTGCAATGACCAGGCAGTGAATATTCTGACCAGGAACAGAGGGCTTCTGCCTTATGCCATGAAGAGGAAAAGGACAATTGGCTTTACTGGACTATGTGGATCTTTCTGATGGCCTGGCACATCATGTCTGCAGAAGGCTTTGGTGGACATCAATGCACAGTGTACCCTAATGCCATCAGGATATGGTGGGAAGGAACCCATCTGAATTTCTGAAGTGACAAGGGGATACCAACAGTTGTCTGTTGACCCTAACATGGGACAAGTGGAAAAGCATCCTATTGTGACCAACCCAGACGCCCCATGTATTCTTAGTATAGACTACATCAAGAGAGAGTACTTCAGGGACACAAAAAGGTATGTATCCACCATGGATACAGAACAGATGAAGCAGCTGTCTACATTGTCAGGCTTCTTGGAGGATCCCTCTGTTGTAGGATTGCTCTGAATCAAATATCAGCAAGTGCCAATATTTGTATATTACAATTGCAAATTGCAGCATAATCCATAGAGAGTTTCTACTTATTCTTTTACTCTGTGTTTACGCAGTATATGGTAGAAATGATTCTTCACTTGTGACTTGAGTTCTTAACTACTGCTAAAAGTCTACAGCCTCCTCATACAAGATTACAGAGGGCTTTAGAAAAACCTTTAGTTTTTTTAGAAGATACTATTTGATGTTTTTCCTCTTTTTGATTTTTACTATGGAATATTCATTTTTTTATTTTTAATTTGTTCTTCCTCTATTATTTTTATTTGTTTTATTTTAGGGAAAAATGCAATAAAGAATGATCATACCAGAGAAGCATTAGGTGATTTTGTCCAGCTCTTTGCATGCATTTTCTTTGTTCTTATATCTGATTTGTTATCTTTGTTCTCAGCTCTGATTTTGCTGTTCTTTTTAGGATGCATCAATGTCATTTTATATGTTGCTTCAAAAATATTGAGTATCTCTTGCTTTATGTTACACCAATTAATCTAATATCAATAAAATCTTAACATAAAGTGTTGGTCATGTGGGGGAAAGTCTCATTTTCTTTCGATTTGATAGATGTACTACAGGTCTCAAGAAAATTTATTCAGCAGATGTGTCTTCAGTTGCCCTCAAGGGAAAAGAGGTTAATTTTAGATAATATGTTTTTTAAAATACTGTGATCTGAAAACTATTATGAAAGTGTGAAAGGGTTAACACCCAATTTCAAGTTGCATGTGTGGAGAAACCCCTTTCCTATAGCAAAATCCCTTACCTCCAATTCGGTCTTTAGAAATGTCCATATCAAATAAAATATGTCATGTTCTAAGAAGAAGCTTTTAGATACTAAACAGTATACTCCTAGAGTGCAGAAAAAGTTTCACTCATTTACTACTAGTGTGCGTCAATCAAGACTCCAGTATTCTCCATGGAGGTAATTTCATTGCAATGTCTGTTACAAATACAGTTTTTTCATCATCCTGTGCTTCCTCACTAATTAACTTTTAATGTTACAGTAATACCTGGAACTAATTGACTTGTTTCTGATCTGCAGCTAGGTCTCAGTCAACAGTGACCTTTCTCACTGTAATTTCATTGAGAACTTGCATATTAGTTTGACTAACTGAGAAAATGGTGTTTGTGCCTCAAATTCATTCTAATTAGAGTATTAAATAATTTACACTGATAGTGCTGACCGCCGCTGTTCATGAATGACAAACACATTAGTCAAACTATTGATTTTTCTGTTCTTTTCATCATACTTGTATGGTCTGAAACTCCTTATTCGTAAACAGTAGGGTGAATCTGGAGGACTTTAGGATTTCGTTAGCTGCAGGCACCTGCCTGTGAATCAATAATGTAATTTTGATATGACTTTACTTTTCTTGCTGAATGACAGAATTGTACTAGTAAATGGGTTTTAAAACACGAGCTGGGAATAGCCTTGGCTTGAACCAAATCAAATGTAGATACTGGGTTTGGTATATGCTCACTCAACTGTTCAGAAAATATTCCCATTGATTTCCATTGTCGTTGTCTTAAGTACCCAATATGTTTGATTTAATCAAGCACCAACACATTTCAACACTCCTCCCCAACCACAGTCAGAGTACATGTTGAAAAACCATTCTAAATGGGGACAGGGCTGAGTGGAAAGAAAATGTAGGACGAATTGGGCACCTGTGTCCTGGTAATTTTCCTTTCCACTAGAAATAGGAACTACTAAGTGACAGTCACCTTTGCTGATAGTCTCAGGAACCACCTTTAAGCTCACAAAACTAGTACAAAACTGCAAGACAATCAGCAGAAATGATTAAATTATTTCAACCAATCAAAACTATGAAATTTTTCAAATTACTTTTTTTCATGGAGGCTTCTTGAAGAGAGAAAAACAAGAATTTAAATTAAAAATAAAAGCAAGACTTCTCCTGTAGAAAGATGATTTTTTTGTACAAAAGCAGGACAAGATTGTGCACTTTTACATTGGCACATTTAATGTAGTGCCTTTCTACATACCCATTGTAAAGAGGCCAAAGTCAATTGTTCTGCTTATCTTCTACTGAAACTCGTAATTTGTATGTCCACTGATAGTGAATTCTGCAGAACACCTCATGTAAAAGTAAGAACAATATTTGTATTAAGTTCTATTACTCAGAACTCCAAGTTAAGAAAAAAAAAGATAAAAGCCTAAGTGTGAAATGAAAATCAAAAAATGCTGTTCTTGTATTTTTTCCGGTGGTCTCAAAAGTAGCAGTTGCTTAAATTTCAAAAATAGCCAAAATAGCTGACAAACCAGAAGGCTGTGCCACCATTCAGTGAGACCTGGACAGGCTGGAGAGATGGGCCAAAAGAAACCTCATGAGGTTCAACAAGTGCATGTGTAGGGTCTTGCAGCTAGGGAGGAATAACCCCATGCACCTGTACAGGTTAGGGGTTGACATGCTGGAAAGCAGCTCTGCAGAGAGGGACTTGGGAGTCCTGGTATACAAGAAATTGATCATGAGGCAGCAATGTGCCCTTGTGGCCAAGAAAGCCAGTGGTCTCCTGGGGTGCATCAAGAAGAGCATGGCCAGCAGGTCAAGGGAGGTCATGGTCCCTTCTACTGTGCCCTGCTGAGGCCACATCTGGAGTACGGAGTCCAGTTCTGGGCTCCTCAGTTCAAGAAAGACAAGGAATTGCTGAAGAGTCCAGTGGAGGGCTACAAAGATGATCAAGGGAAAGGAGCATCTCTCTTATGAGAAAGACTGGGACACCTGGGTCTGTTTAGCCTGGAGAAGAGAAGACTGAGAGGGGATCTCATCAATATTTATAAATATCTAAAGGGTGGGCGTCAGGAGAATGGGGCTAGACTCTTCAGTGGTGCTCAGTGACATGACAAGAGGCAATGGGCACAAACTGGAACACAGAAAATTCCATCTGAACATGAGGAAAAACTTATTTACTTTGAGGGTGAGAAAGCACTGGAACAAGCTGCCCAGAGAGGTTTTGGTCTCCTTTGGAGATATTCAATACCTGCCTGGATGCGTTTCTGTGCAACCCGTTCTAGGTGAATCTGCTTTAGTAGGGGGGTTGGACTAGGTGATCTCTGAAGATCCCCTCCAACCCCTACCATTCTGTGATTCTCTTTTTGAAAAATTCTGAGCTTTTCTGTATAAATATGGTGACTGAGTAAGCTTGATAATGTAAAACAGGAATGCTTTCAATGGGCTTTAGAGAAACACAGTCCTATCAGTAAAATAAAGATGATGATGCTAATTTCTCCTAGCATATTGGTTGGTGGAAAAATATTGAGTATATTTTGTGCTTTTTTTTATGTTATTCTTTCATACATGTAAATGTATTACACTGATGATTATTTTGAAAAGAGTCATCGCTTCCTTTATAAAGAATTTATCAGCCAGATCATAATTTACTACCTCTTAATATGTTTTTAGCTAAAAAAACATTATAGCCTGAGTTTGGGAGAAAACTACCCTGTATGTTTGAAGCAGCAAAATTTCATCCCTTTCTAAAAATAGATTTTTAATTTTTCTTATTAAAATTATTTTCATTCTCCAAACACGGATTCACTCCAGTATTTTCTTTATCACGAGTATATTTACAGGATCTGATAAGTTGTGAGACAGTTGCTGTTGATCAGCAAATCAATTATGAAGGAAATCCCAGTAGGACCAAGGTAAGGACACTGTTTTTTTAAGACAACATTCTTTTAATTTCACAGTTTTGAATGTGTCATTTGAATGCATCATATGCATGTTTGTGCCAAAAGGAATGATAAATGTTAGAAATAGTTGTAGAGTGTGTCAGACAAACTCCTGTCTGTTAAGGAATGCTAATGTGAAACTTGGGATTTTTTCGCAGGACATTTAACTTCTGGTTTAGGAGGATGAAGAGGATGTAAAAGTCAGATGTTTCATCTATTATGCAAGTTGGGCTCAGTTCTCTAGTAGTCTGAACCCCATTTGGGTTTTTTTACACCTAGTTGGTAACTGCCTGGACTAGACTTATGTGCTGTGTGGCCCACATTTTTTAAAGCATCTCACACAATGGATCACGCAAAAAAACATCATTGCTTGTATGTTCAAAAAATTTTCTGCTGAGATTATCCATGACACAGTTCCTTTCGTGACATAGCACAAAATCTCTACTACTTTCTGGGCATTAAAACCAAACCTGCCTATTATCTTTTGATCTGATATTCTGACCTCAACAGGCAAGATCTCACAGCTTGCATACATAAAATTAAAAAGCAGCATACCAAAAAATATTAGGAGTAAAGTCTGTGCAACATATAATTCAACTCTGATTCCCTTCCAATGGCTTTGCTATGACAATACTCAATATTCTGTGTCTGGATGATGATTTTTGGAAGTAGTGCTTTTTATTAGCTTTCAGCAGCGCACATTAAAAGTAAGTTACACAGTCCTTAACAGGGCTTATGCATGTCATATCTACTTTTTATTCATTTTAGCTTTGATGGCTTTTCCTGTCAAATTCAGCACTGCTGTCAAAAAATGTTATGCAAAATCAAATTTTTTCATGTTATGAATAGCTGTGTTATCATTTGCAATTCGCCCACCCCTGTTAAATCAAAGTTATAGCTGGCTGGGTTCAGAGCGGCAGAACAAAGGAGAAATGGAACACTTAATCTTTATTATTAACTGTAAATTTAAGCATCTTTCTGTGCTATTGATAATTATCTGGAGCATTTTTCTGGATTTTTTTGAGAGCTCAAGAACTCATTTTGGGACTGACACGTATGAAGTGATCCGAAAACGTATTCCTTGAACTAAAGACTGTTAAACTCTATCACAGTGTCAGAAGGATGGAAAGGAAGGAATTCAGAACTCAAGTACTCCCATCCAAGCCACGGGCAGCCAGTTTCTCCAGAAGGATGCTGTGGGAAACTGTATCAAAGGCTTTACTGAAGTCCAGTTAAACAACATCCACAGCCTTTTCCTCATCCACCAAGTGGATCATTTTGTCATAGAAGGTGATCAGGTTTGTCAAGCAGGACCTGCCCTTCATGAACCCATGCTGACTGGGCCTGATCACCTGGTTGTCCTTCATGTCCTGCATAATGGCACATGATCATCAGGGTGGTCTGTTCAATGACCTTTCCAGGCACCAAGGTCAGGCTGACAGGCCTGTAGTTCCCCGGATCATCCTTTCGGGGATGATCCTTGATGTGGATGGGTGTCACAACTGCTAGACGCCAGTCAACTGGGACGTCCCCAGTTTGCCAAGACTGCTGGTAAATGATGGCAAGTGGCTCAGTGAGCACTTCTGCCAGCTCCCTCAGTACTGTCAGGTGTATCCCATCTGGCCCAATAGACTTGTGTATGTCGAGGTGTTGGCGCAGGTCCCTCACCATCTCCCTTCGCATTATGGGGGCTTCATTCTGCTCCCTGCCCCTATCTGCTAGCTCATGAGCAAACCTCAGTCAGCAACAAAGGGGCCCATGCACAGAAGCAAACCTGCATGTGAAATACAGATTTTCTCAGCATTTCTGAAATACAGTGTGATTACCTTTTGGTGTGACAAGAGGTAACAACCATTACAACCAACTTCTTGACTGAGTTCATTTGCAAGGCAGACCTTCTTCTGAATCTGTTGCAGTGGGAATTTTGGCTGAATACAACTATCCCTGCCAAAATTATTGCATACACAGAAACATTAACAGGGCATGATCCAGAAAATAATTCTATGTTGCTTAGAGAAATTATACAGAAAAATGGTGATATTGTAAACTTAACACCTAGTCCTTATTTCCAGTGTAGTCATCGGAACTGTTTTCTGGAATTCTCACAGAACAATGAGGAAATTACACATTCTGTATTAACATGCCTATACATTATGACCTCTCTACGTATTAGTAAAATGCTTGCGGTGGGTTTTCCACCTTGTATGATGTATGGTGTCTCTGATTACAATTGGAATCTACATTTACAGAGGCTGGTGGGAGAGAATAAGGGGAAATTCTTGAGATGCTGGAGTTATTTCCTCAGAAGGATTTTTGGAGTTTCCCCTTCTAACACTGTGTTTGTTAGCATACAGTAAATTCTTTACTCCTCTGGGGAAACATCTCTCCTCCTTGGAGGACATACTGTGAATGCTAAGAGCAGCTTAAGCCATGCTCCTCTAGTGATTCCACAGTTTGTTAGAAACCCAGTGAAAGTTGTGTTTCAACATTCAACAGTCCTGTTGTGAGTCAGAAATCCTGGTTTGTGGAAGGAGGTAAATCTTATTTACTACATCAGAGAGAGTCTTCCTCCAGTTTCCCTATGATCATAACATTCTGGAAACAAAAGTAAACTTTCAGTTGGCCTGAATTTTCCTTTCTAGAAGGCAGAAACTCTGAAGGCCTTGATTTTAACACTTGTGATATCTATGGCAATAAAAAGTTACATAAAGTAGGGGAGCATCAAAACCCCGTAAACACAATTTAACCATATTTTCAGAAGAATGCCACAAAATTTTGCTAACAACCAATGCAGACTGACAAACTGATTAAAAAAAACCCCAAACAATTAAGCATGAGAACATTGCAAGCAGAAGCTGTAGGTGTCAACGTTTGAAATTTTGTCTGTCTTTAAGCTGAAGTGTTTTACTAGTTCAAAAATAATTCTGTTCTTGACCTCATGCAAAAAAATATCTACTTTTTGAATAGTATTTACACCAAGCCACAGACAAAAGGACTGCTGGGAGATGTCTTAGATCTCCCTCCTGAAATCTGCTAAAATGAGCTTAGAAGAGCTTCTTCTGCAGGAGATTATCTGTCGTGGGTGGTTGCTTAGCTAATCTACCTGCATTTGGGACATGAAAAGCTCCAGGTTCTATGTCTGCTTGTCAACTACATGTAGTTGTGCACCCCTCTTAGTGCCACCATCAGTGGGAACCCTTCTAACTCAGAAACCCACTCTTGCCACCTCTGGCAGAGATGACACAGGCACCCAGGTAGGAAGTGAAGAGCAGTGGAGCTGAGCAAGAGAAGCAAAGTTTTTCAAATAAATAAATAAGGAGATGATGAGAGCATGAGAGCATGAGAGCGCAGGCACAAGGGGCTGCTAAAATGAAGTTATTATGATAGGACTTGTGTAATAACAGCAAATAAAATTTTCTTTTTAAGTAAACCTATGTGCCTCTACTGTCCATGAGCTAAGAACATTATGTGAATCACTCACACATTCTTTGATGGCTCATTAAGACTGGTTTCACATGATCCACTTAATATCTACATAGCCGTATCTACAGAGGCTATGTAGATGCTTGAGAATTGCTGCTGCCACTCTCAAGCACCAACGTATCTTAAAAATGCCAGCAAAAGATATCAATTTGATAATGTGCAGCAGCATATCCTCTAGGAAATCTGTCATATGCTCAGAACAGGTTGCATATTTTCAGTACTAACCACCATGCAAATTGGAAATGCTTTCCTGAAATACGAGACATGAAATTGATGGTTTTGCCCTAATGGCATGTACCTTTCTTCAAACTCCAACTTGATAACTGAATTTGTGTATAAAGGTATTAGAAATGCCCATTCGATAAACTAAATAGACTTTAATATCTTTTATTGGACCTGCTGGTTTCTGATCTCAATTATTTTATGCATAAGGGCCAGATCAAGAGATGCAAGGAAAACCTTGAGATGACAGACAATTATGAATATGCAACAACTATAACTTGTGTATGTAGAAGAGGTAGATATGTTCTTTCTTTATGTTTGTTTTAACAGCTAAACCTTACTAATGCTCTTTTTCAGCCAAAGCTACATGACGGAATTTTATGTACTATACAAGAATGAATCCAAATCCAGAAATCTTATGTTTACCTTTTTAAAGGTTTTTAAATCATATGATCAATACTATTATGATAGAAACATACAAAAATGTGATTCAAGAAAAGAGCATGTAATAGAAGAGAGATAATAACCAAGGATCTAATTTAAGAAAGTGGAAAGTCAGTTTAAAAATCAAAAGGTCATGAGGTTTTTAGAAGACAGGCTGGCCAATTAATGCTACCATAAGTAAGAACAAACGAGTCAGTTTATGCTTATACAATATGCTGACAGCATCCTTCTGTAAAGAAATTGTTTTGCTATATTTTCAATGTAACTGTATCTGTGTCATTTTTATCTTCAGGAACAAAATTTTATTCTTCTTTTAGTTTCTGTCAGTTCTTATCCATCTTTTTTGTAATATTTGAGAATTGAGAGGAAGCCATACATACACATTTTATTATCTGTTTTGCCTTTCTATAAACAGCAGGGTAGATTTCATCACCTGATATTTGTTTCATACTTTACATACATTTGTTCTGAGAAAATGTGATAGTCGATTGACTGGAGAAAGAAAATACTGCCTACATAATAGAAAATAATTATGCTTTCTCATAAAATGTTACAACCTCTTTTCTGTTCTAAATGAATGAGAACTCCATAAGAATTATTTTATCTATCTGCTTCATTTTATTATCGATCTTATTTTATAAATACCATAATAAATATATGTTTCTCTTTCTTTCTCTCTATCTGTCACTATTCCTTATTCTCCCTAGATACAACACAATCTGTACAAGAAAGGCATTATCCAGATTATGGTAGTGCTCTGTGGTATTCTGGACAAATTTTATTGTCTGGTGATCATTTCTTTCTAATGTACATAGTTTACCCAATATAACAGATGGGGTAGCAACAAAACCACTTTGTGGTTCCTATTGGTGGAAAATATAAAAATCTAATCATTTAAATCTTATATTGAGGCAATAGGTTTGAAAGTAAACCCTAATAGTAAAATGATACTCTGGCCAGATAGTTATCATTAAGAAAGCTGTTGAAGGAAAATTAAATTTTTAAGATGGAAGACTAATAGAATTCTATCCCATAAAAGTATAATGTGCAAATAAGACATGGAAGAGTTTTGAAAACAGCAGTGAATTACAAAAAAGTGTTCTTAATTGGAGTTAAGTAGCTTCTTGAATAGCAATACTTCCCCAAATTGGCTTTATAGAATCATAAAATGATAGAATTGTCTAGGTTGGAAGGGATCTTTCAGATCATCGAGTTCAACATCAACCTAACACTGACAAAAACCACCACTAAACCATGTCCTGAAGCATCATGTCTACCCATCTCTTAAATACCTCCAGGGATGGTGATTCCACCACTTCCCTGGGCAGCCTGTTCCAATGCTTGACAACTCTTTCAGTGTAAAAATATTTCCTAATATCTAATCTACACTTCTCCTGGCACAACTTGAGGCCATTTCCTCATCTTGTTTCTTGTTACTTGGGAGAAGAGACTGACAGAAGTTATATAGCATTAATGAAGATCAAATAGATTCAAAATCCCTTGATCAGTTGGTGGTTAAATGATTTGATCACAAAAAGAATTTTAAAATATCACATTCAGCAAATATTTATAATCGTAACAATTTTAAAGATATCTACCACATCAAAGTTGAGGTATGTATGGAACATTACCTGTAAGGATTTTTATCTGTCATATGAGCAGCAACCAGGTATTTATGGAAACTGAGTGCAAAAGTCTGTGGCACCTTAACTCTACACTGTCCTTCCACGAAAAGATAAATAATCGTTTGCATATGTAACACATTTTTACAGGTGTGTGCTATAAATAATTGAAAATATTTCGCTTTGCAAAAGAGAATGACCCTTCAAAAGTCAAAATATCCCAATTTTATGGAAATATTTCTACATTTAAAATACTCAAGTTGTAATGCAATCAGTATTTTCTCCAAATGTTTCAACCAATAATGTTCTGTTCAAAAGATTTACTTATACATTCTGTCAAGGATCAGGAATAGTCAATGAGTTTATAACTATTTGTGTGTAAGCTCAATGCAGACAGATAAGACACTAGGTGCATTTTGGGAATTTATTACCTAAAATTTATTATTATGATCCTTTTTGATTAAATTTCACATTGTCCCAACAGCTGGTCGTTGGGCAGATTTATTATGCAAACAGAATTACACAGTGACAGTATTATAACTCACGATCACTAATTTGGAAATTTCAGGACCTATATGCAAAATGCTTCTTATTTCCAAATTCCTTCTAAAAGCATCAATTTCTTGACTTGAGAATATGTAATGATATTAACTCATTGTTTTGTTTGACTCACTATTATAGGTCATTATTTCATTATCCATAGGTGTCTAGGGGGTATTGTTTTGCCTTGCTGGAAATTACGGTCCTGAAATATTAATTGAGCCAGAGGAAAAATGACACTATTCTGCTGCTCAATAAAGCCCATACATTTTCCATCACATGCTATAAAGACATTGCATTCTTTTTATGTACTTATGGATTTGTGAATGTACAAAGAGACTTCAGAATTTTAGCAGTTAAAATCTATATATTTTCTGTGATGATTTTAAAAAACTTACAATCTCTCAATTTGTTTTTTATTGTGGTTTTTTTTTTTCTTTTTGCCAAACTTAGTCTTAAACAGAGAAGGATGTATTTAGCAGACATTTTCAGAAGGTCCAGGTAGTCAAAGATCTGTGTCAAAATCTTCCTGGGATAAATGAGAATTCTATTAATCAACACAATCATGACTCCCTTGAGTCATCAGTGAGTTCATTTGTAGGTATTTAAGCTACTGTACATACTCTATCCCAAACATTAGGACTGCTTATCATAAAACCAGTGGAACTTAACATTTTTGAGAAAAGTTATATTTTTTTTAGTGTCTTATTTTTATAACACTACAGCACTACATACACTGTTAAACTGATAGCGTAAGATACCCTGGAGTTCTAATGCAGATTTGAAAACTCTAAGCTCTCATCATTTTGTTACAGTAAAACTGGAAATTTTCTTTGTACTTGATTCTGTGAAGTTAAAGGCATTTAGAAACATATCTTGAATATATTTCTCTTAAGTGTAAGTAAGACATATTTTTGAGTGTTAATGAAAGTCTGTAACAGCTCTTGACAAAACATTAAACAGCTGTAAACTCAGGTGCTCCAGTTAAGTGTGAATATAATTGCTCAGGAGATAAGAATATGCAAACATCCAGGTCAAATGACTGATGCAGGCAGAGAATGTTAGAGCAGAGAATGAAATAAATTTTTCTCTTAGTTTTTTTTTTCTTTTTGTTTTTTTTTTTTAATATATTCTTTGACATTTATCGAAGATGTCAGTCATTATGTTTCTTCACTTTAAAAGTAATGAACACTTTAAACTACTCCAAAATGAAAATGCAGAAATGTGAATATCTTCCTCTAACAATTTAAGACTTCAGTTTTTCGTTTTGTACAACAGTCAGAGTTTGTTTTGTTCAAATCCTTAAGATTGTGTCTTCTTCCTCAGCATTTGTGTGTGCTGTAGGCTATCTCTGAAACTAATTTCAGATATATACTCAGCCATTGAGGTTCAGCGTGTACCTTCTGTTATGAAGCCGCTCATGATAGATGATAGATTTGTTATTTGAAAGAGAACACTGTGCATTAGCATGGCAGTCTTCATATCAATATTGCTGGAAACTTGCAACATGCTACAAGGTCGTTTTTATTATTTATTTTGAACAAATCTTCTAGGACAATGTATATTTTAAAGTATATTTGTTAGTTTACAAACTAACTATGTTTACCCAAACATCCTAAAATGTCATTTTAGTTTATTATCTGCTCATGATTTTTTTAGTATTTTTGTTTAGAAATATAGCAACATTTAGTATCTTCTCAGTGTGCAGCTAACAAGAAAATTGATTAAGTGTATATAAATACATAAATCAATATGTGCTCATCTGGCTGCCAGATTAAATGACTACTGCAATGACTACTTCAACGCAGAAAGAAGCAGAATGTGTTTAGCTTGCTAAATATTCATGTTGTGCATTCATGTTATGGCAGATGAATGTGTGTTTATGTGAGAAATGTTCAAATGTTACAAATCATAACTGGTTGTGCTGGAAATAGTTACCTTACCTTTTTTTGAGCACTATTGAAAAACTAAAAGATTTCTTGGGTGCCCTGTGTCCTAAAAATGTTGGTGCAGGTGCACTGTGTATAAAAGCATAAATATATGTGTTAATTGCCTTGAAATGAGAGGGGTGCAAGTCCACAGGCTTTACTTGTGGGCTTACTTGAACTTGGATATCTTAGAGTTGGGACTAGATATATTTTTATCTCGCAATGAACCTTAATTTGATATGCTGAGGGGAGGACCTTTTGTTTTTCTTTTTCATAGTACCTACATACTATACTAAAAAGAATGAAATAAATATTTATCCCTTATTCAGTCCTGTAATTTCAATTTGTAGAGTATGTGGGTTTTGTATTTAATTTATTTTTATAATAGTAAAATATCTATTGCCATGGTGTTAATTTTATTTTGGATCTCCTTACACTTTCATATAATCTAACAAAGTAACAGAATTATGTCAAGGTCTTTGTGGAATAACTTGCATTAATGTTGGTTTTCTAGTATTTTTTAAAATTCATGTCTTTACTTTTTAAAAGCCCCAGATCTAGTGGCTCAAGAACTCTTAGAATTACTTAAATACCATGAAACCAAAATCATTCTGATTATAAATAGACATAGAAACATCTTTTCATGCCAATTTTAAATTTTGGTAGCAAACAAACAAAAATATATAACCTTGAGAGTGTACTACTTTAACAAACACTTAGGCATCATTTAATGATGTTTACCGTTTTGATGCCACTGGCATTGGCATTTGTATTCTGCATGGCAAGCACTATCCAAAATGCATTTATAAAGTTAACATTACATCAAGCTTTGTATCTGGGGGTTAAATAATAAAATGGATTGTAATATTATGCTTCTTTGTATTGTTCTTCCCACTGGCACAAGTTGCCTGCTATTTCTAAAAGCAAGGTTGTCTCCTACAAAAATTAGTTCTGTCAGTACTATTCAGGTACCTCTAAACAAAAAGGGAGTAAAAAGAATTGATGTTAAATATTGATTGTTGAGATGAAGCTGTCTAACACTTACTTTAAAAACCAAGTACAAACAAGCTGTTTTGTAAGAAGCCCTCATCAGTTTCGGAGGCTAGCATCTCTCTTTTACAGGAAAGAATCACTCCATGTTGGGTTGAATGAGGAGGATTATTATTATAATCTGTGTCATTACATAAATAGCAAGCTTTCTAAAAAAAGTAAACAAAAACAAGGTTTCTGGGTACTTCAGTGACTAAACCACAGTCCTGGTTTAGATATCATGCAACCTGGGAACAATTGCAAGCAAAATGTTACTGTGTAGAAAAATGACATGGTAAAAGATAATAAACCTACTTTTTATTCTATGGTTATTATAGTATTGTAAAACCAGTTTAAAATATCTTTTTTTTTTTAAGATAAAAAAACCCCAAAAACTTTAAATTAAAAAAACAAGACTGGAAATCTTGCTTGAATCAAAGTTGCTTGATCATGTAATATGGTTTTGTTCCTATACTGAGGGACTGAAGGAACTTTCTTTACGAAAGTTATTTCCACTGTTTTTTCAGGTCATTGACATGTAGGTGATGTCCACCTGGAGAAGGATCCTTTTCCAGAATTGATTTTGCAGATGTCTCAGCAATAGTTTTGCATAGCACATTAAAGAGATACAAAAACATGAGAAGAAAGCACCCTCTTAAATTGCTGAAT
Organism: Rissa tridactyla; assembly: GCF_028500815.1. Taxonomy (NCBI): domain Eukaryota; kingdom Metazoa; phylum Chordata; class Aves; order Charadriiformes; family Laridae; genus Rissa; species Rissa tridactyla. The sequence continues at coordinate 41,062,866 of NC_071497.1, read as the reverse complement.
TCAAGGAGAGAGCAGAGCTTCAACACTCTTTTGCATTGCACCTTGTAGAGAAGAGTAATCCTGACACTAGAGAGCTTAATTCATGGCTGATCTTTCTGCGTGTGTTGTCAATGATGTGGTCCTGATGGAATCTGCTCAGTGACTTCCTCTGCCAGCAGAAGTTACATTGACGTTTTGGCCAGATAGCTGAGAATGAAGTAAATAGGGTAGTTTTCCTCAGTAGTTCAAATAATCACTATGATTGAATCAGTGGTCCCACAGCTTAGCTATACATTGATATTTTTGATGTCAACCTCAAAGAGTTCTTCAGTTGTCTGCGAGCAGGAGACAAATGTAAATCTTGGTACCTTTTGCCAGAGTCCAATGCTCTCTGGCCAGATTCTTTTAGATATTCCGCGTGAGAAGGGTGTAAAGTTTAATACTAAATTTACTTATTTGTAGATAGTTCATGTTGCACAGGATTTTGATTTAACAGAGTGATACAGAAGTGTACTGAAATAGCAATACAAGACAATGCAGCAGCTGCAATATACAGATGGATCACAATTCAAATTCCCATTACTGAGCTTTAGATGCTCACCACCATGATGCTGAAAATTCTCATCTGTCAGGAAGGAATGCATGGGTTGAAGTCAGTTCAAGCCTGTTCAAGCTTGAAGCTCACTTCAAAGTTTATTCTGTTGTTTTGGTAGTATTTTGTTTTAGCTTTTGTACTCCATGTTAGGCTGAGCCACGTATACACTTCCCAATGCTGGTCTTGGCTAGCTCAGCAATTACTCTCTATTGATTAACTCAGTGAAAGCCATTTACATAACCAGTTGAGACACTCAAGTGATATAGCCAGCTGATGCACTTATACAGAAGTTTATATAAAAGAAAGCCTGCTTTTGAGTCCCCTTTATGTTGAGATACTTTTATTTTTCCTTGCAACAGTCAGTTACTCTCTACAATCTTCCTCGAGCTTCATGAACAGACTACCTGTGCCCATCCCCTCTGATTCTTTTTCCACTGTAGGAGTTTGTTGCTCCATTGCACATTTCACTGCATGTGAAACTTGGCTTCTCCCCAGAAACTATTGCTATTTCCCTTTTTCAATTTAAGTAGCTCTCAAAATATTGGGGTTTTTTTATTATTTTTTTTCCTTCTTCAATATTTAGACTCAGAGTTTATGTATTCTGGTCTGGGAGCTACTCCCTAGAATTAAGAAGCAGAACTTTTCAGGATATATATAAGCTCATGCACTGAAGAGGCAGGTCATAGGAAAACAATAGTGTGTGACAACATAAACGAAGATTACAAGATAATGTGCACACACTTAGGAGGAAATTAGAGTTGCACTGCAAATCTACATACATTTGAAGATTATTAGTGTTTGACTTTGCAAGTTTTAGCTGGTTGGTTAGGTTTTTCCATCTGAATTTCATTTTAACTGGAATATATAAAGTGAATGTAGTCCGTAACGAGTCTTTAAGCCTGACTTGCATGTAAATAACCCACTGTGATCAGATAATGGCTATATAGATAATTATAAGACTGTTTAAGAAAGCGCTCTAAGATAAGCAAGAAGCAACATATGTTTCTGACTCAGGTTTTTTTCCAGGCACTTTTTAGCAATATTCATGCATGTTTTAAATAGTAAAGTTCCAATCAAGCCTACTTTGATACAGTGCAAAGTTCCTCACTTTAGCGTAGTTTAATTTCATGAACATAGGTTATACTGTTGGAATGAGTAGGTCTAGTCATGTTTAATGTTAAACATTTGTTTTATAAAACATTGACATTAATCTGTAGCAGTGCCATGCTTTTCAAATTGTCTTTGATTGCTGAGGATTTAAATCCTGGAAAGTGGAAATTTGGCGTCCATTTAATCTACATGCATTGATTTCAGAATTGAGTTATTTATTTGTTTCTGTGTGTATCTGCAAGCTTCAGAAGCTTTCATTATCATGCTGCATCAGGATGTTTAATTTGTGTTATAAAATCATTTACACTATTTTCTATTTCTTCACCCTGCATCCATTATCTCTGTAGAAACCTACTTTTTTGAAGTGATAGCATTTCACTTGTAAGAGGACAAATGGCTGTAGAGAGAGGCAAAACATTGGATTAGCAGATTTTAAACTATAGGTCCTATAGCATTATTTTCAGTTCAGATTAAATTTTAAGGAGACATTCCATACATATGTATATATTACCTAAAATTCACACAGATAACCCTCTGCAATAGTTAAAATCTGCACTCTAGATTTAACTTTTGCTATTGTTTTTACGCACTGGGTATTGATGAGTGTGGAAAATTTCAACATTAGCTCAGCCCCCCTTATACAGTTGTGTACTCTCTTTTTTTCAGTGTCAAGGAAAAGACTTTAATTCTCTGATTATGCAATTTTTATTTGTGTTTTGTACTTGGCTCTGAATTACCATACGGTAGGATTATGATTATTTTAAAATAGAACTATTTTGCATGTGAAATCATTGCTGCAAGGATATTTCTTGGTAAATGTTAGATATTTAGAACTTACTTAAGGGCACATTTAGCATCGTATCAGTCTCTGATAAGCAGAAAGTAGGCCACATTATCCAAGCATCACTACAATATATGGCAAATTTCAGAGTTTTATACTTTGGTAATGATAATATTTTGAGGAGCACTGTAAACTGCTTCTGCAATTAAAGTTTGTTAAATCACGTTAGGCTAGGCTTGGCATAAGGGAATATTGCATTTGGCAAAGGCTGAAACATAAACTTTGACTTAACAGAGTGCCGAAGCAGCTGAGTTCTTCACCCCTTAATGTATTAGCTGCATTTTTATGATCATCATTACTTGATATTTTGAAAAAGGGAGAACAGATTAATTTTTGCAGATTGTTTGCAAATCAGTGATTACTTGGTTTGATTAAACCTGGATTTAACCTAGAGATTAAAATATTGAACACCAGATTGAAAAAACAGGAGTGGAGAATAAAGCCCCTTTCTCCTCCAAAAAAAAACCTTAAATGGGTATCTGGCATGCAATATCATGCCCGTGCAATTTTGTTTGCTTCTAGTGAATCTGTAAGCAATTAAAATATTGGGGCAAGGCTCACAACTATTGCTGTGAAATCAAAGTAGCACAATATGATCATTGAATACAAATGAATTTCATCTTTATTGTATCACGTTTCATATCACCTAAAGTTATCTGACTCAAGTACTTCAATTATAGGAAGAATTAGTGACACTCCAGGTTTTTGGCATGTTTTATTGTCACTTCAAGAGGGAAAATAGCCCTTTCCATTTCAATATAGGCAAGAGTGAAGGATGTTGCCATTTTCCTTGCCATTCACCTCTTCCTGCTACTTCTCTGTGTTTGTCCTTGTGTACACACAGCATTGTTTCAACCATTTAGTATAGCTTTAAATGACAACCCAAATAAATCAGCACAGATTTTTTTGTTCAGGATCTTATGCTATTTATTAGCCCCCCTATCCCTAACACTATGGACTATTCTGCTTTCCTTTTCCTCATCTGTTAAGACCAAAGACAGGCCCAATACTTAGTTTTGCAATTTTACTGTCCCCTCTGGATAGGAACGGATGTCTGAAATTCTTTGTCCTAAAAGGAATTCTTCAATTTGTTGATTCCACTGTCAAATTTGGTTAGCACTGGAAAAAGTGCACCAAAGCCAGTCACAGTAATGATATCTATTAGTTTGTCTGTAAGCTGGCCTTTCTTTTCTCCTACCTTGCCATTCTATTAAAAGGAAAAATACAAAAATCTAATGTGAGGTTAACTGGCAAAACCCAAAAGATACAGTGGCACATGGGGACCATATCAGTTAAATAGCACTGATGGTGCTTCAATACTTTTTCCTCTTAGGATCATAGAATCATAGAAACATTTTGGTGGGAATAGATCTTTAAGATCACCAAGTCCAACTGTTAACCTAGCACTGCCAAGTTACCACTAAAGCATATTCCTCAGCACTACACCTACACGTCTTTTAAATACCTCCAGGGATGGCGACTCAGCCACTTTCCTGGGCAGTCTGTTCCAATGCTTGATAACTCTTTTGGTGATTTTTTTTTTCCTAATATCCAATCTAAACCTCCCCTGTCACAACTTGAGGCCATTTCCTCTTGTCCTATGAAGAGACCGAAACCCACCTCTCTACAACCTCCTTTCAGGTAGTTGTAGAGGGCAATGAGGTCTCCCCTCAGCCTCCTTTTCCCCAGGCTAAACAACCTCAGCTCCCTCAGCCGCTCCTCATATTACTGAGAGGTTCTCCAGACCTCTCACCAGCTTTATTGCCCTTCTCTGAACAAACTCCAGTACCTCAATATCCCTCCTGTAGTGAGGGGCCCAAAACTGGACAGAGTACTTGAGGTGGGGCCTCACCAGTGCCAAGTACAGGAGGATGATCACTTCCCTAGTCCTCCTGGCTATTTTATTTCTGACACAAGCCAGAATGCTACTGGCCTTCTTGGCCACCTGGGCACACTGCTGGCTGATATTCAGCCAGCAGCCAACCAACACCCCCAGGTCCCTTTCTGCTGGGCAGCTTTGCAGCCACTCTTCCCCAAGCCTGTAGCCTTGCATGGGGTTGTTGTGACCCTAGTGCAGGACCAGGCACTTGGCTTTGTTGAACCTCATCCAGCCTGTCCAGATCCCTCTGCAAAGCATTTCTACCCTCAAGCAGATCAACACTCCCACCTAACTTGGTCTCACCTGCAAACTTACTTAGGGTTCACTCAATCCCCAGATCATATTAAAGAGAACAGGCCCCACTGCTGAGCCCTGGGGAAAGCCACTTGTGACTAGCTGCCAAATGGATTTAACTCTGTTCACCACAATTCTTTGGGATGAGCCATCCAGCTATTTTTTTTACCCAGTGTAGCCATGTTTCTCCTGGAATTTCTCCAGGAGAATGTTGTGGAAAATGGGGTCAAAGGCTTCACTAAAGTCCAGGTAAATAATATCTACAGCCTTTTCCTCATCCACAAAGCATGTCATCTTGACATAGAAGGAGATCAGATTAGTCAAGCAGGACCTGCCTTCCATAAACCCATGCTTCCTGGGCCTGATCACCTCATTATTCTGTATGTGCCGCATGATGGCGCTCAAGATGATCTGCTCCAAAACCTTCCCCAGCACCAAGGTCAGACTGACAGGCCTATAGTTCCTCAAATCCTTCCTCTGGCCCTTCTTATAGATGGGCATCACATTTGGTCACTTTTAGTGAGCACTTCTGACAGCTCCTATCCTTGGGTGGATCCCATTCGGCCCCATAGACTTGTGTGTGATTAAGTGGTGCAGCAGGTCACTAACCATTTCCTCTTGGGTTATGGGGGGTTCACTCTACTGCCTATCCCTGTCATCCATCTCAGGGGGCTGGGTACCCAGAAAACAACTGGTTTTACCATTGAAGACTGAGGCAAAGAATGCATTAAGTACCTCAGCCTTTTCCTCATCCTTTGTCACTATGTTTCCCCTCATATCCAATACAGTATGGAGATTCTCCTTAGCCCTCCTTTTGTTGTTAATATATTTATAGAAACATTTTTTATTGTCTTTTATGGCAGTAGCCAGATTAAGTTCTAGTTGGGCTTTGGCCCTTTTAATTTTCTCCCTGCACAGACTGAAGAAATCTTTGTGGACTTCCTGAGTGGCCTGCCCCTTCTTCCATAAGCCATAAACCTTCCCTGTCTTCCTGAGTTCCAGCCAAAGCTCTTGGTTTAGCCAGGCCAGTTGTCTTCTTGACCAGCTCATCTTACAGCACATGGGGACAGCCAGCTCCTGCACCTTAGAGATTTCCTTCCTGAAGAATGTCCGACCTTCCTCGACTCCTTTGTCCTTCGAGGACTGCCTCCCAAAGGACTCTGTCAATGAGTTTCCTGAACAGGTCAAAGTCTGCCCTCTGAAAGCCCAAGGTGGCAGTCCTACTAACCCCCCCTTCTTACTTCTCCAAGAATTGAAATCTCTGTCATTTCATGATCACTATGCCCGGGCAACAGTGTACACTTACTATATGATTGAAAAAGGCAGGATTTTAATGTCAGAAAGTACAGTGTAAAATATCTTAAGCAAGCTTGTTAAAGATAATGGATTACTCCAATCTACTTCATTAATCTCTATGATATCTAACCATTATCCTTCACACTTCTGTCTTTTCAGATTTGTTTAGATTTTGGGCATTTTTCAAGTTACATTTTGGGCATTTTTCAAGTTTTTTTCTTGCCTTATCAAGACATGAGAATTTGATGATGGAGGATACACTATTCTTACAACTTAGTAGTTTGTCTATTACTGATTGTACCTTGTGAATCTTCCTAGTGATACTACCTAGCCAATTTCCACTGCATATTTTAAAAGATGTTGACTCTGTTTTACCAATAGGAATTGGATGCACTGAAAAATACTTATTGTTCCTAAAAACTGATTGGAAAAAAAAAATCCTGTACTATAAAATAATTAGTGAAAAATCTCTTCCATTTTTTTTTTAAGAAGAAGTAAAGTATGGTAGATAGTTAATAAAGTTATTCTGCTTACATATATTTTTCTGAAGTAATGATTTTTCAATCATGTAGTAGAAGTTATAATAACTTGTTAAAGAGGACCATTTACTGTTTTTATAGTGTTGGTTTTGGTGCAAGTAGACTACAAAGTATGGAGAGTTTTAATATGATATGTCAATGTAGATTTCTGAATGAAAGTGTGTTAAAAATTTTGTATGTGTACATACAAAGGATCAAAGGGTTGATCATTTCATAGGCTTTGGATCATTACATTACTTTTCTAGTCTTTTATTAAAATGTATTTTAGAATCTGCATAAGCAAAACCCAAAACATTTTAAGTTTTGTATAATGTGTGAAGCAGACCATCTTTTCAAACTTGCTGAAAAGGGCTTTAATGCAAAAATCATAGAATCATAGAATATGAACTTCTCTTCCTATGAGTACAAATTTCCACTCTTCCTTAAAACTAAACTACCTCAAATCTACTCTTCTAAGGGGATAAATCAATGAAATTAAAGAAATGCTTTTTATCTAGAAGACAGCCTTTGAGGTCACTCTGTGTGTGCTTAATGTGTGACAGGAACTTTGTGAATAGTGTCACCAAACGTTAGGTGTTTATAACATAGATGTCTACATCTGAGCTATTTGTCTGGGTTAGTGCTGCCATCAATAGCTCTCTACTCCATGGACGCCATCCAGAGCAAGTCCAGCTGCCCAAAGGCAGTGTGTGTGATTCAGTGTGTGATTATTACCAGAGTTCATGAGATTTGAGTTCACACTGGTAAAGAGAGGAATGGGAAAAGTTGTGCTTCGCTTGGGTCACACAGGCAACTTTCAGAGAAGCTGGGAATAGAACCTGCGTTCTGACTTTTGTTATACTTCATCTTCTAGCAGAGCTGGACATGAGACTACGTGAGTATATTTCAAGTGAAGACAAACAATTTTTGAAAAATGTCAGTCTAAATTCACAGGAAGGTAAAACAATAATTACTTTGTTTATGAAGTTTTCAGTAACTTTGTTTAATAGAAGTTTGCATTTTGAAACAATTTTTTTTTTTTTGATTGGAAATTGAAACTCATATATCTAAGCCAGATATTTTCATCTTTTTAAAGCTTTAAAGGGTCAGTCTCCAAAACACAGTTCTGATTATGAAGAAAAATATGAATAACTTTGTTAACTTCTTACATCATTTCTTGTCTAAAATAATGAGAAATTGATTTGTGCTTCAGAGCTGAGCATGCTATGGAGCAGGACTCAATGTCCAAACTGAAATTCCCATCATTTTCCCATTGAAGCTTAGTCACTTTTGAATTTACCATTTCAATAGCAGTTTCTTTTTTCAGGGATTTGAATATTCATTTTGTTTTCCATTAATGGGATATAATAATCTGATTAATTTCTGTTTTACATGTTTTATTTCTCTATACATATTAGCAAGGCTATATTATATTTACTGTCCCAGGTAATTAATCCTTAATGTTCCATAAAATTACAAGCTACAAATATTTAAATATCTGAGCTGCGGTTTACAGCAATTTATCATGTTTTCTTACCAATTTCATTGATCTCATATGTCATTTAAGGCTTAATTATGATTAAGAATATTTAATAAATTCCAGCTCACTTTAGTAAATTGACCTTACATTTGCTCAGACTTCGTAAAGGTCTTCTAAAAATGAACAGTTTGAACTGTTTTAGCTCAAATTAGAAGATTTTCAATAAAGATTATGTTTCCCTCACACTTTAGGTAGCTGACCTAGTCTTATTTTTAAAGTTTTTCCTTTAAAAATAATTGTTTAACTCTCCCTGTTCCTCCACCCTCCAAAGTCATGATAAACTTTGAACAAACTTTGTTAACCGAGAGGAATGTTTCTTATTACGAAACTTCTCTGGATTTGTCCTTACGGATTTGTGAACACCAGATATTTAGCTTTGAAAAAAACCCACAGTTCAAACAAGGAACTTTCTTATTAATTTATATTAAAAATAACAACAGAAACAAATACAGATGCATGTATGTCCACGCACACATTATCTTTTATAAGTAGCGACAAAACTACTAGCTGACTAGAGCTTGAGATTAGAGAGATGCAGGATCTTTTTCAAATTGACAGGTGTTATAAAAGTGGGTTTAGGACCCGCAGCACAGCCCTTCTGATATCATCTAGCTTCATGTCTAACAGAGTTAATGTCAAGCATTGGGATGTAGTCATGCTTGTCCTTCTGTCAAGAGGCCCTGAGCAATGTAAAAATTGACTGGAAGACAATAGACATTTTTGAATAACGAGAAGGGCTTTGTATTGGTCAAGTCGATATGAGAAATTTTCTTCCTTTGGGCATTTTAAAGGATATTATTGATACAGATATCTGTTTAGGCTTTAAAGTCTGTTCTCTGTAAAATCCCTAAAGGAAGACAACAGAAATAACCCCATATCTATGGGCATGCTTGTTTCCACTGCTTGCATCTGGTGCAATCTGCCTATGATTCTAAAATTTTGTGAGCTTGGTGGCAAGCAGTACTTAGGAAACCATAAAATGTGCACCTGGTCTACATTATTTCAAATCTTAAAAGAAAAGCATGGAAAAGGGATTTTTCAGAAGGAAATTAAACGATGAATCAAAGTTGTGTTCCTAGAGTTTGTGCCTTCCACTTGGGCTTGACGCTCTTGGTTTTCTCACCTCATTGTTTTTCTTTATGGCTCAGGTTGTATCAAGAAACTACATATGGTTTTTGACTGCACTATTTTCTTTAGAGGTTGAATTCATTATAATAAATTTGAGTTTTAGATAACACATTTAAATGCATCCTTATAAATTCATTCTTTTTTAAAAGCTAGAGTAACCATCACAAAAAAGTTAGTAGTAGAAGGGCTGCAGGGGTGGTAAAAGAAGAAAAATCTTTGTTCAAATCAAAGAACTGTAGATTCAAACTGTGATTCTGAGTTACCAAGTATTTCATGACCTTATATTATTTTACAGGTCTGGTTGTAACCTTAGCAACCAGGTATCCATAGTAACATACATATTCCAACATAATCATTTGATCAAAACCTTTTTATGATCTGATTTCTGAAGTTCTGATACACTGTATTACTCATTTCAGGATGAAATTAGAGCCTAACATTTCCATTTTTTGAATATTCTTTATCACACCACAGGTTACCTTTCCCAAAAAGTATCTCCTCACAGACTTTTCATCTTATCAGTAACAGGTATGGCACTGTGTGTCATTAGTGGGGGCAGAGATTGCTATATCTTACAGTACATGGTGTGTGTTGAAAGTGAATATATAAATTAAACACAGTAGTTTTAGGACATAACCCACTGATGTGCTTATTTTAACATACCATGGGAGACACTTATTAAGCTAAAAGCATATTTCTTATACATCAGAAAGAATTGAAGATATTAAGTGTTATAGATACATTTATGTCAATTTTATTTCACATTGTAATAAATATAAAACAAAGCCTTTGCAGTTTTATAACTTTAAAACCAACGTAAAGTACCGAATTGCTAAGTGAGGATATGAACATTCTAAAATAATAAAAAAACCCCAAAAAACTGTGTGGGCACACAGTATGAAATCTAGAACACAACGACATCCAGTTAATCATTTACATTCTGAAACAGAGTTAAGTTAGAAAACACTTTCTGCCCTGAAGCCATCAGTGTACGTATTTTAATGAGAAAGCTGGAAATTCTGAACATCTGTTGGATTGGTTGTGCTTACTGTCCTCATGTTTCATGAAACTGAGAAATGGAGTAAGTGATAAATTACAGGAGATGATATTGTTTGTCGAGACATGATCGTCAGTTTTACTGCTCTGGTACTTTAATCTTTAGATTGTAAACTGGATGCTTTGGTGACGGAAAGATTTCTGGATCATATGTTAGCAATCAGCCTTTACTTTAAAAATGAGTATTTTCTACATTAAATCCTCTTCAATATATTATATAGAGAATAATATTTGTAAAATCCAAATGAATTTATTCAGAGCATATTATATTGCATCTAATAATAATTAAAAAAACCTAAACCCACAAAAAATCATAGCATTTTGCCCAAATCTGTTACCATACACCTCCAAATTTTCTTCTTACAAGAAGGTAATTTTCTAATTTTTCATTCCGCTCTTATGTTCTTCTTTTTTCAGAGGAAAAAAAAAGCTCCACAACCCACACTTAATTTAATCTGAAAGGTTATACGTTTGTATTAATAATGGAGTATTTATTATTAATGAATTTTATAATTTTATAATATTGCCTCAGATGATCTTTTAACAGATTAGCTATTTTATTTCAGATAACTTTCCTCTCTAATGTAAATAGGCCTGATATTATTTTACCTTCTGTGTATTAAGTTATTTTTAGCCATAATTCTCTACAGTTTTATTTCCTCATTATTGCACTGCAAGCACAGAAAACAGGAAAAAGGTGCTCACTGGTCCCCCATGTTGTCATAGTGATCACGGCTATGGATGCAATTTAAGAACACTTCATACAGCGTTCACTGATATCTTTCTGCTGCACAAATGTGTACAAATTCCTTTCCTTTGCAAGCCATGTGAAATCTATGACTTTAACAACCAGTCTCATAACAATCATTGTGATTTACCTGTTTTTCTTTTTTTATAGCAAATGCTTTACATTCCTATTGGTAACCTGGCAATGGTTCAGGATTATAAAACTTCATTGCTGATTCTCAGTATGTCTGCATGACAATACCAAATGTGAACCCAGTGACTTGAAGAATCAGGTAAAATTAAGATAAATACATGTGGAATCAAGAAAGATGATCTCTTTTGGACTATTTAGTGGTATTATAGATCTCTTTTAAATTCAGCATCACTGGGCTTAAAATCAAGATTAGGAGATCTAATTCTTAAGAAGGAAGTAGTATTTTTTTATCTTTTTATTTTCTTTTTTTGCTATAAAGCTTAAGGCAGGTTTTTAAGAAGAATGAAAAATTACTCCATCACGGACTTGGTTATAGAAAAATATTAAATTTATGAAAGCATGAAAACATTGTCATGACATCTTGATTCTGGTAACTATTGATAAATACATCTTTGAGATGGCTAATATACATTCCTAGTAGCTATTACTCATAGTATTAATTTTAAGGTTAATTTCACCCAAACAAATGAAAGGGATATATTAAGTAATTTCTTTAAAATTTAGAACAATATACTTAATCCCTGCTGTTAACCAGAATACAGTAGTAAATTACACAGATTTCTTTCACTTAATGTTGGGTTATTTCTGATAGGGAGGGAGAGGGACATCATCTCTAGTGTCTCTCTCCTCAAGCCTTCATTCAAATTGTTAGATGGCATCGTCTCCACAAGAAAGAAGAATATACTGTATTCTTGTTCCTTTTATGTGCCGTAAAGTTACCCATCATTTGTAAGATCAATAGAAATCCAAAATCAGAAAAGAATGAAGCCAGGCCTGAGGTGCATTATGTAGTTGTAAAGAATTCTTTTGACATAATTTTTGATCAGAAAAGCACAGCTTCATCAAAACTGAACCAGTTTCTAGACAGCAGTCTGAAATGTTGTTGAAACATTGCCAGTTGAAAACTGCTTTTCAATTTAAAATGTAACTTGTGGAATAAAATTCTATATGCCACATAAAAAAAAGAAAACATTTTGGTTTGACCTATAATTCAGAGACAAATTTCAGGTTAACTATGAAATGACACAATGACAGCCAAAGATGACTCTTGAACAGGTCATAAGCATTAGTTCTGTGGACGTAACTACTCTGTGATATTCTGAATCATGATATAAAATGTCTGAAACAGGATACAGACAAAATAGCTGCTTAAAGCTTTCAAAGGTAACATCTGAACACAATATTCATCACACTAGGAGATAGCATTTAAATGAAACTCAGTCTGAAATAGGTTTATTCTGAATTCAAAGTGAACTTCACAATACATTGTCAATTACTGAAAAAAAATCCTTTATTTGCTTCTTTAGATTTACTGTCTTAATAGATTTGATTGCAGCTGAATGCTTTAGTGAATATAAAGAGACATAAATTTTTCATACATTCAGAATGCTCAGCAACATAATATTTCTTACCTGTCTTTGCAATCTTTTTATCATCGTCATGATAATCAGAGGTCCCACAAAGTTTTTCTTTTTGAATTCTGTTTTCATAGAATCATACAATGGTTTGGGTTGCAAGGGACCTTTAATGGCCATCTAGTCTCCCTCCCCCCCTGCAATGAGCAGGTACATCTTCAACTACATCAGGTTGCTCAAAGCCCTGTCCACCCTGACCTTGAATGTTTCCAGGGATGAGGCATCTACCACCTCTTTGGGCAAACTGTTCCAGTGTTTCACCACAATCATCGTAAAAATTTTTTTGCTTATATCTAGTCAAAATCCACCCTCTTCTAATTTAAAACTATTACCTGTTCTCCTATTGCTACAGGCCCTCCTGAAAAGTTTGTCCCCATCTTTGTTAGAAGTCCCCTTTAAGAACTGAAAGACTGCAGTAAGGTCTCCCTGGAGCCTTCTCTTCTTCAGGCTGAATAACCCCAACTCTCTCAGCCTGTCCTCATAGGAGAGGTGTTTCATCTGTCTGACCATTTTTGTGGCCCTCTTCTGGACCTGCCCAACATGTCCATGTCTTTCCTTTTTCTGAGTGCTCCATACTGGACGCAGTGCTCCAGGTGGGGTCTCACCAGAGTGGAGAAGTGGGGCAGAATCATTTCCCTTGACCTGCTGGCCACACTTTCCTCTATGCAGCCCAGGATACGGTTGTCCTTCTGAGCGCACACTGTTTGTTCATGTCCAGTTTTTCACCTACTAGGACCCCCAAGTCCTTCTGCTCAGGGCCACTCTCAATCATAGAATCATAGAATCATAGAATCATGGAATTGCTGAGGTTGGAAGGGAACTTTAAGATCATCAAGTCCAACCTTTAACCTACGCTGACAAAAGCCACTTCTAAACCATGTCCCCCAGTGCCCCATCTACCCTTTTTTTAAACACCTCCAGGGATGGTGAATCCACCACCTCCTTGGGCAGCCCATTCCAATGTTTAATAACCCTTTCAGTGAAAAAATGTTTCCTAATATCCAATCTAAACCTCCCCTGACATAACTTGAACCCGTTTCCTCTCGTCCTATCACTTGTCACCGGGGAGAAGAGGTCAGCCCCCATCTCTCTACAACCTCCTTTCAGGTAGTTGTAGAGGGTGATAAGGTCTCCCCTCAGCCTCCTTTTCTCCAGGCTAAACAACCCCAGCTCCCTCAGTCGTTCTTCATAAGGTTTGTCCTCCAGACCCCTCACCAGCTTTGTAGCCCTTCTCTGGACACGCTCCAACACCTCAATGTCCCTCTTGTAGCGAGGGGCCCAAAACTGAACGCAGTACTCGAGGTGGGGCCTCACCAGTGCCGGGTACAGGGGGATGATCACTTCCCTAGTCCGGCTCACCACACTATTCCTGATACAGGCTACGATGCTGTTGGCCTTCTTGGCCACCTGGGCACACTGCTGGCTCATATCCAGCCGCCTGTCAACCAACACCCCCAGGTCCTTTTCTGCCGGGCTGCTTTTGAGCCGCTCTGCCCCAGTCCTGTAGCACTGCATGGGGTTGTTGTGACCCAAGTGCAGGACCCGGCACTTGGCCTTGTTGAACCTCATACCATTGGTCTCAGCCCATCCGTCCAGCCTGACCAGCCTGAATCACTTCATCTCCCAGTCTGTGTTGATACCTGAAGTTGGTATCCCAGGTGCAGGTGCAGGACGTTGCACTTGGCCTTGTTGAACCTCATACCATTGGTCTCAGCCCATCCGTCCAGCCTGACCAGCCTGAATCACTTCATCTCCCAGTCTGTGTTGATACTTGGAGTTGGTATCCCAGGTGCAGGTGCAGGACGTTGCACTTGGCATTGTTGAACCTCATGAATTTCTCACGGGCCCACTTCTCAAGCCTGTCCACGTCCCTCTGAATGGCATCCCATCCCTCAGGGGGTTTTCATACCTTCTGTCGTGGTTTTTGGCCAGATTGGCCAAGCAGAATGACAGATAGCCCTTCCCCCCCACCTTCTCCTCAGAGAGGAGAGGAGATTTACGAGTTTAGAAAAAGAACTAAACTACCTTAATGAAAATAATAATAAATAAGAAAATAGTAAATAATAATAGAATAATAAAAATTTGTGGGAATAGAGAGCAGCATAAGTCCGTTCGACCTTCATGAGATAAAGCTGCGTCCTTGAGAGAGGGCTTGAGAGAACAGAAAAACAAGTAAGAATTAGCAAGAAACAGGACGTGAGAATGAAGTTGTTGCTCCTCGTGAACAGACAGCAGAAACTAATCGGAAGAAGTAGAGAAGCGTGTGGCAGTCGACCTTCAACCTATCAGCAGTCTCCTGTGTGGTAGGGGTGCATGATGCTCCTGGAGGGACAGGTCTGGGGAGAGAGAGAGGGATCTTCTACAAAAGCAAAAGAATATGTGGTTTATAAATTTATAGAAATGATCTGGACAATCTTAACTTCAAAGTTATGTTTTATGCTGCAGATTTTGGAAGTGTCTCAAGCAAATTTCAAGGCATACTGAGAAGTGCTTTGGTAGAACAGCTTTAAACTTGATTGTATAACAGTTTATTGGCTTTGAGAAGTTGCGTTACTCATATTTCATCCACAGAAGTAAGTGAAAATGAAAACAGCAACAACAAATTCATGCTAGAAGTATTGTGAACCTTAGACAAGTAATGAGACACTCAGCTTTAAATATTGCCAAAGTCAGAAATAGCCAAATGCAAGTTAACTATAAAGAAGAAAAAAAAAATATTCTGGGCATAGGGAAATAGCATAATTGTATTCTATTGCATGATATATTAAAGAAGAAAAAATGGAGAGGTGAGAACAGCAGGAAATGTAGAACAAAAGTTTAGATTCCTTGTAATCTTAGGTTCCTGAAAGCTAAAACTTTCCACATTAACCATAAAGTAAAGCAATGAAATTAATCCTCAGATCTCTTCAAAATCAATGTAACTTCAGCACATCCATTACTACACTGAAGCTTCAGTTTCAGCATTGGTAATTAAGAACCGAAGTAAAATTGCTGGACGTCTGAACCCAAGGCTAAGAACTAGCAGCAAGCCATTGGCCTCCACCCATATTTCTATGCTAATAAGTAAGAGGTGGTCAGTAATAACTAAGTATCTGAAAGATTTAAAATCTGTTTTTCCCAACCTCTACTTTCAACAAAACATTTTGATCTTAACTTCTTATAAGAGCTTATGTCAATTAAAACTCAATCTCTTCAAAAGCTGCTAGATGCCTTAATTAAACTTACATGCAAGAACTTAATTTCCAGTTTTTCTTACTCTCATAATAGACAATATAGTTACAAAATATAATCATCAATTTTCAAGGGTGATCAATGCACATGTGGGATATGTTTCCTTTTCATTGCAATGTTAATTGGATGCAGATATTTTTTTTAATTTGTTTTCTATCCATAAGGGATAAGGATTATGTGAATGGGAAGCCAAACTCTCACTTAGTTGAGAAAAATTCACTGCAGGACTTCAGACAAAGCAATGTTATGGTGTTTTGTGTGGTTTTTTTTATCATCTTGGGATAGATGAGGAAGAGCTTGGGCTTCTTTTTTGTCTTGAATATTGTTCTAATGCTGTTTTCATAGTAATGACATAGCACAATAAAAAACCTGTTAATGTAAGTACTGTTCTGTAATTCATCCAACAAAGGGATTTCTAGTTCAGCTAACAGTGTTAGATACATTAGGAACAGTTACAAAACTGCATACTCCACTACCTGTATAAAGTAAGAAGTATAAAGCTGTTGTCAAGAATTTTTCACCTAGGAATCCTTCTTCTCTACAGGAAGTCTACTTTATATATATTGATTATTAGAAAGTCCTGACACAGGAAGAAAAGACCTGACTCCATGTCTCTAATTTAGATGAATTAAGAGTTTGACAATTCTATCTACAGACAGTATTCCTTTTATCACAGATCAATTTTTATATGTGGGGAACATGATTCCTGTACCTTGAAAGGAAAATGTATGCAAAAATAAATGAGCAAGCTTAATCAAAACGAGCTTTTTCATCTGTCTGATTAAAACGGGTCATATAAATACACTGGTTTCAATAGCCAACAGTAAAGAATTGTAGTTTTGACAGCACAAATGCCACTGTAAGAGAAGGTTTCATCAAAAAAAAATTGTGGATCAGGGCTCCACTACCTGAGTAAAAATCAAGCCCCAAATTAACATACTGCAAACTGTATTGTTAATCTAAAAAGTCAAAAGCAGTAATTTTAGTTACAACATTTCTTCTCTATGCTGAAACAAAGTATGTTTCATTATTTAGGATCAATTAGAGACAGAAGTAATTTATCTAACAATTTAATTCTGTTCAGCAATGTTTAAGATCCTAAAAATATGCCAACAATTCTACTCTTAACCCCAGAAAAAGCCAAATCCATTCACTAATTTCATTCTTGTTTGCAATAAAAACAAATTAATTAGAACAAGCTCCTTTGCAAGACATCAAAAGCGATTCTTTCAATTATTTCTTTCCAGTCTGCAATAAAAAATTCATTAACCTCAGCTTCATTCTGAAATTTCAAAGCAATTTATTCAATAACTTCATTTTAATTCACAAACAAGTTAATTACCCCAGGTCCTGTTCCACAAAGTTTTTCTAAGACAACTGCCTCCCTTAATTCAATACACATGCCTTTCTCCATCTTGAAAAGATATGTTTGTTTCCTGCATCTTTTGAGATGCTGCCCATGATCAAAGGGCTAGATCCTGAAATGGCACTTGCTGTGCGCCACGGGGTTTACAAGCGTCAGTCACCTTTCAGAATTAGCCCCAAATTGAGCTGTTCCTCACAGCTGCTGTAGTCTCAAAGCAAAATGTACAGCAATAATGACTCTAGGCTGCATGAATAAACAGCAAAGCAAAGCTTTATGTTTCTATCTCCAATTCTGTTATGTTAGCATTGGTGATGTGCAGGCATCAGCGCTGCAAGTCACATTGAGATATCAACTTTAAGTAGGACAGGTGGATTAATTTTCCTTCTCAAACACTTTACAAAAAAAATGAATGTATTCATAAAATTTACAAGACCATGTAATGTTTTTTGCTATTTAAACATGATATTACACATACACATTTCCCTATCAAAACGAAGCTTTTATAATTCCCTGTAGAAGATGAGGGACTACAATTTTGCCTTTCAGAAAGTCATGTCTATTGCCTTTGCACAGGCTTAATGCCATATATTTAAAGGTAAGAAATAAAAATCACCAGTCACTATTTCATTTTAGTAAGTGGCTAGTCATGGACAGGATTAGGACGGCACAGGAATGACATGGACCTGTTGGACCAAATCCAGCAGAAGGCCACAAAGACGATCAGAGGGCTGGAGCATCTCTTCTGTGAAGACAGACTGAGAGACTTGGGGCTGTTCAGCCTGGAGAAGAGAAGGCTCCAGGGAGACCTTATAGCGGCCTTCCAGCACCTGAAGGGGGCCTACAAGAGAAATGGGGAGGGACTCTTTATCAGGGAGTGTAGGAATAGGATGAGGGATAATGGTTTTAAACTGAAGGAGGGTAGATTTAGATTAGATATTAGGAAGAAATTCTTTGATGTGAGGGTGGTGAGACACCGGAACAGGCTGGCCAGAGAAGCTGTGGATGCCCCATCCCTGGAAGTGTTCAAGGGCAGGCTGGATGGGACTTTGAGCAACCTGGTGTAGTAGAAGGTGTCCCTGCCCTTGGCACGGGCGTTTGAAATAAGATGATCATTAAGGTGCCTTCCAACCCAAACCATTCTATGATTCTATGATTAGAAGAACAGGAAAAATAAAGTCATTGTAAGATATAATGCAATGAAATGGAGAAATAAAAGACTATTTTACTTAACTTTTAGGTGAGATTATGATAAGAATAATCACATTAAATGTTAACCCTATAGATTCCTTTTCCCATTCCTCTAACATTCATCTTTCTTTCAAACAAGTATGAGCTAGTGTCATTGTGCAAGTAGGAAGTTTTCAGACCTCCTTCTCTCTTCACTCTTTTAACTTAGCGTTGTCATTAAAAGGTTATCATCATGGCATCAAACAAGAAGGGATCTGAAAAGTAGAAATATCAGAATCAGAAAAACTTTCCAGCTGCAGGCATAACCCTTGAAAAGCTCTGTCCACAAATATTTTTTAATGCACTTCTCTAACAGTGCCAGAAAGCTAAGATATACCCAAAAGCTATTTTAAATTTATAGACAAGTAGCATAATATCATCAAGATCTTGTCATTACAAGGTCAAGGAATGATGAATCTCATGCCCAGACTCCAATGACCAAGAATTCACTTCCACACCAAACCTTTGCTCACAGGCAGGTCCAGGGACCTCTTCACTGCTCAGCATATTAAGGGTACTCAAGAGCCTTTTGTGCCACTGTTGGGGCAAGATGCCTTCTGAATGTTAGGTCTTTACAGCTCCTCTGTGGCTTTAAACATCTTCCAGATTATCTTGGCTATTAAGAAACTTGCCGTTAACCCATCATTACTGAAGGTTATTGTCAAGTCATCAGAGAAGAAATTGGTTCACTATGATAAAAAAACTTAAAAGAAATGTCATCTCTCAGGCAAATTGATTGTTGTAAGGAGCATTACGCTAACTGAGAATACTAAAGACTGCAATGTGTTCAGAAATCAAATTGATAACCTAGAAAAGAGATCTACTGCAGAAACAAAAGATTTATGGGAGTTTTTGGAAGCATGACAATAAGAAAACCTAACTTTTATGATTTGCACTGTATTACAATGTTTTGTAATATCATATATCAAATCCTTCTGATGAAGTTGCACTCTTCCTACTTCTACTGCCTTGATTGAAAGCAAAGGTTATAGTGGATAGGTATTTATCATATTGCAGTGCCTTTCACCCAAACTCTCACACTGATTGATGAGCTACCTAGTAATCATTTCACCCAACACCTAAATCTGGTTACTTTTGCTGCACAAATCAACAGTACTCTGCAATAGCAAAATACAGCACTGAATTGCTGTTTGCCAGGACACAGACCCAGGATGTTGTGGAGATACTGCCAAGGCCTGTCCAATCCTTTGATTACTACCTCCTGGTGTTCTTCCCTATGGGCACCAGTGATACTGTCAAGAGCAACCTAGACAATAGCAAAAAAGACTATAATGCCCTAGGGGTGATAGTCAGCAGTATGGGGGCCCAAGAGGTGTTTTCCTCAATCCTGCTGGTAAGGGGAAAAGGTTATTAAGAAGGCGGCACTGATAGTGTGTGTCAACAATTTGTTGCAGAGCTGGTATCGGCAACAAGGTTTTGGTTTCTATGACTGTGGGAAGCTGCTTGAGCACCAGAGTCTGCTTGAAAGAGATGGGATTAAAAATAAAAATAACCACCAAAAAAACCCCAAACAAACAAACAAACAAAAACTAAAACAGACAAACAAACAAACAAACAAAACCCACAAGAAACCAAACACCACAAAATCCAAACCCAAAATAGGCTTTTTCCAGGAAATCAGCATGCTGAAGGGCCTCTCTGAAGTCCTCCACACTAATGCATACAGCATGGGGGATAAGTATGAGGAATTAGAGATCTGTGTGTAGCTGCAGGGCTGCAGTCTTAGTGGGATTACAGAGATGTGGTGGGATGGCTCATGTGACTGAGTGCTGCAATGGAGAGGCAGACTTTGTAGGGAGGACAGGATCCAAAATTGCACTTTTTGTGAGAACAGCTGGAATGCATGGAGTTGCTGGGGGCTGGATGAGGAACCAACTGAGAGTTTATTGGTAAGGATTCAGAGGTAGACTGGTATGACTGACAGAGTAGTGGGTGCCTGCTATAGGCTTTCTGATCAGGAAGAACAAGTGGATGAGGCCTTCTACAGAGAGCTAAAAATAGCCTCATAGATGTTCTGATCCTCCTGGGGGACTTTCTTCAGTTTCTCTCTAGCTTCTAAAACCCCTGCTATGATCAGGCACTGATAGCCAGTGTCTGACCAATGTAAATCCAAATTACTGCTGTGCAGGATTCAATGGTCTAATTTTGGATTGATGCTGCTGTCAACGGAGTGAGAGGACAGTGCAGCACATATAAGGATATCAATATGTATTCCAGACATTAACTTATAATTTCTAAAAGCTTCTGGCACAGTAGAAACAAAGATACAAAGCCAATCTACCAGGTGTTACCAGTAGTAAGGATATGACAGGACAAGTTTTAGGAAAATACAATCCCTGCAAAAAAAGTATGCTGCTTTTGCACACCTGACTGATGAAACTATCTTTTTGCCATAGTGACACATATTGTTGTTATCATTGAGTTATATAAACTTTTTCTCATGTGTGCATCCTAGGTAAGAAACTTACCAGAAAACAACTTTTTTTCTTTATTTTAGCTTTATTAACACTGCAGCTGTCAGTCATTACAATGACACAATAGACTTAAACATAAGCAGAGAATTCAGCAGCAGTTCTTGTTTTTTATTGATAGTAAAAGAGCAGACAGAGATCTAACCCTGTTAAATCAGTATTCAGCAGCTATGTTTCTTATTTTCTGATATTTACTCTCAATGTATATTCGATGGTGACAAGCCCATTTTTCATCCCTATATTGAATGATTAGTATTTATGAAAATGAACATGTAAGATACACAGTTTTTTTGTACCTGACCTCATTTATCAGGAGATGAGATCATTCAATGCAATTAGGGTGATGACAGAGACAGATGGTAAACGATCATACAAGACGATTATTATGGTTTCTTTTTAGTACTGACACACATTATACAGTAAGATCCATTAGTTTAAAATGTCTTTGGAAATTACAATAATGAAATGTCTGTTATATGGAGCTCACCATCAACCAGGTTTTCTTATTACCAGGAATGAATACTCAATTAAAGGAAATGAAAAAGAAAGAGAAACAAAAGAAAGAAAAAGAAAGACAATACAAGGACACAAAACAACACCTAAAATCAACATTCAAACTGAAATACCAAGGGAGATTCATGCTAGTTATCCTAAAAACTCTGAAAGTCCATGCTATCACTTGCTTGCAATACTTTAACTGCTATTACCTTGTGCAAACACTTGAACTTTTCCTTTTTTTTTTAAACTTTCTGCTTTTAATTCTGGTGTTTTTTCAGGATCAGGATGGAAATTAAAGCATGATGATAGCATTAATCACAAAATAAACCAACTTTTGACATCTTTAGTTTGAGAAGTAAGGGAGTAAATGCAGGAGATTTTCAAATAAGCTAAGGATTGTCAAAGCATACTGAAAGATTTTGCATAGGAATTAAACAAAGTTTTAATTTTAGGCTCAAGTATGACCTGGTTAGGTTACTGTCTTATTATATCTTTTATTTCATAATAATTTTTCTCATCAAATATCTGTCATTTACCTTGCATCTTTGTGAAAGAAACATGCTCAGAATCCAGCATTAATTGTACTATTGTGAGTAGAGGGAGTAAAAGTCATGTGTGTCCTAAAGCAAAGTCCATAATCAAGCATGAAATTCTATTGCAATGGGCTTCTTTACATGAAAGTACACTAAAAATTACCTGAAGCACAGTTTTTTCTCTCTCTTGCTGTCTCCTACTTCCTCCTGGCAATTCCAGTGGTTTTCTCTAGCCTCCTGAGTCGTTATTTTTTTTCCAACCAATAACACAACTCATCGGAGAGGATAAAACCATTTTTCTCTTTTTTAATTTTTCTTTTTATGGTGTAGTGACTAGTACACTTTCTGTGGGACATAAGAAGTCAATAGTTTAGTGGTTGAAGAAAACAGGTTATAAGATACCTTTCCGTAGATTCACAGCCCTAGTGGACAGAGTTACCTCCTTTCCACCCTGGCTAAAATTGAGGTTTACATTTCTTCTCTGGTTTTACCTGTTGGCAGTAGCCAGTTACATGCTGATTTTGATGAATGTCTGTTTGGGGAGGGAGCACATGTCAGCACAAATTGCTGTTTTGAAACTTATGCTGTCTACTAGATATTCCAGAAAGGCTTCAAGAGCTACTATGAATGGTATGTGTTCTGTGCTCTTTCAGTGGCTTAATCTTCTGAAGAAGAACGTTTAAGATTAGCTTTTTTTTAAATGATGAAATTACATTTTTGAGCAAGCTGAGTGTCTCAAGTAACAACTAGGAAGACTCTGCCAGGATGATTATTTAATTCATTAAAAATACAGATAAATTTTGAAGTACATACTTAAATGCTCACCTGGCAGGATCCAAATGAAATTTCATGATTCAGCTTTTTGATAGCTGTATATAATAGTAGACCTTCCATCTCCCCACTGATTTATCCTGTTTAAGAAAAGGTCAGAAATACTTGAAGAATACCCTACATATGTATGGGTACTGTTATGGAGCATTTCAAACAAGCTGTGTTTGAAATACATAACTCGTGGGACAAACACACGGAAAGATAGGAAAAAGTGTTACTAGTGCTATACTATGCCAGAAATCATGAGTGGTGACAACGTTATCAAAAAAAGCTTAAGAGAGAGCACATAAGAACTGGAAAGAACGGAGGACTTTTTGGGGGGGAAAAAAAAAAAGGAAAAACTAAAAAAAAAAGAGGAAAGAAAGAAAAGAAAGAAAAGAAAGAAAAGAAAGAAAAGAAAGAAAAGAAAGAAGAAAGAAAGAAAGAAAGAAAGAAAGAAAGAAAGAAAGAAAGAAAGAAAGAAAGAAAGAAAGAAAGAAAGAAAGAAAGAAAGAGAGAAAGAGAGAGAGAAAGAGAGAGAAAGAGAGAAAGAGAGAGAGAAAGAGAGAGAAGAGAGAGAGAAAGAGAGAAAGAAAGAAAGAAAGAAAGAGAGAAAGAAAGAGAGAAAGAGAGAGAGAAAGAGAGAAAGAAAGAGAAAGAAAGAGAGAAAGAGAGAAAGAAAGAGAGAAAGAAAGAGTGAAAGAGAGAGAGAAAGAGAGAAAGAGAGAAAGAAAGAGGGAAAGAAAGAAAGAGAGAAAGAGAGAAAGAAAGAAAGAGAGAAAGAAAGAAAGAGAGAAAGAAAGAGAGAAGAAAGAAAGAGAGAAAGAGAGAAAGAGAAAGAAAGAAAGAAAGAAAGAAAGAAAGAAAGAAAGAAAGAAAGAAAGAAAGAAAGAAAGAAAGAAAGAAAGAAAGAAAGAAAGAAAGAAAGAAAGAAAGAAAGAAAGAAAAAGAACAAAAAAAAGATGTTACAGAATTGAATAGAGTCTATCACATATTTATCTGATTTAATTATTGAACTTTGTGTCATCATGCACCCAAGCATGGTTATAATCAGGCTGTAACTCTCCTAGTTTATATGATAACAATTTCCATAAATATTTCCCCAGCCAATATGCATCTTCCCATGTTAATTATGCAGAGACCAGTGGGACTTTCTCTGTTCATCCTCATCGTTGGTCAAAATATTCACAAATATATTGTTGTTTACTTTTATCTCTTCACTCTCCATTTTTACCAAATCTTTAAATGTTTAAGCTTCTAACCATGGGAAAATTACCTTTCTGCTGTATCACCACCTATATATGCTTTGTATTTTAACACAGAATTCTGCACTATTGAATGCACAAAAATATTTAGAAACATCACATCAAATCCCTATGATTCCTGTGATTTGCCCCTAAATTCTCTAGAAGTTGTAGCTGTCTGGTTTCCAGACCCAGAAGTTCTTAACTGCATTCCTCTGAGCATAGAGGAAGCATGTGAATTATCAGGCCTGACTTTATACTTTGCTGCAATATGGACAACCTTTTCTTACAAACTGTAAACTGAGCCTTTTATCTGGATACAGAAAATGAGGGTTCACACTTTAATATGACTTTGATAGGTACTCCCTGACCATGTGACTGTGTCTCCTGTGGAGTCCTTCATTAGATACGGTATGGACTTCTACCTTTTTCTTCCTTCTTCTGTTAGAATTTTCCCCTTTGTTCAAGCAGCATTCAAGTTACCAGCACCAAGATCCCTCATCACCTTCAGAAAACTTCAATCATGTACATAAGCATTAATCTCTTTTGTTGTAATAAGAGGCTTTACATTTTGCGTTTTTTCCCCCTTCCCTATTTTGAGTTGTATATAATGATATTTGGGACATGCTGAAAAAGCAGCTTGTTATTGTTCAGAATTTTCCAATATAAATGTTACAATAACAGCACACTGTATATTTACATTACCATATAAACTTTGTAAGCAATTTTATTCTACTATTAATCAGTTACTCTTCTTCTAGAAACTCTCACTCTAGAAACTCTCCTCTAATATTTTAGTTAATACAGATAATAAGTAATTTTTAAATGGAGGTTATAAGACTGTGAATGTAATGTCTCTGTATATTCAGAAGGTCTCCTGGTTTGAGGGAAAACAGAACCAATTTTCTGATTTGTAATTTTATGTTTTAGCTGGGCCCCTGCTAACTGACTAAAGTCTGAAATTAACAGCATATTGTTCAGTCACTGTTCACTCTCAGAGTGATAAGACCTGATTATACCAAGGAACGGTATGCACAAAGGTTCTTGCTTGGACTTATTGCTATTACAACCAAGGCCAGCTAACTTCGCTGTTTTGCCATGTTAGAGGGTCAGAAGCAGAGAAGCGTAGAGGGGTCCCAACCGTAGGGAGGAGCAGACGGGACAGGTGACACAAAACTGACCAACAGGGTATTCCATCCCATCTGCATCATGCTCAGTATAAAAGCTGAGGGATCAATGGGGCAAAGGGGGGCTCTGGCTCGTTTTTTCTTCAATGGCCAATGTCTGAGGAGGACCCTGTCTGTTCGTCTGCCTTTGATTCTGATCCAAGCACTCCTGACTCTAGTTCCGGAATTCAGCTCCTGTCCGTTGCTGACTCCAGTCTGGGACTTCTCCTGTGTCTGCTGGTGACATGATCGTCATCCTGGGAGCTGGATACGGTTTTGTATATATTGTATACTTTTTTTTTTCTTTAATTTTTGTGGAGCATGGATTCACGAACTCTGGTGGGGTAAAGACCAAAGACCTTTATTGCAACAATCTGACAGTCTTTATAGCTATACACACTCTCCACGCGCAAGTTGTGTCCTGCTGATAGGTTGAAGGTCGACTGCCACACGCTTCTCTACTTCTTCCGATTAGTTTCTGCTGTCTGTTCACGAGGAGCAACAACTTCATTCTCACGTCCTGTTTCTTGCTAATTCTTACTTGTTTTTCTGTTCTCTCAAGCCCTCTCTCAAGGACGCAGCTTTATCTCATGAAGGTCGAACGGACTTATGCTGCTCTCTATTCCCACAAATTTTTATTATTCTATTATTATTTACTGTTTTCTTATTTATTATTATTTTCATTAAGGTAGTTTAGTTCTTTTTCTAAACTCGTAAATCTCCTTATCTGTTCCTCTCCTCTCTGAGGAGAGGTGGGGGGGAAGGGCTATCTGTCGTTCTGCTTGGCCAATCCGGCCAAAAACCACGACAGAAGGTATGAAAACCCCCTGAGGGATGGGATGCCATTCAGAGGGACGTGGACAGGCTTGAGAAGTGGGCCCGTGAGAAATTCATGAGGTTCAACAATGCCAAGTGCAACGTCCTGCACCTGCACCTGGGATACCAACTCCAAGTATCAACACAGACTGGGAGATGAAGTGATTCAGGCTGGTCAGGCTGGACGGATGGGCTGAGACCAATGGTATGAGGTTCAACAAGGCCAAGTGCCGGGTCCTGCACTTGGGTCACAACAACCCCATGCAGCGCTACAGGACTGGGGCAGAGCGGCTCAAAAGCAGCCCGGCAGAAAAGGACCTGGGGGTGTTGGTTGACAGGCGGCTGGATATGAGCCGGCAGTGTGCCCAGGTGTTACGTGAAATGGGGCCAAGCGGTTTTGGCAGAAGATAAACCCCCTTGCGTTCTAACACTCCTCACCGAGGTGGGAGGCTAGGTGCGGCTAGGTTTAAATTCTGAGTGATGCCCAATTCAACAATATCAGTCCAATCGCGTTTAATATGTATTAAACTATTACGATTTGGATACACTAATAGTGGACTGCACCTTCAGTCTAGTCGTGCTCCTGAACTAGCACGGCCTCTCTGTAGTTTTGGTCGCGTTCAGTGAGAAAGCGAAACGACTAGCTACTTAAACAGTGCAGTTTATTTAAACAACAGATATACAGGTTCTTTAGGATTGCCGGTGATAAATACACTGTCTGCAAAGCATGTGCAAATAAAGATATTGCTAAGTATACAAACGCGTGACAAAATTATAAATGATACAGCCTGGCTATAAATGTAGGGTAGAGATTCTCTAGAGAAATTTCTAAGTCCCCGAGAAAGCGCTTGGTGTAATCGAAGTCTTACCCAAAGGCGTCCCTATGGGGGGGAAGAAAGGCTCAGCCCGTCGACTGATCCTGGAAATCAGCAGTGGAATTCTTCGCGATGGTGTCTTTCCTGACATCCCCCCTCTCTTGGGCTATTTTTATATTATTTTTTTATCTTCAAAGTGGAGTTTGAGTGACTTTAGTCATACGTACTGTTATTATGATTAATGTATTCAAGGAGGAGTGTTCACACCTCGGGGGCGGATAGCCTCCGGGATGGAGGTGTGTTTTGGTACATTGTGGTGAGCAAAGTTCGCACAAAAGGACAGCATTTCATCAACATTTGACGAAATGTTGGCTTGGGTAGCATGTAGGCCGCTTACCAGTTCCGTAGTACCATCTCGTCCCCATATCTGCTATTCGTCACAAGGGAAGGCCACGGAACAAGCGTGTTCCGTTCCATCCCTCGTGTAGTTTCGCAAACAACCTTGTACAGGGAATCACAGATGTTGCATTCTTCGTGTGCTAGCTGCGGCTGTATTCTACCTCAGAAGCCTCTTGATTTTATGACTTTCCTTAATGTGTGAACAATGCTGTATTTTTGTATTCTTGGCCAATTTAGTAATTATTCCACATAATCCACCCCGTGACTACAGTCACTCAAGCTCCACGATAATCAATACTGATGGGGAATAACACATGTCCTCTTATGGCGAGGGATATCAAGTGCAAATACTTCTTGTGGGGTGATTAAGCGAGTTAAGCGTTTCATCATAATCCAAAGTCTAACATACAAAACAATTGTCAAAGCAAAGCACAATACAGTGAGTACTAGTAGAACAACAACAGGATGGAGCATCTTGTTAAAAAGTCCTGTAGCTGTTGGTGACCATCCAAAGAGGGTGTCCCACCATTCACGTCCTCCATCTCTCTTGACCCTTTCCAGTACATGGTGTATTTCTTCAATATCATGATGGACAGTAATCAGAGTTTTTTGTCCATTTTCTTGGGCCTCTTTCAACAATCGCTTCAATTCATCGTGTTGTAGCAACTTCTTCACTAGTGAGAGATTCATTCCGATAGGGGTAGGCAGCAAATCTCGAATCAATGTGTAATTAGATTGTAGCAATTGAAAAGACGTAACAGGAGCTGAATAACTGAAGTCACATCCAATGATGTTAGTAAAGTTACAAACACAAAGATTTGAGTTATTACTTATATCTACTGCTATGTCATCTACGAATACAAAAGTACAGGGAGACCTCATGCAAACACACCCTTTCCCAATGTATACAAGCACAGTTTCTGGGGTTTCATCAGGTTGTATCTCAAAATGACAAACATTCTGGTTGGTGTCAAGACAAATGTCTTGCGCCTTGAGAGTATTACTCTCACAAATGAATCCTTGTTGATCTTGTGAAATGCATGCTTCAACATCAACAGTTTGCCATTTATTCTCGTTTTGTTGTGCCCACACTCTATGCTCTACCGGATGGAGTATAGCTCCATGGTGATTCAACCCCAGTGCGATGATTGGGTATATGGTGTATACTGAGGCATTGCGTATCGTTAAGACAAAAGCTGTGGCTTTGCTCTCAGTGGGATCATAGGTGAAATTAACCAGATACCACCAGGATTGAAATCTTCTCTCAAACTCAATTGCATTATCCCATATTACTTTTCGAATTTCGGTGGGCAAGGTGCCTTCTTCACCTTCCCTTATAATTGCGGCTGTCATAGATTGCATCCACAGTTGGGCTTGGATACAACTAAGGGCCAAGGAAACATTGTTTTGGGTTGTACCAAGTGCATTTGTGATCAGCTGATGGTCTTTTTCACCTGTTTCCTCCCACTGAGGCAATATATTCGATAAAAGCCATTGGTGGTTTCCCAATGCTGATAGAGAGGACTGTAGAGGATGTTTTAATTTGTCTAGATCACTAGTAGTTGTGACTAGTTTGTTTGCAAGTATCTCAGCATCTATACTATTTAAGACTCCCAGTCCTGTTCCTAAGATACCAGTCACATCTCTCTTCAGTCGTTGTGAGGTGGCAATAGTTCGTCGGCCTAACCATGCTGACCATCCTGCATAAGATGTACTCAGGAATGGTGAGCAGGTGGGTTTGATCGCAGAGATATTAATCTGCATTGACAATTCTACTCGTTTGAGGGAATATGTTGGGTTAAACAGTATTTGTTGTTGACCTGTGTGTTTAATGGCATAAGGGCCAATGTTAAAGGTGTAAGGAGTTAGACTAATGGAGGGCTGAGTAGCTACACCCTTGAAAGTTTGTGGGGGTGTAGGTTTTGGGTTCATTTCAACAAGTTCAGATGTATTTGAGTCAATCATAAATTCAAATAACAATTCCGTGCCCCTGTAGCCCCAAATACAATATACTATGATAGGTTTGATAAAGGTGAAGTTGTGCCAGCAATCTGAGTTTGGCTCTATAATTTTGTAACAATCAGTGTTATATTTGTCCGGTTTAGTAGAGTCTACATGGATGGTTTCAATTACAGTTGGTCTATGGTGAGCAGACCCATTGATTACTCGGCAGCTAATTTGTATTTTCTTTCCTGGAGCGGCTTCAAACTTAGCCATTTGGAGTGAGTCTTTCCAACTCCATTTATCTCTGGAATATACTTCACTTCCTTGTATAACCAGAGTGGAGAGATTTAAATCCGTTATGTTTTCTAGTGTCTCAGTGCTTGCAGTGTATCGTGACAGTGCATTATCCCAAAGCTCATCATCAAGGGGCAGATTTTTAAGTCCGCTCAATAAGGTGTCATTGTAGGGGGTTTCAGATAGTGGCAGTGGAACCAGACTAGTCTGTGGAGTTGAGTCAGGTTCGACTATATCTATGCTTTGATCTATCTCATGTTTTGAAAACACCTCATTTTCATGTAGGACTACAGTGGCCAGGCTCAATTTTCCTTTTTCTGTTCCTGCCATCGCATTGTGTTTTACATAAGCTTGAGACCATGGCCATGCTGGGTCTCTGACTACAAACAACAGGGAGTAAAAAGATAAAACTGAATAGCATCAATTCCATCTGCCAATTCGTCATTCTAAAATTTAGGCCTCCAGATGGCCATACATAACAAAAATAATATTATTGCCAGGATCAATGTCAGGATTCCCTGGAGACACTCGAGGTTAGTGTAGGCCAATGCGTCTGTCCACGTACAGTTCATCCAAGGTTCCTGTAAGACACAAAGGAAAAGAAAATCTGCTCGGTCTCATTTGACCGACGGGGTTAAAAAGAGGGCGAGATCCACCGGGTGCTGATCCGGTGTATCTTCCCTGAACAGTCTTTGGCTTCCCATGCATGGGGGTTTTTGGGAGTAGCTAGCACCATTGGTACTGTGCCAATTTGAGGCATTTTCACTAACACAGGTTGCCCAGGGTGAAATTGTCCTAGGTATTTTCGTGGTTCATTGGGAACTTTTGGAGTGATGATATCAGCAGATACACAGAAAGCTTTCATTTTAGGACAGCCATCTCCACTCCATCTGTTATTTAATTGATAGATGGCATCATCCAATCGCAAATGCCAACCAGGTTCATGAGTTTTTGCAAAACGTTTAACCAATCCATTGGTGCGTTCAACAATGCCATTAGCCTGAGGATAATAGGGAGTATGAAATACCCATCGAATCCCTTCTTCTTTGGCCCAATCTTGTACCACTGTAGCGGTAAAGTGTGAACCGTTATCACTTTGGATTTCCTCAGGAAGGGGAAGTGTGCTGAACCACCCTTTTAGGCCTTTCACTGTGTTGTCCCCAGTAGCTGATTTGAAGCTGGTGGCCATAGTGAGGCCAGAGATAATCTCCACTCCGACTAGGACGTATCTTTTCTCACCTGATGATCTCAAGGGCCCAATATAATCAATTTGCCACGAATGCCACAATGTTTTCTTGTCCCGAATGTGTAAAGGAGGCGCCTTACTCGGATGATCTTTATTGAGTCGTAGGCGACATTGTGAACAGGCGGTTACTACTTGTTCACACAGCTTAACCGACACAGGCCACCCCCGGGCTAGACCTTCCTGATACAGATCAGCACGGCCTGTGTGGCCACGCTTAATATGTAACCATTCGAGTAAGCGTTCCCATTCCCGACCATCATCTACAATGTCAATTTGCTGCAGCTGCGTGAGGCTATCTACCTGTTGGTTGAATTGAGCAGTGATCAAGTTTGAACGATCATGGCCTTTTACCCAACCAATGTGCAATGTTCTCTGTCCTCCTATTTCCAACAGTTGCTTCCAACTATCTGTCTCCCAGATTGGGACTCTATTCACCTGCCAATCATTGGCTGCCCAGTGTCCTATCCATTCAGTGGCTCCTTTAAAAACAGCATATGAGTCAGTGTAAATGTAAGTAGCCCCATGTTGTGCAGCTAGTAGGACGGCTCTGAGTTCCCCTACTTGTGCGCTACCTTCTCCTGTTTCAATTGCTCTTTCCCCCGTTGCTACTTCCAGTGCTACGGCCTTGTATTTCCACTTATTGTTCTCACGGTGAGATGACGCATCAGTAAACCACACTCCTGTAAGATCACTGCCTTCTTTCAGAGGAGGTGCTTCTTGGATTGGAGATGGTCTGTTTGGTGGGGATTGGAACAATAGGGCACCATCTATATCCTTCTGGAGCTTGGATACTTTGATACTACCTTCGGAGATTGGCATGATATCATTAATGCCTTCTAAATAAGCATACCACTTTCGAACTGTGGGTTTCTGGGCAATGCCGGCTGGTGGTGCTGTCCCTTTACGGACCACATCTAGGAGATGAAAAGGGCCCCGAACAATCACGCTCTGTTCTCTCCTTATCTGCTCTGCTCGTTGCAATGCTCGCACCAGCGACAGTAAAACCTTCTCAAGGTCTGAATATCTGCTCTCAGTATCATTAAAGGAGTGAGAGCTAAATTCTAATGGTCTTTCCGGTCCTGCTGGTCCCTTTTGCCATAAGTTACAATGAGAACCATGTTCGCTGAACCCCCATTCTACGTGGACAGGGTCAGTTGGATGTATGGGGCCAAGTTGTTGGAATAACCTTAGCTCTTTTATTAGCAATTCTAGTGCATTAGTATGTTGTTCAGTCCACTCCCAGGATTTACCTTTTTTAAGCAAACAATAAAGGGGGCGAGCAATGATGGAAAAGCCAGGGATGTGTTTACGCCAATAACTTAAAGTTCCCAGAACTTGCTGTAACTCCTTCACGCTGGAAGGATTCTGTCCATGTTCTATTTTTTTCAGGGTATCCTGAGGGACAGAAGCAGCTCCCTTAATCCACCAGACCCCCAGGAATTTAACTTCCTGTGTGGGTCCCTGACATTTTGAGTCTGGAATTTCCAATCCCAAATCTGATAATGTTTTTCGGATGTTTTGCATCATGTCTTGTACACTTTCTTGTCTCTCTCCCCCTATTAAGATGTCGTCAATATATTGGTATACTGTACATCCCTGTGAAACGGGAATCTCTGATAGCACTTTAGCTAAAGCATTATGAGCAATGGTGGGGGAATGTTTGTATCCTTGTGGAAGTCGGTTAAAGGTATATTGGACTCCTTTCCACGTGAATGCAAACTGCGCTTTGTCTTGCTCAAGGAGGGGAATCATAAAAAACATGTCTTTTACATCTAAGGCAGCCATCCAAGGATGGGCAGCTCCTTTTATCATTGTCACAATTTCCACGATATTCGGAACCGCAGCGGTCAGGGGTGCAGTGTTGGCGTTTAACTTTCGGTAATCTACTGTGAAACGCCATTGCCCGGTTGGTTTCTTTACTGGCCACACCGGTGAATTATAAGGCGAGTGAGTCCTCTTAATGATGTTTCTTTTTTCTAAATCTGATACCACCCCGTCTGCTCCTGCAAGTGCAGCTGCAGGCAGTGGTTACTGTCGGACGTTGGTAATTTTAGAGGGAGGCAAAGGTATAGATGTTTCTAATAGGCCCAGTTTAACTGTGTCTAATCCTTTTTTGCGTCCTGCAAAACTCCACACAGTTCCATCCGGGAATTTCCCACATTCGCCCACGCAGCACGTCAAATCCTAGGAGGTTAGTATGTGAGGCACCCACTAACACTTCTGCCCTAGTCATTCGCTGCTCTCCCGGCAACCAGAGGTTAATTTTTGCAGTGGGGCATGTTTTTACCACACCATCAATTCCTGTGAAGTTGACTCTGCGTCGGGTGGGTTTTATAGCTAGAAGTTGTGCTGTTTCGTTAGTGATTGCAGACATTTGGGCTCCGGTATCGATAATAAAATTTACCAATATCTTCCGGGGTCCAACAGGAATGACAATAACGGGTTCGGAGTCTTTATGAGAGAGCCATTGAATTGCTAGTACCTGCCGGACAGGGTGGCTCACTGCCCTCCCCGGGGATAGGAGTTTTTTGGCTGGGACTCAAATCAATCAAGTTACGTTCCGGTGCAGAAGGCACAATTTTCTCACGACTTGGGGATTCCCTGGTTAGACTTTTCTCCCCAGCCGCATTATTCTTTCTAGTTAGAGATTGGACTAGTGTACGGAGATCTCCCGTAGGGACACCGTGCAAGAATTGTCGGGGCACCCCTAATTGTAGGGCTTTACGCCACAACTCATTTTGGTCCTTATCAGGCTTAAACCTTTCCTCCGATTTAGGGTTTTTAGTGTGAGTTCGGACTTGGCGAACCTTTCGGGGGTGTTCGGAGGATTTCTCACTAGTTAGGCTGGCCCAGCCCATTCGGCGCCCATATTGATCTATTTCCTGTACATATTCATTCCAGGTGGGCATGTAGTGATGACGGCCCCGCCCATGAGCACCCCGAGCATCCCGTATACGATCTTGAGTGCGAACAAGGAACGGTTTCAGGCAATCGGGAAGACCACGGATGAGAGGGGCTAATCGATCGGGGTCGATAGGGGCTGACATTGGGGATTTCCGAAATTCCTCTCTGTCATACATGGCTTGCAGACAAGCTGCTTTCCGTACAGCTGCAAACAGATCAGAGTAGCCTGTAGCTCTAATCTCTAACGGCTCCCCCCTCTCTCGCGGATCCATACCCCCTGCCCAATAGGCTGCTCGAGCAGTTAGGGAATAATTATGATCCCCAGGCATAGTGGTTAAAAACACTCCTGGTCCCCAAGAGTCTCCTGCTTCTTCCTCACTCAGCATAATTCTGTCCCCCCCTTCAGAAGAAACTCGCCACACGAACTCAACAGCTGACTCTTCTGGTCGCCTCGAATATTTCTCCCGTATTTTTGTTAACTCGGTTGGTGTCCATGGAACGGTACGCACAGTGGTGTGAATTTCATCATCATCATCAACCGCAGTTTCAGTTTTAACCAGAGGACGTAAAAGAAAAACTTGGGATTTCAAAGTAAAAGTCCTTTCCTCCTCATCTTCTTCGTCATCCTCACTATTAGACAAAAAATCTCCGGTCTGTGTTCCGGAATTTGGATAACACATTAACTTACGTATCTGTTGGACCTGGGTCGAGGGCTGCATTTTATCTAAGAGCCCAGTCACCCTTTCCAATAACATTTTAAGTTGAGCATTCTGGTTTCCTAAATATTCATTCTCACTCACAAGCTTATCAATTTGAGTTCTTAATTTTTCTCCTGTCTCCGTTTGCAAGGCTAATGATGACTTCAGCACCTCATTCTCCGATTTCAGGGTTGCATATTCTACAGCTGAAATCAGATTAGGAGCAGGGGTTTCTCTAGCTTCTTGTGGTGCACAAGATAAACAGGCGCCTAACACAGCACAAATCACACCCTTGCCTTTCCCCTCTCTGAGCTTCTGTGAAACCCGACACTCTTCAATACGTTCCACCACTTTCTCTTCATCCTTCCAAAATTTTTGGGCCCACTCCTTCCCAGCCTGGGAAGGGGCACAATCATATTTTTGCAGCAGTTTATCCATGGCAATCCCGCCGGACTACGCCAAATTCAAAATATAAATAAATTTTTGAAAATAAATATGAAAATAAATGAATATAAATTTTCAAAATATAAATAAATTTTATTGAAAAATATATTTTTCAATATAAAAATTGATCTGTGATAAAAGGAATACTGTCTGTAGATAGAATTGTCAAACTCTTAATTCATCTAAATTAGAGACATGGAGTCAGGTCTTTTCTTCCTGTGTCAGGACTTTCTAATAATCAATATATATAAAGTAGACTTCCTGTAGAGAAGAAGGATTCCTAGGTGAAAAATTCTTGACAACAGCTTTATACTTCTTACTTTATACAGGTAGTGGAGTATGCAGTTTTGTAACTGTTCCTAATGTATCTAACACTGTTAGCTGAACTAGAAATCCCTTTGTTGGATGAATTACAGAACAGTACTTACATTAACAGGTTTTTTATTGTGCTATGTCATTACTATGAAAACAGCATTAGAACAATATTCAAGACAAAAAAGAAGCCCAAGCTCTTCCTCATCTATCCCAAGATGATAAAAAAAACCACACAAAACACCATAACATTGCTTTGTCTGAAGTCCTGCAGTGAATTTTTCTCAACTAAGTGAGAGTTTGGCTTCCCATTCACATAATCCTTATCCCTTATGGATAGAAAACAAATTAAAAAAAATATCTGCATCCAATTAACATTGCAATGAAAAGGAAACATATCCCACATGTGCATTGATCACCCTTGAAAATTGATGATTATATTTTGTAACTATATTGTCTATTATGAGAGTAAGAAAAACTGGAAATTAAGTTCTTGCATGTAAGTTTAATTAAGGCATCTAGCAGCTTTTGAAGAGATTGAGTTTTAATTGACATAAGCTCTTATAAGAAGTTAAGATCAAAATGTTTTGTTGAAAGTAGAGGTTGGGAAAAACAGATTTTAAATCTTTCAGATACTTAGTTATTACTGACCACCTCTTACTTATTAGCATAGAAATATGGGTGGAGGCCAATGGCTTGCTGCTAGTTCTTAGCCTTGGGTTCAGACGTCCAGCAATTTTACTTCGGTTCTTAATTACCAATGCTGAAACTGAAGCTTCAGTGTAGTAATGGATGTGCTGAAGTTACATTGATTTTGAAGAGATCTGAGGATTAATTTCATTGCTTTACTTTATGGTTAATGTGGAAAGTTTTAGCTTTCAGGAACCTAAGATTACAAGGAATCTAAACTTTTGTTCTACATTTCCTGCTGTTCTCACCTCTCCATTTTTTCTTCTTTAATATATCATGCAATAGAATACAATTATGCTATTTCCCTATGCCCAGAATATTTTTTTTTTCTTCTTTATAGTTAACTTGCATTTGGCTATTTCTGACTTTGGCAATATTTAAAGCTGAGTGTCTCATTACTTGTCTAAGGTTCACAATACTTCTAGCATGAATTTGTTGTTGCTGTTTTCATTTTCACTTACTTCTGTGGATGAAATATGAGTAACGCAACTTCTCAAAGCCAATAAACTGTTATACAATCAAGTTTAAAGCTGTTCTACCAAAGCACTTCTCAGTATGCCTTGAAATTTGCTTGAGACACTTCCAAAATCTGCAGCATAAAACATAACTTTGAAGTTAAGATTGTCCAGATCATTTCTATAAATTTATAAACCACATATTCTTTTGCTTTTGTAGAAGATCCCTCTCTCTCTCCCCAGACCTGTCCCTCCAGGAGCATCATGCACCCCTACCACACAGGAGACTGCTGATAGGTTGAAGGTCGACTGCCACACGCTTCTCTACTTCTTCCGATTAGTTTCTGCTGTCTGTTCACGAGGAGCAACAACTTCATTCTCACGTCCTGTTTCTTGCTAATTCTTACTTGTTTTTCTGTTCTCTCAAGCCCTCTCTCAAGGACGCAGCTTTATCTCATGAAGGTCGAACGGACTTATGCTGCTCTCTATTCCCACAAATTTTTATTATTCTATTATTATTTACTATTTTCTTATTTATTATTATTTTCATTAAGGTAGTTTAGTTCTTTTTCTAAACTCGTAAATCTCCTCTCCTCTCTGAGGAGAAGGTGGGGGGGAAGGGCTATCTGTCATTCTGCTTGGCCAATCTGGCCAAAAACCACGACAGAAGGTATGAAAACCCCCTGAGGGATGGGATGCCATTCAGAGGGACGTGGACAGGCTTGAGAAGTGGGCCCGTGAGAAATTCATGAGGTTCAACAATGCCAAGTGCAACGTCCTGCACCTGCACCTGGGATACCAACTCCAAGTATCAACACAGACTGGGAGATGAAGTGATTCAGGCTGGTCAGGCTGGACGGATGGGCTGAGACCAATGGTATGAGGTTCAACAAGGCCAAGTGCCGGGTCCTGCACTTGGGTCACAACAACCCCATGCAGTGCTACAGGACTGGGGCAGAGCGGCTCAAAAGCAGCCCAGCAGAAAAGGACCTGGGGGTGTTGGTTGACAGGCGGCTGGATATGAGCCAGCAGTGTGCCCAGGTGGCCAAGAAGGCCAACAGCATCGTAGCCTGTATCAGGAATAGTGTGGTGAGCCGGACTAGGGAAGTGATCATCCCCCTGTACCCGGCACTGGTGAGGCCCCACCTCGAGTACTGCGTTCAGTTTTGGGCCCCTCGCTACAAGAGGGACATTGAGGTGTTGGAGCGTGTCCAGAGAAGGGCTACAAAGCTGGTGAGGGGTCTGGAGGACAAACCTTATGAAGAACGACTGAGGGAGCTGGGGTTGTTTAGCCTGGAGAAAAGGAGGCTGAGGGGAGACCTTATCACCCTCTACAACTACCTGAAAGGAGGTTGTAGAGAGATGGGGGCTGACCTCTTCTCCCCGGTGACAAGTGATAGGACGAGAGGAAACGGGTTCAAGTTATGTCAGGGGAGGTTTAGATTGGATATTAGGAAACATTTTTTCACTGAAAGGGTTATTAAACATTGGAATGGGCTGCCCAAGGAGGTGGTGGATTCACCATCCCTGGAGGTGTTTAAAAAAAGGGTAGATGGGGCACTGGGGGACATGGTTTAGAAGTGGCTTTTGTCAGCGTAGGTTAAAGGTTGGACTTGATGATCTTAAAGTTCCCTTCCAACCTCAGCAATTCCATGATTCTATGATTCTATGATTCTATGATTGAGAGTGGCCCTGAGCAGAAGGACTTGGGGGTCCTAGTAGGTGAAAAACTGGACATGAACAAACAGTGTGCGCTCAGAAGGACAACCGTATCCTGGGCTGCATAGAGGAAAGTGTGGCCAGCAGGTCAAGGGAAATGATTCTGCCCCACTTCTCCACTCTGGTGAGACCCCACCTGGAGCACTGCGTCCAGTATGGAGCACTCAGAAAAAGGAAAGACATGGACATGTTGGGCAGGTCCAGAAGAGGGCCACAAAAATGGTCAGACAGATGAAACACCTCTCCTATGAGGACAGGCTGAGAGAGTTGGGGTTATTCAGCCTGAAGAAGAGAAGGCTCCAGGGAGACCTTACTGCAGTCTTTCAGTTCTTAAAGGGGACTTCTAACAAAGATGGGGACAAACTTTTCAGGAGGGCCTGTAGCAATAGGAGAACAGGTAATAGTTTTAAATTAGAAGAGGGTGGATTTTGACTAGATATAAGCAAAAAAATTTTTACGATGATTGTGGTGAAACACTGGAACAGTTTGCCCAAAGAGGTGGTAGATGCCTCATCCCTGGAAACATTCAAGGTCAGGGTGGACAGGGCTTTGAGCAACCTGATGTAGTTGAAGATGTCCTTGTTCATTGCAGGGGTTGGACTAGATGACCTTTAAAGCTCCCTTCCAACCAAAACCATTGTATGATTCTATGATTCTATGCTTCTATGATCTGGTCCAGACGTCTCACTGGGACCAGGAAGATTTGGAAAAGTTGTGTTGTAAGCAAAGATCTGGAGTAATCCTATACCAATGTAAGCTCTGGAGACCTGTACAGCAAAATTATAGTTGAATCAAGAATTACACTATAAAAAAGGACATGTTCTCGAGAAAAAAGGTGGACAATTTCTGTCATGGATGGTGCTAATAATCCTACTTAAATTCACCTTTATTTGTAAGAGAAAATGAATAGAATTGTGGCATTAAAGTAATTTATCATTAGCTTACAGATTCTTCTCTTGCATTTCACATTTGTGGCCCCACACTGAAACACAGAGAACACAGACTTATATTAAGAGAAATCCCTTGTAGATTTTTGGAAGGCCCTAGAGTAAGTAGGACTGTAAGCAAGCCTGCTTTTTGCCTTTTCCTAACAGCCCAGTATCAGCCAGAAGTGAGGATCAGAATGAGCTAGATGGATCTTGTACTTCCATCACAACTGTGAAGTAATAGTATTGCCTGTCTCCCACTGCTGCTTGTAGCTTTTTCTTTGAGATGTGTGGTAGTGGTGGCCCTATTTTTGCTATAGTGGTAAACCACGAGCGACAGTCACTTGATCAGCTCTGAAGAAGGTGCCTCAGTTGTGCATACTGTAGAGATGATGTGGTATCTGAACTTACAAGGACAGATGCGTTGTATAAATATTTACTCTTGGGTTCTGACCATGTGATACAATGAAGTTGTGGCTTAAATTTACAGATATGAAGTGAAGGCTCACTTTAGCTTGCAGTACAGTCAACTCTTGGGATCACCCTGTCACCCCAGAAACACAAATGGGTTCTGGCCCTCTACAGCTTGGTGGTATTAAGGTGCACTGTGCACCCGTGTCCACTACAGCCTTATACTCCTGTGGGTCTGATGTGCAAGGCCATCGAATCCACACTGTCCAATAAACCTGGTTGTCCCTTTCCTCCACCTGGTCAGAGGCAGGGCCTCTCTGATACTGGTCATAGTATCCGTTACTCACTTCTTGCAGAAATGACTTATAAGTTCCTTCAAGAGGATCAGAAGCAAGATCATAGAATCATAGAATCATAGAATCATAGAATGTGTTGGGTTGGAAGAGACCTTTAAAGGTCACCAAGTCCAACCCCCCTGCAGTAAGCAGGGACATCTTTAACTAGATCACATTGCTCAGAACCTCATCAAGCTTGGCCTTGAATGTCTCCAGGGATGGGGCCTCCACCATCATAAGGGCTACATGCCCTTGCAAACAGTCCCTCCTCAG
This sequence comes from Rissa tridactyla, assembly GCF_028500815.1. NCBI lineage: Eukaryota > Metazoa > Chordata > Aves > Charadriiformes > Laridae > Rissa > Rissa tridactyla. The sequence continues at coordinate 41,023,027 of NC_071497.1, read as the reverse complement.
CTTTATTGTAGGCCCCCTTCAGGTACTGGAAGGCCGCTATAAGGTCTTCCTGAAGCCTTCTCTTCTCCAGGCTGAACAACCCCAAATCTATATAGTCTGTAGCATAACCTATGCCCCTCTATCTGTCCTGCAGCAGTTAGAGGGTTGGGTGCCATAGAGTGACAATCAGTTCTTCAGTGTTCTTTACTGAAATCAGTCACATGAACTTTCTTTAAGATCTTAGATGCTTAGTGCATTAATTGTATTAAAGAGTTTGCGCCATAGCTATGCTACAACTTAGAAGAACTCAAAACGTTTTTTGCTTGTTCTTCCTGTGGTGTAAAATCCAAGCAGAGTAGATCTAAAATAAAAACAGCACCATGCTCGGTGGGTTATAGAGGTCTTGAAACACTCTCACTGTAGGCTTTAGCTAGGTTAAACTTTACCACTTTAGACTACTTCTAGTTCACATTTTCTTTCTGAGTATCTTTCAGTTAAAAAATATTACTACTATGTCTTATTAATGGAGTCAAATGTACCTCTGAATATTAAATGGGAGATGGAAGTAATATTATAACCATAATTACTCTCTCTTACTCACTTCACTTCTTGATAAGTGGCGCTAGAAAGTATGAGTGGCAGATTGTGTGCAAGGAAGTTCACATTGCAAGAAGGAATGAAGACACACCTCCATGGGAATGGGGGTGTCACAGCCTCTTTATCTATAAATATCTCTTGGCCTTGTTTTTGAAACAGTCAGGTACAAAGAAATAATAGTTATCCCTTGTTTATATGGATGTAGAATACATTTGCAATATTTTAAGAAACAGGTAAATCTCTTGTATATAATAAATGTCTCACAAAGAAGGAGTGCCCATAGTTAAAACTGTGGCATGATAATAAAACCCTCTGATGCTAGCTAAGGAAAGAACAGCAGTATACCAATGTTAGTTGTAAGGAAGGGGGAAAAAATATTCAATATTTTTAAAAAAAGGAAAACCATTTTCTAACGGAACATCTAGAAGGTAATTATAAAATATGTTGTACTGATTAAACATGTGAAGTAATAGAGTATTGCATAGCCAGCACACACAGACCAGTTTTTTTCAAACTCTTACAGAAAAGATGCAAAAAATATAGTTAAAATATACACTGAAAATGCTCCAAAATCCAGAACTGTAGTTATACTTCTGTTTTAATAGTGAGAAGAATAGAGAAGCTCTGATTCATTCAGCCATCTTTGACCACAGAAGATGGAAAACCAGGAATAATGTTGAGGAAGACATGAGAATCATCATGACATCTTTGATAAGTTTAATTAAATCAAAAATGAAAAGGTGGAAAATTATTTTTTAAAAATTAAATTAACACACACACAAAAAAAGAAGCTATGAAATCTAAGTATTCACTAATATGCAAAGAGAAAAATAAAGTAAGGTAAGAAAGTAAGAAAATCTCTCTAATTTCTTACTTCAAGGTTGAGCTGATCCTTCCCCTATATAGACTTCTGTTCCAAAAACTATTAAAGGGTAAGAGTATGTCCATCTGAAAAATAAAGTATTCCTGAAAGTGATGGAAAAAACCCCAAGAATGTCAGGTGTTGACAAACGATCTGTATATGTTTTCAAATAACATTGAAATGCCATTCCTAAGTATTATTCCCTTTTGCACGTAAACAACAGAAATATTCGCTGGCTTTGGTTGTGTATGAAATGGTCCCTGCCCATTACAAGTCCTTCTATTTTAAGAACACTTTCAAGTAGTTTGGGTCTAAACAGTTGGGAATGTAATCCATATCTCTTAAATTTTATGTTAAATAGACACATCGATACACAGCTCACATTTCTTTGGTCAGGTAAGATGATGAAGAGCAAAGGACGTGACAGTCTGTAATGGTTTTGGCTGGGATGGAGTTAACTTTCTTCAAAGTATCTTGTACTGTGCTATGTTTTGGATTTGTGATGAAACGGTATTGATAACACAAGGATTGTTTAGTTATTGCTGAGCAGTGCTTGCGCAGCACCAAGGCCTTTTTCTGCTTCCCATGCTGCGCTGCCAGCAAGTAGTCTGGGGGTGAGCAAGAAGTTGGGAGAGGACTAACCCCAACTAACAAAAGGGATATCCCAAACAATATGGTGTCACGATCAGCAATAAATGCTGGGGGAAGGAGGAGACATTTAGAGTTATGGCATTTGTCTTCCCAAATAAACATTACATGTGGTGGGGCCCTGCTCTCCTGGAAATGGCTAAACATCTGCCTGCCAATGGGAAGTAATGAGTGAATTCCTTATTTTGGTTTGCTTATGCATGCAGCTTTTGCTTTACCTATTAAACTGTCCTTATCTCACGTCACAAGTTTTTGCCCTTTTACCCTTCCAGTTCTCTCCCTTATCCAACTTTGGGGAGAGTGAGTGATCGGCTGTGTGGTGCTTATCTGCTGCCTGGGGTTAAACCATGGTTATTTGTTTACAGGAAGATACTATTAAGAAAACTCCTAAATTAACCAAAACTTTTGGAAGTATTTGTCAGGCACTGCCAACTATTATCTGCAAGGAATCATACAATTTAATCAGTTACTTCTGATTGTGTTCATATTACAGGGAATAAATACAATACTAAAACTTTTATTTTTATTACAAGCATCAATCCACAGTAACAAAAAGGACTTACTTAAAGCTTTTTAATTCAAAGACATGAATTAAAAAAAAAAGGAAAAAAAGAAAGATATTTAAGGCTAAATCTTCCCTCAGTAATACACATCAAATGTTGATATAGTCATTTGAATCTATCGACCTGAAAACAGACTTAGCGACAACTAAGCACAACATTTCCATTCACCTTTCATTATTCATTTGATTATGAATCTTGGTTATTGAATAGACGGAGAAGTGGTGTTGGAACTGATTTAATGAAGAAATAATTGAAACCGGGTAAGGCATCTGTGACTGCTACCTTAATCCTAGCTGTCACCAGCCCAACTCCCAGAACCTACATGAGGAATGCAGATAAATTTTGCCTACATAGCACAATCTCATTTGGGATGGGAAAGCTTTCAAATGCTCAGATAGGCTTCAAGGAAATGCTTTACGCACTTGGGAAGGCTAACACTTGATGAATTCTAACATAACTACCCTATGGTTAAAAGAATAAATGAAAATATTTAGGCGATGTACAAATTTTCCATCCAGGAGCATGTTCATATTCAAGAAGAGAAGCACAGCAGCTAAAACTCACCCAAAGATGTACTACCTCAGTGTTTGGCTCTGTTTGGTGAACTGGACAAAACCACTTTTCAGTGTCTTTTCAGACTAATGGGTAGGAAAACTGACTAAAGGAAGCAGAAATTCTTAACAAGTGATGCTGAGGGGGAGCTTTGGAACCAAGAGGCACAATTGTGCTGTCAAAAAACTTTTTTAAATACCTCTCCCATACATTATACATCTCTCTTACTACATAAGATTGAATCAACATTATGCTAATATTTAAGATGATAACAGGATTGATGAATATACTGTGTAGCTATTTTGAGACCCATGGGTCAGTGTGAAAGAGTAGTTGAAAGTAGATGTCAACAGGAATTAAAGAAATAATTGTTACTAGTCAATATGAGACTATCTGTAGTCAAATAACCTTGACATTGGTAGAGACTCTTGAAAAGACAGGAACAGAATGGGTCAGCTGCAATTGTCTGAGAGCTTCTTGGAGACTAAGAAAATTAAACCTGTACAAGCAAAAATAACTTAAAGGAATGTTACTGACCATTATATTTTCAAACAAGGTCAGCATTTCCCTGCAGAGGAAGAGAGGAACTGGCAAGTGCTTGACAATTGAGTTGGCAGAAGTCTTCCTCTACCTTTATACAAGCATGTTTCTCCTGCATAAGTCATATTCACCACTTACCCTCTGGGTTTAGCATACCAGTGAACACCAACTCTACAAGTATTGTTGATAAAGAAAATAGATGCCTAAACAAGAGTGGTATTTTTCAGTTTATTCTATTTAATGAAGCCTACTGGGATATTTACAGTGAAATAGAGATCTTTACACTTTCTAGTGAATATTTGCGTAAGCGTAAAAGATAAGACATTAAAACATTTCTCAGTAGCAAGCCTTGGGAGTATAGTTTAGAATCTGGATATATGAGTATGTTTAAATGTGTTTAGTTGTGAACTGAATTTTGGAGGTTTCACTTTCTTCACAATAACTAAACCAGTGGTGCTATCTCTACAGGACAAGTAGTAATAATTTCATAGAATTGTAGAATGGTTTGAGTTGGAAGGGACTTTAATGATCATCTGATTTCTAAGCCCCTGCCATGGGCAGGGGCACCTTCCACCAGACCAGGCTGCTCAAAGCCCCATCCAGCCTGCCCTTGAACACTTCCAGGGATGGGGCACCCACAGCTTCTCTGGGCAGCCTGTTCCGGTGTCTCACCACCCTCACATCAAATAATTTCTTCCTAATATCTAATCCAAATCTACCGTCTTTCAGTTTAAAACCATTATCCCTCATCCTATTGCTGCTGGAAGGCTGCTATAAGGTCTCCCTGGAGCTTTCTCTTCTCTAGGATTAACAACCCCAAGTCTCTCAGCCTGTCCTCATAGCAGAGGTTCTCCAGCACTCTGATCACCTTCATGGCTCTTCCTAAATAATTTTATCGTTTATATTAAAGAAGAACAGATTAATGTGATTTTCCTGACTGCTTCTATGTCTGATCTCATCCTCCTTGTTTTACCTCCGTGAAGATTGGTTTTTCCTTTGGAGTATATTCTTATTTTTGCTTAACAAACTTTCAAACTTCATGCAGCACAGCAGCTAGATCAAACATTTCTGCTCATTCTCCCTGACTGCTTTTCAGCACAGTAGGTTAGTTCAGGTTTGCCACAAGTGTCTTCATACAGAGCAAAATCACACCTGGATTATCATAATGTTATCCAGATGGACATGGGAAGAGTGTGATTTTCCAATATGCATTGATATTTTGGAAAAGATTTTATAAGCGGCATTCAAAAACAATACAGGCATACAGCTGCAACATTCATATATGGGAAACCTCCTCTGTTGTCTATGACATTTATGTGAGACCAAACTAGCCATTTTCCACTGGAGTATTGTCATGGCTTAGCCGCAGCCGGCAACAAAGAACCACATTGCTGCTCATTCATCCTGTCCCCAGATGTGGGATGGGTGGGAAGAATCGGAAGAAAGAGGCAAAACTTGTGGCTTGAGACAAAGGCAGTGTAACAGAACAGGAAAGGGAACAGGAAAACAACAACAAAAACACTGAGGAATGTACAGACATGTTATGGTACCACTGGTTACTGACCTGACCAGGATGACCCACCCAGCTCCCAAGTGACATTCCTGCCCTCTCCCCCAGCCAGCTCCTGGCTATAGGCTGGGCATGGCATCACATGGGATGTGTCCCTTGACAGATCCTTTTGGAAATTAACACTATCCCCGTCAGATCCAGGACAAGTAAGATTCCACATTCTTACATTCGTATTCTTAAAAGAGCTCATGGTTTTGAGACTAGTGACATATAAAATTTACATAGAAACCTATCTATGATGACAGCTTTACCAGCTCACTATTTTACCTGTTGTTATTCTCCTGTTAAAATTATCATATTGTTGTTAGGTTAACATGAAAAATTCTTAAGTATTTAAGCATGCTTATTATTAGATTGCTGTCAGCTATATAATGATTTGTATTATAAAAACAGAATCTTGCTTAACCTACTTCTCACTCACTTAGCATTAAGATTTTTCCACAGCAAAAATTTTCCTTTGTCTCTTTTTATGTGTTCAAGATGACTACTTGCTGTTACTTGTGTTGCTGTTTTCTCATTGAAAATGTTTTAGTATAACTCCAGCATTTGAACTGTTTCATTTGCCTAAAATGAATGTGTTATTTTCGTATTTTTTCATTCTTTTGTGAAGAAACACTTTATGGTATTGCTTCAGATTTTTAATAGAATTTTATGTTGAGAGAAAAATGAGTCCCTTCTAATTCTACGAAGACAGAGTAATAAGTTTGTGTCAGATACAATCTTTCATTTATCCAGGAAATAAAAACTTAATTTGCCAGCTCTTGTGCATATATTTGTAATTACCACCATGAATAGTAAGGACTGCTCACAGCAATAAAGTTAGGGTGTGTGGCAGTTTTTGCAAGATTGAGCTTTGTATGGGTCTTCTTGTGACCAATTTTTCAATACTGGAACTTTATTTCTAGTGATTCTTTAAAAAAATATATTGGTAAGTTATATTTTGGGGTGTGCTGAGATCTGGGAGTTTAGAACATCTATCTACCTGCAGAGAATTCAGATGACTTCCTCTCCCCACTCCCCCATAATGTGTCAGAAAATCCAGCAATGGGTCTGATTATGTTCTGTTAGTCAGCTGGCTTATATGGGATAGGAAGTATTCATGTGGGAAAATAATTCCATAGAGTTCATAGATGGAAGAAGAGTTTGGAATTTGATGCATCTGTCTTATTTCTTGCTCATGAGGAATACGTCTGCTTTTCAGATATTAAGTAATAATTGGGCATTTTACTTACTATATTCCCTTAAACATTTATATCTAATAGAGCCTGTTCATTTAAACATAAAATAATGGTTTCTCATGCTTGTGCTGCTTGGAGAACAATAAAAAACAATTCTACTCATGTGGTTTATTCCTAAAACTGACATAGTGAATGTCGGGAACATTGCAGCACACACAGCGCGGTGTTAATGGAGAGGCTCTGGCTGTAGGAGATCAAGAAGGGCAGCTGCCACAGCTGGGCATCATGTATATATATTGGTATGCATGGATGTGTTGACAGTGAAGTAAAATACACATTGTAATAGAGGGCACAAAATCTGCCTTCAGCCAATTCAGGTAGCCCTACAGTTTGCACTAATGTAAACAACTTTTGGTCAAATGATGTCAGATGCTCTATAAAGACAACATACTTTCTTTTGCAGAATTATCTTTTAATAGGAACAGAAGAGTCAAAAACATCCTGTGTGACAGACATTTTTCTGATTTTACAAGGAACTTCTTTGGTTAATTTAGAATAAAAATTAAATTTATTAACGGACAATTTCTGTTCAGTTATTCATTTGTTATTGAGTTTAAATAACTTTCCTTCTGCCTTGGTTCTTGTGTCTCTGCTACATTGGCTTTAACAAGACAAACTGCTAACAATAGAGAATCCAAATTCTTTATCTTTTCCCTGACCATATCGTTTCTATGCCCATCATCATTCTAGTAAACTTCATTTGCAATGACTCCAGTTTGAACTTCTCCTTCCTTGAAAAGATGTGTCCAGACTGAAAACTTGATTTAGGTATGATATGAGCAAGTTATTGTCTTACCTATGACTTCTGAAACAGTATTTATCCTATACATTTCAAAGGTACCACTTAAATAATGCTTTAAACCTGTGGAAGATTCAGGTTCATATTCATACCATTCTTAGTGAATGTTAAAGCAGGCATTACAATAAGTTATATTTGATTCTTTAATATTTAAGCATAATTTCTTTTATAAACACTGTTTATTTTAAGAATGGTCAATCATGTCATGTATAAAACCAACACCAAAATACAGAATTTTTTTAGAGAACTTATTATTACAATGCATGTTCCTGGAGCAATTAAGCATTTTACAGCTATTGCAATATTATTTCAAATCAGTAGAAGAAAATTGGTTCTATTGCATTTGTTATTCTGTTAAAAATGACCATATTCAAGTTGTCTCCAGTGTACTGCTTTTACTTTCAAAGACGTAGCTGTGCTCTTAAGGAGAAGATCTATCTGACAGTGCACTGTAAGTTTATGCTAAAATGTTATTGCAGCTCTATAACTTGAACTTGTTTATCCTTAATTCTTCTATTGTATAGGAGATTATTATCTCTACTGCAGGCCAGTATATATGAGCTACCAGTGGAGTTTGCACTAACACTGTGATTTTGCAAAAAGAAAAATCTTTTGAAACTGCTTTGCATGTCCAATAATGACAAAGAGGATTCAAAGAAAAAACCAGTCCTATTTAAACCATGGGAGCCACATTAGAACATTCATTCTGAATATTGCTCAATGAGACTTTTTTGGCAGAGGAAAAATTATAAATCACGGAATCACGGAATCCTCAGAGTTGGAAGGGACCTCTAGAGATCATCTAGTCCAACTCCCCTGCTAGAGCAGGGTTGCCTAAAGCACATCCCTCAGGGCTGCATCCAGGCGGGTCTTGAAAATCTCCAGAGAAGGGGACTCCACAACCTCCCTGGGCAGCCTGTTCCAGTGCTCTGTCACCCTCACTGTAAAGAAGTTTTTCCGTGTATTTGAACGGAACTTCCTATGTTCTAGCTTGTGCCCATTGCCCCTTGGGAACCATTGAAAAGAGCCTGGCTCCATCCTCCTTAAACCCACCCTTTAGATACTTGTAAACATTAATCAGGTCCCCCCTCAACCTTCTCTTCTCCAGGCTAAAGAGTCCCAGCTCTTTCAGCCTTTCCTCATAAGGGAGGTGCTCCAGTCCCACAATCATCTTGGTTGCCCTTCGCTGGACTCGCTCCAGTAGTTCCCTGTCCCTCTTGAACTGGGGAGCCCAGAACTGGACACAGTACTCCAGTTGTGGCCTCACCAGTGCAGAGTAGAGGGGAAGAATGACCTCCCTCGACCTACTGGCCACAGTCTTCCCTATGCAGCCCAGGATGCCATTGGCCTTCTTGGCGACAAGGGCACACTGCTGGCTCATGGATAATTTGCTGTCTACCAGGACCCCCAGGGCCTTCTCCTCAGAGCTGCTTCCCAGCATGTCCGCCCCTAACCTATACTGGTGTTTGGCATTCTTGCTGAGGATACACTCTGTCCCCTCACCTAGGTCATTAATGAATATATTGAACAAAATTGGTCCAAGTATTGACCCCTGAGGGACACCACTCGTTACAGGCCTCCAACTGGACTCTGTGCCGCTGATCACAACCCTCTGGGTTCTGTCACTCAGCCAGCTCTCGATCCACCTCACTGTCACCTCGTCTAGCCCATACTTCCTCAGCTTCCTAATGAGGATGTTATGGGAGACAGTGTCAAAAGCCTTGCTAAGGTCAAGGTAGATGACATCTACGGCTCTCCCCTCATCCAGCCAACCCGTTATAACATCATAGAAAGCTATCAGATTGGTCAGGCATGATTTGCCCTTGGTAAATCCATGCTGACCACTTCCAATAACTTCCTGTTCCTCTATGTGTTTGGAGACGACATCCAGAATGAGTCGCTCCATTACCTTCCCAGGGACAGAGGTGAGACTAACCGGCCTGTAGTTCCCTGGGTCCTCCTTCTTGCCTTTTTTGAAGATTGGAGCGACGTTAGCCTTCCTCCAGTCCTCAGGCACCTCTCCTGTTCCCCATGACCTTGCAAAGACAATGGAGAGTGGTCTAGCGATAACATCTGCCAGCTCTCTCAGCACTCGCGGGTGCATCCCGTCAGGGCCCATGGATTTATGAATGTCCAGCTTGGCCAAGTGGTCTCTGACCCGGTCCTCCTCAACTAAGGGAAAATCTTCCTCTCTCCAGACCTTCCCCCTTGCCTCCAGGGTATGGGATGTGTGAGGGACGGCTTTATCAGTGAAGACCGAAGAAAAGAAGGCATTCAGTAACTCTGCCTTCTCTGTGTCTTCCACCACTAGGGCACCCGTCTCATTCATCAGTGGACCTATATTTTCCCTAGTTTTCCTTTTTCTGTTGATATACTGGAAAAATCTCTTCTTGTTATCTTTAACTGCAGTGGCCAAGCTCAGTTCTGATTGAGCTTTGGCCCTTCTAATCTTCCCCCTGCATAGCTTTGTTATATCTTGATAATCCTCATAAGTTGCTAAGCCCCTTTTCCAGAGAATGTAAGCCTTCCTTTTTTTCCTGAGGTCCAGCCAAAGCTCTCTATTTAGCCAGGCTGGCCTTCTTCCCTGTCGGCTCGTCTTTCGGGACATGGGGATGGCCTTCACCTGTGCTTCTAAGAGCACCTGCTTGAAGTATGAATGGTGATGCATATTCAGGACAATTATAACAATCAATTATAATAGCTTTCCGACTGGTGCTATAAACAAAACGAACCACAATGTGTCAAAACGATAAAAATGTTAAAAGTTTGATTCTTTGATTGTAACATAGCTGCTTAAAGACAAATTTGAATTTACCTAACTAGTACAAAACTGGTACAAATGAAGTCAGAAATATTTTATGCATTCTATGGGTTCATTCCTCTTGCATACCTTTCTAGCAGAACTCACGTGTGCATATACTTTTTTAAATGATCAGTTTGTTTCCTTCTGTTCTGTTACCCAGTACTTAGTTGAATATTCCGACTGTTCAGCGGCAGCATGTAACCATATAACTGATTGCACATCTAAATGGCAGGTAATAATGGCTTATTAGCCATTAGGCATTTTTTATCTGTAGATACTTATTTAAATTGTTAGATATCTTTAAGCCTAATGGAGAATTTCTGGTTGTCCATTGGAATCATGAGTGCACTGGTGTGGTGGGTCAGCCCCATCTGGCAGCCAAGCATTTACACAGCTGCTCATTCACCCTATGCCCTCAGCAAGATGGGGGAAGAACATAGGAAGAGCAGGAATAGGAAAACTCATGGCTTAAAATAAAGAGTGAATATCAGTCAGAAATTACTGCTGCAGGCAAAACAGACTCAACTTGGGGAATTTAACTTAAAACATTTGATTACAATGGATATTAGGAAAGAGAGAAAACATACATTTAAACTCTTAGGGAAAACACCTTTTGCCTCCCTTCCCCAGGGTCAGTTTCACTCCAGATACCTCTCCTACCACTGTCCTTGTCTCCATTCCCTTGGTATTGATGCAGGTTATATTGATGCAGGTTACACTAAGTCCCGTAGGTAAGGCAATGTCGGGTGCAGGTGGTTGGGATCTTCTCACAGAGGCCAACTCTGAAATCCCCCTGCTACCAACCCTTGCCACATAAACCCAGTACAACTGGTTTCATATTTTTTCCTAAAATACTGCCCTGTGGGCTGCTGTATAATGGAGTAAACATGGAGTAAACTCAGCCCAGAAAACAGCTCAGAGCTCCTGTACCAGTCGTCACTGTCTTGCGCTATTAATTAATGCTTCCCAGATAAATGTGGTCTTCAAGAATTACTGTTTGATACAGGTTACTACACCTCCAGAGCCATGAACCACTACCTCCTGGGCTGCAAATGGTTTTAATGAGTTAGAACAGGTAGGCCATGACTTAGTTTCTTCTTTTAAAAAAGTAATTCTACTGAGCTCATTGAAAATGTTACTGATGTCTAAATGTTAAAATAGAAATCTCAAGCATGTAAAAGCTCATTTGTGGTTACTGTTTTTTAATTTTTAAAAGGTTTCATCCCTTTCCTTATACCCATGAGCACTTTCTCTAGAGTGACTTCTGAAGCCGTCTTAACTGACTCTACTCACTAATATTTGTTTCACTGACAGTATTTTCTCTTCCAGCACAGAGTTAAGATGATATTAATGCCTATGTAACAGTTAGTAAACATATTTCACTGATTTCACAAAAGATCCCAACCTTTTAGGCAGTCCTAACATGTGCATACAACCTGGTTTCAGACCATTACCCTAATTTTTATTAATTTAAAATGGCTGTGTTGCAACTCCAAATGACAGGCTGCAAACAGCTAATGCTCTGAACTTCTGCTGACATAGAGGCATCAGCCATGCTAGTGTGTGGGTAAAAAGGTGAGACCATCCACCAGTGATATGAAATGAACAATGCCAAGAAATGGCTTACACCCATGTTAGAACCAGAGTGGGTGACATCTGCTGCTGCAGACTTAAGTCCTGCACAATACAAAATAAGGTTAATATCATTTGAAGATGCTTTTTCAAATATAGAATAGTTTATGAAACCAATATCTTATAATGAATTATATGAAACAAATACCAGTGGTCTTGGGAAACTGGTGTGACTTGGGCCCTCCAATCTGACTCCACTTTGAAGGAGAGAAGCTGAATCCAGATGAACTTGGATTAAAAAATGCACCTGCACAATTTTGTACATACAAATCTCTGACTAATTTGCACTTTAAATTATCTCGTATGTTTGCAAATGAAGAAATTGTGCATGTAGATCACTAGTTAGATATGCTGCTAGCTGTTGCAATTGTACATAATGATTTGGAGTAGGTCCTACATACGTGTTCTTCAACACTGGAACTGTGTTGAAATAAAAACTTCAGAGGGTACTTTCTGGTCTCCACTACTTTTAAAATTTGTTTTAAAGCATTCTCTTTCTTTACATGTTCACAGGATAAGAAGATTTTGTGTGGAAAAGGGATCAGAAGGAAATATGGCAAGATGGGATTTAATGTGTCGATAAAGCAATCAAAGTTAAAACTACTGTGTTTTAATTTTGAATGATATTATTTAACTATAAAAGAGTGGGAAGTTTTTGTGGTGTTCTTCAACACAGAAAATTGCACAGTTTATGCCCCAAAATATTATAGTCTACATGGTTATGATTGAAGATATCGTATCTTGTTGGTTTTTTGCATATTGTTTTTTGGAGTGCCCATGTGCATTCCTGAAGACAACATTTGCTGTACATCCAGACAATAAATCTCAAAACACAGTGTGAGCGCAGATTGCCCTTTGCACATTTTTCAGTGTTTGAAACATCTAGCAAAGTAAATATTTGGTTAGCATGGCCTTATATAGTGTCATTGGATACTTTAGGTGTGAACAGATGAATTCATACAGTTTGTCTATGGACTGTATTTCTTCTGGCTCTAGAGACTTTATTTGGAACAGTAGGGATGACAGAAATCTGATTTCTAAGTAGTCTGGTCTTGATCGAAAGGACACTAATTGATTGAGGGATTTAAACAGAGTCTAATAATCTGATTGCTTTAATACTTTCATTTGAGAACCTATGCAACTTATTTTTCTCTGTCTTTATATAAGCAAAATTGTATATGAAAAACAAAGAAATGTCCATTGCCTTAAATTTTATAAGTGTAGCTAACCAAGTACAGTTAGCAGAAAAGCTGTATTCAGAGATGCTACAGATTAGGCATTTCAAAAGAAAAAAGTTCAAAGCAACAACAGAAATTAGTAAAAAGTTCATCTATTCAAATACATAGAAAAAAACCTGTAATATGAATTTTGTGTCTCTTTATATCTTTGAAAAGTTTCTGGCTTTCTCTGCTGTTCAGATTCACCTTATTTGTTCAGAAGTATCCTAGGAGCTATGCAACTCTTGCTATATCATGTCCAGCAATGGAAATCACTGAGACTGCAATTAGAGCACGTATGGCATGTGCATTTGGTCCAAAAGAAGTGGAGAATTGAAAGGAACATTGAGAGATCGCGTTATCTTTCTTCCTGGTCTGAAGTAGTATTAAGTATACATAGATCATCCCTACTACTGTTGTTTACTTTGTACTTTAAAAACTTTCAGTAAATATTTTATAACCTTTACAGGCCAGACTTCACCTTTTTTGCTGTATTTGCAGTAGGCTTGGATTTTTTACCTGTGGTCTCAGAAGACGGTTATTCTCCTTTCTTTACAGAAAACTAGTTTGATTTGGATTGAAGCAGACCACAGATGCATCTTATCTCATGATGTAACATATTTTTTTCTTCTATATATTTACTTAAATCATTACCTGCTATACCCAAAGCTGAATGTGGACTCCAAACAATAGGTCCATAGAATAAGTAGCTCAGAATAGCTGTCATCAGTGTCTTACATATAAAATTCCTGTTAGTACGTCCCACAACGGTAGCTGCCTGCCATGGTGACTAGCAATAGCATTACACTTTTGACTCATACTTAATTTTATCTACTCGATATCTAGTTCCTTTTTGTAGCACTTCAGCCCGGTTAGTAATTGCACATTTTCCATTCTTGCATTTGATACCTCCCTTCCAAATGTAGGTCTTTGAATCTATCTTTACTGAATTTCATCCAGATTTCAAGTTTACGAAAATCTTTTTTAATTCCAGACTCGCTTTGTAAGGTACGTACAATGCATTTCAAGTCATTACTATTATTAATATTTTTAAATGTATCTTCTATTTAATTTAGCTACATAAAGAAATAATGTTTCCCTCTAACTAATGCAGTAGAGCTATCATAAAGAAAGCTGCTTAGCGTGATTCTTTTTTTCCTGACAAATTTGCATTTGCTGCACTTTTTTCAATCTTAATAGTTTTCTACGTGCATGTGAATTGCGTATAGTCATTCATTCTAGCATTATTCCAGGGACTGAAATGTAGGATGGATGTTTTCCCTTATTAAGTATGGACATACTCCTTGTCTGTTTCTGTCCTCTTAGATGTTGGTAATGTCAAATCAGAAAATGAATTATTTAGTTTCTTAAGTACATTTCCTCTATTTATTTTTTTTTAAAAGGAACAGAAAAGCATTTATTTGAATTACATGTGCTTAGATTTTGTTGCTTTGAAATTTAAAAGGTTGTAATAAATAACTTTTAAACACAAGCAGTATATAACCACATATTATGCTGTTATGTGTTAACAACTATCTCGTTAACTATCTCATTAACATAGAGATTTCTTTTCCCTCTTCCTTTTATGGTTTCTTATCAGCCATGCTCCAATATGTGAGAATATGGTGGATGCTCAACATACAAGGTTAAGTGCTAAATTTTGCTGTGAAAACTTAAGAATGTAATAAAGAGAACTGAGGGCCTGTATTACATAAATTGTTAGTAATAATAGATGATGATAAAAATCCCAGAATGAAGGCCTTCACACCAGCAAGAATGTTGAGATAAGCTAATCCCAGCCTGTGTCTCAGTGCCTTCATGTACTAGGATTCACTTCACTCCTTAGCTGGTTTTATTTTCTTTTCCTTCCTTCCTTCCTTTCTTTTCCTTCTTTCTTTCTTTCTCTTTCTTTCTTTCTTTTTCTTCCTTCCTTCCTTCCTTCCTTCCTTCCTTCCTTCCTTCCTTCCTTCCTTCCTTCCTTCCTTCCTTCCTTCCTTCCTTTGTATACTATTTTTATTTTTAATTTGCTAAGAAAGCTGAGTAAGATTCTTCCCCTCACCCATGAAAACAGTTGCTAGCCCTTACGTTTAAAATTTCTGTTGAAAACCACTAGGTTTAGCCATTAGGACCAACTATCAGTTGGTCCTTTGATTACTGTGCTTTGCAAGGTAAAACTCCATGTCAACTGACTTAGATCCTCAGCTGGGCATAAGGTGTTCCAGGAGCCTAACTGTACCTAAATGGACCCCTTTCCCACTGTCAGCACTCTTCATTAGACCATTTCTAATCAAAAGAGCGTGTGGCAGGACCTGTCCTTGTCATAAACATTTCCTGTGTTTTAAGTTCCTGACTGTCCCTCCCCTTTTCTTCTGCTGGCATATGCACAGACATTGATTGCTACTGAAAAAAGAAAGTTCTTCCTGAGAATATATTCTTTCCCTCTGCATGTTCTGCACACTTGTCTTTTGCCAGGGAAACTGTAGACAGTGTGGTCAAATTGAATTCTGGTCCAGTCCTGCCTTCCAGAACTTCAAGGAAACCTTATTGCACTAATTAGTGGATTGCCCAGCACTCAATAAATCTCCACCTCTTAATTTGCTTTAATAACAAAGTGAGTCATTCTGTGACTAAGGAGGTAACTAATGGCTAAGGGCAATAATCATCCTGAGAGCACCTCCCAGGATGTGAAATTGTAGGTAGCCAAGTTTATAATTCATGCTAAGCAATCTTCTTGGATGCTTGCAGCCATGCCAACCAGCTCCCATTTCCTTGCCAGCTGATTAGCACTGAGCAGAGGTACCAGATGGAACTGTATTAACTCTCAGATGGAAGCTGCTCTTTTTAGAGCTTACACCAGCCATTACCTGTGCATTGCATTTATCCTTGATATGTGACTGTACTGATAGATAGCTGCTGGATGTACAACTCTCAGTTCCTGTGGCATCTGGCATGGTGAACCTTATATTTGGCCAGTAACACAGGAACAAAGAAAACAAATTTGCGATGACAGTAGAAGTAAGACAGCTTCTTAGGGCACACAGCACTCCCTTGAGATAAAATACATTTTTTCTAGTGTCCCAACATTTGCTTGCAAAAGGAAATGCTTTCTGATCTAGAAAATAGCATTATTTCATTCCTCTATTAAATGAACTCATCTCATTACAAAGCAAGCTAAGGGGTTCTCAGTGCTGCCAACATATAATGAATGACTGACTCAGCTGGGGAAATGTTTCTGTGATTGAAACTGAAATCAGAAAAGCGCATGCTGGTCATTCCCTTCTATGCTGTATGTCTCTAGAGGGCACTTGCAGTATTCATTGCCCAGGGTCTGGGCAATGGACTGGGCAAGGCATTTCTACAGGTCATCTACATCTAAGTGGTTATATTGAGAAAATTAAGAGCAAAATAGTATTTCTTGTGAATAATAATTCTAGTAAAGTCTGTTCTTAGATTTTTTTCTGATAGAAGTAATTATCTTATTGGTTTTGTATTACATTTTTTCTAATTATATAGGTAGTATTTTCTGTTATACACCAATTATCTCTATTATATCTTAATCATATATAATATTATAATTATACATAATATTCTATAATTATATATATTTGTAATATATATATTTTGTATTGTATTTTTCTAATTTCTCAATATTTTGGGTTTAATGTAAATCACTCATTCACTCAGCATTTGTATATGTAAGAAAATAAAAGATAGCACTATTTGGCCATTTCAGAGCGCAATCTTATTCATATTTGTTTATATTAGACTCTAGAAAAACGGCTTCTGTTGACAAAAAATTCTCTCTGCTGCCTTCTTTTGTGTCTGACAATTAGGAGTACCAGGTATGCAGTGTACCTCTAAAGCTATAATTTTTCTAGAAGCATACAAGAAGAAATTGAATGGAACAAACCTTGAAAAATTAAAGGTGCTAACATAGCTTACCTAGAATGTGAAAAAAGTTTGGTTGTTATATATTCTGAAAGTCTGTAGATTTCTTCTTAATTCACTCATAAAATATTTTCATGAGTTAATGCATCTAGACATATGTTGTTGCTATATACTACTTGGAAATATGACAGATCATTAAAATGTAATGAAGATTTGAAAAAGTTCTACCAACTTACAAGCTGGTAGAAGAGCTCAGTTCAGGTTTCATTTTCTCTTCCTCCAATCAAAATTGAAATGTAATGATGTAGAAACCCTCAGGATACTTGTTTTATGATGGTATGCTTTGCTGCTTCCCTTATACATTGAACTATTTAAAAGTAATTTACATGGCTCTAGCAGGTTATCTTCCAATATGCAAATAGGATAGATGATTTAATATTTGCATGACATCTATGTTCAGTTAGTAATTTTACATCAGGTAATTTGTATTCCTTGCTCTTAACATTACTAGCAAGAAAACAAATTGTATGATGAAGGAAAAATGCCAAGCTGACACCCACTGTCTTCAGTCAGAGCAGTGCTCTGTGCAAAGTAGGGTTATCAGTCTGTACACACCACATTTTGCTGGGGGGGAGTTGTGTAGAAAAAAAACTCAAGAGGTATTGAAAGCAAATATAGCTGTAAATCCTGGCTTACGTGTGCATTCAGAAACCATCGCTGTACACAGTGCTTCTAGTGGGGAAATTCAGCAGTGTGTTTAGAATTCAACACACTTTCTCTGAAGGCAAGTGAGAATAAAGTACAGATAGTGAGTGCAATGAACTGAGGAGTACTGTAGATGTGGTTTGGTTGACTATAACTTTTGAGGAGTGTCTAGAAACAGAAAGGCTAATCTTTTATATTCTGCATAACTGAACAGCCAGTGAATATGCCTTCTCTTACTGTATTTTTCTTCTTTATGTGCAGCAGCCTGTGTTTTGGCATACTCATTGATGGATACCAATGGGAATGGGAAGAATAGGATGCCTTCCCACTCATGTTGGGATATATGTAAAGCTGAGTCATATCCAGAAGATGTAATAGCGGTTTCAGGGACAAAGAAAGAAAATTGCATCACTATTTCTCCATGTAAAAACATTTTTATTGTAATATATAATAAAATATAAAGTACTATAACATTTTTTCATGGGAAGACAAGTGGGAGGAGAGAAGAGTGAATAGAATCAACAGTATCTTTTTTGTTTGTGTTTGGGTGCACATAAATAGATACACATATATATACACTTATATTTATACTGATATACACACAATGAAATACTTCCATGAATTCTTAACTAAATAGCAATATCTAATAGAACAGCACTTACTAGCTTTGTTGACCTGGCACTTGTTACTGGTCGTATCTTGTATATAGCTGTATGAAGACACAATGTTGAAGGGAGAAAATAATTATGTCAGTCATTGATGAAGCGTAGGGTACAGAAGATTTAATTTCATCTAGCTCCACAGCAACTATTTCATTTATGTAGCATAGATATTGTATTTAAAGCAAACGTATATTAGTATTCGCTATGTTATAACTTGCATACAAATTTAATGAACAAGACAAAATATACCCCCAAAGTGAAGAATGGTTATTACAGACTAGCTTTGAAACTGTCAGGGCTTATTTTCATTATCAAGTATATGCAGCAGTATGCATTTGTTTGAACCCACAGTAAAAGTGTAGATAAAAACTCACTGTGTGTGTGCAGGTTGGATAAAACTATGATGTGAAGATGGAGCTGCACAGCTGTATAGCTGTAGTCACAGCCTTAACTGGTCCCAGTGATGGAAAAAGGTGAAGGAATGCATAACTTTTATACATCCCTAATGGCAAATTGGTATTGGAGTATAATCTCAGCTCAAGTATTGATGTATTTGCAGTTGGCACTGTCTGGAAAAAAAAACCTGCCTTTTTTTTTCTTCAGCATCTTTTTAAAGTAGCATATGCTGCAGTTCGTCTGATTTCTGTGAGTACGATGTAATAACTAACTTGTTTGTCAGTGCCAAATGTTTTTTGAATAAAGATAGTCATAAGCATAAGGTCCTGCTGTGAAAAGTCTTCTGCTTTGGTATGAGGCAGAGAATCACAATAAAGGAAGTTCTGAATAAGAAAAGGAAAGAGAGAGAAATATTACTTAATACAAGCCAACTATGTGGAATATGACAACTGATAGCAGGCACTATGGCAAGGAAGCTGTGCTATTTCTGCTCACTGTGTTGGTAAGAGGAGGCATGGAAGGAGAGACAGTGGCAGGGAAAAGAAGATGAATGGAAATAATAAACATTAGCCGGACGGTCGTTTTCTTGTATATGCCTTTCTTACAATTTCTAATGAATGCAATAAAACCTCAAAACATTACTGTATACGAATGTGTGTTGAAATGTTTGGCTGTCAGTTTAGCACCAAGTTTTTTTGAGATCAACATAACCATTAAAAGCTTTCAAAAATCAGTTAGAGGAAGTCCCTTATATTTTCAGGGCAACAGATATCTATTTATACTGGAGTTAATGATACCAGTTCACACCACTGTGTCTGCTGAAGATATATATAAGGATTCACATCCTATGAATGTGTCTCGGACTCAATACATTAAAAGTGTAATTGAGATTGACTGTTCATTCAACCGAGTCATAACAACCCTCAGAAAGCTATTTAAAACTAAGTTAAATTTACCCAATCTCTCATACTTCAAGTGTGATAAGTTAAAGTGGTACAAAGTGCCTGAGAAAAGTTTCTGTGGCTGATTATGACAGTGAACCCATGAAAATAGTGGAGTCAACAGCAATAAGTTAGGCACATAGATAGTCCTTGGATTTAGTTTACTTTTACTGATATTGTGGTCCTAGAAATAGGAATTCTATACTATGGATGCTGCACAGAAAATTATGTCTCTAAATGAACTGCATAAATATTTAAGAAATATTTAGCCTTTCTACAGAAGAAATAGCAGATTTTATGTGATTGATGCCATGTTAACAAATGTTGCTTACAGAACATCAGTGTGACAACTACTGCAATTCCACAAATTAAACAATTACAAAATAATTTGATCCAAACACCTTCATCAGATCTTGTTTTAAGAAACACTTCTTGCACATATCCTATCTCATGCCAGCACTGTTAAGGAAAAGATAATAGCTGAAATAGAGAAATCTTCCTTCAGAGTACCCTACTGACTTTTCTGCTTTCTTGGTTTGTGGTGTTTGAAAATGGACAGAAAATGCTCTCTATACTTCATTTACCAGTTTTCATGAAATACTGCATTCTGCCAGGAAATTAACTTTCTTCTCATTTATCACTTGTATACTAGAGAAATTATACAAAAAATGCTTTATTTGTTTTACCCCCTTAGCTATGCTTTCAGCACACTGCTGGGCTCCCAGAGAAATACTGAATATTATCTTCAAATTAAGGTGTATAAGATTTACATTAATTTTTTTCATAATGATTTTTTTCCTTTTCATTATTCTTCACTTATTCCCTTGCTTCAAGGTCCTTCTCGTGAATACAACTGGAGGTGCTCTAAAGCATTTATATGGTGGTCCGGTCCTGCCTGTTCTGTTGTTCAGTATGAAAGATACCTGCTTGGATGTGGTCAGCTGCATAAACACAAGTGAGTTTTCTGACTTCTCAATTGTACAGAATATCTCATAATTTTAGGAAAATATTAACTTTATGACAGATATATATACTTAAGATTTAAATTCTTCCTGTTCCTTAGGAATTATGTCAGAAAAAAAAAAAAGAAACAAAAAACTCTAATATTTGCCTTTTGCTCAGGACATAAGATACTAAATCCACGTTTATCTTTGTCTTGTTTTGAGGATTGCCTCTTAAAATTTATTTAACTTTCTCGCAGCAGAGACATTAATGCACTCAAGAAATACTTTTTGACTTCAGAAACTATAAATGAAAAGAGTAAGGATGTGTTTAAAAGAAACTTCAGTGTAATTCTGTCAAACCATATTTTAAAATAATTTTCATGTTACTCTGATTTACACTAGCTGAATAAGCTGTTATTTAATTTTTGATTGAAATCTTCTCAATTTTATTTTACATTTCTAATGCCAAATAGAAAAGTAAATAACATTACATGAGTGAATATTAACTCAAACCAATTAATCGCTACTAGATTCCCACCAACAAACTCCTGCCCATGCTGAGGGAGCAAAAATACCTAAAACAATCAATCACATCCCAAATCTGATTTTCTGAATTATCATTTCTAGTTTTGTTATGTAAATTATAGTTATACCTGTAATTTCTTCCTTATGCCTCAAGTTTCTTTCAGTTTGTCTCCTTCATAGCAGAAATATTTGTTGACTCTCCATGTCCTCCTATGCTCCATCTTGTTCTAAGTTTTTCTTTGATGGAGAGGAGCTTTTGGGACTTTCCTAACAACAATATACCTTTTTTGCACCACCTGTTCTGACTGGGTTTCCTCTTTAACACAGGAACTATGAAGAGATATGTTGAAGATATACTGTGGAATTAATGCCACCAAAATCTTAATTAAACAAGGCATGTGTTAATCTTAAATACTATGCCTTACTCCAGGCTAAAACTTATTTCAGAATGGAACTAAAGTGCAACATAAATTTAACAGTGTTAGGCTGCTTTATCCTTTTAGATATTGCAAATAGAGTACAGTAGGAAAATAATGTTTTAAAATGAACTTTGTAAAGCACAAAAAATAAAGGTAACCACGAATCTTTTCCCCTAATAGACCGCATACAAGTCATCTTATTTCTCAGTGGAGCTTTTCATTTCGAAATATATTAAAGGTCCCTTAAAAGCTGCAAGACTAAGAATCTCTCATTTTCTTATGACCCATCCTACCTTGCTTCAAAGATCACTATACTGGAAAAAAATGATGTGTGTGGCTATAATCCATGCCTAGAACATCTGGTAGAAGGTTTAGCTAAATAAGACAGTCTGGTTTTGATTAAAAAGGTGGTTTTGTTTGTTTATTGTTTGTTTGTTTTTTAAAGAACTTGAACAGAGTACTAATGAATGTTTTGAAAAAATTCAAATCACTTAGATAACTTACACTTGCTTTTAGCTAGGTTCACAAACAAGACTGCTAAAGTCACACTTCAAAGCAGAGGTCATTTAATTTTAAATTTTGTATGGTTCTAAGTGCATTGTTATATAATTGAATAAAATAATTTCATTCTTTATACTGGTGTTTCAAAAATGTAGAAAACTAAAGCTTCTCTAAAGCTGTTTGGCCTCATCTTTGAGCAGAAAAGATTTACACATATTAAAATCTTGAAACCTTTCTCTTTGTTTCTTGTTATCTAATGGAAACTACATAGTCTTTACTTCCCATGTGAATATTCATTTAATGGAATACTCTTGGGGAAACTCCCAGTTTTATGAAATACTTTAGAATCAATCTGTGACTAAGTTCCTGTGCATGCTATTTCCATCATTCATTAAAAACTTTAGTGTTTGAATTAAAAGAATCAGAGGTTGAAACTTGCAATATCAACCTTTAAGGCATAGCCTTCTTGTCAAGATCAGTGAGGCTTCTGATCAAGCTTTCTCACAGAAAGTAGCTTAACACATATAGATGATGCTAGAAATTTAGACTGATTGCTTCCTAGGCCTAACATATATTCTACATTTCTTATCTTGGCACAAAGCTGTGAATTAGTAGGTGGGAAGCAAAAGACTAAAAAGGCAGAAGGTCTGAATGGTATGATGGAGGATGAACATTTATATCTGTAATCAGAAATGCAATCTTGCTTTCATTTGACAGCATGGGTTTATGAAAGGCAGATCCTGCTTAAAAAACCTCATCTCCTTCTATGACAAAGTAACGCACTTGGTGGATGAAGGAAAGGCTGTGGATGTTGCTTAACTGGACTTTAGTAAAGCCGTTGGTACAGTTTCCCACAGCATCCTTCTGGAGAAACTGGTTGCCCGTGGCTTGGATGGGAGTACTCTTCACTGCGTAAAAAAACTGGCTGGAGGGCCAGGCCCAGAGTGTGGTGGTGAATGGAGTTAAATCCAGTTGGTGAACAGTCATGAGTGGTGTTCCCCAGGGCTCTGTATTGGGGCCAATTCTCTTTAATATCTTTATCAATGATCTGGACGAGGGGACTGAGTGCACCCTCAGTAAGTTTGCAGATGAACCAAGCTGGGTGGGAGTGTCGACCTGCTTGAGGGTAGAAGGGCTTTGCAGAGGGATCTGGACAGGCTGGATTGATGGGCTGAGGCCAATGGTATGAGGTTCAACAAGGACAAGTGCTGGGTTCTGGACTTGGGTCACAACAACCCCATGCAGCATTACAAGTTTGGGGAAGAGTGACTGCAAAGCTGCCTGGCAGAAACGGATCTGGGGTGGGGCTGGACAGGGACGGAGAGGGGTGTTGGTTGACTACCTGCTGAATATGAGCCAGCAGTGTGCCCAAGTAGCCAAGAAGTCCAACAGCATCCTGGTTTGTATCAGAAACAATGTAGCCAGGAGGACTACGGATGAGATCATCCTCCTGTACTCAGCACTGGTGAGGCCCCACCTCAAGTACTGTGTCCAGTTTTGGGCCCCTCACTACAAAAAAGACATTGAGATGCTGGAACAGGTCTAGAGAAGGGCAATGAACCTGGTGAGGGGTCTGGAGAACAAACCTTATGAGGAGCAGCTGGGGTTGTTTAGCCTAGAGAAAAGGTGGATGAGGGGAGACCTTATCGCCCTCTACAACTGCCTGAAAGGAGGCTGTGGAGAGGTGGGGGTCATGCTCTTCTGCCAAGTAACAGGCGATAGGACAAGAGGAAATGGCCTCAAGTTGCACCAGGGGAGGTTTAGATTGGATATTAGGAAAAATTTTTACACTGAAAGGGTTATAAGCATTGGAACAAGTTGCCCAGAGAGGTGACTGAGTCACCGTTTCTGGAGGTATTTAGAAGATGAGTAGACATAGTGCTTAGTGATATTGTTTAGCGATGGTTTTTATCAGTGTTAGGTTGATGGTTGGACTAGATGATCTGAAAGGTTCCTTCCAACCTAGGAATTCTATGATTTTAAAATGGTAAAAAATAGTAAAAAAGTAAAGATTTTAAGATAGGCTTCAGAACAAAAAGAACTCTTAAAAAGGATTATATAAACGTATTACTTACATGTATCCTTTCACGTATTTCTTTAACACTCACGTTTTGAAGAAAAGCTATTAATATGTAACTTCCTTGTCCTGGTTTGAGGTAAAAGAGAACCAACTTTCTGTTCAGTAATTTTACTTCTTAGCTAGGCCTTTTCTAACTCTCTAAAATTAACAGCATATTGTGCCAAAAATGGTTCGTTCTCAGACGGATAAGACCAATGTTTACAATTAGTGCCAGGGAATGCTATAACAACCAAGGTCAGCTAATTTCATTATTTGCCCCGTTGGAGGGTTGGAAATGAAAAAGCGTAGAGGGGTCCCACCTGCAGGAAGGAGCAGTTAGGACAGGTGACCAAAAATTAACCAAAAGGGGTACTCCATTTTGTCTGCCCCATGCTCAGTATAAAAGCTGAGGGATCAAAGGGTCAGCTCCATTTCTTCAATGGCCAAAGTCTGAGGAGGATCCTGTCTGTTCATCTGCCTTTGATCCCAATCCGTGGCTTCCTGACTCCGGCTCTGGAATCCAGTTCCCACCCATCTCTGAGTCCAGTCTGGGACCTCCCCAGTGCCTGCTGGTGACGTCATCCTGGGAGCTTAATATGGTTTTGTATATATTGTATCTATTTCATAATTTTCTTTTAATTTTATTATTAATATTTCATTAAAGTAGTTTAGTTTCTTCTAAACTCATAAATCTTTTTATCTCTCCTCCTCTCTGTGTGCAAGTGGTCAGGGAAGAGCATCTGTTCCTGGCCATTGGCCAATTTGGCCAAAACAATAACATTCCTCTTTTACTACAACCTATGAAGTAATTGGTGTTCACGTTCATACCGTATCAGGCAGTCTGCTGCTAAAATCAGCAGAACTGTTTTCATAGAGAATAATGAGAACTTATAATACAACCTTGTGTCCTCATGAAAAGTTTCTCTCGTGTTATGTTTTGATTGCCAGTACAAAGGGTATTGGCTGATGTCGCCAAAGGGAAGCTAAGGAAAGAAGTCTTTATATCGGAGTTTGAACCATGAGTTCTAGTGGAAAGTACCATGCACTATATACTGCTGGGAAATGTAGGTCCTTAAAAGCTTTAAGTAACCTCAAAAGAGCATGTTTTGAATGTCTCCTACATTCAAAATAATTAAGAAGGACAATGCCAAAAGGATTTTGCAATAGGCTGTTGCACATAAATCTTCAGAGAATAACAATTTCAATGAACCGTTTTTCTTCCACGAAAAGATAAAATTCTGCTGGATTTTTTTTTGGAGATGATAAATACCCAGAGGTGGTTTGTAAGCCAAAGATATGCATATTCTTGAATAAAAATATTGAAAAGGTTGCAATTAAGTATGGACTTTCACACCTTTCTTATTATCCTAACCATAATTTGGGAAGACTGTAAATGGACTGTCTCTTCTATACAAAGAACATCCAGTGTAACAAATTCCAGCTTAAAACAAGTCTATCTCCTCCTGTGTAATAAAGCCATAACTTCGGTGCATATACAGTAGGAGGAGAAAAAAAATTCTGACCAGATTAAAGAGAATGCCTGTGAATCCTGTTTGAAGGTGTTACCACTTGTCATTATTCAGTGATACATGATCATTTCTAAAGTTTTGACTGTGATTTTGTATTTCCAGGTTTGTAGATTATGCTTAAAATATTCTGTCCTGTAAATAGAAGTTATATCTAAGATGAATAAATTTTTGTGCATTCTGTGGAAAGCAGGGTGAGAGTCCAAAGTAAGCATGTGTATCTTGAAGATGTAAGTGGACATAGCCCACAGGATATGAATATGAAGAAAAAAATGTGAGCCAAAAGTTTCAGAAGCATAGTGCCTGAAGTAGATATCTAAGTACCAGGGCCATTTGGATACCCTGTGATCTCCTGAGCCCTGTCTTTAAAAAGGGATGGTGGAGTGTTTGACATAGGTTGGGAAAATTCTCACAATCTGTGGTGCAGAAGGGTTGACAAAGAGGGAGAACTTTAGACCAGTTAAGTTGTGTGTGGATTTGGTTGGCTTTCCTTTCTCATGAACAAAAACTTACATGGAGACTGAGCAAAAGATATACCCACAAATTATTAAATAAGCTATACCACAATAATTTAAATTCTGTAATATTGCATTATACTCCTATAAAGAATAACTAGAATTAAAATATCCATTTGAAATGGAAATTACAAAATTCTCTAGAATAAATAAAGGTAGTATTACAAAATGTTTATTAGATAAAAAGTTCTCCTTTAATGGTATTTTTCTGCTAGCAGAGGTCTCTAGAAGGAACAAAGATCATGGCTGACAGTATCTGTGCAACCACGACCATTAATACAATTGTCCCACTATTTGGCTATAACTTTATTAATACTAAGG
The DNA here is from genome assembly GCF_028500815.1 of Rissa tridactyla. Classification (NCBI taxonomy): domain Eukaryota; kingdom Metazoa; phylum Chordata; class Aves; order Charadriiformes; family Laridae; genus Rissa; species Rissa tridactyla. Next base: position 40,996,625 of record NC_071497.1, on the reverse strand, counting down.
TGGATTTACGAAGAGATGTGGGGTGCATCTGTTGAGCTAGATTGGCACAACATCACAATGATACTGCTTTCAATATTAGAACTAGTTCATGTCCTTCTGCATGTAGCTCTGCACTGTGTAATGCACACATGCACAAATACTGTGTGTGTGATATTCAACGTGTTTAGATAATGAGTCTTATTTGAGGTTGAAAATGTATGAACAAACATAATCAACTAATATTTCACACTGCATATTCCTTTTTAAAAGAATAATGTTTTACTATCCAAAGAATTACCAACATGAGTTTTAATTCAAAGATAAAATGAAAGAGAGTCTTTTGTTTATTTTCTGGTTTTGTAAGAAATATTTAAGCGACATTAAGGAATACGTCTGTGTGTGAATATAGAGCTGTGTATGTGTCTATACATAGATACATACATATGTGCATCTATATCTTGGAAATTCAAAGTTAAAATTCCACTTATACATGAAAAAGAGGAAGACTACGCATTTTGCATCATGAAATGTTAAAATCTGTAAAATTACTTTAGGTTTGACCCATGGAACTGACAGCTTTTTATCCTTCCTTCTTTGTTCTGTTTTTACCAAGATTGGAAGCTGGTTTATATTTAGATTAAAAAGTTTTCTGAGAGCTCTGTTTTTTTGGCCAAAGAACATTTTAAACTGTGAAACCAAGAGCATTGTTACAATAGCTACATGACCACAACATTGTATTAGCCTTTCGTACTATTTTTTCCATATAAGATATTCAGGTTTTAAAAATAAATTCTTTTTATCGTAGATTTATAAACGAGGTGTTAAGTCATAATATTGGAATTACTATTTTGATATAAGATTTTTTACATACACTATATCTTTAAGATTCTAACTCAATGTTTCATTCGTCTCTTATCTCTTCAGTGTCATTACTTTCCCTCCATTAAAAAAAAGTGTGTTGGATAAATAGTGCCAGTCTCCTTCATCATTCTTATCCAGACAAGTAATACTTTCATCAGTGAAGAGTTTCTTGGAATGGATTAAGGCATTACTTAAGACTATTATAGTTATATCAATCATTATTTTTAGAGTAATTCTAGAAGCATGTGCATTTAAGCTCTAGTTCTGTAAACCGACTATGTTGTTAACTAATATGTGTTTTGCAAAAGTCAAATACACTGTGGACATCCCATGATTTGAATGATACACTTACAAGTTTAGAGAAAGAGAGTAAGGTTTTTAACAAACTTGGGCAGACATCCAGCTCACAGTCAAAATCAATGTTATTTCCACAGCACCCTTCCCTCCATGTGGTAAAAAATCCACTTTTTAAATCATAGAATCATAGAACCATAAGGTTGGAAGGGACCTCTGGAGATCATGTAGTCCAACCCCCCTGCCAGAGCAGGGTCACCTACAGCAGGTTGCACAGGAACGCAGCCAGGCAGGTTTTGAATGTCTCCAGAGACGGAGACTCCACCACCTCTCTGGGCAGCCTGTTCCAGTGCTCTGCCACCCTCAAAGTAAAGAAGTTCCTCCTCATGTTTAGGTGGAACTTTCTATGCTCAAGTTTGTGCCCATTACCTCTTGTCCTGTTGCTGGGCACCACTGAAAAGAGCCTGGCCCCATCCTCCTGACACCCACCCTTTAAGTATTTATAAGTGTTGATAAGATCCCCCCTCAGCCATCTTTGTTCCAGACTGAAGAGACCCAAATCCCTCAGCCTTTCTTCATAAAAGAGGTGTTCGAGTCCCCTAATCACCTTGGTAGCCCTTTGCTGCACCCTCTCCAGCAGTTCCCTGTCCCTCTTGAACCGGGGAGCCCAGAACTGGACACAGTACTCCAGATGCGGCCTCACCAGGGCAGAGTAGAGGGGGAGGATGACCTCCCTCCACCTGCTGGCCACACTCTTCTTGATGCACCCCAGGATGCCATTGGTCTTCTTGGCCACAAGGGCACATTGCTGGCTCATGGTCATCCTGTTGTCCACCGGGACTCCCAGGTCTCTTCCCACAGAGCTGCTCTCCAGCAGGTCAGCCCCCAACCTGTACTGCTGCATGGGGTTATTCCTCCCCAGGTGCAGCACCCTACACTGGCCCTTGTTGAATTTCATAAGATTCCTCTTTGCCCAAATCTCCAACCTGTCCAGGTCTCTCTGTATGGTGGCACAGCCTCCTGGTGTGTCAGCCACCCTCCCCAGCTTCATGTTTCATCAGCAAACTTGCTGAGCGTGCACTCTATCCCCTCGTCCAGGTCATTGGTGGATATATTGAAGAGGACTGGACCCAGTACTGACCCCTGGGGAACAACACTCATCACTGACCTCCAACTAGACTCTGTGCCCCTAATCACGACCCTCTGAGCTCTGTCTTTCAATCAGTTTTCCATCCACCTTACTGTCCATTCATCTAGCCCACTCTTCCTAAGCTTCCCTATGAGGATGCTGTGGGAGACCATGTCGAAAGCCTTGCTGAAGTCAAGGTACACCACATCTACTGCCCTACCCTCACCTATCCATCCAGTCATGCCATCATAGAAGGCTATCAGCTTAGTCAGACGTGATTTCCCCTTGGTGCATCCATGTTGAGTACTTCTGATAGCTTTCTTTTCCTCCCCATGCCTTGAGATGATGCCTAGAATGAGCTGTTCCATCATCTATCCAGGGATGGAGGTGAGGCTGACCAGCCTGTAGTTCCTTGGCTCCTCTTTCTTGCCTTTTTTGAAGACTGGAGTGACATTGTCTTTCCTGCAGTCCTCAGGCCCCTCACCTGTTCTCCAGGACCTTTCAAAGATGATGGAGGGTGGCCCAGCAATGACTTCCGCCAGCTCCCTCAGCACTCTCGGGTGCATCCCATCGGGGCCCATGGGCTATCTAATTGATCTAATTGATCTAATTGAATTAACAAAAGATGAAACAGTAGGATTTAAGTATGTCCAGATAGAAATGGTTTTAGACTAAAGATTTTCAATCAGTTTTTAATGAAATTTCATTTCTTCTCAGTGAGTAGAAAATTATGGTTGCTGCCATCTTGTTTTTCGTGCACAATTACCATGTTTGCTCTTCTGTAGCTGTAAGCGAGTCATGACAATGACTCAAATGTAAAGATTGCAAATATTTGTGACAATAGATTACTTTCTTCTATGGGTTTTTTTCTTCTTCCCTTCATTCAGGCCATCAGCATACCTGTTTCTAGAGGACAACATTTATGCCCGGTGCTGTTGTATTTCTGAACTTCGTACTTTGCCATGTGTTTCACTGCATACCCATTAACAATTTTTTTCAGCCCAAATATTTTTTACTGTAATTATTGTAATGCAATACTTGATAAACAATTTTTGTCAATAATAACCCAAATTTTTGTTTCAGAGTAAGTTTAAAATAGACATTGACATTATTTTTCAGTATCCCAGCCTCACTTGCATGATGGATTGACAACTGCCACACAATAAAAAAACTTTTGTTTTTTCCTTCTGTCTCGTCTCCTCCTCACCCCAACCCAGAAGGCCATTTTGTAGATGATAATTTATTTTGGGGGAAAAACTTCTTTGATTTCTAGAGACAATACCTGTGGGCATGAGTTCTGAGTCAGCATAGTCATATAGCAGCTATTTCCCTTCCCATCCCACAATATTCCCAGAAGGTGTTCAGGTTTTCATAAAAATAAATTAATATGGTCAGAACAATTCTAACCTCAAATTATAGCCTAGGATTAATTTACAGATTTTCAGATTTCATACATACATACATACATATATATATAAGTAAAATTTTACAAGGACTTTGAGTGGATGGTACTTTATGCAATAGGAAGTTGTAGCAGAAAAAACTTCTTAATTGAATTATTCAACTTGACCCTCACAAATCTTAAGCCCTCTATGCTCCTTTAAGGGATAAACTACCTGTCTGTGTTTCCTAGAGTAACCACTGCAGATAATCCAGTTTCCTTGCTTTATGACAGAGTAAGTAGGTCAATGTGTGCAATGCAGTTATTTAGTATCACCCTAAACCAGAAGATACTGATTTCACAAGAGATGAATTACAAGAAGAGAATCAAATACTAGTAATGCTATTACATCAGCTGACTTGCTGTTTCTGAGAAATCGTATAGAGCCTGCGTTATGGACATGACCTTGAAGTACTAAGAATTCCATCATAAACTCAAAACAAACTACAATTTTAATTTATACAAAAACTATAATGTTATATAATTATCTTACGTGGATATTCCCAAAAAAAGGAGTCTAACTGACTTAACTAGGTGTTCATTTAAATGTTGCACACATGGAGATGACAGGTTTTAATTAGTAACCAGTAAAATCTTCTTTTTAAGAAAATCAAGGCAGATATATTGGACAAGAAACAGTAAGAGCATGTTCCTGAGCCATTAAGGTTAATTTTGTATTTTGTAGGCAAGAGATTTCTATAATCTTATTCATAAATTTGCCACTTGAAGTCTGTTGGTTTACTTGCCTGTGTAATCTGGAGGGGAACTAGTTTCACTTACCTTTTCCAGCTTGTTTAGATAAATTTCTTGAGCCGGTGTCATTATTTATGTTAAATACTTTTTTCCCTCCCTTGTACTTTCTCTGCCTGTACCACTGCTGTGTTTAGAGACACTGGTAATATTCCACCTGTGGAATATTCCAGCTGTGGTCAGCTAGGTAAAACAGGCAGTGCTTTTGTAATCTTGTCACAGGCAATCCATTTTTTATAATTCAGCATGCCAAGGGCTAAGTCATCATTTCTTCTGGAGGCAAGAGGCAAGGATCATTGAGATTCCCATTCTTTTAATGGCATTAGGTAGCTCTGGGGCAAAGCAGACTCTGCTTTGCCTGAAGTTTTGGGCAGAGTTAGGCTAATGTGGCTCTTGAGGCCCCTGCCTTCAAATAGAGCAGAGTAAGCAGGCCAAAGTCTTTGTGGCATAGTATAGTAACAGACTATTCTAGAGGGATTGTGTAATGTTTCATTTCTAAATGACAAAGAAGGCGGCTGTGGAGTATATTTTGCCCGTCTTTCAAATCTTTCTGCCGTTCATCTGCAGCTGTTGCTAATCAGTCTTACCCCTGCAAGAGGAACCTTTGGTAACCTTGTGCAGATACCAGTTTGGAGCACTCCTACTGAAACTGACCAGAATTCAGTCATTCAGTGGAATGGTTTTTTTTATTTCAATTCTACATTTGTAGGTGGGGTTTTTTTTAAATGAAAAAAAATAAAAAATCCACTCGTTAAAATTTAAATTCAGTGTGAAAGTATTAGCTTTGTTAATTGTCTCCCAAAAGTGGTCCACAGAAGTCTGGTGTGGTTCAGAGCTAGGTACATAGTCTGACATTGGTTAATGGATTTAGATGTGTTTTATAGTGCATTAAGGTCTGGGGCTGAGGGTAAATATAGACTTGATGGCTCACAGTTCTGCGGTCTGGAAAGTTTTGCATTCTTAGATTAATACTGCTGCGAAAGGTGAAACTCTAGCTGAAGAGAGAATGTGTGAGCATGGTCACGCATGTTCAATGAAGTTATCGTTTATATGATTATTAAAAGCTTATGGAAATGTGGGACATAATGTGCTTTAAAACAAAGCTTGAGTGTGGCAGGAATGTGTGGTTACATTTTCTACCGAGGAACACATGAAGGGAGTTTATAGGTTTTCCAGGGCAGTAGTGTGTGACTCCTGGTATGCTGCAATTTGAACCCTTGCTGTGAAAGAGCTAGGTTACTGTGATTGTTCAACCTTTTTCCTTGTGCTGGGAGGCATCAGCAAATTTTCTGGTTCTGATGCAGTACCTAACGTTACTGTCCACAGCCTCACTTCTCAATTACACTGACATGTTTTTCATGCATCATCTGGACTGTAGTGTACCATAACTCTGTCAGAAAGGTATGTTTTAGTTCTTTTCCCTTAATCTTAGAATCTTAAACAATTGTCTCAGTCTTCCTTTGACACTCTTAGTAGTTGAATATTATGCCAGTTTTTTATGAGCATCTGTATGAAACTTTTAAGGAGGTAACAGCACGTAGGTTGCAGAAAGGTTTTGAAGAAGTAAAGGGAGAAAAGGATGTTAAAAGAGACAAGCGTCAGACTCTATGTGTATACACATACCGTTTCTTTGTTTTCCCTTTTAATGACATTATCTTCAATTTCTTAAAAATGTTTTTACCTAAAACTCTTGGCTGGTGTTTCTGCTATAGATAAAAACTTTAGTCTTTGCTCTTTTCCTTTTTTTTTTCTTCCTGTGAGCATTTTGGCTAACCCACATAGATTTTGATCTGTCTTCTTGTGATGCTCTTTTCAGTGTTTCTTTTATCATTATCCTTAAGGTGGTATTTCATAGTCTCTTAAGAAATATACATTAGATTTTACTTTCTGTGCTTTCTGATTCATAAGTACTGTTCATAGCATACCTAAAATTGCTTTCAAAAAGTAATGTTTTGCATGTTACTTCTAAAGTTGCCTTTTTCAAGTTCACTTTTCTAAACCACCATAATGGGTTTTTGCATTGCAATTGAGCTGGCTATAAATATCAGCCTCAATTTTATACATAACCTTTGAAAACAGAGTTAAGAAAGTTTGAGTAACTTTGCAGTATCTTTTTGAATGCTTTTACCATTTTCTATACAGATGGAAAATGTTTCTTGGTCTTGAGATCTTAATGACAATACAAAATTTGTAGCAGAAGTACAGAGCATTTTAGAATCAAATATCATAACTAGAGAATGAAATATTGCCAAGGTAAGGTTCTGGTTTTTACTTTCTCCCTCTTTCCATCTCAATGTATTCTAAACTTAGATGTCTATGAAAGCAATGTTAATTATGTCTCTAGGAATGGATACTTTAAATACACTTAGTTCACTACGGTTTTCATGTCTCATAAAGGGGTTAATAATAGAATATGAATCACCAAGTTCCAAACAGAATGTCATGAAGGGCAGAAACATACATATTCTAAAAACCTAGGTACCCTGCGCAAGTATGTGTATATGCAAAATGTGTATGGTATACGTTTTGAATATATATTTGTGCATGCATGTGATTTATGTGAAAGAGTATATCTAAGGTTTTCAGCTTTTTTTTTTTTAAAGAGGATTTTAACTGTGGTTTTAGAGAAAATGCATACCAATGATCTTTAGAAGAACAAAGTGTAGAATAATCCATATTTTCTGTATATTTCAGAAGAAATTATAAATATTGAAGTAACAACCATTTAGCAAAGGAAATACTGTGTAAGCACTAATACCAACACTAAATACAAATCAATTCTGTTGGAAAGGGTCATAACCAACCAAAACTACATGGAAAAGTTAAAAAGGCTCCTACAAGACCATTTCTGAGAGATATAAAGGGCAAATTATTTTGTATTGAAATTTTAACCATAACTCTCTTGAATTTAAAAAGCATGACAAAAAATACATCAAAATGGAAAGTCATTATAAAAATACATTATAAAAGTTATAATACACACTGTAGCAATTAAGCATTTTATTTGTGGCTCCAAGAACTGTCATTTAGGTTATAATCTTTTTCCTGATAACTGTAATTCAAGAAAAACTGTGCAAATGAAATGTGAATGTAGTATATTATACATTTTATGCACTGATTGACTGTAGACTTCTTTGATTTCATTTGAGAAAAATGAAAATAAAATGCAGTTAAATTTGATTTTTAATTCACAACTTCCTAATGGCATGATGAGAGACACTCTGCAGAATCCCTGTAGATGCTGAGTTCCCATGATAAAATAAGCACCTCAAAAAATTATTTCTGCAAGCATATTAATTCTTCTGATTTACTTGTGTTAACAAGAGCTGAGATAACATATGTTCATCCTGACCCTTGCAGTCTTTCTCTCAATGCTTTTTACTAGATTCATCCATGTCCTATAAGCCTTATTTGCAAATATACCATCATGTTGTGTAGACATATACACATATATAGGGCTACCAAGATGATTAGGGGACTGGAACGCCTCTCTTATGAAGAAAGGCTGAGGGATTTGGGTCTCTTCAGTCTGGAACAAAGATGGCTGAGGGGGGATCTTATCAACACTTATAAATACTTAAAGGGTGGGTGTCAGGAGGATGGGGCCAGGCTCTTTTCAGTGGTGCCCAGCAACAGGACAAGAGGTAATGGGCACAAACTTGAGCATAGAAAGTTCCACCTAAACATGAGGAGGAACTTCTTTACTTTGAGGGTGGCAGAGCACTGGAACAGGCTGCCCAGAGAGGTGGTGGAGTCTCCGTCTCTGGAGACATTCAAAACCTGCCTGGCTGCGTTTCTGTGCAACCTGCTGTAGGTGACCCTGCTCTGGCAGGGGGGTTGGACTACATGATCTCCAGAGGTCCCTTGCGACCCCTACCATACTGTGATTCTGTGATGGTAGGGAACCTGCGCCCAGAGACTCTTTCATCCTCAAAAAAACACACAGGGAATAGTTTTTTCTCAAGTTAGTTATTTACTAAAACATAAGCATAGAGAATTAAATGCATAAATAGAACATGATATAGTACAAGAACACCCATTTGATCTACAAGTTAGAATACTACTTGTTACTGGAGCCGGATGTGGTATGATCCAGCTGAGTAAACTAGCTTCAGATCTGTAAGATGGAAGCTCATTAACACCTCAGTCAATCAAGGTAACATCTTAACAACATGGCTACTGTATCTAAAATACCACTAAAAATAAATCTATGCATGGATTTTTTTATTAATGCCTGTGCTGTGCCGATGTACTGGGTCTTTCAGTGTATCTGCAGGTGCTTTGCAAATCGTTGATTTTCAGCCTATTGACAAGCATGTTATTTCCATTTTTTCTTTAATTTAGTCTTAAAACATTATTAATATCCCTGTGCATTTTGTAGATATTCAGTCTCAGAGTGGTCTGGACCAACTCATGCACATTACTGTTAGTTGAGTTGACATTCTTGGTTGTCTTGTTTAGCTCTGTGCGTTTTTCACTCCTTAATTTTACTCCCTGTGCCCCAGGACTGCTCTCCCAGATTTTAGTCTCATTCAGGATACTGCAATTTGCATGACGTCTTTGAGATTAGTATCATTCTCTATTTTTTTCATGCTGTTTGTAAGGGAAAAACTCTACAGGGTTTTATTTTCACCCCAGTGAATGCACAGAACTCCCATTATTATTAATAGAAGTTTCATGTGCCCATTAAGTTGTAGAATTGGTTCAAAAAGAGGGGAACTCTAATTGGCCTATCTTTTGACAACATGGAAGAATTTAGTTCATTATCTTTAAACTATAGCTAATCACTACTGTCATGTCCGTAGGCTACCTATAAAGATATCCACTGGTAGTAATTCTGGTGTCTGTGTTGGCAGTTTTCTTCAGTGTTTGTGGGAAAATGGAGAAACCGTAATAAGGTGTTCAAAATAAGAATTCCACCTACTTTGGGATGTTCATGAAAGTGTCATATGTAATAAGCAGTGTGTAAATTCTCAGTGATCCTAAAGAAAAATTTTGGGATGCTACAATCACTTGGTGACGTATAGAGTTGATATGGAGAATGTTACACATTCTGTCAGCCTGCTTGGATATGAGTGTTTGCATTCTTTGTTCTCATTCAGTTTTCTGAAACAATTGTCTTTGCTGCAGATTTAAGTACTGAGCTGTCTTAGCTCACATTTGAAAATATTTGGTTTTCAGAGAAGGTTTTATAAGATACAGCTTTTAAATAGAACACACCAAAAAAAGCTTATATAATTCCATTCAGTTATATAATTCCATCCAGTCTTCACCTGCTGCACTAAGACGTAGCACCTTCTGGATATGGAAGCACATAGAAGATCTGAAATTATCGTGTATCTTTACTTGTTGACAATACTAAACTGGGAGGTGCTGTTGGCAGTCTCAAGGGACAATACATCTATTAAAAGACTTAGACATGATACAGGGTGATTCATGTATTTGAGATGTGTTTGTTTATAAAGTCCATAAACTCTCTCCTGCTGCTGCCAGGTGCTACTTATATTACATGAAGGTTTTCTATTTTCTTAGAGTTTTGTTTCCATGCATTCTATAGGCTGAGAAAGCCCATAGCCAGGTGCTACCTGAAGCCAAACAGCATCTAGAAAGTAATTTGTTCCAGGTCTCCAAAAATATCTACTGTGAAAAGTTTTCTCAGTGAATATCTGAAGATGGACTTGAAAAATTAATGCTATGTTTTTTAAAGGAGTGATGATGAGCCGTTCACTTTTTATTTAATAATTTTAAGACCATTTACTAAGACTTCTTCCCTGTTGCTCCATTGTTTGAAACTTCCCCTCTTGTTTCTTGACGAGATTATTAAATGAATACTTTATTATGCTATATTTAAAAAATGGACGTTAGTGGCTTAGAATAAGATAAGGAGCCTTCTTTGATTCTTTGAAATAATAGCTGTAGGCATCTACCCCCAAAGAAAAAAAAAATATACCACAAAAAAATGAAGATTACATGAAGCAGAGTGCCTGGAAGTAACATAAGACACAATGTCAATTTAGAGTTTTCATGCTATTAATTATACTGAACTCCCATGCTGTAGGTCTGTGTTTAGATTTCCATGCTGAAGCCTGTGACTTTTCCCTGTTCTGTATTGGAAATCTGAGTGTCTGACTCAGCTTTCTGGAACTGGCTTTGGGGAACCGAACTGTATATTGCAGCCCCAAAACCTGGCCTAAAGAGTGTCATTTAGCCCTCAGAGTGGTTGAGTCTAAAAACTCAAAAAAAGGAGAAAATCAAATATGGAGAAAAAAGGGCTTCTTTAAAAGAATAAATCAAAATTGATAGTGATAAAGTATTTTTCATTTCTGATTCATGTAATGTCTTTCTCCCTTCTTTTTATTCTTTACCTAAGCTTTGGGTTAGTCTTCCCTAAATTACCCTTAGGTAAAACTAATCAAGATAATTTTACCAAAATTTGTGGAGTTCTGTTAGTGAAAAGTGGTGTTTACACCCTGACTATCTAGTTGTGTTGTTCTAGTTCTTTTTTGTTCTGTATTGATATTATACTTTATGCAAAATTTTCTAATTGCTAATATTCATAGTGTGTTTAGTTTACAATAAGAACACTCAAACTGCTATTGCAATTGATGATGAATATTAGCTAATGTATGTTGTATGTTTATTACCTCTCTCTATATATATATGTATATATAATGTTAATTTTACAATTTAGAAGTTAAGGCATGGAGCATTATTTAAAAGCACTTTTGACTTTTCTTAAGCAAGCAGGATTATATTACTATTTGAATAAAAACTCTAAAATATTTTCATAAAATTCTATCTGTAGTCTCAACCAAATATGGAGATAACAAAGGGGTAAATGATTTTTATTAAATAATTAAAAATGTACTTTATGGATTATAGCCCAGATTGGTGATTAAAAGTGTTACTTGTGTGGAAAAGTAATTCTGAGTGGTCTTCATTAACTTAGAAATATGAAAGCCAAAGCACACAGCAGCCTAGCCTTTAAAATGACAAAACCTTCACAGACCCTGGTCATCATGGGGGACTTCAACCACCCTGATATCTGTTGGAAGGACAACACAGTGTGGCACAAGAAATCCAGGAAGTTCTTGGAATGTGTCGATGACAACTTTCTTTTTCAAATGGTAGACGAGCCAACAAGGAGAGCAACTATGCCAGACCTTGTCCTTACCAACAAGGAGGGGCTGGTGGTGAATGTCAAGCTCAAGGGTAGCTTCGGCTGCAGTGATCGTGAAATAGTGGAATTCAAGATCCTTCAGGCAGTGAGAAGAGCATGCAGCAAGCTCACTACCCTGTGCTTCAAGTGAGCAGACTTTGCCCTCTCGAAGGACCTGCTTGGCAAGGTAACATGGGAAAAAGTACTGGAGGGAAGAGGGGTCCAAGAGAGCTGGTTAGTATTCAAGGATCACCTCCTCCAAGCGCAGGAGTGGTGCATCCCAAGAATGAAGAAGTCAGGCAAAAATGCCAGGAGACCTGTGTGGATTAACATAGAGCTCCTGGACAAGCTCAAAAGCAAAACAGAGGCCTACAGAGGGTGGAAGCAAGGATGGGCTGACTGGGTGTAATACAGAGAAACTGCCCGAGTGACCAGGAACCAGATTAGGCAAGCTAAAGGCCAGGTAGAATTAAATATGACTAGGGACATCAAGAATAACAAGAAAAACTTCTATAAGTACGTCAGGGATAAAGACAAGACTAGGGAAGATGTGGGCCCTCTCTGGAAGGAGACAGGACACCTGGTCACCCAGGATATGGAGAAGGCTGAGGTGCTGAATGACTTCTGTGCCTTGGTCTTCACCAGCAAGGGCTCCACACCACCCAAGTTGCAGGATGCAAAGGCAGGGTCTATAAGAATGAAAAACTGCCCAAGGTAGGAGAAGATCCAGTTCAGGACCATCTGAGGAACCTGGAGGTATATAAGTCCATAGGACCTGATGAAATCCATCCACGGGTACTGAGGGAGCTGGCAGATGAAGTTGCTAAGCTGCTTTTGATTATATTTGAAAAGTCGTGGCAGTGTGGTGAAGCTCCCGCTGACTGGAAAAGGGGAAACATAACTCCCATTTTCAAAAAGGGAAAAAGGGAGACCGGGTGTGGAATAATTACTAAATTGGCCAAGAATACAAAAATACAGCATTGTTCACACATTAAGGAAAGTCATAAAATCAAGAGGCTTCTGAGGTAGAATACAGCCGCAGCTAGCACACGAAGAATGCAACATCTGTGATTCCCTGTACAAGGTTGTTTGCGAAACTACACGAGGGATGGAACGGAACACGCTTGTTCCGTGGCCTTCCCTTGTGACGAATAGCAGATATGGGGACGAGATGGTACTACGGAACTGGTAAGCGGCCTACATGCTACCCAAGCCAACATTTTGTCAAATGTTGATGAAATGCTGTCCTTTGTGCGAACTTTGCTCACCACAATGTACCAAAACACACCTCCATCCCAGAGGATATCCGCCCCCGAGGTGTGAACACTCCTCCTTGAATACATTAATCATAATAAAAGTACGTATGACTAAAGTCACTCAAACTCCACTTTGAAGATAAAAAAATAATATAAAAATAGCCCAAGAGAGAGGGGATGTCAGGGAAGACACCATCGCGAAGAATTCCACCGCTGTTTTCTGGGATCAGTCGACGGGCTGAGCCTTTCTTCCCCCCCATAGGGACGCCTTTGGGTAAGACTTCGATTACACCAAGCGCTTTCTCGGGGACTTAGAAATTTCTCTAGAGAATCTCTACCCTACGTTTATAGCCAGGCTGTATCGTTTATAATTTTGTCACGCGTTTGTATACTTAACGATATCCTTATTTGCACGTGCCTTGCAGACAGTGTATTTATCATCGGCAATCCTTAAATAAACTGCACTGTTTAAGTAGCTAGTCGTTTCGCTTTCTCACTGAACGCGACCAAAACTACAGAGAGGCCGTGCTAGTTCAGGAGCACGACTAGACTGAAGGTGCAGTCCACTATTAGTGTATCCAAATCGTAGTAGTTTAATACATATTAAACGCGATTGGACTGATAGTGCTGAATTGGGCATCACTCAGAATTTAAACCTAGCTGCACCTAGCCTCCCACCTCGGTGAGGAGTGTTAGAACGCAAGGGGGTTTATCTTCTGCCAAAACCGCTTGGCCCCGTTTCACGCAACACCAGGGAAACTACAGACCAGTCAGTCTCACCTCTGTGCCTAGCAAGATCATGGAGCAGATCCTCCTGGAATCTCTGCTAAGGCACAGGGAAAATAAAGAGGTTATTGGTGACAGACAACATGGCTTCACCAAAGGCAAATCGTGCCTGACAAATCCGGTGGCCTTCTATGATGTTGCCACAGCATTGGTGGATAAGGGGAGAGCAACTGACGTCATCTACCTGGACTTATGACAAGCATTTGATGCTGTCCTGCACGACATCCTGGTCTCTAAATTGGAAGAGCATGGATTTGATAAGGTGGATCCTTGGTGGATAAGGAACTGGCTAGATGGCAGCACTCAAAGGGTAGCAATCAATGGCTCAGTGTCCACATGGAAACCGGTGACAAGTGACATTCCTCAGGGGTCAGTACTGGGTCCAGTCCTCTCCAATATATTCATCAATGACCTGGATGAGGGGATAGAGTGCACCCTCAGAAAGTTTGCTGATGATGACACCAAGCTGTGTGGTGCGGTTGACAAGCTGGAGGGAAGGGATGCCACCCAGAGGGACCTGATCAGGCTTGAGAGGTGGGCCCCTGAGAACCTCATGAAGTTCAACCAGGCCAAGTGCAAGGTCATGCACCTGGGTCATGGTAATCCCAGGCACAAATACAGGATGTGCAGAGAATGGCTTGAGAGCAGCCCTGAGGAGAAGGACTTTGGGGTGCTGTTGGATGAGAAGCTCAACATGAGCAGGCAATGCGCACTTGCAGCCCAGGAAGCCAATTGCATCCTGGGCTGCATCAAAAGAAGTGTGGCCGACAGGTAAGGGAGGTGATTCTGCCCCTCTACTCTGCTCTTGTGAGACCTCACCTGCAGTAGTGCCTCCAGCTCTGGAGTCCTCAGCAGAGGAAGGACATGGACCTGTTGGAACAGGTCCAGAAGAGGGCCACAAAGATGATGAAAAGGTTGGAGCACCTATGCTACAAAGACAGGCTGAGAGAGTTGGGCTTGTTGAGCCTGGAGAAGAGAAGGCTCCGAGGAGACTTTATAGCAGCCTTCCAGTAGCTAAAGGGGGCCTACAGGAAGGATGGGGAGGGACTCTTTATCAGGGAGTGTTATGATAGGATATGGGGTAACAGCCTGAAACTGAAAGAGGGTAGATTTAGATTGGATATCAGGAAGAAATTCTTTATGGTAAGGCACTGGAACAGATTGCCCAGGGAACTTGTCAATGCCCCATCCCTGGAATTGTTAAAGACTGGGTGGGATGAGTCTTTGAGCAGCCTCGTCTAGTGGTTGGTGTCCCTGCCCAGGGCAGGGGGGCTGGAACTAGATGATCTTTAAGGTTCCTTCCAAGCCGAACCATTCTGTGATTCTGTGTGATTCTGTGATTTTTATATAATGGGCAAAACTTACAGTCTGAATGCTGAGGTGATGTGAGATGGCATACACTTCAGGGTGATCTGAGGCTACAGGTTTATGAAACTGCCATTCATACTCAGCAAGGACTGAAATCTGGCTGTTACACAAAAATGACGATGCAAAACAAGAAGAGGGAGAAAATACAGAAGGACAAAGTATACTGCTTTGCAGAATGGAGGTGCAAAATGGTGTCCTGGAGGTATGTCTTAAGGACATTATATTTTCCTTTCCTGATCTAGAAATTTAGAGCCAGATTCTCAGTTCATACAAAGGGTATTAGTATGTTGATTTAAATTGAGATCTACAGAACCACCACTGAAAAATCTGCTTCTTCTCAAATTGCCATCAAGTGCAGAACAAGGTTTGCTATGTTTAAAGAAAAAAAAAGTGATGGAGGATAGAAATGAGTTGATTTAGCATAGCATAGTAAGTCCTCTGTTTTGCTGTGAAGTATTTTAGTCCTTATTCTTTATTTGATAACCATAACGTAACAGGAAAAAAAAAAAGCCATAAACTGAAATGCAGAAAAGGGCATGGAGAAAGTAAATACATTTATTTTCTCTAAAGATGGTGCAGACAGTCTGAAAGAAATTATGGGACAAAATAACCTGTTTTGTCTTTTCGGAAGTCCTTTTCTCTGTGTTTCCTTGAGGAAAAAACTCGCTTAGAAAAACAGGTTTCCAAGACTACAGCTGGAAGAAGAAGCAGGAGTATTCCATTTCCTTATAGGACTAGCTTCTTCGTATTTAATTTCCACAAATGTTTCAGCCCTTATTGGTGTGAATATTGATTAAATTCAATTTTAAGCTTGAATAATTGTAAGTTGGCCAAAAGCAAGTTTCTATTTATTTATTTGATTTTTAAATGTAAACCTTACACGGTGTTGGTTAGTTACATAAATCACAGAATAGAAACAATGCCACTCAATCTGTACAATTAATGAGTACAGCTCCAAGCCTGAGCATTCATCACCGAAGGACTACATGAGGAGGAAGTGCACACTGCAATGAAGCTTGAGTGGTTCTGCCTAAACAGTGAAGATAATTTCATGAAAAGTTCATGAACAGAAAAAGACAAAACTGTTAGACTGCATGAATAATAATGAACTTTTCGTCCACCTTCGTAACAGAAAAAGTCTGGCTTACAACTGTGTTAGTCAAGCCACTGAGAACACATTTGCAGTTCCTATCTTAAAATCAGGACCAGAGTTTTCCTTCAGAACTATAGTGAATCTTCGTTTACAAAAAATGTATGTATTCATGTGACTTGAATGTCCAACTTTCAGTCTCTATAATTTTCTTGTGTAAGAAGTTAGATACCTACAAGCTTGTGATCTCATTTAATATTGTATTTTCTGATGATAAGTTGGTCAGGCAAAATGTGTTTCTGCATATATGTGTGTTTTGCCTTTTGCGTGAAGCTGTGTACCTTAAAGTAAATTTCCTTCATTTCTAAGAAAATGGAGAACTACACTTTAACTAAAGTTAAAAAAACTCTACAGGTTGAAAAATAGAAAAAGTCTTTCTTAAGGCTAGTCTAGGAAAAAGAACACAAAATATCTACTCAGAGTATATAAAAATAAGGTCTCTAAAGAGCGTTCTGTTCCTTCTTTGAACCATTTAACTGAAACAGGGAAGAATTTGAGGCAGTCATGTAGGGTCCAAAGCTCTCCAGCTGATAGAAATTGTTATGTTCAGACACCATGTTCTGTAAATTTCCGTATGTTAAATGACTATTTACATCTGATAGGAAAAGGCAAAGTGGGGGACATGGGAATATGAAATGGGGACATGGGGCTATCAACTTCAAGGAAATGGTGAAAGAATAGGCAAAAAAGGGTGAATGAAGAAAGTGATGGGAGCCTGAAGTAAACGCTATAATACAGCAGAGCCTGCAGGGAGGACAAGAAGGAGATGAAGACCTTGGTGAGCCAGTTTAGGAAGAAAAAAAGAGTGGAAAGAGAGCAGAAAAGATCTAGAAGAGAGGAGAGCAACTCCTAAGAGTGCGTACACACAGGCTGGAAAAAATGATTCATTAAATTCTATTGTAAATTTAAGCCCGAGAGCAATACCTGCAGGTTTTCTGTTAGCTACAGATAATGAAAACTGTGATTTAAACTGGTATGTTGAGAAATAGTGTAATATTTAGGTGGTAATGACTCAACAGTTTAAAAATTGTTCCATAAGACTTTGGTCCCTGATAGATCAGAGAGTTTTGACCTTTCAGAGGGCTAATACAATATTCTCTTGTAAATTCAGGGAAATAGGAAAAGATAGGAAAATGTATGTATGCAGTAATAAAAATTCAGAACAAATGATCTTTTGAAGAAGTGGCTTGCCAAATATAGAGAAGGCACCTATACAGAACTAGGTTTTATCATATCTTTTGCACTGTATTTTGTGTCTGTGTTTTTTATTGCCCCTATGCTTGGCTGTTTGTTTGGTTTGGTTTGGTTTGGTTTGGGTTGGGTTTTTTTTTGTCCTGAAATACCTGTATTACAGTGATATTATTTCCTTTGAGAAACATTAATCTTAAAAAAAAAAAAAGTAAAAAAAACTGTCCTACAACAAGGAAAAGATGTAAGTGTGCTTTGACAACTGGAGATCAAAATTGTTTGTCCAAACTGTGGTGAGATAATTAAGGTTACCATACTCTCCCAGAGTATTTGTAATGTGATGTTTTAGTAGTGCGGAAGTAATTATTAAATTCAGCTGGCAGATAATCACATTTTGTTAATGGTGCCAAGTAGCACATACTCACTTTCCCGGTTTGCTTTGATCAAAGTTTTATATGACATTAATCCCCTGTGTAGAAAACTTTTGTACCTGGACAACTTTTGTCATGCATATCCACAGCAGGAGCCCCTAAGCAAGCTCTGGCCAGGGCATGTTTCCCTGGGGAAAAGTACAAAGATGTACATGCTTGCCTGTACATGGAAATGTACAAGAAGCGCAGTCACATTAGATGTCAGCAGTATTAAAGCAAACAACTAAACTATTTTTTTGTTGTGAAGAAACCCAAAAAGGGGTTGGTCATAACACACCTTTTTAGAGAAATCCTTTAACTGAAAACTTACAGTTCCTTTAAGGAAGGTGGACAGGGGGTGAGAGACAGAGAAACAGTGAGATGAAGTGACTGTTTTCTACTTGGATCTTCAGGATAATGTCCTGGTTTCAGATGGGTTAGAATTAATTTTCCACCTAGTAGCTTCTGTGTTTTGGATTTAGTATGAGAATAATGTTGATGACACATATAGTTTTAGATGTTGCTAAGTAATGCTTTTGTTAAGTCAAGGACTTTTTCAGTTTCCCGTAAAATCTGAGAGGGAGCACACACAGGACAAGGTGGCCAAAGGAACATTCCATACCATAAATGTTATGATCAGTATATAAATGGGGGTTGGCTGGAGGGCAGGAATCCACAATTGCTGCTTGGGGTGGGCTGGGCAATCGATCATCAGGTGGTGAGAGAAATTGCATTGAATCACTTTTAAAAAAAATATTATTTTACCATTATTATTATTATTATTATTATTATTATTATTATCTCTTCCATTACTGTTCTATTAAACTGTTTTAATCTCAGCCCATGAGGTTGTTGGGTTTTTTTTCTCCTTTTTCTCCCTCTCCTCCCCAGTTCCTACTGGAGTGGTGAGAGAAAGTGAACGATCAGCTGCGTGGTCCTAGCTACTGGCTGTCGTTAAATTACGACACATGATTTGGTAACTTGGAGAAAAATACTGTAACAAAAATGTCTCAATTGTCAGTACTCACTTCATTTTTCCATTGATTTCTTTCACAGAACTTGTGATGTTATGGTACTTGGAAGTCATATTTATAGTTGTTCTCTGGGCAAAAATACATCACTGCCAGTGTTAATTTGAAAAACTCTTTCGGGCTGTTTTTCTTTGCTAGATTTATCTTAACCCTCATGATGAGTAAGAAGCTTCACAGTTTTATTTTTTTCTTAATCAATATTTCTTATCTCAGTTGAGCACCAATTTTCTTCATACATATTTCATTTTATAGTAGCATTGCTTTAATGTTTTAAACTACAACTGTTCATGCATAATAAATATACTATCTCCCCTTTGGAAACTGATCAGTTATTTTTCTATGCAGTTCTTGGCAAAGTCAGTTATTGGTCATAATTAATACATTAATAATTCAGAAAGGACATAGAATTATAAATCATATATCGTCGGTATACAAGCACCAAACAATGTTGTATCAGTAAAGTCTTCCAAAGTGTGCTATCACCTTTATTACCTATTTTGCCTGATAAAATCCTGTTTATATTATTATAGTTAAAAGATAGGTTTGTTATATGAGGCTGAAACCTATGATTGTGGCTTTTTAGGATAGCAATTATTGTCAATTTAATAGATGTAAAAGGAAAAAAAAAACAATAAAATTTGTGGTTTGTAAATTTTTTCCTTTGGTACTTTAGTTAAAAAATATGTTTTCGACATGTCTTTCAAGATTTAAAATAACTTGACTCTGAATATCTAAGCTGTGCATGCTTACAGAAGGGACAGAAAAGCTCAGAAGTAAAAGTCCTTCAGATTCATATAAAACATACAATGTCACAACAAAAAAATTTTTTTTCTTAAATGCATTCTTCTTTCAAAGTCAGCATTACAATCATCATTGTAGCTAAGCAAATCTAAAGGTATTTAAACGGAAAATTTTAGACACTGGCGGCCAGCCCAGCCCAAACCATGACAATACTACTGTCATACCTGCTTCTTGCCTTGGTGTCTTGCTTTTGACTAACATTTTACCCTGTCCTGAAGATAGGCAGCACTTCCCACAGCAATGATTTCTGTCTCTGTTTAACTCTTTTCTGAAAATAAAGTTTCCCAGGCAAAGCTTAAACAATACCTGCAACTGAATATAACATCTAAATGCCCTGAGGATTTCCTATCCCTGTGGATTATTCAGGGCAGAATATGTCACGAATTTAACTCAAGTATAGCCGAACACTTAGAATAATGTGTCTGTCTTGGTGTTTTGCGCTTTAGAAACAATTAAACATTCATAATTTGCCCTTTCATTAATTTTCCTGATAATTTAGAATATTCCTTACTTTTTATGATACTTCCTTCATTGGTATACATCTCTGAACAAAAATGTGGCTAGATAATAAACAAAATCTTTAGCAAGTAATAAATAATACATATTAATGTAATAATTTTTTGTCGTGATTTAGCCTCAGATGGCAACAAAGAACCACATGCCGCTCTCTCAAACTTCCCCTGCAACGGGGAAGAATCGGAAGAAAAGGCAAAACTCGTGGGTGTAGACAAAGGCAGTTTAACAGAACAGCACAGGGAACAAGAAAACAGCAACAATAACACAAATAGAGGAATGCAGAAACATGATTACGGAACCACTGCTCACCGACCAGACCCGGGATGCCCCAGACTGCTCCCAAGCATTGACTTCCTGCCCCCTCCCTTGGGTGCTCCTGGCTACAGACTGGGCATGGCTCATATGGGATGGAACACCTGTGTCCCTGACAGAGACTGGGGAGAATTAACCCTATCCCCGCCGGAACCAGGACATTATCCACACCTTATTCCATACCATCTATGTCACGTCCAGATCTTACAGGTTCCAATGAATTGCCACCATTATCCCCTGTCTTACATACGTATATATCTTTGTACACATATATTCATACAGGTATAATGCCCTTAGTCTATGGGCCATCCCTCTAAAATATTTGTTGAGTTCATTCAATCCATGACTTTGGGCTCCATCTGTTAGAACAGTCTCTCAGGGCAGGTGAGATACTGCGTGGTCCTGGACTGTTGCATGCTGTATTTTTGGAGCTTCTGGATGTTGTATCAGGTGTGGCTCATGCCCACAGTCCATGGGTTAACGATGTCAGTCTCAGTGAAGTTACTGGGCGCCAGCTGCTGAGGTCAGGTCTGATCCCGTCACGGCTGCGCTTTACTCGGTTCTTCATCAAAGTTCATCTGTCCTTAATTTGGGTGATTCTTACTGTAATACAACCAATAGCAATTATATTAATGAGGACACACAGTGGCAGGGTTACTTAGCAATTATCATCATACAATTTGATTCATTGGCTATTCTCGCCCAAAATCAGATCCCCATGAGGTACATATTGGACTTCCCCATCCTTCCGCATCACCCACCAAGTGCACTCAGGTCCTTGAGCAAAAGCAATCCTACGGATGGGTTTGCCTTTGCCTGAGGCGGGACTAACCCAGACTGTCTTCCCTAGCATATTCTTCATGTGCACTACGGGGACTTTATCTCCTTCTATGGTACATGGAAGTTTTGATTGGGCAGGGCCAGCTCGACTGGTAGATCCCCCGCTGTTAACTAGCCAGGTAGCTGTCGCTAAATGTGCATCCCAATGTTTTAAAGTCCCACCACCCATTGCTCTCAGTGTATTTTTTAACAATCTGTCGTATTGTTCTACCTTCCCAGAGGCTGGTGCTTGATAGGGGATGTGGTATACCCACTCAATACCATGCTCTATGGCCCAGGTGTCTATGAGGCTGTTTTGGAAATGAGTCCGGTTGTCCGACTCAATTCCCTCTGGGGTGCCAAGTCGCCACAGGACTTGTTTTTCAAGGCCCAGGATAGTGTTCTGGGCAGTGGCATGGGGCACAGGGTATGTTTCCAGCCATCCGGTGGTTGGAATTCCACCATTGTGAACACAAGACGCTTGCCTTGACGGGTTTGTCACAGTGTGATATAGTCAATCTGCCATGCCTCCCCATATTTATATTTCAGCCATCATCCTCCATACCAAAGAGACTTTAACCGCTTGGCTTGCTTGATCGCAGCGCATGTCTCACATTCATGGATGACCTGTGCAATAGTGTCCACGGCCAAGTCCACCCCTCGGTCATGAGCCCATCTACACGTCGCATCTCTTCCTTGATGGCCTGAGGTGTCATGGGCCCACTGAGCTACAAATAGCTCACCCTTACATTGCCAGTCCAGATCCACCTAAGCCACTTCAGTCCTAGCAGCCCAATCCACCTGATGGTTGTTCTGATGTTCCTCCGTGGCCCGATTCTTGGGTACATGGGCACCTATGTGACGTACTTTCACAACCAGATTCTCTATCTGGGCAGCAATATCTTGCCACAGTTCGGCAGCCCAGATGGGTTTGCCTCTGCGCTGCCAGTTGCCCTGATTCCACTGCTGTAACCACCCCCACAGAGCATTCACCACCATCCATGAATCAGTATAGAGATAAAGTACTGGCCGTTCTCCTCGCTTAGCAATGTCCAAAGCCAGCTGAACTGTCTCGATCCACCTTGTCTTTCACTGGCTTCTGCAACTTGTCGTGTAGGACTCTACACAGCAGCCTTCCACTTTCGATGCTTTCCCACAATCCGGCAGGACCCATCACTGCACAGGGCATATTTCTTCTCATTTTCTGGCAGATTATTATATGGTGGAGCCTCTTCCGCATGGGTCACCTCCTCCTCTGGTGACGTTCCAAAATCCTTGCCTTCTGGCCAGTCCATGATCACTTCCTGAATTCCTGGGCAACTGGGGTTTCCCATTCGAGTTCGCTGTGTGATCAGTGCAATCCACTTACTCCATGTAGCATCAGTTGCATGATGTGTGGTGAGGACCCTTTCTTTGAACATCCAGCCCAGCACCAGCAGTCGAGGTGCTAAGAGGAGCTGTGCTTCTGTACCAGCCACTTCCAAAGCAGCTTGAACCCCTTCATAAGCTGCCAATATCTCTTCTTCTGTTGGAGTATAGCGGGCTTTGGATCCTCTGTATCCCCGACTCCAAAACCCTAGGCGTCAACCTCCAGTCTCCCTTGGTGCTTTCTGCCAGAGGCTCCAGGGAGGGCTGTTCTCCCCGGCTGCAGTGTAGAGCACATTTTTAATGTCTTGTCCTGCCCGGACTGGCCCCAGGGCCACTGTGTGGACTATATCCTGTTTGATTTGTTTGAAAGCTTGTCATTGCTCAGGACCCCATTTAAAATCATTCTTCTTCTGGGTTACTTGATATAGAGGGCTTACAATTAGACTGTAATCTGGGATATGCATCCTCCAAAAACCCACACTGCCTAAGAAAGCTTGTGTTTCCTTTTTACTAGTTGGTGGAGACATAGCTGCTATTTTGTTGATCATATCCATTGGGATCTGATGGCATCCATCTTGACATTTTATTCCTAAAAACTGGATCTCCTGCACAGGTCCCTTGACCTTACTTTGTTTTGTGGCAAAACCAGCTTTCAGAAGGATTCGGACTATTTTATTCCCTTTCTCAAAAACTTCTTCTGCTGTGTTTCCACATGCAATTATGTCATCAATGTACTGCAGATGTTCTGGAGCTTCACCTGTTCCAGTGCAGTCTGGATCAGTCCATGGCAAATGGTGGGCCTGTGTTTCCACCCCTGGGGCAGTTGATTCCAGGTGTACTGGACGCCCCTCCAAGTGAAAGCAAACTGTGGCCTGCACTCTGCTGCCAAAGGGATTGAGAAGAATGCATTAGCTATATCAATTGTGGCATACCACTTGGCTGCCTTGGACACCAGTTCATACTGGAGTTCTAGCATGTCCCGCACAGCAGCTCTCAGCGGTGGCGTGACTTCATTCAGGCCACGATAGTCTACAGTTAGCCCCCACTCTCCATTAGATTTTCACACCGGCCATATTGGACTGTTAAAGGGTGAGCGAGCCTTGATGATCACTCCTTGAACCTCTAGTTGACGAATCAGTTTATGGATGGGAATCAGTGAGTCTTGGTTAGTGCGGTATTGCTGCCGATGCACCATTGTGGTAGCAATCGGCACCTGTTGTTCTTCGACCCTCAACAATCCCACAACAGAAGGGTCCACTGAGAGACCAGGCAAGAAGACAACTGTTTAACTTCCTCCGTCTCCAAGGCAGCTATGCCAAAGGCCCACCAGTACCCTTTTGGGTCCTTAAAATACCCTATTCTGGGTAATCTATACCAAGCCTCTGGTATAGATGGAGCCTCTGGGCCAGTCACAATGGGATACTTTTGCCACTCATTCCCAGTTAGGTTCACTTCTGCCTCCAGTACAGTCAACTCTTGGGATCACCCTGTCACCCAGAAAAACAAATGGGTTCTGGCCCTCTACAGCTTGATGGTATTAGGGTGCACTGTGCACCCGTGTCCACTACAGCCTTATACTCCTGTGGGTCTGATGTGCAAGGCCATCGAATCCACACTGTCCAATAAATCCGGTTGTCCCTTTCCTCCACCTGGTCAGAGGCAGGGCCCCTCTAATACTGGTCATAGTATCCGTTACTCAATTCTTGCAGAAATGACTTGGAAGTTCCTTCCAGAGGATCAGAAGCAAGATCATAGAATCATAGAATGTGTTGGGTTGGAAGAGACCTTTAAAGGTCATCTAGTCCACCCCCCCCTGCAGTAAGCAGGGACATCTTTACCTAGGTGAGATTGCTCAGAACCTCATCAAGCCTGGCTTTGAATGCCTCCAGGGATGGGACCTCCACCTCCACCACCACTCTGGGCAACCTGTTCCAGTGTCTCACCACCCTCATGGTAAAGAACTTCTTCCTAATGTCTAATATAAACCTACCTTGCTGTAGTTTAAAACCATTGTCCCTCATCCTATTGCTACATGCCCTTGCAAACAGCCCCTCCACAGCTTTCTTGTAAGCCCCCTTCAGGCACTGGAAGGCCGCTATAACGTCTTCCTGAAGCCTTCTCTTCTCCAGGCTGAACAACCCCAAATCATAGTCTGTCTTCATAGGAGAGGTACTCCAGCCCTTTGATCATCTTCGTGGCCCTCCTCTGGACGTGCTCGAACAGGTCGAAGTGCTTCTTGTGTTGAGGGTTCCAGAGCTGGATACAGTACTCCAGGTGGGGTCTCACTCAGAGTAGACAGGGAGAATCACCTCTCTGGATCTGCTGGCCACGGTTCTTTTGATGCAGCCCAGGAAGCGATTGGCTTTCTGAGCTGCAAGTGCACATTGTTTGCTCATGTCTAGGTTTTCATCCACAAGTACCCCCAAGTCCTTTTCTGCAGGGCTACTCTCTATCACATCATCCCCCAGCCTGTAATGATAACAAGGATTGTCCCTACCTAAGTGTAGGACCTTGCACTTGGCCTTGTTGAACTTCATAAGGTTTGCTTGGGCCTACCTCTCCAGCTTGTCCAGGTCCCTCTGGATGACATCCCGTCCCTCTGGCCTGTCAACCGCAACACTCAGCTTGGAATCCTCGGCAAACTTGCTTGACCCACTGTCTAGATCAGATTGCTCAGAACCTCATCCAGCCTGGCCTTGAATGTCTCCAGGGATGGGGCCTCCACCACCATCTGTCTGATGAAGATATTGAACAACTCCGGTCCCAATACAGATCCCTGAGGGACACCACTTGTCACCCCTCTCCGTCTGGACATCGAGCCATTGACCACTACCTTCTGGATGCAACCATCCAGCCAGTTCCTTATCCACCGAAGAGTCCACCCATCAAATCCATATCTCTCCAACTTAGAGAGAAGGATGTTTTGGGGGACCGTGTCAAAGACCTTGCAGAAGTCCAGATAGATGATATCTGTAGCTCTCCCCTTGCCCACTGCTGCAGTCACTCCATTGTAGAAAGCCACCAGGTTGGTCAGACAGGACTTGCCCTTGGTGAAGCCATGCTGGCTGTCTCGAATCACCTCCCTGTCTTCCATGTGCCTTAGTATAGCTTCTAGGAGGATCTGTTCCATGATTTTCCCAGGCACAGAGGTGAGGCTGACAGGGCGGTAGTTCCCAGGGTCCTCCTTTTTACCCTTTTTAAAAACGTGTGCGATGTTTCCCTTTTTCCAGTCACCAGGGACTTCACCTGACTGCCACGACTTTTCAAATATCATGGAGAGTTGCTTGACAACTACATTTGCCGATTCCCCCAGGACTCTGGGGTGCATCTCATCAGGTCCCATAGACTTATATATGTTCAGGTTCCTCAGGTGGTCATGAACCTTGTCTTCACCTACCGTGGGATGGACTTTGTCTTGCAGGTCCCCGTCTTGTGGTTCTTCGACTTGCAAGGTGTGAGGAGTTGGCAGTGAAGACCGAGGTAAAAAAGTTATTGAGAACCTCAGCTTTCTCCTTGTTTGTTGTTACTAGTTTGCCATTCTTGGTGATCAGGGAGAGTACACTTTCTTTAACCTTCGTTTTCTGGTTGACATACCTGTAGAAGCCCTTCTTGTTATTCTTAGCATCCCTTGCTAAGTTCAGCTCCAGCCGTGCCTTGGCCTTCCTAACCTCATCCCTACATAACCGGGCAGCATCCCTGTACTCTTCCTAGGACACCTGATGCTGCTCAAACTGCCTGTGCAGTTCTTTTTTGCCTTCTAGTTTGACTAGCAGGTCCCAACTCAGCCATGCTGGTCTCTTCCCTGTCTTGCTTGATTTCTTACACCTGGGGATCGAGAGCTCTCATGCTCTATGGAAAAGGTCCTTGCAGATCTGCCAGCTCTGTTCTGCCCCCTTGTCCCTGAGGACTGTTTCCCAGGGGGTCCTATTGACTAACTCCTTGAAGAGCTAGAGGTTTGCTTTCCTAAAATTCAGGGTCATGACTAGGCTTCTTGTCTGGCACGTATCCCTCAGGACTGTGAACTCCACCAGTGCGTGGTCACTGCAGCCCAGGCTGCCTCCAATCTTGACATCCGCAATGAGCTCAGTCACATTGGTGACTATGAGGTCCAGTATGGCATCCCCTCGGGTAGGGCTGTCTGGCTTAGGAAGTTATCGTTGAGGCACTCCAGGAACCTCCTGGATTGTCTACAGCTTGCTGTGTTACTTTTCCAGCAGATGTCAGGGTGGTTGAAATCCCCCAGCAGGATGAGAGCCTTCGAGCGTGATGCCTCCCTTAGCTGGAGGAAGAAGGCTTCATCAGTCGATTCCCCTTCATCAGGCAGCCTGTAGTAGACACCAACCACAAGGTTCCCCTTGTTGCCTCGGCCTCTAATTCCTACCAACAAGCTTTTGGCTTCTTCTTGGCTCTTCTTTAGGGACATCTCTTCATGCTCTATCCCTTCCTTAACATAGAGGGCAATATCTCCACCCTTTCTTCCTCACGTGTCCCTTCTGAACAGCCTGTAGCCATCGATAGCCACGATCCAGTCATAGGATTCGTTCCACCAGGTTTCAGTAATGGCCACCATGTCATAGCTTTCCAGCAGCACAGTAGCTTCCAGCTCCTCCTGTTTGTTGCCCATGCTGCATTCATTCATGTAGAGGCACTTCAGCTGGGCTGTTGGCTGTGATGCCTTCTTAAAGGAGCACCCCTTGGGGTGTTTCTGGGGTGTTTCCATGTTGATTTGGACTACCTCAGGAGCCCCCGGCTCATCTCTGTAAGACTTTGGCTGTGATGTATCATCCCCAGCATGCCTCAGGGAAAATGGTCAAAGGTCCTTACTAGCACCCTGTCTCTCTACCCCTGACGTGTTATCCCACAGCTTGTCATAGACAAGCCTAATATTATCATCCCCCTCCCCCTTCACATCTAATTTAAAGCCCTGTTGATCAGCTCCACAATCAGGCCTTCTGCTCTGTCTGGGGAACTGCCCGATGGAAACTGGGGTGGCACTTTTCCTGGGGGGATCCCCTTTTGTAGTTGTTCTTCCTTGCAACTCCAGTACCCTTGTCAACAGGATCGAAGTATGTTGTCCATCCCACTTCCTCATGTCCTCTCTGTGGTAACGGAAGTAGAACCACAGGGTGCCTTGTGGTGTGTACCCTCTGTAGTCTCTGTCTTGAGTGGGGAAACGCCTGCTTCTAATAGCTGCAATGCTGGCCCATACAAGTGGGGAGTCGGACATATTATCTTCAAGTTGCTGAACCTTCTGGGACAGAAGAACCTTCTGGGACAGTTTGTCCACAGCTGAGACAAGGGGGGAAGAGAGACTTTCTTCATATCGCCAGAGCCGACCAGCCACCTCATCCACCATTGGTCCCTCTTTGCCTTTCCATTCCATTACTGCCAATGAGCTGGCATATGATGACGGTGTGCTTTGTACAAATTTCTGCCACATGGGCCTTGTGCATTGGACCTCACTGGGGTCTGTGGGTAACTGTGCGTTGTCCGAGTCATAATAAATCATCTCCTGCATGGCTAATTCTCTCAGGTACTTAATACCTCTTTCCAAGATAGTCCACTTGCTTGGCTAACACACAACATCTTCAGTGAAGGGGTACGTTTCCCTTACGCCTGACAGGAGTCATTTCCAGAGGGCTTCGGGCGTCGGTCTTCTTCCCAATTGCCTTGTCAATGCCGCCTTCCCTAGACAGGGATCCCAGCTGCCTGGCATCCCTAGCCTCTAATTCCAGGCTACTGTCCCCATTATCCCAGGACCAGAGCAGCTGGGTGACAATGTGCTCACCTGAAAGTCAAATGAAATCTTTTCGCACATCCTGCAGCTCGCTCAAGGATAGGGTTCGGGTGATTATCTCTGGTTCTGCCTGTTCCTCTTGTTCTCCCTTACTAAGTGAACTGATTCCTTTTTCTCTATAGGGGTGACTGATACTGGCACGGGTTGGAGCAGCTGCAGTGGCCACCACCGGGGTTGGAGTAGCCGCAGTGTCTGTCACAGGAGTCGCAGTAGCCACAGTGGCTGCCACAGGGGTTGCAGTAGCCGCAGTGTCTGTCAGTCTGGTTTCCATCTCTTCCCCCTGAGGGTGCTCCGTAATACTGAGCAGTGCCTGGTAGATACTGGCCAGGGCCCAGCACAATGCAGTGAGTTGTACCTCTCTGGAATAGCCACAGCATTTTCCCTTCAAATATTCTACCACTTTATCTGGGTCCTGTAATTGTTCAGGGGTGAAGTTCCAGACCACTGGAGGCGAGAAGTTCTCCAGGTACCTGCCCATGTTCTCCCACATGCCATGCCACCCCTGACTATCCAGCCTCAGAGCAGATCTCTGGGTGGTAGTCTTAAAGAGCTGTTTAACCCTAAAGAAGACCTGGCACACATTCAGGAGACATAACACTAGGACCAGTCTGGTTTGAGTATCCCAAGGATATTCAAAATTCTCAAAAGCAGTTATACCTGGCCTGAAAGAGAAAAGGGAGGCAAAAGAGCTGGGGAAAGTGTCCCTCCCCTGTTTCTCCCATAGACTGGGTGTAATTATTAATAAATTCTGAGGGACGGTGCCCAATGTACAGGCAGGACAACAATACCACAGAAACACCCCAGAATAACTGTCAGAACAGTGATGTTATCATATCATAAACTGATAGCACACAGGACAGCAAAATGATAATCCTGATCCCTCTCCCAGAGGTGATGAACAGCACCATGGGGAGTACCTAAACCACATAGAAATTTATATAACACAGCTATGAGATCAAACCAAGCAACATGGTGAACAGTGACTATTTACCTAATAGAATAAATGCACACAACAAATCCATTTTTACAAGCTGTAGTTGGATTTTGTCATTATCTCAACCCTTCGAGCCCCACTTTGGGCACCAAAAAGGACTGTTGTGGTTTAGCCTCAGACAGCAACAAAGAACGACGTACCGTTCTCTCTAAATCCTCCACACACGGGGAAGAATCAGAAGAAAAAAGGCAAAACTCGTGGGTGTAGACAAAGGCAGTTTAACAGAACAGCAAAGGGAACAAGAAAACAACAACAATAACACGAAGAGAGGAATGTACAAACACGATTACGGAACCACCGCCCACCCTACCCTGGACCCAGGACACCCCAGACCTCTCCCAAGCATTCACTTCCTGCCCCGTCTCCCAGCAGCTCAGACTGGGCATGGCTCACATGGGATGGAATACCTGTGTCCCTGCCAGAGCTTGGGGAATTAAACCTATCCCTGCCGGAACCAAGACACAAGTGTATATAGTCTCAGATGCAAGCCTTCGTTCCCAATGGTGCAGAAAGAGGGCCCGGGCAGTAACAGAGCTGGACCAGGAGAAGATGATGAATACCCCGTCCTATGAGGCCACTGTCCCTGTTTTGCAGAAGGTGTTAAGTTTTGTTAGAATTGCAAAATAGTTTTTAAAAAAGTATTAATATTGTAAAAAAGTACATTTAACTTTAAAATATCTGAGCCCTTTGATATTTTAAAGAAAAACAATAGATCAACTCATTTGGGGTCATTTTAAGAAATAACATTGTTTCTTAACTTCTCAGCTTTCACTGACACTATCCTGTCAGAACTCAATGTTTTCAGGTATGTGCGTATGTGTACCTGACATGACTCAGGAGAATGACAGTAGAACTGGTTAAGAGATGTGCTCAGATAATAGTTGCCAATGGAGGTTAAACAAAACCAAGGTATCTTCAAGGTGATGACTAATTTTTGAAATGGAGACTTCAGCACTTTTGAAAATGTATCTCCTCTGATAGTATTTTAATAGCAAAAGTTATTACTGTATCACAGTATTAAGTGTACAATTCCCCCTAACTCTATGAAATTCATAGAGAGTCATTCAGTGAATTTATACATGGATATAAGCATTGATTTGTAAATAAGAGGTGACAGAATAAGATTATGGACTTTTTTAATTTCTTAATGCTAGTTACATGAATGGTCAAAACAATAGTTGTATCCACAAAAACAGCAGTTAGGAATATGTCCTAACCTTTTTTTTATAATGTAAGAAAATCTGTCCTGCCTTTTAGCTCAGCATTTCACATACTTGTGATGACTGCAGGAAGGAAATGCAGCTATAGAAATGCAAGAAATGGTCCAATACAAGCAATATAAACAATATCTGCAAATATAAGTCCAATGTTTAGCTTTTTTGAGCATAATGATAATATTTATTTATTTATTTATCTTTCCATCTCAGGGAAATGTATTTTATATATTAACTTCACATTGTGTGTAAAAAATTGGGGGTAGGGGGTGGTGGGTGGCAACATTTATTATTTTATTGCTGCTGTTGATTGCAGTGGTTTCTAAAGCTCTATCATGTTCTATTCAGGAATGACCCCAGACCATTTGTCAAAAATGGCACAAGCCTTCCCACCACTTGTTGTCAAAAGGTTGCTAGCATGTTATGCCATTTGATGAGAGTGGACTTGAGCACAATTGAGAAAAAACAAACAAATAAACAAACAAATAGATTTTCTAGTTCAATATTCTCAGAGTGCAGGTATTTTCTAACTCTGTACATTTGTCACATGTATTTGGATGTCAATGAGGACTTATGGATCTGTACTTCCAATTCAGGGAAATTGGATTCTGAGGTTGAAGCTTTCTTAAACAATATATTTGTACCTCCTATACATATTACTCATTTTATGTTCATATTTTAGATTCTGAGGATTCTCCTATCCAGTTAACTTTGCATGTATATTTGGAAAAACAGTAGAGAGAGCGAGAAACTGCCCAAGGAAGGTCAGCTCCTTGTACTAATCTCTGGTAAGTGTAGGAGACAACTCCTTCAAACTTAATCATATTAAGAGCAGCATGTAGCAACCCACAGGAGAACACTTGCTATTTTGGGGATTTTGTAGAGATAATGTGAGTTCTGCTGGATTTACAGTTAATAGGGAATACATTGTCTCACATTCCCTCTATATTCAGCCTCTGATATTTTCAATGTCTAAATCATTTATTACAAAAGTCTATATTCACAAGCATAATGCTATTTCCTAAAGTTATTACTGCAACCTACAATATTTAATCAGCCTTCTGTTGGACAGTGGGACTCAGCTTCAAAAGTTTATCCATTGGTTCCACCTTGTCCTAGTTAGAAATCTGTGACAGGCACACCTACAATGGAGTTATCTAACGTGCCCTGATATTTTATCTTTGCCTCCCTCTACTCTTTCAACAATATTGTGCTCTGTACATGTAATTGATTGCTTGTATCTCTTCTGGTTTCCATGTTTCAAAGAGTGAGCCCATAAAGAAACAACATGACAGAGCCTGAGGCGGAAATTCTTCTGGGGTACAGGCTTCCTCCATCTTCTTGCATATGTGAAAAAAACGTGATTGGGGCCAGGTTGCCTGATGTATTGTGCCTATTTTTACTGCCGTGGAAAGATAGTTTGAACCAAACTTGCCACACTTTTATGGGAACTGACAGGCTTGCTGCTTACCGGTTATGAGAAGCAACAGCTTCTCTTTGGCTTGTGTAATTGAAACAAACCTGCTGTATTCCAAATAATGCTGGTTTCCTTCCCCTTCCCTTCCCTTCCCTTCCCTTCCCTTCCCTTCCCTTCCCTTCCCTTCCCTCCCCTCCCCTCCCCTCCCCTCCCCTCCCGCTCCCCCTCCCTCTCCCCCTCCCCTTCCCTTCCCCTTCCCCTTCCCCTTCCCCTTCCCCTTCCCCTTCCCTTTCCCTTCCCTTCCCTTCCCTAGACTAGGTATATGTTTGGAATTGATTTTAAATGTGATATCCCAGAATCATGGTGTGATATTGATTTAGCTACACAATCAAACACAGTAGACAACATGGAACCACACTTACCTCAGTCTTTCCATGAGGTCCAAGACTGCTGTATCTGAAGTACAGGAGAGTACATGGGCCAACAGAAAGCAAGCAATAATTGGTTCTACTGTCAGCCAACTTGACAGCTCATACCTCATGTAAAAGGCTACCCTTCCTCTACTGCCCATCAGTAATTGCTAGTTAGTGCATGAGGTTACTTGTCTCTGACTCCTCCTTAAGAATCACTCAGGAATGTGAACTAGGGAAAACTAGTTGAAAAGATGATGGCACTATGGAAAAAGCCACTGCACTATAAAACAGATTTTTATAAAAATGCTCCAGCTTTGAACATGAAGTCTGGAATTTTCACCTGCAACTGTGTCTACAGAGGAAAACCTTGAAGTGTTAATAAAATAGTCTGTATTTTTGAGAGATGGATTTTCTTTTTAAATGCAGGAGCTGCAGATGAGCTCTGGGAATCTACTTCATGCTGAAGGAGAAAATGTAATCATGTTTCCTTTCTTTTGTGTGCTCCTTCCATAAAAGAAGAAAAGTTTTAATTAACTTTATCCTTCTCCAGGTGTTATGGTAAATTTAGGCCCTTATCTTCTTTTCAAAATGTGCCTATATAATACTTCAGTTTAGGAGTGCGCTCTAGATCCTTAATGAAGAGAATTTTTTTTAATGTTGAGAGGATGGATCTGAGTCCAGATACACCTTCCTTTAGACTTTTTAAAAATTATCTTTCAAAAGAGCTTGCATCTTCTTAACCACTCTGGTTAAGAAGGAACTGAAGTGCTCAGCTGTCTTTTGAGATCCAAATTTTCTAGTTTTCCCATTTGGTTCGTCAGTAATCCTTACTCCTCCTTTTAAGACTTTACATGTTCAGATGAAAAGTAACTGATATAATCTGTAGTTGAAGCATCTAGGATTTAGTACAAGTAGTGGTTTCTGCCATTCCTTCCTACCTTTTATCCTTTGGCCTCACACTATACGCTACCTTATAAATACTATTATTTTCTCTCACACTGTTTAGGAACAACTTGCATGATTTTTGTAGCATTCACTTCTTTTTTATTCAGCAACATTATTTTTGTTATCATTACCACTGAAATTTCCTGAACTATTTACCTAGACTGCATGTTCAGAAAGGCTCATGCTGTTAAATGGTACTGTGTGGAGGCACACTTTACTCTAGTTCTGCCTCTAAAGGCTGTGTGGCTGTCTGATTAAGCTGCCTCCTTCCAGAATTGCTCAGACTCCATTGTGTTATGTTTTCTGCATAATTTTATCACCTGTACCTGATTCATTTTTGTTGTTCTGATTGAATGTTTTTTTTTCCCTTTCTGAATTTGTAGATACAGTTCCAGGCTTACTCAATGAATTTAGAAGATACCTGAGATGTCATCCAAAGCTGATCCAGAGGTGATTTCTAGGTTGAATGGTAGTTTATCTCTTCCTCGTCAAGTGTTATCACTAAAAAAAAAATATATTATGAGAAAAGTTTATTCACATAACATATTCTATGTAATATCATTCATAAGTATTTTATATAAGCAATAAGACAAAATTTACTTTGTACAGGTATTACCAGAGTTGAATACCACTGTCCTATTCTCTGCATAGTGTTTATGAAAACAGTATCAGCCTTAATTGCAATTATGTTGCTAGTACTACAAGCTGATCATTCTGAGATTTCTTGTAACAATCTTGTTCTCCTTTACCCATCTTCTCCTGTCTTAGCCTTTTTTTTCATCTCATGTCTGTTCCCACTTTAATAAGAAAATAACTGTCCCTTTAAAATGAATGAAGCTACTTAATAAATTTTAGCACTTGCTGAAGTACTTCATTGGAATTACATCCAAAGTATATTGTTGTATATGTTTATTGCTTTGTTATATGACATTGCTTTGTTTTGGGGTGTTGACTTGTTTTCTTCTTTGATTTCTTTACAGTGAACAACTCTGGATTAGTTGACACTAAAAATGGCATTTTCTGTCTTTCTGCACAAATTCTTAAGGGGAATAAATCTCCAAATATTTACATCAACCACCCTTCCATCCTCCTTGTATGCAGCTATCTGATTAGTAATCTCAGAGCAAACAAAATCAATTTAGATAGTATTAGTAGTTATATATTACCTGCATAACTAATAAATTCACCTTGTTTTAACTGCTATGTGAAATTTAAAGTAGGAACTATTCTGATCTGGAATGCATGCCCTGATTTGTTAAAGTAGAGACATATTACAGGGAAATTAAAGATGTAATCACACCAGAAAGAAGTTCATGAAGCAAGTGAGGTAAATGACAGTGTCAGTGTTGTAAATTAGCCTAAACATCGTGTGATTGCCACCTTGGGTATAAACAATGTAGTTCAAGAGATATGGGTTCCCTCTACTTTCATAGAATGTGTAATTAAAATTGATTAATTTAATGGAAGAAAAAAATATGCTCTGAGCAATAGAGAGAATTTTCTTCTGAGAAGTTAGAAATAATACGCATTTTTTATTATTTTGTATTATTAAGGATTAAATAAAAAGGCATGTTTTTTCATTTTTCTGTATGTCGTATTTAATATGGGAGGCAATTCTTTGCTATATTAACAGATCCCACTTGCTTCTACCTGCAAGATGAAATTAGGGAATGTCTTCTGGGACAAAGGGAAAGGGGAGAATTAAATCCAGATGTTTCCAGTGCTACTACAGTGGATGAGGAGCAAAAGAGTTAATTTAGATAGTGTGTAAAATGCTTCAAAAATTGAATAATGACGCTTGTAGAACAATATCAAACTTTCGAAGTGGATTTTTAATCCTTTTATTTTGGCTGTCCTGCTTGAGATACCAAAATTGAACATTTAAAATATATTTGAAAGATATTCTCTAAAATTCAAAATGCTAAATCGTAATAATATTTTAAAGTGAGGAGACCGTGTACAATGTGAATGTTGAAAAGCTGATGTGGACACAACAATGTCATGTAATGAGTTAAGAAAGAACATACATTATTATGTATTCCACTTCCAAAAGGTTCTTTGTCAGGCAGGTCTTGCTTCTTTTTCAAAGTGTAAATTTCTTTGGGGGCTTTTTGCAGGAGCTGCTTTCTGAAACATGCTTTCTCATACATTACCTACTTGTTTGCTAAAACAAAGAAGAAATATCTTAATCAGGAAATGATTTTGTATTTGTTTTCTGTACCTTTCTTTAGAATGAAATTGAATCAGTGAACTTAAAGTATTTAATCTTTTTAAAATTTTCTTTTTTATGTGTGTCTACAGAGTCACTGCATAAGAAGAGAAAGGAAATGTTGATTAGATTTTACAGAACCAGGCGGTGAACTTAAATGATTAAATTCCTTAGTAACTGTAGCCTTGTAAAACTGGGGATAGTATTTTTCACAAGATCCACCATCTATGAAATGTTCCCATCCAGAGCGTCTG
Organism: Rissa tridactyla; assembly: GCF_028500815.1. Lineage (NCBI taxonomy): Eukaryota > Metazoa > Chordata > Aves > Charadriiformes > Laridae > Rissa > Rissa tridactyla. The sequence continues at coordinate 40,960,764 of NC_071497.1, read as the reverse complement.
GGAATGCGAATGAAAAATAATTAAAAAAAAATCAGAACAGCAGAGACTGTTTTCCTTTCTCATCCTGCCAGTTAATGAAAACTTTCCTCACTTTCAGTGTTTGTCCTTGGGAGAGGTAGAATGGATTAGGGGAAGTCTCTGCCTTCAGGGGAATTTTTATTGCCAAAGTAAAGATGCAGAGCTTTGAGATAGAAGCAAAAACACAGCAAGGGAGAAAGCTCCCAAGGAAATTTTAGAGAGGAGCAAGGAAGGTATGGAAATGAAATATAATAAGGGATGAACACCCTGTAGCTCCTGTGACCTGTATGGTTTGCAGGCACTGTAAGTCCCAATGGTGTAGCAGGGCCATGGGGTGTCCGTGTGTCACCAGCAGTTCCTTTGAGGGGCACGAGTAGTGCAGACAGCAGTAATACTCTTATGCAGACATGGTTATTTCTTGTCTGTGGAACCTGTGATGTATACGCAAGATGCAGTTTGACAGTCATAGAAATATGAGATTTTGGGTTTTGCCTTGTAGGGTCAGAAAGGTTTGTCCCTACTGAGTTAGGTATTTTTTTGTTTGAAGGCAGAGTCAACAGCCCACGTTTTTCTTCCTTCGGCTTATATATATATCCCTTGCTTTGTGGTCATGTTTTAATTTGTATTTACTTTAATCCATCATTTTTCTTGTTTTTATTATTTTTTACCATTTCCATGTGGGGAGGAATGGCTTTATCATACACATTAGCAGCTTTTTTGACTCAAAATGACCTACAAATACATTCTGACAATGAAAAAAAAAATGCTTTTGGAACACCAGTTAAACACCTTCTGACTCCTACACCTGCATGTTAAGTAATCAAAGAGGAAGTTCAAGACTTCACAATAATACGGGAGAAAGGCTGAATCTGAACTTTTATATTGTTAGTTAAAGACTCTCTGATCATGACTGTCAGTAGATGCCTCAAGAGCACTCACTCGGGTATCTCAGGCCAGCTGGCTCTGGGGTCACTGCAGCCATTCAGTGCTTCTTCCTCTGACAAGTCTCACACAGGGAGGCAGATTTTCCCTTGGATTTTTCCAGATGGAGCACCAGTACTCTCTTTCTTTTTCGTTCCTTTTTGATTGTGGCAGCTAATTTCTGTTTTCCCTGATTAAACTTCAAACTAAGAGATCTTGTAATGTTGCAGTTTAGATTCAGTGTTGCTTTCTGGAAAAGAACTCAACAATCTTTAGGCTTTAAACTGTGATGGAAAACTCCATTACTGAATGGTTTAAAATCAATACGGTTCACTGCAGAGCTTTACCTCGTGTATTACAAACAAAAAGTTATATGAGAGGTCTTATCAAGAAAGATTGTGATGTTAACCTTCTCAATAAGGTAATCGCCAGACAACAGGTATCATCAGGGAAAATCTAATAAGTTGGTCAATAAAATAAGCAATTTTAATTCAGGTAGCCACATAAACATTCCTAGAGCTTTGAAAAATAGCATTTTTTTTTTTACTGTCAAATTATTTTTGATAAGCTATAACTGGAACGAAAATGTTCCTTTCTGTCACCAATGTGTATCAAAAAGTATTCCATACATGTTTCTTTTAGACCTGCTCCACTTTTGTACTTCCACCAGTGAATGGGGTTTTTAATAAAATAGCATGATGATTATATTTTTTGGATAACATCAGTGGAATGTAGTTTTAAAGCATTGTTCTTCAGTTTTGATCAGCAACACAGTAGTCTGTGGATGAAGGTCCAGAGGAGATCAATAAAAGTTAGAAATCTAAATCTAGAAAACAGAAGGAAAGAGTGAATTAACTGAAGCTTTTTAGTTTGCAACAGAAGAAACTGAAGAGAGCCCTGATAGTAGTCTCAAAAATTATAAAAGCCTTCTTCAAAGAGAGAGAAAATAATCAGTTCTCCATGTCCAGTGTAGATAAGACAAGAAGTAATTGGGTTAAATTTCATCAAGGGAGATTTAGGTTAGACATTAGGAAAAATGTACTAATAAAAAGACCTGGTAAGCATTGCAATATTTTGCCTGTGAGTGCTATTGAATCTCCACTGCTGAAGATTTTTCAGAAGAGGATAGGCTGTCATGAACGACACTGGTATTTTGCTGTCCCTCTTCTGTGGCAAGACACATTAATGTTAAATGACCTTTCAAGGTCCATTTCTGCCCTTTAAGTTTAATGCTACAACTGATACAAGCTTGTGACTTTGACCTGAAAGCTGTACAGTCTTAGCAGAGAAAATCCTTATCATAATTAGAGTTTTCCTTGATCCAGTCTAAATCTGAATCTTGAAGTGAAAGAAGGATTAAAGGAACAGAGGAACTGTAAGAATGAAGTGACTAGACAGTGTATCAGGTTAAAAGTCTTTGTGGGTGAGATGAGTGAGTTACAGGGAAGGAGAAAATGGGCAAGCATATAACTAAGTCAGGAAGGAAAAAATATCACGTGATTTTGGTGAAAAGAAATTACCTTTTTAGTATGAAAGTAGTGGACGGCTCTGAAGGGAGCATAATGTTACGTTCACTTTGTGACATTCAGTTTGGAATAACATAAACCGTATTCATGCAAATTTTCTCAAAGCTGGTTGCTGCTAGAGAACTTGCTTTAATCTCCTCCTCCCTCTTCCCCTCCCCCCAGCCCCTTCCCTTTAATATTTCTGAAATTGATATATTTCAAGAAAACAGAAGGGATGAGAGAGCAAGACAGAATGCCTTCCTACATTCCCCAGAATGCCTCCTTCCACTTCCCACAGTAGTTTTGGGCAGGAAGGCATTTGATTAAAAACAAAAAAAAATTCTAAATTTTTAAATCTTAGCTTTACTGTATATCAGGATCACACCTTCCATTCACTAATTGCAAACCAACCATGCAGTGCTGTAACTGTTAATGCCACGGCAGCTCTAGATTGCTCTGCTTCTCCCAGACTCTGATGTTAACTCTCCGTCTCTGCAAGCATTAACCAGTTTGTGTCAGCACCCTGTATAATCACCATTAAACCACTGCTGAAGGCTAGAATAGCAGTAGACTGAAGCAGCATGTGGCCTACTGCTGTAATACTGACAATGAGATTTACTATCAGGGCTCTGCAATGCGACCATAGTTATTTTCAATGTTATTATAAAACCTTTTTGTTTTCTATTATTCTAGTCGCAGGCACCACATGCTCATATTTTGAAGCTCGATTGTTACTGCTCCTTTTCTTCCTCAGCTGCATAAGGCAGGGGGGTTAAGGAGGGAAAAGAAAGGGAAAGGCAAAATGTCAATACTGCTCTGCAAAGAGGTATAATTACACTCAGTAAGATTCAAACATACATTGCATTCTTCAAACACCCTTGGTGTTCTGGCAAGCTATATGGAAGTGTACGTGGAGGAGGGGGACAGAAATTTAGAACATTGTGAGGTATAATCACTTACAATTTTTTGCCTTCAGCCCTGCTGTATGAGTGGCTAAATTCCATAACAATTACAAATGTTCACCCTCGTCTAAGTTTCTCAGGATTTAGAAAAACACTACAAAAAAGCAAAAAGATAAGTATTTGTATGTATGGGGTGGGATTTTTTGTTGGATGTTCCTTGGTTTGTTTTTTTTGTAAGCAAAGGGAAAACCTTTTTTTTTTTAATTTCTCTGATTTCTCTACTGAAAAAACAGCAATAATTTTTCCAGTGTAAAAATGAGTTAGAACTGCCTAATTTGGCTCAATAAAGCTTTTTATGACAGTTACTGATTCAAAAACTTTTAAGATTTATTATTTTTTCATTCTTATTTCTTATGATTTATTTTCCATGCCAAATGTTTTGTTTCTCACAGTCACTAATTACTGCTGATTGCAAAGGGACTGAGAGAAGAATATTGCTGTGCCTACAAGGATGAAGGGGAAAGGAAAAGCAAGAATTATTTCAGATGAGTTGCTGTGAGGCACCTGGAGAATTGGTGTTGGTCTTTGAGTTTCAAAGGAGAAGATTTCAGGAAAAAAAAAAAAAAAGAAGTGTTGTTCTAGATAAAATTTGTCTATATTTAACTGTCATCTTGTTTTGTTTTTTAATACTCAAAACATAAGGTGAAATAAAATAGAATTCAAAATGACCCCTTAATCTTTTTGAATGGCTTACATGCCGCTGTGTTGCTTCAAGAATAGAAGACATATTTTGTTACAGATTAACCTCAAATGCAACTGCTGTTATCTATACTGTATTTCTAAGCTGGTAATTGAAAATCATAAAAGGAAGCAACAGGAAATGAAGGCCATGAAACTTTTATTTCCAAGTACACAGAGGATGTAAAGAATTGAGAATAATGTATTTAAATTTATGACTGCAGTACAAGTTTTAAACATAAATTAAAAATTATAAATTTTATTATTATTTTCCAATTTCCCCCCCAAAAAACCCAAGAAAATAATTTTTATTACTGCTGCTTTATAAGTCAATACCACAAGCAAAACTGTAATAATTCTCCTACTAAGCAATGCAGATGAATGCATGACTCTGATGGAAAAAATAACCCCTGCAATTAGTGTAAGGTTATACTGAAAATATATTTCTACAAATTCTTTAAAACCAACCAAATAATCAGAATATCCTGCATCATCCAAACTAGTTATTTTCATTTTTGCACAAGTATCAATTATTTTTATTTCATTGAATGAAGTATAATCTCCCTCCAGCCAGCTTCAATGCCAGGCTTACAGGTGGCAGCTCTGCTCCAAGGCTCAGCAGTTTCTCCTTGGACATTGTGCTCTTACGTGGTGCTGATGTCCATGTATATTCCTTCTTCTCTGTCATGTATGTTGTCCCTATCCACCCCCAGCTACTTTTGAGGGTTTTTATAGACAACATTTGGCACAGGCTGTCAATCCGTCAATCGACACAGTGGGGTACCTTTTCAGTAGTTTCAGGTACTGCTTTCCTGTCAGGTGGTGACCCATGCCCTGTGCTAAGGCTCATCACACTCAGTTTCCATTTGCATTGCCTTGAGTGCAGCAGCTTCCTGTACTCAGCCCCTGTCTGCATTGTACTTATCTCTCAGACAAGGTAAGACTCTCATAATCCTGTAACACAAGACAAAATATCAAGCAATAGAAAACATTTATCTTGTCCTGTGTAATACTAGAACATTTCCAACTTTTATCATTCAACATTTGCACAGCTGAAGGATTTTAAAAAATATTGATGGGCATATTTGAGCGGAAGATTTCAGAAGAAAAAAGACTAAATTCAGAGCAGGTGCATAACACTTTGTCCTTCATTTGTTTGAGTTCCTAATCCATGGCTATTTAGCAGCGTGCAGCATTTTTCAGGTGTTGCACTCTGTGGAAATAATTGATTAGCTAATCGATCGGGGAGATTAATTGTACATCTTCTTCCTGTGTTGACAAAGCTGGAAGAGAATGGAAAAACAAGGACTTGTCTCAGTGAACCTGTTTAACCATTAGGTACTTGAAGCTGCTGGCAGAGGACACACTTGAAAAAGCATTTCAGTTTAAAAAGAGTCGAGGCTATGGGCCACCTGTCAATGCAAATGTTTATTTAACAGAACTTGACTGTGATCTGTAGGACTAACATTGTAAGTACTGAAACACTTCCCTATTGATCAATGTTCCTTTTGGTAAAATGATCTTTCTGTATTTGCATTATTGGTCTTTTTGAAGTTTCCTCTCACACAAGCTCTTGCTGGAGTTCAAGACAATCAAAAGACTGTAGCTTTTGATTATTTATTTATTACGACTAATGCTTAGCCGATATTTTCTGTTGAGCTTGTTTTGCCCTCTAATTGCTGATCTTGTTTACCATTTCTGCCTAATATGTGATGAAGAATAATCTGTTCCAAGGTCGCCACTAAGCTCAAACAAGACAAAAAGAAGAAATATAAATATTTATGTCTCATGGTAGTACGAACTTGCATATTTCGCCATTTTACATACGTGTATCTTTTCTTCAAGCTTTTCAATGTCAGACTTTCAGCACTTGAGCTACAAACAGTTATGCCAGAGTAACAAGTGTTTGGTCTGCAGGGCAGTTGCTTTACCATTAAGATTTCTTTCCTAATGTCAGTGTGGTGAAAAAATTCTACTTTCTTGCAAAAGTTTTTGGTTTCAATTAATCAGATTTTCTGGTTTAATTGGAAAATCCGCAGGAGACCTAATTTTTTTTTTTAATAATTAGTAGTCAAAGAGAAACCAGATAAGAGTTGGATTTAGAATTATCATAATGATGATTATCATGTTCTACACATTGTGGTGTTCTACCTGTAAAAATATGTATTCGAATATCTCCAAATAAGTTTTTAAACAGTATCTGATGATAATCATCTATATGCTCTGGGTTTGCAGTATGCTTAACTTGTAGGGAATTGTTCCTTGCAATGAACTGTGGGGAAAGAGATAGGCCTTATTTTGAAGGAGTCTTTTAAAATTTACATTGTCTCATACAGCTGCTAGAAAAATATGCCATGCATATCAAGGTACATTAAACCACACAGTAAGAAAAAATTGTGTCTTATTTTTCAGTGAAGGTTTTATGATGTTACAGAACAAAGAACACATAAGAACATAAGAATACAGAACAAAGTAAAAGTTACAGAATGGCATAAATGCAAAATTTAAAGGTAAAAGAGTTACCTAAAATTATTCATTAAGAAGAATAAGTTTAATTTTTGAGCTTCTTGCTATTTTTCAATGACTGATCCCAAATTTATGTAGACACATTGATAATTTAGAAACATTTTCTCAGATTAAATTGTTCACAACTCTGCTTTTACAGTATTTTTTTTTTGGTGGGTTTAATCATGTAATTTAAGGGTTGTTGGTGGTGCTTCTTGATGTGTTGACAGTAGTGCAGTAAACTTGCATAAGGTTAGACTTCAGATGAGTTTAAAATAAAATATTTTCAGCTGGTAGTGCTGATTTAGTGCTATAGTACTTTATTAAGAATATGCATAATCTCAGATATGTCTGCTTATACAGTTTCGACAATAGTTGTGTTTAACTTTTGATTAAGACTGGTGATATTTCTAATACTGGTCATGCAATTCCCTGTGAAAGATCAACAGTTTTTAATAATATTTCAACAGTCCTATGAACTTCTTAGTAGTAAATGTATTGAACTTCTAACAAAATGTTCTAAAATATTTTTTAGTATAAACTCGATTTCACTTCTCAAAAATATTTCTCAGCAAGTATTTCTACTGCTGCCATTTAAACTGATTATTTCCTTGAGACAGTTCAAAATATAAATGCTAAAAAAAAGTCATTAACTAAAGGGGTCATGGTTTTAGGTGCCATAGGTACCATTGTAGTTGTACCTATACATCTAAATCGGTTGTAAGATACCATATAATTATTTTTCTTGAAGAATCACTGTCAAAGCTAATGACAATAAATTTACTGTAAACCTGCCTTTCTTATTTAATACAGGCTTCAAGCTATGTCTGTTATAAAATATAAGTACAGAGCATAAACTGTTAAATTGTGCGACTTGATTCCTAGTAGTCGTAAATACTATATAGCAATACTATATAGTAAATACTATTCATAGCAAAAAATATGTATTTTATACTAAAAGAGTGAAGTAGTTATAAGGATCTATCCTAGTTCTACTAGTCCAGCAGAGAAGATAACAAAACAACTCAATTTTTTCCACTTTCTACTGCCACTTATTAAGTATTTAATGAGGGAAATGGATGCAGATTCCAGTTCTTAGGTTCATTACCTTCTCATAGTCTTCTATGATGTTATAACTGGTTGGCTAGATGAGGGCAGAGCAGCAGATGTCATCTATCTTGACTTCAGCAAGGCTTTTGACACTGTCTCTCGTAACATCCTCCTTAGGAAACTGAGGAAGCGTGGACTAGATGAGGGGACAGTGAGGTGCATTGAGAGCTGGCTGTGTGACAGGACTCAGAGGGTTGTGATTAGTGGAGCAGGGTTGAGGTGGAAGCCTGTAACCAGTGGTGTCCCCTAGGGGTCAATACTTGGACCAGTATTGTTTAACGTATTCATCAACGACCTGGATGAGGGGACAGAGAGTATGCTCAGCAAGTTCACTGATGATACCAAACTGGGTGGGGGGTGGCTGACACCCCAGACGGCCGTGCTGCCATCCAGCGTGACCTAGACAGGCTGGAGAGCTGGGCAGAGAAGAATCTAATGAGGTTCAACAAGGACAAGCGTAGGGTGCTGCAGCTGGGGAGGAAGAATGTCAGGCACCAGTATAGGTTAGGGGTGGACCTGCTGGAAAGCAGCTCTGAAGAAAAGGAACTGGGGGTCTTGGTAGACAGTAAATTATCCATGAGCAAGCAATTTGCCCTTGTGCCAAGAAGGCCAATGGCATCCTGGGGTGCATCAAGAAGAGTGTGGCCAGCAGGTCAAGGGAGGTCATTCTCCCCCTCTACTCTGCACTGGTGGGGCCACAACTGGAATGCTGTGTCCAGTTCTGGGCTCCCCACTTCAAGAGAGACAGGGAACTACTGGAGAGAGTCCAGCGTAGGGCAACAAAGATGATTGAGGGATTGGAGCATCTCCCTTATGAGGAAAGGCTGAGAGAGCTGGGACTCTTTAGCCTGGAGAAGAGAAGGCTGAGGGGAGACCTTATTAATGTTTACAAGTATCTAAAGGGTGGGTTTAAGGAGGATGGAGCCAGACTCTTTTCAGTGGTTCCCAGTAACAGGACAAGGGGTAACGGGCACAAGCTGGAACACAGGAAGTTCCAATCAAATATGAGAAAAAACTTTTTTACAGTGAGGGTGACAGAGCAGTGGAACAGGCTGCCCAGGGAGTTTGTGGAGTCCCCTTCTCTGGAGACTTTCAAGACCCGCCTGGATGCAGTCCTGAGTAATGTGCTCTAGGCAATCCTGCTTTAGCAGGGGAGTTGGACTAGATGATCTCTAGAGATCCCTTCCAGCTCTGAAAAATTCCATGATTCCATGATTCTGTGATTCCGTGATTACAAATCTCCATCTCTAGGTCCTTCATTTATTATTGCCTTTGACCTATGACTCAGAGCTATCTCAACAATTTGGAAGTGCTGTGCCCTGGAACAGCTTTTCTTATATATAAAGCTTAAACCACAAAATAATTTTCTTTATAATTTGCAAATAATTTTTGAGCATAAAATTAAAAAAAAATTCACAGATATAGGCATGTGCTTTCTTTGTCACTTGCCATTCTTGCAAAGCATTGCAAAACCACATAAGTGTGGATTTGAGCATATTCCACAATGCAGAAGAAACAACTGTTTGCTTGGTTTTGAGGCTGACTAGCTGTGGGTCGCTTGTGCATGGGTGGCACTGCAAAACAGAAGGAACAGTTTATTCTGTGGAGGGGTAAGAATGAATATTCCATTGGCACAGAAAAACAGGGCTTGATCAGTGCCTTTATAACTGCTTTGTTTGGGGAGGATGAACCGGAAAAGTCACAAGCTGCACGTTTCCCACATCATTTATAACTTCCATGGAACTCTTCTGTGAAATGTTTGAGTTCATATTAACAAGTCCAAATTGCAAAATGACTTAGCAGAGAAAAGTACAAAATACTTAATTTTATTAGTTGAAACAGGGAATTAAATCTATTGAGGAGAAATAGGTTAATAGCTAAATTCCTGCAAAACTGAGGAAAAACTGGAATATATAGGATTTATGTTTTATATTGCTGTGTTGCAAGTTTATATTGCTAAGCATGACAGTGTTTAAAGCTTTCACAAACTCTCACCTTTATGTACTATATATTCAATTGATCTATTTTCAATTAAAAGCTTAAGTGTGTAAGAAAAACTGTGTGGGATTAAAGCCTAAGATATTAATACCTCATTCAAGTAAATGTTTTGGATAATTTGCTCCGTGATTTGTGCAGTAGAACTCTGAACTTACTGAAGGTGTTTTTTATAAAATATCAAGGAAGACAATACGTCAAACAAATCATTCTTATAAATTATGATTATGGCTCTTTAAATTTAAGAACCGGAAGGCAAAATATCTAAATATCTTTTTTGCGAAGGTGGAATTATATCATTATATGTTGGCCTTTTTGTCTCAATGGGTGATAGCAATGTATTTCATTATAATGTTAGAGGAAACTTAGTGAAAAAGATTTTTAGTCCTCAGCTGTAGACGTACTGCAAAGGTTTTATATTACTGTGTAGCAGTGAGAGACCATATAGCATAGTCATGGCTTGTATTATTGCTTTTTTATGCTTTTGACTAACATTTTACCCTGTCCTGAAGATAGGCAGCACTTCCCACAGCAATGATTTCTGTCTCTGTTTAACTCTTTTCTGAAAATAAAGTTTCCCAGGCAAAGCTTAAACAATACCTGCAACTGAATATAACATCTAAATGCCCTGAGGATTTCCTATCCCTGTGGATTATTCAGGGCAGAATATGTCACGAATTTAACTCAAGTATAGCCGAACACTTAGAATAATGTGTCTGTCTTGGTGTTTTGCGCTTTAGAAACAATTAAACATTCATAATTTGCCCTTTCATTAATTTTCCTGATAATTTAGAATATTCCTTACTTTTTATGATACTTCCTTCATTGGTATACATCTCTGAACAAAAATGTGGCTAGATAATAAACAAAATCTTTAGCAAGTAATAAATAATACATATTAATGTAATAATTTTTTGTCGTGATTTAGCCTCAGATGGCAACAAAGAACCACATGCCGCTCTCTCAAACTTCCCCTGCAACGGGGAAGAATCGGAAGAAAAGGCAAAACTCGTGGGTGTAGACAAAGGCAGTTTAACAGAACAGCACAGGGAACAAGAAAACAGCAACAATAACACAAATAGAGGAATGCAGAAACATGATTACGGAACCACTGCTCACCGACCAGACCCGGGATGCCCCAGACTGCTCCCAAGCATTGACTTCCTGCCCCCTCCCTTGGGTGCTCCTGGCTACAGACTGGGCATGGCTCATATGGGATGGAACACCTGTGTCCCTGACAGAGACTGGGGAGAATTAACCCTATCCCCGCCGGAACCAGGACATTATCCACACCTTATTCCATACCATCTATGTCACGTCCAGATCTTACAGGTTCCAATGAATTGCCACCATTATCCCCTGTCTTACATACGTATATATCTTTGTACACATATATTCATACAGGTATAATGCCCTTAGTCTATGGGCCATCCCTCTAAAATATTTGTTGAGTTCATTCAATCCATGACTTTGGGCTCCATCTGTTAGAACAGTCTCTCAGGGCAGGTGAGATACTGCGTGGTCCTGGACTGTTGCATGCTGTATTTTTGGAGCTTCTGGATGTTGTATCAGGTGTGGCTCATGCCCACAGTCCATGGGTTAACGATGTCAGTCTCAGTGAAGTTACTGGGCGCCAGCTGCTGAGGTCAGGTCTGATCCCGTCACGGCTGCGCTTTACTCGGTTCTTCATCAAAGTTCATCTGTCCTTAATTTGGGTGATTCTTACTGTAATACAACCAATAGCAATTATATTAATGAGGACACACAGTGGCAGGGTTACTTAGCAATTATCATCATACAATTTGATTCATTGGCTATTCTCGCCCAAAATCAGATCCCCATGAGGTACATATTGGACTTCCCCATCCTTCCGCATCACCCACCAAGTGCACTCAGGTCCTTGAGCAAAAGCAATCCTACGGATGGGTTTGCCTTTGCCTGAGGCGGGACTAACCCAGACTGTCTTCCCTAGCATATTCTTCATGTGCACTACGGGGACTTTATCTCCTTCTATGGTACATGGAAGTTTTGATTGGGCAGGGCCAGCTCGACTGGTAGATCCCCCGCTGTTAACTAGCCAGGTAGCTGTCGCTAAATGTGCATCCCAATGTTTTAAAGTCCCACCACCCATTGCTCTCAGTGTATTTTTTAACAATCTGTCGTATTGTTCTACCTTCCCAGAGGCTGGTGCTTGATAGGGGATGTGGTATACCCACTCAATACCATGCTCTATGGCCCAGGTGTCTATGAGGCTGTTTTGGAAATGAGTCCGGTTGTCCGACTCAATTCCCTCTGGGGTGCCAAGTCGCCACAGGACTTGTTTTTCAAGGCCCAGGATAGTGTTCTGGGCAGTGGCATGGGGCACAGGGTATGTTTCCAGCCATCCGGTGGTTGGAATTCCACCATTGTGAACACAAGACGCTTGCCTTGACGGGTTTGTCACAGTGTGATATAGTCAATCTGCCATGCCTCCCCATATTTATATTTCAGCCATCATCCTCCATACCAAAGAGACTTTAACCGCTTGGCTTGCTTGATCGCAGCGCATGTCTCACATTCATGGATGACCTGTGCAATAGTGTCCACGGCCAAGTCCACCCCTCGGTCATGAGCCCATCTACACGTCGCATCTCTTCCTTGATGGCCTGAGGTGTCATGGGCCCACCGAGCTACGAATAGTTCACCCTTACATTGCCAGTCCAGATCCACCTGAGCCACTTCAACCCTAGCAGCCTGATCCACCTGCTGGTTTGAGCATCCCAAGGATATTCAAAATTCTCAAAAGCTGTCATACCTGTCCCGGAGGAGAAAAGAGAGGCAAAACCAGCTGAAATCAGAATAGTATCCAAGGAGTCAGTATTCCCATCTACCATATAACTGTAAGTATGCAAGATATTTGTGTAAAACAGAATTTGACTGAGCCGTCACTAATATTTTTATTTCTGTTTTTCTGTTTTCCCTCCTCAGCTTTATTTGTTCTACATTTAAGACCCATCAGGGAGATAGGCATGTGTCTGAATTATGCAGTTAACAATTCTATAAAACCTACTATGTTTTTTAATAGATGGTAATGGTGTACACACTAAGTGACCTATTATGGGAAAACTCCCTTAGATGCATCAGCAGTGGGTGAAATGAGATATGGAAAAACTGACAGTAACAAGATACACCCATCCAGACCTGAAAATTAAGCAATACTGTGGCAGGGGTGACAGGAATGTGGCATGGTCTCTCTGAAGCATCAACAAAATGACTATCAGTTCAAGTAGGTGTTGCAGTTTTGTGGTGGCAGCAGTAGAAGTTACCTAAAGTTATAGATCAACTGTTAACATTTGGTGAAGAGCATATAGTATCACAGTATTCAATCTGCCCAAAAGATTAGTCCCCAGTAGTTAAATGAATTTTTAAAAAAATTGTGTATGGAGCTTATTGCACCAGCATTTCATTTCTGGAGACCTGGAAATAATCGAACTCCAACCTGTGAGAAGTTTAGCGATACCTTTATTAAATTCATGAAGGCAAGATTAAACTCTACATTAGGAAACTCCTAACCAGTTCAAAATCTCTATCCTTTTGTCTTTCCACATTAGAAGTTAAGCCTCTCCAAAGGAGACATTCCCAGAGCATTAATTGCTTTAAAACCATTATTTCATACTCTCCCGTGCTGAATTTAAGCTATGGGTGGTTGACTCCTGAAGATACCTGCTTGGTTCTCTGAGTCCACTTTGGTGACAAGCATGCTGATTTTGGTTGATAGAGTACCCAGTCACTTATTTTTCTGGGTTGGTGTAAATTACTCTTCCTGTCCATGTATTTCCTCTATATGGACACTTTCCCCATTTTTCACAATTATCTGTATATTTTTTTTCTCAGACTTTTATTCCCAATTTGATCATTTCCTCTGTCATTTTGGAACCAGCTGCTCTTTTGTTCTTGTCTCTCAATCTTTTTGTTTTCCAGTGCAATAAACTTGTACCTCCCTTCACCTAATTGCATCTAAGTTACTTTGTGACTTGAAATATATGATTAACTTCCTTCCTAAACAAAAGTGCTTTGACTGAGTACAGGCTGATTTCTGGGGTCGGGTCTTCGAAGACTCATTGGTCTCAGAATCTTTCAGTTTTAGTCCATTTCTTGTTCTATATTTCATATGTTTAAAGATCTTTTTTTCTTTCAAAGTAACAATGCCTTTAACTCACAAGCCGAATAATTCAAAAGGGTGGTAATGTCTCATTAGAAACCTGAAGAAGGTTCTAATAGAGGCAACCTACAATTTCTAAACATTTTTGTTATTATTAATACAAACAGGCTGCCTCTTTCCTTCCAACATAAGACATAGTAAGCTGAAAGACATTTTATCAAAAACTGAGATTTTTCTTGATTTTCATGTCATCTGTGGTTTAACTGCAAGTTGTAGGAAACAGAAGTTAGTTTTGTACAAGTGTTTGTTTAAATGAGCATCCTGTAATTCTACTACGACATTAAGAGAAGCTTTATATGTGTGTATTTACTTAGAGTACATTCTAAACACCTGTTAGAACAACACTAAGTCATTATTATGTTACTCCATTAATTTTTTTATGTTAAATAATTTAATGAGTTTTATTTTTGAGGAAACTACTTGTGGCAAACAGCCTTTTAAAGCATTTTGAACATTTGAGTGAAAGTACTGACCTATATTGTTCAAGATTTGAATATTCAGAACTGTCTGGTAATGTCAAGTAAATTTAGATAGAGACATCATCAGCCTTTGCATCTATTTGTAAAGGACAAATCTATTGCCCAGTAACTCCCTCTCCCTCAAGAATGGATTAACTCCATGAACACACAAGAAGAAAGATGCTTTCCAAGTACAATAATACCTCTGTGGACATCCATGTCTGGGGTTTCTCAGTGAGACACATATGCAAGAAAGAAGAAATCTGTAACTTCAAAATGAAATATAGAAACGATAATCAGCATAAATAAAACACATTTGATGGAATTCAGTGTGAATTAGTGATTCTAAGACTGAGAAAAAGAATAGAGCTGGAAAATACATTGAAGTGAAAAAATAGATGTGTCATTCATTTCCAGAAGGTATGCTGACGTCATCAATTTTCCCTCATCAATTTTAAAGCCTATGTAACGACTATTCATAGAATCATAGAATGTGTTGGGTTGGAAGGGACCTAGTCCAACCCCCCCTGCAGTAAGCAGGGACATCTTTAACTAGATCAGGTTGCTCAGAACCTCATCAAGCCTGGCCTTGAATGTCTCCAGGGATGGGACCTCCACCTCCACCACCACTCTGGGCAACCTGTTCCAGTGTCTCACCACCCTCATGGTAAAGAACTTCTTCCTAATGTCTAATATAAACCTACCTTGCTGTAGTTTAAAACCATTGTCCCTCATCCTATTGCTACATGCCCTTGCAAACAGCCCCTCCACAGCTTTCTTGTAAGCCCCCTTCAGGCACTGGAAGGCCGCTATAACGTCTTCCTGAAGCCTTCTCTTCTCCAGGCTGAACAACCCCAAATCATAATCTGTCTTCATAGGAGAGGTACTCCAGCCCTTTGATCATCTTCGTGGCCCTCCTCTGGATGTGCTCGAACAGGTCGAAGTGCTTCTTGTGTTGAGGGTTCCAGAGCTGGATACAGTACTCCAGGTGGGGTCTCACTCAGAGTAGACAGGGAGAATCACCTCTCTGGATCTGCTGGCCACAGTTCTTTTGATGCAGCCCAGGAAGCGATTGGCCTTCTGAGCTGCAAGTGCACATTGTTTGCTCATGTCTAGGTTTTCATCCACAAGTACCCCCAAGTCCTTTTCTGCAGGGCTACTGTCTATCCCATCATCCCCCAGCCTGTATTGATAATGAGGATTGGCCCAAACAGTGTTTTCTAAAATTTTTTTGTAATCTTGTTGCTTATAGAAAAATGATGAACCAAATAATTGTTAGATAAATCAATATTAAGACCTGGGTAATCAGTAATTTTTAAAACTAGGCTTTTCATACATTTATATGATAAGTTTTAATTGAAGGATTCAGAAGCAAAAAGGAAACGCATATTCAACAAAATATTAATCAGTAAGGCTGGTAATTTATTTGCAGTAAGTTTTAAGTATGTAAGTATGTATAAAAGTGGATTCAGACAAGAAGACTTCTTCATGGATATGGAATTGTTTACTTCAGAAAGTCTTCTATAAATAAGCAGAATACCAGTATCCATTGAAATTGGAAAATAATGAAATTTTGTAAAGTATTTAAAGAAAAAAAAGCCAAGTAATAATAGTGAAGTTTAATACATTTATATTTATAAATTGTTATTTTAGTTATAGATTAATTACTGTCTACTTTGAAAGATATATATGTATTTTCTTTTCTAGTTCACAAATCTCACTGAAAACATTTCTCAAAAATCAAAAGTACAATTGATATAGAACTAGTATTTGCACTCGTGTGCAATGAAACACCAGGCTACAGAAATTTACAGTGACTGCAATTTTTAGTATAGAGAAAATTAAAATGACTTAATGAATCCAGACTTGGCTCTGTAGGTTTTTGTCGTGCTTTCAGATATTAAAACGTAGTTTAAGATTATGAAGTGAATGTTCTAATCTAAAAGCGGAGGTATTCTAGTAAAAGTTATCTCTCAAGTTGTTAACTATCATTTTGGCCTTGTGATTTCGGTTTTCTAATACGTGTTGGAACATTTATTAAACCAGTAAAAGACCATTTATTCAACACTTACAAATACTTAAAGGGTGGGTGTCAGGAGGATGGGGCCAGGCTCTTTTCAGTGGTGCCCGGCAACAGGACAAGAGGTATTGGGCACAAACTTGAGCATAGGAAGTTCCACCTAAACATGAGGAGGAACTTCTTTAGTTTGAGGGTGGCAGAGCCCTGGAACAGGCTGCCCAGAGAGGTGGTGGAGTCTCCGTCTCTGGAGACATTCAAAACCCGCCTGGACGTGTTCCTGTGCAACCTGCTCTGGGTGACCCTGTTCTGGCAGGGGAGTTGGACTACATGATCTCCAGAGGTCCCTTCCAACCCTATGATTCTATGATCCTATGAGTAATAGCTGGAGGATTGACATGGCATATAAGTCATAATTGCTGTAATCAGTTCAAACCTTAAACTGAATGTTTCAAAACTCGACAAGTATTTTCAGTCTGAATTAAGTCTACTGATTTTAATCATATCAGCTTTCCAATATCTTCTTTTAAGAATCCTTGAACTAAAGGTATGAAATTTGAACCATAACCAGTTGTTCCGTACTCTGCCAAGTATGCTGATTTTTCCTTCGTTGTCCTGGTTCCAGCAGCGATAGGGTTAATTCTCCCCAGGTTCTGGCAGGGACCACAGGTATTCCATCCCACGTGAGCCATGCCCTTTCCGTAGTCTGTAGCTGGGAGCTGCTGGCGGCGGGGGCAGGAAGTCGGTGTTTGGCAGCGGTCTGGGGTGTCCCGGTGTGGTCGGTGATGAGCGGCGGTTCCGCGCAATCGTGTTTGTACTTTCCTCTATTCGTGTTATTGTTGTTGTTTTCTTGTTCCCTTTGCTGTTCTGTTAAATTACCTTTGTCTCAATGCATGAGTTTTGCCTTTTTCTTCTGATTCTCCCCCATGCCTGTGGGGGCGTTGAGAGAGCTGCCACGTGGTTCTTTGTTGCCAACTAAGGCTAAACCACCACATTCATAAAACAAGTAGGTTTTTCAGACTCATAAATTTATGCTATCATTTCACCAGATTTCTTTTTTAAATGATAATATTTATTTTTTTCTACTATTAATTTTAGTTTTACATTTTTAGCTTTTTTACAAACACTTTTTTCTTTTTTTTTCAGTCATCCAAATCCTTGGTTTAAAAACAGACAAAAAGCCCACGCAAACAAGAAAAAGAAAGAATTAGTGATATCACAAGTGCCACAGAGTTTAATCGCAGTTAGGAAGTTGGAAAAGGCTGGACGTTAAGTTCTCCAAAGATTTGTTTGAGAGCTCCCTGAAGACATACTGGGAAAGGTTAATCTGATCAAGTTTTCAAAAGATAGAGTAGAGCAGACCAGTGATTGCCTTACAAAAGTTGCAGTCATCTTACCGTGACAGGGAAACATATTGAGAAGACCAATAATAATTAAAACAAAGCAAAAGAAAGAGAAAGTGATGTGTGAACGTGATGTAATTCATGTAAATCCTATTCTGCTGCAGTTTTTCAGCCAAAGACCAGCTTTTGTCAAGCTGCAAATTCATTTTTCTGCTTTGGGCTGTTTTACTTTAAGGAATGTGTTTGAAGACAGCTTAGTAAGTTTCACTTAAGACATGCCAGTTGTCAGAGTTGCATTTTATTGCAAATAATTCTTAGTGGAAAGTACTAAAAGACTCAGGTGAAGCCATAAACTCTGGCTGGTGGGTTTTGCTGCTACCATGTATTCAAAATAGAAAAATAAACTAACAAGGGAAGCCTTAAAAAAAGGAGGGAATCTTTTGAGAGGCTTTGCTGTCAGAGAAAGGTCATCTATTACTGAATTTCTATACATAAGTAGAGGCAAATATTGACTGGTTTAAAATAATTGCCTAAAGGTATTATTTAAAGGGAAAAAAGCATTATTTAAAGGAAAAAAATCAGTTTAAGTCATAAGCACAATAAATGTATAAATTGATATATTTAAAGAAATAGGCTTAGAAGAGACGCTAGAGGTAGAAACAGTTGTTTGAAGTGAAAACAGCTACAGTATCTTCTCTAACACACTCAAAACCCACCAGATGGGAGACCAGATACGGAAAACCTAGGGAATAATAAGTGCGCCCAAATAGTGAACTCTATCCTTGGAAAGGTCAGTGGCAATGCTACAGTGATAGTATGATGATGGCTGAGGAAAATGCCCATAAATTTATTCGAGGCACTTTTTATTTTTTTTTGGTAAACATATGTTTTTTCCAGGTAAGCAACGTACTTTCTCATTGTTCTCCAAAATTTAACTCCACCTCTTCAGTGACATAATTGCATTCTCTTTGAAGATATGCATGGACTTTCAGGCAATAGAAGCCTATTTCAAACAATGTAGCTTTTATTACTTCGTTTCTCCTCATTTTGTTATTTTAATATGTCATTCAAATTTTCTATTATTTGTTGTTCTTTATTTTCTTGCCATTTTATTTCATTTGTACGTTTTTTTCTTCATTTATTTTCTTCTCATATCTCTTCCAATCTATTTTTTTCTTATTATGAGACAGAAAATAGAAAACACCCTACTGTTTTCTCACCTTTTTTCTTTTCTTCCTTGTCTTTCTCATTGTTTTTAAAGTATCTTGATTTTATTTTTTTTCCCCCTCCCCAGTCCTGCAACATAGAATCAATGCATATACGAGGAGTACTTCTGCATCCTCATTAAAATGAGCACCCCAGGAATAAGCTCAGCTCTGGCCCTGTGAATTTCAGGCTGCATAACTGAATTCATTTGGCTGTTAGATAGGATAGAACCTGGGGCATGGGGCAAGTAAGGGAGGATATTGGACCTGGGTAACCTCTGGACAGATTGTGTCATTTTTTTTTTTAGCCTTTTTTTTTTTTTTTTTTGAGAACCAGTAGTATAAGCAATATGATTCATTCTATATGAAGCTTATAGTGGAAAAACAGGATGAAAAACTGGCAATTCATGAACAAGCTGCCTAAGAAATGATCCTCGTTGGTCTTTAATGTGTCATAGCCCCATCATATTCCTGCCTGACATTAGGAGTTGTCTGTTGTCTGTTAGCCTTTAGCACTGACTTTTTACATTTTTTTTCCATTTTTCCCCCCTTTGCCCCCTTTTCACTTACTTGTGTTGTTTTCTGTACATTGCCCTTTTTATGTGTCTTCTCTCACTTATCAGTTCTCTGTAATTCCTATTGGCATTCTTCATATTTTTTTTCCTTTCACATATCTTGTTATTTTGTTCAGCAAATACTTTGTGTTGCTTAAAATACCCACAAACAAATAAACAAAAAACCCTCAAACCAAATCAAAACAAAAAATTACCCCCATTAAACTCTTTATGTAGAGGAATAGAATAGAGGAATAGAATACTATGCCTTCAAAGGGTTAACAATTCTATCCAATAACCTGTACCATGTATTACATAGATGTGTTTATTGTTTAAGGTACTGATGGAATAATTATTTGTTTGCAATTTCTGATGAAATGTCTCTTCTTTTAATTCAAGTCTCTGCTGGTCAGAATTGGATTCAAGACATAGCTGTCTAAGGTTAGCTGAGTAAGGACAAATTCTGCTGTTAAGCTATATGCTCTATTCAAAACAGGTTTTTAAGATGCTATGTTTTGTTTAAGTCTTGTTTCACTTAGCATTGTAGAATCAAACTTCTAGTTTTTAATCCCTTTTTTTTTTCTAAACTATTTTATTTCATTTTAATTTAAGGCTGCCAGGCATATTATTTTTCTCTCATAAGTGAAAGGTAATGCATATGCAAAGGAAAAGGTTGAATTAAGTGGTATAGTTTTGAGTATGAAACAAACTATATTATCATGGAAAAAGACCTGAAAAGAGCTTACTAAAGACTTTTGTTAAATATTTAGCTTTATATAATATCACAGTCATATAGAAGCAACTGTTGCACTTAAGCCAGTTTAGAAAGAAAAAATCCCCATACTTGTATCGTGCTGACAGAATTATTTACTCATTTGCACAGTGAACAGGATCATGGTAAGGTCCAACTGATAAAGTGCATAGCACAAAATTTATTAAGTTTGCCTGGACTTTAATTTTTTATATCATAGAGCAACATGCATAATTGTATAGCCACTACGCAGGAAGCAATAGAGAGGCAGAAATGAAAACTGGAACTAGGAGAAAATATTTGTAAATACTTACACCAGTAGATTCTTATCCTGTATTTAATGTTTCTCTAGTTACGTGATATACAGTGAAGATGGTACCCGCTTCACTGTGAAGCATGACTGCTTGGACTATTCTATTGTTCCTAAAAGCAGCTAATTATTTGTAAGGAGGGTTACTGCTTTTCTGAAATAATTCATCCTTGTATCAACTAGCTTTGAATGAAGTGGCTAGTGAAGCATCACAATACCTGCAGCTCAGCCTCGTGTAATTAGAAATCACTGCAGCTTAGTTGAAGCTTTACATAAGGATTTCTTTAAAATGAGATGTTACAGAGCCATGTATGTGCTATTCATAAGTTGCCTTCATTCACAGGCCTAGGCACCATATCAATGAAATTGCTGAAATAGTAGTAAGGTATTTTTAGTGCCCACTTCTAAAGATTGTATGTAGTATTTAAAGCTTTAAGATGTACTGCTGGAGATTGGTGGTGTAATTTGAATAAGTGCGTGTGGTAAGGTCTAATTTTAATAGTAAATATCTCCATTATTGAATGAGCTGAACAATGCACTCTTGATCCCACCTAATACACACCATAATTACCCTGATAATGAATATTTAGTCTATGAAAATTACAGGAGCTGAGGTTTCTCCTTGTTTTTCTTGAGAAATTGCCATATAATGGAAAGGGAATGAAGGAGCCATATGGTAGTCTAGGCAACTTCGAACCTAAATAGTATTAAAGCAGAAAATAAAAATTGGATTATCAAATGTAAAAATGAAGAGAGGATTTTTTTGCATTATGTGCAAAACAATGAAACACACTTTTCTTAAGGAAAGTTTTGAAACAACTCTAAAATGCTCTTTCTCATTTTTGTGTGATTACTAGATTTAAAGCAAATATTCTGAATTTAGAGCTACTCATACACATTTCAAAGTTCTGCAGAAAATTGTGATGTTGCTTCTATTCCATAAACAATGTAATTGGCGTATGTACTATGATCTGTGCATCTGACAAAACACTTTGTCTTCTTTTATAGGCAAACCCCGTTGCTTTGCAATGCAAACAGAACACACATTGAGCACTCAATATTGTAATTTTTAAATGCTACAATAACGAATGGAATTGCATAAAATAAAATAATTGGATTTTTTTAAAACATTGAAAAAATTTACAAACAGGAATTCCTCTAAATCAATTAGCCACAAATTTCTGGTGAACTACATTTCATAAAAGAAACAGTCATATATATGGAAATGACCTACTTAATTCCTTTGTTGTTTGCATGATTAGGAATAAGTTAGTAGGGGGGACTATTTATTTTAAATGAGAAACAACATTTCCGTGGCCCCCCACAGGATAGTATAATTTACAGAAATTCTTCACAGGCTTTTATTGGCCCCAGCTGTGAACCAAAGCACTAGTTATATGTTTTCAATGTTATTTCAGCAATTCAGCACTGAAGGAGATTTCTAAATTCAGCATCTCTTTTTTACTCTCCTGTTGTCCCATCTATCATTCACTCTATACCACATTGTAGCCACAGAGCAGAAGACAATGCTTTAATTAAGTAAATTAAATATTTCACTAGAACCAAAACTGCAAAATGATAGGGCTGCTGATCCTTAATGTCAGTGTCAGACAAAGGCTACTACTATGCAATCCTGCCTACGTGAGATGGGATCATGCAGTATCTTGTAGCATGGCTGTAACTCTAGACTGAAATCTTGGAGAAACTAGAACCTTTCTCCATAAGCACTCCATAAGCACATAAGCACTCCATAAGCACATAAGCACTATTTATTTGCACGGTGTATCAGTCACCGAAATTCTTTCACCACTCCTTTCCTTTGTCACTGTATAAATACCCAGACTTACCTCCTGTAGGTATAGAATCATAGAATCATTTGGATTGGAAGGAACCTTAATGATCACCTAGTTCCAATCCTCCTGCCATGGGAAGTAACACTTTCCACTAGACCAGGTTACTCAAAGCCCCATCCAACTTGGCCTGGAACATCTCCGGGGATGGGGCATCCACAGCATCTCTGGGGAACCTGTTCCAGTGCCTCACCACCCTCACAGTAAAGAATTTCTTCCTAATATCTAATCTAATTCTCCCCTCTTTCGGTTTAAACCATTAGCCCTCATCCTATCACTAAACTCCCTGATAAAAAGTCCCTCTCCAGTTTTTCTGTAAGGTGTAAGTACTGTAAGGCTGCTGTAAGGTCTCCCCGGAGCCTTCTCTTCTTCAGGCTGAACAGCCCCAACTCTCTCAGCCTGTCCTCATAGGAGACATGCTCCAGCCCTCTGATCACCTTTGTGGCCCTCTGCTGGATCCGTTCCAACAGGTCCATGTCCTTCTTCCGCTGAGGACTCCAGTGCTGCATGCAGTACTCCAGGTGGGGTCTGATGAGAGTGGAATAGAGGGGCAGAATCACCTACCTTGGCCTGTTGGCCATGCTTCTTTTGATGCAGCCCAGGATGTCATTGGCTTTCTGGGCTGTGAGGGCACATTGCCTGCTCATGTTGAGCTTCTCATCAACCAAAATCCCCAAGTCCATCTCTGAGGGTTGCTCTCAATCCATTCGCCACCCAACCTGTATTTGTGCCTGGGATTGCCGCAACCCGCATGCAGGACCTTGCACTTGGCCTTGTTGAACTTCATGAGGTTTGAATGGGCCCATCTCTCAAGCATATTCAGGTCCCTTTGGATGGCATCCCTTCCCTCCAGCGTGGCGACTGCACCACATAGTTTGGTGTCATCTGCAAGCTTGCTGAAGGTGCACTCAATCCCACTGTCCGTGTTGCCAACAAAGACGTTCAACTGTTCTGGTCCCAATACCAACCCTTGAGGAATGCCACTTGTCACTGGTCACCACTTGGACATTGAGCCATTGACTGCAACTCTTTGAGTGCAACCATCCATCCAATTCCTTATCCATCTGTCAAATCCATGTCTCTCCAAATTAGCGATAAGGATATTGTATGGGACAGTGTCAAATGCTTTGCACAAGTCCAGGTAGGTAATGTTAGTTGCTCTTCCCATATCCACCAATGCTCTAAACCCATCATAGAAAGCCAACTTTATCTGGCACATTTAGCCCTTAGTGAAACCATGTTGGTTGTCACCGATCACCTCTTTATTGCCTTGTACTTTAGCATCATTTTCAGGAAGATCTGAACCATAATCTTGCTGGCCACAGAGGTGAAACTCATTGATCTGTAGCTCCCCAAGTCTTTCTTTTTTCCCTTTTAAAAATGGGCATTATATTTCCCTTCTGCAGTCAGCAGGAATTTCAACGGAGTGCCACGACTTCTCAAATATGTTGGATAGTGGCTTGACAACTTCATCTGCCAGTTCCCTCAGGACTTGCATATGTATCTCATCAGGTGCCATGGACTTGTGCACCTTCAAGTTCCTTACATGGCCTAAAACCTGATCTCCTACAGTGGGTGGTTCCTCATTCTCCCAGTCCTTGCCTTTGCCTTCTATGACTTAGGTGATATGGCTAGAGTGCTTGCAGATGAAGACAGTGACAAAAAAGTTGTTGACTACCTCAGCCTTGTCCATGTCCTGGGTGACCAGTTTTCTTGTTTCCTTCTGGAGAGGGCCCACATTTCCCTCGTCTTCCTTTTATCACTGATGTACCTGTAGAAGCTTTTCTTGTTGCCCTGAATATCCCTATCCAGATCTAATTCCATCAGGGCTTTCACTTTCCTAACCTGATCACTGGCTCCTCGAACTCTTTCTCTGTATTCCTCCCAGGCTACCTGTTCTTGCTTCCACCCTCTGTAAGCTTCCTCTTTGTGTTTGAGTTTGTCCAAGAGCCCCTTGGTCATCCATGTAGGTCTCCTCTCCTGAAGTCCAGTGCAGTTGAGCTTGCTGTGTGCCCTCCTTGCCATCCCAAGGACCTTGAACTCCACCATCTTATGGTCACTACAGCCAAGGCTGTGCTTCAGCTTCACATTCCCCACCAGCCTCTCCTTGTTGATGAGGACAAGGTCCAGCATGACACCTCTCCTCGTTGGCACCTTTATCACTTGGAGAAGTAAGTCGTCATCTGGAACCTCCTGGATTGCTTATGCCCTGCTGAGTTGTCCCTCCAACAGATATTGGGGTGGTTGATGTCACTCATGAGGACCATGAGGGCTTGTGAAATTGAGGCTGCTCCTATCTGTCTATAGAGGGCCTCATCTGCTCAGTCTTCCTGATCAGCTGGCCTGCAGCAGACCCTGGCTGTAATATCACCTGTCCCTGCCTTGCCCATAAGCTCTTGGTCAGCTCCTCATCCACCCCGAGACAGAGCTCCATGCACTCCAGCTGGTCATTGACATAGAGGGCAACACAGCCTCCTTTTCTCCCCTACCTGTCCTTCCTAAAGAGCCTGTATTCTTCCATTCCAACACTCCAGTCAAAGGAGCCATCCCACCATGTCTCTGTGATGCCAATAATAGCCCTGCAGGTAAGCGCACGTCTCTAACTCCACCTCCTCCTGTTTTTTCCCCATGCTACGTGCATTTGCATAGAGGCATTTAAGTTTGGCCCTCAGGGAAGCTAACTTACTGGCTGGAGTGGCAGGAATTCCTTTGTGTTGGATTCCAGGTGCTCTCCTGCTGACCTATGATCCTTCTGCAAACTCTAGGCCTCTGTTGCTGGCACTGACATCAAACTGGTAGGATTGAGATGGTTTGAGGTTCCTTTTCCCTGGAAACTAGTTTAAAGCCCTTTTCATGAGCTTGGCAAGCCTCTGACTGAAGATATTCTTCCCCTTCTCTGACAGATGGACCCCATCAGCCCCCAGTAGACCTGGTTTCTCAAAGCAAATCCCATGGTCTAAGTAGCCAAACCCCTGGCTGTGGCACCAGTCCTATAACCATTTGTTGACTTGCCAGATTCGACTGGACCTTTCAATCCCATTCCCTTTGACTGGAAGGACTGATGAAAAGACTAGCTGTACTCCAGAGTCCTTTACCACTGCTCCCAGGGCTCTGTAATCCTTCTCAATGGTCCTCAGACTGCTCCTGGTGGTGTCACTGGTGCCCAGGTGAAAAAACAGCAGCAGATAATAGTCAGTGGATTGTATGAGACTTGGTAGTCTCTTGGTGACATCCCTGATATGAGCCCCCAGTAAGCAGCACACCACTCTATAGAGTGTGTCAGGTCAGCAAATGGGTGCCTCCATACCTTTCAGAAGGGAGTCGCATACTACTACCACCTGTCACTGTTTGTTAGTTGCAGTGGTTGTTATACAGGGAGCAGATCAGCCTGCCTTACTCAGCTCAAGCGTCTCTCCTGATGTGACTGGTCTTTCCTCTTTAGTCTGCAGAGTGGTGAAATGGTTCTGCAAGGGCACCTCAATCTTCAGGGGAAGTCTTTTCCTCCTGCTGGTCCCTGCAGCTGCAAGCTTCCATGCTTCTGCTTTATTGGCCCTTCTTCCCTTTGGTGTGTTATGGTGGGGGAGTTTTGTGTTGTTTGGCTGTGGATCCACTGCAGACTGCAATGGTTTTGGTAGCTCACTTTCAGCTGCAGAAATACAGATGTAAAACTAACTTATGTTTCTCCTTAGCCTTTATTGAAGCGATATTTGTGCCTTTATCTTGCTGAAGTTTCAGACGCTTTAGTTTCTTAGCTCTGTGTTGCTGAGGGAGTTATGTTAGTTGCTACAATTGCAGATATTTTCTATGAGATTGTTACTTCCATAGAAATAAGAATTTGCAACATTCCAGTAAAAATGATTGATTGTATATCTTCTGGGTGTCCATGGCAAGGTGTTGGTAGCTGAAAAGCTTAAAAAAGGCAGAAGAAAGGTCATGGAGAGAAGAGGAGGGAACAAAAAGAATGAGAAAGAGCAGAGGGAACACCATGATCAGAGGAGGACCATGAAGAGGAGGAGGTGCTCCATGGTGGAGCACATCTCCACACTGCAGCTTATGGAAGACCCATGCTGCTGCAGATGGATATTCCTGAATGAAATGCAGACCATGAAAAGCCCAATCCGGAGCAGAGGAAAAGTGTGAGGAACCTGGTGTCAAAAAGGTGGGACTGTAGTGGTGTTTTGAATGACAGAATGATGATGAGCTTGGGAAAGGAGTGAGGAAATGTGTTTTAACATTTTTCTATTTGGTTTTGCACTACCCAGATCTATTTATAATAGATAATAAATTATTTTTCCCCAGGTTGAGTCTGTTTTGCCTCTAACAATAATTGGCAAGTCATCTTCCTGTCTTTATCTTGACACACAAGTGTTCTCATTGCATTTTTTCCTGTCTCGCTCCCTATCCCACTCTGTTGGGAGTTTGGCTGTTAGCTAAAAATAGCACAATAACAGTATTTATATAGGTAAAACAAACAAACAAACAAATCCCACCTGCATGCATTTATATTTAAAAACAAAAAATACATGTATTTTTTTCTTGGTGGTGTCTTCTTAATTACTTTTTGGGTACACATTTCCTCCTCCACCTCAGATAATTTAATTATTCTTCACCAACTTAAAGATCTTGTGTTACATCAGAGCTTTACTGTGAAAGGACAAAGGATCACTTAGGCCATCATTACACAGATCAGTGTGAATGATCATCAGGACTGGATAAAAATGTTTCCCATCCTTTGGTTATGGATGGGTTACTCAGGCGTGAAAGAACGGCTGTTAAAACTGCAGTTAGCTCCTTAAGAGCTCAGCTTCCTGTGGCTAGAGCTCAGGTCTTGTGCTTTTTGCTGTTGCCTGTGATTGCCTCCATCTGGAGGTTTTTCTGTCTTCTCCCCACTCCATGCATTCAAATCCAAAGGTCTTCACTTCCATTTGTGGGAGCTCAGTTGTTGCCAATGCATTGCTTCTCCTTCTTTCTACTCTCATCGATGTTCAACATTAAAAAATAGATGTTACCCTTTGGCAGCAGGATTCTATTAAAGACGAAGCAAAAGTATTTTCATGTGATTCATTTTGATATAAATGGTCTTATAAAGATATTCTATGAAATCCTGATCTAAGATAAATATTTACAGCAAGTCAATTTGATTTAATGAAATTAAAGACTTCAGCTTAGGAAACAGTAATTAAACACCAGCACCATATTGTTCTACTTGCAGAGTGAACTGTTTGAAAATAATCTGTATGCAAGTATATAAGTGAGTATCAATATACAAAGAAGAAAATGGGCCTTAGTATTTATGGCAATAGCTTTGTGTAGGACAGAATGAGACATTTTAATTAACTTCTCTTATAGAATTAAAAAGTTTCTAGCTATGGACAATTTACAGTGCCCTAGTTTATGGTTAAAATTGCTCAACTTTGGTTTAACTGAGAATAAGAGTGCCATAGATGTATATAGAGGAAAAATACTCATAAAATTAACTGAATTCCTCAATAGAATCAATATTAAAAGTCAAGTGTTCATCAGATAATACTGACATACACACAGCTTTATTAACCTCATAGAATAATACAATATATCTGATATAGAATTTATTTTTCATATAGCAACATATCATGCACACAATTAAATGTTAATTTGCTACCACTTAATAATATTTTACTTCTTAAGTCTTCTCTACTGAGTCTTTCTAATTTTCTTGCAACCATATAGCCATCTTGCCTTTTGTAAGATTTCACTCTTCAGACCACTTCGCCTACAACATGGTTAGCTCTAGATCATGCAGGGAATCTCTGCAGCCAAGATAAGTTCTGCCAGGAACAGGAAACAAGTCTAAATTTCTTTTTATATTTTCATTAGAACACTTTCTATATCCTATTAGTAATTCTTCCTTCCTTTGGAAAGGAAGCAATAACCATTCCCTTGGACAGCTTTCTTAGGAAATATTCCTTTGCTGCAAGGACTTTGTTTATTGTGTTATGTGAATTAAGTTTACGATGGTTTCAAAATGAAGGTGATGTATATTTCTAACATTAAAATTTATTCCTTGCACAGTACTTCTATATGGGTATATTTATCATAATCTTGTAGCAAAGTGATTTACCAAGTACTAATAATTAATTTCAAGCATTAGAGTGTGAAAACAGTACTGCTGTCTTTGGTATTCCTTTTTCAGAGAATATTATCCTTCTTTGTGCCTAAAAAGTGTAACACAGGTAGGAGTCTGAATCCCATTGCAGTTTTATTAAAACTGCTTTACAAAATTCCCAGTTTCTGGCTGGGAATTGCCTGGAGCATGTCCATATTACTCAAAAGATTTTGCTGGTAGAGGTCTTTAGACTAGCACCTGAAGTACAATATGTCTCAGAACAGGAAACCAGTAAAAATACAGAGTCAGCTTTCCTACCAATTAAATCTATTAGTGGGATATAGTACCACTCTTGATACAGCTGTGTTGATTTTGATTCGGGACAAAAAGTGGCTATTACTAAATGACTCTGTACCATGTCCATTTCTCAGGATAGACATATCTTGAATCTCATTGTCAAAAGGCCGATTTTCAAAGGTTTTGAAGTTAATAAACATATAAATAGCTCCAGGTAGAATTTACAGAACAGTCCTGACCAGAATAAAAGCCTTGTTATTAGAGTGGGTCTAAAAGGAGATTTGTTTGTAAATATTTTCAATTTTTCAGTGGAAAGTGATTTCTGGGTTTTGTTTCTTTGCTTGTTTGTTTTTTTAAACCTATGCATTTATTTATTTATTTATTTTAAGTAAACAGGGAACAGTTCAATGCCAAAAAGTTTCAACGTAAAGTTTTAATGCAAGTATATTGGTTTCTGGGTTTTGTTTTTTTTTTTACTTTTTTTTTTTTAAACTATTGAACACTTTTTCATATCCTTCTCCATCTTAAGGTGAAAAAACATTTGCAGAATATGGATGGATATACTGTAAGACTAATTTTCATTAACTGCAGTGTTATATAATGAACACTTGATATAAGTGAAGCACAATTTACAAGGATTATTTAAAGATGAGTGTATGTGTTTGAACACTGTATAAATGAGATGATATTATATGTATGGTGAAAAAATAATTAAAAAGGAAAGCTGTTAAATATTAAATATAATGAATATTGCTTGCATTGAAAGGTCCCTAGGAGGTCCCCTCTACTACCTGTAATTGAGACCTTTAGTATTAAATATAAAATAGCGCAGATTATATTTAATTTGTATTTTCAACTACCATATGAAAAATTATCAATTGATGTTATCATCCATAACAGGAGAAGAAATGGAGCTCCTAAATCATTCTTGATCTTTCCTTGACTGTAAATGGTGTCTAGGACATGAGTAGAAACTGAGGTTCACTGGAATAGCATTTAACTGTGCAGCAGGTGTCAGTGAGACATGTATATAGTCTCCGTCATCTTAGAAATGCTCTGTGGGGACATGCTTAATATTCGTTAGATGCCCCCTGGTTCTGCCTTCCTCAGTCTATTGTGGGATACGGTGAAAGCAAAGAAAGAAACTATTTTCACTTGCAAGTTGTAACACAATTTGTGATGCATTAAAGCAATGATCCTTGAATCTGCTGCCCTTGATAGCGATTCCAAAACAATACCTGCTGTGCAGCATGAAGGGGAAGCGGCACAGTGCATTTCATTGATAGTGGAGTAACAATGAACTTTGATGTCTATTATGCATGTTATTCATTCATGTGTTCTTGCTATATTGTCTTTTTTATGGATTTGGAATCATATGTATTACTATGAGTTTTAATCAGCATGACAAGCAGATCTGGTTTTTCGCTCCCCTCCAGGATAATCCCTTCTGCTTGTTTTTTCACAGCCTTTCTATCCCATCTTCAAAGGTTCGTATTCAAGCTACCATCCTTCTGGGCAACAGTGTCTGGATAGCAGTGCTTTTTATCAGTCTGTCAGAGCCACTCTGCAATCAGGCTGAGGAGTACTTATTGATCAGTTGATCTTTCCTCCCTTCAGGAAGCTTGCCACTTCTTCAGTCATTTCATTACGCGCAGTACCCTGTACATGCATAAAATAATGTATGCTAAAGATGAGAAGATTATTTTGTTAGTCATTCTTCCTGTCATCCCTAGCAGTGTGCAAACCCCCTGTTCTGCCCACTGAATATTCCAAGCAGCACAGCTATCACACACCTAAAATATCTCTGATCTGGTAGTTATTCTGCTTTCTGGACTACATGGCTGCTTTTAAATTTGACGTGATATTCATCAGTTATATAAACTGATATCTGTACGTTATCTTTTCACCATGTTTTGGTTTTGTTGGTGTTTATGAATGTGTAAAATTTTAAGATGCATTGTAATGGCTTCATCTGATGTATATTAGTTCAATGTGGCTCATTTCGTAACTGAATGAGAAGGCTTTCTATAGTATAGAAAATAAGCATCCTAACCACAGCTGGTGCCTTATTTGTTTTCTCACTTAGCTCTCTTACATTTTTTTATTTCTTTACCTGTCTCTGCAGTCGAATGCAGAGTTTTGACTAGCATAAAGTAACAGGCATCACTGTCCTAACTTTGCTCAAATGAGGGAGGATGTCATCTTCCAAATCCTGCAGTAATCACAAAGGTTTCATTTGGAGAGGGGAATGCTTTTTATTGGTATTTCTACTTTTCTGAATGATAGGTGGTATCTATCGCTGACACCAAGCTGGTCTTTTGACAAGATGCTGTCACTTGGCACTTTGCCAGTGACCCTTTGTTCTTTTAGCTAACAGCAGAGAAAGTGTCACTATCATCTCACTTCTTTCATCCTGAGTGTCTGAGTAACTTGTCCAATGTTCCAGAACTTGCAATGCTTGGAGGATTAAGACCTATCATAGTGCATATAGCCAAATTTCCTTACATGATTTGCTCTTGATGTGTATGCATCACACGGAGCTTTTTTCCAGTCTAGTAACATATGACAATAAACTGGGAAGTGAGACTGAGGCTGATGAAAAACAGAGGACAAAATGAAAATGCATGAAAATCTCTGATGACAAAAGTGCAGGTAAGTTTATAGGTGCAAACATCCAAGGTGCGGTAAAATGCATGCCGTACTTACACATATTTGAGGGTACAGTGGTTACACAGTCCTGCAAACGTTGGAGGTAGTTGATACTTTTTGCATGCTTTACCTGCACAAAGTTGTTTAAGATCAACAGCAGAGAACTGTGAAGGATCAGGATTTGGAGAAGGTTACAAAACTTTAGGTCATCATGGCATTCAAGGCTTGTTCCATCTTTCCATTTATTTCAGTGAGATTTTAACCAGACTTTTAAAGGATAAAAGCGTAAGAGTAATACATGAAGGCCCCCCATCAAGAATTCAAAATTCACCAGGTGATATCATCCTTCCTAAGCCAAGAAAAATGAGTGTGGCTTAAAAGCTTGAAGCTACTGTTAAAACAAATTAAAACAAAACAAAAAATCAAACCACTATCAATCAGTTGGTAAAAAAAGTACCACTAACAAAGTATTTGAACTTCTTTTATAGTTTTTGGTTTTTATGGGCCCAAAGTGTACCCTAAGGCTGCATTTTCAAGCTTCTTTTCCCAGGTACTGGAACTTTTGAAATGAAATGTAACTGTCTCTAATAATTATCTAGCTAAAATAGTCTAATGAAAACAATAAATACTCTGACTTTTAAAATTGTAGAACTGCTAGCATGAAAAAAACCACCACACATAAAAGCTTTAACTGAACAAAGAAGAACTGTGAAGTCACAGACTGAAAAATAACCCTTCAAAACAATTTAATGTGAAATTCGTTTCTTTAAACAACCAGCAGTTACTCCTCTGTGATACAAGAAAAATTAATAGTTATATATTTGCAGGAGTGTTAAAAGGTCAACAATATTGACACCATGGAAAAAGACTCAGGTCTCTTGTCTGATGTATGTATGTTTATTCAGAAAACATAACACCATTTTAGTTATGATGATCCTGGTATTAGATTTATCTTGAACAGACAAAATTGGGCAGTGTTACCTAGTGAGTACAATAACACCATGGTGTAAAAGGAGGCTTTGAAAGTGGCATATTTGTCTACTACTTTCTACTTGCAGACAACAAAGACTGATTAAGCAACAGTTTTGTTTAAATTTTTTTTCTGCTCTTTCTCCCTGACTCCGGTCAGCACTAGCAAACAGCTTTCCAGGAAAGAAGTAATCCTGCCTCCATCAGTCTTTTTGAAAAAATATAACACTTCCATAGTAATGTCTGATCAATGTTGTTCATCTCAGTGGCCAATCCAGCCCAAGCCATGACAACTGTTTACAGTATTCTGGATTTTTAATCACCTCTGAGCTCTTGAATTTTTCAGGAAAATAAATTATATGTTTATTGTCTTACTGCAACAGTTCAAATATTCAAGAATGAAAGGGAACAGATCCAATGCAAAAATATTTTGCTTTTAAAAGCAAAATATCACATCACCCTAGTATTTCTCCTAATCTGATGAAGAGTTGTTGATTTATTAAAACTATTAAGTGTCCTCAATTCATATTAATTTCATCTGGTGTTTTCAGCATCCCAAGAAAGCATGGCAGTGTTAGTACTGCAGTGACTCCCTTGTTCTTGGTAATATGTTGGATAGATTTTGCTGTACATACCCACGTGCATCTCTATAGTAATACATATATCTGCTTATTTATTTTAGGTTTTGTTTTCAGGTGTTATCAGATTTCTTTTAATAATACGGCTGTGTTATAAGAATTAGATGAAAAATTTTTCTGAAGAAAAGAGGTTGTGTCAAATGTCAGTATTTTAGTCCAAAGTAACATAGATAACTGGACAATCTTAACTAAGAATTATTTCAAAATGAAATATTTAATTTCAGATTCCTTTTTAATTTTTTTAGCACAAATTTTCCACTTGACTATTACATGTTACCCCATGTCATCTTGCAATGAGTACTTAGTATTTCTGTTCATTCATTTTGGCTTCTTGATCTCTTAATTTATGTCTGATAGTGTGTTTTGTATCTGTTGGCAGAGGAAACAAGTCATACTTCCTTGCACCTTTTTTGAAAGGTTCTTTCTGTTCTTATGTTTTGCAATGTATTTTTTTATTTGCTCTTTACTTTGTTCTACAGTGATTATACACAGTGAGAGGCAATAATTGATTTTTTCCTAACCTCCTTAAAAGCCTACTATTCCTCTCATTCTTTTCTCTATTTTCCCAAGATAAAAAAAAAAAAAAGACATTGAAAAATACAAGAAAAGGGGGAAAAAATACTGGTATTCCAATATCTCTGCCAGTTCTGACACTACCCATTCCATTCATTTCTACAGCCCATCACAGTATCACCATTAATGGACATCAGGATACAGCTGTTCTGAACCAGTGTGCTTTCTTGAAGCATTTCAAAAAACGTGTTTAAAACCTATGCCGAAGTACCAGTTAATAGATGAAAAAAAAAAGTTTAAGGTAGCAGGAAGATATTGCAAATAATAATTTTAATATATAAAATAGTTAAATTAAACTTAAAAAATAAAAATCTGGTATCACACATCTCTTAAACAGAATCAATAGAATCAATACTTGACTTAGCTTGTAGCAAAATATTGGGAGAAGAGATATTATGATTAGTCTTATCATTAAGATAAAATGGAGACTTTCCAGTTGTTCCATTTTATATTTGGAAAGGTTTTGTTTGTTTACCTACATACAGAAAAAGTTTTTGTTCTTCAAAACACACTACTATAAATAGCTTAGCACAGTAAAATCAGTGATTTTTAATCATAAATTCAAGATTAAAAAGGCTCTTTTTGTAAGTCTGTCTGTGTGTGTGCATGTACTATGGGTATGTGAAAACCTTGCTGCTCAAAGCATGCATATTTATGTGCATGTGCTCATTTTTGGTGTTTCAAATTCACATGATTTAAGGGCACGAAGTCAAACTATTTTAATTCAATCAGTTTTATAAGAAATTTTCTCTTTTCTTCTACCTCCAACTTAAGGGCCTTCAGGAGTCGCTAATTTGCTGCTCTTGACTATAGGAGGAAAGGTTGCTACCTATATGCATTTCCACAAGTGGCGATATTCCTGTGACCAGCTGTTTTAATGCTGTCTGGAAACTGGGGAAGTTTCTAATTTACTTCCTTTAAATAGAAAACTAAATACCAAAAAGCCTTCCCCAGAGAAGCAGGATAGAGAATTACTTCCCTGCTGTATTTCTTCAATCATTGTTATTGAAATTCGGGGGCTTTTATACAGATGTGTGGTGATAAATAATGCAGGAATAACTTCTGTATTTGTTATTGCTTCAATAATTTTCTATTGTTTCTTCAACCATCAACTCCACTCTACAAAGTTCTCCCTTACACCATATCCCTTAACACCACATCTAAATGAGTGGTGATTCCACCACCTCCCTGGGCAGCCTGTTCCAGTGTCTGACCACTCTTTCTGTGAAGAATTTTTTCCTAATGTCCAGCCTAAACCTACCATGCTGCAGCTTGAACCCATTCCCTCTTGTTCTATCACTAATTACCCGTGAGAAAGTTTAAGTTCCTTCATTCACCCACTTCTATATTTTGGCAAATGAACAGGCTTATTTTTTGTTTCCAGTATACAGACAAGTGTTATCCAGTATACAGACAAGTGTTATTTGGATTGAAATCTTCTGGCCAGGGATTCATTATGAAGGCTAATACTTATCTGACATGAATTGGTCTCAACTCATGTTAATGATGATTGTCTTAAAATATGTCAGAGAGCTGTGGTAGTTCATTAAGTACTCGTTATGTTAATTTTCATTATGACCTTCTGCAAAGACTCAAGATATGACTAAAAATATAAATTCAGAAGACTTATTTTGATAAGGTCCCTGCAGTAACACCTTTAGGGACAAATTTCAAACAGAAATTGT
This sequence comes from Rissa tridactyla, assembly GCF_028500815.1. Taxonomy (NCBI): domain Eukaryota; kingdom Metazoa; phylum Chordata; class Aves; order Charadriiformes; family Laridae; genus Rissa; species Rissa tridactyla. The sequence continues at coordinate 40,925,485 of NC_071497.1, read as the reverse complement.
GATGATGTACTTTCTAGGTGCTTGTGAAGAACTGTGTTACATACTGTAGAATCTGAAAGGTGGGGTGAAAAGGAAGGTCAAAAATAGAAAGCTTTTCAAACCAATTTCTCTTTTGGGGTGTGTAAGTCTTTTCAAGTTGTACTAATGGATACTACTCAGATTTTCCTGTAGTAAAAAAATAATCATTTGGGCTTCAAAAACAAAAGGTTAGAGTTTCTCCCAGCTCCGGACAGAGAAGTTCACGGCCAAAGCCTAATTCTGTGCATTGAGATTATTGAGATTACACTAATGTGTATGACACATTCAAATTGTTAGTTCCTTATCTGCCATTGCATCTGCTAGCTGCAGGTCAGTATGCATTTTATCTTTTATCATTATTGTTTTATCTTCTGTATCACATGAAGGAGTCACAAACTATTCAAATTGCTTTTATTGACTATTTACTCAATTTAATTTAATTTATTTCATCTCTATTTACATTTTCTTGAAAGCTGTGACTGTTGGCAGATCCTTAAAAGGCAGACCTGATGCAGTCATGTAAAATGCTGCTTTCTTGATTTGATCCTGAATTCAGAGATTAACAGATTTCAAAATCTGACGACTAGAGTCTATATGTGCTACCATCATATGACTAACAGTGATTAATATTATGGTATGGTAAGCCTCCAGACTCGTTTCAGGACTCTATGCTGGTTGCATTTAAAGATTAATTGTCTTCAAGATCTGTCCTGGAAAAAGTGCAAACTAATGTGTGAAGTGTAAAGTAATTTTTAATATCGACTGTTAATTTAATTATGATGCACTTTAGAACATGCCTTGCCCTGCCCAGGAGAGCTGTGTCTTGGGGTGGAATCTGCTGCCAGACACAAATTTCTTCTCAGGGTGTCTCTTTGCTTCAGAGTTCCCAACATTTTAATTAAGTGGATTTTAGAAACACATCAAGAAGAAGGGTGAGATATGTAAGATGGTCATTAGCTGTTACAGTATCTATGAAGATATTGTGAACTCCGTTAAGTGTCTTGCATAAAGTAGATTTATTATGAATGTCAACTGTTTTTAACTTGGTGAATCATTCAGGGTTTTTAGCTAGTGAATCATTCAGTTGTTCAATGAATCATTCAAATAATGGAGACAAAAAAGTCTTTATTACTTGCTCAGTAGTTCAGATGCATTTGCATAATGAAGTTGCTGGTTTGAAACACTTTTTACTTCTCACTGTATGATGCACTTCTATTTGTGATTTAAATATGTACACAATCATGCTAAACTTTGTGAAACATTTCCTGTTTCAGTTGCTTTTATGAATACTCAGCAGTCATCCTAATATTTGAAAATAATGAATAGCATGAAGGTAAAAATCATGGCAAACCATGCTTAGGGCTTTTATTCAAATGAAAAAAAAACAAACCAACAATAAACAAACCCCCAAACACATGTACTTTATTTATTTTCTTTTGTTGTTTGAGGACCAGACTGAACCTCAGACTCAGAGCTCCTTGTAGGGACTCCGAACTGTATCCTATCACTTTGGGAGAAGGAAGCTGTGACCCTGAAGGTGGCCCTGCTCCTGTTCCCCTCACATGTGTGGGGGGAAAAGGCATCTAGGTCCCCAGCTATGAGTTTAAAATTGAATGCTGCTTCCCCCTCCTCATCCTCTGCAAACACCTCTTCAGCTTCTAGTTGGACACACTGTAGACAGGGGGAAGTGTAGTCAGTCATCTGCTCCTGGCTTTTTCTCTTTTCTCCTCCCTGTACACAGTGGGAAAAAGTAAAAGCACTTTAAGGACTTCCTCCACTCCCCAAAATCAGGAAACACTTAAAGCATTTGGAAAAAGTCTGCAGTTTTCCACGTCAGGGACCTTTGAATAACTGAAAGTCTCAGGACTGCAGAGCCCTGCCTAAATCAATTAGAAGGAGTAAGAATTGTCTGAAGCCTTGGTCATTCCCAAAACCCATAGGAACCATGGCTTAGCCTTTGTGAAGATGCTTAGGCAAAAGTGTGCATGTATTTGGCCATACCTTTAAACTCTGTGGATTCACTGTATGTAATTGTGGTGTGGCCTTAAAGAGTAACAAGGAGTGATTTTTTTAAAAAAGTCTTTCTCACAACTGATGCCTGACTTGTTGCACATGTTGGACAGATGAGTATCTGAGTTGTTGTGTCTTTTTGCCTAGGCAATAAGATTATACATGCAGTGAAGAGCGAAGTGGTACTGCATGAAAGAATAGGGTAAAAACATATTTCATCCATTTAAAATCCATTTTAAAAAGATGTCTGTTTTGTTTTGGTTTTGGTTTTTTTTTTTTTTAGGGTTTTACTATTTCCATACTGATAATTTGCATAACCAAAAGATGACAGCAGCCTGTCTGCAACTGGTGTTTATTTACAGTATTTGTCCTTCTGCGCTTGCAAATTTATCTCTTGCTGCTTTCCAGAATGTCTCAGTACTGAAAAAAATACTGTCATATTATTTCTCATTAAGAATGCTATAAATAAGAAACATGATTACTGATTATAAAAATATTTTTATACAGCTAAATAAAGCAAATGAATAAAAAGATATATGTTTGAATGTTTATTGCCATTTTAGCAGGTGCATTGAAGTATAAATGATAGCAGCATCAATGAATAAATTAATCATAATGAGCACTCAGTTAAAAAGACCTTTTCCTATCAAAGATGTAGATCTTATAATTAGAGGTCCTAATTTTAGATGGCGAAGGATATTTACCAGCTAATGTCTGATGCTTCGGAGAGAAAAACACTGACAAGTGTGTATTATATAACAAATTTACCAATAAAATTAGAGTTACAGTTAAAATACTCCCAAAACTGGAAATGAAAAGCTCATGTGTCCGTTTGTTTTAATTACATTGGATATCTCCCATTTAACATAAAAATTTATTAACATAACATTAACCGAATAGCATAGACTTGACTTTTCCACTCTGCTTTGAGAATAAGGATGAAGCCACATGAAGTGAAAATTAGGTGGCACTTATATGCCACAGTATGTGACATAGACTCCAGAACTTATCATTTAGATGACCAAGACCCAAATTTTGGTCATGAGACCTTTAAAGAATCTGAAGTTCTGCTCTGTCATCTGCATCTGCATCAAGTTCATGTAGTCCCTTGGAGCCGTTCTCATTCCTGCCACCACTACAGCTTGCAAAGCAAGGGGTCCTTATGCCTGATTCTCACAAAGGTATGGGCACATGCAGAACACATTTAACATGTGTCGTGCTTAGTAGCTACTGAAATGGTCAGGTGGAAATAGCGTTCCTGTCCCCATGCATGTAACAGCTCTGTAAGTTGAGCTGTGTCCCTGTCATTAAGAGATCAGATGCGACCCCAAGCAAAAGTTAGAAACCCAATCTTTGTTTTTCAAAAATGCATTTAATCATTAGGCTATAAACAAGCTCCTGTTTATTTCAGGCAGTGGTACCACAAGTAATTGAACTCCTGTAAAGTCAGTGAAAGAACAAGCAAGAAATAGCATAACTGAGTATCTCAGTCCCTTTAGTAAGGACTATTGCACCCGCAGATTGTTTAACTATTAAAGTGACAAAACACAAAACCAGGAATGGAATCTTAGAATGAAAAATTTTTTTCATTTTGTTTTGTGTTGGGTTTTTTTTTTTTTTTTTTCATTTTCCTTAACTAGCTCTATGTTTCGTATAAAGATCTTTACTGAATTCACTGGGTCAATCTGAATTAGTTTGCTTTCAGGAAAAATGATTGTCATGTTGGTCTTAGAATAGAAAACTGATAATGAAATCAGTTATAAGACAGAACATAAAACTACAATTGATAGTGTCCATTTGTAACTGTATATGTGAATTACATGACTACACAGCAAATCAATTTTGTTAGTAATTCCTCAAAGCTTATCCAGAAGCTACAGCACAATCAGTAAGGAACAGTAGATCTCAGTTTTGCATTTATTAAAACAAACTAGTCTTATATAAAAAGTTATTTTTATAGCAAATTCTTTCAGGCAGAACTTTCTCAGTGCAGAATTTATGACTGGAATTTCTCTGTTAATTGGATTAAACAAAATCCATGCCAAACCATTCACAGAGAACAACATAAATATCAAATTTTTGCAAAAGTTTTACTATGACTAAACAAATCAACAAAATCCTTAACTAAGCAACAGTTTGACATTGTGTGTTATTGTGGAGTCAATGGGAATGAAAAGAAGAAAAATGTAGATAAGAAGAAGAAACAACAATTCTGTAATCGTGTCATACATATATACAATTTGCGTGCACATTAGATACATCTAAATGGATTAAACAATAAGGCATGGTGATTTAGTAGTTTAAGCTTCACTTCTATTAATAGGACAGAAAAGAAATCAGAAAAAAAAATACTATTTGTCCTAAATCTATGTATATTTTTGCAATCCCTCAAATAACCCCACATATTTCAACATGTATCTGGCACATTAAATTTATATGACACCATTTTATTTGCAAACAAGAATAAAATTATTCTTTTTCTGACTAAAACTCTATGCTAATATAGTTTCAGTTCTACCATCCAAAATGTAAATAGGTTTTTCAATCAAAATTGAGGTTTAGGTGAGTGTTTTGAATTTAAGAATATTCATTTCAGGTTGGCTGGGTAACAGCTACTACCTCAAACTGTTCACTGATTACCAGTTACCACCCCTTGATTTATATACTAATAGTTGATTCTGAAAGGCTTGTAAAAACACAGTCCCTAACCATCTTCAGAAGCAGACCTTTTGCAGAATATTAGGACTACTTTTTATTTGTTTGTCATTTTATTAAATCAGATAAATCAACTGTATTTGAAATCATTGTAAATAATGTTAGTATTTACTGCAGGTAATGATTAGAAGTTGTTTTTCGGAAAGGTAAATAAATATGGATAATTAAACATTACTTTTTTTTTTTTAAATTAAGCAGAAATGATTTATTTTTGTACTCTTAATTAAAGTTCCCTGAATTTTGTTCCTCCTTCCCAAACATAGAAGTTGTATAAATGCAAAGTAAACTCTGAAGATTAACCCATTAATGGGAATTCAACCCTGTCTTTATTCCTCGTCTCTCTGTTTATCCGTTCAGTCACTATTACTTCATGTCCCTCAGATGTTCCCAGTCTGTGTTCTCCACAAATTCCCACCAGTTTGCAGCTTTACAGTCAATTATTTTTTCATCCCATTTACATAATTCACTTGCATGACAGGAAACCAGAAAGGAAATGAATCCGTTTTCTCTGAAAGAAGTTGTAAGGGTGAACAGATGAGATTCTCAGATGGACTTTGAAATATTTTAATGAAGCAATTAAAATAAAACCTGATGAAGGTGGGATATTAAAAGCAAAGATTATTATAAAGCTGCTTTATCATTTAAAGAAAAGCAGCAAGGATTTACTCATGCAATCAAATATGACAGGCAGTGTTTGCACTGATTATCTTCAACCTAAGCACAACAGTGAAACCTGCTTTTGGACCTGCACTCAAAAGAAATATTGTAGAATATCACTTAGTTATAAATCTGGTGTAAAAGGGAAGACTGAAGTTACAATGTTTGAAAAGGATAATACATGCTGAAAATGCATTTCTGATTTTATCACAACAACATTAGTCTGAAACACGCTCTTAAGAAAATTTGCAAAAGATATACTTCTGCATCCATGGAAATGGTGCTTTCCATTGCTTGAAGGAACCTGAGCTGCAATATGACTGTTGTTTCCTATGCATAAGTTATAGCTACAAAGCATTTACCTCAACTCTATGTTATAATCAGCCAGCTGTATGACCTGATCTTACCCTTCAAAAAAGGCATTTACTACAATGAAGAGGAAAAATAAGAACTCTATAGTAATAATTCATAAAGTAAAGAGAATGTCTGCAGATTTCTGTAGTGAGTATTCTTTGTATAACTTGCTGTTATTATTTAGGAAAAAAAGAACAATCTTCCTGAGCACACAGACGGTGGCAAATAGTTATAACATAGATAGCTCTTCTGCAATACCTGTGCTGTACTGAAGGAGCAGACTCAATATTATAGGACCGAATTCACCAGTCATGACCAGTGCTTTCTCCATAAGAACATCCATGAGCCAGAGCCAGGGGGCACTCATGCTTATGTGGGTCTTGTCCTTTAAAAGGATTGAAGAGTACATGCAAGATTGGCTTGATGTTACAGCTAAAACAATAACATCATTTGTAGTCCCCAAAACACATTTTTCTGTATCTGTCCCCTCCTTTGTGAATTGGCACTCATCTGAGCCCTCTTCTCAGTAAGGTAAATTTTCCAGTAGCTTAACGCTGGAAAAAAAATCTAAGATCAGCTTAGAGGTGACATGAAATTGCACCTTTCATTTCAGCACTTAAAGAATAGTTAACCAGAGTTATAGGAAAGAATTTTGCCCAAATGAACAAAATAATTACAGGAGAAACGCGTTTAGATTTGTGTGTGGAAACAGATTACTTTCTTCCAATCCACAAACAAGTTTCTAAGAATGTTAATTTCATATGAAAGTGCTTTAGAATTCTGGTCTAACCTTAATCTTAATATTACGTTTGGTAAATTAAATATAGAGAATGAGAATGGCATCAACTGATATCTGATATGGAGGTACTAGTGAATTCTTCATTAAAAATTTAATTTTTGTGTAGTATTTGACAAACATGGATTTTAATGAGACAGAGTTTTAACTGCTAACAATTATTTCTTACAATACGGGCACAGTTCTGTTTGCTTGAGAACACTGTAAAATTCACATTGAAATGGTCCATCTGAAAGAGATTGGACAAAACTTGTTTAGGTAACAGAAGGAATGCAAGAAACAAGTGGGTTTTCTCATGGTTTAAATTGGTTTAAATTGGCTGCATCCTTTCACTTGTGCTTGTAAACTTTTTTAAGAAGTAAATCCTACACAAAACATTAAACATAGTTGCTGTTATTTTTACATTGGTTTAGTTAAATCAGTGAAAAATCACAACTTTAATCTGGAACAATTTTGTGAGTCAAGTAGGCCCAAATGGAAGGTAATAAAATAAATTAACTTCAGTATGTAGCTACCAGGATTATCAGTATTGCCTTGATTTGGGACCATATCTCCCAGGACGGACTGAGCATACTGTGTTCTGATTTGCTTTTTCCAGGGAGGCAGAGCATATTCTATTTGTCATTTTCTTTCAATAAACTCTTTTTGGTCAAATTTTGTGTACTTTAATCAAACAGAATGTATCATGTGAGGTGGTGACTGCCTGCCATTTCCTAATCTGTTATTTACTTTTTACTTGTCATGCCCACCAACACACTACTTTAGAATGTACTGGAGATAACTGTTCTGCATGCTTTTTGGTGGTTTTTTGTTTGTTTTTTGTCTGTTTGTTTGTTTGTTTCTGTTGTTTTAGTTTGGGGTTTTTTTGCATCATCTCCATCTTTCTGTAGACATATTTGACTTGGATGAGAGTTCAAGTAATCAGTTTTTTTGACATGGTCATTCACTTGCAGAAAAACAGGTTGGTGTACCGCTTGCCTGTGACATGACGTCGAAATAAAATTTTGGCATCATACACTGTTGAAAACACATCTCAGTACAATGGTGTGCAATGATCAATTTTAATTAATGCTTTTAGAGTAGATGCACTTCAGTATTTTTGTGTGGCCTTTTTCAATGTTTGACTTTTTCTACCTCTGCTTCTTCTTTCTTTGGTATTATTTCTCTTCCTGTAACTGTAATTCCTGATTTAATAGCACAAGAGACTTTAGATAATGTACTACTTTCATAGGCCAGGCAGCACAACCGCTTATATTTCTCTTGTGCTCTTCTGTCTTGCCCTTCAGGCAATTTTCAGTCCAGAGAAGACTGGTTCGCATCCAAAGGACTACAACTTATTCTTTGAAGCCAGATTTCTTCAGGCACTGTATCAAATTATCGGTGATCTGGATGCAGGAGTTGAAAGAACCATTAGAAAGTTTGCTGATAATACCAATCTGGGAGGTGCTGTTGACGCTCTTGAGGCACAAGAGGCCTTGCAGGGGGATCTAGATAGATTGGAGCATTGGGTAATTATCAGTTGGATAAAATTTAACAAGAAAAAATGCCGAATTATGCACCTGGGTTGCAGGAACATCAGGCACTGGCATAAACTGGGAGAGAAGCAGCTGGAGAGCAGTCCCGCAGAAAAGGATCTGGGGGTGCTGGTTGACAGCAGGCTTAATATGAGTCAGCAGTGTGCCCCGGCAGCCAGGAGTGCAAACTGCACCCTGGAGTGCATCAAACACAGCATAACCAGCCGATCAAGGGAGGTGATTATCCTGCTGTATTTAGCAATGGTGCAGCCTCGCCTTGACTATTGTGTGCAGTGCTGGGCCCACAATTTAAGAAAGATATTAAGGCCCCTCCCCTCCCCTCCCCTCCCCTTCCCTTCCAATTCTATTCTATTTCAGCTCATCTGGAATCAAACATGCCAGGTCAGGAATGAGGCACAGTTCAGCTAGGTATGGGATAGACTCATAAAAAAAATCTCCTTCATTTGAAAGCATTTACACTAAAGGTATGGAAAACAGACAGACTTCACGGGTATATGATGATCAGGTCATCATCTATGTAGTTAATTTCTTAAAAATTTTCTTCGTCTTTATTTTCCTACAGTGGAAAGCATCAGAGGGCTATTTTCTTTTGGGGCCATAGTCACTCATTTCTCATTCTTTCATATCCCCACAACTAAAAAGAACGTTTACCTATTTCTCTTCCCGTTTTTTTGGTAGCTTTTCACACTAGGATCTGCAAGTAGCCACTTCTCAGTCTCAGCATCCACTAATACTGAAAAGGTAAGTATGTATGACCAGTGTTGTTGGCATAATGTAAGTATTACTATAGGTAAGTTCTTTTTAGATGTTTTTTTTTTACGATCGTCAGAGTATTTATAGCCAATCTTAACCCTGTTTCTTCTGTCAATACTTATTTCTGTGATGTATTCACTTCAGCTTATGCGCTTTACCTTGAACTCAACTGCTTTTTGAGTCCGTCCAGCTTCTGCCCAAAGACACTGATCTGTCTCTTATTCCTTGTGCGACTTTATTGTTCATGCAGATATGGGACTAGCAAGATGTATATCTTCCATATCAGTTATATTACTGGGAAACACTGTGGGCCATCTAGTGAGAGGCTAATTTTTAAATCTGCGGTATAGAAGTAGTTTGTTCAATTTTAACTCTCTAGAGTAACCATATTCAAATGCCCAGCTGTAATGTAATATAGCAAGATAGAAGGAATTTATACATACTTTCAGATTTCTTTTAATTTTAGGTGCCTTACATAAATTTCAGTATTTTTTACAAAAAGGCCATGTATTTTTATGTTTGCATCCCTAAATGTTTAAACTTGAAAGTCATCGTCGTTGCCTAAAACACTGGTGTGGTCTGTTGCCAAGGTTCTCAAAAAAGCACATCAGGTTTTGGTGACAAAATATGGATTCAATTTCCACTAACTAGACAAGTTTAAGATTTTTTTTCCCTTTGGGGCTAAATCTACTGTTACTGAAATTAACTGGTATTTAGCTCTTAGCTTAAACAGAACCAAGAATAATCCCTTAAAACGTGGTCCCTCTTTATATTAGGTGTGCAAATCATTCATATATGGTTTACATTTCTGTAAAGATGTGCAATAATGTTTTCATTCATTAACTGATGAAAACCTCCCTTGTTGCAAGTTCTATAGTTTACCACTTTGGCTGTAGTTTGATCTCTATCCCAGACACACTGTGCAGTCACATTTTTAAAAAGAAGAAATAAATACAGTCCCATTAAGAGCTTCTGGCCTCTAAGAATGTGTGTGCTGAGATTTCCCATGGGTTTTGCAGTTCAGATTGTCCTTTCTCTGAACTCCCTCAGCAATTCATGTATTTTTTCTGTTTCTCACTGAGTTCACTAGGATTTGGACCCATAATGAATGTCAAATCCTGCAATTTTGTAGTCCTTGCTTGTTAAAAAAAAAGTAAAAATATTAATCCCACCATAGCTTTCAAACATCTTTCTGCATCTTCCAGCATCTTTGTATGGAAGGGAAGGCTGTTTTTCTGTTTTCTCCTAAAATGTCTTTGGAGTGGAATTTTTTGCAGAAAGATAGCAGGCTGTTCAATCTCTCACTGCTCCATCCTTTCAATTGTAATCACCTAATGCCAAGATGTCTATTCCTTGGAGTTTTCCACTCAGGTGCCTTAAAAACAAAGGCCTAATTCAGTGAATTGTTTGAGCCTTACAGACATATAAGTCTGTTGAAGTAACCTGGGTGCAAGATTGCATGTAAACAGTACTAAATCTGACCTTAAAACCGTTATAAAAATAAGCTTTTTGTAGGCATCATAGAGCTCACCATCAGCTATTAAATAATGGTGTAGATTATGTTGTTGAATGTTGTTCAAACCACCCTTGTTTGTATTAGAATTGTATTTATTTCTGCAGCTGCTGAATCTGAACTGTTTCTGATCAGAGTACAAATTATAAATTAAGTATGTGCTTTTTTGAAAAAGCCTTTAAAACTATTTCAATTATACTACATGGATCTGTTTCCTTTACATAGAAGATAACACTCCCTGCTCTTCTTAGCTAATTGCACTATCAGGGTAGGCAAAGCCATTGCAGTGCTACTGAGAAATACCAGACTTTGTATTTCTTGTAAACCTGACTTCTCTGGGCCATACACATTTATTCCATTGCTTTCCACCTGTCATGGTCAAACAGGAGAGAAAGCTGGTGTCTTCTTTTCGTTAAAACCTTACCTAAGTTTAATGAACCTGAACCCTGACCTTTAATCAAAATAAGAATATAGGTGTTGATATACTTTAAATTGGACCTATTAAAAAATGTTCAGCTTCACTATGGGCACAGAATGAAAGGGTGATTCTCTTGCCTTTTTTCTGCTGAAAGGAAAATCCTCTGAAATGTGTAATCAATACAGTCTCTTCCTTGCCATCTTGGCATACAGCCATGCTAGATCAACACTGAACAGACTTACCTGTCCATGAAGATAAGTCCAAGATCTGTTCACCACTCTGTACTCTAAAGTAACTTTTCTACAGGGAAATTTCTAGTATATTGCGTTTCTCCCTTGCAAACTGTTTAAGGTGACAGTAAAAGTAACAGAGAAAAAACAGAAAATTGACACAGAGAGTAAGAAAATTTTACCTGGTTATTAAGAAACTTTTCTTAGCACTTTCTAACACTGTAGAACAGGCTTTGAAATGAAGTCTTTAGCAATCAGGAGTTTTCCAGAAGGAATCATTGAATTCTATGGGGAAGATGATCTAAGAGCTCTTTTGTGTTTCTGATTTTCTTGTCTAAGACAGGCATTGAACCTCTGCCTTTAAAAAGAGAAATTTAAATTATCATGTAAATAATGTATTTTTCTCAATTTTATAGGATATAACTATGATAAAAAAGTATTCTTCTGAAAGCTTTTTCACATTTAATGTACAGTGGAAAAAGGTTTCTCTCCAAAAGAAATAAGTAACATCGTGATTCTGATTTTTTATCCTGCTCCGAAAGTGCCTTGCATGTTTTAAATGTTTGTTTTGTTCATATATGCCGGTCATTAATTCCTAAAGAAATAATAATATTGTGATTTGGAACACCCAAGAACCGAACACAAGTAACAGACTAAGTAACAGACACAAAGCTATCCAATGAAATTGGTTTATTTTCTCAACCACCTTGTCCCCTTTATGTCCTCAAAACAATCTTTGGAGTTACTTAACTACCTGGTATTAAAGTTCAAAATAGCATAAATTGCTTAATACAGGAGGAGGCATTTTTGTTCTCTGAATAGAAATGAATAAAGCTTGGATCTTGGAAATCCTTAATCACAAATCTCATTGCAGGTTAGCAGGGTCAAGTATCATAGGCATAGGCAATAAAGCTGTTGGAGGTTCTGCAAAATCTGTGTATGTTTGTGTTGTCAAGAATCTAGCAGGTGTCAGAGAATGTAGTTGAGTGTAGGCAGTTACTATATGACAAATTTTTGTAGGAACTACTTATAACTAGTTTGAGGTGTTCTACAGAAAAGTCTGCATTTATAAAAAGAGGAAAATTCTAAAACCTTATTTTATGGTATGAACAAATATGAAGTTCAGAGGTGGGAAGGGGGAGAGCAACTGCCTGAAGGCATGGAGTCTAGTGAATCTGATTTTAAGTAAACCAAAAATGAGTTAAATTTTCTGTATTTTTATACCAACATTTCGCCAGTGTACAAATAAAAGTAGTGTTTTGTAATGTTGTGAAATATTCGGTTGAACATAAATACAGGTCATAGGATGCTGGTCATTTAATTCAGATTTCTGGAAGCTGAGAATACTGAATTAAACATATTCATAAAAGATAGGAAATAAAAGAATTTATCTTCAGGCAAATATCTTATGATGACCTAGATTTTGATTATCGTGAATAAAATTAATGAATAGGGAAATAAAGTAAAGCACTCTGTACATGATTTGCCAAAGGACTTTGTTGGGAATATGGGTTTCCTCTGTTACTGTATAATTATGTTTTTGCTGTTAGGATCCTGTATAAATTTATTGAGAAAATTTTATTACCAATGATAGTCTAAAGCAGGATGAGTTAAATATACAGTAAAATATAAATTGTAAGTAGTAAGCGCGCTATACAATAAAATGTCTTCCAAAGCATAAATCCACTGTTAGGAAAGCTTTTAAGAGGCACAGATCTCAGAATCTTAAAGGATTTTATAGAACAAGTAGTTTGTTTCTGTTCACGTAACTATGTACTATAGCTGTACTATTTTATTATTTGTGTTTTAAAGAAATGTAGACAAATAAGCAAAAAATATTATTCTGACTATTCTACCAGACACATATCAAGAAATATTAGGAGGAAATAAGAATGGGTTTCATTATTTTTTAAAAGATGCTAATTTAGAATAAGTAGAATTATCATCTCTAAGAATTTGCCATATTCCTTGTTTCTGATTCTGAAAAACGTAATTGGTTGTTTTTTTAGAAATGGATTCATTTTACCTTGTGTAGTTTTTAGTGTAAATATTACAGTGAGTTACATCTTGGTCCTGCAATCCACACTTACAAATGCATTGAGGTTCCAAGCAGAAAACAAAGTATTAAATCAGACTATTCTGTATATAAGATTCTGGATTCCATTTGAGTAATTTTATAAAAAAGTTATGCATTATGTACTTTCTTTCACAAATTGGAGAACTGATATTTTTTCATTAAAAAAAAAAAATCCCAAGAAATGTTCCATAAATATTGGTGTCCTGGTTCCGGTGGGGATAGGGTTAATTTTTCCTGGTATTCCATGCCATGTGAGCCACGCCCACCCTGAGCTGCCGGGGGAGGGGGCAGGAAGTTGCTGCTTAAAAGCGGGCTGGGGCGTCCCGGGTCCGGCCGGCGAGGGGCGGGGAGCGGCGGTTCCGTAATCGTAGTCTTGCCTTTTCTTACGATTCTTCCTGTATTAGGAAGGCGCGAGTGAGCGGCACGTGGTTCTTTGTTGCCGTCTGAGGCTAAACCACGGCAATTGGTAATTATGTCCTGGCAATGCCAGTTTGTGTATTACATGCTAATTTAATTTTTCCATTAGTAGTTAAGTACTGTGAATTCAAGTAATGGAAATTATTTTCCTACATTTTAATAGTACAATGTACACTACTTTACAGTGTTTGAAATATTGTCTTACTGGAAAGGGCAAAAGGATATGTGTTTAGTGATGTATTGAGAATTTCTCCAGTTTTAAAAAAAACCCTCAACAACATTAGTTAAAATACAAAACTGTAAAAGGACATAAATATATTGGGTAAATGGAACTATTTAATAAAGATCTGAAGCACTAAAAAAAAAAACAACCCAAAAACAACCCTTCTCAAATATCTCCATTCTATTTTAAGCCCAAGAGAAGACGAAGAGAAATGGAAATGTTGTGCTTAAGATCAGAAATCAACTCCCAGGCATGATAATAGAATCTTATTCCTGCACTGCAATATCTTTCTGTTCTCTCTTCTTCATAAACTTAAGTTAAAACATCTTCTGATATTAAAAACAGTAAAATACTAGCCTTAAGGGAAGACTGTCATTAGCGAAACCACTCCCAAGTTACAAAATCAAAACCAGATGGAATAATAAAAAAAATATTAAATTATTAGAGAAATAAAAGAAAGGATTATTGTTCTGATTTAAGAGAGGAAAACAACTAGTCATGCTGTTTACATATAATTTTTAAAATTTAAATAAAATAGAAATAAAGGCTTGCTGTTCCCTCTGCAGATTGTAAATAAGCTTCCTATTTGCATTTTTATGTAACTGTAAACATATTTTTGTCTCTCAAATATTCATTCTAACATGCATTTTAACAAAGTGACTGAGACAACTTCCAAAATAACTCATGTAAGCAAGTGGATCTTACAATTTTATTGTAAAGTTTAAGTTTTGTGTAGAATTTACAAAACATTTGTGTAGAATTTACAAAACAAATCAATCCTAAGTATCTCGGGAAGAACATGAGACAAATTGTGAGAAAACACTGTATCCATTCCCATAGGACAGGTGCATTTAGAAAGACTTTACTCCAGAATGTACCGTTTGGCTATTAACTAGACTTATTGTACCTACTGCAAAACACAGCGGTCTTCTTGGGCCAGAAGGAGCTGTTATTCTTCCTTCTCAAAAACACTTGCTGAACTCCTCCAGGGTATAGACAAGTTTTCATTCACATTCTCTGTATATAACTTTATAGGAAGCAGCTATCCAGTACTCATAATAATAGCACATAGTAGAAATAAATATTCCAGTTGAAAAAACAAGGCAAATTCCAAGCATGTAATTCAGCGGTAACTATAGCACTCCAAGCATTCTCAAATGAATAAATTCTTAAGGGAAGTTGAAATATACTTTTCAAAACAAAGCTTTTTCTGGAGAGCAGCTCAGAAACTTAAGAAAAATCTGATTTCTTCCTGTTCCTTCACACTACCAATTTATGTATGCAGAATTTTTATTAGAGTAGTTAATAGAATGTAAGTAATGATGGATGATGAATTATGGAAAACCTTGTGAAGCGTGGTTCTTATTTTACATAAAAAGCCTTAAAGATTCAATCTTTAAATTGTAAATATTTTCATTTAATTATTTTACAAAGAAACACTACATTGACACATTTACATTTAATTTCATGTGGAAATAAATAGATTGGATTATAATTTTTTTCCACTCTTTTGTATGTTTTCATCTTGAACAGATTTTATGACTCCATTAATCAGTATGAGTTAAAATTAAATTAGTTACACATATACTAGTACATCCTCAGGAATTTCCAGAAGAATGTGTTGTCCTTTAGCAAAATTGCATTCTTTCCATAAATAACAATACCACTAAATCTCTGCTTGAGGTACAAAACCAATCTTTGCTTTTACTGTAGAGATGTGATGCAACTTCCATCACTCTGTGTCAGTTTTCATTCCAGTTAGAATTCAGTTTTTAGTAAGTCTACTTTTCATATATTTTCTTTGGAGTATAAAACAGTAGTTAGACATCTTCCTCTGATTTCTGAACTGCAGTCACTCACTTTCCCCCTGACTCCTCTGTTTTGTTCTGAGAAATGAACAGATGTCCAGTGCTGTCAAAATACACCGGTTGATATAGCCGTAGATTTGCTACACCTTGCATTTCTTTACTGCATCAGTCCCTGATGTGGTGATCTGTAATAAAACAACAAAAGGATAAAATTTCACATTGGTTCTATCTTACATCCTCTTTAATTTGGCCATTAGGGAAAGATTAGCTATTTTAATGAGGCTGTTTCTTCACACTGATCAGGCATGAAAACAGTTGAAAAGCAGATTTAGAGAATGCTGAGTCAGACCACAGGTTCTGAGTTTTCCTTTCTCACTTTTTTAATGTGACTCTAACACTTCTGGTTTAATTTGAGCAGCTTCGATATCTCAAGAGCTGCTGTTTGCATTTGTAAAGGACTGTGTGTCTTTTAGTTCGTAAATGTTGTGTTTAAAATCTACAATTCTTATCCATGCATGCATTGTATCTTTATGTATAAAGGGATTTCTCAGTTACAAGCTAGCACAAAACTGTGATTTGGTTTCCTAGCCTTCGTTTAGTGTCCTGTTGGAAGGGATTACCAGTCAGGCAAATTAAATGGAATTACATTTTGTAGTAAATAAAAGTTTTCATTACATGAGCTGAAATAATAAGCCTGTTTAATTTAATATTAATTTTATCATCATAGAGATAAATCTCATTCTGATCTTTAAATCAGATGATGAGATCCTTTGTATTAAAAGTTATTACAGTTTCTAGTTAAGTGTCACCTGTTCATGATAGATTTGTAATTGATCTGATTATTTGTTCCTAGCAAGTACAAACAGCGTGAACTTATTTTTTTTAAAAAAGCTATTTTAAACAGGTTTTGGGTTTAGTTTATAATTATAATAATTAAATATTTATTTAAATTTTTTAAAATATTAACAAGTAACATTTACAGAGGGTCATGCAATGTCACTCTGTTTATCATTCTCCCAGTGCTTAATCTCCCCAATTTGTCTTATCTCATCACAACATCCTTGTTTGATTTAAGCTCTGAGCCTGTCAAAGCTGGTACACACCTGCATAGCTTTAACTGGAAGTTTGCAAGTATTCCCTATGTAATTGCTCAAATAGAAATTTTGTAATTAAATAGGAAACTCAGTATGGTGGTGGAGGAATAAAGCCATCTGGCCTACTGCAGTGAGTTGCTCAGTTCCTTGGCAATTGACATATTAGATGTATTTATTCCCATTTACCTCTGTCTTAAGTGATCAAACTGAGAAGATCTGCTTCTTTAGGCTCTGGGATTATGCTTCACAGGCAGCTGGGAAAGATGAAGTTTCCAGTGGAGTTCCTTAGTGTCCACAGAGTAACTTGTCCACAGCCCTGTGAGTTAATCGTTGGCTCCAGCTGTTGCCCTGGAGGCAAAGGAACACTTTGAAGCAGCAGGTTATGGCTGTCAGCTTCAGGTAATAGTGCCATCTCATCACATAGTATAAAAAACAGTGCTAACGGACTACTGATTCACCTTGAATAGTGTTCAGTTAAAACATGAACAAACTGAAAAACAAACAAAAACTTTGGATAAAGTTTTCCTGTCACCTCAGTTCTGATTATCTCTAATCTTTGTGACTTCAGTTTTTGGTTACAAGTCAAATAACATTTAGTTACATTTAGTTGTATTGTATAAAACATGTACAATAATCCAACAATTTAATGAAGAGTAATGTTTCAATTAAATATATGCCCAACTAATCTATTGAAAAGTGCCCATAACTTCTAGGTACTTAGCAACCAGAAAGGCACCAGTATTTGGAAAGGATCAGAGAAAAGTGAAAGACATGATCTTGAAAAAAAATACCAAAATAGACAAATCCACTTTCTTCCTCACCTTGCTCCTCAAAGTAATAGTTTGTCACACTGTAGAAAAATAAGCACATATATTATAAGGAAGAAGCACATGCAGCTGCAATGAAATCCTGACTTCATGAAGTACTTGCCTGTTTTTTCCAACTTTTGTCACTTTGTTTAACAAAAGATACTGTGGTTTATAAACTCACAAACCGCATTTCATCACTGACTTCAAGGTGGCATGCATTTCAGCACAGAATTTGTTTGAAAAAGCATCTTAGACTTTGAAGGTAACTGTGTCAAAAGGAGACTAAATGTGTTCCTGTTAATCACAGTTGTTTTACAAGGCCTTTGGAATGCAATGACAGAAAGTTAAGATGCCTAATACAGCTTTTCTCCCTGCTTTGTTCCAGGTTTTGTGTGTATCAGAAACGTATTCAC
Organism: Rissa tridactyla; assembly: GCF_028500815.1. NCBI lineage: Eukaryota > Metazoa > Chordata > Aves > Charadriiformes > Laridae > Rissa > Rissa tridactyla. The sequence continues at coordinate 40,907,645 of NC_071497.1, read as the reverse complement.
ATTTAAATGACTTATACATGTTAGAGACATACAGAGGGTCTTCAGCAGAACATATATGTGTAACGGTATACATGTAAATAAAACAACTCGATTCTGCCTGTCTGTGTGTTTAGGGTTTGCAGACCATGAAGCTGCATTACTAGCATTACTAGCTGCATTACTATGGAATATAAGATGGGTACGATATTTGCGTTGCACGGGCTAGTAATATGTCTCTTAAGCACCCAATTTGAACTCTATTGCATGTTTTCTAATGACAGTTAGTCTCAATTTAAAAGCTCAAGCAACAGAGATCCTACCAGCTTCATATATAAGATGTTACAGTGATAAACTGTCCCTACGGTAAAACATTCTTGCCCACATTTGAATTTTCATCCCCTAGTTCCATTTTCCTGGTAATGGATCTTATTGTACCGTTTTCTCCTAGATTAAAAAACTGGCCACTGGTAGAAATTTGTTCTTTATGCACTTGCTTGTACCTTCTGGTGAAGCTGTGCCTTAACCTTCTTTTCTTCTTATTGAAGAAAATGAACTTATTAAATCTCTTGCTGTGTAAAACATCTTTGAGAGGTGAATCATAGCTGAAGCACTTTTCTGGAACCTTTCTATTTTGCAATGAACTGGACAACATATACAGGTAACTGTCTGCAATGCGGTATGAAATCGTTATAAACTTGCCTACTTCTACATTTTGTTTTCTTCTTTAGCCATCGCCTTGATACAGAAAAAAACCCAACCAACAAACCCCAAACATTAAGGTAAATTCATAATTTCCTAGGAAATATTGCAGTTTTAAGTGATTCCTCCTACTCAGTTAATTTTAAAGATATACCTTTGGTGCTATTAGAGTCTCTATCAATAAAACTATATATGTTCTAACTAAACATATTTTAATTAAACATTAAATTAGTTTAATTTTCTTTAAAATATTATGAACTTTAAAAATATTTTTAATTTTTTTCTTAATTTATATGAAATTTTAGGAGAACTACTATCAAGTAGCTTATATTTGTTTCTTCTTACAGCCATGACTCTTGTTCTCTGCTTCAGTTTTCTAAGGAATTCCCTCAAACTACTGGGCAAATGCCTATGTGCTTTAAAAAGCATGGACCACACCTGAGCCAACCCTCAGTTTAACTATACTAACACTTGAAAATGTCAGAGAATAACTGCCACAATGAAATGAGCTGCACAGTCAGAAACATAAAAAAGAGGGACTTAGGAGAGAGCGAGCTGTCTGAGTAAAGAAAGCAGGTGATGAGGAATCAGAGCCAACACCACTGGTACCCTGAATAATACCTGGGTACACACACACGCACAATGTCCATTAATCCTGAATGATAAATTTTGGTTTACCAACAATATAGGGATTATATCCATTGCAGGAACGGTATATAAATGTAATTATATAGAAATATATGTTTTCTGTCTTCATAATTATGTTATATAGACATATATATTTATAGAATCATAGAATCATAGAGTCATAGAATCATTTAGGTTGGAAAAGACCCTTGGGATCATCGAGTCCAACCATCAACTCCACTCTACAAAGTTCTCCCTTACACCATATCCCTTAACACCACATCTAAACGAGTCTTAAACACATCCAGGGATGGTGACTCCACCACCTCCCTGGGCAGCCTATTACAGTGTCTGACCACTCTTTCTGTGAAGAATTTTTTCCTTATGTCCAGAATATGCACTGCATAGATATTACATATATAGTGTACACAGATATATGTAATTATATCTATATAATTTTGTACATATTACACTACTAACATTGCTACACATAAACATTTTATCATCCTTCAACAATCCTATTACAAAATGATTATACAAATTAGATATTTTTTAGAAATGTACAGGAATTTAAAAATAAATGTCTCAAATCTTTAAAAATTTAGGAAAAAACAGTATTTTCACTAAAGTAAAAAGTGAGTCTTACAGTTAATTCATATTTTATTTGAAAATATGGTAATAATATGATAAACAATCCTAGATAGTTTTTTTCCTGAAAAAATGACGTAAAGTTTGTTATAATATAAAAAAAAAAAAAGGCTGTACTTGTGATTTCCTAGATGGGACTAAATATAGACTTTTTCTGTCTCTGGGAAAGGGGTAACGTTTAGACAACAGTGGATTAAATTAATAGCTCAGCTGTTCAGTTCAGGAAAAAGTTCAGGCTTAAAAGACACAATTAAAAATATGTTTGTACTAGATAGTAATGTTTCTCTCTGTCTCTCTCTGCCCAGCTCAATATACAAATTGATATATACATATATGTATGTATGTAGCATACAAGCACACAATCATATATAAAAATATATGTATGTATGATGACATACGAAATGCATAACTATAGAGATGTTTGTTTAAGAGATGTGAGGTTTAGAGGAAAGAACTACTAAATATTCTAGTGAGGATTAAAAGGTGGATTCTCATATTCTTCCTTTAATACAGCACACTGACTGCAAGACTACTCTAATTGACCTTAGCAAGGCTTTTGACACTGTCTCCCATAACATCCTCATTAGGAAGCTGAGGAAGTATGGGCTAGACGAGGTGACAGTGAGGTGGATCGAGAGCTGGCTGAGTGACAGAACCCAGAGGGTTGTGATCAGCGGCACAGAGTCCAGTTGGAGGCCTGTAACGAGTGGTGTCCCTCAGGGGTCAATACTTGGACCAATTTTGTTCAATATATTCATTAATGACCTAGGTGAGGGGACAGAGTGTATCCTCAGCAAGTTTGCTGATGATACCAAGCTGGGAGGGGTGGCCGACACTCCAGAGGGCCGTGCTGCCATCCAGCATGACCTGGACAGGCTGGAGAGCTGGGCAGAGAAGAACCTAATGAGGTTCAACAAAAGCAAGTGTAGGGTCCTGCACCTGGGAAGAAAGAATGCCAAACACCAGTATAGGTTAGGGGCGGACATGCTGGGAAGCAGCTCTGAGGAGAAGGCCCTGGGGGTCCTGGTAGACAGCAAATTATCCATGAGCCAGCAGTGTGCCCTTGTCGCCAAAAAGGCCAATGGCATCCTGGGCTGCATAGGGAAGACTGTGGCCAGTAGGTTGAGGGAGGTCATTCTCCCCCTCTACTCTGCACTGGTGAGGCCACAACTGGAGTACTGTGTCCAGTTCTGGGCTCCCCAGTTCAAGAGGGACAGGGAACTACTGGAGCGAGTCCAGCGAAGGGCAACCAAGATGATTGTGGGACTGGAGCACCTCCCTTATGAGGAAAGGCTGAAAGAGCTGGGACTCTTTAGCCTGGAGAAGAGAAGGTTTAGGGGGGACCTGATTAATGTTTACAAGTATCTAAAGGGTGGGTTTAAGGAGGACGGAGCCAGGCTCTTTTCAATGGTTCCCAGCGACAGGACAAGGGGCAATGGGCACAAGCTAGAACATAGGAAGTTCCGTTCAAATACACGGAAAAACTTCTTTACAGTGAGGGTGACAGAGCACTGGAACAGGCTGCCCAGGGAGGTTGTGGAGTCCCCTTCTCTGGAGATTTTCAAGACCCGCCTGGATGCAGCCCTGAGGGATGTGCTTTAGGCAACCCTGCTCTAGCAGGGGAGTTGGACTAGATGATCTCTAGAGGTCCCTTCCAACTCTGAAGATTCCGTGATTCCGTGATTCCGTGATTCCTTCAAAGTTAGATTAAAATATTTTACAAAAGCTGAAAATGACAGATACTCAAAAAATCCCCAAATTGTAAGATATTTGGATAGAATATACTGAGAAATATCAACTTCATTTAAAACCCGATGTAAGGGAAGGCCAACTGGATAAGGAGATAATTATTATCTTTGGCGGGAGTGAAAGATGGATGCTAACTGAAAGGAAGTAAAATAAGGATGAAATAAGTGGTTCTAAGAGAAATGGTGTAAGAAGTGAATGTACTGTATATTATCCTGCAGGAGATGACAAATGTTTTCAAAGACAAATGAAAAAGTATTTCTGCAAGCAGAAAAATTCTACATTACACCTTCAAGAAAGGAAATGATATATAATGCAACATAGTTACACAAAAGAGCTGTCACAAGTGAGCTCTGAGTGATATGTCAAAATACAAGACAGAGAAGTGGAAAAATCTGTAAGTGGCAGCCACTATGACAAGCAACAGAGATCCATCAGCAATGTGTTTGACTGTTATCAGAGAGGGTCAGGAAATTTCACTGAGCCACCTCCCAGCCACAACTGGGAAAACTATAAACATTGATGTACAAGAAGAAAGAAAATAAAAGAAAGTTACGGTCTCTGAGATTGTTTCAAAGTGGAATCAAAGGCTCTCATTTAACAGCTGTGTATAGAATAAATCATTCTCTTTTATGTTGTTAAGTGCACTGGAAGATGAGCCAGACCTTCCAGAGATGAGTAATGATCAGAGCTGGGCAAAAAGCCCGCTAAACACTTGTAACATTGTTTCTGATCATACTTTAGCATTGATTTTAGGAATAGAGATTTTGGCCCTTTGAAGGAGACTATATCTACAAATATTTTTTCAGAAATCTATATTCTTTTCATAAGAAAATGTCTTTCAACTTATCTTTCCCTTCCTTACATTTTCCCCTTCAGAAACACCTAGATAGCTGTGGTAGCAGCTGTATAATTAACAACAGCTTCTCCAGATTTCACAAAGAAATTGTGGGAGCTGTAAACCTCTAGCATCCCCCCTCGACTGTGAAACTTTTAGACCCATCTAACAGTAGTACAATTGAACATGTGGTCTTCCCTATCCATACCTAATTGTTTCTGACCTTTGCTATGCAGTATCTCCCTTTAGAAACATAACACCAAGGTAGGGGAACTCTTCAGAAGATCCTTGAGGTACATGTGCAAAAACAAACCATCCCATCTGTGATCAGTAAATCCCATGTGCTCTTATCCCGTGTTAGCTTCTTGCATGACCTCAGTTGTCTCATTAATCCTGAAAATCTCTCTAAGACATGAAAAAAGTATTGACACCAGCAACATGGCAATATTTATCACCTTCCTGCTCCTTCCTCCCTAAATTCTCACTGAATTTCAAGGTTTCAACTTGCCTTCTGCAAGTGAAAGTTTGTGTGCTTGAAAAATCACTCCTCAGATCACTTGGATTACAGAACAGAAACGAAGTTGATCAGCCAACTTCATGGCCTTCAACAAATGATTGACAAGCTCTGGGGAAGATATAGCCTCTGTAATGACAAAATGAACACTGTTCTATCAAATTAAAATGTTATGGTTTTTTTTATCATAGACTGAAATATTATATAATTGAATAGATTTGTATGCTAATACTGGATTTTACTGTGAATGGCATTTCACTGCTTTTGTTTCTGACATTAGGCAATTAGATGCCACTAACATGATATTCAGTCAAGTAAGAACAGGAGACTTTAACCATATAAATACTTGAAAAATATTGTTTTGGTTTGGTTTGCTTTTTGGGATTGGTTTTGTTTTGTTTTGGTTTGGTTTTTTTGTTTGGTGGTTGTGGGTTTTTTTGGTGTTTGGTTTTGTTTTGTTTTAAAGCTAGGGCCTTAACTAGGATGTAATTTTAACTTAATGTTTAACTCCACATACAATTTTGCGATTTTGCATACTGTCCACATCTTATGCAAACATTATGAGGGAATACATATTGATGACTTTTAAAATATTTACTGCTAAAATTTTGAGATACACATTTCACTCCAAAAGCCTGGAGTGCCTTATGTTTGTCATTGAAACAATGGACAATAACAAATTTGTGTTTCATAGAATCCCATGAATTTCACAGAAAAAAAAAAAAAGCACAGAAAAAATTTTAGAGTGACTTTTTGATATATTGGTCCTACTCCTTTATTTCATTCCTCCATTTGTAGTGACATGCTATTTGAAATTATTCATGCCTCTACCATACTGAAAATGGTACTATATGAATGTTCATGAGAATGATGTAGTTAAAATTGCATGAAGAGATAAAAACAGACTAATCTGCACATTCTTACATGGCTGTAGATGCCGCACAAATGACAAGTGGCTATGCATTCAGTCATTTGATCAGCTAATAACCTCCTGTTCTCGTTATCATATATGGAGTATGATAAAATTCTTATTAATGGTAGGTGATTTGGCTTCAGCATAAATATGCCAGAATTGTACCTACTGCACTGCCATGTAATCACTGCCTCCACAAGCCCCATATTTTTCCATTTGTTTTTCTTAACCCTGCCTTTCTTTGCTACCCCTTAGATTCTTTGGTAAAAGGCTGATAGCTTTTGCACTGTGAATGGACACTGACATTGTAAACTGAATGTGATCTCTGGATATTAGGGTAGTGCAAATAATAACAGATTAAATATCCTCTTTATTGAGTAGAGATGTATTTTTTGCAGTAATTAACATTTATTATCATAATTTAGTCTTTCTTAAAGACATTTGCCTTTTGCCAGAGGAGGCTGATTTTCTCTATTTGCCTTGAAGCAAAAAGTCCCAGATGAATCTTTCAGTACAATATCACGTTATTTTATTGAAACTAATCATTCAGTGCAAATTCTGCATCCATGGTGTTGTTTGTGATCTTGATAGAGGATTTTTGGATCTTCCTTAGAATGACTGGAGCCTCAGTTTCCTCACTGCTGGTTCAAGAATATGTACAGGAATTGGTTGTGCTGTTTCTTATGTGAGACTAGCTTAGTCCTTGATAACATCACTTCAAGAATATGAAAATATGATTTGTGGTGCTCTACATAGAAAATAACTTGTGTCAGGATCAGAATCCTGTATGTGACTGGGAGATGGAAGATTTTCAGTGTTGTAATTAATTTAATAATCTCCAATAATGTCCTCATGTTTATAAAATCTGCTTGCAGCAGGAAGTACTGCACTTCAAAAGCACTGGGCCCAGTTAATCTCTCACTGTGTCTAGAAACATTCCACTTTCTATTCTATTCTTAGTATGATTGGTATTCTCCAGCATTCTCAATGCATTTAGAAGTATTTAAGTATTTATCTTTTTTTTTTCTTCTTTTCTTTTTTTCCCACTTTTTCTTTGCTTAGAAGGGAGCTGTTATAGTATATAATAGCAGAAATTTTTAAATAATATTTCTACATTATTATATTATTGCAGCAGGGAAATTCGTCAGAAAGATGTCACATTTCTGACACTTAATCTCATCTTTTGTGAGTCCTAATGGTCTGAAACCAGTCCTCTAGCAAGAAACAGACACGGAAACAGCTGAAACTCTCTTCTGTGGTAGGCTGGTTTCTTTCTTTTCTTTTTGGAAAATAATTGGCAAACTCCTAGAAAAGCAAATTTTGTTTGCATGAGTGCTTTAATTTTTTTTAATTATTTTTTTTGTTTAATAGCTTTGGAAATGAAGGTCATTCTTTCATCTGCTTTAAGCCTATTTGAAGGTCTCATTTTTCTAAATTAATATCCTTTGTATTAACAGCTTTAAGATTAAAAAAATGTTTCTCATTTATCACTGAGAAGCATAAGAACTCAAACAGTGTTGTTAACTTTTAAGGAAGAAAAAATAAAACAGGAAATCTGTAATGAAACTTGAATGTAACTACAGTATCAGACAAGGAAAGGAAATGTTCTGCTAAACCATTGCACTGAAGAAGCAGAAAATATACGTTTTAACTGGATAGCTTGATCATAATTTTATTCAACTGCTTGATTTATAGCAAGAATAAGGTTCAGATATTTCAAAGTGTCTGCAAAAAGTCATGAAAAAATTACGAGTCTGGTTGCTCAATATAGGATAATGAATATTGTGGCTCGTAAAATCATGGGAAATGCATCTAAAAAATCTGCAAAAGTTGTGCAATTATGCAGATTTCTGTAGGAAGAAGCAAGTAATTTTATGGTTCTGCTATACATATATTTTGCTGTACAGATGATTAGTGTCATGCAAATATTGGCCATTTTGGTTTTCTAGTCTAACTGAACAGCTGGAAATATAATTGTCTTAGGTCAATGTAAAAAGAATTACTTTAGGTCTTTTTGTTTGTTTCTTTGTTTTTGTTTTTAAGAAATATGTCTATTTGCATCAAAAACCAATTTATACTTTTAAACCTTCACTTGTTGGAAGTTCTTTCAAAATGAACTGACATTTTAAGAATGTCAAAGGAAATATTTTTATTTTTAAAAGGACTTTTGAACATATCTACTTAATAAAACTAACAAGGATTCATAAATTTTTATAGCCGACTCAGATACAAAATTTTTGTTTCTGCAGATTTTTTTTTTGCCAGTTGTACTGATTGTAAATATTTGTCTGTGCATCAATAGAAGTAATTAAAGATTACTAATTCATTGATGCTCACTAATTCATGGTAAACAGTTATTGCAGATGAGACTAGTGTTTCAGCCAGGATTATGCTAATTAATACAAAGAGAAGTAAAAAGTCTGATACTAAAGGAATATGATTTATCTTCATTAGGGTGAGCAAAACAGTACTTCAGTACTTTCATTTACTCTCATATATACTATTGTAAGACTAATTCCTTTAACCACTGCCAAAAATTATTACAACAAGCAGGATTTAAAGTAGTAAGTTAATCAATTAGTCATCTGTCTTCTTTGGAGTGTGCCCTCCATGTATGCACAGGTGTTAGTTTTGGCTTCTGAGAACTGGGAATTCTGGAAGGTTTGTAGAGATAAAAGCACTGTTAAAATGACATATGGAAACGGTGACAGAGCAGTTACATTAACAATTGATCTTTGGTTATAAATAAATAAATACTTTAATATGGTGGATAATGGTAGTCTTAACCTCCTTGTGGGTCTGAAGTTTCAGCAGCAGGAGGATCACAGTTTATGATGGTCACTGTTAGTTCAAGATTATAAATGAAATCTAATCTGTTAGAAATAAGTGCAAAGTACATGTCTGCACCTTACCCATGACTGATCTAATAGTCAAATTTTTCTCTTGCAATTCAGCAATAAAATCTGGAAGACTTTATTGAAGTCATTTAAGAAATATCTCAGTTCACTCAGCCAAAATGTACAATCTGTTGCCTATGCATAGATATCTGTACGATGTTCAATAGAAACCCTACAGGACTGACAGAAGAGGCAGGACTTCCAGGAAAGCCTTTACTTTTTCAGCCATCCGCTAGAAGCCAGACAGCATTGTAGGACATGTCAATGAGCAGCAAATGCAGTTCAGGTAGCATTCCAGATTGTGTAACTGAACTGCCTCCAGGAGTTTCTTGTATACTTTTTCTACGATTTTGATTTTGCTGAATTTTTATTCTTAAATGATTCATACAAAGTATAACTGTCAGAACGTAAAATGAGCATCATCTAACTTTATGGGCTAAATTGTCAAAGCAGTGCTTTGGTAATTATGCTCACCAACGTTGTTAACTATAACGCTGTCAGACAGGAAACTCCTTGCTTACTGCTTTAAAAATAGTATTTTATGCTTGTTGTTAACTCAGTTGTGGAGTCTTTACAAACTAAATGTTAACATTTCAAAACAGTGCATAATAATTCCAGAAACAGGAAAGGGTGTTGGATGCTTTATTTAAATAATACATAAAGTCTAATAAAGGTCTAATAAAAATTTTAAAAAGAGAAAAATGTCACAATATAGTAATAGCTATAAGAAGGGGAAGGAACTTTTATCCTTGGAAGTGTTAGTACTGGTGTTTCCTCTTATTAACTTAGTTACAGAGTAATTGAATCATTTATGTTGGGAGTGACCTATGAAGGTCAAATCCTTTGTTGAAATAAGGGTCAGCTGTGAGAGAAGTTGTGCACGGTTGTGTCCTGTTGTGTTTGTTTATCATCCAGGATGACAGTCCTCTAGGCATCTGCTTCAGTATTTCATTATCCTCATTGTGAAATTTTGTTTTCTAACATCTGCTCAGAATTTCTCCCACTGTAACTTGTGCCTGTTGCCTCTTCCCCTATCACTGCACACCACAGAAGTGTTTGGGTCTGTTTCTGTTTATCCTTCCCTTAGGTACATGGATAGAGCAATAAGATCCTTCCTTAACCTTCTCTCCTTAAGACTGAATAAATCAATTTTTCTCAGTCTCGTCTCGAACACCATATGCTTGAGCCTGTAATTACCTTTGTCGTCCCTCACTGGACTTGTCACTGTGTGTCAATGTCTTTTTTGTACTAGGGAGCTCAGACATAGTCCATGATTGTTGGCTAAAAGTAACACTTTGAATGTTTGAGATCTTCCTCGGTTATTAGAAATGGGAGTGGACAGAGGAGAAGAAATCTATCATTAAATTATTAAACCATTACATGTACAGATGGGAAAGCAAATACCTATCTGTGTATATGCATGCATGTATTGTTATCATTAAATACATATATATATAATGGAGGTTTTGGCAGTGCATTGCTTTTATATAAATTTATATATTTTTTTTTTTAAAAATTTCTTTTCAATTGATAGAATAATTTTAATCAATGTAATTGAAATAGTTTCTGAAAATTCATGGGAAGATTGACTTACAAATGTAAAACACAATGTTCTAAAAAGGGAATGGACAATATTTAACAAAACCCATTTCATTCACAGGTTTTTTTCAATGTATTAGCCCTTTGGAGCAGAAGAGAGCATTTCTTAATCTTGCATTACTATGCATAAGAATCGCACTATGATTACTTTGTGATTAAAGGCAATGAAAGACTTGAGTCCATGATTATCTCTATTCATTTCTATCCAACAGCTATTGTTGCTCATTGTTATGGAAAGAGGATGGAAAAGAGAGTTGGTCTGTATATTAGTGATACACAAATAAGCAGATTTTCTACTTTGACCATATTAAAATAAATACATAATATAATTTCAAATATGATTGTCTGAGTATTGTTGTTGAAACATTAACATTTTGAAATAAGTTGTTTCAATTTCTTTAGTATTTTCCCATGGTCTGGTGTTTCTCTGAAACTGTTATTTTATGAGTTCTCACTGAGATGTCATGTATTTAAATCTGCACTTTTACATATGGTATTAGAAAACCGTAAAACAGCAATGACAACAAATATCTACCAATTTATTAAGTACTTCTTTGAAACAGGACAATTTTGGAATGGTCATACCAATCATTTTCTCTCAATTGTATTTTCTACAGTGTTTTAAATTCCTTTACAATAATACCACAGAAATTGGCCAAATTCAGATTTCTATTCAGCAAGTTCTTCTTTTGTGCTTAAAAATTTCTTCAAGAGAAAGTTATCTCCCTTCCAATAAGTTGGTTGTTCGGTTTGTTGTTTTTTGTTTGGTTTTGGTTTTGTTTTTTTTTTCTATTTGAAAATATAATGTCTAATTCATCTCCTTCTTCAAATTACTTGACTTCTGCAGATGCTTTCATCAGACCCATCACAATGAAGATTTGCAAAAAGTGAGTATCATGAGCATTCAGTGGAAGTTTCAGTCTGCTCTCATAGGGAAATTGAAAATTGTCTAATATAAAAATAGCCCTGAAAGAATTGTTTGCTACAGTCATTTGAACCTCCTGATTGAATCTTCGAGAGGAAGAAAAGGACAATTTGGGAAAAGGAGTCATCAGATGTATGAAAAATTGTGAGCTAATACTGACTGACTGAGATCTTGTTTTTTTTCTGAAGACCGTATTGCTCGAAGCAACTCAAATAATTAACAGGTTTTATTTATTTATCATCGTCAGGGAATGAAGTAGGGCTTACATTATTTTTTGGAGGATCACATGAAAGAAATTTGCTGTCTAGTCAGCAATGAGTTGAAAACAACCTATAGCCCACAAAGACCTTTTTAATTAGTAATAATGAGAAAGCAATTTCCCTCACTGATTCTTTTGATTAACATAAGCTTTTACTGGGACAAATGGACTAGAACAATACATTTCATAACGCCAAATTATGTAAGATACAGAACCAGTCATTTTGAAAATACTGTAGCATTATAAAACTGTTGTGTTTTGTGATGAATCTGGGAATTATTTTTTATTTGTTTTTCTTTGCCAGATTTGTATTTTGAAATGTGTGGTGGTGTATTTTCTTGTTGTTTTTACAAGAAAAGCTACATCTGAGAGTGAAGTAATCAGTGTAAGTGTTTAAATTTAGTGATGTTATACAGAAAAATGTCTTCTCCTTCATGAGATATTAACTTTCATGTAAAAGATCATTTTTAATTGGATCAGACTCTGAAATGTAAATTTATCAGTTTATTCTACCCTAGTCAGAGCCCTTCTGTACGTTGTTTATATTTAAGACAAAACCTGTATACCAATGTTTCTGACAGAGTAACTCTCATTCTGTTATTCTAACAGAAAAATTCTTAATGAATTTATGCAGCTTGATCAATTTTCTCTATGGTAGAAAAATATCTTTAGCCTCCAGGTCAAATATATTTTTGTTAGCCAGGACATATTTTATCACAGAAAGGATAAAAATAAAGCTTATTTTGAACCCAAATCTCTCTCTTGTGAGATTTATAAATTAAGCATTTTGTCTGTCTACTTGTTAAACAGCACATGTACCTCTCATAAAATAAAAACATAAGGAAATATATATGTAAGGGAACAGTTTAATGCACAATATTCCCTATTCACATGCTAAAAAATAGAGTCAGGTAGTTGTGGGCTTCTTTTAATGTTTAAATTCCGAGACTTTCAGAATAAATCGTGTGTGAATTATTGTATAAAGAGTAAGTAATAGTTCCCCTTATTCCCCCTCTTTTTTTTTTTTTTTCTTCTTCATGAGGGAGATTTGGATAAGGAAAAAGATTTCATAATGAGAAAAGATGATTTCTTGGTTAATTTTACTGGGAAACTTGGTTATATCTCTATCTTCCCCCTTTTAATCCTGTGTAACAATAACTGCTCAACTCATATAGTTTGTTAACTTCCTGGTACCTAGTAAGATCTGCACAAATCCTGAGCTACAATAAACATGACAGCAACATGAAGAAATTAACCAGATACTCAGTTTGATAATCTATTTCCTTTACTTGGCAACTGTGAAGGAATAATCTACACTGTTTTACAGAATACACAGAATTACTTTCTGTTTTTCACATTACACAAGTGCCTTAGAATTGTTTTCTAGAAAATGCTGCCTTTTGTGCAAATTGTATAGTGAAGCTGCAGTGTCTACAAAAGCATGCTACTTAAAAAATATGTAGCTATACAGTAATAGCCTGTCATGTGTAAGATACTATGCAGCAAAGGAAACCATCATCGGAGACCTTATCACTGATTTGTGATAGACTCCAAAGAAGCATTCTGCTCTTTGGTCTGGACACAGGTCACCTAAAAGCAAACACAGGCAAGGATTTAAACAATAGGCTGTGACTTAATTAACTTAATGTAACTAGCAATTTAGGTGCATCTAGTGTGGGGAGACTAGAATGTGTCTTTCTCCTATAGAGAGTGAAATGACGGCTAGAGGTAGAAATGCAGGTTCATTTCAATTTTAGGACTTAGGCCTTTTAGAGTTCAGCCACAAACCGTAACAAAATAACATGTGTCCAAAGCACTAGATGTTAAATCTACATTCCTGTTCTTTAACAACACTATACCACCAGGACTCATGAATGTGGAAAAATAGTCACTGGTCTCTGATAGTTAGGTCTAACAGGAAAATTTCTTTCTTTATTCCACAAAAGCCAGTGACCAATCATATCTGCTGTATCTTTGTGAACACCCTCCGAGCCTTCATTTTCATAAGGAAGGTGAACTTGGCAGTTAGAGCAAGACACTCTAAAAATCTGGAAAAAAGGGAATCAGGAACGCGAGGGGTCATTCCATGCTGGTTTCACTTCACGTGTTTTTTGGGGAAGAAAAATTCTTGTTAAACTGGAACTTTGCAGGTATGCCTTGATACTTGTATTTTGTTCCTTATGTGGTGCTGGTGATCCACAGCCTGATCAAGTGTACCTAGATTTGAGTCAGGTGTAAATTGCCTGGTAAGGCTAAGTGGTTTGTAGATCCCTATTTAAGCACTGCCCGTGTAAGATACGTGTTCCAATATTAAGTGAAAAGTTTAAGTCAGTTTATAAACTCAGTCCATCCTGTGTCCTCTTTCTTATCTGATTGGTCTGTGAGTTGTTTTCTTATTTTGAAATGCAAACGAGATAATACCCATTCACGTCATAAAACACAAGTAATTTTTTTTTTTTTAATTGGCCAGTTTCCTAAAGCAGAACTTTTTTTGAGGTAGATGTCGTAAAACTCAACTGTTCTTGTAAATTGAATGTCAATATACAGGCACATTGATATCCCATAGTCATTGCTGAAACAATAAAGAAATCCACCTACAGAGTACCAAAAAGGGAAAACTGTCTAGCACATTTTTCTCATACTATTCATGCAGGTAATTTTTTGCTTTAGTAAGGATATGGGAAAAAATTCATAGGAGGTTATTTAATATAATCACAGTTTAAAGTTTGCTTTTCTTTTTCAGATATTTTGCTCTTCTGACAGTTTTCTCTTTGATAATGTGATGGCTTTACTTAATTTTCATAGGTATTGTTAATATTGAAAGGACTTCTAAAGCCTATATTCCCATCACTGATATTATGCTCCAAATGTCTCTGTTCTACTATAGTTTAAAAGAAGTGCTGAGTAGAACAGCATCTTAATTATAGTTGCTCTTTAAAAGAATTTTTTTTCCTTCTTACCAAAATTTAAAAGCTTCATATATTACTTGCAAAATTATGTAGGAAGCCTTAAAAAGGCTGGAAATATTAGATTTAATAGATGACTGATTATTTCCCCCTCAATATTAAATCTTCTCTCCTAAAAAAAATACAAAAAAATGGTGATAAATCCAGTGGGAAATTTGAACATTTATAGTGGCTGAATTTTGGCAGGAAGATACATCATGCAAATAGTAGAGTAAGTAACTGTAAGTGACTAAAATAATTAACTGGGACTAAGGATTTGTCAAAGATTTATTTTGAAAAGATTCATAGGGTTTCTAAAATAAAATAAAATTATTTGAGTAGGATTGAAAAATGGGCTAATAATTTCTCTTTAGCCTTTTAGTATTCAAAAATTCTTAATGAATGATTCATCTAATATTTTTGGAGAAATTGGAAATCATTGTATATTTGTAAATGTAACCTTGTTTCTTCTCAAAGTTCGGTGCTGTTAAATCCTTCTCCAGGTAGGAAATATTCAGTTTTTACTTAATGAGATTAAATGGTAGTTTCCCAAAGCTGCAAAACTCTTAAACACATCATTCCCTCAGTATTCTGCACCTACTAGGCTTTATTTTGTGTTACAAATTTGTTTGTGTTTGAAGGAGTCATCTCAGGAACACTTAAATCATTATAGTAATACATTAGCTCCATGCTTATGGGTGAGTGAATTACTTAGCCATGTGTGACAGTATTGCATTTTGGTATATGTAAATCAGGTTAGTTCTAAATTACTGTTTCATTCTTTGATTTCCTATATGCCTTGTGGTGGAACAAACAGCAGCACCCATTTGTTTATTACCTTTATTATCCTTACAGATCAGTAGTGGCAAGAGGACGGAAAGTGGCCCAGTTACTAGGACTTCAATTCAGGAAAACCAGAGCTATATATATTATCAAACCAAAGTCTGTTGCCAAACTATAGCATATTCAGCATATTCGTAGGTGAAAAGGACAGCTCATCAATTGCTGAATAAGTGGAAAGAGAAGAATTACCACAGTCATAATGAGACAGTAGCTGCTTCCCATATCGTATTTGGTTTAACTTCTTACACTTCTGTTGCAATATTTTTGCTATTATTTGTGCCACCTAGATTGCAATATTTCTTTATACATCTATTATCCACACTGATAGTAAGAAACATTGCTTTTCTCTCTTTTTTTTTTTCTTGAGTGTCTCTGTAGACCACAGTAGTGACATGATATCTCTTGTAATATATACGCTGTACAAGCTTCATCTACTTTCAAAATACTACACAGTAGCTTCTTTAATGATTTTCCTCACCTATTCTATTTTAAGGTGGCCTTACCAAGGTGGGTCTAGTTGTTGGCAACACTTACTTAGTTTTTTAAAATTTGTATTACAAAACTTGCACTTCTCTATTTGTGATTGTATCCAAGTTTATAGGTGAACAAAATAAGCTGTAGAAAGAAGGGAAAAAATATAGAGAAACATCAGTAAAATTGACAGGAGACGGACAAAATTTGTGGGGTAGACAAATTATGGACAGAATTTGTGGGACAGACAAATTATAGCCAAAATTAAGAGCATAAAAGCAAAACTATATCCTGGTATCAACAGAGAAATAATTTAATGAAGATTAAAAAAAAAAAAAAATTAAAACTGAAAGAGAAGTGTAGGCCCGAAAAGGAAAATGTTTATTTGTAGGTATGTAGAATATGCTTGTGACACTTCATACTTTTTCCACTGTATTATATTTCTTCAGCTAGAAATTATGTCTGTAGTCAATTAAAATGGAAAGGCTACTGAAAGACGGATGTTCAATGACTGACGCCTTCAGCACCCCCAGTATAGTGAATTCATTTCAGGCTCAGTCCTCTGAGAGATTATTGAGCCCTTTCTAAGCTATGAAGTGACACTGGCACCTTTGGGAAATGATCTGCAGAGGATGCTCACAGAGCACTCTGTGATTTCCTATGCATTGTTTTTCCAAAAAAAAAAAAAACTGTTTTATTAAAGTTTGATTTTTCTTATAATATCAAGGTAAATAGAAAGCACTGAAGGCTGTGACATTTTTTTCAGCTAGAGTAAGGTGTTTATTTCCTCCACTCACCCATTCACAGAAATGGCAACCTCTATCATTTCCATAGCCTCCAGTCACTATTGATCTTAGTTAGAATATGAAAAAACTGCAAACAAATAAGCTCACAATTTTAAATCTTTCTCAGAAGCTGGAAGACTTATTGATTTTCCTGACAGTCCTTTTATTCTCAGAGATAGCTTCCGAGACAAAATATTCTGTCATTCAGTTTTTATATTAATTATTGAAGAATCACAGAAATCTAGATAGAGCACATAAAAACTGTTTTTAACCTCCCAAGTAGTGTTTAAGACACCTAAAATACATGCTTAGAGTCTGTTATGTATCTTTATGGTTTATTCTTACAGTATGTCTTCTGTGATGATTTCTAACCATTACAGTTTCGTATTTTACAAGTTTCGATCTGTCCTAACCTTCACAGTAAAAAAAAAAGTCCCCTCAGGAACTTGTTGAAATTCTTATAACCAGTCCACAAGAGGTTTTCAAAGTAAATTGTTCAGTGACTTGCCAGCCCTAATTGTAGTTTTTCTTCAGAGAAAGAAAAGGAAACAAGCAAAAATGTTAATGCAGCAGTCAATACATCTGAGCTCCTCTTCTTCCTGTATATTTTTGATGCAAATTGGTTGCTGCAATCTGTAAATGCCTGATTGTTTTTATTCTGGTTTTGGCTTAGAAGGAAAACTGGAGAAGCTGTTTTTTTAGGGCTAAGTACTGTATATTATCCAATCCAGCTTTTCAGAAGGCATTAGTATACTTGTCAAATACATATTTTTCTAAAACTATTAAGAATAATGAGGTAGGATTATTACTCATACTATGTATATCTGCACCAAAGGTAATTAACTAAAAACATGAATAACACTGTAAGTTAGTCAGTTTTCAGACAAATGTTTGCAAACATTCTCTGAATTTCAGATGAAAGAACACAATTTCATATCTAACTAGTCAGGGTCAATACAAGGTGGGTGTAGCTGCCAGGACAAAATTATGTTTTAACATTATTTAAATAAAACCTTTCTGCAGCATAAAAATAAAAGGTCTGTCTCAAATTGTTGTAAGACAACACTCCCTGAACTGTTTATTTTCTCGGTGATATGATATGACCAGCTTTTCCTGGAGAGAAGCTGTGAGAGAAGTCAGCTTTCACATAAGTTACAACACATTGAAATATTTAGTAAGCCAATTGCGAGTTCAACCACACATTAGTATGATTCAGTACCACTGTCAATTTCATTTTACAAAAAAATCTGAACACCAGACAGATGTCAAAAACAAAGAGGCAAGTTGAAGTTACAAGTCAAAGTAACTTGGTCTGTTACTTGATGAGGTTTGTCACCTCACAAATAGGAATGTAGACAAAGAGACATTTAATGACTTCTTTGACCCTGTCTTTAACACCAGTGATGGGCCCTGAGACCCCTGGAGCCCTGAGTTAGAAGACCGTGACTGCAGGGTTGATACCTCCTGATACCTGATGACTCTGGAGGCGTTCGAGACTTGCTGCTTCAGCTGGCTGCACATAAATCTATGGGGCTGAATGGGATTCATCCCAGCATACTGAAAGAACCGGCCAATGTCATCACGAGACCTCTCCATTCAATGGTCTTGGGAGTGTGGAACGGTCCCAGTCAACTGAAGCTGGCAAATGTTGTCCCAATTCCCAAGAAGGCTAAGAAGGAAGACCCTGTTCATTGCAGACCTGCCAGTCACACTTCAGTGCCTTCGGTCTCAGAAGAGACTGACCCCCACCGAGAAGGGTGCACCATACAGGGTGCTGTAAAGAAAGTCTACTCCCTATCTGCCAGACCCAGTACACACTTGTATACAGAAATAAAAACAGACTGCAATTTCAGCAACTTCGCCATGTAGTTCTGTGTTAAGACTGGGTCACAACAACACCATGCAATGCTACAGGCTTAGGGAAGAGTGTCTAGAAAGCTGTCTGGAGGACCTGGGGGTGTTGGTTGATAGCTGGCTGAATGTGAACCAGCAGAAATGTGCCCAGGTAGCCAAGAAGGCCGATAGCATCCTGTCTTGGATCATAAATAGTGTGGCCATCAGGACTCAGCACTTGTGAAGCTGCACCTCAAATACTGTGTTCACCTTTGGGCCCCTCACTGCAAGAAAGACATTGCGGTGCTGGAGCATGTCCAGAGAAGGGCAACAAGGCTGGTGAAGCATCTAAAGCACAAGTCTTATGAGGAGCAGCTGAGGGAACTGGGGTTGTTTGGCCTGGAGAAAAGGGGGCTGAGGGGAGACCTTATCACTCTCTGCAACTACCTGAAAAGAGGCTGTAGTAAGGTGGGCGTTGGTCTCTTCTCCCAAGTAACAGATGGTAGGACAAGAAGAAATGGCCATTAAGTTGCTCCAGGGGAGGTTTAGATTGGAAATTAGGAAAAAATTCTTCACTGAAAGAGTTGTCAAGCATTGGAACAGGCTGCCAGGGAGGTGGTGGAATCACCATCCCTGGAGGTATTTAAAAGACGTGTAGATGTAGTGCTTAGGGACATGGTTTATTGGTGGATTTGATACTGTTCGGTCAATGGTTGGACTCAATGGTCTTAAAGGTCTCTTCCAAACTTAGCGATTCTATGATTCAACGATTCAATTCTATGATCTCACTGGAGTAAGTGGATGCTCTGCTGATGCTGTAGGCAGAAAACTAAGGACTGCTACCATATAGTACTCAGATAAGATGTCCAAATAAGTACAGCTTTTATAAATTTGACCTACAATAAAAAAAAATAAACTTACTTTAGTTTTCATGATACTTTGATTTAAGCATAAACAAATTGGTTTGGTACAGAAGCACAGAAATTTATTGGCATTTTAGGTATCCTCTAGCAACTCAAACTTCCTTCCAACAGCTGCTCCAAAAGGAACAGATCTCTCAATGTTTCTGTGTTGCATCATCCTTGTCTGATGTGTGATATACAAAGCATCTAAATACCCATATTTCAGCACTGAATCACAGCTAGCATGTGATTTCTTTAATATGTCACAAAAGGGGGTGGGGGAGCTGTGTATGTGAAGGAAGCACATGCAAATCTGGGAAATCTTTTCTTAAGAACTCTTGTAGTAATATTCATATCTTATCTGGTGAGACAATGTTTGCCCTGCTTTCCATTTTCAAGGTTTTGTCCCATAAGGCTGGCCATGAACAATCAAATGAATATTAAGATTTATGCCCTTTTTAGGATTAGAAGAGCCACACGAAGCAGCACATATTAAATATGGATAAGTATATACACTTACATACATATATACATATATAGTTACATACAGATACATTTCTACAAATACACATATATATATGTACATAATGCAAAACCCTTTACTCCATAAAGCATATAAGAATAAGAAGTTGTTTCTTTCATTTTCTAATTTAGCTACCTATAATTCAGCATATTTATGTTTAATTTTGCAAAGGTCTCTTCACAGAGCAGACTTCAACGTGTTAGCATTTGGGAAGCTGCAGTGTGATAAGCAGTCAAGATATACGCTGTATATGTTAAATATTTTTCCTATATTATGTGGAAATTCTTCCTATAGGAATAGGATGTTGTTTTACTGACTTACTACAATCACTGAGGGGAAGCATGGTTCTTCACAAACATATTTGCACATGGGTCAAGTAGGGAAACAGTTTGTTGTATACACAGTTGATAATGTTCATGCTTCCTATTTAGCTTAGCTTTTGTATTGCTGTACGTTGTTTTGCCTGTACTATGGAACTAGTATCTGTTGATTTCTGGTACAGCACTGTGTTCGTTGATTTACTGCAGATTTTAGGAGCTTCAGAGAATAACAGTCTTTTGCCACAGGCTATGTAGTGATAGTACAGCTGTTCTACAGTTCGTGCAAAAGACCACTGAATTTAAAAACAAAAGTTAGCCATTGAGGGGTCCAGTTTCAAAAGAGCTGAGTTACCAAAATGGTGATGTCTAGATATTTGTTTGAGAGCCTTACTGGGAGTCTTAAAAAAAAATCTGAAAAAAAACCAAACAAAACCAAGAAGATAATTTGGATCCTTTGGCGGTAAAGAAATACATAAGTAAAGCTTTGAAAAACTTGAAATCTTTTACAGGAAAACTCTTGAATTACATTATTTTTTTTCTTCTAAGCGTGCAAGTAGAACTGTAATAGAAAAATTTGATCTGCCAAGTTAATTAGGCCCCTTTCAAGTCAATTCACAGTTCATCTATATTTATTCAACCAACCTCGTTTATTGACATTTTTCCTGTAGGCCAAGATATCCCACTCTGTGTTGTACACTGGTACCACTTTCTACTCCTATAGTGGTCCCTGGCATCACAGTTCCTGATGGCAAAGGGAAGACCACAGGCAGGAAATGGAGGACAACATCAGTGTGAACTATGTCTCCTCCTG
Organism: Rissa tridactyla; assembly: GCF_028500815.1. Taxonomy (NCBI): domain Eukaryota; kingdom Metazoa; phylum Chordata; class Aves; order Charadriiformes; family Laridae; genus Rissa; species Rissa tridactyla. The sequence goes on along the minus strand of NC_071497.1, from coordinate 40,886,568 downwards.
ACAACCTAACAACTTAGGAAGCCATAGAATAATTTTAGATAAAGACAAAACCACTTACAAACACTTTTTAAACCAAAGTAAACAAGTGATTTATTTTTTTTGAGAGTGCTGAAATGGAACATTTTAAACTGAGTTTATCATGTTTGTAACATGAAAACATGTGTTTAATAGATGTATTTATTTATATAGATACACTTTTGATCATGTGTACTACATGCATATTACAAAACTGAATAGCTTGTAAGGAATATTGTCTTAAAGAGGAAATTAACCTCAAGCTAACTTTTCTGAAAGGATGTGATGATTAAAAAAAAAGTCTTTAATTCAATCTGAGTTTTAAATAATACACCTACTGAAGGCATATATATTCTTGTCCAATATATGAGTTCATTTCTGAAATTATCAGAATGGATAACAATATTTGAATTATTTTTTGAAATGCATTCGACTTGCTGAGCTTTGTAATGCCTGGTGCACATGGAGAAGATACCGTACTGAATCTGAATACAACTTAGCTCTGCAGAGGATTCAATTTCAGCATTATTGAGGATGACTGTGTAATTGAATTGGAGTGGAGATCTCTAATAGAAACAGAAAAATAGCTTAGCTCCCTGCAGATAAGTAAAAATGGATAAATGTGGAACTGAAAGGTCATTAAATACATCTTTTCTGTTTTAAGAGATAAATTTGATGTATTTATTTAGCCAAATATATTTCGTTGTAAAACATATGGAATCTGTATTTCATTTTTAAGGACCTTCAGTCTTGTCTTCTGTCATGCAAACACGTTTTTAGCCCTTCTCCTGTACAAGTTGTTTAGGACTGAATTGAGGGTTAAAACTTGTACCTGTCATTTCCAGTGTCATGTATTGCAAAAATTGCTTAAAGCTAATAATATCCTTTTGAGCACCACAGGGAAAGAACCAGCATATGGATTTAAACTACCCAGCTGTATGTACTTAATTGCAGTGTTGCAGTCAGGAGTCAAGTTGCCTTTGGCTTCCTGTATAATCAATAGAGAGAAATAGATATTGTGCTTCTACTTCTCCTCGGAACTGTACCATATTTGAGAAATCTATTGACTACTTGGAGTGCTTCAGTGAGACATCTTGAGCTACTTATGAATCATACCTCATATATGATATGTTTCCAGTTTCCAAGCAGAAAACCATCTCAACAAACATCAGCAGTACATACCACACACTTGAAAGGTAAACTATACAGTGAGAGAAATTTGTACAAAGAAGGGCTAACATGTGCGTATATTTAGGTTGGGTGTAAGAATCCCCTGGCATGGCAGGAATGCATGTTAGATACTCTGTTTTGCTTGATCTAAACTTGTGGGGTTTGTCTTTGGCTAACCGATTTCCCACTGGTTTCATGAATGTTTATAAAACCTTTCTCACTTATGGTTTTATGAAATGTGTAGCTCTGCTTTTCAAGAGTTTGAATTTTGTTTTATTCTGAAGTAGGTTTTGATTTATTAAAGCTGTAAACTAATTGAAGTAGGAGCTTAACTTAGGAGACTGGGTGCTTTAAGGCTGTACAAAGCGCAGATGCAACAGTTGTAGTACTAAATGTCAGAACTTATCTCCTATTTTTTAAGAAAGAATGCTTTAGGACAATATAATCTTGTAGTAGAAGCTTATCTCTCAAAAAAAAAAGGGGCCCAGGATTACTGAGGAATGCAGAGACTAGTCAAAGATAACACTTTTGATGCACCAGCAAGAATAAAGGAGTAGAGGCCTGCAGTTCACCCAGAAGTCACAACGATGAAGAGGAGTGGAGGAAGTAAACGACCACCAGATGTCTCTGAAGACCACCAAGAGACTCCAGTGCACGTGCGGGAGTGGGCAGTACCTTGTAATAGTGAGTTAATGAATAGGTAATCATTTCTTGGAAAACTAGTGAATATGCATACATAGTATGTATTTAAACTGTACATCTAAATCAGTTGGCGTGCACATTAGGGGGACCAATCCCCTGTGCGTCTGGCACTGCAATAAAGAATACCTGCTTAATAGTCACCAAGGCTATTGAGTCCTAACTTTGGCATTTCACTGCATCAATTCTTACTATCTTATCTTATTTTTTTGTAAATATCAAACTAAAATCAATCGCACATTTATGTTAATGTTCAACAACTATGAGTCTGTTAATTAAAGTTTTAAAAATCATAGTCCTGCTGTGTATTACTTCTGATTATAGAAATCTTTTGGTACATAATTACAGGAACTAATGCAATATGAACAATGCTATACAAATGCTGTTATTTACCAAGATGAACTGTGCAGATCCCAATCTGTATGCACACTGTCACTCTCATGTCTGGACATGACACCCATGCACACAGAACCACTTCACTTATTTATGCTGTATTACAGTGGCAACAAGCCTGTGAGATGCTCAGAGGAAAATTAATTTTGCAAGATCCCAGGTCCATAGATAATATGAAATAACAGATACCATTGTTTGTAAGAAAGTTATATTTTTATCAAACAGAAAAAGAATACAACTTTTCCTTACCAAAGTATTATCTATAATGTCCTTCCTTTCTTTAATATTTTTAGTATTAGTAAATGCCATGTGGGGAGTTGAAAGCTTTCAGTGAAGTCTTTACATGCTGAATTCTATATATCTTTCTCTGTGAGGAATATTAACTTCCAGAAGAGCAAGTCTTCAACATTTTTACTTTGTCTTTTTATTCTCTTTAACCTCTACACTGCATTCATAGGTATATTTGGTCCACAGACAGTGCCAGAGCTCAGTGCCAGCATTATCTCAGTAGATAGCAGTTTGTTCCCTTAGAAGAGAAGATATAAAACATAAGTTAATATCTGCTATTAAACTGCGTGAGTGAATTCAAGCATTGCCAACATTCATACTTGCCTGATCATCAAAGAAGCGGTAAGAACTAGGCAGAGATGGAAAATGTTGATGTGTCTTCACAGGGCACAAAGGACAACTAATCTTATTTTACTTTTCAAGTCAGTTACTTAAAATGTTTCACGTCCCTGTACTTTCACTGAGATTTATGGTGGCCTTAATTCATTTTTTTTCCCAATAACTCCTCAAATAATTAAAGTATGTGGAACTGAAGGATCTTCACTTCCAAAATATAGTGTTTACATAGGGATTTAGTGTGGTTTAACAAAACCACATTAAATCACATCTTTCTTTGAATGTCCCCATGGAAATCAAATTTGAGGTAGGGTAAGTATTTTCCAATATAAGCTAGTACTTTAGGTGTCAGATGATTTAATTAATCCTTTGAGTTATTCATTTTACAATCTGTTCTCTCTTATTTGTGAGGCAAAATTGCTGGTTGAAGTCATCTTGCAAAATGAAACATTTAAAATATAATAACAAATACAAAATGATAAATAATACAAACTAATAAGGAAGAATTAATATTCTGTGCTCTCATGAATAATGGTGTTTGTACGAAGTAGAACCATTGCCAAGTATTTGTCTGAATATACAAACCCAAAGATCCATTGCATGATTAGATGGTGAATTATTTCTCAAAGTATAAGGATGTCTGGACATCCTCACAGTTACACTAAAAAAGTGGACTTTGGTAGAACTATAACATCTGTTTATTAAAAAAGTTTTTATAATAACTATTTTCCTCATGTCCAAGCAAAGTTAAATATTTTCCTTTTGTTTTCTCCCATTTCCAGTTAATTTTAACTTTATCTTGCAGAACTGACATTAAATGCTGATGGGAAATTCTAGACTGTTATTTCTGAATCATTTCCTCAGTGGTTGTTTCAATAGGAGATGATCTTTCAGCTATCACATTACCTGTGGATATTTTCTTTGGCTCAGTCACTCATTAATAACACAACTATTTTCTGTTCATGCGTTTCTTCTACATTATCTTAGCTCCAGAAACAGTACAGCTGTAACACAGAGATAATATCAATCTGAAGTGTTTTATAGTAAACTTGAAAAATAAGAAATACAACATGAACAGAAAATTATACACATGTACTGTGAATGACAGAGAGCATATAAACTGATGAAGCTCTTTGTTTGGTGGTTTTTCTTGTTTGTTTGTTTTGGAAGACAGTAAGAGTTTCTTCTATTTTAAAAATACAAAAGGAAATATATGTTTATTTCTTAAGATTATATAATGAAAGAGCTGCGTAAATTATCTTGGCATAAAGGCTTGAGCATTTTCATCAATAATAATCAATTAAATATGCAATAGTTTGAAAGTAATAAATCTATACAGAAATGACCATGAAATGCATAAAATACTGTTTGTGCACCATGGGAATACTTCTGCGTTTCATAATATTTCGCGATTTGCTAGTATTGGGGTTCTTTACATCAGAGAAGACTAATTTTGGGTGGGAAAGAATGGAAGATATGCAATATAATGGAATAAAAAGTCATACTGCCTAGAAACAAAATGTTCAACAAGCTGCAGAATAGCTAAACTAGGCAAAAAATACTGAAGATACAGCTATGGCCGTGGTGGCAGGGAACTTAGAAACATGCCTTCTGCTGCTGTCTTCAAAAGTGATGGAGACCAGGTTTTGAGCAGGGCACCCTAGTTGATTCTTTCCCAGCATATTACTTTACTTCCAGAGCATGGAGTTGTGCTTTTAAGCACTGCCTTGAGAAGAAGTCGTTTCCCTGTGAAGGCAACGCTCACTTTCGCAGCCCCACAGGTTTCTCTTCTTGATGGCAGAAACCATACCACTGCTCTGCAAAGACCACAAGAATCACAGAAACAGTCAGAAAGATAACCAAGTTTTTCTGGGGGCTTTATATACTTCTCCTACGGCCTACTGAGAAGCAAAATGTCTTGGTACAATTTCTTATTCAGCATATGAAGTGCTAGATGCTACAGAAACCATTTAATGAGAAATGTGGAAATGGCATTGGGAGCAAACACTCTAAATTTTGAAAATACATCTTACTTTTGAGCTGTAAAGAAACTTTTGCAGATAAAAGTGGGATCACTCAATGCAAGGATACAGCAGGTGAAAAAAATCAGATAATTGGCTGTTTATGTGGTGAAGAATAAATAATGTAAGAAAATCAACCAGCAATATATCTTAAAAATATGGGAAAGGTACATGAATACTCACCCAGAATGAGAAACAGTTAGGGGAAGCATATATGCAATGAAGAGGTCAAGGAAGTTTTTAAGTTAATTGATTTATTTTTTGCTGAGATTCTACTAGAAGGCTCATTAAAGGCAGATTCCTGAGAGCAAAGTCACAACCCATAGCAAATATTTAATTCAGTTAGGTGAGTTTTAGATCATGTAGTTATTAAGTTCAAGGTACAAAGATAAATAAGAATTTTCATTTTTTTAACCAGCATCTCTGCCAGAATATGTTATGAAAATAGTGATGTAGGCGGTTCAGGGGTCTGCTTGTGACAAACAGCCTGATGAAAGACAGATGCATAAGGAAATACAATAGCCATGATTTCTCTAAGGAAGGCCTGTTCCATATGGAAGTTTTTTTCAGAATAACCATAATTTCAAAATGTAATTGTTGTTAGAAATAGCAATTCTGCAAGAAACACAAGTGCCCAGTGCTTTTCTTCTTCATACCAAACCTGTGGGGTTGTAGAGTCAGAGCATTATCACCAATAGTTGCGGGTATAGTGTGGTGTGTTTTTACACGTTTACACCATTCTTTACATGTAATGGTGTAATATGACAACCAAGTTGAGGTGAGGAATAGAAAATGGAGGCATACTACTATGGATGTCTGTCTATGAACTCACTATGTGAAAGAGATTTTTGTCTATTTACAAATCCACTTGGATACAGTTTTCTGTCAGCTGAACATCTGCAAATGGTGATTGACTTGTGTGATGAAGAATGAGGTTTGGGTTTCAGGAAAGAAAAAGAGATAACTTCTGTATGTGCTGCTGGTGCTTCAGAGCTGATGGACTCAGTGGAAAGATAGAGAGAGTGGCAAGGAAGGACTGCATGCCAGAGTAAATATGGAAAAATTAGAATTGAAGGAAATGATGACAAAACAGCCTCTGTATAGCTGACTGTCTTTCAGTGAGGTGGTAATTGTATATGGCTCAAAAATAGTCACACTAAGGGGATAGGATACCTCATCCCTAGTTCTCATGACTAATTAATCCCAGATGGATTTCTGCACTAATGTGACCATTTTACTTCTAGTTAGCTGAGCTAGCTTGGATACTTCTACACAAGAATCATCAATACCTAGAAAAGTGACGTTTTCCACAAGTTAAGGTTATAGTTCTTGCTGAAAGTAATATGTTACCATAACAACAATTAGCAGACGAGATCTGTAACACTCAGATATGTTAATATTTTTTTTTTCTTTCTTCTTTATCAGTAATATTGGTAGTCATTAGTATTCAGTATAGTGGTATCTCTTTTCCATTTTATTTAAAGTACAAACTTTCTCTGCTGTATTCACAATCAAACTGCTTTAGAAGGTTTTTCAAAGGATCATACAGTAAGTTAATGGTTCCTTTGTTTTTTGTTGCTGCCTCACCAGGTTCCCTATCATACCTATTTTCTTGTACACAGGCAAATTTATTAACTGTAAGCATTCATTTTAGTTTCGTAAAACTGCATTGCTTCTATATGAACAATATGTAACACAAATAATTGACCATTAAGCTGCTTAATAATTTCTATGATTCACACTTGAAAAGCAAGTGATGACAATGTATCTGTTTTCAGGCATAATCCAGATTTGTCTAAAGCACAAAATGGGATGATGCATGCAGTACACATGCAGATCTTGAGATTAGCTCCAAGTTTCTGCCTTGGAGAAGAAATCCTTCTCTAGGCTGTCTCAGATATGCAGGATATTATGCACGCCATCACCATACAATCCTCCTGCTTACCGTCTTTGGGTACTTTGTTCAGTAATAAAACACTTATTGAAATGTTCAAGAGACAACTGTCAGTACTATCCACACAGCTGAAACTTCTTTTAAGTGAATGAAACAGCAGTTCATATCCAAAAGACTATGTTTCTTATCTGTTGTTTCAAGCTGATGTAAAATTTGCATGACATTTGTTCATATAATTGGTAAATTATTTTTGAAACCCTGAATGTAAGAGACTTCTTAGTGAGAATTTTGATTCTGGAGCAGGCAGTCACATCTATCAGACAAAATTACTGATTTTCAAAACTGCCTGATCACCAAAAGTGCTATATTTTCCTTTCTTATTTTCAACTAAGATTAAATGTTTGTATTCAAACAAGCATCAGCCATCTGCAAATTTGGGAGACTCATCAATGTCACATAGAAAAGTAACTCAAAGTCATGACTGCTGGTTCCAAGGGAGGTAGCTGTAAAAGGGGAAAGCAGAAAAGCCATTGCAAAGAATTAATGTTCTAACTTCACCGACTAAAAGGTGCCTTTGTCAGTGTACCTTTTCTGTGCCTGCTATGCAGTGAACTGGGGGATACTGCCATGAAGCAAACTGACATTTAACCTCAGTTTCTATAGGTAAGGGGTTGATGTTGCTCAGGATACAACACAGAAAAGGTCCTGCTTGAGTTTTCCAAAAGTGGTCCACAGCTGATAAGTGCATCACTTTCTCTGACCATGCCTTTCAAGCATTCATAGCACACACAAATGACCAGAGCAGACCAGAAAAAAATGTTTCAATTTTTATCACTGGAACAAGTAGAATAACAGCCAAAAATACTTTCACTGATGTCAAGAAGCAGCTTAATTTAAAGAAGGTGTAGCTGGCATTTACTGGTTGGTAATTGAATTTTTTTTTTTTTTTATGACACAAACAGTAATTTTCCACCTTCATTTGTAGTTCTACAATGTAAATTCTTGGATTCAAGTCTAATCTTACAGGTAACAGGAAGATTAATACTTGTAGTATTTCCATGTTGACCTAGATTAGACACAAAGTTGTGCAAATGAAGCAAAAAGGACAAAAGGTTGTAACCCAGTGCTTAACACAGATGAAAAATTACTTAAAGGTAAACAGTTAAACAGCATCTAATCAATTATAGGAAAGAAAGTTATATACATTTCTTTATAAAAATTATATTTGTTTCCATTTATCTGCCTTCCTGCACACCTGTAAAGAAAACCGCAGAGTAATCTTCAGGAAACAGTTTAGTTGTAGATATGTATTGGTGTCATGCTATTGGCAGAATCAGAAGTTCACTCTTAATAACACTTATTTTGATAGCGTTCTGAAAAATGTGTCTCAGTCTTGATACAAAGAAAATCTTTCAAAATCTACAACTTGACTTCAGCTAAAGGACCTTAATTTTGTACTGTGTAAGGTGTTCACAGAAGCTAACTACTGATAAAGTCTCATAGCATGATGACTAATATCCGTTAAGATTTAACAAGGGAGGCACAGGTGCTGTGGGTTTAGACCTAGAGTTCTGAGTAATGATGCATGCAGTTCTGAGAAGCTCTTGGTTGGTGAGTTACAGCACAGAAAGAAGTGTGGTTGCCTGGCAGAGATTTTCAAGAACATTTTAAAAGCATACTTGATTGACTGCAATTTGTCTTCCAATATCTAACTGCAAATAGGGGAGGACAGCTCAGATATGTAACTTTACAAGTCCTTGGAACAAAAAGAAAATGGGGATGGGAAAACATACAAGATGAAAGAGTCAGTGTTAAGGAATTCTGTGGTTTGTTCCATAAAAGCATATAAGGCTTGTACATTTACTTGTACTGTAAAAGACTAATGGCCTTTCATCTTTCTCCAGTCTGGCTTCCAGGGTTAGTATTTCAGCCTACCATCATAGTTCATGCTGAAAGATAACAGCTGAAGGAAGAAGAAACAGTGGAGCTGATTACACCTGCTCAGAAATATTCATAGACTGAGGGATCTTCTGCAAACTAGAAACAGAGTAAAAAGAGCTCAAAAGAACTTGAGCAGCATGGAGGTGGACTGTGGTATAGATAAATTAAACCAGATATTGAGTCTTCTTACTCTCTACCTGCCATTGATGCTGAAATATAAGTTATGTAATTATTATACTTTGGAGACATGAACATGTCCATGAAAACTCAAGCTGATTGTTACTATTCAGTCTTTTTTCAGTGTAAGAAAAACAAGAATTATTTCAACCACGAGTCATGGACTACTGAGAGATTTATTGCATCCATGATTTGGTACAAATGAAAAACTTAATGCCACAACTCCATGATTTCCTTATTTCCAAGAAAGCTGAAAGAGGGCTGAAAGCCTTTAGACTGTGTAGGATTATTTAAGTGGACTGGGAAACCAGAAACTGAGACTTTTAGCACAATCCAGGACGGGGTGACCTGACAGCAAGGTAGCCCAGGTGTTCCTACACCACAGGGTCCCACCCCAAAGCTCCTGTGGTGTCACTGCCTGAGTTTCCTACTCGCACGGAGGCTCAGCTGGTACCTGAGCCCCAAACTCTGGAAGACCAAGGGATTCCTCACCCTGAACAGGAACAGCTTGTTCTGAAAACAAAAGAGCAAAACACCTTTCCTCTCTTTGCATCTTGGCAGAGCAACACGTAGGGCAGGGCAGGTCTATGTGGTTTGGATCCCCACAGAGCAGCCTCCTTTAAGGCCCCATGGAAGTGACAAAAGGGACTGACCACCTCCCTCCTTCAGGTGCACCTTCAGGTGAGGCAAGGGTGGAGAGAGTTTATTTGCTGTGGAGTCTTTGGCTGTGGCTGGCACGAGCTGATGCTCACTATCAATGGTGGAGGTCAGCAGCCAACCTTCAAAGAGAAGTGATGCACAGCCATGATATTAGGGTAAGTTTTTAAATTTTTCATGAGGCCTGTTGACTAAAGCAGCCTCCCTTTTTTGAGACTAACAGTTACATAGCGCTCTGCATTTAATGATAGTGGCAAACTTCAACTCAATCTCTTAGCAAATTCAGGTCTTTTTCATCCAAGGAAACAAAAAAAGAAAGAAGGAAAAGAAGAAAAGAAAGAAGGAAAAGACGAAAAGAAAATACATGGCTTACTGTGAAAAAGCTAAATATATCACACTCTATTTAAATGTGCTACTGTGAAAGTAACATCACTTCACTAAACATATTTGTAACTTGTCAGTAATGTTGACATTAGGCACTCATGGTTAATGACCAAAAGAAAAGCATTAGCAGTTGTTGTGCTAATATCCATGAAGGAAGTGCTTCATTAATTGAAATTTGGGGTAGTATTGACACGTAATCTTTTTGTAAAGATCAATTATTTATAATTTTTGTGTATTTTCGTAAGTTCATTTCAAAGCTTATTAAAAACTGTTGTCTAGGAAATACTAGTGTTACATAGGAAATACTAGACTATAGTTATCTTTCACTACTTTGAAAAATAAAAAAGGAATTTTTAAAGAAAATCTGTTTTAACCAGTTGAAAACTTGATGGAATAGCTCGTTCTGGGCATCATCTCAAGGCATGTGGAGGAAAAGAAAGCTATCAGAAGTACTCACCATGGATTCACCAAGGGGAAATCATGTCTGACTAATCTGATAGCCTTCTATGATGGCACGACTGGATGGATAGATGAGAGGAGGGCGGTAGATGTGGTCTACCTTGACTTCAGCAAGGCATTCGACACAGCCTCCCACAGCATCCCATTGGGAAGCTTAGGAAGAGTGGGCTAGATGAATGGACAGATAGGTGGATAGAAAACTGGTTGAAAGACAGAGCTCAGAGGGTAGTGATTAGGGGCATAGAGTCTAGTTGGAGGTCAGTGACGAGTGTTGTTCCCCAGGGGTCAGTACTGGGTCCAGTCCTCTTCAATATATTCATCAATGACCTGGACGAGGGGATAGAGTGCACGCTCAGCAAGTTTGCTGATGAAACATGAAGCTGGGGAGGGTGGCTGACACACCAGGAGGCTGTGCCACCATACAGAGAGACCTGGACAGGTTGGAGAGTTGGGCAAAGAGGAACCTTATGAAATTCAACAAGGGCCAGTGTAGGGTGCTGCACCTGGGGAGGAATAACGCCATGCAGCAGTACAGGTTGGGGGCTGACCTGCTGGAGAGCAGCTCTGTGGGAAGAGACCTGGGAGTCCCGGTGGACAACAGGATGACCATGAGCCAACAGTGTGCCCTTGTGGCCAAGAAGGCCAATGGCATCCTGGGGTGCATCAAGAAGAGTGTGGCCGGCAGGTGGAGGGAGGTCATCCTCCCCCTCTACTCTGCCCTGGTGAGGCCGCATCTGGAGTACTGTGTCCAGTTCTGGGTTTCCTGGTTCAAGAGGGACAGGGAACTGCTGGAGAGGGTGCAGCAAAGGAGAGGGCACATCATATGAAGATGATTAGGGGAGTGGAACACCTCTCTTATGAGGAAAGACTGAGGGATTTGGGTTTCTTCAGTCTGGAAAAAAGATGAGTGAGGGGGGATCTTATCAACACTTATAAATACTTAAAGGGTGGGTGTCAGGAGGATGGGGCCAGGCTCTTTTCAGTGTTGCCCAGCAACAGGACAAGAGGTAATGGGCACAAACTTGAGCATAGGAAGTTCCACCTAAATATGAGGAGGATCTTCTTCACTTTGAGGGTGGCAGAGCACTGGAACAGGCTGCCCAGAGAGGTGGTGGAGTCTCCAACTCTGGAGACATTCAAAACCCGCCCGGCTGCGTTCCTGTGCAACCTGCTCTAGGTGACCCTACTCTGGCAGGGGGGTTGGACTAGATGATCTCCAGAGGTTCCTTCCAACCCTATGGTTCTATGATTCTATGATTCTATGCTCACTTAGTGAAACTGACAGTATGCTAAAGCCTTGTTCTATCAGTGATTAATAAAAAAAAGGAAAATTTTTTATCTACTTTTTCTATGTCTTCAGCCATCACATTGGTCATTGTATGAAGCTTGGCTTGAGTTTATGTGCACATGCTAAGAACACACTATTGTAAGAAGAGTTATTTAAAAGATACTTACATGATTGCTTTAAATACAAGATAATGTTCTGAATGTGATTCTTAGGAAATGCCATATAAAATGCCTATGAACAGAAATAATTTTATCATTACTCTCATTCTGCAGAAGCTAATACTCATTCTGTCCTCATGGATTTATTTACACGTGAAGTGGAGAACACGAGTAACATGTCTAAAAATATTATGTTAAAACCATTCTTTTAAGTTGGCCAACAGATAGCAAATGTGCATCTAAGCCCCCGAAAATGATATTGATAAATTTGTTCTGTTAATTATCATCATGCCAAGAAATCAAGGATCTATTTTATGTACAAGAACTGACTCAGAGCAATGACCTAGAAGGCAAATCCAAGCCAGAAAATGTCTGGTGGTTACTACAGTCCTGCTTAAGATTGCCAGCCATGTCTGGAAGTAACAGAGCTACACAAACCTGACACTTCTGTAACTCTGCCAGGTCCAGATGGCCTTATGTGCTGCTTCATCAGCTATTTCTATACATCCATGTCCATAGCCGGGCTCAATGAAATCAGTCTGAGAAACCCAAGTTGTCATTGTGCTGATGTTCATGAGCTAGATCCAATGTCTGTCTCGTTCTTCTCGTTCTTAAATCTAAATTTAGTTTGAGATATGTGTACCAGGAAAAAATGGGACAATACTGGTCAAATTCAAAAGTGGGAATGTCAGGAAATCCAGAGCTTTAATTTTGTTGTAGGCATTATTGCAAGGATGGGAAGCTTCATGAAGCAGGTTATTAAGACATCTTTGTGAAGCTCTGTAAGAGTCATCTTTCAATGATGAATGATGTGGAAGGGAAAAGGACAGAGGTCCTTGTTTGAGAATGAGTAAATGGCCAGAGGAATCCTAGTTACCTGGAAATAAATCTTGATAATTAGCTTGGAAATAGGCTGTGAAGTGCATATCAGCAGCTTGTAATGAATGAGATAGAGAAAAGGCAATGAATAATACTTGCAAAAAGAAAGGCGACCTGAAAAAATGCTGAACTTGGAAGAGAAATACTTGTAGCAAGACTTTTTGTGTTGGTGCTTTTTGGTAGAAAATTAGTCCCTCTGTACCACAACTTTACGTTTTCTCTTTCTGACAAGGACAATTTTTGGTTTCCTTTTTTTTTCTTTTTTCTTTTTTTTTTTTAATTGCCCTTTAAAAAAGACAGTGGACAACAGATATGAATCAATTGACTGTTAATTTTTATTCTGTCATTCAGAGCAATGATCAGCAAATCTATTTCAGAATTCAAAAGTCTCCACAGTTGGATTCTTTCCTCCTTAGCATCATAGACATATTGCATATTTGAGGATCCGGTTCCAGCTGTCAAAGCGAAAAGCAAGAAATGTGAGAGAGAAACATATATAGCAAGAAAACACCCACTTTACTCCATATCAGAGTTCCTATTGAACAGACAGAACTCTCTTTGACAAGGGATCCTTTAGTTTATTTGGTTTCTGATAAAATTCTCCTAATTCATGCAATGAAAATATACTACAAGCATTATGGTTAGGGCAAACAAGACTAGTGAACTGTTTTTCCACTTCTGGTTAGGACTGTATACTTTTTGAGGTCTGCAGGATAAAAATTAATTAGTTAAGTAAATATACCAAGACACCGATAATTTTATAGCTGTCTTGGAATATAGCTACGAGTACATTATGGTTCAAAACCTATAGAAACATTAAGAGGCAGGAAAACAAATAAAAAAAGGATATTGATTTATCAGTAGAAGTTCCAGATAGAACTTGAAAAGGATCCACATTTCATGCCTTGTCCAATGGTCAGATCACATTAATTCATTGCTTCACTAAGTTAATTGCAGAAATGACCATGAGACTCTCTGAATCTTAAATACCATAGAGTCCTTAATTTGTCTAGGAAGTCAATTTTGGTTCTTTGCACCAAGTTGGCATTTCAACTGCCTTTCAGTGAAAACACAGTTCTATCTCTTGAATATAGAATTGCTCTACAGCTAAGAAGAGCCGTTAAATTGTGCAAATATCCTTTAAGCGTCAGAGAAACTTTTATTTTTTTGCAGTGTAGGAACTATTGTGCAACTGAGTGAGTACAGGTTCATTTTTTACTTACTCATGTGATGTATTTAAGAAGGCATAGAGTTTACATGCATTTTACAGACTTAAGTGTTTTCCTGTCTCTGTGTTCCAGTAAAGCTAGAGAATGTGTAAATCCAGCAACAGAGGTCACAGATATGTGTTTCAAACTCACTTGTCTAAGGCTTCTGTGGACCTATATTCTACAGGATAAGGCAGTAATGGGAGATGTATAGAAATTAAGTGAGAATATAAGAAAACTTAGGTACAAAGTAATGAACGAAGGAAGAAAAAAGATGAAAAAAATAAGCAATCCATTAACTATACCATTGCAATCATGTTAATACGTTATAATTGTGAGGACATTCTAGGAATTCAGTTACCATTTAATACAATATCCTGTACCAATTTAATTAGATATCACTTAGCCTACGGATACGGACATCCACTATTAAGAATTCTGATTTAATAATTCTATCTTGCTAATATTCATTTGTTTAATCCACATTTAAGCTTGTGCATCACTGAGATGTAAAGCCAGTAATTTTTTTGACCCCAGATGACAAAATTTTAAAACATAAATAAATAAAAATTACCACTTATTTGAGTGATTGCATGACCTATATATTTTGCTGAATGCTTTCCCTGTTTGGATTTTTGCTTAAGTATACGTGCTTTTAATTTACATAACACTTCATTTGTTTGTATGACATGACACATGGATGTAAATTTAATTGTGGATTTTAGTATCTTCCTAAATTGAAACATGAATTAATGGTATAGTGCAACGTCATTCTTAAAAATATTTTAAAAAAAAAAAGAAATCAAAAAAGATGTTGCAGAAAACTCCCAAGCATATTTATTAAATACCAGTTATTACACAAAAACATGTCTATATTATGCTGAGCATCTCTTAAGTAATACTAGACACATTAAATTGTATTTACCTCCTTAAAATGAAAACATTTAATATCAATTGTGATGTATTCAGCAGCTGGCAAGGTGGGGCTTTAAATGCTGAGGAAGCTCAAAGTTCATTGAAAGCCTTTTCCATCACTTGTCCTTATGAATTGACATTAGCAGGCCAAAACAAACAGTTGTGAACTTTATATATTCACAGCTCCACTACTCAGCCATTCTCAGAAGTGCACTTGATGCAATGTGCCATTGCTGACCTTGACTCTGTTCTTCCCTAAGGTAAGTACTACATGTAACGTAAGTAATCCTAGAAGTAAAATATCCCAAAGGTAGATAAACTGGACCAATAACCAAAGCAGCACACACAGCAGTCGTGCAACGTCAGCAATACTTCGAAGTTTTCTGTCCTCTGTATGACTTCAGTTTGTGGTGTTTGCCAATGTTTAAGTTAAACTGGTTAAATAACTTAAATCCTACAGCTTGAAGCAACATACTTTACTCAAGCTGTATAAATCATATTTACATACATGGAGTGTCTTGATTATCACCATAGCTTGACTGATAATTTTCACCATTGGGATTGTAACTGAACTGGGCATCCACACTGAAATACTAGGAATATATATATATACATAAATTGTCTCATAAACAGGACATGTATCTTGTCTTCATCTTTTTTTGAATCAAAGCGTTGGAGTTATTTAGGTATTCAGGAATCACACTTCCATTGAAATCAATACATCTCTAGGAAGCTGGACCATTTTTAGCCCTCCAATGCAGGAGCTGAGAGCATAAACGATATTTCATTACACTAATGCACAGCATAAATTGCCTTTACTCACTTGAGTAAATGTTCTGTTGACCTTGAGAACCAGAGAAAATTACAAAGGTTATTTGATGTCCAGTAGCCCCAGAAAACAATATGAAGGAATAGCCTTATTGTAGGTACATTCATGATGTGTTCTTACTCTTTCTAAACTATACGTTTATAGTTTAAACTATATGTTTATGAGTGTCACCCCCACAACTACCCTACCCCCCGTTATATCAGTCATTTTTCTGCTGTACTCCTTAAGCTGGATTTAGCAATCTTCAACTTTAAAACTTAGCATCCCACCCCTTCCAGGTCACAATTTTATAATATAATCAGAGTATTATAAATGGTTCTTGTTTTATGCACAACAAATCTCTTTAATCACCCCATACATCAGTGAAGCCTACATAACCTGAATGGTACACATACCAGAGCTGGAGAACTGCTGTCACAGCAGATGTTAAGATATAGCTTTCAGATCCCCATTTTTCTCTGCTTGTTTATGAAGACACCATTTTTCAAAAAATAAAAAGCTTTTTTTTTCTTCCAGTATTTGTTTGATTACTCCCTGGATGAATGAACTTGAAAACATGCCTTTTCCTGTATTTTCCTGCATTTGATTTCTGCATTCTTCTGAAAAGGAACAAGTAAACATTTGCACAGAAGTGTGTTAGAATTTTTGGTTTTCTTTAACCATTCAGTAGAAGAGGGAGAGGGGGAAAAAGGGGAAGAGGAAACACTTCTGAGTTAGAATTGCATAACCTTCATATTCAAAACGGTAATGTAAATTAAGTTTCTCTGAAAGATAAAAAAAATAAATCAATAAAAAGTAGCATTTGAATGGCTGCAATAGAAGTAAATGCATCATTCACAATAACCCTCTTTAGCCAGAACTAAAAGCACATTATTTCCCTAACACAATGAAATTCTTCAAGAAATGTGAGAGATGTTAGTAAGGCAAACTTTTTCCTGTTCCTATTGCATATGCAACTACAGTGCAAACAGTAACCAATGAGCCATGAAGGTAATTTTTTCTAGTAGCTTCACACTTAATGGGATGCAGATGCAATGATAAATTGAAATACTCCACGAAATCTATGATGCTACTGAGAGCAACTGTAAAATGAAATCCTTGCTTCTGTGAAAAACAGAGAAACACACAAGCTCCTCCTCATTCTTACCTTATCTACAACAGGGTTTTTCTATGTACATTTGCAGAGGAAATTGAATATCACGCTCTTGAAAGTGATACAATTAGCCATGAGGCAAGTCACAACAGAGAACTGCTCAACCACTATACCAGGAGAAAACTTCATAATGCTGAAGGATGGACAGGTTTGTCAGTTTGAGCTAGAAATTCCTAGGGCTAATTGAGTATGGGTGGTGTCTTCTCTTTTTCCCATGCCATAGGGACTTGCCTACTTCTACCTTTATTAATCAAATGATTGAATGCTCTACATTGTGACAGATATTCTTTAGTTTTTCTTTTTTTTTTTTTTTTTTTTTTGGGTAGGGCTGCATTTGTTGTATCTGATGAATATTGTAATGCATATTGCCATGAATATTGTAATGGATTATGTAACGTTTCCAAGGAAGATGATACTGAGAGGTGGGAAAGAAGTATGTGGAGTGTCATAGTAGGCAGATGTCTGCTAAAAGCATTCGTCCTTTAAGAAAGAACAGACATATTTCTTGTATATTAGAGTGATAATATCCAGAAAAAAAATTATCCTGTGCACACAAAGCCCTGTGGAATTCATTAACTGTGAACCCGGGGGTTCACAATTAAACTTAAAAAACAGGAATGTGTTTGGACCCTCCCACCTATTCATTTGCGACTCGTGTAAAACAAAATTAAATCGCAGATTTGCTTCTGGCACTTCACTCACTGTGGTTGCGCAAGTGCCGTGTAGCAGCAAGCCTTTCTCAGAAGTAAACTTAAGAAACTAATTACAGAGTAAACTATTAGTGCATAATAGTTAGTTTTGCTAAACTGAGAGTTGAGACTGGCTGAAACAATTTGAGATAAGGAAACACAAATGCAATTCGCTTGTAAATTGTATAACAAAACATATAACAAAATTGGGCCCCCTCTGGAAGGAAACAGGAGACCTGGTCACACAGGATATGGAGAAGGCTGAGGTACTGAATGACTTTTTTGCCTCGGTCTTCACCAGCAAGGTCTCTAACCATACTGCCCAAGCAGCAGAGGGCAAAAACAGGGGCTATGTGAATGAAGAACTGCCCACTATAGGAGAAGACCAGGTTTGAAACCATCTGAGGAATCTGAAGCTACATAAGTCCATGGGACCTGATGAAATCCATCCACAGGTCCTGAGGGAGCTGGCGGATGAAGTTGCTAAGTCACTTTTGATTATATTTGAAAAGTCATGGCAGTCTGGTGAAGTTCCCGCTGACTGGAAAAGGGGAAACATAACCCCCCATTTTTAAAAAGGGAAAAAAGGAAGACCTAGGGACTACAGACCTCTCAGTCTCACCTCTGTGCCTGGCAAGATCATGGAGCAGATCCTCCTGGAATCTCTGCTAAGGCACATGGAAAATAAGGAGGTGATTGGTGACAGGCAACACGGCTTCACCAAAGGCAAATCGTGCCTGACAAATCTGGTGGCCTTCTACAATGTTGCCACAGCATTGGTAGATAAGGGGAGAGCAACCAATGTCATCTACCTGGACTTATGCAAAGTGCTTGACACTGCCCCGCATGACATCCTGATCTCTAAGTTGGAAAGGCATGGATTTGATGGATGGACCACTCGGTGGATAAGGAACTGGCTAGATGGCCACACTCAAAGGGCTGGGGTCAACAGCTTAATGTCCAAGTGGAAACCGGTGATGAGTGGTGTTCCTCAGGGGTCAGTACTGGGAACAGTGCTGTTTAACATCCTTGTCAGCGACATGGACAGTAGTTGTTTGATGGTGACACCAAGGTGTGTGGTGCGGTCGACACACTGGAGGGAAGGGATGCTATCCAGAGGGACCTGGTCAGGCTTGAGAGGTGGGCCCATGCAAACCTCATGAAGTTCAACCAGGCCAAGTGCAAGGTCCTGCACCTGGGTCATGGCAATCCCAGGCACAAATACAAGTTGGGCCGAGAATGGCTTGAGAGCAGCCCTGAGGAGAAGGACTTGGGGGTGTTGGTAGACAAGAAGCTCAATATGAGCCAGCAATGCGCACTTGCAGCCCAGAAAGCCAAACACATCCTGGGCTGCATCAAAAGAAGTATGGCCAGCAGGTTGAGGGAGGTGATTCTGCCCCTCTCCTCCACTCTGGTGAGACCCCACTTGGAGTTACGTGTGCAGCGCTGGAGTCTTCAGCAGAAGAAGGACGTGGACCGGATGGACCTGTTGGAATGGGTCCAGCGGAGGGCCACAAAGATGATCAGAGGACTGGAGCACGTCTCCTATGAGGACAGGTTGAAAGAGTTGGGGTTGTTCAGCCTGGAGAAAAGGAGGCTCCGAGGAGAACTTATAGCAGCCTTCCAGTACTTTAAGTACTGGGGGCCTACAGGACAGATGAGGAGGGACTCTTTGTCAGGGAGTGTAATGATAGGACGAGGGGTAATGTTTTTGAACTGAAAGAGGGTGGATTCAGATTGGGTATTAGGAAGAAATTCTTTACTGTGAGGGTGGTGAGGTGGTGAAACAGGTTGCCCAAGGAAGGTGTGGATGCCCCATCCCTGGAGATGTTCAAGACCTGGCTGGATGGGGTTTTGAGCAGCCTGGTCTAGTGGTTGGTGTCCCTGCCCATGGCAGGGGGGTTGTAACTCGATGATCTTTAAGGTCCCTTCCAACCTGAACCATTCTATGATTCTATGAGTATATAAAACTGAAAATAAAATGTACAGGCATTAGATTGGGTATTATATACACCAAAGAAACTTGCTTTTCTTTTTCCTTTGCATCATATGTATATACACATATATATATATTTTTGTCTTTTTTTAAACAGTAACTTAGCTTGGTAAGTAAGCCCAGTCCTCTAGACATGTCTGTAAATGTTCCATTTTCTGCAGGGGAAAGCAATACTCTTTGTAGAATAGAGAAGTATGACAGTATTTTCATTCTCTTCTGTGTCTTCCTGTGGCTACCTCCGAGAATGTCTAGTGCAGAAACATCCGTGAAGACTCTGTAAGAAACTCCCTCTGTACAAGGAAAAGATGCAGGGATTGGCTTAGCTCAGCAGATCAAACCCATCAAATCTGAACGCTCTCCTGAACTACATATTTGGATTTAACCCTTTCCTCATCCATATGTCTTCTAAATAGCCATATGCAAGCAAGCATCTGTTTTTATCACAGTAGTTGTGTCTGAGGATTTTGTTTAGTCATTCTTGGCAAGTCACAGAGATCCTGAATTTAAAATGCAAAAAAAAAATAATATCAAAAGTCCCCAGAAAAAAAGGGAATTTCTTTAGAAAGAAAAATCTGAAGATGACTATTGTGTGTAGAAAGAATTTGTCTTTCATTTCTTCCACGGTTAAAGAAGTTGAAGTAGACTTAGATGTGTTCTATTTTTTTCCCATGATTCACAAACCAACTCACATTTCAACAGAAAACATGCTAATAAAATGACCACTTTTTCAAAGTCCTTCCCTAGTTAGTAGGAAGTCAAACAATGTAAAAAGAAATCTCATTGCATAAACAATTCCACAGAGGAAAGTCAGACCCTGTATGAAAATGGAAATATGAACTACTTTCCTCTGTGTATTTCGTATTTAGGGATTTTTTTTAGACATTGGCGTTATGAAACACTTCTCTGAAACATATGCCTTAGAAGGCAGACTGACAAAAAAGTGCTATGGAGATAACTATGAGTTCTTGCCTCACTCATCAGAGACTCTTCTCACTGTGTTAGCTCACTGTTTTTGCTGATGATACTTTGTTAAAGAAGCAAAATCCCTTCACATATCATCTGGAAAACTGAGTTTTAGAACAGACGGACCACATATTTCACTAGCTGTACTTGAAAGACTATACTCTGACTGGCAACTTACTGTTCCTTTTTTTTATATATATTTTTTTTCTTTTATTTTATTCTGACACTCCAATATGGATTGTGTGGAATACAATTTTATCAAGACATAATATGGTTTTTGAATAAAAAAGTAGCAGACTAAAGTAATGAAAATGGTTTTCCTGCTATGGAAAGCACTATTCCTGTTTTTAAGGCACTGTTGGAAAACTGTTCTACAATTGTAGGTTATCAAATTTGATATAAATTAGAACTTGGAATGTAAGAAATTTAAAACCAAGGCATTTATACACTGATTAATCAAGAAACAGGATTTTAATGAAGTATGATTGTTGGTATTAGAAGAGGACAATTTATTAAAGCATAGACAACATGTTTATCATGGGACAGAAGTATGTCAGGCTTTCTTTAACACTTTATCACCAGACATTAACTCAAAAACCTCTTCACTTTGCCAGCATTTAATTTACACCACAGTTTGATATTGACAAAATTGGCTCAAGCGCACGTGACAAATGCACTGGTGACATCCTAAGTGTTTGTGTACCTAATGTGTGTCTTATGCCTAGACTATGATAAAACATTCTGTATTTATATGGATCAGATCTAAATACCATAAAGAAGTCTAAAAAAAAAATCATACAGTAGTAACTTGTAAAGCTCCTAATTGGCTAGAAAACCTTTTCAGGGTACTCTTCTAGCAGTCTGGAGAAGAAAGCTTGAGAGAATTGAATTCTCTCAGTTCTTGCATTCTCACAGCTTTTAGTTTCAAAGCTGTGTCAAAAGCTTTTGGACCACCATAGCCAAATGTCATTCAACTGCTTCTCTGCGACAAGTTTAGGAACTATGAACAGTGGAGTCTGTGTCAATGCAGTGTGACTAACCCTCAGGATTGCCATTCCTGTTCTGAGACCAGCACTGATGCTACAGTGGTTACAGGATTTTTGCCTGTAAAAATACAGCATAAACCCAGTTAATTTTCAAGGCAGCGTGCTGAGAGGTAAGAACTGGAATCTGAAACTTATTGTACTTGAATAAAAACACTTCAGTCCAGCTGAGAACATAACAATTTAAATGCTGATCTTGTATTGCTGTTATAAGCACTTAGGCAGACTTTCTCTCAAGTAGAAGATAAAAAATTTAACTAAAAGTCATGAAAATTTTATCCCATTAAATGAGGGGGGAAAAAAATCCAAGTGTTCCAAAAAAAATTAACAATCAAGAGAAAGTTTCTCTAATATATAAATTTTTATATGAATGTTTAAAAATGGTATATAGTTAGGCTTTCTTAATTTAAGGGCATCTTCTCTGCTCATCTTTTTAAGTTCTCCTAGTTATATAATTAATGTATATTGTGTAACAGTGTGTAGAAACGCAGATATTGAAATATTGATCCAGAATAGAATGTAAATTGGTTTTTTTTGTAAAGGGTAAATGGATGTTATTACTGGTTTGTTATGGAGACCTGTTTTTTCTTATGTTTTTTTTCCATCCATATTTGTTTTCTTATGTTTTTTATATGTAGCCAATAACAAACATCTCAGAGTACGTTTGGTTTCCTATGGTAAATAAATTGCATTAATTTATAGCGGTATCTGTTTAAAAAGAAACAGTCTATATGGTGAAGTTCCAACACAGTTGGAATGAACTTATTTAGGACTATTTAAAATTTATATTCAGTTTAACACAGTTACCACAAATATTGTGTTGAAATTGTCATAACCAGGGTTATCTAGCTTTGTATTCTGTCTGAGAGATTGGAGTGCATCAGTAGAGGACGAAAGAAATGAACAAGAAAGAAAAGAAACGATCTACATTCCACTTCTGTTCATTTTAGGTATACATGCTTGGTTTCATCCAGAGGTCTATAAGACAAATTTAAGATTTTTTTTTTAAATGCTTAAAATGTCCAGACACAGATCAGTATAACTTTGTCTCTTTTTGAACATTATTTCTAAAGATTTATACTGTGTATAACATAATACTCACGTGTGAATTTTATATGAAGTTACCATCAGAGATGTGGAGAAATGGTTTGGGATGAGGAAGTAGGAGACATTTGTGCTGTCATTCCAGTATTCTCCCCTGTGCCCTTTCCCTTTCCTGAGGGCTGTGAAAAAGCTTGTTTTGTTACACAAGGTAACTGTCCATGTTGAAATGAAATACTAGTTATTGCATAGCCTTATATACCCCATGATGACATACATGTTCATGTACCCATGCCTATTACAGGCTGGGAAAAAATTATTGCCATTCAGTAGGGCTAATTCTACTTCAGGTTCAAGTCCTGATAAAGAAAAGTCAATCTTAAATATTGATAGGGGGGCAGGGAGGAGGCAATGCAAAAGTTTGATATTTTCACTAATCAGTTGCTGGACTATGATGATATCTTCCGTGCAAAATATTTCTCTTAGATATATTGTAGCCAATGACTGGACTGTAATTGCCATGAGCCATGTTACATAGGAGCACTTGGAGGAAATTACAATGACTGAAGCTGGAGTGAGTCTTGCTACCACCTTCATTCTTGACAAACAAATATTTCTTGATTGGTCGAAACCTGTTACATGTTCCATAGTTTCAAAAGTTTGGCTGTATCTATAAAGAATGTAAATAAAGGTTTAAAGTATCCAGCACCCTTGAGCATTGTTTATGAAGCTATTTTTTTTCCATGTACAATGCAAAAAACCAAGCTTTTTTTTGCTTTGTTGTTTTGCTTTGTTGAACTTTTGCAAGTTCAACACTTCACTCTTGAACAGTTTGGATAGATACATTATTTATCTGCCATTGGTTTTCTAAGCTATATATAGATAGAAGATAGATCATGGTAGGAAGTGTAATTGCACTGGTGGCAAGCAGTAATAGCATAGTTACTGTATGAGTTATCACAGTCAATTTAACAATAACTCATGATAACATCATTTCCTCTATGCCATAAACTAGAAGTAGAAAATTTGTGTTGGGGAGACAAACAGGAGACTGTTGCTGCTGTTCCTTCCATACATCACTCCTGCTGCATCCTACTCATCAGTAAACAGAACCAATTACATTATTATCAGAAAACCTGAGAGGAAAAATTAGGTAGCTTTTACATACACATTTATAGTAATTTTATGGTAATTTAAACAAGATCAATAAAATGTACACCCTCATATGATATGTTTTATTGTTAGTTTGGTAAGATTAAAAAGGTTGCAATCACCTCTGGTTTTCATGGAACCTTTACTGGGGGAGAGACACTAGCATACAGAAGGCAAGCCCTATTTTCCGGTTAGTAAGAAGCCCGTTAAAAGGGTGCTATTTAAGTTAATTAGATGACGCTAGTTGAACTCTCTGAAGATGAAAACAAAGAGTTTAGCTGTGTTGCTCCAAATACAGGAAAGGATGTGGGAAGCTACTACCTTATATATTTTTTCCCCTCTGGTTGCATGTCCTGATTTTATTTTTACACGGAGCAGGCATAAAAGTCACTCCAATCAGGATGATAAACATCGTGGCAAATTGGTCATCCTAATGAGACTTACACAAGAGAAACCAAGAGCTTCTCTTCACTCCACCTGGGGATCACTGCACCTCTGCAGTATTGCTACTCTGGAAAGTGAATGCATATCCTGTTGAAAAGACCAGTAACAATCTCAGGTGTGCACTGTGCTAGCAACTTGGAAACATCCCAGTGTCCATCTACTTTCCTCTTCAGCTTGATCAGGCACTTGGCTTTAGTACAGAATTTTATCTCCAGTGCAGGTCAACAGCATTGATGGAGTTTAGTACTGCGTATAATCTCTCTCAGGCCTCGTGTGCATTCAGGTACTGCAGGAAGAGAGCTCTTCAGAGCTAGAGCTGATTCAGCTGGTCCAAAAGCAGCTGTAAGGCTGCTAGTACAGACTCCTTAGCCTCCACCAGTCTTCAGAGTGCCTACCAATGGCTCAATTAGCACTGATGCAGCTGAACTGGTGGTAAGACCAATGGGAATTTTTGTGCTAAATGTCTAACATGTAGACAAAGTTTAGGCTGTCTCAGAGATGTAAATGAATGCAGTGTTAGCAGCACTGGCATGGGAGTCAGGGACATGGATACTTATTTTCTGCCCTGGGGCAACAGAACTATGCTAAGAACAATGGGATTCATGTATTCCCTGGGGAAACTTCAGACCTCAGTGAAGAAAGGCTTGTAGACAACCTGAACTTGTGTCCAACTGGGTAACAAAAGCCACAGAGTCCCTCTGTGGGAATGAGAATGTTGATGCAATGAATCCCATAGCAAGTAGTAAAATGGGCTTAAAGTCGTTGTGAATTTGGTATTTACTATTGGTCTGTCACCTGAGCAAATATGCAGAAAGTCAGATCAATATTGGTATTAGGATATTTTCTAATATTGCATTTTAATTATGCCTAATGCTGGGCTATAATCAGAAAATATTGTAATGAATTATGTAAGCCTTGTGGGTTTTACTTTTAGTGTCTCTCCTCTTTCTATCATGCTTATTAGAGAAGCTCAGATAAAGCATGCTGTTATAGGCACAGCAGGTATATACAACTGGTACAGGATTGGGTTTTTTAACTCAGTAAGTATACTGGCCAGTAAGATAACTAGAATAGCCTCAGATACAAGAAACGGGTATTTCACAACTCAGTATTTTAGTAGACATATTAAGTAATAAGGAGAGTGATGGTGAAAGCCTTGAGAGAAATTTGGAAAAATACAGAGTGAAATATATTTGGAGAAGAAAAATATCCTTCAGCTTAAAATAAAAGTAGACATTTTACTATTTGTACTTCAGAGTAGCAGATTTTTTTTATTATTATTTATTTATTTATTTTCTGTTATAGGGTCTGAAGAGGGTGTTAGGTTTAGCTGTATCCATATTTTGTATTCACAGCCCAGAAGATCTGGGATAACATATGCTACTTTCTTTCCCTGAGTAGTATAGTGACTAAATTGATTTGCTTTCATTGAAGCATTGAACTGATTTGATTCATAATATATCCTGAAGTAACTCCTGGCAGCAGTACTATTTCACGTTGTCCCTTATTGCAGGTTTGCAGCTTCATTGAATACCAGTTTTCATTTTTGCACATTGCATTTACCAGGAAACAGAAGTACAGAAAATTATTAGTGGCTACATTTTTCTGTGGTGTTCCTATCCACTGGGCTGTCTTCAACCACTAATGGAAACAGCTCATACAAAGTGTGCATTTATTTTTGCAAAGTTGTATACACTTCTGAGCACTGCTAATCTTTTCTTTACAGACACCAGAACAAGACAGCAGTGGAATGGTGGCTAGATTAAAACTAGCAAAAATTGTGAATGTAACATGCAATTGAACCTCAGAGTGAACCTTCAGGAGAGGGTTTAATTCTAATTCCTGCAAACAAAACTGTGGGGTTCTTTTTGCAAATGAAGTTTCAGAGAGTTTGCGTAGCCCTTATATCCAAGACAATTAGCGCACAGCCAAAATCCTGGAACAAATAATCCTTGCGGTTAGTCTGATTAGGAAGAAAAAGGTTGATGATAATTGAATACTTTGTATCTGAAAGTAGAGAAAGCTCTTGTCAAATGATGAAACTTTAAAAAGGCAGGGGGAGGACAAACATTTTTTACCACGGCATTCAACAATGTTGTTATAGCAGTGTTGCTTCAGTCTGTAGAGCTGGTACAGAATAAATCACTGTATTGTCAACAGAAAAATGAAAGATGCAAATACAGTGAGAGGAAATTCTAGGCTCTACATCAGTAGTTTAGGAAGCAGGCCAAATTAACTCTTGAAAACTAATGGCTGTAGCCATTGTGATAGGTTTCACTCTGAACCGCTTTTAGTCTGGTTGATATGTTATCTGGTTGGTTAGGAAGGGTTTTTCTGGGAAGGAAAGAAAAACTTGCTCACGGATTGAAATATTTGACGTGGTTATGATCTAGCAGGAACTCAAAATTTATTAATGATTTGAGGCAGATCAAGAGGTTGAATTTTAGCAGCGCTTAATCATTAAGTGATAAGGATTTACAAGACAATTTAACAAAATAAATGAACAGAGACTTAATCGCAGATTCAAAAATGACAACATTCACACTAACTTATTATAAGGCATCCCAAATCAATGAGGGGTTGCATACACACCCATAGCCAAGTTTTTAACCACTACGATCAAAGATCCCTTTGCAGCAGGCAACTCCAATGAGCCAACAGGTGCCCCTTTTTATGCATGCACAGACAAATGGATAGATAGTATTTTGATCCCGTGAAGTATAAGAACACCCACCCTAAGAGCTAATGTGTATACGAGAGACACAGGAACAGACAGGTGGATGAAAGAGAGGCTAGCCTATAGTTAAAATTTCCCTCTTCTCAAGTTTGGAGTAAATGCTCGCAATGCATCAGCATTCCACAGTGGGCAATAACTGAGACTCAAGGGGGTTGACTTGCCCTGGCCTTTTAATCCTTGAGGTATCTGCCTGAGCGGTGTCCCAACTCAGGGGAGATGCTAGTCACAGACCTCTGCGATCCAGAAGTGCCCAAAGGGTCTCACTAGAATTGCTGCTTATAGGGTCTGAGATAATTGTCGTTCATCAGGTACTTTTCCACTCCAGCCCAACTTGGGCAATGGGGCATTCTGGTACTTCCCACTAGTTTGCAAGCCTAGAGCTTGCTAGATCTGGTAGTTCTGGTATCACCCCCCTCTTTGGGCCATGATCCATATATTGTCCAGGGTGATGGATTACCTTTATTGTTCCCAAGCGACAGGAATCACGGGAGCCAGGTATGCTAAGTGGTTGCCATAGTGTTCTGGTCCGCTGCTCCTCACTTTCTTTTTTTTCTTTTATGTTGGATCATTATGTGTCCCAGGTATTAAGTGTGGGGTGGAAATTGCACCAAACACTGGGTGGTGTAAAGGGTGGGGAGGGGACACGCCACCACAAACTCGTATCTACCAAACTGAGTGAATCAAATTCAATCTTTTTTCCATTTTTTCCCATTTCCAATAAGCGTATGTTTTCTTCAGTAGCTGAAATGTTGCAACTGAGTATGTGTTGTACACATACATGTTAGTGTGTATGTACATATGTATTTATCAGTTAAAGAATCAGAGATCATTCGTAAAAGGTGTGTTTAGAAGACTGATAAATCTGTCCATTTTTAGACTTTAAAACAAAGCTTTCTTTGGTTAATGCTCTTTAAGAACATACTTCATGCTAATGTTTATTCCTACACCGCACGACTATCTCTCATTATATACACAGAACTGGTAGTATGCCCTAAATTACTGAGTGTACACCACCACAAAACTCACACTCACAAAAAACTGGAGACATATCCAGGCACATGGATGTGACACAGGGTCCTGCTAGAGCCACCAGTGCTGGGACCTTCACTTGCTTCATGCACCCTGGTCCCTCTCAGCAGTTGGTTGTTGGGACACACACCGTTCCCACCCCAGTGGCTGGGGTTGAGATCTCACTCACTCCAGTAGCTGAAAACACAGGCCAGGTGCACCTACACCCCCAGTCTAACTCCAGTTGCTGATGGCAAATCCACTCATGACGGTTCCCAAGCAGCTGTCACTTAGCCCTGCCACCACACACAGACAGAGGACAGAGAGGGAGATTACACAGAAACATAACTGAAAAAGGATTTAATAACAAGATAGGATGGACTGTAGCAATCAGATGCAGGTCTCACTCAAACGAGCATGCTGAGCAGACAAGCATTTTACAGTTGCCCGGCCCCTTTTATACCCACTTCTGCCTACCTCCCATTTGTTCCTCTCCAGTCCCCTTCTTCCCTGCAGTCATTCATCAGTTTGCACAGTCCCACTGGCTCCCCACCATCCTGGACCCTCAGGTTTTCATCTCTGTCAGCTGCAAAGTCCCACTTTGCCTACCGTTCCTTCGTAGCCCATCAGTTAGTGTGACTGACCAGCTTTGCTTGTTTGCTTTGTCTTTGTCTCTGTTATGTTTGCCCATCAGCTTTATGCCCTTGTTTATTTTGTTCATGCCCTCTCTATTTTTTTTTGCCATCCCATTTGACAAGGTCCTTGACTGGGTAATCCTCCTGAAATGAACATTCCCATGTTCTAGTACCCTTACCAATGAGCACAAATGACCAGATTTGGTTCTTGTTACTGCCCCCCTTATCATTTGTTAGTCAGGTTTGTGTCTCCATATGTTCTTGTTTATGGCTTCCTACTTTACTTATTTTCTCTTTTGCAGTGAAAAGGTCCTTGGCCAGATACCCCTAAGGAAGCAGAGACCTCTGCTTCCAGATGCCCTTATAGTGCTTAAAAGCCAACCAACCCACCGAACACACATCCTATAGAACAGTACAGAATGAATTGGAAATTGTCTTTATGGACAGGAGATTTCAGGAGATGTAAAAGACCCATTTTCCATTCCAGTGGTAATCATTTTACTTAGAACCACTCTGACAGCAAAAAGGACTTTGAAGAATATTTGAGGTCTAATGTTTAGGAAAGCTTTGGCATATCAGAAGGCAAGGTTTGCACTGATGGTGTGGTTTGAGAATAGTTTTAATTTCAAATGTTCTAAACAAGCGCAGTCATTGTTGGTTATTGTTTATTTTATATTTTTTGTGTAGTTTTCTCTTTGTTTTTAAAATGAGAAACTTTGAGTCAAATATTTGCTTCCGTCTAGTAAAAACCAGAATAAATTCTTAACTCGCTAGAATTTTCACAGGAAAGGAATGCCATTTTCTGTTCCTCTCTAATCAACCCTGCTCAAACACTTATTGCTGGTCCCCAGAACTGCTTGTACAGCATGGGTTGGGGATTTAAACACAAATGAAAAAAATCATTAGAAACCTGGCAATATTTGAATATTTGAAGTCTGGAACAGAAAGTTCACCAAGTCAGTCATTTTAATATGTGGTTTTGGGGTTTTTGCTACATGGTCTGAAGGTGCTTTCCTTACAATATAGTAATGTTGCTGGCATTCTGATCACTTTACAGGGGGAGGATGAGTAGAAACAGGGAAGATGTGCTTTATCTTGAAAAGTTTTAATAAGGAGAAGACTTGATGGTCTTAATACATGTAAGCAAGCCTGTTAACATCAATTAGAAAAGCTAAATTACATCTTGGAAGATGGAGGAATGGACTACTTTTATTAACCTTCCAGAGATCTTTAAGTGAAAAGACTTCTTTTTAGTAAGGGTTCCTGCCTGTAATCTTCTGTCAAACTAACTGATTTACCCCTTCTCTTCAGAAGATGGTGTAGAGCCTGACATGCAAAAGCAATAATTTTGTTATAATTTTTTAACCTCCTCTGTTTTTCTGAACATCAGGGAATTATTTGGTCATAACCATTGAGTTGAAACATATCTTTTGTCAAGTAAAACACCTAGAAAGCTCATCACTGTGCATTTAGTACCTTGAGCTTCAGAGTAAATGTCAGATATAATGGCAATATACTAAGTATGAAATTTCTTTTTCTGGAAAAATGTCACATGTGTTCTTTGTATCATTAGCATTTGATAAGTAATGAATATCCCTGGGCCTGAAAACACTGAGTATCATTTTGATGTATATAATTAATCCGGCATATGGAATCAGAGAATAATTTTGTTTGGAAGGAACCACCAGAGTCACCTAGTCCAACCTCCTACTCAGAGTGAATCAAAGACTGCACAGGGCCCTGTCCAGTTCAGTTCTGAGTATTTTTCAAGGATGGAGATTCCACAGCCTTGAGGAATCACCTCCTATATTTGACCACCCAGTAACACAGCTGGTTTGGAATGTGAGACGCATCAAGAAAAATGTACTTAACAAGGTGCATCTTGAAACGGAGAAGAATAAAATGACGTAAGAAATATCTTGAAGTCTAATCCGGATATTATGAACACATGTTTTTTTAAATTTTGCTGTTGCTAGCTGAGTTGAGGGTAACTAATTTTCTGGATAACATTCATCATGATATAAGGACCTTTTTACCAAAAAAATGAAGAAACCATAGTCATTTAAAAGCAAAATGAGTTTTAAAATGCCCAAGCTTGAACACTATTCTGAAAAAAAGGCAGTACTGGAAAGTTTATTTTAAAGTTTCCCCTTGCCTCCACTCCCTCTCTCCTTTGTGACATTATATTGCAAACTAAGTACCCAGGTACATACATTGGAAGAAAAAGTTTCACAGACTTCAGCAAGTAAAGCACTGGCTATTTTCTACACTAGCAAAACTGATTATAAGATCCTGAAGCAGGATGTAAGTATTATTCTTTGGCAGGTGATTGCATTTTAGGTGTGTCTTGCATGTTGCTTTCTGTTATCTATTAGATGATACCATCTTCAGTAATCCTGTTGTTTGCTTGGCTATGGATTATGTCCCTCAGAAAAAGTCAAGAGAAGACAAAGGTTCTTGTAGTTGGAGACTCTTGCTGGGAATATGGTGATGTGGTTATGAGCAAAAAAACTGAGGAGAAAAGAGATTTTTTTTTTTGCTTATCTACATGATGGAAATGTAAACTCTGGGGGTATTTTAGACACTTGCCAAATTGAGCTATGTTAAGAATTGTTTTTGAAAATACTCTCTGTGGATTTAGCTCTATCTTTTAACTATTTAGATATTGTGAATTAGGAAGATTTTTTCAGTGATTAAATGCTTTGACTAGGCTCTTCTTTGTTGGTATTTAACATAGCTAAAGACTAAAATACAGCCTAAAATATGTGTACACATGAAGGAAAGACAAATAGAGAATCATTGTATCTCTACTTTGTTGTATCCCAAAAGGGACAGGTCTCTAGAAGAGCTAGAAATCACTCCATGTATCACATCAGTGACAGAAAAGATGGGGAATAATCTTGCATAGGAATGGAATTTTTTAGTACCTGCAAAGGCAATAAATATCTCTGTAAAGATGTATTTATTTGCCATAGAGGTCACTGAATATCCACCAAATTGTTTATGGTTTGATGCAGTTTTTTTGTTTGTGGGTGTTTTTTGTTTTGTGGTTTTTTTTTTAATTCAACAGAAATTGTACTTTGTGGAAATTCCAGTTTTTCAATAATCTGTGAAATTTTATCAATAAAACAGTATTTCCTTCAATTTACCGCTGGAAAGATTTAGGGGATGGGAAGAGGGAAATAAACTAGTAAAAGTAGGATTATCTATATTCTTTTTTGAACACAATACATCTTAAAAGGAAAATTAGCATTGTTTTAAAGGTCAGAATATAGCTTGTTCATCATTCTTCTTCCCTAATTCTTTTTCTCAGTGTTATAATCACTGTTAATAACTTGAAATTAACATTAAAACAGACCAAAAAACATTAACAGTCCAAAATTATTATGTTTGCCAGCAGGTGGCACTATGCAGTAAGGCAGTGACATGGCTTGGAAACTTAATTGTTTTCTTCTAGTCTTTTATTTTAAGTCATAAGATTAGGGCTCAGGTACACAAAATATATAATCTAAATGGATGTAAAAAATGTAAAAATTCATTCATTAAAATCAAGAGTCAGAAAGGGCAAACTGAAATTTATGTAATAGGTTAATGCTAATCAGCATTTTGTTAATATCTCCATCTGTAAACATTTTTCTCTCTATTAAGAAACAAAAAAATACACTTTAAAAGTGGGTATACATTGCTTAATACAGTCTATAACAACAGCATTGTCCCATAGCTTTAAGACAACCTTAAACTTGCATTCATACTGGAGGAAAGAATTTATTTTACACCAAATTTAACAACAAAAAATTAATTACACCAAAACTCATCCACCGAAGGATACTTTCTATAAAGAATCACTTAGTGCTAACCAGTTCCTGATAAGGGCGTCCAGACATCTACTGAATGGGCTGAGGTTGGAAGGCCCCTCTGGAGATCATCTTGTCCAAACCTCTTGCTTAAAGCTAGAGCAGGCTGCTCAGGGCTGTTTCTGGATGGGTTCTGCAGGTCTCCAAGGATGGAGACTTCACAACCTCCCTAGGCAGACTGTCCCAGTGTTTCACCACCATAAAAAAGCCATGCTTAAATGGAATCACCTGTATTTCAGTTTGTGTCCGTTTTCTCTGAGAAGGTCTACCCCTGTCTTCTTAACCCTGCCTCACTTCCCCGTCAGGTATATATATTATAATATTTCCCATGTGAGCTTTCACTACTGCAGGCTGAACAGTACCCACTGTCTAACCTCTTCCTATATGTCATATGGTCCAGGCCTTTAATCGGGGCCCTCTGCTGGACTCACTCCACTATATCCAAGTCTGTCTTGCACTGGAGAGCCTCAGACAGGGCCCGGCGCTCCAAACGTGTTTCATCAACTCTAAGTAGAGGGGGAGGACCACCTCCATTGACTTGATGATGATGAATTTCTTAACGCAGTCCAGGAGGCTGCTGGCCTTTTATGACAGAAGGGTATATTGCTAGCTTATGGACAACTTGGTGTCCAGGAAGATCTCCACACCCGTCTCTGCCAAGCTGCCTTTTTTTCTGCTAAGCCCGCAGCCTGTATTTGTGCCTGAGGTTATTTTTTTCTCATGTGCAAGACTGCAAGGCATGGCACTTCCCTTTGTTGAACTTCATGAAGTCCAGTATGTGACGGTCCCTCTGAATGGCAGCACAAATATATGATGTATCAACCACTCCTCCCAATTTTATGCTATATGTACACTTGTCAAGGATGTGCTTTCTCCCATTATACAAGTCCCATTATCCAAGTCACTAATGAAGATGTTAAACAGTATTGGCCGCAGTATTGAACTCTGAGTATACTGCTAGTTACTGGCTTCTTTCTGTTCTCTGTGCTGATCCACAACCCTTTGAACTGCCAGTTCAGCTACTTTTCGGTCCACCTCAATGTCCATTTATCCAGTTTGTACTTCATCAGCTTGGCAATAAGGATGTTGTGGGAAACAGTGTCAAAACTCTTGCTACAGACAAGATAAAACACATCCAGCCTTGTCTCCTGCCCAAGTCTGTCTTCTCACTGCAGAAGGTTACCAGGTTTCTCAGGCATGACTTCCCATTCATATATCTGTACTCCTCGTCACCTTCTTGTCCTTCATATGTTTGTAAATTATTGAGGGATTATTTCATAGAACCGTAGAATGGTTTGGTTTGGAGGGGACCTTAAAGATCACTTAGTCACAACCCCCCTGCCATGGGCAGGGACACCAACCACTAGACCAGGCTGCTCAAAGCCTCATCCTGCCTGGCCTCGAGCACTTCCAGGGATGGAGCATCCATAGCCTCCCTGGGCAACCTGTTCCACTGCCTCACCACCCTCACAGTAAAGAGTTTCTTCCTAATATCCAATCTGAATCTACCGTCTTTCAGTTTGAAAACGTTACCCCTTGACGTATCATTATAGTCCCTGATAAAGGGTCCCTCATCTTTCTTGTAGGCCCCCTTTAGGTACTGGAGGGCTGCTATAAGGTCTCCTCGGAGCCTCCTTTTCTCCAGGCTGAACAACCCCAACTCTTTCAACCTGTCCTCATAGGAGACGTGCTCCAGTCCTCTGATCATCTTTGTGGCCCTCTGCTGGACCCGTTCCAACAGGTCCATCCAGTCCATGTCCTTCTTTTGCTGAAGACTCCAGCACTGCACATGTAACTCCAAGTGGAGTCTCACCAGAGTGGAGAGGAGGGGCAGAATCACCTCCCTCAACCTGCTGGCCATACTTCTTTTGATGCAGCCCAGGATGTGTTTGGCTTTCTGGGCTGCAAGTGCGCATTGCTGGCTCATATTGAGCTTCTTGTCTACCAACACCCCCAAGTCCTTCTCCTCAGGGCTGCTCTCAAGCCATTCTCGGCCCAACTTGTATTTGTGCCTGGGATTGCCATGACCCAGGTGCAGGACCTTGCACTTGGCCTGGTTGAACTTCATGAGGTTTGCATGGGCCCACCTCTCAAGCCTGACCAGGTCCCTCTGGATAGCATCCCTTCCCTCCAGTGTGTCGACCGCACCACACACCTTGGTGTCACCATCAAACAACTACTGTCCATGTCGCTGACAAGGATGTTAAACAGCACTGTTCCCAGTACTGACCCCTGAGGAACACTACTCATCACCGGTTTCCACTTGGACATTAAGCTGTTGACCCCAGCCCTTTGAGTGTGGCCATCTAGCCAGTTCCTTATCCACCGAGTGGTCCATCCATCAAATCCATGCCTTTCCAACTTAGAGATCAGGATGTCATGCGGGGCAGTGTCAAGCACTTTGCATAATCCAGGTAGATGACATTGGTTGCTCTCCCCTTATCTACCAATGCTGTGGCAACATTGTAGAAGGCCACCAGATTTGTCAGGCACGATTTGCTTTTGGTGAAGCCGTGTTGTCTGTCACCAATCACCTCCTTATTTTCCATGTGCCTTAGCAGAGATTCCAGGAGGATCTGCTCCATGATCTTGCCAGGCACAGAGGTGAGACTGAGAGGTCTGTAGTCCCTAGGTCTTCCTTTTTTCCCTTTTTAAAAATGGGGGGTTATGTTTCCCCTTTTCCAGTCAGCGGGAACTTCACCAGACTGCCATGACTTTTCAAATATAATCAAAAGTGACTTAGCAACTTCATCCGCCAGCTCCCTCAGGACCTGTGGATGGATTTCATCAGGTCCCATGGACTTATGTAGCTTCAGATTCCTCAGATGGTTTCAAACCTGGTCTTCTCCTATAGTGGGCAGTTCTTCATTCACATAGCCCCTGTTTTTGCCCTCTGCTGCTTGGGCAGTATGGTTAGAGACCTTGCTGGTGAAGACCGAGGCAAAAAAGTCATTCAGTACCTCAGCCTTCTCCATATCCTGTGTGACCAGGTCTCCTGTTTCCTTCCAGAGGGGGCCCCCATCTTCCCTAGTCTTGTCTTTATCTCTGACTTATAGGAGATATACTTAGAATCATAGAATCATAGAATCTTCATGTTTGGAAAGGACCTTTGAGATCATCGAGTCCAACCATACACACACAAAAAAATCCCAAAACAACCCCTACAATCTCTGCCACTAGAGCATGCCCTGAAGTGCCAAATCTATACGTTTCTTAAACACCTCTAGGGATGGTGACTCAACCACCTCCCTGGGCAGGATGTTCCAGTGCCTGGCCACTCTCAGTAAAGTAATTCTTTCTAATATCTCATCTAAACCTCCACTGCTGCAGCTTCAGACCATTTCCCCTGGTCCTGTCATTATTTACTTGGGAGAAGAGGCCAACACCCACCTCTCTACAACCTCCTTTCAGGTAGTTGTAGAGGGCAATGAGGTCTCCCCTCAGCCTCCTCTTCTCCAAGCTAAACATGACCAGCTCCCTCAGCCTCTCCTCATATGACCTGGTCTCCAGACCCCTCACCAGCCTGGTAGCTCTCCTCTGGACACGCTCCAGCACTTCAATGTCCCTCTTGCACAGAGGGGCCCAGAAGCAAACACAGTACTCGAGGTGAGGCCTCACCAGTGTCGAGTACAGAGGCACGATCACTTCCCTGCTCCTGCTGGCCACGCTATTCCTGATACAAGCCAGAATGCTGTTGGCCTTCTTGGTCACCTGGGCACACTGCTGTCTCATGTTAAGCTGGGCATCCACCAGCATCCCCAGGCCCTTTTCTGCTGGGCAGCTTTCCAGCCACTCTTCCCCAAGCCTGTAGCGTTGCTTGGGGTTGTTGTGACCGAAATGCAGGACCCAGCACTTGGCCTTATTAAACCTCATACAGTTGGCCTTGGCCCATTGATCCAGCCTGTCCAAGCCCCTCTATAGAGCCTTCCTACCTACAAGCAGATCAACACTCCCACCTAGTTTGGTGTCATCTGGAAACTTACTGAGGGTGCACTCAATCCCCTCATCCAGATCATTGATAAAGATATTAAACAAAACTGGCCCCAAAACTGAGCCCTGAGGGACACCACTCGTGACCGGCCGCCAAGAGGATTTCACCCCATTAATCACAACTCTCTGGGCACGGCCGTCCAGCCAGTTTTTAACCCAGCGAAGAGTATACTTGTCTACGCCATGATTCGCCAGCTTCTCCAGGAGAATGCTGCGGGGGATGGTGTCAAAGGCCTTACCAAAGTCCAGATAGACAACGTCCACAGCCTTCCCCACATCCAGAAGGTGGCTCATGTGGTCATAGAAAGAGATCAGGTTGGTTAAGCTGGACCTCCCTTTCCTAAACCCATGCTGGCTGGCCCTGATCCCTTGGCTGCCCTGCACTTGCCGTGAGAGCTCACTCAAGATGATCCTCTCCATGATCTTTCCTGGTACTGAGGTCAGGCTGACAGGCCTGTAGTTCCCCGGATCCTCCTTCCGACCTTTCTTGTAGATATGTGTCACATTAGCCACCCTCCAGTCATCTGGTACCTCCCCTGTTGACCAAGATTGTTGATAAATGATGGAGAGAGGCTTGGTGAGCTCTCCCGCCAGCTCCCTGAGTACTTTTGGGTGAATCCCATCCGGTCCCATAGACTTATGTGTGTCTAGGTGCAGAAACAGATCATTGACTACTTCCTTCTGGATTATGGGTGGGTTGTTCTGCTCTCCACCCTTATCTTCCAGCTCAGAAGACTGAACACCCTGGGGATAGCTGGTCTGACTATTGAAGACAGAGGCAAAGAAGGCATTAAGTATCTCAGCCTTCTCCTCATCCTTGGTTGCAACTTTCCCCCCTGCATCTAGTAAGGGATGGAGATTCTCCCTGACTCTCTTTTTGTTGATGTATTTATAAAAACTTTTTTTGTCGTCCTTAATGTTAGTGGCCAAGTTGAGCACCAGCTGGGCTTTTGCCTTCCTAATCTTCTCTCTGTATAACCTAACGAGATCTGTGTACTCCTTCTGAGTTGTCTGTCCCTTCTTCCAAAGGTGGTAAACCCTCCTTTTATTCCTAAGTCCCATCAGAAGTTCCTTATTCATCCAGACTGGCCATTTTCCCTGCCCATTAGACTTGCAACACTTGGGGACAGCCTGCTCCTGGGCCTTTAAGATTTCCTTCTTGAAGAGCGTCCAGCCTTCCTGGACCCCTTTGACCTTCAGGACTATCTCCCAAGGGACTCTCTCAACCAGTGTTCTGAACAAGTCAAAGTCTGCCCTTTGGAAGTCCAAGGTGGAGGTTTTGCTAACCCCCCTCCTTACATCACTACGAATTGAAAACTTGCCCATTTCATGATCACTAAACCCAAGACGACCTTTGACCACCACATCTCCCAGTAGTCCTTCTCTGTTTGTGAACAGTAGGTCTAGCAAGGCAGTTCCCCTGGTAGGCTCACTTACCAGTTGTGTCAGGAAGTTATCTTCTATGCACTCGACGAACCTCCTAGCCTGCCTGCTCTCTGCTGTGTTGTATTCCCAGCAGATACCCGGCAGGTCGAAGCCCCCAACCAGAACAAGGGCTGGCGATTGCGAGACTTCAGCCAGCCGCTTATAGAATACTTTGTCTGTCTCCTCATCCTGGTTGGGTGGTCTATAGCATACTCCCAGCACAAGATCTCCCTTATTTGCCTTCCCCTTCATCCTTACCCATAAACACTCGACTTTATCGTCACTGGAATCTAGCTGTATACAATCAAAACATTCTCTAATGTACAGAGCCACACCCCCGCCTCTCCTTCCTTGCCTATCCCTTCTGAAGAGCTTATAGCCATTCATCGCAGCATTCCAGTCGTGGCAGTCATCCCACCACGTTTCCGTGATGGCAACTACATCATAGCTGTCCTGCTGCACAATGGCTTCCAGATCATCCCGTTTGTTGCCCATGCTACGTGCATTTGTGTAGTTGCACTCGAGCTGGGCTACTGATTTCACCCCCATCCTTGGCCCTTTATCCCTAGGGTCATTACTAGTGGGCCTGGTTATATCCCCTTCCCCCTTCGTTTCTAGTTTAAAGCCCTGCCCATGAGCCTTGCTAACTCTTGGCCTAGTAACCTTTTCCCCTTTTGGGATAGGATTTTCCCATTCTTAGCAAGCAGGCCCAGTGTCCTGCAGATCAAACTATGATCACAGAACCCAAAGCCCTGCTCGTAGCACCAGTTTTGGAGCCAGGTGTTGATCTCACCAATTTTCTTGTTTACCCATTCATCAGTCTCCAAAACTGGGCAAAGGAGAACACAATTTGTGCTCCCGAACCCTTGACAAGCTGTCCCAAGGCCCCTTCTATACTTATAGAAGTTTTTCTTGTTGTCCTTGATGTCTCTGGCCAGATGTAATTCTATCTGGGCTTTAACTTGCCTAATCTGTTTCCTGGCCACTCGGGCAGTTTCTCCATATTCGTCCCAGTCAACCTGTTCTTGCTTCCACCCTCTGTAGGCCTCTGTTTTGCTTTTAAGCTTGTCCAGGAGCTCTATGTTAATCCACGCAGGCCTCCTGGCTTTTTTGCCTGACTTCTTCATTCTTGGGATGCACCACTCCTGAGCTTGGAGGAGGTGATCCTTGAATACTAACGGGCTTCCTTGGACCCTTCTCCCTTCCACTGCTTTTTCCCATGTTACCCTCCCAAGCAGGTCCCTCAAGATGCCAAAGTCTGCTCTCCTGGAGTCCAGGGTAGTGAGCTTGCCACGTGCCCTCCTCGCAGGCCTAAGGATTTTGAATTCCACCATTTCAAAGTCACTGCAGCCAAGCCTACCCTTGAGCTTGACATTCCCCACCAGCCCCTCCTTGTTGGTAAGGACAAGGTCCAGCATGTCTCCTCTCCTCGTTGTCTCCTCTACCATTTGAAGAAGAAAGTTGTCATGGACACATTCCAAGAACTTCCTGGATTTCGTGTGCCCCACTGTGTTGTCCTTCCAACAGATATCGGGGTGGTTGAAGTCCCCCATGAGGACAGGGGTCTGTGAATGTGATGCTGCTCCTATCTGTCTATGGAGGGCCTCATCCACTTCCTTATCCTGATCAGGTGGCCCCCATTGTAATGTCACCTGCCCCTTTACTCTTGACCAACAAGTTCTCTGTTGGCTCCCCATCCATGCCCTGGTGGGGCTCCATGTACTCCAGCTGTTCATTGACATAGAGAGTAACACCCCCTCCTCTCCTCCCCTGCCTGTCCTTCCTGAAGAGCCTGTGTCCCTCTCTTCCAACACTCCAGTCACAGGAGTTGTCCCACCACATCTCCATGATGCCAATGAGATCATCGCACTGGAGGTGTGTGCATGTCGCTAAGTCCTCTTGCTTGTTTCCCATGCTACCTGCGTTTGCATAGAGGCATTTCAGCTGGGCACCCGATGAAGCTGACTTACAGGCTGGAGTGACCGCATTTCCTTTGTGCTGCTCTTCAGGTGGTCTTCCTTTGAGGTGATTTATCTGTGACCCTCCAGTTCCTATTTCCTCAGGAGCCCCTAGCTCGTCTCCATGAGACTTTGGGTGTGCTGCAGCGTACCCATCACATCTCAGAGCAACAGGTTAAGAACCTTTGCTGGCGACCCATCCCTCAAACCTTGGAGTGTCATCTCTTGGCTTTCCACAAGCAAGCCTGATAATATCCCTCTCCCCCAACAAGTCTAGTTTAAAGCTCAGTCAATGAGCCCTGCTAGCTCATGAGTGAAAACCCTCTTCCCCCTTGCAGAAAGATGAACCCCATCTGATGCCAGAAAGCCTGGTGCAATGTAGGCCATCCCATTGTCAAAAAACACAAAGCTATTGTGGTGACACCATTCACAGAGCCATGTGTTGACACACTGAGCATGTGTGCTTCTTTCAGAGTCACTGCCTAAAACTGGGAGGAGGGACGAAAAGATAACCTGCACCCCAGATTCCTTTATTAACCTTCCCAAGGCCCTGAAGTCTCTTTTGATTACCCTTGGGCTATGTGTTGCCACCTCATCACCACCCACATGAAAGAGCAACAGCGGGTCTGAGGGCCGAACCAGGCTAGGAAGTTTCCTAGTGATTTCCCTGATCTGGGCCTCAGGGAGGCAGCAGACTTCCCTAAGAAAAGGGTCTGCACAGCATATTGGGAACTCTGCTCCTCTCAGAAGGGAGTCACCTACCACTACAACCCATCTTTTCTTCCTCATGGAGATGGTTGTTAAACGGGTGGTAGGCCTTTCTGGTCCTGGCAACTCTTCTAGTGCAGTTGGACCGTCTTCCATATCATCCATGGGCTGGCCTACCTCCTCCAGAGCCTCATACGTATTTTACAGAGGCACCCGGTTAGGGAAGGTGGGCAAGGAGAGGGTTCACTTGCTGCCCCTAGCACAGACATGCCTCCATTCACAGCTCTCATTATGGGCACTGCTTTCAGCCTGGCAGGGCGAGGGTACCAAATCTCCTTTAGCTTGGGTTTCTTTTGGTGGCTGTTCTTGTTTTCTCTCTCAGGGATGTCAGAGCCTGACTCAAACAATCTGTTTCTTTCTCACACTCCCTGATGCGCTGTAGCCTTTCTACTTCCTCTTTTAGCTCTGTCACCAGGCT
The DNA here is from genome assembly GCF_028500815.1 of Rissa tridactyla. NCBI lineage: Eukaryota > Metazoa > Chordata > Aves > Charadriiformes > Laridae > Rissa > Rissa tridactyla. The sequence goes on along the minus strand of NC_071497.1, from coordinate 40,845,583 downwards.
GAGTAGATCATCCACCTGGTTGCACCTCACGCAGCTGTCATCCTTTCTACCATGCATTAGCCGTGAAAGGTTAAAGCACTCCCTGCAGCCTGAGACCTGGGTGGCTGCACGCTTCCGTGGGAGCTCTGTCTGTGTGATTTGCTCTATCACCTTTCCAGGAATCAAGGTGGGGTTCTTTTGCTTTTTGAAAACTAATGAGGATGCTCTGTTCTGTTTGGTCCAACAAAGCACAGAAACTACTAGAAACAATTTGATGAACTTGTGAAATGAACTGTTAAGTAATTTCTACTTGTGAGTGTCCTGAGCATACGTTTTTCCATCTGCATATTGGATGACCTTCGCTGATGCTTGTTTAATCTAGAGTTGTCTTTATTTCTTTGGTTCTCTCCAGGGCTGGAGGACTGGTGCAAGTACCACAATTGGCCAGTCTGAATCTGCTGGTGACCAAATATTTCCTTTGTCACTCTTAATGCAGAGTTTCGTATGATGAAATTCCATCTTCCTGGAAAACTTTAAAGAGTTTTTTGCATCCCTTGAAAATTTCTCAAAATTACTAACTTAATATGTCAGATATTTTAACAAACTGGGCAATATGCCATGACCTGCAAATACACTTATTTGGCAAAAAGCTTGTGCTGCTTTTTGTGATACTTTCACTAATGGCGAGACAGCGCAGGCATATTCAGGATTGTGTCAATCAGTCTTGAAACCAGTAGGAGAAGAATATAACTACAACAGTATAAAGGAATGGTTGTCATCAGTGAAAAGACAGTTAACTCTATTATAGCTTATGTTACACTATTAGCTGTTCTCCATACAGACAAACTAAGCTTTACTGGCTCTAGCAAACCATACTTAAAGATGATTTCAACACTTGTCTTTGTGTTTGTTAACTTGATATAGAACAACAGATTCTTCAAACTTGCAAAGCCAGACCACAAATAATCTGACTTCTTGTTTCCTATTGACATGCAACTGGCATTTTAAATGTTTCCCAACACAGCAGACTGCAGTTTATCTTACTAAGAAATTAAAAAGAAAAATTAGTCTACAGGTTCTCCAGCAGCATTTTCAATTTTCTTTTTTTTTTCCTTCTCTTGTCTACCTTGTCTCTTCTGTGTCTTTGCATTTGACAGTAATAATGATTTTTGAAAACATATTTAATATATTCTGAGATAGAGATCTAAATTAGTAACATTGAGATCACAATATTTCAAATGTTTCAAACAGTTTCAAATGGGCATCATTAATCTGCCAGAAAAATTCATATACTGAATAATTTAAATTTTTTAAGTCTACTCCCCACAACAAAATATACTAGGTCAATTTATTTAATTGCCATTTTAATTAAGACTGCCTGAACCTGGCCTGGGGATAATATAAAAAGTTTGACCTAGAAAGTTTTTAATGAGTGAAAAGTAGGGACTTCACAAAACCCCTTGGCAGTAAACAAGTAGAAATAATTCAGAGTCCTTACCTTAGACAAAGCTAAAATTTATGAATAGGGGAGACAGTCAGGAAATGAAACTGAATGAATTATGTATTCTTCAGTGTGAAAACCTAGTGTTTTTACAACAGTTTAAAGAAAGGAGAAAAGCTATCAGTCTTAAAGACTAAATAGTCTGTGTATACGTACTGTATTACAACAAAATTAACATGCTGTTTGGGTGTCAATTCTGTCTGACGTTCCTCCTTTGATCCTCATTTTACAAGAGAACTGTATCTCAGAAGTATTCTTTCTGATTTAACATCTCCTTTTTAGTTTAATATCCCTCCTATTAAATTTAGAGGACCTTTGTTTTTATTTCTATTTGCAGCTCTGTAGGAGGACATCATTATTCATGACGAAAACACTGTGGATACATACTTTCCTTTCCTCAAAATTATTTGAACACCACCTTTTTTCAGAAGAAATGTTCCTGCTGACTACCAGCTACAGTGACACAAGCACATGTTGCCTGGTGTGCCACACCAAGCTGTTTCCACTGCTTATCATTAGCTGGAAGAAAAATCTCAAGTGACCATCACCCAGAGCTACAGTCAAACCTTCATTTACAGTTAGACTTTCTGTCTTAGTTATAAGAATTCTTAAGCTTTAATTCATTTTGTAATTCCTGCTTGTTTCTTTTTCTGAGAGTATATATTTAATTTGTCTCTGTAAAATAATCCTCCTGCACAAATGTTACTCCATTATCCTGTTCTTTTCTCCTTTGGAAATGGAGAAACAGGCGTAGCCTGGGCTGGGGTGTCAGACGTGGAGATGAAGAGGGCATCCGCTTCCCATCTGCTTTACATCTTTAGGTGTTTTGTTGAATGAGTATCAAATTCATGTTGTACAATGTCATGTTTACAGATTACAAACTGGGCCCTTCCATGCCCCTTACCTGCAATTACATCTGCCTCTTCTTTCTGCCTAGATGTAAAGCCTTATTCACTCAAGCCAGTGCAGCCATGGAAACCATTTACTAGGACAAACTTTCTGTGAGGAATTCATCATTAGATGACATAATTGCTATACTAGGCTCTATTAGAGAAGTAATTTTTTTGACCCTTCTGAGGACAGAGTCAGAACAATAATCTCATTTGAATTGTTGCTTATTTCAGCAGGTTTTGGATTATATTTTGTATGAGTGGTTATATTGTGCATAGAACGTCACTTTTTCCCCTTTCTGATATCCCTATTCAGAAAGAATAGGTAGCTTGTGGGCAAAATGGCGATCAAAACAAAAGGCCCATTTTTCTTTCTACAAGGGAATTTCATGGAGAAAGAGGAGAATATAATTGAATGTTGTAACGAAAATATGAATATAAATGCCTTTTGCTGCCCTCAGCTGATCCAAGCTAGTGTTTACTGTTAGCTGAAGTACATTTGCTACTTTTATTTATATAAAGCAGCATTGCCAGACAGGAGACTGAATACTTGCAGAAAATAAATAAATAAATAACTAAATAAATAAAAAAAATCATCTGGGCAGTTCACTGCATAACCTCGTTTTGTATTAATCTTTTGATATCTGGTATTGACTTCTTCCAGGAATACCGGAGAATGCCATAAAATTTGTCAATGAAAAGAAATGTACTTGCATAAACTTTTCTGCAAGAAAGAATTTCACCTTATGTGAAAATAAAAAAATTGCTTTGAATATTGTAAGTATAAAGGGCAGAGGGGAACCAGGACAGTAATTCTTTTGTCTCCTTTCACAATACGGTCTATTTCTTAATGTTCTACTCTAAAACAGAAGTACCATTGGCATCTGAATACTCAGAAAGTTAATAAAGACCACCATTCTTGGTGGAAAAATGTTGTTTGTGTTTGCTATGTTGAATAAACTAGCATCTGAAAGAATGAGGGAACTGAATTTTGAATCAAAAGAGCACCTGGATTCTAACTAGATTAATCACACTGTAGACTGTCAGTTTTATTTCCTAAAAATCAAGGTTTTACAATTGCCATATAGAAACCAATGAGGAAACGGGCCCTTTAAGTCAGTGCTGCAGACAACAGATTATTAAGTACACTGAGGTATGAGATATGACAGCTGATTTTAAAACCACTATTTATACTTAAATTTTTTGACCTTGATGAATTACTTCATAGTTTCCAACTTCCTTTTTCTGTGGAAAGCTACTGTGAGGACAGTGATTTCTATCATTACCGAGTATGACCTGAGGGAACCATTGAAAACTATCTTTCTGTTACAAGAGGAGAGTACTTGCAAAGAGGAAAGTATTCTTGCATCTCAGATGAAACATGTTAAGTTCAGATTAAATTTATTAAGGGGCAGGTTCATAAATCCCATGGATACAACCAAGAAAAGAATGCAGGAAAAATCTGAAATACGTGTGAGAAATTGAAGAAAGGAAATATTGCTCTGCTAATATTTTAGATGTGTAGCTAAACTTGATCCTGATTTATTTCAATAAACTACATGATCTCTAAAGGTCAATCTTCACATTTCTAAAAGCTTTATGAAATTCATTTATATTAGGATAAAAATATTTAAATTTTCTATGTATAAACGGAACTCCCATTGCAATGGGTTGAAACTGACAATAAGAAAAAAAGAGCAATGTGGACATCTGTCAACACAAAGTGATTTTTTCTAATTGTATGAAATGAGTGCAAGGATAAAAATCTAATACTGACTAAAATTTAGCAGCTAAATATTGGGCGATGACATGTGATGACATAAGAATTGCTGCATTTTGGTACTAACCGAGAAGTTGTTTCACAATTTTCTAAGTAAAAAGAAGTTGGTGGCAGAAAATGAAACAAACTTGTCCTTGTTTGAGGTAAAACAGAACCAATTTTCTGATTTGTAATTTTACTTTTTAGCTCTGCTAACTGACTAAAGTCTGAAATTAACAGCATATTGTTCAGACACTGTTCACTCTCAAAGTGATAAGACCTGATTATACCAAGGAACGGTATGCACAAATGTTCTTGCTTATACTTATTGCTATAACAACCAAGGTCAGCTAACTTTGCTGTTTTGCCCTGTTGGAGGGTCAGAAGCAGAGAAACGTAGAGACGTCCCACCTGCAGGGAGGAGCAGACGGGACAGGTGACCCAAAACTGACCAACAGGCTATTCCATCCCATCTGCATCATGCTCAGTATAAAAGCTGAGGGATCAATGGGGCAAAGGGGGGCTTTGGCTTGTTTTTTCTTCAATGGCCGACGTCTGAGGAGGACCCTGTCTGTTCGTCTGCCTTTGGTCCCGATCTGAGTGTCCGGAGTTCTAGTTCCGGAATTCAGCTCCTGTCCGTCGCTGACTCCAGTCTGGGACTTTTCCTGTGTCTGCTGGTGACATGATCGTCATCCTGGGAGCTGGATACGGTTTCGTATATATTGTATATTTTTTTTCTCTTTAATTTTTTATTATTCTATTATTATTTACTATTTTCTTATTTATTATTATTTTCATTAAAGTAGTTTAGTTCTTTTTCTAAATTCGTAAATCTCCTTATCTGTTCCTCTCCTCTCTGAGGAGAGGTGGGGGGGAAGGGCCATCTGTCATTCTGATCGGCCAATCCGGTGAAAACCACGACAAAACTGATGTTTGACTGCAGTGAATCATCAGTAGACAGCTTTTAGATCTTACAGAGAAAAACATTTGTGCTTTTTTTTTTTTTGTTCTGGCTTTCTAAACAGTAAAATGTCTCAAAGTAAAGACCCCAGGAACAGAGGAGTATCTAAAGGAAAATATTGAAATACTGGTACTTGTTTGTATATTTGTGGTTACCTTATTTTACAGGCTTGCACCACTTCCCATGTGCAGGTCTGGAAGTTTTTGGACATACATGAATAACCTCCACTGCTACTGTATTTCTCATCTCTAACCTTAATTCAAGGAAGTCAACCAAAATAATATCGAAACTAGTACCTTAAAGTGATGTAAGATTCCTACTGATAATACTTTTCCTGGCACAAACTGCTTCTCTCTCTCCATTGCCATGGCAAACATATCAGGATCAAGTTCCCACATAGTCTACTGACCTGTACAAGAAAAGATGCTTGGTTCCATGTTAACCACAAGACAAGTGTGACTAGTTTTAAGGAAAACAAAATGTGAACTGAAACTTAATTAATGCAAAAATTAGGCTGGATTAAAATCCTCAAATTTGCTACTTCTTTCCACGGCGTCCATTTTTCAGTAATCCTTTATGATCAATGAACTTCAATGGTTTTGGTTAGTTTCAATCAACTCCCCTATTTTTCCTTAGTGGTCTAAGGACTGAATGGGCAAAATCTTAATTTGCCAACGCAGTTTCCCTCCTCTAAGTATTCTCTTTCTTTGTATTTGTTTCTCTCCTGTATTGGATTTCTTCCTAGTCAATTGCAGTTCCTCAGGCTACGTCCGTAATGAAATCCAGAGGTGTCATTGCAGCACATGTATCCACAACTCAGCTAACTTTAACCTCATTAGTTTATTTAATAATAGGAATGATATAACTGGTTATGTATTCAATAGTGGATGTCCTTGCAACTGCAGTTACACTTATGAGAGCAGTCAAGAAGATTACAGCTGTATTGGGTATATCTACCTGTGCTGCAATCACAACTTTAGCACCAGCACAGGTATAACAATAGCTTATAGTGATATAACTCAACAAATAGACAATTCATAAGGTATAAGAAAGTTTAGGATTAACTTCTGAAATGTTTTGTAATCTGCATGATGGTAGGTGCTGTCAAAGAAAATTAATAGCTTATTGCAGATAAAGCAAAGTTATAAAAACAAGGGACAGAAATGAGACAAATAGAATGGAAATCTAATTCCAATGTCATTGTACTCATGAAGGTCTAATAAAAACTTATAACTTATATCAAAATATTGCAAGTTGACCTGTAAGGACTAGGATTTCTATATAGAGAGAAATAAACTTTGGTCAGTAATGTTATTCATTATTTTTATTGCAAAATAAGGGTCATATGTTCAAACAATACAGGAAAGAATTGTTTAAGGTACTCTGTGCAGGAGTGTGTGTGCCTATATACTTACATATTACAGAAAAAAGTTGTTGTCCCAGGAAGCTTTTGATAGACTTCCAAACAGACTGGACCAAAACAAATGGGGAAAAAGACATCTGCAGCAATGTGAAATGGAAGCACAGGGACTGCTGCAGTATGGTTTAGTATTTTCGTTATTGTGCCATTGTTTCTTGGGCTCTTCTTTGAAAAGCCCTTGAGGCTTCCTTCTGAAGTGATATTGCAATTTCCAGGCCTTAGAACCTAGAAATTTTTCCTACAGCAGCTTTAATGTTTGCTTTTTTAGCAATCTCTACTATGCCTCATGAAACTGCTTCCGCACATCTGCTGAAATATGTAGTTTCTGGAAAGTGTCTTTTCTATTTACCAGAGAGAATTCTTTTAAAAGTTGAAATAGTCAAAATCTTTTTAACCGCATAATACTCAGACCCTCAAAACCTGTTCCATTGTAACATGTACTAATGATCTTTAGATAGGTATGGTGTAATTTCTTTAATCACATGTGAAGTATATTTGGCTTGAGTTTTTCAGCTAAAAGTTGCAAATTGAACATGCAACTTAAAATGCAATAAAATACGAAGGCACATTTCACTTTATCCAAAACGTTGAAGAATTCTACTGCGTTCTAGAGCCTTTTTGTATTTCTAGGCCTAAATAAGTACTGATTCAAAAAACAGTAGTGTTCTGATTTCTGTGGTGTTACTTCATTGTTTCTCTAAAAGTGTAGGTTTCAGAGATTCCAAGGTTAGCAACAGCCTCAATAAAGGACAAAGAAACAGAACAGCTTTTCTTAGATGGCATTAGTATGTTCTGTGCAAATTACTTTTAATCTGGAATTTATAGTGAGAACTAAACGTTTCTTCAGTGGCTTTATTAACAAAGCATGATATTTCTAATATTTCTGTTTATACATATTTCTGTGTTTTCTCTACATAAGAATGTTACCGAGGTGGCATAATATAAATGGTGTAACAATGTGGCAGGAATGACTTTTGAGTTCTTTTATAAGAAGATATTTAAAACTAGACAATATGCAAATGAACTGAGAGAGCATGTGTCATGGTTTAACCCCAGCCTGCAGGTAGGACCACGCAGCTGCTTGCTTACACCCCCTTCCCTGCCAAGACTTGCAGGGAGAAGAGGAAGAAAAGGAGAGGAAAGGAAAAAAAACAACTTGCAGGTTGAGATAAAGACAGTTTAATAGAACAATACCAGAAAACAATAAATAATATCAATAACAACAACAACAACAACAACAAAACAACAACAATACCAATAATAATAATAATAATAAAAATAATAATAATAATAATGACACAAGTCACTCTCACTGCCTGGTGAATTGGCACCATCCCGAGCAGTGATCCTGAATGCCCACCCCCCATTCTAAGTGGTTGTTCTATTTTGTACTTTCAAGTTATGAACATCAGGGTTTCAACATTTAAAGCATGATTTCAAGAAGGTGAAAAGTATAAAAAATTTTCAGCACCAAATATTTTCTATGTAGTGTGGGTAATAGAGTATTAAAGATTCAGCAGAAATTATGCAGAAAACAGCATTGAGGAAGGTGCTGGATATGACAGGTTTAGTAGATGCATCTGACTGATTTATAATATTCATTTGGCCAAGATTAGCCAAATTGAGGAACTGCCGGGTTGGTGTTAAAATTTAAATAGCCCTTACAGTACAAAGCCATTCAGTCATGGCTTTGTAAAACTACTTCATTTCTAGTGATCATTATTTATCGTTTTGTTTAAGTTCTAGTGGTAAGTGTGCCTCTGGTTCCTATATATACCACTACAGAATATGACCACTACTAAAGCAGAATTATATGACAAGTGATGTTAAAGGTGACCTCTGGTTGGACTTAAAAGTGTAGCAATTCTAGGCTTTAAATGGAGGGAGTTTAAAATTCTGGTTTTGTTCTCAGACTTGGATGGCTCACTTGCTTAGTAAGAACATTTTGCACTTCAACATTGTGGACACTCAGACTGATTTACCACTGGAACAGACTCATAACAGGTCCTGTGATGCAGAGATTCAGCAATGAGAGCTGCTATATTGAAGGAAGATGCTAAGCGTAAAAAACCACTTGCTTCACTATGTCCCTGAAAATGAATTTACACCCAAGTGTACTAGACTTAAAGTGTGTCTGCCATCTGAATATTTGCTTAGTACTGTTTTATTATTAAAGTGGAGATTCAGTTAATATACGTAAAAGAGTTTTTATATTTCTGAGTTTGTCTGGACGTACCTAATTACACTCTGTCCTATTAGAGCCTGAAAGAATTTTGCAGTAAATGGACTTGAGGTCTATACGTAGCTTTCATCCCAAAGTTAGTGCCTCATCTAATCATAGCAAGTTTTCTTGAAGAGTTCCTCCACTGACACTTGTCGTTTAAGATTAGGTTAACAGTACTTGTCTTCGCTAATTCAAAGAACCAGTGGTAGTTTATAATTGCATATGGAGGGAGACAACAATTCAGAGAATCCAAGGCTGAGAAACTGAAAAATACATTTAATCACGAGTTCTGTATTTTACTAACATAGTTTCCTAAGGACAAAACACAACAGAAGCATCCTATTGATATAGAACTCAAATATTAGACCGTACCCACTAGCTATATGCGCTATCTATCACTATAAGAATCCCTCTGAACAACTCCAAAAGAGGTGTCAAATGTTCTCTTTTATTAACAGTTAATCAACACAGGAAGATGGTGAGTGTGGCTGGTTTTAGATATACTTTTTTTTAGGTATTACATTGTGAAATTTGTTTGTCCTTTCACAAATCCCAAATTACTAGCTTCAAAGAAATCAGAATACCAATGGCAATTTCTCTCTTTTGAGACTGTAATAGCACTTCAGAACATGTTAGTATTGTTAAATGAATGATAAAATTATTGTAGTAACACTCACAGTAATGTAGAGAGTTTAGCATCACAGTATTTAAAACGTGATAATTACTAATTTTCGAGAGTTAACATGGACAATCAGATGATCTCTGTGCAATTCCTTTGTAGTTACTGATACGTTTTTGGAAGATAGGCCACAGACAGAAATCTGAAGGGGTAAAAACACAAATAATTTTGAAGTACTTTTATACATTAGAAATAAAAATATTTAGATTCCCTTTGAAAATATAAGCAAAGCGATTGGTAGGCTAAAAGAATTGATAACTGGTTAATTTGGTGCTCTGGAATATTTATTTGGTGGGCAGCATGTAATTAAGTTGTCTTTTTTCCACTCAATCACACTGTAAAATGCAAGTCAAAACCACATGAGGCCAGGGAGTGGAAGGCTGATGAAATTAGAAGTGGAGTAATTCTTTAAATGCAAAGACAGCATCTAAGTCTTAGTAAGAGGAGAGGAGCACCTGTAACACCTGTATTACATCAAGGTCAATGTAAGTGAGCAATTATGAGATAGGGCATGTTAAGCTCACATCTGAGACCTAAAGATCTTAACTTTCACCCCAGATATAAACTTGTACTATTCTGACTTAAGGAACCAACTAGCTCTTTAGGCATGGAAATTCAGATGTGTGGTAAATCCATATTTGAGAACCTGTTGGCTTAAACTACATGATGCAGAAAATATGATCCACCAAGTAAGCATCTCTAATGAAATCAATCGAGATATAAATCTGGTGAATTTGAGGCCTGATGATCATATTAAGAGATAGAGATTGGGAAGAGTTTTCGTTTCATGCATCTGAGCGGAAAGCACAGGGGGAGGTGGGGGTGTTAAATTAGAGAATAGATTTATCCAATCTGAGCCATAAAAAAACAGACTTCCATTATTCATTACCACAGTAAGTATTTAAGAATCATTATAAATTAAATTTCCCTTATAGAATCATAGCTAAATTAGATATCTCAGTTATAGACAAAAGTTGTAAACTTTTAAGGTCTTTTCTTTAGCATCTTGGTTTTCATACTCATGTAAATTATCAAAAAATACAGAAAGAGCATTTATCAAATTTTTTTACAGAAATCATGTTCTACACGATTTTTTTTGCTTTTCTGATAGTCAGGTGAAGAATTCTTTATGAATGCGATTAAGGGTCACGCATGTCATTTCTTTATGTAATCAATGATTTCTTTATGTAATCAATCCCAGAAGCTAAAATGAGTACACACATTTAGCCACCTGAATGCAAAGTACCTGCCAGCTCAGCTTGTGTTGGCATTATTACTGCTCCTCAGTAGATTAAGAATCAAAATCTTCACTAAGTCTACTGTGATGCAGAAGTCTAACATCCATCTGTGGATATAACAAGATGAATTTTACTGAAAAATCTGTTCTTTGCTGTCCTCTATATGTACACACACACATGAATGAAGGCTTTGAAGATACACAATGATTTTCACATACACTGCTAAGGTTTCTACAAATTTAAAATACTAAATGTGAATATTAAGTTTAAAGATTCTTCTACCTCAAAGAATACGTGGAAATAACATCTTATTCAGAGCACTTGAATTTTGGTGTTTTCATATGTTTTATCAACTACTAGGGATGCAATTCTACAAATAAACCTGGGCTAGATCCAGGCCTTAGTAGTTTATAAAAATTTTGAAATTTGCCTTAGTGACACCATGGTTTCGTTTCTACTCTTAGTTATACCAATGAAAATTATAAAAAAAATTGTACTGTAAACTGCTGTGGCTGAACATGCAACTCCAGACAGCTCATTTTCTGTCAATTGAAAGTAAGCATGTAAAGAAAACTCAGAAAAAATGTAACTGTAAGGCAAGAACTGTTCTGTGAGAGATATTATGTTATAGTGCCACTGTGCATATGTGAGTAGGGCAAAATAAAATAGAAGAGGAATTTAGCTGAGAATTTGTTGTTAAAATTTGTTAAAGTTCTTTGAGATAAAGGAAAAAGATGAAGTATCCCCCAGAAGTGTTAGTCAATTTGGATCTTTTTTGTAAAAAATATGGCTTTGGAACAGAAGCTGCAGTGCCCCCTTAAGGAACAAAATTTGGCTTTGCTGTCATGAAGCATTTTACAGTATTATTTTTCAGAAAATGTATTTAGGCAACTTTAAGATGTAAAATAGTGGTAAGACAGTCAATTTAATAAATAAATCAAGAGCAAGAATTATAGCAGTTCAACTCTGAATTAACTATTTTGTTTATATTGCAAATATTCTCCCTTGCCTCTTCCTGTAATTCTCAAAGCCAGGAAGGCTGCAGTGTTCTGCACTGGTTTACAGCTACATTCTGGACAGAGGGCAGAATTTTAAGAGTAAAGAGATAGAAGAGGTACAGTAAGAAAAAATAAACCACATTTTCTGTCTCAGTTCCAAGGCTGCATTATTTTTGTATTATTCACATCATATGTTTGTTGTGCACCGTGCAGATGGCAGCCCACCTTTCCTTCCTTCCTCCTAAACTGCTGCTGCACTTGAGTTTCTTAAACCATTTTTCACTTGTGCCACCACAATAGTCTGGCTTTCTAAAGAAAACATAAAAGTTTCCTAGATAAGCAGGACCAACATTGCCTGTAAGAGTTTTGTTTTTATAAGGGATTTCTGAATGGTTGCATTAGTAATGAAACTTAAAAGACAAACCCATATATGAAGTGTGTGTGTGTTACAGATATGGTTGGTCTACAAGCTTTGAAAAAAATTATATTACCCTTTATTCATAAACTGTATCAAGAAGAGGACAACATTCTCTTGCTTTTAGAATAATTTTCACACATGTGGATCTAGAATATATATTTCTGTTACAGTCAGTCTTGAATTAGGTATTTGTATAACTAGGAGCCACATTCAAACCTATGCTCATTTTGGAACCAGTCTTCCTGGCTAGCTTCCCAAATCATGCAGATTTGGGGGATTTTTATTTTTTTTTTTGATTCTTTTTATAGGACCCTCAAAAATATGAATTGTGAGATTCACTTATATCTAGGAGGATCTTACAGTAAATACTGCAAGGCCTAAAAGTCTTTGAGTCAGTCTTCTGAGAGGGACAGGCATTCATCTGATGCTCCATCATAACACAATTTAATTACTTACTTTTTTTTTTTTTTTTAAAATCTCAAATACCGTCCAAGAGTTTAAAAAAATGCCTTGTGCTGAAGTTGTACTATATAGATTTAAGAAGAAAGTGGAAATACGAACTTTGTTGTCTTCTGGACTCATAGGTCACCTAGGTTTATATCTCATGTCCATTTGACCCTCCCAGTATAACTGAAGAAATTTCCTCAAATTTGACATATTGACAATGGCTGAGAACTATATTTATGTTATATATTCCTAAAGTGTCCAGTTTTATTGTGTCTAAAAGTTACACTACAGTTTAAGAAGCTCTAATAGTATCTCAAGTAGGTACAGAAATTACAGCCCTCTCAGGAGAACTCAGATTCTATAGACTTTTTTGTTTTGTTTCCTTTTCTATATATCAATGCAATTTTGGCAGGCCACCTGAGGTACCTCAAGTGGGGACTGCTTTACTGTGAAATACATAAAACTTACAGAAAGGAATAATGGCTTACAAACTCAACACAGTATAGCTGTGATTGAAAATACTGTGAGTAAATACATTCTGAAATACAACAGATTGGAGCTCATTAATCAGGGCTTTATTTCAGCATTATGACTCTGAAGTCAGTGGAGTTAACATTAGACTTCTATTGGTGTAACAGGATAATGAATTCAGACAATTGTTTTAAAAGCACAGCTCCAATGATTAATTTGTGAGGAATAAAAGAAAAAAAAGATAGAGAAGCTGTTCTTTAATCCCTACAAAGCATTCAGTTGATCACAGTTCAAAGATTTCATGGAGGTACTCTCCCAAACAGTATCATAGGTAGGTTACTTTTCTGCATTACTTTGTATAATAAATAAAAACAAAAGCAATAATTACTTAAACATATATGAGCCTTTATTGGAAGCACAAAAGAGTTTTATAAACTACATGGGTAGATACATCCAACTTCATAAAGACAAACTTTTTCAAAATAATAATACTTCACAACTGCATTCAGTTGAGGCTCTAAGTAAAAGAGTAAGGGAAAATTTAAGAGACAAATGTGTTTAGAAAATATAAAAGGACTTGCATTGTCATACTTTCTGTAGCGTGAATGGTGGAAGCTTTAATAAACCTAAGCTGAGAAGAGTTTTGATTTTTAGTGTTCCATCAAACTGCAATTTCCAAGACAGCTGTAATACTACAGGAATACATATCTTTCAGATATACATAAGATGCAACTTCGTGTGAAAGACTTGACAAGCTGGTGGTATGAACCAGCAGAGGCCATACTGGAGGTTAAAAAGAAGGTACAAGGGTAATGTTTAACCAATGCCTAAGAATATGTTTCTCCTTTCTGTTTAATTAGTCTTAAAATTATATGAACATTTTAGGTCACTTGCATTTTTTAATATTTTGTATTCATAGTGTTCTGATGTAACATGTAAAGGTTAAATATTTGATTTAGGTTACGTTCACTCAGTGTAACATTAGAAATTACACTCATCAAATCTTGTCTGACTTTTGAGGTGAAAGTTTATATCTTTACACATCTGTTCCCAGAATTGTACTCTCAATGATGGTTTATGTTGTTCAATAAAGAAAAATGTTTGTATATAGCATGGCTTCAAATACATGGGTAAACTATTGTCAACGAAGGGCGCATCAATGTGCTGCAGAAAGCAATCCTGTACAAGCAGAAAACTGAACTTGGCTTACCTCAAACAGTCTGAAACATGGCCACCAACAAGTTTGTATATGACCACTATGCCCAATTTCTAAAAAATTGTTGCAGTGATGCCTCATTGGTCAACACTGTGACCCCTGTGAATCTTCTGTGGAAAACACTGTACAAAAGCCAGAAACCCAACATATCTTCTTTCCTCAGGGAACTAAATTTGAATAGTTCTTCAATGATACTGTATGCTGTCCTGGTTCTGTTGGCAATAGGGTTAATTGTCCCCAGCCTCTGGCAGGGACAGGTATTCCATGCCATGTGAGCCATGCTCACTCTGAGCTGCCTGGGGAGGCAGCAGGAAGTTGCCGTTTGGAGCGGGCTGGGGCGTCCCGGGTCTGGTTCGAGAGTGGCGGTGAGCAGCAGTTCCTTAATCATGTTTGTTTTCTTGTTCTGTTTACTGTTCTGTTAAATTGCCTTTGTCTCAACCCACGAGTTTTGCCTTTTTCTTCCAATTCTTTCCCATATTGGGAAAGCTTGAGAGAGCCGCACGTCGTTCTTTGTTGACATCTGAGGCCAAACCACAACAGTCCTTTTTGGTGCCCAACGTAGGGCTTGAAGGGTTGAGATAACAACAAAAAATCCAACTAGAGCTTGTAAAAATGAATTTGTTCTATGCGTTTATTGTATTAGGTAAATAGTCGTTGGTCACCATGTTGCTTGGCTTATTCTACTGTGTTATGTAAATCCCTATATGGCTTACGTACTCCCTCTGATGCTGTTTGTTACTTCTGGGAGAGGGATCAGGATTATCATTGTGCCGTCCTGTGCAATATTGGCTTATGATATGATAACATCACTTGTTAGACAGTTACTTTGGGGCGTTTATGTGGTACTGGTCTCCTGCCCGTACCTTGGGCACCATCTCTCAGAATTTATTAATAATTACACCCAGTCTATGGGAGAAACAGGGGAGGGACACTTTCCCCAGCTCTTTTGCCTCCCTTTTCTCTTTCAGGCCAGGTATAACTGCTTTTGAGAATTTTGAATATCCTTGGGATGCTCAAACCAGACTGGTCCTAGTGTTATGTCTCCTGAATGTGTGCCAGGTCTTCTTTAGGGTTAAACAGCTATTTAAGACTACCACCCAGAGATCTGCTCTGAGGCTGGATAGTCAGGGGTGGCATGGCATGTGGGAGAACATGGGCAGGCACCTAGAGAATTTCTCACCCCCAGTGATTTGGGACTTCACCCCTGAACAATTACAGGACCCAGATAAAGTGGTAGAATATTTGAAGGGAAAATGCTGTGGCTATTCCAGAGAGGTACAACTCACTGCATTGTGCTGGGCCCTGGCCAGTATCTACCAGGCACTGCTCAGAATTATGCAGCACCCTCAGGGGGAAGAGATGGAAACCAGGCCAACAGACACTGCGGCTACTCACACCCCTGTGACAGACACTACGGCTACTGCAATCCCTGCGACAGACACTGAGGCCACTGCAACCCCTGCGGCAGACACCACGGCTACTCCAACCCCTGCGACAGACACTGCAGCTACTCCAACCATGGTGGCAGCCACTGCAGCTACTCCAGCCAGTGGCAGCCACTGCCGCTGAACCAGGGAACCAACCTGTGCCAGTATCAGTTGCCCCCATACAGAAGAAGAAGTACACAAAGAAATCAGTTCGCTTAGTAAGAGATGATGAACGAGAGCCATCATAAGAACAGGAGGAAGAGGCAGAACCAGAGATAATTACTCGATCCCTATCCTTGAGTGAGCTGTGGGATATGTGAAAAGATTTCATCCGACTCTCAGGTGAGCACATTGTCACCTGGCTGCTCCGGTGCTGGGATAATGGGGACAGTAGCCTGGAATTAGAGGCTAGAGAAGCCAGGCAGCTGGGATCCCTGTCTAGGGAAGGTGGCATTGACAAGGCGATTGGGACGAAGACCCAAACCCTCAGCCTCTGGAAACGACTCCTGCCAGGCGTGAGGGAGAGGTACCCCTTCAGGGAAGATGTTGTATGACAGCCAAGAAAGTGGACTACCATGGAAAGAGGTATCCAGGACCTGAGAGAATTAGCCATGCAGGAGATGATTTATTATGACTTGGACAATGCAGACTTACCCACAGACCCTGATGAGGTCTGTAGGAGTGCATTGGCAGTAATGGAATGGAAAGGCGAAGAGGGAACACGGTGGATGAGGTGGCTGGCTGGCTCCGGTGATATGAATAAATCTCTTCCCCCCTTGTCTCAGCTGTGGAGAAACTGTCACGGAAGGTCCAGCAACTTGAATAGAATATATCCTACTCCCCACTGGTACAGGCCCATGTCTCAGCTATTAGAAGCAGGCGTTTCCCCACTCAAGACAGAGACTACAGAGGGTACACACCACGAGCCACCCTGAGGTCCTACCTGCGTGACCATGGAGAGGACATGAGGAAGTGGGATAGGCAACCTACTTCGATTCTGCAGACACGGGCACAGGAGTTGCAAGGAAGGACAACCACAAAAGGGGATCCCTCCAGGAAAAGTGCCACCCTGGTTTCCAGCAGGCAGTTCCCCAGACAGAGCAGAAGGACTGATCTTGCTTCTGATCCTCTTGAAGGAACTTCCAAGTCATTTCTGCAAGAAGTGAGTAATGGATACTATGACCAGTATTAGAGGGGCCCTGCCTCCGGCCAGGTGGAGGAAAGGGACAACCAGGTTTATTGGACAGTGTGGATTCAATGGCCAGGTACATCAGACCCACAGGAGTATAAGGCTGTAGAGGACACGGGTGCACAGTGCACCCTAATACCATCAAGCTGTAGACGGCCAGAACCCATTTGTTTTTCTGGGGTGACAGGGGGATCCCAAGAGTTGACTGTACTGGAGGCAGAAGTGAGCCTAACAGGGAATAAGTGGCAAAAGCATCCCATTGTGACTGGCCCAGAGGCTCCATGCATCCTTGGTATAGATTACCCAGGAGAGGGTATTTTAAAGACCCAAAAGGGTACTGGTTGGCCTTTGGCATAGCTGCCTTGGAGACGGAGGAAGTTAAACAGTTGTCTACCTTGCCTGGTCTCTCGGAGGACTCTTCTGTTGTGGGGTTGTTGAGAGTCGAAGAAAAACAGGTGCCGATTGCTACCACAATGGTGCATCGGCAGCAATACCGCACTAACCAAGACTCTCTGATTCCCATCTGTAAGCTGATTCATCAACTAGAGGTTCAAGGAGCGATCAGCAAGGCTTGCTCACCCTTTAACAGACCCATATGGCTGGTGTGAAAATCTAATGGAGAGTGGAGTCTAACTGTAGACTATTGTGGCCTGAATGAAATCACGCCACCGCTGAGAGCTGCTGTGCGGGACATGCTAGAACTCCAGTACGAACTGGTGTCCAAGGCAGCCAAGTGGTATGCCACAATTGATATAGCTAATGCATCCTTCTCAATCCCTTTGGCAGCAGAGTGCAGGCCACAGTTTGCTTTCACTTGGAGGGGCGTCCAGTACACCTGGAATCAACTGCCCCAGGGGTGGAAACACAGCCCCACCATTTGCCATGGACTGATCCAGACTGCACTGGAACAGGTGAAGCTCCAGAACATCTGCAGTACATTGATGACATAATTGCATGTGGAAACACAGCAGAAGAAGTTTTTGAGAAAGGGAATAAAATAGTCCGAATCCTTCTGAAAGCTGGTTTTGCCACAAAACAAAGTAAGGTCAAGGGACCTGTGTAGGAGATCCAGTTAAAATGTCAAGATGGATGCCATCAGATCCCAATGGATATGATCAACAAAATAGCAGCTATGTCTCCACCAACTAGTAAAAAGGAAACACAAGCTTTCTTAGGCAGTGTGGGTTTTTGGAGGATGCATATCCCAGATTACAGTCTAATTGTAAGCCCTCTATATCAAGTAACCCGGAAGAAGAATGATTTTAAATGGGGTCCTGAGCAATGACAAGCTTTCAAACAAATCAAACAGGATATAGTCCATGCAGTGGCCCTGGGGCCAGTCCGGGCAGGACAAGACGTTAAAAATGTGCTCTACACCGCAGCTGGGGAGAACAGCCCTCCCTGGAGCCTCTGGCAGAAAGCACCAAGGGAGACTGGAGGTTGACGCCTAGGGTTTTGGAGTCGGGGATAATACAGAGGATCCAAAGCCCGCTATACTCCAACAGAAGAAGAGATATTGGCAGCTTATGAAGGGGTTCAAGCTGCTTTGGAAGTGGCTGGTACAGAAGCACAGCTCCTCTTAGCACCTCGGCTGCTGGTGCTGGGCTGGATGTTCAAAGAAAGGGTCCTCACCACACATCATGCAACTGATGCTACATGGAGTAAGTGGATTGCACTGATCACACAGCGAACTCGAATGGGAAATCCCAATTGCCCAGGAATTCTGGAATTGATCATGGACTGGCCAGAAGGCAAGGATTTTGGAACGTCACCAGAGGAGGAGGTGACCCATGCGGAAGAGGCTCCACCATATAATAATCTGCCAGAAAATGAGAAGAAATATGCCCTGTGCAGTGATGGGTCCTGCCGGATTGTGGGAAAGCATCGAAAGTGGAAGGCTGCTGTGTGGAGTCCTACACGACAAGTTGCAGAAGCCAGTGAAAGACAAGGTGAATCGAGACAGTTTGCAGAGGTGAAAGCCATTCAGCTGGCTTTGGACATTGCTGAGTGAGAAAAATGGCCAGTACTTTATACTGATTCATGGATGGTGATGAATGCTCTGTGGGGGTGGCTACAGCAGTGGAAGCAGGGCAACTGGCAGTGCAGAGGCAAACCCATCTGGGCTGCTGAACTGTGGCAAGATATTGCTGCCTGGATAGAGAATCTGGTTGTGAAAGTACACCACATAGATGCCCATGTACCGAAGAATCGGGCCACGGAGGAACATCTGAACAACCAGCAGGTGGATCAGGCTGCTGGGATTGAAGTGGCTCAGGGCTGGCAACATAAGGGTGAACTATTCATAGCTCGGGGGGCCCATGACACCACAGGCCGTCAAGGAAGAGATGCGACATATAGATGGGCTCGTGACCGAGGGGTGGACTTGGCCATGGACACTATTGCACAGGTTATCCATGAAAGTGAGACTTGTGCTGCAATCAAGCAAGCCAAGCGTTTGAAGCCTCTTTGGTATGGAGGACGATGGCTGAAATATAAATATGGGGAGGCCTGGCAGATTGATTATATCACACTGCCACAAAACCATCAAGGCAAGCGCTATGTGCTCACAATGGTGGAAGCGACCACCGGATGGCTGGAAACATGCTCTGTGCCCCATGCCACTGCCCGGAACACTATCCTGGGCCTTGAAAAAAAAGTCCTGTGGCGACATGGCACCCCAGAGAGAACTGAGTCGGAGAACGGGACTCATTTCTGAAACAGCCTCATAGACACCTGGGCCAAAGAGCATGGTATTGAGTGGGTATACCACATCCCCTATCAAGCACCAGCCTCTGGGAAGGTAGAACGATACAACAGATTGTTAAAAGCTACACTGAGAGCAATGGGTGACTTTAAAACATTGGGATGCACATTTAGCGACAGCTACCTGGCTAGTTAACAGCGGGGGATCTACCAGTCGAGCTGGCCCTGCCCAATCAAAACTTCCACGTACCGTAGAAGGAGATAAAGTCCCCGTAGTGCACATGAAGAATATGCTAGGGAAGACAGTCTGGATTAGTCCTGCCTCAGGCAAAGGCAAATCCATTCGTGGGATCGCTTTTGCCCAAGGACCTGGGTGCACTTGGTGGGTGATGCGGAAGGATGGGGAAGTCCAATGTGTACCTCGTGGGGATCTGATTTTGGGCGAGAATAGCCAATGAATCAAATTGTATGATATTAATTGCTCAGTAACCCTGCCACTGTATGTCCTTATTAGTATATTTGCTATCAGTTGTGCTCCAGTAAGAATCACCCAAATTAAGGACAGATGGACTTTGATGAAACACTGAGTAAAGCGCAGTGGTGATGGGATCAGACCTGACCTCAGCAGCTGGCACCCAGCAACTTCCTCAAGATCTGCATCTTCAGCCCATGGACTGTGCACATAAGCCACACCGGGTACACCAGTCACAAGCTCCGAAAATACAGCATGCAACAGGCCAGCACCACACAGCATCTCACCTGCCCTGAGAGACTGTTCTAACAGATGGAGCCCAAAGCCATGGATTAAATGAACTCAATGGACACTTTGGAGGGATGGTCCATAAACTAAGGGCATTATATCTGGATAAATATATATGCGTGTGTATATATATATATATATGACAGGGGAAAGTGGTGGTAATTCATTGATATCTGTAAGATCTGGGCAGGGCAAAAATAGTACGGAATAAGGGGTGGATAATGTCCTGGTTCTGGCGGGGATAGGGTTAATTGTCCCCAGGCTCTGGCAGGGACACAGGTATTCCATCCCATGTGAGCCATGCCCAGTCTGAGCTGCCGGGGGAAGGGGTAGGAAGTCAATGTTTGGAGTGGGTGGAGGTGTCCCAGTCTGGTTGGTGGTGAGCGGTGGTTCTGCGCAATTGTGTTTGTACATTCCTCTATCTGTGTTACTGTTGTTTTTTTCTTGTTCCCTTTGCTGTTCTGTTAAATTTCCTTTGTCTCAACCCACGAGTTTTGCCTTTTTCTTCCAATTCTTTCCCGTATTGGGAAAGCTTGAGAGAGCAGCGTGGTTCTTTGTTGCCATCTGAGGCCAAACCACCACATATGCTATTTTGGAAACAAAAAGGTTTAGCTGTAAAGACAACCTCTATAACATAGTTTATAACAAAGCTAAAGTATAGGATCTGATACAAAGTTAAGACCAAAAGTTCAGGATATTATCTAGTCAGATTTGTCAGCTATTATACTAATGATTATATTTTACTGACAATGTCTCAGAAACAGTCTCAAAGACTGTTAGAAATCAGCAAAAACCTGATAGTACACCTTTGGGTGTCTTTGTGTGACTTCTACCAATGTGCTTTAAAACTTTATAGTAGTAATTGTCCCACTTGATTTGACCTTTTCCTTGTAGAACTTGCAAATGTATTTAATTTTTGCTATTTAACAATAATTTGTATCACTTAGATTAATATAAATGTGTGTATTTAAGTATCTAATACCTGACTCTGAATTTCAGAATCTTTGCCAGTGAGAAATGCTGCTTATACCTGGAGTAACAGTCATACAGTTTTGAAGTGTTTTGATTTAATATAATTTGGTTTAGTTTGTGTAATGTAGTTTATGCTTGAAATATGGATATGTTTCTACGTCTATGTTATATTTTCTATATCTATGGTATCATAATTTTAGAGTACTTAGTTACTGTTAAGAGTTACTGTTAAGATTTGAGATCCTCCAAGGTATCGATTATTTCCCATGGATTTCAATTTTTTAAAAATAGAAATGCGAAGAAGAGATAATTTGTACTTTATATTGCCGAATCTTGGGAGCAGGGAGAGGAAGCTACTATGTCTTTGTATTTTATCATTTTCTACATTTTTGAAGCATGAGGAGCAGAGAGATTTAAAAAGCATACAGGGGCTGAGATATAATTTATCATAACTTATCATCCCATATCTTGGGACAAGAATTAGCAGGGCTTATCCATAAGGCTTTAAACTAGGTTTGATGGGGGATGGGGACGAAACCAGGATCACAAAAATGGTGCCTGGGAGCAACATAGCAGTGCTCATGGGTATAAGTGATAGCAAGGTCTTGCAGCCTGTCTCAGCGATGGTGGGGGATAGTGAATTGTGTGGCAGCATAGACACAAGGAGTAGTGATAATTTGGTAACTACAGTAGTGTCCGAGAATGATCAGGTGCAAATCAGGGCCTGTCCCCCCAAGAAAGTGGTAGGACAATTAACCCAACTGAAGTGCATCTACACTAATGCACGCAGCATGGGGAATAAGCAGGACGAGCTGGAGGCCATCGTGCAGCAGGGAAACTATGATGTGGTTGCCATCACGGAAACGTGGTGGGAAGACACACACAAGTGGAGTGCTGTAATTGATGGCTACCAGCTTTTCAGAAGGGATAGGCAAGGGAAGAGAGGTGGTGGGGTGGCCCTCTATGTTAGGGGCGGTTTTGAATGTCTGGAACTCAACACTGTGAATGACAGTGTTGAGTGTGTATGGATAAAAATCAAGGGGAAGGCCAACAAGGCAGATATCGTGATGGGAGTTTGTTATAGACCCCCTAATCAGGATGTAGAAACCGATGAAGTATTCTATAAGCGGCTGGCAGAGGTCTCGCGATCATCTGCCCTTGTTCTTGTGGGGGATTTCAACTTCCCGGATGTCCGCTGGGAATACTACACAGCAGAGAGGGTACAGTCCCGGAGGTTCCTGGAGTGTGTGGAAGACAACTTCCTAACACGGCTGGTGAAGGAACCTACTAGGGGAAGTGCCCTACTGGACCTACTGTTTGTTAACAGAGAAGGTCTTGTGGGGGATGTAAAGGTTGGAGGTCATCTTGGGCAGAGTGACCATGAAATGATAGAGTTTTCAATTCTTGGTGAAGGGAGGCGGGGAGCCAGCAGAACTGCCACCTTGGATTTCCGAAGGGCAGACTTTAGCCTGTTTAGGAGCATGGTTGAGAGCGTCCCTTGGGAGGCAGTTTTGAAGAGCAAAGGTGCCCAGGAAAGCTGGTCATACTTCAAGCAGGTGCTCTTAGAAGCACAGGTGAAGGCCATCCCCATGTCCCGAAAGACGAGCCGACGGGGAAGAAGGCCGGCCTGGCTAAACAGAGAGCTTTGGCTGGACCTCAGGAAAAAAAGGAAGGCTTACATTCTCTGGAAAAGGGGCTTAGCAACTTATGAGGATTATCAAGATATAACAAAGCTATGCAGGGGGAAGATTAGAAGGGCCAAAGCTCAATCAGAACTCAGCTTGGCCACTACAGTTAAAGACAACAAGAAGAGATTTTTCCAGTATATCAACAGAAAAAGGAAAACTAGGGAAAATATAGGTCCACTGATGAATGAGACGGGTGCCCTAGTGGTGGAAGACACAGAGAAGGCAGAGTTACTGAATGCCTTCTTTTCTTCGGTCTTCACTGATAAAGCCGTCCCTCACACATCCCATACCCCGGAGGCAAGGGGGAAGGTCTGGAGAGAGGAAGATTTTCCCTTAGTTGAGGAGGACCGGGTCAGAGACCACTTGGCCAAGCTGGACATTCATAAATCCATGGGCCCTGACGGGATGCACCCGCGAGTGCTGAGAGAGCTGGCAGATGTTATCGCTAGACCACTCTCCATTGTCTTTGCAAGGTCATGGGGAACAGGAGAGGTGCCTGAGGACTGGAGGAAGGCTAACGTCACTCCAATCTTCAAAAAAGGCAAGAAGGAGGACCCAGGGAACTACAGGCCGGTTAGTCTCACCTCCGTCCCTGGGAAGGTAATGGAGCGACTCATTCTGGATGTCGTCTCCAAACACATAGAGGAACAGGAAGTTATTGGAAGTGGTCAGCATGGATTTACCAAGGGCAAATCATGCCTGACCAATCTGATAGCTTTCTATGATGTTATAACGGGTTGGCTGGATGAGGGGAGAGCCGTAGATGTCATCTACCTTGACCTTAGCAAGGCTTTTGACACTGTCTCCCATAACATCCTCATTAGGAAGCTGAGGAAGTATGGGCTAGACAAGGTGACAGTGAGGTGGATCGAGAGCTGGCTGAGTGACAGAACCCAGAGGGTTGTGATCAGCGGCACAGAGTCCAGTTGGAGGCCTGTAACGAGTGGTGTCCCTCAGGGGTCAATACTTGGACCAATTTTGTTCAATATATTCATTAATGACCTAGATGAGGGGACAGAGTGTATCCTCAGCAAGTTTGCTGATGATACCAAGCTGGGAGGGGTGGCCGACACTCCAGAGGGCCGTGCTGCCATCCAGCGTGACCTGGACAGGCTGGAGAGCTGGGCAGAGAAGAACCTAATGAGGTTCAACAAAAGCAAGTGTAGGGTCCTGCACCTGGGAAGGAAGAACGCCAAACACCAGTATAGGTTAGGGGCGGACATGCTGGGAAGCAGCTCTGAGGAGAAGGCCCTGGGGGTCCTGGTAGACAGCAAATTATCCATGAGCCAGCAGTGTGCCCTTGTCGCCAAAAAGGCCAATGGCATCCTGGGCTGCATAGGGAAGACTGTGGCCAGTAGGTCGAGGGAGGTCATTCTCCCCCTCTACTCTGCACTGGTGAGGCCACAACTGGAGTACTGTGTCCAGTTTTGGGCTCCCCAGTTCAAGAGGGACAGGGAACTACTGGAGCGAGTCCAGCGTAGGGCAACCAAGATGATTGTGGGACTGGAGCACCTCCCTTATGAGGAAAGGCTGAAAGAGCTGGGACTCTTTAGCCTGGAGAAGAGAAGGTTGAGGGGGGACCTGATTAATGTTTACAAGTACCTAAAGGGTGGGTTTAAGGAGGACGGAGCCAGGCTCTTTTCAATGGTTCCCAGCGACAGGACAAGGGGCAATGGGCACAAGCTAGAACATAGGAAGTTCCGTTCAAATACATGGAAAAACTTCTTTACAGTGAGGGTGACAGAGCACTGGAACAGGCTGCCCAGGGAGGTTGTGGAGTCCCCTTCTCTGGAGTTTTTCAAGGCCCGCCTGGATGCAGCCCTGAGGGATGTGCTTTAGGCAACCCTGCTCTAGCAGGGGAGTTGGACTAGATGATCTCTAGAGGTCCCTTCCAACTCTGAAGATTCCGTGATTCCGTGATTCCGTGATAACAGATTTACAATTGCTATGAAAAGTTATTGAACTTGAGATGCGGAAAACAATATTTGACATTTATTTTATATAAATCCACTGAACCTTCCCCATAATTCAGACTGAAGTTCTCATTGCAAGTACAATGAGAGTCAACAGATGAAAGGACAAGGGGG
This sequence comes from Rissa tridactyla, assembly GCF_028500815.1. Lineage (NCBI taxonomy): Eukaryota > Metazoa > Chordata > Aves > Charadriiformes > Laridae > Rissa > Rissa tridactyla. The sequence goes on along the minus strand of NC_071497.1, from coordinate 40,820,556 downwards.
ACAAAGAGAATTCTTTGCTGCCAGTCTAAGGTACACTTCATTGGTGTATTGGGTCTAGCTGTGATGGAGTTAATTTTCCCCATAGCAGCCCTCATAGTGCTGTGGTTTGTATTGGTAGATAAAAAGGTGTTAATAACACACCAGTGTTTTGGCTACTGGTGAGCACTGCTCATACAGCATCAAAGCTGTTTCTCCAACACTCCCCCAACACCTCAATCCCAAAGGCCAGTAGGCTGGGGGTGGGCAAGAGTTTGGGAGGGGCATAGCCAGGACAGCTGAGTCAAACTGACCAAAGGAATATTTCCATACCAAATGATATGTCTTAGCAATGAAAGCTAACAGAAGGGGGAGGAGAATAGGGGAAGATACACAATGACGATGATGGGGGGGTGGGACTTGTTATTACAGTGTTGGTCTTCTGGAACAACCGCTACGCCTACTGAAGCCCTACTTTCTGTAACATGGCTAGACATCACCTGCTGCTGGCAAGTAGAGAATAAATCTTTTGTTTTCCTTTGCTTCTGCACACGGCCTTTGATCATTTCTCTTTATTAAACTGCCTTTATCTTGATCCGCAAGTTCTTTTTCATCTTATTTTCTCTCTACCTGTTCTGCTGAGGACGGGAGTGACAGACTGGCTTGGTGGGCACCAGGAGGCCATCCATGGTCAACCCATGATAATTGGTCATTCAAAAAGCATCACAGAGTACAGTTTTAGTTTAGAAGAAAACAAAGTAATCCTTTTGAAGAATCAGTTGTAGTACAGTACAGTTTTATTCTGAAGTATTACAAAGTTATTTTTAAATGAAACTTTTATAACTATTATTTCTCCCATTAAGTAATTACAACGGAATGGTTTATGTTAAGGGGTGCATTTCATTGTTTTTCTTCTATTGATCTGCAGCTTCTGAGACTTCAAATGTAGATGAAGGAATCTTTCAAAAGTAACCAAGGGAAAAAAAAAATCTGTAAAAGGGAAAAATAAATCTATAGAAGGGGAACCCCACTCCTCAACTAAACCCAAAACCCTTTAAGAGAAAAATGTACAGGAGAAAGAAGTGATGGATCGAATTCATTCTACTGTTCTCAGTGACAAAAGGAGACAAAGAATAGGAAAACAGGCTTTTTTTCCACATCCAAATTTAAAAAATTGGAGGTGTTTCATAGGGGTTGGGAAAACGTATGGTGGAAAATACAAAGTCTGTGTCAGCTATAGACAAATGTTTTAGTGCCTAGATTTTATTTTTAAACATTGTTCTGTTGCATCCTACATCACCCAACCATTCAAATGCAGAAGCCCTTAACAGTAATTTTTTTAAATAGCTCCTCTTTTGACTTATAGGTTGCTTATACATTACCTTTTTCCTGTAGCACAGAAAACAAAGTGTTTTTAAAAGAGCAAATACATCCACAAATAATGAGATAAAATAACATAGGAAGCTGGTTATTATTTAAGTTGTATTTTGATAATAGGCCTCACCTACTCACCTGCAAGGTTCTTTAGTTAGAGAAAAAGTCATCTTTGAAAGGTGGTTGGTGTGTAGGTTACTAAAGTTGTAAGTGTTCTTTGTGTATCTGTGTCATTAACTTCTACTGGCAACTAACTTGTTGTCCAATATTCTCCCACTAAAAGTGCAGTGGAAGCTGTCCACCTTTTAAATACATGATGAATGTTCCATAAGTATGTTAGCATGGAGGAATCAACAGCTGTTAGGCAAAAAATGGCATTTTTTGCCTAACAGCCATTTATTTCATACACCAGGCAGTTGTCAAGCAATTTTAATATCCTTTAGTCAATAGAAGAGTGCAAAACAGCTGCTGAAAGGTGTATGATAAACAGATGGCAAGAGCAGTGGAGTCAAGCTGGTATTGACTTACCCACCTTTATACTATTCCTCAAGTTGTATCCCTTGGGAAGGACTTGTACTGGAAAATAAGTTTAAAATTGAACTTTCTTCTTTACAACAGCATATGACTGCCTACAGTAGATGTCCATATCCTTTTTCAGTTAGGTGCCCTGTATGAGTAGAATGAATGGGCCAGACTTGGTATCAGGCAGGGAACAGTTGAAAATTCAGTTCATCACGCATGCTGCTAGACTTATAAGACTCCTTAGAGTTTATGTTTTTGGAGAGTACACATGTGCATTTTGTTACTTTGAAAGAAATGTGTTTTATACTGTTTGTTTTTTTACCAAGTGTACGCTATTGTGTTTCCAGAACAGTATGAAAATGTAAGTTTCAGTGTTAGAACTGGCCCTTTCCTGAACCCTGAGTATTTGAAGCTGATATGCCTTAGAGAAGACCTTATTAGCATGCAACATTCATTGCTCAAAGCTCATTGACCAGCTTTCGTTTTCCATAAAAATATAGTGCCAGATCTTACAGTAATTTTAATTTACTCCCCAGGTAAACTTTTGAATGATCTCTGTAAAACCAATTTGAATAACATCTGTTTCTGTTCCCGGTTTAGCTGCGTACTAACTGAAAGACTGAAGAAATTTAAAGCAGCATACTAAATGTCATTTTCTAATGGTTGTTTCTTTTGACTGGAATAAGCAGTCGTGTTTTTTAGACAGCATCTTGACATAGAGTCTCTACAGTTTATATTCCAATAAAATTTAAATTAATGATGCCAGTCTTTGAGAAAAATGTGTGCTACATAGTCCAACAACCACACAAACAGACACTTTAAACTACTTGGCAGTATCCTTACATTAGGTGTTGATTACTTGCATTTACAAAAGTTAAATAAGAGGTTCAAAGGAATGGACCTCTGCATCTGAAAATCAGTATGAATTCCAAGAATACATTTAGCCATCATGCTATGTTTTTATCAGATGTTTTAATTATATTTTAGACTTTGTAATTACCACTTTAAATTTGCTTTTATTTATTTCAACTAGTTGTATGAAAAAATAACTCATTTAGTCAATAGATTAATCTTGCATTAGATAGTTTATAATTTGGATACTGGAATTTAAAAAAAAACCCAGTTAGTTGGAACTTCCTTCATGTGGAAAATACGTAAAACAGGACCACAGGGCTGAGATTCTTACACTGATTAGTATTGTACTCTGACAATAGCACAGCAAATATCAGCAAAGCTATTCAGTAATTACATATAAGAATCTCTTTGGGATAAATTATTGGGAGGCAATTCACTTGTGCGAACATGTGCATGCAGTACTGTTTTATATATCCTAGGATATGTAAGATTCTTTCACAGGACTTTAAAACACTATCTACACAAAGTTTTGTGGTCTTCTGAATTAGCAGTTAACCTCAAGATGGGTGATCCTTACATGGCTGAAATGCTATTGGATTATTCTGCATGGGCACCAAGTTCCACTGTAAAGTCTTGTATAAATGCTGGAAACAAAATATCTCCATATTTTAACACAATGTATTATTGTGCAACGAAAAAAACAACAAAACCCCCCCATTCAAATTGTGCTTGATATCTTTTTAAATTGATGTTGTTAACTTAATTTTGAAACCAGAAGTTTACATCTCACTTAGATGTAACTATCTTTAATAATTTCCAAGGCTTGGGCTAGTGTTCCATCAACAAATTTCAGTACTATCTTGCAACAGGATATGGCCTTCTTTGCCCTCCTGAAATGAATCATTCACTTGGAAGCTGCCACATTTGCAGTGGAATTTATGAATGTAATACTTTATCAAAATTCCTATGTAATTCAAGTTTCTTCATTTTTCTTTCTGAAATATTAAACTCTCTAAAAGGTTCTACTGGTCAAAGCATCAAAATAAAAAGAACACAGTGTGATTAGATGGCTTCTGCACTGTATTTTGAAACCTAATGTGAGTCCCATAGAAATTTTGGTTCCTCTGATGACCTTCTATAACTATACATAATTTAGTACTCATTCTGTAGCTTCAAACAAAGTAAAAGTTTTTTTAAGTTCTGAATAATGATTATCTGTTTCATTAAATTTAATGAATTTAATTTATCCCTGTGGTAACTAATATGGATGAAATTTTTTTTTTCTTATCCATCTAGGGAAGTTGATGTGGACTGCCAAGACAGTAAAGATTATTTTGCTTTTGCTAATGAGTGTCAGTGGTCAAATTTTTGGTGTGAAAAAAGGTCTGTAGTAGTAACATGGTACGAATTTAACTTTCTAATTTCCTTGGAATTATCTGTTACTTAATGTCGTTTACTTTTCTATTAGAGGTAAGAGTTCCAGGTAGATTTTTATCCATTATCTCAATCAACTTATCTCACTTTGTCCATTATCTCATTTGTCCATTATCTCAATCAATAGTTCTGACAAACAAAGAAGAACTGGTGAAGGACATTAAGATTGAGGGCAGGCTTGGCTGTAGTGATCAGGAGAAGACAGAGTTCAGGATCATGGGTAGTATGCACAGAACCACAAATAGGATTTCAACCTTGGACTTCAGGAGGGCTAACCTTGACCTCTTCAAGAAACTGCTTGGAGAAATCCCATAGGCTAGGGCTCTGTAAGGTAGTGGGGCTCAAGAGAGCTTGTTGATATTCAAATACCACTTTCTCCAAACTCAAGATCGTTGCATCCCTAAGAGCAAGAAATCAGGCAAGGGACGCAGGAGACCTGCATGGTTGAGCAGGAAGCTTCTGAAAAAGCTCAAGTGGAAGAAAGAAGTTTACAGTACATAGAAGAAGGTACTGACCACTTGGGAAGATCACAAGAATGCCATCAAAGCGTGCAGGGATTAAACAAGGAGAGCCAAGGCACCCTGTGAATTAAACCTGGCAAGGGATGTCAAGGTCAACAGGAAGTGTTTCTTCAAGTATATCAGAGGCAAAAGGAAAACTAGAAGTAATGTGGGCCTACTGTAGAATGAGACAGGTGTCATAGTGACAGAGGACACAGAGAAGGCGGAGTTGCTGAATGCCTTATTTGCTTTGGTCTTCACTCTTCAGACTAGTCCTCAGGAGTCCCACACTTTAGAGGTAACAGAGGAAGTCTGGACGAAGGATGACTTCCCCTTGGCTGAGGAGGATCAAGTTATAGATCAATTAAGTAAACTGGATATCCACAAGTCCATGGGTCCTGAACAGATGCACTTGAGAGTGCTGAGGAAGCTGGTGGAAGTCACTGCTGGGCCACTCTCCATCATCTTTGAAAGGTCCTGCAGAACAGGCGAGGTGCCTGAGGACTGGAGGAAAGACAATGTCACTCCGGTCTTCAAAAAGGGCAAGAAGGAAGACGCAGGATACTACAGGCTGGTCAGCCTCACCTCCATCCCTAGAAATACGATGGAACAGCTTGTTCTGGGCATCATCTCAAGGCATGTGGAGGGAAAGAAAGCTATCAGAAGTACTCAACATGGATTCACCAAGGGGAAATCATGTCTGACTAATCTGATAGCCTCCTATGATGGCATGACTGGATGGATAGATGAGGGGAGGGCAGTGGATGTTTGCAACCTTGACTTCAGCAAGGTGTTCGACATGGTCTCCCACAGCATCCTCATAGGGAATCTTAGGAAGGGTGGGTTAGATGAAAGGACAGTGGGGTGGATAGAAAACTAGTTGCAAGACGTAGCTCAGAGGGTTGTGCTTAGGGGCACAGAGTCTAGTTGGAGGTCAGTGACGAGTGGTGTTCCCCAGGGGTCAGTACTGGGTCCAGTCCTCTTCAATATATTCATCAATGACCTGGATGAGGGGATAGAGTGCGCCCTCAGCAAGTTTGCTGATGACACAAAGCTGGGGGGTGATGGCTGACACACCGGAAGGCTGTGCCATCATACAGAGAGACCTGGACAGACTGGAGAACTGGGTGGAGAGGAACCTTATGAAATTCAATAAGGGCAAGTGTAGGGTGCTGCACCTGGGGAGGAATAACCCCATGCACCAGTACAGGTTAGTTGTGGGAGGGCAGATCTGTGGAATAACACTTGGGAGTCCTGGACAACAGGATGACCATGAGCCAGCAGTGTGCCCTTGTGGCCAAAAAAGGCCAATGGCATCCTGGTGTGCATCAAGAAGAGTGTGGCAAGCAGATTGAGGGAGGTCATCCTCCCCCTCTACTCTGCCCTGGTGAGGCTGCACCTGGAGTACTGTGTCCAGTTCTGGGCTCCCCGGCTCCAGAAGGACAGGGAACAGCTTGAGAGGGTGCAGCAGAGAGCCACCAAGATGATTAGGGGACTGGAATACCTCTCTTATGAAGAAAGACTGAGAGATTTGGGTCTCTTCAGTCTGGAAAAAAGAAGACTGATGGGGGATCTTATCAATGCTTACACATACTTAAAGGGTGGGTGTCAGGAGGATGGGGCCAGGCTCTTTTCAGTGGTGCCCAGTGACAGGACAAGAGGTAACAGGCACAAACTTGAATTTAGGAAGTTTAATCTAAACATGAGGAGGAACGTCTTTACTGTGAGAGTAGCGGAGCACTGGAACAGGCTGCCCAGAGAGATGGTGGAGTCTCCAACTCTGGAGACGTTCCAAACCTGCCTGGCTGCGTTCCTGTGCAACCTGCCGTAGGTGACCCTGCTCCAGCAGGGGGGTTTGACTACAAGATTTCCAGAGGTCCCTTCTAACCCCTATCATTCTGTGATTCTGTGTAATTTTATTTAATTACCCTTGGTTCTATAGGGATGACTTCCTAGTTCTATCATTTTACAAATGAAATATTTTCCTTGTCAGATAAAATGTTGAAATGCTAGGTTGACATTCCACACCTTTTGCACATACACAAGTCCGTTACAATATCTGTGAAGGCAGCTTTCTCTGTTTGGTATTAATAACCTAGGATTGTCATGATTGCAATCTTATTTAGCAAAAAGAAGTAACAATTTGAAGCCACAAATGATTTTACTTTTTTTTCCCCTCAAATGCCACAATCAGTACCGACGCTTTTCAAGTGTTTATTCTGTTCTTTGGGTCTGCGTATAATTCCTCTCTCTCAACTTTGATAAATCTTTTATTTACTTGTATGTTGATGACACTGTCTTGCTGCTATCTGATAAGGGGACTAGCAAGATTAACACTATTCTTCATGCTAGAGCTAACAGAAAGTAACAAAGTGACTTCATGAAAATGAAGCTAATACTCAATTTAGATAAGACTTCTGGGGTATTGTCACTCCTTGACCTCTGCCAAGGAAGAAGCTTTACAGATTAGTCCAAACAAGAACACACAGGAAGACAACAGATTTTAGGATAAAACCTGCAATATCAGGTTTGGCCTTTTTTTTTTTTTAATCTAATAAAAAGAAAACAGCAAAGATGACAATATATGTCTATTTAGATACTAGCCATATAGAATTAATCTCTTACAAGTTTTTTAACCCACCGGCTTTAGAAGATTTGCATACGTTTTATATCTTTTGTAAGTGCTTGTTCCTAAGGCAGAGTTAGCATCACATGTCCCTTCATGTTTTCTTATGTACATGTTGCACTGCATAAAAAGGGATGTGATATTTCTTCTAGACAGAACAAAAAATGTTATGTAGAACTATCTGTGGTTTATTATTTTTGTATGTTAGTTATTTGGATAAAAACTGTGTGGACTGAGAGTAGTTTTTAGAACAGTAGCCTTATTGAAATTGTGGGTATTGAAATTGTGGGCCTTGCAGTTCCATTTTTTGGTGGTGAAATGAACGTTAGATGGTTCAGTGGATTCAGTACCTATCAGGCAGCTCTACTGCTATTGCAGATTAAAATTTGCTAGTGTATGTCAGTAAACCCCTGAAAGCTCTAGAGAATTTAGAAAATTTCTCACAATTTTTCAAACCATTTTCCATATATGAAACAGTCAAGTCTGTATGTTAGCTTGAATTCTTTCCCAAATCTTATCAAACTGGATTTTATGGAATGTATGAATCAAATTAACAAAGAAACTTGCTGAAAGGCAACCTTAGTTCAGAAGAACTTGTGTCCTTGTAAGTTCTACAGTTCTGAGTCTTTATTGGAGTGTCAGTCTTACCCACTTCTGTAGACACAGCCTTCGGTGATCTTGAAAGAGAAAATAATAAATAACCGTAAAAGTTCATCAGTGGGTTTAAAAAAAAAACAAAACCACCTTTTTTCAAAACCTCAAAAGCCTATTTGAATTAGGTTTTACTCTTACATTGTGACTTAAGCAGAATAATTTCTTTACCATAAGTGTCATGATATGTGTGAACTGACAGTAGTGGCACTGCAACTGCATGCTGTTAGCCTCTGTGTGTTATTAGTCAGTCTAACCCTTCACCAAATACTTTCACTGTATGTCACCTGACAGGCATTAAGCTTTTAGTTTATATGGTCTATTTTGCTTACCTCTAACGTAAATAAGTAACTCAGAAAATCTGAGAACAACTATTTTTATGATGTAGGTGAAGTGCTGGGACATAAGTCACAATAAATAACAAAATAAACCTGCCCTTGAATATGTAATATAACTCACTAAAAAGATCCAGAGACGAAAATAAACATGAAATGAGTGTAAAGAATATGATGAAGACCATTTATTGCAACGGCACCTACCTGCATTGTGCCTACATATTATATGCGTATACATATAACAATATTGTGTGTAACATACGTAATGCAACGATAGTGTTTTTCAGAAACCTCTTCCAGCTAAGTAGACGCAGATTGATACAACAAACACATTGAAAGAATGAGAAAGAAATGTTTAAATGTTTCAGAACTCCTGGAAAAACAACTCAAAGCATACCAGTTACCAAACCTATATAATACTTTGCCTGCATTGAAGAAATTTCACTAATGAGATGCATTCATTTTTACCTGCATAGTAAAATGCTTACGTTTACGTTGTCTAAAATGCACAATTCCAGCATTAAACCTAGAAATTAATCTTTTTTTTTATTCCCCCAGGGTGGGCTGAATTTTTTAGGTTCATATAACCCTCCCATTCACTCCAAGGTGTGCTGTCCCATCTGCATACCCATCATGCTGCCTGCATAGCCCAAATGCACTGGCACCTCTCAGAGACTATAAGCAAAGAGGCAGAACAGATGCCAGAAGGGCTCTGTGAAATAATAAATCAGCCACAGGTGCTCCAGGCATTCAGGAACAAGAATGGAAATCAGGTTGTAAATGAAATACTTTTAGGAGGAAAACAGCAGAAACAAAGCAAGCTGTTTGTAAGACAATGGAAAGAAACCATGCTCTTTGCTTTTGGTTCCTATGAAACTGAAATTGGCAAAGAGAAGAAAATCAACACACATAATGAGTAAAGTTGCAAGGAGCCTAGGTAAAAATAAATGTAATGTCTCTGATAAACCGACCATCTTTACTGATCAGCATAGTGAAATAATTCAATTACCCTTGAAAAGAGCTAGATATCCCTAGTGATTTCCAGCGAAAGGCAAAAGAAATAGGTGCTGAAACTAAACCTAGTTCATAGGCTGGTATTTCTAATAGATTTCAAGAAAGGCATGTTCTTTAGTCTGTAGGATTATACTAAAGCTCTGGTTTTGCTCTTTTATTATTTAAGTTCTTTCTCCCTATGACTAAAATTAAGGGTATTGCTAGCTTATCAAAGTCTGCCACTGCTATGTCTCTTCAGGATTTTCTGTTCTTTTGGTCTCTTCTGGCAATCTTTGTGCATGTATAATGAGTCTGAAATCAAATGTAGCTAAAAGAGTTTTAAAAACACCAGAACTGCAAAATCACTTTTTTCATTAGATAAAATATTTCTTTTTCAGTTACTTCACCTTTGTCTTTTTTTTTTATTTCCCTTCTTACATCCCGGAAAATGCAAGAAATTCACAGATATTAATTTTAATTGCTGCTTTACTGTTATGTGGCTTTCAGTTGATGTTTACTATCTTGGATTTAACAGCTAAAGATGGTGTTGTGAGTGAGAACTAAATGTCTTAAAAAAGAAAGTTGAGTGAGAGACATCATGTTGCAAATTGCTTTTACTATTACTTGTAGCACTTCGGAAGCCCTAGCTGGATTTCAAGACTACTCAATGTTGCACAAACGCACAGAAATGAGCCCCAGACAGCTTACAAACGCTGTATGAAATAAAAAGAAAGAACATACAGATATAAACCAGATGGAAATAGATAAAGAAACAGTGCACAAAGATTAAAGAAGTCTGAATAGTAGAAGTCATTTTTAAGCAGCAGAGTATTTGAAAGAGTAAACTGAAGCATTTTTATACTTACTAATAGTGAGCTACTTTAAAATAATAAAAGCAGTTCAATGAAAAATATGATTTTCAAAATCAGACAAAAATTTATTTGAAAAAAACCCCAAACACTATAGGAGGCCAGTATTCTATTTCCAAAGAGAAATGAATGAGTTATCAGTAAATGAAGTATGTGTAGCAGGTACAGTGAAGACTGGCTGTCTGAAAAGGAGTGAAAATGAAGATAAGTGACTTGTTTGCAAGTCATACAAAAACCCCCCCATGTAACAGTGAAGGAAAGGCAACATGGCTGACATACAGGTATTCAGAGTTGGTATAACATGTAATGAGCCTGTATATTGCTCACATCAGCTTCAGAGGAATAATGGGGAGAAAAAAAACAAACCAAACCAAACTGAAAAACCCAGTCCCCCCTACTTCCCCCAGATCTTGAACTGAAATCTCAGTTATTCACACACGACTGCTGTTTATTGACTTCCATTCATGACCCAGACATGACACCGGCACAAAACATTTAACACTTATTCCAGAGCTGTGGAATATTAGTTGTAGGTTTTTTGGGTTTTTTAGATAGCAATAGTTTGTTGGGTTTCTTAAAATTTATTTCTACATTATTTGTGTCTATTTCACACACACATCTACATACTTCCAGTAGCTAAAAAATATTTCCTGAAGATGTAATTACGTTGTTTTGTTTCCTGTCAGAATACTTAGTGATTTCTGATGAACAGTAACAAAACAGGAATATTTTTTTGTCTTTGTTTCACCCTCTGTGATTTACCTGAGCAAGAAGAAAAAGCTAATCCTTTTTAAATTGTGAAATATTGCATTCATTTAAAAAGTCATTTTATATTTTAAAATGTGACTAGAAAAATAGCCAGTGCCCTTCAATGCCCCAGGATAGTAGTAGCAGTGCATAAAGAAACTGGAGCCCAAAGCAGTTTATAAGCTGTTTAACTTTGCTCCGCAGATTGCTAACTGGCAGAGCTATCAGAACCAGATATTTCAGACCTTTACTGGTATATTTTATCAGTCATATTCAGTGTGCAATAGTTAGAATCAGTCTCTGTAGACAAATTCTGTTCATCATCACGTAATGTTTTCTCTCTGCAGCTGAATTGTGCTTATATGCTTAGTCTATACTAATTATATTGTGGGTATAGCTAAGATCTAATGTGCAATCATATAGCAGGTTCTACATCAAAATTTAAAAAAACCCCCACAACACATTGTGAGGCATCAACATGTATAAATGCCTTTCTTCTGGAAACTATCCTTGAAGAGATGTTTTGACTGGCTTTTGTAAACACCGAGGGAAACGTGCTAGCAAGTTAGATCTTCTCAGAGTGTGATTTTCCCTTGATATGGTCCAAATTCCAGTTATAATTATGGAGGACCTTGAAGTAGGCCTTGACTCTGGAATTATTATGCTGTTGATTGAGTACCAGGTTGTCAGTGATGAGTGTTTGAAAGATAGCTACTGTCGCATTGCCTTCTCTTTTCCTGTTTCGTGTACTTTGGGAAGAGAAATGCTTGAAATCATCACAAAGTTGTTTAAAATTTACATGCATTTTATGTGTCGCATAAAATACGTAGCACATAGCACAATTTCCGAAACACTGGCTGGCAAAACACTATTAAAAAATAGGCATTGTTATGCTCCCTAAATATTGCAACTATGATTTAATTTTCCTGCTGTTTTTTAAGTACTGTTATGGGTACACAGTATATTCTAATGTATACCCTGATTTAAAAAAAAACAGGATTTTTTTTTTCCCCTACCTATTTTTCTATTTCTGGTTTTGATGGGATTTCTAGGTTTGGTGTGGTTTGGGTTTTTTTTGGGTTTGTTTTTTCTTTTAAGAATCAAAAAATGATCTTAGTTTCTTAGCAGCTTTAATATGCATATTTTAATTGTTTCAAGGAAAGTTAATAAACAAAGTAGACTTCATATTGAGGTTTAAATGAATACCTTGATGCATCTTTACATATATTTAGCAGCTTCCTTCCCTCTCTTTTCCACTAGCAGAAATCTCTGATAAGAATTTGCCCTGTAAAACTTTTGGTTTTGTGGTTTTGAATTTTCTTGGTTTTAATTAGTGGTTTGTTTATGGCTGAAAGGGTAATCATGAGAAAAGACAAGATTGCATGTAATGAAACAATTCTAAAATAAAATTCTAGTGAGAGATGTGAACTATATAGTATCTTCATAAAGGGTAACTGTAAGAGGTGTTTGGTTGGGGTTTTTTTTGTTTGTTTGTTTGTTTGTTTTTAATAGTAATGTCTTAAGATAGTGTCAAATAAAGGCCTGCATCAACCAAATTAATATATGGGGACCTAACACTTGAGATGTTGAGCAAATATAATATATCTTGAAGTCCTGACCCTGACAGTGGTTGAGACATAATAGCCCACAGTAAAGAACATGATATGTCTAAATAGACTTCCCAGAGGAGACACTGCTTCTTGTCTCTACCACTTAGTAATGACTTATGCCCTATAACTGGTGTTCTAGCTAGCCACATAAATGATTAATTTTTCTTCTGCTGTGGCGAAAAGCTGAGATTGTTCTGCTGAAGTCTTTGCAATTACATGATGTAAATCATGAAGAACTGAGACTACAGTCTTCTTTGTACTTAATATAACCTCTGCTTTTATTTTCACATAAGCCTTTCTTAGGTTAACACAAAACAGGCCTGTGTATTTCTTTTGAAGACAAAATAGGAGTTAATGTCTTTAATGGCATAATTTGTAACTTCTACATAGTATTACTTGTTGGACTTCAGATTGAGACAGTATCCTGGTTCAATACTCTTGACCCTCAAGGAAAAACAATGTTTTGCACAGTTTGGTGGCTGCTAGCCCAACACTGAGCATGGTACATAACTAGGGGTAGCAAAAATCACTCCTTCACCTGTTCTCTTTGCAGTGACTTGCTTCTGTTCACCAGTAACTAAGTCTGGCCCTCAAGAAGAGTTGCAGAAGTGGCTCGAAAGAGTTTTGCTATTTGTGACAAAACATACAAATGCTAGAACCCAAAGTATTCATGATGTGTAATGGAATAATTCCAAAACACAGAGGGTCCTTTGAATTTTAAATGAAGTATCAAGGGACATTTACTGTGGGAAAATACTACTTCTGAAGGAGAAGCTAATGGAGTGAGTAAACAAAATCAACATCCCTTCTTCCTCTACAAATTTATATTTGCCACAAGAAGCAGCAGTGGATTTTATAAGTAAATTATTTGTAATATCGCACTGTCACTCAGTAGCTAGAAAATTCCTTAATTTAGTGGAACTGCATTTGAAGAGTACTTTTTATGGCTTTTGAAATTATGGTTTTAATTATTGATCAGACATTTCCGCATGGCATCTATAAATGCAACACATTAATTACTGTAGGAGTTAGCTGTGGAGTTGAAAAAAAAAATGCTGAATAGATTTAAGCCTCTGCTTTGCACACGACAGGTGATGTCTGCCTAATTATTGTAAACTCTTAATAGTGTGATCATGGTCACCAAAGGAAATGAAATTAGTTAGTCAGATAAGAGAAGCATTTTGATCCTTTACATAAAATGTAACACACTGTCAGCTCTTATATGTGTACATCAAAGTAGTTCACATAATCCAATCTGTGATAGCTCTTGATATTCTATATAGACAAATACGCTGTAATCTCTTAGGCACATGATACGACTCATGCTTGTAATGCTTTTTGGTAGAAAGTATATCTCTTATTCAATGTTCCTTAAAGTATTTTTGTATTAAATATTCACCTTTTTCCAGGATAACCACTTGCTGAAACCCTAAAGAACTGTTAGTAGAGTAAGTTTCATAAAGTTGGACAGTATGTTAATATATTCTGTCTCTGTATGCTCTTGTTTAATAATGCATGCCATCTCATCCTGGTGCATAGCTTATTCTCTCCTCAACTTAACATTTGTTTATGAATATTATAACAGAAGTTCTTCATTTGTTAATCCATTTTGCACAGCAACCTGAGAGACCCCTCATTTTACTGTGTGCAGCACGTGCCAGAAAGCTGTCCTTTGAGATAACTATACAAATACTTTAGGATTTGTGTAATGATAGAGAAGGTAGAACAATCCTGCTCTGCTAGACCTTTCATTTTTGTTACAATATGTCTTTGAATAAGTTTTATCTGGATTTTGTAAGAAAATAGCAATATAGTTACCTCTACCAGCAATAAGCAAATTAGATTATTTCATATTTCTTTAAGTTTTAATTGGTCTTGAATTCTGTATATTAATTATTTTATTTTCTTCTATCTTTCTGCAGCTGACAGTGCTTTGATGAATACTGCATGGTCATGTATGAGTATGCATAAAATATATTAAAAGAGAGTTACTGGAGTAGAATCATAGTTGTAAGGTTGATAGCAATAATTTTGCTGATTAAATTGTGCTGATTATTTCTGAAATACTTCAGTCTGATACACTTCAGTTCAGTCTGAACTTTTTGCCGATTAAGTGTTTCTACTTTAAGATTTAGGTTATTATGTCAGTCTGTGCTCTTATCAGAATGCAAGATTCAAAAGATAACTAAAAGTTTGAGACTAGAATTTCTTGCTTGTAAATGCCTGGACTCAAGGGAAAAGTCCCGAACCACCCTGTTCAATACACAAGTTCATTGCGTAGTGCATACAAAATATTAGTCACTTTGAAATGGGACCCAGAGAATACAGTTCCCTGAACAGAAAGGGCCTGAAGTCTGTACAGATTATCAGGGTCACTAGAATAGGCAATAGCTGAGGGGAAAATAAAATAGGGCTGAAGAAGTGTAATCCCTTCCCGCCACGTTTTGCTCAGTCCAATTCAGGAGGTTTTTTTGTTTGGTTGTTTTTTTTTTTTTAAATACTACAGGTGCCAAAGGGGAGATGATGCTTGTCCTCTGTCAAATACCTCACAATTTGCTCCATATTTTATTAAAAAAAAATAGCATTTGTTGCTGGTTTTATGTGGGTAAGCTTTTTTGAGACCCATGTTAGGCTTAGAGGATGGACTGATTGTTCCTATCAGGGATGATCCGTTCTGCATATGCTCAAAAGCAGAAGCCTAGGTGCTCAGGAGAACACAAAATAAGTCATCCATGGAACTTAGACAGATGCAAGGAAAGGCAGAACCCAAGAATAAATTTCCGAACCAGCAGAGAATCATGATTTTTTTTTCAGGCCAAGGATTCTCCCTAAATTTGCTTTCAAAAGTTAGAATTTTAGTTCAGGTAAACATCAGCTTGTTAAGTGACTGCAGAAACACCTCTAGGTGAACAGAGCTATAAACTTCACAAGACAATCCAAAATTTCCAAAAAATTACTCTGGATAAAGACACTGAGAAAATTTGAGAGTGTTGAAGCACTTTATTCCTCTATCAAAAAAGAATAGAAACTTTATTCTGAAATAGCTGCCCTACTTTTAAGGGTGATTCAGATAAGACTTTGAATTAGGAATCTTTTGAAGTTCTAACAACAGGTGCAGCATTCACAGGAAGCATACTGAAATAAACACTCGCCAAGTTTCTCATTTTGTTCCTCTTGTGATAGCCTTCCTATATTGAGGGATGCATGCAGAAGATCCAAGCAGGTTGTGAGTTGTTTGTTCCAGTCTTCCCTGGCTTGAGGAAATTTCTGTTGCTGGAAACTACAGTATAAAGCCTGACAGTAGAATGAATGATTTCCAATAGCCTTAATTAGATAAGATGCCTCCTTAAACAAAAGTGTTGGTTATTTGTTTGCTCAAATCTGTCTAATATTGCTTATCCTATTGGTTTAAGTGCAATTTAATTGTAGCCTGGTGAAGTAAGGTCCCTTAAAAGTTCCATTTTCTACTTGTTTTTAAAAGCTCTATTTTGAATACAAGCAGTTTTCAAACAGGTTTTTACAATGAACACTGGTTTAAAAAAATTACCAAATGGCTTTAGCCTACCTGCTCTAAACAGGGTGATTATATGATGCTATTCCAACTATGGCTGTGCTTCATTTTTCTTTCAGCCACCTATGGCTTTCAGATTATCTAGAAAAGCAAGAAAATTCCCCTAATTCTTCCAATAAATACTTAAATGTTCTCAGCTTTGGGCCATACATTGTATATTTTTCCCTTTTATTTTCAAGTCATCATATTAGATTCCTGTTCTGATTTAGTATTAAATTAATATCAGATACAACACCTTCACTGAAAGGCGGTATAGTGGAAAATAATGAAGTAAATTTAGTTTGGTTTATGCTAAAAGATTTTGTATTTCAAAATGTCTTCTCTGCTATTAATATATATTGTCAAAAATATTTAAGACTTTTCTGAGTGAGTTTAAATAAAAAAATTTAAAGCTTTGCTTGAAGTTTGAATGTTTTTCCTTCAGTCTTTTCTCTCTGTACATGAAAACTGGCATAGCTGTTGTCCTACCAAGTTCAGTTCTTTCCTACAGGTATTGACCATAAAAAAAAATATGAAAAAAATCTTCTGAAAAACTTCTAGAAGTAGTCTTCGCAAAACTTCAAAAGCTGGTGAGGACACTCATGGAAAGTTAACTTGCCTGAGAAAAGCTGATTTTGCAGTCACCTCAACCTCTGTACATATTCCTTGTCTTCAAACTGTCTATGTATGTTTGCATGACTGTATTAGCTTGGACTGAAAAAGAGAAATTTTAAAATACCTCTGTACCTCTACACAGACTGAAGAAGGTAGATGAGCACTTTATCACTGGCTTCTGACAGGAGAACCTTGTAACTGATTACCAGTTGTTTTGTTTTGTTTTGCTTTTGGTTGGGTGGTTGCTTGGTTGGGGGGGTTTTGGTGGTTTTTGATTTTTTTGTTTGTTTGGTTCTGTTCTACTATTAGAACTTCAGTGTTATTAAATCCCTTATAATGAAACATTTTTGTTTTGTCTTTTGTATTCGTCAATATTTTTGCCTTCATGGAAATAATAAGTAGTGAACAAAAGAAAAAAAAAAAAGAACACAAACAACCCAAAACCCAAACAAAACCCAAGTAAATGGTTTAGAGCCAGAAATTTGTCTTAATTATCCATTAAAAGCAGTTCTGAAGACAAGAGTGGCTGGTTTCCAATTGATTAACTGTACTTCTGGGATTGCCCCTGCTGTTCAAAATGACTCTTGCCTTGGGGTGACAGATCACTGAAATATGCTTCCTAGTGATGCTAGCAAGCCACAAAATCACTAATTAAAACTAGAAATCTATTTTTGTGAGTATAATAAAATAAAGTTTCTTAGTACCCCTTGCAGGCTTCAAGAATCGGAGAAATGCTTGAACATTCTTTCATTTGCATCTTTATAGCCGACAGCTATTTATAGCTTCACAGAGTGTTATGTGTAAGTCTTGGAATTAGTAAAAGGTATTACCTCCATATGGATGTTTGGATCACTTGTTTATCTCTAAAAACTTTGGAAATGCACAATGGAGAAAACAATTGACCTATTCACTCTTTCTGCAAGCAGGAGCATATTTAACAGGAGGTCATGTGAAGTGAAACCTCAGCCAACTTTTTCTGTACATAATACCTCCCCAGACTGGCTAAAAAAGCTGACAGTCTTCCCTGCAAAAGCTATGAAATGATAGGAACTGGACAGAGACCCCAGTGCCGCAAGCACAAGTACTTGGCACTTCTCCTGTTGGTGAAGTGTGGAGATGCTGTCACGAAGGCAGCTGGTCCTGCTACACACAGAGAGCTCCATGATATTTGTATGTATGACTGGAAAAGTTGTGAAATGGCCCAAAATGCTTTCTATGAAATTTTCAGCACCTTATAATCAACAAGGAAATTATAGAATAACTTCTGAAATGTCTGTTGATTTTGTAGTACTGGTTGCTTTCCAGCAGATACGTGTTCATTAAGATAATTAACTTGCAAAACATTTACAGGAGTACGTGGCAAGATGACCCACAAGCATGCAAGTAATCAGCAGTGTCAAATCAAACACAACAAGCTGATCAGTGCATTCCTGTTTGCTACATGGAATACATTTGCTAAAACTGTAGTAATGTGTTTTGTCATCAGAAAGGTAACTTTTGTTCCTGTGAGACAGAAAAATTCAGCTAGTATTCCACTATACTTAGACTATTAAAATCTCACCAAAAATAAAAAAAAAAAATTGAAAACAAATGTTTTATATAGCATTAGTTTCTCGACACACACGTATGCCCACACACAGAATAGGGAAAGGCATTATTTCACACTTTTGAGTCATCATTTTATGTTACTTTGTAAAGGCATACCAGAGATCATGGTAAGCAAAATTTGCCAGTACATTATCATCTAGCATTCAGAACCACTAATCACACAAAAAAGTAGGAGAATGTATGCCGTAAAGAAAAAGGAATGGATACCAACTCTGAGTTAAATAAGGTGGATTTTTTCTTGAGTGCAGTAAATTCTGAAGTTATGTCCAAAGTGAATCAGCAAAGCTAAGTTAGTTACTGTTTTGAACATAAAGACTAAAACCAGTGATAACTATCAGTGAAATAATTTCTTTTATATTTTGGCCAATGACAGCTGAGAGTTAATGGCTGAAGACCATTTTATAACTATCCTTAGTGGAGTTCAGGATCTTGCGTGGAAGAAGCAGGGCAAAAAGTACATTTACAACCCTGAACTTCAGGAGTGCTGACTTTGGCCTCTTCAAAAACCTACTTCAAGTAATCCCATGGGCTAAGGCTCTAGAAGGAAGTGGGGTGCAAGAGAGCTGGTCAATATCTAAGCACCACTTCCTCCAAGCTCAAAATCAGTGCATCCCTAGGAGCAAGAAATCAGGTAAAGGAGGCTGGAAAGCTGCATGGATGAACAAGGAGCTTCTGGATAAACTCAGATGGAAGAAGGAAGTTTATAGAACATGGAAAAAAGAACTGGCCATTTGGGAGAAGTACAGGAGCGCTGTCCTGTATGCAGGGATATAACAAGGAAGGCTAAGGCCCGGCTGGAATTAAACCTGGCGAGGGATATCAAGGGCAATAACAAAGGCTTCTTAAATGAAGTACATCAGCAGTAAAAGGGAGACTAGGGAAAATGTATGGGCTGGCTGCTGAATGAGGTAGGTGCCCTGGTGACGGAGGTAGAAGAGGTGGAGTTAATGAATGCCTTCTTTGCTTCAGTCTTTACTCCTAAGGCTGTCCCTCAGGAACCCCAGGCCCTGGAGGCAGGAGAGAGAACATGGAGTAAGGAATACTTTCCCTTGATTGAGGAGGATCAGAGATCATCTAAGCAAACCTGACACCCACAAATCCATGTGCCCTAAAGGGATGCATCCGCAAATCGTGAGGGAACTGGCAGATGTTATTGTGAAGCCACTCTCCATCATCTTTGAAAAGTCATGGAGAACAGAAGAGGTGTCTGAGGACTGGAGGAAAGCTAATGTCACACCAGTCTTCAAAAAGGGCAGGAAGGAGGACCCAGGGAACTCCAGGCCAGTCAGATTCACCTCCATCCCTGGAAAGGTGATGCAACAGCTCTTTCTGGATGTCATCTCTAAGCATGTAGAAGAAAAGAAGGTCATTGGGAGTGACCAATCTGATAGCCTTCTACGATGGCATGACTGGTGGATGAGGGGAGGGTGGATGAGGGGAGTGCAGAGCATATCATCTACCTTGACTTCAGCAAGGCTTTTGACACTGCCTCCCATAAAATCCTCATAGGTAAGCTTAGGAAGTGGGGGTTAGATGAGTGGACAGTGGTGAGGTGAGTGGCAGAACTCAGAGGGTTGTGGTTAGTGGTGCAGAGTCCAGTTGGAGCCTTGTGACTAGTGGTGCTCCCCAGGGGACAGTACTGGGTCCAGTCCTGTTCAATATATTCATCGATGACCTGGATGAGGGGACACAGAGTACCCTCAGCAAGTTTGCTGATGATACAAAACTGGGAGGGGTGGCTGACACACCAGAATGCTGTGCTGCCATTCAACAAGACCTGTACAGGCTAGAAAGTTGGGTGGTGAGAAACCTAATGAAATTCAACAAGGGCAAGTGTAGGGTCCTGCACCAGTACAGGTTAGGGGCTGACCAGCTGGAAAACAGCTCTGTAGAGAGAGACCTTGGAGTCCTGGTGGACAAGAAGTTGACTATGAGCCAGCAATGTGACCTTGTGGCCAAGAAGGCCAATGGTCTCCTGGGGTTCATTAAAAAAAGCATGGCTGGCAGGTCGAGGGAAGTCATCCTCCCCCTCTACTCTGCCCTGGTAAGGCCACATCTGAAGTACTGTGTCCAGTTCAGGGCCTCCCAGTTCAAGAAGGACAGGGCACTCCTGTCCGCAGAGAGTCCAGCCGTGGCTACAAAGATGATTGAGGGACTGGAGCACCTCTCTTATGAGGAAAGTCTGAGATACCTGGGTCTGTTTAGCCTGGAGAAGAGAAGACTGAGGGGGGATCTCATCAATGCTTATAAATATCTAAAGGGTGGGTGTCAAGAGGATGGTGTCAGTGGTGCTTGGTGACAGGACAAGGAGCAACAGACACAAGCTAGAAAACAGGAAGTTCCATCTGAACATGAGGAAAAACTTCTTTACCTTGAGGGTGGCAGAGCACTGGAACAGGCTGCCCAGAGAGGTGGCGGAGTCTCCTTCTCTGGAGATATTCAAAATCGACCTGGATGCGTGTCTGTCCAGCCTACTCTAGGTGAACCTGCTTTAGCAGGGGCATTGGACTAGATGATCTCTGAAGGTCCCTTCCAACCCCTACCACTCTGTGATTCTGTAAAGATTAAAAGCTTTCATACAATGTGTTGAAAATCTAAAGTACTAACATTTGCTTTTGTGACACATGCAAAGCAGACTTTCCTGTGAAAGAAAATACCAACCTTTGAAGCACACACTCTTTCAATAGCAAGCCTACTAGTGGTTCTCACTGTATGTCCTTTGACCAGTTTTCAGACATTGCAGTGTTGGTAAAAGCCCTAAAGGAATAAACAGATCTAAAATGGGAATTAAAGTCCATCCCTTCCTCAGCTTCCCTCCCACATCTCAAGCCATCTACAGTTGTCTTAAAAAAAGACATTAAAGATTGTGCAAATAGGTAAACTTTCTGACTCAAGGCTTACTATTTTATCTGTTAGACCTATGCAGCCTCATTGAAATAAATCTCTTCAGCTTTTATTGTGAATCAAAAAATTCAGTGCAATAGCATCATGTACAGGGTTTCAACATTTACTGTGTTTTTAATTGCACATTTGCTAATACAGCCTACATATTCTCAGACTTTTTTTCCTTTTCATTTGAAACGCTTTTTGAAAATATATGTTAAAATAGAGACTAATTATTTTTTCCTTGAAAACAGTATATTTAAATATTTAAGGCAGAACTCTGTATTTTGTGCTAAAACACTGTCCATCTTGTCAAGCCTTTTTCCATAATCTTTGTTTGAATTGCCATTAAATCATTTCAGCTGGCATACTGAACTGGGGGTTTTTTGGACATGTATTTTTTATTAGTCAACTTACTAAGCATTTTTTCAACTAGATTTTTTGGGTCATTTGAACATTTGGTCTTTTCAGTATGCTGTGCTTAAGAATAGCATTCTTTGTGTTAGTATTTCAATTCAATGCCTTTATGTAAGATTTTTCTGTTCATTTAAAATAAGTTCTGGGTTTGAAAAAGAGGAAATAAAACTTTTGTTAATAGATATAATTATGATCATCTACTTACAAATCATCAACAAAACATTTACAGGGGTAGTTTGTCACAAAATCTTATGGTTTAATTTATTCATTCAACGTTGCTTTCCCCTTCCTCTTTCTTATTTTTCTCTGTTTTGTACTAGTCTGGGGTTGGGGGGTGGGCAGGAGAGGGCTGCGTGTGGTAATTTCTCCTCTGCCATTCCCTCATTGCATTATTTGTAATCTTGTAAATAAAACGTCCTGGCTGAACAAATCCCCAGTCTTGATAACACGTCCTGAAGTCAGCACAGAGCCAGGATGTCAAAGACATATGACTCAGACAAGGGTGACATTTCATTAGAGGATATGTAATTGAAACCTTTCTCAAGCAATAGGATTTTCATTATTTCTGCGGCTATCAGTAAAACTTACAAACAGAAAATGACAAAAGTGTCTAACTTGGCATTAGATGGCACTTGTATTTTTTTTTCAGCAGCCCAGAACCTTTGCAAATTTTACAAGGTTCAACCTTAGTCCCATATGACAAAAGTCATAGCTGCTGAACAATTATATTCCTCTGTGCTATTGTATAACTATAAAGATGTTTCAGATGTGATCAACCATTTCTGTTAGATAATGCAGTATTGTCCCATAAGATTGATCATCTACCTGGACTCATTTGGTGTCAGAGTCCAATAGTCTCTGACCATGTTTTTTTAAATATTCTACATGTGAAGGGTGTAATGTTTAATATCAAATTTAGTTATTTGAAGATAAGATATGCTCCCTGTCATGATGTTAGGTGTCCCCAGTCCCTGGAAAGGAATAGGAGGGTTGACGCCATCTCAAGCCCCTCAGTCTTCTCAAAATTCTTTTGCTGGTTGTCTGGGTTTTATACTCTGTGCTGGGCTGAGCAAGCATTCACTCTCCCCATGTGGGTCTGGCTAACTCCAGGAGACATTCTTTTAATGAACTCAGGGAGAAACATTTACACCACCAGTTGATAGCTGTTTATCTAAAACAACGGCCTCTGATTCCCTTTGTGTTAAGATCAAGGTAAGCTTTTTTGCAACAGTTGTGGTCCATCACATCCTACATTATTACCTGAGCTTCACAGGCACATCACCCTTGCCCACCTCCTCTGAGCCTTATTCTGTTTTAGAGCTTTATTGATCAGTCAAAATATGAATCTAGCAGAGGAAACTGAAAAAGGTGGTAAAATAAAACACAGAAACAGTGTATAGAGAAATATAGAGAAAACTATATAACCATCTAATCTGGGTGAAAAAAGGAAAAATTAATGCATTTCTAATATTCCTTCTTTTAAAAATCTTTAAAATAAATAAATTGAGTCAAATCAAAAGTTGATTTCCAAAGCATTCCCACAATACTGAACTATTAAAAAAAAAAAATAATAGAAATGCAAAAGAATCAAGATGACAGCAATGTAATTAAGTCATTTGAAAAATAAGAAAAAATGGTAAAAATAGGCCGTGACAACCAGAATTGGGGAAAATTTGGTTTTAGGATCAAGAGTTGACAAATCATACTTGCTTCTTAGATTTGATTTAGTGAAAGCATGTCTCTGTTAGTCCAAGGGTAAGTGCTTACTTGGGCTCACTGAGTCCATGCTGTCCCTTTTGACAGGTGCTACTTATTTTTCCACTGGGTGATGGATTAGGCACTTTAAGATTCTGGCTTTAAGCAACAACTTTGTCCTGTTTATGCTTATAAAAGAAACATCAATCACATTTGCCCCACTGCCCTGTAACTTCTACTCACGTCTCACTAGCTTAGCACAAATATGATCCATTTTGTAGAGAAGGGTATTATTCTCAGTGGTGTATTCCTAGCATTGTGGTCTTTCCTGACTAACTTGGGAAAGCTCATTGCATGCATTCAACTCCATAATTGAACAGGAAAAGCTAATTTTAGCAGCATCTATTATTTGGCAATTTGTGATTATTTCTCTGCTGAGCATCAAACTTTCTTTGACTTTTATGTCAGGGTTCAGCAGTGGGCCACAAAGGTGATCAGAGAGTTGGAGCACCTCTCCTATGAGGACAGTCTGAGAGAGCTGGGGTTGTTCAGCCTGGAGAAGAGAAGGCTCCGGGGAGAACTTATAGCAGCCTTCTAGTACCTAAAGAGGGACTACAGAAAAAATGGGGAGAGACTGTTTATCAGGGAGTGGGGCAATGCCCAGAGAAGCTGTGGGTGCCCCATCCCTGGAAGTGTTCAAGGCCAAGCTGGATGGGGTTTTGAGCAACCTGGTCTAGTGGGGGTTGTCCCTGCCTGTGGCAGGGGGGTTGGAAC
The DNA here is from genome assembly GCF_028500815.1 of Rissa tridactyla. Taxonomy (NCBI): domain Eukaryota; kingdom Metazoa; phylum Chordata; class Aves; order Charadriiformes; family Laridae; genus Rissa; species Rissa tridactyla. The sequence continues at coordinate 40,796,522 of NC_071497.1, read as the reverse complement.
TAGGTGATCTTTAAGATCCCATCTATGATTCTATGATTCTATGTGTCTGTCTATGAAACACTGAGAAGAAAATTAATACAGGAACTGTTGGACAGGGTAAGATGGCCTAAAATAACAAAACATCATTTTTTCTGTTTATTTTGAGACTCTTTATGTTCATATAGTATCAAAGAATATTTTTAATAAGATCATCTTGCAAAAAACTCCACAAACTTTTCTATTTGCTGTCAAGAAGAGATAAAGAGCTGAAAGACTGAGATAATCTTATCTCTAGATTTACAAAATCTTCTTTAAAAAAAAATCTGAGAAATTGTTACTTCTATTGTTTGAAAAAATGGAATTAACTTGGAAAGAAGACATATGGGATCATTTGGAAGATGTATAATCTTTTCATGTACATAATTATTTTTCATAGAAATATTTCGTATGTGTTACTGCAGTTGAGCAAAAGGTTATGTCCACTGCTCTGTGCTCATCTAATACACTATAAGCTTGCCCTTAATTTTATTGTTTTCACTAGAACGGACAGTTAATCTTCTTGATTAGCATCCTTAGTTTATAGTTTACTCATGAATCATCTGTTACTGTCAAGATTTGGTCATGAAGTCCATTAAACAGAGGAATTAAGTTGATAGACCAAGGACACATTGTTCAAACTTTTATTTCTAATAAAGAAAACACTAACAGCCCTATCGGAAGAACACAACAGAATTTGTTTTCATCTATTAATAACTTCTGGACAGTGAAGAATATTTAAATTAACCATAGACTGATATCCCTTTCAAATGAAGTCACACTACTAGTTTGTTTTTAGTTCACAACGTCAAAAATTTGCTGGGTTTCAAGTATTTAAATAATTTTGAAAAAAATTTTTATACTAATTTTCCTGGTTTTTGGACAGAAGGATTTTTGGTGCAAATCTTAGTGAGAGGAGAGATATATCTTATCTTTCAAATAAGATTAAAATAAGGCAATAGAAGAGCTCAAAACGGTTATCAGTGTCTTATTTATGAGTGGTATCATGACTCAACTGACAAAAAGCCAACTGCAGTTAAATAGAATTTGTAGTGTTCTAGGATACATTTAATATAACTAAAATACTTGAAACATGACTAGAACACAGATCTTTTTTATACAAACTTGTATGCTTCAGCAGGATATTTAAATTTTTAACTCATTCTGTAGCAGCAGCTAGAGTGTAGATTTTAGAATCTGATTATATATATATACACATATATATATTTATTTTTTTTTAACTTAGGCTCTCCTTCACAATTGATGTTTTGGTATATGTGTAAAAGTATTTACACTGTTAAGCTATAAATCTAGAAGAAAATTCAATTGGTACATCTTTAAAATCTTTGTCATTCACTTTTGAATAATTACATAGCAAGCATAAATCACCAGAGAAGGAAAATCTGTTCTAACTACAGTGCTGTGACCTTATAATGCAGTTCAGTGATCGCAGAGTGCATAGGATTAGATTCATTTCCATCTATTAATCCAGAATTATTATACTTCCCATGTTAAATTTTATTTCACCATACTGTGATATAACCACTCCTATTTATTTTTTTGTGCGTGTGTGTGTCTTTACCTAACTTCATTGTTATAGTGGCGGGTATTTTGGTGAGTATGTACGGAAAAAAAAAAAGGTCAGGAACTAGTTTGAAAATATGGTATGTCTGAACTTGCAGCTGGCTGCCACATTTTTGCTTAGGAAAATAATTTCTACCCATCTCCTTTCCATAAGTCGTGTTCCTTGTTCTGATGAAGCAGTTTCCATGAGCACTATTCTTTAGGATTTAGTGACTACAATATGAATTTTCATGGTAAGACATCATGAAATAATACCATTAGATATCTTAAGAGTTAGGATTCTAGTAACGGAAATTTCCTATAGAGCCAATAGTAAGAAAGAAGCATTTCCTGTTGTGCCTGTTGCCATTTACAACTCAAGACAGATGAGATGAAATACCCTTACGCTCCCTTCAATGACTGAAACTGGGACTTGGATAACTATTTTAAATTAGATTATTGGCTAGAATTATGTAGAACTATTCAAACTGTAATATAACACGTGAATATACTTTGCAGCAGCTATTATTTTGATACCACATTTTGTCCACTTCAGCTTTACAGGGTCTCTGCAGTAACAGTATAAAAAGGCACACAGACAGATGAAAATACTTTCATAGGAAATGTGGGTATGATCATTTGTTATGATTTATAAGCACCTTTGTTCCATTCTGTTAATCTTGGCTCATTTATTCGTAAGAAATGACAGTACATTTTCCAGCTGTCAATATTGTGTCCAGCAGCATCTCTCATGAATTCCTTACTCTGCACTGTTTTCAGGATGCCTAACATACCTGACAGCTGTGTAGCCTCACTGCAGACTGCCATCTGCACCTAGAAAAAGAGTCACTTCTCTATCTCATCTTCACACCCTTGGCTGACTGGGAGGTTGGCAGAGAACCCCACTACTCCTTCTTGAGGTCAGTTCTTCCCTGGCTGAACTAGAGACTGGAGACTTGACAGTATTCAAGGTGCTGTTCCTAGTGTGGCTTTTGAGAAGGGGCACAAATGGTACTTCATCTCAAGGACAAATATGCTTTTGCTATGAATATGGTTTCCTATGTAACAAATAGCCAGTGTACAGAAGGAGTTAGATGCTTAGGGAACTGAGCCTAAAAGTAACAGTGGAAACACTATCTAAAAAAAATATAAGTTTTTAAAAAATATAATCAGCTTTGTATGTGTCTTAAAATCTATGCCATAGTTTTAGCAGATGTCGTGGTTTAGCCTCAGACGTCAAGAAAAGAACCACGCGGCCGCTCTCTCCACCCCCACCCTCTGCACCCCCTCCCCCAGCTGTGGGGGGCAATCGTAAGGAAAAGGCAAAACTCGTGGGTTGAGGCAAAGGCAGCTTAACAAAACAGCAAAGGGAACAGGAAACATCCACCATAACAGGAACAGAGGAATGTACAGACACGGTTACAGAAACACCGCTGATAACCGGACCAGGGTCGCCCCGCCCGCTGCCAAGCGCCTACTTCCAGCCTCCTCCCCCGGCAGCTCAGACTGGGCATGGCTCACGCGGGATGGAATACCTGTGTCCCTGCCGGAGCCTGGCGAGAATTAACCCTGTCCCTGCCAGAACAAGGTGTGGAATAATTACTAAATTGACCAAGAATACAAAAATACAGCATTGTTCACAAATTAAGGAAAAGTATAAAATCAAGAGGCTTCTGAGGTAGAAAACAGCTGCAGCTGACATGCGGAGAATGCAACATCTGCAGTTCCCTGTACAAGGATGCTTGCAAAGCTACATGAGGTACAGGACAGAAGTTAATTATTCCGTGGCCTTGCCTTATGCAGATACAGGAACAAGATGGTACCATGAAACAGATAAGCTGCCTACTTGCTACCCTGAGCCAACATTTCGTCAAATTTTGATGAAATGCTGTCCTTTGTGCGAACTTTGCTCATAATGTCATTATAATACCAAAACACACCTCCATCCCGAAGGCTACTGGCCTCTAAGGTGCGACCACTCCTTCTTGAGTCTGCGCCCTCAATTTTTCATAAACTATACCTTTAAATGAGAAGCGAGAGAATTTTACAGCAATCATAATAAAAGTATGTATGACTAAAGTCATGCAAACTCCGCCCTGAAGATAACAAATAGTGTAAAAATAGCGCAAGAGAGGGGGGATATCGGGGAAGACACCATCGCAGACCAGTTGAGGAGAACTCCATCACTGACTTCCGGGACCAGTCGACGGGCTGAGCCTTTCTTCCGCCCCATAGGGACGCCTTTGGGTAAGACTTAAGACTATACCGAGTGCTTCCTCGGGGAACTTAGAAATATCTCTAGAGAATCTCTCTCCAACGTTTATAGCCAGGCTGTATTGTTTGTAACTTTGTCATGCATTTTGTATATTTAACAATGTCTTTATTTGCACATGCTTCGCAGACGGTGTATTTATCACTGGCAATCCTAAGAACCTGTATATCTGTTGTTTAAATAAACTGCACTGTTTAAGTAGCTAGTCATTTCGGTTTCTCACTGAACGCGACCAAAGACTTGACAGTGGCTGTGCTAGTTCATGAGTATGACTAGACTGAAGGTGTAGTCCACTGTTAGTGTATCCAAGTTGTAATACTTTAATACATATTAAGCGTGACCGGACTGATAGTGCTGAATTGGGCATCACTCAGAATTTAAACCTAGCTGCACCTGGCCTCCCACCTCGATGAGGAGTATTAGAACGCAAGGGGGTTTATTTTCTGCCAAAACAGCTTTGTCCCTTTTCACGCAACACCAGGACAGCAGGTTTTCAAAATCTTTTAATACGCTGCCCAGACAAAAATATTTCAGTATTTATCCATTGATTCTCCATTCTATCTGCATCCATGTAACCTGCAGCAGCAAGCATGGTAAAAAAGACTTTTTAACACTTGCTTTATATAAAAGAGGTTGCTCTAGTGACCAGGCAAATAGCACAGTAAAGACAGTAATGCAAAAGACTGTTTTGCGATGCACATAATGTCAAATACAGCCTTCTTTCAAGGTTTTAGGTTAAGAAATAACTTTTGTTGATGTTCCATTTTCACATTATCCGGATTCCTTTGGGTTGAGAACTATTCTGTTAATGAGCATTTGTGTTTGCTATGTTATTCACACAGAAGCAACTTGTGTCTATTATGTTTGTAGAAAACACTTTTTGGAAACATGGTGGCATGTTTCCAACTGAGGCATTCACGTTTCTGTAGGCAGATGAGAAAACAGGAGAAGGATGAAGAGGCCCTGATTAGTGTGAGATTAACTTCTAACAATTTACTTAATTCCAAGCCTCACTATTATAGAAAATCATTAAATCAATTGTTTGATAAAACAGAACATTAGAGAAATCAGTGATCATTATGTTCTGCTGGGTATTACTCTGTTAGCTACAGGATGAGCAACTGCTTCTGTTCACAGAGATTAGGTATTATCCCATGACATCAATAGCAGAAGCAAAGAACGCTACAAACAAGAAGTCTTAGGAAGTTCAAATTAAAATTGTAAAGGATGTGGAATTCCTTGGGAGAATTTATGAAGTCAATAAAGGAACATCAGAAGTTAAAATATATTTTAAAGAAAATAATGTCTTTTATTTGATATTCTGGGTACATCATCATTAAATATGAAGGATCATCAGATGGCTAAGAGGCCTTTTGAACATAAAGGAAGAAATAAAATAAAGAAACAAGATTGGATTCTTCCTTTTAGAGTGTAGGTCTGGATTTGTCACTGACTGATAGCACACAGATGCCTACTGCTTATGAATATTCAAAAAATGGATACACTACCAGCACTTTCAAAAGTTAAATTGACTTCAGAAATCTGAACTTGTCTCTATGCAACTGAATTCTGAATGAGCATAAAGACAATATATTTTACCAAGTGACAAGATAAACTATGTATGTCCTTCTCTCTATTAATCCATTTTTTCAACCTAAATTTTCATTGTTTTATAGAAAATACAGAATTATCTATAAGTTAAATCTTTTTAAAACTGATTACAGCAAAGCTCGAAGTCAAATTTATAGTATCATGGGCATTATTTGAATTTGTGAAGTTATTGCTTCACAAGCTATTAGGACCATAGCATCATTCCTTCATTCAAAAGGCAATGTCAGATTTACTTCAGATAGATAGCTTAGAGTAAGGGACTTCACCCACATTGACAAGATTTAACCCAGCAGTCCCTGTTAACTGAGGTACAGTTAACCTGAAACTCAGTGAATAGTTGCTTACTCTTCTCAAACACAGGGACCACACAAACTGATCTGATTCTGTTCAGTTGACAGCTGAACTGGAACTGCCTATGCTATAAGAATTCTGCTTTCTGCATGTTTTGATTGTTCCTTTTTTCAAATCAGTTAAAAAAAGGAAAATGTGCTGACCCTTTTGTTTAAAGATGGAGGTGATCTTGAGTCAATACACAGAGGTGGAATAATGAAAGACTGAGATTCTGAAATGGAACACTGACTGAGACACTTCTCTTAAATTCTTTTTGCAGTTTTAAACATAAGTTTTTCAAAATAGAGGCTCTATTTTCAAAAGATGGTTAGATATTTAAGTAACTTAGATGATCTGTTTGGTGGGGGTTTTTTGTTGTGTTGTTTTGGTTTTGTTTTCCTTTGTCACATTAGTAATCTCTCCCTGGAGTTTTAAATACTATTGAGAAGCATTTTAATTCATGGACTAAAACTAGTTTATCCTTTTATTGTTGTTGCTGTTTTGTTTTGTTTTCCTGCACATAATAATGATTTCTTTTTGTAGAAGGCAGTTGTTTCCAAAAGAACACAATCTAATGAGAAAGCTATAATTCAACATGTTTCTCTGCTTTACCATTATACTATTCTTTGAAAAGTTAGGCTTGGTTAACATAACTGTAATGCATTGCATTCATCAAACTTTCTATTTAAAAGTGAACTTTTTTTCATTTAAAACGAATGGTATATTATTTCCCTATAACCGGGAAGGATATTATTTCCACTCTGAAAGGAACATGGAGCTTATTTGCAACACCAATGGTGATATGGCCTGTATACACGAAGTGTGGCACTATCATATTTCTTAGAGATAGCCTGTGTTGAAATACTTCCATCTGTGATAAGAATTAACTGCAGTTAGCCTTAGAAATGATAACTTAAGAGGTGGTAAAGTATTCACTGCTTTGTGAGAGGAAAAGATAGGAGAATTTAATAGAAAGATTCATTCATGCAATAAATGAAGTTGTTAGGTAAACCTCGCAGCAGATGAAGTTATTATTCACCTGACTGGTTTCTTCCTTCCAGATCAATGCAGACACCATCAGACTGCTGAACAGCTATTTTAAGTGCTATAGATAAAATGTTTTAGAGATTTCAGAAATATTCTTTCCTATCCTCCTTGCATTATATGGTTTTGTATTAAACGCTTTGCCTACTTGAAGACAAACATATACAATGGAATATCTTGATAAGGTGACTGGAATTTACATCACTGCAAGAAGACACCACTGACATTTGATAATTTGAAAGTAAATCCTAATGGATAGTATCTACTAGTCATCACATGGACAGTTCCGTTTCTAGACAAGAACAGTTTGTTATCTGCCAAGTTTCATTTAATGATTTGTACTTCAGTACAGAGAACAATAATTTAGAGGATCTGTCTGGATTATAAAACTAATCCGTTCATCTTGTGTTTCCGTTGGTCTTTCTACTCTGTTTGAATAGCTATTGAAAGTTGTTGTTACTGTGCTGTCTTATTTTGCCCCGCTCTGAAAACATGTGTGACTTGATGGTCTGTTCAGTGCTTCCTTCCCCTTCCATGTTCAACTTCTGCTTTTGTTTCTATTCTGCCAGTTTGCCAGCTGTCCTAAAATTTGAAAAAAAGTATTTGTTTAAATAAGTCTTTATTTCTCTTGATTGATTGAAAAAAAAAGCTGGGGGGTAGGGAGGGAAAGAGCTAGTCTAACCTTATACCATGTATTCAGTATAATAGAATAAGAGGAACAAGAAGTGGGATAAGAGAAAGACTATTGTTCTTTTTTAAATTTGAGAAATTATGTATGCTTTTCAGGAATAACTTCTGGGTATATATTTTGTGAATATAGCCATTAAATTTAAGATATTTATTCTTCTAAGCATAATATCAATTAAATGGTAGAGGATGCTAATTTGATTTAAGAAACATTTACATGCTCAAAGTATGTAGATTATCTAGTTGTAAACTCATCAAGAAAAATACCTAAGTATTTCACATATTTATAATAGAAAAACTTATGATAATGTTTCATGTTTTTCAAGAGTATCAGAGATACTCTTCTTTTGTGAGAGTATCAAAAATTACATACTTTTCCTGCTTCCCCTTATCATTTTTTTTCTTTCTTCCTCTGGCTCCTTTCAATTTTTCTATGGCAAAATGTGTGTATAAATACAACATCTAACCTTAGCCCCTTCATCAGGATGAACTCTCCTCACAGTATGAATAAGAAGGACCAAATATTAGTTGCATTAGAATTCAGGATGGATAAATTTAGAATGGAATAGTACTTTTATTCAAATAATAAAGTATTTGAAAATCTAGCCTAAATTCAATTAATTATCATGTCTCAGTAAACAGCAAGGCATGTGGAGGGAAAGAAAGCTGTCAGAAGTACTCAACATGGATTCACCAAGGGGAAATCATGTCTGACTAATCTGATAGCCTTCTATGATGGCATGACTGGATGGATAGATGAGGGTAGGGCAGTGGATGTGGTCTACCTTGACTTCAGCAAGGCATTCGACACAGCCTCCCACAGCATCCCATAGGGAAGCTTAGGAAGAGTGGGCTTGATGAATGGACAGTAAGGTGGATAGAAAACTGGTTGAAAGACAGAGCTCAGAGGGTAGTGCTTAGGGGCACAAAGTCTAGTTGGAGGTCAGTGATGAGGGGTGTTCCCCAGGGGTCAGTACTGGGTCCAGTCCTATTCAATATATCCACCAATGACCTGGATGAAGGGATAGAGTGCGCCCTCAGCAAGTTCGCTGATGACACAAAGCTGGGGGGGTGGCTGACACACCGGAAGGCTGTGCCGCCATACAGAGAGACCTGGACAAGTTGGAGAGTTGGGCAAAGAGGAACCTTATGAAATTCAACAAGGGCCAGTGTAGGGTGCTGCACCTGGGGAGGAATAACCCCATGCAGCAGTACAGGTTGGGGGCTGACCTGCTGGAGAGCAGCTCCATGGAAAGAGACCTGGGAGTCCCGGTGGACAACAGGATGACCACGAGCCACAGATGTGCCCTAGTGGCCAGGAAGGCCAATGGCATCCTGGGGTGCATCAAGAAGAGTGTGGCCGGCAGGTGGAGGGAGGTCATCCTCCCCCTCTACTCTGTCCTGGTGAGGCCGCACCTGGAGTACTGTGTCCAGTTCTGGGCTCCCTGGTTCAAAAAGGACAGGGAACTGCTGGAGAGGGTACAGCAAAGGGCTACAAAGATGATTAGGGGACTGGAATATCTCTCTTATGAAGAAAGACTGAGGGATTTGGGTCTCTTCTGTCTGGAAAAAAGACGGCTGAGGGGGGACCTTATCAACACTTATAAATACTTAAAGGGTGGGTGTCAGGAGCACGGGGCTAGCATCTTTTCAGTGGTGCTCAGCGACAGGACAAGACGTAACGGGCACAAACTTGAACTTAGGATGTTTAATCTAAACATGAGGAGGAACTTCTTTACTTTGAGGGTGGCAGAGCCCTGGAACAGGCTGCCCAGAGAGGTGGTGGAGTCTCTGTCTCTGGAGACATTGAAAACCCGCCTGGACGTGTTCCTGTGCAACCTGCTGTAGGTGACCCTGCTCTGGCAGGGGGGTTGGACTAGATGATCTCCAGAGGTCCCTTCCAACCCTAAGATTATATGATTCTAAGTGCTATGGAATCTCTACTGAATGCACTGCAGTTTAGAATGGCGCCGTGTCTCTGAAATATTTAAAATTATATTGGCTACAGGTATACTTCAGTAGGTAAGTGAAAAGGAGCAAGTCTAGATATGCTTTCAGGGACTTCTGGTTTTAATTCCTCTGACCCAGAGGTTTCCAAGCAGTCACTCCTATTTTTTCACTGCTAATTTTCTTTATGATAGGATTCACTCATATTATGTGTACAATATACAGTATCTCTGTGCAAGAGAAACTCAACTAAATACTTCAAATCATGAAGTTAAAGTATTTGATCATTTAGCAGAAATTGCATGTTCTAATAAGCATCACTTTCTGTAAATACCTAGTTCAAAATGATGATACACATTTGTAATTTTTCATTTTATTTACTCTGTTATATTTTACATTATACTTTTCTATGATACCTGTTGATATGGAATCAGGAGGAAATAAATATAATTAGGTTCTAATGCATTACAAATTAGAAGCAATGGACACTAGTAATTTAAGAATTTGACAGAAAAATTATGCTTGTACAGAGCAGGTAGTCAAAACCAAAGCTCAAGACAAATCAAGATACTTTTTCTTACATTTGGTTCTGGTTGTTTGGTTTCTGTTTTATTAGTTGGCAAGGTATCCAACTTATTTGTCAGTAGTGGGTCAGTATTTACTGTAAGTTACTAATTTATGTTAGCAACTTAGTATTACAAGCTCATTTTCAGTCTCCTGTGAACACTTGCAAGAACAAACATTTGTTCTAGGCCCACCTAGAGAACATAAATTTCTATGAATACTTACCTAAATAGTTCCGTATTATTATTTTTTTTTAAATGCTTGTGTGGTCATCGAGAAATGTTTGCTTCAATATGTGACTTGCAAAGGCATCCAAACAGAATAGAAACAATGTGACTATTTTAACCGGTTATAATTAAAAAAAAAAAAAAAAGCCTTGTCTTAATAAATTTACATGAATAAGCAGAGTAAATTATGATTTAAAAATTATTTTGGAGGAAAGAAAAGAAAAAACATCTTTTTCAGCTGTTCAAAAACAAATACAGAAGATACTTCCAAATGAGCTATTTATTTTTAATTTGCTGCCTTGTTCTAACTGGAGTTCCTCTGTATGTTATTTCAAAAAGTGAAATACTGCAGTAGTCAACAGAATTTTGGTTTAAACTTCTAATGTAGCATCACAGTTGCTAGGGGGCTGAAAATCATAGGCAGGTTTTGCTGGTTGAGAAAACATTATCTTCGAGTTTTGAGACACTTCACTGCATAAGTTTCTTATCTATTAAGCAAAGTGCTTTAAAATTTTGAACTGAGATCAAATATTTGAACTCAAATTCTGATGAACCTGGTAATTTTACAAGCATTAGTGACTATCTGGTGTTGAGTGCCATGTACATATGCATATGTATATTCACACCTCATTCCATTTTTCAAGGGTTTGAACACAGGTTTTGTGTAACAGGTGGGTAAGTTTGTGTGAGAGAATTATGCTTTCAATTAGTAAAAGCGATATTTTGTTTCACTTAAGAATGAGGATTTTTTTGGTCTTATTTTATTGCTGTTTTGCCCATAGGAAATACTTCAGTGTATTTCCAATGACAATCCATAACCTCTCTTCCCTAGCAGCAGTAAATAGCCGGAGGAGGATGCTGTAGAAGAGGAGAAGTCACCAGGCCTTTATGTTTCTTTTTTGAAAGAAGAGGAAAAACATTTTCTTATTGCTAAGCCACAGCTGTATTCCATGAACTCCAGAGCTCTAGTTCTATTTTTTAGTCAGTTTACCGATTTTAATGTTAACTGTTTTACAGTAATATTGTGTTTGCTGAGAAAGGACAGCTAAGATTTAACAGAACAATTATATTAAGAACTTTTTCATTTTAGTGTTCATACAGTGGAGAGAGAAGGTGAGCTTGCCTGATATTATATGTGTTGTTTCTGTTGTTTGCCTTTATTCTATGGAAATATATTAACCTGCAGAGAGCAAGCAGCCTATTATTTAACAAGGTTTAATATCAAAGATCATTTTCAGAAGTTATTTCTTGATAACATTTTTTACTTGCATTATGAGAAACTTTAATCTACAGTAGTAGCAACTGTACTTTTACTTCAAGTAATTTCTTATTAATTGATTGTGAATTCCCAGATGGTAATGCAAACTGAACTATGACTACAGTGACTGCAGTATTAATTCATTTTGTACGTTCAAAAGAAAATAAATTATTGTATGGATTAAGTAACTGAAATTAGAAATTAACGTGGTTTAAAATGCCTAAGAAGTTCATTAGGTTTCCTTGTCAATTTATTCAAGCAGCATGGGATTGCTTCCTCTGAAGCCTCCTCTGATTTTATGTTTTTATGGGTTCTTGGAAGAATGGCAAAGTACAAATTTCCACAATACTCTCAAAACTTTTGATCTCATCGAAGTGTTATTGTAAATTTTTCCATTGATTTATCACTTTTAGCTTTGAGTAACTTTCAAGAAGAGGCATCAGAACCCTTAGTCCAATTTTGCATATATTCTAAAAAAATTTCATATTTTTTTCTCTAAAACAGAAATTTAACTTCAAAAACAATTTTTACAGATCATTTAGCTGCTGACAGGTATTCTCAAACACCTTACATCAACTTCTATTCTTCAGAAAAGATTTCCCACAGAAAAATCCTGATGTTTTGTTGTACATATTTCCTTCAGAAAAGAATGAATTAACTTCAGACTACAGAACAGTACATGTGCGAAATGTAAAATGTTTGTTTGAAATCTGTGAGGAAAAACTAACTGTACTTCAGAATGTCTTGACTTCAATGTTGATTTTTCAAATTATTCTGTAATATTTAATTTTTAGGGAAAGTAACATTGCAATAAATTTTATTACAGCCTCTTACTGGTAGGAGCATTTAATGAAAACCAGTTAAGCACTGCAGAACTTCAACACTCTTAGTTTTCAGGAACACAAGATGAGCAGGCAGACTTACAGATGGTAACTAGGTTCAGATTACCTAATGGTCACTTAAAGCCATGCAATATTGTAGTGCTGGAAACAAGAAGAGGTGGGATAATCCAGATTTGGGTAACTAGAGTCAGAGAAACAGACTCTAATTCAGCTACAGATTGACAGAATATCTGAACATCAATATATGGCAAAGGCAGGGACTAAGGTGCAACAGGAAACAGAGCTTAAGCCAGTGTAAAAACTCCCAGAGACATTTCTGCACAAACTATTAATGTCTTCCTGTAGCCTACATTTGGGATAAAGGTTGCTTTCTGAGACCAGAACAGATTTGTCAAGATGAGTCATCATAGGTAAGCAATGAATCATTAAGACATTCTACTCAGAGGAAACTGTTTACTGACAATTTTTATAATAATTCTTTCCAGAAATTCAGTAAACAGTGTCCAAACGCACAAGCCATATTATTATCCTTTAGCTGTTGACTTCAAAGTTCATGTGATATCCCATATGCTCTAAAATATCAGCACAAAGTAAAATTTTATGTTAGGTTCTGTTCCATAATAATTTGTGAAAATAAAAAGAATAGAGTTCAATTTTGCTTCATATTTTTCATAGTCATGACAAAATGTAGGAACAGCTAAGGTAAAGCTCAGAATTTGCAATTTAATCCTGCACCAAATCTTGGACAAGGAAAACTGAACATGTAGGAATCTTCGTAGGATATGGTGACAGAAGTTATACAAAATGAGAAATATCATAGTCTAGAAAGCCAAAATAATCACTTCATTAGTTCATTTCTGTGCAATGCATCCATGTGCTAGACTTTATTTCCATTGATGATGGCTTTAAACTGGCATGCCTTATGCCAGTTACTTGTATTCTACCCACTGAACTGAAATCACTTTTACATAGCTGTAAAATAACTTTCATAGATTAAACAATGGCTTTATTAAAAAACTGCTGTTGGAGAATATGTGTCCAATGAACCACTAATCCTAAATGCTTTACAGAATACTTATATTCAGTAGATACTAGCACAAAGCTGTTCTTCCAATAAAGACATGAAATATTGCAGGTACTGTCACATAACAAAAGATCTAAAAATTGAAGTCAATGTAGATGTAAGATTTAAATTTGTTTAGCTTTAGGAATAATTAACCTGTTTTTACACATAAGTTACTTAAAATCGTTTCTATACAGAAAAAAAAATAACAGTCATATTGAATAGAAGGAAGGAGGGAATTAGTTGAAAGAAAATGTGACTCTTCTTATTGTATGAATAGAAAAAAATTGAATTCCCAATGTACTTGAAGAATGTGTTGAAGATATAATACTTAAATGAAAAGCTATCCTCTTGATACGGTAACATAATTTTCTTTGGTAATTTAATCCCTATCACTGAGACACATTAAGAGCAATTCAGTCCATACTAAAAGGAGCTTAAAAATAGTGGTAGATGTATATAAAGAAATGGAAAAATATGATGACAAGGTAAGAAGAGTTCTATTAATTCTTTCAACATGTCTTATAATAAACACAGGCTGTTTGGTTTCTTAATAGTTTATTAAAATCCTTTGTATTCAAGTGTTCAGAATACCTTTATTAAATGACTCGTTAATAAGGTCAAAACTGTGCTTCTAAACCTTTGTGAGAGTATTGAATGAGTGAGAGATGGTGCCATACATGATAGGTGGCTAGTAGGAAAGAAACACTCAATATTATATCTTGTGGTGGAAAGCCCTGGTTTGTCTTAACTGTGTGGTCATAACCAGTACTGCTACTGTTATTCGCATGTTCTGGGTCATTCATTTGCTTAACAAGTACATAAATGATTATGCATTCACTTATTAAAGTATTTACATTTTAAGTATAAATCATTGGGGGCTCCAACGTTCCTATATTACTCATCATATTTTATAAAATTAATTTTGTTTGGACAGGTTTCAAGACCCAATTGTATTCTCCCTTTTGCTTTATTACTCAGAGGCACTCTGCAGTGTCTTCAGACAAACAGTAATTCTCTGTGTATATGAGAATTTATTAATGGCTGTGACTCATTAAGTGCATAAATGCTTTTCTTTTATAAGGTCATACTTCTCCATGCATTCTAATTAGCATGTTTTATAATTTTGATGCTAACCTTATCCTTTCTTCTTTTTTTTTAAAGTAGATTTCTAAACTATGATTTTATCAAAATGCTAGTTACTAAGCTTATTACCATGTGCGAACAACCCAGAACTGTGCATAATTTGAAGCGTATTTGGCAGTAAATGATAAGGATCTAACAAAAAAAATGAGGAATAAAAAGAGGACTGCAACATCACTGAAAAGAGATGAAAACAAGTGCACCATGGAGCATGTGTTGCTTGAAAACATCTCACCAATGATGGCATTGTTATGAAGCTAGAACATCTTCTTAAAGACTTAGTTGGAAAGATTTTAAATAGCTTGAACTTTTTTCTTTATTAATTCGGTGTACTTTACCAACCATAGTAATCCTTCTTGAGCAAGACTTAGAGGAGGCCACTTATCATGGAGCAAAGGCATTTTGAGAAAGGAGAAAGAAGGTTTTTATTTAAGCCACTCTTCAAAAAATATAGAGAAAAAAATATTGCTTGTGTTTTGATTTTTCCCATCAAAATAATATCTACTCGGGGAACTATTGGTTCAATTTGTTTGAAACTACAAATCTCCTATTGATTTTGATTATTTACAGTTTTACAAGGACAGAGTAGCTATTTTTCTTACAAAGAAAGACCAAAGAAATATATACCCCTGTAAGCCATTAAAAACTGAGGACTATTGCATTTTTGTGCTACTGACAATATTCTGTTGCAGCACTAATATATTCTGTTGCAGCACTAATATATTGCAAGAGCAGTTTTCTTAGGCCACTATCTTCTGCTGTAGCTCTACTGGTCTTCCAGGCATGCGTCTTGACAGACCAGTGTGATCTGTTATCTAGATTTCTTTGGGTATCTTCAAATTTCTATTGAAGTGAATTTGAGTGCAGTGTTGTGCTAGCAAGTTACATAGTAAGGCTTTATTTTCTTTGTTAGCTAAAGGACAAATACAATTATAATATTTATAAGGCAGCATGCGGTAAGTCTTCAAGTTCACTGCTATTTGTATTTATTCTTCCATGCGTAAAAGTCAATGGGATGATTTATTTTTTTTCCACACTCCACAGGTACCTTGTTTCTAGCTTTATGGTATGGGTTCTGAAAGGAATTCAGCTTTCTTTTTACGTGTGTCATCACAATTTTTTCATACAGTTTAAGAATACTGGCAAAACTTAAGTCTATTTTTAGAGTTAATAAAAACAATACTTGTACTGTGAAAGTTGTGAATATGGCTGTCACTTTTTCACTAGGCTGGGTCCAAGGTAGGTCATTTTCCTCCAGTGCTAAGCAGATGGCTATACAGTAAAATTGCATATTACTCAAATTATGTGTTTGTAAATACAGAAAAGGCAACCTCAGAAAAAAGTGAAAAAGTAGGTTATATGTGATGACATTTGTGGACATGAGTATAAAATTAAAGCATTTTGGACATACGGCTTTAAAGCACTACAATTTCATTAATACAGACACTTTCCAATGTAGTGCCTTTCAAATAGAAGGACTCCAATACCAATGTCCAGACCATCTGTCAAATAGGAAGTAACATATAGGTATTCTATATACCCAGATCCCACAATTGCTGCTATGCAGTGGTAAAGAGGAGGAAGGTGCATGATCTTTTCCTGAAATGATCTTTTCCTCCAACCAGTCTATGCTTTATCCACCACAAGGGCAAGACTACCTCCTTTTTTTGCTCAGTTTTATTTCACAGCCCTATTGCTTTTTCACATATTCTGTGTCTTCTAGTGTACTCCACTATTTTTTAATAATCTTTCTCTTCAACCCTGTCATAACCTGAGGGTTCTCCCATTTCCAAGAAGTGAGATGTGATGTACAAAATATATCTAAAGTGAAAAACTCAATACTCTTAGCAGACCAAAATATTTCATTTTGTCCTGGTGTGAGGTAAAACAGAACCAACTTTCTGTTCAGTAATTTTACTTCTTAGCTAGTATTGATTTCCTCTGTATCAGTTACCAGAATCCTGGTGGCATTGTTCTGTTTTTGGAACTTTGCTGGATTACTGTGGGTATCCATAA
The DNA here is from genome assembly GCF_028500815.1 of Rissa tridactyla. NCBI lineage: Eukaryota > Metazoa > Chordata > Aves > Charadriiformes > Laridae > Rissa > Rissa tridactyla. The sequence continues at coordinate 40,779,940 of NC_071497.1, read as the reverse complement.
GTACCACATAATAAGAAAGAATAATAATTTGAAAAAGAAATCTCTGGACAGTGAAAAAAATGTCAGTTTTTCAGGAAAGTTTTATTTGGTTCTGGTTTGAGCACAAAAAATAGGAGTTTAATAATATTTTGTGGTTTAGAACCTTTTCAGTTTTTCTCTTAGGTCATTATAAATAAGCACACATGTGATAATCATCTTAATTTGGAAGAAATACACTTGAGTTCAGATGTTTCAACAAATTTTCTGACAAGAGAGAGTTAAGCATGTGGACAGGATGCTAGAAGGTTCCAAGGAAGCTCCACGCTTCTAAAACAAGCACCTGCCCCTACAGGCTGTTGATTAATTTGATTCTACTCCAGAAGGGGAAGGGAGAACCGTGGTTTTATGACATCCTTTCCAAGCATAAAATGTACAGCATTATGTTTGCAGAGTATATTTTGCATGATAAAAGTATAGTTTAGTTAGTTTAATAATAATAGTTAAATAATAATAATGATACTTTAAAATATAGTTTAATGTAGTTTAATATATGTTTAAAACATGGCATTATATAGTACATTACTACAACCCCCCAAAAATACACTTTGATGAGAAAATAAATTTAGGGACATATTGGGATGAAAAATAGGATGGATAGCCAGATCAACCATCAAGGATTAGATGAGTTCCAAAGGTGCTTTCTACCTAAATTTTTCTGTGATCCTTCACTAAGATAAGATTTCTTTTAACTCTAAAGTATTTTTAAGTTCTTTAAAATAAAGGACAGTTCCAATATCAAGGAAAATAGTGACTGAAGGATCTGTGCTTTAGCTACAACAGCTACTTGTGGCTCACAAAATGTAATTCCTTTGAGAATTGTTTGGTAATGTTATAGGTCATTTATGACTTTGGTTCCTTTGTAGTGTAATAGTCCTTTCATACAAAAAAAATTAAAATCTTTTTATCACTTCACTCCAGTGTCTCATATTTCTTTTTTTTCTGTTCATTTGAAAACTCCTTTTTGGGCTATATATAATTCTCAGGTGAATTGTTTGGCCTTTAGCAAATGCAGTCTCTCTTCTGATTCAGTTTAATGTGCTTACTCTCTATGAAAATCTCAACACTGTTTTCCTACTCAGTTTAAGCTTCATAAAGACACATTTCAAAAAGATTTAATTATTTTCATTGCATGTTTTACCTGGGATCATTTGAGGAACACAGTTTTTCTTCTTTAAAAAGAAATCTCTAACATTTAAATTTTGGTAAGAACAGTAGCAATTGGTAGCAATGAATACTTAATTTTGACCCTGCTTTGAGCGAGGAGGTTGGACTAGACAATCTCCAGAAGTCCCTTTCAACCTCAACAATTCTATGATTTTATAAAATGGAATGGGATAGGATAGGATAGGATAGAATAGGATAGAATAGTTTCAGTTGGAAGGGACCTGCAATGATCGTATAGTCCAATTGTCTGACCACTTCTGCAATGACCAAAAGTTAAAGCATGTTATTGAGGGCATTGTCCACATGTCTCTTTTTAAGGCTCTGACACACACGGGGCATTGGCCACCTCTCCAGGAAGCCTGTTCCATTGTTTGAACACCCTCTCATAAAGAAATGTTTGCTAATGTTGAGTCTGAATCTCCCCTGATGCAGCTTTGAACCATTCCCACACATCCTATCACCGGATCCCAGGGAGAAGAGCTCAGCAACTCCATCTCCTCTTGCCCTCCTCAGGAAGCTGTAGAAAGCAATGAGGTCAGCCTTCAGTCTCCTTCTCTCCAAACTAGACAAACCCAGAGTCCTCAGCTGCTTCTCATACGACATGCTTTCCAGCCCTTTCACCAGCTTTGTTGCCATCCTCTGGAGACATTCAAGGACCTTAGCATCCTTCTTAAAATGTGCGGCCCAGAACTGCACAAAATATTCAAGGCAAGGCTGAACCATTACTAAATACAGTGGGGTAATCGCTCCCTTGACTGGCTGGTTATGCTGTGTTTGATGCACCCCAGGATGTGGTTTGCCCTTTTGGCTGCCAGGGCACACTGCTGACTCACATTGAGCCTGTTCTCGGCCAGCACCCTGTTGTGGTTTCATGGTTTGTGCTGGGCTAAGCTCTAAAATGAATGACAAATGCTGTCCAATTTCTCACCCATGTGAGAGAAGAATGAAAGAGAGAGAGACTTATGAGGTGAAAAGAAACTAAACTAATGAAATATTAATAATAATAGTAAGAAGAAAAGATAATAGTATTAATCAGAAAATAACGAAATATATACAATATATACAATAACATGTCAAGCTCCCAGGATGACGATCACGTCACCAGCAGGCACCGCAAAAGTCCCGGACTGGACTCAGTGACAGACAGGAACTGGATTCCAGATCTGGATTCAGGAACACACGGATTGTGATTGAAGGCAGATCAACAGACAGAGTTGTCCTTGGACGCCAGCCATTGAAGAACAAGACTGACCACTTCGATCCCTCAGCTTTTATACTGAGCGTGATACAGATGGGATGGAATACCCCTGTTGGTCAGTTTTGGGTCACCTGTCCTGTCCACTCCTCCCCACAGGTGCAATCCCTTTATACTCTTCTGCTTCTTTCCCTCCAAGTTGGAGCATAACAAAGTGAGCTGACCTTAGTTGTTATAACAATAAGCATAAGCAGTAGCCTCTCTGCATACCATTCCTTGGCATTGACTATAAATATCAGACCTTTTCTGATAGAAGTGGATACTATCTGAAAAATACGCTGTTAATTTCAGAGAGTTAGAAGAGGCTTAACTGAAAAGTAAAATTACCTAAAAGACAATTGTATCTGGTTTACCTCAAACCAGGACATGCCCTCAGATCCCTTTCCACAGGACTGCTTTCCAGTCATTCCTCTCCCAGTCCATCCCAGGTACAGAATCCACTACTTGTTCTTGTTAAATTTCATGCCATTAGTCATTTCCTAATGCTCTAATCTATCTAGATCCCTCTACAAGGCCTCGTGTCCCTCAAGAGAGTCAACAGCACCTCCCAGTTTAGTATTGTCAGCAACTTGATAATGGTGCATTCTACTCCATTCAGATCATTGATAAAAATGTTGAACCATACTGGCCCTAGATTTGAGCTCTGAGGAACGTTGCTAATGAACGACTGCCGGCCCAATGTAGCCCCTTCATGACAACCCTTTGAGCCCTGCTGTTCAGCCAGTTCTTCACCCAGTGCACCACATTTCTGTTCATTTCACAATTGGACAACTTGTCCAGAAGGATACTGTGAGGGAAAGTATCAAAAGCCTTACTAAAGTTGAGAAAAAATATATGCACCATCTTCCCTTCATCAACTAGGTATGTGACATTGTCATAGAAGGATGTCAGATTAGGTAGACAGGGCTTTCCCTTTGTGAATCCATGCTGACTGTGCCTGGTGATTGCATTGTCCTTGAAATGCCTTTCAGTAGCACCCAGTGTGATCTTCTCTGTCATTTTTTTCCAGGAACTGAGGTTAGACTAACAGGTCTGTAGCTTCCTGGGTATTCCCTCACACCCTTCTTGTAAATTGGATAACATAGGCTAGCTTCCAGTCAGTGGGGACCTCCACAGACTCCCAAGACCTTTGGCAGATGATGAGAGGAATCCTACTGTAATATCCACTAGCTCCTTCAGGACTCTGGAATGAATACCACCAGGCCTCATGGACCTATGAACATTCAACTGATACAACTTGTCCCTTAGAATTTCAGGGACCACAAATGGAAAGTCACTGTTCCTGTAGTTGTGGTTTTGCAACTGAAAGAAGCTGGCAGCCCAGGGTCTATCATTAGTATTAATGACTGAGGAAAAAAAAAATTGAATCCCTCCAAGTTTTCTGCATCCCTATTTGCCACGTGACCATCTTCATCAGGTATCGGTACATTTTCCTTAGAACTCTTCTTCCTAATTTGTTTAATACAGCGGTAAAGTTATTAGTCACTAAATTAAAGAGACATGAATGAATAACAGAGGAAATAAATTATGCGGTATAAGTATCATATGTGCATTTGATGTAGATGCTTGTATACCTTTTTCTGAAATAAATGGAATTGACCTCTCAGCTCTTCCCTCAGTCTACAGATCGTAACTGTATCCAAATTCACAGCTGGATCATATCTTTCTCTTTTCATTCTGTACATTGCAGACATCTATTTATATAGCAAAGGATTTACAAATAAATCTAGGCAACTGAATGTTACAGCAAGGATAGCTGAGAGAGAATAATCACTCTGCTGTGTTTGGTATGTATCTGAAGCAGTAACTCAAACAGATGGAATAAGTATTCTGTGTACAGCTTCAATTTGTTCCATGAGTGCATATCTATAAAATTAATACAGAAAGGTTATTTAAAATACTAAAATCTTTTGATGTACTGAGGTAGTGGAACATGACGGTTTTGGTACCACTTACAACTTTTGTTTTCCCTGGGTATTCCATGTTACCTTGTTTAATCATCTGTTGTGTAACCTCCTGAAAAACCTCAGTTTAATCATGTGCCAACCTGAATACGATGCTTTCTTACAGTCTCAGCAGAATATTTTTGAGGTGCCCCTGTGTCTGTTTTCTTAGTCTGAATAATTAGCTGTTTCCCAAAGAAACAGAAGGTCTCTGTTTAGATATTTTATTAGACATAAGGAGAATATAAAATAATGACTAAAAGAACATCAGATAACAAATATGATCATACAACCTGGTTTAAAAAAATTAGCCTATATTAGGCAAACATTAGCATCACTATAAATCAGCCCAAAACTGGTTGAGACAGACAAGGTAATAATTTAGCATTCTGAGGTATTAATAGTTTAGGGATTAATTAATCCCCAATACAGTATTTGAGAAATATTCTTGCGGAAAAGGTTTAATTATGCTGATTAGTAAAACTTAGGTATGTACATATGTATGTATATGTATGTGTGACAACTCAGAGTTTCCTCTAAACTTCAGTCAGCCCAGCACTGAAGAAAATTAATTGATACTTTGGGGTGTGGGTATTTCTCCATAATACTGGGTGAATATTTACTCCAAATATACTTCACTAGGAAGATGAAGCGCATGTATGAATCAGGGGCAAAACATGAACATAGTCAGGTAAAAGGTAAGTTGTTATTTCTGATTTGAGAAAAGGCAGTCACTAGGGAAGATAAAACTTTAAAGATGCAGTTCTACTACATTACACAGCACAGTTAGTTCTCTTGTTGAGTTGTAGAAAATCCTTCCCACTCCTGTGCTGCAGAACTTGTGACAAAGCATTCTAGCATTCTATTGTTAGATAGCACAAAGCAGCCTTTCTTCTTCAAATCACAAATATTAGGGCTACATTCTTGCATCTTGCTTCATGATACCTGTGTGATACTCAGAAAATATATGTAGGATAAGTACCCTTCTATGACAAGTTAGCTGGAAATTCTCCCAAAATAATAAAATCCTGAGATGATGTAAAACTGGAGTAGCAACTGGCTTAGCTGTATAACCTTTGCAACACTTAGGTGTTCCTGAATGATTTAAAACTCACAGAATCATAGAATATCTCTGTGGCGGGGAGAAGAGACTTCACTGTAAGGTTCAAATTAATAATTTATTTAGACTTCACTCACAGGTCCAATATGCTACTGTTGCAGGTTTTATGGATACAATGGAGAATGCACTATTGTAATTTGAAAAGCAATTCACAGAATACCCCATCACAACCTAGAAGTGATTCTGAAAAGTACTAACAGAAACCACAAGCACGCTAGATATTAATACCTTAAAAAAGTGCAGCAATCACAGTCTTAAAGCATGTCAAGTACCATATATATGTTTCTTAATCATTTACCCTCTCTCTCAGGTAAGGCCTCCTAATCCCTGGGAAATTACTTTGTACAGCATCCTGGACAAGGGGCGAGGAATATCCTACAGGCCAGCTGTATGGTTGGAAAAGACTGCCTATTTTTCTACACAAACCTTACAGTTTTTATTTCCTGATTTGATAGGTGGGCAGGATTACGTCTGATTGGATTACACTATCTGGAATGTTTATCTCTGGTGGTGTGATGGTCTGTATTGCAAATTTTGTGATGTCTAGCATACAAAGTTACTGAACAGTGGTGGAATAGGACTCAGGGCATTTTGTTTGTTAAGGGATTATTCAAGGCTCCATTCAGGTTTTGGTTCTTATTATTACGTGGTGGTCAGGCAACCCTGGGCTGAGCTGTTTACGCAGCTTCCCCCCCTGGCCCACCGTCTCCCCCAGTCATAAGGATGTCAAGGCATGACAAAACTGAATCAAATTACAACTCCCTGCATTTTGCCTTTGTGCTCCGAAACCTGTTTAGCCGGGTGATCCCATACAATCTCAAATTGGAAAAGACCCATAAGGATCATGGAGTCCAACTGCCTGCTACTCGCAGGACTACCTAAAACTAAACCATGTGACTAAGAGCATCGTCCAAATGGTCCTTGAACTCTGACAGGCTCTGTGCCATGAACTCTTCCCTGTTACAGTTGTTGTACTTTAAGTGACTGACCACCCTCTCAGTGAAGAACCTTTTCCTAATGTCCAATATGAACTTCCCCTGATATAGCTTCTTTCCATTTCCTAGTGTCCTATCACTGGTCATCAGAAAACAGAGATCAGCACGTCTCCCTCCACTGCCCACCTTGAGGAAGCTGTAGGCTCTGATGAGGTCTTTGGTTTTTGGCTGCCAGGGCACACTGTGGACTCATATTCAATTTACCATCAATGTACATCAAGTTACAATCAAGGAATAAAAAAATAAAAATAAAAATATAATATTCCCAGGTAGATGAGTTACTGTTAGGATGACTCAAATGTGATTATAAATAAGCAGTAGTATTGGACTGAGGATTGGGATGGTGGAAATGTACCTTTGATCTGTTCCTATTCCCCAGAGCTCAGGGTCCCAATTATAGCGCAGGCTATTTCAGATGTCTCACAGTATGTAAGTTTTCTTCTATTTCAACCTGTTCACTCATTAAAATCTTGTTACATTCATAAAGTCATATGGAATTTCAAAGATGTTTTAAAAAAGGAGGAGCTCAATATTGTGAGGTGTGCTTGGTTGGGTTTTTTGTGATTTTTTTCTTTTTTTAAATTTAAGCCTTAAAATCAAGGTATCTAATTCCACAAACATCAGATTAAATAATTATACAAGTGAAAAAATATACCCAGTTTGTCAGGTAGGAGGAGGATGTTGGCAATTTCTTATTTAAAAGAACAAAACAAACCACTTGCCTCAGCATGTATTTTGCATATAAGTGTAAATCTGCAGTATACCAGTAGCAGTTAACATGAAATTTTTATCAATTGGTGTCATTGCTACCCTCCTAATTGGTGGTATGCTCTTGATTCTTGCAAACAAACCACAGTGTCTCTTATCTTCTTTATGTGTTCCTATTTATTTTTGTGGTTTTGGAAATTTCAGTCTCCTGCAGAGCTGCTTGAGCTTAGGGAAAGAAACATCTGAAAAAAATTTCCATAAGGCCTACATAGCCAGGCATTAGATTTAATCTTGTTTTCAAAGCCTGCAGTTTATGTGATTACCTGTACTTATCATAAAGATGTCTTTTCTGAACAGTTCAGGCAGCTACCAACTTTTCCTGTTTCCAGATAAGAACAATATTAAAACTAAGGTTTTATTCAGGCTCTAAAAGAGAAGTAAGGGAAGAAAACTGTTCTGATTCATTCCCTCTTGTTAAAACTAACAAGCCTGAGACATTTATTCTACAAATTACCTCTACCTTTCAGAGAGATGATTGTTACCTTTAACAGCAAATATTAGGCTGATATTTTTGATCCATTTGTACACTAAATAAAACAAAGGTTCATGCACAGTGTAATAGTCATAACTGTGAAGAAAGAAAAACAGTAATCATTGTAAAGTGGTAGTTTTACAGTTGTTACCATTAAATACTGTGTACTTGGTAACAGTTTACAGAGACGTAATCAAGATTATGCTACTTTTGACTTGTGAAAGAAAAGAGCAATGGTGTGCTTTCTTTGTGAGAAAAGAAGTCTTCCATCCCTCGCAAAATTTCCTTTTCTGTGTCAGGCGGAAGTCAGCAAAGCAGAGCTAGACTATAGTAATGTAAGTATTGTTGACACAGCAGGTCACACACTGAACTGTCAGTTGTATTTCTTCAGCTGAGCCTTTTTCTCTGTGTTGGGTTGACTCCAGACAGGAGCTGATCCCCCACCTAGTCTCTTGCTGACTCCTCCTCAGTGGGGCGCGGGTCAGAATTGGAAGAGTAAAAGCTAAAAATGTGTGGGTTGAGATAAAGACAGTTTTATAGGTGAAGCAAAGCTCCACGTGCAAGGAAAACAAAATAAAGACTTCATTCAGCACTTCCCATCAGCAGACAGATGTCCAGTCACTCCCTGGGAAGCAGGGCCTCAGCATGCATAACAGGAAGACAAATACCATAGCTACAAGTGTCCACCTTTCTCCTCCTTTCCACAAGACTTTATGGCTGAACACAATGTTATGTAGCATGAGGTAACCCTTTGGTAAGTTCAGGTCAGCTGTTCCAGCTGTGTTCCCTCCCAACTTCTTGCCCCCACCCAGCCAACTGACCAGTTAGGCAGAAAAGGAAAACAACAACAAAAAATATTAAAAAAGCTTTGATGTTGTGTAAGCATTGCACAGTGTGTTATCAGCATTGTGAATCCCAGGGGTGTCCAGTAGAGATGGGCCCACAGTGTCTGGTGCCTATTAGCATGAGTTGTTGTGGCACCTGATGCCTATCTGCTGCTGTGGCTGGGGCTCACAACCAGTTCTGCTGGCAAGTTCTACAAATGCTGGCAGCTGACGTTGTGACTGACAGGTTACTTGGCCTCAAGGTACAACCCTGTTACTTATAGCCTAGTTGTTGTATCCACTATAATGCTAAAGTAAACTTTTACTAATCTGGGCCCAGGGCCTTCTGAATTTGGTGCAAAGTATATATTTCTTTTTTCTTTAATATTCCACATCTATGTTCTCTTTTTGCACACATATGTGTCAACTGTCTAATTCCTTTTGTTTCTTTTTTTCTTCTCAGTACTCCAATATGGCTTCCTTAGTTTTCCTGTTAAAGGATATACACCATTCTTCTATGTTTTGATAATTCATGATAAATGGTGCTTGGTCTGCTACAATGTCTATTGCTTCTGAACATCTGAAGAGTTCTTTTTAACTTTCAAAAGACCTGTAGTTAGCACTTGACAATGAACATGGAGCAGGAGTGTAAAAAGAGCTGCCTTTGATTTGCTCAAAGAGATTCTCTCTATGTAGTCTTTTTTATCTTTATTCCTTTTTTTTTTAATGCAACTGAACTATTATAGATACATTAAAAAGTGTTTGATGTTCTAGATTTCTGAAAACTGAACCAGTAACAAACTGAGAAATTTCCCTGTAGACCCCATTTTTCCTTCAGATTTCAATTAATGGTTTTCTGGGCTTGGAATGATTATTTCTTTTTATCTGTTGTTAATATTGATTATTTCAGGAATTTGACTTTTGCATATTGATCCTCCTGTTGTTTTTTTATGCTCATCATAAATTTCTTCCCCAAGGCACAAGGGTCAATTTTCAAACACTGGGCTTTTATTTTGTAAATGGTTCCCCAGGTGCATGATTAAGATCTATTAACTAAGACCTAATGGTTTAACCACTTATTACCTTTTTGTATTTTCTGCTGGGAGGTGATGCTTCATTTTGTCTTACTCTACTGCCAATTTAACAACTTCCAATATTTCCCATATTTGTCCTCTTCAAGCTGCAGTCTTACATGGAAAAGAAAAGAACTGTATATTAAAATGTAACTAGTAACATTAATAACTAAAAGATAAAATATTTGAAAAAGATATCACAATTACTGAGGCATTTTAAAACAAAGATATGCCTAAAATAGTGCTTAACCCTCCTCCTCCCCAACTCCTGCACCCTCAGCAAGTTTGCCAATGACACCAAGGTGTGTGGTGTGGTCAACACACTGGAGGGAAGGGATGCCATCCAGAGGGACCTGGATGGGCTCCAGAGGTGGGCCCGTACGAACCTCATGAAGTTCAACCAGGCCACGTGCAAGATCCTGCACCTGGGTCATGGCAATCCCAGGCATAAATACAAGTTGGGCCGAGAATGGCTTGAGAGCAGCCCTGAGGAGAAGGACTTGGGGGTGCTAGTGATTGAGAAACTCAACATGAGCCAGCAATGTGTGCTTGCAGCCCAGAAAGCCAACCGCATCTTGGGCTGCATCAAAAGAAGTATGGGCAGCAGGTTGAGTGAGGTGATTCTGCCCCTCTCCTCCACGCTGGTGAGACCTCACGTGGAATACTGTGTACAGCTTTGGAGTCCTTAGCAGAAGAAGGACATGGACCTGTTGGAACTGTTCCAGCGGAGGGCCACAAAGATGATCAGAGGGCTGGAGCACCTATGTTATGAGGACAGGCTGAGAGAGTTGGGGTTGTTCAGCCTGGAGAAGAGAAGGCTCCAGGGAGACATTATAGGAGGCTTCTAGTACCTAAAAGGGGCCTACAGGAAGGACGAGGAGATAGTCTTTGTCAGGGAGTGTAATGGTATGGTGAGGGGTCACAGTTTTAAACTGAAAGAAGGTAGATTCAGATTGGATATTAGGAAGAAGTTCTTTACTGTGAGGGTGGTGAGGCACTGGAACAGGTTGCTCAGGGAGGTTGTGGATGCTCCATCCCTGGAAGTGTTCAAGGACAGGCTGGATGGGGCTTTGAGCAGCCTGGTCTAGTGGGAGGTGTCCCTGCCCATGGCAGGGGGATTGGACCTACATGATCTTTAAGGTCCCTTCCAACTGAACCATTCTATGATTCTATGATTATTAATTTTGTTTGCTGTGAGTACAACATGAAGAGTGCTGTTCAAGTGCATGTAGGTTTTTATAGGATATTCATATTCGTGCATCAAAATATATAAGCTGCTAGGCTTCAAAAACTTCTGTGTAATGATTCTCAATTGCTGTTTAAACCTATACAGATAGTTATATAGCAAAAGCATACGACATTTCTTGTAGAAGCAGTGAATATAATAGCTTCTTTTTCTCTTGAGTTCCTGTCCTCAAGAATTATTCCCATGAGCAACATAAAATTATAGCTTGTAAAGTATAAGATGCTTTATAAATCATGTTCTGCCCACACATAACAAATTATAACAAATGTTTGAATGTCACAGAGCTGCTCAAAAACTCATGAAAAAAAGGAATATGGATAGAATATGCCTGATGTTTAAAATAATTTTGTCTTTTAAATAAACATATATACTCACCTAGAAGGCATTGAACGGTTTTACGAATTACAGTCAGGGATAATCTTTGCCACTAGTTTGAGGCTTTCAAGAAAAATGCATCTTATTTCTTCCTTTTATATATTAATGTATTCTAAATTTTCAGTAGTTATCCTTATAACATAGGTCACAGGTCTCAAAGCGAACTAATCTGGAAAGAATGAGGATCACTTCCCTTGATGGTAGGACAAGTGCACTCAACAACTGGAACAGGTCTTCTTTCAAGTAGAAACAACTGATTTCATTCATGCTGTAAAGCAATCTACAGTATTGTGTTACAAGGTGAAAAAAGTCCATATTTTCTAGAAGACAGCAAGGTTTGTTACGTCCCTATTATGTGATAAATAGTATACTGAAATAATTGTATTAATTTTGCAGTATACCTTTAAAATGTCATGTTAGTCACTTATTCAAAGTTATAAAATGATACATTTTAACACAAATGATACCTTATCCGTAGTCTATTGTGAAATTGCTTGTCACTGAATACCCAGTGCACTTCCTCTCTGATTATTTTCTGTTATATATTAACTTGTTTTTCATGCATGAAGGATAAATTTATTCCAATTCCAGACCTCTTAATCTGTCCATAGATATGGGCAATTTTGTACCTGTACTGCAAGTCTCTCAGTTAACAGCTGTGCCTTATACACATCATATATACACGTATATATGAAGCTGTCCTGAACTGCAGCTGTGGATTTACTATACTGGCTTAAGGATCTTTTCAGGCACACAGGCTAATTATCAGGAAAAGCAACATGATGATGGATGTCAGTATAAATCCCCAAAATAGATACTGTCTGACTCAGCAAACAAATGACTGACTCTAGATATCTCAGTAATCCTGTGAGCCATATTGTTCCTTTATATGTGGAGCTAACAGTTATATACTGACTTGGCAGTAGCAAACATTTTGTGAAATATCTAGGTATATGCTATTGGAAAGGAAGATTTATTGGTGTTTTGCATGTTATATAATCTTTTGCAAAAGTATTTGCACATCATAGGATAAAAAATAGTGTGAAGATATTTGTATATTAGAGAACCAATTTCTAATGATAAGGAAAATTGAACGCTCTGATAGGTTGCCTAAAGAAGCAGCCTGTTAGCAACCTAATCCTCATCAATCATCAATTCGTTAGACAAATACTGTCGGTAATGCCTTACATATTTAATTGGTAAAGGACAAGATAGGCTACAGTCATCCCTATCAAAAGTCACTTTCTGTTATACTAGTTTAATAGAACATCCTTCCTTTAAAATCAGGATATTGAAGTTAAAATCTTGCTCCCTTTACTCTCCTCAGGTCAATTTGAGTACTGCCCTCGTAGCAATCCAGAACCAGAGATTAAGTAGATGTCCTGCAAAAATCTGCAGTGCGTTCTGTCAGTGATATGGACAATTCTGCCTAACCATTAACTGGCTCTGGTGACTTGGATTGGTGATAAAGAAAATGTGCAAGAAAGGTAAAGTGATGTGATTTTTTACTTTGTAAGACTTGGAAGAGGGGACAGGATTTGCCACATAAATTTTGGAGGTTTGATTTCTGGTGATCTTCCAGTATTTTTATTTGTGCAAGAAGATTGTTCTGTAGCAATTATCCTTGTAATCACATTTGTTAGGGAATTCATTTGCAAAATGAACCTTCTACAAAATACAGAGTCAAAATTCGTTATTCATATTATTTCTATCTATATTAATAGGATTTAAGCACTTCTGTTCATATAAAAGTAATGGTATTTCTGTGTGAAAGCTGCACTGTGCCAGATTTCATTGACGTGCTTCAATGCAATTTGCACAACAATATGACCAGAGCATTTGCTAGAAGTGGCTACAAATAAGTTGAGTTTACAGTTCTGAAAGTGAATTTGCTTATTCACATTAGATACAGCTTATAAATGAACTTTGTGGATTTTTTCATCTTGTTTCCTCTTATATTATAATTGAAATGACCTGCACATTGTAACACAAATGTTTTAGATCACATTTGCTAAATTTTCCAAAAAAGTTATAAATTGTCATTACTGGTGTTCTCCAGATGCTATGCAAACTTATTCTTTCCTGTTCTGTGGTATGCCTTAATAGACAAACAGAGAAAAATGTGTTGTATTGTTTACTGAATGACGGTCTTACGTAACATTTAATATCAATGTTTTCTACCTAATCTTAAAAATGTCGTAATGTCCATGCACAACGGAATTTACAACTAAATCAAAACAACTTTAAATTCCACTAGTAGTTGAAATTTTGTGTACGGTTTTCATGGCTGAAGAAGGAATTGGACGACATATAAATGAATCTTTACTTCCATTTAAGAGATCAAGTTAAGTGGACATTTTTTATTACACCCTGACCTGTGACTGATATTTTAGTTTTAGGAAAAGGTTTAATAGACTTGGGAATGCACATATATAGGCTTTGTCTTGTTAAAATTTGTGTTTACTAATATGTCTTTGCAATTTGAATAATACTTTATACATTAATTCGTCTCATGAAAATCCAACAAAGAATTCTAAGCTACTCTAGTTGTAGTATGAGAGCCTCAACCTCTAACTCATTTACACTGGACTTATTCTTCCATGTTTCATACAAGACTCAGGAAAATAGAGCAGTACTACTGCTGCAGTACAGAAAAATATACATATACTTGAATATAGACAGAAACATGTCCAGTGCTAAACTATTAGCAAATACCAGAAAATTGTTTTTGCATTCTTAATGTGACTTCATAGAAAAAGTTTACTTAATGTCAATTTTATTATATGAATAATAATTTTTTTTCTTTCGCAGTTTATTACTGAGTTGTCATTTTCTCACGGAAAAATATGGTTTCCTTTCCACTATGTTTCAGGTCTTAACTTTAAAATATCTAGGCAATGCTGCTTTGTGTTGAATTGTTCACAAAAATTAAAAGGGCAAGATTAAAAAAAATCCCAGTATGTTATTTCCATACCTCTTCTCATTTTTAAAGATATTCACTCATTTTTTACTAACATTTCCAAAAAATCTGTAATCCTTGCTCTTGAATATGGGGTAGAGAGCTGCTGTGAAAGTTCCAGTTTGAATAAATTACATATGCCAAAATTACAAGTGTATGCTTGTTAATCTTAGAGAACATTTTTTTCTGCTCTGCTCATTCCTGTAAATACAAATTTATATACTTATAGAATTTTATGTATATATGACTTCTTTCATACATGACAATACTTTCAGAATGATTTGGAGTCTAAAGTCTTAGACATGAATTGCAATATTTCAATTTTGATGGTATAAATTTAATCTGTTTTAGACATAGGTCAGAAATGGTCCGCATGTGTTATTTGAAGCTCTCTGGCTTGTACATAGAGAATTTGCTGTAATCCTAAAACAAGAATGTTTCATATAGGTAAGCATCTACAGACAGTCAATGTACACAGATAAAGCAGTAGGTATCCATACATGTTTATATGATGTTGTTGTTCATACGCAAACATTCATTTGATTTTATTTATGACTTCTGCCTTTTTTCAAAAGCAATAAATGCAGTGGAAAGATCCCATCTTATCTGTAGTTGGGTAGTTGGGAAGGATGCTGAAAAAAAGAATACTTATCCAGAATTTCTTCTTGTTTGAAGTTAGCTGAATTACATTTAACACAAAATTCACCTAGAATTCTGTAGTATTTGATAAAAGTAAATATTCCTTTGACTAGAAACACATACTAGAAATATGGTGCTGGTTCAGCTAATGTCTTAAATATCTTCCCAGTGAATATAATACTGCAATACTGCAATACTGCAGAAATTTCAACCATAATTATTTCCATTAAATCTTTATTTGCATAAACTGTTATATTCATGCTATTATAATTTATCATAAACTGTTAACAAATCCCAAGATATTTCATATTCCATTTCATATTCCGCTATGACTGATTAATTCAAGCACATTGCATGATCATGCATATACATTGGCACATTTTTCATCATTTTGTCTTCAGATCTGGCAGGTTTTGTTTTCAAGTAGATGATCTTAACTAATGAGGTGCACATTTCTTTATGCAAATCAAGGAACAACAAAAAACTTTGAGCTTCCTTGATCAGAAAGCTGTCTAACCATATGTGATTGACCCAGCAGCAGGGCAAGAGCCTACCATAAGACTTAATATTTTGGACAGCTTTATTTGAGATAGCAGTCAAAACCAGTAGTCTTCTTCAAAATAAATTTTCAAGTTATAAACAATGCAAAACTAAACTACAGCAACTTCCACTGTTGCCAGTTAAAAAAATCACCTTCCCTAACCATTAGATCAATCGGTCTTTATATATAACTGTTAATATGTTTGCATTAGTTTGTGTTATACACTGTAATATAATGAGGTAGTGGAATTTTACTGAAGACTTTCATATTGTTCATGCTTAAGTAAAACAAACTAACGTATAGCCCTACCCAGGAAATAAGGACTTTGCTTCTTTGAAGCTTAGAGCTGTCCATGAAGAAAAAGGATGATCCTGGACAACCAAGATAACGCCTGCATTCCAGCCCCCCTAACACATCTTTGAAACCCTCCCAGTGTTGTCTGGCATCACATATAAGTAACTATAGAAAGTCAAACCCGAGGGACATCTGGATCAATAGACAACCAGCAAGAATGTTGCAAAACAGTAGTTGCTTTGCAAAGTTTTACTGTGATGAGTGATTGGTAGCGTGAGTGTTACTGATGAGTCAAATCATATTGTACATGAACCTTTGAAGGGTGTAAGAACCTTCTGTAAAATCACATTTGGGGTGACCCAATATGTCTGGGGCACCTCATGTGCATGAATAAATATTTACTCTTGTAATTCAACACTTTGTGTCCTAGCCCTTCTCCTTGGTTGACATGGGCCAGTTGCAAATTTTCATGACAAAGTACAAGTCCATATGACCTGGCTGCATATTACATAAGGAAAGTCAAAGCTCTCTTCTCCTGAGAAAAGGAGGAAATAATATAAGAGGACAAAGAGTTACTAGAGTAATTATTCAATACAATGATGCATATGATACAAAGCATTTAGACTGCCTTCTAGGCAAACATATTTTGTGATAGTCAGAGAGATTATGGTTCAACTCCTCTCACCTCTTTGATCTTTTTCTACTGTTGTTTCAAAACTGGCTAGCTCTTTGTTTTTTCATTAATTATTTGTAGGAGAGACATTTTGTTTAGATTAATTTTATGTCCTTTATGTAGTACTATAAAATTGGATTTAGTGTAAAGCTTAATATTTTAATGTATTTATATTTCTCAGAAATGTATTTTAAAAAGTGATTGAAGTCTTTGATCTCTGGAGTCTTTTTTTTTTTTTACTTGATTTCTTTTTTTTTAATCTACCCATCTCATTCAGGTATTTATATGTCTAACAAGGCTCAAGGTTCTGGATTGGCTTTTTATATAAGTCCTTTTTATTAGAATGACTTTGAACTGCAGAAAGCGTGTTCTCAAACCAATGCCATGTACTTAAGTTTGTATAGACATACGCAGGCTAAAGCTAGCTATTCAAAAGGTCAAAAACATAAATAGAGGGTTCAGTAGAGCCTAACCATGGAATACATATAGAATTATAACAACCAAAACCACAAGGAGGGACCTTCAGAAGCTCCAAGCCTGATCTGCAACTTGCAGCTTAGTGTTGCTGTAGGTACATGGTGATTGGTGGAAAAAGACCTGGGAACTCTGGTGGACAACAGGATGACCATTAGCCACCAATGTGCTCTTGTGGCCAAAAAGGCCAATGGCATCCTGGGGTGCATCAAGAAGAGTGTGGCCAGCAGGTGGAGGGAGGTCATCCTCTCCCTCTACTCTGCCCTGGTGAGGCTGCACCTGGAGTACTGTGTCCAGTTCTGGGCTCCCCGGTTCAAGAGGGACAGGGAACTGCTGGAGAGGGTGCAGCAAAGGGCTACGAAGATGATTAGGGGACTGGAATACCTCTCTTATGAAGAAAGGCTGAGGGATTTGGGTCTCTTCAGTCTGGAAAAAAAGACGGCTGAGGGGGGACCTTATCAGTGCTTACACATACTTAAAGGGTGGGTGTCAGGAGGATGGGGCCAGGCTCTTTTCAGTGGTGCCCGGGGACAGGACAAGAGGTAATAGGCACAAACTTGAGCATAGGAAGTTCCACCTAAACACGAGGAGGAACGTCTTTACTGTGAGAGTAGCAGAGCACTGGAATAGGCTGCCCAGGGAGGTGGTGGAATCTCCATCTCTGGAGACTTTCAAAACCCACCTGGATGCGTTCCTGTGCAACCTGCTGTAGGTGACCCTGCTCTGGCAGGGGGGTCGGACTAGATGATCTCCAGAGGTCCCTTCTAACCCCTGTCATTCTGTGATTCTGTGATTATTTCTCTAGTTATTTTAAAACTTGCTCAATCATATTTTTGTGTTGCAGTCTGATCATGAGGTGCTTTCTAATCAAATAAGCCTAGTAAAATTACCAGCTGCTTTCCCACCCATGTCAAAGTCAAAATTTAATTAATTGAAAATTTTAAATTAATGTAACAGTACTTTGAATAAAAGCTTGTTCATCATTGATGGTGTGTCATTATACCTTTAAAAGACAGTTTTACTCG
Organism: Rissa tridactyla; assembly: GCF_028500815.1. NCBI lineage: Eukaryota > Metazoa > Chordata > Aves > Charadriiformes > Laridae > Rissa > Rissa tridactyla. Next base: position 40,762,061 of record NC_071497.1, on the reverse strand, counting down.
CAAACTCACTTGGAAAGGGTCAAGCTAACAAAGTAGCTTAAACATTCAAATGCTTGTCTTTGTGTTTCAGCAAAATGCCAAGTTTGAAGGCTCGGAAATGTTTTTGGGAGGGTGTGTGCATGTCTGTGTATCCAAATTGTAAGACATTATAGTATAAATCTTAATGAAATAAGTTTCTGAGTGTATCTGTTATGCTTTTAAGATCTTCACAAAATCATTCAAACTACGCAGACAAATTTGGATGCAGAGATTTTAATCAGTCCTTCAAATGAATAATTACTTGGTTAGGCATAATTTTATTGTAAGTCTGAAAATTAAACTTTTTTGCCATTTCAAGCTCTAAATCCATACTGATGCCACATTCTGGAGTAAAAGTGGCTCAGCTCTGTGCTGTAAACTTATATTCGCAACAGGGAACAGTTGTATTAATTGCCACTAAAATTCCTTTTTAACACAAAACAGGATTTGAACATTGCGGCTGCAGCTACTGGTCTAAATTGTTTTTCTTCTTGAAATAAGAATCTACTATATACTGCTTTTATTATCCACGTTAGCTTTTGAATCACTGTTCTCTGCACACCCAATTAAAAACATTTGTGGTGTACTTTGCATTCACAATTCAGCTGATGAATGTCAGTTTTCATTTATTTTACTTTCTCACCCATCCCTGAAATTTCCTCTTTAGCTTAAACAAAGAGTTCAGCGATTACTCAAAGCTGCTACTGGATTTTTCTTGGCTTCATACTCCAGCAATTTTTTTCTTTTTTTTTCTGCTCTGAGAATATAAAATAGTAAATTCTAAGTTCTGGCATTTTTTTGGGGGGGATAATTCTCCAGCTCTAACACAAATTATTTAACTATTCATTCATAAAACCACGGAATTGTTTTCAGAACTGTAGTTTTACATGACAATATAGAAAGAATCATGAATAAAGGTAAAATTTAAAGCACTCAAGCAGTATCGAGATTGTTTGATGACTGATGTAAAAATTACATATAAGCTTAATTATCTGGATGAAATGGATCTCAGACCTTTACTTTTGTCATCGTATACAATAAATACACAATGCGTACTCTGAAATAGAGGCATATGCAGCCAGGAAAGGACTGATGGTGAATTTTAACCTATCATCCTTGCTATATTTCTGTTCTTCCTTAAGTTCTGAAACCATAAAGTATAACGTGTTTTCAGGTATGGTATTTGCAGAAAGGAAATATAGTACAATTCAGATTTGTGGTGATATTGGTGATTATAATAAAAAGATTACATGACCTCATGCCGTTTATAATGAAAACCCACTTACTATGGTATATGGCATTCCTTCATACATATTATTCTGGACATAACAGCTAAAGCGTTTGGACAAGTATATAGATCATTAATGTTTTTGTTGAGAGATTTCATTGCTTTCTTTCTGTTACACTATCATCTTCCTAGCATACATGACGAGTTTGACATTAGAAAATATAAAGGTAGAGGATACTTTCTGCTAAATTTGTATAAAAAAAAACAAACCCTAATAAGCCCTTTAATTTCTGTTACTTCCTCAGGATGTATTTAGTGCTCTTCGCTATCGGAACTATCACTGCCCACCTGCAGAAGCTGCTAAACATGTAAAAGTGCATTTCTCACCTTTTATGTCTCAGGACAACACTTGCTATTTCATCAAGCGTTCTTAAGTTAATGATGACCTGCGCCATTTTGTTTTGCTTTTAGTTTTTTTAGTTATGATTTTGGTTTTCTGGGGGGGCAGGAATGGGAAAGGAAGGACTTCTAATTATTTTCTTTGATCCTTAAATTCTCTTTTATCCTTTATTTGGTGGAACATTATAAATTTTTTATATTTAAAGCCCTTTCTAGCTCAGATCTTTCCAGTCTTGCAATGGTAATAGCTGCTAATCTATGGGTTTCATTTAATTCTGACTGATTAGCATTAACTTTGCTCTTAATAATTCTGAAATTAATACAAGACATGACTTTTGGAGATGACACTTATTTCCAAGGTTGAAATCACCTTTCATTTTCCACATGAAGTTCAGTTCATTAGGATTATTCTCTACAGTTATTGATTAGCTCCAGCCTGTGGTCTCAATAGATCTCTTTCTTCCTATAAACATGTGAGGAGGGGAAAAGATGAACAGAAGCAGATTGAAAAGAACAAGCACTGAATAGATTGTATTAATGAGCAAGTCATGATCTAAGAACATGGAAAAAACTCTCTTTTAAATGGTCATTGTTAGAATTCATAAGAAGAATCAAGAAGTTTATTACAGTCATGACATATTTCAGATGATTAGTAAAAGTTTTTTTTTTAAGAAAGGACACAGGAAGTAAATGTTGTGTTTTCTGAAGATAAAGTTACCTTTGTGCTCCAAAACACTTTTGCTGATATTCTCAAGCTTTTTGATATCATGTAGCTTAAAAAGAGAACAAAAATGAAACCATAAGTCAAGCTCAAAACACATTGACATAGGAAGAAAAAAAATCCCTGTTTTTTTTCTTGAATGTGTGTCATGTATACTTTTTCTTATTATTGAACTGTAAAACAGGTCAGAACTTTTACAATTAAAAAATATCCTTTGTCATAATGTGTCATGGTCCAAAAGGAAAGTTTGATGGGAACATGTCAATTTTAATAACTTTTTAACTGGGAAATATGTTTTACAAATATGAAATAAATGAACAAAACCCAAAGAAAGTAAAAAAAAAAACCAACAAACAAGAACATAAAACAGTCACTTGACTGAAGGATGCACTTGAGTAGATCATTTCTGCATGAAGGGGCTAGTTTATCCTAATGTACAAATATTTATTAATTTCCCTTTTTTGTTGTTCATAAAATAGATTTAAAGATTTGAGTTTTATCTTAATATGGAAGACAAACCTTTCTCAACAGAACACCAATTAAAATCTCAGATTTTGGTGAGAAATCATTCAGTACAGCTTCTGCCCCTAGACAGGTTAGTAAATTTGATCATTTACTTTGATAATCAAATACATTATACTGTGAGTCTACTGTGGTGGGTTAGCCTTGACTAACAGCCAGTGACCACTCAGTTGCTTGCTCGTGCCTGACCCCCAGTGGGATGAGAGGTAGGAAAGAGGATTGAGAAAGCTTGTGGGTTGAGATAAAGACGGGGAGATAGCTTTCCAATTGCTATTACCAGAACAAACTCAACTTGGGTAAAGTTAGCTTAAATTATTGTAAATTAAAATAAATATGTAATAAATATGTTTATATATGTTTAAATATGTTTATATACTGCTTTTGGTAGTGGGGAACAGAAAGAAAACCTTAAAACAGCTTTCCTCCCCACTTTACGAAGCTTATGTTCGCTCCTTCACTTCAGACACCATTACCCCCTCACCAAGTGGTACAAGGGGTTTTGGGGGGGGTGGGATTTACAGTCAGTACACATTTCCTCCTTTGATGCTCCATTGTGGTCTCTCCATGGTATGCAGTTCCTTCAGGAATATCCAGCTGCAGCTGTATAGATCTTCCTTGGGTTGCAGTGTGGAGATCTGCTCCACCATGGAGCACCTCCTTTTCCTGCTCTGACCTTGGCATTCCCTCTGGTCTTTCTCACTCATTTTGTTCTTGCTGTGTCCGGTGTTTTTTTGCCCTTTCATGGGCTAAAAATATTTGCCCATGAAACATGGTTTTACAGTGGCACCATGCATGGCTGATGGCTTCAGCTGTGTCCTGGGGGGGGTCCATTGCAGCCAGCTGGAACCAGCTATGTCTGGAGTGAAGCAGCCCCAGGTGTTGTTCCACAGAGGCCACCCTGCAGCCCCCACACTGACAGTGCCTTGCCACTGTCAGTGTGGCATGCAATGCACTGACAAGAAAAGAAAACTGAGCTAGTTTTTTAAAGCGAAAAAGATCTGGAAAACTATTTCCTTAACATGATGAAGATTGTCATCTGGGAATTGTTAATTGTTTTTGAACTTACAGTGATTTGATGTTTGCATTATAAGTACTTCATAACATTAATAATGATAAAATAAAACTGTTTGAAAGTGATTATATTTGGGGTTTCCCCTTAACTGGTCTCTTCTTGGAGGGAGGTTGGAAAGGTGTGCTGTCCATGCATTCTGTTTCTCTCCCTCTATGGTCAGAATCAAGAGTTTTACTGTCTCGTAAATTCATAATCAGGTGGCTTCTATACTGACCTTAAGGAACAGCTTTAGTAACAGCAATGGAACATGATTCCAATAACATGGAATGTGTACATGCAAACAAATACACAAAAAAACATATGCTAGTATTTAGTAGTATCATTATGTGTGTAGAATTTAGTTGTGTTTCTAAGTGCATCAAACATTTTACCACTGAGAACGTGGCTTTCATGTAGCATGAGTAACATACCTTTGGGGCAAAGTGTGTCCTGAGCATCTGTTTGGAGGATGGGCACAACCTATTGCATGAGCTACTTTAGTAAATAACATAATTACTTGTTGGGTAACACTGAGATGAGTGATTTTTTTCACCCTACATAATCTCCTGGAACAGAAAGCATTGGTTGGTAGTAAGCCTTTTTGTGAAGTCATGATTCACAGAGACTGGTGTGCAGTTCGTCTCTTCGTCGTCTAGGAATTATGGAAGACAAATAATTTTCTGTCCCTGAGAAACAGTGTCTTATATCTTTTTTAATTAGGCTCATTTCAGAGTTTCTCAAGATGGTAGACGGCTGACTTATGCAGTACTTCTTAAAGTTTGTTGGTGAGGTAGCAATGCTATGCTGATTGTATACACATAATAAATCATGTTATAAGAGGGTGAATCAGTTCAGTGCTCTTCTAATATCACCTTTCCACAAAAGAAGTTGCTGCTGCAAAGATGTTGTGTGATCGCAACAGGCAACAATGATGAAAGTTCATTTTGAGGATACATTAACTGTGTGAAAATTCTGCAATATCATGACTGAATATTTAAACTTTGCTTCAGACTTTATTCACACATCAGCATTCATGGGCTGTTAATTTTACACAGTTTGAAATGCATATGCAACAGAGGTACATTTTTGTTACCAGAGATAGGCATTCATAAAAATTGTGGTATGTTTAAATGTACGAAAAAATATTTTGTTTCATCTCAATTGTTCTGAGACTTGTGATCCTTTGAGTCGTAAACAGATGACATGTCTGTCACAAGACATTTTTGCATTTCACATTTGATGAGAGTTAAAGACCTATATTAAAATATTCTGTTATATGTGAAGTATCTGTTTTCACAACATCCATTCTCATAAGCCCGTGACATACTGCTCAAGCAGGGTGTGTGACTCTTTCTACAAAAACAACAAGATCATGTGTTTGTCACACTGAACATAGTGTGACACAGCTACTTTTATAATAGATAGGAGCACCTGTGATGGCTGAGAGAGGAGATTTTGCATACAGAAGCCAGAAAAAATAATGTGGATTTTGTAGAACACATAGTAATCAATGGATTATAATCGATGGACTAGACATATACTTGTATACTCATATGCTTATATAATGGTTTCCTGAGGTGAAAAGATCAAGGTCTGTTTTAAATACTAGTATCTGCAAAATGTAATTAATTCTTTTGTGGTGATAAAATGTTGCTTTCCTACAACACTAGTATCAATTTTACTGTGATCGCATCATGTATCTGCATTATACGCAGAAAGAAGAGTAAAAGAGTTGAGAAGGGCAATTTTAAATTATGTTCACAGATAACTTAGAAGGAACATTATATTCTCCTGTCCTTAATGGAAGTCACAACTGCACCCATGAAGAACACAGTCATTGATAGTAAAGCAAAGTCATTAGGAGTCAAATCCCCAATTAAGAATTTTAGCTTTGTAAATGAGCTGTATAGATACTTAACCTAGGAACTCACAGGATTTTTTTAAGGATATTTACAATTAAATCTGTATTGAGGAACAGCAAGTACAACAGTAGTATAGTTTCTTTAGAGTTAGTCGTCATACTGCTTTTCCTTTCACTTGCATGTGTATTCCTGGTCTGCTATGAAGATATCATTGGCAGATGTTTAGGATGTAGGCTGGAGTTGTACGAGCGCAACTTTTCACAGTTGTCACACAAGTTTGATAGGGGCAGCCTGCTCTAGTTGACCCTGCTTTGAGCAAGGAGGTTGGACTAGACAATCTGCAGATGTCCCTTTCAGCCAAAACCAGTGGGATTGAGTGCACACTCAGCAAGTTTGCCAACGACACCAAGCTGTGTGTCACAGTCAACACACTGGATGGAAGGGATGCCATCCAGAGGGAGCATGACAGGCTTGAGAGGTGGGCCCATGTGAACTTCATGAAGTTCCACCAGGCCAAGTGCCAGGTCCTGCACCTGGGTCATCACAATCCCAGACACAAATACAGATTGGGCCAAGAATGGCTTGAGAGCAGCCCTGAGGAGAAGGATTTGGGGGTGCTGGTGGATAAGAAGCTGAACATGAGCAGGCAATGCGCACTTGCAGCCCAGAAAGCCAAACACATCCTGGGCTACATCAAAAGAAGCATGGCCAGCAGGTTGAGGGAGGTGATTCTGCCCCTCTACTCTGCCCCTCTACTCTATTACCTAGAGTACTGTGTCCAGCTCTGGAGTCCTCAGCACAAGGACACGGGCCTGTTGGAATGGGTCCAGCGGAGGGCCACAAAGATGATCAGAGGGCTGGAGCACCTCTCCTATGAGGACAGGTAGAGAGAGTTGGGGCTGTTCAGCCTGGAGAAGAGAAGGCTCCGAGGAGGCCTTGTAGCAGCCTTCCAGTACCTAAAGGGGGCCTACAGGAAGGATGGGGTGGGACTCTTTGTCTGGGAGTGTAATGATAGGATGACGGGTAACAGTTTCAAATTGAAAGACGGTAGATTTAGATTGGACATCAGGAAGAAATTCTTTACTGTGAGGGTGGTGAGGCACTGGAACAGGTACCCCAGAGAAGCTGTGGATGCCCCATCCCTGGAAGTGTTCAAGGCCAGGCGGGATGAGGCTTTGAGCAGCCTGGGCTAATGGGAGGTGTCCCTGCCCATGGCAGGGAGGTTGGAACTAGATGATCTTTAAGGTCCCTTCCAACCTGAATGATTCTATGACTCTATGATAAAATAATAGAATAGAATAGAATAGAATAGAATAGAATAGAATAGAATAGAATAGAATAGAATAATCTTAAAACTCGTAATAACATTTTGATTTCCTCACTTGTGAAGGCGAGCAGTGTAATGTATGGCAAACCTGCATAATGACATACTGGACATTCTACTGTACAAGTATTTAAGATCTTGCTTTTTAGAATGCTCCCTAAATGCAGTAAATTACAAAAAAATAAAAAAGTTATTTGTCACAGGGTATAATGCCATGGTATAATACAGATGTAATTTTTCAAAAAAAAGATTGCAGGGTGCTTCAAACTTTCTGTAATGTAAAATGGAAAAACGCCACAAAAAATAAAAACCGCATGCTGGGCAAAACAAGGATGCCGTTGATTTGGAAAAGATCCAAATATGTCATTTACTCCATCAACCTGAGCCAAATTAGGATTAAATACCTGTTATGAACTATCTTTTCCTTCACAGGACAACCATGGTTTTAGATATTCTATTTGTTTTTCAGAAACTACAGAAGTCCAGGTTATTTTAACTTTTCTAGAATACCATAATGTTTTATATATTCTTTTTAAGAGTAAAATAGGTTCCACTTTATTTAAAAATATTTTAGCTGTTACGTCTTCTTTAAATAGCTTAATATCTACTTTATTTTAGAATTTTTCACTATTATACAAGAATACACTGATTTTTGAATTATTATTTTCTCCCTTCCCTGATATATACCAGACCAAACATAAAATTGTCATTGCCATGTGATAAATCCAGAAAACTGATTCAGAAATCCTAATAAAACAACTACAGGTCCAAAGCTTTTCTATCAGAGTATGGCAAAGTATGAAATTGAAATAGCTTGTGGAAGTACCCAATTTTTGTTGAATTTTTAGTTGGAAATTCATAAGAAATGTAATAGCTAACATTCTTAATTTTATGTTATTCTCTAATTTTTACTGCAGTATTTTAAAGCATAATGTCATATTATTTAAAAAAAAAATTGTGAAAAATGAAGCAATTAATTAGATTTTGTGATCTTTGAATATCCTGAAAGATGCGTATTCAACTATGAGCAGCTGTATAACTAATATACATCCTATCAAAATATTGTGAAGTGAGTTAGGCCTTCTGTAGACCAAATGAGATAAAGAAGCTAAGGATACATTACTATTTAGAAGTGTGACAAACTACTCTGTGCATTTCAAGCCAGTCATTAGAAAACAGGCAGTGTGTGAAAAGAATGAAGAGGGTAGTTGCCAGAGACTGTAATTGTTTTCCTTAAGAGATATATGTACTTTAAAAAACACAATAAGAAAAGTCTACAACAGAGATTTATACATTTGCTTCTACAAGACAGACACTTGTCATTATGGTAATGGCACTTTAATGGCTCAAAACCCAATAGAACTTCGATGTCTCCCATCTCCATGCAGTATGTCTTGAGGTACTGCAGTGCCGAACTCTAACAGGTGATGATGTCTGTTAATATTTCTTCCCTTTCAAACAGTGGAGTCACTGGGATGGCATTTTTAATGTATAATTATATCAATTAAACTATTTCTGTCTCTCTCCTGTTATGATAATGGTATTTTTCCACAGATAATGATTTCCATTTATTCCAAATATGTCTATTATTGTTACTGTTTAAAATATTTTGGAAAAGTTTCAGATGATAATTCTTTTCCACCCGTTAGGAAAATGTGTCTCTTCCCTTTACTTTTTTAGTACCTATTACTCCTACAATTACCAAAGATGGCAAAAATCTGTATATGTTAAAAAAAAGAGGAGGTATTAAGATTTCAGTTTATTAAGTATCATCAAGGTTCAGGCCATACACTTCAAATTTCAGCAATGAGAACACAAAAATACATACATAGGTCCTTCCACCTCCACAGGTGCATACTTAGTCAAAAATACATTTGAAAAATATCTGTTTGGTTCTTTTTAGAAGTTCCATGGTTTGTTTATTTGCAGCAGAACTTTAAAAATAGTAAAGGAAAAAAATGGAAAATTAGTTCTGTAACCTAATTTTGTATTTGCATGAGATTCAATAATGCTACAATTCAATATGTCCTTAGAAATAAAGATTTTGAATCCATAATAATAAAAAAAAATTAATTTACTTCAATGTTTCTGAAGGTACATTTATAAAATCAGAGGTAACAAAGATAAGTGTATGCTATTTTATTTTACTTAACTATTTATCAATCCCTGCTTAGGCAGTATTTTAACTCTTCTCATTATGATTATCAATATATTGTGTTTACAAAGAGTTTATCTTTTTAGAGGCATGCATTCCGTATAGAGATCTATTCATATCATTACACAAACATTTCATAAAGGGTAGTGAAAATTTTGCACTGTGTAATAAAATGTTGTACCATTCATGGTGAGCTTACATTATAGTTTGCTATATCGTAGGAAAGTCTCATCACAGAATCAGTATTAATTACTTTAAAGCTAATGAGCATATTTTTGTGCTTCAATGTTAATAACTAATGTATCCTTCAAAGTCTTGTATAGAGGTGAAATCTATTAAAGATTTATATTTAAGAGAACTTGGCATATGTTTGATATTCAGCTGCAATTAATCAAGATGTTTTGACTTGATCTGAATGCTGATAATTATTCATGTTTATCATGAGTTTTCAAATGAAATGAAGAAAGGTACTAAGCAGCTAAAAGAAACCTTCATTTTCTTTCTTCTTCAGTGTATTTTTAAATTAACATAAAGTAAGATAATATTTGTCATTGTACCCTGATAATTCTATTTCTTTGAGCTGCAAACAATGCATCCTCATTAGTAGAACATAGGATAAATACTTAAGAAAGACTGACGGATGTCACTTGTAGTTGTGTTCCATTTAATTTCAAGCATTGTAACACAGTTTTATTTTGTACAAATCTTTCAGTCCACTTACAATATATGGCATAAGAGATAGAGTTTTCTGTAAATTGTCTAAAATTATGATTAATAATTTGTTCTAAACGGTTAGTCAGAAATATTCCTCTTCCCAAATAATGCATACTGTATTCATTGAACTATTGATATAATTTTTTACTGAGGTATTTAACAAAATTCTTCAAACCCAGATCTTTGATAATGAAATTTCAAACATGCAATCTATTAGTTAAAATTAAATTGTAATGATATCTTTTTTTGACTGCATTTTTTCTTTGACAGATTCAAAATAAAAGATGCAAATATCATTACTGGTAAATTATATTCACCAGGAAAGTGTGAGTCATGTAGGAATGAAGTGTCTCATGAATATCTGTTAACTATTTGTATGATATCAGAAACTATTTAGAAACTTAGTTATGTTGACTGACCTTACTAAGACTCAATTTTTGATTTGGACACACAACTAGACATACATAAAAAGCATAAAGAGGCAACATGGCTTGTTATTGACCACTAAGTATCTTTTTATATGCACTTGTGTACAGTTATTTTAGGTATGGACTGTATTCATCTAGTGCAAACTTCCAGCTCTGTTTTAGGTATTTTTCTTGTTTCAGGATATTTCAAAACTGAAACCCGTTGATATGTTTAAGTAAAATCTGTAATTCCATTTTCTTCTCTGATAAAATGAAAATGCCACCTGAACTCTGTACTCTAATGTAAGTAATCAGTTGCGTGATGGCATTATGCTATTATTATATACAGCCGAAGTAACATTATTCCTTCTATAAGATGAGAGAATACTTTTGTGAATATATTTTGCTCTCGGTAAGTTTTGGGAAAGGGAGTATCATCAATTTTGCCCAACTTCATACACAAGTGACACAGCAAATCACTCAGCCACAGAGGCTGACAAGAAGAACATTACAAAACTCCTATTTGGAATGCTGTTGCTATTTATAGTCATTTTCAGCAAACTATTTACAGATGCGCCTGATCCTCTTTCTTTCTTCCTCATTTCTTAAATACCTTATATTGAGAAAAAGCTATTCCACAGCTTTGAAAAAAACATTTTTTAAAAACCAAAGAATATCAATAACACGCTAAGGAGTATTATCAACTCAGATGGCACATAAACACACAGGTCAAGGCAGTAGACTACATGTAAAATATAGCAGAAAGAATAGTGTTCGAATCTGCCTCATTCAGTTCCTAATTAAGATATGAGAAGATTTGTTGTATACTGTACATTAAAGATTTCAAAATTAATACACCTTAGCTTTCTGTAACTGCTGCACTTGTGTGGCAAAAGAGATAGCACTTTAGAGCTTTATCCCACTGTCATTCAGGTTAATACTATTTTTGCAATGTAGTTTCCTGTGAGCAGGACTGAGCACAGATTTAAGCACCATCTCCTTGCAAATTCATGCTTTTAGTAATCAACACTGAATATTTTCCTTAGTAGTATTCATGATGTTGATAACAGGCAAAGATATAAGCCAAAAAAAAATCTGTGAATAGTATATCATTGTGGCTCTGAATGTTCATTCAAATGAATCAAATAATATTCTGAGCTGATGTTTTGCTATTAGAACTCCCATATATTCATGTGCTGGAAACCATATGAAGGAAGTACAAAGCATAAAAAGAAATCTCCATAACCATGCTTGAAGCTTCAAAACACTTTTTTCTGCAGAAGAAAGGTATAAAAAGAAAGTGACTCATGAATAGATAGAAAAGAAAAAATCTCCTTAAAACTATTGTTCTTACGTACGTCCCTTAACAAATGCTAGTTAGGTATGTTTGCTCAGACGTTTTTCAGTCCGTGCTTCTTGTATGACCCCTACATGTTTTATCGGTGTTTTCCACTGTTTAGACCTAATGAAATAAAGGCTGGAGCATATGAATCTAATTTCTTTTGTCTGCGGTTTGGCTCAAGACAGAGGTTTTAAAATGATACTGCTCTCAGAGCAATATGTTCTGCGGATACATAAGCATCAGTTAATTTTATAAGAATATATATGGGGCGGGAGAAGTGAAACTGACCAGATCTTTTAAATATAGGAGAGTTTAGCTACAAGCTTTTTAATTTGAAAGCTACTTAAAAAAACTTGAAACTTCAAAATTAATTTTGAAAATGAAAATTTAACTGATTCTTCTGACCTTTGTTTACATTAATAATCCTTTACTTTTAACTTTTAGGTTACTAAATTACATAGATTTGAAAAAGGGAATTAACTAAAAGCCTTAATTGGAAGACATGGAAACTCCTAGAGATTGTTAGTCAAGACATTCAATGATTTAGATTTTTAAATTTGTGTTTAAGAATATAAGTAAATGCCTTGTATTTTCAAAATGACAACTTTCACTGAAGTCAGTTTAGAAATATATCAGTAATAATTTTAAGGATATAAAACTTTGAAGGTTGAGATTAGTGGTAGTTGGTCAGCTGATATAAGGGAAGCATTACATTTTTTGTGTTGGAGGTTTATTGGTAAAGGAATATCATAGATGCTGCTCCATCATTTCAAATAAAGACAAATTGACCTTTGCTCTCAAGGTGCAGACTGTTATAACAGGTTCTTGAAAGAACGACAATCGATCTTTTTTTGTTAGTGTGACCAATGTGGAAAAGTACCTTTTGGAGACTGCAGCTGGAAGGTAACATTTAGATAAAATGTTTGGGATTGTTTCAGCTGGATTTAACTTGCATATGTATTCTTTTAAAGGATTATGAACCCTTCTTCAAAAAATATAGGCCCTTTTGGTGAATGACCATAGACATTTGTCAGAGATACTGTTGACTGATGACTTCAGGGAATCAAGGCTTCATTTGGAATAAATAATAATCATTATTAAAAAAAAAACCAAAACACTTGTGGTTTTCCCAGATGCATATTTCACTAGAGATCTTGGCCTCATCCAGTTACCTAATCTGTGCATATCTAAGCAACCATATGTATATGTAATTATAGTAAATATGCTTACATGGAAATAAACATATAATATAAATAATACAATATCAACACAATATGCGTAGTAAACTTGTGACATCACAGTCACATATCTTTTTTACAGTGCCTTAATGAGACAGTACCATCTGACTGACTGATTCTTGTTAAATACAAATTATGACTGACTTTTATTTTTAATAACGATCCCACAAGTATTTAAAGGGAGAGCTTGCATGTCATTATCATTCTGTATCTCCTCTATATTGATCTGGTTACTATTACTTAAGTGAACTGTTTAACAATAATTATAGTATGCCATCCTCGTGAAGTATTTGGTGGTTAATGAGAAATAATTGACCATTGCTTAAGAGCACGAGCAATACTAATACTTTGTCTATTTTTGTCATTATCCTATTAGCATATGATCTCTTCTTTCAATCAAAAATAGTTCCTCATTTCCTGTACCTTGCCTGAGTTTTTGAAGATTCTAATAAGGTTGACCTATGGTCTTCCTGCCATTTGTAGATTTATGATCACAAATAGTTTAATATGTATCTGTAACAGAAATCACAGACAGATAAAAAGAAGATCAGAAGGTAATTCTTTTGCTACAGAAGACCTTTCAATTCAGTTAAATGCACCATTTTGACAAGGTTTTATCCTTAAAATACAGTATCTTCATTGAAGAGATTTCTAACAAAATAATGTTGATACCTGGGCAACATAGATATATGACAATTTAGCAGAACACTGATACACTATATGGGAATAATATTGGATACAATATTGCAATTTGTATTGAGAGGTCAAATTAATTTGCATCTAAGTGGAATTTAGCCCTAATTATTTTTATTTTTAAAGCCATTTTTATACCATTTGGGTCAGGCCTTAATACAAATCTAAATGTGGAGATGGCAGTGGTGTTTATTAGTAGTTACATTGTGTCTAGTCGTTGAAAGTAAGAACTGAACGGTTGTCTATAGGAGATATAGTGTAATGGAAATCTTAATTAGTGACAGGCCTTGAGGAATTTTCCTTGATCTCACTTCCATCTAGGTGAATATACTAAATGTAATGAAAAGAGCTAGTATTTCTATGCAATATTCCAGATAAAACAAAACGTAATAGGATTGGAATTCTGTGAGAATTCTTTAGTGACTTTTAAGAACATAATTAAGACATCGTTTTCTACTCAGATTTACAGTACAGGAGCAGAAGAGTTGCTCATAGTTTTCCAGTACTTCTCAGCAGCGTAGGTGATTTTGGTTTCAATTACATTTTAAAGGATTATAGTTTCATTTTAATACTCATCAATCAAGTTGCTTTCAATGAAATAGTAAAAGAAATTTCTATCAGCATCCCTTTGTGTGATGAGAATTGAGGAGAATTAGTCCAATTTATGCATGCTTTGAAGTGTTCTCTCAGAAATATCCTAGCAAAAAAAAAATCTATTACTTCTAGAATTTCTTCTTTTATTTTTACAGAAGTTATAACAGTGATTTTCTGAATGCTTTTCTCTCTACTTTCTCTTGACATATTTTCTGAGAAACAGAATTGTTGAAGAAATGCATCTAAAGTCACAGAGGAAAATAAACCCATAGATCTTTGAATAGTACAAATAGGAAAGTCATGTGATACAGGTTACTAAAATGGCAAATCATGCTTTGCTTGGATAATTCAGAAGTTGAGCAAAGCCAAAAGCTTTAATCAGGACCTGAAAAGCAGTATTTTTTTTTCTTTTCTTGGGACTGGCATATGTATGGCTAGAAATGTATTTTAAGGGAAAAAATCATGGCAGAAATTATACAGTACAGGCTCTGTGTTCTGGAAATGGTTATGAAGCTATCAATGACTGACCATACCGAAGATTTTCTTATTTTCTGATTTTTTTTAATCTTTTGAGAAATTAAAGGTGTGTAAATGCATATTCTGTTATTGGAGTGACATTGGGATGTCAAAGGGATACCTAGAATAAGTATTAAGCTTTGTTTACAGCAACCAGGTCAGACCAGAGTGATGTACAAAACTAATTGTAAACTATTGTTTGTAGCTTTACATACATATAGAGCAGTGAGCAGTGTTTGTCAAACAATATGTGTGGTAGTTTTCTTTGGGAAGAGCAGGAGGAAGAAGAGAAAAAAGAAAAGGTGCTGGGTCCTGGAAGGAAAGAAAACTGGAAGGGGTGTAAGTCTGTGGTAAGGAGCAGGAGGTGGCTGTGTTGTCTGGGTGAATGTCTAGGGATTACTGAGGCAGTTGAGGCTACTCTGATAGCTTTCCTAGCCAGCAACTCCTATGGGATCTGTAGGGCATTGTGAATAGTCTTGGCAAGGCTGTTTCAAGGTGTGTCTCAGGGTGAAAGTGATTTCCCATGGTAAGAAAAAAGAGCAGTAACTGGGCAATCAGGGAACACTTTGTTGAGCTATAAAGCTACAAATAGCTTGGATCAGCTTGTCTTGTGCATTGTGTTTTCTTTTTCTATGGTCAACAATATTTCTTACTGTTTACTAATTAGCTTAATAAGCATGGAGTAGGGTTAAAGAAGAGCACACTTAAATCATGCCTTCAAAAGAGAAACTAACTTAAAAAAAAAAATCAAAAAAAGGTCTTCTCCAAAACAGATAAAAGTGGGTAAAAGCTTCCCAACAAAATGGGTACATATAGTCAAGATCTTAAATGGAGGTCGTAGCAGTTGGAGAGTTTTTACTCTTAAGTATATAGATTGAGTCTGAAAACTGAGGTCTAAGGACTGAGTTGTAACTTGTCTGCTGAATGTGAAGTCTGGACGCCTTAGGAGTTTTGTAGATGGGGCAATTGGGATGTAGGAGAAAAGCTATTAGTCCTGGGTACATATGGTACCAGTGTATGACGGAAGTTCTGGAGTTTCACCCCAGGATGCTATGCAGAAGGCTGAAGCTAAGGACCTTCATCATTGGAAATTTTAGCAATCGCAGGTGAGAGGTCTAGGATGTAGTTAGAGATCTGAACTCTCATGCATGGAAGAGATAATCATGCAAGGAGGAAAGATTCAAGCATGTCAGAAATTCTTGAACCCGACGGAAAAAATAACTGATCTGGAAGGAAAGGTTACATGTTAATTCTAATGTTTTACCAGTCAAAATTAAAAAGGTCACAGACAACTGCTGGTTGAGAAAAATTGACAGCCACAGAAGTGCATCTGCTTTGAGCTGCCAGGACCAAAGTGTGTAAGACTAACATTTAAAGCAATCTGCTTTGAGCTGCCAGGACCAAAGTGTGTAAGACTAACATTTAGTGTGTTTCTGAAAAGGCCAGGAGGAAAATAAAATAATTGTTACAATAAATAAGGCAGGTAAATTAGATACCTAAATGCCAGCTGGCTGGGCATGCAACGTTGAGTGGGTGAAAGTAAAACTTACTAGTGCTGAACAGCATGAATTCTGGTATCTTAAAAATAAAATGGCATACTAGAGTGCTGGCCATAAGACAACTACCCTGATATAATAGGCATGTCACAGACCTGATGGAAGGAGAGTAATTAGTAAGATAGAGTGGTGCCTAGCTAGCATTTGTATGCGAACATGCTGGGAACAGCTTTGTATTTGAAGGACTCCATAAAATATAATAACATAAAAATGGTCTACCAAAAGACAAACCTCTACTGTAATTTAAAAAATATAATAGTAAGACTGGCTGCCCATGGCTTGGATGGGAGTACTCTTCGCTGGGTTAAAAACTGGCTGGAGGGCCAGGCCCAGAGAGTGGAGGTGAATGGAGTTAAATCCAGTCAGCGGGCAGTCATGAGTGGTGTTCCCCAGGGCTCAGTATTGGGGCCAGGTCTCTTTAAAATCTTTATCAGTGACCTGGACAAGGGGAATGAATGCACTCTCAGTAAGTTTGCAGATAACACCAAACTAGGTGAGAGTCTCGACCTGCTTCAGGGTAGAAAGGTTTTGCAGAGGGATCTGGACAGGCTGGATCAATGGGCCGAGGCCAATGGTATGAGGTTCAACAAGGCCAAGTGCTGGGTCCTACACTTGGGTCACAACAACCCCATGCAGCACTACAAGCCTGGGGAAGAGTGGCTGGAGAGCTGCCTGGCAGAAAAGGACCTTGGGGGTGTTGGTCGAGTGCCGGCTGAATAGGAGTCAGCAGCGTGCCCAGGTGGCCAAGAAGGCCAACAGCATCCTGGCCTGTATCAGGAACAGTGTGGTGAGTAGGACTAGGGAAGTGATCGTCCCCCTTTACTTGGCACTGGTGAGGCCCCACCTCGAGTGCTGTGTCCAGTTTTGGGCCCCTCGCTACAGGAAAAATATTGAGATGCTGGAGTGGATCCAGAGAAGGGCAATGAAGCTGGTGAGGGGTCTGGAGAATAGGTCTTATGAGGAGTGGCTGAGGGAGCTGGGGTTGTTTAGCCTAGAGAAAAGGGGGCTGAGGGGAGACCTTATCGCTCTCTACAACTCTCTGAAAGGAGGTTGTAGAGAGGTGGGGGTTGGTCTCTTCTCCCAAGTAACAGCTGATAGGACAACAGGAAACAGCCTCAAGTTGCGTCAGGGGAGATTTAGACTGGGTATTAGGAAAAATTTTTACGCTGAAAGGGTTACTAAGCATTGGAACAAGCTGCCCAGGGAAGTGGTTGCGGCACCATCCCTGGAGGTCTTTAAAAGACGGGTAGACACAGTGCTTAGAGATACGTTTAGTGATGGTTTTTGTAAGAGTTAGGTTGATGGTTGGACTAGATGATCTGAAAGGTCCCTTCCAACCTAGGCAATCAGTTTTTGCTGTAGCGAGGGGCCCAAAACTGGACACAGTACTCGAGGTGGGGCCTCACCAGTGCCGAGTACGGGGGGATGATCACTTCCCTAGTCCTACTCACCACACTGTTCCTGATACAGGCCAGGCTGCTGTTGGTCTTCTTGGCCACCTGGGCACACTGCTGACTCGTGTTCAGCCGGCACTCGACCAACACCCCCCAGGTCCTTTTCTGCCAGGCAGCTCTCCAGCCACTCTTCCATTTCATCTTCCATCTTCCACATTCATCTACCAGTAGAGATCATTAGGATAACCTTTTACCAGTGTTGTTTGAAGTGTTGAGATCATAACTGATAAAGGTCAGTACTTAGGTCACATTGGAGTAATGTTATTCTTGCATGCAAAAAGTTCAATAACGAGTAGAAATTAACTAGCATAAGACAGAAGCAGACTTAAATGGCAATTAGTTGTGCATGCACAAGCACACATGCGTGCACACATACAAAATGAAACAGCCCTTTGTGTTCAAGAGAAAGACTAATACAAAACGTCACTTTGCTGGCAGCCAGATTTTTGGAGACTCGTATTTTAAAACACCTTCCCTGATCATGTATATTTAAAAAATAGTGAAAATGCAACATCAGAACATCCTTGTGTGGCTGTTGAGCCTTATGACAGAATGTAAAATAAGAGACACATGTCTTAATTTCTTTTCGGATTTACTATAGAGAATCAGTAATCTTTCCGCTGCCCAGAATTCTCCAGATCTTCCCTCACCCTCTTCCTGAAACCGTTGAGAACCGTGTCTTGAAAGACCACAGGTTGTAGGTCTCTAATCTTTGGAGTGGCTTTCAAAGAAGTTGCTATCTAAAGAAAAAAAAGTATCTTTCAAGGAAAAAAAATGCTTCTCGTTCTCACAGCATCAGCTATATAGTACACTGGGAAGTAAACCAGTTTTAATTTATATCTGCATGTACTGTGGGATGCAAAGAGAAAAGTGAATCTTAATGCTTCCAAAGTATATAATATCCAAGACACCCTTTAAAAATGCAAGAAGAGGGCAGAAGCTACTGGAAAGAAACAAGGAAGATCACTGTACCACATAAAACCACATGTAGTAGTAGCAGAAGTTCTCAACGATATAGTTCTGTATAAATATTTTATGCTTAAAACAGTTCCAGTTCTGGATTATGCTCCTATCACTATTAGCTAAATTCCATGAAGTAGTAAATAGGCATTTGTTCTATCTGAGAAAATAGTCTAGTATTTTTTTATTAGGTATGTATGGTCCTGTGCATCTATGTGGCAACTTGGAGTAAAGCTCTGCCTGCACATAATTTTACGACAAAACCCCATTGAAATAAAAGGGATTATATTGAAATTATATATTGAAATAAAAGTTATTAATCCTGACCCCTCCAGTACTTTCTTCATATCAGGGGAGATTAGGAAGAGTCAAATAGAGTAATAAATGCTCTCAAAATATTTTAGAACTTAGAATTTGATTTCAAATCCAAAATCAATTTCCACTTGTAAAAAATTTTTTTCTGTCACTTTGAATCATATATATATGTGATTCTGATGGGGCTGGGTAATTTCCAACCTATGTGATTTCTCAACCTTATTTTAGTGATTCATAAAGTCTGTGAAATTAGGTTATTTCAAGGGAATCAAAGTACATGGTCCACCTGCTTTTTCAGAACATAAATGTAGATTAACCAATTTTTTCCAAAGATGTAAATTATGAAATACAAGAGGAGGTATGGTGCTTCAGCTTTTGAAAACTGTGTAAAGGATTGTGGTGGTTAGCCTGAGTTGAAATCTCTGTAAAGGATTTTTAAGAATTCATCCCAAACAGAGCTGGAGAATTCCAGAGTTATACTACTTTAAAATTACGGGTATTTAATTAAATGGCACATCAATTTAATATCAATTCATTTAACTGAACGCTGTCTATTTAAAAGTCATATGAGGCCAATTCTCCTCCAGGTTACGTTGCCTTAAATCTGAGTAACCTCATTCAAGTTAATGGACTTAATCATGTTAGTGATGTTTTTATATATATATGTATAAGTCTTTCCAGAATTAGTGTCTCCAACTACTTTTTTTTTTTTTTTTTTAAAGCAGATACATATTATTTATCTTTTCATGGTTCTGCGGTAATGTGACCTTGGTGCTAGGGAAGGTTATGAAGCAGAATATCTTGAGTGCCATCGCACGGCAAGTACAGGACAAGTAGGCGATCAGGTTTAGTCAGCATGGGTTTATGAGAGGCAGGTCCTGTTTGACTAACCTGATCTCCTTCTATGTCAAGATGAACCACTTAATGGATAAGGGAAAGGCTGTGCATGTTGTTTACCTAGACTTTAGTGAAGCCTTCGATAGGGTTTCCCACAACACTCTCCTGGAGAAACTGGTTGCCCATGGCTTGGATGGGTGTACACTCTGCTGGGTGAAAAACTGGCTGGATGGTCGGGCCCAAAGAGTTAGGGTGGAGTTAAATCCAGTTGGTGGCTGGTCACAAGTGGTGTTCACCAGGGCTCAATATGGGGGACAGTTCTGTTTAATATCTTTATCAATGATAAATGATCTGGACAAGGGGAATGAGTGCACTCTCAGTAAGTTTGCAGACAACACCAAGTCAGGCTGGAGTGTTGATCCGCTTGAATGTAGGAAGGTTTTGCAGAGGGATCTGGACAGGCTGGATCGATGGGCCGAGGCCAATGGTATGAGGTTACAGGCTTGGGGAAGAGTGGCTGGAGAGCTGCCTGGCAGAAAAGGACCTGGGGGTGTTGGTCGAGTGCCGGCTGAGTATGAGTCAGCAGTGTGCCCAGGTGGCCAAGAAGGCCGACAGCAGCCTGGCCTGTATCAGGAACAGCGTAGTGAGTAGGACTAGGGAAGTGATCCTTCACAAGTGAGCCCCTCACTACAGGAAAGACATTGCGGTGCTTGAGAGAGTCTAAATGAACCAGCAATGAAGCTGGTGAGGGGCCTGGAATATGTGTCTTATGAGGAGTGGATGAGAGAGCTGGGATTGTTTACGCTAGAGAAAGGGAGGCTGAGGGGAGACCTTATCACTCTCTAAAACTACCTGAAAGGAGTTTGTAGAGAAGTGGGGCTTGGTCTCTCTTCCCGAGTAATAAGTGATAGGATGAGAAGAAATGGCCTCAAGTTGCACCAGGGGAGGTTCAGATTGGATATTAGGAAACACTTCTTCACCAAACCAGTTATCAAGCATTGGAACCTTCTGTGCAGGGAAGTGGTTGTGTCACCATCCCTGGAGGTACTTAAAAGACATGTAGAAGTGCTTAGAGCCATGGTTTAGTGGTGAACTTGGTAGTGTTGGGTTGATGGTTGGGCTCAGTGATCTTAAGGCTCTTTTCCAACATAAATGATTCTATAATTCTGTGATTCTAGACAGCAGTAGGAACAACACTTGACACACTTTTACAAAAGGAAAGCTTAAACTGAAAATCTAAAAAACTTTAAATGTTCATACTTAGTAGATGTTCAAGAAGTGGAAAACAAACACTCACCCTACTTACACTCAGATTAAGATTATACAGACAGACAACATCAAAGACTCGTGCAATTCAAAAGCACATAATAATAAAAAAGAATAATAATAATAAAAAAAAAAAAAACACCAGAAAACCGCAGTACAAAACAATATCTTAAATACACATCTTTGCACACAAAGAACGTATATCCTTTCACTCCTCCTTGGAGGAAGTTATGCTTATTCAAAAAACTATGAAGAAATGTTCTCCTGTTCTCCTCTCTCCCCACACCTGTAAACTGGAGTATGCAGATGGCAGAACTTGCTAAAATAAAGGACTAACAGAAAAGAGAATACTGTCACTTGTGAAAAGCCAAAGGAAGATTATTTGATCTTGCATAAAACTTAATTAGGAATAGGTGTTGGTTCTTTTTTTTAATTCTTTTTAATCTAACATCAATAGGCTTAGGAGGGGACATGGTGTTGGTATCATGGCTACTGGTTTCTTCAGAGGACTTAATCTCTAGGTCTACTTTCACATTTTAATTGCTGTTTAATGTCTATCACATAACCATCTGACAAATCGCATCTCTGTAGCCTTGCTTCTGCCCTGACAGCTTTCCATAGCGTTGCATCTGGACTGCTGTTGAATGCATCTGAAACAGTAGAACCTGACTTCTAATCTTTCAACTAAGTGCTAACATATTATAAACAAATCATTATAAAGCAAACAGTCCTGCATTTTCAATCACAAGGTCTAATGTATCTTTTTACTCAGCAATTATTTTCTTGTCTCTGATTACCAGGAGAAAACAATTTTGTGATTATTAAATACCAAGCTAATAGCTTGGCAAAAGTAAAAAAAAAGAAGAAAAAAAAAGTAAAGAGATAATCTTCATGATGCAATATTCTATACTGACCTTATATCGGATTTGGGGGCATTTTTGCCTAAAGTGTATCAGCTATTTTGTGAGGGCAGATTAGTAAAAGCTAATCACTTCTTTCATACCAAAAAAAATCCCAAAGTTTTTCTCTCAGAAGTTTTGTTGTCTCCAGACTTTGGTTAGGAGACTACAAAACTGATAGAGACATTACCCATAAGTTGAAGTTCTGCCACTTCTAGCCACGTGAAATCAAGCCAAAAGTAGCAAAGCAATAAGTTTCAGGGACATACTTTTACCCAGCGATTAGTTTCTGGCAGGTGAAATAATCCGACTACTGGTCTCTGGGGATGGAGTTTCTTCTTTTTCCATGAAGCTGAATCTCCTAATGTCCAACATGTGGGGAAGACTTGTCCCTCTGTGTTCTTATCAACCGTGATGCTGGAGCAAAAGGTGGAAGGAAATGGGTCAGATTTTGCTGTGAGTGAAAAAGGCTGATTGCAGGTGGCACAGGAGGCCCTGGTAGACATAGTAGAGGAGTGTAAGGTAAACAAAGGAACAGGATATGAGGCATGAGGGTAGAGGCACAAAAAGCGTCATCACGAGCAGCTGATACCATATAACTGCTACCTCCTTCTCCATTAGCTCATGCGTTAGAGATCTGGCCTGTTCATCTAAAAATCTTAACACTGGCAATATCACATTTGGTGTCAAAATATATATTCAAAATAGAGGATTATCAGAATAAGGGGTTGCTTCACATATCTAGACATGTTAGTTTTCAAATGCACGATCAGGCTGCTCTACTTACTGTAAGGTAGAGTTATACACTGCATGTTGTTAAACCAAAATTATACAGGGAAGAATTATTGTATTTAAGATCCTTCATCTGATGCAAGAATGGGAAGATTTCCAAACAACAACATAGACAAGAAAGGACACCATAGTCTCCAGAGAATGCCTGTGCCACAGAGTTCATGTGAGAAGGTGGGCAAGTCACCAGATCTACGCTATACCATCTCGTCTGTGATTTCTTTCTCATTTACTGAATGGTTAAAATAGAGACACCATGATCCACAGTGATGACAGTGCTAAGAGTTAACAGCTACAGCTGAAGCGGATTTAAAGCTGGGCTTTCAACATACAGTACTCAGCGTATCAAGTTATTCAGATGCTGCTGAAAGTTCAGTGAGAATTTTCAGACTTAGTAGGAAACTTTGTATGTCGTGCAGAACCCTAATGTTTAAAATATACTAATTTACTCCAGAAAACAGTGGGTTTAGAGCAGCAATCTCCAAAACAGCTGACTACACATGCTATTAAATTTTAGCAAACGTGATAAAAAACTGTTTGCTGGATCAGGATTTAATTTAAAATATAAGGTACATAATAAGGTACACTCTGGTTCACACTGTGTCTCTAATTCTCTCGCTCAGACCCCTTGACACTCATAAAGCGCTCTCCAAAGGCAAAAAGGCATTCTGAAAAATCTACTTTGGTCATGTATTTTCCAATGTGCTTCTGTCTATGTCCATCTTACTATGTTTTTCTAGCTCGTTGCAAAATGTTTCTGTAAGGTGAATTTGATCCAGGAAATGACATTACTTACAAAAAGAAGCAAGTCTAGAAAATATATGTGTGTTCCTTTTGATTTTCACCATTGTTATCGAGGAATAGTGTTGATGTCATTCCCTTTACGAGCCAGTCAGTTCAGTCAAAACCAGAATAGAATTCCAAGTGCAAGTATGAATAAGGAGTGTTGGCTGGTTGGAATTTTAATTCAGGCTTTTACAGCTTCATTTGAAAGGGTTTAGTCTAATCAACAGAAGAAATCTAAGAGGCCTCCTGTGTCTCTCTGATATGTGGCCATGACAACAGCTGACACTGACACATCAGGTGGCAACATCAGATAGATTATGTGAATGCTACTTCACATTAGCAAATAAGTGCTTTCAGTATGTATGACTCAAAAAACCTCATGCTTCCTCTTCTCTGTCTGTCACTTGTAGTAGTGCAGCTGGGTGACCACAGGACACACGGCAGTGATTTTACTGGGGCTGAGCAAGCTTGTGAGTTACAAGGCAACCATCACCGATCTCTCTCAAGGCTCAAGATCTCAAGCTCATGAAGTAACAACCTTGTGTTTCATCTTAATGACATTAATGCCTAATTTAGCATTAACAGCCACAAAGTTTAGAATGAGATACTCATTTCTGGTTTTATTTCTTTGGGATTTGTCTGTCTTTTAACATTCCTTTAAAGGCAGTGAGGGCAATAAAGACAGTCTCCCAAATCCATCCTTTTCCATTTCCAGATGCTACTTCTTCAGAACATGCAAATACCATTCACAGTGAAGTAAAGTCACCCTCCCACAGTGATCTTTAAGATGTTATAATGTGAAGACTTAGGCCAGGATGTGAGCCTGATTGTGTGTGTGCACAGATAGGCAGTGAAGCAATCTTACATTTGCTTGGTTCAGTGATTAACAAAGTCACAGAACATGAATTTAAATGAAGTAATGTAAAGCATTGTTGATTTGTATGATATGAGATAAACTGATATGCTATAATGCCATACCGTAAATCTTTAAATAAATCTTTTTCTTTCTTCCGGCCCTCCCCCCCAATTTATTTTAAAGAAATGTCTCTTTTTCTTTTGGTAATTTACCCGTATGGGGGCTTGCACATAAACTTGTTTGTTTTATCCTCCGTGGATTGAGAAGATTGCTGTATCATATAAAATGTTCATATAAATAAATCACAAGGTGATTTAGCATTTGCAAATGTCAAGTCTTTTAAAACATATTTTGTCTTCCAGTATGAGAAATACAAAAGCAGTCAGTGCAGCCCTGATCTTACTGCCCCTTTGATGTCTGAGAAAATAAAAATGATGAATTTACATTAAGTATGACAAAAGTGAAAAGGTTCCAGTGCATTTATAACTAAATGGCAACCATTTAGATAAATTACATTCCTCTGAATTTAAAGCACATTCTGGGAGCAGCATGCCAGCACTGGTGGGTAAAAGCGCTAGCAAGGTCTCGCAGCCTGTTGTTGCAGTGGATGTGGGAGATGATGACCCATGTGCTAGCAGTGACATGAGGAGTAGTGATGGGTTGCCAGCTGCAGAAATGTCTGAGCGCGGACAGGTGGGAATAAGGGCTTGTCCCCCCGGTAAAGTGGCAAGGCAGTTAGCCCGGCTGAAGTGCATCTACACGAATGCACGCAGCATGGGCAACAAACAGGAAGAGCTGGAGGCCATTGTACAGCAGGGAAACTGTGATATAGTTGCCATCACAGACACGTGGTGGGAAGACACGCACGACTGGAGTGCGGTGATTGATGGCTACAAACTCTTCAGAAGGGATAGGCAAGAAAGGAGAGGTGATGGGGTGGCGCCCTATGTCTGGGGCAGTTTTGAATGCCAAGAACTTAACAATGTGGATGACGACATTGTTGAGTGTTTACGGATAAGAATCAAGGGGAAGGCCAATAAGCCAGACATCGTGGTGGGAGTTTGTTATAGACCCCCCAACCAGGATGTAGAGGCTGATGAAATATTCTATAAGCAGCTGGCAGAGGTCTCGCGATCGCTCTCCCTTGTTCTTGTGGGGGACTTTAACTTCCCAGATATCTGCTGGAAATATAACACAGCAGAGAGGGAACAGTCCCAGAGGTTCCTGGAGCATGTGGAAGACAACTTCCTAACACAGATGGTGAGGGAGCCAACTAGGGAAAGTGCCCTACTGGACCTGCTGCTTGTTAACAGAGAAGGTCTTGTAGGGGATGTAAAGATTGGAGGTGGTCTTTGGCAGAGTGACCATGAAATGATAGAATTATTGATTCTTGGTGAAGCAAGGCGGGGAGCCAACAGAACTGCCACCTTAGATTTCCAAAGGGCAAACTTTGGCCTGCTTAGGAGCATGGTTGAGAGTGTCCCTTGGGGGACAGTCCTGATGGGCAAAGGTGCCCAGGAAGGCTGGTCTTACTTCAAGGAGGAACTCTTAAAAGCTTAGAAGAAGGCCATCCCCAAGTCCCCAGAAACGAGCAGACAGGGAAGAAGACCAGCCTGGCTAAATAGAGAGCTTTGGCTGGACCTCAGGAAAAAAAAGAAAGTTTATGATCTTTGGAAAAGAGGGTCGGCTACTTATGAAAAATACCAAGATGTAGTGAAGCTATGCAGGGCGAAAATTAGAAGGGCCAAAGCTCAAGCAGAACTCATCTTGGCCACCGCGGTTAAAGACAACAAGAAGAGGTTCCTTCAGCATATCAATAGAAAAAGGAAGACTAGGGAAAATGTAGGCCCACTAACAAATGAGATGGGTGCCCTAGTGGTGGAAGACACAGAGAAGGCAGAGCTACTGAATGCCTTCTTTGCTTCAGTCTTTACTGTTAAAGCTGTCCCTCATGAATACCAGGCCCTGGAGGCAAGGGGGAGGGTCTGGAGAGAGGAACAGTTTTCCCCAGTAGAGGAAGATCAGGTTAGAGACCACTTGGCCAAACTGGACATCCATAAGTCCATGGGCCCTGATGAGATGCACCCGCGAGTGCTGAGAGAGCTGGCAGATGTTATTGCTTGGCCACTCTCCATCATCTTTGAAAAGTCATGGAGAACAGGAGAGGTGCCTGAGGAATGGAGGAAGGCCAATATCACTCCAGTCTTCAAAAAGGGCAAAAAGGAGGACCCAGGGAACTACAGACCGGTTAGTCTCACCTCCGTCCCTGGGAAGGTAATGGAGCGACTCGTTCTGGATGTCATATCCGAGCACGTTCACGAGCAGGAAGTTACTGGAAGTGGTCAACATGGGTTTACCAAGCGTAAATCATGCTTGACCAACCTCATAGCCTTCTATGATGTTATAACTGGTTGGCTAGATGAGGGCAGAGCAGCAGATGTCATCTACCTTGACTTCATCAAGGCTTTTGACACTGTCTCTCGTAACATCCTCCTTAGGAAACTGAGGAAGCGTGGACTAGACGAGGGGACAGTGAGGTGCATTGAGAGCTGGCTGTGTGACGGGACTCAGAGGGTTGTGATTAGTGGAGCAGGGTCGAGTTGGAGGCCTGTAACCGGTGGTGTCCCCTAGGGGTCAATACTTGGACCAGTATTGTTTAACGTATTCATCAACGACCTGGATGAGGGGACAGAGTGTATGCTCAGCGAGTTCACTGATGATACCAAACCGGGTGGGGGGTGGCTGACACCCCAGACGGCCGTGCTGTCATCCAGCATGACCTAGACAGGCTGGAGAGCTGGGCAGAGAAGAATCTAATGAGGTTCAACAAGGACAAGCGTAGGGTGCTGCAGCTGGGGAGGAAGAATGTCAGGCACCAGTATAGGTTAGGGGTGGACCTGCTGGAAAGCAGCTCTGAAGAAAAGGATCTGGGGGTCTTGGTAGACAGTAAATTATCCATGAGCAAGCAATTTGCCCTTGTGCCAAGAAGGCCAATGGCATCCTGGGGTGCATCAAGAAGAGTGTGGCCAGCAGGTCAAGGGAGGTCATTCTCCCCCTCTACTCTGCACTGGTGGGGCCACAACTGGAATGCTGTGTCCAGTTCTGGGCTCCCCACTTCAAGAGAGACAGGGAACTACTGGAGAGAGTCCAGCATAGGGCAACAAAGATGATTGAGGGATTGGATCATCTCCCTTATGAGGAAAGGCTGAGAGAGCTGGGACTCTTTAGCCTGGAGAAGAGAAGGCTGAGGGGAGACCTTATTAATGTTTGCAAGTATCTAAAGGGTGGGTTTAAGGAGGATGGAGCCAGACCCTTTTCAGTGGTTCCCAGTAACAGGACAAGGGGTAACGGGCACAAGCTGGAACACAGGAAGTTCCAATCAAATATGAGAAAAAACTTCTTTATGGTGAGGGTGACAGAGCAGTGGAACAGGCAGTGGAACAGGGAGTTTGTGGAGTCCCCTTCTCTGGAGACTTTCAAGACCCGCCTGGATGCAGTCCGAAGTAATGTGCTCTAGGCAATCCTGCTTTAGCAGGGGAGTTGGACTAGATGATCTCTAGAGGTCCCTTCCAACTCTGAAAAATTCCGTGATTCCGTGATTCCATGATTAAAGAAAGAAGATTTTAGCTAAATGTATTAAAAACTCCTTTTCTCATGAATTTGCAATACCTTATGAAAATTGGGATTTCTCAGTATGGCTACCAACGCCAACATTCTTTTTTTTTCATTATTTCCTCTTTTTTTGATAATTAGTTTGAAAGAAAACTAGGTAGTTCCATAATATTGCATTACTACGTGATAATTTTTAAAAACAGTGACATAAGTTCCTGAAAAAAGTAATGAAAAATTATGTAAGATTACTTTATAGGTAACCATTTTCTTGATACCAGCCTATTAAGTTGCTGAATGTTTCAGAACCCTGATTTGAACCATGAACCATGCCTCCCACCTCGTGAAAGCCAAGAGAAAATAAGAGAACTAGAAAATAGAAAAGCAGAAAAAGTGATTTTTAATAGTTTAAGACGAGTAACTGTAACCTGGACTAAACAATTTTTTCAGTACTAATGATGAAACTCCCTAGGAGCTCTTTCCCTAGTCAAGTTAGGGAAGGTTTAAAAGTCTTTTGAGGTATAAATACTACTCTGCAATATAATATAATTATAGAGCAATGCTCGCAAATGGAATTAAGTCAGACTTTCACTAAAGGTACTGGTGATAATGATAACATCATCTCAATTATTTCTGATTTAAATTTGAGGTCTGCTAAAATGTGCGCATACTCTTTTCCCCCTGTTTTATTACATCTATCCTAGATCAACTGGTATACTTTGCTCATGTATCAATCCTTTCCACCCACTGTTCCAGTTCAATCAATTCTAGAGTGACACCTGAAGACAGAAGTGAAAGGTCTGCACAGAATTTCCTTCTATATTTGAAAAAAACTATATTAAAAAACCCAAACAAAAACAAACAAAAAACCCCCCAAAAACACAAGATACCTAAGGTAATAAATAGTCCCTTCTTTTGTCCCTCTGACCCAGTATAGGTCCTTTGCTATCATGGTGAACAATTCCGAAACTCTCAAAATTTCTCATTTTTAAAAAGATACTTAGTCTTCCCCTCAACAATATTAACAGAAGTGCAGTAAAATTAATTTGATGTTACTACATGGACTAAACAGATATCACGGGATTGTTTTAGTGGTGACTTTTGTTCACTGAAATCAAGTGACAGGAAATAGGTGATACTACACCATGAAAATATAATTCCTTGAAAATTCCTTCACTATTGATGCATATATGAAGTTAAATGGACAAGCTTGGGCAATAAGCCTCATAGCCAGTGTTCATGATTGTAAGGAGGAAAGACTGATAAAAAGGACGTGCCAGGACATAACCGTGTGCTAAATAATGAGCTATATGTCATTTCAGTTGTAAAATACAGATCAGTTACCAAAAATTTGTGGGGCAGTTGGAATTCCTCTACGTATAGTGAAAGATACTTAACACTCTCTAAAGCTCCCTTTTTGAAAATAAACTGATTATATTATTCATCTTCTAGCAGAGAACAAAATAAAGAAAAGAGGGGAGTAAAAATCCCCTACCTTAAAGTCTTTAACTGAGAGAAACAAGCTCATGCAGCACTCAGAGCAAGTACTCAGTTGCCAACTAATCCAGTTTCATGGTAACTCTCTTTGGAGATGCTTGCACAGAAATGAACTTTGTACTCTCACAGATTGCTATTCACTATTTTCCACTCAAACTACAGCAAGGCTTTTCTGTCCTCTCACCTGAATATCAGAAGACAAGCTCCAGAGTTTTCTTCTCTGACACCAAAGAGTTATGTATATTGCCAAGTACTTTAACCAAGCAAATAGTTCTCATTACACTTACACACGTCACCGTCAAAAGTGCTATGTGGTGTACTATACTGTTGGGAGAAAGTTTTGAGGATTTCTGTTAAAAAATTACACTCTATATTTTAGGGCATCTGTATTATAGCGTATATGGCAAACCTAGATAAAAGACATTTTTGTTCCTTAGTTTGGTAACCCATCCATCTTAAAAACCGAATAAAAAAGGTATGTAGTCTTATACCAGTATTCACAACAGCTTCACTACTGACAGGCTAGTAATTTGACAATGAAAATCTACACACTTACAAAACTAAAACAGTCATAAGAAAGGTTTGGTATTGATTTGAACTAATGGAGTTGTTCTTTGTTACACTTTAAGGCCTTTATTTTACACTTTTCCTTGATAATAATATAATAATGTAACTATCATTTACGAAGAGTGGCAACACTGAAGATGAAGGTCTATCATGTTACCTGCTGTACTACTCTAACACAGCTGAGGGATGTTTCACTGTCTATGGACAATGCTGATAATGTGACAATCACCTGTACTGTAAAAAAAAATAAATATTTGGTGTCTGAGATTTTCTGTCAAATCTTCCAACTCTTTCAAAACAGGTGTGCTATTGGCATCAGTAGAAAGGATAAAATGTAGTGATATTAGGAGCATGACCACCACCTCCAGCTGCTCTGGTCCAGGACCCTTCTGCCTGGCCAATGGAGGCCAGCCGAGTGTCCTGGGCACCCAGGGTCCCTGCCCAAGCTGAGGGATGCAGCTGCTGCTTTCCCTTTTGCGGATTCAAAAAGTAATGAAGCTGAGCGTGTATCGCAGAGACACACAGACAGACAGGCACACAGAGACAGGTACCTACACACACAGAGGACACTGAGACACACAGAGGATGCTGACACAGTCAGTCACACAGACTGCCGCAGACAAGGCGCTGCCTTCAACAGCAGCCACATACAGGACTCACCTAAAACACAAACACAGACAGCCAAGTCCCCACCTCCCCTTGGTCTGGCAGAGACAGAAGGTCACTAGTGCAGGCACACACACAGCGCATTCACACGCACATCTACATTCACTGATCCCTTGAGTACCAGCTCTGCTCCTCTGCCCATCCCGCATCACTGCCCAGGTACAGGGCCCTCTTACCCACCACACAGGCCCCAGACTTGCCAGCTGGTCTAGCTTGGTGCTCACTACTAAACACGCAGCAGTTGCACGCTTGTCCCACAGGCATCCCACATGCACAAGTTCCCCTGCATGTACCAGCATGGACCCTCCACCTACTTGGTAACGTCACCCAGACCCCAGACTCCCCCTACCCATTACTTATCCAGCTTGAAGTTTGCTGAAGGATTTGCACACACATCACATGCACTTCTAGTTTGGAGAAAAGGCAGATCTCTCACCAGGCACCTGGACTGTGACCCACGGTACTGCTCCAGCCCCCCATACTGAGCCCCTTGCTCACTTCACTCGTACCAGTACCCCTAGTAGCTGTTTTTTGGGACAGACTGTGTTCCCACCTTACTGGCTGGAGGTTAAAGACTCCCCACTCACTCCAGTTGCTGATGCCACAGGTCAGGTCTGACTCCAGTAGCTGGAACCATGCATATTTCACTCATACACACACAAGCCTCACCAGTAGCTGGCACTTAGTCCTTGCAACAGACATACACATGGGATAGAGAGTGACAATATGTGGAGAGATAGTTAAAGAAAGATTGAATAGGAAGTAAGGACATACTGCAGTCATCGGATGCAGGGATCAGCCAGACAAGCATCATATTATATGATGTCCTTTCTAATCAAGATACTATGTTTAATTGTTGGAAGAACATTTAGCAGCTGTTTAGAAAATCTTACATAGAAAGCAGTTATTAGCAGGTCCCTTTCCAAAAAGTGAGAGTACGTGTCAAATGAAATATTAGCCATTAGTCCTGTGTTTAATTCTAATTGAAGTTTTCATTGACATAAAGGTGTAAAGGCTTATAAATATGCTGGATCATAGAATCATAGAATCACAGAATGATTTAAGTTGGAAGGGACCTTAATCCAATCCCCCTGCCATTGGCAGGGACAATTCCCACTAGATCAGGATGCTCAAGGCCGCATTCTGGTCTTGAACACTTCCAGGGACGAGGTATCCACAACTCCCCTGGGCAACCTCACCACTGTCATCATGAAAAATTTCTTCCTGACACCTAATCTATATCTACCCTTTTCCATTTTGAAGTCATTACTCCTCGTTCCATGACTACATGCCCTTGTAAAAAGTCTGTCTCCAGCTTTCTTGTAGACCCCCTTCACATACTGGAAGGCTGCTATAAGTTCTCACCGGAGCCTTCTCTTCTCCAGCATGAGCAACCCCAACTGTCTCAGCCTGTTTTCACAGGAGATGTGCTCCAGCCCTCTGATTATGTCTGTGGCCCTCCTCTGGACCCAGTCGTTGGAGTTCAAGGTTCATGTCCTTTTTATGTTGGGGGCTTCAGCACTAGATGCAGTACTCCAGGCGGGGTCTCACCAGAGTGGAGTAGGGGGGCAGAATCACCTCACTCAACCTGCTGGCCATGCTTCTTTTGATGCAGCCCAGGATACATTTAGCCTTCTGGGCTGTGAGCACATGTTGCTGGCTCATGTTGAGCTTCTCACCCACAAACACCTCCAAGTCCCTCTCCTCAGGGCTGGTCTCAATCCATTCTCTGCTCAGCCTGTATTTGTGCTTGGGATTGTCCTGATTCCTGTTCAGGGACCTTGCACTCAGCCTTGTTGAACTTCATGAGGTTTGTACGGGCTCACCTCTCAAGCCTGTCAAGTTGTCAGCTCTCAAGCCTGTCAAGGTCCCTCTGGATGGCATCCCTTCCCTCCAGCACATTACTGCTCTACACAGCTTGGTGTTTTCAGCAAATTTGCTGAGTGTGAACTCAATACCACTTTCCATGTGACTGACAAAGATGTTAAGCAGCACTGGTCCCAGTACTGACCCCCGAGGAACACCACCTGTTACTGCTCACCACTTGGACATAGAGCCGTTGACTGCAACTCTTTCAGTGAGACCACCCAACCAGTTCCTTATCCACCGAGTGGTCCATCTGTCAAATCCATGTCTCTCCAATTTAAAGACAAGGATGTTGTGTGTAACACTGCCAAATGCTTTGCACAAGTCCAGGTAGATGATGTCAGTTGCTCTTCCCTTATGCACCAATGCTGTAATGTCATTGTAGAAGACCAACAAATTTGTGAGGCACGATTTGCCCTTAGTGAAGCCATATCAGCTGTCACAAATCACCTCCTTATTTTACGTGTGCTTTAGTACAGTTTCCAGAAAGATATGCTCCATGATCTTCCCGGGCACACAGGTGAGACTGAGAGGTCTGTAGTTCCCCAGGTCTTCCTTTTTTCCCTTTTTAAAAATGTGCATTATGTTTTCCCTTTTCCAGTCATCAGGAACTTCACCAGATGTCATGAGTTCTCAAATATCATGGATAGTGGCTTGTCAACTTCATCTGCTAGTTCCCTCAGGACCTGCAGATGGATCTTATCAGGTCACATGGATGTGTGCACCTTCAGGTTCCTTACACGGTCTCAAACCTGATCTTCTCCTACAGTGGGCAGTTCTTCATTCTCATAGACCCTGCCTTTGCACCCTTATTCTCCCAGTCCCTGCCTTTATCTTCTGCAACTTGGGCAATGTGGTTGGACCCCTTGCTTGTGAAGACTGAGGCAAAAAAGTTGTTGAGTACCTCAGCCTTGTCCATGTCCTGGGACACAAAGTCTCCCGTTTCCTTTCTGAGAGGCACCACATTTTCCATAGTCTTCCTTTGTCACTGACATACCTGTAGAAGCTTTTCTTGTTGCCCTGGATGTCACTGGTGAGATTTAATTATCTGGGCTTTAGCTTTCCTAACCTGACCTCTGGCTGAAATAGTTGGAAATAGTTATTTTAGAAAAGAATACTTTAGAAATAGTTATTATAATTGAAAAACAGAAAAATAGCGTCTTCCTTTTTGTGTCTTCCTACCCTTTTCTATCTACAATTTGTCTAAGATTTAAAATGCACTCTGAGCATAAATTCTGACATTCAAAGTATTGTCACCTTAAAAATTGTATAACAGCATAAGAGAAGAGAAAATTCTAGAGGAAAAACACAAGAACAAACAATTTTTCCATTATAAACACAAGTTCACAGGGGAAAAGTTCTTAGTAGATGCAATATATAAAAATATACCAATATTCCACAAAGAACATAAAATAAGTCTTGAGGTGATCTACACATTTTATTTTTGCTCATTAGGGTGACCTATTCCCTGACCTGTGACTCTGTTTCATTCTGAAACTAATGAGGAATTCAAAGGTCTTCTTGTCTCGTGAAAATAAAATGTACTTTAAGCCCCAAGGTGCTATGTATTTGTTTCCTATTTGGAACCTTTCAGGATTGTTTCTTTCAAAACTGCTTGAAGGAAACAAAAAGTACTCTTTTCTGTTGAAAAATAGTAAGAGAAATACAGTAGTGCGTAGTACCTGCCATCTTATTGTGCTGAATAATCAAATAACTCTAACTTTCAAAAAACTGTAAATGATATGAAAAGCCTGATATTCCTTTTTTATTCCTCCCCTCTGTTGCAATTTGCTTAAGTTTTGGGTTTTTTTTTAAATAACCTAGATAGTAAAAAAACCCAAAACATCGATTTCTGTTTAAAATTTGTTTAAATCTCAACATTACTTCGTTTAATAGTAGTTATCTCCAATTGGTGCATGCTGGTTCTGTTCATCAATAGCAGTCATGAATACAAACACAAAGTATGAAATATATTCCTGAGACTTAGGAAAATTTTTAGGATGTATGAGCAAAGAATATAAGAACGATATAACTTCCTTCATTTTGTAGCTTTTCATATTTTGCAGCTGAATCAACATCCACATTACACAGTCAGAGCATGCTTGTTTAGTCATGAGATTTAGTTGTTATGTACAGTCAGACTACCTACATACTGTCTATTTTATGACTGACATCATGAACTTCCTATACAGTCTGATGTTAGTCATTTCAAACGGCTTGCAGAGTAGTGAGGCCAGTCAAAGATCAAGTGGAGCCTAGCCACACACCTTTTCTCTTGTTCATTCTTTATACTAGTGTTGTGAGAGAACCACTTCACAATAAGAATAGTGACAGAATTACAGAATCACAGAATTGTAGGGGTTCGAAGGGACCTTTGGAGATCATCTGGTCCAAAGTAGGTTAACCTAGAGCAGCCTGGTCAGGAATGCATCCAGGCAGGTTTTGAATATCTCTGGAGAAGGAGACTCCACCACCTCTCTGGGCAGCCTGTTCCAGTGCTCTGTCCCCCTCAAAGTAAAGAAATTTTTCTTCATGTTCAGATGGAACTTCCTGTGTTCCAGCTTGTGTTTGTTGCCCTTTGTCCCGTCACAAGGCACCACTGAGAAGAGTCTGGCCCCATCCTCTTGACACACGTTGTTTAGATATTTATAAGCACTGATGAAATCCCCTCTCAGTCTTCTTTTCTTCAGACTAAACAGATCCAGATGTCTCAGACTTTCCTCATAAGAGAGGTGCTCCAGTCACTTGATCATCTTTGTAGGCTTCCACTGGACTCTCTCCAGTAGTTCCCCATCCGTCTTGAACTGGGAGGCCCAGAACTGGACACAGTACTCTAGATGTGGCCTCACCAGGGCGGAGTAGAAGGGGAGGATGACGTCCCTTGACCTGCTGGCCACACTATTTTTAATGTACCCCAGAAGACCAAAGGAGATTAATTAAGACAATAATGCCTTCTCTGTACACATAAGAAAGCTTTGCCTTCATAATACAGCATCAATTGGTCAGTATGTAAAACAGACATTTTCAGTAACAGATCAGTTTATTAGGAATCAGTGCTCTGTATTTCACCCAGAACTTCTTGTAGCCTGTTCCAAGATGCTAAGCCTGGCAATTGCATCAAGCCTCTGACACACTATGCAAGTGTTCTGTATACATAGATATGTATGCAATATTACTGCATGAAAGTGCAATAAATCCTTTTAACTATTTATGGCTATTGCACATTTGCTCATTAACAGCTGTACATGACTGCAATGAGTTCAGGTCTTCCCAATATATGACTTGTGCATGGTCTGAGGTCACATTGGGATTCCCAAATCTGCAGTAGCTAGATAAACTGATTTATGCCTGGAAAAACTGGCCAACTATAGAAAAAAATATTTTTTATTAAATTCCTTGGAGATCATATATCCAAGGACAGCAGCATCAAGAAACAGAAAATTTCTCAAAATAAGAAAGAAGAAAGAGGCTACAAAACTTAATCTGGGTTTACCAAGTTTTTATGTTCTGCTAACACATATATGCCTGCCTATTTCTCTATCTGTAAGTATTGGCTTTCACAACAGTACTAATATTTCATACAGTACATTGTAAAATAGAAGAAAATATGTGATACCCTTCAGAGACTGAAATAGAACCAAAAGAAATGCTTAGTTGTACTACTACTTCTTAAAGGACTCCTATTCTTGTTGTTCCACTGCAAATCATCTTTATATGTATGGCAGATAAAGAATACTATATCTACTATACAAAAATGTACACTACACTCACACAAATGTCCATTAACCATTACAGAAATGCTCTGACATGTCCTCTGCAACCACTCCTGCCTCCCCGGTACATTTAAAATACAGAAAAGAACACAGATTGTTATATATTTTGAGTCAAACATTTTTAAATTCAGTTTATTCAGTCAATATGGCAGCTGGACAACCTGTACAAATGCCAAGGGTCAAAGAGCAATCTCTGTACATAAACCTTTCCTCTAATTATATTTATTTTACAATAAAATGGGAGATTGAATACTACAACATTGAACTGAAAAGTTCATTCACTTGCAATCAATTAACTTTAGACTTTTTTTTAATGTAAGGACAAGAAACCAGGATTTCCCTATTACGATGGAATCTAGCTCTAGAAATGAGATTTCAGATACAGCAGACTCAGTGTCATGGAGTTTAGAACAGAAATGAGCTGTGAAGTTTGAAGTAAATTGATCAAAATGTGGAAATGAAGAATTCAATGTTTTAAGAGCTCAAATAAATCAACGTGTACCTGTGTTTGACATTAATGATAAATTTAGTCCTGAACTATCAAATTATTTGTCTCTGGATTAAAGTTTGAAATCATACAGCTTTTTAGCTTCACACAAAGTAGGGTGCTTTACTTCTAAATTACGTGCTTCAGCATATGAGATTAAAATAAACTATTTGCTCCTATGAAATAATCCAGGGTGATAAGATCCTTAATTTTTCCTGTGCTTAAATATTTTTACAATATAATAAAGTTCTACAGTGAATTTTAATAATTTACCTCAGTGTCTGAAGAGAAGCGTATTCTATACATTTATGAATCCAAACTTTTAAAAATGTGAGAGGAAATGAAAAATAATTCAATGAGAAGAAATTCCAGCAACCGAGTTTTTAGCCCTGGTATATATTTTCCAGTATACAGTACAATGTATGGGTAGAAGGCCATTTGTTTTCTTTAAAATTTAGCGTTTATCCATTTTCATGACAAGGGACTTCGAAATCTTCACAACATAGTGCATAGCAGGCACATAGCATTCCTAAGATCCAGGAAATATTTAGGAGAGTATTTCACTTATTTAACCAGAGTAGTCATGCAAATGAATAAACCATGGACAAATAACATATAGAATTTCAGAAAGTTGTACTTGTTTTTAATTTTTGCTATGATACAGTATTTTCCCTTGGATATTTGTAATTCTGAAAACCACCTTATGGCTTATATGAATGAGAAACTAATCACAAGTATAAATACTTTATTTACTCAAATGGCATATCTACTCTAAATTTATCACCCCAGTTGTGTTTACAAAACCGGTTTCATCATGTACCTGAGAAATATCCCAGCTCTGTCTTCACAGCGAAGTTTGTAAAGAAAGAAAGAAAAAAGTTAATATTTCAAGTTACTATATAAATTGCAGGTGGTATGAAACGAGAAAGTGAAAATCAATACCTATAATGTTAAATTGTATATATTTAGCAATAGGTCTGTAATGCTATGATATATGAAATCTGGTCTGAAACAGTTTTTCCTATTAATCTTAACAGTGCAGGATAAATAGCTATGATGCATCCAAAATAAACAGGAATTTCCAGCAGAAGCTGTTCTGGAACTTGTTAATGCAATTCAGGCGAAAAAGGAAATTCGAGAGGAAAAGAAGAGAAAGGGAAAAACACCAGAATATATTAGGTCCATAGTAACTCAGTATTCAAAAGAACCTGAAGAAACAGCTAGGAGAATATTTTTTTAATTCCTTTTTGGGTTAAAAATTATACATCAAGATAAGGAACAAGAAGTCTAAACTTCCCTTCACTTTACTGTTTTTAATTAGTATTGCTGAATTATACATAAGACCTATTTCATAGGTTGGTTGTGGTTTTTTTTTCTTCTTTTAGCAAAAGTTGTGTCCTAGAGAAAGGAGTTAAATGTGTCTATTTTTTCCTCAGTTTTAAAACATTCTCCATTTCTTGTCATAAACATAAAATGCTTGTTGATTTACCTGGCAGTTTGGACTGCCTTATATTTGTTTACTGGCATAAAGTAGTACCTATAGCAGATTTTATGGTGGATTGACCTTGACTATTCACCAGGTGCCCACCAAGACACTCTATCACTCTCCCTCCTCCCTTGACAGGGTATAGAAAATATGATGAAAGGCTCATGGATCAAGATAAGGACAGCATTTACCATTGTGGGTATTTAACTTCATGGACAAAACCATACTCAATTTGGGAAAAGTAATTTAATTTATTGCCACTCTAATCAAATCAGAATACAATAACGATAAATAAGAACAAAACTTAAAAACCCTTCTCCCATCCTTCCCTTCTTACTAGGCTCAACTTCATTCATTCCTTATATCTCTACCTTGTCCCCACAAGTGGTACAGGAGGACAGGGAATGGGGGTTGGTGTCGGTTCATCATATGTTGACTCTGCCACTTCTTCCTCCTCATGCTCTTCCCCTGCTCCAGTGTGGGGTCCCACCCAAAGGAGACAATCCTCCATGAACTTTTCCAGTGTGAGTCCTTCCCATTGGCTACAGTTCTCTTCATGAACTGCTTCAGCACGCACCCTTTCCACAGGGTGCAGTCCTTCAGAAACAGACAATTCCAGTGTGAGACCCCTGTGGGGGGGCTCCTCTCCACAGGGCCACAGCTCCTGCCAGCTGCCTCCAGTGCAGGGTCTCCACAGGGGTCACAGGGCCCATCCACCTGTCCTGGCGTGGGATCCTCCACAGTGTGGATATCTGCTCCAGCATGGATCTCCATGGGCTGCAGGGGAACAACCTGCATCAGCACAGTCATCACCACAGGCTGCAGGGGAGTCTCTGCTCTGGTGCTTGAAGCACCTCCTCCCCCTTCTTCTTTACTGACTGTGGTGTCTGCAGACTTGTTTCTCTCACATATTCTCACTCCTTTCTCCCAGCTGCTGTTGCACAGCATTTTTTATCCTTTCTTAACTATGTTATCACAAGAGGTGCTACCACTGTTGCCGATTGGTTCAAATTTGACCAGCGGTGGGTCTGTCTTGGAGCCAGTTGGAACGGGCTCTGTTGGACATGGGGAAAGCTTCTACCACCTTCTGACAGAAGCCAACCCCCTGCCCCACCCCCCACTACCAAAACCTTTCCACATAAAGGCAACACGTATACCTTTACCATCTATATAACATATCCACGCATTGAATGGATGATATCTGGGAGAATGGAAACTATTTGTGAAGTAACTCATATAACCTTAATACTGTATGAACTATCATTTGAATTTTCACAAGAAGCTGGGACGGGACACAGCTGGGATGGTTGACCCAAACTAGTCAAAGGAGTATTTGATACCATGTGACATCATGCTCAGTATATAGCTGCAGGAGCTAGCCAGGGCAGCAGGAATTGTTGCTCAGGAATGGGCTGGTCATTTCAGTTTCTGGTCAGTGAGCAGTTACAATTGTGCATTAATAAGTTTTATATATTTCTTTATCACTATTATCGTTGTTTTGCTCTTCCTTTGTTGTTCTCTTAAACTGTCTTTATCCAAACAGCAAATTTTGCCTTTTTCTTCTGATTCTCCACCCTAACCCACCAGGGCGGGGGGAATGAGTGAGAGAATGGCCACATGGTTCTTTGTCGCTGGCTGAGGTTAAACCAGTACATTGAACTTTATGAGGTTTAAAGGACTTTCTTGACATCTCATTTAAGATTGCTTTTTATGCTAATTAAGCATAGATTGCTAATTCCTACTCTGAAAATGTTAACAATGGGAAAAATTTTGCCTTGTGTCACTATCTGTTCCCTTCCTCATAGAAAGAAAAGTCTCAATAATATTTATAAAGACCATGCTGCATCTGGAAGTTTCTTTTAAAAAATATGTTATATTCTTAGCTATGTGACAGCACTGTATCCTGTGTCTTGAAAGAAAAACACATACTCCAACCTTCTCAGACACTTGGGATATTTACCACAGTTAAACCAAAGTGCACTGTACTTATTACCAGCAACTGATGAGGAGGCAGAGGAGTTTGTATTTGGCTCTTTAAAAGTGATTTCACAAAATGTTTAGGCTTGAGAAAACACAACATATATTATTTGTGTACTTTTTAGCATATATTTGGAATGTAGAAAACAAAAGCTTTTCCCTAGCTCCATGCTGCCTTGTATCTTCCCAAATTTACTCCAAGGTAGTGTGTACAAACTGAGGAGTTCTAGTAAAAGTAAATAAGAATTTTTGAAGAATGACTTTAAAAATGTATAAAATTCAATAGAGAAATACATTCTTTTTTAAAAATTATTAATGCATCTGTCAGAATCTACAGCAGTGGTATGATTCCATGTTTCATAGGAATTTGCCATAACAGAAGACTGCCTAAGTGTAGTAACATTTGCTTCAGGGATATCACACAGCACAGTCACTTTATGTCTATACTATCCAAATTGTAAAATAAATTTATATTAGCCCACTTAAAAATGGACAATGGTATTTTCCTGGTTTGAGGTAAATCAGAACCAAATTTTTGTTCAGTAATTTTACTTAGCTAGGCCTCTTCTAACTCTCTGAAATTAACAGCATGTTGTGCCAAAACCAGTTCGTTCTCAGGGTGATAAGACCAATGTTTACAATTAGTGCCAAGGAATGTTATGCAGAGACTTATTGTTGTATACGCTTATACTTATTGCTATAACAACCAAGGTCAGCTAATTTCGTTATTTGCCCCACTGGAGGGTCAGAAATGAAAAAGTGTAGAGGAGTCCCACCTCAGGGAGGAGTGGACAGGACAGGTGACCAAAAATTGACGAACAGGGGTATTCCATCCTATCTGCCCCATGCTCAG
Source organism: Rissa tridactyla (assembly GCF_028500815.1). Lineage (NCBI taxonomy): Eukaryota > Metazoa > Chordata > Aves > Charadriiformes > Laridae > Rissa > Rissa tridactyla. Next base: position 40,720,778 of record NC_071497.1, on the reverse strand, counting down.
TATAAAAGCTGAGGGATCAAAAGGTCAGCCTCTTTTTCTTCAATGGCCGAAGTCCGAGGAAGACCCTGTCTGTTCATCTGCCTTTGATCCTGGTCCGTGTGTTCCTGGCTCCAGCTCTGGAATCCAGTTCCCACCCATCTCTGAGTCCAGTCTGGGACTTCCCCAGTGCCTGCTGGTGACATCATCCTGAGAGCTTAATAGGGTTTTGTATATACTATTTTATTATTTTTTTATTATTATTATATCTATTTTATAATTTCTTTTTTATTTTGTTATTAATATTAAAGTAGTTTAGTTTCTTCTAGACTCATAAATCTCTTTATCTCTCCTCCTCCTCTGCGTGTGCGAGAGGTGAGGGGAGAGCAGCTGTCACCGGCCATTGGCCAATTTATCCAAAAACCACAACAGATATTAATAAAGTTTTCCAGACTGAGTTTTAATCCATTGGAATATTTCAAGAATATCACACTGATTGTTTTCAAATTGTGTTCCTACTTATTAGGAAAAGCATGAATCACTGAATATTGGTATTTTTAAAGATTATAACAAAACATGAAAAAAAATGTTCTCTGCATTTCTCTCCTGTATAAAATACTGTTTATCTTAACCTAAAACAAGGCACAAGTTTATTTTATTTTATGGTGAGACAGTTATTAAATGTTTTGTTTCAAAAGGCAAAGAGGGAGTGAAAATGGTAAAATATATTCCAAATTAAAATGTGACATTAAAAAACATAATGTAATCTGAAGAGAAAGAGTTGTTCAGTCAGACTTCAGTGCAGATTTCTGGCTCCACTTCCATAAATTGAAGCCCTTGACAGTAACAGCATTGCAATAACACAGTTTACCTGAAGCTGCCCTCCTCAACTCCTTCTACTATTCAATTTATTCAGAAGGAGAAAGTAAAAGTTCAAAGCTGTCAGAAAAGAGAGGCTTGATTTTAACATTTGCTCTTCTTCTCTTAAATTGATCATGTGGTTTGGAAATGACATCAGACTGAAACACCCATTAGGAAAATGATCCAGAAAACCAATGTTTTTCATGCAATTCATCTAAAGCTGGTCATGATTTTCACTAAATCTCTACCCAGATGAACTTAGTAGCTGCAATCACAGTATCATAGAATCATAGAATAGTTCATGTGGGAAAGGACTTTTAAAGGTCATCTAGTCCAACGTCCCTGCAGTGAGCAGGAAGATCTTCAACTAGATCAGGTTGCTCAAAACCCCATCCAACCTAACCCTGAATGTTTCCAGGGATGGAAGGGTACCAGTGAGCTTTTGGTATAGCTGCATTGAGTACAGAAAAAATTAAACATCTGTCTAGCTTGCCTGATCTCTCAGAGGATCTGTCTGTGGTGGGGTTGCTGAAGGTTAAAGAACAGCTGCCAGTTGCTGCCATGACAGTGTGCTGTCAACAATATCACACCAATTGAGACTCCTTGGTTCCAATCCATAAACTACCCTGGTGACTGGAGAGTCAAGGAGTGATCAGTAAGTGGCTCTCCATTGACGAACTGAACCCTGACAGATGGGGACACCACTATACTATAGGCTGACTCTGCAATGAATCCCTTTACATAGATTTTAACTGTCAAGCACAATTTGATGTCTAGTTGAGTAATTACAAAAAAGCAGTTTCTTTAAGTTTATTTTCTAAATACAAATATCATCTAAGGATTATGTTCAATCGAAGTATGTCCACAAACCCACTTTCAAGTAAATTATTTGCTTCCAGTTGAGCATAATTTGAAAAATATTCTTCTATTAATACATTTTATTAGCCTTTTTAATGTCACATGCGTATTTCATCGATTATATTTTGTAGACCTTCCAGTTTTCATTAGGGTATGACATCTATTTTTCAAAAGCCAGTCTTTCCTCCTGACAGACCCTCCCTAAATCCAAAGCTTGCTTGTTTTGTTTCTGATTGAATTTTGTTTTCATGGAATCACGGAATCACGGAATTTTTCAGAGTTGGAAGGGACCTCTAGAGATCATCTAGTCCAACTCCCCTGCTAAAGCAGGATTGCCTAGAGCACATTACTTCGGACTGCATCCAGGCGGGTCTTGAAAGTCTCCAGAGAAGGGGACTCCACAAACTCCCTGTTCCACTGCCTGTTCCACTGCTCTGTCACCCTCACCATAAAGAAGTTTTTTCTCATATTTGATTGGAACTTCCTGTGTTCCAGCTTGTGCCCGTTACCCCTTGTCCTGTTACTGGGAACCACTGAAAAGGGTCTGGCTCCATCCTCCTTAAACCCACCCTTTAGATACTTGCAAACATTAATAAGGTCTCCCCTCAGCCTTCTCTTCTCCAGGCTAAAGAGTCCCAGCTCTCTCAGCCTTTCCTCATAAGGGAGATGATCCAATCCCTCAATCATCTTTGTTGCCCTATGCTGGACTCTCTCCAGTAGTTCCCTGTCTCTCTTGAAGTGGGGAGCCCAGAACTGGACACAGCATTCCAGTTGTGGCCCCACCAGTGCAGAGTAGAGGGGGAGAATGACCTCCCTTGACCTGCTGGCCACACTCTTCTTGATGCACCCCAGGATGCCATTGGCCTTCTTGGCACAAGGGCAAATTGCTTGCTCATGGATAATTTACTGTCTACCAAGACCCCCAGATCCTTTTCTTCAGAGCTGCTTTCCAGCAGGTCCACCCCTAACCTATACTGGTGCCTGACATTCTTCCTCCCCAGCTGCAGCACCCTACGCTTGTCCTTGTTGAACCTCATTAGATTCTTCTCTGCCCAGCTCTCCAGCCTGTCTAGGTCATGCTGGATGACAGCACGGCCGTCTGGGGTGTCAGCCACCCCCCACCCGGTTTGGTATCATCAGTGAACTCGCTGAGCATACACTCTGTCCCCTCATCCAGGTCGTTGATGAATACGTTAAACAATACTGGTCCAAGTATTGACCCCTAGGGGACACCACCGGTTACAGGCCTCCAACTCGACCCTGCTCCACTAATCACAACCCTCTGAGTCCCGTCACACAGCCAGCTCTCAATGCACCTCACTGTCCCCTCGTCTAGTCCACGCTTCCTCAGTTTCCTAAGGAGGATGTTACGAGAGACAGTGTCAAAAGCCTTGATGAAGTCAAGGTAGATGACATCTGCTGCTCTGCCCTCATCTAGCCAACCAGTTATAACATCATAGAAGGCTATGAGGTTGGTCAAGCATGATTTACGCTTGGTAAACCCATGTTGACCACTTCCAGTAACTTCCTGCTCGTGAACGTGCTCGGATATGACATCCAGAACGAGTCGCTCCATTACCTTCCCAGGGACGGAGGTGAGACTAACCGGTCTGTAGTTCCCTGGGTCCTCCTTTTTGCCCTTTTTGAAGACTGGAGTGATATTGGCCTTCCTCCATTCCTCAGGCACCTCTCCTGTTCTCCATGACTTTTCAAAGATGATGGAGAGTGGCCAAGCAATAACATCTGCCAGCTCTCTCAGCACTCGCGGGTGCATCTCATCAGGGCCCATGGACTTATGGATGTCCAGTTTGGCCAAGTGGTCTCTAACCTGATCTTCCTCTACTGGGGAAAACTGTTCCTCTCTCCAGACCCTCCCCCTTGCCTCCAGGGCCTGGTATTCATGAGGGACAGCTTTAACAGTAAAGACTGAAGCAAAGAAGGCATTCAGTAGCTCTGCCTTCTCTGTGTCTTCCACCACTAGGGCACCCATCTCATTTGTTAGTGGGCCTACATTTTCCCTAGTCTTCCTTTTTCTATTGATATGCTGAAGGAACCTCTTCTTGTTGTCTTTAACCGCGGTGGCCAAGATGAGTTCTGCTTGAGCTTTGGCCCTTCTAATTTTCGCCCTGCATAGCTTCACTACATCTTGGTATTTTTCATAAGTAGCCGACCCTCTTTTCCAAAGATCATAAACTTTCTTTTTTTTCCTGAGGTCCAGCCAAAGCTCTCTATTTAGCCAGGCTGGTCTTCTTCCCTGTCTGCTCGTTTCTGGGGACTTGGGGATGGCCTTCTTCTAAGCTTTTAAGAGTTCCTCCTTGAAGTAAGACCAGCCTTCCTGGGCACCTTTGCCCATCAGGACTGTCCCCCAAGGGACACTCTCAACCATGCTCCTAAGCAGGCCAAAGTTTGCCCTTTGGAAATCTAAGGTGGCAGTTCTGTTGGCTCCCCGCCTTGCTTCACCAAGAATCAATAATTCTATCATTTCATGGTCACTCTGCCAAAGACCACCTCCAATCTTTACATCCCCTACAAGACCTTCTCTGTTAACAAGCAGCAGGTCCAGTAGGGCACTTTCCCTAGTTGGCTCCCTCACCATCTGTGTTAGGAAGTTGTCTTCCACATGCTCCAGGAACCTCTGGGACTGTTCCCTCTCTGCTGTGTTATATTTCCAGCAGATATCTGGGAAGTTAAAGTCCCCCACAAGAACAAGGGAGAGCGATCGCGAGACCTCTGCCAGCTGCTTATAGAATATTTCATCAGCCTCTACATCCTGGTTGGGGGGTCTATAACAAACTCCCACCACGATGTCTGGCTTATTGGCCTTCCCCTTGATTCTTATCCGTAAACACTCAACAATGTCGTCATCCACATTGTTAAGTTCTTGGCATTCAAAACTGCCCCAGACATAGGGCGCCACCCCATCACCTCTCCTTTCTTGCCTATCCCTTCTGAAGAGTTTGTAGCCATCAATCACCGCACTCCAGTCGTGCGTGTCTTCCCACCACGTGTCTGTGATGGCAACTATATCACAGTTTCCCTGCTGTACAATGGCCTCCAGCTCTTCCTGTTTGTTGCCCATGCTGCGTGCATTCGTGTAGATGCACTTCAGCCGGGCTAACTGCCTTGCCACTTTACCGGGGGGACAAGCCCTTATTCCCACCTGTCCGCGCTCAGACATTTCTGCAGCTGGCAACCCATCACTACTCCTCATGTCACTGCTAGCACATGGGTCATCATCTCCCACATCCACTGCAACAACAGGCTGCGAGACCTTGCTAGCGCTTTTACCCACCAGTGCTGGCATGCTGCTCCCAGAATGTGCTTTAAATTCAGAGGAATGTAATTTATCTAAATGGTTGCCATTTAGTTATAAATGCACTGGAACCTTTTCACTTTTGTCATACTTAATGTAAATTCATCATTTTTATTTTCTCAGACATCAAAGGGGCAGTAAGATCAGGGCTGCACTGACTGCTTTTGTATTTCTCATACTGGAAGACAAAATATGTTTTAAAAGACTTGACATTTGCAAATGCTAAATCACCTTGTGATTTATTTATATGAACATTTTATATGATACAGCAATCTTCTCAATCCACGGAGGATAAAACAAACAAGTTTATGTGCAAGCCCCCATACGGGTAAATTACCAAAAGAAAAAGAGACATTTCTTTAAAATAAATTGGGGGGGAGGGCCGGAAGAAAGAAAAAGATTTATTTAAAGATTTACGGTATGGCATTATAGCATATCAGTTTATCTCATATCATACAAATCAACAATGCTTTACATTACTTCATTTAAATTCATGTTCTGTGACTTTGTTAATCACTGAACCAAGCAAATGTAAGATTGCTTCACTGCCTATCTGTGCACACACACAATCAGGCTCACATCCTGGCCTAAGTCTTCACATTATAACATCTTAAAGATCACTGTGGGAGGGTGACTTTACTTCACTGTGAATGGTATTTGCATGTTCTGAAGAAGTAGCATCTGGAAATGGAAAAGGATGGATTTGGGAGACTGTCTTTATTGCCCTCACTGCCTTTAAAGGAATGTTAAAAGACAGACAAATCCCAAAGAAATAAAACCAGAAATGAGTATCTCATTCTAAACTTTGTGGCTGTTAATGCTAAATTAGGCATTAATGTCATTAAGATGAAACACAAGGTTGTTACTTCATGAGCTTGAGATCTTGAGCCTTGAGAGAGATCGGTGATGGTTGCCTTGTAACTCACAAGCTTGCTCAGCCCCAGTAAAATCACTGCCGTGTGTCCTGTGGTCACCCAGCTGCACTACTACAAGTGACAGACAGAGAAGAGGAAGCATGAGGTTTTTTGAGTCATACATACTGAAAGCACTTATTTGCTAATGTGAAGTAGCATTCACATAATCTATCTGATGTTGCCACCTGATGTGTCAGTGTCAGCTGTTGTCATGGCCACATATCAGAGAGACACAGGAGGCCTCTTAGATTTCTTCTGTTGATTAGACTAAACCCTTTCAAATGAAGCTGTAAAAGCCTGAATTAAAATTCCAACCAGCCAACACTCCTTATTCATACTTGCACTTGGAATTCTATTCTGGTTTTGACTGAACTGACTGGCTCGTAAAGGGAATGACATCAACACTATTCCTCGATAACAATGGTGAAAATCAAAAGGAACACACATATATTTTCTAGACTTGCTTCTTTTTGTAAGTAATGTCATTTCCTGGATCAAATTCACCTTACAGAAACATTTTGCAACGAGCTAGAAAAACATAGTAAGATGGACATAGACAGAAGCACATTGGAAAATACATGACCAAAGTAGATTTTTCAGAATGCCTTTTTGCCTTTGGAGAGCGCTTTATGAGTGTCAAGGGGTCTGAGCGAGAGAATTAGAGACACAGTGTGAACCAGAGTGTACCTTATTATGTACCTTATATTTTAAATTAAATCCTGATCCAGCAAACAGTTTTTTATCACGTTTGCTAAAATTTAATAGCATGTGTAGTCAGCTGTTTTGGAGATTGCTGCTCTAAACCCACTGTTTTCTGGAGTAAATTAGTATATTTTAAACATTAGGGTTCTGCACGACATACAAAGTTTCCTACTAAGTCTGAAAATTCTCACTGAACTTTCAGCAGCATCTGAATAACTTGATACGCTGAGTACTGTATGTTGAAAGCCCAGCTTTAAATCCGCTTCAGCTGTAGCTGTTAACTCTTAGCACTGTCATCACTGTGGATCATGGTGTCTCTATTTTAACCATTCAGTAAATGAGAAAGAAATCACAGACGAGATGGTATAGCGTAGATCTGGTGACTTGCCCACCTTCTCACATGAACTCTGTGGCACAGGCATTCTCTGGAGACTATGGTGTCCTTTCTTGTCTATGTTGTTGTTTGGAAATCTTCCCATTCTTGCATCAGATGAAGGATCTTAAATACAATAATTCTTCCCTGTATAATTTTGGTTTAACAACATGCAGTGTATAACTCTACCTTACAGTAAGTAGAGCAGCCTGATCGTGCATTTGAAAACTAACATGTCTAGATATGTGAAGCAACCCCTTATTCTGATAATCCTCTATTTTGAATATATATTTTGACACCAAATGTGATATTGCCAGTGTTAAGATTTTTAGATGAACAGGCCAGATCTCTAACGCATGAGCTAATGGAGAAGGAGGTAGCAGTTATATGGTATCAGCTGCTCGTGATGACGCTTTTTGTGCCTCTACCCTCATGCCTCATATCCTGTTCCTTTGTTTACCTTACACTCCTCTACTATGTCTACCAGGGCCTCCTGTGCCACCTGCAATCAGCCTTTTTCACTCACAGCAAAATCTGACCCATTTCCTTCCACCTTTTGCTCCAGCATCACGGTTGATAAGAACACAGAGGGACAAGTCTTCCCCACATGTTGGACATTAGGAGATTCAGCTTCATGGAAAAAGAAGAAACTCCATCCCCAGAGACCAGTAGTCGGATTATTTCACCTGCCAGAAACTAATCGCTGGGTAAAAGTATGTCCCTGAAACTTATTGCTTTGCTACTTTTGGCTTGATTTCACGTGGCTAGAAGTGGCAGAACTTCAACTTATGGGTAATGTCTCTATCAGTTTTGTAGTCTCCTAACCAAAGTCTGGAGACAACAAAACTTCTGAGAGAAAAACTTTGGGATTTTTTTTGGTATGAAAGAAGTGATTAGCTTTTACTAATCTGCCCTCACAAAATAGCTGATACACTTTAGGCAAAAATGCCCCCAAATCCGATATAAGGTCAGTATAGAATATTGCATCATGAAGATTATCTCTTTACTTTTTTTTTCTTCTTTTTTTTTACTTTTGCCAAGCTATTAGCTTGGTATTTAATAATCACAAAATTGTTTTCTCCTGGTAATCAGAGACAAGAAAATAATTGCTGAGTAAAAAGATACATTAGACCTTGTGATTGAAAATGCAGGACTGTTTGCTTTATAATGATTTGTTTATAATATGTTAGCACTTAGTTGAAAGATTAGAAGTCAGGTTCTACTGTTTCAGATGCATTCAACAGCAGTCCAGATGCAACGCTATGGAAAGCTGTCAGGGCAGAAGCAAGGCTACAGAGATGCGATTTGTCAGATGGTTATGTGATAGACATTAAACAGCAATTAAAATGTGAAAGTAGACCTAGAGATTAAGTCCTCTGAAGAAACCAGTAGCCATGATACCAACACCATGTCCCCTCCTAAGCCTATTGATGTTAGATTAAAAAGAATTAAAAAAAAGAACCAACACCTATTCCTAATTAAGTTTTATGCAAGATCAAATAATCTTCCTTTGGCTTTTCACAAGTGACAGTATTCTCTTTTCTGTTAGTCCTTTATTTTAGCAAGTTCTGCCATCTGCATACTCCAGTTTACAGGTGTGGGGAGAGAGGAGAACAGGAGAACATTTCTTCATAGTTTTTTGAATAAGCATAACTTCCTCCAAGGAGGAGTGAAAGGATATACGTTCTTTGTGTGCAAAGATGTGTATTTAAGATATTGTTTTGTACTGCGGTTTTCTGGTGTTTTTTTTTTTTTTATTATTATTATTCTTTTTTATTATTATGTGCTTTTGAATTGCACGAGTCTTTGATGTTGTCTGTCTGTATAATCTTAATCTGAGTGTAAGTAGGGTGAGTGTTTGTTTTCCACTTCTTGAACATCTACTAAGTATGAACATTTAAAGTTTTTTAGATTTTCAGTTTAAGCTTTCCTTTTGTAAAAGTGTGTCAAGTGTTGTTCCTACTGCTGTCTAGAATCACAGAATTATAGAATCATTTATGTTGGAAAAGAGCCTTAAGATCACTGAGCCCAACCATCAACCCAACACTACCAAGTTCACCACTAAACCATGGCTCTAAGCACTTCTACATGTCTTTTAAGTACCTCCAGGGATGGTGACACAACCACTTCCCTGCACAGAAGGTTCCAATGCTTGATAACTGGTTTGGTGAAGAAGTGTTTCCTAATATCCAATCTGAACCTCCCCTGGTGCAACTTGAGGCCATTTCTTCTCATCCTATCACTTATTACTCGGGAAGAGAGACCAAGCCCCACTTCTCTACAAACTCCTTTCAGGTAGTTTTAGAGAGTGATAAGGTCTCCCCTCAGCCTCCCTTTCTCTAGCGTAAACAATCCCAGCTCTCTCATCCACTCCTCATAAGACACATATTCCAGGCCCCTCACCAGCTTCATTGCTGGTTCATTTAGACTCTCTCAAGCACCGCAATGTCTTTCCTGTAGTGAGGGGCTCACTTGTGAAGGATCACTTCCCTAGTCCTACTCACTACGCTGTTCCTGATACAGGCCAGGCTGCTGTCGGCCTTCTTGGCCACCTGGGCACACTGCTGACTCATACTCAGCCGGCACTCGACCAACACCCCCAGGTCCTTTTCTGCCAGGCAGCTCTCCAGCCACTCTTCCCCAAGCCTGTAACCTCATACCATTGGCCTCGGCCCATCGATCCAGCCTGTCCAGATCCCTCTGCAAAACCTTCCTACATTCAAGCGGATCAACACTCCAGCCTGACTTGGTGTTGTCTGCAAACTTACTGAGAGTGCACTCATTCCCCTTGTCCAGATCATTTATCATTGATAAAGATATTAAACAGAACTGTCCCCCATATTGAGCCCTGGTGAACACCACTTGTGACCAGCCACCAACTGGATTTAACTCCACCCTAACTCTTTGGGCCCGACCATCCAGCCAGTTTTTCACCCAGCAGAGTGTACACCCATCCAAGCCATGGGCAACCAGTTTCTCCAGGAGAGTGTTGTGGGAAACCCTATCGAAGGCTTCACTAAAGTCTAGGTAAACAACATGCACAGCCTTTCCCTTATCCATTAAGTGGTTCATCTTGACATAGAAGGAGATCAGGTTAGTCAAACAGGACCTGCCTCTCATAAACCCATGCTGACTAAACCTGATCGCCTACTTGTCCTGTACTTGCCGTGCGATGGCACTCAAGATATTCTGCTTCATAACCTTCCCTAGCACCAAGGTCACATTACCGCAGAACCATGAAAAGATAAATAATATGTATCTGCTTTAAAAAAAAAAAAAAAAAAGTAGTTGGAGACACTAATTCTGGAAAGACTTATACATATATATATAAAAACATCACTAACATGATTAAGTCCATTAACTTGAATGAGGTTACTCAGATTTAAGGCAACGTAACCTGGAGGAGAATTGGCCTCATATGACTTTTAAATAGACAGCGTTCAGTTAAATGAATTGATATTAAATTGATGTGCCATTTAATTAAATACCCGTAATTTTAAAGTAGTATAACTCTGGAATTCTCCAGCTCTGTTTGGGATGAATTCTTAAAAATCCTTTACAGAGATTTCAACTCAGGCTAACCACCACAATCCTTTACACAGTTTTCAAAAGCTGAAGCACCATACCTCCTCTTGTATTTCATAATTTACATCTTTGGAAAAAATTGGTTAATCTACATTTATGTTCTGAAAAAGCAGGTGGACCATGTACTTTGATTCCCTTGAAATAACCTAATTTCACAGACTTTATGAATCACTAAAATAAGGTTGAGAAATCACATAGGTTGGAAATTACCCAGCCCCATCAGAATCACATATATATATGATTCAAAGTGACAGAAAAAAATTTTTTACAAGTGGAAATTGATTTTGGATTTGAAATCAAATTCTAAGTTCTAAAATATTTTGAGAGCATTTATTACTCTATTTGACTCTTCCTAATCTCCCCTGATATGAAGAAAGTACTGGAGGGGTCAGGATTAATAACTTTTATTTCAATATATAATTTCAATATAATCCCTTTTATTTCAATGGGGTTTTGTCGTAAAATTATGTGCAGGCAGAGCTTTACTCCAAGTTGCCACATAGATGCACAGGACCATACATACCTAATAAAAAAATACTAGACTATTTTCTCAGATAGAACAAATGCCTATTTACTACTTCATGGAATTTAGCTAATAGTGATAGGAGCATAATCCAGAACTGGAACTGTTTTAAGCATAAAATATTTATACAGAACTATATCGTTGAGAACTTCTGCTACTACTACATGTGGTTTTATGTGGTACAGTGATCTTCCTTGTTTCTTTCCAGTAGCTTCTGCCCTCTTCTTGCATTTTTAAAGGGTGTCTTGGATATTATATACTTTGGAAGCATTAAGATTCACTTTTCTCTTTGCATCCCACAGTACATGCAGATATAAATTAAAACTGGTTTACTTCCCAGTGTACTATATAGCTGATGCTGTGAGAACGAGAAGCATTTTTTTTCCTTGAAAGATACTTTTTTTTCTTTAGATAGCAACTTCTTTGAAAGCCACTCCAAAGATTAGAGACCTACAACCTGTGGTCTTTCAAGACACGGTTCTCAACGGTTTCAGGAAGAGGGTGAGGGAAGATCTGGAGAATTCTGGGCAGCGGAAAGATTACTGATTCTCTATAGTAAATCCGAAAAGAAATTAAGACATGTGTCTCTTATTTTACATTCTGTCATAAGGCTCAACAGCCACACAAGGATGTTCTGATGTTGCATTTTCACTATTTTTTAAATATACATGATCAGGGAAGGTGTTTTAAAATACGAGTCTCCAAAAATCTGGCTGCCAGCAAAGTGACGTTTTGTATTAGTCTTTCTCTTGAACACAAAGGGCTGTTTCATTTTGTATGTGTGCACGCATGTGTGCTTGTGCATGCACAACTAATTGCCATTTAAGTCTGCTTCTGTCTTATGCTAGTTAATTTCTACTCGTTATTGAACTTTTTGCATGCAAGAATAACATTACTCCAATGTGACCTAAGTACTGACCTTTATCAGTTATGATCTCAACACTTCAAACAACACTGGTAAAAGGTTATCCTAATGATCTCTACTGGTAGATGAATGTGGAAGATGGAAGATGAAATGGAAGAGTGGCTGGAGAGCTGCCTGGCAGAAAAGGACCTGGGGGGTGTTGGTCGAGTGCCGGCTGAACACGAGTCAGCAGTGTGCCCAGGTGGCCAAGAAGACCAACAGCAGCCTGGCCTGTATCAGGAACAGTGTGGTGAGTAGGACTAGGGAAGTGATCATCCCCCCGTACTCGGCACTGGTGAGGCCCCACCTCGAGTACTGTGTCCAGTTTTGGGCCCCTCGCTACAGCAAAAACTGATTGCCTAGGTTGGAAGGGACCTTTCAGATCATCTAGTCCAACCATCAACCTAACTCTTACAAAAACCATCACTAAACGTATCTCTAAGCACTGTGTCTACCCGTCTTTTAAAGACCTCCAGGGATGGTGCCGCAACCACTTCCCTGGGCAGCTTGTTCCAATGCTTAGTAACCCTTTCAGCGTAAAAATTTTTCCTAATACCCAGTCTAAATCTCCCCTGACGCAACTTGAGGCTGTTTCCTGTTGTCCTATCAGCTGTTACTTGGGAGAAGAGACCAACCCCCACCTCTCTACAACCTCCTTTCAGAGAGTTGTAGAGAGCGATAAGGTCTCCCCTCAGCCCCCTTTTCTCTAGGCTAAACAACCCCAGCTCCCTCAGCCACTCCTCATAAGACCTATTCTCCAGACCCCTCACCAGCTTCATTGCCCTTCTCTGGATCCACTCCAGCATCTCAATATTTTTCCTGTAGCTATGGGTAGTATTTTATTAAGTTCCTTATTTTCTTTAGCATCATTGGTTTTGTTAGGTTACATGATAAAAGATCATCTGGACATCCACCGAGGAGCATAGAGGCAACAGCAGGAGGAGGAGTCAAAACACTACCCTGGCCCAGCTACCCCTAGGCTCATTACAGGTCCTATCCGACCATCAAAAACCTACCAGTGGACAAGCCCCAGAGAAGCAGAGGAGAACAGTTGAAGGTGGGAAAGGGTGCATTTTCTGCAGCCTTCCCAGGTCTGTCCGAGGAGATCCTCAGCCCCAGTGGTCAGCTATTGAGGACAGGTGAGTCCTTGTCAACTCTGTGTGTGCATTTGTGTCTGCAGTCATCTGTACCAGAAGCTGCCGTGAGGCTGTAGCCTTGGGGATTGTGTGCACTAGTGCCAGAAACTGGGGAGACTGAGATCCAGGCTCAGCTGCTGGCAGGGTGCAGGTCTGAAGCAGGCTGTTGGAGGGATTGAACTCATTCGTAAGTGTATGTGTATTGTCATTCATGGACCCCATCTTGCTCAGCCAGAGAGAGGAGTAGGATGAGGCTGTTTTGCTGTCTATATTCATGTGGCTGAGTGTCTGTCTGTGATCCATGTCGACGGCTGTATATATGTGTATGCACATGGTATATATGTGTGCTTTGTGTGCATGCGCCTAATGGGCACTTCAGCTTTCCTACTGGTTGGACTTGGGCACATGGAACTGCACCATCCTGGCTTGTTGGATCTGACGTAAAACTCTAATAGTTTTTCTAATATCCAGTCTGGTTACGAATTAGGTACTGAAATTTTTTAACTGAAGTGTTTTGTAGGTTACGGTGATTAAGATGGTGGGTCTGTTTTAAGGTTTCTAAAATAAATCTTTTTTAAGAAAATACTGAAAGGGAAATACAGAATCCAGAACCTTTTTTGTATTCCCCGTTCTATATAGAGTCCAATCTTCATAGACTTTCTTTTATGGCTGTGCAAATGGTATTTGATTGCTGTTGTATTTTTTATTTTGTTCTCCTTCACTTTAGTTGGATACACTAATACACAGTTATCTAGACATGTGTATACAGGTTTACATTTATAAATATGGGTCTATAAATTATGTTAGCAATTAGATAAATCTGTCTCTCTGGTAGAGACTCTGTACACTGGTGTAGGTGAAGACAAACCTGTACTTCCTGATGACTAATAAAATGAATCCATTACAAAAGGCAGCAGAAGAGGAAATAAGGTGTATAATTTAATATTTTTGCCTTTACTCATAAACTGTAGTTTCTGGCTAAATAATATTTCTTTGCCTGTAAACATATACTTAAAATTCAGTTATTTCATTGCATGTTTTCAAACTGTTGCACGACGCTGCTCACTTACATGTCTTCATTAGTATTTGTCTCTCTAGTCCCTTGACCCAACTCACCGATTTATTTTTGACACAGTGTGATTTCTGTCTTTTTGCTGTGTGAGAAATTTGACTTGCTTGAACTTACCAGGCAGATTGTTGGATGCTTCTTTGTGCCTTTGACTCAAGTGACCTTGCAGGCTCCGTGCATTTTAGTGCTCCCTTAGAGAACACACATGTTTTTCCTCGGTGCAGTTGTTCCTCTATGTGTCATTCATTATGTTTATCTTTATCTACCTTTTAAGTAACACACTTAATCTTTCTCTATTATTTGCACTCTCCCCTTATTGCCAGGCTCTTTTCAGTAAGCAAACTGCTTTCTTTAGCTCCTTATGATACCTTTATCTTTATCTTTATTTATGTTTAACTTATTATGATAGCTTTATACTGCAGGGCATTGAGAATGTGAATTCTCTTTACTTCAGAATTTCCTTTTTCTTTTAAATGGGGTTCTTACATTCCTTAGGTCTATATTGAAAACTGTAATTGTGCCAACAGATATGGCAGCACGCATTTTAGTCACCGGCAACTGTCAACACATTACCACAGAGCACAGGTAGGTCAGTTCTCCTCCAAGTGTTATCCTGTGTGAATCTAGTTTGTTATCATTGACACTTACAGAGACCTGACCAACACCTCTCTATCTGATGAAAAACCCAGAAATTGAAGACAGTGAAGAAAAACTAGTATGATATACAAGGGAGTTTGAGGATGCTTTAGATGGTGATGATAGTGCTGGAATTCATACAATATTTTTCCTGAAGGAATTGGTAGCTGACATAATGGCTTATCTTATCTCATTTTCACACTTTTTTAATGTGTTACCCAGTAATATGTATTAAATATTGTGCTTATAAAAGACATCATTTTGTTATACAATTGTAAAGAAGATTAGGACAACTTTATGAACTTCAATTTTTAATCTCCCAGCTTTTGTAGTTCTAAATTCTGAAGCATATTTGTATTTGTACTGTTGTTGTTCGGTTAGCCGGTATTTAGTTTTTGTGTTTTTGTATTTCTCTATTGCTTGAAAGGAAGTTTCATTACAAGGTTTTTTTAATTATCCTCCGTACTGTTTCGTATAAAGTATAAGAATCATAGAATGGTTTGGTTGGAAAGGACCTTTATAGATGATCTAGTCCAAGCCCTTTGCCATGGGCAGTGACATATTTCACTCGATCAGGTTGCTCAAAATTCTGTCTAACCTGACTTGTAACACCTATTCCATGCTATTCCATTCTATTCTGTTCTATTCCATTCTATACCATTCTAAATAGGTGAATGATTACAATTTGATTAGAAAGGACACATCAGTCTGGTAGTCATATAAGTTCTTTGGCAACCTTTACACCATAATTAACTAGTTTTACTGTGACAGTGAAATTTTCACTAGTGTATACATGTCAATATTTTAGGAGAAGTTATTCCAGTAACACTTTAAAAGTTCACATAGCTTCAGTTACTCAGCAGGATAGAGGATACAGGTAAGTTTGAATACGAGTTATTCGTAATTCATTAATCATAAGTAGTTATTCATTAAGAATTAGTTATTCACAATTATTTGCACTTGATTTCCAGGATAAAGAAAGAAAAGATCAGAAATTGAACTGGGCAGTCTTTAGATTATTCCAAGAGAAAGCAAGCCTTTCCACCAGATGCAGCTCAAAAGAAATCCATGTTCAGTTTTTCTGCCAATGACATTAAAGAAGATTCCCAGAAATAACACTTTGTAGGGCTGAAATTAACATATTCCGAGTGAAGGTAACTATTGTCAAGATATGAAAAGCAATGGAACAAATCCCAATTTAATTTTTCACACTGTCTGTGGGGAATGGAGAACAAAATATTGAGATAGTGGAGACACACCAGGATATCAAGTAGGGATTGGCTACAGGAATATTGAAAGAAATCTGCACAGAAGGTGTAAAGTAGGGAGTGGGAGGGAGAAGTGCAGTATCAACATTTGCTGCATTTTGAAAAATTGAAAAATAAAGTTTTTTAAAAAGCAATAGTGTGGAAAAGCTTTACAGAAATATTTTAAATAATTACACAGAGTCCATAATTGAAACTTTGTGCATCCCAATACAGATTATATCTATGAATAAAAAGAAATAAGCATAAATAAGATAATTAGGTTGTCACTGGTTCTTTTATACAGGAAATGTCTGTCATAGCTGTGTACTAGCTGTCATAAACTCTTCCTTCCTGTTTATTGTGTGATTAATGTTTGTCACCATGGTATGTTGTAGTTTTCTTTGTCTCCTTTCCAACTTGCTTTTACCTACCTGATAGCTATCTGAAGCTCCTCATCTATGGCTTATAAATTAAACTAAAAAGGATATAAAAAACTGCATAAGGCAAACTATTCTGTTGTATATTTATTATGTGTTTGAGTTATTCTAATTAGTAAAACTCTGAGAGGCTTTGGAAAATAGGATTTTAAAAGAAGAAAAAAAACCAAACCTTGGTGTTATGAAAGATTCTTTTAATGGCATTGGAAGGACTAAAGAAAGAAAATAAAGCCATTTTAAGTTTACATCAACTAGCAATATTTAACATACATAAAAACAACAATAAAGTTGGACAACAAAAAAATAGCCAGGTGTTAATGAAATCTAACAAGAGTTTAGCTGAAATAACTAATATATTGGAAGAAAATATTTCAGAGTTTTTCACACATCCAAACACAGGATAATCCACGTCAGTTTCTCCAAGGAATAAAATATGGAAACAGCAAGACACGTACAGTTGAGCTTCCAATAATGTTCTCAAAATTAGGAGCGTGAAAGAAAATGCAGATGGAGGGTGATGTGAGAACAATTTGCAATCATTCAGGCAATTTTGCTTTGGAAGATCATATACTGAGAACCTAATGCTGTTGAAGGCTGCCCATCTTAAATTGATCCTGCTGTGGGATGGACCAAATACCACAATCCAAATTTCTTTACAGATGACTGCGAATTGCACCCTAGACTCCAGCTGATGATATAAAAATGAGTGGAAACAAGAATAAGCCTTTACCATGATAAAGAATGAAAATGACTACACTGAGACTTTTAACAAGAGAATAGTTCTTGTAAGTTCTTTGTGGGAAAGGTAACCAGGCTAGGAAACACCTTGGAAAAATGGAACTTTAGATACAAATTAATATAAAAAAAGAAGTAAAGTACTGATGTTGGCTTGTCTCATAATATACGGAGTCTTAATACGTGCACATGGCCAGGGATATCTCTCAGGACGATTATAGAAATCCATCCTCTGATATGATATCAGGGGAAAGAAACTGGATCAGAGTCATCACAGAATCATCAAGAAAATTGCAATACTAAATCTGAAAAATACTAAGGACTTTTCCTCACTGTTAAGGGGTTTTGTGCATCTTGAGAGGAAAACTGAAAATCTGGGGAAGGGAGATGTTGCTGGATTCCTTAAGACAACTAGGTGTTATTATTATTTCTGCCTTAACCATGTGCTTATGAAGGGCATAACTGCTCCCATGAATGGAACAAAACCACAAGAATTAGCTTGATCCAGGGGAAGAATCCATGTGGAACAAATAATTCAGGACATCCCAGAAGTGATTAATAGTGTTACTGTTACTTCTGCCTTTACTCTATCGTTTGTCTTAGTGACTTTTGCTGGGGAATAACAATAAACCTGCAAACCTGCAGTGAGCAGCATCTGACTTCGTTTGCATCTTAATTTCACACTTGGAATCATGGCGAACCTCTCCCAGGCCCCATGCAGTTGGACTGGGACGTAACAGGGGCTCAAGAGAGCTGGCTGGTATTCAAAGACCACTTTCTCCAAGCTCAGGATCGGTGCATCCCTAAGAGAAAGAAATCGGGCAAGGGACACAGGAGACCTACATGGTTGAGCAGGGAACTTCTGAAAAAGCTCAAGTGGAAGAAGGAATTTTACAGTAAGTGGGAAGAAGGGACTGACCACTTGGGAAGATTATAAGAATGACATCAGGGGGTGCAGGGATGAAACAAGGAAAGCTAAGGTCTCCTTGGAAATAAACCTGGCAAGGGATGTCAAACTCAACAGGAGGAGCTTCTTCAAGTATATTGGAAGCAAAAGGAAAACTAGAGAAGTTGTGGGCCTGCTGTTGAACGAGACAGGAGCCATGGTGAAGGAGGATGCAGAGAATGTGGCGTTACTGAATGCCTTCTTTGCTTTGGTCTTTACTGCTCGTCCCAGACCTCAGGATTCCCAGACTTTGGAGAAGGTAACAGGGAAAGAGGAAGACTTCCCCATGGTTGTGGAGGATCAAGTGAGAGATCAGTTAGGTCAGTTAGACATCCACAAGTCCATGGGTCCTGATGTGATGCATTCGAGAGTGCTGAGGGAGCTGAGGGATTGCTGGGCCACTCTCCATCATCTTTGAAAGGTCCTGCAGGACAGGCCAGCCTGAGGACTGGAGGAAAGCCAATGTCACTCCAGTCTTCAAAAAGGGCAAGAAGGAGGGCCCAGGATACTACAGGCTGGTCAGCCTCACCTCCATCCCTGGAAAGATGATGGAACAGCTTGTTCTGGGCATCATCTCAAGGCATGTGGAGGGAAAGAAAGCTATCAGAAGTACTCAACATGGATTCACCAAGGGGAAATCATGTCTGACTAATCTGATAGCCTTCTATGATGGCATGATTGGATGGATAGATGAGGGTAGGGCAGTGGATGTTTGCTACCTTGACTTCAGCAAGGTGTTCGACATGCTCTCCCACAGCATCCTCTTAGGGAAGCTTAGGAAAAGTGGGTTAGATGAAAGGACAGTAAGGTGGATAGAAAACTGGTTGAAAGACAGAGCTCAGAGGGTCATGATTAGGGGCACAGAGTCTATTTGGAGGTCAGTGATGAGTGGTGTTCCCCAGGGGTCAGTACTGGGTCCAGTCCTCTTCAATATATTCATCAATGACCTGGACGAGGGGATAGAGTGTGCCCTCAGCAAGTTCGCTGATGACACAAAGCTGGAGGGGGGGGGACATGGCTGACACACCGGAAGGCTGTGCTGCTATACAGTGAGACATAGACAGGCTGGAGAGTTGGGCAAAGAGGAATTTTATGAAATTCAATAAGGGCCAGTGTAGGGTGCTGCACCTGGGGAGGAATAACCCCATGCAGCAGTACAGGTTGGGGGCTGACCTGCTGGAGAGCAGCTCTGTGGAAAGAGACCTGGGAGTCCTGGTGGACAACAGGATGACCATGAGCCAGCAATGTGCCCTTGTGGCCAAGAAGGCCAATGGCATCCTGGGGGGCATCAAGAAGAGTGTGGCCAGCAGGTGGAGGGAGGTCATCCATCCTCCTCTACTCTGCCCTGGTGAGGCCGCACCTGGAGTACTGTGTCCAGTTCTGGGCTCCCTGGTTCAAAAAGGACAGGGAACTGCTGGAGAGGGTACAGCAAAGGGCTGCAAAGATGATTAAGGGATTGGAACACCTCTCTTATCAAGAAAGGCTGAGGGATTTGGGTCTGGAAAAAATATGACTGAGGGGGGACCTTATCAGTGCTTACACATACTTAAAGGGTGGGTGTCAGGAGGATGGGGCCAGGCTCTTTTCAGTGGTGCCCAGCAACAGGACAAGAGGTAATGGGCACAACCTTGAGCATAGGAAGTTCCACCTAAACATGAGGAGGAATGTCTTTGCTTTGAGGGTGGCAGAGCCCTGGAACAGGCTGCCCAGAGAGGTGGTGGAGTCTGCAACTCTGGAGATGTTCAAAATCTGCCTGGATGCGTTCCTGTGCAACCTGCTGTAGGTGACCCTGCTCTGGCAAGGGGGTTGGACTAGATGATCTCCAGAGGTCCCTTCCAACCCCTACCGTTCTGTGATTCTGTGAAACTGACCTAGCCAAAGTTAGGTGAGGTCTGCAACAACTTGAATTGGTTGATTGGTTGAATATATTTTTACTGACTCTGTGGGATTAAATCGAGCTTCAGGAGATGGAGGATTTAAATTTGGCAGTTTCTGGATTGCTGTGCTTTCTCAGTGCATGAAGTTTTCCTTAGAGAAGAAGGGACTGTGAGGGCACAGAAAAATCTGGAGTCAAGTAAATAAAAATGGTATGTGAATCGCCCTTTCGCCATGTGCCAGAGAAATGTGCATAAGACAGAAAAGTTAATAGTGTCCTTGGAACTACTCAGATAAGTTCTGATCAAATCCAATAAATTAAAGCTTTATATTTTCTTTGGTGTGAAACTGAATTTGATCTTGAGTTCATTAATCAAATCAGGACACCTTTCTAATTGCATCAGATAATCAGTGAATTACTGTTTCTAGAATCATAAACTTTCTCTCAATATTGGAGACCTTTTTTTAGGTATGAAATAGTATGTTCTTTTGTTTAATGCTTTATTAAATTATTAAACAATTTCCTTCATTTCCCTCATTTCTGTGTGACTGTAATTTCAGTAAATTACTCCTAATGAAATTGTGATGAATCTGCATGCTGATAATCTTCAGGGTTCAGGGTTAACCTGTTTGTGTTTAGAAAGGAAGCTTTTTTTTTTTTTAGAGATTAGAAACTGACTTTCTGCTCATGTAAAAAAGAAAAGCAATTTTCAGAACAGAGGAGTTTATTTTTCCATTTGTCTCACTTGAGAGACTTCATAAATACTGATATCCTAGTGCTATAAACAGATCTCAGCCAACTCCCATTGACATCCCTGGCATTTTATTCTTGGCCAAGGGCAACATATGACCGGTCATCTCTCACACCCTATTGCTCTCCTTTAGAAATAAAGCAAAGAGAAATTATTTAAAAAAACCCAGATTGTTGGTCTCTCTCTTTTGTTACTTTCTGAGGTTTATATATTTAGGGTGGCAAATAAAGCGCATGCTAAAGTTTTGACACTCACTATAAACCTTTCAAATTACTCTTATCTGAAAAATAAGAAGGTCATAAAATAGTATCATCTTTGATCCCTTCTGTACCAAAAAGATTAACGTGATCCTCACATCTTAAACTCCACCAGCCCCCTGGCTGCACACAGTTGATCCATTAATCATATTTACTGTTGTTTACCCTCATCCATGACTTCTGTTAAAAACTGTTGGCAGGATAAACTATCACTGTCACTTAAAGCC
Source organism: Rissa tridactyla (assembly GCF_028500815.1). Taxonomy (NCBI): domain Eukaryota; kingdom Metazoa; phylum Chordata; class Aves; order Charadriiformes; family Laridae; genus Rissa; species Rissa tridactyla. The sequence continues at coordinate 40,699,452 of NC_071497.1, read as the reverse complement.
TTATTCAGGTATTTAAAATAGTATGCATTTCAGCTGTGAAATAAATCTTAACACAAGTTTTGCTTCTTTTGGCTGTTTCTTCTGGAACCTCTTTGATCTGTCAATTGTAGCTAGAAGATATGCTTTCATTTGAGTTGCTACTGATAGATCTTTCTTTCCAGATTAACAAAATTCCTTGTCTTTCTAAAGGTCCAAGGTTGGGAAATTCACACATGTTATCACATACCATCATCTTTCATGACAGATTGTGGTCCAATAAAATTTACAGGTAAGTTGGAAGTGGTTTTAATTTTAAAACAGTATTCTTTTTCTTTGCATAGTACTCCCAGACATGTCAGAAAGGTTTGTTTTCCATAAATTCGATAAAATTTCTGTATTTTCACAAGCCATGATATTCTTGGAAGCACTCATTTAAAGACTACTGTTCTCACACACAAATACAACTTATTTGGTGAATGTATTGCAGCAATCTGTGTCTAGGAAACTTATAAAGGAATTAAGTCTTATATAATGATTTAGGAATGAATGTGTTCATTTCAGTCATTAGGTGAATATATGTTTTCTGTTACCTTTGATTAAGTGGGACATTTTTATTTCTTTTTCTCAAAACTTCATAAGGATAATATTTGTCCAGGAAGGGGCAGAATATTTTATTCTCTGAAATACCCAAAAAATTAAGTTTTATTAGATGCTGAACCTACACCTAGTCATTTTTATAAATTTGGTGCCTTATGACTTCACTGTAATTCATGGGAAATCTAATTACGTCATACATCCATTACCAACTGTCAGGTAGTTAATATGGAAAATTTTAAGTTGTGACAATGCTAAATAAAGCTATGTGTAAAGCTTTGACTAGCAAGGTACTGTGTGGGGTAAGTTCACTGACACTTTCTACACAAGGCTTGCACAATCCTTCAAGTTGTCTCTTGCAGCTCCAGAACATCAGAGCTATGGTGTATCACAAGACTACTCACACAGCTGGTAATGAGCACTGCCTCTGTGAGCCAAACACTATAACCATGCAGTATGAGAGGGCACAAATCACGGCTGTTATAAAAGTACTATAGGAAGAGAAAAAGCCCTTTGAGCCATATTACTTCCCACATTAGGGAAGTAAAATGGAAAATCATCCCAAATACACTATTCTTTGGTAAGTATGGCTATAGAAGGAAGACAAGATTGGTTGAAAAGAACCCCCTGCAACTCTCTGCTGTAAGCCACATTTGTTAGTTATATAACACTGGATCTTTTTGCACTAGATCCTTTTATCTTTTTCTTTTTAAATAAAACACTATTTTCCAAAAACATTTCCTATTTCTTCAGGAGGACATCCATACAAGTTGTTGCTGATTTGCATAGTTCTATATGGTTTGTAAATGTTTTGTTTTCTTTTGTTTAAAACAACCATAATGATTTCCATTGTTGGAAATTTTCCACCTAGTAGTAATGCAAAGGTCTGTAGTCTGAAGCATTCTGATGAAAAGCAAGAAGAATATTTTTCCAGCTGTTTAAATGTTTTTTCCAAGAATAAATTAATTTTCCTGTATTACATATTCTTTATGGAAAAAAACCCAAAACATCAAGAAGTGTACAGGCATAAAACACAACAAAGATTTATTAACATGCTTCAGTTGCTCAAACCAAATTGGGAAGCCTGTACGTCTTTGAAACCTGGCCTTTCCAACAGCATGGTAGTGTAAATAACTGATGTAAAATGTATTACTCAAGTATACTTTGCAGTGCTATAATGTTTTCTATTTTTTTGTTGCAGTGACTGCTATTAGTTACCAAAACATAGATTTGAATATAGTTTGTTTCAAATCCCAAAACTGAGACATCTGAAAGTGGTTTTAATTCCCCTAGAGAAGAAAGGATTAGAATAGATTTACAAAATTTAAAAAAACCAAACCAACCTCCTTTTCCTTTTTTTCTTTTTCTTTTTTCTCCCCGCCCCCCCCGCCTTTATTTTCAGGAGTAGCATAGCATAAGAAAAGTCAATGCAAGCTTCCTTGTGCAATGGTAAGGTAGAATTTAGCTTCTGATAACTCTGGCCTATTGGTAATTTTTGTCCTCTTAGGTATGTGCTGATTCTGAAGGCATTATTTGTGAGAGATGTTTTGTTTATTCTTGATATGGAGGCACCTGTAAACTAGGAACTCAACTAACAGCAGGAATCTTATTATTAGGGATGTGCCAAAACCAAAGTGCTTGCTGCTTCTTTCTGCTTTCTATCAGCAGGCAAATGTTCCTTCCTTAGGTGTGACATAGATTTTATCTTTACTGGAAACCAAGATCCAGCAACAATGTCTGACTGAAAGTGAATAAAAACAAAACAAAACAAAACAAAACAAAAACCAACAACCAAAACCACCCCTGTTTCTTTATTAAAAGAATTACCAAAAGTTTGGATACTATACCTGGATAATAGTGAATTCAAAAGGAACTTTATAAATGTTTAGCTCCAGTAGAAAGTATTTGCCTTATCAATGCTTTTGCTACCTTCAACAGAAAGTATTAATCTCAAAGATTAGATCCTTCTGCAAGTAGAGCACTGGTTGTGAAGCAGCAGGTCTGGGTCCTGCATTTGGTTCCAGACTCTGGCTCTGATTCACCTTGGTCAATTTTCCATAGCCTATTAAAAAGCAGAAAAAAAGTCTCAAACCAAAAACAGATAAAAGAAAAAAAAAAACCAAACCCAAACCAACAGAGAAACTAAAAGGTTCTGCATCATCTAGTAAGAACTTCAGTTTATAAGAAAATAAAGGAAAAAATAGTACCGTAGACACTGTAGCAACCTAATATATGGAGCATCATAGGTTTGTTCACCTTAGAAGAGAAATATTGTTTGTATGAATCAGCTGTATTCTTCAGTTAAATCCTTCTTTTCTCAGCACAGAACAATTTGTGAATAGAGTGGAAACAAAACTAAAAAGCCAGTTTTCATGCTCAAAAATCCTGAAACTTGTTTGTCCACCAAGGCACAATTCTGAAAACTCTGCCTTTTGTCCACACTTAAGCCATGCTTTTGATTGATTTTCTCACCACCTGTTTGCTATTAGATCCTTGTGGATTGAGGGTAAGCAATACTAATTAAGCCACTTCTTCCCATTTTTACTGCTCCTTCTTACCCCTTCCTTGTTTTGCCAAAAGCAATTGTTTGTGTAGCTGTTCAGGGAACTGGACGAAGACAGGCTTAAAACTAGCTGGAAAAAATATTTACATTTTCTGGGTAAATTTCTACATTCTTTAAAGACCATGGCTCCTCAAAAATGACACTGAAAAAATAAAGGATTAAATTCAACAGTACCAATATTAGACTGGAATTACTCTTCAACAGCCGGAGCAGTTTTGCAAATGAAAGTATGAGTGTTAAAGTGAATCACATGTATCATGATAAAAAGCATTTTTACACTGTTCAGAGAAAAACATTTGTCTACTTGAAACATAGCTTACAAGAAATTAATTCACCCTGCTGCTATACTCACTGATGGTTTCACTCACTGTCTCTCTTTTCAAGTATACTTTCTGAATACTCTGGTACTTTACATGTATTTAAGGTGCATTAAATATCAAAACCTCAGATTTCTCTACTCACCTTTCACTTTAATCAGGTTACAGGAAATTTCAATGGTGAAATAAGTTTCAAGTAAATATATTTTCCTCCTTCATTAAATTAAGTCAATTCAGCATATTGAAGATGATAATTAGTATAACTTTATCTAGCCATAAAGAAATTGGTGTGCTGTACAAATGTTAAAATATGGGAAGTCTTATTCTTAGGTATCTTGAGTGAATTGGAAATTCTGAGGGACTCCACAGGGAAAAAACAACACTAGGAAATGAAGCAACCATAAGCTGGTGACTGGAAATTCATGAACTCAGAAACTGTTCAATAAATTTTTGCTTTTCAATTCAGAATTGAAACAAATTTTGAAAACCATAGGCAACTACTGTTGAGGATAAATAATAAGAAGATAATCCTTTCTGAAGTAACTTGATGCTTGTGTATGTTAGAGTCTTTTGAGACTGCACAAATGCACCTAAACACAGTTTTGTCAACAATGTTTGTGGCCCACTGTACTTATTACGGAAACAAAGGATACCACAGGATCTGGATTCAGACCAAAAGAAGGAAAACACATCTCATCCCTAGAAAGTGTTCCAAACATTTAAAACCACATAAGACTTTCAAAAAAGACTTTTTCTAAACCTACAAACACTGCACCCAGGCATAGCTTGAAGCAAACACTTTTATATTAATCCAGACCTGCAACCACTACAATAACATACAGAGGTGGTGAATGAAAATGGGTATTGAAAAATAACTGCTGGTTTGGACCAATGAATGAAAATAGAAAAATCTGAATAGAGAATAGTAAAGATTTTTTTTTTATTTTATCAAATAATTTCTCAACAAGATCTAAAAAGCAGTCAGTGTCTTGTAAATAATTACTTCATTGAATTTAAAATATTGCCTAATTGCCTAAAATAAAACACTTTAAAAATCAGTCCTATCTCGTGTGTAAAATCACCTGAAAGATCACATTAGTCCACTGAAATTCTTAAGGCAAAGAATACATTGTTTAGGGAGAAATAAAGCTGTTGAATTATATCCATAACTAAAAATATGTTTTCATAAGCATTATGAAACATTTTTAATAAAAATTCCAAATACTTACTTATAGAAAATAACACGATACATCTTTTTAATACTATTTTATCAAAAAATTCTTATGAGACAGCACAGTAAAAAAAGCTGGTTTCATCTTTGACAAAAATAATATCAGTAATTAATATGCTTTCTCTAGTATTTAGTTTATAAAGAGAAAAAGATTAAACCGTGTGTGGGGAAATCCTCTATTATCAGACGCCACTGTGAAGAAATAATTTTGGGACTAACCAGCAAAATGACATTAAAAAAAAAGTTAACAATAAGGGATATTGGAGGAACAATAAGTTACCTTGAAGACTGTTAGAAAAGAAATTGTGAAACAGACTGTCTTATAGTTATTAATGTACTGGTGACTTTTTTTTTCATTGCCCCAAAAGTGGATATACTGCTATACCAACTAAAGAGGATGCTTTTCTTGGTTTTTTTGTGGCCAGAATCAAATCCAGCCAGGAGAAAATGGCTAAAATGACTGATAAAAAGGCAATACAGTCAGGAACGTCCATAATATATCAAAATTTTTGACACTTAGGAAGAGGAGAATCAGGAACTCTAAAAACAAATAAGCAAAGATATTCAGGAAAGCAATAAATGTGAAAATGGTAAGTGAGATCTCTAAGAGAAAAATCTAAAAGAAAAAGAGAATTAAAAGAAGCTGAACTTTCCTGAACAGCTATAAAGTTATATGCAAATTATCTAATGGTATGAGTAACAAAGGAATAATTTGTATTTTGTGTGTTGTTTCTTAATGGATCTATCATCTTTTCTCTTGTAAAGCCTGCCTCAACTTTCCTTTTCTTGGACAAAATGGAGACTAGAAAGTTTCTGTTGCCGCCATCTTTAGAGGACTTTATATGTAAGTTAGACAAGTAACTGCTTAATTACATATATGATTTCCTATCTATCTTATATATATTACATCCATGTATTACACTCACCAGCTAATTGCATAGGTAGTGCATATTCTGAAATATTTTAAATATTCCTCATTATAGTTTTACTCATTATATTTGGGCCTGGTTTGTAGTAGGCAAAATGGGCTAGTTACCCAGATTTTCAGCTAGATTTTCAGCTCTTTGTTTTGTTTGTTTGGGTTTTTTTTATAAAAATGATTAAGATTTAGAGTGATTATTTTGATTATCCTGTGATTTACAGGTATGAATTAGCTTGTCAGTTTACTATCTTGTCATATAAATACTACATGACTCAAAAGATTTTTTCTTTGTATAGCTAATGTCATATACATGCATAGCAAATTTTCTCAGATAGAGCACACAGATAGCTGACTAAGGGCTTGATCCATTACCCAGATAAGTCAAAAGAAATGCTAAATAAAGCAAGGGCTTAGCAGAACGCCCATAATGTCCTCGGAAACATTCATATGGCAAAAGAATGCCAGTCTGTGAATGATGAGCACAGTGTGTGAAAGGAAACATTTGCACATTGCCAGAGACTAGAATGAAGAACCCTTATATATGGTTGGAAAACTAACTTTCTAAATGATCAGCAGTATATTTGGAGGTCCTCTTTCCTAATTATTAATGCATTTATCTCTCTTAACTTTCTCTAAGTTTAGATATGTTTCTAATTTTGATCCTTCAGCCTTTGTGGGTTTTTTAGCTTCCAGGAATTTAACCAACTGATAACCAAGTCTTAGTCTGGCTGGTGTACTGCATACTGTAATTCTTAAGGTACCTGTTTCCCAAAGATAACTACGCAATGCAGGAACTAAGCTTAATTACATATTAAGAATGTTGTACTAAATATATATAGCAGTGTATTTAAAGCTATAGAATCATAGAATTGTCTAGGTTGGAAGGCACCTTTCAGATCATCTAGTCCAACCATCAAATTCACTCTCACAAAAAGCATCACTAAGCCATATCTCTAAGCACTATGTCTACCCATCTTTTAAAAACCTCCAGGGATGGTACCTCAACCACTTCCCTGGTCAGCCTGTTCTAATGCTTAGTAACCCTTTCAGTGTAAAAATTTTTCCTAATACCCAGTCTAAATCTCCCCTGACGCAACTTGAGGCTGTTTCCTGTTGTCCTATCAGCTGTTACTTGGGAGAAGAGACCAACCCCCACCTCTCTACAACCTCCTTTCAGAGAGTTGTAGAGAGCGATAAGGTCTCCCCTCAGCCCCCTTTTCTCTAGGCTAAACAACCCCAGCTCCCTCAGCCACTCCTCATAAGACCTATTCTCCAGACCCCTCACCAGCTTCGTTGCCCTTCTCTGGATCCACTCCAGCATCTCAATATTTTTCCTGTAGCAAGGGGCCCAAAACTGGACACAGTACTCATGTTGGGGCCTCACCAGTGCCGAGTAGAGGGGGACAATCACTTCCCTAGTCCTACTCACCACACTGTTCCTGATACAGGCCAGGATGCTGTTGGCCTTCTTGGCCACCTGGGCACTCTGCTGACTCCTATTCAGCCGGCACTCGACCAACACCTCCCAGGTCCTTTTCTGCCAGGCAGCTCTCCAGCCACTCTTCCCCAGGCTTGTAGTGCTGCATGGGGTTGTTGTGACCCAAGTGTAGGACCCAGCACTTGGCCTTGTTGAACCTCATACCATTGGCCTCGGCCCATTGATCCAGCCTGTCCAGATCCCTCTGCAAAGCCTTTCTACCCTCAAGCAGGTCGAGACTCTCACCTAGTTTGGTGTTGTCTGCAAACTTACTGAGAGTGCATTCATTCCCCTTGTCCAGATCATTAATAAAGATATTAAAGAGACCTGGCCCCAATACTGAGCCCTGGGGAACACCACTCCTGACCGTCTGCCAACTGGATTTAACTCCATTCACCACCACTCTCTGGGCCTGGCCCTCCAGCCAGTTTTTAACCCAGAGAAAAGTACTCCCATCCAAGCCGTGGGCAACCAGTTTCTCCACGAGGGTGCTGTGGGAAATCGTATCAAAGGCCTTACTAAAGTCCAGGTAAACAACAACCGCAGCCTTTCCCTCATCCACCAAGTGGGTTACTTAGTCATAGAAGAAGATCAGGTTTGTCAAGCAGGACAAGCCTTTCATGAACCCATGCTGACTGGGCCTGATCGCCTGGTTGTCCTTCATGTGCCGCATATTGGCACTCCGGATTATCTGTTGCATGACCTCCCCAGGCACCAAGGTCAGGCTGACAGGCCTGTAGTTCCCCAGATCATCCTTTTGGCCCTTCATAAGGATGGGTGTCACACCTGCTAGACGCCAGTGAACTGGGACCTCCCTGATTTGCCAGGACTGCTGGTAAATGATGGAGAGTGGCTCAGCAAGCAGTTCTGCCAGCTCAGTAACCCTTTGGTAGATCCCATCTGGCCCCATAGACTTGTGTACGTCTGGGTGTTGGAGCAGATCCCTCACCATCTCCCTTTGGATTATGGGGGCTTCATTCTGCTCCTTGTCCCTGTCTACTAGCCCAGGGGTCTGGGTACTCAGGGAACAACTGACTCTACTACTAAAGACTGAGGCAAAGAAGGCATTAAGTACCTCAGCCTTCTCCTCATCCTTTGTCACTATGTTACTGCCTTCATCCGATAAAGGATGTAGATTCTCCTGAGTCCTTCTTTTGTTACCATTGTAGTTATAGAAACTCTTTTTATTGTTCTTAACATCCAAAGACAGGTTAAGCTCTAGTTGGGCTTTGGCCTCTCTAATTTTCTCCCTACATAGCCTTATAACATCTTTGTAGCCTTCCTGAGTGGCCTGCCCCTTTTTCCAAAGGCCATAAACTCTCCTTTTTTCCCTGAGTTGTATCCATATCTCTCTGTTCAGCCAGGCAGGTCTTTTCCCCCAGCAGGGGGGTTTTATGGCACATGGGGCAGCCTGCTCCTGTGCATTTAAGATGTCTTTCTTGAAAACCCTCCAGCCTTCCTGGACTCCTTTGCCCTTCAGGACTGCCTCCCAAGGGACTCTGTCAAGCAGGCTCCTGAAAAGACCAAAATCTGTCCTCCGGATGTCCATGGTGGCAGTTCTTGCTGACCACCCTCCTTGCTTTTCTGAGAATCAAAAACTCTATCATTTCATGGTGACTATGCCCAAGACAGCCTCCAACTGTCACATCCCCCACAAGTCCTTCTCTATTTACAAATAGCAGGTCCAGCAGGGCTCATTACCTCACCAGCTGTGTCAGGAAGTTATCCCCAACACACTCCAGGAACATCCTAGATTGTTCCGTCTCAGCTGTATTGTGTTCCCAGCTGATATCTGGTAGATTGAAGTCTCCCACCAGGACAAGGGCCAGTGATCTTGAGATTTCTCCCAGCTGCTTGTAGAATATTTCATCTACCTTTACATCCTGGTTGGGCTGTCTATAACAGACTCCCACCATGATATCAGCCTTGTTGGCCCTCCCCCTGATTCTTACCCATAAACACTCAACCCTATTGTTACCATCATTAAGGTCTTGACATTCATAACACTACCTAACACACAGAGCCACCGCATCTCCTCTCCTTCCTTGCCTCTCCCTTCTGACGGGTTTGTAGCCGTCTAATACAGCACTCTAGTCATGTGAGTCATCCCACCACGTTTCCATGATGGTGACTACATCATAGCTTTCCTGCTGCACATTGGCTTCCAGCTCCTCCTGTTTGTTGCCCATGCTGCATGCTTTAGTGTAAAAGCACTTCAGCTGGGCTACTAGTCCCGCCACCTTTTTGCTGGAAGAAGGCTTAACTTCTACCTGACCATTCCCAGGTGCAGCCATAGTTTCTAACCCCACCAATGACCCTTGCATCTCTGCTGCTGGATTCATCCTCTTCCCCCTTCAAATCTAATTTAAAGACCATTTGGTGAGCCCTGCCAACTCCTGAGAAAGGATTCTTTCCCCTGTTTGAGACAGGTGTACCCCATCTGTCTTCAGCAGGCCTGGTGTCCTGTGATCAAAAAACCAAAGTCTTGCCACTGACGTCAGGCTCAAAGCCAGGTATTGATCTGCTGGCTCTTCTTATTGCTTTCCTCATCCTTCCCTGTGACTGGAATGACAGAGGAGAACACTACTTGCGCTCCTCACCCTTTAACCAGTCATCCCAAGGCTCAGAAGTCTCTCTTGATTGCTCTTTGGTTTCTTGTTATGTTATGTAACATATCCAACCTTAATACAGTTAGACAGACAAATGGATATATTGACTATATCTTAGTTAAAATACATCTACATCTAAAATTACCTTAAAGGTTTGACATCAGTTAAAAAGGTCAGCAACTGCAGGTAAAGAGGGTTCAGTACTTGAACTAATCGACTCCTTATGACAACATTAAATAAGAATGGAGTATCTAACCTAGTTTTGGATATCTTTATTCTTACAGCATATAAAGTTAAACTAACATAATTACAGTAAAACAAAAGGCTCCAAGTCTGACAGTAAATAGTAGACCTGATGAGGATTTTAACATTTTCACTATGCAATATTGCAGATTTTGTTTTATGTCAGTTGCCTAATTCAGCAGTATGTATCTCAGATGAAAGTTTTAATTCTTGATACTTATGGAAGTACAATTTGTTTCAGAAAAACTCACCTGAATATTTAGAAAATATTTGTGAGGTAAAATGTAACAAATAAGTTTTATTAAATAACTCTTTAATTTGAGTAATATTCCTGGAACTAAAACAGTGTGGTTACTTCACCTTCTTCACCAAAGTTTTGAGGAGTTTAAAAAGAAGTTTCAGTGAAAAATGAAGGACAATAGCTTAAGAGATAAGTGTGTCTTCAAAATAATTCAGTAATGGCCTGAGGTATTAGAACTTGATTAAAACATGATGCCAGTCTTCTAAAAAAGCATTATTTATGCAATCATCAGTTGACAGTTACTTTTACATGCTTTTAAGCATTATTATGTAAAGAAACAATTATGGATGAATTTTTTCAATTAAACATTTCAAGAGACAAAAAATATAATAGGTCAGAAAAGTTAAGCGTGTTTACCATTGTGCCTAACGGCATATCTCACTTATGCAGAGATATGTTTCAGGCTTAAATACAGACAGCCAAAATATATTTCCATGCAATCATGATTTCCTCACATTTTATGAATCATATGTGAAAATATCACATCTGAAACACAGTTGTATATGTGTATATATATTGTGTGCGTATATATGTAGACATTATAAATTAAATAGGTCATATCTATTCTTAGAATACAATTTGATGGTTTTATTATAAATAGAAATACAGTTACTTGCCCTTGAAAACTCTTGAGTAAAAATTAGTGATTTAAATTAAAGATGCAATGAATAAGAGAGTAATTCACAGATAATGTAATTCCATTTGTCTGTGTCTAAAGTTTACCTTAGCCAAAACTTTTATCAATGAAAATATTAGTGTACTAAAGCACCACAATAACACTTGGACTGTAATAACTTTTCTGGAAATTTAAATAGAAATGGGTATTTTTATAACCCCATCCACTTTTTTTTTTAGAAGAGGTGCTTCAGAAGACTTCAGATTTGTATGTGATGAAATAGTTGTATGTTTTGCAAACCACATGCCATTACAATAGCAGGAAACATCAGTAATGTGATTAATAATAGTATTAGTGTCCACATTCCTATAGATTTACTCTCTACTGTAGGTTTTGCACGTGATGCTCAGTTGGTGGATGAGAATTCCGAAAGAGGAACAAAAGAGGTTCCAAATGAATGCCAGACAGTTTTTTTATTGTGTTGCTTCATCCTTATATTCACAATGATCTCTCCTAACCTTGCAAAACATTTTTTTCCTTACTGACCCTAAAGCATGGTATTAGTCTCTTGGAAATAAAAGTGATTCAGCACAGAGCAGTTTGCTACTGAATGCAAACTAGGCACCTGAATCTTTCAGAGAGTTTAGTGCTTTTACTCTGTTATTCTCCTCATCCAAAAGCCTACTGAAGTTGTAAAAACTCCCTGACTTCTAAGGCTTTCCAACCAGCACTAGGTGAGGAACTGATAATGCTTGTCAACAGACAGAGTATGACTGCCAGAACACAGGCTCTGAATAATCAAAACAAGTAAAGGTCAGAGCCACAGGTGGTAGATCAAATGAAAGATGAAATGCCTCAAAATACCATAAGCTTAGATATTTTTCTTCCTTCTCCTTTTTTTTTTTCTGTTGAAGAAACTCTAATGTCAGATGCCTTTCTTTAAAAGTGGGCTACTAAGCAAAAGCAAGCTTGAACTGTTTTATCTAACAATGCTGGGAAGCAAAATGCATTGAAACACGTCCCAGCCCTCTTGGTTTTTTTCCTGTTGTTTTTGCATATGATAATACAATAACTGTCGGCATTTCTGAAAATACTGACTACCATCATCTAAATGCCCCATTGGGACATAACCTTTTAATGCTGGAAACGTGCAGCTAAGCGAAGGAATGGCAGCACTGACAGTATGTTAGTGACTTGTGTTCCTTACTATCTTCATTACTTGTGTCTAGCTCAAAATGTGTCTCTAAAACAAATAGTATTCTGCTTGATTGCAAATAATTCAGGCTTTCAATCTTGCTACTGTAACTGACATAAATTGGATTTTCGCGACAGTTACGTGGATTCATGACACCCATATCTTCAGAAAGTTGACATTTCATTCCATACGAGCAAAAGATACATTTCACAAAATGAGTAAAGCTATTCGAAAACCAGAGTCTGGCTTTTTAAAAGAGGATGTGGTTATCATTGGGCTTTTTATTTGTTTGTTTTCTAAAGGAAAATTTACCTAATTATATGTTTCTCATCATTTGTGGAATTTACCAATACATGGATCATACTTAGATAAATATGAAATTAAACTCCATGTGTCTAGGAGCTATTCCAGTGAACTCCACTGTCCTCAGTGGACTGTGAAGCTTCCCAAGCAAAAGGAGAACATCAACAAGAATTCAGTATAGCTACTGATCACTGGAGTACAAGCCCTCGGAGTGGGAAACAGCTGTCTCTGATCTGAGTTGTTACACCTATATTTACCTTACTAGAGAGAAGACCAAGGTGATCATGAAGCTTGACACCAACATGCATATTTCTTTCATTGACAGCCTGAATACAGCTCACTGTCTCTGCTCATTGTAGCTGGCATTGGCACACTATAATTCCCATGACTAGTGTCAGTCATATGGCACAGATGCAAAGGCAGCTAGAATAGATAAAAGCTGAAAACAATCACAAAATTTATTAAGATCTATCAATCAGCCAGAAAGGTAAATATGTCCTTGGTGTGCGCTGTAAAATACAGTCAGAAGAACCAGCTTTTTGTGCTAGCTCCAGGTTTGAGGATATTCCAGCAAATAGTGTGGCCAGACATCTGCCCAATGTCACCCACACAAAAGCATGAATCTAATTAAATAGGAAGTTGGATCTGAACTCTGAATCTCTGATGAGAGTCCTAGCAGCTGAGGAAAGAACATTTCTTCTTTCCTGTATCTCCTTGCAGTCTTGTTCAGAAATTCCATCCAAGGGATTATATATTTCTTCTTTAAAATCTGGTTTTGAAATCAGTATTTTCTGGCAAAAAGAAATTATAAAAAATGAAAGTCATGAAAAGGTGACAGGCTCTATTTATGAGCACTCAACTACATGCACTTGATTTCTAGGTGAAACTCTGGACAATTTCAAGTTTTTGTCAACAAAGTTTACCTGGCAGCAGTCATAAATAAACAAGGAAAGACTACATTCTGCTGCCCAATTATTTTGTCTGTTTCTCTTGTCTGTTTAGCTACAGCCACATCTTCTCCAAATGTTAAAAATAATTTTTAATCTCATCATACCGCACTCACATGTTCTTTGCAAATATGTCCTACATATTTAAGTAGAAAAAGCTTACTTCTCTGCCATCCTTTTGTACTACGTTTGATAACTGTACTGTTAATTAACTGATAATTGTACTGTTTATAACTGTGATGTATCCACACCTTGGCTATTGCACGTATTTTTGGCTAAAATGGATCTAATAGAACTAGAAAAGGCTAAAAGTAGGATGACAGTAATAATGAGAGACGTGGAACAATTTCCATGTGAAGGAGAGTAAATACAACAGAATTCTTTGCAATGGTAATACAATTGTGATCTGTTATAACTTCTACAATAATATAGAGAAAGTGAATAGTCAGTTGTGATAAAAAAACAATCCTAGCCAAATGTTCAGGTATCCATTTGAAGCAGAACAAAAGGAAAGGGAGAGGGTAAATTAGAGTTAAAAAGTAACTACCAATATAATGCTCAGGACATGAGTTTAAAATGGAGAAAAAGAATCAACATTTTCATATATGCATGATTATGTTGCGAGAGGAAGCTCGAAGGATAACTGGAACAGAAATGCTTGACAGTTTCGTTTTATATTTTGTCATCTGAAAACAATTACAGAGAGTGTCTCTAGATATTTTTTTTTTTTTTCCATAAAGTACTTTGGAATGGATTTATCCAAGTACAAGCCGAAATGAAGGGACTGTAAATTATTCTATCTGGTATTGGAAAGTGGTGACAGACTGAGTATAGTGATAAAATTTTTATCTTGCCAAACTTGTTAATGATTAGTCAAGGTCCTTAAATATAACCAGTATTATTTCGCAACTTGATTGCACAAAGAATTCGTTAGGTATTGAGGATAAAAGATGTATATTAAGAAAATGTTTATGTCTGAACTGAAAAGAGTGGATTTCCAGGAAGATCACTATTCAAGCCATTATTCATGTCAATTAAGCTAAAAATTCCACCAGAAATACTCTCTATAAATATATGCATTGTACACATTGAATTTTTAAGTTTAATCATTATGTAACAGGCATGTAACAATTCAGAATATAACAATATATATCATTACATAAAGATTATAGTAATTGTAATGAAAAATACACATGAAATAGCATATGCACAACATGCTTTTTCTTTATTTTACTCAAAGATTTTCTAATCTTTCAGGATTCAAACAATGGAAGAGAGCAACTTGCTCTGATAAAAATAGCCTAGGGGGAAGAAAATTAGATTACTGGGAAATCTCTCAGGGTATCTACCGGACACCTTAAAAGTTTTAATTCCACAGGCAAATAGTAAAACAGGACAAAAGAAGATGAGAAAGAAGTTGTAAAAATATTGCCTTGAGGAGGTAGAGAAGTGAGGACAATGAAGACATAAAGGTATGTGTACATATCTATATGTACGTATGTGCACATTAACAGCTGAAGAGTTTAGTTTAGAGCTAAGTTTAATTGCAGAATAGGATGAATACTTTCCTTTCCATTGATATCTGGGTTTCCAGCTGTGGTTACGTGAAAGATGCTGAGAAAAAATAATCGGATATAGATATATTTTATCTAGCATTAGAATATTTTTCCAGTTTATGACTACAGTAAAATCTACATTACTCACTACTCCTCAGAGATCACTAATTTTAAACTATTATCCTTAGGTATTGCAAAATATAACTTCTCAAAATACTTCTCATATTCGTTGCATGGAATGAGTTTCTGTTTTTGTATTTGTGTTGAAAATAGTAAAGGAAAATAAATTGAATTTGAAAAAATATAGGCCTCAGCAATTAACAACTTTGTTGTTAAATATGGAAGAAGTGATGGAAATCACTGACCTGACATATATCACATTTTTGTTGTTTTTAACTAGCTCTACAATGATACACCTTATCATAGAATTATAGAATCATAGAATCATGGAATCATAGAACCATAGGGTTGGAAGGGACCTCTGGAGATCATCTAGTCCAACCCCCCTGCCAGCGCAGGGTCACCTACAGCAGGTTGCACAGGAACGCATCCAGGCAGATTTTGAATGTCTCCAGAGTTGGAGATTCCACCACCTCTCTGAGCAGCCTGTTCCAGGGCTCTGCCACCCTCAAAGTAAAGACATTCCTCCTCATGTTTAGGTGGAACTTCCTATGCTCAAGGTTGTGCCCATTACCTCTTGTCCTGTTGCTGGGCACCACTGAAAAGAGCCTGGCCCCATCCTCCTGACACCCACCCTTTAAGTATTTATAAATGTTGATAAGGTCCCCCCTCAGCCGTCTTTTTTCCAGACTGAAGAGACCCAAATCCCTCAGCCTTTCCTCATAAGAGAGGTGTTCCAGTCCCCTAATCATCTTCATAGCTCTCTGCTGCACCTTCTCCAGCAGTTCCCTGTCCTTTTTGAACCGGGGAGCCCAGAACTGGACACAGTTGTGGGGGCTCCAGATGCGGCCTCCCCAGGGCAGAGTAGAGGGGGAGGATGACCTCCCTCCACCTGCTGGCCACACTCTTCTTGAGGCACCCCAGGTTGCCATTGGCCTTCTTGGCCACAAGGGCACATTGCTGGCTCATGGTCATCCTGTTGTCCACCAGGACTCCCAGGTCTCTTTCCACAGAGCTGCTCTCCAGCAGGTCAGCCCCCAACCTGTACAGCTGCATGGGGTTATTCCTCCCCAGGTGCAGCACCCTACACTTGCCCTTCTTGAATTTCATAAGGTTCGTCTTTGCCCAACTCTCTAGCCTGTCCAGGTCTCTCTGTATGGCGGCACAGCCTTCCGGTGTGTCAGCCACCCCCCTCAGCTTTGTGTCATCAGCGAACTTGCTGAGGGTGCACTCTATCCCCTCATCCAGGTCATTGATGAATATATTGAAGAGGACTGGAATGCATCAGTTTTTTATGATGCATCAGTTTTTTATGATGCATCAGTTTTTTAGGACTGAAATATTTTTGAGTGTATTGGAAAAAAAGTAAATAAAATGGTCTTAAATCAATACAGTACTGACATTTGACATACTGTTACACCAGTCTTGTAGTTTAAACCTGGTAGGCAGCTGTGCCCCAAACAGCTGCTTGTTCATTCTTCTCTGGTTGGGGTTGGGGGGAGAGAATCAGGAGGGTAGACGTGATAAAACTCGTAGGTTGAGATAAAGGCAGTTTACTAAGTGAAGCAAAACCACATGTGCAAGCAAGACAAAATAAGAAATTCACTCACTACTCATTGGCAGGCAGTTGGCCATTTCCAGGAAAGCAGGGCTTCATCACATGTAACAGTCACATGGGAAGACAAACATCATGACTCCGAGCACCACTCTTTCCTCCTTCTTTGTACCTTATATTGCTGAAAACAATGCCATATGATATGTGATACCCCTTTTGTCAGTTACGGTCAGCCATCCCATCTGTGTCCTTGCCCGCCACCAGCCTACTTGCTGGTGAGAGAGCATGAGAAGCAGAAAAGACCTTGATGCTGTGTAAGCACTGCTCAACAGTAACTCAAACATCCCT
Organism: Rissa tridactyla; assembly: GCF_028500815.1. Taxonomy (NCBI): domain Eukaryota; kingdom Metazoa; phylum Chordata; class Aves; order Charadriiformes; family Laridae; genus Rissa; species Rissa tridactyla. Next base: position 40,682,576 of record NC_071497.1, on the reverse strand, counting down.
GTGTTATCAATACTGTTTTGGTCAAAAGTCCAACACATGGCACCATATGAGCTGCTATGAAGAAAATTAACTCTATCCGAGCCAAAACCAGTACAATCAGGTAGAGACATATCAATTAGGATACACAAACTAGCTGGCTTGAAAGTAAAGAGGATGTTAATCAGTGGTTCACTGTGGGTCTTCCTGGAAGATAATAAAACACCTGAGGTTTTTTTGGTTCTGCCATGTCAGGATTGTGGGTATGAAAGACCATGTTTGTTTGTAGAACTGCCTTTGACTTTAGCAATAGGGAGAGCTTATACTGGGAGGGTAACAGTGGTATAAAAATAAAGACACTCCCCAGAATTACCTCATCTGTAACCAGTTTGTGATAAAAATTTATAAATGGATTAGAAAGTTAACCAAACAATTGCACAGATTTCTATTTGTTGTTTATTAGAAAGCAATTTGTTCAGGTTCTGCCATGACTCATTAATTCAAGCAGCATTTTAGTATTAGTATGTGAAATTACTGGGAATTACAGATCTTTCTCTTAGAAGTTGTGAATCCAAAGAAAGAAAAAAATTACACTTCCCAAAGGAGAGGCTGTGTTGACTATATATATTTATATGTATACAAACAAATGTAAACGATAATTGAAAGCTTGAAACATGTTTACTTTTTAAACTTCTTTCATTCATTCACTACAAATTTAATTTTTGCAATACCTCTTAAAACTCTGTTTGCTCCATCTTTGAAATTATGAATAATTCCCTAAGTCTATCTTTACTGAGGGACTCAATATCACCATCTTTCAAGAAAAGGGAAATCAAAAAAGAATTTTTTTTAAAAAACCAGAAAAGTCAGTCTGGAAGGGCTAAGTGAGGGTAATAAGCTCTCCAAAATAATACCTTCTTCACCAGTAAAGTTGTCTGCACAAGTCAGATTTGCTTTAAAAGCACCCATACTGGGCAGAACCTTAGAAGACAACACCAAACACTAGGGATTCTATTGCTTTTGATTTCTAGCCTTGAGACTGGTTGGAACATTTTGATAGGAGTAAAGGATAATCTTAAAGTGGATATTTATGATGGTTTTCTTTCTACTTTTCATTTTCTGCTCTACAGACAATAAAAGCATCTACAGTTTTGTAAGGATTAAAAACAGAATATTTACTCTGTAACCAAAAACTTAAGCCAAGATAAAGAAAAATGCATATGAAGACAGAAGTTGCATGTTTACTTTAGTTCTGTTTCTGCAAAGCAAGCAGAAGTAAATGATTCGTGGAGAAGAGGCTTTTTGTTGCATGAATTTGTTTTGTAATTCATTAAAAGGAAGTTTATTAATGCTATGTGTTCATAGTTTCATTAAAATGTAAATTTCATTATAGTATCTGACTGATTTTTTCTTAGGCTGCCTTTATTAGGCCCCTCAATAAAAGTTAAAAACATTCCTTACTCAGCAACTATAACAGATATTTTGGGTTATGAATATCAGGCTAGAGTTTCAGTAAAATGATTCAAAATTTGATTTTTTTCTCTATTAGCTATTTTTAAAGTATGAATTTGTCACAGCCACATTTTAAGTTTTGTGACTGGGACAAATCCATACCTTTAAAACAGCTAGTAGAGAAAACGTTTGTGAATAATCTTACTGAAACCCTATTAGCCTAAGTACTTTCATAAAGCAATAGGGTACTGCAATTTGATTCTATATCGTTTATAAAGTCGAGTAATGCTGACTTTCAATGGCAAATCAGTTTGCAGATAGTAAATGTTGAAATTGCACTGGCTTTTCATGGTCACTGCATTTCCAAAAAAAATTGAATCACCTGATATACTCAATCTCATCTCCATAAATCCTAAGCCATATTGTTTAAATAAAACTAATGGGTGTGTCATGCACACTTATATATTACGCTTTAGAAGCACTGGGTTTTTTATATGAGAGACGTCCAAGCATAATGTTGGATAGAACATGCACTTTGTTTTGGATTGTTTTGTTTCATTGCGTTTTTCTCTTTTTTTATTTCAGATCTTGGTTTCATTGGTGTAGTCTGAAGTCAATGCAATGTTACTGTCCTTACTTAGGCCAGGCTGAGGAGGAGACAACTTTCTGCTACAAAGACTGGACATGCCAGTATGAATCACAAGTGGAAGGTAATGTTTTTCATCACAACCTCTCCCACAGTGAGTTGCCTTATTGCAAACTATCCTCCAATTAAGTAAATCTATGTTTATATGCCCAAGATTAAAAAAATTACAATAACTCTTGGAAGAAAGAAAATAAAGTGGCTCTAGAAAACAGATAGAAGGCTTTCAGTTTGATTCCACCCATCTCCTCTCCCCCCAAGCCAAATACAGAGCTTTTTATGCTGAATTTTAAATATATTCACACTTTTTAAAAAGTAGTAAGTTTTAAATTTATCCACTTAATTTATCTCAGTGGAGAAATCATTCTGTCCTGGCTGTAGGCCTGGATATGGAGCAGGGGATGGCAGTGCCTTAGTAACATTGCCAGAGGAAAACATGTCTCCAAGCACAGGTTATTCTTAATATTTTTAATAATGAAATTACATTCCAGGACTAGAAAGCTATTGAAAACTTCTTGAATTAGGGAACTGTGAATTAGGGAATGCAAATTTCAAAAATGAGGAATTTTTCAGTAGCGTACCACTGAAATACCAATTAGTCCAGAGAAGTGTCCTGATCCGCAAGCTATAAGTTGTTATAAGCTTTTATTCACTGACATGACCCTACATCCTGGGAGCTGAGAAATCTTTCCTACAAACTAGTTATAAAACCAACATGTGCTTCTGAAAAGTTTCCCTTCATGAGTCAGTATTTTCCACTGAATCCAGCTCCTATTTGATGAAAGGTCTTGGCCATCTTGAATGCTGAGGCTCAATGTATTATATGGTTTTGAAAACAAAGATGCAGTGCAAGGGTTGCTGTTCCATTTGTTGCTGTTCGATTCATTTTCTAAGCTATAGGCTAGAATCTGGCTGCTGAGTAACTATATGCAGAGAGGCATGGTTCTGACTCATCAATTTATCTCCCTGATGCATTTGAAATGGAAATAAGTATGCATGTATAAATATATAATTCTGTACAAAACAAATATATATACAAACATATATATATATATATATATGGTGTTTCTCTTCGGGGTCTTGTGGAAATAGGTGGTTATAGGAAACTAATTCATATCACATATAAATATGAAAAAACTCTTTTGCAAATCAAAGTTGGATGACTATCCCTCATTCATCTGCTTTCCTATGTAGTCCTGCATGGGGTAATAAGACTTGTGTTTCTTTCTTATGTATGTAGTTGATACAAACAAAATTATTGAAAAGCACTGAAAGAATTAAATATTTTTCTCCTAATATTATTTTTCCAGTCCTTTTTCCTCTCAGGTCCTTTTTTTTCTTTCTTTCTTTATCACATTTAACATATATCAATTAAATTGTCTATGGGTGACTGAAAGTCATTTATCCATTGAGACTCTCTGAAATGGCTTCATAATACATCTCAGCTGGTGGTGCACTCTTGAAATGATTAAGATTAAATCAAATGAAATTTTTAATTCTAACCACCAAATGAAAACGAAGCAAACAGAAGTACCTTGCAGAGGAGATTAGGTTATGTCATTGACAGATAGCTTTCTGTATGCCTAGCATAAATGATATTAAACAGATGCTTAGAAAAAGGTTGAGGAATTTAAGAATACAAAGAATCATAATACTTCCAATTTTTTTGCAAACAATTATGTTCATAGGTTAGCCATTTACCATTGGTGTTAATCCAGATATTAAGCATTTATCCTGTACTGTGTATCTTCCTCACTCAATCTGCAAGGAATCTTTAAGAAAACTAACCTATTTTTCTCCAGGTTCAGCATTTCTTTATTCTTATGACAATAGCATATTTTGTTAAAAGTTCCTTATCTCAGTCCACGGACATTCTGGCTTGATGTCTCAGGACATTAATGATAAATACTTTCCAATATCTGCTGAGTATTATAAACCAAAATTTATGAGCTATGGCATTAAAATCTCTAAAGCCCAGAGTATAAGGTTGGAGAAGAGACAAAGTAAAATGATGATGTATCAAAATACGTTAATACAAACATACTGCAATCCAATGCTGCTTTCTATAAAGTATCTTCTTCGTTAAGATGTAGCTGGCTGTGGAATGTAGCTGGCTGTAACTGATTATGGCAAAAGGAGTCATACTGCTAGTGTGCTGTCATGTATTGCATCAGTTGGAGCTTTAAATCTTATTAAATTCATCTTGAAGGTTTTCCTCAATGAGTTCTTCCTTCTGAGATGAATATTTGTCAGAATGACAGCCCACTAAATGATGTCAAGAAATATCCAGACATAAAGTTAAAACTGTGACTCTGAAAATTTAAATCAATGAAAAATAAAATAACAAAACCAAAACTCTGATCCATTTGGATCTGAGATTCTGGCTGTGATATTATTAATGTTCCATCAAGCTGGCAAGCATTACAGGCAACTATAAACACCAGTAACTTTAGATGTAATAAAACAAATCACCCTTAAAACTGCAGTACCCTCAGCTATAGTAAAGGACTAAATCATGCTGCTGCTGTGTTCCTGCCTGCACCTAAATGCTTTTCACAAAGTTTCACGTCAACACAATCATCCAATCACATAACCAATTTGCTTAAGCATGAATATTGCTTATCTTCTGTGCATGAACTTACTGCATACTCAAGTGTATTCAGTGGTGAACTCTTGAAGAGGAATATATGGAAATTCATACTGATTTTTTCAGCATTCCCAGTTAGTTCATGTTATTTCAAAAGTTAACTTAATTTCATGTTTGCATCCATTCAAAATAATTACTTTTTGCCCAAATTTTAATTTTTCTTTCCTCCATGAAATTTTTTTTTTGCTTTTTTTTGCTCTTTTAAATAACAATTTGCGAGGTACTGGGACAAAACAGTACTGTGCAGGTTTATGAAAACACATCAGGAGTTTTTACAGGCACAAAAAACCCTAGTGTTGAAGGATTTTATTTAGTACAGGCTATGCTGCCAATGCTTTTGACACTTAAGAAATTCTGTGCACAATCTTCCTTACCTATAAATTTCAGAATCTGGATTATCTCCTCTTTAGACATGCAAGATTTTCCCTGCTTGCCCCAAGACCTAACTACATGAGCCAAATCTCTCTTACGACCATTAGCATGTGCTGAAATAAAAAGCTTGTTGCTTTCTCCCTTATGCATAGTACAACATACAGCACTCCGGTGCTTTACTTCTGTAGCAGTGAAATCCTGTTGCTGCATCACATACATTTTCAGGTAAAAGAAACTATGATGCACAACATATGACCTCATCGCTTGAATCTCCTTCAGTGCTTTGGTCTTGTCAGTCTCTCATTTGGTATTAGTATATCAAGTGACAGAGCCACTATGTCTTTAATGTCCTACATGTTTTGGAGGAACATATATTATTGTGAAACTTCAATATTTATCTGCACAAAAGGCTGATTAAATGTGAAGGAATGAAGAACAATGCAGGTTAATATTGTGAAAACTAGCTCTCTGAACTACAATAGTCTTCTGTATCTTCCATGTAACACATTTTCTCCTACATTGCCCTGCCAAATTCTGTCTCTGTGCTGATAAAAATGCTCCAGAGAACAGAAAAAATAGTTGTTTATTGAGGAAAGATGGCTAATTTGGCTTAGATATTCTGGTTTGGTTTTAGACAATGAATGGAATGAACATGTTTATGTTCATAACATCATCAGTACAGTCCATAATAAAGTTTATTTAAAATCAGAGATACACAAACAAATTCCATGTATTTTATATTTTGGAATAGCAATACACATTAGTGTGAGTCCTGAAATGGCCCTGTTGAAATAGAAACCCTAAAGGCTCTTAGCCCATGGGAAAAAAAAAAAAGAAAAAGCCAAAGAATAAATTGGCCTGTGAGGAGAATTGAGAGCAAAGCTGTTTTCACCTTTGCATTTGTTTCATGTTCCCATACACACACAAATATGTATGTATACATTTATAGTCATATACACACAGAAATTTATGGAAATACGAAATTTAAAAATATTTTCATCTTAAAACTAGTAAGGAAAGCAAAAAAAAAAAGGTGAATCTGTGGCTAGAAAAAAAGAAGGGCAAGAAAGATAAATTCAAAGCATCTTAGGAACAAAAATGAACCCAGCAATGATATTGATTCATTGGTATACATGGACAGTAAAAATACTGATAATAATGCAGAAGAAATCAAAAGTGTTAGATCTGTGATTCTTATTTGGGGAAAATAACCATATAACAAAGTAATACAACACTTTTAATGAAGCCAGACTTTTGAGAGTAGTGGGTTCAGGGAATTTTCATCCAAAGGTTTCAAGAAAGCCAACAAAGAGTCTTCTTAAACTATTAATATTGATTTTCAGTAAGTCTTAAAATATTGGAGAAGTTCCACAAGGCTAGAAGATAGTCTTATGCCAATATTTTAAAACAGCAAACAGGTGACTTAGGTGCTTGTAGACCTCTCATCTCTTTATTGATCCTAGAGAAAAATAATGGAAATGATGGGTCAGAGATCACTGAATAAAGAATTAAAGGTAGTAATACAATAATGACACTAGGGCTTATTTATGGAAAACAGACACCGTAAAGCAGTTTTTAATATTTTTTTTCAAGTTTGGTTGGTGATAATAATAGTTTATTTCACATAAGACATCTCACTTCTTGTAAGGACTGACCTAGAAATTAGAATGATATAAAAATCAAGATATTACAAACTAAGTCCATTAAAAAATGTGTTACATCTCAAAATAAAAGGAAATTGTAAGTCATTATTAAGGACCTCTATATGTAAGTGAGGTAGATCACAGACCAGTTAACTGTTATTCTTGAGGACACAGAAAGGAAAGTTTATAAGATCTAAAAATTACATACAAAATATGCTACAAGCACAATTGGTTTAATGGTACAAACTGACTCAGATTCTTATTCTGAGTCCTCAGAAATTTAGAAAAAAAATCTGTAAGTCCACATATGTAAGGCTGCATATGACAGCAAATACCTAGATTCAACTTTACATGTTTTTCAACAATTTTTTTGTGGTTTGTTGCACAATATTGCAAATGCTCCATTAATTATGCAGCTGGAGATACCACTTTTGCTTTTTTTTTTCTTTTATTCTCTTGAGAAATATGGGGGACAGTTAAAGCCAATAAAAGTTCCAAATGGCTGAGGTTAATCAATTTTTTTCTCTCTGTTTACTAGCTCACTCATGATTCATTAGTTTATTACTAGATCTTGAGTTATAAAAGCTCATCTACTATTGTTCTGTTAAATAGGTAATGGTTATCCCATATTACCCATCTGCATATTTCATACTGATCTAAGATAATAGCTATGTAAGTACTGCATAAGTACCTAAGTATATTTTATATATGTAAGCTGTATAAGTATAGAAAGTACCTAAACACTCCCTTAGTGTACTTCTTTTAGTATAAGGTTTTATTTTCATAATAGGGGCATTAACCTGTTATAGAATTAAGCTGTTTGTTTGAAAAAGCTTCTGAGGTTTTGTTTGCTAATCCCTACCAAATCTAATGTAAAATGTTGCTTTATACATTTCCATCATTGTAGTCCTCTTACTTTCACAAGTGAAAAGTAATTTTTCAGACTTTGAAAACATTTCTCTTATACATAATAAATAAAGATTATTTTTTTCCTAAATAATGGGGACTAATCAACATTGATAAATGAACGTTTAGTTTTGGATATTAAATTTTCTCATCATTCCATCAGTCAAGATTTCTAAAGATCACAAAATGTAAAGAGCATCGTTCATCCTACATAAGAAAGTTAGATTGTCAACATAAATTATGACAAATATTACTTCAATATTAATTGTTTGTTATAGAACCATAGAATCATAGAATGTGTTGGGTTGGAAGGGACCTTTTAAGGTCACCTAGTCCAACCCCCCCTGCAGTAAGCAGGGACGTCTTTAACTAGATCAGAGTGCTCAGAGCCTCATCAAGCCTGGCCTCAAATGTCTCCAGGCCTGGGGCCTCCACCACCACTCTGGGCAACCTGTGCCAGTGTCTCACCACCCTCATTGTAAAGAACTTCTTCCTAATGTCTAATATAAACCTACCCTGCTCTAGTTTAAAACCATTGCCCCGCGTCCTATTGCTACATGCCCTTGCAAACAGCCCCTCCACAGCTTTCTTATAGGCCCCCTTCTGGTACTGGAAGGCTGCTCTAAGGTCTCCCCGGAGCCTTCTCTTCTCCAGGCTGAACAACCCCAACTTTCTCAGCCTGTCTTCATAGGAGAGGGGCTCCAGCCCTTTGATCATCTTTGTGGCCCTCCTCTGGACCTGCTCCAACAGGTCCATGTCCTCCTTGTGCTGAGGGTTCCAGAGCTGGATGCAATACTCCAGGTGGAGTCTCAGAAGAGCAGAGTAGAGTGGGGAGAATCACCTCTCTGGATCTGCTGGCTTATGATCAGAGGCTTCAAGATATAAAGGTAGTTTCTAATCAGCCATCAAACTACTATCTCTTTTCTACAGAGAAAACCAAAACACATGCTATTTGGAGTGTCTGTCAAAGGCCTGTGTATTTCACTTAGGGTCATCTACTATTACTGGTGCATTTTCCTCCAAAAGGACTGAAGAATTAGTCTCTGTTTATACAAAAGTTGACCTCATTAATTGCTGGGGCCTAACATCTAGAGGCTCAGATCTACAAATCAATATGGAATGCATACAAAACTCTCATATTAAGTAAGTTCAAAATCTCACTAATGCAACTCAATCCTTTTTATTTAATTTTCTTTTTCTCCCCGATTGGTTTATGGGTGAGTTTCTTCTTCCCTTCCCCTTCCCCTTCCCCTTATCCTTTCCCTTTCCCATTATCTTTTCAGTCTCTCAAGTCTGTGGGTAATACAGTGTCTGGTAAGAGTGTCTTACGCGCTTTCCTTCTACAACCTTTGCGTTAATTTAATGACTACAAATGTAGGGCCAACATTCTCTCTGTTTTGGGTATTAATGCAGTTTGTAGCCTTCAACACAAAGAAAACAGCAGGAGAGGTAAACAGGGTGGGTTTGGAGAGCAAGATTTTAGCATATCCACATATTTAAATCTTTTTCTGTGAGTGAAAAGGCATCACTCAGTCATAAACTGCAAAGTTAAAGCTTAACTGTGAAATAACCTCAAAAAGTGCCTTCTTATCACCATTTAGTGGCAGGAAATATTTTCCTCCCTGAAATAACTTAAAAAAGATAAGATACTTTTTTTTTTTTAATAAAAAACATTGTAAAAAATACTTGCAATGCTTTTCTGCTTTTGAACGTTAGCCAATCAGTAGTTCATGCATTCTGCTGATAATTTTCAAGAAATCTTGAACAAATTAGTAAACTCAAAGAACTACCATTATATTGCTGTATTTTACTGCTGTATTTTACTTCAATTTGATATCCACCCCCAATTAACTGTGCTTTGGCATACAATCCTACAACCCCACTCTTTTCAGTAGGTTGCTCATTAGTTACCATAAAATGCCTTTTTCAGTCAGTCTTCCTAGATACTACAAAAATATCCTGACTGTTTTCCTGTTTTCTCATAAAATATATACACAGGAAGGCAACAATAATTCTGTCTTGGAAGTTCAAAGAGTAAGTACATCTTTCACAGAATCACAGAATCACAGAATGGTTCAGGTTGGAAGGGACCTCAAAGATCATCTAGTTCCAACCACCCTGCCCTGGGCAGGGACACCTCCCACTAGACCAGGCAGTGGGACACATTTGAAAATGCGTCTTAAGCTATTCTGAGATACTTTGGGTGATACTGTGTCTTCTCGACGTTTCCCCCGCCTTTTCATCCATTGTAATAACACTCTTAGACCTTTGTCTGTGTAGAAAGCATCATAGAATCACAACCATGAGATCTCTTTTCAAAAGATCTAATAAAGGAGAAAATAAAGATTTTTTTTCATTTCTTTATGAAATAAAATAATAAAAACAAACTAAAACAAAAATAAACTATAAAAATAAATAAAATAAAATATAAAATAAAATAAAATAAAATAAAATAAAATAAAATAAAATAAAATAAAATAAAATAAAATAAAAAAGTAAAATAAAATATTTTCATTTATGGTATGGAATTACACATCAGAGACATATCTGGATTGGCTATTTCCAAGTTAGGCATTAATGATTTTCTTAAATTTTAATAATCTATTTCTTCTGCAATGATGTAACAAATTCACTTTTGTTTATGTTACTTGACACTCCAAATGTCTGTAGGACAGAAATGTAATGAACAGGAATAAAATTAATCTAAAATTAATAATTACTAAAAAAGTCATAAGAAGGCAGAAGTTACAAAATTTCCAGCTGACGCTAAAGATGAAGTATTTGAGAATTATTTACAGAGCATTTTAATATAAAGTGAGATTTCACATATTTCTTCAAGAAAGAGTTCAAATAAGTTTTGTATCACCACTATGATCATTCTGGATAATCTGGTGTGTTCAGACCTTCTAAATAACTTCTATACAATTACAAGGTTGCTGACTGACTCACTTTTAGTTATGAACTAGTTTGTTACTGGGAAGTTAAATAACCATCAAGGAATAGGTGGCTTAGTACTCAGTATCATATCTTCTTGTCATCCAGCATACCTCTAGCCATATGGGAAAAAATAATACGACATTTGCCAGCTGGTACTTTTGATTTGTATGGCCCACTGCCAACTGGCTGTCATTTCCTCAGCCACAGTGGAATGGGAAACAAGCTTCTTGCTGTATATACATACCCACGTCTATTTGTACTTTGCCCCAGGAATAAACTAATTGCTGCTGTAAAACACTGTTCACACCTTACCCAGAATTCACCTATGAACCTGGGAGAGAGGGATGTAAAATTATGCCAGCTGGCCTCTTGGCTTTGACTAGCCAATTAATAGGTGTCTGCCAATTAGCTGTTCACACTGGAATAGTTAAGAAAAAAAAAGTCTACTAATATGTAAATTAGATTCAGCTCATTCTGATCACTCTTTACTTTGTGGATCTCAGGCACTATAGTTGGAAAAGAATCAATATGCCTCATCATCTGTCTCTGTCAATGCAGGTTTAGTTTTTGTTATGTTTACAGTGTGCTGTTCAGCCTGTGTCTCAAGTGATATCTCTTCTAATTTTTTTCCTTAGGTATTTAATCAAAAGTTGAGCAGTTCTTCTTTCTTAAAGTTTGTTTGGTTGGGGTTTTTTTGTTTGCTGTTTTTTTTTTGTTGTTGTTGTTTTAATATTTCTTCACAATCAGCCTAAACATTCCCTCCATTTGTTTATTCTCTTGCCTCATAACACTCTTCCTTCATGGTTTTGTTTTTGCCTTTCCATCTGCTGCCCTTTGCAGTCAGACTCAAGTTTCTGTTTTCCATTAAGTGATGTAGTTGCACTTTCTTGTTCCCTCTATTGCCAAAAATTACCCTTTCTCTCATCAGTTCATGTGCATGTACCATCATTCAAAAAAGAGAAAATTCTTTTCCTTTTTATGCTCTATAAGCATTTCTTATATATAGATAACTGCACTTCTATTAATTGTTTTTATTAGGATTCACTCAGGAACTTCATACATGACTGTATTCTAATTTACCAGATTCATTCTGATTGTAATAGAAAATCTAACTTTCAATAGATTAAATAATAAATTTGACTTCAATTTTGCAAAAAGAAAACTGCAGGTCCTTCCTTCACAGATAAGATATCACCAGAATCATCAGCCATTTAATGACATATAGTGAATTAGAAAGGACTGTTTTTCTGAAAGCTCAGAAATATTTTAATTTTCCTGACTCTAGGATCCCATCTGGTTCTTGGTATTGTATACAGTTCTAAAGGTCTGAAATAAAATTATATGTTTTAATTGAGTGCCCATCTGAGCTGACTGTCAGGTGCTTGATAAATAATAGAATGGTTTTACTCCTATCACAATTACAACAGCAAGAGTAAACCCTTGAGTGGTAGGAAATAACACTTAGTATTTCTGATCTGGCTGACAAAACATTCCCCTGAGACTTGCGGTCTTGCAAGCAGTAATTGCATAGGCTAATCAATACAAATTCTTTCTGACCGTTTTAGGGTTTTCTAGAAGGAAGAAAAAGAACGACAGTTTACAAAGTAATCAATTTCATTGCAATTACTTTAGACATACAGGAAGCCTGGTGTTTCACAAAAGATTATATTATTTCAAATCAGCTATTCTCAGAAGGCCAAGAAAACCACTAAGAAGACATCTGAAATATTATGTACAATTCTGATTATATTTCTTCAAGAAAGATGAATTCAGTTTGAAACAGGTCAAGAAGAGGGCTTTTGGTGTAATCAAGGGAATTGGCAGTCGTATTAAAACTTGGTTTATTTGTTGCTAGGTGATGTTTATACTATTCAAGGACTATTTTCAGCCTCCCATAGAAGCTCAGAAGGAGCACAGGAATGGCCAATGGAATATTCTGTACCATAGATGTCATGCTCCATATCTAAATGGGGGTCATCCAGGGGGCAGGACTTTTTCTGTTGTTGTTCTATTAAACTGTCCTTATCTCAACCCACAAGGTGTTTCTTTTTATTTCCTCTCCCTGGCTCCCTCTTCTCCCTTCCCTGCTGGGGGGAAGAGCGTTAGCAGCTGTGTGGTCCTAGCTGATAGCTGGGGTTAAACCTCGACTCTATCTCTCTCTCCCTCCCACTCCTTCTCTTTCCCCTCCAGCCCCTCAGGGTCCTAGGCAATAGAAAGCAGGCCAAGGAAAATGAGGATGTCTTCACTATAAAAGGGAATAGCTGACTTCCAGGCTTTAATACCTGGGACAATTTATTTGAGCTGCATCATTGTACTATGCAGCATGCACCTTTTACTAAAATTCCTATTGAAATTTCCTTCTGGTATCTATAATTTTGATGTGCACAGTTGTGGCTGGATGTTTTTATTCCAATTCTATTTATGGTTTCAGATGTCTTGACAAATATTCATGTTCTAACACCTTTCATGAAGTCATCCTATTTGTATTTTTTCCTCTTCACTGATGTGAGTAATTATTGTCTGGCCTACTGAATTGCAGTTCCAGTTTCAGTTGAATGGCACTCCTAAAAGTTTGGAAAACATAATTACTCATTGCAAATAAGCACAATATCAGTGTGGTTCTCTGCTCAACCAGTTCCATACAAAATAAGCTTAAAAATGACTTGTTTCATGGTTTGTCACATAATGCTATAGTATTCTATGCAAATGTGGGCAACATATCCACCTGCTAGAGCAGGGAAGTTTTCTGTCATCAGATGACTTCTTTTGTCTCAAAACTAACCTATTCTGTTACTTGATTAATTATTTCCTTCTTCATTATTATTATCAGAAATAAGAAAATTATTTAAAAAGACATTCAAGAAAGATATTCAAAAGAAGCCTTTAAGATGCTCACCTTCTATTAAATACAAAATATCTTTATTTTTCAGATAAATTTATACTGTCTCTGCATTTCCTCACACAAAATATCTCCTCCTCATGCCAGATAATGCAGGTTTAGAGCCAAATTTTTGGTGATTGTTTCACTGCAATTGAAAAAAAAAATGCAGGCAGATGCCTCACAAAGCAAAACCTGGTGCTTCTCGGAGCTTCTATGAAAAGCACTGTATTTCTTGCTCTCAGTACACTCCTCTTTTGAGAAGCAGTGCTCTTCCTGAGGGGCATTTGCTATAAGCATTATCAGCTACAATTTTAGCTGTCCTTTGGGCAAACCAGCAACAAATATGGGGGACTTATTTTCTATACATTTTGTTGTCTATCCAAAGGTCTTTCATGGGAATACAACTCTTCATAATGTAGCTCAGTGGATAGAATTCATAGCATTCAAGAGCATATTTTCAAAATAATTTTCAGTGCTAAACAAGCTACAACAGGATGCCTGCAGAGTTTTATTTTTGGTTTTGTGCATTAGATAGCCATAAGGATTTAAATTGTATTCCCTGTGCCCCCATTAACATTTTGACTTTCAGTTGTAGAGCAAAGTAATCTTAAATCTAATGCACATTTTACTGTCAAAGCTCCAAATAAATCTTGGGCAATACGGGGAGAAAAACTAATGGTTATCAGAAGATTCAAATCAAAAAACGATTTTTATATTTTCTGGGATTCATACATCCCTTTAGCCTTGAGGCACTAATTGAAAGAATTCAGACAGCTCTAATGAAAGACATTGTAAAAAATGATTCCTGTTATGAAAGCCCATATGACTTTTACACGTAAGAAAAGAATCAAACTCAAGAAATGAAAACACCCATTATGTAGTCAAAATTATTACATAACATATGATTATGAAGATATTATGAAAACTGATGGATAGTTAAGTGTCAATGAAGCAGCATAGATGATAAATAGTTGAGTAAAGCAAGCTGTTTGAATCTTCATACCAGACCATAGGTGAAAATTATTCTTGTAATGCAATCTATATTTAGACAAAGCACTATAACAGATTTTTTTTCCTTATGCTGAAGGCATCTAAGCTTGCCTTTGAATATGTTCTTGAGGAAAATTTAATGTTGTGTAATTTTCTCTCCAATACCTGATTAGAGTATATCTTCTATATGTATGTACTTTTGTATTATAATAATTTATGTATTTTTGTACATGTAAACATTATATACTTATGCTACAATTTATTAGGGTCATTCAATTCTTGTAGGCATGCTGGAGAAGTTCAAGTGCGTGGTGATTCTTATTTCAGTAAAGGTCAGCATGTGACCTTTACCTGCTAGAGATTGTATTCTGTATTCTCCTTTTTTTGTGGAAGTTGGCATTTAGTGATTTTTCACTGTGCTGATTTTACTACTCAATACTGAATGTACTTTAGCATCAGTGTTTGTTTGGACTGATTTTGGGTTTGTACAGCTGAACTTCTCAGCTAGTAAAAGTGCCATGTCATATGTTGCAATCATGTCCCAAAACAATTGTCCAAAGTTACAAAATAAATATAAACCCCTCCCTTATCTATTAAATTGTAGTATCTCAGCAATGTATACAGTCTGCTGCCTTAGAAGCAGAATTCACTTCCCACACAATAACACAGAGTATAATTTATTAACCTTTATGTAATGTGAAAATATACAGATACTATAAAATAAAGTTGTCATGATTTTACTGGATTTACAATGATAGTTGTTACATGGTTGCATACATCTATTGCAGCTAAGGTAATTGAGATAGTTCTCTGAAAATTTCTTAAAAGGTTAGGTGGTGATACAACCTTTTTTGGGTGAGTAACTTGATTTAGGTCATGTTTGCAAATTGATTTTGAAATCCTAAATCTGCATTAATTATGTGCCTACATTTTCTATGTTAAAGCAAAAAAGGAAAGGGCTTTGGGGAGGGCGGGCAGAGGACTTATGGTACTTCATACTTTACTCAGATTTGATAATACACAAGAATTGCTTTACCCACAGTTATTTTAATTTTTTTTAAATTTATTTCCAGTTAGTAAACAGACAGGTAAATGCACCTTTGGCACACCAAATCCACTTCTCAAGTACATTTTCATAAGTGACCTGGGTGACATTTCCAAAAAGCTATTCATGTAATCTCAAATACCTACTGCACAGTTTAGTATTCCATGCAAGGTATTTGTGGTCTACAAAAAGCCAGAGAAAGGCTTTAATCTCTGAATTCAAACATGGAGTAGCCAGAAGGTGTAGTTATACATGTATTTTCTTTCACTTGCAGGCAGAATATTTCCTTACTCGAGACACAGTATTTTAAAAAGCTTTCTGCTGCCCTGTTTATACTTAATATTCTACTAATTTATGTTTGACAAGCTAATTTCAGTCTCTAGAGCTTCATTCTGAAGTTTATATAGACCTGCAGCCATTGATTGCTGATAAAGTATGGGGTATGAAGCTGTCAAAACTTCTTTTCACACTTCATCATATACTAAGCTTTTGGCTTAGTCTATTCATTTCCACAGAACAGACAATACTCATCAATTAAAGGTATCTTGTGAAGATTATTCTGTGCTCTGTCCACATTACTTTAAGGTTGCCTGCTGTAAATACTTAAAAATTATTTTAGCCAAAAATATTTCACGAACGAGATCAAACATAAAAAGAAAAAAAGTTCATCCTTACTTCATAATCAAAATAAAACAACAATGAAACTAAACACTAGGAACACTTGATTTTTATAAACGTCTGCTGAAAGCCAACGTCACTATCACAAATAAACTTTGCTGGTTCTTGGTGCAAACTCTTGTTTTAGTAATGTTCTAGTACTTCTAGTTTTAGTAATTAGTATTACACTGAATGATACCAGTAATAAGGCTCTCTGTATCACCTCTTCCCATTTTTTGGTACTGCTCTGGGTAAGCATAAAAATTAAATAAAATAAAAGACAAAAGTATCACAAGTAGTTTTGCTGAGTTATCTGTTCTTTCATTCTGCATTCATTCATTACTAATTTGCTGAATCAGTTGTTCACTTCTTTGGGGGAAAAAAAAGCCTGTAGCTTTTTTGTTACAGAAAATTTGTGAATATTGGCTATATAAAGTAACCATAGGCCAACACCTTACATTATGAAGAGAAGCAGGACAGAAATGGTTGGAGATTTTCTGCTGTCAGCATTTTTCTTCCGTATTGATTTTTATAAAAAATGTTAAATACTAAGGCAAAATTTCACCTCAGTGACTTCTACTTACTATATTAACGATATGTGGTGGGTTGACCCCAGTTGGCAGCTAAACCTCTAACCAGTCACTCGTTCACACCTTGCATTGGGATAGGGGGAGAGAAATGGTAGGATAAAAGGGAGAAAAACTCATTGGTTGTGAGGAAGACAGTTTAATAAATGAAGGAAAGAAAAGTGTGGGGGAAGAGTGATGCAAAGACTAACCACCTCCCACTAGCAGACTGATGCGCAGCTAGTCTGCTAGAAATGGTTAGTTTGGAAAAACTGCAACCAGTTTTTTTGCTGAACATAATGTTGTATGGTATGGAACACCTTATTGGTCAACTTGGGTCACCTGTCTCAATCTCTTGCCCATTCCCAGCCTACATGCTGAGGGGCAGTGTGAGATACAGAGAAGGCCTTGATGCTGTGCAAGCACTGTTCAGCAGCAGATGAAACATTAGTGTATTACTGACACTACTTTGGTGATAAGTCCAAAACAATGCCCCATAACTCCACCCCAGCAAAACTCAGTACTCATAGGACATCATCACATGAATCTGAAAGCGATGAATAAGGATGAACATTTGAACAATTACGTGTATGAGCTTCTGCACACATGTGTGTGATTATATTTGGTTGCTCTTAGTCCTTAATGTGCATTTAGTAAATGTAAATGAGGCCTGCAGTCAGAATAGGATGGAAACAGCTGAAAATAACATCTAATGGGACAAACAATATTTTACGAGAAGAAAATTCAGATTTTAATTTTTTAGAGGATTGTTAAATACTAATAAACTACCCACAAGAACAGATACTACTGTCTCTGGAGTAATGTGGCAGGGTAGAAATTCAATTATTTTAGAAAGTCTGGGTATGGTCGCTGGTAAACTGAAACTAATATGCCTAATTCATAGGCATATAACATCACGGTGAGCTAAATAGGGGCACATTCTCAAGCAAATGTGTTCCTGCAAGATCCTAAGACTCCACTAGCTAGGGCACCTAGAAGAAAACAATAAGAATTTCAAGAAATGAAAATGTGGTGTCATGATGCAAAGAATCAAGCTCATGCTTCTAGATTGGAGGTAGTGCTATGCAAGGAACAGACTTGAAAAGAAAGACTCTTAGAGGAAGACTTAGGTAGGGTGGATAATTCTCTGAGGATGTAGCACAGAGATCTGGCTAGAAGGCTAGCAATAACAGAAACTACTTACGCAGGGAAATGCTTGAAAAAAAAAAAATGGAAGAAAGAGTAGGAAAATATGCCTGCAAGGAGAGACCCCATGAGCTCAACCTGTTTAATTGATTGAACAGAAAGTTAAATGGCGACTTGATCAACAACCTAAAGTACTAATATGGAAGACACAGGAGCCACAGTAGATGTACAGAATAAAGTATATTACAAATAACTTATTAGCTGGTAATTGTAGCTAGGCAAATTTGGAAACATCATGTAGTTGTGCAGGGGTTTTTTGGGTTTGCTTTTTGTTTGTTTGTTTTTTTTTTCTTTTAAAGAAAAAAAATAAGTTCATCCAATAAAAGCTAGATGATACAGAAACAGTAATTAATGGGTAGAAGTCTCTGGCCTTTTTTGTACAGAATGTTAAACACTCGACCACTTCTAACGGGGTTTATAATCAATTAGTTTAATTAAAATAATATGACTGTAAGGGTGGTGCAATGTCAAAAGTCATTGATTATGACTCTGATGAAAAACAATAACCTACTGAAATGGTGGTGTTGTAGGTAAGGAATCAATTATTCCAATCATCTTTCAGGATAAACAGTAGAAGCAGATGAACTCCTTTACTGGAGTGAAACAGTCAAAACAATAACAGCCTCTGTGTGAAACACTAGCAAATACAACACAGGTCAGAAGTTAAGCTGTCTGCATCAAGGGGCTGAAAGCGTTTTAGGCTGAATACAAATGTAGACAACAGTGTATCAACCTCATGCAATCTGTACCATTTGAGAGCCTAAGCAGGCAGAATTGAACAAGGTGAGAACAAAAGAGGCATTAGCAGCTGAAGAGGTGGAGATAGACATTTCTTGACAAAAGTAAAATGGTGGCTGGCAAAACCTTGCAACTGTGAACAGAAAAATTCTTGCTTCTCTCTGCTTTATTCTGCTTTGAAGGAAAAGAATAAACAAATAGGACTGCCTGAAACATCATTTTTTTCTCCTCACAGAACCATTGAACATGCCAAATAATTGCTAAGTGCTTAAGACACATGGCTAATTTTTAACTATCATTTCTTAAGAATTGTATTTTATTAAGGATTATCTTTCTTTAGATGCATTTTGAATTACATTACATTGTAATAGGAGTTGTTACAGTACATCAGAGGCAATAACTATTTTAAATAATTCTTTATGAGAGCAAAAAATTAGCTATACAGTGGAACATCCAGTGTTTTGTAGATTACTGTGTAGAGCAGTGTTTAAGTAGCTGAATTTGAAAAGGATAACTAATTTTTATTCTGGTGAAATTTTGACACTCGTGAAGGACAAAAATCTATATAACATTGATGGTGAGAAAATTGATTAATGTTGTGTTAGCTGCTGCTCTATTTTTATCTTACAGTAGTGAACAGTTGAAGAGAGACAAGAAATAAGTTTTAGAATGTATAGTTGGGTTTCATGAATAATACAGAAAGATATGCAAAAAGTCTAGAAGTATCTTAGGCACATATACATAACTAACTTCATTTAGGGTTAGAAATGGAACTGTTTCTAATGGAGCTCAATATTATGAGGAGCGTTGCATGTATCTTAAAGCCTTGGAAGTTGCTGGTTTACCTTTTAAAATGTCTGAACCACAAAAAAAGGATCTGAATACTTATTAACTTTATAAGGGGGAATGCCAGAGTTTAACGCATTATTTACCTTATCTAAGAATTCTTCAGTAGAGATGGGTTAGTATTCCCAAAGCTTTTCTACAACTTTCCGAAGAGATGTATTCCAGTTGTAACCCTTTGCTTAGGATATAGCTTTTGCATTATCTATGCCTAATTTGTGAGGGATAGGATATTTTTTCATCCTTTTTCACTTCGCCTAACTTTCCAAAGACTGGCTGGAACTGTGGGAGGTTCACGTAAATCTGTACTGGTGAAATATCTTGCTAAGACAGCATAAAATACCGTTGAAATGTCACGGCAGATTGATACATTTGGACCTTTATAAGTATAAAAAAGTAGATTCATAGATCTATTTCTGAGATTTGTATTTCTCTAGATAGGAAAAAGATGTGCACTATGAGCTTTGTGATCAGTTCAAGCAAGTAAAACGATTTATTATTCAATATATTTTGGTGCACAGCTACTAGTTTAAAAAAAAACCCCAAGCCTGATATTTCAAGAAAATTGTCAGACAATGATGTTGATAAATCTGCTCTTTGTAGGACAGAGTACATAGTATGTAGTACAACATACAAGTTGTAATTTATTTCCTCTACCACACATTCAGGTAACAGTGAGAAAAGTTTCGGTGTTCATTGGTCACCCTTGTAGGGATTTTCCTGTAGGTTAGAATCATAGAGTTGGAAGGGACCTCTGGAGATCATCTAGTCCAACCCCCCTGCCAGAGCAGGGTCACCTAGAGCAGGTTGCACAGGAACGCGTCCAGGCAGATTTTGAATGTCTCCAGAGTTGGAGATTCCACCACCTCTCTGGGCAGCCTGTTCCAGGGCTCTGCCACCCTCAAAGTAAATAAGTTCCTCCTCATGTTTAGGTGGAACTTCCTATGCTCAAGGTTGTGCCCATTACCTCTTGTCCTGTTGCTGGGCACCACTGAAAAGAGCCTGGTCCCATCCTCCTGACACCCACCCTTTAAGTATTTATAAGTGTTGATAAGGTCCCCCCCTCAGCCGTCTTTTTTCCAGACTGAAGAGACCCAAATTCCTCAGCCTTTCTTCATAAGAGAGGTGTTCCAATCCCTTAATCATCTTTGCAGCCCTTTGCTGTACCCTCTCCAGCAGTTCCCTGTCCTTTTTGAACCGGGGAGCCCAGAACTGGACACAGTACTCCAGGTGCGGCCTCACCAGGGCAGAGTAGAGGAGGATGGATGACCTCCCTCCACCTGCTGGCCACACTCTTCTTGATGCCCCCCAGGATGCCATTGGCCTTCTTGGCCACAAGGGCACATTGCTGGCTCATGGTCATCCTGTTGTCCACCAGGACTCCCAGGTCTCTTTCCACAGAGCTGCTCTCCAGCAGGTCAGCCCCCAACCTGTACTGCTGCATGGGGTTATTCCTCCCCAGGTGCAGCACCCTACACTGGCCCTTATTGAATTTCATAAGATTCCTCTTTGCCCAACTCTCCAACCTGTCCAGGTCTCTCTGTATGGCGGCACAGCCTTCTGGTGTGTCAGCCACCCCCCCAGCTTTGTGTCATCGGCAAACTTGCTGAGGGTGCTCTCTATCCCCTCGTCCAGGTCATTGATAAATATATTGAAGAGGACTGGACCCAGTACTGACCCCTGGGGAACACCACTCATCACTGACCTCCAAATAGACTCTGTGCTCCTAATCATGACCCTCTGAGCTCTGTCTTTCAACCAGTGTTCTATCCACCCCACTGTCCATTCATCAAGCCCACTCTTCCTAATCTTCCCTAAGAGGATGCTGTGGGAGAGTATGTCGAACACCTTGCTGAAGTCAAAGTACACCACACCTACTGCCCTCCCCTCATCTATCCATCCAGTCATGCCATCATAGAAGGCTATCAGATTAGTCAGACATGATTTCCCCTTGGTGAATCCATGTTGAGTACTTCTGATAGCTTTCTTTCCCTCCACATGCCTTGAGATGATGCCCAGAACAAGCTGTTCCATCATCTTTCCAGGGATGGAGGTGAGGCTGACCGGCCTGTAGTATCCTGGGCCCTCCTTCTTGCCCTTTTTGAAGACTGGAGTGACGTTGTCTTTCCTCCAGTCCTCAGGCCCCTCACCTGTTCCTCTGGAGAGCACTGTACCTGTTAAACAATAGTACCTGGGAAGATGGGGTAGTCACCAGGCTGTCTTGAGTACGGCGCCTGTTGCGCTGTGCTGGAACTTCCTGCGATTTCCCCCTGTCCTCCAGGTTACCACCTTCAGTTGTGGTGCCAGCAGATAGGGAGTTCTCTGTTGCAGGGGTTCTGTCTGCCTGCTGAGTTTCTGTCATGGGATGCAGGATTCTACTCCAAGAATCTATCTCCCTCTCGCATTCCCTGATGCTTCTCAACCTACTTACCTCCTCCCTGAGCTCTATGACTAATTGGAGGAGCTCTGCTACCTGGGCACATATCCCACAGGCGTGCCCATCACTGCCATCTGACACCAGCATGAGAGCAGGGCACGCCCTACAGCCTGATGTCTGTGTGGTGGCACGTTCCCACAAGAGTTCTGTCTGAAAGGCTGCATCAGACCTGGTGGTTCTGGAGGTCACGGATGCCACAGTCCTCTTGCGATTAGTTACCATGGCTACCTGGCCGGGTCGGCAGTCTTTCAGCTCTATCCTGTGCGAACTGCTGTGCGGACTGGTGTGTCACTCCCTGTTTGGCCGCTCTTTTCTCCAGCCTAGGAAGCACACCCTTGTCGTGGTGCTCCCTGGTGGTTCTGCAGGTAACACCCAGGGAACGCCCACTCACCACTTGTTTGCCCAGGTCGCTGCGCTCCCCAGGGGCTTCTTTTATGAGCGGTCCCACCCCCTGCTCGTTCACACCTGCCGCCGGGGATGCTGGCTCCGCCCCCGGCTCCGCAGCTGCCTCCGCCCCCCAGAAGTGCCGGGTACCGGCTCGGCCTGGCCGCTTTTCCTGGCTTTAAAAAAGCGTCGAAAACGAGCCCCTAGTCGACTCTTTTTTTGCAGCGATTCCCTTCCTCAGTACAGACTTACCTGCACTGGAGCTGGTCTCCTCGGCCAGTGATGAGGAGTTAGGAATATCAACATTTTTCAAATACTTTAGAAATAGCTGGTATTCAGCATATAAAGTACAGTGAGGTTCTCAAATTTAATAAAAGTCAGGTCTTTCTCTCACTACAGTGATCTTCTTAGAGATGTATGAAAAAAGTTATGATTCTAGGAAACTTTTTCCATTAGGAAAGGGGTACCTAATGTTTTGGGGGTTTTTTTTGGTTTTGTTTTTGTTTTTTGGTTGTTTTTTTTTTTAAATGTCTCAGATGATTAGTATTATGAGTATATAATTTTTATAGCTTCTGGATTAAATTGCATAGTATGCTTCTATTTTTTTATTATTTTTTTTTCTTCCCTCCCCATCCCTTTTATAAATTTAGGCACTCTGGGAAGGTTGCCAGGTAAGCAGAAATTACTGCGGCCTTAATAATGTACAGCTTAATGAGTCTGACAAAACAGTATGGTTGGGTTCAGATGAAATATATCCTTCTTAACAGCAGTCTTTCTGCCTTATAAACTAAAAATGAAAATTTCCAACCTATAGTGAATTGTTACCTGGTTACTGAGTGTTTGATTCTTTCTTAATATTAGTGTAGTTGTCAGTCTTTGAGGTAAGAGGTGTGTATTGGGGTTTTTTATGACATAAATGATTAGATTTACTTATAATTGTAAAACAAGATTTCTCTTAAAAATGGAATTCTATTTCAGAAAAGACTGAGTTAGGGGATATGCATGTAAACAGGCTTTTAGAAGATGGAAGAATAGATATAAGCAAGAAGTAAAAGAGGAAAAAAAAGTTATTTTATACATTAATCAGAGCTGGACAAAATTTTTCTGTGATGGGAAAAATTGATTCAAGCTTACTGCAGAATTCTACAAAGCTTCCTAACAGTCCTGACTGACTGTCTTTGTGTTCACCTATCAGCTATCATACACGCTGCCTACCACCTGCCTACGAGATGTGCAGATTTAGAAAAAAAAATGAAAACAAAAATCTTTTAATTGGTCAAAATATATTTTTAAAATTTTTCATTTAAATTTTGATATTTCTGACTGTGTTACAGCTCAGAATAAATATTAAAAGGTTTGAAAATATCAGCTTGCTTCCTTTAGAAGTTAAAATTTTCATTCCCTTTATGATTTAATTTTAATTAAAAATTTAATAAGAAATTTTACTAGTGACAAGAGGTAGTGGTTTTATCTCTTTATAGGTAACAATTTTTATGCCTAAAGATGCTCACATCTGCAAAAGTTGAGTGTTTTTTTAGCCAGTCCATAACTGATGAGTATGTATCCCTGATGAGTATATTAAGTGGGTGTTTAATTTTGTTGTCTCTTTTGTTCAAGTTGAATCTAAAATCATTTGAAGTGAAAAGATGGTAGAGCTGCATCTTCATGGTAGATGGTAGATGATATTCTGCATTAAAGAACCCCACTGTTTTTTATTTATAAATAGAAAACCTGCTAATTTATCTTATAGTAAAAATTTGATGGAAGACACTTATCTTACCTTAAGATCATCTTATACTAAAATTAATGATACTAAAATCAATGCTTAGTTCATTTTCTGTGTAACTTTTTAGTGGTAAATGTTGAACATGGTTCTACCCAGTGTGTGTGGTGGTGACAGTTACAAAGTATCACAATGTAATTCACTTTTATAACACTTAAGAGCACTGTACCAGGACCTGATGTCAATGCTTATATTGCTGCAGCTATTAATACATCTGGATGGTTCATTAGATTATTTTAAACCTGATTGCAGGAGTGTGTAAAGTATGTGAAATGTTTGCAGCAAACACCATAAAACATGTAGTTCTTTAATCTTTTAACTATGGGGTGAGCTGTGGACGACAGATAGGGAAAAATATAAACTGTCACTTGCCTTCACTTGTAGGAGGAGGGGGAAAGCTGAAATACTCTTGAGTTCTACACATGCATGCAATGATCAATTACATAAAATTCATGCAGATGTCAAAACATTCTCTTGAATTTTTATGCTGTGGTTTCAGAGTTCTGCTGTTTCACTTCTATTTCCTTTATAACTTCACTCCCTCAAATAAATAACATAATTTTCTGATCTTCAAACTGGACTTCTTTCAACCGAAAGATAAAAGTCCCAAATGCTAGTTTTATTGTTTAAACACATTGTGAAATGACAGCAGACTCCTACTTTAAATACAGAGAAAATCCAGTCTTCCAGATGCCTATGTAAAAAAAAAAAAGTGTGATTTGCCACTCCTACAACAAGCCCTAGCTTTTCCATAATCCCAATTTGTAATAACAAACATCAAATTTTATCAAAATGATACAGTCAGAAAATTATATTTTTCTTCTGGAGCAAGCATCTTAACTTGAACAATGTTAAACTTGTCCAAATAGTAATCTTTATGTTTCAAAACAAAGGAAATGTATGCCTTTTGCATATTAAAAAGCATGTTGTGTCAATAGTCATATATATATATTTTTTTTTTCACTTCCACTACTTTTGTACTGTATATTTATACGTAATCTTTACCTGAATTGAAAATCTGAAATCAAGTTTGTTTTGCAATAAGTCATCTTCCATAAACCACTCTCTGAGTCAGAACATCTGTTTGGTTTCTGATGGGACAAAGATACCTTTTCCGTGCTTTTACTTGACTCAGTTTGATGATTTTAATGTTTACTTACATTTTAGTTTCAACCTGGAGAAGCCAAAATTAACTACTAAAATGCTACTAGCATAGTTTGGTCTGTAGGGCCAAACTTTCAGCAAGAAGCGCATGTACAGTAGTATGGATTGCTATGCCCATGTCTGCTATATTCCCAGGTATCAGTCCATATTAATTAGGAAGAACATAAATTTTGCATTAGCACATCTCCTAAGTAGTTTTCAATAACTGAAGCCTGAGCCAGAATGTAGACCTGACCACCTGATGCTGCAAATGGGACAGGCAGTTTTGAATAACCCAGTAGCTACTGCTATTATTGTGGCTTCCAGCTTCCCCCAAAGTGTGATTGTAATATATATATAACCTGGATGAATATATATGTAATTAAAAAGATTTAAAGCTACCTTTTCAACTGTTCTATAGCTTTGGATTAGATCCTCCCATGCACTAGTTAGGAATAGAAAGAAACGTAACATGTGCATTAAGTCCTTTAATTAAGAAGCTTCAAAATTGTTCTGGTTATGGAAATAGCAATTCCCGGAAGTCATTAATTTGGTCCAGAACTCTGTTTTATCACTCTGTCTATTCCCTGACCAAATCCAAAATTGTCCTAGGAACAATACACTGCCTCTGTGGTCAACGTGCACTGATCAAGCTCTAATGGTCTCAAGCGTATAGGAGCATAGCAATAACTCCACATCTTCCCTATCCCATTCTCTATGGAACGTTCCTCCTGTTCTTGGAAGAGACAAGATTTAACAATCCTTGCAGATGTGTTGTTCATAGGGACATATTTCTATATGTCCTTGAGAAAGAATACAGGGGGTGCAAAGGAGGGCTGCAAAAATGATCAGAGGGATGGAACACGACTCTTGTGAGAACAGGCTGAGAGCTGGGGTTGCTCAGCCTGCAGAAAAGAAGGCCCCAGGGACACCTTATTGCAGTCTTTTAGTACTTAAATGAAGCTTACAGGAAAGATGGGGACAAACTTTTTAGCAGGGCCTGTTGTGATAGGACAAGGAGTAATGGCTTTAAACTACAAGAGGGAAGATTCAGACTAGACACAAGGAAGAAATTTTTGTGATGATGGTGGTCAAACACTGGAACAGGTTGCTCAGAGAGGTGGTAGATGCCCCATCCCTGGAAACATTCAAGGTCAGGTTGGATGGGCCTCTGAGCAACCTGATCTAGTTGAAAATGACCCTGCACTTTGTAGTGGGTAGATGACCTTTAAAGGTCCCTTCTAACCCAAACTATTCTAAGATCCTATGATGGCTATGATAATGAAAAACAATGTTCTGTGCTTTACTCATTATAGAAAAATTGTTCTAGATAACAAAAGTTCTTTCATGAACCATGTTTCCTACAGCACATACATTTGCTTGCACAAAATGTGTGAACTTATAAAAAATCCTGTTAGAGAAAGATCTCAATATATGCAATCTTAATCTATAAAACTTCAGTAAAAACTACTATGTTGTATTTCACCTGAAATACGTTTTGTGTATTAGCCATACAACAACAATTTAGTCTGGAGTCAAAAACTCTATTAAGTCCTCATTAACTCATGCTTTGAAAAATAAAGAATATATTTTTGAAAAGTGAAGGTTAAAGGCTTTCTCAGCAGCACTCTGTTTACTCTGATTTCTTTACATGCTGATGTTTCTGTCAGTTTGATTATTTGAAAAAAAAGAAGGAAGGAAAAAAAGGATTTTCACTGGTGGATATTTTGTACACATTACATTGACAGAGAGGCCAATTTTCAAATCAAATGTTTGAAAAGAAAGTAATAAGCTCACATTTAACTGCTTAAATCTGTATTTAAGCTTGCAGCTGTCTGCTTCTGTATACGATTGAGTTTCCAAGTTCATTATCTGGATGTCCTGTTAAATATCTCATGTTTGGCAATTTAAGCAAAGACTGTAATAGCAACTTCTGGGGATGTGAGACAGAATGGAAGATAATGTCCACATTCAGAATTACAATAAGTAGCATAAATCAGCGAGCCAATTTTTTTTTTTCTCCATGAATTTTTAAGCTTTTTAAGAAATTTTCTAGGAAAATCTCGTCTACACAGTGACTTTAGAAATTTAAACATCACATTGTCCTTAAAAAGATGTACATTCATATACAGATTATAAACAAAAGGAATTGAGTTACCAATGTTCTAAAAGAGGAAAATAAATTGTTACAACATTTTGACAAAAATATGCTTTTAAGAATATTCCAAAAGAGACTATCTCCTTTCTACAAAATGCTCCTTAAGCAGACATTATAGTCAAAACATGGTTACCGAATTCTCCTTTTTTTTAAAAAAAAAGTATTGTGACAAATGATCTCATGTCTAAAGGAATTATTTCAAATATAACGTCCTTCAACACTATTCCAGAGTAGTTAACAGTGTCTTTCCAGTTTCTTACTCAGTTTTCCTTCGTAAGACTGTTTCTTTGTCTCTACCCTAACACACATGCCCTGACTTCTTACATCCAAAGATCTCTTAAGAGAACAATGACCACTATCAGTTAAAAAAAAAATAAAACGTGGTTTTCACTTTGTCATTCCAGTATTCCCTGCATCAGTTCTAAGAATTGTCCTGAAAACAGATTCATGATTTTTTGTGACATCACTGGAAACAATTTAAAGATGACAGCAATATGTCCATGAAGATTACAAACTAACAGTACAGATACTCACTTCTTGGCTTCCATGAAAAATCCTCCTATCCTTCTGACCTTCGGTCTGTTCATTTCAAATAAAGGAGCATCCCCATAGCATTGTTTGTACTTACAGGCCCCTTATCTTCCCTCCAGACCAGCAAGAAAGTAGTATTTGTAAATACAGACAAAAAATCATTGAATCATAGAATAGCTTGGGTTGGAAGGGACCTTTAAAGGTCATCTAGTCCAAGCCCCCTGCAATGAGCAGGGACGTCTTCAAATAAATTGGATTGCTCAGAGGCCCATCCAACCTGACCTTGAATGTTTCCAGGGATGGGGCATCTACCACCTCTCTGAGCAACCTGTTCCAGTGTTTGACCACCATCATCACAAAAATTTCTTCCTTGTGTCTAGTCTGAATCTTCCTTCTTGTAGTTTAAAGCCATTGCTCCTTGTCCTATCACAACAGGCCCTGCTAAAAAGTTTGTCCCCATCTTTCCTGTAAGCTTCATTTAAGTACTAAAAGACTGCAATAAGGTGTCCCTGGGGCCTTCTTTTCTGCAGGCTGAGCAACCCCAGCTCTCAGCCTGTTCTCACAAGAGTCGTGTTCCATCCCTCTGATCATTTTTGCAGCCTTGCTTTGGACCTGCTCCAACAGGTCTGTGTCCTTCTTATGTTGGGGTGCTTCAAAGCTCAATGCAGTAGTCCAGGTGAGGTCTCACCAGAGCCAAGTAGAGCAGCAGAATCACCTCCCTCTACCTGCTGGCCACACTTCTTTTGATGCAGCCCAGGATATGGTTGGCTTTCTGGGCTGCAAGCACATATTTTTGGCTCCTGTCCAGATTTTCATCCCTGAGTGCCCCCAAGTCCTTCTCAGCAAGGTTACTCTCAATATCTTCATCCCCCAGCCTGTACTGATATCTGAGGTTACCCCCACCCAGATGTAGGACCTTGCACTTGGCCTTGTTGAACCTCATGAGATTCACATGGGCTCACTTCTTGAGCCTGTCCAGGTCCCTCTGGATGACATCCCTTTCCTTAAGTGTGTCAAACGCATCACTCCACCTGGGGTCATCCACAAGCTTGCTGAGGGTGTCTATGTCATTGGTGAGGATATTGAACAGTGCAGGTCCCAATACAGAGCCCTGGGCCACCACTTTCCACTGATCTCCGTCTGGACATTGAGCCATTGACCACTACCCTCTGGATGTGATCATCCAACCAATTCCTCATTTCACCACTCCAGCATAGAACACCAGTAAGTTGGTCAGGCAAGACTTGCCCTTGTTGAAGCCATGCTGGCTGTCTTGAATCACCTCCCTGTCTTCCATGTGTCTTAGCATAGCTTCTAGGAGGATCTATTTTCTTCCCAGGCACACAGGTGAGGCTGACAGGTCAGTAGTTCCCAGGGTCCTCCTTTCTACCCTTTTTAAAAAAGGGTGCAATGTTTCCCTTTTTCCGGTCACCAGGGACGTCACCTGACTGTCATGACTTTTCAAATATCATGGAGAGTGTCTTGGTAACTACATCAGCCAGTTCCCCCAGAACTCTGGGATGCATCTTGTCAGATCCCATAGACTTCTGTATGTTCAGATTCCTCAGGTGGTCTCAAACACGATCTTCTGTTACAGTGGGAGGGACCTTGCTCTCTCAGTCCCTGCCTTGCAGTCCATCCACTCAAGAAATGTGGGAAGAAAGTTACCAGTGAAGACTGAAGTAAAAATGTTGTTGAGTACCTCAGCCGCCTTCTCGTCTGTTGTTACCATATTGCCAGTCAAGTACCCTCATCAGGGGAGGGTACGCTTTCTTTGACCTTCCTTTTCTGGCTGACATAGCTGCAGAGGCCCTTATTATTCTTGCATCCCTTACCAAGTTCAGCTCCATCTGCGCCTTGGCCTTCCTGACCCCATCTCTACACAATCAGGAAGCTTCCCTATACTATAGAACCCTATACTTCCCTATACTGTCCCTGCTTCCACTGCCTGTTCATTTCCTTCTTGCCCTTTAATTTGACAGCAGGTTGCAACTCAGTCATGCCGGTCTCTTGCCCTTCTTTCCTGATTTCTTATATCTGGGCGTCAAGAGTTCTTGGACTGCATGGAAAGGGTCCTTAAACATCTGCCAGCTCTGTTCTTCTCACTTGTCCTTGAGGGCAGTTTCCCAGGGGGTCCTACTGACTAACTGCTTGAAGAGCTGGAATTTTGCTTTCCTAAAATTCAGGGTACTTACTTTACTTTTCCCCTGACCTA
The DNA here is from genome assembly GCF_028500815.1 of Rissa tridactyla. NCBI lineage: Eukaryota > Metazoa > Chordata > Aves > Charadriiformes > Laridae > Rissa > Rissa tridactyla. Next base: position 40,652,423 of record NC_071497.1, on the reverse strand, counting down.
TATTCGTCAGGACTGTGAACTCCATCAGTGCATGATTACTGCAGCCCAGGCTGCCTCTAATCTTGACATCACCAATTAGCTCACTTGCTAATGAGGTCTAGTATTGCATCTCCTCTGGTGGGTTTCTCTATTAACTGCCTAAAGAATTTATCTTCAATGCACTCCAGGAGTATCCTAGATTCCCACAGCTCACCATACTACTTTTCCAGCAGATGTCAGGGTGTTTGAAGTCCCCCATCAGGACTTCCCTAAAAGGAGGGTCTGGCCAGCGTATTGGACCTTCTGTTCCCCTCTGAAGTGAGTCACCTCACAACTGTAACTCGTCTTTTCTTCATCATGGAGGTGGTCGTAATACTGCGCGCAGGCCTCTCTGACCTTGGCAGCACCTCTGGTGAAGATGGACTGTCATCCACATCATCATCCACTGATGGGCCTTCCAAATCTAGAGCTTTGTACTTTTGTACTGAGGCACCTGGGAAGGCGGGGTGCGCAAGGAGGTGGTTTGCTTGCTGCCCCAAGTATGGATTTGCCTCCATTCACTTCTCTGCTTTAAGCTACTGCCTTCAGTCTGTCAGGGGGAGGATAAAGGATCCTGTTGATCTTGGGTTTTTCCTGGTGTTTGTTCCCATTTCTGGCTCAGGAAGGGCAGACTATGGTTCCACCACTTTATCTCTTTCCCAGACTCTGTAGTGTTCCTTAACCTTTCCACTTCATCTTGTAGTTCTGCCTGTAGATCACATATCACACAGCCTTTCTCACTACTGCTGTCCATTACTTGTGAAAGGCTCTGGCATTCCCTGCAGCCCGAGACCTGGAAGACTGCATGTTTTTGTGGGAACGCTGTCTGGATTGCCATATCCTTTCTGCCAAGTGCAGAGGACATGGCTTTCCACCAGGTAGATGCCATAGCTGTGAGCCTTCTAAAAGAGTGATGACCACTGATTGAATTCACCTCTTGATCTGGTAGGGTCACTGCACCCTTCCTGTGAACTGCTGCATGAACTGCCACACCAGGCCCTGGCTAATGCCCCACACCCTGTTTGACTGCTCTATTGGCTGTGCTCCTGGTTGCTTGTGCTCCCCAGGCTGCTTTATACAGGCTGGCCGTAGGTCATCGTTGCTCTGGCAATGCCCACACCTTGTCAGCGCCTCCCACAAAAGCTGCCATCTCCTGTTGGAACTCTTGACTGCCCTAGCATTTTCCTTCCTCAAGAAAACCCCCTGTGCACCCGCTGTTGCTCGGCTGCAGCTCGGACCATCTCTGGAACAACTCCCCTTGGCAATTGATCATACATAATTGAGTCTTAAAATGCTGCCTTTCTAGCTTCAATATATACTTCCCAGTAGATAATCTTGACCTACACAAAACAATAATACCAAAAAAATACTGCAAGTGAGAAAGAGTAGTTAAAAAATAATACAATATTTGTTGACAAGATGTGGTTATGTGTTATGCAATAAAAGAAGATGAACTGACTTTTCTATGATGTTGCTGTAAAGTTTGAGCTGTATTGGGCAGAGGGCTGAATACCTTATTTAAATTCCAAACCAGTGATATTCTACTATTCCACCTTATGACCTTAAACCATTTACTGATAAATTAGAAGTCACAGATATGAACAACCGTCTTCTACATTAACATATACACATTTTTATAATTAGTACAAAGGAATCTACTCAGTTTTGTCAAACGTCTAAAAAAACCAGGTCATTCATCACATAGTAAAAAATCCATATGCACTGTAAAATCCTTTCATAATGAATGAATGCATTGAGCCAGATAGTTCTTAACAGGGAAGTGATACCCCATGTACAGATTAAGGGGGAGGTTTGGCAGGAAGGGGAGTATATTTTGAGTTTTTCCTTCCTTCATAAATCTATGTAACAATGTGTTTATGAGAAAGATCAAAGTAAGCTTCTCTGCAGGACAGAACACTACGTATAGACAACATCCATAAAAGACAAATACTCCATAAAATATAACTACAATACTCTCCAACTTACAATAAGTCATAAGATGGCTGTTAGTACAAATGCATCTGAAATTATGAATAGTCTGGAACAGAACAACTGCAGAAATTCCAACATGTGTAAGAAAAGCACCATTTGCAAGTATGAAATAAAATCGTTGCCAAAAAAACCAATATTATCTACCCTAGCTGATAGATAAATGTCTAAGGAAATGGAAAGTTCCTTCCAATTTTAGCATAATCACATGAGTAAATTTAATAAATAAAAAAAAAATTGATTGCTATTGACCCTGTTCTCTTTAAATACTCCATAATACATCTGCAGCAAAGGGAACCCAAATTTGTAATGTCACCAGCAGAAATACCCACACTCAACAACAAAATGTTAAAAGTTACTAAGAAACTATAATTGAAACAACATTGTCATTCTCCATTGATACTGGTTCAGTGTTATTTGTTTTTTCCATAGCAGAAAGAACAAGCATCTTCATTAGTGGTTCTGACTTACTCAATATAAGCAATACTGATTACATTGATTCTATAACTTGGCACGACATACATTTTTCAATAATAACTTGGAAGACCGAGACCTTCTATTATCTCAAGTTTCCTTGACTTATATTTTACTGTGTAACTGGTCCAGTTGAAGGGGATGGAACTTGTTATGTACTGAAGTGCTATTTCTGATTAGCAAGAAGAGGCTTACTTTGGGGAAGTTTTTCTCTCCAAAGTTATGTATTAATACATGCATTGTGTTAATACTAAATGTCAAAATCAGTGTTTTACCAGGTTGTAAAAGAGGTTTCTTTCTTGGTCTTTCCACAGAACAGTATGAAAGAAGGTGGTGACAATACTGTATAGGCTAGGAAAAGACAGACCTGTCTCTTCTCTCGGAAAGGGTTTAGTATGTTAAGTGAACACAACAAAGGAAGACCTCAGTAATGCTGAGTTTGGAAGTGTGTCGTAAAGGAAAGAACTCTGTAGAGGTTATTTAAGTCCATAATTTCAAATTTTATTTAATCATCTCTAATTTAGCAAATTATGTTAAACAGTCAAAAACTAAATGATTGCACAGTAAGGAAAATTATCTTATATCTATTATTAACAATACAACTATGCAGATATTACTTCCTAGATAAAAGGAAAATAATCTTGATTCTTGATGGGAAAAAAAAAAAAATCTGTATCAAGGGATTCATGCACTCCCTGTCTTTCCTGTCTAGGTAACTTGACAGCTTTTTTGCTGACAGTGTGTAGAACATGGGTCATGAAACCTCTTCAATACTGAGCCAAAGGACCTGTGGAAACAAATTTTTGCACTCAGACTATGGAATGGTTAGACATCCACTGCATGGAGACTGCTCCCACTCAAGGAATGCTTTTTCAAATTTATGGGAAAAACCTCTCCACAATACGTTGTCGTTCTTTGGCATTCTACTTACACTTTTTCCTTCCTTTCTTCCTTTTTCTAGGCACACTAAGCATTCACAGAAAGTATTTGTTCCCTTTCAGGACTAGTCTGACAACCTGTCAGTGAAGCTTCCCTGGAATATGTATTAGAAGTATCTTAGGATAATAAACGAATAATAACAGAAATGGCATGAAACAAGTTGTCCATTTAAAAAAAAAAATAAAAAAAAAAATCAGTACTATAAGATGAAGCATACCATGTAACAGTAGCAGTCAACCAGCAATTTTAGGATTCAGTGTTATGAATGTAATCATATGGTAATCCATATGGTTTATACTTAATTCTATATGCATAGCTTTCTACGATGTCTTGTGTCGTCATAGACTGAAACTCAAAGTTTTACCCCTGAGTTAGTTTAGGAAAAGTTAGCACACACTAGAAATTAATAATATAAATTGCTGGAGTTCTCATTTTTGTCAGTAATGTGTTTAATTAGTAACATAATATATATTCACTTTCTAAAAAGGCTAGTGGTACAAATTTTATTGCATTTGCTACCTTATTTTCATGTTTTATAGCAAATTGCACTCCCACTAGAAATCAAAACATATCCAAAAGACTGCCAAATATTTCGTGTTTCTGCCTTGTTGAGCTTTTACGGCAAAGCTATAACTGTGAAACTCTGAAAAAAAGATTGTAGAACTTTTATAAAACAGCTGTCATTCTTTACAAAAGATTTCATTGCGTCATGAAAGTGGACTTACAAACTAATGAGTTTGATTAAGATATCTTGTTGATACATGGATAAGTGCCGGGTCCTGCACTTGAGTCACAACAACTGCATGCAAGGCCACAGGCTTGGAGAAAGTGGCTGGAAAGGTGCCCAGTGGAAAAGAACCTGGATGTTGGCTGACAGCCACCTGAATATGAGCCAGCAATGTGCCCAGATGTCCAGGAAGGTCAATAGCATCCTGGTTTGTATCAGAAATAGTGCAACCAGCAGGAGTAGGGAAGTGATCATCCAGCAGTACTCAGCATTGGTGAGACCACACTTTGAGTACTGTGTTCAGTTTTGGGCCCCTCACTATAGGAAATACATTGAGGTACTTGAGAGAGTCTAAATGAACCAGCAATGAAACTGGTGAAGGGTCTAGAGGACAGGTCTTATAAGGAGTGGCTGAAGGAACTGGGGTTGTTTAGCCTGGAGAAAAGGAGACTGAGGGGATACCTTATGGCTCTCTACAACTACCTGAAAGGAGGTTGTAGCATGGTGGATGTCTGTCTCTTTTCCTGAGTAGTAAGTGATAGGACTAGAGGAAACAGTCTCAAGTTGTGCCAGAGAAAGTTTAGACTGCATATTAGGAAAAAATTACTCATTGAACGCATTGTCAAGCATTGGAAACTTCTGCCCAGGGAAGTGGTTGTGTCACCATCCCTGGAGGTATTTAAAAGACGTGTAGACATGGTTTGGGACATAGTTTAGTGGTAGACTTGGGAGTGTTAGATTGATGGTTGGACTTGGTGATCTTAAGGGTCTTTTCCAATGTAAATGATTCTATGAGTCTATGAAATGTGTTTGTTCAAAAAGAAGTTTCCATTTGTGATATACTGAAATTGGAACAGAGAAATAGCTCTTGTCATTTTAGGTTTCCTTCTTTATGTAAGTATATTCACTGGACGGATATTTCTAGAAGGAAAAATAATTGAATCTGCTGAGCCAGCTGTGATTCAAATACTGAATAGGGCTTTCTCATTTTTATTCTTAATGATTAATTGCTCTTATTTCAATATTCATTGAATTTCAGGTGTTATGGCTGAATTGAAAAACAACACTAAACATAAGGAGGTACTTAGTGACTTATACGAGCTTAATGTCATCAGAATATTTTATTTATTCAGTTCAAACAGTCCCCAAACTGATGTTGGACCGTCTTAATATTAACCTCTTTTCACTCAGAGAATTACTGAGTGAACAGAAGTTAATTATTAATTCTGGCTTCCCAGTTCCTAAGCACTTTTCAGTTCATACCAGTGTTGCACTGTGGTTATTGTCAGTTTCCTTTAATGATCTCATCTAAGTGTGTAATTGAAAATCTAAGTTAATTGTGTCCTCTGCTGCTTCTCTACAATCATTCTTTTATAATATATTTTAAAGAATTTGACCATATATTTTTCTTGCATTTTAAAATCTTGGCACTTCCTTGTAACAGAATATATATCAAGGTCCCTTTTTTGCTTTATTTGGTTGCTATTTCATTGTTCCCCCTTTTTTCTGTAATAAAACTCAATAGTCTCCTAAGTTTTATGCAGTCAATTAAGTAGGCAACTAGAATTTGGGTCAGTTTCTTAAGAGTTTATGTGTGTATGTGTTTGTCACAGTGTATGTTTCCTCAGGAGTCTAGAACATTTGTGCAAATATTCAGTACCTGTGCACAAGGACAATATTAGTTGTGCAACACATGGCTCCTCACACTACATGAGTGTTTGATTCTGCATCTCTGGGTACACAGGTGCTTCAAGGCTGTACAAGAAGTGTGATAGTGTTCCCATCTGAGTACGTTTCCCAGAGATTCAGAGTCAGCAGGAAACCCAGAATGAAAATGATACATTTACAAAACCTCGAAGGTTGATTTTTCTAAGCATTTGGCTTTTCCAGGAAAATTAATAAGAAATGTAAAATTCTAAAGATGTCATGATCACGTAGCACAAGAATTATGTTTACAACAAACTCTAAATTAAAAAATGTGAAGTGTTTCTTGAAATAAACATGAGAGCCTTTTCATGCTGAAATATGGTATTATACTCTTGTAAAACTTTTATCAATCAATCTGTAGAGCAAACCAGTCTGTTTAAAAATGTTTTCTGTTTAAAAATCAGCCATAAATATGTTTTCTTAGCTAAAAACACTTAAACTCTATTTCTGCAGAGAAAAATGATAAAGAGGTCATTTTAATTTTCCTATGTGGTTGGTATGTTTTGTCTGTATAAAACTGGGATAAGAGCTGAAATCAAGAAGCATTCCTTTCTTCAGACTCTGCCTTGGCCAGTTTAGACAGCTCTTCTCAGAAAACTGGTGTCTACTTCTCTTACTTATTTCTTGGAAAGCATGCATAATGCATATGTGTAATAGCATCATCATCTGATTTAACAAGCTTTACTGGGAAAGGCAGTCTTTTTTGAATAAGCCTCAAAGCCATTTTAATATCATGCCATATTACTTTCAACAGCTAAGAGACTGTAACTTCAACTGCTAGGTGGCACACAGTTGTTTGGTCTGACAATAGCTCAACTTATCCACACTTAAAAGGTTGTTGCTGTGACGCCAGGAGAAGAAAAATGTACATTACATTTTGCTTGGATGATCAACCTGAAAAATATAAAATTAAATTGAGATTCACTGTGAAACGCCTATATTTAACTGTTATCGGCTATTCCTTGCAGTATGTACAACAGACAAGCAATTTCATTCTGTTCCTTTGTCCACAGCATAAGGGATCTATTTCATGGAGCTCAGCATTTTTCCTTACTGCCTATGAGGATATATTTCCTTCCACAAAAAGGTGCGGACATTTTCCCTAGGTTTCTCAGCTTGTGTACAACACTCTAAGCATGCTGAGCCAAGTGATATGGAATTTATCTGAAAACACAGAGAAAGGTATGTTTTTCAGGTCTCTAAAATCTGTTCGTGTGCAAAATCATTCACGAGTAAGTTTGAGGATGAAATTTTAGTCAGGACTTTGAAATTTATGACAAAGCCAACTTCTTATCATGCTCTATGTCCAGTTTCATCACACTCAATATTCCCTTGCTCTTTGTCCTGTCCACAGTTCTTGTTTGGATTATGAGTCTGTGTCGTTCTGTTTTGATTTGGAAATTTCTGCTTCTGCATTAAGGAAAAAGTAATATTCCCAAACTTCATATTTTTTTAATGAACTAAATCTAGTCCTAAAATTTATTTTCTGGTTTCAATTTTACAATATTAATTGGCAACTCCTGGTTATAAAAGTTTTGGAGAGATTATTTTAAAAGACCTTGAAAAGTGTAATAAGGTTTAAGGTTTTATTGAAATTCAAAATTAAGTTTTGCCAATGAAATTTCGGCATAAATTATTCATAGAAGACCATAACGCATGAATAATTCAAGTAGCATCTTTAATTAGATGCTAAAAAAACCCCTCTGCAGCAGCCTATCATTGCTGTAATGATCCAGAAGCAGATCGAGTTTGAAAAACAAAGAACTTCTGCTCAAAGTCAAATTATCAGGCAATTATTAAACTGTTCATTGCAATTGAACTGCTTAACAATACTGTTTATATCTGCATACAGTGCATTATGATGTATAATGCTTATGAAATGCCAATAAAATGCAGTCCAAACAATGAGATTTTTAATGAAAATACAATGCCATTTATAACTTTGTTATTAGCATTGGAAAAAATGAGCCATAAGCTTTTGAGGCCTAACATACATTAGAACACAATAGCCATTGCTTGTTTCTATTAGTAAATGTCTTTAAGTTCTCGTAAGAGAAAAAATCCACTTTATCACAACTTGGTCCTCTCCTCAGGTATTAGAATTAATTTAATATCACTATTAAATCTTTCATAAAAAGGTAGGAATGAAAGAGCATTTGAAAGTTCTTCTGCAAAATCACCCTCCTCATGGAAAAGTCTGATGAACATGGTAGAAGTTTAACTGAATCTTTTCTATTCACTTTGAGTATTGTATTGCACTGCCGTACCTTAATTGTACAATAATTGTACTACAAAGTTTTACCTAAGATCAAGGTTGTTTCCTCCTAACTAAACTCAAACATAGTGTCTCTTGCTAGTACAGAATGAAGAGAACAATATTTCTTTCCTCTATGCTTGATTGTTTGTTTGTTTGTTTGTTTGTGTTGGTTTTGCTATTTTTTCTTTGTTTTTTTTTGTTTGTTTGTTTAGGAGGTGTGTGTTTATTTATTGTTGTTGTTATTTTTTAATAAAGACTGATAAAGATTGCTATGTCTCAGTTTCTCTTTATTTTAAACTGAAATTTGTAAGCTTTTGATTTTTTGACCCATAGTCATTTCACCTTCTTTATGACTGTGAATCCTACACTGATGCAGGAAAGAATGGTTGTCCACTGGGGCTGCAGTTAGCTCATCAGCCTTGACAAAATGCAAATATTTCAGATGTATCCAGGTTGTTTTCCATTTTATGGCTATTCTGAAAGAACATATGTTCTTATCTAGTTTCATTTTCTACTTAGCGCATGTTCCGGATACTGCCTCATTTGCCTTTTTTTGATTTAAATAGTAGCAGGGAACTTAGTTGCACAGAGTAGTGCATAGACGTAACACAAATCTTTCCGTATGAATACCATTACTTTGTGTTCATTGAGGGAATGGTCAAATCATGAAATGAAAATCTTTCCTGTTTATTTCTGTATAAATAACTCAGTGTGAAAACAGTCGGTAAATTCCAGAAAAACATCTTCTCCAGAGACAAAGTGCTCAAATTCCTTTCACAAGTTGAGAACAACTTTTTAGACAACTATTAGAGTTGGTATTTCAAGATCTTATTGAAAGGATGGAAAACAGAAGAAAAACTTCCAGACAGTTTTATGGAAGTTTTTACTGCATACCTGTGGGAGCATTTTCAATTTACCACCTACCACTGAATAGAAGCCTCACACGTTAACATTGAGGTCTTGAACCTTCTTTCTGACAAGACAGAGACATTTTAACCTGTGCAGTTTTTTTTATGAAATGGTCCAGCAGTTCTATAGAGCTTAGTGCAATTATAAGTCAGCAATTTCATAAAAATTGATGCAGAAGATTTCTCAATATCTATCTGTCCTCTATGAAGAAGGAGAAATATTACTTGGTGTACAGGTCACAGTCTGTGCTGTCCTCTAATTGCTGGTGGTTGGTGGTTTGTTTTAGGTTTTTTTCTTTCTTTATGACTCTTGGAAAATTATGTACTTTATTTCAAAACTGAAATTAAATCTAATGATAGTACTACTAATTAAGTAATATTACTGTTCATAAAATCAAGGGAGGAAGTCTGAAGAAACCTTAAAAAAAAGGAATAAAATGGTGCTAGGGACATGGAAGGAGAGACATTATTATTTAATGGTCTAAGCAGTGCTAATGAGATTCCTAAATAACATTTGGTAGGTACAAGCAGACATTCAGCAAAGTGAAGTTTAATTGCAAGGTCTAAACTATACACAGAGCTGCTCTTCAGTTCTGAGTCTAAAGTTTCCTTTGGCTGCCAGGTGACTGAGAAATAAAAGTGAAAAAAAAAAAGGTGTAGTATACAAAGTTGAGAAGTCTACTTGTAAAGAATAGTAGAAAGAAAAGAGAAAGTAAAAGCAGGTAGTTGAGACATTTACCAAGTCTTCTTTGTTCTGTTTTATTCTATGGAAAATAAATTAAAACAAAACCCAAAGCTCTGCATAAAATCAGTAACTTCTCAAAGCCATCTTCTTTACACAGAGGGCTCAAGGAAAACACTAACACCAACTCTTGTCTTGGTTCTCACTCAAGTGCTGTTTAGGAATTTTGATAATCATAACTCTCATTGACAAATAACTCTTTGTTTTGATTGGAATCTTTCAGCATGGATAACTACAATTAAGTAGTCCTTAACACAGATTTATTCTATTTCTTCTGTGCTTCAACTGAGTCAGAGCAAATTTGGTAATAGTTTCGCATATTAAGTATATATTCTTCCTTTTTCTGCTCCCAGCCTTTCTTCAGAGGGAAGTGAGAACCAAATAAACTACAAATTATTAAAGGAAAAATAAATCTCTATGTTAGTAAGGATTTTCAGGAAATTATCAGCATTTAGTTTCTTAAACTGAATTCCAAAAATATATACTATGGAATCTGCAGCCCTTTGTCTTTTGATCATATTTATTCTGTGCCTTGTGGAAGTGCAGTTTAACACCAATACCTTTTTACAGGTCTTCTGAACAGTTTTGTTCCAAGACAAGATCCAACTATATAGTGTCTCTAATGTTTTGACTGTTCTAGCCTCTCAGCTGAAAAATATTACAAAGCTCTTCATAAAGAAGTACCCCGAGTGTGTGACTAGCCATTTTATAGCAAAAGTCTCGTATTTCAAAACAGCTGTTGAAGTGTTCTGAGTAAACGTATGTCTGTAGAGAATGTGCATACGCAGTGCATACATGCACACATCTATTAGAATAAAAAATTAACAATCTCATATCTTTATACCTAGGCTTTACTGTTTTTCTATTTGTCTCTTTTGGTCATCAAATATTAATATATGTTGTAGCTCTAAATAAACAGAAAGTTAAAAAAAAAAGAAAAAAAATGCATCTCTAAAATTACCTGCTATTTAAGAACTCCTTAACTGATTTCTAAATTGCAGATAATTCTCTAGGTAGTGCTAACAGTTAGACAAGATGCTGCGTGTCTGACATTTTTAAAAACAAAATTATTTACAGAGGTTGAAAAGTAACACTTTCCCTCACAAGGCAGGATATTACAATAAACTTGCCCATAGAATTACTTGCCTCATAGTTCCATTCATTCCTATGATTCTACTTTTCTATCAGAAACATTTCACACTGATGAACATACTATGAATTTAATTGCTTCAGCTGTAATTGGTCTTCTGTCTTTTAAATTTGCAGCATGCCCATGTGACCCTATTATGCATCTTTTGTATCGTACATGGCAAAATAGCTCTGGAGTCCTCATCACAGGAAAGACATGGATCTGTTGGAGCCAGTCTAGAGGAGAGTCACAGAAATTATCGGAGGGATGGAACACCTTTCACTTGAACACAGGCTGACAGAGTTGGGATTGTTCAGCCTGCAGAAAAGAAGGCCCCAGGAAGACATTGTAGCAGACTCCCAATACTTAAAGGGGGCCTACAGAAAGATGGGGACAAACTTTTTAGCAGGACAAGGGGTAATGTTTTTAAACCAAAAGAGGGAAGGTTAAGTATAGATACAAGACAAGTACAGATACAAGGAAGAATTTTTTTACAATGAGGGTGGAGAAACACTGGAACAGGTCACCCAGGGAAGTGGTAGATGCACAGTCTGTGGAAACATTCAAAGTCAGGTTGGATGGGGCACCGAGCAACCTGATCTACTTCAAGATGACCCTGGTCATTGCAAGAGATTTAACTAGGTGACCTTTAAAGGTCCCTTCCAACCCAAACTACTCTATGATTCTATGATAAAGTCAGGCTATTTGTTCCGTTTCATAAACCCGCTGTTAGGATAAAATTAGGAAAAGATCTTTTAACATGTATCTGCTGGGAAGCATCCCATCACTATAGGAAAGACTTTCCTTTGTGTAGTACTCATTTCGGGTTAGCTTTGATGTGCTGTGATTTTACTACAGCCTTAATCCTGTGACAGCTTTCTCTCCATCCCCACTCAAAATGATTACTCTGTCTCATAATTACTGGCAATTTTGTGCAGACTTTGCAGATGACAGCAAATATTTTTGCTTTTGAAATAGCTGAAATAGTCTTTCAAATTTTGCCCTGAACTTGTGATGTGTACAGTATGGTTATTGTCCGATAGTGTAGTATAGAGAGTTAGTAAAGCTGAAAGAGGATCTAAAGAAAATGCAGAAAAACTATGCATGAAGCATCTAGAAGGTCAAGGAAAGGAGAAGGCGTGGGGCTAGAAAATCAGTGGGAGGGGAGATTACACATAATAACCCTTGAGCAGTGGGGTAACTGGAAAGAGATGGATGCTGAGGGAGAACAAGGAAGCCTTCCTGAACAAGCGTTAAAAGGGGTCAATTAAGTTATCCTTAAAACTTTTTCTTTTTTTTTTTTTTTTTTTTTTTTTGAGGTACTGGCAAATGGCTACCTGTGAGTTTAGGAAGTTTTATCCTTAAGGAGAAAATTAGATAGGTGTTCACATTATGTGCCTCTCTGGGGATATAATTGGAAATAAGATGTAGTCTATCAATGTAGACTTAACAGAATTTATGGACTCAAATACTTCTAGCTTGTGTCCCATTCGTTCTTCGGAATTTAGATCAGGATGTTTGGACTGGTTGAAGTTACAGAATAATTTACTACTCACATACTAACATGACCACTTTTAAATAGGCTAAGTACTCTGCATTGTGTATTGGATTACCCTAGCTAGCTAGACTTTTGTTGAACAGTATAATTGCTCCCCTGGCCTTAAAGGTTTTGGTTGAGGTGATAAGGTTATTCCTTCTGAACTCTCTTTCCATGCATTCTGTCTTTTGAGTTTTTCCTGTCCAGATCTCTGTTTCTTTCCTGCACAGTCTTCTAGTGCTCCCATCAGTGATGACTGCAGATAGCTTGAATTAGCTATGAAGCCAGAGTGGGCACTGAGTTTGGAAATGCAGGAATAAATCAGCCTATATGATTGCTGCTACCTTGGAGGATGTAGATGAAACAGGATGGAGGAATATGTAGAAGCTTATTTTAACTACTGTTTCTGAGTCGCTGCAGAATTAGAAAATAATATATCATTGATAGAACCACCAGTAAATTACTATATTGCGATGAGGCGGAGGGAGAAATCTGCAGCTGAGGGAACTCACAGAAGCTCAAGATCAAAAATAAATAAATATATATATATACTGATATTATGTAGTAATATAGCAAATATGAAATGGGACAGATGTTTGTCCAACGTACCCTTTAAGGGATTGTGTTAGGGAAAAACAGAAGCGCTTCCAAGAAGGAATAAAAGATGCGAGTTCATGGTAATAGTCAGTGCACAGGCGACAGTAGCTGGAAGGAACGGTGAAGGAAAGGGAAGTGTACCAAGGCTTAAATTCTTGCCTTCAGGCTCTCACATGAACTATATCACCTAATGAATGGTACACTGAGACCTTAAAAATTGCAGAAAACAAAACTGAAAGAAGTGCTTTGTTAAAATAATAAGTAAATATTGGAAAGGTTAGAGGACTAGGGGAAATACCAACTGCTGAGCTTTGAGCTTGTCAAATTTATTTAGTTTTGTTTTTTCAATCTACATAGAAGTTTTCCTGAAGAAGTGGTGCTGGTGTCTCAGTTCTTTCACAGCAAATGAGCACTGTCATTTTCCTTGTCTCTGTGGTGTTATATAATGCATAATAAAATCATGATAATGAAATGCTTTTTCTAGATCATCTTAAAAAAGCTCACACAAATTATAAAAATGCATAGGCCTTTCTAATGATTTAGCAGAGGGCAGTGTTTGATTTCCACCACTTCAGCACAGCAAAAAAACAGACATGAAAAATTGACCCACGGTATGCCACTCTGGTAGAAAGTTACATGGGAAGTAATTTATTTTGCCCCCTGCTCAGCAATGGTGGAATGTAACCAAAATATAAGATATTAATCAAATTAATTTCTTATGGAAGTTTAGTGTGTCTTTCAGCCTGTATGATTTGTATCACTCCTTCAGTATGGGCAAAGAGTAGAATGTGTAAAGTCATTTGAAATATCTTCATTTACCATATGTGTTAATTACAGTCAATTTCTGCAATATGGTATGTTTTCTGTCATCAATTTAACATCATGCCCTGGCAGGCAAAGAAGTAACTGTCTGAGATGTTGTGTTGCCATTCTACTGTTGTGCTTTTCTCTGCTACTGATTCTTCTGTAATCAGAAAGTGTCCAAGCTTATAGAAGGAGAGCAAAATGTGGCATTCATGTGGGTTTTGTGCTCCCTTGATGACTAAAAACCATTGTCAGAAAGCAGAAGTGGGAAAATTATGTCTGCAGAAAAAAAATCATTGGTTTAATTTCTCCTTTTTCTTCATTTCTGTTTTGCTCAAAGAAACTGTTTTTAATAAGGTACCATTCAATACACAAATGGCATTTTTCAGTGAACAAATTTCAGGCTGTGTTGTACTCTGCCTGTTCGCTGGGATTTGAAAGTTTCATTCTGTCTTCAAATGCACCATAACCTTTAATTATTTTTTTTCCTGATATAACCCTATCTTTCTTGTTGGACGAAAATCCTCAGAAATCATCAAATTTCAGACTCTGTGGCCCTGTGACAGCAATGGGTGACACTGTTTCAGTGTTTTCAGCCATTTTATGGAAACCACAAATATTCTTGGACACTTAGCTCTCTACTTAGCTGTGATCAAACAGCAAGCTACCCTGATTGAATGAATAGCAGACATGACTGCCTGATGAAATCATAAATGTAGGGATCCTGTATGTTAATTTCAAGAACCACAGAATGGTTAGAGTTGGAAGGGACCTTAAATACCATCTAGTTCCAAACGCCCTGCCATAGGGCATCCACAATTTCCCTGGGCAACCTGTTCCAGTGTCTTGCCACCTTCACAGTAAAGAATTTCTTCCTAATATCTAATCTAAATTTACCTTCCTTCGGTTAAAAGCCATTACCCCTCATCCTATGACTACATTCCCTGATAAAGAGTCCCTCCCCATCTTTCCTGTAGGCCACCTTTACGTACGGGAAGGCTGCCATAAGGTCTCCCCAGAGCCTTTTCTTTTCTCCAGCATGAACAACTCCAACTCTCTCAGCCTGACCTCATAGGAGACATGCTCCAGCCCTCTGATCATCTTTGTGGCCCTCTGCTGGACTCACTCCAACTGGTTCATGTTCTTTTTATGTTGGGGGCTTCAGAGCTAGACGCAGTACTCCAGGTGGAGTCTCACCAGAGCAGAGTAGAGGGGCAGAATCACCTCCCTTGACCTGCTGGCCACACTTCTTTTGATGCAGCCCAGGATGCAGTTGGCTTTCTGGGCTGCAAGCGCACATTCCCAGCTCATGTTGAGCTTCTCATCCACCAACACGCCCACGTCCTTCTCCTCAGGGCTACTCCCAGTGCATTTTCTGCCCAACCTGTATTTGTGCTTGGGATTGCCCCGACCTACATGCAGGACCTTGCACTTGGCCTGGTTGAACTTCATGAAGTTTGCATGGGCCCACCTCTCAAGCCTGTCATGGTCCCTCTGGATGGCATCCCTTCCCTCCAGCATGTTGACCGCTCCACACAGCTTGGTGTTTTCAGCAAACTTGCTGAGGGTGCACTCAATCCCACTGTCCGTGTTGCCAGCAAAGATGTTAAACACCACTGGTCCCAGTACTAACCTGTGAGGAATGTCACTCGTCACTGGTCAACACTTGGACATCGAGCTGTGACTGTAACTCTTTGAGTGCGACCATCCAGACAATTCCTTATCCACCGAGCGGTTCATCCACCAAATCCATGTCTCTCCAATATAGAGACCAGGATGTTGTGCAGGATAGTGTCAAATGTTCTGCACAAGTCCAGGTAGATGATGTCAGTTGCTCTTCCCTTGTCCACCAACACTGTAACTCCATTGTAGAAGGCCACCAAATTTGTCAGACACAATTTGCCCTTAGTGAAACCATATTGGTTGTCACCAATCACCTCCTTATTTTACATGTGCCTTAGCATAGTTTCCAGAAGGATCTGCTCTGTGGTCTTCCTGGGTACAGAGGTGAGATTGCTTGCCTGTAGTTCCCTGGATCTTCCTTTTTTCCCTTTTTAAAAATGGGGTTTATGTTTCCCCTTTTCCAGTCAGCAGGAACTTCACCAGACTGCCATGAGTTCTCAAATATGATGGATAGTGGCTTAGCAACTTCATCCACTGGTTCCTTTAGGACCTGCAGATGGATCTTATCAGGTCACATGGATTTGTGCACTTTCAGGTTCCTTAGATGCTCTTGAACCTGGTCTTCTTCTACAGTGGGTGGTTCTTCTTTCTCCCAGTCCCTGTTTTTGCCTTCTGCGACTTGAGTGGCGTGGCCAGAGCCCTGGCTGGTGAAGACCAAGGCAAAAAAGTTATTGAGTACCTCAGCCTTGTCCATGTCCCAGGTGACCAGTTTTCCTGTTTCCTTCCGGAGAGGGCCCACATTTTCCCTAGTCTTCCTTTTGTCACTGACATACCTATAGAAGTTTTTCTTGTTGCCCTTGATGTCACTGGTAAGATTTAACTATCTGGGCTTTATCTTTCCTAACCTGATGACTGGCTGCTCGGACAATTTCCCTCTATTCTTCCCAGGCTACCACCCTCTGCTTCCATGCTCCGTAAGCTTCCTTTTCTGTTTGAGATTGTCCAGGAGCTCCTTGTTCATCAATGGAGGCCTCCTCACATTTTTGCCTGACTTCCTCTTTGTTGGGATGCAGATTACAGGGTGCAAAAGACCATTTTATTTCTTAAGATGTTCTTAAAATTTCAAAATTATTTATTTTTACAGGATTTCCAGTTTGGGTCAATAATAATTTTTTTTTCTTGTAATTTACTTTGGAACTGAAACCAGCTAAGACAATCTTTCGTAAAGGGAAACTCTTCTTTTAGTCAGCCCTAGGGGTAACTATTCACATCTTTTAATCATTTGAGGATTTTACAATAGGAGCAGAGAGGACATTGTAGCACCTTAGGGAAGTTGTTCCCCCCCAGAAAAGTGCAAAGAACTTGTTTGGGTTTTTTTAAGGGCCTGAATGCCTTGAAGAAACGTTTTGTGTAAATGCAGTAAGGCCACCTTGATAGAAGCCCTCTATTTTATCTTGGTTTTGCTTTCAGTAGTCATCATTGATATCTCATTTCATAGCTCAGTTTTAAAGAAGAATGTTAGAATCATTTTTCCTTTTGAATGGTTTTATGTCTCCTTCTACCTTTCCACTACAAAATGGTTATTCATTTTATATAATGTTTAGTTATTAGTGTAAAATAATGATTTGTGGACAGTTGAATCTAAAATTGGATTTTATTGTATCTCAGTAAACAAAAGAGGTGATTTTCTTCGAACACGATCTTGTCTCAGATGCATTTCTTTTTGATTAACTTATTCTTCATTCAGATAATCTAGACATGAATACTTTGCTGTTTCTCTGAGGACATTGTTAACATCTGTTTCTGTTTTAAAGCAGCAATAAGTATCAACATATCTATTGTATGTCTACTCTTATCAATAGTAATGCATTGATATTTCTCTTCTAAATAGTTCAAATAGTTCTATTACTTTATTTTTCTGACTATAAATAACAAAACCAGCCCATGGAACACAAACAAGACAGTGCTTATCTCCCTTTGGGGGAAAAACAGTGCTAGATAAAGGGAGCATATTAAATGAGTCAAGTATTGAAAATGGAATAAAGTAAGAAATAGGGAAGTTGAGCCTTAACTAAAAACAGAGAAATCATTTGCTAATCATGGCATGAAATATCTGAGATGAACAGCTCCGCAAGGTGTAACTCGAAGCACAGATGCAAGAACAAGACACACGGCTAAAATTTATGTTGATTCAGGGTGAACACAGGGGAAGACATGATTGTGCCTGTGCCTATAAGGAGATTTAAATAGGGTATTTTCTGTTTGTTCACTTGGGTTTGGATTTTGGGTTGGTTTTGGGTTTTTTTTTATTTTGTTTTTTTTTTTTTTCCCCCTAAAATGTAAACTGACTGAGAAACAAAAAGAAAAAAGATGGTTCAAGAAGTGTTTACCCAGACCTGAAATATTAAATGCCTGGCCCAGTTTGATATTCCTGCATCTATACGGCAGAACTTAAGCTTTCATTTAAAAGTGAATGTTCCTAATCTCTTTGTCTTCTTCAAGTTTGAATAAATTAAAAACTGATGGAATGTCACCTTTATCAGTCTTTAGGTACTCTGAGTGAATGACTCCGAAACAGAGACAAACTTCCTTTCTCTCCATAAATTCATTTAAAATATTAATCCTGAAATTTAATTACAGTAGTTCATTGTCAGTGTAAGCCATATAAATGGTAACTATTCTGAAATTGGCATAAACAGCTAGGAATGGGTAGTTCTTGATGAACTGATATACAAAATAATTATTTAAACAAAAACATTAATTTCTTGTTAGTCAGATGTGAACAGTAATGTTACAGCTTTATAAAGGAAGGAAAGGAAAAAGATAACTTACGCCATTTGAAGGGGACATCTGAATTATGGGATTCTTTGATCTAAGTTTTTAAGTTCCTCATCTGTAAACTGGTCATATATATCTCCTTTTCCTGCCCCCATAAGCTCACTAAGAAGATAGTAAAAAAATAAAATATACTAATGACATGAATGTTGAATACACTGTACTGATTATTACCACTGAAAAACTCCTGGAAAATTGATAACACAATGTTTATATTACAGTTTGAAGAGTATGTACTATCTCCTAAAGCATATGGTCAATAATCAATAATCAATGAGATAAAATGAGGTACTAAATATGTGCTCATTAAGTGAGTACGTACTAGACCAATTACTGATGCAGCAGACAAAAAAATTATCAGTGATCATGAAATTTATAGTTTATAGGCTAAGGGATGTGCACAAGGTCTCCAAATTAAAGACTAGTCCTTGCATTTTCTAACTCTTCAGTTATCGTTTCCAATCTTTGCAATATAATTACAACTGTGCTCCATGGTAGTAGTATTTAATGTTATTTGTAAGTTTTGTTTTTATGTTTTAACACACCTTTCTTTTGGAAGCTCCTGTTAATTATGTTGGGTTTGGAGGAGTCATACTGAGTAACAATTTTTCCACAAGTTCAAAAGGATTAAAAATTCTTTGTCCTGTAGTTCATTTTGAACGGTTCAATTCCTTTACAAGCACAGTGCAGCAAAAGTAAAAATTGCATGTTTTCACAGTTTCTCTTTGATTATGTTCTCCAGGTACTGTATGTAATAAGGCCATAAATCAAAATAATATATCAAAACATACTGACTAAAAGTATTACATCTTAGGTCTTTTCTGTCATATCACTCGAACTGCTCTAAAGCACTTTGGTCTAGTACTAATATTTCATAGTATCCCATAATAAAGTTGATTGACTGATAAGAAAAAAGAATAAGGTCACATCAACTGGCATTGGAATATTAAGTAATAATATAAGTTATGTTAGTTTGGGACAACAATTTAATCCTCATTAATACTAATGAGAATTAATTCTAATTGTTTAGACTTCTTCCCTCTCACAAATCTTGAGTTTTCTATTATCAAACTGATTTTTTTCTTTGTGATCGGGTAAAGGCCTGAACAAATTAATTGTTGGCATGCTGAAGATATCATATTGTTGTTTTTCTTGTTATTATAAGTAATTATTCACAGTTGATAAAACGGAAGGCATCTGTGGAGAAGAGGTATGTAAAGCCAAAATTTGTCCCTAGCCTAAAAAACCCCCTTAAACCAGCAATATTCTGCCTATATAAGTCTCCCATCTTTGGAAATTCTCAGCTTTTACAAATGCTAATCTAGACATACACCATGCTCATGTAGTTTATAACCTCCTGTCACAGCAAAGAGAGAGAAACAGTGAAATCAAGGTACCTGTGCAAGCATTTATTTTATTTTATTTTATTTTATTTTATTTTATTTTATTTTATTTTATTTTATTTTATTTTATTTTATTTTATTTTATTTTATTTTGTTTTGTTTTGTTTTGTTTTATTTTGTTTTGTTTTGTTTTGTTTTATTTTGTTTTGTTTTATTTTGTTTTATTTTATTTATTTTATTTTTGTTAGTAGTTTTTTCTCTAATACAGCTTCATCACAATAGCCAAGTCTCACAAACCTTTATCAAATAATCCTCATAATACCAACAAGTAAGGAAATACAAGTCCCTGTTCTCTAGGCATGGGCTGCAAAGCCTCAAGTTGTTGATTTGTGTAGCATTTCAGAAGTCCTTGAAGTGATAAACAGAACTTTGGTCACTATGGCAAGTAACCTAGACAGCCAGCATGGCTTCACCAGGGGCAAGTCCTGTCTGACGAACCTAGTGGCTTCTACAATGGAGTGCCTGCAGCAGTGGACAAGGGGAGAGCTACAGATATCATCTATCTGGGCTTCTGCAAGGCCTTTGACACGGTCCCGCACAACATCCGTCTCTCTAAATTGGAGAGATATGGATTTGATGAGTGGACTGTTCGGTGGATAAGGAACTGGCTGGATGGTCGCATCCAGAGGCTGGTGGTCAATGGCTCGATGTCCAGACGGAGAGGGGTGACAAGTGGTGTCCCTCAGGGATCCGTACTGTGACCAGTGCTGTTCTACATCTTCATCAATGACTTAGACAGTGGGATCAAGTGCACACTCAGCAAGTTTGCTGACGACACTAAGCTGAGTGGTACGGTCAATGTGCTAGAGAGACAGGATGTCATCCAGAGGGACCTGGATGAGCTAGAGAGGTGGGCCCAAGCAAACTTTATGAAGTTCAACAAGGCCAAGTGCAAGGTCCTACACTTGGGTGGGGACAACCCTCGTTATCAATACAGGCTGGGGGATGATGTGATAGAGACCAGCCCTGAGGAAAATAACTTGGGGGTACTGGTGGATGAAAACCTGGACATGAGCCAACAATCTGTGCTTGCAGCCCAGAAGGCCAATTGAAGCAAGTGGGTGCACCCAAAGGAGGGTGTGACCCCGTGGAAATCCCACACTGGACCAGGCTCCTGGCAGGACCTGTGGCCCATGGGAAGGAGCCCACTTTGACCTTGTGGGGGACCCACACTGGAGCAGTCTGTTCCTGATGGACTGCACCCCATGGAAGGGATCCATGCTGGAGCAGTTCTCAAAGAACTGCAGCTGGAGGGAAGGACCCATGTTGGAGAAGTTCGTGGAGGACTGTCTCCCTTAGGTGAGACCCCACACTGGAACAGGGAAAGAGCATGAGGGGGAAGGAGAGGCAGAGACAACGTGTGATGAACTGACCACAACCCTTGTTCACCATCCCCCTGCACTGCTTGAGGGGATGAGGTAGAAAAGTCAAGAGTCAAGTTGAACCTTGGAAAAAAGGAGGGTGGGAGGAAGGGGTTTTTAGATTTGTTCTTATTTCTCATTATCTTACTCACTTATTAATTTGCTATAAATTAAATTAATTTCTCTGAGTCAAGTCCAGTTTGCCTGTGAAAGTAATTAGTGAGTAGTCTCTCCCTGTCCCATTTTCCTTTTTTTTTTTTTCTTCCTGCAAAATTGAACCTGAAATGTAAAGATACACACAGAATCAAGAAATCAAGAATATGGTTGAGAGCAGATTTTTTTTCTCTGAACCCATTCCTTTCTTTCTTAATACTATACTTTCTTCATTTTGTTACTTCCACAACACATTTTTCTGAAGGGAGTGTCAGTGAAACATTAAGTGTCTGAAAGTGGCACTAGTGCACCTTGAAAATTACAACATGATGATACAGTAGCTGGTGATGCAGTAGCCTTGAATAGCATGAAACAACATGTACACAGCTGGGGTGGAAGGCCCCTCAGGCCTTACTGATACCAAGCTAAAAAGAACATATGATTCCCTCCTTATTGGAGTAATGTAGCTAAATTTGAAATGCTTTGTAGAGCAGATGAGTTAAACATCTGCTGGGTTTAGTTGGATAAAAGGAAGTCTTGAGACATTGTATCCTTGAGTAGAGTAGATGAGGGAGAGATGCTAGAATAAGCTAGTTTTGTGAAAACAAGAGTTCCAAAACTAAGCCAAAAGGAAAACTGAGTATGCGCAAAGACCAAATTCAATCAGCGGACATGGTGAGGAAGATTATCGACAACCACCTGAAGACCACCAACGGACATGGATGCGCATGCATCAAGAATATTTATATGTATTAATGAGCTCTAGGCGATGGTATGAATATGGTAATCATTTCTGGGAAATGTAATGAATATGTATATTCTGATCGCTTATAACCTTTTCAGTTGAGCAACTTAGCACACACACTAGGCGGAGTGATCCCCTGTGCGCCCAGCTCTGCAATAAAGAATGCCTGCTTTCTAACACTCCAAAATTGAGTCTTAAAGAGTCCTTAATAGCCATCTTACAGTAACAATGAAACTGAATGTTGTGAAGGATTCAGAAGACTGAAAAATTCTATAGTGTCTGGGTTAGTATTCCAACCAGCTGCATTGTATCTAGGCTATATTTTTTAAACTATCATTTATCATCATCATCATCTCTATTTATTATTTTTTCTGCTGTTTTTAATGGCTTTTTATCTGGATGAAGTAATCTTTTGTTATATGAAATGTAGTATTTCTTATTCTTCTTATTTATGGCCAGTGAAGTGCCATAAATATGGTAGCAAACAACCTCCAGAGAATCCTAAGAACAGAGGTTAGGAGACTGTGGAAGGCTAACCTTGGCAGGGCACCAGCTGCCCACAAAGCCACTCTATCACTTTCACTCCTCTCTGTCACGGCCCCAGATAGCAGTGGCAGAGACTGCATCAAAAATACAGCTGTGCAGTTTGTCCCAGCTTTGTGCATTTAACTTTATATTTTTCTTACGCATCTCACCATAAAAAAACAACAAACAAAACAAATAAGACACTAAAATTGTAAAACACTATAAAACTCACAACTATTTTTGAGATAACTTACTGAAATCCTTTTCAGTATTTTTTCTTCTGTGATTGGCTTCTGATGCCTCTAAGAATTTAATTAGGTCTTTAAGGGGTTTAGTATTTGAATGGTCTCTCTTGTTAAATATATAACACAGCAATGGTTGCCTTTTTCACTTTGTTTCATCATTGTATTGTCTTAATTAGTTTAACTGGAAGGTTACAATGAAGCTAGTGACAAAATTTAGATTTATAGACGTGGTTTTGTTATTTCTGAAGATATTCGTCATGGATTTTTAATATCTGTCCTATACCTTAATTTTTTTAGTACTTGCTGCCCAGTGAGTAGCTAGTAAAATCACAGAATTATAAGCTAAAGAAGAACATAGTTTTAAGATGATTGTCTTTATATGTCCCATAATATGTTTCATAAGTCAATTAGAATTAATAGGCCTATAACTTACATTGAGACAGAGATAAATTGAACAAGTAATGAACATTCAAATGGAAATATAATTTCCAAGCTATTTAACTAATGTGACTGATAACAAGCATATTTTTTGCTTATGAGAACTTCACTTGTACAGAGAGGTACGTTCCAGACCAATTGCACGAAATATGAGATAGTTACTGATAAGGCTTCAAACTCAAATTATTTGTAGACATTAAAATGGGTACTTTCAATACAAAAATTGAATCAATGGCCTTGGTAATCTACTCCATGCACAACTATCTATGTAACAGGAAACATAATGAGGGTCATCTTGCATTCTCAGAACAGAGAAACCAAAACCAGAACGCAAACTCTTCCATGTCTCTAAAGATACTGATTGCTCAGAGCCAGTGTTAGATGCTACAATGTTAGGAAACTTGCATAGCCTCTGACTGTGTTATATCAAAGCTCTGGATATAGTACTTCAACCTCTAGAGCTGTCGGTCTCACTTCTTTTATTCTCAAGAATTAAATGAAGGAAAATGCCATTTTCTAAAACATCCATGGTACAGTATCGCTCTTAATGACTGTAGCTGGAGTAGCTGGAGATATAAGAAACCTTCTCCACTCCTGACAAGAGCTTACGTTTGAGGAAAGTGCATTCCAGTGAAATAGAAACTCAGAATTGAAAAAAAAGAAAGGCAAAAACAGTGAAGTATGCAAAACAGAAAAAGAGGCAACTTGCTCAATAACCAAAATTACTTCTAAAAGGAAGTGTTGTCTGGCTGAAAGCTACACTTAGGAATTTTAAAAAATTGTTTCTGCTTTCCTGTTGAGTGGGTAATTTCAGTGCCAGTAATGATTTTCCAACACTCTTTTAACTGCTCAAATTTTATCCAAAAAGTCTTATCAGCAAGAGATACAAATGATTCATGCAGTGATCCTGAGCAGAAGACCATTGCACATGGAGAAGTTAGGGAAGCACAATACAGTTAACCCGAGTATGCCCAGGCCAGTGCTGTGCTGCATGGTGCTGTGCATCCACTGTGGCCTTCAGCCTATGTTGTGCTGCACAAATCTGTCTGCTTGCAGGATAACCTCAGCCACCTTTACAGCAGCAAAGGGGTCTGCAGGCAGCCCTCATTCAGTACTGGTGATAACACCACGGGTGCACCGGTGTGGCCCTGCCTTTATCTAAAAGTGCCGCAGGAATTTCTCCTAAGAACATAATTTCTGTAGAAATTATGAATAGAGTTGTTCCCTTGTAAAGAAAATCTTATAGTAGCTTGAATGACCGAAAGGGAAAAATCTCTGCTATGGACAGGGCCTGCATGGCACAGTGCATGTGGGTTGTAGTCTGTTTGATGTTACGCTTCTCAGGGCTCCCATCATCTAAAGGTTTGTTCAGGGTGTAAAATTACAAGAAACCTACTATGTAGGGTTACTTCATAAAGGCATAGGAAAAAAAAAGCCTATAAAGTTTATTTTTGCTTAGCAACTGAAATCGTATGACCTTTTTGTTCCAACTTCTATCCGGTTCATGAACCTCTTACTGTTAAAGTCAGTCTATGAAGGTCTTCAGCAGAACCTATCAGAGTATGTGCTCTACATAAACTAAAGACTAATTTTTTTTCCACTAACAACAATGACATTTGGTCTTTCATGTAGGTTCTATTCCTCCCACCTGTGCTGTCTATCTAAATTCTGGAAAGTGTGAGACAATGTCTGTCTTGTGTCACTACTTCTAACACACACATTTTCAGTCTTCTGCTGATCATTCTTTTCCCTAACGATGACCAAACATCAAGTCTGCACATTTTTTTCCAGAATAGAAATCGTTTATTTTATTGACTACAATACAGTGTACATAACTGTCCAGTGCTGGCAGGTTAGGGCTCAGGCAGTTTATGGCTTAGTGCAGGAAATAAAGACACTTGTAAAAGAGGAAAAGAACTTTTCAGAAATTACTAAGACATTAGGCAGCAATATACCTAACACTTTTAACAATGCTTGATTTCATCTTCTTATGTGTTTACTGTGCCTTGCTAGAGGAACTCATTTTCATTTCAGATGAGCTCTCATACATAGTTTAAGTCAGAAATGTATTAACATAATGAATATTGTATTAGTATAAAAAAGGATGTGACATTGGCAAGTGCTGTTTGAACTGTTTTACTCAAGAAATGGAGTAAAAGAAGTTTATTATCTTAAACTCGTCATCATCATCATATTTCGTGTTCAAATAGTATAGATGCTTTTAACCTTTCCAGTCTGCATTCACTTTCTGAAATTCCTGGACATATTTTTCAGAAGGTCCTGTGTACTATTATTGCATCCAAATAAGATCTTTAGCTGATGACACATTCATTTCCAGGTTTTGAAATCAGCTTCACTTTAAAGAATAATTTCAGGGAAAATAATATTGCATACGAACCATTCTAAGGAGATATTTTCTTCATTATGTGTATAATAGTAAAACAGAAACTTCAGCTCATTCATGAGTTTACTTCTTTTTTTTTAATAAATGCTTGGGATGATCCTGATTGTATTTATAGAGAGGTAATCTCTTGTATCCAGAAAATAATTAGGGCTTGTGGAAGGACTTAATCAGATCTGTTGGAATCAAGCTCTCTGCTACACAAAAGACATACTAACGTGTTACCTTACTGTGCTACTGTTTGAATGTTAGGACAGGATGTCATAAAGAAGAAATATCCACTGATTGGAAGAACTTGCTTGTTATGCTCCAGGTAAAGTAGATGTGATAAGACGATCAGGAATGAGGTCCTGCAGCCTGCTGTTTTTCTGCACATTGAGAATGGAGAACCTGTGCACTGGTACACTGACAGTGAAGGTCCAGTTGCTGCAGGCTGAGTGCAGCTACTGAGTGGACACTGCCTGTTCCCAAGCAGCTACTCTGTGGTGAATTGAAGGAAGCAGAGTGCCTTAGAAAGTGCCCAAAAACTTCCCCAAAGGCATCTTTAACTGAGGCTAACATACTCCTTTGAACTGTTAGCCACAAATAGGCAACAACGGAGCATCAGAGTGAGTGTTAACCTGTTTGAAGCAAATTAGGAAAATAGTGCAATATTCATCTTCATTAATATTTCAAGTGGTGGTAAGACTGTCTTTTACGTTCATAGGCCGATGATATTACAGAAACATACGCTGAACTTAAGACACTACCACCACAGCAGAGTCATTCTTGACTACTTATGGCAGTTATAATAATCCTGATTGTGCTGGGTTTACACTGACCAGCAGCTAAACTCTCACCCAGTCACTCTCACTTTCTCCCAGCAGGATGGGGGAGAGGGTTAGAAAGACAAACATGAGAAAAACTCATGGTTTGAGATAAAGACAGTTTAGTAAGTGAAGAAAAATGGGAAAAAACTCCCAAAACAAGTGAGTAATGCAAACGCAATCATTCATCACATCGTGCCAGCAGGCTGATGCCCACCCAGTCTGCGCGCAAAGGCTACTTTGGAAAAAGATCCCCTCCATTTTTGTTGCTGAGCATGATGCTATTACATGGAATATCCCTTTGGTTCAGCTGTCCCAGCTCTGCCTCTCACAACCTTTTGCTCACCCCTGGCCTACTCATTGAGGGGCAGTGTGAGAAATCGAGAACTCGGTGCTGTGCAAACACTGTTTAGCAATAGTTGAAATATTGGTGTTTTATCAATACTGTTTTAGTCATGAATCCAGAACAGCACTTTATGGGCTAATATAAAGAAAACTAACTCTGCCCCATCCAGACAATACACTGATTTAATTTCCCATTTGTAATGTGTTTCACTTAAACTGCTTTTACTCAAGCAAAGATACATGTCAGAAATACTGTCTTTTAAATGGTTTAACAATCCTGATGGAAAATGGCAACTGTGTTGGTCTCATATATTTGAATTTTACCAAAGCATTTGATGTAATCCCACAAAGCATTTTTATTAAACTATTCAGAAGACACAGAATTACCAGGACACATGTTATAAAGATTAAAAACTTGATATGAAACAATGATAAAGAGAAAACATGCATTAGAAGAAGATATGAAAATTTAGATTTTTGTTACTCACACACTCTGCATTTCAAATGCATTCAGACCAAAATAGATCAATATTTTATTCAAGCGAAATTCTGTCAGTCTCTTTGAGATTCCATTCACACTAATTCTTTTCTTTTTGTGATTCTTTTTTTATACACAGGTTATTGACCTTGGTTTTGTTTATAATTGAGTTAGGGAATGTCTTCAAAACCATGGAATGTTATGTAAATGTGAATTTACAAATGTGCTGTGTTTGTTTACTTGCCTATTATACCTGTTTAGTAATAGTACTAGTAATCTTTGAGAAAATATTAAACAGTGGCAAACATAGCTTATTATTTATATGTTACAATAAAAGACACTTATAGTTAGATAAATATCTGGTTTTGTAATGCTTCAGTAAAGCCTATAGTTTCATAGAGCTGACAAAGCACCTATCTATGACATATTTATCTGAAAAGGCAGGTAGTTAAGATTGCGACTATTCAGACATGTTTGTTTGTCTTCTCAGATATGCCAGCAGTGACCTTTTTATCATTCCCATTGCATGTTTTATCAAAGAACACTGTCTCGACTCTTATGAGATCTTGTTCATAAGTACAGGCTATGAACTCAAAGTTTGTACAGTCTGTGAATCTGGAAATCTGAGTGTTATCCAGAAGTCTAATGCAGCTTTCAACATGCCAAAGAGAACTGATGACATTCAGTTTCCTAAGGCCCAAAAGTCTGGCAGCCTTGCAGTCTGTGAACCTGAAGGAGACTTGTACCAGGGGACTGACAATACACAAAATAAATCCCATGTTGTTGGAGCATCCTCATAAGGACATTTATAATCTTTTGAAGTGAGCATTTGCTAAAACTCATAAATCTTTGAGAACAGAAACTCCCAAGACTTTTAACTTAGGGCTTCTTTTTTCTCCTCTGTTTTTTATTTTTTCTGCCGAAAGATAAAAATATTTTCAATAACTAAAATGAAAACCCTGCTTTTTTTTTTTTCAAACTTTCTCAAGTGATAATGATAATTTTCTAATTGTATGTACATAATTCTACCAACATTGAATAGTTTCATCACACTAACTCAAGGACAATCCTTGCTCCAAAGCACAAAAGCATTAGTATTCTTCAGCGAATGAGTTGGAGGAGTTTTTTGGTAGTTTTGGGATTTTTCTAACATCTCTTACTACTGTCTTCTGGCTTGAGCTTTTTAAATAGTTGATTTTTTTTCCCAGAAATGGTTCATTTAAAGATGATCACTTAGCACAAAAACATTTGGAGGAGGGGTAAGATCCTGACGCTGTTACAGATAACAGAAAAAAAAAAAACCCACAACAATATTGACAAATACTCCTCAGCCTTAGATTTTTTGCTGACCTGATCAGCATTGCCCATGCTACGACCTAGCTCTTTTATTCTTAAGTACAAAATTAATGCCAGATGGGTTTGAAGAATAAACCTTCAAAATGAAAAAAAAAAGCTAGCAAACAAAATAAACAGACTCTATGATACATGAAAAAAGTACTCAATTCATGTAGGCTAAATCTTTAGATGATTGTTTCTCTCCACATATAAGCCTGCTGCACTTTGGATGGAATGACAACTTTTTGAACTGCTATGCAACTCCATTTTTAATAGGTTATTTTGAACAGTGTTAGTTGTTATGTCACTGACAAATACTTTTCTTTGCCTGCTTCTTTACTAATGCAGCCCTTTTTGTGGGGTGTGCCTGCAATCTCCTGAAATGTAGAGTTCCCCATAGCATGAATGAACCAACGTTGATAAGAATGCAGGTATTAAATTTAATCCAAGAATTGGAAGTAATCACAGTGATATAATTTTTTAATTTACTTTACCTCTTCTGCTTTCTGTATTCCTTGGACACCAGTAAGCTTAGTTCACTCAGATGTTGTCATAAGATCTGAAGGGAAAATTATATTGTGGTCTTGGTAGGCATTATCTGTTTTTCTTGTTATTTGACTTTGAGCCAATAGACTTTATATATCCCTTTTTCTGCCCCATGGCCCATTCACACATTTTAATTTCTATAGGATGTCTTCAAAACTTAAAAAATTAAATAGATGAATATCCCTCATCACCTTATTCCACTCCATTGCCTTCTTATTATCTTACTAATTGATTACTTGTTGAGTGTGTAACTGAAACAAAGCATGATAATAGTTCAGATCCTTCTTTCATATAAGACACCAATTATGGCAATAAAACATATTTCACCATATCAGAATCAGTCTTTAGAGTGAAATGTGCTGGCCTGTTTGACCTTCACAGAGATGGATTTAATCTACTTTTGCACACTATAGAGAAAACATATGGAGAGGCAACAGTTCTCTCACCAAATTAATGTACTTTTATCGTATTTAAATAAAATATTAAAAAAGCCTTTTGGTGTTGTATGATGAGTCAGTTTTCCCTGTACAGTGAGTCCTTGGTCCTTTTGCTGAGGCACCATCCGGGTGCCAATTAACCTCAGTTTTATTAAATAGAAGTTTCCCTTTTATAGGGTACCAGCGCTACAAATACACCCGGCTCATTCATTAGTTCCACAAAGGTCAAGAAACATCATCCCTGAAGAGTCAGTAAGCAATGACAGGTTTGGTCAAACTCAGACATGACACACAGCATTGAAATCCAAGACTTAATGAAGTAAGTCTATGTGCATTTACTAGCAGTGTATGTTCTTTGTTTGTATTTAATGTCACCTCACTAAAAATCACCAGGCAGCAGGTGAAAGAATCAACCCACTCCTTGAAGGAACATAATCCTATGACTTGCTGCTAAAAATGTGTTTGCTTTCAAAAAAAAATAATGGATCAAAATGTATCAGTAAAGCTTTCCTAGTCCAGTAATTTATTCAGTGACATTGTAAAATTACTTGACATTTTAACGTCTGTTTTCAGAATGCATTCACAGACTCTTCTCCACCAGTTTTTGACAAGATACTATGAGGGTAAAGAATTTTACTTTGTGTTACCAAAACTTGTGGTACATTAACCATATAACTAACCTTAAAGAATTAAATAGTATTTTAATTGTACTATAAAGAACAGAAAGATAAGAAAACATGAAATAATTATATGGTTACTAAAATACATGCAAATATTTTATTAGAAAAAATATGCTTGCAACATACGTCTACAAAATAAGAGTAGCATTAGATAAAGGTGTAGATTATCTCCCATACTGATTTCTTTTGGTCTCAATTATTGAAGATTTATCCATTTTGTTGTAGTACATGTCTCTTGCAACCACCTATCTGCATTTTTGTCCTTCACATTTTATGAATACACAAACTCTTATCATTTATTCTGGGTTCTGAGTTGTAGATTTTAGAGGATTTCCAATTTTGAGAGCATGTGTTAGAACATGTCCTTCAGCCTAGCAACCATCAAATGCCTTATTTATGAATTTATGGGGTTTGAGAATACAGTTTAAATATGGATAAAATCTGGATTATAACCACAAAAATACCAAGGAAGAAGCTTACACTACAGTTTACATCCTCAACACGTGGTTTTCAATTTGATCAACAGTTCAAATTTTCAGAAAGGAGACAGCTTTCTACCCCCCTTTTTTCTGCTCATCTTTGACTCTAACACTGGTCATTAAGATGTATGCAACCTGCATTGAGCACAGGGTCAAGGACTATACCTCCTCTCTATCCCAACACTAAACGTAGTTGCAGGCTTGAAACCTGACCTGTTTTATGTATCTTATAGTTTTGTGTCCCACAAGTAATATCACTTTGGTAATCAGCTCTGGCCACTAAAGACACTTCTGTGGTATATACCTCGCATTCCCATTGCCATAACTGCCAGTTTACTGCAGTGCTGGAACAGAAAGAGATATATTAGATGCTTAGCATAGCAAGTTGACAAATGGAAGACATGTCAGAAATATGGCAAATTTATTTTATTTTGAAATTGCTGAAAAAACACTGGTTTAGCCTGAAAATTTCTCCTAAATATGTAGCTTGAAGACCAGGTAAACAAAACTTAATATTCTCCCAAAGAAGAGAATGACAATACTTGTTTCTATGGAAAATGCTAGCTTTATCATTTTTTACAGCTGTTAGCAGTCTAAATACAGGGCTTACTGCTAGTTCTTTTTTCTCTCTCAAAGTATATACATATATACTTTCAAGATTATATTTATAATTATCTTTTGCTTATGTCTGTTTTGCAGTGTGTCCTCTGCTTTTCACTCTAATGGCATTTAAAATTAATTGAGCACTTTTGCTGTCAGTTGCTGCAGGAGTACATGAGAGGTTTCATTTGATTGCCTTTGGTCTGCCTTTACTATTCACTGCCTTCTTAGATCAGACAAAACATGAAATTAAAATTAAAATTATTTGATTTAACTTATACAAGTGTTAAGGAGCTTATGATATTTTTCTGCTCAAAATATAATTTTTTAAAGATAAAGAGTAAAAAAAAAGCCCTAAAAATACTGCTTCTTATTATCTAAAAGAAGAAAATGAAAGAAGTAATAGGTTTAGCTAAAATATTAAAATAATAAATGGTACTTTGAAAATACCTTTGACTTATGTTTTTCTTCCTGTGAAATCGTTGCTATGTCGAGATTCACATAGAGATTTATACTCTAACCTTCACTATGCATGAACAAATGAAAACTTGTACTAAAATTCACTTCCAATCCAATATCTTTATCAAAGGTATTCAGTAGTGGTGAGACCATAGTATTAGAAATTTGTTAGTGATTCTGTTCTTTTTCATTGTCCTATAAATAGCTGCAACATGGTAAAATAACTCAGAATATTTTAACTCTCTTTAAACTATAGCTGTAGTTTGATTTATTTTTTATGTCAGCAAACAACATTTTAGTACCACCCTTATGCATTGTTCACAGTGTCTGCTGGTTTTCTCCCCGGGTTTCCTTATGTTACAACTTAAAAACAATAAGTGAAATGACTATCCTGCTTGTAACTTTGGAACTAATTTCTGCAAGAAGATTAGGAGTTGTTCAATGGGCTGAATGAGCTGGTACCCACAACAGATCCTAGAAAGGTGAATTCATCCCAGTGGAACTATTTCCTTTCTATGTGATATGAACTGGAAATTTAAAAAATAATCACAGAATCACAGAATGGTTGTGGTTGAAAGGGATCTCTAAGATCATCTAGTCCAACTCCCCTACCAAAGCAGGTTCACCTAGAGCGAGTTGCAGAGAAACACATCCAGGAGGGTTTTGAATATCTCCAGAGAAGGAGATTCCATAACCTCTCTGTGCAAGCCATTCCAGTGCTCTCTTACCCCCAAAGTAACGAAGTTTTTCCTTATGTTCAGATGGAATTTTCTGTGTTCCAGATTGTGCCCATTGCCCCTTGTCGTGTCACCAGGCACCACTGAAAAGAGTCTGTCCCCATCCTTTTGACACCAACCCTTTAGGTATTTATAGGCATTGATGAGATCCCCTCTCTGTTTTCTCCATGCTAAGCAGACTTTCCTCAGACTTTCCTCATAAGAGAGAAGCTCCAGACCCCTGAGCCCTCCACTGGACTCTCTCCAGTATTCCTTGTTTTTCTTGAACTGGTGACCCCAGAACTGGACACAGTGGTCCAGATGTGGCCTCACTAGGGCAGAGTAGAGGGAGAGGATAACCTCCCTCGACCTGCTGGCCATTCTCTTTTTAATGAACTTCAAGAGACCATTGGCCCTCTCGGCCACAACGGCACATTACTGGCACATGGTCAACTTGTTGTCCACCAGGATGCCCAGGTTCCTCTCTGCAGAGCTGCTCTCCAATAGGTCAACCCACAACCTGTATTGGTGCATAGGGTTATTCCTCCTTAGGTGCACTTGCCTTTGTTGAACTTCATCAGGTTCCTTTCTACCAACTCTCTAGCCTGCCCAGGTCTTGCTGAACAAAATGCACTTACATTTCTTTCTTTCTCAGTTTAAAAATATATTAGGAAGTAACAAGAAAATGCTGTGTTTGTTCTTGATGTTACTTTATGCTTTTCTGTGTCAGTATTTTGGCAAACTATTCAGGAACCATT
Source organism: Rissa tridactyla (assembly GCF_028500815.1). NCBI lineage: Eukaryota > Metazoa > Chordata > Aves > Charadriiformes > Laridae > Rissa > Rissa tridactyla. The sequence continues at coordinate 40,619,227 of NC_071497.1, read as the reverse complement.
TTCATTCTAAGACGTGTCAAAGTGTTTTAGACAGTACTGCATTGCCATGAATCATGATGCTGTTTTAAAGTATCTGATGTTGTCAGTATTTACTTCCCTTATGGACTTTTCCCACATTAATGAATTTCTTTAGAAGTATTGTCATTTTTCATGTATATTTTTGGACAGTAATTCTGTTCTGTTTAAGCAAGGAAATCTGTAAAGACATTTCTATCATTTCTTTTTAGCTGTATGATTGTTCTGACCTAAATTCCTGTGTGGTACACATTCTATGATTTTTCAGATTTGGGAAAAATAAATAGATAGATAGATAGGTAGGTAGATAGATACACCCAGATATGTTAGCTTCCTAGTGCCCTGCCAGAGCCTCATTATTCATCCTTAATCTATGTTTCTTCCCTTCAGGAAGCTAGGAAAACAGTTTGAATTCTTTATACACTGATCGAACTTTTTTGAACTGTTATTTATGATCAGGTTAAATACTGTGCCCCTCTTTTCCTATCCACATAATTTCAACAGTGGACAAAGCATTCAGAGTAAGACCTTTACTAAAGGATTTTTTGTTCTGGTATATTATTCTCCCATGGAAAAAACTGCAATGCCCCCACTTCTAGCAATGTATTGACTTTTTTGGTAGTCCCAAAAGCAACGTTGAAACACTAGTATTTGTTTTGAAGAAAAGCAGATCTTTACAGTAAGAAAAAAACCAATAACTAAAGACCAAAAGTTTAAAGAATGTAAGTGCATTTTAAGAGTACAGAACTTCAAACTACAGTAGGAAAAGAGAAGTACATGAAGAAGAAAGAATCATTGTAGAGATAAATTATAAACACACAGAGTAAAAAAAAATAGTAATGATTTCATATTTTCAGAACTGAAAATAAAGGAAAAAAAAATCCTGACCTGGGTTTCAGAGCAAATTCTTGTAACTTGGACTGATAATAAATAAATGTGTGTTGGATTTGTTGACAGTTTCTCTTATGAATAGACAAGGAATTTTGTCTTCTAGAAAGCCACTGACTTATCCATGGAACATACTGTTATTGACTTTAACTGTGTCCATTTTTTCAAATCCTTCTCAGGGCCATGAGAACCGAATCATCATATTTGGTCCTTTTAAGTGGAAATCATCACACATAAATAAACAGAAGGTTGATTTGTTTTCAAGTTTATTAGTTTGGATGTATGAGAAATATAAGCACCTTATCAATACATATGTTAGGTTAACTCACCAAAACTGAGACTATTTGTATTTTACATATTTGTTCTTACACATTTTTATATCTGCTTTTGTATTTTCAGGCATTTACTTATTTCTGTTTTATATTCACTGGCAAACGTCCCAGGTAGAGAGAAAATAGAGACTACAACATTTCAGTTTTGAAATTTCTGAAAGGCAAACTACCCCAATATCCAGAATTTTTGATCATATTATCACTATATAATCTTCACTTTTGTAACTCCATTAACTTCTGAAGATTTAATGTGTTGAAGAAAATAAGAAGCTGTAGCTGAGATAAAATAAAATTTTGATAGCGGAAGATAAAAATAAATAATTCAGCCAAGGATACACTGTTAAAATACACCGATCTATTTTATTATCTTTCCTACCTTTTCCTCTCCCATCTTTCCTTCACTATTTCTTTACCTTCCCAGCTTCCATAGTTACTCTTCCTTCTGATTCTCTCCATCCTTCCAAGACCACTTTATCATTTCCCCTTGTCTTGGCTAATTACACTACCTGAAATTACTTCCTTAACAAGCCTGTCCCAGACTTGGGCCTCATCTGAAGGTCACACAGAGATGTTCACAGTCTAAAGTTCCCTCAACATGTCTTAGCTTTAGCTGTATGACTGTTTATTTCAGGCAAAGTCAAACATGTGAGTTTCAATCACTGTTTTGTAGCTTAAAATAAATTATTTTTTTCTGAAAATATTTTTTTTAATATGTAATATGTACCTTCATATCATCAGTCCTTTGATCTCGGCCGAATCCAATTGTAGGTTGGTTAACTATAGTTAGTTAACTACTGAGGTAGTTAACTGAGATGTACTGAAAACAGTTTGGATAAAGAGTTCTCATGAAGTTGATTACAGGTGGGTTTAAGCTGAGGAGCAGGCTGTTACTTCCTGCCATTGGGTTTTATTTGTTAACTTGCTGCTTAGGCAAGGTGATATGATGGTCATCCCAATGGCCAGACTTGATGTTTGGCAACTGTTGATGAACATGCTAACTGGTGACAGGTAACTATATCTGAAACTTAATTGATTGTATAGACGTATCCTAAGAATTTATTCAATAAACTTTAATAATGTTAAATTACCTTTACTGCAAAACAATCTGTCTTCCCTTTCTCTCCTTAATTACTGACACTTCATCTTTTCTGTCATCCCTTGTCACCCAAATCACTGTAGGCTCTTCTCTTGGACTGCCACTGGTTGTTGAATTCTTTATAAAAATGATCATCTAACAGAAACAGTACCTTTCACAAAATGAATTAACCTGCTGCAAGTTTTCAGCCCTGATGAAGGAAAAATTGAAATGACAAAGTATCAGCTGTCAACACATTGCCGCACGTTGACTCTTCCATGTTGTTTCATCTCTGAGTATCACTGCTAGTTTAGAAGTTAAGGTACTGTCAAGTACTTTCAATGTAAAGCCTAATGCTACTTCACATTGTTTTTGCCAAAAATGTAGTAAAGATTTGGTGTTCATTAGCAATTCCAATTTTTTGTATTATATTTTATCATCAAATTGTTACAGGAATTTTCATGAGCTTTTTGTAAGTTCCATTATGTATCACAGGCTATTAAAATGCAAAGTGGAAAATAAAGACACACTCCTGAAAGTGTTATTGCTTAAAAAACTATTCAAATTGATCAAATCTATATTTGTGAATATCAAATTGCAGATGTTTAAAAATACTTATTCTTTTGTATAGTAGAATAAATTTATTGTTGTTATTTTTAATGTGTGTCCTGACACAATACTTTGAGGATCAAAAAACAAATAGTCAAACGCCAGTTCTTTTGCAAACAGTCATAATGGCAGCCTGCTTTCCAAGGAAGTCTTTTTTCATATTCCCTTCAGTTCTGGGAAGGTTGAAGAGAGTGATGGCTTGTTGTCATTAAAACCATCACAAGTGTCTGATGCAATGAAAATTAAATTGATTTTAGGTTCTTTGGTGTGTCACCTTACTCTGTTAGTCTGTCAGAATTTTCAAAATGGAAATAGGTTTGCTGTTCTACTTAACCTGATTAGTCTGTTTTCACAGCTTCTGTCTTAGTCAATGTTTTCTCTTAACATCATTTTGACAGACATAAAGTTCACTATAACTCCTTAGAAGCCATATCTGGTCTACCTTTCCAACTGAATTCTGAAATTACAATATAATTTAAATGTTTACAGGCTGGGACATGAGTTAGTACATTATTGGAAATGCATCTTTGGACTACAGAGAGTGGAGACATAGAGTTGTACATCTAACCATAGTTAAGAGGCAATGAATAGGCTTGTCCACCGCTTCCACTTGACAGGTATTCTTGTCAAGGAAGGAAACCTAAGATGTAAAGAAGTTGCAATAGCAAAAGACACACCCCTTTAAAAAGGATGATTCCCAAAGAGCAGCAGATTTGCAGCAAGCAGGTAATTTCTTTCAGGTGAAATTAAGATGAAGAACCCAGAAACAACTGGGCTACACAAAATGGGTCTGCCTTGGTTACTCTAGTCAACAGACACCTGGTAGATAAAACTCAAGGCCTTTCCACATTAATTTATTGACCTTGAAATGCATATTAAGTATTTTTCAGAACACAGTGATGCCACAGAAACCCACAGATTGCAAGCTTGTAGGGTGGGAGGTGAATCATATGCATCCATATGTAGAATACTACATCCACAGTAGAAGTAACCGGTCCATTGCCCAGATATTTAGCCTGAGACTGGCAGAAGATGCTTATACCAACTAGGAATAATCCCAGTTTCAGCACAAATAAAAGACACAGAACATGACTGAAAAGGATTTCAAAGAAGATCTGAAAAGTAAGGAATGTGTAACCCTGAACCACTGTATTGGTGGCAGTAGTGAGATTGTGTTTGCTTTGAATTACCGTGTGTAAAAGCATTTTGCCCTATTATTTTTCATAATTCTGTATTTATTTCCTTTTATGTTTTATTCATTGATAGTATATAAAATATCAACATTATGGAAAAAGCTTAACAAGCTGAAAACAAGACAAATCAGCTGATTCAGTAGACAGGGAAAGAAAAAAAAAACAAAACAGCTGAACTCTGAAGACATGTCAATACATAGCTAATGTGTTCAGTTTTTCCTACACATATTTCCTGAACTGTGAAAAAAAAAAAATAAGAAAATGTATTCTAGGTCTTTATCAGAAGAATACTAAGATTTTTTTGTAAGAAGGTTGGACATAAAGCAAACCTGTCTGGTAGCCATTTTTATAATGAAGTAACTACTTGTTTGTAAGATGTAGGAGTACAGTAGGTGTTAATCAAAGTCAAACTTTGTTTCAAGCTTGCACTGAAAGCCACATGCAGCTAACACTACCAAAATAAGCAATTATTGTGTGTCTTAGGAAGGAAAAGCTGTAAGATGTCATAGCCCTTGGGGCTAATGACTGTAATGACTGGTTTTGTATCTGTTAGTCTCCTGACTGTGCTAAGGTTTGGGTAGACCTTCAGTTCTGAGGTTATGCTGTCCAAGCTTTATTGTTTCAATTTAATATTATTTTTTTTTACTTACATCAATTTAATCCATTCTAAACCATTTTTTAGAACATATACACAACATTTCCTTTCTAATATTTTGTATTAAAAAAATCTGTGAAGAGTATCTAATCTCAGAGGACTCTTGTTAGTGGCATACATATTATGTATACATAATATTTCATATGGGAAGCAATAGTGGGCTGCTTGTTGTACTGAATGAGGAATCTGGGATGCCACAGACAGCAGGAAGCACTCAGGGACACAATTATAAAGGATGTAATCCATCATCTTGAAAAATATCTGTGCTGAATACTGTGCAATACTATCTAGCAATTGTGATGTGCAGACAAAAGCAAAATGTAAATCTAGAGGAAAAAATCACAATCATACCAGCTGAATGCAGCAGATTGATTGTTTATTAGCATTTCAAAATCATAATATGGTGTAGGAAGAGAAATTATATGTAACATTTCCATTTTTTGGCTTGACCCTAATAAGACCACAAAATAGTAATATGCTCATATTCTTCTGTAGTTTTATTTCCTTTTGCAACTCTGATAGACTGATCATAATGCACTCATCTCAGAAAATATCACAAATATGAACAATAGCATACAGAATAGACTTGTAGAAGCATTTGATTTCCCTTGGAACAAATGGGAGATAGTTCTTGATTCTAACCCTCAGCAGACTTGAAAAGAAATGTTGCTGTTGCCACTTTGTGTTGAGGATTAGAGTAACCTGAGATAATGCTTAGGTTTACCATGTGGTGCATGGGCAGAGAGGTGTACTTTAGAATATGATTCACATCTTCTAGGGTGCAAAGTAGGAAATGCAGAAAAAAGGGGACCCGTTGAAAATCTGGTGCTTTTAAGACCTAGCTGTTGAATGCTAACCCTGAGAAAATGAAAACATATTTTGTGCCTGAGTTCAGGAAAGGAAAGACCGTATACTCAATAGCCTAGAAATTTTGATAGCCAGGGCACATTTGCCTCAGAAACCGGTCCATATTGATGGCCATTATGGAGCTTATTTTTCATGTGAGTTGGGGGATGAAGATAAACTCTTTCAAAGTTATGAGTATGTGATGATCATCCTACCAAACCACAGGGATCACAGAAGGGGCAAGGGAAAAAGTTGGAGCAAGGCTACAATTGGGATGGTGGTAGAAATGTGGGGCTGGGCAATGCAGTAAGGAAGCATGGGAGAAGTGGGCAGGTGCTGTGCCAAGGCATGAGGCACCATACCTCAAGTTCTCTTTGAGTCCAATACCTCAGCAAGTCTTGTCTGAGTTAATTCTGATGTCTCTGGGCTCCTTGATGCTGATGTTGTCAGGTTTGTCCAAGACTTGGTCTGTGTACAGAGAGAAAGAGCTCCGCATACACTGAAAGCTGGTCTGTGAGGCGAGTCCAAGTTGCTAGGACAAGGGACCAGCTGGTAAAAAAAAGGACCAGGAGATAAAGAAAGAGATGAAAGCTTCAGTTTTCCCAATGCATGGTAAATACTGTTCTCTCCAGTTCTTATCCTTAAATAAACATTAACCAGATATGGTTATTATCTATATAACCTTTCAAATATATATATCTATATAACCTTTTAAATTCCCATTCTGAAAGGTTCAAAACAGAGTAATTTATTATAAGAAATCATCTTTTCCAGCAGCAGAAAAGATTACTTTATGTCAACAGATGATGCATCTTCATTCCCTGCAGAATCTGGCTAGACTGATAATTTTTCAATAGAACTAATTATCACACAAGGTTTGGGAACAAAGTACTACTTTTGTGGTTAGGAGGCTTTTACAAGCTGCAACATTCTATGCTCATCTGATATCAAATAAATCCCTTTTATGCACCAAAGATAAGCTGTATTTGGTGTTATTTGACAAGCTTATTTGTCCAGCTGTATGTTAAACACCAGTTATTCCATAAAAAAAACAAAACCAAAAACAAACAAAACCCAAACCAACAGTGCATCTACATGTCAAAGATTTTAATTAGGATAGTTTACTAAAGGTTGGCAGATTCCCTTCATAAAATCTACTCACACAATTTTAGGATGAACTGTGTTGCCTAAACACCTCACTGTGAATTGCACCCCTACCTCAGCAGAGGGGAATTACTGGAAAACTAGAGGGCAGGGGTCAGAACTACAACATAAATGCAGTGACGAATTTGTCTAACAATAACAGAAGAGGAAATCATGATAATTTGACATTATCTTGAACCATTTTCCCTAGGAAGCTGGAGTGCTGACAGCTGAGACTCACAAGAGCTTAGCCATATAGAAATTGTGAAAAACAATTATGCTATCACTGGAGCCCAAGAGAAGCTGGTCTACCTCTAAATTTAAGTGTGCTTCATTTTTGAAAATGAATGCTAATACAAACCTGCAGACATTGTTTGTGATATGCGAAGGTTTATACATTATTCAGGTTAATTTCTTCTTACTAGGAGACAATCATGTTACTTATGATAGAAAACAATGCACATGATACTTTGTGTTATTCTCTCCTTCCAAGGCACTTAAAGTTTTATTTTCCTAAACTCTCTTCATATCATTATTCATATGTGGATAAAAAAATCAAGTGTAGTGGTGATGGGCTTGAGAGTGTTTGGATTAGGTTAAGGGCCAATAAAGCTGGTATCGCTGTGGGAGTCTGCTATAGACCTCCCAACCAAAGCAGTGAGGTGGATGAAGCTTTCTATAAGCAGCTCAGGGAAATCTCACAGTCACTTGCCATTGTTCTTGTGGGGGACTTTAACCTCCCAGACATCTGCTGGGAATACAACACAGCAGAGAGGGAACAATCCAGGAGGTTCCTGGAATGTGTGGAGGATAACGTCCTCACACAGCCGGTAAGTGAGCCAATGAGGGAAGGTGCCCTCCTGGACCTGCTTCTTGTGAACAGGGAAGAACTTGTGGGGGAAGTAAAGGTTGGTGGCCGTCTAGGACACAGTGATCATGAGATGATTGAGTTTTTGATTCTTGGAGAAACAAAGAGAGGGGTTAGTAAAACTGCCACCTTAGACTTCCGGAGGGCAAACTTTGACCTGTTCAGAAGACTGCTTGACAAAATCCCTTGGGAGGCTGCCTTGAAGGATATAGGAGCCCAGGAAGGCTGGACATACTTCAAGAGAGAAGTCTTAAAGGCACAGGAGGAGGCTGTCCCCATGTGCCAAAAAAGTAGTAGGCAGGGAAGGAGACCAGCCTGGCTAAATAGGGACCTTTGGCTGGACCTCAAGAACAAAAGGAGAGTCTATGACCTTTGGAAGAGAGGGCAGGTCTCTCATGAAGACTATAAAGATGTAGTGAAGCTATGCAGGGAGAAAATTAGGAGAGCCAAAGCACAGCTAGAGCTCAACCTAGCTACAGCTGTTAAGGATAATAAAAAATGTTTCTATAAATTCATTAACAACAAAAGGAGGATTAGGGAAAAACTCCCCTCCTTATTGGATGCAGAGGGAAACATAGTCACAAAGGATGAGGAAAAGGCTGAGGTGCTCAATGCCTACTTTGCCTCAGTCTTTAGCAGCGGAACTAGCTGTTCCCTGGGCACCCAGCCTCGTGAGCTAGGAGACAGGGAGGGGAAGCTGAACGAGGTCATCACAATTAAAGGGGAAGTGATCAGTGACCTGCTACACCGCTTGGATGTGCACAAGTCTATGGGACCGGATGGGTTACATCCAAGAGTGCTGAAGGAGTTGGCAGACGTGCTCGCCAAGCCACTTTCCATGATATACCTGAAGTCATGGCTAACCGGGGAGGTCCCAATGGACTGGAGGGTAACAAATGTAGCACCCATCTGCAAGAAAGGCAGAAAGAAGGATCCGGGAAACTATAGGCCTGTCAGTCTGACCTCGGTACCAGGGAAGGTCATGGAGCAGATCATCTTGAGCGCCATTACAAGCCATATAATGGACAACCAAGGGATCAGGCCTAGTTAGCATGGGTTTTTGAAAGGCAGCTTCTGCCTGATGAGCCTGATCTCGTCCTATGACAAGATGACCTCATAATTGGATGAGGGAAAGGCTGTGGACGTTGTCTACCTAGACTTTTGAAAAACATTTGACACTGTCCCCCATAGAATTCTGATGGAAAAACTGGCAGCTCATGGCCTGGATGAGCATACGATCTGCTGGATCAAGCACTGGCTGGATGGGCGGTCCCAAAGAGTGGTGGTCAATGGAGTTAAATCCAGCTGGCGGCTGGTCACAAGTGGTGTTCCTCAGGGCTCAGTGTTGGGACCATTTCTGTTTAACATCTTTATTGATGACCTTGATAAGGACATAGAGTGTATCATCAGCAAGTTTGCAGACAACACCAAGTTAAGCGGGAGTGTTGATCTGCATGAGGACAGGGAGGCTCTACAGAGAGACTTGGATAGATTGGATCAAGGGGCCAACGCTAATGGAATGAGTTTTAACAAGGCCAAGTGCCAGATCCTGCCCTTGGCCTTCAACAACGCCATGCATTGCTACAGGCTTGGGGAAGTGTGGCTGGAGAGCTGCCTGGAAGAAAAGGACCTGGGCGTTCTAACTGACAAGCAGCTGAACATGAGCCAGCAGTGTGCCCAGGTGGCCAAGAAAGCCAATGGCATCCTGGCTTGTATTAGAAATAGTGTGACCAGCAGAAGGAGGGAGGTGATTGTCCCCCTGTACTCAGCACTGGTAAGGCCACACCTTGAGTGTTGTGTCCAGTTCTGGGCACCTCAATATGAGAGAGATATCGAGGTGCTGGAGCGAGTGCAGAGGAGGGCAATGAAGTTGGTGAAGGGCCTGCAGAATAAATCTTATGAGGAGCTATTGAAGGAGCTGGGACTGTTTAGTTTGAGGAAGAGGAGGTTGAAGGGAGACCTCATCAGTCTCTACAACTACTTGAAAGGACATTCTAGAGAGGTTGGTGCTGGTCTCTTCTCACAGGTAATTAGTGATAAAACAAGAGGGAATGGGTTCAAGCTGCAACAGGGTAGGTTTAGGCTGGACATTAGGAAAAAATTCTTCACAGAAAGAGTGGTCAGACACTGGAATAGGCTGCCCAAGGACGTGGTGGAGTCACCATCCCTGAATGTGTTTATGAGTTGTTTAGATGTGGTGTTAGTGGATATGGTGTAGGGGAGAACTTTGTAGAGTGGGTCTGATGGTTGGACTCGATGATCCCAAGGGTCTTTTCCAACCTGAATGATTCTATGATTCTATAAAATTATGGCTATAAAATTGTCAAAATCAGCATATCAACCCTGTTCCATTGTTGACAGCTGTCCATACCACACAAAACTTTCCTATGTATTAACAGCTGTCATTTACTAAAAAAAATCAGATATTCTGTAATTCTTCTAGCTACAGCTAGCATCTAAAGCTTTTTGTGTTAGATGAGTATCAGGACTAGGAGCGCTCTCACTATTACCTTTGTAAGTACAACAGTTCAGAATGAGTATTCCTGTCACGTCCCACTCAGGAAAGAGAGGGTGTATGTGACTCAGATTCGTAAATCCCCAATGGTGTGGACTAAGGTGAGATAAATCTCAAGGTCCATATACAAACATTTATTATTTTCCCAAAATGCTTACTATAGGTCTTCACAAGTCCATGATAATTGGTTAGACGTATGACAAATTATGGCAAGCTGTGAAGTATGTATTGTGTTACTTAACAACAGTTATACAACAATTTATGGCAAGCAATACTTAAGGATGTTACTTAACGACTCTAAAAGAAAGGAGAAACTGAGGGAAAGACAAAGGAAAAGATAGAGAAAAAGACAAAGAGATCACCGGTCCTAGTTCCAGCATCTTTTTGAGGGAGTCTTCACAGGCATAATCTTCTTCTTTCTTTGGAAAATCTCTTCCCAGGCACAATCTTCTTTGTTCCCCTAGGGGCACTTATTTTCCCCTTTTATGTTTTGTGAATTAGCACAGTCCACCGCCCCCTGCCAATGACAGCCTTATCTCAGGTTTCTCCCTTCTCCCAGCTGACGTGCAGTGTGATTTAGGTGGAGAGATGAGTGCCATAGTCATACATGTTTAGCACGATCTCTATAATCTTCATTAGCATATGCAGGGGTGTGTGCCTTCATATGCATTTCACAGATAACGATAATGAAGCAATGGCCTTGAGAAGAGAGAACTAGCAAGCTCACCACATGAGTGGCAGAACCATCTTGTCTTCACAAGACAGTCCTCCCACTGCTTTTCCAGCACCTGCGAGGCTTATCAGTTCTTTGAATGTCAGACCTGCATTATTTCTTTCCTTATGAGTGAGGCATTCCACTGAAGCCTTGGAGGGTCTTCTCCACCTTGTCAAGGAATTTACAGGCCATCTCTTACAAATCCCATAAGAGAAAATTGCCAAGAGAAATGCTAAAAAGCTCTAGGTTATATTTAATATCATTGTGCTTTCAACTCCTGATAAATGTGTAGTTATGTATAGATATTATAGTAGTTATGCACCAATTATATGAAAATGCATAGCCATTAGTTAAAAGCCTGTAACTGGTGCCTGTTAAAGCACTACCCAGAAAAGGTAATGGGCTTATTATATTTTAGATACATTCAACATCTGAATAAGATTTTAAATAGAAGTAATGGTTTTCAAGGAAGTTTTGTTTTCTGCATGAAAATGTTGTGAACTATGAGTTGTAATATCTGGAAATAGGATTGTTTATTATGTTGGAAAATGTGTGTGTGTTTTAATTTCAAGGCCCATTACATTAGGCAAGAGAATGCAAATAGCCTTGTAGTGTCTCCAACTGTAGGCTGCAGAATTTTTTTTTTTTTTTTAAAAGCTATAAATCTCAGGACAACACATCAAATTGTTTTATGAAGGATTTGAAACAAAACTCCTGAAACATCACTGACCCTCAAAATGGTGCACTCGATTCTTGATATCTGGACTTCTACTGACGTCCATTAAACCTTTTCATACTTACACAAAGTTTATGTAAACTTCTTCCTTAGTCTGAGCTTAATAGCTCAGCAAACCACTATGAGTTTTTCAAAACTTATTGACCTTTATTATATAAGTAATATTCCACTTTTTTCCTTTTCTTATTCTCTGAGAAGCAGGTTCTCAGAGATTCTTCTGCAAGACAGATAGAATAGCATAATATTATTACTTAAAGCTAGTCAAAAATTAAAAGGAAATATCTTTGTGTCTTTTGTGTGTCTTTTTGTCAGCATGCAACTGAATAGGATGAAGCTAACATGTTTTAAAACACGTCAAAAGTATAAAGCAGAAAAAAGAAAAAGAATATTGTGATAAGCATTTAATTGCTAGTTGTGTCAAAATTCTTAAGTAGATGCGTAGCAAATATATGTTGTTTCATAAATTTGACTTTGCAATGTCACAATGATGCCTTCAAAAAAGTGACCTAAAGAAATGACTTTGTTATTTCCACACAAACACTTTTAGTTCAGTACCTAATTCTTGGCAGAAAAAAAAAATGCTTAAATGGGACACAAAGACTGACCACAGGAAATATAAAAAGTTACTCATAAATCTCATAGTTTCCTTTTCTAGAAGATAAAGAGAAAAAAGAGAGAGAGGGAAAGGAAAAGAAGTATGTGACAATTTGCCTCTGGTTTTATTTGTCTCAAGGTTCTAAGGTTCGTTTTGGTCCGAAATATCTCTTAAATTCAGAAACTAAGACCTAATGGACCTAATGGATCTGGAGGTATTCTGTATAAAAGAATGGTAAAGCTCAGACAGCTTTCTTCCTGTAATCAATGTCAAATCAAATAATCCACTAAGAGGTGTGCTAGTTAGTTTAGCTAATTATATTCTTATTTTTTTCAAGCATCTAATGCATCAATTTTAATCAATTTGCATTCCAACCCAAGTAATGTTCACTTGACTTTACCTCAAATAGAACAATTTAATCTCTTGGATTAGATTAAATTACAGGGGAGCCTATATTTAATTATACTAAATGTTATATTTTAACGTCTGCTGCTTTTGGCAAGCCATTAATCTGGGCTAGAGTTTTTTAGTTGACTTACAATATATTCCTCTGTTCAAAAGTATCTTGTCATGTGCAAAATTAGTAGAAGGGCATTCCCTTAGTGACCCTGCCAAAATGTCTGTTCCAATGTCGGTAGTTCCAGAAGTTGCAGGGCAACTTTAAAGTCGCAGGGCTGCAACTTTAGGAAGGGAAGTGAACAGAGTCCATGAAAAATCGTTTTTGTCATTGTATTTCAATCATTGTTTTAACCGACATTTGCGACACAGGAATGAGAACAGATACTTGAATGTATAATATTTCTAAGAGCATTCAGGAAGTACTTGACTTATAGGCAGAGTTCACAACTTTTCCATGCTAGGTTGACCTCATCTATTTAACATTAGACTTTCACATCATATGCTAACAGCATCACACATTTCTTACAGTTTCTCAGTAAGCGCTTTTATTTTTTCTCTTTCATGGGAAGAAAGGTAAAAACAGTCTTATTCAACAACTGCAGTAGAAGTTGGTGTTATGCTGCTGTAGGGGAATTTTCTATGTCCATTTTTAGAATTGTCAACTAACCATACTGATCTCCAAGAACAAAGCAACCTGTAGAAACTGAGGGCTCTGAGTGTAACACGTTTGCCTAAAGATGGTAATTTTAATGCTACAGTGACATCATGCCTTGTGCAACTCCTGCAATATGTCCAACATAGTAATGTCAACACCCAGGAGAGGTATACAGATTTAGTCATGGAGCAACTCTTACAGACACTAGAGAAGAGCATACCATAGAAGTTCATAGCTGGGTTATCCGTTGAATAACAGACTCATTTTAATGTTTTATTGGCTTTGGAAGTGTCTGCCAATGTGGAAATGTCATCCACTTGGAAGTTATAAATTAAAAGGAACAAAAGTTTGTAGGTGTCATTCATGACTCTTGCTCTTTCTTGCAGTTAATACTGAGATAATTGAATCACTCTCATGGTTGCATGAAGTGTTCCGAAGCATGTACTCAGATGACACCATGGTTCCTTATTACATAGGCTTTTTAAGAATAATTGTTTGTCATTGTGTTTTCAGTGTGCAGTTTATATTATCTTATAAAGTGCATTTTCAAACTTTTATTCTAAGGGAGAGATAATGATTCTTACTTTAATAAAGAGTTCATTAGCCTAGTATTTTTAAGATCAAAGTCTTGAGTCCGTATTTAATCCCATATTCAGTAGGGGAGATGTAATTTTTACTACTAACTGCAGTAGAATGAAAAAAAGTTGTGGGAATGTTGTGGTTTGAGAAACCCACAACAATTTATTGTCATTTAGACAATTATTCTCTCACCCGATGACGCCTCCCCACCCAGGAAGGGGAATCAGGAAAAAATAAAGAAACTCGAAGGTTGAAATATAAACAGATTTAATAGAATAAGTTTAAATAATTAACGTAAATAATACTAAAGAACTAATAGTGATCCTGATACCAATATAAAATACACAAGGATTATACTCAGCCAATTATGTCAGTAGGAAGCTGTGCATTCCCAGCAGTGGACAGCAAATGTTGGACACTGCGAGTTGGACAGCTTCAGGAGAAAGGGAAGACCTTGAGGGTTTGGTACTGGGGCAAGAAGCTCTCTGGAGCGCTGCCATTAAAGGAGAGAGGGAACTACGCAGCAAACTTTTAATTTATATTGAATGTGATGTTCATGGTTGGCCAGCTTGGGTCAAATGCCCAGGTCTTGCTCCTCCTCATCCCTGTACCTGGCTAAATTTGAAAACACTTCACCTTGAAACCCACATAGCGTAAGTGTCTATAAAGTAAATATTTTCACAAATTCAGACAATAGAGTGTTCTAAAAGTGCAGTTTTCCCAAACATTAGAAGATGAATTAGTACTGTGTCACTCAAACCAGGACAGGGAAGTATTTCTATATAAGGAAAATACATGTCTAACTTTATGTCCCGTGAAAAACTGCTTATAAGATAAAAGGAAGAAAAAGCAAAGATTCTTGACTGAGAGAAGATAAAACATTGAAGAGGCTGTTGGCATATAATTAGAGCATAATTCCAATTATCTAAATGTCATTTACTTGAAAATTCACATTATCTGAAACGAATTTGTATTTTCCTCACATTTAAGAAGGAACCTGGAACTACTTCAACACTGAGTTTAGGTAGTAGATGGGCATGTATGCCTGTACAAGAACTGAGGAGTAGAGATCAAAATGAAGGGGATATTGTGAAGGAAATAGGAGGGCAGAAGTGGGAGTGAAAAAAGTCCTAGCATTGTATGTAAACTGAATCCCCTTCCTGAGTGCAGGTTTTGGCATCTAAAAGCTTAAGTGCATAAAGATCACTATAAGCATTTTAAAAGTCAATATAGGAAATCAATAGTTGCCTACCATGCTCACAACAGGCAAACTAAGAGTGTGTTAGGTTCGTACTCAAATAGATCCACTCAGTGGCAAACTTTGCAACTTATTAAGAGTATGGAGTCTAAAGTAGACTTATCACATGTGTCTAGGTACAGCATCATACAATGACAGCAAAGACAGCTATCTCTGCTGACAGGTAGCAGTCTTGCATCAGCATTACAGAATTCAGGGCAGGTTGCAGACCGCTCCTACACATAGACTCATCTGTAGCCTTGAAATGTGTTCAACCTCTACATAGTGTTACAGTAGGTGGCTGCAGCTGTGGCGGATGTTCCAGCTGTGGGAGATGTTCCAGCTGTTGGAGATGTTCCAGCTGTTCATGGTGGCATAGCAGTGCTAGTTCTACCATTTACCTTTCATTTCAAACTCTGCTAAGTTGTTCTTACTAGAGATCTAAAATTACAATGATTAATTTCAGTATTGAAACCAAACAGAACTTTTTATAAAAGAAGAAAAAGTTCTTTTATAAAGCAAACAAAAAAAAAATACCTCTGTAAGCATGTAAGAGAATTTTGGCAGATCAAACATTTGGTTAAAGCATACCAGCCTTATAGAACTTCCGAAATATTAAGATCAAGAATGTCTTCACTTAGTATTCAGTCAGGCCTAAATCTCATTTGCTGCTTGTACATACTATTCTAAAAATTCGGTTCATGAGAGTTATCTGAATGTTCTGACATTTGATACCAAACTGCACCCAAGCTTTCTTGATTTCTTAGTCATAAAACTACTCAATAATCAAAATGTAATTTGAATGTAGAAAAATGCATTAAAATAACTACACAGACACACTAACTATGTTGAAAAGTACTTTGTAATGATAACTACTTCTGATTAAGAGGGTTACTGTGGATCTGGGAGAAGCATTTATACAAAAAGCATAACCAAAATCAACATTATCTTCTGAAGAACATTAAAGCTGATGAAAATATCAACAAAATTAACTACTGGATTTCAGATCTCAGGTAAAATAATCAAGGAATATAACAATAGTGTCAAAAGTGGGAGAGAGAGAGGGGTAAAGTGTGAGAAAATGGAAACAAGACAGTAATGGGATAGGGAATTGAATATAAAAGGTAGATAAGAATGTTAGATTGTTCCTCGAGTTTTACAATTTGTTTGGATGACTAAAAGTTAAGAAGTTTAATCCACTTCACATAAGCATGTATGGTCTTATTTGAACCTCTTTTATTATGAAAGTGTGCTGAATATACCAAAACCAAGTGTGTTTTACAAAATTTTTGGTATTTCTTAGATTTTTTCACTCATTTTTCAAACTGTTGCCTAATAGAAATACTTCAAAATTTATGCCAGAATATTACTCAATTTTCTTACTACTAATAAAAAATTTGTGGTTGTTTTGAGTTCTGAGATTTGTTTTGGGTCAATTTTTGTCTTTGGGTAACAGGTCACTGCCACTGAAAAAAGGTAGAGATTATTCTTACATGTGCTGCTCCTCCTTAAGACAATGAAGTGCTTAGTGTTAAGCAATGAAACAGTGCATTTTCACCTCTGTTATGAATTCAGCTCTCTATAATTCATAGGAAAAAGAAATGTTTTATAAGTTTTATTTCTTGGTTTGGTAGATGCTAAAATGCAGCTCTGTATTTCCTGAATCACTAATAAACAAGGTTCTTCCTTCAATGATAATATAAACTGTGACACCAGTCAGTGCTTTATCTTCACTATTAGTAAAAGAATTGATACAATTTCATCACATACTATTACTCCTGAAACATTTCCCACTTCAATGTGGAAACTGCCTTTTAGAAGGCAAGAGATTTCTTTTCTTTGTGTAGCTGAGTTCTGACAGCCACTATAGGAGACTTACTGAAGTGCAGCTTTAACGATTACTGGTGATTAGGAATATTTAATCAATACTTGTACAAATGATCAGAAATATGGTTGTCATTACACAGCCACAGATGTGAGAGAAATAGTTATGGAGAATGCCTCAGTGCTATCCTCCATTGTGCACATGCTTAGAACTATCATAAGTAGCATTAAAAAAAAAAAAAAAAAGTTTCTTTTCAGCGGCTGTAAGGTATTAAATTCAGTGGATCTGAATCTCTAAATTCTAGCTTAAAGTTTTATGTCACTAGTAAACTACATATTTTTCAAATTCACCAGATCTGAGGAAATGTCTGCAGTATGTTGGTCTCCCTGGGAATGTTGACCATCATTTTTTATCTGTGGCAAAGGCCTTTTTCCTCACCTTGTGGTAACAGTATAATTTCATGAAGATATCCAAATAACCAGATTTCCTAACTCCCCACAGCAAATATAACTTCAGTTTTGCTCATTCCAAAGCCTTTGTGAAATATCTTCAATATGTGCTTCAGTACAAAAAACAAAGCAGATGAATGAAAGTCAGATAAACATTAGCGTACTACTTATTAGCAAAAAACTTAGGGAAACTTTAGTGAAATACCTTTAAAATTCCTTAAATTTTAGCTGATAATGCCCCTTTCTTACTTTCGTAATTACACAGGAGAAATATGATGACATTTTGGTATAAATTTTTGCTTCATTTTTAGTTTTGCAGCTTTAAAGGTAAATAAGGTAAGAATGATCTCAGCTGGTGGAAGTCAGTTCGGTTTCACCAGCTGGTGCAGTGATGCCTACTAGATGAGAATATAGCTCATTATTTTGTTAGGATTTTATTTTCTTAGGGTTTTATTTTCTTTTATTGTTATGATTCTTGCTTGGACTATGTCATGCTCTGTGGGCTGGATATAAAATGTAAAACTGTTATATAAGGTCCACTGTCTTCTATTCAGTAAAATGACTGGTCAGGGGTCACGGAGTGAAAATTCAACTTCTCCACCGCTGGCATACAGCCCAGGTCAGAATCAATCTGCTGGAGTACACGGAGGGTTGGAGTCATCCTGTCAGCAGTTGCAGCGATCTAATCACACAGCTAGTGCAGAATCAGCCTGTCATGTTACAGACAATCTCAGATATGCTGACTGTCTCCCCTGTCCTCTGGTAGCCCACGAGCAGCCACTTTGCAGCATGTACAGGCAAGCTGCTGTTGCTTGCACACAGTGCAGAGAGAAGTGAGACCCAGGATCAGGTGGACCACGCTGAACCATTTTCACATGCAAGGTGAAAAGATGGGCTGGAAACACAGCTGAGTGTTTCATAACACAGCTGAGTGAAACAGCCCGTGTCAAGATGAGGGAGATGAGTTCAAAAGCTCTGTTAATGGTCTGGAAGAGGGAGGAGACAGCAAGACTATTCAATTTGTGAATTATACTAAATTTGGAGAAAGTACTGAAGACCAGAATATATTTCAGGAGGACTTCAAAATTATGGGCTGACAAGAAAGGAAGATTCATCTTAGAAACTGTAAAGCTATATATCATAAAAACAAAAGACCAAGGAAATACAGTGCCTCATGGTAAAAAAAACTGGAAAAAAATTGATACTAGAAGAGACAGGAGGGATGTGGAGAATGGTGTAGCAGTTAGATTACTGATTTTATTAGTCTGAAAATTACAAATAAAGTTCTAATATTGCTGTCCTAAGTAAGCAACTGTAGATTTTTTCCCAGTTTAAACTCCTCTGTCTTTCCATTTGTAAATAACAACTCAAATTAAAATACAAATCCCTAACAGCAGCAAACTTCAAGCCTTTCCTCTGTTGCAACTTCCAGGAAAAATGTACCTAACCTATGCTCCCCTTCAGAACCTGTGGGAAAGGAAGATATCTAATTTCTTTTCATCATCATCCCCTGCTCCATCAGTTCTCTGACTCTATTGACATCTTCTTAGCCTGCCTGGATCAGTTCAGAGTATAAAGTTTACATTTCCTAAAGTGGGAAGACTGGATATTTTGGCATCTGGAATGTGGGAGAATAGAACACTCAGAATAACATGAAATTATCACATGTAATTAAAAGGATCAAAAATAACTGTTTGAAGCCTACAATACTGCAAGTCCTGGTGGTTCAGTAAGCATTAGTAGTCCTGTGACACAGGAATAAAGTAGTATTTCAGGTTGCCAAAACAACACATCACAGCACAGAGCTGGAAGGAAAAAGATTAGATGTAAGAGGAGCATGTAACGTCATTGAATTACTCAGAACTTGCACCAGAAAATCAGAAATTGAAAGCTGTTTCAAAAGTCAGATGTGAAATATACAACTAAAAATGTAACAGAGCTTTTTAGTCAGTGGCAGTGAAGAAGCACGATATTTTTCACAGGCATTAATCATGTACAGTATTTTATTTTGTATGTGAGAAGTAATAGGTGCACATAATATAATAATGCACAGTTTAAAAAAAACTTACTGCAGAATCTTTTTTTTCATGTAAAATATTCTGCAATTTCCTCCATATCAGAGATAATTACAGACTGTGATTTAAGAACATACATAATGCTATGATAAATGACCTTTACTTATTCAATGAGAAAATCTAAACACTAATTTCTTAAAGTTCAAATTTGCTATTTTGTATATAACTTAAAGTTATATAAAGTAGGAGCTGTGCTGTCACTGAGTATTATGTTACTCAGAAGAATACATTGCAACTTATTTTTCTTAGAGATTTACAGTAAGTATCAATAGAAAATACTGGAGACAGAGGATAAACTTATGTTTTTATCACATGGATTTTCAGTATACATGCTCATAAGAAAGGGCTGATTTTTTAAATACCTCAGCAGTGGATGTTTCAGGAACTTATCTATAAATTTTATAGCCATATATTCAGTATAATTGGATGCTTGTTGACATTTGGATTATGTGAATCCTTCTGCCTTACAAACAATTTCTTTCTCAAGGGAGA
Source organism: Rissa tridactyla (assembly GCF_028500815.1). Lineage (NCBI taxonomy): Eukaryota > Metazoa > Chordata > Aves > Charadriiformes > Laridae > Rissa > Rissa tridactyla. The sequence goes on along the minus strand of NC_071497.1, from coordinate 40,599,331 downwards.
TTTGCTATGAACAAATCTGTACCTCTAATGAAGAGTATCTAGTTCAGCTGGATCATGCTATTTGCATGACAAATTCAGATTGTCCTTTGCTACTACCGTTCCTTAAAAAAGAAAATCCATTAACTGGAAACCATCCAAAAAAAGCAAACAAATAAAAAAACCATCCTATCTCCCATAAAGAAAAATCCTATTTTATTGCAAAAACGGAGGTTTTCATTTTCAAAATGTTTTGTTCAAATTTTTAAATTCAACTTCAATCACCTAAAGTAACTGATTTCAGAAGTACTGAATATCTATAGCTCAGTCACACCTGGGAGATGTTGAACAACTTTGAAAATCTAGCAGTAAACTAGATTTCAGCTTCCCTATTTAAAAATCTTACTAATGTGAATTAATGTGGTTCACTTTGCCTTTTGAACCTAAATTGTCATCATAGAAACTAGTGTTTTTCAGGTTATGAATAAGACTGTCAATTTGCCTTCCCTCTCCCTCATTTTTCACCTGTCTACTAATTACAAGTTAATTTTTCTTAATACCTCTTAATTAGATCCCTTTTTTGTCCTTTCTCATGTCCCTGCAGCTGCTGGCCTGTAACACATCTGTCAAAGCAGGTGCTCTTCATTCATTTTCAACACAATTTGAGAAATGTCTGTTAGTGTAACTTTGTAGGTAGGAAATTAATGATTATTATTGGCACTTGTTATAAATCTGTTTTATTTCCTACTTGATGTTTTCCTGTGGTATTTATTATCAAGATATTTAGAAAACTTTTAATAACTTTGGCAGGTTTCCAGGTTTATACCCATATGTTAACACGATAATATCACCTCCAAAAGAAGACTGGTCTTGGCCTTTATATTTTAGTGTTCGTTAACTGATTTCATGCTGGAGAAAGCAACTCCTACATATCTATTATTTCCTTTTAGATATTCCTATTGGCATGTATTTCTGTCAGAATTTTGTAAATAGGTTAATTCTATCTATAGTCTTTTGCCTTCTAATAAAATGTTCACATCTGGAATTCCCAGAAGGTAGTTTTATATCTAAGTTTTTCACAGATGTTTAGAAATCCATCAGCTCTATGCAAGCATTTTCTGCTTGCACATTGTTTGAACCATAAGAACTACTTCGTCAGCAAAATTTCCATTTAATTTTTTTTGACAACATTAATACTGTTGTCTTTGTGCCTACCCATTAATTCATATGTGCTTTTTTACTTTCACTGCAATTGCTGAAGATTAGAAGTTGTTTAGAAAATTGGAAGGCAAGATGGCCTGGGGCAGGACCATTTTCTGAGAAGTCCAAAGGTGCTTATATAGTGATCACTTCACAAAGGAAAAAAGCTTATAATAAAATAGTAGCTTCTTGCCATATAAATTGAATCCAGTCCCAGTGCATAGGTTGTTTTCTAAGCACTAATTCCCTACTACTCACAGGACTAGTAAGTCCTGACAGCTGTCAAGAAATGAAAAAAGAGAAAAGTGAAATAATCTCTCCAATGAGCATTTAGTGTAGGAAGACTTAAAGGACTGGAAAGCACCCTAGGTAACACGGGGTATTTTACTATTCAGAAGCAAATGTGTACTTTCGCCAAACTTTGGACAAACAGCAAACTTTCTCGGTTTGGCTTATCAATCAAATGAGAAGCAAGGTAAGACTTTTAAGAAATTTACAGGCAAAAGCGTGAAGGATACCTGAAAGAGAAGAAAAACTGTAACTGCTTTGGGCCACTTTCCAAAGAGAGGGACAAAAGGAAAAGATCACTGTGGATGCCTTCTGGAATAATTTAGGATACCACTTACAACTTTTAAATAGACGGATTTTACTTATGACTGTTAATAAAAGCAAAATCTTAAAATGGTAAAATCTTATAATATTTATCAATTTAATGTGTGTATATAAATAGATACAAAAAAGCTGTGCCAAAATAATTTTTTAAGAATTTATGATGAGAAGAACTAGGAGACTAGGGCTGAAATTCTTCACATTGAACTTGGCGCGATCACTTTAATTTTTTTTTTAATGAGCATACATTGTAATATTTTTGTTTGTCATTTTGGCTGTATACTTTTAATATTTACCTATAGATCTTTGAAGTGTACAAACATTAAGTAGATATTGCACATGTTATTTGGGAATGTGATGTGGAAGGAAGAGTCTTTTTATTTTGTTGGTTACTTTTGTTTTTTAAGGGTTGAAACTGAAGTATGCCTCTGATTTCTTGGGAAGAAGACATTTTCTCATAATAGGATTTATAGCCTCACCACAGCCTTTGGATACAGCAGGAAAACATAAGATCTGAATTTAAGGACTGAAACTGAGGCATCCCTGTCTGGCTAGCCTATGTAATGTGGAGATAATTATCCCTATATGTTACAGACTTAACTCTTAAAACTTTATTATTTCTGATTTATTTTTTTTTAAATATATCCTGATATTAGAGGAGTGAAATAATCTAAATATTTTCAGGGAGTTTTTTCTTCATTTAACTTGCTGAGACTAACCTTCTGAAAACTGGCTTAGACCCTGGATCCTTTCATAAGTGCTAAATATCATGATATGGGAAAATCCCTTGTCTCAAATGAACGGACAATTCATCAATTCATCGTTTTTTACAGTGTTTGGATTGTCTAAATTCCCAATGCTATTTCATTAACAATAAATATTTGGCTTGTTATTAATATTTATTCACTTAAGACTACCATTACAAAATCCCTGCGCAGTTGTGAAGCTACTACCTGTTCTAATTATCCCATAGCAGAACTGTAGGAAACATTACAAAATTTAAAAAAAAAAAAAAAAAGGCATGCAAAGAATATTAACCAAGTATATAGATGTTAAAGTCTCTTACCTTTCCCAAATGAACATTAAAAATTTCTTTCTGATTAATTAATTCTGATTGGCAAATCACATCTGGAATAGAAGAACTAAGAAACTTGTGCAGAAGACATTGTGTTTTTATAGTAAGCCTTTCACTTATCCCAAATAAAAACTTTATTTTATGAGTTTGTGAACATGCATTTTTCTCCTGCACTGTCATTCTATGTACTCAGTCTGATATCTTAAAGTTAATCAGTTAGCTAAGCAATATTGAAATGAGACATAGTCCTTGTTTGAAAGATTTGTAGGCTTAAAATCTGTCACCAGAAAGAAGAAACCATTCCCAAAAATACGGTTTATTGACAATCCATTAACCAATAGTTCCAGAGCTGGTTTACTTAAGAAGCCTTTTTTTGAATGTGAGCTTTAAAATAAAGTATTTTTGTTTGTGTTATGAACGGTCCTTCAACTTGAAGAATAGTGAAATTACTTAGTACACTGGTAAAACTTGGACAAGCTTCCATTTTGATGGCAGCCTTTGGCTTCTTTAATATTGCTTATCAAATAGTGAACAATTTTTAAGGATTAGCGTCACTGAAATGCTCATTGATACAGAAACCCAAAGAATTTCAAGCAATTTACTTACAGGGCAATTAAAGTTAAAGTTAATGTGTTTACACTTGATTGATGTGAGTGATGTTACATAATTTAAGTCAGAAGAATATATTGATTGCATCAGAGTATTAAGAACATAAGTGAACCATCACAAATGACTTGTAAACAGAACCAGGAGAGATTATTTAATTATTCTGTTTGTGCTGCCACAAAGGAAATATTAATTATACATGTTTGTCAGAGGACATGACAAGTGGCACGTTAAATACAGAGGAAACAGATATATGAAACAGTACACATATTTCTTCTCTTTTTAAAAGAATTTACATCATGATTTCAGAGTTGTGCCCACAGCTTCAGTGACTCTGGGATCACACTCTTAAAGAATAGATTGCAGAAGGGAAAAATAACGAGCCTATTTATTTATTTATTTATTTATTTTAAAGCCCCAACTTTGCATTCAGGACATTAATAGAAAGTTCATCTGCAAGTAACTATTTTTCAAAGACAGATGTATGAAAGATTTTAATGATAGTCTTGACCAGAACCAGTTAGACTAAGTGTAGACTTTACAGATAAGTTCATAGAAATTTGCTGTACAGGTGGATGTGCCCATGCCAGCCATCTTGATTTTATAATCAGTGGAGAGACACAGGAACTCTGGGTATAGGAAAGATCTCATTTTGAGCTACTATTTTAGGACAAGATGAATCATCTTGTAGAAATATGAGATTCTTTTATCTGTGGAATATAGACAACTCACTCACACAAAATTGTCCGTAACAGATGTTGACTCTTGACTCTTTGGTAGTTGGACCATACCATCGCTTTGCCACAACTGCAAGTTGCTACAGTAACAGATATCCAGTAAGAAGATGCTGTTCTAGTTGATAGTGCAACCAATTTTCTCAAGACCAACAAATAAACAGAATTAAAACGGTAGGAAAGGAGGGTTTACTCATTCTAATTAATAGAAAAAATGAGGGAAATTTGCCATACAGAAAAACAAACAAAAAAACAAACAAACAAAACTTTTCAAGGAGAACAATGCAGAATGTGGAGAGTGAAGCTCCAAAATTAAAAATTATAGAACTACTTGAGCCCTTCCTCACACAAAATTGAGAGATTGTATCATGACCATGATTAACAGATATTATTAAGGGGTTATTACAAATTTGCTTTAAAACACTAAGGCAGTTTTGATTTTTTTCAGGAAAGTACTTCGTAAGTTGCTGCATACGTTACAAAAGATGGAGCCTCAGGGAAGTTATTTAAGAGAATTAATAGGCTATTTTATAACATTACTGCTTATTGCTTTAACTGTTAAATATCACCACATTTCTTACTAATTATTTTGCTAAAGTATTGGTTTACTTATATATCTGGACATATCAAAAACATTAGCTCTAAAGCACAACTTGGGGCCAATATCATAAAAGATAGCATTTTATTTTCTATTAAAAATGACATGATTACAGCTTTAGAATATGCAGACAACTTCTGCTCCAAGACTTATATCCTTTAGATAAACTAGGGAATCATAATTTGATTCTCATTTGTTTAGATAATGCCACTTCAAAGTTTAAAAAGATACAGTTTCTGATTGTTTTTAGTTTAAATTTGTAGCTTAAAGAGCTTAATGGGCATCGAATGATAGTTTCTAAAAGTATCAGAGTAACAGTCGCTACTAGGTATGAGTCGCAAAAATTTAACAGCACAGAAGCCTCTGGCATCTCTTTTCCAAGCTGCTCCCAACTCCAGATAAGACCACTGATTTAGGATGATACCATTGATTATTTATGTATCGGTGTTTTTTAAACAGTGCTCCAGGTAATTTTTGTATTTAGTTGCAAAGGAATTTTTACACTGATTTCAGTGGGAGTGGGACTGAAGCCTTTTAAAAAGCATCTATAAAGATGTATGGGTACACTTGGATGTCCTGTTTCGGGGTGTTCAAACAGTGGCATCAGACAGTTATATTGCAAACTCTTTATAGTTTCACAAAGGAAATTGATTTTAGTAAATTAAGAACTACGTCTTAGCTACAAACATATAATACAATTTAATCTTTACAATAATAATAATAATAAAAATAACAGTAACAATAATAATAATAACAATAATAATGGATAATTAGTCTCAAAATATAATAATCTGGTACTGGATTTTTTACTGAACATGTCATTACCTCATGACCAAACCACCTCACCTGTGCTAGAACAGCCTATTGCATTTTTCTTAAATACAGCATGGAAAAATGCACTCCAAAGCCACCCTGGGGATCATATATTTAGCCTTTTAACAGAAGGATCAGTTAACACATTTGAAGTGTGAATATCACCTCCTTAGCACAATACCAGAAGCTGTAGGAAGACTTTGCATGCCCTGGCACAATCGAAGTTATAAAGTAAAAATTATGGTATATTCTATGCCAAGTGAAAAAAACAGGGAGGGCAATAAGTGTGAGCTGGATTTTAGAAAAAGTATTGAGGGCACTAAGAATTACCAGTTTCACATGTTGACTGTCCTGTTTTTCAATGTTTTTGTTATAAGCAAATATTTGCAACTTTTCAGAACAGTTTCTTTCTCAGTATGCTGTCTAGGACATGCCATGATCATACCTTGGGATGATCCGTTCATTTACCAAAGATTAGGTTTTGTACAGAACTAAGCTGTATTGAATAAAATTGCTTTTCCAGTGAAGCCGAGCTGGAGTAGTTGCTTCATTTTATACATTGAAAAATAAAATCCCAGCTAGAATGACCTTTGTAGAAATCTATTTGGTAAATATATTTTGTTAAAGTGAATAGGTGACAGACTAAATTTTTTAAAGTTATTTCTTAGGGAGAGCTCTACACAACGGTCTCACTACTGTTTTTTCCTTAATATTTCATGTTTCCTTCTTTTGTATTTTAGAGCTTTCCCCCTTGTATTCTTCAGGTTTTTATGCAAAAAACAAATTAACATTTTTTTAACCGGGCACATAGTTTTCCTTTCATCTCACTGATAGCTGGTCGAGGCCCTCAATGGCATCAAATTTAATATCTGACCTTACTGAGTTTATGCCCACAGTAACATTCTAATTTTTTTAGCTTTCAAATGAGGGTTAATGAAGACTACTTTTAATCAATGTACTCATAATACAGCTATTTTTAGTTCTTCCTACTTCTACAGTACACTGAGAAGTATTATCCACTGGAGAACCTCATAGATAGGGAAACAGGCAGTGGTCATTTTGTGACCGGCAGCATAATGGACTCTTTGCTAAAAATGAGTTATAAGCTGTCCTGTATTTGACCTTCCAGATACATCCCTATCATTTGTGATCTCAAAAATTGCTATTGGATTTCCATTCTGAACACATGGGTGATCTCAGTACGTACAGATCCATGGTTTCTTCAGCTTGCAAAATTAACAATAAGAAACTGTGCTTCATCTTGTCTAGTCTGTTATGACAGGCCCTATGATACCTCTTAATTTACTTATACTAATCGCTAGTTCTACAAAAGCCTAGCATTTCTCCCTTTTGCTTTTGATATATATATCCCTCATGAGTATAAAAATTTTCCTTTTTTTGATCTCCTGACATCAGGTCTACAAGAAGTTCGTTGACAATTTGCAGAGATAATCACAGTGGATCTCAACAAAGTACAGCTTGCATTCAGGACTTGGTCTCCAAGAAAGTGACATTAATATAAAAGCATTTGGAAGCATTTGGAAGTATGAAAGCATAAATCCTTATTCTGTAGAGAAAAAATGCAGATATTAATAAAAAGGTTTGTAAGAAATGAAAATTACATAAAACAGGGCTACTGTCAATCCCATATTTATAATTACTGATTGCCTAGTGTGCTGACACTTGGAACTTACCCCAACAGTTAAGCTTAGTGAAACTAAAACCTCCTTCACTGGAAACAATATTTTGTAATCTGCCCTTTGTGTCTGCCCTATCCTGCAAAACCCAGACCACAAATCTGTGCACCCACAGAGGGTTGCCTGGTCTTGGTCTAGTAGATCAGCTGAACATCTGATGCGTTCCTCATAAAGATATCCATGGTGCTTCAGTCCTGTTCAGCACTTTTCCAGGGTAATACTGACAGGAACCCTTACAACTTATTCCCAGTAAGGTTTAGAATTCCTGGATTGGAAGAACACGAATACAGAAAGGTATAAGAACAGAGAATTTATTCTTTCAGAAAGGACACGTCATATTTCCTCAGCGATTTCAAATTTTCTGTCTCATCTGTATCTGTTACTTGTTTGTTATTAGTGAGCTGTTTTACTAGCCCAAGCTTACTGTAGTGTTCTCACTTTTTTTTTTTTTTTGGAGGGGGGGGTGGAAGGGGAAAGTATTTGTACCATTAAAAAAACCCACAATAAACAGTAAAAAACTTTCAGATAAAAAACTGTCTAGAAATGTTTTACTCAGAATGTATGTTAATTCTGCCAACAAAATTTACGATGTTTTACAGACATTCTAGTGCTTCCGCTTGAGAGGAAATAAGGGAAGAAGTGACTTCTTTTTCTTTCAAACTTTCAAATTCTGGAACTCCCATTTGTAACTATAGACAAAACAGAGACACAATTTTAGTAGGTCTGGTTTTCCATTGTTTTATCCTGTTTTGGTTTTCAACTACACGTTTTAGTTGTTTCAAATAAGGGAAAAAATAATCACAAGGAAAATTCTGCAAAATCGGTATTATAATATTGATTTTTTTGTAATAGTTTTATTGGGCAATATTGGAATATTCTGGAAACTGCAGAATGCAGTGCAGACCCAGGCTTTGCTGTCACCTCAAAAGAGTCCTGTAGGCTAATTTGCTACATAAATCTCAGCATGACAATACATCATTTTGTTGATGGTGCCTGTGGGTGGTGCTCCAGTATGAGAAAATGTCTATGTGTCTTGATGCTCCTATGCTTTCCTCACTTGATAAGTTTTGCAGGCTGCTGAAGGTCACATGCAGCACAGAAATGTCACTTGATGTAGTGGTGCATATGTAGCTCTGGAGTCCTCAGCACAAGAAGGACATGGACCTGTTGGAACGGGTTCAGAGGAGGGCCACAAAGATGATCAGAGGGCTGGAGCACCTATGCTATGGGGTTGTGGGCTGAGATGATCAGAAGGCTGAGAGAGTTGGGGTTCAGCCTGGAGAAGAGAAGGCTCTGGGGACACCGTAGAGCAGTTTTCCGGTATCTAAAGGGGGCCTACAGGAAGATGGTGTGGGACTCTTTGTCAGGGAGAGTAATGATAGGACAAGGGGTAAGAGTTTCAAACTGAAAGACGGTAGATTTATATTGGATATTAGGAAGAAATTCTTTACTGTGAGGGTGGTGAGGCACTGGAACAGGTTGCCCAGGGAGGTTGTGGATGCCCCATCCCTGGAAGTGTTCAAGACCAGGCTGGGTGAAGCTTTGAGCAACCTGGTCTAGTGCGAGGTGTCCCTGCCCATGGCAGGGGATTTGGAACTGGATGATCTTTAAGGTCCCTTCCAACCCAAACGATTCTGTGATTATATGATTTTGTGAACAAATGAGCTTATTATTTTATAGGGATTTTTTTTTACACCATTTTGGTTGTCATGTACATGGCTTAGTTATCTCACCTTAATTACATCAGGGGACTGCCTATGTTACTATTTTCAAAAAAATGAATTAAATATATATTAAAGAAAAAAATGAAAGAAAACTCTCAAATACTATAACTATGTAACTATACCAAAACACTATAAAAAAATCCCTGCTTTGCACTTTATACAGAGAACTACTAATAAATATTGGAAAAAAGAGAAAACCCTAGGTAAATGAAGCTACATTGAAGAAAAAAAATGCTGAAAGCAAAGGCACCCACAGAAAATCCAGTAGCTATAGATGTTTGCAATGTACAAAAAATATCCAATATAAATCTACCGTCTTTTAGTTTGAAACTGTTACCCCTTGTCTTATCATTACTCTCCCTGATAAAGAGTCCCTCCCCATCCTTCCTGTAGGCCCCCTTTAGGTACTGGAAGACTGCTCTACGGTGTCCCCGGAGCTTTCTCTTCTCCAGGCTGAACAACCCCAACTCTCCCAGCCTGTCCTCATAGCATAGGTGCTCCAGCCCTCTGGTCATCTTTGTGGCCCTCCGCTGGACCTGTTCCAACAGGTCCATGTCCTTGTGCTGAGGACTCCAGAGCTGAACGCAGTACTCCAGGTGGGGTCTCAAGAGAGCAGGGTAGAGGAGTAGAATCACCTCCCTCAACCTGCTGGCTGAACTATTTGTGTTTTAATGCAAGATGTTGATTAGTGAATGCATAAACTTTTTGAGAATAAAGCAGAAAACTGAGGATAAACTGCATATGGAAATGCTCTGTGTCTGTGCAGTCTATTATATCTCATGGCAAAGATTATGTGAACTAGCAGATACTGTATAAGTAGAGTTTGGTGTAAGGGCAAATCTGTCCAAATCATAGAATCATAGAATCATAGAATTGCTGAGGTTGGAAGGGACCTTTAAGATCATCAAGTCCAACCTTTAACCTACCCTGACAAAAGCCACTTCTAAACCATGTCCCTAAGTGCCCCATCTACCCTTTTTTTAAACACCTCCAGGGATGGTGAATCCACCACCTCCCTGGGCAGCCTATTCCGATATTTAATAACCCTTTCAGTGAAAAAATGTTTCCTAATATCCAATCTAAACCTCCCCTGACATAACTTGAACCCATTTCCTCTCGTCCTATCACTTGTCACCGGGGAGAAGAGGTCAGCCCCCATCTCTCTACAACCTCCTTTCAGGTAGTTGTAGAGGGTGATAAGGTCTCCCCTCAGCCTCCTTTTCTCCAGGCTAAACAACCCCTGCTCCCTCAGTCGTTCTTCATAAGGTTTGTCCTCCAGACCCCTCACCAGCTTTGTAGCCCTTCTCTGGACACGCTCCAACACCTCAATGTCCCTCTTGTAGCGAGGGGCCCAAAACTGAACGCAGTACTCGAGGTGGGGCCTCACCAGTGCCGGGTACAGGGGGATGATCACTTCCCTAGTCCGGCTCACCACACTATTCCTGATACAGGCTACGATGCTGTTGGCCTTCTTGGCCACCTGGGCACACTGCTGGCTCATATTCAGCCGGCTGTCAACCAACACCCCCAGGTCCTTTTCTGCCGGGCTGCTTTCGAGCCACTCTGCCCCAATCCTGTAGCGCTGCATGGGGTTGTTGTGACTCAAGTCCAGGACCCAGCACTTGGCCTTGTTGAACCTCATACCATTGGTCTCAGCCCATCGATCCAGCCTGTCCAGATCCCTCTGCAGAGCCAACCTACCCTCAAGCAGATCAACACACCTGCCCAGTTTAGTGTCATCTGCGAACTTACTGAGGGTGCATTTGATCCCTTCATCCAGATCATTGATAAAGATATTAAAGAGAACCGGCCCCAGCACCGAGCCCTGGGGGACACCACTTGTGACCGGACACCAACTGGATTTAACTCCATTTACCACCACTCTCTGGGCACGGCCATCCAGCCAGTTTTTTACCCAGCGAAGAGTACACCTGTCCAGGCCATGAGCAGCCAGTTTCTCCAGGAGAATGTGGTGGGAAACAGTGTCAAAAGCTTTGCAAAAATCCAAGTAGATAACATCCACAGCTTTTCCCTCATCCACTAAGTGGATCATCTTATCATAGAAGGATATTAGGTTTGATAGGAATGACCTGCCCTTCACAAACCCATGCTGACTGGGCCTGATCACCCTGTTCTCCTGCATGTGCCGTGTAATGGCACTGAGGAGGATCTGTTCCATGACCTTCCCAGGCACCGAGGTCAGACTGACTGGCCTGTAGTTCCCCGGATCCTCCTTCCGGCCCTTCTTGTAGATGGGTGTCACCTTTGCTAACCTCCAGTCAGCTGGGACCTCCCCGGTTGTCCAGGACTGCTCATAAATAATGCAAAGTGGCCTGGCGGGCACTTCCGCCAGCTCTTTCAATACCCTTGGGTGGATCCCATCCGGCCCCATAGATTTGTGCACCTCCAGGTGCTGAGGCAGGTCCCTCACCATTTCCCTTTAGATTACAGGGGCTTCATTCTGCTCCCCATCCCTGTCTTCTAGCTCAGGGGTCTGGGTACTCAGGGAACAACTGGTCCTACTGCTGAAGACTGAGGCAAAGACTGCATTAAGTACCTCAGCCTTTTCCTCATCCTTGGTCACTATGTTGCCGGCCCCATCTACTAGAGGACAGAGATAATCCTTAGTCCTCTTCTTATTGCTAATATATTTATAGAAACTTTTTTTGTTGACCTTGACAACAGAAGCCAGGTTTAGTTCTATCTGGGCTTTGGCCCTCCTGATTTTTTCCCTACATAGCTTCACTACCTCTTTGTAGTCCTCTTGAGTGGCCTGCCCTTCCTTCCAAAGGCCATAGATCCTCTTTTTTACCCTAAGTTGCAACACTAGCTCCCTGTTTAGCCAGGCCGGTCTTTTTCCCCGACGGCTTGTCTTCTGGCACATGGGGACAGCCTGCTCCTGCGCTTTTAAGACTTCCTTCTTGAAAATCATCCAGGCTTCCTAGGCTCCTTTGCCCTGGAGGACTGCCTCCCAGGGGACTTTGTCAACCAGGCTCCTGAAAAGCCCAAAGTCCGCCCTCTGGAAGTCCAAGGTAGCAGTTCTGCTGACCCCTCTCCTTGCTTCTTGCAGAATCGAAAACTCTATCATTTCATGGTCACTGTTCCTGAGAGAGCCTCCAACCTTCACATCCCCCACAAGACCTTCCCTGTTTACAAACAACAGATCCAGCACTGCACCTTCCCTAGTTGGCTCTCTCACTAGCTGTGTCAGGAAGTTATCCCCAGTACATTCCAGGAACCTTCTAGACTGTTCCCTCCCTGCTGTATTGTATCAAGAGACTTGGAAAATTTGTTTAAAAGCAACTGCTCCTACACAGTTTTAATTCCAGTACCTAACTTCTGAGGTGTTTCTATAATCTGAATACTCTTTTAAGTTAATAAAGTGTGATAGACAGATGCTTGTATTTTAGATTTCTTCTTAATTTATACTTGATATCCTAGAGAAAGATGAATGGTATTAAAAAGAAAAAAAGAAAAAAAGAAAAAAAATAATCACAACAGCAATGAAATCACAGAAAATAAGATGTATTCAAATTCCGGTTTTGATCTGAATTCAGGCTTCATCAAGAAATTATTTGCCTGGCCCAGTTAGGTCTAATCTAAATATTCAGCTCAAACTGACACTAGATTCAACTTTTTCTGCTCTTATATGTATCTTAATTATCTTGTTCTCCTTCTTTATTTTGAAACAGAAAGAATAGAGGACAATATTCCATATTCTTTTTTCCATCACTCATATTATTCTTTTCTACTCTTAAGAATATAGTAAATGTTATAAAAGAACATCTTTATACACTCAAATCATAACCTCAGCAAAAATTGAAACAAGTTTTTGAGTGGACATCTCTTTAAAGCACATGGCTTAGAAGGAGATATTGATTTGAAGACCCATAGTAAAACCTATATAAAAAATTAGAGCATGTTGCCTCAATAATCTTTGCACTGACAACTGAAGAGTGAGTGAAGAATCTACGTAATGCAAGACACTTAAGATTATTCATGGAATATATCAACACCTCTTGTTTAGACATAGCAAGAACAACATCTGCATAGAATATGTAAAACAGGAAAAGAATTAGTTACATTTCCATTTACGGAACTAAAAAAATTCTCTTCAAAGTTGTAACAAAAATATTAATGAGACTTGCTTAACACAATTTTTTATATTGGCTGAACTGCAATAACTGCACAATGTCTCTGCAGTAGAAAAAAGTATTTTACTTTACTGCAGGTTACTGCTGGGTAAAATTGTACACATAGGCAATTACCAAGGACTAGCTGATCCACAATAATTTGCTATTTAGATGTAACGTGTCCATATGTCAAAACAAGAGGTCTGAGGAAAAACATTGGTTTGCTTATTAAACCCAAATGAATTGTTGTCCTTGTGTTAGGCCTGTAGAAATAATGTTTATTAGCCCTTCAAAGATTTTTGTGATTAGAATTCATCTCTGCATAAAGCTGCCTCAGAACTAAGAAATTTTCTGAAGTGTTGTATATCCACTTAGCAGAGTGTTTCACTAGGCTTTGGATTTGAAGCAATTTGTATAATGGCAAATTAGAGGAGGGAAAATAGTTTACTGTGGCTTCCAAAAGCATTGCAATGGATCATAAATACAGTGCTATCAGAACTCTGTACTAAGGCAAATATGTGTCTAACTCTAATTGTATGCTTTATCTTTTATACGCTGCCCTGTGATTATGTACCAACTAGCCTTAAAAAGAAAGGCTCACGCAGAAGTATTAAATCAATTCCAGCACAAGGAGGTACAGCTTCTGTAAATTTCACACAGTAATGGTCTTTGACCCAACATTTAATTTCTGTTGGTTCTGTGATCTCTGTACAATAATTTGTACTCCTTCCTTCAAACAGACCTCGATCAGTTTTTTCCAGATATAAGAACATAAAAAGGACTCAACTAGATACCCCACTGTCCAGTGGATAAACCCCAAGCCAATTTCCAGTCCCCGACGGTGGACTTTTAAAAAGAAATCTGTATAAAACAAAGCAAGCAGTACCTTACCATACACCAAGGTCTGCAGCGATATTCAATGAGGGATTAGAGCTATTACTAAAATATGGATTCACAGTCAAATGTTAGGTACTTTGTTTTGCAGAAAAGTGGAATAAAACAGCTCCTTATGGCAAATATTTACTCAGTGAATAACTGTTTTTTAAGCACAGCATTTTATTTTTCTTCAGTTTCAATCATTTTTTTATTACTATGTCCCTATTTTCACTGCCATCCAGCTCTGTTCTTTCAAGTTACAAGGCGTATTTTCCACAATAGAATATTAACTGCTAGCCTATAGAAATATTTTTCAATTACTTTAAAAGTAAATATGCCTCAGTTTCTCAAATCAGTTTTTGATCAACTTAAACCTTGAAGTAATGCAAATCCAGCTCACATTTATTTCAGCGTCTTGTAAAAAGGATTCAATCATATTAGAGTAAATTGCTATGGCCACTGAAATTTTAGGGTATTCTAATAGTCTCAGAAGAATATACACAGTCAAGAACATTATGGAAACCATAAAGCCACCACAGAAATCCAATTAATCTATTTTGTGAATAAACAATAAAGAATAAAACTAACAAAATGTGGAAAAGAATCCATTGCCATAAACCAGCTTAAGCTTTTTGACACTTATACTACTATGTGTCATTGGATTACATTGCTGTTGGGTAGCCTGAGACATCAATGACACTGTTTCCCAAATTCCTTGTATTCACAATGTACTTATATAGTCATCATTACACACGTAATGATAACAGATTTATTTTTTTAATTCTCTAGTTCCAGAAAAAGTTCCAAAGTGATTTTAGTGGAATCCAACATTTCAGACAATATAACTTACTTTGGATTACATGATAGTTAGATACACTTAAATATTCTGTTATGTTTTCAGAATAAAAATGAAATAACATAAAAATAATTTTAATTTTTAATTCATATTTCAATAGAAGTTGTTGGAATAATGCAGCTTAATAAACACAGAAGGCATTTAAAACATAGACTGTTAGTAAAAAATATTTTGCCCTAACAATTCTGTTTATAAAATAAGTATTGAAGATGCAAACCATTTCACCATGAATTAATTTGGTTCTGATTTAAAAAAAAAAAAAATGCCCTGAGATGTCATTTAACTAATTTCTGGAGTATATTTAAATTTCACATAGATACAACGTCTTTGTCTTTTTCCTTTCACTTGTAATCTGAAGCATAATCCTAATGTCTACAGAAACCTCTAAGGAGTGCAGTTTGGGCTAATGAAGCAATCTGCACATGGAAACAGTGTTTGTCTTTTGACTATTTCAAAATCATTATCTGCCTGCTCATTGGGAAGGTGTCACTCAACAGCTGATTCCTCAAAGCACGTTGAGAAATGCCTACTTTGAAATTCCTGCTGGATGGCCAATGCATCAGTGAGATGTTAAATTACATTGTCATCTGGACAGAAGCACTAAGCTGCTAAACTAGCTGTGAACATTGGCTGCCTAGCGACCTTTGCACAGAAATAGTGCTTCTACCCATAAACTTTTTAAGGTTGTGGGATTTATTCCAGTTCCTAACAAAGGCTGACATTTTACAAAAGCCAGGAGCAACTCCACACTGATTTTTGTTACCTAGGAAATAACTCCCTTTGGTATCCATTAATATGGGTCAAACTAATTCAGTCTGTAATGCCAGTAGACCTAATAAACTTTCAAAGCAAAAAGATTTCTAGCAATGCAGATGGTGGGGTAATACCAAGAATATTTTTTCACTCATTTTGTTTTTTATAGCTGCTCATGAGAATTTATACCCTGAATACTTTGATAATCAAATTTCCTCAAAAATACAATGTCACACAGAAAACTGGCAGCTAATCCTCCACTCCCTGTCACTTTGGTCTTCTGCTATTGGGGCAGTAGCAAGTATGTTGCACTTGCAAGAAAGCTGGTCAGAATCA
Source organism: Rissa tridactyla (assembly GCF_028500815.1). Taxonomy (NCBI): domain Eukaryota; kingdom Metazoa; phylum Chordata; class Aves; order Charadriiformes; family Laridae; genus Rissa; species Rissa tridactyla. The sequence continues at coordinate 40,583,345 of NC_071497.1, read as the reverse complement.
AAATAGATGCTACAGAAGGGCCTACATGTAGCCATACCCCTACTGCTCTGCAACTCATCTTCCCCACCAAACTGTTCCCCAACTGCACGTTGTGTAAATTCCCTATAACTTGTGCATCAACTGTTATGGGAACACTCTTGTTTTCTGATGCATTCAAATTTGCATCCTGATGCATTAGAGTATTAAAACCTTACCTTTACTTTTTTATGACACAAATAAAACCTTTGTTTAAAGATCTCAAACACAGCTATAAAACAGTGAGTTCTGTATATACTAATCCAAAAGCAAACGTTGCTGGAAAAAGTGTATAGAACTTTTTAAAGTGTAGAGAACCTAGACATTATTTATTATCTTGTCACATATCCTTGCCCATTTAAAAAATAATGCACCAACTACTATTGGTGGAAGTGAATGTTGAAATGCAACCCAAAAGAGGCGTGGAAGCTAGTATTTTGATTTGTCAAAATCACAATTAATTAAAGAACATAAACTCAAAGCACTAACAGATTACTTATTGACATATACAAATAAGAAAAACATACAGACACACAAACTTGTATGCAAAGCTGTGTATTTGAAATCAGTCTGTGGCAGACTACATGAGAGAATATGACCTACATCTTTGTAAAAAATTGTCTTTGGTATGTATGAGATCCTAAGACATAGTGTTCCCTTTTCTATTTTTTTTCTCATTTTCCTCCTTCTTTTCTTTTCTGTTTCTCATCATTCTCCATCTGAGTTATTAGGCCAAGTAATATGATGAAGGCTATAGAATTCAATACAGTTAGAATTGTTCTGAAGAGTTTTGTACTGTCTCTGTGTTTTTGTAATCTTATTAATGAATCAAACTGTGGACTATAAAATAAACTTGTACAATTGTAAATTCATGCAGGGTGCTTTCTAGCTCACTTTACAAAATTGAATGTTAAATGGGAGACTAATGTCATTGAATATCCTGGGATTAATATATCTAATATTCATAAAGATCTGATAAAAATTAATCTTGAACCCTGCATTAGTCTAAGTGAAATGTGATGCTGAATGTCTAGAAGATCTGATCTTCTGGATAACAACCAACATAGTTAAAATTAATACATTAGGACACGGCATATCTTCAGCTTTGTTGATACATGAGCTAAGATCAACTTTAAGCTTAATAAAAAAAATATGAAGAACCTCTTCAGTATAAAAAATGAAACTCTCTATAATAAATCTCAGATAAGTCCCCAGACACTTTAACATTTGTTCTTTGTATATATTCTGCATTTCTGGAATTTTCTGATGTATTGGTTTGTGATCAAAAAAAATCAAACCTTGGAAGTAGTTACAGAATATTAAGTCTTCAAGACTGCTGTATGTACATTTAGTTTAAATTAAGTTAACATTCAGACTCCACAGAAGTGGAAAAGCTTTTAAAATCTCACTTCCCGCCATTCTGCTTCACAAAATTCACTTTGTAAGGTGTTTTTTTTCTTCCCTGTAAAGTTATTTATGTAATAAAGTTTTTGATTTTTTTTTTTTTAATTGATGTATAGGATAGACTCACATTTGATAACAAGAAAAGACTGTACATATATATATACGCACATTATGGTGTTAAGTATATATAAATATGCATGCATATGCCCATATTTGATGAAGGAATTTTTTGGGAGGGTTGTGGTCTTGTTCGTTTGTTTGTTTGTTTGTTTGTTTGTTTTACCTCTCTGCTTATACTCCACAAAATGCCAGACTGGGCAAAGAGAAGTTTTGCTAACTCTGAAACCACAGTCAGAAATTCTTATGTTACAAATATAGATATCTAATCTGTGAGAAGATTTAAGATAAAATAAGTGTTCAGCTGTGTTGAACAATTACAATTTCGGAAATTTAATATACTTTACAGTCATTCCATTGCAAAATATTTCTCCTAAAAATCACAAGATAGAGTATGCTATGCATGCCTTTACAAATGGAGAAAGCAGTGAATGTGACAAATGAATTGGAAACTTAGTTTAAATTGTAATATCTTTGGAAATCATTGCTCAGCACGTTTAGAAATATTGAGTACTGTACATCTGAAAATAAAACTAATGAGGCCTATTGACTATTTTACGTGCCATCACAAAACCAACAGGTTTTGGACATCATTCTGCAAACTTCTTTATGCCAATGGAGGACTTCCTTTATGAAATTTCCTAGGATTTTTGTAGACCTGACATGCATGTGGATATGAAATGTTGTCATATGTCAAAATGGGTTTACTATGTAACTATTACCAGATGCAGAAGGTGTGATTCAAAACCTTGGAAAGCAACAGAAAAATTACTTCTCGTTTTAATGAATTTTTCCAGAGCACAACTTTAAGTCTAATATGCGTGAATTCTGGTAGGAGAGGAAGGAGAAATTACTTAAGAAGCCTATAGCCTCCTCTTATACTTAAATTAAATGAAATTATTAGTATTACATATTTTAACACAATATATCATAATATAATGTAAAATAAAAAAATGAAGCATCTGAATGGGATAATAGCCTGTTAAAAGTGGAATACTAGTATTTTTATTATGATATTTTTTGTAAAAAACAAATAACCTTCAACAGCTATATCCTTGTCTACAAGTCATGAATAGTATAAATATATTTGCTAAGAGGTAATCAAACCAAAATAAGGATTAAGAAAAATGACACTATCCTTTGTTAGTCTACTTTGATTCAAACTCAGTGATTTCTAAATACAATGCTCATTTTTGCTGCTCCTAGCTGAATTTTCTTCTGATAATGAAATTTCCTGTTTAGTCCAATGAAGTAGTTATACACCTCATATGTCCTTTTATAACCCTGTGCTAGTCCTCTTTCAATTTTAATGGTTTTCAATTTCTTTCTAAAAAGGGGATTTTTGCTGAAATTTATTCCTTTTGCTAAATCCTCTTTAATTTCCTTTCTTTCAATCCAGAGCCAATACTGGAAACATATGACTTGATAGAGATTTATTCCAACTATTGTTGTCAGACCTCTTTTGTCAGCTGTACCTCCTTTATTTTTATCTTCTTCTCTCTGTCTTCTTCTTGCTCATTTATCATATTTCTCATAACAATTAAATGTTAAAACTCTGAGGTACTACAACCCTTCAGAAATTAGGTAGAAATCAGAGAGCAAGGGAAAGTGATTTTAAAGCTTAATCATAAGAGGTGCAATCATTATTCAGGTTAAGGTTAGTGTAGCATGGCACCTTGGAAGTTAAACTCACGCTACCATACATATTAATTTTGTGTCTTATTTTTCCCCCATTTGTACTCAAATCCATTGATCCTGTTTTGAGAATCAATCTCAAACAAAAAAAAATCCAGCCCTGCCATCAATATTTATGTTTAAAAGAAAAGGTTTACACTTTTTTTACTGCAGACAAAAGAAGATTTACAAGAGCTGTTGAAGTGAAAGATAATAGAAGTGTCTTAAAATGCCACAGGGTATGGAAGAGAGATGGTATGTCTTCATGCGCTGATAAGACCCGGAAGCAAGTGAATCATCAGGAACAGGAAGATCAATAATCACCCACTGGAAATATTATATGGGAAACTTCAGTCATTCATGTAATTTATATATATATTTGTTTAAGAATGGGGAAAAATGCTATTAAAGAAAAGAGACAAGATACAGATGCCCGGGGTATTTTTTTTCTGCTAAAGGGGATCTGGTTTTCTGGTAAGCAGACGTGAAACAAACTTCAGACACAGCATTTCCAAAAAAAAACCTAAGGGGAAGGTCCAGAAATCTCCATGCCTCACAGAATAAGGAGGCAGATCTCCTTTCTCCTGTTTTTTACCTCCTTTTAGGGTAAAATAGAGGGGTGTCAATAATGGATTAATGATTGAAATTAGGGAAAAAATGGGTGCTGACTGAAGACTTTTATAGTAACTTCCATAGAGTACTAAAAAAGACAGACATTTCCAAAGTTAAAGTCCATCTGTTTAAGCCACTTTATCTTGTCTTTATTCCACTTTCTCCAGCATGAAGGAAAATCAAAATTGGAGGGACAAAGGAGATTTATAAGGAAAGATGAAGCTGAAGCTAAATCTAATGCAAATATTCTGCGGTACTAAAATTGTCTTCCAGGTAGATGATATACAATACAGAACAACAGAAGAATAGAGCACTGATTTATCTGAGGTAATCTCAAGAAAATCAGCTGGCCCTGTATGTGCTCCTACAAAGTCAGACATCGGAGGCTCCAGACTACAACTGAAAATGACACAGTAGACTTTACAAGGAGTGGATGTAATGCCCAGAGGTACTGTGTGCACGTTGAAGAAGTTCAGATGTTTCCATGTCTTTGGCTACTATAGATGTATGCTGTACTTCATATTATTTCAGGTTTAAGATAATTGTTTTGTTCTTGGCACAGTTAAATTACGATAACTGAATTATTCTCAGTGGGACAGAATTAGTAACTAATTACAAATTAACATAATGCAATTACAAAAGTCTTCTTGTTCATTTGTCTTTGTTTTAATGGTGTACTGAAATTGAACAATGAAAAAGAACCTTTATAGTAGTTCATTTCACTTTATTAATAAAATCTTTGACCACTTTATTCTAATGTAGCGACCTAACATTTGAAAATTTGAAATATACTGACATCTGACCTACTGATGTTTTGCAATTTGTTCTAGAAAGACAATTAAATGCTAGCAATCACAGACCACATCATTAGTGGTGCATTATTAGAGTTCCATATATTAGAATTCATCTCTGATGATTTGATAATTTCAGGGATATTTTCACTTTGCAGAGAGATAATGACAAAAATCTTTTGCTAGGTTCCTTTGAAATAAAGCTAAAACAAAGAAAACCCAGAAATGTTAAGCTCCTAAATTTGTCATGCTTTCTTTGAAAATGTCTCAACATTTTCTTTAGTATGGTTGTATATGCCTGAATCTTTTCCACTTTTTCCAAGCTTGATTGTCAAATTCCTTTTTTAGTGAAGGAAATTAAACACAGTAAGGAAGAAGACACTATTAGGTTTTAAGAACTGGGAAAGTCCTAATACGTTAATTGATGTTTCAGTGCACCAGGAATCACGGACATTTTATTTCTAACGATTTTAATCTGTAGCCATATACTGCATTGAAATGCTACCCAAAATATATATAGTAAATAATATGGTAAAAAATAAACACTTACACATAGATAAATAAATTAGTATATTAATAGTCAAATAATGTCAGTGAATGCATATCTCTGAGTATTTTAGGTGCCTTTATCAGCTGCATGTTATTTAGCATTAGAAACCTACACACAATGATACAGTTAGAGTATCAGGTAGAGATGGGTACTTCTGATAAAGTACTTGCAAAGGCATATGTGGACACTAAGATTTTTGCTTTACATTTCTGAATAAGGATCGGAAAATTAAATTTATTTTTAGTTTCTTAAACCAAAAGTGAAATGTTTTTCACTCACTTCTGTAAAGGATTTTTGAACTTAAGATGGCATATTGTTTCCTGTAAAGTTCAAGAGGTTAAAACTATATGTACTTATGGAAAACCTACCCATCAAAAGCATGAAAATTTTATTGAGAGATTTGTTAAAATTACTATCAGCATACAATGCCTAAAGATAACACAGAAAGAAAAACTGGATAAAAATAAAAGTGATATCAAATGCAAAAATATGCAAATTACTGCAGAGACTTTCCTTATGTATCTATTTCCAAATGAGATTTATAAAATTCATTTTTAGCTTTTGATAAATTTCATTTATTTTCCTTGTACTGTCATGTATTAGCATTTCCCCTTGATCTTAATTCATTTCCCATTAGTCTCTTGGCTTCCAGAACTTTAATTTTGTCCTTCTAGTTTGCAATTTAGGAATATAATATGTATGTCTGAGGTTTTGTAATTAAAATAATCTTCACTCAATCATCAGTCTTCTATTTCACTAACATTTAATTGGCCAGCCCAGTGTCATAGAAGAAATGCCCCGAATTACTAATTGACAATCCAAAATTTAGGATGGGTAGCAGAATACCCCTTTACGCAACTCTGTACTTACAAAGCACCCATCATTGTTTTTCATGGGTAAATTAAGATCACAACACATGCATAAAAATTTTTACTCACATATTGAGGTTTCCCGACCGTGTAGAAGTACATTTTCCCGGAAGTAGGAGTTGTTGGAGCTATTTTTAAACAATTTTATTTTTTTTGTAATTGATTGTAATTAGTCTTTTCCTTGGAAATAAATACCCATATAGTATCTGTTTGCAAAATATTTTAAAACTCCGTATAATTTTCTGCCCTTATGGCATTGAAAAAAGCAATTTAGTAGGTTTGACTTGAAAAGTTGTAATTGGTTTATGTTGCAGTGAATGAAATCAATCAGTCATTTTTACTTGTGACTACAGCTCCAAAATTATTTTCAAACTGCAGTCAGACTATTTTTTTTTCTCCCTTGAATAAGCTTAATATGTAGATGGGAATAGCAAAAATAGCAACTCTCATACACCTTAGTTCTAATGATACTTCAGAAAGGGCACTATCACCTAGGATGCTGCAAATCAAGTATGAGGTTGACCTGTCCCAATAGCTGGGCCCCACTGAAATCATTGGCACATTTTGAACATTCTCAGACAAGGTATTATCTTCAAAAACACATTAAAGTAGATTTAATGTTATTTGCAGTGCTGCCAAGAGCCTTTCCACATACATTTGTCACACTGGAAAGTTGGATTGTAAGCTACTTGTTGCAAATGTGACTCTTCATATTTGACTTTCTTAGTCAAGTCTCAAAGTATTTTTTTTTTTAAGAAGAAAAGGATTTTTATGATGGTTGCTGTTTATGGTTGTGCTACTTTTCTTTCTTTCAAAACCTTAAATGACCTAATCCTTAAAGTCTTCCTCTTGAAATCTGTCAACTCTGGATCAATGTGATGTGCTAGTTTATTTAAATAAAAACTAAAGTCTAAAAGCCTAATGCTTTTAGATTGAATCTTTTTTTGCACTTGATTTTCCTCTGAAGTGTTTATTTAAATCATGCAAAATAAGGGTAGTGGAGAAATTTACTCCTATATAATTGTTAAATACTAATACTAGAGTAAAAGCTCCTCTGACTTCTGTGGGGGAAAAAAAAATAAAAAAATGGTTGATTCTCATAAAGGAACAACAATAAAATCTACCAGAAGAATTTACCTAAAACTGAAAAGAAGTTTTGTGTTTTCTTAAAACTGGCAAATCATTTACAAGGCCTTGCAGGACCATATAAATGCTATGATCAGGAGCATTTAAGGTCACATAGTCAACTTTTCACTTTTGCTCTCAGCTTTGTATGATACTAATTCACATTTTTTTAATTGATTTTAGTGACAGGAACAGAAAGAGGCTTCATGCTGTGCAAGGAGAGGCTAAGACAGTGAAGAAAGCATTCCTTATTTAGGAGGAAACAGGGCCAGGGAGAGAGCTTACTGCTGTGGGAGGGTTCAGAAAACTAAGAGCCAGCTTCATCCTGAGGTACACAGAGGCAGAAAGAGAGGATGGAGCATGGGAAATCCCAGTTTGATATTAGAAATGTTTCACTGTGATGATACTCAAACCACCAAAGGACACTGCTTAGAAAGACTGGGATTCCCACTCCTTGGAGATACTAAAACACTGGCCAGATGAAGCCCCATGTAACATGGTATAAATTGGCCCTGCTCTGCATGGGTAGGTGGATGGTGCGACCAGAGGTCCCTTCCTACCTAAATTACCATATGAGTCTAGGAATTATATATATGCTTCATTATATGAAATCTGACTGCTCCTTTTCAGGTGAGCATCATACAAATCTAACCCTATTGCCTCACACTAGCTTGTTTAGTAAAGTCAAGGTTCAGACCTGCTTTCACTGGAATAGGTACTGGTAGCTTTTCCATTGATTTTGAGCAGGGTACATATCAGAGACATTTCCTCAAAGTAAATGTTATGCTAGAGAATCCACTTAAATCCCAGGTGAAAGTGAAAATAGAAACTAATTAACTAAATAGAAACTAAATAAGTCTTTCTATTCATCTAACTCCCCAAAATTATATTCTTCCCAAAAGAGCTGCAAACAATAATTAGCTGTCTAGAATCTCATCAATTTTTGTATTTGTGATTATAAAACATTTATTTCTATTTTCATTTTAGATCATAAGTGGAGATTTCATTTAGCAGTGAATTCCTTTTATACATAAACAACTGCACACATGCTTCAATATTTTCTCACAATTGCTATATTTTGACACAACTGCAGTTCAAATGCAAATATGTATCAAAAAATTAAAAGCTGTAGTGTCAGAAATCCCCTGAGATGGGTACTTTCGTAAAGGGGTGTACATACTTCGTCACGATTTTCTCTAGTTTCTTAGAAAAGTGCTATACCTAAGCTATGATGATGACACAAGACAGTCTCTGGGCCAAAGGTGAGATTCTTGGAGAGAAGTTCATCTAACACTAGTGAACCTGCTGAGTTTTGAATAAAAGAAGGACGTCATTCCTATTGCTTAAAGTCATCTCAGCTTTTGTGGTGGAAAATACCCATATGCAAAAATGGATAAAGTTCTGTTGTAACATCTCATATATGTCTCTGTTAGTGTATAGATATGTTACTGTAGAAGTTATGATGCTATATACAGCATATTTTGTCTGAACTTCTCTAGCTAAGAAATATCCTTTTACAGAAAATCCAGTGAAAATATTTTGTTGGGGTGTTACAGCACAGCTGTAATTTGACATTGTAGTACAGTCTTCTGCCCCTTTGGTGCTCATGGAATGGCAATGGGCAGAGGCTAAAATACTATGAGCTTGTGAAAAGTCAAACTAGTGCCACAGCTTGAAGTCTTTGAAACAGTTTCTGTGGTATAAGAAGCAGTTTACACGCATGCATTAGATTAAAGTAGTTTTTGTCAAAAATTAGAGACTCAAACTAGGAGATGGGCACAAAACTCCATGTGGAACATTAAATAATCATATGTGCTAGACAGAACTTAGTTCATTTTTTTGGTCTTGCTTCTTGAAAATCCTTAATTCCAAATTCAAATACATAATTTGTAGCAAAGACCTTTTCCACAGCGTGAACCTCCTTTCAGTGCTGAGAATCTCCCATGAATTATATCTCAGTCACGGCTTTCTGTAAGACATTGCTGTAATGCCATGCCTCTGAATCAGCTAGCATGCTGGATATCATCTCATATACACCCAAATGTGGGTTAATCTTCAATGGTAGAGTTCCATGACTTCCTTTTGTCCTTTTTAAAGGTAACGGTCCACCTCACTATTCTGTGTTTTATTTCAGAGTGATGGTTCTTTCAGTTTCCATTGTAGCAGGTACCATTTTTGCTTTCTCAGTTACTGAAAATTGATTAACTCCAAAGCCAGTTGTCCACTTTTAAACCCATGCTAATCAAGTTTATCCCTGAGAAAAAAATCAGTTCATTGCTCAAACTATTATCAGTTCTCATCAATAATCACATGAAGATAGACACCTCACGCTCTCATAACCACTTCCTATCCCCTAACATTAAATTCTGCTTTTGCCCTTATGTTCACAACCAGTTCCCAGCTCTGTAACAAATTCTATACATTTTTTTAAATAATAAATCAACTTACCTCTCCCAAGAAAAGTCATAATACTTTCATTCTCCACAATCAAAATAATTTTTATCGTACTGAACCTGGAGTCCTTTTCCCTGTACACTTAATATGTGGTTACCAATAATTTCACTCAATCACATTAAGCACTTCAGAAAGATATGAATTGCAGAGTAATGTTGATTTATTCATTATTAGGGGAGAGGTAGTTTGTTTATTGGAGGAAAGATTTTCTCATTTTTTTGTTTGGCTTTGGGGGCTTTTGTTTTGCAGCCAGGACAGCCAGACTGGTGGCCTCCTGTAACAGCCAACTTCTCCCACCTTCAGAATCCTAAATCTGACACTGCTTAGGAGAAAGATCACTGATATAAACTGCACTAAAATGTTGCTGCTAACTCCTCTTTTCTTGGAGAGTCAGCTCCAAGGTCACAATGCTACATTATACATTTATCATTTAATCTTAAACCATGTCTAGGTCTGTGGTCTTCCCCTTATTGCACACACATTTTTCATTTTCCAGTTACTCAGGTTCCCTCCCCCCCTGCATATTAATAATACTATTTAGCACCTTCATGCAGGAGACTTCTCCTTCCCCAACAATTTTTAGATTTTCTCCTGTTACTTGGCCACCTTTGAGTCACCTCTTGATTCACAACTCTTTACAGTTCTCCTTCGTTTTCTTCTATGCATGTAAGTTTTTTCTTGCATGATGTAGTTAGGCCTTAATATTTCGTCTCATAATTCCTTCTATAACAAATGGTCATTTGAAACAGCAGAGTGAGAAAGACTCTGCTACTTTTCATGAGGTAAAGAATCACCACCACAGTTCCCCCACACAACCACTCTTTAAACTCTCTGGCTTACACTGAATGTGTTTGGGAACAGACAATTCATCACATTTCTTTCTGGGTCTTCACATATTGCCAGTAGATCAGTGGAGCTTGTTATGGAGCTTGGGGAAATAGCATGAAGTTTAATGGCAAAGATGATTTGATCAGATCAATTAGTCTGTAATTGTTCAAGTGAAAACCAGCATGTGACTATGATTGTGACAGTTATTGGATGGCACTGTTGTATGATACTTCTGTTAGTAGTATAGACCCTACTGCCATGGCTTTTAATAAAAATAATGCCTTTCTCCAGCAAAGAAGGTATCTTCAAACATTGAAGTGATAAATTGTCACCAGGGTTCAGTCTAGCTATCTTCCACTCCTGAAGTCTATTTTTGCACATAATCCTTCCAAAAAAGATTTTTTTTCTCTCCAACTGCTTTATTATACTGGCGCAGCTTTTCATCTTTTAATAAACAACACAATAACTTTATTTCAACAGTAGGACTTGAGAAGAAAGAGAAAATAAAATATTTTGTGTCACAGGACATTAAGCTAAGCAACATCTTATGCCCTCCCTGGCATCAATGCAAAAAACAATGTTATCTTTGTTTTAAGATATAATTTGGTTTTAAAAAAACCCTTGAAATGGCATTTATATATTATCTGTTGTGTCCTATGGAGCTCACTTTGTTTATATCCATATTTTAATAAGTATGACATGCAAAAAACAGAAACTTGGCTTCACACCATACTAACCGACAACTTCCTTGCATGTGTGTATGCATATAATTGCATCTGCTCTCAGTTGAAGACATTGAAATACTGACATTGTTCATGAAAGAGTGTCAGAATTATTTTTTGTTCAATGGAGAAGAGGAATATAGGGAAAAGAAGAAAGAGGCATTGCAGGTGAGATCTTCAGTGGTATAAAAACTTTCCAGAAAAATAACTTAGAGGAGTTGGTCCTAAGAAGAAAAAGGAATGAGTGAGGTCACAGTAATAAAACAAACTGCAGAGCAATAACATTAGGAGGGAAGGATAAAATTTTGAAAGGAATGTTGCAAGATTTGCTGACAAATTCAGGGTAAAAGTCAGTCTCAAGACAAAAGTCTGTGCCAGACAGTGTTCTGAACCGAAGATCTTTCTCTTCCTTTTGATCATTCTGTAAAGTCTGGAAAGCATAATGTCTGGAAGGTTAATTCTCTTAGGCTGAGAGATGACAGAATAAACTGAGGATGGACTAAGATGAATAAACAGAAGTCTGGGGACAAGCAACAGCAATGCCATACATGCATTTTAGGACTGCACCTTATTAACATACCTTCAGTAGGATTTTGGACATTGGTATGCTTGTATTCTCTGCTGACAGGGGAAATAAGTCCAAGTGAGGATTTGTGCACATGGTAAGTCAAAACAAGACAGAGCAGAAGATGTAGAGGTGGGGACAGGGGGAGGAATTCTGGTCTGTTCCCTATCCCTCTAATGAAACATTTACATGACAGAGGGTAAGAAGCAGCTTTCAGAGCCACATGGTCTTTTTTGGTTGCTTCAAGCTACTTCAAAAAATTCTGATTCATCTGGAAACTTACAGGTCTTTCAGTCCTGTCTTACTGCATTCCTTTTCTTCACACCATCTGCATTCCAATTATGCTTTCCACAGCAAAGTTTGCAATGCCAAAGGACAATTGCAAAAAACGACCAAAAATGTCCAGATCATCAACATAATTGTCACCCACTGAACTCTGTCATAGACATATTATATCTCTTCAAATTCACTTATGTACCAATATGTACGATGTCTTTAATCATCACTTCCTAAACCATGTCACTGGTTACCGTCAAGAAAACTGTTTCAATTATAAATCTTTTATTAGAAAAGTTTATTTTTTTAGTTTCCTTTCTTTCATACCTATCTAGATGAAGTTAACATTTGGGAAGAATAGAGTTAATGCATACTTTATGCCCACATTTTTATGCTGATATCTAACAATATACTGTCTTTAATAATTAGTTTGTTTTCTCACATGTAAATTTGATTGGGTAGGAAATATTTACACATAAATCTAAACATTCTTTATGTAGGTTCAACTTCTGGATATTTAATTCTCAATTTGAAACTGTTTCAGTAAACAAATTTCCTTAAGTGATTCTTTGTTCACAAAAAACCAAGCTCCTAACGTTTAGCTGGTTTTGTTCTTAATCAATAAAAGGTATAGTTTCAACTGATCTCATCTACCTGGATTTATGCAAGGCATTTGACACTGTCCCGTACAACATCCTGGTGTCTAAATTGGAAAAACATGGATTTGATGGATGGACCACTTGGTGGATATGGAACTGGCTAGGTGACCACACTCAAAGGGTTGGGGTCAATGGCTCATTGTCCATGTGGAAACCAGTGATGAGTGGTGTTCCTCAGGGATCAGTACTGGGACCGGTACTATTTAACATCTTTGTTGGCAACATGGACAGTGGGACTGAGCGCACCCTCAACAACTTTGCCGACAACAAGCTGTGTGGCACGGTTGACTCTCTGGAGGGAAAGGATGCCATCCAGAGGGACCATGACAGGCTTGAGAGGTGGGCCCATGTGAACCTCATGAAGTCCACCAGGCCAAGTGCAAGGTCCTGCACCTGGGTCATGGCAATCCCAGGCACAAATACAGGTTGGGCAGAGAATGACTTGAGAGCAGCCCTGAGGAGAAGGACTTGGGCGTGTTGGTGGATGAGAAGCTCAACATGAGCTGGGAATGTGCGCTTGCAGCCCAGAAAGCCAACTGCATCCTGGGCTGCATCAAAAGAAGTGTGGCCAGCAGGTCAAGGGAGGTGATTCTGCCCCTCTGCTCCGCTCTCGTGAGACCCCACCTGGAGTACTGTGTTCAGCTCTGGAGCCCTCAGCACAAGAAGGACATGGACCTGTTGGAATGGGTCCAGCGGATGGCCACAAAGATGATCAGAGGGCTGGAGCAGCTCTCCTATGAGGACAGGTAGAGAGAGTTGGGATTGTTCAGCCTGGAGAAGAGAAGGCTCTGGGGACACCGTAGAGCAGTCTTCCGGTACCTAAAGGGGGCCTACAGGAAGGATGGTGTGGGACTCTTTGTCAGGGAGAGTAATGATAGGACAAGGGGTAAGAGTTTCAAACTGAAAGACGGTAGATTTATATTGGATATTAGGAAGAAATTCTTTACTGTGAGGGTGGTGAGGCACTGGAACAGGTTGCCCAGGGAGGTTGTGGATGCCCCATCCCTGGAAGTGTTCAAGACCAGGCTGGGTGAAGCTTTGAGCAACCTGGTCTAGTGCGAGGTGTCCCTGCCCATGGCAGGGGATTTGGAACTGGATGATCTTTAAGGTCCCTTTCAACTCAAACCATTCTATGATTCTATGATTATCTTTAAAAAAGAAAAACACACACACACACACACACACACAAAAAAAACAGCAGAAATAAACACAGTCTCTAGCTGCTAAAATATGATTTATGAATTTTAAGAGTTTCATGTCATTATAGATTTGCAGTTACTGGAGAAATGAAAAAATTACACATTGTGTAACTGGCTTGCATTCTTAAAAGCCTTAATTAGGCAAATGACCGAGTAATCTGTGTCTCAAAGACCGAAAATATTCTGTCTGTTTGGGTATTTGATTTAGTAGGAGGAGGTGGCAGTGGGTGTCAGAATTCAGCACCCGTTTTCAACCTGTACTGGGGAGCAAAGTGAAAAGCAGAAATGGGACTTGGTTTTTAAAAGCAAGTTGTATTATACCTTTGTAGACATCCCCACCGATAAAGAAAAGATCATGCATGTCCCTGACAAGACAGGTAATATTGTTAAACTACACATTAAAAAACAAAAAAGGAATCATTACTTAAAGAAAATGGCTATTCAGTGACAAAACAAAGTGTGTTTTTTTTTAAACCAGTATTATAATTGTTCACAAGATAAATGCCTTGTTTGACATATTTCTGAAATAATACTACTTCAGATTTCACAGGTCAATTGCTAGTAGAATAGTGAAAGCTAGAATTAAAATGGATTTGCAACATGGGGATGGAGAACATAAAAATCATAATTACTTTAAATTCTGTTTTTATTCTCAGCATAATATACATAGTCTGTGGAGTTAAAATCATTAATATGCATACTTACATTAACCTAAATTAATAACAATTAAAATAAAACTAGTTCTATCCCAGTTGATTTGACATTACACTAAGTAACAAATATATTCTTGTAGGATTACCTTCTAAGAACAGCTATATATGGTTTATAAATGACTGGTGATACAGAAACATAAGAAAGAACTACGTTTTCCTTTTATCTTTGTACAATGAAGACAGATGCCAAAACAAAGATATCAGATACTTAAATGTTACATACAACTAGCTACCTAGATTTCTTCTTTCTCTTAAACTTATATGTAATCAGTCAAAAAAGTTCAAAAACATGAGTGTAAACATTGACGACAGATACATAAATAGATGACCTCACAAGCCCCATTTCCTTACAAAACCAAGGTGAAAGCTGTATCTTAGCTGGTGCTGACATGCAAAAGTTATGGCCTACACAAAACAGTGTGGTTTGCAGTAATACACAAATAAAGGTAAAAAAGGCAGGAAGTTTGAAGTAGAACCTGTATAAAAGGATGAATAAATACTTAGAAGTGGTCAATGTGTCTAAGAATATTAAGATTATTTAACTTGTATAAAGCACTGATCTTTATAATATATATGGAATCCAAAACCAGATGGAAATAGAGAAATAGCTGAACAAATTACATGTAGTTCTGTAATGAATTTCACCTCAGTCTTTTCGGAAGATATTTACAGTCATTACAATATTCAAAACCACAAATTATTTCAAGCAATCTGTGAATGTAGCTATGAAGATATTTCTGATTGAGATCAAGAGGTGCTGTTGGATAAATAACAGTTTTGAAAACAGTTCATATTTTTAAATATGCATTAAGAACTGAGGCTTTTGTAGCTGTGATAGATTTAGAATAGTCTGTTTTTAGCAAAAAATCCTCAGAATAATCTGATGAACACTGAGAGAAAAAAGATAATGCTGTGTTAGAAGAGCATGTCAGCATTATAGCCTTTGAAAAAATAATTTTTCTTATATTTCATCTTACAAACTCTTAAATTGCTATTCTAAAAACAAACACCATCTGTGTGCTGTCATAAGACTTCTTTCTTGTCTACTCTATAAAAATTACATATTCGATAGTTTAATTGGACAAGTAGCAGATACTATATTGTATATCACAAAACCACATTTGTTATTACTAAATTTTCAATCAGAGAGCAATAAGCATTTTTGTTAGTTTTAATGGTTCAGTGTCTCATTTCATTTGCATTGATTAATTTATCCACTATCTATTGAAGACCATGAAGAGGAGGAATAAGGTAGGTTTAAAAGACATCTCAAAGAGAGTGAGTTTGCTTTGTGCAAATTGTCAAATGCTTGTCCTATATGGCAAAGCAAAACAGTGTTTTGCTGTTAAATTGGTTTGGGTTTTACCTTTTCATAATGCTTTTTAAGTGTTGGCTACATGTTGTTCATTTTAATCTTGTGCTCTAAGTTTGGGGGTTTGTTAATTTTGTTTTATATCTGGGATGTGAGTTGTCAAGTTAAAAGAACAAAAGCAATTTACAGGTATATCAGATCTGAAATAGAGAATTTGAGATAACTGGCTTTTAAGAAACACCTTAAAGAGAGGGTTAAAGTAAGAAACTGGGCAAAATGAAGAGCAAAGGGGATCCTTTAGGATTGCCTTTGGCAATGACTCAGCTCATCTTGCTTTCATGAACCCTCTGTCACCTGTCAGAGGGACTGTACCACACACCTGACCGTTTTGCCTTGCGGTCATCTTCCCACTGACAGACCTTCCCTCTCTTCCCCTCCCAAACATTCTCTTCCCACCTTAAAATAACTTATTCTTGTTCAGGCAAGGACAAGAGACAGAGTTTTCAACTTTACAACTTTTTATACACATAAGAAATCACAAAATACTCTCAAAGCACATGAAAGAGCCATGTAGGTCACAACATTCCCACCACATGATGAAAGTTTAGCCTCATGAGACCCTTACTCATTCAGGGTGGCTTTGAGCCTACTGGCTGGACACCAACAGGACAGGGACTCTAGCTTAACCTATGGGGAGGTCATCCCTATCAAGGTTAGAAGCAGGATCCTACGGCCCAAGAAATGGATGGGTCCCACAGTGCCAAGGGGGCAGGTGTGTGAGTAACCATACCCTGAAGCAAGAGAGGAGGAGCTTGAACTCTTCCCTATGTCAGGGTGCAAGGAGGATCTGTGCATTAGCACACAAAGTTCTTCTTTGTATCCTGGAACATCTAATTTAGAAATCCTACATATATTGAGAAACAGAACTTATAGACAAACCCAAGCACATGGACACAAAGGATTACCTTGGACCACAGCAATGCTTGTAGAAGTCAGACTAATACACCTTCCTAGGTGCTGATCTCACAGCACATTTGAGGCAACTTTTTTTTTGTCATTTCTCCTGGTGGTTTTTCATTCTACAGGATGACAGATTGGCTGAGTTCTAACAGGCACCTCTGGAGACCACCTAGTCCAGCCCCCTACTCAGAGTAGGATTGTCCAGATCAGATTGCTCCAGATCGCATCCAGTCCAGTTTTTAATATCCCCAAGGATGGAGATGCCACAATCTCCCTGGGCAACCTGGGACTAATGTTCAGTCACCCTTACAGTAAAAATATCTTCTCTACTTTCTTACACAGTTCTCTGAAAAAATATTTTCATTGTGGGGGTTTGGTTGGTTTTATACTTGTGAGGAAGACTGTTTGACCTTGGGAATATAAAGAATGAAGCACTACTGAGTTTATTCTCCATTGACCTGGATATATGAAGTTACTAACAAAGTTGAAAGCAGATGTGCAATGGTACAAAATCAAGACAATCCAAAGCTTCATTTTGAAAATGAAAGGAAATACAGAGTTTTGGTAATTATTTGTCTAAAAAAAATGGAGAAAAAATTAGGAAGGATTTTTTGCTCAAAATAATTAAATGCAACATGGCTATAATATAAGCTGACTGTAATGAAAGTACTGGAGACATGTTATCCAACTAGAAGGACTCTTGATCTGAATCATTATTATAGATCTTTTGACAAATCTGGTTAAAGTTGAGATCTTGTATTTTTCATATAGGTCACATTTTCAAAGGTAAAATGATACCTAAAAATTAAGATAAGCACCTGTATGGCTTTTCAAAAGTACTTACATCAAAGTGCTTAGTATTTTGGAAAAATACTACTTAGAATCTGCTCTATTTAAAAACTGACCTTCATGGCATGAAAAGTCAGAGTAATCTTAGTCAGCCACAAGATAAGAGTCCATTCAGGATGCGGTTAGTGATTATGCTGATGTCCAAGAGCACTTCCCAGCTTCCAGTGTCCTAGCATGTCTCAGCCACCACTGGGGTGGTACCCTGGGCTGGGCTACCACAAGTCATGATTGCTGAAGTAAAGAAATCCAGATGTTCTCCAGTCCTAATGTAAGAAGAGAAAAGGCCAGGACTCCCTAAGAGCACCTCACCTGGTCATGTTAGATAAGTCCTGCAAGTAAACAGAGAGAAGTATTTAGAGAATGATTCTGTTACAATGATCAAAGTACAAGGAAGATAATTAATTGAACAGAGAATATAGCACAAATTTGGCTAATCTATTTATTTATGAAAGTCTTTTTGTAATCTTGTTGTCCAAGTTCTAAGATCATGTGAGTAACCCTGCAGACCCTGTTTTAACATCTACATCAACTAACAGTAGTTACACCAGTATGGCATCAGAATATGGTCCTGAAAGTAGGAAAGGTGTAACTCTTTATTTGGCCTTGTTTACTGCGGATTTGATGTTAAAATTCCTCCTTGAAGCTGAAATAAATCCAGTTAGTATTTTAAGCAGATGCTGAGGCTCACATACATAAAACTTATGCAGACAAAATATTTTTTCCCCTTAAGGGATGTAAGATCATAATGCTGTTATTTGTTCTCTCCTCTGCATAGAGCACCCTACCAGCAATTATTTTATGGTTCTCCAAGTCACTATCTGAACAGAAGATGAAAGCAGAAGTGTCCTGTTAATACTCTACTGTAAAAAATGACTTAAGATGTTAGTTTTCTACAGATTGGCAACCTTTCTTCTTTTGAGATGTACTACTTCACTACTTGTGATAAGTTATGCTAAGGGTTTTGGGGTTTTTTTTGTAAATCACAAGCACTAAAGCAAATTTAAAATCAGCAGCAGGGTAGGCAGAACTTACTGCCTTGTTTCAGCTGGATGGTTTTTGCAAGGTTGTATTGGGTTGCTCCTTACTCTTGCAATAGTTAATTTCTTTTTTAATTTTACACAAAAAGTTAAATGAAGTACTTTTTAAAACTTTACCCAGGTTGTGAAATCTTCAGTCCACCTACTCCAAGAAACATTATTACACAAACACACTCTGTGAAAAGTCACAGGAACCTGACCTATTGATCCCGTGCTTGGGACAGATTGAAAGAATGTATGCTTTAATGCATTCTTTGGTTCAACAATTGTGGTATCTCCACAATTTTTCTTGTTGCCACAAGATTAGTCTTTGAGGAAATAACAACTACCTATAATTAAGAGTATAAAAGAAAAAAAAGAAAAAGAAAAAAACCACACAAAACCACCAACCTACAAAACTATGTTTATTTGATTTTTACTTGAGTTAGCTCAGGGAGAAAAGTATAAAACTGACATTATTTTGGTCCTTCTCAAATGAATGGTTCCCCAACTTTTTTTCCCTCTTTCACCTTGTTGTCATTGCCTTTGATGTCTTCAAATAACCTCTAAAGGGTTCCCATTCATAAAAATTGCAGAAGTGTTTGGCCTCATCTTCTTTGCTGATTTGTTCTTCAGTTAATTTTGACAAGTGGGTTTTGCAAAAATAAGATAACAGTTCTAAAAATACACTTAGAGCTTTCCTGAGTGTTTGTAGACAGGTACATTTTTCTTTTGAAAGAGGGTCAGGAGAATTGAACAATTAACTCTCAAACCAAAACAAATAGCAACTCAAAGGGAATTTTTCTGTGCATTCAAGCTATGGTAAAAATTGTTGCAATTAAATCATTAATTTGTAATAACATTAAAAATACATGTAAAGTTAAAAATTATATTTTAATGTGCTATCTACTTGGGATTACTCTAGAGACCTTTTGGTAACAGTCTTGAATCAAAAATTTGTTGAAAGTACAAAGACAAGATGGGATTCTAATTATGTGTCATGCTGATTAGAAAGTAAAGTTATGCTGCCTGGAAAACAGGTTATCTTCAATACTGCAGTTGTGCAGTTAAATTGGGACGGTGCCTGAAAGTAAGACTGATCAGCAGCTTGTTAATAGACTAATCAGGAGGACTTCTGTATTTAGGAATAAGCTGAAAAGATTTACATACTCCTATGTTATTATACAATAGCAATATTTAGACTACAAAAAAATGCACGTATGAACTGATTACATGTTGCTGTAAATGCTGGACTTTGGGTGCATGCTTAGTAAATAGGTAAAGTAAATTGACTAATTAAGACATACATGATAAAAAATAAAAACACACAGAAAACTAATAATAGGTAAAGTGGAATTCTATTTTTTGTGCTTAGGCTGGTACACACTGGAAGCATGTTTTATTACATGGGCACACCAACTGACTAAAGAAATCTGTGTTTAGACTTCTTTGGCTTGTCAGAGTTGAGTTATTTGTCTGTCTGCAAAAGGTGGGGTTAGAAACACTCTCATGCAGCCAACTGGGTCTTTTCTCTATTCTCAACTGAAATTGTAGCCTGAAGTTGTTGTGGCAGTGAGAGGGATACGACCGTCAATGAAAAAGGCAGTTCATAGTTGGAGCACTTATTATCACTACATCTTACTTTTTATATTACTTATTCACCCAGCTCTCTGAAGACTTGCTTTGTCAGTGGGAAGGGAATTCAGGGAGAAAAAAACGACATTTTTTTCCTGCATACCCACTGTTTAAGTTTTCTTATAAAAGCTATTGTTTTAAAGATAACACAGGCAACCACAGAAACAGAATGCAAGGTTACAAAAGAAGTTTCTGAACAAATATTAATACTGTAAAGCATCACAGCAGTAGTAATTAATTTATTTAAAGGACTCATGGAAAATATTACCTTGAGTTTGTCAGTCCCTTGCCTTATCACACTTTCAGGCCCTCTCTGTTAAAAGGAAAACCTGTGTTCCATAAGGAAATAAATGGCTTTCCCTGATGCTTTGACCCAAGTTCTGTGTATATTAGAGAGGCCTGGGGATTGCTCTAACCTATGCCTGTCAATTATAATCCCTAACGAGACAACTGTTGTTGGTAGATAGCTGGATCAAAATACACACTTGTCTTTCCTTTTGATAAAGGGGGAACTGCAAAGTGTGGTAAAATATTATCCAGCTACTCCTGTTGTCTGGCTTTTTCCCTATACAAGAGATAGAAGGCTTTTTCTCTCTCTCTTTTTTAAAACATACATGCACATACACATACATCTATACATACCATAATTATATAAAAGAAATGGAACAGTTCAGTAGATTGACCGTTATTCTTTGTACACTTAATAACACTAATCAACACCAAAACCTGAAACCTGTTGGCTTCAAATTAACACCAAATTATAATTTCAAATAGAAGTAGACTCTCTTTAGGCATCTGACAGACAATTCAAGAAAGATGAATTGTATTTGCAAGAAGCCTTACATGCAGAACAGCAATTATTAAAATCCTCAGTATTTATGCAGTATAGCCAGTCAAATTACCTGACAAGCTGAAAAACTTCTGTCATATTCCTTTATATAAAACCATCCAAAGCACTGAAATTTATTTCAGAATAATTTAGCAAGTATGAATAATGGATTACACTGGGCAAAATCTGATTTCCTAAATCAACATGATAAAGTCAGGCATTTCTCCATCAGTTATAATAGGAAGTTTTCAGTTTCAAAACAGTAAAAGTCAATGAACTAATAATGAAAATATGTCTTATTTGGAAGTTAGAGTACTCATTGACATGTATATTCTATTATAGGTTCGGAACTGCAGTTTGTTATAAAATCATAAATAAAAACAAGATTGGTCCTCTAAACTCAATATAAAAAGACACCTCAAATAATTCACCCTAAAATGATATATTACAATGGTGAGTAGTCTCAATCAAGAGCCCAGACATGAGCTACAGCCACTTATACCTCTTCATGTATTTGTATCATGTTTATTTTTTAGTGCATTTATTGTTTTGGGAGTATGAGGCTCTACATTAAATTTATTTCATAATTAAGCAAAGACTTGAAGATGTGAGGCGTTGATTAATAAGCTGTCAAGTAAAGTAGACCACTCCCTGTCTAATAAGTATTTGCACAACTAAGAAAAGGAAAGAATCCTTATTAAAAAAAAAAAAAGGATGTTAAACCATGACGTTCTTGGGAAAAGGAGTACTAGAATGGAAATACAAAACAGTAAAGGATTAAATCAACGTGGACTCATATGAAGGACACACAATGTCAAATGAGCTCTAGGAAGGAGTTTCTGCCAGGACAGGGACTGGTAGGTTCTTCCAGCATGTGCGCATGTGCCCAAAGTTTGCCATGGAAAATTACCCCATTACCAGGGGAAAACAGAAACCTCTTCTCTAAGTTTCTAAATACACTCTCTTCAGTAAATTTAATAAATATTGTTATAATAAATAAGTCTCTTTAATAAATATTAAGGAATACCTAAGTGGTAAAAAAGACAACTTAAAAAAAAACAAAACACACCACAAAACAACCAATAATGACAAAATTCTATTTGTGTTCAAATGGCTTTCTTTGATAGCCTGACCATAACATTACAGTATTATTTTAAGTCAATAAAAACATCAGTCAAAACATAATTCCAAAATTTGATTTTCATCTGAAATAATCTATATGCCCAACTACAATAAAAAGAGAAAAACACTCTGGATAATTACTGCTGATCAGATGGCTCTTCCTTCTGTCAGCCACAAACTGAGATTTCTAGACAGTCTAAACAGTTCTAAAGTTATTTTTCACATGGCTTTTTGGAGTTAAAAGCGAACCACTTAAATTATATCACCCTGTACGGGTTTCATATCTAGGACTGTATGTGCCTGAGGATTTAAAGAACTCTTACCTGGAAACAAAGAGATGAACATAAATTTAACCCTGAAATAACAAATAGTGGCATGGTTCATTGAAAGAATTCTCCTAGGTAGATGGAAACATTATGGCAACCTACATACTAGCAAATAATTTATTTCCTATTTTTTTCCACTAGATAACTCACTACTTAGTTTATGTATCTTAGATCAATAGGTGTCCTGCAACCATTAGGGAAGCCTTCCTCTCCTTTTGAATAATAGGTTTTCTGACTCTTTTGCTTTGTCAAAAACCAATGGGCAGCTGCGCAGACCATTGCTATTGATGACAGGGTTACAGTGTCCCTGAGAGGCCATCTTGTGCATGTGCTAGTGATGACCATTTGGACATGACTGGTACCTCCAAACCTGCCACTCCAACAACGTCAACAGCACTGTCAGATTTTCAAGGTGGTTCTCTGACAAAGCACTTCTGTTTAAACTTCTATTTCTGAATCATG
This sequence comes from Rissa tridactyla, assembly GCF_028500815.1. Classification (NCBI taxonomy): domain Eukaryota; kingdom Metazoa; phylum Chordata; class Aves; order Charadriiformes; family Laridae; genus Rissa; species Rissa tridactyla. The sequence continues at coordinate 40,560,261 of NC_071497.1, read as the reverse complement.
GGCAACCATGTCTAGTTCTTCAGCCAGGAGATCACGATTTTTTTCAGTGTTGCTGATAAGGTCTAAGGCATCTCTACAGCAACTTTGGTCTTTTTACTGGACACATAACATGTGACCCATCTCGTGGCATGCTGGATCCAACAGCATTTCAGGGGTCTGGGGCTGGCTCACTTGAAAACTTAAAAAGTGAAGAAATTTACTGAAGAAATGTATATTCCATATATTTCCATTATTATTAACAATCTGGAGGGAACGAGCAGATGTTACATGCATTCAGCCTAACCACTAGATCAGATGCATTACAAGTTGCCAGGAGGTCTTGCAGTAATAAACACAGACAAACTAGTACAAAGAATCCAGAATAGTAACAAAGGACATACTTTTTTTTGGAAGCTATGGCTGTCGGTGACTGTTTCTCAGGTGGGAAACAAGATAGCAATTTGCATAATTATCATTAAAATAAATAATCCCTCTTTAATTTAAAGTTTTATTTCACAAAACTTCTGCCATTAATGAAATAGTTAACATTGCTTACTTTAGACAGTAGGGGATCTTCATTTACTTTTTTTCAAAGCATCATTTGGTATAATGAAAAACTACATGGAAAGACCCATCTGCCTCTCCATCAACCTATCCAGCCCTTGCTCCTTTTACCACACTTTGTTTTTTCAGCTTTCCAATAGGTTGTTTCTTTCCACCATAAAAACATATCTACTGAAAATGTTTACTGGGAGCTATATTTTCTTTTAAGTGTGGAAAAATAATATTTTTTCTTCTACAATTGGAGAGACTTGGTGTGTTGATATGCCAATATAATACATTATATAAAGCAGGTGTGGTGAAATTATTTGCTAAGGAAATAGCACGTGTTAAATTTAATGATAACTTTCTTTCATGGGATTGAAATAGAAAATGATATGCTAATTTTCTTTCCAAGTTATTTCTTTATGTTCTGTGCAGGAGAGAAAAAATCTCTTTTCAAACCTGCACAGAGGATCTTGATTCCTATATTATATTCATTTTTCTTCAGTGGCACAGAGGATCTGGATTCCTATGTTATACTCATTTTACTTCAGTGCAAATCTTGATTAAACTTTATGAGAAAATTGAAATTCAATACACATTTCCTTCCAACCATGCCCAGCCATTGATGGAAACTATATTTGAAAGTTAAAGGCTTTGTCATCTGACCCAAAGCTTCATCCTCTGTAAGAAAGACATCATATTGAAAACGACACATTTATCCTGATGCATTTTCTAGGGCTTGCTTCCTTATTAGTAACAGAGTATTTCTTAGCTATAAGTCAGAACATTGGACAAGCTATTACAGTCTTCTGTATTTGTCCATAACATTTTTTGCCCAAAAATCTGTGGGTGAGTTACTAAGAGCATGCGAAGCACCTAAAATCTCAAAACCTGTTTAACTCTGTAAAATCCTAGCGTTCCTAAGTCTTAGGTAATAAAATCCTCTAAGTGTCTGAACATGTGCTGCTGGGCATGATGGGCAGATCTCCTGCATTAAGAACACAAGAGATGTCTGTGCCTTCCTCAGGTCAGCATGTGAGTGAGATTCACTGCCTCCCTTCACAATGGGCCTTACAGCCTACCTATTCCCACATCCCAGGGAACAGCAGTCCCTGAAGAAGCGAGGTTCATGGCTGTGACTGTCAAACAAAGACTTAAGCCCACGCTTTTACTCAGCACTAATTTTGTTGGCAACTACATGGGTTTCACTTTGTGCAGTGAGCTGAAAGAGCTCCTTCTGGCACATGAAAATCCTCGCTAGTCCTGCCAGCCCCTCCAGTGAGCCCCAGTCTGTTCCCCAGCCACGTGAACACCACTGTGTGACAGGGTTGCCAAAACATTAATATCACTTTGAACCTAGCCTCTCCATAACCTTGGCCTTTATCTTTTTATTTTACTAAATAAATTTGCTTTTGTTTACCTGGTATGAAACTGCAAATGTGTTGGATGTAAAACAGAGAAGCCTGGGGAGGAGAGGGAGGGCTTCTGGGATGTGTACTACCAGACCATGGGACTTACTGCCATAAGATATCATATGTATTGTGACTAAGGGCATTGCAAAAAGGATTTGGCATTCACACGCAAATTGAGAACATAAAGAAATGTTTTAGATAGAATAAACACGTAAATCCTCATACCTCAGAGCATAAGCCAGTCATTGCCACTTCTGTCAGAGGAAACTCCCTGTGCCAGAAAATATGCCAACAGCTGGGTCAGGAGTTTACTGTGCCTTCCTCTGGAGGATCTGTCACTGTCAGGCTCATGCCACCATGTCAGACATGGCACTGACCTGATTCAGAGAGGCAATTCCTTCGTTTTGATGTTCCCTCTATTTAGACATAATAAGGTCTCTGATCCTGTTTGGTGAAACGAGTCTCTTGTTAAATTTAAGTAGGTGTTCATTAAACTGTATTACAGTATCACTCTAATGTTGCCTAAATCTGCTTGTACACAAATTTATATTTAGGCCCCTAGAGATGCTCAGCTGATTACACATTCTATTGAGACACAGCCTTTGTCCCTTTTTTTCTGCATGACAGTATTTTAGCATTGCTGACAAGCTAAAAGCTTTAATTCTTCAGTCCTTCATTTACTTGCAGAAATTACATGACAGCACTTCTGGGTCAGAGAGGGGACTGCACAGGCACCAGAATCCCTGGCAGCGCTTGCGCTTCTGCCTCTGGGAACAGCCACACAGGCAGCTCACAACCACTTCACCCCATGTCCAAGACAAACACGGGGTTTGGTAAACCTACAAGCAAGAGGCCAGATTATTACAGAAGTAATAAGGGTTCAGAAAATATAATGAACCAAATTCTCAGTTGCTGTGAATTGATATCCATCTAACTACACAGCTGAAAGCAGCGGGGGATTGGCTTTCACTCCTCTCTAGCCCTTTCTGTTTATATTGTGCAGAAACTGGATTTTGGTTGTTCTTGGAAGAAGTTCAATTTTTATTATCCGGCCACTAAAGTCTATAAATTTCTTTTATTTTCTGTTTGTATTGCAATAAACCACCAAAGCTTCAGTTAGGGATTAGAATACTGTTACGCTGTGCGCTGTGCATACATGCACACACACACACAGAGGCACACATAAAATGTGTGTGCACACATATAGCAAAAATTCTTAAATAGCTTACTTTTCAAATTAGTACCAAGAAAAATTATAAACTGGTTACTCATTTGTGATATACCTGCAAAAATGTTCCCTCAGCCATTTCTGGAAAAACACATCTAGACAAGCAGATGCATAAATATGTCATTTCCAAATCTTATGCATTGATTTGGATTATATAGTCTTTTTTTCTATTTAGCTAGTAAAAGTAGACCTTGAAAATTACTTCGTGCAGAATGCCCTTGTCACTGGAAGAGCTCACCAAAAAATCATCTATTCCTATATTTCCTTCTAGTGTCTGTCACATTTGCAGTACCTGTTAGTAGTCTTAAATTCCATGAGCAAATATTTAAACATTCTTTTGTCTTTTAAAAAGTAGTAGATGAAGGTGAAAGTGCTGTTTTATAATCATATAGGTTAAATATTTATTGGGTAAATACTTTAATATTTCTACCCCAAGAAAAGCAATCTGGAAGCATGCTATTTCTATTAGCTATCTCAATCAACTAGAGCATTAAACTAATTTACAAACATCCTCATAAAAGATGACACTGATATTCTCTTATTAGATGTTTTGGCTAAAAAATTACAAATTAAACTTTTAACAAAGCAGTTGTATTAACCTTTATCGACTATGAACTTATCTGCTATTTTTAGCTGTTCTGCAAAGAGTGAGACAGTGAAGCAGTATCTATTTTTAAAATAGTGTTAAGTGGAAAGGCACAAAAGCAAACCTTAGCTGGGTTAAACAATTGAAACATTGTAAGGAAATAATAAAATATTTGTCTCAAATATAATACAGAATAAACTCATTGTCAGTAAAGAGCATTAAAGTTTCCTACAGCAATGGCGTGTATGTACTTACAGAATAAAAGTTCTTGTTAGAACTAGGCATTAAAGACTTTCAAAAACCTCAGCAGGGAAGAGTTTTCATGTGAGTTGGAAAAGGTTGTCTTTAATATTTGACAGCCATATTGGTATGCAAGTGGGAGATGGCATTCAGGTAGCTGAATGCTAATGTGTTAAAGATATTTGAGATGCTCTAGTGCAGCCAGCCTGGTCTTTAGATGACATTCCAGAAGCGTGAGTGTCTCTCTTGGGCAATCTTTTATGATACAGTCCCATGTTTCTCAGACCTTGCTGGGTTGGCAGCTGAATTCCACCCAGAGGTCAGTGTGGTAAACTCCTGATGGCTAAGCATTTTAATTTCTGACACTTTTTCATATTTCTGTATTACCATCATGTGCTTCCATAGTTTACAGGTCATTCAACAAGGACTAGTAAATACATAAATATAATATACAGTGACATAAATAAGTCCTGTCCATTGTTATCTAGCAAGTTGAACAGGCCTGATGTAGTTTGTCTGTATTCTATATCATAGAATCATAGAATCATAGAATTGCTGAGGTTGGAAGGGACCTTTAAGATCATCAAGTCCAACCTTTAACCTACCCTGACAAAAGCCACTTCTAAACCATGTCCCTAAGTGCCCCATCTACCCTTTTTTTAAACACCTCCAGGGATGGTGAATCCACCACCTCCCTGGGCAGCCTATTCCGATATTTAATAACCCTTTCAGTGAAAAAATGTTTCCTAATATCCAATCTAAGCCTCCCCTGACATAACTTGAACCCGTTTTCTCTCGTCCTATCACTTGTCACCAGGGAGAAGAGGTCATGGACAGAGTTTCCTTATGCAAAGAGATGGCAGAGGGTATGAAGTAATTTAACATCCCAGGGACTAAGCTCCTTCAGTGTTCTTCCACTGGGCCTCTCCTGCCTTTAAGGATTTGTCCTCGTTCTGGCGGGGATATGGTTAATTCTTCCCAGGCTCTGGCAGGGACACAGGTATTCCATCCCATGTGAGCCATACCCACCCTGCAGCTGGGAGCTGCCGGGGGAGGGGGCAGGAAGTCGGCACTTGGGAGCCGGTGGGGGCATCCCTGGTCTACAGCAGTGTTTCCATAACTGTGTTTGTACATTCCTCTGTCCCTGTTATTGTTGTTGTTTTCTTGTTCCCTTTGCTGTTCTGTTAAACTGCCTTTGTCTCAACCCACGAGTTTTGCCTTTTTCTTCCGATCCTGCGCAGTGGTGGGGGGAAGCTCAAGAGAGCAGCCGCGTAGTTCTTTGTTGCCATCTGAGGCTAAACCAGGACAGGATTTCAAAGAAGAACCTGAGACACATTTAAATCAAGAGGTGATGAATCTGTTGCGTAGATGTCTCCTGGGAAGATTTTTGGAGATAATAAAAATTAAAGAAACTGCAATATTACTGGATGTGGAAGCCATTAACAGAACTGTCCAGGAGCCAGAGGAACATATTCAGACTGGATTTTTAACCACAGAGAAATTATTGTAGCTATTAGGATGTGGAGAAATCACCCACTGACAGCAATGAAATTTCTCTTCAATAGTCAGAAGTTTCTTTGAAAATTCAGTGAACTGTGAATTAAATATGTCAATTTTTCTGTTGAGGAGGTTTTAGTTAATTACACATCAGTGTTAATTCTGGTGCGGACATAAGACTTTCTATAGAATGATGTAATTTTATGGAATAAGTTTTCAAATGGCCAAGTAAGAAGGGATGTTGATATTCTCATTTCGGTCATTTCAGCTAATAAACTCTAAGGCCATTTGTGAATTGGAGGAGTTGTCAATCTGTGTTAGCTTGCTATATGTTATCTGTTCCCGTAAAGAAGAACGTGCAATGCCCTCTGTGCTTAGTGTCAGGCAACCTGGGTAAATGGTATAGACAGTAGACTTGTCTCCTTGGTCCCCACTGGCCTCAGTCGGCTATATTCACAAGTGTGAGGAAAAGAAAAAAAAAAAGTAAAATAAAAAGTTTGAGCATGAGGTTATTCTGTTTGCCCTTTTATCCTATATGTGTGTCCGCAGTATGATCCCTAAGATTGCACACTACCTGGGGGGCAAGTACCATAAAGGTATTGTTCTATTTCACATCAAGGATAAAAAGGCACACAACAATAATACCGGCATAAAATTGATATAATCTATTACTGAGCAGTAATGGTGAGGGTCTAGTAACTGTGGTAAGATAATAATATTCTTTTGTTTAAAAGACATCTACCATGTTCTGTCTTTTAAGGAAACTATTAAAAGCTTTTTTTTTTTTAACATTAATTTTCTGCAGTAAAAATGTTACCGAATTCAGATCTCAAATTTCCAATAATACACACAAGAGTTCAGTACTTCCAAGCTATGTTTTTTTCCTACTGCCTGCAGAACTCATTGGCACGTGTGTTTATACAGATGTAATTTCAGAGCATAGTGTATTTTGCAATGAAGCCGACTTACATTTTTTCATAAAAGAGTCTTCAGGGTTTTTTTCTCCTTTTGCAGACTTTCTTTTCTGCTATTATACTTGACACAGGTGCTTTGGGACATCAAAAAGAAATATATGCTTAGAGAAGTCAAGCTAGTTAGAGGAGGGGTAATTTAGGAATTCTAATTAGTGACTCATGAAAGCCTTTACTTCTGACAGCATTGAAAACTAATCTGCCATAAAATCACTAGATTTGGGAGACCTAGATCACAATGCAGCTGATGGAGGGGAACATGATCCTGGTGTACCTTTCTTTCCTCCCTCATCTCTAAATTACAAGAACTGTCAGCAGAAATAGGACACCAGGAAGCAACAACCACATTTCTGATTCTCTGACCAGACTGTTGTCCTGGCTCAGGAGGCAGTGCTGATGGTAAGAGCTACTCCATGCCCAACACCATTGGACCCTCTTCTCTTCTTGATCTTCCTTTTCAGTTTACTACTATGTCAGGATCAGATCCTTTACTTATGAACAGACTAGAAAATCAACAACTAAATGAATGACTGAAATGTCACTGAAAATGTCATTATTAAGGAGAGAAATCCCCATTAGCTGTGTTTTTTAAGATTCCAGAGATGTATTTTGAAATTTCTAGGGACACGCTATATAATTCAGATTCAAAAGTAGATGTGAATAGGTGAGACCTCTGCATTTGCACTGAATTAGGCTTCAACCATAAGAAAAGGGCCATTTCCAAAACTTAGATCCTCAGAATTAAGACAGGTCTGGAAAAAATTATAGTAGTGTGCTGCCACTGTGTATATATTTAGGTCTCAGCTCAAGTCTAGGGTGCTCCCAGATAGCCACAGATAGTAATAAATGCTTGCCAGATGTTTATTTGCAATTTTAGATAGCTATCAAGTAAATCACAGGAAATTTTTTTTAAGATTTAAGTACAGGCATGACATTTTGGTCACTGAAATAGTTTCATATCATTGTATGTGAAGCTTTTAAGAAAAAACAGTTCAGCATTTGAATACACTGTACTGCACCACATCGCACAAGTTACTTGTTTAAAGACCTGTCAGTATTATGGATATGGGTGTAGATCGTTAGAACTAGATGTCAGAGGTATGAAGTGGCAGCAAACAGATAACCAGTAAATCTGCAGGAATAATGAAATACAGAATTAATCTAGTAGAAAAATAGATTAGGAGAAACTGTATAACCTTGTCGACAATGGTTTTTTTTTGTATACCTGCAGGGACAAAGTTTTGCATTATAAATTCAAAGAACATTTATATTTAGCATTACATTTGCAATTTACTAAGAGTGAAATTTGAATCTAGACAGAGATGAACAGTGAATGCTTTTTTAAAGTGATTAGATTAACCTGAAACACAACTTCTTTTGTAACCAGGTATCTTAGCTGGACCTAATCCTATTTCATCTTTTATAAAGGTAATGAAAGGTTTGTCTAATGTTAAACTAGTATTCTTCGAAACACCCTTAATATTTTTACAAATGCCTAAGACCATAGTCTATATTTTTCCAGGATAGTCATATGCCAGCTATTTGCAAAAAGGCAATGAAAAGGATTCAAACACATTTCCATTTTTTGCTGCATTTTGTAGCAGTTACTGAATAACATGTCTATGATTTAAGCAAATAGTCTAGTTAATCCCAGTAGACAGGGTGTTTGGATGTTATTTACAAACAGGTCTTCAGAAGTCCATTTGACTCTGCATATTTTCCTGCAGTATGAAATGTTACTTTTTCTTTTTATAATGGCAATAGAAATAATTGCTTGGTGCTTTAATCAAAATAATATAATACTATCTATTACAATACCACAATATATTACACTGCAATATACTGTATTTACAATATACTACATAGAATTATCATACTGTCTACTATATAATATATAGTACTTAATACAATATTTACTGTAAGTTCATAGTATTATCTCGCATACTGAAAACTACTGTCAAGTATCTGAGGGAGGTTAGGGAAGAAGAAACAACAAAATCCAGTAATTCTGATTGCACTTTCTGTTGCTTAGAGCTGATTTTATACTACATGTCTTGATTTATTTACAAGATAATTGAATGCACTTACCTTGGCCACTGTAAGCTCTTCTTAGTTTGCCTCAGAAAATATCTCACCTCTGGAAATGGAAGAAGAAACATTTGCCAGTTGGCAGTGTATTGGGTGCCAAGGTGCGTTTCATTCTTATTTTTATCAAGTTTCATTTACCCTCTCACACTCACATTTTCTGCTGCATTTGTCTTTCTATGTCTTTTCTAAAGGGACAGCAAAAAATAAACAAAAATATATTCTTTCCACTACACATTTAAGTCACTAAATCCTCACTGTCAGAAAGAAAAATTGATTGACTTTTGGCTACTAGTTCTCACTTAATATTTCACAGTATCTCCTTGTGCAAGTTAGATAGAAGTAACGTAATGTACACTCTATAGACAAATATTTTCAGATTTTCAGCTGTAAAACAGATAGAAGAGCATTAAATGATTTTCTAGGGTGACTCTGAGTCCTTGTCTAAAATGAATTCTGGATTTCTTTCCTTATTTTTTTGCACCAAAGACTGAGATGAGCCTGGTTATGTGTCTGGCCAAGGAATAGGGACATTGCTGCTAGCAAGTGCCATTTGTTTACTATTAAGGTTAGCTGAGAAAGAGATTTTCAATAGGAGTATCTCTCCTTAAGGTATAAAGTATCATAAACGTTTTTCCTTCTCACCCATGTCAGCACAGCAGGGTATTTTTTATTTTTTTTCCAAATGTCTGAGAATTCATAAACTATGCACCGCACAAATGGAAATAAGCTAGTATCTGCTTAATTTTGACTAGAATACTTACGTACTTGCAACTACTCGTATGTTTTCATAATGTGAACTTTGACTCAGCATTAACATATAGTATCCCCACCCCTGGCATCTTTTTTTAATGTGTTGTGGGGTTTTTTTTCCCTGGGTACAGTAGAAAGTCCAGAGACAGGGATGCATTACTGACTTGCAAACACATCTCAGGTTCTTGCATTCTCTACTTGTTCTCTGTCACAGGTTTTATTCTGAAGCTCATTAACCTTAGTATGTATGTAGAATTATTTATTTGTATCATCACATTCTTACTTGGCTAGACCAAAATCTCAGCCCTTCTCTCCAAAATTCACAACAGCGATGAAGGTTGCTAGTCCTGCTGTTATTCTTCAAACATTATGTTTCAACATAATGAAGGATGAGCTTTCAAAGTCCCCCAGATTTTGCAAGTAGAACCAGAGAAAATTAGTAGAAGAGGAAATTTGTAGAGACAGCTATGTTGCATGTAAGATTAAAAGACAAACCTTCACTGGGAAGCAGCAGTGTTTGAAAGCCTAACTTTATTTTTAGATTATTTTTTCCTCTGCAGGCAGCCCAGTGACCTCTGTTCTTACTTCCAAGGTCTGCTCTGGGGCAGTGAACAACACTTCCAGCAACAGGAAAAAAGTTCTGACTACAAGCAAGTGAAGCAGTCAGCTGAGCTGCTACCTTGATCATCTCCCTCTTGACTTGTATCATGACATGCTACTTTGGCTTTTGCTCTTGTATATTTGAAAACTGGGAAACAGTACTGAGGACACCATGGGTTTGGTGCCGTTTTTTAGGAGGATAGTAGCAGCACATGCTGTACTGCTAACAACAGAATCCCTACAAACTATGCTGCCATAGTTTTACTATGAGTGTTTTCTAGCTCCTACTACAATAAGCCAATGCTAAATGAAAAGTTAATATTATAGGCATGTCACTACAATATGTTTGTTTATATGTTTATGTGCTACAACAGCATTCGTAGGTACTACTTCACAAAACAATCACCTCCTGCTTTTACATCTGGACTTTTTCTAACCTAACCTCACAACGTGTTTTTCGGTTTTAATCTGTGTAAGAAAGCGTGAATCCTAATGGTATTAAGAAACTTGAAATTCCATTAGAACTCATGCTGAGCGCTGCAGGGAAAGAATGAATTTTCCAAAATAAACCACTCTTTTTGGGGAAGTGAGAGGCAAGGATGGATTTTTTTTTTTTCAGTGGTAGAAAGTTACAAAATCATCATGCCTTCTCTAACAACAAAATGTTTTAAGTGAGGAAACAGAAAATATTTTGCCTTTAATGTAGTGAAAGTGAGGCAAAAGAAAAGCACAGCAGGGGCAAGAAACCAAGACACGATGGGACTCAAACGGTTTTACATTATTTATATTTATAATACATAAAAATATTTATATGACTGTGTATTGCTGACGTCTTGAAGAAACTTCGATAATTAAATCCTAAAGAGAGACAGTTTTATTCTTTGTGTCATTTGAAAGTTTTTCTTAAGGTTGTGAACTTTTAACCTTCTTTAGATAGACCTAGGAGGCTGTTAAATTTTTATTCCAGTGTCTGCCTCTGATGTTAGTACTGATGGTTCTTACAATCCCTTATACTAACTTTTCCTTAAAAATCCTCAAAATCAATTCTTTGTTCTATCTCTATGCTGCACTGAATCAGTTCCGATACAGGAACTGAGAAATTTCCATTCATAATTTCTGGTGCAGTACAGATTATTTTGTGCATGTGCCTGGATGTCCACTAAAAACTGTTTCACTTTTTAAAGCAACAGCTGTAATGGGAAGGGTGATACCCAGCTCCAATGGGCCCAATGAAGAATGGCAGCAGCCACTTCACCACGTGTTCCTTTTTCCTACCCATCATATCAGTCATTTGATACCACAGGAGTCCTTTTTCTTTAACTAAGTGAGTACAGGCACTGAGAAAGTCCTCAGATCCCAGAAAAGAGGTTCTTCCATCCTTCATCCTCCTTCACAGTGCTATAGCTGTGGTGTCAACTACTGCTTCAGTAGTTTGATTCCAAGGAATTCTTTTATCAGGTGGATGTATAAACTCCTGACAACTTCACTTGGATGCATAAAGATTCTCACATTACAAAAATCTTAATCTAAAACCCTTTATATATGTACTTCTTAGAGGTTGATAGACCGTCTGTAATTTTTAGTCAAACCAAGAGTCTGACTTACTTTTTTGTAAAAGAAAAGTATAGGAGTTTTTTGTGTTCATATTCTAAAGACTACTTTATGACTGTGCATATGTTTTCCTTTATACCCATGACTGAAGCATTATACACAGATCTACAAAATTAAACCAAAATAAATGCTTAACCTTAACAAAAATAGGCAAGAATAGATATACATGTACAATTTTTACAAGGACGGAAGCAGCATTAAGAGTCTCTTTGCTTATTGGTCAGACCATTAAAGTATAAAAGTTTAGGCATTAAAGTATATAAAGTGACATTAAGGTATAACAAGTCTAGACTTTAGAATATACATGAAATTCTTAGAATCATAGATTTGCCTAGTTTGGAAGGGACCTTTCAGATAACCTACTTCAACCATCAGCCTAACTCTGACCTAACTGTGACCTCTAACCATCACTAAACCATATCTCTAAGCACTACGTCTACCCATCTTTTAAAAACATCCAGGGATGGTGCCTCAGTCACTTCCCTGGGCAGCGTGTTCCAATGCTTAATAATCCTTTCCGTGTAAAAATTTTTCCGGATATCCAGTCTAAACCTCCCCTGGTGCAACTTGAGGCCATTTCCTGTTGTCCTATTGCCTGTTACTTGGGAGAAGAGACCAATTTGCACCTCTCTGCAACCTTCTTTCAGGTGGTTGTAGAGAGTGATAAGGTCTCCCCTCAGCCCCCTTTTCTCTAGGCTAAACAATCCTGGCTTCCTCAGATGCTCCTCATGAGACTTATTCTCCAGACCCTTCACCAGCTTCATTGCCCTTCTCTGGGCCCATTCGAGCACCTCAGTGTTTTCCTGTAGTGAGGGGCCCAAAACTGGACACAGTACTCAAGTTGGGGCCTCATCAGTGCCGAGTAGAGGGGGACAATCACTTCCCTAGTCCTACTCGCCATACTGTTCCTGATACAGGCCAGGATGCTGTTGGCCTTCTTGGCCACCTGGGCACACTGCCAACTCATACTCACTTGCCCAGCACCCCCAGGTCCTTTTCTGCCAGGCAGCTCTCCAGCTACTCTTCCCCAGGCTTGTAGTGCTGCATGGGGTTGTTGTGACCCAAGTGTAGGACCCAGCACTTGGCCTTGTTGAACCTCATACCATTGGCCTCAGCCCATCGATCCAGCCTGTCCAGATCCCTCTGCAAAGCCTTTCTACCCTCAAGCAGGTCGACACTCCCACCCACCTTGGTGTCGTTTGCAAACTAATTGAGGGTGCACTCAATCCTCTCATCCAGATCATTAATAAAGATATTAAAGAGACCTGGCCCCAATACTGAGCCCTGGGGAACACCACTCCTGACCATCTGCCAACTGGATTTAACTCCATTCACCACCACTCTCTGGGCCTGGCCCTCCAGCCAGTTTTTAACCCAGAGAAAAGTACTCCCATCCAAGCCGTGGGCAACCAGTTTCTCCACGAGGATGCTGTGGGAAATCGTATCAAAGGCCTTACTAAAGTCCAGGTAAACAACAACCGCAGCCTTTCCCTCATCCACCAAGTGGGTTACTTAGTCATAGAAGAAGATCAGGTTTGTCAAGCAGGACAAGCCTTTCATGAACCCATGCTGACTGGGCCTGATCGCCTGGTTGTCCTTCATGTGCCGCATATTGGCACTCCGGATTATCTGTTCCATGACCTCCCCAGGCACCAAGGTCAGGCTGACAGGCCTGTAGTTCCCCAGATCATCCTTTTGGCCCTTCATAAGGATGGGTGTCACACCTGCTAGACGCCAGTGAACTGGGACCTCCCTGATTTGCCAGGACTGCTGGTAAATGATGGAGAGTGGCTCAGCAAGCACTTCTGCCAGCTCCCTCAGTAACCCTTTGGTAGATCCCATCTGGCCCCATAGACTTGTGTACGTCTGGGTGTTGGAGCAGATCCCTCACCATCTCCCTTTGGATTATGGGGGCTTCATTCTGCTCCTAACCCCTGTCTACTAGCCCAGGGGTCTGGGTACTCAGAGAACAACTGACTCTACTACTAAAGACTGAGGCAAAGAAGGCATTAAGTACCTCAGCCTTCTCCTCATCCTTTGTCACTATGTTACTGCCTTCATCTGATAAAGGATGTAGATTCTCCCGAGTCCTCCTTTTGTTACTAATGTATTTATAGAAACTTTTCTTATTGTTCATAACATCCAAGGCCAGGTTAAGTTCTTCTGATGTGTTTCCTTTTCTGTGTGTCATTATCATTTCTTAAGTGGTTTATTTAGCAAAGAACTTCACTTTTTAAAATATTGATGTCTATTTTATGGTATTTAAATTTTAAATAGACCCAGATAATATTTGTTGGTACTCGAAAGGAAACATTATACCCCATGAGAATGTGTTTTAGCTTTTTCTGAAGTTGAAGGCACTTTGTTAACTCAATCATACTTGGGCTTGCTTGCTGTCAAGTGATTTCACTTAAGATTATAAAATGTTTACATATTTCACATAAAATTATGGGGAAAAAAACAGAAATTATTTAACTTTTTCATTTTTAGGTTTGTGCATGTGATAACCCTCTAAATACCATCAGTTTAACATCTCTTATTTTTGTTTGTTTAGAACTGAATAACATCTTAGAGAACATAATAAAATGATAAAGAGATGTGAGGAAAAATTTATTAGCCCCGTCAAGAGAAACAAGGACAAATACCTAAAAAGTATTTTTACCTTTTTTTCTAATTTTCCTCACTTGAGGCAATGTATTTCCTTTAAAACATACTTAGTTTATAGTAAACAGAAACCTTACAGTCCATTAGAAGCACAATGTATAGACAGGAAGCTCTAAAGAGACAGTAATAAATTACAGTCTTATGAACTTTCATCAACTTATTGTAGTCATCTATACATGATCCATAAGTTGAACTTTAATTTTTTACCAGAGTATTAAAAGGATGCCATCTAATATTGATTGAAATCTGGGTTAATGGAAACTTTACGCTTTTATCTATGAAAGAGTAACATGATGATATTTATTAAGCTTCCATACTTATTGGAATGTAACATAGAGGAAAGTATTTTATTTTGTAGTGACTATCTTGCATTTTTCTTTGGTGAAAGAATTATTAATCTGATTGACAAGTGGAAGTCTTTTCCAAAGTTAAAAAGATACTTGCGTAAACTCGAGGACTGAATATGTAGACGTGTCCTACATAATCTCTAAGTACTGGGTTTATACAAGGGCTTAGCAATTCCGTGTGAGCAAATAATTCTAAAACCACTCTAAGAATAATTATACAGATTGAAAATAACAAATTTAAATAATTTAAAGGAGTAACCACTAAAAATGCAAGAGAAATACATGAGGCAATAAAAATCATTTAGATCTTAAATAGAAATACTTATCAATTTATTAAATATATGTTACTTCCATCTGCCTTGCACTAGTATAAAGACCTCTTGTACTTTCAATATTGTTGTTGATACATTCACCACCCTGCAAGGAAAGTATACATCTGAATGTGTTTTAGTCTTCCTTCTCTTGTCCTGAATGTGCAGATGGCCAGAATAACTTTTCAAATAAAAAGGCCAGGTGTTAACTGCTTGAGCACTGGCATCCTGAGCTGGCTGCCCTGTCTTGATTTGCTTAGGGTTACACTGATTAAGACCTTAGTTAGCCTTCACCAGTGCTTTTTATCAGGGAGAACTTCCAAAAAGCATCGCCAGCAGGTCTCAGAACATGCCCATAGGCAAGGTCAGCTCCCGAGGACAGCAACTGCTTGTGAACTATATTAGGAAAATAAAATTATTATTACAGAACGTAGGAGAGCTAACCCATCAGTGTCATACTTGAAAATGTAAACTTATTACCCATAAAATAAATTATCCAGAATGGCTTGGTTAACAGATCCCTTTTTAGGTAACATAGAAACTCATATGCACTTCAGGGATGATTATTTTAACATTTTTCTTTTAAGCAATGACTTTTAGAAATATGTATCTAAAAACAGATCCACAGATCAAAAAGTATATGGTCTGCATTAAAAAATTAGGAACAACTGATATTGTGCTAGCAACAACAGTTTTGCCATTGACACCTGCTTGATGGTTTTTATCTCTCATTCACATAGAAAGTCAGGCATAAAAACTTTATATCCCAGAATTATTATTGCAGCGCATTTCAGGGGAACAAATCCTGAATTACAAGGAAAACATTGGGGTAAATTCCAAAGGTACAGATATGAGTTAGCTCTTGTCCTCCCAAATATTAAATGGCATACCCCAATAAGAGTGAGCAGCAGCTTGTAATCATTCCATATGAATTTTTCTCATTATACCTTCAGTTTTCATAAATCCCTTTCAATGGTCCTGGGGTATTCACTGTTATCGAACAATACAATTCATTGACAAGTCATTCCCAACATTCTGAGAAAGTGAAAAATAGAGACAAATACACATGGACAGCATAGAATATTTTTTTAAATATTCTTTTCTAGTGTTTAAAGAACTGTGGCTAAGAACAGTCTTTTAGTTTTATAATTTGAAAATCTTTTGCAGTATTTCCATTAGAAACAGATAAAAAATAAAGGTTAGGGGTTTTATTTTCACTTGCTATTTGAAAATACTGTATTAGAGGAGATGCAGTTGTATTCAATCTCCTATCTTTTGGATTAGAGGAGATGACGCCTGTATAAAACAAATTAAATACAAAATGTTCTGTGTGGAGGCAAATTAAGCTGGTGGCTAAAGAGAAGAAACGGAGTATGGGATCGGCTTCCATCCTTGCAAGTTTTTCCTGTGTTTTCTTCAATTCATTTACTCTGCCTGTGTCTGCCATTTAGTTGACAGGCTGTTCTAGACTGTGTCTATCTCATACTGTATGTCTTCATGTGTGTATATTTTTCCATCACTTCAACAGGTTCATTGTCTAAGCTGGAATCTCTTGGCACCACTAAGATAAAAATCATAATGTAGACAGTTTGGACTTTCTATCAGACTATAGGCAATAAAACAAATGCACAACAAAAATCTGGAAAGAATGATATATGAAATAAGGAATCCATAATCTAGGGAAATGCACTGTTAAAATTGTTAAGCCATCAGATATACAAATCTCCTTAGCTCTGTATGTTTATCAATGGTACTGCAAGCTCTTTACATTGTACAAGATAGTTTGTGCTTCTGTTGTGGTAGTTTTTTACAGAAATGATATGACTGACTGTTTAGAATAAATATTATTTAAAAAACCAATTAGAATCTTGAAGCTTATTAGAGCATTGAATATCTATTTCAAAGATATTCAAAGTCTTTTGTTCTTTGACCTTATGTTACTGAGTAGATCCTAATGATAAGTAGTTATTTGACAGTCTATTATTACATATCGCTCTGATTATTTTCACCAGGGCTTTCTCTTAGCTTTTAATCCACTATTCCTTTTATTGTAGCATATACAATTTTATATTATGTTGAAACAATGCTATAAAATTTGATACGTGCAATGTATTCACAAACTAACTCAATCAAGACTTTAGAGCAAGATGACCATTTTTTACAAATTATACTGAAAAAAAAAGCAATACTGTGTGATACACTTTGGTTTGTCATTGCTATAGCTCTATTTTAATAGCTACTCATGAGGGAGAGCCTGACATCTAGAAGCTACAAAAAGAAAAAAGGTAGTGGTCATTTGACTAACGTTGTTGCCTACATCTTGTGCAACCAGATCACTTCTAATACTGAGAAGATCCCACTTTAAAGAAAATAAAAAATTAGAGTTCTGATTACAGTCAAAATAAAAAGCAGAACATTACTCTTCACACTACCATTCAGTCTCACACAGACATATGGCAAACCTGTTAGGAAAACAATAGCAAAAATATCTCTGAAGTCTAATGATTACTGATTACTTTTGCTGAAACACTATCTTTTTATATAGCCTACTAGGATATTTATACAATAAACTAAATTTTGCCTCAAACAGCAATAAGGAGAAGTAACAGCATGTACATTTTAAGACTTCTGAAGAAATATGGCTGATTAATGTTAATGGTGTGATTATGAAAATATCTTATCAATTTACATGATCAGTTTATGGGTACAAACTCCATTCATGGGGAGGAATAACCCCATGCACAAGTACATGCTGGGGACCATTCAGCTGGAAAGCAGTTTTGCAGAAAATGACCTGAGGTCCTCGTGGACAAGAAGTTGAACATGAGCCAGAAATGTGTACTTGCTGCAGGGCAGGCTGGTGGTATTCTGGCTGCATTAGGCAAAGCATTGCCAGCAGGTTGCAGGAGGTGATCCTTCCCTCTATCATTAGCACTAGTGAGTCCAGCAAAGGGCCACAAAGATGGGTAAGGGACTGGAGATCTCTCCCTTGAGGAAAGCTGGGACTGTTCAGTCTGGAGAAGAGAAGACTCAGGGAGGTAAACTCCTCCATGTATATAAATGCCTGAAGGGAGAGTGTAAAGAAGGCTCTTTCTAGTACTGTCCAATGACAGGATAAGAGGCAGTGGGCACAGACAGATACATGGGAAGTTCTTCCTGAACATCAGGAAACACTTTTTTACTGTAAGGGTGACTGAGCACTGACAGACTTTGCCCAGAGGTTGTGGAGTCTCCATCCTTGGAGACATTCAGAAGTCGTCTGGACATGATCCCAGGCAACAAGCTTTAGGTGTCCCTGCTTGAGCAGGGATGTTGGACCAGGTGACCTTTAAAGATCCCTTCCAATCTCAACCATTCTGTGATTCTGTGAACTGAATGTTGAATGGGATCACCAGGCCAAACCAGTTTCAGAACAAAAAAGGTGAAATGCAGGGAGTTGTCATTCGACTCAGCTTCATCTTGGTTTGACAAATCCATATGGATCCTTATCTGTGCAGAGATGACTTGGGAGGAGCTGTGGAAACAGCTCAGCCTGGGTTTGCCTCAACACTGCATCACAATAAGAACTGAAACCTAGATGGTGCCTTGAGTAGTCCTTTAACGAAATGCCCTGAGTCACATCCCACTACTATTTTGTAGTGTCTTTGTGTACCAGACATCACAAAATAAACAATACTATCTAAGGGGCCATCAAACCACCCGAGAGAACCATTCCAGGTAGTGTAATCCATTCAGGCACAATCCTGCCCCATGGAATCAGGAAATCGAAACTGTAAGGTCTGGGGAGGAAAATGGGGGGAGTCTTCCAACAATACATCTGGCCTGTAGAAGATTCTTACCCCCTTGTCCAGGACGCTGTGCAAGGTAACTTCCCAGGATTTAGTGGTCTTACCTGAGAGAGGGGGTAAGTGATGTAAGAAACATACTTATGGCATTTGGCATGCTTTAAGATCATGATTAGTGCACTCTTTTAAAGGTATTAATATCTAGCGTGCCTGTGGTTTGTGTTGATACTTTTCGGGATAACTTGTAGTTTGTAGTAGTGTATTCTGTGAATTGCTTTTTAAATTGCAATTGTGTGTTCAGAATTGTATCCATAAAACTTGCAATAGTGGCGTATCGGACCTGTGAGTGAAGTCCAAATAATCTGTTAATTTGAACCTCTCAGTGAAGTCCTTTTTTCAGAATGCCAAACAGGTACCTGCTCCCCAAATCGACATAACTGCTTTTGAAAAGCTTGCTTATCCTGTCTGAGGGAGGATGACTGACTTTTGGGAGCATGTTCTTAAGGCATTGTGAGGTATTATTTTCTTGTTGCTGTCTCTGGAGTACAGCCAGGTACTGTCTGACATTTGTCTACTGGAACAGGAGCCAACAGTTTTGAGTGAAATGTCTCAGTTCTCAGCAGGACCTAATTAGCTAGCATGCTGTAAGTCAGTTGACCTAACCCAATGAATAGACAGCATAACACAGAGATTTCTTAAATAACAGCAACCCAGGTTGGAAATTTGAGGGTGGTAAAAGAACTTCCCATCAAATGTACTGTGTCACACATTCAAGATAGGCTGTATTGCATCATTGCTCTGCCGCTACTGGTTGTGAATTAGAGGGACAGAGCTAGGCTCAGCTGAGGTATGTAGTTCATAATTTTTTTTAATTTTCTCTAGAAATGCCTTCAAGTATTGTACCAAAGGTCACATTGCTGTTTTTCTCCCTACTAACAGGAAGAGAAGCCATACTCTGCTCCTCCTTTGCACCTTCTCCCTCAGGGTCCTGGGCAGAAAAGGTCACTGCCAGCCACAGTCCACGCTGCAGCCTCCCTGCTGACAGCCTGTCAGGTCATATGCCTCCTTTCTGGGGCTTGAGCAGAAATTGTCAGTCTTGACTTTCTTATTTTTTTTCTTTAGCGTGTAATAAGAGAAAGTCTACAGGCTATGTATATCCATATGTGGCTGCTGTAGGTGGCCTTGCAGCATTATGTCCTGTAGAAACAGCAATATGCACACTTCCTCCCAGCTTCCATCTGGGATTAGAACTGTAGAGAAGAGCTATGTTTGATCAGCTAGAATGCATCATGCTGTGCTTGGGAGACCTGTGCACCAAGATAGGTGATAGGATTTTTTCCCAGGAATTCAGCCCAGGGCCACTGAAATGCACACACTTTGGCAGGACACAGTTCAGATGCACATAGGACAGCTGTGCTGGCTTACAGTGCAGGGCAATACTCAACAGATCTGACCTATTATGAGCTAACTGATGGTGCAACGGCCACCTAATGGAAAAGCAACCTCTATTGCAGCAACCTTATATGTAATTACAATTATAGATTCTCCACTAGTTACATGATTATGAGCATAATACTGATGCAAAAAATAAGGAAATCCCTCAATGAAGTAAAAAAGGCTAGTATGAAGCAATAAGACATGCTTACTGCAAACAGGTTTAGTTTTTAAGGATATTACAGCATACTACAGAACCCTAAAGTGAATCTGGTAATGGAGAAATGACTGTTAATTACTAGTAAGTGCCACAGTGGGCAAGCAGATACTGCACAAGGGCAACAAGACTGCTGTAATATGCATTGACTCATTTAAAAAACATTTAATTTCTCAAATGTAGCACTGAACCATTCCAGAGTACTGAATAACAAATATTTACTTATGCTTTCCTAATTAGATTCTAACCAAATAGGTTTACTTATAAAATAAGACTGTCAAGGAAACTCTAGACACTCAAAGATCTTACTGTTTCAGGGGACTGCTAATTATTGCTACTATTTTGCAGAGAGAAGCTACATACTAGGTATTTCACGCTGTGCTTAATTTACAGACTGAAATACTTTATTGAGGCAAACAGACAGCAGCTTGAAACTAAAATTACTGTTAGCTTGTTTCTACAAAAGAAATAGTTGAAAGGAGATGTGCTTGATAACATGATCCCAAATAAACACTTCATATGAATTGAAAAATAGCTACACAAGAGTACTATAAAAACAAATTTACAGGACTTTTATAAGAATAGTTTTATCAGCAAAGAAAATTTCTGTTTTATTTTCTTCTCCTTTTCTATGAATTTTGCTTTTATTCCCATCATGTGGTCTGGTAATAAATCATGTATCCATCATGTTATGTTCTGTAAAAATAAATGAACTTCATAAATGTGTAATGTAAAGGAATACATGACACATTATTAAAATCCTATTCTATACTTAACTGCTATTTTTTAGTAGGATTTATCTGTAAGACACTTGAATCATAGCACTTTTATGTTTGTGACATGAATTAATGAAAAATTACTTTGAATCAGACATGCCCATATTATGAACTTGAACATTAAAGAGAAAAAATCATAGCTACACACTACCAACTATTCAAATATGAGTTGCTGATTTAGAGATCACAACACGAAACAATCCTTTTAAATAGTAGTTTTATGGGGATTTTTTTGCTGTGCAAGAATAAGGCCCTGCATGTTTTGCAGTAAAAACACAGTAATTGCTAAAGGACTTCCAGACTGTATCTGTAAATATCAAATTTTTTTGCAGGTAAATTTTTTTAATTTCCATGGTGAGGGGACCATGACTGAGTGGTCTTTTTGAGATGGTGTAAACTGAATGTACTGGGGGAAAAACATGTTATACAATATAAGGAGTGTTTACTAATATTTTCAATCAGCAAAGAGAAAGGTTATATTTTGGGGCTGCAATTACTGAAAAATTCTGAATGTTTTCTTACTAAGAGTGTCTATAGTATTTAAAATGAAATATTAACATCCTGTAGCACCCTTTTAAAATAATTTATTCACAACCAGTATGTGATTAAGCTAAAAGTAACAACCCACTCTTTGTTTACCTGGGAGGGCGGGGCATGAAGACCCAGAAACCCCAAACAACACAGCAACGCAAAACCCAAACAGTATATGTTTACTGTTATATTTGTTACTTCATATAGAACATGCATATTAATAAATAAACAATATTATTTTATCTAGATAAGGTGTACTTACATGTGCAATAGTGTTAGTTAAAGGTATTAGAACATAGTAAATTTTTTATCCTGTCATCTAAAAAATATGGTAAGCCTAGCAGTTACCGATGGCTAGAAGAGTAACTCTATGCAACTAAAAATAGCAGCAAATGGGATTAATGAAGCAGCTGAAGCTCTTAAGAAGTAACAAGGGTTACACTTAAAATATATATACATGATGTTCCCTTTGAGCTAATCAATTAGCTGGAGCCATCATGTAAGAAAGTAGATGTGATGTTATAATCCGTGTTCATCTATATGACATCTATCTTGTTTATTTCAGTTTATTTCAACTATTACCCATCTAGTTAGATGAAAATGTTCTGGACTCTAACTTGCTGATAAAAGAAGACATATGATCAAATCCATACTACACCAAGGTCTGTTTTTCTCTTCTTTATTCATGTGTTACTGTATCTTTATGCACAAAAGAACAGGAAAATGCTATTATTTCTGACTGGAAGAAAGAGAACCATGTCCTCAAATAAATGTATTAAATAAATACAGGTAATTAATGTTACTTACCATAACATTATTTGCTAAATACAAGATAAAATCTCATTTTATTATGTTATCCATTTATATAAAGGCTTCCATCTTCAAAGGGTTTCAAAGCAAGCTAGTCAGAACTTCAATATTTTCTCCCTATTATACAAATAGATGTAAAGGTTAATGGCTTTTTTCAAGGCCATACACTTAAGGATGGGATATTCTTGGGCTCCTCAGAGCTCAAACCACTCACTTCTGATGTTGGAGAAGTGTGCTGACAGTTTGTTAATTACTTAACTAATTTATAAACAGGCATCCATTGCTGAATTTATATTATGTAACCAGGGATGTTTTTGCAACCTTTACTTTTTTAGTCCAGAAGATTTTATGATCACTACTTTCAGTTAACATTGGCCTTATAAATTGCTTGCAAGGCACTTCTGCTCTGCAAAACAAAAAATCATCAGTTCATAGACTCCCCAATGATTGCATTGTATTTGAAATAAGAAGTTCTTGCAAATATCAGAATAAGCTAGAAAGCCCAAAGATTACGTTGTACTAAAATGTATAACACACAAAGTTTTCCAAGTTCTATCTGGTATCTGTTGGTTTGGTGAATAATGTATGTATTATTTTAATAGTTCTTTTTATACTGTTATCACATTTTCTTGATGACAAATGCATACTTGCGAAATCTGATGTAACCCCTTGATAATTCCTCTTTCCATTTTCTTGGACTCCAGAAAGATTTTGAGTAACTGTTTCTCTTTTTAGGAGCCTTAAATTGATGCCCACCGCCTCACCTAATCTACAGGCATGGAGTTCAGATGCTGCCTCCTAAAAGCCAGTCAACTGACGGGGAGAACTACACCTGAAGTGAATTGGTAAAGGACATATTAACTGGTAAAAAATTATTAACTGATTAGTGTTTTTCCAAGACACATATTAGGCAGTAGCTAAAATATGCTGTTCAATGTAGCGATTTTTTGTGTGTCTGTGAAACAAAACTTTGGTTTGCTATCAGTCAAATTATTCCCCAAGTCCTGGATGTAACTAGGGAAAACAAAAAAGGAAAAAGAAGGGAAAAAAAAAAAGAGGAACCTACTACGGTACTGTGTCTGTGTGAGAGATGCTATAATATTTTCTCTTCCCATCAGCACTCTGATTGTCTACCTCTTACTGTTCTGGAAGAAACTGCAACTCCATTTTATTTTTTTTTCCCTTGAAAAAACCCTGTGGAATCTCAAATATTTTGTGAAATGGGTTGGATATTTTCCTAACAGTAGGGAGGGTGGTGTTTCTGAACTCTGGACTGTTTTTCAGTATTTGACATAATACAAAGAAAATGGTAAATTCTAAAGAATCTTAGCTCTGACTACGTAGCTCATTTACGTGTGTGTGTGTGTATGCACACTCATTTACACACACACTTATGAAGATTTTTACTGGGGATTTACCACTCTATTTAATAAGGATTTTAAGCATAATTTATATAAAATGTGAGCAACATCAGAATTTCATCATAGATGGAAGCTAGAAACTAAATGAGATTTTATGTCAGTATTTCAAGGAAAGGCATCCATCTCCCTGAAATGCAGTTGTGATGTTTGATTCCTTTCTTAACTATGGTAAGATCAAAGTTTACGAGGTTTGGACAAGGTACCCAAAGAAACCTGCTGTTTCTTGTCAAAAATTACTTTTCAGGCAGCCTTTCAAGAATGAGGAAGAGCATGGCTTCTTAGCAAAGCACAGTCTATAAACACCTGTAAGAAAGGCAGGTATTGCTTTTGCAGAGGAGAAAAAACGTTTCCATCAGAGGTGACATGAGAAGGGAGTGACTAAGACAAAGAGGCTCCAGCAAAGGCTTGTAGAACATCTCTTATCACACAGACAAAAGGACAAACTGATTCATACTGGATTAGCGTCTAGAAGGGTAGTCAAACATTTAACCAGGACTGAGGACATTGAGCAATTTTTTACCAAAATGGAAAGAAATAAACTAGTCAGATAATCCCTTTAGGTGTAGCATAACGAGAAGTAAACAGAGGCAAGACAACTGGGAAGAATTTTAGGCGCCTCAGACAGACTGTGAACCCTGGAGTACCTAACCAATGGGAAACAGGGGAGGGAAAAATTCGGCTGGGATTAGGAAATAAAAAGGTGTGTTTCAAGAACTGAAAGTGTGCCTACTTGCTAGGTCACCCACTCTTGCAAGAATGTGAATAAAAATGTGATTCACAGAGGATTCTGCCTGAGCCTATTTTATTTGGACCAGAACTTATTTCTCACACACCTTTGTTTTTTTACTTCTATTTCTCATATTAACAGCTTTAGTACTTTCTGTACACAAACCCCTTAAACTTTTCCTTCCCACCACCAAAAAGCCCCAAGAGAAAGTTCTGAAAAAAGTAAATTTAAAGGAAAGTTCCTTCTTTTACTTATTCTTTTAAGCATGTTCTTGTGTGTACTTAAGCCACTGAAATTACTTCAGTACCTTCATACCTGTACCTTTTTATTCAGCTCTAATTTCTGTAGGATTTTTCATCTTTATACCTTCTTGATAATGCACAATCTCATTAAATGATCAGAAACACTATGGATGCATCATACTTTTGGCTGCAAAATTAGAAGCTCAATTTGATAAAATTATGCGGCATTTCTGCATGATGACTCCAGAGAACATGCATTGCACCCAAAGACTAGGACACATACTTTTTCAGCACGAAGTTTTCTGACTTAGCAAATATTTTTCTGTTACAAAGAATGTTCTTCCCCTGTGACATCACATGGCTTGTACAGCTACAGTTCTGCCTTGGGTGTAAAACGTTGCATTACTTCTAAAGGTAAGTAATTTATTTCAAAATGGTATTTTCTTATCGACCATCTACTGACCTGCAGGAGTTGTGTTTTCTGATTTTTATCTCACGCTGGTGATGCAGGCAAACTGTCGTCTAAATCTAAATCTGTGTACTCTAATCTACACAGCAGATTCCTCCCAGGAATTCTGTCTGTTTTGTCATTTATACACTTTTTTCCTTGTATGTCATTGCCATGAATAATGGGTCTGTACATTTATTTTGACTGCTAGTACATTTCATGTTAAGTTGTGCACTTAACTTATTACATATTCTTCATCTACACAACAACGTATGTATTGGAAAATGTTTTCCTAAAACTTAACTAAATCTTATTTATGCACTAAATGTTAAGTACATAAATAATTATAAGCCCTTTGTAGTTAGCACCCACAAAAAGTTTTAAAAATGTACCAGCATACATGCTGCTATTTATTTTCTAATATACTTAAGAAAAATATATTTGCCATGGAAAATGTGTCAATGCATAGTAAATTTGTTATATTAACACTCCATAGTATCTATAAATAACCACACTCACCAATATATTATGTGCACTTCTACATATTTTTACTATTTAAAAAAAACAAAACCAAACAAAACAGTATATTATCGTCAAGTTTAAACTTTTTTAATACAAATTTTTTAAAAAATATTTTCCTCACTTTATTTTAAAAAGTGTTTATTAACAGAGAGGTGAAAGGTCACACATTGGAATAAAGAATCAAAAAGGGGACAGAACAATGTTGTATGATGTCTCAGTGCATTTTGGTGCCACCATTATTTTGTACCCATAGAAATGCAGCAAGTAATGGAAAATGCTGCTTCATTGACTATGAACCTCTATATTTTGGCTTCAGGTGACAAATATATGATCACTCTTCCAACAGATGAAAATGGATGTTTGCATCTTCAGAGCGATGTCTTTATCGTATGATACAAATCTGCAGATAGATGTGCATTCAACAAAATCCATTTCTATTTTTTCCCTTAGAATCCTTCACATAAAAAAAAATTCTTAAAAAGGTCTTTGAATTAAATAATGTGCCATTCACACAGGCGTTTATACCCTCCTGCCTCTTTTTCAATTAATCTGTGAAATAGGGGTTTTACTCAGCTTTTCCCTTCCTGTTGCTTTTAAAAATTCTAAGGAATAGGGAAAGAAAATAAGTATTGATTTGTAAGGAAAAAAAAATTAAGGGAAGAGACCTTTCTCTCTATCAAGACACACAATAAAAATCAACAAGGAAATAGAAGTAAAAGCGAGTTGATTGAGAAGTTAGGTTTCCATACTTCCAACTTGTCCTGGTGTGGGTACCCTTTAGGTTTTATTAGGTTAGTATATGGGTAACTCTCAAATGAATAGTCTGTCTTTTACCATTCAATCAAAATGTCCATTTTGGTGATCTAATGCATTACAATCAACACTGTCGTACAAGTTTTGTCCCACATGGTTGCTACATCCCACGTTGATAAAAGTGGAGTTGGCGGCGTCTCATCACTGCTGATAAATTTGTTGATATCAGTGACACAAAAAGGTGGACACTAACATATCTATCATGGGAAGGGAAAGCCTCTTAAGATGCAGAGGGTTTTGAGTTACAGAGAAGTCCATGGAAGGACTCTTCTTGAATTCAATGCAATTTATTTCAGACCCATGAAAAGGAGTCATAATTTTCACTTTAAAGTAATTAGCTAGACTGAGAGGGTCCGAAGTAGCAAATGTAACAATTCAGGGTCTTCTTCTCATGATCCTCCATTCCCCATCCACAAAATAGGGTATTCTTATCCATATCACTTATCCGGAACACTATCATTTCCCCTCCATGTTCTGTCCTTTTTAAAGGTTACCTATTGTCATTGACCAAACTGTGTCAATGAATACACTAACATATACACGACATGGATACCCATTTCTTGTTCCTAGGTCAGCAGCCTGTTTAACCTACCAGCCATTCATGCAGAATTGCAAAAATGCAAACAAGAAGAAAGCAGTGCATCTTAATCTGAATAATTTCTGATTGCAGAGCCTCCAGGTACCAGGAAATAATTTGTTCCTAAAAATGAAGTAAAGCAGCACAGGAGGAAGCAGAAAAGGAAGTGTAGAATTCTGAAAATAGAAATTAAGGATTAATGGAATAAGCTTTAAACTATGATATCTGCTGGATATTTATATTTACAACTACCATTTATGTAAAGAAATTTACATATTAAAGGTTTTGGCACACCATGTCTTGTTTCCATGTCTTTATAACATTCTTGGGCATCTATGACAAACATTTTCCAAACTTCACAGTCTAGGGTCTAGCTTTGATTCTCCTCACTGAAAGAGGAGAAAAGCAATGACTGTTATCATTGCTTTCAATGGGAGAAGATAAAAAATCAATTCTGAAAGCTGTTTAAATTTTAAGCTCAAGTTTACAAGGGCACATCTTTTCTCAGATACAAGATCTAGGAACACAGTCTTCTGCCTGGAGAAAAACAAAAAATCCTTTGTGTGGAGGTCAGTTATCTCAATATTGGCATCTAGTGCCACTTTTGATGACTTGGAGTATTTTAACCAATTCTCAGATGTGTCTTCCAAAAGACACTTATCTTCTGTAGAATTTATGACATTCCCACCAGGCCACATGGGTATTTCAAATACCCTATGGTGTCTAAAGCAACCTTACAATCTTCTGCTTAGACACTTAAACCTACCCTTGTTACCTGGTAGTTTGTTTATGCATCATAGACAGCTCTCATTTACTCTGTCAGGATAGTAAGGACCTGTTTAATTTGAGTGGTGTAATCAGACCTTAGCATGCAGAGGTATAGAAGGTATTATTAAAGGTGAAGAATAAAAGTGTTCAAGTAGCAGTCACTGCACTAGTCTCTAAATGTCCTAATTCTATTGTCATAATAATCATAAATAGTTTCTATAATTTAGAACAAATTAGTCATGAGGTCTGTAGCAGATGATAGATACAATACGTCCTAGACAGTGCATAGAGCATTACTTCTTGACAGAAGAAGCATTACTAATTTCCAGGCAGAAGAAGCATTACTAATTTCCAGCGACAATAACCTTGATCATCTTTTGGTGTTTTTACTCATGATAATTTAACTATTGCTAATATTTTACTTGATCTTTCCAAGCAACCTTCTTGGCTTTTGTGATCCCAATTTTATTTAAAATGCCTAGAATGCTCATGAATCTTGTGGTGCCGTCACTTGACCATAAGTGAAAACCTACTGCAAAAGTGATTTTACAGCATTCCAACACATTGTGCACCCTTCAGTTCTAAGTCCTGCTAGGCTTGCCAAAAAGAAAGGATAGTGATGACATTGGTCACATCCCAGGGGAAAGAAGTACAGTTTGTTTTGGACACAAAACTCCATGGCTCACAAGCACATGCTGACACCAGCCAACAGCAGTTCAGAAGACATTTTCAGTTTGAGGAAGTAAGAGGGATCACTATAATGCAACACAGTAGAATTTCTTCAGTAACAGAAAGTATTAGAACCCACCTTTCACTTTGAACAAAATTCCAGAATCAGATTTTAAATAAAAGGTCAGGAATAATTTCTTAGCAATTTTCCCATTCAAAAATCATATTTAGTATGTACGTTAAACTTCAGCTGTAGAAGATCACATCAGAACAGTCGGAAACTACCAACAATGAAATTGGTTACAATATCTAATTCACTGTTACATAAAATGCATTTACGGTATAATAGCTAAGGAATGCATGTAATTTAAAGAGCCCCCCTATAGCAATCACTGAGACTGAGCAGATGAAGTATAATAAGTCTCAAATCTGTTGCATTTACTGTAGATGGCAAGAGCTTTTTTTGTCCATTGAGAGCCCCCAGCTTAGCAAGAAAGTCAGACTGTCACATTATTATATTAAATTAAACCATCAACGCCAATCAGAAGAAGTATTCCTTTTGATTTTCATTGGCTGTGTTTTGCATGCTGAGCTCACTTTTCAGTGCAGATTCAGCACTGTCTTCATTTTCAGATCCTTTTGCCTCATTTTTTGAGTATATGCCTTTTTTTTTATAAACTCGTACGGCTACGGCAGTGATGCAAAGTAGGATGAATATCAGGACTGCTATCACACCTAGGAGAAGAAAACAGAAAAAAGTCAGAAGAAAGGATAGACAAGTAACTCATGTGACAGAGAGTAGAACAAAGAAGAAATGACTCCATCACATAATGGAGGGAGTTACAGGGAAGCCCGAGAAATAAGAAGCCATAGCTGCTTTCAAATCAGAAGAAGCATTGTAGTATAAGCTTCATGGTGATTGTTTTGAAATTTTGCACACTAGTAATAAAAAAAAAATTAAAAATTATTCCATAGAATAGTATCATTTTTGAAAGTTTTGAATGAAAGACCAGTAGGGGCCTTAAGGTACTGTAGATGCAAGGGTGTCTTTTCCTCCTGTACCATCAGCCCCAAGCTCTCTGCCAGGCTTGGAACTCAAGCCACTGAAGATCTGAGGTGTTGTTCTTCAGGGACTTTCCTGCTAGACAATGGAAGGGCACAAAGGGGACTACTATGACTTTCTGGTTTTCCTGAACTCCTATGAATACTGGGCAAAGTACTTTCCCTTTTCTTAGTCACTCATGTAGTTGAGGACCCTTTCTCATGCCACATGCCACCATCAGGGAAGAGGACACATGTCCCATCATCAGCTTTCACCTTCCTATCAGCTCTCCTATCACTGCTCCAGGCCTGGGGAAGGAGTCTGGAGAGCAAAAGCAGAGCAGAACAGCTGAGGACAAAAGTATTAATCTGGAATTCCAAACCAAGTCCTCTACCAGCTCTCCCTGTGTACACCACAAAGTCCAACCCTCAGACCCTTTGCAGTCCCATTCACAGAATTAGTCCCATTCATATCCAATACTCCGTACAAATTACTTCAAACCACAGATCATAGAATCACAGATGACTGGTTCTAACTAAACAATGCTGCTAATGAGGAGAATTTATAAAAGAAAATGTAAAACGGTTCATCATAGGGACTTCAGTGGAAACTGACCAGTGTGTATACAGCCACCTGTTGTCAGGTCAAATGGGACAGAAATTCTAATGTTTATTCTGTCTCATCAAAGAAAATCCCAACTCTGTTTCGCTGCCTTTGGTACATAATAATGGGTTGAAGAGGTTTTCATGATCTACATTAGCTAGGGCTCACATTTCTGTAACTGCATCATTTTAATGAATAGACAATGGTTAAAATACTAAAATACTAAAGTCAAGGCTTACTTCATGTTCAGAGTGAAATAACATAGGTTTGACTCCTTGCCTTGCCTTGCCTTGTCTTGCCTTGCCTTGCCTTCCCTTCCCATTTGTGGCACTTATTCTGACATCACAGGTGTGTTTTTGCTTTACTTGGCTACGTGGCCTTGTGTTATAAGTAAAGGTCCCTGCCTGCACAGATGGTAGTGAGCAAACTTCCTTTTCCAACAGCTTTAACAGCCCTATGTGATAGGGTAACATCATCATCAATACAGCCACCTGCTTATGGTGTTCTAGCTGATCAGTTCAAAAGAAAAGGGGCAGGAGCATAAGCTTTATATAGAGGACTCATCAGGTACCATATGTGCCACATAACTAACACATAAGAGACTAAATGGAATGGGCACTTAGTTTTAAAGGCAACTAATTAAGATTTATAGAACTGTTACCAGGGCATGCTGCTCCTAGCGCAGCAGATCAGGAACAGTAAGGAAAGAGATACTTCCCACAGAGATAAGCATGACCTTATAGACTTCCAGCTCATCTCCTGTCTTCCTCATTCATCCTCTCATGATGGTCTCTGGCCCTCTAGTTCATGACTCAGAGGCTGGGCAGGAAAGGAATTTGAGGAGAAATGAAACAGAGGGGAAGCAGAAAGTGCTTGTCGAAGACTAGGTTGTGTGGAGGAAAAAAGCACTAAACAGTATGGGAAACAGTTGTAATGCAGTGGCTCAGCTGTACTAGATGAAGGAATAATCTGCTGCATAACTTGGCCACTACTGCAAGAAAAATAAAAATACATAGTCCCTTAGAGGTGTAAATAAAAACAGACCATACAGAATTGTAACTTTTTCATTCTCAAATATAAGCAGCCATTCTTAATGGTAGTAATATACACTTTTCTGTGTGGTATCTTCTTCTCTGGAATAGATTCTATAACTGGAGTAAATCTTGTTCTTATTTAGATTAAACAGAACAGTCATTCCTTTGTTTCATAGTCACAGTACCTGCCTCCTGTAAGGGCTTGTCTACAAACTTGCCTTGTCTGAGGTAGATGAATTGGTACAATTCCCAATTATACTCATTTAAGGGTACTTACATTAAACTTTTACTGAGTGTTATACAGCTTGCTTTATTTTGAGTTTTAAACAACCATAGTTAAGCACTAGAAAATTGTGAATGCATATTCTCAAATGTTTTTAATAACAGAATTGTGAGATTATTATTATCTTAAAAATTCTGTTACTATTGGAGTTTGAAGTTCAAAAATTATTTTGTTGTTAGTATACCTAAAAATCCCCTCCCACACCAAATTACCTAGTACACAAAATGATCTCTATGTACAGATACTTATGTAAAATAATATTCATCTTTTGAACAACAAAGTAATTTTGGACAAAATTAGACATGCAGAAGAATTCATAAACCACATTTTTAAATTCTGACCTCACCGAATTCATTGGTAAAATTCTCAAAGTTTGTGTGTATAAAAATATGCAGACCTAAGTATCACTTTACAAGCAAGGAAGTTTATAGGTTTTATTACCTCTTATTTTAGTATCTTTAGCACTACAGTGTTAAAGGTCACTGACCATGCAGCATGCTGTTGGCTGGCACTGACCATAGCAGCTACCATTATTTAAATGGCAGACACACAGATGCCTGCAGGTTCTTACCTTACCTCCACCTTCCATAGACCTAGATGCTTTTAACCTCAGTGAGAAGCCATGGCACCTTTATTGTGCTAAGTCCCACTATGTCATTTCTCTGCTGAGGCTTTTAAAACCCTTAGAAAGGAAACCTATTCAGAATTTAAAAGATGAAGGGCATGACCTTTCCGTCCCCCTGCTCTCTTTCTGTTGAAGTAACTAATGGAAATTGAAACAGTGAATTATACTGCTAAAATACCATCTTCATGAGTGAAAACAAGTTTCCTTCCCTAACCTCCTTCCAAGAGAAGAAATACCACCAGATATTGTCACAGGGGAAGATTGTCACAGGAGACAATACTATTCCTTGAAATAAAAAATCGCAACTGACACATTACTGATGACAGGAATTGAAATTCTCCTGTGGGTCCCCAATCCCTATTAAGGCTCACTTGAGTACCTTTCATTCATGCTAAAGAGACAGAACTCATAGGCTTACCCACTACAACAGAGAAGGATCTTGGCTTAAGATCCATCTTGACTTATTAATTAAACATGCATTTTATTTTAAGGTCTTAATCAATGCAAATGATAGTCCGTCTAAAAGTACATTGCTTTCCAAACGTGGAACCAGAATGAAACTTGCCTTAATCTGTCAAAGGATTGATTCAAGCAGTTAGATGCCATTTTCTCATGAAAAATTCGTGTTGCTCAGATCAATTAAAGAAAATTTTCTACTTGACTATGTAGCAAAAAAGTAATATTTTTTTGACACAGTCAAGGAGCAATGATTTTTCTTTCTTAATTATATGCTATTTATCACAACATATCCAAGTCCTTTTTTAAGTCCTAAACACTAGCATTAGGCAGGTTGGAAGCCTGTTCTCAGTATCTTTTGCTTCAGCAGACTGTTCCAATATATAGAAACACTGATGGCATAAATATATGCAATATGAAAATATGAGAGCCATTGATTGCATTTTAAAATAATGCTTGATTTTTATCTACCACTTATAATAAAATGAAACCTTTTTACTAGTTTCCTTATACACACAAAAGTAAACTGGCTTCACTTCAACACTGAAAGACTCACAGTTATGAGAAAAAAAGGTTCCTGTAGAATTGTTATAGTCCCTATTACCTCCGATAATTGCAGAATCACTTCTGATTGCATTAGCTAAGGGCTCTCCCTCATCTATTGGTCCAGAGTAATCTGCAGCAGGAAAAAAAGAAAGTGACAGACAAATAGAAGACGGGTTTTCAAGAAGTCCTCACATGGTTACAGCTCATGTACAGTATCGTACAGTGGCAGTAGCATGGGTCCGTAAGCATGCAAAGAAGAACAGTGATGTAGATGATACTTTGTAGAGATAAAGAGAAAAAATGTAAACAATTAAAGGAAAAGAGAAAAGCTAGAGAAAAGGAAGTAAGTACACATAAAAGAGAATTATTTTTGAAACTACTCCTGAGATGTTAACTCACGTGGAAAAAAACAAACAAACAAACAAGACAGTTGTGATTCAGGTCATGAGTACTCTAGATTTTGCTTCAGAGATCAGAACAAGTGATAACCATATGCTTACCTGCAAATGAATGAGTTGTTTCACTTGATGTTGAGTCAGCGCCAGTTAAAGTACCACAGTTGGATTCAGTGAAGCGTCCCTTTACAATGATGGGGGCTGAGCTGCTGTGGTGCAGTGCAGCCTTCAAAGGAGCAATGTGGTTGAACTGCACTGAAGAGAGACATCCAATAAACCCCTGAGAGTTTGCCTTCATAGTCTCCTCATCTATATCACTGTTTTCTGTTAATCCAAAGGAACAGAACACAATTAATCATAGTGCAAATGTAAAAAAAAAGAAGTGACAGAAGAATAAATGAATAATTAACCTGGTGACAGAAGAATAAATGAATAATTAGCCTGTGTTCCTCTGAGTATATTTGAGTTACAGGAACATATGTAGATTCACTGAATCCCTTTCTTGTCTGTCTTTTCATTAAAGACAGTCAGATACATTCAGCCTTTTTTATTGTTTAACAGATGACAGTTGCTAGTCTGTTGAGGAAAATGCTTTTAACTTACTATAGCAAGTTTCAAACCAAAAAGATTCAAATGTAACTGAAGTATTTAAATTAAAATGCAACACTTTCATTCTGCATAAAGATAAGAATGAAGCATGCATTCATGAAAAATACATATTTTATTAGATTTCTTCTCATAAATATGAACATTATTAGATCATATTATTTCAACAGATTCATATATCTACTCCATCCCATCATCATCAAGTCTGTCAAAACAAAGCTCTCTGAAGACCTCAGACCCTGGAAATCCGTCAAGATATTTTCTGTGGAGTTCTAAAAAATGAATGTTGTTCCAATTTACTATACATTTGAAACATGATACCATTATCTTTCCCACTAAGGAAAAAAAACCCACAAACGAAACACCCCAGCCCCTGACTACCTATTTTCTTTTGAGCTGCCTTTCTGAATATATGTACCCTGTCAGAGCTCTCTATTTATTCACCAGGTAATGCCCAGTAATGCACTACTCTGGAGATGGAAAACAGTTTATTTACTTTGACAGTTATAATTTAAACAAAAGCTCTGGAAGTACTAATTATTCAAAGAGGACTCTTAAGGGAAGTAAGTTTTCAACTTTTGTGCTAATGCAATGGGAATTTTGTCTCATTCATTTCCACCTCCTACTTATTCTAAACCCATGAATGAACTTGTGATCTGTACAATGGCTACCATAGCAATTTTAAATACCATTGTACAATGCACTCCACAATACAATTAGGTTAATAGTGAAAACTGGGCTAATGTGTTTTGGTAGAATGTTGCAAAGTAACACAACAGCATTTTCCTCAACTACTCTCTTCTTTTTGCGATGATATACTATTAGATTGATGTCAGCCAAAAGCCTGCTCACCTACACTGGTGGATTACATAAAGTGTCAGATGTTTAACTGCCTTTGTACTTTCTGTATCATACACTGCATCTGATGATTGTCTCACTGCACTGAAGGATCTACTAGACCTGGATCTCTTAAGAAAAAGAGACACCTGAGGTGGCAAGAAAAAAATGTCCAAACCCCTTTGTGATAGAATATATATCTATAATTATAAGTAGGATTGAAAACCTCAAGAGTTAAGTGTTTTCTATTATTTTCTAGTTTCCTATAAAAACCATTTCTTTAACATTGTATGTGTATAATATGAAAGGAAATCAGGTATTGAAAATCCTTAGAGTTCACTTGAGTTATTAATTACAAACTACTGCTGGGATAAAGTAAAATTTTTTATTAGGTCAGGCAATCTTGCTTGTAGAAGTGATAAGATTTAGGGAAGAAAAACCCTTTTCCACTTTAGTGCTTAAATCAGTGCTAAATTTAGTGCTTAAGTTTAGTGCTTAAGCTGACTGAAAATGACACACACACAAAAAACCACAAGTTGTTTACTGGAGACTGTATTTTGTAGTAAACTGCAGTTATAAATTCTTTATTTTTACAGCGATTCATTTGCTAAGTGTACTCAAATTTTTTCATCGAAGACAAAATTACTCCACCTATATTGCCTACTTCAAAAAACAAAACAAAACAAAACAAAAAACCACAAAAGCAAAACACAAACTCTATAACCCTCTTTCTTAAATTCTGCTTCAACCATCTTTCCTCTGTGAAGTAGTACTGAAAGTCATCAGAGGTCCAGCTCCTAGCAGAACAGTTTAAGATCAATCTCTTGAATCAAAAGACTAGCTTTGATCTTTCTGCCTTTATGATGTTGAAGACTTCAAGATTTTTCATATTCCTGGACAATCTTATCTTGTTTCAAAATTAGACAAGTCCATAATATGTTGGGTGAACTATTGACTGATGTGTGACGGGTTGGGCTCAAAGTGTTATAGTAAATGGGGATGCATCAGGCTGGTGGCCAGTCACCAGTGGGGTTCTCCAGGGCTCAATTTTAGGGCCACTGTGCTTTAATGTTTTTATGAATGACCTTGACACAGGAATCAAATGTACATTAAGGAAATTTGCCAACAATTTAATCAGTAATCAATAATGAGGAGGAGCTGTGAACTCCCTGGAGGGTAGAGAGGCCCTACAGAGAGATCTAGATAGACTAGAGAGCTGGGCAATCATCAACCATATGAAATTTAACAAGAGCAAGTGCCGGATTCTCCACCTTGGATGGGGTAATCCTGGTTATATGTACAAACAAGGGATGAAAGACTGGAGAGCAGCCCCCCAGAAAGAGATCTGGGGGTTTGGGTTGATGGTGAGTTGAATGTGAGTCAACAGTGTGCCCTGGCAGCCAAAAGGGCCAACCATGTCCTGCGATCCCTCAAGCACAGCATAGCCAGCCAGTTGAGGCAGGTGATTGCCCCACTCTACACTGCACTGGTGAAGCCTCACCTTGAGTATTGTGTGCATTTTGGTGTGCCTCAATACAAGAAGGACATGAAACTATTAAAGTGTGTCCAGAGGAGGGCGACCAAGATGGTGAAAGGTCTCAAGGTCAAGACTTATGAGGAGCGGCTGAGGTCATTTGATTTGCTTGGCTTGAAGAAGAGGAGGCTGAGAGGTGACCTCATCACAGCCTACAGCTTCCTCAAGGAGGGCAGAGGAGGGAGAGATGCTGATCTTCTGTCTCTGGTAACCAGCAATAGGACACGAGGAAGTGGCAAGAAGCTGTGTCAGGGGAAGTTCAGATTGGACATTAGGAAAAGGTTCTTCACTGAAAGGGTGGTTGGTCACTGGAACAGGCTGCCCATGGAAGTGGCCATGTCACCAAGTCTGTCAGAGTTCAAGAAGCATCTGGACGATGCTCTTAGTCACATGGTTTAGTGTTAGGTAGTCCTGGGAGGAGCAGGGAGTTGGACTCCATGATCCTTACGGGTCCCTTCCAACTCGAGCTATTATATGATTGTATGTATCTACTCAGTAGAAAAAACTAATGTGTATTTGACTTTCACTGTTAAATTACCAGCTGGAGGTACTAACAATGTGCTTGGAATGGACTGCCACAAAATCTCACAATTATACAACAAACCTGTGTTGGTATGAAAATTTTATGATGGCCAGGCTTTTTGCATTGACAATACTTATTATAGTTAAAACTAATTACATGTATACACTCACTGATTTTGGTTTAATCATGGTGGGTTTTGGGGGTTTTTTCCACTGTGGATAACATGACCACATGAATGGCGCTATGCTGTTAGTTTGTTGTGGGTTTTTTTTTTTAATATGAAGAAATGCAACATTATTTTACTGACATTTATTTGTGATTCAGATTGAAGTGACCAGGAGGAGATAAATTACCAAAAAATATGTCACTGAGACTCTTCCAGACAATCAGAACTAAACAATAATTATGACTTTTTAAAAAGTATTTAAATATAATTTTCAGTTTCATTGCTTAATACATTTTAAGCTACTTAGCATTTGGTTACCATAACTATGAAAATAGCCAGGACAGTGTTTCTGAGTCTACTACAATGTCAGAAACATTTATTTACCAAAAGTGTTATGTTATTCCTAAAGGTACAGTACGAAAAGTACCTGTACAAAAAGTAGATATATGAATCCTGGAGGTGCACCTGACATACATAGTAATGAAATTCTTCTAAATTAAACCACATACAACTGAATGTGAAGAAAAGATTTCTTCAATCTTCTGGTTTAGGGTAGGTATTATATAAAACATGTAAATAGTTCCTATAAGCTTGGGGGAGCAAGATAAAGTAATATATCATCTAAACTAAATTGCGATGAAAACTTAATTTCTTCTGTGTCACATACCACGGTTCTATGAATTTATTTCTACAAAAAGCCTTTGTTAACACTTTAGCTTACTTAGAGAGATTTTTAAAGAATGGCAAACCGTCACTCCTTTACAGGCAGTTTACTGGCTAAATGTTCAAGGACTAAAGAGTTAGGGAGGGAGGCAGTTCATTTCCCAGGTGTTGTTTTGGAACATGGTGCATAATTTCTGTTAAAAATTGCGTTCATTAAAAATAAACAGAGTTGATTTCACTAATGGTGGTAATCTGTGTGCCATATAAAATTATAAACATTTAAGATCTATAAATTTAGATATAATCTTTTCCAATAATCCATAGTTTAGTAAACCTATTTATTCTACACTTCGCCCAAGACCACTTGTGGAAGGGTGAAAACAATCAGTCTAACTACAAAATGGTCAGTGTAGCCTTAGTTACTATATATATCATGAACTCCACCAACTCTGTTTTCATATTTTTGTGACAAGAAGTACCAGTAGAGGAGGAATGCACAAATGGACCTTTACTTGATATGAGTATGTAGCAATACCCACTTTAAATCACTTTAGAGGAAAGAGAAATATGCTTTAATTTTTCACCAGCACCACATCTTCCTCTATCGTTGAGTTTTTCCAATGTGATGAATATGAAAATAATAAGATTTTGAGAATTTTAGTTCAGGCTATTTTATTTTAACAAAATTGACAAAATGGTAACTGTAGATTGGTAAATTCTATTTTGATCATTACTACAAAGAAACAGACAGCTTTTGATGAATCATTACCAGAAAAATATTTTGTCATAGCTTAACTTGTTTTTAAAAAGTAACTCCAACAAAGTTTTTCCTTACATTATCTTATCCCTAACAGTTTACATTGAAATCTAATCACAGAAAGTTTTTCAAATACGGTACATGATTAATAGCATTCTGTGGTCTTTGTGTATGATTTCACAGTAATTTATTTTTTCCTGAGTGGAAAAAAAGTGGTGTTTTATAATGCTTGATTGCAAAATGAGAGAGAAGTATGAAATTATTTTTAATGGAACCCACTTGATAATTTTTCAGGAAGTACTTACCCATGATTATATTTCAACAAGACTGAAGCTTCTGCCTTGATTGTGACAAGTGTCTAATTAAATCCAAGACAACAAATGTCTTTCAATGAGATTAGTGTTATTAATTTTTATGTGCCATGATGATATTTTGATCTATGTTTTAGAAAACCCTGTGGTGTTCCACTTACCTAAAATCTTGCCAAGTGTGAGAGACTTGATTGCATTGAATTCTGTGCCTGAAGACAGAATAAAATTCATTCTTTCATTCTGGTTAACCTGCAGAATGATGCGGTAAAGAACAAAGTAGAATAATGGAAAAATTAGTTAAAGTTTGCAAAAAAAAAGCAGATAAGATCAAGAGTAAAAATAAAAGGAGCTGAGGAAAGCATTTGTTAGCTATAGCATAAAAACTAATCAGGAAGTAAGTATCCCACTTAATAAGCCTTTATTTATCTTATTGATTTGGCTAATCCCTCCTCTTTCATCTATAAGATGAATAAAAATGGTAAACCTTCAAAAACATGAAAAAGGCTCTTTTCATTAAAAAAGGCACTCAACACTTAGTTCATAAAGATAAAATATTATACTGTAAATGCTCTGCCCCCCATGGTACCTCTAGAACAACTACAAATTGCCTTCAAACCTTGTACCAATGCATGATTAAGCAAACTCAGCTCTAGCCTCAAAATACTAACTTGTAACATTCATGTTTTTTAATTTTTAATTAAAAATATCAGACTTCTTTACATGTTAATATATCTACTGTTAGCAAATTAAATATTTCTATTTTATCACCAAATTTATACAAAAAATAACAAAAATCTTTACACTAACAGTCACATTCCTTTGATGTAAAATGAACCAAAGAAAATTAGACAAATATGCTTAAATTATTATCTAGATGGTAATACACTTGTACTGTGGTTTGATACATAATTTGAAACAAAACCCAGAATGCAAGACCCAAAAAGAAATTATAGTAGTCATACTTATGTCACAAATTGTGAAAATTTAGCCATCAAAAATTTCTCTGTATTTTCATATAAAATAATAAGGTGATACTGACCTTTTGAAATGGAAAAGATGAACACCAAAGAAATTGTCTTATTTAGACTTTCGCTGTGCATCATGAGTCTGCTAACCTTTATTTACTTGAGACATTAAAACACAGTTTATTTGGGGGTAATTGCCTTGAAGTAACTATTTACTTCGTTTTGCTTTGGATCTTCTACTTTTTTATGATAATCCACATTTTGTTTTGGTTGGGGTTTTTGTTTGTTTGTTTGGTTGGTTGGTTTTTATTTAACAGAATTACCTCTACAAAGATCATTTCCTCCTCTCTGTTAATCTTCACATGTTGCAGTTGTCCATCGGCCATGTTTTTCGTATTAATGCTGAAGACATCAGGATCTTGATGGCTATCTAGCTTGTATCTGATCTGTAAACTTCCTGCAGGGATAAATAGAGCAAAAAGTATAGTACGCTACATACACAACAGGTACTGTTAGATGATATGCAATGTCTCCTGCTTCACAGGTGCATTTGAAGAGTAAAGCAAATTTATTTAAGGAATCAACTATGAGAAATTAACATATGAGAGAAATGAAAGAAGGCAATAGAAAAAGTAATAGCAACGTTGGAAGTAGGATGTAGTTGCAAAGATAGCCATATGTCACAAATCGGAATAACGAGTTAAAATTTGTGCAGAAATTTTAGTAAGTACTTTCATAATTCAGATGAGAAAGACTTGGTTTGGTAGCTCCTATCAATGTGATTTATCAATTAAAACTCAGTACTTTACAAGTATTGTTCTTGAATAATGTTTACACTGTGTGGACCTGTAAACCTCTGACCAGTTGACAATTCAGTATGCAGTTAATAATTTCTAGCTCCCTTTCCATTTCTTGTTTTTAAATCCCAGTATACTGTCTGTACATATATAACTCTTTCACAGAACACAGAGGCAATGTGGTTTCCTTGTCAGAGATTCCCTCCTAGCTGTAGATGGACTACAACCTTCTACTCATTCTTTGGAAAGCAAGGCCCAAGTAAGACCCAAGCCAATCATAAGTAAAATGTGTTCTACCTGACATGGTGGGGGGATACTACAGTTGTTCTATATGCAAATCTATATCTGGGAAAGCAGAGAACCTTCTTTAACCATAGAACCACTGTGACTGCAAAGAGTCTTTGATAAACCCAAAGATTCAACTCAGTCTGTGGGGTTTTTTAAGTTATAAAAAAAAAAAAAAAGGTAAAAAAAATTTAAAAACATAAAAAATTACCTAGACGGAGAAGAAAGAATGAAAAAGAAAGATCCAAGTAACATTTCATGTTCATTTTAAATGGAAACATCAATTACATTATGTTTGTTTTCACAGGTATATATGTGTATTTTCACAGGTATATAAGTAGCTTATGAAATTAGTTGAATGGAATGACCTCTGATTAATTTGGAAAATAGACAATGCACTTTCAAAAAGGAGTTTATTTCATTATTTGTCATGAGGATGGCAATTAATATGCTGTGTAAGTAGCAGACAGATCAGATACATTTTGAGTTTCATTTCAAAACTTTAAAAAAAATTTCGAAATATTTTACTGCATTTCTAAAGGGTTTCCAGACCTGAGTATTTTTGCCATCATGATAAAAAGCCAAAAGTAGTGAAAGTTGAAATTACAATAGGAGGAACATTTTTCATGTGGAAAGCATTGCTTGGTGCAGCTCAAAAATAAATGTACCATCTAAAGCAACAACAGGACAATGCTTAGTTTGTGATTCAGGTCTGGGAATCAGAGTGAATCTGAGTTGGCAGCTATGACGTTCATTACTGTTTCCAGATGGCCTATTTGAACACTCACCGTTTCTGGTAAGAATGACAGAGAGGTATTCCTTGTAGAAGGAGCTGACATAAAGCAGTAAGCTTGGTGTCCGTGTTGTTCGGAAGGCAAACGTAATTACTTCCTTGCTCAGCGTCATGTCAGCATAGAAAGAAGAAGCATGAGAACTGGAATTTTTAGCTAAGGTGTAGTATTCTTGAAAATTGTATGTCACAGAAGTGCCAGTCCTAAAATAGACAGAGATCTCTGAAACAAAAAGTAATACAGTTTTTAAATATCATGCAAAACAGGACAAATGCTCTTTTTCTTTTTTTTCTTTCTGCCACAGAATGAAATAAAATGCATTCTTAGCTGCTGTGTTGAAGCTGAAAAAGAAATATAAATGGAAATAGTATTTGGAAGTATAGAGAAAAATAAGACCCAACCTGGGCCAGGGCAAAAGCACAGTTAGACGTGTCTTAAATATCTGCTGCATGAAGAAGTGCTTCTTTTGGCTAGTTTTAAACATGCTTTCTGCTTTTTTCCTGTTTATCTGTGTCTTCAAGCTCAGTATGTCCTGTCCTGTATGTACACTGCTCCTACAGAGAAATGTGTGCAGCAGTTTGAATCCTAACATATTTATTAAACTTGGCCACACCTGGAACACATATGTGGGAAAAGAAAGTGGTCAGGTGGGAGAAAGAAAAGGAGAATACAAACTGGGCTATGGTCTTCTTATGGATAATCACTGGTAAAGAACTTCTGTATTTCTGTGATATTTCATAGCCATTTTCTGCTAAAAGTAACATGGACTATGCTGTTTTCACACACAACCTCCACACTTCATAAAAAGTTCTAGAACTTTCTGTAATCTCACTCAGTATCTTTGACAGAAGGTGGCTGAAAGTTATTATAGGACACCCCGCACTTTCAGCAACAGGAGCCACTCTGCTCCTGTAGAATAATAAAAGTGGAGTGTGACCATTAGTCTCTTCTGCTGTTTGCAAGGGAGAAGGAAAGTATCATTCCTCTCTCAGTAGTATTAGCTCCACAGTGACAGATATGGAAAGAATTCACACAAGTCCTTTATTCTTGTGGTGGCAGTGGTGGCCGGACAGATGTTGTGCTCACTAATTTAGAGGAACATGGAGTTACGGCATTTTAGCCAATGAGTACTATGCAGAATGCCTATAATTCATGGAGAAAGCAAGTCATTTTAGCAGATTGGAATTATATGTGGATACCAAAAGTTCTAGGTAACCTTATGTTCTTAAAATTCAAACTTGAAGACTTGTGATCATCTATCAGTATGACACCATCACTAAAGAACTCCTTTAAAATGTCTGAAAACATGGTCTCAGTCCTGTTTCCAGTGATGTCACTTTTTTTTTCACAATAAAAAAAAGATTTAAGGTTCTGTTTCTTGATTTGTTTTCAACTTTAGTCTTTGTGTTGAGATTAAGACTTGAAAGACAGAAATACAAAAGTTCATTCATAAAGATATAGTTCCTAGCTTTAATATAGTATAAAAGAATCAAATGACTTGCATAACATTAAAGAAAAGATGCTGATCCTCTCGGGTAATGTGGTTCCTGCTTTAAATACTGTATGTTGAACATATCTCTGGCAGACAGCATTTAACAAAACTTACACTTACTGAATTAATTCAGCTGAATGTTTCTCTATGTTAAATAAATCATTTTGCAAGCATTTAAACATATCTTTAACGGGTTGTAAAGATCTTTTTCCGGACTGTGTGGTTCTGTTTTCAATAACTGATAAAGCTAACACGCTTGCCTTTCTTACAGAATGGCCCAGCATAGGCAGAAAAAGTGCAGTCACAGGAGAATCCACTGTATTTCTCTCTACATTTTCCACCATTGTGACACAGGTTACCATAGCTGCTACAGTGTCCAGGACAGCCTGGTTCAACTCCTGGTGTTATCTTTGCTCTCTCTTCCAGGTCAAGGGCCATTCCATTCAACTGTAATGAACGAATGCATCCCAAAAATCCTTTCTGCCTGGATGCTGTCCCACCTGAAATAAATTCATATGAACTTTTATAAATGTAAAAGAATTTTTGTGTAAAAAGCTCTTTTACATGTTTTACAGGCCCTGAACAGTCTACTTTGAATTTCCAAGATACAAACATGTGAAAATACTAATAAATAGCTTTAAAATAATCTGATTTCTTTTTTTTTGTCAAGTAATTACAGCGAATCCTTGAAGCTTTTAATAGGAAACCAGGTTTTTGCACAGTAAGATACCAAGCAATGATGCATACTTCTATTAACTCACAAAGAAGTAACATCCAGAAATTAGGTAGTTTTTCGTTGTTTTTTTTTTCTTTTTTTTTTAGAGAGAAAGGCAAGAGAGGATGATGAGGAGAGGAGAGGAGAGGAGAGGAGAGGAGAGGACAGGACAGGACAGGACAGGACAGGACAGGACAGGACAGGAGGAGAGGAGAAAAAGGGTGAAAAAAAAATCCAAGAAAGAAAAAGGGAAAAAGAAGCAAGAAAGAAAACAGAAAAAAAAAAAAACTGCCAAGAATTAAAAAAACCCAAACAAACAAACAAACCAAAAAACACACAAGAAAGAAAATTAAAAAAAAAAGAAAAAAGGGAAATAAAAGGGAAAAAAGAAAAAAGGTGATGGGAGATTGATAAGCTGTGCAGTTTTACTCTTTCAAGATCCTACTGACTTATCAACTGATTTGTGTGTCTGTCCATCTGTCAGTCTCATGGTATGGATCATGATACCCCACAGTTGGTGTCTGGCCAGACATATTTTGTCCCTTACTGGAAGCTGTGTCCATTCTTGAGCAATAGTAAGGTTTATCCCCCTCACTACAGACAATATACCTGACTACCAAGTATATGTGACAAAGATACAGGTCAATCCTAAGGCTGACAACAACTGTTGCTTCATTTGTTTTCATCGTTGTTTATTTTTAGCAGACTTGCTGACAGC
The DNA here is from genome assembly GCF_028500815.1 of Rissa tridactyla. Lineage (NCBI taxonomy): Eukaryota > Metazoa > Chordata > Aves > Charadriiformes > Laridae > Rissa > Rissa tridactyla. The sequence continues at coordinate 40,515,547 of NC_071497.1, read as the reverse complement.
TAGCATTTTATTCATTCTGATTGCTTAGCAATGTGTGCAATCTACATATCATCTCTCTTGTCCTTTGTTGCACGGTTTACTCTGATATTTCCTGTCATTTGTTCTCTTTTATAAGTAGATGAAGAAAATAATCCACAATATGTAAGATTACCAGCTATAATTCTCATGCATTTCCAATTAACTTTTGTTTAAATATTTCCATGTGATCATCCTTTTTCATCCCTTTCTGTTTCAAAGTTTGTAAAATTCTTGGTGTAACATGGAAACTCTTGACATAGCTGTTGCTATTTACAGATGTAAGGGCACAAAACCACCTAACAATATGAAGATTCAGTGCTATCTCTGTTAAAATGAGCGTTTTGTTAGCTTTAGTTCTTCTTCCAGGTTCTTTGGAATACCAGAGCATATACATCTAAGAATCATAGAATGGTTCAGGTTGGGAGGGACCTTAAAGACCATCTGGGCAGGGAGGGACACCTTCCACTAGACCAGGTTGCTCAAAGTTCCATCCAGCCTGGTCTTTAACACTTCTAGGGACGGGCACCCACAACTTCCCTGAGCAAGCTGTTACAGTGTCTCATCACCCTTATAGTGAAAAATTTCTTCCTAAGAAGTAAAGAATGAGAGTTTTAGCTTGAAGAAATCACAGTCCTAGTATGTTAGTAACTGACGGATGACTATGGCAGGTCCTAGGTATTCAAGGTGAAATTTAAGTAAAGATTGCCTCTACCAAGATAGTTTTTAGGACAATGTATGTTTCATTTTTCCCTAGATCCTTTCACTGGCTTGAGCAGAGAAGCCTGAGTCTGTACCAGTGGACCATGAGTGAAAGTAGTCAAAGAGTAAGTTTCATTACTCCCTCCACTGAAGAAAATTATATTTAATTGAAGAGATTAAAATGTCTTATAAATAGTTGGGAGTTACAAAAAGTTGCATTATCCAAAGGACCGTTTTAACTTAAACACAAAATAAACTAGACAACATATTGATCCACATAACAGTATTGCAGTTGAAGAAACAGATTACCGAAAAAAATTTGCTGCAGTCATAGCAAACCCTCACAAATTATATTCAGGAAATGCATGACACAAATGATTCAAATGAATCACTATCATTTGTCGTGTCACACTTCAAAAACAGTGTTTTGAGTGAATAAAATTAAACAAATGCCATTTTTATCAGTTCTACTCCAAATTATTTCAAAATAATTGTACAAACTCATAAGGGATTTCAGGGTACAGAGTACTATAGTGAATGTTATTTCATTTTGCTTCCAGGATCTTCAAGAATTTTCAGGAAGGGAAGAAAAAAGCACAATACCAGAAGCAAAACAGAATCAGTCTTCTAATACAATTATTCACCTGAACATTATCTGAAGAAAAGAAGCTAAACAGCTTGCTTGTACATAAGGCAAAACAGTTTTTAAATTGTCAGCTCTATACAGGAGATGCATGTATATAAATTTACTAGAATTTTTCAAATTGTTTCACCAAAAAAATCACTCCATTCAATGGTCAATCACTTAATAAAGAATTGCTAGAAAGAGCAACTGTCATTACAGGTTAGTACAGTATTAGATTGTTGGAGAAGGGTTAGGAGAATTAGAGATCAATTAATTGTCAAAATTATTAGAAAACAGTTTAGACTTGATATTACCATAAATGCATGTAGAATTAGACCATTTCTTAGTCTTGCTTCACAGATGAGACCTTGTACATTCCACTTGATCTAATTTCAACTTTTCATATAATAGCAGTTATGTGGTAAGTCAAATCAGAGGCAGCAATATAATTTATTGTAGTATAGTAAACAGAAATCTCCTAATCCTTTCATTAATAGTTCTAGTCTATTACTGTGAATATAAACTAATTTTAAGACTTCTCCTAACTCCATTATAGTGAATATCTTGGCTATCTTCTTTGTTATGGAAGGTTCCTCCATGCTTTTAATTAAAATGTAAAATTCCTCAATGTTTGGTCTAGTCTCCATCTTCTACCTTTGATGCCTTTTGAGACATAGGTCAGAATTCTGATCCCAGGATACATCCCTCCATTTAATTTTCCTAAGGACTAACAGCTTGTGTAGCTACAGTTTCCAAACACTATTCCCCTTGACTGTACTTCTCCCTAACACACAGCGAATAAAACATATATTCATTTAGTATGACGTTTCTCACAGCAGATCTAGATAAAGATCTGTTTAAAAGTAGGACAAATTTTATATGCTCTTAAACTGTATACCATACACACATACACTCAAAACTTATAAATTCATAATATAGTAATATTTAAGTAAGAACATTACCATGTACCATAACACAAAGCTCTACGTAGTTCTATGTAATAAATAAACATTAATTTGTAATTCCATTTCTGCTTTTCCAGTGTTTTATCTAAATAGATTAATGTCATATTTGCTAAAGTACAAAGGCAGAAATATTGAGGTAATTTTTTTTTCCTTTGAAGCTTTCACAGTTTAGATAGAATCAACTGTAGATCTGGATTTTACCTAGTTGTGTGAAATCATAGTCCCTTTAGAGTTGTTTACAATACTAAGCAAACACAATCTGGCTATTTCATTAAATATGTTAACAAGGGGCAGAAGAATAGATCACAGATTCATAGACTCATGGAATGGTTTGGGTTGGAAGGGACCTTTAAAGATTATCTAGTCCAACCACCCTGCCATGGGCAGGACATCTTCCATTAGATCAGGTTGCTCAAAGCCCTATCAAACCCATCCATAAACACTTCCAATGATGAAGCATTCACAACTTTTTTTGGTCAACCTGATAATTTGTGGATGAAGAGAGGCAACAAAATTTCCTTGAAATTACAGAAGTAACACATCTTCCCACAGCAGATGACATCCTCTCAAAAAATGGTGCAATCGGTGATCCTTTAGTTGCTGTTCAAACAAACCTCAAAAGAAAACTTTTGTTGAAATCGTGTCCAGCAGTAACTATGGGTTAAGGCACTGAATTTGTAATCTCAAACTAGAGCTATATCTTCATGGATTTTTCACAAAGGCTCTCATCTTATCATACCAACTGTTTTCAAAAGACCCGGCTGCCATCTTTTTTTCTTCCTTAATTTTTTTTCTTTTCATATTTTTGTGATCATAACTAGGAAAGATTCCATTAAATGAGTGCCTACCTACAAAAAGCTGGCTGTTGAGCTGCAAGCGAATATGCCCATCAGGTGGAGCACCATGAGACCTTTGAGGAAGATGATCTACTTGTAAGGATGCCTCTTTGATGTTTCGTTCAGCTTTCACAAAATGCCACTGGTTGTCATTTAAGGAAGTGAGTGATTGCACTGTAACTTCGCTTGGTCCATTTCCAACATCAAATGAAAAAATCACTTCAGATGGAGCTAGAAAGAGGACAGTAATAAAGGACATTCAAATTATTTCATCGTTAATTGGGTAACAAAATTGTTAAGTGGCAGAACAAGTTACTTTAAGGTCTAGCCCCCTTCATGGGATGAGACTTATTGTTTTAGTGGAAAAGTTTACTTCAGGACACCTATCCCCAAATTTCATTCTTCACACTCACTGTCAGTGAGAACAATGATTTAACTACAGCATGGAAATCAAAGTGTTTGTGGACTCTCTCAAGAGCATAGTAGTCAAGAAACAGTGAAATGTGCTAGCTTTGTTATTTTTCAGTTTGGATAAAAAGCATCTTTTGCTTACACAGTAATTGATTACCATTGTCAACTATATTTAAATTATCACAACTATAATCCTATCAACATCTTCTACTATTTGCTTTTGTTATTTATTCACACAATCTCTACAAATGCAGAGGGCAAACTTTTGTTGTATGTTATAAGATTACAGTGAATTAAATTGAATCATTCTCTAAAAACATTTCACATTACATGGTTTCATAGTTTGCTTAGAAGATCTCAACTGAATCTTTGCAGGTCAAAATAATAAGATGAGGAATATGACAGAAATTAAAGATCTGAAAATTATGAATATTCTGTCTGAAACTGTTTCTTTCACATATTCAAGGACAATTGTGTATGAAAATAAGAAATCCCTAAACAAGGGATTACTAGCATTTTGAAATATTAAGGATTTGATTAAAGGACTAGAGGTCTGAGACTATCCCATGAATCCAAGAGAAAAGTTCCCATTTATGTCATTGGACTCTGAGAGAAAAGTAAAACAATTAGTAGCCAAGAGAAATAAATCAGTACAAACAACATTTTCAGAGATTAATTTGCTGAATTAAAAAAAAATATTTCAATGAAGTATTTTTATCTTCTTTTCACTTTTTAAAGATACATTAGACTTTTTTAACATTTAGATCCACTTTGGCCAACCTTTAGACTGAGTAAAGCCACATGCTTGCAGTCTCTTAAGCCCTTTATGTGATTGTTATATTTTTCTATAACAGTTGAACCTGAGAGAGAAAAGTAAAATGACAAATACACATAGCATTTGACTTCTCAAACAAAATAAGGCATAATGTGCAGTCAATTTTTAAACAGAATGCTATTTGTAATAAATGATCTCTTCTGCTTAAAAATCAACAATGTTTTATTCAATAATAAGAAATAACTGATGTTTAAAAACACTTCCTCAGTAAAATGAATTTTAGGATAAATTTGTTTCATTGGGACAAAGTTGAGAGCTCAGTCTCCCCTTGCTAAGGGGTAAAAGAAAAGAAAACAACCACACAGTGGGAGAACAAAAGCAACAAAAACTCCACGTGATTGGGTAAAGAGAATTTCTTCTGAATGTTACCTTCTGTAGGGAGGTCTTTGTAATCCTCTGGATACTGTTGGAGTGAAGCCTGAAAACACAAATTCTGCTTTGAACTCACTGAATGTGCCTCTTAAATAGTCTATCAGAATGAAAGATCTGATAAGTAATGTTACTGTTTAGATTTTAAAGGCGAGAAAGCACGTAATAAAGGTTTTGAAATAACCACTGAAATAATGAATTATTATGTTAGTACTGCTAAAAAAGGTAATATAATCTTGAAAAAAAGGAACCAATCCCAGAAGTTACAGAGATGAAGGCCCATATAGCAAGTATGATTGCATGTTCATCCGTTGGAATGTCTGAAGACTCACCAGAATATATCAGAAAAAGTGAAAAATATAATCAATTAACTTTCTATAATATATTAGGTAATTCTGCTAAAACCAACTTCACTGCAAATTTGGAAGAAATTTGGCGTTTATAAGCACAGTGGTCAAACCACCTGTGGAAGGTATGCCACAGAATGTGGAGAAATGCTGACTGAGTTCCAAAATTTGTCCTTTTGCAACAAAGAACCAAGGCAAAGAGCACTTTGGTCATTTCCTGGGCAGCAGGGAGGGTATATCCAGGAGTTCCTTTCAGGTGCAAAAATACTTTGTGGGCCCTACCTACCTTGGTGTTACTCAAAAGTTTTCCAAACTTTGCAGGGACTCTTGGGGCCCTAATGCATTCAAACATAGGCAGAGCACAGCTATAGATTGGCAAAGTGGAGCAGACAATGCAGCTGATGGTAATCATGGAGTGTGGTCAATGACTATCCATGGCTAAAATGACTAACAGAAAGCACAGTCATCAAGAACCATTCAGAGTATTGAGGCTGAGCATCACATGCAGAAGCAGAACATGATTACCAAGTAATATGCTAAAGGATACAAAATCCAAGCACTTTCCATAAAGGGAACAATTGAATTCCACTCATCCTGGACAACAGATTGTGAATTTGGGCAGACAAAGGCCAATAGCAGCTGCATATTGGACTCTTCAGAACTATTTCCAAAGCAACCACAGAAGACCGTCCAAATTAATACACCATAGAGTTCCCAATCCTACTTTAAATTTCTGTTTAACTCATTGCTTTTAAATAGGAAATAATCATTCAGTAAGCACTCAGTATAATACAGTTACTTAGACTTTCATCTAGAGGATGTAACCTGCAGTCATATAACTATTTGACAGTGTACTATTTAGAGTTGAATCAGCCTTGCTGCTTTCAACCACTACTTCTGCAGAAGATTACAGGAACTCAGACAAAAATTCAGACTTGAGTTTTTATAATACTGTAAAAAAAAATAAAAATTAAGTATCACTTCCACTGTATTTTAAAATAGTTAGGATGCACACCTTAATTTTTACAATAGCTTTCTAGAATACTATACACAGATGCACTGCAGTGTTTATAAATTGATAAAACCAAACAAACAGCACTAAACTTCACATTTCCTATTAAGATTCTTGATCTGACACTTTTGCTTTGGCAAAGTTAGACGTAAAGGACTAAAGTACATTATGTCATAAATAAAAGAAATAGATATAAAGCTTGAAAACAATCAATAAAATACTAAGAAAAATAATTGTGTTCAGAAGTAGGGAATGCCAAATGTTAATGACATTATGAGTTTTAAGCTATTTCTAACACATCCTCATCTTAAACACTGGCCCCTGACATTTTTGTTATTGTTATTTATTATAATACAAATGAACGACATTGATTTATGTGGAATTGTTAACAGAATATCAAGTGCAACTTGGTGATTTACATTCACATCTATTATAAGAGAGCATATGATGGTGAAATCTAAATGATCCTATACAATATGAAATGTTCAAGGTAATTTTTTTTTTGTTCGAGAGAAAGGTTCTTGTGATGGAAATGTATATTGCTCATATTCATCCCTCATTGCTTCTCTCATTCCTCACTAGTCACAAGTCATACAAAAAACTAGAAGTATACAGTATTTTGGATACTTATGAATGAATGCGAAAAGTGATATGAATTTGTCTGCATATTATTATTCTGAAGAAAGAGTTATGGTCTTCTGCCAACTGTCTGAATAAATTTAGTTCTCAGAACATTCCTTTAATGTTTCCATGATTTAACTGTATATTTTGAAAATAGAAATAATTTCTAACACAAGAATATCATCACTTCTTCAGAGATTCTCCATTGAAGTCTGACCCAGTATATTTTCTGTATTGTATGACAAGGAGTTTATCACGATACTGTGTTTTCACCTGTTCACAGAAATTTCACAGAAGGAATTTCATACTTTTGATAAACACGGCAAACACTGTTGAAAACAGGTTATCTTTCAAATATAGCACTACAGTTTGAGATAACACAAATCAAATTTATTAAGCATTACACGATATTCTATAATTAAACTGTCTGCAGAAGAACACAGTAGGTGTTTTCCTGCTTGTTTCAATAACCTAAGACATTAATATTGGCAAAAAAACCAAGTAAGCAAAATATTTTACTTTTAAAAAAAGATGTATTAATGTTTCTGTAGTAATACTTTGCATTTTATGATATATATATATATTTGTACTTTTCACTCGAATATACTTGAGTATGATAAAACAATGATTTATAAAATAATGAGGAACTGTAATGCCAAAAAAAAGTTTTAAAGAACTCCCAGAGGCATGTATCAACTATAAGACTTTTTAATTGATGTGCCATTTCAAATGAATCCAGAAGTTTTTCGAAAAAATACTTCACCCTTTTAAATATTCTCCCTTTTGATAATGAACAATATGAGTAAAACATAGTCAACTAAGATAAAGTTTTCTTTCTACATTAGTCCTCTTACTGAATTTAGTGAGACATTTAATTTTCTCTTATGTAACAAATATTTATTCATGTGTAAAGGTTTCAAGATCTCAGTATGTACAAATAAAATAAAATAAAATAAAATAAAATTAAATTAAATTAAATTAAATTAAATTAAATTAAATGGCATGAAATGATAAATAATAATATAGAATAGAATAGAATAGAATAGAATAGAATAGAATAGAATAGAATAGAATAAATAGAATAGAATATATAATCAACTAAGAAAAAAATAATTATGAGAAAGTGTGAATAAGCTAGGATACTGTGCCACAGAAAGTGTGAGTCACACATTGTGACCGAGCGAATCTCAGACATATGTAACGACTGCCCTTAAAATTTGGAGGGAGACGATTTGGTGGCAGGGATGCAGCGAGCAAGGTAAGGAGGAACAGTCTGAGCAGTCAGGGGCTGATTGCTGTGCTCTTAGATTAAGAATGCTCTGAGGCAGAAATTATCTTTGAATGGATATTTATATAGTGTCAATGCTGGGATTTTGAGGGGAATGATAAAGCTCTGATAGCAGTAGTAACAGTAATAAAGCTAGAGAACAGTTTTAAAATATTAACTCTGTAAGTTAATTGTCATTTAGCCCAACTGAAACTAAAATAACAATAACAAAAATAACAATAATAATAACCATTAGTCACTTCACTTACAGTGTAACTCTATCCTTATGAAGTCTTGAATTCCCAGGTTTTCTAAAAATACTCCTGAGGAAGCAGTAGTTTTAAAGAAAAATGAGACATCTGCGCTGAGCTCTCCATGGAAGGTTGGGAAATGCAGGTAGGATGCCTCTGTGTTGAAGGATGCTGAATTCCAAAATGTTCCTGGTTTTAAAAAGTAAAGATTAAGTGATAGATACAGTGTTATCTGATATTGCCAGTATAATTTTTATAACCAATTAAACAAAGGGAAGTGCTCAGGTCTAGGAATGGGTTGCAATGTTCAAAGAGTCTAACTTCCACAAAAGCCTCCCACTTAGTTTATAAAACAAAAAGAGGTGGTTCTTGGAGACACAGAAAAATGGTTCAGTGAAAGTAGTCAAGGTTCTCTGTTCAGACAACCAAAAACCAATTAATGGGAAATAAAATAGCTGGCATCTCAGCTAGAAAGTCCAGTTAGGGCCTGATGTATCCTTTTATGAAGTAAATAAACATAGCGGCTTTGAATGAAGTACTATGCCTACATTAGCTAGTATAAACTATAATTGACAGTTGTTATGTATATTTCTCACACAAGAAGGAAAAAAAGTCTTGTTATTGTTGTAGTCCAGTGAAGTTTTACCAGATATAATAAAGAAGGTAGGATACAGCTCCTAGTAATTACTGTGGAGAATTTTAAAAAAATTTAAAAAAAAAAATATGAATGTGTCTTCTCCTTTAGTTGACTGCAGTTTAGAAATTCATGTGCCTTCTACCTTACATGATAAATCCAATATAAGTCAGTTTTACTCAAAAAAAGGTTACAAGATAAAACAAATATTTTGCTGGTTTGATTTTTCTTTAAGATGGCATTTAAGAATAATTGGTTAGATTTTGTTCTTGATTGTTAAAAAACTTATGTAAAATCTCTAATAACACCTTCTAATAAGAACACAGTCTGCATTTATGGTGTTCAAGTAGAAGCACCTTGTTATTATGGCTGTATTCTTACAGATATACCTATATTTCTTCATTAAGCTATATTGCTTTCTAAATCAAATGAGGCATTCACTACCTTCTTACCTAGTTGAACAAGGCCATTGAACATTCTCCTGATAATGCTGTGACCTGTTTCTAAGTACTACACAGAACTATGATTTTTGCTTTTTGCTCCAGGCACTCTCTGTTTCTTTTCTAGGAGAGGGGGGAGGAAGGGCAGGAAGAGAAAAAAAAGATTTATAAATGTCTCTCTTATCTGTAAAATCTAACTCTATGATACAGTGAGCACAAAGGCTTGGTCCACAGCCCAGTAAAGTAAAACCAAAGTCCATTCACTCGTTCCTCATGACTTCTTAGCAGAGTTTTAATCAGTGTTCAGATCTCGCACCCAGAAAAGCAGTGCTGCAGGATATTCATACGGACTCTGGCAACTGCTTACAGCGCCACTCGCCACTTGGGAGTACTGCCAGCCATCACGAGTTAGAGCAGCCATCAGGACAGCTTTCACATAGTGGGGCAGAGCTGTGAACGGATGGCTCAGGCTAGGAGAGGAAAACATGGCTTTGCATCTCGCTTTCCTGTACTGCTTGATGGGCTCCTTGGAATTATTATCCTGTGCCATCAGCTGAAGGCCTTACATATTGGGATCAATTTTAAGCCTGTGTTCCTCAACTGTTTCAGGTCATGGCTCCCACAGAGCAAACTTCGACATGCTTATGACTCAAGTATATAACAGCTGTTTAAAAAAACAATGGGCTGGCTTTTACCAGTAACTCAAACACATAGCAAGTTTAATACTAGTAATTTATACAAAATAGGTTTTTACTGCTATATAATTAGAAGAGAGACAATAGCAGCAGTAACAGTCCAGTAGAATAATGATACGATTAGCTTCAATGAAGCATTTGAATGATCTTTGTAAATCAGAATGGAGTCCTTGGGGGAAGGTAGGGATAGGAAGTTTTATTCTTCCTCTCTCAACTTCCTGTGTTCTCTTATTATCTGTTCTTTTTCTTTGCTCTGAGAATTGCGTGATTTATGAATGTTAAGATGTTCTATCAATAAAGTGAGTTAAATATAGACCTAGCAAAAGTATATTACAAAGTATCTTATGCTGTTGTAAATCAGGGTGGGAAAAGAATTTCTTCACTTTACAGTATCTGTCTCATAGTCTCCTATTTAGTTTTCTGGAACTGCCAAACACCATGTAGTTAGGAAATCAATAATATTTAGCATTTTTTCTTAGTAGTAAGACTGTAGTCTTCCAATATGTAAAAAAGATCCTGTTTGTTATAAATAAAGCAGCAAAATATTTATATAACAAAAAATACTTTAGTTTTGGCATATATCAACTAGTATTACCAACTTGAAATTGATACATTAGCCATTTTAATGTTGCAAAAATAATAAAAGTGACTCTCAAAACAATTGTGCAATTGCAAATTGTAGCATTCTTAAGTTTTTAATCAAAACTGAAATCTGGACAAGGGGCAACAGACACAAGCTAGAACCCAGGAAATTCCATGTCAACATGAAGAAAAACTTCTTTACCTTGAAGGTAACAGAGCACTGGAACAGGCTACACAGAGAGGTTATGGAGTCTCCTTCTCCGGAGATATCCGAAAGCTGCCTGGATGCATACCTGTCCAGCCTGCTCTAGGTGAACCTGCTTTGGTAGGAGGGTTGAACTACGTGATCTCCAAAGGTCCCTTCCAACCCCTACAATTTGTATCAATTCTTCTTGATATCTCTAAGTATTATATCATACATTCTTTCAGTGTGAAACACCAGCAGGAATGGTGAGTGCTGAGGCAGAGAAAATGAAGATTTTATGTTGCCAAATAATATTTTCTGTACATATTTTTTTGACTAGTCTTCCTTCTCCCCAAACAAAACAAATCTCTAATTGACATGATACATACACCACCCATCTCTTACTGGTTGACATAGCTAAGGCACACTGCTGTTAATCTGGAGATGATAGTCGTGTTCTCAAAGCAGCTCTAGTCTTTGCGAAGATGACATTTAATGTGCCTTCCATCTTTTCCAAATTATCCCTCTTAGAGGGATTTTGTAAAACGCTTAAAAGGTACCGGGAGAGCTTCCAACAGAGAGTGTTTTTCCCTGTAATAGCCAGCTTCAGGTCTCTGGTACATTGACAGGATCTTTGAATTTCACTGGAATGTCACTATGATCAGTTTATAAGTGCACAGTAGTAGTAAAGAAGGCTAATACTGTAAAAAAGGTCCTCAATTTAAATTGTAGATCCTATTAGCCTGTCTGATCTACAGTACTGGCTTATCTGATCATAGTTAAACTACCAGCTGATGATCAGGATTTTGCCTGTTGTATTTTGTCTGCTTCTCCCTATCTGGCTTCTCCCACTGATCTTTAAATTATGTGATCATCCATTATTTGTGTCCTAATGGACTTATTTGGTTTTTTGTTTTGTTTGGGTTTGGTATTGTCTTGTATTGTTTTGTTTTGTTTTGTTTTTTTGGGGGGTTGGGGGGGGAGAAGGGAGGGGTGGGAGTTGCTTTACTTTGTTGCTGTGCAAAAACAAGCGGGAAAATCATCACTACCTATTACATGGTTTAGTTACATCCATTTCTTTACATATTTGCCCAATACTTCTGTCAGTTTTGCTACATGAAAAAATTTCCCTCATCCAGCACAGCAGAGAAGAGGCCAAATTACTGAGAAGTGTGCAAATTGCTTCTTCTAAAGCTATCCTCAAAACGTTATGAAGTCCCACCAGCTGGCAACAGTTTGCCTCTAAGAATTCGTGGAGTTCAGCTGCCCCATCTGTATCACTACTTCCAGCTCCACTACATTGCAGCTTATTATAGGATTCCTAGGTTAAAAGACCAGAAGGGAAAACTGTGATCATCTAGTTCAACCTCTGATGTACCACAGACTGTATAAATTCCCTGAATCATTTCTTGTTTGAAAAAGAACATTTATTCTAGGAAAAATATCCAATCAATTAAATTAAAGCTGACCATTTATGGAAAATTCACAAATGCTCTTACTGTCAATTTAAATATGTATTTATGTATCACACATTCTCATCCCACTGCACTAGGTTCAAATCTCGACCACTGGATCTTTCTCTGATCTGCTCTTCTGCTTTCAAGAACATTATTTGAAAGTTTTAACTCTATGAAACTCCATTTAAGTTGAGCATGTCACCTCAGATTTTGCCTGAGTTAAGCAAAGAGATTAAGAGGCTCTCACTAAAAAATGCATCTCTTAACTTCTCTAATGCAATCCATTAACCTTACATCCTTTTTATATACTGTAAAACTGCAACAAAAGGCTTGTATTAACTTCTTCATTATGCAGGAAGCAGTAAAGAGGATCAAAATAATGTTGATTAGACTGAGGTTAGGAAAAGAATAAATTAATATTGTAAAACTAAATAATAATAATAATAAGTGAACACTCAGTATACAGATTTCTGTTATTAACAAAGACATGCCCTGATTTCTCAGGCTACTGCAGATAGGGTTAACAGATTTTTTTGGCTAAATTTAGAAATTTACTGTGCTGCTTTAATGAAAGTATCACTTATGATCAGTTAGTATAGTTGTTCTCTAAAATTATTATATCCAATGCTCACGCTAAGTTTTTTGGGTTTAAATATCAAACTGGGAACTCATGTTGAATGGATTATCTGCTTTCATTTGCCTGCTTGTACTATCATTTTGCAGCTGAATTTGTACATTTCCTTTTTTTTTTTCATTCAACCAAGTCTGTGACACCGTCAAATATCTTACTGCACTCCAAGTATCTCACCTCACAAGTATTCCCTTTATCAGCACTAAAGTCCCTCAAAAATTTAGCCAAATTTACCTTATATAAACCCATGCTGAATGATATATTATCTTACATTGCATTGCACTATCCTTATATTTTGTTTTATTCAATTAAGATCTATATTAAATTTTATTTTGGGACCAAGAATAAGTCTGATGCTAACCGATTATAATCACACATTTATTACACATAATTTTGTCACATTAGCTTTCTTTCAGTGTTCTGGATATATTTATATGTTCTAATACTTATTGGAACTTCATAGTAATAAATCAGAGTATTTCCAGTAAGTTTTTTCAAGTAAAACAACAAAAAAAACCCTTGAATGGTGTAGTTTTGTAAAAGTCTACCCATACTAACTGACTGTTTCTATTAACATTTAATCAAAGTTTGGATTTTTCTTGAATAATTACAAAAATAATGAAGTTGCCTCTTTCTTTTATATGAAAACCATAGTATTTCTATCTATTAATGGCCCAAAGATTTCTTTTGTCTTCATATGCTTCAAAATCTTTCCTGTCACTCTAGTCAGTTGATATAGGTTAATATGAATCTTAATTTTCATTATATTTAGATATATTTTGCAATCTGATACCAGCAATGCTGGCATACAATTTATTAGATGTATTGTACAGCAGAAAAGGGAATATAGAAATGAATCAGTAATATTTTAAAGGTGACAGGTATAGGTGAGTGCTAGTCATATCTATAGAACTGGGTGTCACCGAATCTTGTCCTGATTTCTCTTAATGGCTATATTCCTCTAGAATATCATGACGAATTCCATTGCACTTTGTCTTCTTAGAAATACAGATACCTAACTCTACCGCAAATGCTGAGAAAAATCATTAATATCTGAATGAAACTTTATACATAAAAATAACTATGCTGGTATATTAGATTACTCTTTCTGTCTTTGTTATAGCAAATATGGTTTGGTTTTCTGTAAGTACCACACTTCATTGAAGAGATTCAATCCATAAAAGTACCATAATGCAATGTTAAATAAAAGAGTGAAAATAAGAGTTCTGCATTTGAGTTACAATACATGACTTCTTAGAAGTACGTAATGAAGTAACTCTAACTTGGAAACTTGGTCAAGTGAATGCATGGTTTATGACAATTCGATTCCATGACCATTTATGGGTCTACTTTATTTTGCTGTGGCCATAAATAGTTATTTTTATCTCTAAGCAGATGTCCGACAAGGAATAGATTATTGATGAAATGAGAATTTATAATATTTTGGTTTTGAATAATTTCACAAAGTACTAAGTGTACCACGAATGCAAGTAAACCTTTTCCCCACATTTTTATTTGGTATGCCAGTGAGTTATTCTGAAGACCTTATGTCCATTGGAAGGAACAAAAAACATCTTTAATAAAAAGATACCCCCTACAAAGTAGAATTATATAAATTAGTATTAGAGACTGACAGAAGCAGAAATAAGCAATAATCTCTCTGTAGAGTACTCAAATCACACTTGTGAATTCAAGAATATCTATTTTTCCTTATTTGACAGCACTTCTAAGAAATGAATATTTGCTACTAGAAATTTTATGTGTTCTCCACCAATACAAAGGTGTAGAAGAAAATAAATGTCATTAAAAGTGCATTTAATTTGACACTTATGGGTGTCTGTAACCTCAGATTAGAAAAAACCTTAATAATGGTCTGCTTCCTTCCCACAGCTTCAAAGTGCTACTAATATGTTATTGCTGATCTTACAAGAGAGTTTACACTTGCTTCATCGGTTTTGTCTAGTGTGTAATTTAACATGTAGAACTCAGAAACTACTAGAACTCTTTTTTTTTAGATTTTCTGGAAAATTGAACTATAAAGAAAATTTTCATTATAAAAACTGCTGCTGGTACATAAAAACCATTGCAAAACATTCTTGTAAGTCATATACTCAGTCTTTTCCAGTATGATTAAAATAATAGAATAGAATATTTATTGTAACATATATAATTATGTTGTATATGAGAAAAGATATTAATATAAAGTAATACAATATATAATATATATCATCTATTGTATATGGTATATCCTATATTATATATTATTATACTATAAAATATATAGAATAATATAGGATGATAATGGTATCATATTCTTATTATATTACACATGATACATGAAAGAAAATGTGATATAGAATATATAACATTATATGATACTTAATATTTATATACTTCATTATATATTATAATACAATTAATATTTTACTCAACACCTTGGACTTTGTTTTTATGTCAAAATTCTGTTATTTTACATCAGTTTTTCCTTTAAAAATTCTGTATTGTTTTCTCAAATTTTAGGCCCTACCTCCCTGAAGCACGCTTACTATTTTTGTCTTTATGATCTAAACAGCTAAGAAAAATTGTATTACTGCTCTTATTAAACAATCAAAGTGAATTTTCTTTTTCAAGGTTTTTCCTGTATTATTTCCATTAACTGTTATATTCTGAAAGCTCTTTTCATTGAGATAATTTCAGTCCCAAATCGCTTCTTTCTGAAGCCAAATTTTATAAAGTTGTCTGACATTAAAAAAATATGTCTCTGAAATATAGACTCTAACTTTTTGTGCTTGTCCTCATGATATTTTGGAGTTCACTATTGCAGCTTGTCTAGAAATACTGTGATCATTTAGCATCAGCGTGAAATTTTGCAGCAATTCAATCACTCAAACTAAGCAAACATCAAATAAAAGCAGGGACGTCAATGGGTTTCAGAACAGTCTGTATGTTTTAATGATTCACCCGGGTAAACTAGTTGGATTCCATGTTTTAAGATTTGTGATAATTGGGGTCAGGTTATGTAATTAATAATAGTTGGGAACTTGGTGAGCCGTGAAATTGAAATTCTCCCCACTTATTAATATTACGAAAGCTGTAAATACTTCTGTTTCATTGCTGTCATGTCTTTGGTTTCATTGTGCCTAGCCACAATGGAAGCCTGCTGCATTATAGGCTATGTAAGCATGGTCAGTCAATTGCTGGAGGTGGTTATCCCCTTCTATGTAACACTTGTAAGACAACATCTACATACTGCTTCCAATTTTAGGCCCTCCAGTGCAGAAAAACCATTTATAAACAGGAGTAAGTATGGGGGAGGCCATGTCTGAAGGGATGGTTCAGCCTGAAGGAGGGACAGCTTTGTGGGGGACCTGACAGCAGCCCCAAAAACCTAAAGGGAAATCATCAAGAACATGGAGCCAGGCTCTTTGCATTGGGGTATGGTGTGAGTATCAAAGACAACGGGTATAAATTGAAACAACAGAGTTTTAGGCTTGATCAAATTAAAACTAAATCCTCAATGAGGACAGCCAAGCAGTGGAGTAGGCTGCCCAGAGAAGCAGTGTGGGCTCTATCCTTGGGGTCTTCAAGCCCTGAGAGACCTGGTCTGACCTCACAGCTGGTCCTGCTGTAAGCAGTAGACCTCTGTAGGTCCTTTCCACTCTGAATTGTACCATAATCCCCGTGAAGATAACTGTTCCTTTGATAGGTAGGATAAATGATCAGCTCACAATCAGGTATCAGACAAGTGAAAAGGAAACACCCAACACGTTTTTTTCCATGTTTTATAAATTTTCATAAGAAAATTAGAATGCACTGCTGTAACGCAAATCTTAACAAATCTTCCAGGCATAATTACCCTGGCAAGTCACAGGAATGAAAGCACAGGTGACATAAAAATAAATACATGCTAATTTATACTTATTTATCTGTGCAGTCTCCTGAGTGAGCCTAAAAATACTGATCAGTACTTCTTTACTGGTATTCATTTCCTCTGATTCACAAAGGCTGAAGAAATTTGAAAAAGAAACACATCATACGATGAAAGAGGAAAATCACATTACAAATGAAAATAGTAATCTGTAATTATTTGAAACAATAATAAAGTTCATGAAAACTCATAGGGTACCATTTGATGTAAATTGATTAAGCTTATTAAATATTTTATTTCCTTACTCAACTTTAGACAAAATCCTGCCCGTTCAGCTCTTCAGTGAAGATCTTTAGGATGATTTATATCTCCTGACTCTTGATTACAAGCAGCAGCAGCTATAGCATTTTGTACAATAGTTTACTATTGAACATAAACAAAATATATTTTTTTTGCCAATAAAGATTGAAATTAATGAAATCAGAAATGTGATCACAAATCTTCAATGAGGTATCAATTTTGCTGCAGTTGTCTCATTATCTTTAAATGATTTCTTCGCACATGATCTTTTTCTGGTTACTACATACATACTCAAGATGTACAAGCTTTATGTTTTGAATTACTCTATAACAATCTATATTTTAAGTGCTTATGTGGAGTCTAAATTTTGCTCATAGCTATTGCATGTAGGGGATTAATCTTCTCTAATATAATTTTGTTAGTTGCGTAAATACTCAGAGGAGTTAAAATGCATAAGGTGTGGTGATGTAGGCAAGCATATCTAGTGAAGGGTATATTTATTCCAAGACATGGTAACCAATTATGAATTCCCCTTCATGTAATGCTTTATAACTTAATTCAAATTGCATTAAAACACTGGATTTTGTACTCAAAATATCTGTTTGAGAACTATATTATTTCTTTCTTTACTATTGATATGTATCATCAAAAAGATATCTTTACAATTCTACTCTGGTTTACACTGGACCATGGCATTTTGTCTTTTTCCTTTCTAAATACTAAAAAAACTGGATGAAATTTTTACAAAAGTATATCTTAGGCTGTTTAGCAAACATCATTAAAAATTTATTGCACTCAAAACCCATTGTTGCTTAGTAAAACTCTGCAGTTGTTACTTACTGTCACCACGGCAAAGCAAAGGACCCAGTTTGTAACCTGCTTCAGAATTTGGTCTGTTAGTGTCAGTGATCACAATTTCTGTTACTGGTAGATGCTCCTTGTAGGAGAGGAACCCAGTATCATTAGTCCTGAAAAGGTAAAATGAAAGACACAGCTTTCCTAAATGTTTCTGATAAACATTTCATTATCATTGACACATTTCTAGAGAAAATGAAATAATTAAATTCTGAAAAAAAGTGCTGCATAACTCTATGGGTAATACAAGCAATTGTGAATACAAACATATGCTTTGGTATTGATATTGTGATCATTTGACAGGACTGAAATAATTTCATGGGAAGTGGCCAGTTTTATGGTTATGCTTGTCTGCATAAGCATGAGAAAACTCTTTTTGACATAAATGGGTACTGTCTGCCTAAGCTAATGTATCTGCCAATGTCAGTAACTTTATGTTGCTGAGGCCATGCTGTATCTATAATGGCCTGTCTTTTCACTATAGCATATTAAATGGCTTAGTATAACTTCCAAAAAAGACTAATTTTTTTTTTACTTTTTCACTTTAACAAAAGTTTAAAAAAAAAAAAACAAATACAAAAATACAAAGTTATGTACAGGAAAAGCAGCATATGCTACAAATATGTAAGTCGCAGAAAAAGAAAGATGCAACCTAGCACTCAGAGCATCCAGTATTTGTAATCTTAGACCAAATTCCTTGTTTAAAATCTTTGTTAACTTAGTGTCAGAACTGAATTTCTAAATTTCATAAGCACCAGTTTTGTCCCTAAAATTGCTTCCCCTGAACTCCCAAAAAAAAATCAATCAGGATCATTCTGGAAAATTCAATCTGTCCATTCAATCCATTTATAGTTGAATCTTCCCTTTAATGGGTGAACCAAATAGCTCAGAGACAACAGTACAAACTCAGAGAGGGGAGGCAATCTGGAAATCACACTGCTCAAAGATTGAACACGAGACACACACTTCAGCCAGGAAGCCACATTTCTCTAGGAACATGATTGGGTTTACCAACACCCTCTCTCAGTACATCAAGCACTGGGAGTGAGACAACAGGAAGAGATGCCATCCTTGTGCTGAATGAAATTAATGGTTTTTTTCCTCCCCTCCCTCCTCCCTTTACTAACATTACCATCTTTACCCTATGTACAGTTTCTTTTTATCTGTCTTGGAGCACAGTGCACACAAATGTACATTTTTTTTTCCAGAATTTTTTTTTTCCTAAGTGAGGAATGCAAAACATTTAAAAGAAATGTTAATTTTTAACGCAGTGAAATACTGCAGATTTCTAATTTAGAACTGAAAAAAAACCTCAAAACACTGGAAGTGTTCACTTTAATAATACTGTGCTGCAAATTAAGGAAAACTGAATAGAAGCTAACTTACCCTTTCTGCAAAAAGGATTTGTATTTTTGTAGATCCTTAGGAATGGATTTTTTAAAAAAAAATCTGTTTTGGTTTAGACTTTTAGAGACTTAAAGATTTTGATTAGTCAAACAAGGAGTTTTAGAACTAAATCTGTGTCCAATCTATGAAATAAGATAGATTTCACTATGAAAATAGAATATCAAAATCATATTTTCAAAACCTCACTGTGTTTAAATCTGGTTTTCTGTGCACAGAAAGCATCTCAAATAAGCACAGCTTCTACCTACTTTTTCTGCCCGATGAACAGTATTGAGAAAACTGATTCAAACCAGTAGTCTCTAGGCAACCAAATGTAAGCATACAGTGTAAACATAGCCTCCATGACATTGGAGTTACTTGGATAAATATCCACTTAAAAGGAAAATTAAAATTTCAAAAGTGGATACATACAGAAATATAAACCAGAAGTAATTATATTTTCAGCGTAATAGACTTATCAGCATATGCAATTTACTCAAAGTTATTACAGTGAAGACATGCACATCATCCTCTATCTACTTAATTTACAAGTGTGTTACCATTATAAATTAACCTATGTATGTGAGCATGCATTAAATGAATGACAAAACTGAGCAAGGTATTATATATTCTAGAAACTATTCAAAATCTTGTCTCAAATGCATTTACCTTTTAATACTTATTTTGCTGCTGGGAATCAAAAATTTTTTGTATTTTTGTACAGCAGAGTAATAGAGAAATCCTAGTGTTTTGTGTACTTGTTTAATCTCTTTATTGGAATGAGCACAGAAGATACCACTCTGATTTTTACAGCAGATGCAAATTCTATTCCTACAGATATTGAAACTTGTGAAGAACTTTCTTTAACTAAGCCTTTCACTGTATCTGCTGAGTTGTCTGGTCATGATGAGAAAGTGAGTATTTTCCAACCAAATTCACTAGTTGTTCCTTTAAAGGAAGACCGGATATCTAGCTTGAGGATAAAGTAATGCATTGCTTCATTTTGTACACATGAAGATGTTCCTAAGTACCTTCCTTACATTTTTCTATTTTCAAAAACCAGATGTTGATACATTTATTAATATTTATTAACATGCATATATTAATGTACTCACTGAGTTGGTTTTATATAAGTTAAATATGCTTTACTAGTTTAAAAGCTTAGAAGCTTCTTCATCAGAAAACTTTAATTTGAAAAGTCCCTATCTGCTTTGTAAAGTCCTGTACCGCACTGGAGCTATTGTTGAGAAAGTTGTATCTGATCCTCTTAAGTGAAAAGTCAGGTGATAGCAAGGATGTCCAATTTTAATTATCTAAGTTCTAAATGGCAAAAGAAGGGGGTAAAAAGTCTAAACTTAAAAGTGTAGTTAAAAATTATGCTAAAAATTAACTGAATTTTTTCTGACACCTTTTATTTTAGCTTTAATTACTTTCAGTATTCTTAAACTAATAACAGAAGCTGTACTAAAGACCAGAGCTAATGTCTTAATATATAACATACAATATACCAAAAAACTAGAAAGTATCTGTATATCACGGAATCACGGAATCTTCAGAGTTGGAAGGGACCTCTAGAGATCATCTAGTCCAACTCCCCTGCTAGAGCAAGATTGCCTAAACCACATCCCTCAGGGCTGCATCCAGGCGGGTCTTGAAAATCTCCAGAGAAGGGGACTCCACAACCTCCCTGGGCAGCCTGTTCCAGTGCTCTGTCACCCTCACTGTAAAGAAGTTTTTCCGTGTATTTGAACGAAACTTCCTATGTTCTAGCTTGTGCCCATTGCCCCTTGTCCTGTCGCTGGGAACCATTGAAAAGAGCCTGGCTCCGTCCTCCTTAAACCCACCCTTTAGGTACTTGTAAACATTAATCAGGTCCCCCCTCAACCTTCTCTTCTCCAGGCTAAAGAGTCCCAGCTCTTTCAGCCTTTCCTCATAAGGGAGGTGCTCCAGTCCCACAATCATCTTGGTTGCCCTTCGCTGGACTCGCTCCAGTAGTTCCCTGTCCCTCTTGAACTGGGGAGCCCAGAACTGGACACAGTACTCCAGTTGTGGCCTCACCAGTGCAGAGTAGAGGGGAAGAATGACCTCCCTCGACCTACTGGCCACAGTCTTCCCTATGCAGCCCAGGATGCCATTGGCCTTCTTGGCGACAAGGGCACACTGCTGGCTCATGGATAATTTGCTGTCTACCAGGACCCCCAGGTCCTTCTCCTCAGAGCTGCTTCCCAGCATGTCCGCCCCTAACCTATACTGGTGTTTGGCATTCTTCCTTCCCAGGTGCAGGACCCTACACTTGCTTTTGTTGAACCTCATTAGGTTCTTCTCTGCCCAGCTCTCCACCCTGTCCAGGTCACGCTGGATGGCAGCACGGCCCTCTGGAGTGTCGGCCACCCCTCCCAGCTTGGTATCATCAGCAAACTTGCTGAGGATACACTCTGTCCCCTCACCTAGGTCATTAATGAATATATTGAACAAAATTGGTCCAAGTATTGACCCCTGAGGGACACCACTCGTTACAGGCCTCCAACTGGACTCTGTGCTGCTGATCACAACCCTCTGGGTTCTGTCACTCAGCCAGCTCTCGATCCACCTCACTGTCACCTCGTCTAGCCCATACTTCCTCAGCTTCCTAATGAGGATGTTATGGGAGACAGAGTCAAAAGCCTTGCTAAGGTCAAGGTAGATGACATCTACGGCTCTCCCCTCATCCAGCCAACCCGTTATAACATCATAGAAAGCTATCAGATTGGTCAGGCATGATTTGCCCTTGGTAAATCCATGCTGACCACTTCCAATAACTTCCTGTTCCTCTATGTGTTTGGAGACGACATCCAGAATGAGTCGCTCCATTACCTTTCCAGGGACAGAGGTGAGACTAACCGGCCTGTAATATAATTAAACTCTTCTTAGAATTCAGAGTGAAAGAATTAGCATATATATATAAATATATATATGTATGCTGTTATTAGTATAGTATATTAGCATTAGTATATATAACTATATACTTAATTTATATAGTTATAATTTTATGAGAAAATGTGTTCTATATCAAAGAGGCAGGTGACATTGGTAATTTAAATTTACAGCTGCCTTGGTGTTCTAAATGTACTAAGGCCTATATATATTCTTCATTTACTTTACTGTAAAAATATTGTGAAAAAGTAACAGTAAAAAGTCACCATTCATCTCTGTCCGCATCGCAGTTGCAGTAATGCTGGGAATCAATGCAGCTTCCCTCTAATCCACAAGTACATTTTTGTACAGCAGGCAAGGAACCCCCCCAGTAAGTCTGTGTTTCATTGGTTCTTCCAATCCACCAGCTCAATGGCATCCCATCTAAAAAGTACATGAGAGACAATCAGTGCCCAGTCTTGTCTCATATTTCTCCCAATTTTTCTCATCCAAACAAGTTTCCAAAAGGTTAAAAAGAAAACAATTACTCCTCAAATCTAAAAACTTTAAACAACAATTGGAAAAAAAATAAATTACTACTTTTACCTGATAAGTAATGATTCATTTTAATACTTCATTATCAGCTATTAAATGATTGACACAGGTTTTTTCTTGCATTAGTAGAAAAGAGAACTCGCAGGCCAGAACTCAGCCAGCCAAGATATTAGAATCATTTATCTTACGTAGCCCATTTATATAATTCATTTTAAAATGGTCCATGAAAAAGGAGATACCACCACCCTAAAAATCAAGGTAGCTTATATTCCCTTCTTATATATCAATTTCAGATCATGGAGCTACCAGTAATAGAATGAGAAGAGTTACAGAAAAGCTATGCAGACATGGTCTCATCCTGCTACCAGGAGTGCTATAGAGTACTACTACCCATACCTGTGACAAACATTTAGCATCTGAATAGTGGTGTTAATCAGAAATGCCCAAAGACAGTTGTTACGTCACAGGCAGCAGACTCAGAATTTATACACTCGGAGACAGCAGAAATCATGTTAATGGTTCTGCCATAAGCAAGTTCATGTATGTGGTGAGCAGAAATGAGGCTTCCCAGGACTATTACATCTCTGTGTGGTGCATCCAGTCAGCATTGTTTGTAGAAAAACAGTAAAACCAGATGTTTCCTTAATGTTACAGTATTGTATATTGAGCTTAAAGATGCTGCCAAGCAAGAACAGCAACAGAAAATATATTCAAAACAGATAATAACTAAAAGATATGAAGCATAAAGATAAACCATCTCAAATGAGAAGGATGAAGGGTCCACGAAAGTCAAGGCATGAGAAGAAATCAAGTACTGTTAAATTATAGAGTTTCTTATAGATGTGCTTCTTTTTGTTGTTGGAGTTCCAAGTTTTCAGCAGCAGGCCCCCATGAAGAAGCTGGAATTTATCCTAGTCTCAACTTTATTTATAACTGCCACTGCTTATTAAACCTCACTGTTAGATAAGACCTCTGTTACACTGACAATCTCTCAGATTGTGAACATACTGACTGCATTCATTACCACACAACTGTCAGCCCAGCAGGCCAAAAACCAGTGTATTTTCTGAAAAAGTCAAACTTGCATAATGCCATCAATGTCCACTATCAGTGTTTGTGTTTGCAGGCCATCACAGGAGGAAGAAAACCTAGAGAAAGTTTATAAATAATTTATCAGACAACACTTTAAAAAGCCTCCAACAACCAAGACTGTAAAAAGCAGAATATTTCTGCTGTTTCAACATTATGCCTTAGCTTTATATTATAGTCATGAATTAATATTCCGTCTTTTGCTGGGGACACTGGGGTATGTTTAAAAGCTGATCTCAGTTATTTGTTCATACAGAAGAGTGAGGAGAGAGTGTTTATTGAAATGATGCAAGTTCATTGTGATTAGCCCAGCTTGTTATCCCTGCTCAGGCAGAAAGTTTTCTCTAAGCAAAATAAAGATATTAATTGAAACGGCTACAGATTTCTTCATAGTTATCACATAAATGTATTAATAGGTGACTTCTTTAATGATGTCATTTGCAAATACTATCAAGGCTGATTGAATATAATGTATTCTTAAAATACAGTCAGTTAAGAATTATTATGTGGACTGCATGTTCGAAAAAATATTTCATGTGACCATCATCAAATTTTGTATTTGTCAGGTGTAGCTAGTAGAGATTATAGATAGCAGAAGTGTGAGGGATTACAATGTTCAGGCAATTTGATAATGCACCTATTTGCATTTCAAATTCTGAAATGAAACTAAACAAACATATTTTAGTATAATGTTATTTGAATTTTATTTCGATGTCAGGTATGCTTCAGTTGTTAGCTATGAGTGATTGACTGGTTTTTATTTTTGTTTTGTAATTCTGACCATAAAATCATTCAAAAAAATATCCATAAAAATCAGCAAAATATCAAAAAAAGGTAAAGGTGATTTTAAACAGGAAAACTTGGTGAAGACTATCTTCAGATGCCGAATAAATGAAATAACAACTAAGCAAGTCCAAAATTTCAAATTACATCACTTTAACTTCCTAAACTTCCCTCAAAATTTTAAAGCATTTGTATTTCAAAGACAATTCTTATTTCACACTCTGAGCTCTTCTAAAGGGGCTGAGCATCCTATATAATTTAACTATAATTCACACTTATAATTGCAACTTCCTGACAAAAACTTCTAACAAAACTTCTAAAGTTTATGGTACTATGTCAAAATGAGACACTAAAAGTTAGAATGCATACTTGCTGGAGCAAGCTGGAAATTATGTATTTCATATAAAAATAGGTGAGAAATATATTTCCGAAGCTCTCAAAACCATAGAACTATATTTTCTGGTAATAGTTTTAAATCTGAAATTACTACTCTTCAGAGAGAACAGGTAATATGTTCTGTTTTCTCTCCATAGTTTTCAATGGAAAGATATATCCTGAAGAAAAAAGACATGAAAACAAGAGAGGATCCCTAATTCCTCTTCTTTTTCCCAGCTCCCTGATATCCAAGAGATAACAGAAAGAAGTATTTAATGGGGTGGCTTGACCTTAACATTTTCAAAAGATACTAGAATTCTCCCTTTCCATGGTATCAGGAAGTTCTAAATTTATATTTGTAGAAAGAAAAAGATGATAAATTGGAAGATATTTGAAAGCCCAGGGCTTACATTTTGTTGTTTTCAAAGACTAAAAATATTTACCAGACCGAACATATTTTAGTATATATTCAGAATACATTGACTGTTTTCAGTTTAGGTGCATCCCAGTTTTAACTAGGGCTTATCTATGCATTGCCACTTTTATTTAACAGTAGATGGCTTGACTACTTCTAAGACTGTACAGATGTATTTGAGAAAGCAGTACTGACATGGCTAATTCTCTAAGTAGCTCCGCATTACAGTGCTGTGCTGAGCTAGATATCTGGTCTACACAATTTCCAGGTGATTCATTCAGGCCTTCTTTAGCTACAGACACTACAGCGATCACTATGTAAATCTGACCTTAATCTTTGACCACTTATCAAACATGTTGGATGGCTATATGTACCAAGATTTTGCAAGGAGTGGCTGATACTCCAGAGGGCCATGCTGCTATCCAGAAGAACTTTGATAGGCTGAAGATAATGGGCTGATGGGAACCTCATAAAGTTCAACAGGGGGAATTGCTAAGACCTGAACCTGCGGAAGAACAGGCAGCAATATATGCTGTGGGCCACTGAGCTGGAAAGCAGTTTGGTAGAAGTGGGTCTAGGGGTCCTGGTGGACACAAGGTTAAACATGAGCCAGCAATGTGCCCTTGCTGCAATGAAGACTACTGTTATGCTGGGTTGCATTAGGAGATTGAGGTGTTGCCAGCAGGTTGAGGGAGGTGATCCTTCCCCTCCATTCAGCACACATGAGGCTACACCCGGAAAATTGTGTCCAGTTCTGGGCTCCCATTAAAAAAGAAAGATAGAAATACTGGAGAGAGTCAAAAGTAAGGCCACAGATATTATTAAGGGACTGAAGCATCTCTCCAGTTAGGAAAGGCTGGGAGAGCAGGAACTGTTAAGTTTGGAAACAGAAAGTTGAGGGGGGGGGTCTTCCCAGTGTATATAATTACCTGAAGGAAGGGCGTAAAGACAACTGAGACAGACTCTTTCCAGTGGTGCCCAGTGACAGGCCAAGAGGCAGTGGGCACAAACTGCCCAAAAACATGGGATGTTCTTCCTGAACATCAGGAAACTCTTTTTTATTGTAAGGGTGACTAAGCACTGGTACAGGTTGCCCAGAGAGATTTTGGAGTCTCCATCTTTGGAGCTGTTCAAAAGCTGTCTGGACATGGTCCTGGGCAACCAACTCTAGATGGCCCTGCTTGAGCAAGGATGTTAGACCAGATGACCTCTAGAAATCCCTTCCAACATCAACCACTCATGATTAGTGATTCTAAGACTGCAAACTCATACTGTTTACTGCCAATAGAGTTCAGATGCTGAAAACATCTGTTTCAGTGGATATTCTATGTGCACTGATCACTGAGTCCCCTGAAAAAAGTACCAACACATACATTTAAAAAAAACAAACCACTTTTTCCTTCTCCTTGTAGGTGACACCTAGCCCTTCAAAAGCACAGAGCAACCTGTATCTACAAAGTGGCATCTGCTTCTTCACCCAGGAGCTGTATCTGGTTTTACTGTTATATGACTGAATGTAGGGATCCGTCCTTATTAAGTCATCCACAATGGTCACTACCCTTGAATCAAAAAAGGGCAGGTCTAAATCCTGTAATGTAGAAATTTGAATTTTATTTTAAGGAAGTGATTAAAATTAGAATGCTAGAAAACGTAAGGTGAAGTTAATACACCCTGTTAACAGTTACAAAAATGTGGCTCTGGCTGCTTTCAAACAGAGGAGGAAACACAAACCCTAAATGTCTTTAGTAAGTGGTGTTATTTCATCCATATATCACAAAAGTCAGCGTTGCCTTTTTCAAGTGGCCTCAATGCAGAAGCCAAGACTGACCACCACTAGATCCTAGCTTTCTCTTAACTCAGAAGTCTCTCTTTTAGAACAGACTAAAGCCCACTCTTCAGAGAAATGGTAGGTTGCATTTGGTACAGTCTGTGGTAGTGTTTAAAGAAAGAATGATTTTAGAAAATCTGTAGAACTGTCAAATAACTTTCCCGTGCCTATTTACTCCTACCATTGAAAACTGTAAATTTTAGGTGGCTTAGCATAATTGATCTCTCATCTTTCTAGAAAAACTTGCATTCCTGTGCAACGTCTTTGGACCACAAAAAAAAAAAAAAAAAAAAAAAAGTGAGTCCTGCTTGCCCAGGTCTTTCCCGCTCTTCTCTGACCTAAATTTTGTCGTGGTTTCCAGATTGATCACTCGGTTGTAACTGGTGAGTTGAGAAGGTAGGGTATTGTGGTTTTTTTTTTTTTTTTGGTTTTCACTTAGTTTATGTGACAGTTAACAGTCAAAAGAAATGAAATACCTACAGAGCAAAATCTTGAAACCCTCTGCTTGGTGTAAACCAGGTTTTTGAATACCAAACATAACTCTAATTTGGTGTCCATAGGTAAAAGGGAAGCTCAGTGGGATGTGTTAAGCAGTAGGCTCATCTTTAATGCTGTGGGGATGTTTTCAAGCAGATATTCTGCCATGAGTGAATTCTAGTTTAAGAAGTCCAGCCATGTCCATGACATAATTAAGAAGAAAGAATACGTAAGGAAAAAGTTTAGAGGCAGAAGCAGAAACTGTTGCACTCAGAGGCCTGCTCCCTGCTTAATATGAAAGAATACCAAGAAATCAGTTTGAACAGTTTAAGAATTTCTGGTAGATAAATCAAACAATTTCTCTTAGTTTTTCAAAATATAGTGAACAATGAGATTTTTACGTCCACATTATTTGTAGTACTTAGAATGGATTTTCTCGGTAAAGTTTGTTGGCAGCCCTGTGTCAGTAAGAGTTAAGTAGACTACATATCTTAATTTTTCTTTAAGTACATCAGATGATGTCCATTTTTCTTTTCAAAAAATATATGTTTTCCAATAATCCACATTTTAACTATTGCTTCTTTTTAGTGAATGATTATATTGGACATTGGAAATTTAATGTTATCAATGTTTTTTGTCAAGCACTCACAATATGCTCATTAAGTGTTCAAAAACATTCAGTGATAAACTTCTGCTGATATCTATGCATTAATTTGTCTTTTTTAAGGAGATATTTTCCCAGTAATTCCTTCATTAAGATTTAAAAATCCCTGGAAGGCAGAAAAGCGGGAGCTCTGTTAATAATAATAATATCTGTTAATTTAAAAGATTTATGAGAGAAATTAACTTTAAGAACACTTAATTCTGTGAATGAAGATCATTATAAACTGACACTTGTGTTTTTCTAGTTCAAATATCTCTTGGCAACTTACAGGAATCTGAGTACTAGATATTTGAAGTATTTCAAACTCCATAGCAGCAAAATGCCATAACCTTGGTAGAAACCTTTAGTAGCCCGTAAAATAAAATGCACTATGCAACATAATAAGATTGTCTGCTTTACTTACCTTGCTTATCTAAAAGCCTTGACTTTTTGCAGTGGTAAGCAAGCTCCTGTTCACAGTGCTCTGCACGGTTAATTGTAGCCTGAAGCTGGTCTAGGCTAGCAGAGTACTTGAAAAACACAGTGTGTGGGTTCTCTCGATTAGCACTTTTGACTCTGGTTAGGTTGGTGTTGTTATGCTGTATAATTGTCCATGTTGTATCTTTCAAAACACATGTGAAAAGTAATAAAGAATAAGAAGCAGTTGCATAAGTTGGTAACGGAAAGAGAACGTACAAGGAAATCAACCAAACTTTTAGGTGACTTCTTTGATCACAAAAAGTGCTTTTGGGCATGTTTGATACAGAGACATAAATCACTAAGCAAAAATGAAAACAATTAATCATTGTTTCTATTTATAATTAGATTATTATACCATGACTGTAGCAGGTATTCAGCTTGCTCTGATTGTTGAATAAGGAAATAGTAAGTGACAAAACCCAAATAATTGTCTCTGAAATAAGATATAATTTACTTGGGAAATTGAAATGAAAGTATAGAAAGAAATAAAACTTACTATTTTTACTTTTCCCAGCTTTTTTTCTTTTTTATAAAATAACATTAAATTCTATCCTAGATTCTAGCTACATTACATATATCACTATAATTTGAACTAATTTATTCTATGTGAGTAAGTGGCCTATGGCCTTTTTCTATTACAAAGAAGCAAAAGTAGCTTGCAAATACTGTATTTACTATAAAAATCAGATTACATGATGGTGAGTTATTCTAGCCATCTAAAGTCAAATTGTAGTCATTATTTGAAGTACTATTCAAAACCCGTATTTAGCGAAGGACTAAGAATCTCAGCTTCCAAAGTTCAATAGAAAGTTGCTTCCAAACACCTGGCATAATATTAATTTATGGTAACCATTATGGTATGCCCACTTGACTCAGTACTGTAACATGATGAAGTACTAGTTCAGAACTGAGAGCTGCGTTTCCATAAAAAACACATACTACTCTCTAGTTGACTTTTATCTCAGATACGGCTGAGTAAGGCTGCTGCGTACTTCATTGCATTGCGTAGACAGGCCTTATGATTCATGTAAACTGGGGGCATGCAAAATATTGCCAAAATATTTATTCCAGAAGCAATTGGACTGTGTCTGAAAGATTTTTTTTTCAGTGAATCACTAGTAGGTATTCAGTACTCCAAACATAATTTCTAGAAAAATATGTTCCAAAACAATGCTCTCGTAATAAAAGAGCAGAAATGACTTGCATGTAAATATACATATAATTCAAATGGTTAAATAATAAACAATATATTGTACGTTTATAAAAGGTATGTGCTAAGACGTGTAGTCTTGTGTGAGACAGACTTCCTCCAACTTGGAGCCATGTTGCTTACACTAAGCAACACAGCAGTTCAATAGCTTTCCAGCCAGTTACACTGATATTTCACTAATATTCTTTCATTGAAAGTCTTCTTTTAACTTCCTACAGCAATTGTGGAAAGCATTTTTAATTCTAAAAAGTACAATGCAAAACTACACAGATCAAGAACTAAAACTGATGTTACAATGCTTACATGAAGGCATTGCTTAAAAACTACCAGAGGCCATAGGCTAAGTATGACATATTTTGAGACTAGAGAAATAATTGTCCTGTACATTGAGACACAGGAAGGGTGCAACTGGCTGGCAACATAGCACAGGAACGCATTGGTCACTCTGTCCTATAGTTTGAGTACAAGGAAATCTAACATCACACACTCTGATTGAGAGTAGAGATTAGTTCCTCCATGTTCTTCAAAATATAAATTGTCCTGTTATTGGTGGCTGATTAAGGCTCATGTGATTCTGCTGTTTTGTACTTTTGCCAAGCCCCCTCACCTATGAATACAGAAGTACTAAACTTATTCCGTTTCAGCTTCTGCTTGTAAAGCCTGTAACAGTGTGACCGCCATGACTAAAATTCGCTACAAGGTAGGGGTGAGCAGGCTCCCAGTTAAAGCTGGTCTGGCTCAGTCAGGTCACGTTTAGATTCATGTTCACTTTATTCTTGTATTGCAATGGCCAATGTAACTTGGGTAGATACGAGAAATATTATTTTTTCTAACTTATAATATTGATGATAATATTTCTGAAGTTCTAATAATAGTATTGCTGAGTATTTAACAGAGCTGTATTTTTATTTCATTAGCTTCCTACAGGCCACACATGGCTGATGTTATAAGATATTAGTAGAGAGGAAAGAACTCATGGTCACTTACAGGACAAGTATTCATCAGAAAACCTAAAGTAAAAAAATATATTAAAAGGAGTCTATGCAAATTTTCTATCATTGTTTAGCAATTTTTTGTCAAATAATAAAAGTAAAAAAAGATGGCTTGAAATATAGCAAACTTAGATTTCTTTTTGTATGTGCACATACACACAGGCACAAATACATCTAAAGGCTATGCTGAACATAAAAATTAAGACAAAGGTCGGCTATCAGACTCACTGTCACACTCCCAAATTTACAAAGAAAAAGAAAAGCAGGTCACTGCAAAGTTTGGTCATCTTAACTGGCAGTACGGACTGTAGGCTTTTCATTCTGAAACTGATGTCCAAGAATAAAACCAGGGAAAGGCACCTCCCTCCCAGCTGCCTGACAAGAGATCCCCATGAATGTCAAAGACAAGGCAGTGCTGTGAAAAATGCAGGCATCTGCCTTCCCTGCCTCTGGTGGGAACAGGGAATACCAGTCATGAGGAAATTGGGAACAACACAAATACAGAAGATTCATCCTGTCAGGTTGCATCTTGAGACGAAGAACTGATCAATATGGTTTGCTTAGTGTGGTGAGCAAGCGGTGACTGAGGAAAACAGTAACAGCTGTTCATGGAAACACAAGGATAAATCAGACAGTACACTGTACCTTGGAGGGTTATACCCACTTTAAAAAATTGTCATCTTTCTGCCATGATTCTTTGGTCTCTTTTAATCTAATAGGACACTAGGATATTTCCTTTTAAGGGCCTATGCCAACCTGACTTTTGCCCACTGTGAGCTAGCACAGTTCACTGTAGAAGTCAAAATCAGGAGCTGTTATGGTGAGACTAGTTAAATTGCACAGACTAATTGAGATGATGAGAATTCTATCATTTCAGTACGTATAATAAGTATTCTTTAGATCACTGTGAAAATCAACCAATGCCACTGGCAGACGGAGTCCTGGCAGTTTCTCAAGAAATAGACGTGCCCGCTAATTGTTTACAAATCAACATAAAGAGCTTGTGATAAGGTTTCTAAGTCAAGTTGTCAACACTTAAAACATACGTAAACCAAATTAAACTATAACTTTTTCATATAGTTTTTCAGACAGTTATAACTGTGTAAAAATATATTCGTCACACAAAACAATAGTGTTTCCATCATTTTGTCTAGAAAATAATTCAAATAAATAGAAGATGAGTACAAAGAAGAGGAAACAGCCACAAATAAAACAATACTAATTTTCAAAAAGCCATTTAAATGTAAGCTTCATTGAAAGATCAGGTACCAATACACATACACAGAGAGCATTAACTCATTTGTTAAAAACCATACTAATGACAAATTTTGATATTTAAAACTTTGCAGTGATATAACAGATTCAAAGAACTGTGTGCAGAAGAGGAGGCAGGGCGTCTGAAAGTGAGGCTGTGAGAGTCCCACTGGTTGCATTTGCATTCTCCAAAATACCTACTTGCATCTTGAAAAATGAAGCTTAATGTCTATATTCCTCACAACAAAGTCCAGTTCTGAATTACAGTTTTTCAGAAGGCTACGGGGAAAAATCAGTAATTTTCTCATAAAACATAACTTATTTCTCATTTCCTTGAACTTCCTCAAGGGGTTGTAACTTAAATGAAAACAAATCGGCTCCCCAAAAATGAACTACTATGACCTTGTCTCCATAAGGAACACAAGTCCCATTAACGCAAAGCACAACAGGAATGCAGTGTTAGCTTCACAGCCTGAATCCTGTTGTTATTCTAATTTCTCTGGCTAATTCTTTGCCCAATGTTCTGAGCTAAGGAGTCACCTTCATTTTGTTGCGCATGTATACAGTAAACTTACAAGCTACAGAGACTTCTTACTTGATAACTCATGTTCCAATATAATGAGCACACATACAGACACACCTGTGAGTTAAGGAAGTTTATCACCTCACCTGTCATATTACAGTATACAAGAAATGGTCTCAAGGGGCCACTTCCATCTGAATCAATATTGTAAAAGCCTGAAGCATTTCCTCTGTGCTTATAGGCTTCACATGATTGCTCATAGATGGCTGTAAAAGAACACATTCTGTCAATCACAAATGTTATGGTACAATTTCACATTTTTTTAATTCAGGGAATTAAAAATAAAAGTGTGTGGAACCTGTCAATGGGGAAAAGAAGTTGTCTGTGTTCACTGTGAAAGAATAAAGAAGAAATCACATAATCAAAACTATACTTTCATTTGAATTTGTAAAGGGCATTTGGGTTTATTTATTGGGGAGATCATGAGGGGAATTTTCAAGCTTTTTCTTCCATATTTCAAGCTGGAAACTTGAGGGAGGAAGCCATGAAATGGTTGTAAAAACTGCCAAGTAATGGGAATGACAGATTTTGAAGAAATAGACATTGAAACCTCAACAAAATCAGATTTTTGTTGTTGTTGTTATTATTACATACAACAGAAGGTAAGCAGTGTCCCTAGGTGTTCTGATTGTCTCCTGGCAATTTTTGGCTTTCACACTTCTTATTTTCTTCCCTTTTTATAGAAGGACAAATGACTTGTCAGACACTGCACTAAAATAACTAAATAATCAAAGACAAAATGACAGCTCCTCGGTCCCATGTCAAGTGTCCTTTATATCAGTCAAGGCCTAAAGAAAAGGCTGTGATGATTTCTTTATGATTGAAAACCTAAGAAAAGGCACTTAGGAGTCCACCTCTGTACTTAAACAGACAGGAACCACACTAGCCTCACTTCTCCTTTAACCATTATATTGCTATCAAGCAGTCATACTCTTCTGGTCTTTCTTTTCAACATTAGACAGTGTGCTTGATCCGTTATTATCAAAACTTGAAAACACTCCACCAAAAAGAAAGAGTTGTTAGATTCAGAAGAATAATAGTTATGAGTGCTATACAAATAAAAACATAACTCCATAATAATTATTAACAGTCTAGAAGATATTGTTCTATATAAATTCAGTTCATTTAATTTTTTTAAAAAGCTATAAAGTACTACTACAGTAATCCAAAAGAGGTGCTTTTTAAAAAAATAGACGCTAGTTTTTGGAAGAGTGTGACCTCTATATTTTTTGCCTGATGATTACAGACACTATACGGCTACAGCTATCAAAAAGATAAACAATTCATTCAGATTTCTTGCTCTACAGAACATTCAGAATGCACAATTTATGTAATTTTCAAATGGAATTTTCAAATGCAGTAAATAGTCTTAGTTAAATTTAACCGTGACAGAAGAGATTTGATTATTCATTAACTGTTATATGAACATGGTAGTTTGCACACTAATATTTTGATATCAGTAACTTATTTCTAGGCTTATAACAAAAAAGAATCTTTCTTTGAGAATACAAGGGGCATTTTTTTCTTTTGAAATTATGCAGAAGTGTGATAACATGACCAAAAATTATCCTAGGTTCTTGATTTGAAATCGTTATTAAAATCACTAAAATCAACTACTAAGAGTCTTCCATTTTATATCCACAGATACAGCATTTTATTAATCACAAACAAACAGCCCAGAAGGCTTTTATATATGTTTTTGACAATGAATAAGAATTCAATATCTATCTTATTATTACATTTCTCATGGACTTCTAATAATTAGGAAACCATGGCCTCCATCTGTCCTCATAGACATCATTAGTTGATTCAACATATGATTTTTCAAATTGTAATGAGTCAAATCACCTTCATCTTCATTTTGGGCTTGTCATAGTTTTAAACTACACACTGTGGTATTCAAAAGCATCTGTACTATTGGCATCGTTTCTTCGTTACACACATTTTCGTAAAATCATTATTTATGCCATTGTGTTCTTTACAATTAAGGCACCACAGGAAAAGTCAATGTTGTTGTTGACTCTGTAAGAGTGAGATTTAATAGGGTCTTCTAAAATGAGTGATTTCTCAAAAATACCACGTGTGTAGACGTACATTCTTTTCATAAAATCTGCCAAGGATTGTACAGATTTTATAAGGGCAATTATAAGGACAGAATTATTTATCTAACCACTGGAATTTTTTTAAATTATCTGTAAAGTTTCATAAGGATTTCTAGTTGTTAAACACATATAATGTAGGCCAGAATAATGATTTGTTCTGCTCTCTAGAACTTGTTTAGAACAGTACAAATGTAGAGCATCTCCTGTGAAATTGGTTATTACTTTCAATTATTTTTTTTTAAATTTCTCCTAATCTAATCCCTGATTCAGTGAACTACATAAACACATGTTTAGGGCTTAGCATGTGACTACCTTTACACATGAATGTAGTTCCATTGTCTCAGAAAAAAATTATTATTAATTGTTGTGATGAATAAAGATGAATTAAATACATTTCTAACTGATTTGCTGATTCAGGAAGTGGAATTATATGGACGGAAGAGGATATTACTGACCATCTCATGTAAATTATGAAAAAATGTGGAACAGAAATGGATAAACTTTAGAATGAGTTTTTGCTGCTACATATTTTGAATTCTCAAGGCTTTTACTTGAGCCAATTTATGAATATTTACATGACTGAAAAATCTTCTAATGTTAAAGATCAATACAAATATATATTTTTGTGATGAAAAAATTCAGTCACAAATGAAAACATAGCCAGAAAACAATTTAGACTTACGATAGTGGCAAGTAGCTCCCTTGTAACCAGTACTGGCACAGTTGCAATAGAAGCTGTTCCAGGACTGTGAGCATTCACCACCATGTTCACAGTAATTAGGCAAACACCTAATAATAAAACCAACAAAGAGCATTTTCACTCTATTTTCTGTTCATTTACATGTCACTTATCAAGGGATGCAAAATCACTGAAAAGAAACATAACATGAAGGAAATCTCATTGGGGAGGAAATCAGTATAATTACTAGAAAATTAAGATAATTTTCCTTCGTCTTCCCCACTATTCCTACTGCCTATAACAAATATATTAATTATGCAAGAAGCCTGTGAGAACAGAAATAAGTGTCAGATGCATAATTGTTTCTTATTACCATTCAAGTATCTGCAATTCAATACAGGTTTATAAATCAATGAAAGATTTACGTGCTGATAATTCACTTGCAAGTTTTGCAACTAATAGAATTTCTTCAACAAGATGTGTCACAAAAAGAAGCATCATAACAGATTTCTTTCTATTATTCTAAAAATAAAAGTTGTGGGTTTTTTTAAATTACATAACAAATAAAACTAACCATAGTACCTGAGAGATATTTCTTATTCTAAAATCATGGTTACTTCCTATTCTAGAAAGAATAAAACATCTAGTATGACAGTTCCACCACAAGATGTAACTACCAGTAACACCAGTTTTCTGTCTGGTGATATGAGTAGAAACTTGAAGAATTTTGGTGACTTTCTTCTGGATTTACAAGGGTCAATTGCTAAGAAAATTTACCTGTAACTGCTTAAAGGTTAAGGCTGCAGCGCTATACCTGATTATAAAATATTGCAATATTTTTTATAAACACAAATGAAAATATATTGAAATAGAGTGGCACACTTTAACCAATCATTTGCTAGCTTTTCACTTTACTTATCAGTTAACATTCTTATTGCAGTGAGTGTATGAGTATGTGATACGGCTCAGAAAGTATAAAAAAGCTTTATTGTTGACATTAACCACAGAAAAAAAAAGAAAGCAGGCTGATTAATATTCAGAGGATCTTAAAATACCTTTTAATTCATTCTAGAAATCTTAGAATACTATTAAACTAGAATTGTACAAAGTCCAGCAGTTCGGACATCTACCCTATGAATAATTCAGGGTCTTTGTACATTCACTCCTCCTGATTCTCAAAGTAGTTTATCTTCCTTTCATATTTATAAACAAGAATAAGCAGAGGTTTTCAGAGAAGGGGAAGAAGAAGTAGTAAAAAAAAAGACATAGCAAGTAAAGTGTAGGTAAAGTAAGTAAAGTGATATAGGTAGACTATTTTCAAGGAAATAAGTGACATTTTTGCCAGTAAAGGAGCTGATCTTGTATCTATTATCTCACTCACCGAATGTATTTCTGATATATGTCTCAATGAGCTCTGATTTGGAACGTAAAAATGAACTTTAAGCACTGGGCTTACAATTACCTTGATATTAAAGACTTCATTTGAAGGAATTGTATAAATGCGTGTAGTCATAATTCTTAGGATAAACGCTTAATTTTATTTCCTACAGGAATGACTACTCATCAGTTATTACAAATGTACATCTCCTCTAACATAACTGTCATTCAGGACTTTCAGTGCATCCTCCGACAGCTGCTCTGCTTGCGTGTATTTCAGTCATAGTTCTTCTTCTCTTCTTCCATTTTGAAAAAGACATCATTATCACAAAATTGCAAGTGACTTACATGGTCTTTACTTGTATTGACTTCTGGCCCATGTTAATTAATCTTCCTAATAGTGTTCACACTATGAAAAGCTTAGATGAAATTGATGACTCTTGAACCAACTTTAGTAAAAGTGAAAAGAATTTAGAGTATAATTTAAATCTTTTAACCATAAATTTTACATCTTCCCTCTGTTTCAGAATGTATAATAGAAAGTAGCTACTAGCTGCATCAAAGTGAAGCTATAACTATGTTACATGCTGTGACCTTACTCAAAGAAAGATTTAGAACAGTGCTTTCTCTGAGGAAAGTAATCTTCTAACAAAAATATTTCTAATATTAGAAAAAGTATTTCTTATACTTCATCTGTAAAAGATAATTTTTGGATTCATCACCATGTCTGCTTAAACCAGAAAAAAAAAACAGCTGAT
Source organism: Rissa tridactyla (assembly GCF_028500815.1). NCBI lineage: Eukaryota > Metazoa > Chordata > Aves > Charadriiformes > Laridae > Rissa > Rissa tridactyla. The sequence continues at coordinate 40,477,767 of NC_071497.1, read as the reverse complement.
CAAGCATTTGCCATCTATTACTTGTTAATATGCTTTTAAGTGTATGACATCTGAAAATGACATATGATTTAAAACCAAGGAAGCAGGCTAATAATAATTATAAGCTAATATTCAAAGGAGAACACTCATCCAGAATGTGAATATACTTTTGATAAAGTATGGAAAAATTAGAACTGCATTTGCCAATTGCCTGCTAAATACATTTCTTGTGCACTATCCGCTTATCATGATTCCAAACTATGGCTAAAAGGTATTTTGAAAAGAATAAATTTTCTTTTTTCATTCTTCAATTTATTAAAAAAAAAAAAGTGAAAAAAAATATTTCAAACCTATCCCACTGCCAGTGCATATTTTCTACACATAAAACCATTTCTTCTGGTTTTTGTACAACATACTGCTTCCAGGACACCAAAGACAATAAATCCTGGTAGGCAATTGTATGTTTCTGTGTAGGACTTCATGTAATTATGACAGATTCATCTGGTACTTTCTCCTCAGAGACTAAATGTGCTAACTTTGGAAGACATTTAGGATGACACTGTGTCCTTTAAAGTTGTTTTGTCAATAGTTTATGTATAAATAGTAGTTACTAAACCAACATATATTGATAAAGGAGCTACGAGAAAAGATATTAAGGATAAATATATGAAAAGAATTATTTGCATGCCCAGTAGGTGTATGAGCAATAGAAAAATATAAAGATATTATACAATGAATAGGCTAACTGAAGGAGCATGAACTGGAAAGGGGCAATGACTGGAAAGAGTCAATAATTTAAGCACAGGAGGAGGAACGGGAAAGTTTATGGAACAGGGAAAACAGAAAATAGGAAAATGGTAGGGATTTTTTTATTATTTAGAAAGAAAAAAGTTAATATATTACATCCCAATGAATAAATGAATGATCAACCAAACATCTGTCAATGAGGACTGTAAATCTGATAAAATAAAGAATATGTTATACATGTTAAATTTGTATATATATCTATATATGAGCTAAAGAATGGAGTCATTCTTTTTGGTTTATTTACTATTGCATATAAATCCAAATCATGATGCAAACAGTAATTTTTATTTGTGTTCATGCACTTTAAATTTGTAAAATTATTACATTCAGTGGTTCATTGTTTATACTACAAAAGTCACCAATAAGTCCAGAATTTGGGTCATGCTTCACTATTTGGAACTGGAAATGCAAAGATTTCCATAAAGACTCCAAGACAAAGAAGCGTTTTCTTTCCCTCAGCTGTAGGCAGGATATCTACCATCAGGAGCACAGAAGCAAAAATGCTTATTAGTTTAGCCTAGGGCAGCCAAAGACATGTAGAAATCATTGTAGGAAGAAAATATTTTTTCTCAAACAATATGGTGCACAAGATGATACAAACAACAAAAGAGTAATCAAAAGGGTAGGGGTGCAGTTCTCAATAAACTGAACTTGCACTGAATAAGAGACAAATGTTATGGCATTTGGAATACTGTGAATAATGCTGGACTTCTATATACTGAGATTCACAGAGTTACTTATATTTATACACACAAACTTCTTTTTAAAAACCCACATGTACAAACTTACATACAATGGCCATTCAAAAACTGAAAAGAACTGGAATCATTACATGTAAAAATGTATCATCTTCCTTTAAAAATTTAGATAGAACAGCTTTGCATTCATGGAGGAAGAGATGATTCCTATACTACAGTTCTGCGATGAGCATTTTCAGAGGTCCCCACTTACACTATACATTGAAAATCCATGGTAAATCAAAGACAGAAATTGGCATCAATTACATTATGAGCCAATTTGGTGATGTTTTCCACTCATAATCTTGCTTAGATCTCCTATAATGTGTTTGACTGAAGAATATGCAGATTATCACATTGCATTCTTTTGACCTTATTCTGTTCCTGATTTTGTCTCTTCACTACAAGCAAAAAAAAGCAGAGTGTAATGGAAATGAAGTTCGATTCCAGAGTTGAAAAAACAGCAGTGATACAGTGCCTTAGAAACTGGAAGAAAGTGTCATGAGGTCTGTCAGAGAGGAGAGGAAGGTGAGAAGAAGGTGAGAGAAGGTTGAAAAGTGAGAAAATGGGTCAAAAGGTGTAGGATGAGAGAAAGCTAAACAGAAACATAAAAGAAATAAGAAACATAAACAGAAAAATAAATTGCATTTATTATTTATGCTGCACCCCAAATACAAATCCCTAAAAAGTTATATGGTAAAGTTTCGACTGAGGCCAAACTCTATTTTGACATATGTCTATCACACTTACTGCCTACTGCAAAGTCAGGATTAACTCAGTAAGGGGTAGATTAGCACAAAGAATGGTATATGTTCAACTGTATATTTTCTTAAAACATGATAGATGTAGAAAGATTAGTGAGAATATACATTAAAACCTAATTGAAAGGATCATATTCTAGGCAGATTTTTTCAGCTTTTGGAGGTTTCTCTCCATAAACCTTTATGAAAAATTAGATAAAGAACTAGTATTAATTTTGTCTTTGATCTACAAGGCATTGTGGCTTTCTTCAACATAATAACCTGGATAGTTTTACACCATGTTATCTCTATGAATGGAAAACAGGTCACAGAAATATGTCTGTGTGACTGAATCGGAAATCGGCCATGGTCTTGAAGCAGATCTCTGCCTATACTGTTTTCCCCAAAGACAGGAATTTTAGAAGATCTTACAATTCAAAGGCCGGATTTTTTTAGATCAAAAGACAACTTCTGAGGACTACGAATTTAGAGGGGTGGGACAAGTGTTTACAAGCACATCTTTCCCCTGCCTGTTGTGTCATTTCAGTACAGCCTTTCAGCTTGGCCCAAGACAACCATTTCTGCATTTAAACAGACTTTGCACAGATGCCTGTGACTGCACTCTCATTAGTCTACAGCAGAAAACTTGTCCTTCCATTGCCTGTTTTTTGTCTGCTCCCTCTCTTCTCAAAAGCTTCTGCTGTTCTACATCACCCCTTTTGGCTCATCCTCTGCCTTCTTCACACTGAACTCCAGTAGCATCTTTCTGTCAAGGATTTTGATTTATTTCAGGGAAGGTATACAGTCTTTCCTCCCTGCAGAGGGAGGCACTTCAACTAGTTACTCTGTTTTAGATAGATGCTAATACCACCTATATCAAGTTATGAGTTCTGACCATAGACTAAAAAAGATTGCTCACTCACTATGATGAATACTATCTAATGTTTCTGGATGGGTAGAATATAGGAAGAAGCAATAACTTGTAAAGAACCTAGCATTTCAAGTGGTGAATGGGACTACATGTCACAGGAGGGGATTTGTGTCTGTAGATTTACTTGAACAGAATGTAAGATATTTAAAATTTGTAGGAAACGTCAAATACTTTTAACACCAGTTACTTTAATTTTATTTGCAGTGCGTGGAAATCTAATTCCTGTGCTGTGTATACTGCATTTATTCCAGCCTTTTGGATTCTTACAAAAGAAATAGCATGCCATGTTGTAAGCGTTCTGTTCTTTATCATCAAGTTGGTATTGGAAACAAAACATTTGAACAAATAAATAAATGAGTAAATGTTATTTTCTTACCTGTCTATAATGCCACATAAATCTATTTGAAGGTCACTGAAATTGCCAAAAACATTTTGCTGAACTGAGATCATATCCACTGCTTTATTACCAATGGAAATGAGTCGCATGCATCCTTGAAAGCCACCAAACGAGGTATTACATTGAGAAATGTTTCCACTGCTAGGGCAGCCTGAAAGAAGCATAAGACCTGGAGCTGAAAAAAATATTTTATTGAAAAACTTATATATTCCAAAAGTAGTCTGAAGTTTTATAATCTCCAGGTATTGCAAACTTCATGTGTGGAAAACTTTAGCCAGAAGTTCTTCTGATTAGACATGGTGGTGCAACTGTAAAGAAAGACTTCTGTGCAGTCTTACTGTTTTTAAAGCATATGCAAAAGCATCACTAAAAATTTGGGTAAAAGATAACTCAAGCAGCAGTTCCAAAGCAATGAATGGAATAAAGATGTGAACGAATTGACTGACTGATCTTAGTCACAAAAAGTTAAGATACAATACAATGTGCACATGATTTGGACAAGTTTTAAGTTACAACTGAAGTGAAATAAGACAAAAATTAGTAACTAAGTACAGTGTTTTTAATTTATCAAGCTGTCCAGAAGATTACGGAAAGTACTGAAGAAAATTTCTTGATGTAGGTCATCAATGACTCACCTAGGAGAGATGATCTGTTGGACCCGCTATTTGTAGACAACAAAAAAATGCTTGAAAATGTGAAGGTCAAGGACAGTCCTGGTTACAGCAAACATGAGGCTGTAGAGTTTATGATCCACAGAGAAGAGAGCAAGAAAAAAAGTAGAATTGCAACACTAGACTTCAGAAGAGCCAGTTTGGTCTGCTCAGGACCTGTTTTGAGGACCCCATCGGAAACTGCTTTGGAGAGAAAACAGGCTGGATGTTTTCCAACAAAAAGCTGCTCCTTGGAGCATAAGAAAAGTCTACAGCAATTAGTTAAGAAAGTGTGGCAGAAGGCCTGCAAACATAAGCATGGAGCTCCTAAGTGAGTGCAAATACAAAAGGAAAGTACACAAAAGATGGAAGCAGGCACATGTAATTTGGAAGGGAATGCGTGTCTAGGAATGCAGTTAGGAAATCCAGACCTCAGTTAGAATTAAAACTATCAAGGAAGGTCAAGTGCAACAAAAGGTTTCTATGGCTACAACTGTAGCAAAAGGAAGGCTAAGGAGATTATGGGTGGACCACTGCATGGGGCAGGGGACCTCGTGACAAGGGTCTTGGGAAAACTGATTTGTGCAAGGCTTCTTTTCTTCAGGCTTCACTGGTAAAACTAATGCTTAGGCTTCCCATGTTCTAACAGAGTATGAAGAAAGGAAGCAGTACCCACAGTAAAGGAAGAAAGAGTCCAAGGGGCACCTGAGAGTGCTGCAGGAGCTGGCCAATATCATTGCAACAATTACCGTTGTTATTCTGAAGCCATTATCATTTTAATCCTCAAAAGGTCTTGGCAATTTGGTGAGCTTCTTGATGACTGGAAAAGGCAGATTTTACACCCTTCTTCAAGAAAGGCAAGAAAGGAGGCACAGGAAACTAGATGTCTGTCAGCCTTACCACAGTCCCTGGCAAGTTCATGGAGCAAATCCTCTTAGAAACCATTCCTAAACATGTGAAGGACAAGAAGATAGTTGGGTAACTTTAGCTTCAATACTAAATCATGCCTGACTAAGCTTCTTTGCTGAGGTGATGGGCACTGTGGACAAAGGGAGGGCAGTGAGCATTGCATACCTTGACTTTAGCAAAGCCCCTAACAGTTTTCTATAGTCTCCCTATCACGAGATTGATGAGATATGGGTGGGATAAGCAGACAATTGATGATGTAAAGTCAAGCTGATGATCAATGAACAGACAGTCCTTCAGAGATCAGTATGGAGAGCTATGCTGTTTAATGTCTTAATTAATGACCTGGATGATGGGACAGAATGCACTTTCAGCAAGTCTGGAGGCAGGGATCAAATGTTGGAGGGCAGTGCTGAAACTCAGAGGGACCTAGGCAGGCTGGAGAAATAAGCTGAGAGGAATGCCATGAAGTTCAGTAAGAACAAGTTCAAGGCCTTTAATATGAGATGGAACTAGTGCATGCAACTACCTAAGCTGGAGGATAACAGCCTAGATCCACAGAGAAAGGCCAGGGGTCCTGTGGCCAACAGGTGGACCATGGGCCAGGAATGTGCCCTTGCAGCACAGAAGACCAATGACATTCTGGGCTGTATTATCAAAAGCAAGGTCAGCAGATCTAGGGAAGTGGTCCTTCCCTCCATGTGGTACTTGTGAGACCACATCTGGATTGCTGTAGTTCTGGACTCCTCAGTACAAAAAAGGCATCCACATCCTGGAGTGAGTCCAGCAGAGGCCTCCAAGATGGTCAGGGAGATGAATGCACACGGTTTATGAGGAGAGGCTGAGATAGCTGGGCCTGTTCAGTCTTAAGAGGAGAAGATAAAGCCATCTGATAAGACTATACAGAGAAGATGCATCCAGGCTTTTTCCAGAAGTGCACTGGATGAGAGGCAAAGGACAAAAGTAAAAAAATGGCAAATTCTGAACAGACTTTAGCAATAAGTGTTTTTGTCATAAGGGTAGTTACTATGAGAACAGTTTTCCCAGAGGAGTTATGAGATTTCCTTCCTTGGAGCTGTTCAAGGTTTGGGTGGTCACAACCCTGTATATTCTGATCTCATCAGACTTGTTTAGAACAGAGTGTTGGACTAGGCAATGTCTGAGTGTCATAGGTAACCTGTGAATATGAATTCTGAAAGTATTTAATATTGTGATTTGTCTATTGTGTTACTGATCCTGAAATGCTTTGTTCACTCACTGATTGCCAATTAATTAAACATTGTTAATAATTCAATAAATTGATCCTGATTTGATTTAAACCATGTTCATTGAGCAGTTTTTTCCCAGACACAGATGAACACTGCATGATAAAATATGCCTAAAGGTTTTTTTCCTTTTGTTTTCTTCCAAAGGGTAATATTGCTTCTGGAATGATGTGCAAGGGCTGTTCTTTGATTTTAGTCAAGCAATACTGCATTCTGGTTTAAAGACCTTCTTGTTACATGATGTTAGGAAGCAGTAACTTTTAAGACACTTCTCTGTTCCACAGACCTAATGGGTACTTTCTGAAGTCCTGTAAAACCAGTGCAGAGGTTTACTATACAAGAAAGCACAATGACAGTGGAAACTAGCAAATCTATTCAAAGGAGTGTACAACAACATAAATAGTAAAGATATGTTTTTAAGAAGTATACAGTAGAAAATGAACTAAAACTGAAATTAAATAAGTAAATTCCTTATAATTGTGGGGCAGATATTAAAGATAGGAAGAAATCCTTTAACAATGAAGTTTACCCTATGTACTTATTGCAATATTAAATAATGTCTGTTTGCCTTTATATTTGCAAGGAGTTATTATTCCAAAAACTGTGAAAGGTAGTATATCCTTGATGACAGCATGACTAGAAATTGTGCTGACATAATGCTAAAGTATTTTCAAGTTTATTACACATTTTCCCAGCTAAGCATACACATTTCTTGCATACTTTGTATTCACTAAAATGAGAAAACTAACACCACATCCCCAGGACACCTCTCCTGGAAGGCTGATATTCATGTTTTAACAACAAGCATATAGAAACATGGTAAATATTCATATAAGCTTTGAAAGAAAGTCAAAATGCATTGTCTGCATTTTGACAGTGGTATATGACATAAAATTTTAATAAACAATTTTCTAAACTCAGAAACCTTCTACTAATTTTCCCCAAGCTTGTATGACGTGCCCACGCTTCTGATTTCAGCTACAAAGCTGAAATCAGAGAAGCTGAGGGGTGGATATGCAGTTCTACTTTCAGTGTTCTTGGAATTAATTTGCCCCCTTTCCCCCCCAAAAGATAAATAGAAATGCCCTTGTACAACTTAATTGGATATGCTGCTTTTTGGAACTGCCCACATGCCTCCTGTGCCATCAACCCTGCAAAGGTGCAAATCACCTAATCAGAGATGTGAGAACCTGAAGCAACATGGGGCAAAAATAACCAACAGTTCTCTGGCTATTTAAGGTCAAATTCCATATCTTTCTCTGATTATCAGCCAGGTCAAAGTACATCTTTAGTAGAGAAGATTAGATGCCATTTGTGAATAGTCACATGGATGATCATGTAGCTGTTCCTATATTTATAATTTGCTGGTGAGCATGAATTTATTTACAGTGTGTTGTTTCAAGAGAACTGGCTTGTGGACAATGACTTGGACCACACTTATTTAGGGATTTGTATGCGTGTTTCAATTTTCTCAGAAATATGACAATAGTTAATAGAAAGTTCAGTCATGAATTCCTAAGTTACTAAGAGATGAATCATTAGGCTAGTGTTGAATAATGCATTCAGATGCTGTTTAACATTGTTATTATGTAGTCCATTCCCAACTGATTTAGGCATAACAGCCTGCTCAACTCTACCAGTAAATAAATGTGACTAATGACAAAATCACTTGGTGACAGATAATTGTCAATATTGCTAAGGAAATTAAGGTACCTAAACATAGTTTTTAGGCACAAGCTATTTCCTCCAAATGTAACACAATTGTGTCATTGTGATAAAAAGTAATAAAAAAATTAAAGGTGTGTATCATACAAAGAAGATATTTACACAAGTAAGCATGTACTTAAGGTGAAAACTTGAAGTCATCCCAGTGGAAGATTCTCACAAAGAATTGGTTTAGCAACACAGTAAGGGTGCAACAAGAGAGACCTTTGTGTGTCTGTCTGATTGTCAGACAATCTATATTCAATCATAAGAGCATGATACCAAAAAATGGTGTTCTAAAAAGTGACTGAGCATTTAGGGGGATAATTTATTCTACCCAACATCACGAAATTTTAAGGAAGCACAAACTCAAAAACATCATAGCAGCACCTGAAAATCAGATCCTTTGAGAGATATCCAAGCTAGGCAAAGAATACTTGAGGCAAGGCAAATAATTGTTGCCATTTGATTAGATATGTCAGGAAAAATTGATGTTTAACTGTGGGATATTGCCAGCATAAATAACGTATTTCACCTCCAAAGTAGAAAGCATCTCCTGAATAAATCTGCAGAGGTATGGAGGCATGAGAAGACGACATCACATCATTGTCCACTATTACACTGATACGATTCCTTTTAGCAGAGAAGGATACAGAATGCCACTGGCCATTATTTAATCCAGCACCTGGAAGGAAAATAAAAAGCAAAATGAAGTATAAACATCCATTATTTGTTACACTACCTGAATGTTACAGACTTGAAAGGAGGAGAGACCAGTAGAGCAATCATAGCCCACATAAAAACTCCAAGTGATAATGAAATGGCAAAAAAATTATTAAAGAACACAAATGTCTAATGTGAAGACAGAACCTTTGTCCATTCCCTTGCTTCACATCAGGAAGAGAAAATAAAAGTACTTCAGTGAATAAGCCTTACTGTTGTAATACTGCTAATTATCAGTAATACATTAATTTAATGTAGTGACTATGAAAATTACCCTCCCAATCTAAGGACCTTATCATTAAGATATCATTATGATGACTGATACAGTATTTTACACATAATACACATTTTTACTGCACTATTACAAAGGATGTCTCCATATTTTAAAGTCAAAGATAGTAATTATATTAGAATCCTATAAAATATCAAAATCCTGTAGATGCTAAAAGCTTGAGCAACCACCACGTCAATGTCACAAGATTATTTTTCTTTCAGTTGTCTGTTTTATTGTAAATATCTGGGAAAATTTTCTGAGAGTTTAGCTTCTAACACCGATTTATATTAGCTCTGGCTGTGTAGGTGTAAGATGCCACAAAGCAATAAACCTAAAGCCTTGGTTTTGAAAAGCACTTACATATATATACTTAAATAAATTTTATGCATGGCAGTATTTAAGCACATTATTATGTTTAAGAAGTGCTTTATGTCAATCATGTTCTTGAGTGTTCTTCAGAAAAGAGATACTTCTTTCAGTGAAGGACAAAAATACAACCTTTGAATTATGTGAAGTCTTTTCTTGACTGCAGAGTGCCTATGATTTTAGATTTCCCTCTTGAAATTTCACGTATTTATACACTCCTCGCTAGAATGTGTTTTGTATTCTAGAGAGGTAATGCACCAGTCAACTGCTCAGTTCAAAATAAAGGAAAAAAAATAAAAATAGAAAGATGAAACAGTTCAAATAGCTAAATTACATCATAACCTGGATCCATATATTGTTAACTACCACAGTCTGAACACAAGATCAGCATACAACCATGAGATGAATCTTAAAATCATATTATTAATTCAGATAAATTATCATCTAGAAAATAGCTCTAATACTTTTAATATAATATTAGTCTCATATGCCTTTTCTATTATTTGTTTCCTTATTTCAGGGACTATATTTATTAGGAATTGCATAACAAGAAACCTTAAATATTTTTGCTTTATCACTATCCTCAGTGGAATTATATAAAAGCTATGGCTAATAGATCTTTTATTTGTGTTGCACTTTCAGGAGCAATTGACCTTTCTAATATAACATCAGAAAGCACAGGGTTGCAGTTACGCATTTTCTGATACCATTCTTACCATTACTTATTTTGGTTGCAATCTTCTATAAGAAGTGGCATTTGAGTTTGCTAAGAGGAGCAGTACACTTACAGTCAGAGAAAAAAAATCAGCATTAAAGCTATCACTAATTTTCTGGGTAAATAGGTATATTTTCTATTTCTGTAAAGCTCCAAATCCATCTCAATCTATTTATGGAGATGGATTTTTTACTAAATAAAAATTGGAAAGCAGAATTCCACACAGTATAAAACAGTGTGAATACTATTCCATGTGGCTACCAAAATCACCTGTAGAGGGATAATCTTTGGTAACAAGGCTTTACATAGCCCTACAGGCAGTGTGGATGAAGTGACTAAAGTTTCCTTATATTTTCAAGATGTCCGATTGATGAAGAAGCCCCTTTGTACTGTTGGCAGTTAATATAACTTACAGCAGCATTCAAACTGGTGTATTTTTTGTTAGGGCTGGCATATTATTGAGATGAAAATCAAGAAAATGTGTTAAACTATTTTGGCTCTAGTTGTGTTTTGGCTAAATAATATGATGTGTAACAGGCATTTAGAAAAAACAGAGTAGATAAAGAATTAGAAAAATATTATTGCTGCCTTGCAATATCATAGGCATAAATGAGTCACACTGTATACTGAATACCATGATATTTGAAAGTCATGTCAGTCAGGTGAAGTCCCTGGTGACTGGAAAAAGGGAAACATCGCACACGTTTTTAAAAAGGGTAAAAAGGAGGACCCTGGGAACGATTGCGCTGTCAGCCTCACCTCTGTGTCTGGGAAGATCATGGAACAGATCCTCCTAGAAGCTATGCTAAGGCACATGGAAGACAGGGAGGTGATTCGAGACAGCCAGCACGGCTTCACCAGGGGCAAGTCCTGCCTGACCAACCTGGTGGCTTTCTATAATGGAGTGACTGCAACAGTGGACAAGGAAAGAGCAACTGATATCATCTACCTGGACTTCTGCAAAGCCTTTGACACAGTCCCCCACAACACCCTTCTCCCTAAGCTGGAGAGATACGGATTTGATGGGTGGACTGTTCCATGGATAAGGAACTGGCTGGATGGTCGCATCCAGAGGGTAGTGGTCAAAGGCTCGATGTCCAGATGGAGAGGGGTGACAAGTGGTGTCCCTCAGCAATCCGTATTGGGACCAGTGCTCTTCAATATCTTCATCAATGATATAGACAGTGGGATCAAGTGCACGCTCAGCAAGTTTGCTGAGTGGTGCGGTCAACATGCCAGAGGAATGGGATGTCATCCAGAGGGACCTGGACAAGCTAGAGAGGTGGGCCCAAGCAAACCTTATGAAGTTCAACAAGGCCAAGTGCAAGGTCCTACACTTAGGTCGGGACAATCCTCATTAATACTGGTTGGGGGATGACATGATAGAGAGCAGCCCTGCGGAAAAGGACTTGGGGGTATTCGTGGATGAAAAGCTGGACATGAGCCAACAATGTGCACTTGCAGCCCAGAAGGCCAATCGCATCCTGGGCTGCATCAAAAGAACCGTGGGTGATTCTCCCCCTCTACTCTGCTCTCATGAGACCCCACCCGGAGTACTGTGTCCAGCTCTGGAACTCTCAGTACAAGAAGGACATGGACCTGTTGGAGAGGGTCCAGAGGAGGGCCACAAAGATGATCAAAGGGCTGGAGTACCTCTCCTCTGAAGACAGGCTGAGAGAGTTGGCGTTGTTCAGCCTGGAGAAGAGAAGGCTCCGGGGAGACCTTAGAGTGGCCTTCCAGTACCTGAAGGGGGCCTACAAGAAAGCTGTGGAGGGGCTGTTTGCAAGGGCATGTAGCAATAGGATGCGGGGCAATGGTTTTAAACTAGAGCAGGGTAGGTTTATATTAGACATTAGGAAGAAGTTCTTTACAATGAGGGTGGTGAGACACTGGCACAGGTTGCCCAGAGTGGTGGTGGAGGCCCCAGGCCTGGAGACATTCAAGGCCAGGCTTGATGAGGCTCTGAGCACTCTGATCTAGTTAAAGATGTCCCTGCTTACTGCAGGGGGGTTGGACTAGGTGACTTTAAAGGTCTCTTCCAACCATTGTATGATTCTATGATTATATATCTCCCCCATTTTTTTAGCCCTATTTTGCAGCAAGAACTCATCAAATATACTTAGGTCTTTTATACAACTGTGAACCTCAGTGATCCTCTTTCATCAAAGAGATAATAGGTATGCTAAAACAAAGATTGTGAATAATGTATTATTTAAAGCACAGAAAATTAAGTCTGAGAAAGGTTTTTTTTCCCAATTCCCAGTAAAATAATTAGTTTTCTTCTATAATTTTTTGTAGAATTATCCTTCAGGAGAAAAAATAATATCCTTCAATAAGAAATAAAGAATATAATACATATAGTCTCTAATCCCATTTGTCATGCTGTGTTTTTAAGACTAGCCATTTCAGAAAATAGTTTTTGAAAACGGATTTCCCTACTTACTTATGTCCCCCTTTATAGCCTCCATCCCCAGCTACCAAAAGCTCCATCTTCTTTCACCTCATCTCTAAGATTAAACAAGGAGTTTCTTTATTTGTGGAGGTACTTCAAGTGAGTGATGTTTTCCTCAAACACACCTCTGCAATATGTTATCTTTTCCTTTAGTAATTATAAAAACAGAGAATCAGCAAATCAGAGAATAGTTTGGGGATAGAAAGGACCTTTACAGATCATCTAATCCAATCTCCCTGCCATGTGCAGGGACATCTTTTACTGGGTCAGGTTGCTCAAAACCTCATACAACCTGACCTTGAATACTTCCAGGGGCTGGATATCTAAAATTAACCTCTTTCAGTTTAAAACCATTAGCTTTTGTCTTGTCACTACAGACCCTTGTGAAAAATTTGTCTCCGTCTTTCTTATAAACTGCCTTTATATATTGAAAGGCTGCAGTAAGGCCTCTGCAGGGCCTTCTCTTCTCCAGACTGAACAACCCTAACTCTCTCTTAGGTTAGGGAGAGCCTTTCTCTCTATAAGCCTATAAAGAAAAAGCCTTTCTTTATAGGAGAGCTGTTCCAGCCCTCTGACCATGTTTGTGCCCCTCCTGTAGACCTGCTCTAACAGGTTTACGTCTGTCTTTTGCTGGGAAGCCCAGAGCTGGATGCAGTATTCTGCGTGGGATCTCACCAGAGCAGACCTGAGGGGCAGAATCTCCTCCCTTATCTGCTGGCCATGCTTCTTTTGATGCAGCCCAGAATACAATTGGCTTTCTGGGCTGCAAGCACACATTGCCAGCTGATATGCAATTTTTCATCCACCAGTATCGCCAAGTCCTTCTCTGCAGAGCTGCTCTAAAGCCATTCATCCCCTGTATTGATACTGGGGACTGCAAGGATTAGGCATGATCAGAGATACTAAATGATGTCCATCTAGTTCAAGTTAAGACTTCCCAAAGTCCTTTTCATTAAGTCTGGGGACTGAGGAATCTCACTGTGGAAGCACAAGACACTTGTGAGAAAACAGCTCATTCTAGCCCTCATATTGAGAACCTTGATTAAATTCATAGTTGCTCATGCGAAGCCATGAAGTAGTACACCATATAAATGGTGGAGCACAATGAACTGCTAACATTTCCATTCCATCTGAAAATTATATTGTCTGGTACTCTACTAGGAGTATTAAAAATACTTTACAAGAAACAAGTGAGGAAAAAATAGCAATTAAACTTTTAGTGCATAATAAGGTAGCTATTAAACAAGATATACATTTATTCTCTTTAGTAGTACCTCCATCATTTTAATATCTAAGTACTAAAAAAATGTCTGTGGAAGGTCTTGCAGAACAATGACATCCAACCTTAGGAACACAGGAACACACATATAAAAATACAATGTATATAGCTTATTAGGAGATCAGAGAGAATTAAAAAAAAACAAAAAAAAAAAACAAAAAAGAAAACAAAACGAAAAAACACCAAGAAAAAATAAAATCTAGTTCAGATAGAGAAAGTAATTTATAGATTAGTCTGAAATATAACCACCAAATGAAATGACTGTTAACATTACTTAATTAAAAGCTGCATAGAAATTAAAAGCCACACAGAAAGACAGAGTCATATGAAGAAATTGAGTAATAAGATCTCAAACATTTATACGTGTTGTAATTCAATTTGGTTTCATCATTCAAACAAATTAACTTTGTGTTAATTTCTTTTTTTAAAATCTATGTTATTTCTTTGTGAATATTTAATAACCAGCTTACGAAAGAGTCTACAAAGGAAAGATATTAAGCAACCATGCTATAAAAGAAGGATACGGCTTATTATAACTTAATCACTCATGAATTAACATGTCACTCATTTTTATATGGTTGAAGAAATCTTTAAAGAACACATGATAATGAATTCAAGAACTGTGCAGAAAGAATTATGCTCTGATTAAATTATCAAATATCATGTGTTTGTGTGAAAGTAAAGTCATAAGTCCTTGCCTGTAAGGGAACAAACCTGTCCAGACATCCCTAATTTAATTATTCAATCTCCAAACAGAGACTTGAGTTGCATCAGTGAGTGTAACAACAAACACTTCAAAAACTCAAGAAGAAGTTCCCCATATGGTTTTGTTATATAAAGTCTTTCTCAGAAGAGGATAAGATTTTTGCAGCAGTTTCTGTCTTCACAAAGAAAAACACAATTTCTCCTTATTCCTCCGATGTTTAACATAACACAAGAACATTAAATTGTTTCAGCATAGAGTGTCAAGATTTATTTTTATGTTTTTCAGCTACTATGTCATGCATTGTATTGCAACTTGAAACTGAATAAATTGCTCTGTGTGCAAGTCTACAGCTGTTAAAAGTGCCACCACCTTCAGCTGGTCTCTTAAAATGACACTGCATGGAAATAGTTTCCTTAACATACACCACCTAATTGAACTGCAATTGAAATAGCTCCTAAAAAACCAAATTCATCACTATTAACTACATACCGCTGACATTCTTACTAAGGAATTGACATTTTCAAATGGTGAGCCTAGGGAAACCTCTTGTCATTAAAATGGTACTCTTTGTGCATCAGTTATTTTAGATTATAACAAATACCAGGGATGATCCTATTATCACCCACAGAAACAGGATCAAAGTATTTATGTAAATTTCAGCATTATCTGTGGTCATTACTGACTCACAGTCTTTTCCTGAATTAAAATAATCAACTATTTAGAATTTTAGTCTAACCATTATACACCTGTAGAAACATAATGAACTTCACAGTTATGTTTCGCTTTTTTCTTTTTCTTTTTTTTTTTTCACCTCAAAGGAATTTTCATTTTGTGTCAGGAATTGAATTATAGAATCAATCTAAAAGAAATAGTGTCACAGAACTAAGATTAAGAAGGCCTCATCTTCAAATCCTGTGGCTGTTTCTTTGTTCTGCTTGGTTCTACTTTGCTCTCTTTGTCTGCCTTACACTGCCAAGCACATGATTTGTGAACATTTTAAATAAGTGATTCTAACTTTGTGTTTGTCCCAAATAGAATTTTTTTTTGTGAAATTTTCTCCCTCTTTTACACTCTTTTAATTCTATGGAGTTTGAAAGAGGTTTGGGGTCGTTAATTTCTAAGATAATTGTTTTATTTTTTATTTTTATTTCAGTAACTGCTTAGTTTACTTGCTGTATTTGTTATTGCTCAAAATAAACTAGAACTAAACAATATCATGAAGCTTTCTATATTCTGGCTTGAAAACTCCCCTGAAAGATGCTTTTGATTTCATTCCTATCACTCCAGTGGATATATTCTATACAAGATTAAATTATTCACACATTCAAATTTTAACTTATTTTCTAAGTACCAATGCAAAATGCAGTTTTTCTACTTGTTATTCACCTGTTTTTTCAGTTTACACATTACATTACTGGCACTAACTTGGCTTCTTTTTCACTGATAATATTCCTGCTTTATGAATATAAAATATGAAATATATGTTTGTGTACAGTTCAAAATAAATCTAGGATCAACTGATGCTTTGGATATCATCATAGTGTTTTCTGCCAAATTACCCATTGCTTCTGTGTTGTATTCCTCCAGCTAGTGGTCTCTTGTCATCTTCTTTTGTCCATCCAGAAACCAGTCCAATCCCAGGCTCATTTCCCCATCTTCATATATTCTTTGGAATCCCATATATCCACCTAAACTCTCTAGTCCTGTTTTTTCTGTCTGAGAACTCATTCTGGAATGACAATTTAAGCATTCTACAAGAAAGGAGTAAAATTCAATTTGTTTGCACGAAGGAGGCAGCTGTAATGCATGGAGTGTCAGAGTATAGTATAGTTCTGACGAAGGTGCTAGATGAATGTATTCATACTATCACATGGTGATGTTACTGCTTCTCATAGTTTTTAAAAAAGTCATGGAAGATGGAGAGTTGTTGTCAGCTTTGTCCTGCTCTCACATTTCATGAAAGGAGATTCCTGGCTAGGCAAGCAGTCTTGCTGTTCTCACGTCTAGTGCTAATAGCACTCACAAAAAATGAGGCACCGATTTGTGAAAGGGGGAGTCCACTTGCTCTCAAACTCAGTGAAAATGAAAGCTGGGAGCTGCTTCTCAGAATCCCAGCTGGATACTCTCTAACATGACTGTATCTTACTATATTTGCCTCATCGTCTTGTCCTCATGTATTTATTTACCAACAGGGATATGGGTCAGAAGAAGACTAGAGGGCATGCTTTCTGGAAATCTCAGCTCCACCCTGAGGGCTGCCTGGTGGTGTACACTACCAAAAGCAGACAATCTAGTCTCAATTCAGTTGTTAACTATGAAAATGACCCTTTAGCGCTAAATTATTCAGTCTCCTCAACTTCCCCATTTCTGTTTTTTCTTACTATAAATCTTTTCATTTTTTTTTTTTTTTTTTTTAATTTAGATTCAGACTTGCCACAGCTTACTGGAACACAACCTGATATTGGACATCCACTGTTCAAATTTAATGGACTGCTCTGTAATTAAGACCTCTAGAAAATAAAACCCATAATACTTATAATAATGTATAACTTTATAGGAAAATGAGTTACTTGATGCTTTGTGAACGCACTAACAAATCTTAATGGCTTAGCTTGACAGAGTAAGAAATCAACTGTTTACACTTCACAACTGAAAAAGGTGCTTAGATTTCTCAAATTTCCTAGATTATGCACATGAGCTTTACATACTGTATCTATTTCTGTTACCTGCAGTGATGTCATTCAGTGCTTTTCCTGGTTTATGAAGACTGATTTTAACTTTCCCATCATTCAGATATAAGAGGAAACCACCTGAAGCCTGGTGTAGTTTACTAGATAATAGAAGTCCCTCCTTGTTCCACGTGCGAAACTGGAAACTGATGAATATTTCGTCTTGCCCTGATGTGCCTGGAAGTGCCAGGTAACTACCGGAGTTCAGAAATGTAACAGGAACCACACGTGGCTCTAAACATGAGAAGGACATGTTGCCCTAGAAATAAATGAGACAAATATGGTATCAGGAACGTTCAGGGAAAAACAGTAATGAAAGCTTTTGTATGGAAACTACAGATTTTCAACACATTGCTCATAGCATCTAGTATTTGTAATACTGTGTTAGTCTAAAAATCAAGTATGAATACATAACATCATCATCAATTTGAGAGATGTTTACCTAGTTGTTTGACCAGAACAGGCATATCTGCCTGAGCAAAGAATGGCAAGGACCTTTGAGTGAGTGAGGTTAGATCGTAAACCACATGGGAGATTTAATGGTACTTCAGGAGTTAAACAGACTTGCTTTGTTTCTATTTTGGCTCAGCCTCGGGAAGCATTAAGGACTCAACAAATTTCTGAATGGCAGATAAAATGCCACTGAAAGCAAAGTTTGATACAAATATTTACACTGGTCTAAATTCTTGTACACAAAGAAAAATGTTGAGCTTGGATACCGGTTGTTTAAGGTAGTGTTAAACTGGAGAAAAAAACATTTTCCCAGACCAAGGAGTAATCTTTCCAAATCAGTGCAACTGAAGATGTGAACTCACCCCAATATTTGTTTTCACAAATAGTCAGAGAAAATTCCACATATAAACACTTGCTACTTCCAAATATAAAACACACACTTCATTAATCAGAAGGAAATGTGCTTTTAAACCAGCCCATATGGACCAGATCATGAGTTCTGTTTAGGCACCTAGCCTTTATTTCATGCTTGGGTGCTTCTCAAATCAACAGTTCTTTAAGTGTCTGAATAAACTTCCAGACAAGTTCATTGACAAACTCTGAGCTTAATCTGCAGTTGTGGTTGTGCTGAGTGATACAGATAAGAAGACCGGAAATGCAAAAATGCACTTTTTGCATTTGGTGTCAGAGTTAGTTAATACTTTATGACTCTTGACAGTGATACAGTATGCACTTTGATCTAATGACTTGCTGGCAATATAACTAATTTGTTCTGTACAGAAGATTACTAAAGGATTAATGTCTTTAGAATTTAAAGTACATTTAACTCCTGTTCAACACAGAGAGATTTTAAACTTCTGAACATACATAAAAATTTGACTTTATAGTAAAAAGCTAAAAAATAAATTTAAGAAAAATACTCACTGGCCCATGGCATGGCAAGACATTAAAGTTTATCTTTTTCATTTTCTTCAACAAAAATATATAAATAAATAAAACCTCTGTCTTACTAACTCAGCTGTTGAGAAATGAATAGTCAACTGAACTGACCCATAGTGAAAAGGCAAGCATCAGATTAATAAATCTTGTTAAATGCTAAAAGCTTACTATCTGCAGATTCCCCCTCCATATTAGCTGGACAGCTGCCTGATACTGTATCAGACCAGCAAAGTGGCTATTTGACAAGGATTCTATGGTAACATAGATGCTTTCTGATTCATTTACATTATAAAACACCTCCTAAATAGTTTTGAAAGTAGCACAACGGTTTAAATCATTTGGGAAGAAGATGATGCAATTTCCTATGACAATAATTTCACAGTTCCCCTTTCACTAGTCCACACAGAGACTCCTATAACTGCCTTCTCCCCAACATCCATCAGCATCATGGACAGGATATTACAGGATGGTATCAATTTAGCTAATTCTGGAATACTTCAGATGAGGTTCACATGAGAAGAGATGCCTGCCATGCATTTTTTTCTGGAACAGAGAACCGAATTTATTGTTTATATTCTAACTGAAATATAAATCAAAAGATTTGGAGCTTGAAAGAATTTAATATATTGTTAATTATTTTGTACTGATTGTTTCCATCATATCTCCACATTTCATGTTTCTAAGTGAACAAATACTGCAAATTGAGATGGCTTTTGTACAATCAGTAAGAAAACAAAGGGCTTAGTAAAATTTACAGAAAACCTTCTGTAACACAGAAGAAAGCTGGTTTGTTATTGGAACCTTTTCTCTAAATGGTAGGGATTCAGTTAATACAGAATTATTCTATATGTATTATTCTGTAATACACAACAGTGTATTCTATAATACACAACAGTGAGGTATCACACACATGTAAATATTATCTAAAGAGCTGAAGAATAAAATCCATCCTGGATTTCATTTATAAAAATTTATTTATTTTATTTTATTTATAAAAATATTTATAATATAATATAATATTTTATTATATTTTTGTTTATAAATATTTATTTATATACTGGATGAGTCTGTACAGCAGAAAATATAAAACAGCCCAATTAGGTGATTCCTTGATTTTTCTTTCATTAAACATCATAGATTTTACCAGAACTGTATGTTAACAAGTCCCATATGAAAATGGCTGTGGTTGTCTACTTTTCTCTATTTTACTTATTTATTATTTCTTAACTATGAATCTCTTACCACAATGTAGATCTGAGATTTATACCTCCTGGCCAGGTCAATAATGTTCATTCCGTTATAATAAATATTTTCAAAACATCCATGAAAGTTCCTGCGTGACAACATCCCTGATTTTCCAGGCACTGGAATCCCTCCAAAGCTGAGCTTAGAAAGAGAAGAGAAATCAATGATACTATTAAGTGATTTTCTAAGGAGAGAAGTTGAGAATAGCATAAGAGCAGAAGTCAAAGACTGGACAATAATGAATCTGCTACTTCATGGCTATTTCCTTATATCACTTCTATGTATTAACAGAACAGGCTAACAAAAATTAGGCTATGTCAAGTTATACATATGTGTTAAAATATTCTGAAATGTTGGCTTTTGTCTTTTCTTCTGAGGATGCCTCTTAACAGTTGTTTAGAACAGTCTTATCAGTTTTCTGTGTCCCTTACAGCCACAAAACCGAGGACACTAAGGACAAGTCCCAGTACATGCAGACCATGCTGGACAGTGAGAAAAGGAAGAAAATTCACTAATAACCTCTTTAGGAAATTTGAGCCTGACTTCTCCACTGTGTGCAAATCATAACTACCATAACAGAAGACAAAGTGCAAAAAATTAAATTATTCTAATGCAGATTCAAAACAAATGAAGGGAGATACTTTTTCCTTCTCAAAATTCTTAGGCTGTGCAGTTCCTTGATGTGATATCATAGGTTTACTTGGGTTCAGAAAGAGATTGGAAGATTCAATAAAATAAAAATCCATTGAGAGCTATTAAATTCAAAGAATATCACTCTGCCTTAATAGGTCCCTGAGGCAGAAACTGAAAGCAGTAGATTATTTTAGAAAAGCATTGCCACAAGCGTGCCCTGAGTTATGGACTATGTTTCTTGGGCACCATTGGAAACAGGACGCCAGTTTAAATGAACTTTTGAATTCACTCATTTCAAAGCTATTCTGGTTGACATTGTAGAAAAGGTCAGCTCAAAATATTTATCTTTTAATTTTGAAATTTCACTTAATATTTAAAATCATTTTATGAAAAAAAAATTAAATACATCATGGTTCACTAAGTCATTAAATTGAGAATTTTTTATAGCCAGAAATACTCATACTTTTTTTGTAAGTTTTTAGGCTTTTTTCTAGCTTTTGCTTTCCTTCCTATCTTATATTGGTAACACATACTTCAAACTTCAGTATGTGGAAAAGAGGAAAAATTAATTTGCAATACTGGTCAATTTAACAAAATAATTCTATTTGCTAGTCAGTTAACATTGTTGTTCCCTTTCTTTCTTCTCTCCTTTTTCTTTTTTTTTTAAATTGGTATGATCCTGCAAGCCTTGGCATTTTGACTTAGATTCATAAATTTTAAGCAGAATCACAAATTTAATCTTGTGAGTGATAGTTTTGAAATGGGATGATTTAGACACAGAACAGCATGAAATCTTACTTTAAACTGCTTAAAAACACAAATGAGTAGAATAAAGTAATTTAGATCTGTGGGTTCCAGACACTCTGCTCTACCACTCCTTGTCTCATCCAACAAACAGGACAGAGGCAAACATAAAGCAGCCAGTCATCACATTACAACTGTGAAATAGTGCTATTTTTAACCATAGGTGGGAAACAGTCACAGCAAATTACATCTGCTCCTTTTCATGTATCTACCATTTGTATAAGCAAGATCTTTCCATGGTACATTTGCCAGATTTAACAGGAATTTAAGGCTCAATCTAAACATTTCTAAAATGATTTTATGTTGATTTGTGGTAATTTTCATCAAGCCATAAAATAATAACTTTGAGTTGTGGCTCATTCCTTATGTTTACGTACTGTTTACCACATTTGCAGCACTACTGAAACAAAGATATTAAAATACTGAATTCTGAGATGCAAAAGATGGTCTTTTGAAACTTTTGAGCTGCAAGTCTAGTGGAGCATTAGTAATCTAAGAAGATATTTTTTTCTTTGATTCATTCCTTTAGGAGACAGAAAATCCCTAATGTCTGAAGCACTACAAAATTCTTTAAGTTCTGTCTCCTTTGTTTCACTGCATTTACATAGCAAAGTTAATAAATGTAATAAAGGAAAGGTAATTTTCACACCTCATAATCAAGGTCCAAATAACTGAATTCTCCTTTTGCATGAAAATGGTGAGTGTGTTTATCCACTGTAAAGTTTACTTGATCGTTAAAATGTTCAATGAGAACAGAATGCCAGTGTTGATCATCCAAAAGGCTGCCCAGAGTAATATTAAGTTGGGCATTAGAAGGATGAGTTTTAGTATCACCTTGAAAGAAGAAAAATAAAAACTATTAATTCCATATAAAAATATAATTATTCAAATATATACTGATAGTTTATCATACATTAAAATTCACAGAAAAAAATTAAAATAAGTTTTAGACAAATAATACCTAATAACAATTTTAGACGTTATGAGATGGTAGCTGTTACCTAAATTAATGAGTAGGGACAGCTTTCCTTTAATTAATTCCAGGGTGATGTAGTCTCCATTTTGTCCTTCTCTGTGGAGGAGAATTCCATCACTTTGCATTGTCTTAAACTTCAGAGAAATCACATCTTTCAGTGCACTCATGAGTTTTTGATTAAATGTGTAAATTAGACAACTTTTCCCATCAAAGCCAACCACCTCGGACCCTAGAAGTAAAGAAATGAAAGATAATGTATAATGCTGTGCCTAAAATAAACAGTTGCGTGTTACTTCAATATGATATGAAGGCTCACCACTAACATCCCTACATTCACCTGTGCCCCATAACGTGCAACTTATTTCTGCTCTTCCTCTTCTTCCCCAAATATTAAGACTGTCCTGTTTTAATGGTGATGCTATCATTAGAAAATAAAGCAAAGTGGGAAGAGATCTGTTTTCTATTCCAATCTAGTACTAATCTCACATGCTGAAAGATCTTCCTTGCCTTGGAGCCATCAAGTACTTTGACCATTTCTGTTCTTACTTATTCTTAGGATGAAAATCTCTATTAATTTATCTGCCATTAATCATAGAATCATAGAATCCTTATCGTTGGAAAGGACCTTTGAGATCATCGAGTCCAACCATACACACACACACAAAAAACCCTACAATCTCTGCCAGTAGAGCATGCCCTGAAGTGTCAAATCTAGATGTTTCTTAAACACCTCTAGGGATGGTGACTCAACCACCTCCCTGGGCAGGCTGTTCCAGTGCCTGACCACTCTTTCAGTAAAGTAATTCTGCCTAATATCTCATCTAAACCTCCCCTGCCACAACTTCAGACCATCTCCTCTGGTCCTGTCATTATTCACCTGGGAGAAGAGGCCAACACCCACCTCTCTACAACCTCCCTTCAGGTAGTTGTAGAGGGCAATGAGGTCTCCCCTCAGGCTCCTCTTCTCCAGACTAAACACACCCAGCTCCCTCAGCCTCTCCCCATATGACCTGGTCTCCAGACCCCTCACCAGCCTGGTAGCTCTCCTCTGGACATGCTCCAGCACTTCAATGTCCTTCTTGTACAGAGGGGCCCAGAACTGAACACAGTACTCGAGGTGAGGCCTCACCAGTTCCGAGTACAGAGGCATGATCACTTCCCTACTGCTGCTAGCCACGCTATTTGTGATACAAGCCAGAATGCTGTTGGCCACCTTGGACACCTGGGCACGCTGGTGGCTCATGTTAAGCTGGCCGTCCACCAGCACCCCCAGGTCCTTTTCTGCTGGACAGCCTTCTAGCCACTCTTTCCCAAGCCTGTAGCGTTGCATGGGGTTGTTGTGACCAAAATGCAGGATCCAGTACTTGGGTTAATTAATAAAATAAAGAAGAGACAAATCATGTCAATTATATTTAACAGATTTTCAGGGTCTTCATGCAAGCTGTAGATTTAAGCCACTATTAAAATCAATCTCAATATCTGTACAGAAGTTCAAAATAATATCATGGCATAATATTCTAGGAAAGAAATAAAAATATTCTAAAATGGAAACCTGTCAGCTGTGAGTAGGGCGTGGTTCTCTGCATCAAATGTTTTTTTTACTGTCATCATACACAATCATGACTTTAATTAAGCTGAATTACAGTTTTAGAACCGGAATACAGGACTTTGTGTTATCAGTTTTCCTGTATCACAGAATCACAAAAGGGCTGAAGTTACCATGCACCTCTGGCAATCATCCTGTCCAACTTCCACGCTTAAAGCAGGATCAGCACCACGAGGTTTCTTAGGACGATATTCAGTCATATTTTGAGTATTTCCAGGGATAGAGACCACACCTCTCTGGGCACCTCATGCCAGTGTTCAACGATCCTCAAATAAAAAACTGTATTTCAGTTCATGCCCGTTGTCTGTTGTCCTGTCTCTGGACACCACTGAAAAGTTCCTGGCTCTGTTTTCTTTATACCTTTCCATTACGTATTAATACACATGGGTAGGATTCCCCCAGAGCCTTCTACTTTCCAGTCCCAGCTCTCAAAGTCTACTGATATGGCAGACGTTCCAGTCCCTTAATCATACTCATGGCTTTTGCTGGATTTGCTCCTGTATGTCCATGTCTTTCTTGTAGTAGGGATCCCAGAATCAGACCCTGTAGTTCAGACATGTTTCATTACCATGGTTGAGTAGAGGGAAAGGATAACCTTCCTGGACCTGCTGGTAACACTCTTCCTAAAACAGCCCGGGGTGCTGTTGGCCTTTGCTGTTGCAAGGACATGTTGCCAGCTTATAGTCAACCTGGTGTCTACCAGAATCCTCATGTGTTTTTCTTCAAAGCCACCATCAGCCCCCAGTGTGTGCTGGTAAACTCTTGCTAGGATTGTTCCTCCACAGGTACAAGACTTTGCACTTCCCTTGTGTCCTGGGTTGAGCGACACAGGCCTAATTTATCTTCTAATGCTGGGGAAAACTCCACTTTTGGAAGACTCTAGTGTCTGAATTTGTGAAAACATTTACTTTATAGCCAGCTAGGCTACGTGGGATTCAAGGTCTCAGTGTTTTCAAGCCTTGCCAGGTGCAGGGATGAGGAGGAGTGAGGCCTGGGCATTTGACCCAGGCTGGCCAACAGGATTATTTCATACCATGAACACCACATTCTATCTAAATTAGAAAGCTTGCTGCGTAGTTTCTCTCTCCCTTGATGGCAGCAGTCCAGAGAAACTCCTTGGCCTGGTGCCTGACCCCTGAGGCCTTCCCTTCCTCCCAAAGCCATTGAGCTCACAGTGTCCGACTGGGAGTTCACAGCTTCCTGCTGATATAATTGGCTGAGTATAATTCTTGTATAACACATATTAATATCGGGATTAATACTGGTTCTTTAGTATTATTGTTAATTATTTAGTCTTATCCTATTAAATTTATTTATATTTCAACCCTTCTGTTTCCTTGCTTTCCCTGATTCTCCTTTCCAAGTGGGGAGAGGTCATCGGGTGATAGAATAATTGTCTAAATGACAATAAATTCTTATGGGTTTTCTCAAACTATAACACCTTGGTTGAACAGCATGAGATTCCTGTCAGCCCATTTACCCAGCCTGTTTAGGTACCTCTAAATGGCATTAAAACCCTCTGATGTGCCAATCAGTCCTCCAAATTTTTTTTGGCTGCAAACTTGCTGAATGTACACTCTGCCTCATCATCCAGATCATTAATGAAGCTGTTAAACAGCATTGAAACCAGTTTCAACCCATGGGATACACCACAAGTGAATAGACTCAGCTTTGTGCCTCTGATCCCAACTCTTTCAGCCAGGCAGTTCAGTCTGTTTTCAGTCCACTTCATTGTCCACGTAAATAGCCTGTGTTTATCAGTTGTTTGTGAGGACGTTAGGGGAGACAGTATCAATACTCTCGCTAAACTCAAGATAAACACCAAACACTCCCTTTCACTCACAAGCTAGTTATATCACTGTTATATCACTATCACTGTAGTTATTAGTTTGGTCAGGCATGATTTCTCCTTTATAAATCCATGCTGACTATTTATAATAATTTCCTCAACTTTACATGCTTGGAAATGATGTCTAGGATTATTGGCTCCTTCACCTTCCCAGGGACTGAAATGAGGTTGACCTCATTTATATATATTTATATATTTATATATATATTTCCCTAGGTATTACTTCTTACACTTGTTGAAAATAAGAGTGATATTTGCTCTCTTCCTGTCTTTAGAAATCTCATCCAGTTGCCCCTACCTTTCAAAGATAAACAAGTATCACCTCAGAATGACTGTGGCCAGTCCTCACAACACTATGGGTGTATGCCAATAGGTCCCTGGACTTACATATGTCCTACTTGTTCAAATGTTACATAGCCTCGGCCTCCTTCTACTGAGGGCACTGAGATTGTAGTATTTCCACTTCCTCCCTCCCTTACTCTCATCTTTCCCGTGGGCCTCAGAGACCGCAGATTCCTGAAGGCAAATCTTACCAGCAAAGATCAATGTGAAGAGGGCACAGAGTACCTTAGCCTTATCCATCTCTCTTGCTCCTAGGCTCCCTGCCCCACTCAGCAGTGAGCCTGTATTGTTCCTAGTCTTCCCTTTTCTGCAGATGTACCCATGGAAGCCCTCCTTATTGTATTCTGTGACCTTTATCAGTTTCAAATACAAGTGGTTTGACTTTCCTAACCACATCCCTGCATGCTCAGACAATGTGTTTGAGTTTCTCCTGGATCATCTGACCTTGTTTCCACCTCTTATACGCTTCCTTTTCATCCCTGATCTCAGTTAGGGGCTTCTGTCTCATCCATGCAGACCTCCTGCTACTTTTGCTAGATTTCGTACTTGCTGGGATTGACCTTTCTTGAGCTTGGAGGAAACGATCCTTGAAAATTAACCAGTTCTCCTGGATCCCTCTTGTCTTCAGGACCACCTCCCATGTTACTTTTCCAATCAAGTCCCTGACCATGAAAAAGCCTGCTCTCCTGAAGGCCAGGGCTGTGATCCTGCTATTTGCTTTGTTCTCTTCTCTCAGGATCTTGAACATCATAGTCTCATGGTTGTTACAGCCAACACTGCCCCAGCTTTCACATCCTCCATCAGTTCTCCCTTGTTTGTAAGTATACGGGACAACAGAGTGTGACATCTTGTCAGCCCTTGATCACCTGTGTTGGGAAGTTATCATCCAAGAATTCCAGAAAACTCCTGGATTGCTTATGCCCTGCTATATTGTCCCACCAGTGGATATCAGGGTGATTAAAGTCCACAATAAGGACCAGGGTCTATGAGCATGAGTCTTCTTCCAGTTGTCTGAAGAAGGCCTCATCCATTTCTCCCATGTTAGGCAGTCTGTAGCAAACATCCACCACAATGCCACCACCTTTGGTCTGTCCTCTAATCCTAATCTATAATCTCTGAGCTGTCTCGTTATCTGTCCCCAGGCAGAGCTCCATGCACCCCTGGTGCTTGCTCACATGAATGTTAACTGCCTTTCCTCATTTTCCCAGCTAGCCCTTTCTAAACAGCCTGTATCCATTTATGGCATCACTCAAGTCATGTGAGCTGTTGACCATGTCTCTATGGTCATGATGAGATTGTAGTATTTCAAATGCATGAAGACCTCAATTTCTTTTGTGTGTTGCCCATGTCGTGTGCATTAGCACACAGGCACTGCAGAAAGCCATCGACATGTGTTGATTTCTCAGAAGTAGTCCCCCATTATGTTGCCCTCTGAGTAGCACTTCCCTGTTTTTGTATTTGCACTTGAGATTGTCAAATGTTTGCACTTCAGTGCTGGTTTATTGTTTCCATGATGGACTCTCTTGTCCACGCTGCCCTGAAGCCTTTGTCAAACCAGTCCGCCACTTACTTACTTGATTTTGGTCCATCATCTCCCTCCCCCATCATTCCTAGTTTAGAGCTCTCCTCACCAGGTTGGCCAGCCTGTAGGAAAAGATGCTTTTGCTCTACATGGTGAGGTGGATTATGTGTCTTCCTAGCAACTCTTGATCCTGAAAGAGTGTACCAATGTTGTTAAATCCGAATAATTGCTGCTGTGCAACTAGCTGTTGATGCAAAGCATCCACCCTGTCCTCCTCAAGCACTTTTCTCATCAGGAACAAGGAAAATGCCACCTGAGATCCTATGCCCTTGCCCCTTGCTTCTAAAGCCATGTAGTCATGCTTAATACACATCAGGTCTCCCCAGGCAGTACTGTTGGTGCCCACACGGGAAAGCAGCAGAACAGGATACTCTGAAGGCTGGACAAGGCTCAACAGTCTGCCCACACCTCAACAATCTGTCCACAAAGTGCAGAATCTAAGTCCCTACCAAGCAGCAAATCTCCCTAGAAACAGGGAAGGGAAGGGAATGCACTTATATTGCATTTTCAAAAACTTTTGTTAAGTGAATGCAGCTCTGTTTTTTAATATAGTTTGTTCATTTTCTTCACATATTCATAAAGTACTTCTTACTTATGAAGAATACATTTACCAAATATACAATCAATAAACATGACATTCTACTTAGAAATGAATCCTAGGTTAACTGTTTTACTTCATTACAACACTGAAAGACTGTGGACAGTAAAAGCATTAATCAATGTCAAATTTAAATAACAAATTTTAATTTTAATAGCTTCAATAAAAATTTCAAGAATAGAACTTTTACTTTGTTATGTATCTATCAAACCAGCTAACTAGATATATTCTTAGTAAGTACTGAAAAAAGCAGTTTTTTTTATTTGAGAACATACTCTACTTATTAGTTATTGAGACACAAACATAAATATTTAGCACTGCTTTCCAAAATCCCTTTTACTATTATGCAGCACTAGCTCCTAAGAAGCAAAATCTACTCTGTCTAAATTTGGAAAATAAACAAAATGAAACCTTCCCTCCACCACCATGCATGAATGAAGATTGTGAAAGGGATACAGATGTTAATCAAAATTCTTGTAACATTCCTCACACATATTTTGTCTTCACCATCTGTGCATTGCCACTAGAAATAAATTGAAAGAGTTGTGAGAGATAAAGCTTGGGTCTCCTACACTGTTATCAGTATAGAAAGAATGAGCCCAAATACTCAAGGTGCCATAACGTTTTCATATTTACCAACTACTGTCAGCTTCTAATAGTCCCTAGACTTGAACATCAGTCTCCATGGGTTTTCTCTACTCTACTATTATAAATAAGGAAAATTAAAAAAGGTTGATTTCTTTATAAACACTCATCTTTTGTTATCACAATTTACAATGGGTCTTTCTCAAATTAATGTAATCCATATCCTTAGTCTACTGTGAAAATACCTTTGGAAGTGATGAAATGTCTCTGAAAAACTGGAAATTCTGGAAACCTCCTCACACACCATAGGATCAAGTGTACTAGTGATCCTGAGCAAAAGTTTTAGTTGCAATACATTTGAAAAATGATTAGATCTTTGTTTTGAAAAAAACTTAGAACAGTGCAAACTGTTTAGCATTTTTTTATTGTTTTTAGGTATTCTTAGTCCTGACCAATTGTATTAAAACAAGACATTTGCTCTCTGGTCCTTTACAGTTTTGGGGAAAGCAGCCCCAAAGAGGTTCACAGTGTTCAGAAAAGTTAGGTAAATCAGGGCCTAGGTATTGCTTGCAACAAAGCCTTTGCGGGGCCGGGGTGGGGCGGGGAGAGGCGGGAAGCAGAATGGGGGAAGTTGCATAGTGAGATTGTTCTCAATCAACAATACTTAAAATTAACTTTTATACAATCACATTCACATCAAGCCCTAGAAAGCGCATTATTGCAATTATGAAGAGCATAGGAAGTCCTTTCTTTGACAGATGTAACTGTGCCATAGATTTTATGTATTCCATCCAGCGACGGAATGCTTAAAAAAGAGTGTTAATAGTGTTAGAGGACTCTGGAAGAGGGTTTGCATATCACAGTATCTGCAGGGCTTATTGTTAGGCATCTGACAATGTTTTAATGGAAGACATGCATTTCGTTGCCAGTTATCCATCTCCTACAATTTTATATAATTTTCATTTTCACATTTAAACCCCTCTGTCTGTCATATGGAAAAGCCTTTTCTTTTTTTTTTCTATTTTTAGTCTTCTAGTTTTTCAGAGAATGGTATGAAAAAGAGCATGTTGTAATGGAGAAACAAGTAAACTATTGTTTATTGGTTTTAGTGGCAGCGGAGAGCTTAAACTGAACTCTGCTTTATGTGACTTAATTGTCTCAATCTGACTTTTCAGAAACAAGACATAGGAAATGTCTGTAGAGATTCCTCAGTCTCTTTTGCACACACTAAATAGGGAGAACTCGGGCAGAGGCTGAGAGAGATTTTGGGGTGGGGTTTTGTGGCAGCAGAATGTTCTGTAGTCATGGCACAAGCAGATTTCGTCAGTCCACATGAAGCCAAGTAGTTCACCTGGAGGTAGAAAACATCTATCTTTCTTTCTTTCTTACATGAAAAATACTGTAGAATAGGAGTAAGAAAACTGAGGAACATGGCAGAGGTAGCAGAATGAAGAAGGAGAAGAACTAAACACAAAGAATACAGGGGAACTCTTTCAATGTTTCATATAATTCCCTTACTGACTACCCTTATTTAGCCTTTCTGTTCCATAAATCCAAAGAGGCAAAAATGGAAGGACTTGTTCTGGAAGTATGCTTTACAACATATAAAAGGTAACAGTCATTCGCCTAAACAGTTTATAGTAAAAAAGAAGTTCTGTAAAAAAAAAAAAAAAAAAAAAAAAAAAAGGAAACAAAACTCATAATAACCTGCGTTATCCTACGGACATCTATCATGGACCTTACGAAACCTCACTGAGACTGTAATTAAAGGGGAAACATTAGTGCTGAGGATACTAGGCTAAGTTATGCAGTGCAGGTATTTGGCTGGAGACAACAGAGCAACAACTTGAAAGTAGTGCCAAGAGTTGACCTGTATTACATCAATAAGATAATAATGACTTCTTTTGTACGTAACAGACATGCATCTTGCAGTATCACTTTATGGAATAGCGAGGTCAGCTGTATTTATTCTTGCAGTTTTAGTTTTAGTTGTGTGATTTGCCTCAGGTAAGACTCAAGGAAGAAATGACTGCACTTGCTCTTGAATACAGAACGCTGTCCACATATGCGGTGTCAAATGTACCACAGAGATAAGATTTCAAATGGGAGACTCAGAAGAGCTTTCCACTGGGAAAGATAAAGTCATCTGTTCAGCCTCCATTTTTAGCTTTTAGTAGTCTTGGTACTTAAAAAGTGGAGGATAAGTTAAATCTTGACCACATTTCTCAGTTACAGCAGTATCATTAGATTGTTCTATGAATCATAAGTCATCTTCCCAGTCTTCAGGCAAATGTCACTGAGGAATTCTGTGTGTTTTAGCTTCTCACACCCTTCTCCTGACTTGAGCTGCCTATTCTCTGGGATGGTGCAGTTTGCCTGATTTCTGAGGTGACCGAATCTCTTGCAGCGAGGTTGAAATTTTCAATATCCTTAGTTCATGGACTTTTACTCATTTTACCAAACCAAGTTTAAGGCAGAAAGCCCAGAAATGTGTTTTACTGATGTTCAGCTTAAAGTCAGATAGCAATGAATTCAGAAGAAATCAGCCGTGTAAAGAAAGATTTAAGCATAGATGTCAAATAAAAAAATTAATCCTACATGAAAGTACTTAAAACAAGCAATTAAAGAGGTTACCTAAAATAAACTCTGTTTCCCTCATGGTTAAAAGCTGTGGAGAATAAAAATCAGTAAACAACTTGCTAGGAGGAATATTTGCTAAAAAGTTCGGAGATGAAGAACTGTAACAAGAAGACTACAGGGAGATTTACATTGTCCAGCAGACCAATACAACCATAACTTGTATGCATTTGTCTTCCAAATTCTTATATCAGTTATTAATGTTTTATTAATGACACTAAAATTATTCTAAAATTAACCCTTAAATATATAACAACTTTGACATGTCCTTCAGTTGTATAGTTGTGGGTCTATCTACTTGTACTCTTATTGGCTCAGGACCAAGACCATATATATTGAAAAATGTAAACATTTTTCACATTTTGCCCTTTAGATAGAAAGTATACCATGTTAAGATGCAGTTTTTAAGGCTATCAAAAAAGGAGTTTGCAGGAAATTAGTTATTGGATTAAGTCCACACCACTTGTTCCAACACAGAAAGAACTGGAAAATAAGCATCACGTATTGTTAGATGATGCAGAAATTAGTGAAGTCTGCACATAAACTTATTGAATCAGTTTTATTCAAAATTAAACTTAAGCTTAGAAATCTACTTGCAAGTGCAATTTAGGTAGCAAAAGACAATGATGAATAGTTGTTTCATTTAGCTGATTCAGCAAAACACTTACTGTATGTGCATCCATACACTTCAATGCGCATTCCAATTCTGCCATTTGGATTCCAGTCCAAAGGCACGAAACGAAGATATCTTGCTTTAATTGAATGCTGAAGCTTATAGTATACGACACTGTCTGCATTTGTGTTTCCAGAAAAGGCCTAGAAGAAAATGAAAAAGAAATCAGCCACATCCATATCTAATACAGAAATATTTGAAGGTATGGCTGATCTTTTCGTTTTATACCCTCATCTGGCAAACAGTCAAGCACAGAAATAAAATGTAATTTTATTTCCTCTTACAGAAAGGTTAGATAAATTTCATTGCAAGCCTGTGTTTTAGATGAGCAGTATGCTCAATCCAAGAATGGATTATACTGACAGATCATGGTATTGAAAGACTCCGGTTTGCAGCAATCCAGAGTATTATAAAAGGATTTTAATTCAGTGTTCTGTTGAAAAACAAAAATCTAAATTTCAACTTTTTTCCCCAGGTAAGAGATAAAAAAAAATGAAGTATTATCATACTTTTTTTGGTCATTATTTAACTAATAAGACTACTTTCCCTTTCTGTTACATAAAGAAAATATAAAGAAACAAAGAAATGTAAAGAAGAACGTAAAAAATCTAAAGAGCTGTAATCATGAATTTTAGCATCCTAAAGAATGGAGAATATCATCTGATTTTGTTGGTTACATGTCCAGGTGCATGTAGTTCTTTTCTCATTGCCTGTTGGTGATATGTAAAGCCGAAAGACTTTGTTCAAACATTTTGGGTCTAAATATCTGATAAATTAGACAGAAATAGCTCTATGAAATATTTTGATGAGCAGAATTAAAAAGATTACACATTTCTGGATATTTGGACAGTACTGCTGCTATAAGCCACAGATGTTGCAACTGCAGAAATATATAGAAACCAACATCTTTAGCTACAGAGCTTCTCTTTCCATAAGTTTTTAAAGCAGAGGTGAGCTTCATTATTTACCCTCCTATACATGAATTTTGCACCTTCCCTCCCCTGTAGGAGTAAAATTTTAATAAATTCTAATCTCTGACCATTCAATAGGAAAAAAAGAAAAGAAAAAAGAAAACAGCTAGTGAATAGGCTCATTAAAGGTAACCTATTAAGCTAGAAATAAGCAATGAGAGTTAGTGACTCTGAACGCCCACACCACTTTCAAATTCATACTTTATAATTTCACTATCACAGGGGGTGAAGGTGGAAACATGCCAAAATACTGGAGAAGAGCAACTATTTTCTGGGTAAGATCCTTTCAGACCTCTTGTCCCTTCAAATCCTTATTTGGAGTCTGTAGCAAATATAGCTTCCAGTGAAAGTGTCGATCAGTTTGTTGACAGAACCAGAACCCACGCCCCAGAATTTTAAGAACTGTTAGCAAATGAAGAGTTCTATTAAGATTTAAATTTCTTTCCAAAATAATTTTCAGATAGCAGCCACCGCATGAAAATTAGTTGAGTACAAAATGCATAATCCTTCATTTTTCAATGCAGGATATACTTAAACCATGTGTTCTTAATTTAAAAACAGGTTTTTAACTTCAGTTAAAAGGTAATTCAAACTACTCTTTAAACTGTTCAGAATGGTCAATTTAGAAATCAATACATTTAGCTGTCATATTACAAAGCTTTTATCTGGGTAGAACGCATTTTAAAGTGTTATCAATTGAGTAGAGTATTAAATAGGTCTTTATTGCTTGATTTTAAACACTCTAAAGGTTAAAATACATAGATTGGGGCTTTTTTAATCCTTTTCACAAGAAAGAGGAGGCAATCAGACAGCTTTTGCTCCAGACTGCAAATGCTAAAGGTTTACCTGAAGCCTATGAGAGTAGCTTGTAGGTTTTTTAGAGGAGAAGCATATTCAATGTGACAGATACACTCCTGTCTTTACAGTAGAATGCAATTACTGTTTCACAGTTCAACCCAGCAATTGTTTAAGTACACAACAGTTGTAAACATATAATGAGCTTTCTTGCTCGCACCCCTGCCTTCTTCAGATTGTTCAGATCACTTCATTCTTGTGCCAAATCACTTGAAGGGAGCATGCTATTATTCTAGATTATGCAGAGTTCTCACAACCTACACAGGTATCTAATGGTTAAAAAGACTCAATATGACCCTGAGTTAATAGGAATGTTACATATAATAAGCACTGTCTGCATAAATATTAATAGAGTTGTAAAGCTAACCCCTCTAATATAACTGCCTACTGAATCTTAGTTGATGCTCTTACAGACACTATATTATATTGCTTTTTAATAGCATGAAGACGTGCCATCTATCTCAAAGAATGTGGTTTTCGAAATACGGAAATACAGGTTTTTTTGCACTTTAGCCTTAAAAATTAGCAGGGACACTCAGCAGCACTGATATCTAAGTAGATAGCTCTTCATGGCCTATTTTATTCCACGAAGGAAAAGTACCCTGGGCTGTACAGAAGCCTGAAATGAGGGCCTAATCTCAAACTTGATTTAACCCTTCTACTCAATTTCTAACCCTGTAGTTGCTTTACCTCAAGTTATTTTAACCCTGCTTTGAAGACAGAATTACTCAGTTCATTATGGCATCGGAAATCACACATGTGCTCTGGACTGTGTTAGTAAAGTTAAATCCACTGTGTAGAAGGGTATCACCAAGCTCAGAATAATTGTGAAGGTAAGCTTACATCAGGAAATGGTTAAAAAGAAAGTTCTTTACTTCCCATCCTCTACCCAGAAAGCAAATATGTTTTAAGACCAGGGGTAACACCAGCATCATGTCCAAATCCTCAGACAGTCAAAAATTCCCCCCTAGGTAAAGTTGTGTATAAGACATGCACTGTGTACACTGAAGTGTACTTTAGATCACCTACAACAGATGATGCTTATTTACGAATGCAACTTCTACTGCGTAATATACTATATATACACTGTAAAACATACTATAGGACTAAATAATATGCACAATGTTTTTACGTATATTGTGTACCCATTGTAAGAAATAGTATGATTTTTATTACAAATATTACTTCATATGAAGTACAAATATTATTATGTTAAATAAGTATACTTAGAAGGAAATTCTTGTTTCATGTTTAATGACAAGAACTGGAACAGGACCCCAGCTTGGGTAATTTTGCTGGAAGAGGAAGTTTAGCAGTGAGGTACTAGTGTGGTGAGAGCTTCGTCTTCTGTTTTATGAATTCTACAACCAAAACCAGCAAAAGCAACTAAGATCTTGCTGATGTTGCATGATGATGGTTATGCTTTGGAAACACAGTCAGACCAAACTGCCTGTACAATTCTTTCTGCTTATGACACACACTAAAACTGAAGTCGGTATTAGTGCCAGGGGTCATCAGGAAGGGAATAGAAATCCCAGTAGGCTACTGGCAATTTATTCACCTTAAAGCATCATTCAAACTGCTATATAGACCAGATATAAAAACAAATGTGGGTAGAAAACCATCAAAAATTCTTGTTTCAGTCAGTGTCCAATACCTGTAACATCTTCTGCTATTTGCATAGGAGTATACTCCGTCTGGCAAGTTCTGATGCTTTTACATCATCTGCACATTGTGCACATCATCTGATCAATGCTATGGTCAAAAGAAAAATATCTGACCAGCTATAGCAATAACATGATTTGCAAGCAAAACAGTGGAGGGATCTTAGAATAACTGGCATGATGCAACCCTGACTAATTACTGTCAGAGTTACTGATGTCATGCACAAGATAATATGTTTGCCCTTTCATTCAGTGATTCCCTCTATCTATCATCTTCCTTAGTTATGATAGAGTTTGATCTTGTTTGCTTTTTCATTTGTTTGTTTATTAGTGTTTTTATTATATAAATATTTCTAATGTGCTGCTTAAAAGATTTCAAATGTTTGAGGTATATTGATTTCATCATTTAATATTATAAACTTGAGCAATGTGATTCACAAAGTACAATTCCATTTGAATACAATATTATTTGAAAACCAAAAAATAAAATTAATTTTAAAAAGTCCTCTGAAAGAAGAGATTTAAAAGACTACTTCATCTCTAACTATATTTTTCACTTAGTGTTTTTGTAGTCCATTAAGAAAGTTTTAAGGAATACTGTTGAACATTTTATTTTAAATATCTCTTAATTCATTGTGCTGTAGATTTTGCCACTAAAGTATAATTTATTCTACTTGTAGATCAAGAGTTCAGAATTGGAATCTTACAGCTTTTAGCACTGAAAATACTACTGTTTTTTTTCTTATAGAAAATCATTTCACCTACCAAGAGGAATACAAATCTCTCATTTAGTTACTAACCATCTCTGAGTGCTATTAAAATTAGACGGCAAAACCAAACTATTGAGTGCTCTTCAGTATGTTTCAAAACACTATTTATTTTGCAACTGCATTACTAATAGTTTTATATATGATGGACTAGAAATGTAGAAAGGGAATTTATTTAATGAAAGACCACACTGTACACAGTTGCCTTTTAGAGCTTCCTTTCATAAGAAGTTACTAAACAGTGTCTCTGCTCATTATAGAACATCTTAACATGGATTATTCTCATGTACTATGATGAAAAGCAGGAATAGAGTGGGTACCTTTTGAAGAAATAAAACTCTAGCTACTATATATAGGTAGCTATTTCAAATTATTCAGTATCCAAAAGAACTCTCTGAAACACTCCGTAACAAGGTACCAGTTCCCACCTGTAATATCTTTTAATGTTTATGGCAGCACGTTAGAGGGAATCCTTTACTGAATTAAGCTTGTTCATTGACCAGTATGACTGTGACCTAATTGTCTTTACTGTCTGCTGATGTTTCTCCTTAGATTTAAAATTCAAGCTTCTTATATTAATCTTTATATTACCTAGCTCATAGCCATGTCCTGTTACATGCTCCTGTCATTTGCCTTCTTAACTTCTTTAATCACTGTTTTGTTTTGGGTTTTTTTTTGAAATAATGACAAATTGTACTGCAGAAGTGTTCTGAATGTTTTCCAGCTTTTCAACAGCAAGAAATTCATGGCATAAAATACAACAGACAGTGAAGGATGCAAGAAATACATCATACAAATAAAATGGCCAGCCAGAAGATTGGTATGACCAGTGCAATTCTTCTATGATATACATCAACTACCTTCAATTTCTCTACAAACTTGTAAAGATAAATTGTTTCTTTTGCAGTTCCTGTTTTTTAGCATTGTCTAAAATGAACTTCTTCCCAAAGACTTGCAAACTAGGTCCATCTTCCACCTAAAAGTGCTAAAGGACAGCTAAACATCAAAACCAAATTAAGCCAAATTATTCAAACTTCAAACAAAATAATGGAATCGGCAAGCAATGACATACCTTCAAGGAATAACTGAATTTTATTTTATGCCATCTTATTTTTCATTTTACTTTTGTACTTTGTTTGATGACAATATCCTCCTATAAAGTCACTTGAGTACTTAGATTTATGTAGGAAATGAATGTTTTACTTATAATATTAACTGAAAATAAGATATGTGATCTTGATAGAGCCTGAACTAAAAGGATTTGCAAACACATTTTAGAGAATAGAAAGAAGCAAGAAAAGAACAACTACTAAAGTTAATGAGACTTCTATAAATGTCTGTCCTGGTTTCACCTGGGACAGAGTTAATTTTCTTCCTAGTAGCTGGTATAGTGCCATGCTTTGGATTTTGTATGAGAACAATTCTGATAACACATTGACGTTTTAGTTATTGCTAAGTAGTCCTTATACTAAGTCAAAGACTTTTCAGCTTCTCACTCTGCCAGCAAGGAGGTGCACAAGAAGCTGGGAGGGAGCATAGCCAGGACAGCTGACCCAAACTGGCCAAAGGGATATTCCATACCATATGATGTCATGCTCAGTATATAAACTGGGGAGAGTTGGACAGGGGGCTGGGATCACTGCTTGGGGATGGGATGGGCATCAGGTCAGTGTGTGGTGAGCAATTGCACTGTGCAACACTCAGTTTGTATTTTCTTCTTCTATTATTATTTTTTTTTCTTCCTTTGCTGTTCTATTAAACTGTTTTTGTCTCAAGCCTAGAGTTTTACGTTTTTTTTATCACTTCTCCTCCCCATCCCACCGTGGGGCAGGGAACAGAGTGAGGAATGAGCAAGCAACTGAGTCGTATTTAGTTGCTGTCTGGGGTTAAACTGTAACAATGTCAAAAACTTGAAAAAAGTAGTTGTCATTATCACCAAATCTCAGATAGGAAAATTTAGAAGAAAGCAGGTTAAATATTCAGCACATTGTGAAATAGCTGGTCAAACTTTTATATAAAACTGTATCTCCCTCCTCCTAGACTTAAATCACTGCAATTTCCTCTTAGGCAGTGGTAATGTGTAAGCAGGATGACTGTTCTCTCTATAATTTTTATTAAAAGGTGAATGTCACAAGCTTCAATGTAAGTAAAAGGTGAAATTCAGAAACTACTTTTTCTTAGTTGAAAACGTCCCTGTAGAGTCTTCATGCTAGGTCTCCTGTCAACAATCTAATTTCTTTACTCTGTAAACCAAATCTAGTAATGCTAATAGTAAGGAACATATTAATACTATAAACTATTATGCAAAAAAAAAATTAGTATGTTATTCTACTGTAGTAAAATGACACAGCAATCAGATGGACATGCTGCATACTGCTGTTAGTGCCATCCTTCCTATATAAAGTTTCTTCTCTGCGAATTTTTGACAGACTTTTTTCACTCCGTTACTTTTCCTGACAGTGATGCATCAAACGTCAGCACAGAACTGAATGCCTAAATATAACTATGGTGCTGTTAGACAGAATTTTCTAATACTTATGGCCATAAAAGTTACTAGTTAGTCTGACCAGATACAAAAGAAACACTTGGCTATTGTATTCAAGCGCAGTAAAAGCGCGGACACGACTGGTGACTTTAATTTTGCCGTATTTTAAATCTTTCTGAACAGTTGGACCCAGAGAGTTGGACCCAGAAAGTGGTGACCAGTGGCACGAACTCTGTGTGGAGACCATTAATGAGCAGTGTACACCTGAGGTCAATAATGGATCCAATCTTATTTAACACCTTCATTAATGATCTGGATGACGGGACAAAGTGCACTCTCTGCAAGTGTCCTGGTGACATCAAAACTGGGAGGAGTGCCTGATACACCAGAGTGTTCCTGCTATCCTCAACACGCTGGAGAAAGGGACTAACAGGAACCTCATCACATTCATCACCAAGTCACCAAGCTAAACATGAGCCAGAAATGTGTCATTATAGCAAAGAAATCTAATGGTATTATTGGCTGAATTAGACAAAGTATTAGCAGCAGGTGGTGGGAGGTGATCCTTCCCGTTTATTCAGCACTGGTGAGGCCACACCTGGAGTACTGCGTCTAGCTGTGGGCTTCCCAGTACAAGAGATAAATGGACATACTGGAGAAAGTCTAGGAAAAGGCCACAAAGATGATGAAGGTGTTGGAGCATCACTCATAAGATTAAAGGCTGAGAGAGAATAGAGAAGAGGAGGCTCAGAGGTGATATTATCAATGTGCATAAATACTTCAAAGAAGGATATAAAGAAGATGGAGTTATACTCTTTCCAGTGATATCTCATAACAGGAAAAGACTCAGTGGGTACAAACTCAAACACAGGAAGTTCTGTCTGAATATAAGAAAATCTTTCTACGGTAAAGAATTTTTTTTTTTTCCAGAGACCTGGAATAGGTTGCCCTAACAGGTTGTGGAGTCTCCATCATTGGAGATCTTCAAAATCCCTCTGGACATGTTCCTGGGCAACAAGCTCTAGGTGACCCTGCTTAATCAGGGTTGTTAGACCAGATGACCTTTCCAAGTCCATGTCATTAACTATTTGTGATTCTGTGATGTTTGGTTTCACATTACAAAATGGAGGCTTTTTTGGTTGAGTTTTTTTTGACCCAGGTGGTGGGAGGTAAAAATACAGAGTTCATAACTTTACACCAGGCTGAAATCCCAGTGGAACCTCTGTGAGGATCAGACCTCCAGGTCCACCTCCTCTGTGTTGTGGGGACTAACAATGTTAACATCTCCAATGCAATGCAAGAGAATACACCAGACACTTGACACACAAACCACCCCTTAGAGTTATACATGCCTTTCAAAATGCTCTGAACATTAAGTTGATGTTTGACCATGTGAAATATTCCCTTCTCAGTCCACTCTTCTTCTTTGTCTTTCTTCTGGCCAAATTTTTGTTTTTCTTCTGTAAAAATGCTAGGCCTATCTTTCCTCTTCAGACTTGTTTCAAACCTGATCTTAAAGCTAACTATTTCGATTTTCTGGTGCGTGTGCGTCGTTGGTGATGCTGGTGCAGTTTTGCACCACTTCTGTCATCTTTACTGATTTCTCTTCCTAGGAAGTATTAAGCTATGAATCACAGCTGGCTTGGAGGCCATAGCTGGTGAGAATTCACTAAACCCTCATGCTCTTCTTACAGCTTTCCATCAGTGCAGTCAGAAAGAGAATACTGGGATAAACTGTACCAATATTCTTTCAGTCTGTCTCTCTCTGGTATTTCTTCACACTGGGTGAGTGTTTTATTCACTAGGATATTATATTATGTTTCTTTCTCTTTTTTGCCTTTCACTGTGTGAGCAGAATATCACCATACCTTTACACAAGAGAACAGCTCCAGAAGTAGGAGATGAAGACGAGACCAAAAGTGACAGATGACATTTATGAATGGATGCAATACTAGTGATTCTTTCTGTCTTTCTGTTTTGCAGTTTGGTTTGGATTTTGTTTGTTTTGGGTTTTTTTGTTTGTTTGTTTCTTTTGTTTGGTTTTTGAGAAACAAAATTTGATACAGTTTGGTTTCATATTAATATAGAAGAGGAAGATTTTAAAATCTAAAAAAAAAGATAACAACGAAAATTTGTGAGCTCTGTTTCTTTTTTGCAGCAGTAGCAGTTGGATACCCCATTTACTCAACAGCATTGCAGGGTTGTGTAGGTAGGATATGAATCTAGGGCCCTTGAATGGCTATTGCTAGCTAGCAGAGGTCTATCACCAGTTAGCCATGCTCCTTTGGAAATGCGGTTAACAAAACCAGTGTCTTTTTTTTGTCTTTTTTTTTTTTTCATGTTTGGTAGATCTGAAAAGAAAAGTTACTTCATTGTCTAGATGTCACGGTGTAGGGACTAATGTATGCATTAAAAATATCTTAATGTGAACCGCCAGAGATAACTACTTCTTTTGAATTCTTGCACCTACCTTATTTCCTGTTTCATTTATCCAATAAATTGTATGTGAAGTAACTTGTCGCCATTGGAGGGAGCCCTTGTACTAACAGAACTGGACACAACATTGAGGTTTGCTGACACTCCCTTAAAAAATTATCATAACAACTTTTCTTTATTAATACCCAATATGTAATTCTGAAACTACTATGCTTTATTGTTTAATATCTAAGTACTTGTACCTCACAGATATTCCCTGAAAACTGAACATGTGAATGTGTTTAATAACAGTATTACTGGAAATCTAAACAATCTTTATCCTCAACAACTATCAAAGGTTAGCTAATTTTTTATATGAAATGAATATACATATAGGTTTTAAAATATGGAACTCTAGGCCATGAATTTGTATTCCAATATTCTAAAGGTAACTATGATGGTCTCCGAGGACAGCAACCAAAGCAGTTTTTAATATAAGTGTTTTGACAATTTATTTTCACTTTTTTTTAATGTTTGTTTTGTTTTGTTTTGTTTTGTTTTAAGAAAGTCAATCTGTAAAATATGAACATATTGAATTTTGAATCTGGGTTACAGTGTAACTGTCCTTTCTATTTTCAAATCAGTTTGAAGTGTAGCCATTACTGTGCTGGGTAAAGAAATGTTTTTACTAATAGTATTTAATGTTGAGTGTCAAATGAAATACTTTTACATACTTAGAAATAATAAGCTCCATAAATGTTATGATACGTTTTCAAAGAGCAGTAAACTATTTAACCTGTTTATTTCACATATTTACTTGTTAAAAGTTGTAAAATTTGGGGGGATGGTGTATTTCTCATTATATGACATTTATGTAGGAATCCTAATTCACAATTATACTTCCACAGAACATAGCATAGCACAGACACTATCAAAAAGCAATAATAAATAAAGATAATTCGGGTAATTTATAAATCAAATAACTATGATGCAACTGCAGTGTCTGCTGCAATGTCAAAAGAGTAAGTAGGAATCCTGTTTGCTCAAAGCAATATTAAAAAAAAAAAAAGTATAACATTCCTTTGTATACAATTTCACAGTTTGCTCTGAAATTGAACTAAATGAACAGAAAGAAAGGAAGGAAATCTCATTAACTATGCAATGTAGAAATGTCAGGGCAAATTCTTTGTAGTTCTTATGTCCTGAGAGTCATAAACACTAAGAGATTTCAATAAAAAGGCTTCTACTAAATTTATTTCTGTGGCTTTTCATATATGAAGTCTCACCATTTCTATCTTTAGAGAAATGTCTGTATATGAATTCTTCTCATATACATAACTCATCGTTATGGATTCAAAATAATGTATAATACACCAAGTTATCGTAATGATAATCTGTTTCTTACGTTGCTACAACTTCCAAATTAGTCAAATATTTCACCCGTCTCATCAAAAACTTCAGTGGCAAAATATAACTTTTCTTTTTAAATAGTGCTTGCCTTTCTGGTTATAAGAAAACCTTTCAAAAGCATTCAGCTTCCATGTTGTTTGCTTTACTATGTCAAAAGATACTATGAAATGAAACGACAGAGAAATTCACTGAATAGATTAAGAGTTTCAGATGGATTCTAAACAATAGTCTTTCTGTATATACTAATATTAGCACTAATTCTGTATTAAATTTTATCAGAAAGGTTCATCCAATGTGTATTAAGGTTGCATTCTGAAGTAGTTATCAATGACTAGGAACAATTAAATCCAATGTGTAAAACATTCCCTGTTAAGAAAATCTGGAGTATAAAACCAGAGGTTCAGTTTTACATAAATGTCAGCATTCATGTAGCCACACTGAAAATAGATGGGACAACAAGATAAGCCCCCAAATTCAAGTTTCCAAATGACATTCTCTAATTATCCCTCATCTAGTTATTCAAACTTCTACTTGACCACTTTTATTCTGCAGTTACACACCTGCATTGAAATAGAATAAGACTACTTAATAGACTTCTATAAGAATAAAAGGCAAAGTGAAATCAGAGTGATACTTAACGGATACAGGTATTGAAATGATTAATGAGAAAAATAAAAGTTAAAATTTATCACTTGCCTAATGTAACAAAATGTAAAGGATAAAGCAGATGAACACCACCATATTCTCTCCCATGTAACTTCAATATGCATTTTTTTTCAATAGATTGTCTATTTTCAACAGTGTACTATATCTGTGCAAGACTTTCCTTTTCGTCAAGCATTTTTTTTGTATTCAAAAGAAACAAATACAAGCATTTCAATAAGGTTCATATTTTATCATTGATTTGATTGATAGCTTTGACACGTGTGTTGTAGTCTCTTAAGACTCTTGAATACAATGTAAAAAACCCTATGCGGGGAACATGCAATCTCGATAGTGTTCAATTTAGTGAAGATGACTTTTAAAAACACCTGCAATATAAGCATAAGAGACAGAGAGAGACACACATACAAAGTCATATTCCACTCATAAGTGCAGAACTCAGCTATTCATGAGGACAGAAAATAAAAATAAAGTTCTGTCTTCAAAATCAGAGACAAGAAGTTAAAGTAACCCAAAGAGGTGAGCTGTTAGCACTAAGAAATCTTCTGTAGGCACTGACGCTGGCAACATCGTGAGATGGTTTTGTACTGATTCTATTTGGAGCCCAGATGGAAATACAGAGCAGAAGAAAAGACATATAGAAATTTGAATTAAACAAAGCAAGAAAAGGTTTTCAAAAGAAAGTAGTCTGCACCTGTGGAATAAAATGATAAAAACTTCAGCATAATGTCATTTGGCCTCCCAGGAATCCTTTTGCTATAGCCTTTTTTAGCAGAATATATTAAAAGAATATTACTCATTTATTTGGGGGGGTGGAGGAGGGAGAGGAA
Organism: Rissa tridactyla; assembly: GCF_028500815.1. Lineage (NCBI taxonomy): Eukaryota > Metazoa > Chordata > Aves > Charadriiformes > Laridae > Rissa > Rissa tridactyla. Next base: position 40,433,425 of record NC_071497.1, on the reverse strand, counting down.
ATAAAGAATTTTCTAAGTTTGGGAAAAGATCTGAAAGTAGCTGGAAAAGTGGGCAAGTTTTGATTGGGATAGAGTTAATTTTCTTCATAGTAGTTTATATGGGTCTATGTTTTGGATTTGTGCTGAAAACAATGTTGATAGTTCAGGGATGTTTTAGTTATTGCTGAGCAGTGCTTACACAGTCAAGTCCTGTTCTGCTCCTCACCCTGCCCCACCAGCGAGTAGGCTGGGGAAGTTTGGAGGGGACACAGATAGGACAGCTGACCCCAACTGACCAAAGGGATATGTCACATCATACGATGTCATGCTCAGAAATAAAAGCTGGGAGGGCATTCAGAGTCAGGGTGTTTGGCTTCCCAAGAAGCCATTACGCATGATGGAGCCCTGCTTTCCTGCAAATGGAGCCCTGCTTTTCCTGCAAACACCTGCATGCTGATGGGAAGTAGTGAATGAATCCTTTATTTTGCTTTGCTCGTATGTGCAGCTTTTGCGTTGCCTATTAAACTGTCTTTATCTCAATCCATTAGTTTTCTCACTTCTACCTTTCTGATTCTCCCCCCATCCCAGTGTAGGGTGAGCAAGTGATTGGCTGTGTGGTGTTTAGTTGTCAGCTGGGATGAAACCACAACAAAGAGACATTCTCAATCCAGCCTTCAGTAAAGACTAGTAGGTTTCATACAATCAGCTCCAATTATATTTCTTTCTAGACTTACCACTCTTATCTTTATATCTTTATCCTACGTGATGCACTTAGGACAAAACAGAACAAAGCACAAGCATAAGTATTTGCTCATATTAAACCAAAACCAAGTAATTTGAATCTTCTGTTCTTTTTAAAAAAGAAACAGAAAATCCACAGCATGAGAGACTTAACTATGTTTAATAGCTAATGTACTTGCAGGCATACTACTGCTCTAGCGGACATCTGATGCCTCAGAAATGCAACACAGAGATCCCATAACAGTGCAAAGCCTGCACTGTAAACATGCTAGATCACTTAGGAATATTCACTAGAGTGCTCTCATGTGCCCAGGGGATGTGTTCTAAAAAAAAACAGTAGAATTTTTTAGCTAGTGAATGGAATAATACTAACTTCCTAGCTATTTGTCACATGGAAATTTTGTGTCTGAAATAGAATTCAGTATTAGCCTGACCAACAGACTTGGGCACCCTAAGCAGAAAAATGGTAGTAGTTCAGCCTTTCGTATACTCCTATGCCTTTAAATACAAATAAATGACTAGAAAATACAAGTGACTAGCAAATATGGCATGCAATAAAAGCAACTAAGAACACATGGTGGACAGGGAACAGACACACCTGCAAACCTCAGCAAATGGTACAATTGTCGAAGGGACAGGAGAAATGACTGAGGTGGTTATGCCAATCAGCTATGGGAAGTGCAAACAGAGTGAGCTGGCTGCCCACACAGTGGGGAAAGACAGAATAAAAAGAAGGTCCCTGCAGAAATATCATGAAATTATATCTTCAAATAGAGATGGGAGAAACCTATTTTAATCTTTGTGGCTACTGCTCAGAGCTGTCCACTGGATGGCATATGTGCAGATCAAACCTACTGTATCAGGTATGCCTTCATTTCTTTGACTATGACACGATTTCTTTGCAGGCACAAATGTGAATAACTCCATTGATCACAGGGAAAATATGACATATGGTTATTGGCCTGAGGACATATCAGTGCTGGTCACTGGCTTTGTTCATAACAGGCTATCTGGTGGAAAGTAGAAGGAATGTAAGGTACCAGTACAGTATTGACAATAATTCTGATATATTTAGCTTTTCTGTAGAAAAGCTAAAATAGATCAGCCTCATTGAACACTAATCCCATCTCCTCTACAGAACATTTAACTTCATCTTCTCTGTTTGTTAAGGAAAAAAAAGTAAAATATGCAAATTGCATCAGGAGCTGATAATGGTTTGGCTTCGATTTTCTCAGCCGCTGTATCCCAAGTTTAAAAATACAGAATGCAGACATGTAAATTACATACTGCTTGTATGTCCAACTTACACTGGCATTGATTTATCTCAAAGGTAGGCATTTAAGTATTTGTTTTAAAGTCACTAGTGTTATTGCAAATATTACTCAAATTTACCTGCATGCTAATGGTGTTATAGCTAGCGAGAAATGCATCACAGAAGCCCAGAGTAAGTATATGAAAATCTCATTGTTCCTACAGGATGGACATAGCACTCAATTTGAGATTTCAAGGGTCTTTCAAGGATTTTCAACTCTAATAATTAGGAACCAGACCTTACATGGGGTAAATGGGAATAAATTCCTTTTAGTGCACATGATACAAATAACCGTAACTCTGCGTCTTCAGTGGAGGTGATTGAATATATGGGAATAGTGCTGGCTACTTGTCATGCTAAGCTCTTTAGTTTATGTAATCATAAAAAGCATTTAATTGCATCTCTATGTGTACATATGTCAGTAAGGGTTAAAGCTAAAAGTGAGAAAAATGTTGGTAATGAGTGGGGACTTGTCTAGCATGCAAAGTCCACACTACACTACATTTACTCCTGGACATTCGACCATTTTCTTTCAATAATTATTTGCTTACTAAATAAATTGTCATCAAAGAGGTATGATCAATATGAAGTACAGTTCTTTATATTAATAATGAACCTCTTTAAATACAAGAACTAACAAATTCTTGCTCAACATGGTGCCCCTAGAGGGAGGCTCTCATGCCAGCAACATATTTGTGAGACAAAATCAAAGCCGCACAGCTCTGCTGAAGTACAAGTGTTGCAAGCTTCTATTATCATAATTTCCAGAATATTTAATATATTTTATGTCTAGCATTTATGACAAAGCTTGAAGTATGAGAGGCAGTGAGAGTCATTTGTTCATTGAAAAGCTGGAAAATTGTGATCGATTGACCTCTGTTACAGGGTTGGTCACATTTCTCAAGCTAAATTTTTCTTCGCTCAAGTGTAGTCCTGACACTGATTTTTATGTCATTAGTTTAGATATTCTAAACAGACAGTGTGGGAATAGCTTTTCTAAAAGAAACAATACCATTCTACAGTGCACTGAAACTGCTCCTAAACCCATCCTTTGAACCAAAACTGGGGATGGATGCCATCTCATGGCTTTCTGTAGGAAAGAACAGAAGGTAGGAAATGAAAGCAATAGCTAAATATTGAGAAAAAAAAATTGAATTTTATGATTTATTTTCTTATGTAGACATTTCTTGTGGAACTTTGAGCTCCATAAAATCCTCTTTTCTTCTACAACAATCTTCACAATAAGAGTGTTAGTTCTTTGACTATATATTTGTAACACAATAGATTGAATTTCAAAATAATTTTAATAAAAATTTTAGATTAATTTAGATTTATAGAAAGCTGAAGTAGTCTGTAGGAAAGTGTGTGACACAGATTTATTGTTACTGTCTTATACATTTTGTATTTCAACCTAGTGGATCTTGCTTACATTATAACCTCTTTAAACTGGCTTTCGTGCATGCTGGTACTGTAGAATGGGTATAAATAAAGCTGATTCAAGTGGATAATTCTAGTTTGCTAGTCATCCCTACCTTCTCCATGTATCTGGATAAAACTAAGTGCAAGACAGAAGGGAACACAGAACTAGCCTCATATACCTAGAGAAAACAATGCTTCTAAACAGATAAACTGATTCTGAAATGCTTTTAAAATGCATTCAAACTAAGATCTAACTACTGAATTCAGGTACAAATCTAAATTTGAATTCTAATAGCAGGCTGCTCTTTAATTTTTTTTCATATCGTGTGTAGGCATTCTTGAAAAAAAACAAAGCAAAATGAATTATCACATGAATCCTGTAACAAACACCAAAATCTATGTAAACACTATTCCTCACCTGAATGAAGAAAGCATAACGTTGCAGGGGTGATTATTAGTAAAAGTTTTCTTAATCCACTTTATAAATGCAAGTTGCATCAGACAAAAGTCTACCGAGGAATGTTTTCTCTTTCATTTGTAATTGACACTAAGCACATACAGTTTAATTCACAATTCACTGTTAAGGACAGCAAGTACCTAAGCTTATTTAGTATTTTTACTTCATCTGAGCAAAAAGAAATAAGGAGCGCTTTACTGACGTTACCATGGGGATGACCCAGTGAATTCAGTTTTAAAAACTTTTTTTGTCACTACAGTGGAGGACAGATTATTTCTTGCCTTTGATCAGTGAACTTCAGCTTCTTTATGCTACAGTAGGAACGCCATTCTATTTCCTAAGACCTAAATCTAGAAACAAATAAATCCAGACAAAGATCAAGCAAGAAGTTGCCTGACCACAATTCAGCAATGCAAATAGGAATGATTGCCTTTGAGTACCAAGAGTGCAAAGGTTAAAAACACACTTCTAGATAGTACTACAATATAATTAACTAAACAATTAAAGATTAGTTCACCAGTGCGTTTTACAAATACTAGAACAGTCTGGGAAAGAAAAGAGGTAAAAAACACTTCATCACTTCATTCAAGCAGTCCATCTGATAGTGAGTGATTTACTCAAAGCAGTTGGAAGCGCCCACAGAAGTCGACTCAGTCAACTAAATTCTCAAGACCTAAGTTTCCCACTCTTGATATCTATTTTATTTTAAAAAGAGGCCAGTTCCTACTCCATGACAGCTACATTATGTACTTTTTTTTGGTTTTTTAACTTATGAATGTCAAGTTTTGGATTAAAGCAATACTGTTTTGATTCTGTAATATAGATTGGTCTCTACAACAGGCGCATTCACTTCGAAACAAGGAATTGTTTGCTTCCAAAAACCTTTGTCATCATTGAATTAATCAAGGAACAAGATAATTATAATAGGAGATTGCTTCTGCTTGGCAAATTAACATCTTGGCAATCAGAAGTGGTGTCAAAATAAGTACAGAAAAAGGACACAAAAATTTAATAGGGTATTTATTGTACATATTTTTAGATCTATCAGAATATGGAAATCATTCTTCAGCTATCAAAGTACATTTCAAATTATCTTCATATAACACAGTGTGACTAAAATATTTCTAATACTTTTTAACTGAAAATGTCATTCTTGTTGCATTTAAGATATTAATAAATGTCATACTTTGCAAATTATTTTTTTTCATACCGTAAGGAAAGAATTCACTGACAAAATATATTTATAAACAATATCACAGTTTGGTAAATGTCTTTAAAATGTATTCCTCATAAGCAGTTGGAATAAATACACATTAAGAAAAAAACCACAAAACAACAAAACAAAAACAAAAATAAGCAAGCAGGACATAAGACACAAAAGGATTTCATCACAAATATGAATTTAGTAGGTATTAAGTATTTTCTTCATGTAATTCTTAAAATAAGTTGCCATTTTTATAGAACTTTTGTTATTTGAAGCTACATAGGATAGCTTAAAACATGGGTTTTCTTAAGATATGTGTGTGTGTTTCTATTTTTATTTATTTGTTCTAAATTATTATTAACTGAAAGAACTGAAAACTAAAAATGAACTTTGAATTTTTCAGACTGCTTTCAGTACATATACTCACTCGTTTATTATTAAGTCTGTGTGAAGTCTTATTTGTCATTAGGTCTGTGTGAAGTCTTATCATAAGGGGAATCTTACTTGCTTATTAAGCAATAATTATTAGGAATGCACAAGACTTGTTCAGACCTCTGTCATATCTAAAAAGCCTTATGTAGTCACATTGCTTGACAGTCTGCCTAGTTTTTCACATTAGTTTGTAAAGAAAGACATTTAAATCATTATCTCTCATAGAAGAAAAGCCATTCTAGAAGTTGGAAGTCTATGTACTGATCAGCTTTTAGCATACGCAGGACTGTAAACCAAGACTCTTACTCATCTTGCCAAAGAGGCAGAAGACATGGAAAGGAAACTGAGTAGAAAATGGTTCTACCCTAGGCAATAAAAAAATTCTAGGACCATAATTAGAAGCCTAGATGACTGAAGCTGATAAAGTAACATGAAGCACAAACATACAGACTTCATTATTTTGCAGTTTATTTGTTATCTACAGATGAAGGTCATGAAAGTTCCTTTTTGAACATGGACCATCTGTGAGATTATGTGCTGTATCACGTATGTTGTTGGCATAACTGGATACTTTGACAGTGATAAATAATACAAAAGAACATTTATTTCAGTCTGGAATTCCAAATTTGTGTGTATAACAAAAGAGAAAGAAAAAACCCCACCTAATAGAAGTAATTCAATATGATCCCCGCTTATATGCCTTACTTTCCTTCCTGTAACCTTGATAGCCAGTGCCCCAAAATAACTACTCCTCACCATCATATTAGATGGATAAATCAAGTCTTTCTATATGACACGCTCCTAAGGTCTGAGGTGGCACTAACAGCTCTTAGCTGCTAAAGATCTAGAGAGAAAATTCTGCAGTAGAAGTCTGTCCCCATCTGCGCGTATCTGTGCATATACGTGTGTGTAACACAACAGAGGCTTAAGAGAAGAGTATCGTAAGAAATGGCAATAGTGCAGTTTATTATCAAAACAGTTTTAACAAATGAAAGCAGAGAGTCCATTTGCCCTGTAAAGGATCTTGTAACTCCGGAGTAGTCAAGTTATTCTTTACCACTCAGTTCAAATTGCTGAATGCTTAGCTCTATCTTTGAGGATATCCCATGAAATCCCCACTTAAACCTATTGTGCAGAATGTTGAGAACATATTTAAGTGTTAATTAAAAAAAACCCCATAGAATATTACTGAGTGTTGTAAAAATTTTCCATGAATTTTTTATCTAGTTCCCTTGCACAACAGAGATGAGCTGCTGTTGCATTATGGGTCCACTGCACTTTGATTTAGATAGATAAAAATAAAGAAAGGTTTTAGCAAGTTTTCTGCTGTTTTAGCAAGGTTTTTTGTAGGGACAGATGAATCCATCCCCAGACAAAGAGCTGTTCGCACCTGAGGTTGCAGCCACAGAGGACTAGGTTGTTACCTAACTTATGACGACGTGCTTTTTTTTCCCAGGCTCTTTCTCTGACCCGGATCTCCTATAAAGTCTCCTAGCAGTTTATATTCTTAGTAAGTCACTTTCTAGACCTTACTGGATTGAGGATCATCTTCAAATGATGATCTCTCATTTTCTACTTCTCTTCAAATTCTACTCTGTTTTCCATGGTTTTACAGCATAGTTTTTATCATCTTCACAAGGAGTAAATCGCATCATCCAGCACAATCCAGAAGTCCTCGACCACAACAGAAACATCAGTTTCTATTTTGTCCCAGTCATAATTTTTCTAATCACTTAGTCAAACCTACAAGCAGTATTATAAATCTAAATATCAACTTGATTCTAGAGATTTCTGTAGTGTTCTCCAACCATGGCCCAAGAACCTTAAATCCAGCTCCAGCTCAGCAGAGCTAAATTCTCATTAAAATTCATCAGAGCTGAGCAAGCAGGAAAACAAATCTCAAAGCTTTGAGCTGCTCATGGAGAGATTCTTGATGGTTACCCCAGGTCATATGGATACATCTTCAGCTTGGATGGGAGTCTCAGCATGGGAGAACATTGCAGTTGTAATAACCAGCTGCACTTTTGTAGACCGCTTCAGTGTGCTTTTTTTGCATACTTCTTTTTGCAGCCCTTATCCACTCTTGTGCTGATAGAGATTTGCTCACGCTATTCTGTGAGCTTCATTCCCATGCTGTTATCTTCAGCCAGGTAAGTAGGCTTGAGTGCATGGCCTAGAAGTAACACACATATCCAGATAAAAAATTGTCCTACACAAATTTAACGCTCAAATCTTACTTTGGAAAATACAGGGAAGTTTGGGAAAAAATACACGTTGGAATGGAATCGCAGCCCATATCACTAAAAATATGTTTAAATTGATGTATTCCCTCAGCAAGTCCTGAAATAGGACTGTATTAGAGACACCCCTGCCATGTTAAAAGTAACCTCCCATAGATGATCAAAACCAAGTCTGAAAATTAATGATAGCCACTGTCAGTGACAGAAAGCAGGACAAACAGAAGATTTTTTGAAGGTACATTGGTTCTGGAGTGTTAAAAAGGGGAAAACACCGGTAAAAACCTACTTGTCTGAGTGATCATTTTTGCTCAGCTATAACATTGCTTCATAATTCTGCTGATTTCACCTGAAATGACTGCTTTTTTAGCAAAGTGAATATCTGACCTCACATGAAGAAAAGGTGAAGACAACATTTTTAAATCATTCTTTTGAGGACAGTATTTTCAGTGAAAATATTAAAGCGTAAATTTTCATTACAGAAATTAGGAAAAAAATAGAAAGGAAAACATGTTAAATGAAAAAGCAATATATGTGGAATACTGTGCCATAACAAGCCAATGCAAGTTAGACCTGCAGCCGACTTTATCCAGACTGAGGAAAACATGCAAGATTAATCAACCATTCAAGCCCTGCTTAAAGAAAATCTGTTTGTGAGGAAATTAGTTATGGATACTTAATCCAATTAAGAACATAGCTATTTCTTATTGTTTCACTCCAGCAAACTACAATTTGGCAGTCTTAATTATTTCCCATCTTCAGATTTTCAAAAAGTCAGTTTGTGCTTTTGGAGGTTTGGTTTTTCTTTTCTTGTTTTCTTTTTGATCTCCTCTATCCTATTGTTGTTTAAAAATTTGTATTTTTTTATATTTCTTATTTGTAAAGTCTGCTTCCTAGCTGCATACTTTTCCATTATTTCTTGAAAGGGAGGAAAAACTATAAACAAATTAAAAAATCTTAATTTATGATTGCCAAGTAAATAATATAGAGCAAATGCATTTGTCTTTTGCTTTGTATTTATTTTTTAAGAAATTCTTTCAAATATGCTGCCTTTGGAAAGCTTTTTGAAGATATGTATATGGAAGAATGGAAACTGAGGTAAACTTACACATGCAAATGTTTATATTTCATATTGTTCCTGTTAATTTTAAATATATTATATTACTTTGATAAATCTTCAGTAAAAAGCTGTTTGACTATTTTTTCTTTTACACTGCCCAAATGACTTCTATTTCTCTACATCAAAGCTGTTTGTATATGAATTTGAGTTAACTGACTTATTGAAACACCCTTAAAAAAATTTAAACAGATTAGTGGACTCAAATTCTTGTCATTAAGAAAGCTATGAGTTAACCCAAAGTACAGCGTACTTTACGTTACTGAGATTCTCTTACCTTCAACAATAAAAATTATTAATTATAGCCTTGCAAATTATTTATATTATCTACATTACATTAACATATACTACTTTTTTTTTTTCATTATTGCATTGCAATTATCAGTCACCTGAGATGATACCGATTTTACAGTCTTGCAGAAGCTACCACTACAAGTTCTGATTTTTCATGCTGGCATTCCTTGACATATCTTTAAACTTTCAGCTTCTCCTGTCTACATTGACAGAGGCAGTGTATTTCATGTTACTATGGCTAGCCACCACAAATAGAATTGGAGGGGTCACAGTTGTTCAAAATATTAGATCCTGCACTACAATAATTCTGAAAGGGGATTTTTTATTTTATTTTTTTTTTAATCTTTTTTATAAGGAAGATAATAACTCTGCTGTATATCTGGATGTAACAAAAGTAAATCCACTCTTTTTTCTAAAGGTTATGATTACTGGACTTACTAAACACAAGTTGCTACAGGTTCTTAACTTTCTTTTCTATGCTAGATATTTTCTATGCAAGATTTTTTCAGCTTGAATATTGTTTGCCTTCCAAATATGACTTAGTGGAATGCAAACGTAATTTCAACTCCACACAACACTTAGTAACCAAACTATAATGCAGACTCCATACAAACAAGTAAATCTATCTTCAAACAAATTATAATAGCCTTATGATAAACATTGTCTAAACAGCTAAGAGCCACAGAAAATACCACGGTGTGATTATCCATTATTCAGACATCCAGAACTCAGTATCAAGTACGTGTTTTCCGTATGATACAAACCCCTAGTACAATTAATTGAAATAAAGAACAAGCTAAATTTTCTGTATTTGGGAATAATATCAAACATAGAATATTTACTTAGTTTTAGCCACCACCCAAATTATTTGAACTAGCAAGGTTTTTTTCTTTGATGGAATATATATATGAGACCTTTTATATAAAATATTTTTATTTTAAAGACAATAGTGACCATTATCTTTATCACTATAAAGATACTTCTACAATGATCAAACGGAGTTCTTTTCTGAATGTATTATATACAAGGAACAGTCAGACATGCTACAGTGTAAGATGCATCCCTCATTTAGTCTTCAAAGGACAGATTTAAGCAGCCTACTCAGAACAGACATCCCCAAAGGGATGAGTTTTGTTGACTCATGAGCAGGGTACATGATTCCTGCTCTGCTGTACTGGTAGAGGCAGTGAACAACTGACCTCCTTTCTCTTCATGCCATTGTGCTTACAGATTTCTGTTGCATCCATACACAATGTTCTCTTTTCCAGGCCAAAGAATACCAGTCTATTCACTAATTTCTTTCATACCAGCTGTCCCCTTTTTAATTTTAAATCATCATTCTCTGAATCTTTTTCAGTTCTATTACATCATTTTTAAATAAGTGATCAGGTCTGCACTGAAGACATCAACAAAACACCTATTTACACATAGGGGTAATGAGGTTTTCTGTCTCATCTCTACTAATTTCTTAATAATCTTGACACTCTATTTACATCTTTGTCTCCGAGGATTGAACTGGTATTTATAAATGGTTTATAACGTCAAGTTCTTGTCCTGTAGTAGACTACAGACAGTCATTTAACATGGAAGAATGGAGAGGTTTTTTGGGGGATGGCTTTGCTTTTTTTTTCCCATGTAAATTATGTTAGTAATGAATCCAGATTATTTTTTTTCTGTTTCATTGTAGCATTTTAGATATATATGCTTATAAATGCTCCAGACCAAAACCTATGAGTGATTTTTTTCTAATTTATTTAATGTTTAGGGTAAAAAAAATACAAAAAATAACAAAAAAACCAAACCAAAACAAAAAAAACCCACAAAAAAATCCCCAAGAAGATACAAATACGCTTTTTCTGACCATATCAGTGAAAATATAAAATGGCAAGACCACACACAAGACACCATGGACAAATTTAAAAGGTCTGGAAACTGAACAGACCAATTTGTTAACTATTTCCTGTGTTTCTAGCTATGCATTTGGTACTGCAATGCATTTTTTCTACCTGTGATAAAGAGATGCCTTCAGTCAAGTTTTAGTTTGGTATGCTTGCTTTGCAAAATGATGTGACCTTTCTCTCACACAAAAGGTTATACTATTGTTTGGTCTGATTAAAAAAACCCCAAATGAGTAAAACCCCAGTTTTTCAGGAATAAGCTTTCAAAATAACACATTTTTCAAAGTGAGTATTTTGAGCTGAAGTTTGTATGTCTGTGTGAGAGAGAGAGAGAAAATGATGAACATATAAGAATACCTGTACAATTTCACCCTTTTCATTGTTGGAATGTTACAATATAGATGTAATCTAAAGAAAAATGCAATCTTCTTAATTTATATAATATTTGAAGATGAACATGTGACAGTTCAATATCGGGAATGCAGATGAGGAACACGGATTTTATAAGAGCTCAGCAGTTTGTGTAATGTTACAATCATCCTGCCTTCACTGGAAACTAAATGAAACATTAGCATTTTTTTGTTTGTTTCCACATCCTGTGAATATTTTTCTTTCTCCTTTTTGCAAAATAGTAGGAGTGTAAAGAGATGGAAGAGAAAAAGAGAACTGAAGGAAACTTCAGGAATCATTCAAAGGATTACCATTTCACTGGATCATAGAGTAATTCGGGTTGGAAAGTTCATTCAGTCCAACTTCTTGCTTAAAGCAAGGTCAGCTATTAGGTCAGACAAGGTTACTCAGGGCTTTCACAGTACTTAGCCTTTATATTTGATTAGAATTTTAAATATATGTTGAGGACTTTTAAAGCTATCTGAATGGGCTAAGCCATTCCTACCTGGATGTTTTGATATCTCGAGGGAATATCTTGAAATATAATTTTTTACTAAGCAGCTACTGCAGAGATTCAGAATTGCTTTTCAGAGATACCTATTTTGCTGTGCCTGCTTAACATCTGACATGTTAACTGTCATGGATTTCAAGTAAAAATCTCTTTTCTTCCTTTTGCTCTCTTTTACATCAGGTTAAGAAATATATGAGACAAGCAGAGTGCATAATTAGACACTCTTTCAGTTTATGTCAGCTTATTAAGGGTCTGATTCTTCCAAGATGAAAAGTATATCATTTCTTGATGACGTCTTTTATATGAGTCACTTTGGTGATAATGCTCCAGATACCACATGAGGTAGATCAGAGGTTAACAGAGTAATTTCACTTCATGGTACAGAAAATCTGTTTGAAGATAGATGAAGTACGGATATCACATAATCTAAATAATCATATGCGGGTTGTTGGTTTTTGTTAAAAAGATGTTATCATGCTGACTATTTATCTATTACAAGCTAAACAGCCTGGGTAGTATTCTGAGGATTCCATTTTGTTTGTCAGCCTCCTGGAAATAAAAGTGAGTTAGTAATCCAATTTTATTTGGAATTTATCATCTTCAATTCCCAAATGCCATTTACAATGAGAGAAGAAAAAATGAGAGAATTTAAATGTATTTAATTAATATGTACTAGCATATAAATAATATATAAAATTAATAAATTATATTATCTTTCAAATTTTAAGATTTAAAATATATACTTATGTAATGATAATTAAAAATACATAAAATATATTAACTATTCACCAATCATTGCCTGATTTTTCAGTTTGTTTTACCACCTCAACATCCACAGTTCAGCTGCTCATGTTTTGAAGTCACATTGTGTTACTGGATGCTCACAAAATACAAATGACAGAACAACTCACAACTGAGTATCTTTTAAATCCCTACCAGCTTCACTGCATCCAAATTATTTTGCATCTTTGGAGAATGGAAACAGATTTGGCATTACTTCAGGTATCCAAAAAACTGTGAAAAAGATGCCAGTATAACCATTGTTAATGAAAGAAAAGCTATTTGTTTTCACTACTTGGGCATACACAAAAGTTAATAAAACATATATAAGCATAGAGACCTTCACCTAATGTCTATTGCCACCTGAAGTGGTTAAGACTTGATCAGATCACAGAAAAATTTTTTCATTAATAAATCACAATGCATCACAGTGAAATGCAACTAGACTTATTTTTGGCAACAACATCTTTAAGAATTGCAGGTAACTCCAGCAGTAGTTTTTTTCTCCAAAGTAAATGTTTAAAATATGATTTCATTTTTTCAGAATCCCTGAAAATCCCTTTAGTCATGATGATAAATTAAGAAATGGCACTGATTTTAAAATTAAAGTTGTTCAATGATATTTATTTTCCAAATATCCAGTTTCTGAGTAAGAGAAAATATTATCTTCCATCCCTTTTACCAAATTCTAGACCTAGAAAAGGGTGGTTAAATCACATCCAGTCTCCCATTAAATAAGAGGTAGAGCAGCTTCACTGCCATAAAATGAAAAACTGTTTTGTTTTGTTTTGTTTTCTTGTTGTTGTTTTTTTCCTTAGTTGGTTTTGTTTATTTGGTTTGGTTTATTTGTTTTTGTTTTTTTTTTTCTGTTGGCTGGATTCAAGTAACATACAGACTCAAGAAGGCTATTAAGGAATATCAAACCTTACCATGCCCAGGACTATCTTAGAGGCAAATTTCTAGAATTTTACTGTCATAAATTTGACACGGTTTTTATTGAATAACTTGGTGAAAAAATTTTAATTTCTCTAGCTCAGGGAGAAATCCATCAGTGGAGGATCAGGGTGACAAACATTGTTTTTTTACCAGGCGTTTCACTATATGAACAAAATGAAGAGTCTACTAGGTTCCTTTGGGAGATTTTTGAGGAGGCTTTATGTCAAAATATTTTGACATAATGAGATGCAAACAGATTGTAAAGGTAATCTGAAGAGTACTAATCCCTCAATTGTATTCCTGGATTTTCCAGTATTTGTGGCAATTCTGGGGGGAGAGGCAGGAGGAAGATATTTATGGAGAAGAGGCAGATAAAAGAGAAAGCTATCATCTGAACTATAAAGTTACAACAGGAATGGTGGAAATAGGAAAGTGTAAGAGGATTTAAAAAGCTATTTTAAAGAAGAACTAAAGAAAAATTACAGACACTAGTAATCAAAATATTTAATAACAAGTTCTAATATTCAAATTTGTTCCTTAAGAAAACATTAAAATATCCATGACAATATTTCTTTTACTAAAGACACAGGTGTAAATGTTACTTTTAAGCACTGAGTTAGTGTTAACAGCTCAATTTCCAACATTTGTTTATTTCATTATGGACTTAAGGGTTTTCACACAATGGCAGCTACAGTTCTTGAATATCTCACAATCATTCTAGTGGTCAACAACCTTCACCATAGAAAGATGAATAAATGACTGAAATTAAGAAAAACAGTCTTTCTGAAGGACTGGAATGTATGGTTAAAAGCACATGTAAGCTATTTAATGAATTTTAGGCAGAAATGAATGTGTTATGTAATGAAATTCAGGCAGATGTAGTAGATCTATGAAACAACATCAGGAAAGGCAACTCTAATGAAAAACATAATTTATTTTAAAAGAAATCATAATTTATCTTTTACAAAGCAGAATTTTCAGGAATCTAGTGAAAAAATAGATCTAAAAACAGATCTAAAGCTGATGACTAAATTTTTCACATTAGGGTGGCTTTTAAATATCTAAATACATGTGTATTATATTTTTCTTATGACAAAACTACTCTTTTTTTCTGTAAAATCTATGGTCCAAAGTGATAAATAAATCATAACTTTGAAAATAGTAGTGTACCTACTGTAGCTAGATCTTCTGATAACTTTGATATCCGAAATTTTCATGAGAACTGCATTCCATAAAGTGGATTAGAGCAATTTAAACTATAAATATGAGCACAACTGCACATACAAAACCTTTAGTCTGCACACTATGTGGCATCAATGACTTATATGCAATTGTTTTAATTATATTGTATAAAGGCCTTGTAGGATGAGAATACATTACACCATTATTTCAAAATATTGTTAAGCATATTGACAGGTTCTGACTAGAAAGGAAAATTCTCAGCATTCCTACCAAAAATGATGGAATTCTGATGTATTTCCTCCTGTGAAGTAAAACTTGATGTTATCAAGATCAGAGAAATAAATCACCTCTCTCAAGAGCAGTGAGTTAAGTTAGGATCTCAGTAGAGACCTACAGTCAAGAATGAGGAACAACTGATCAATGATGAATAATGAAGAGTAAATGTAAGATATATAAACTCCACCATACTCTTAATAATGAGGAAATACTCTTGAAATGCTAAAGCTGCTTAATATGTGAAGTTAATCTGCAACAATGTCAAATATAAAAAATCCTAAATGAAACATTGGCATTATTCTACCTTTATTTAAATAAATAAATAATGTTTTAATTAGGAATTTATTCCTACTGACTGTTTAATTAAAAGAGTTAATTCCCTATGCTTCATCTAAGGTATATTTGTAATGTTCCAGAACAGTTTTGAGGCTATTCACAATTATCATTGGTTCTAAAGGATTGCAGTGCTAATTGCTCTCAATAGATCAAACGTACAATATTTAGATAAACCCAAGCATACAAATAGTAACTACATCTTATTAATTACCATTCCTAGTATTTCATAGACATTTCTATTGGAAAGGAAAGATTAGGCTAGTGAAGAAATGGGTGACGATTTGCATTAAAGACATAAGCTTATAGAGAGATTAGAAACTAGATTTTAGTGTCTGCTGAATCGGGGACAATCTTTTTCTGCTGGATGTACACTGTCCCTGATGAATCTTTTCTCAGAATGGTTGTGTCACTGCAAAAGGAACTAAACTGAAGTGCTTACAAACACCTTAGCTCTTCGTATGTGTCAATTCCAGAAAAATCTCACTAATTGTCGGTGAAAAGAAAAAGCTTCTAAGCATGGTTCCAAGATAAGGCTTTACGAGGGTGTGACATCTGTTCTGATGCTGAACCCTGCAACTCCTGAAACAGCAGTTCAGATGTGTGACTTGTTTTGTCCTGTGAAGTCTTTTGTCCAAGAATCCTGCCAACACTTCTTAATTATAGCGACAGTTCTTGGAAATAATTCTGTGACTGTATAGGAGTCCAGAATGTCTAAACACTTAGTTATATTTTGGGTACTAGATACAATGGCTTGAACATAGACATAACTATGTACATGTAGAAAATAAGTTATCTTTTAGGAGGGATGGTCTGCTCTTTCATAGAATCATAGAATCACAGAATCTTCATGGTTGGAAAGGACCTTTGAGATCATCGAGTCCAACCAAACAACCTACAATCTCTGCCACTGGAGCATGCCCTGAAGTGCCAAATCTAGACATTTCTTAAACACCTCTAGGGATGGTGACTCAACCACCTCCCTGGGCAGGATGTTCCAGTGCCTGGCCACTCTTTCAGTAAAGTAATTCTGCCTAATATCTCATCTAAACCTCCCCTGCCACAACTTCAGACCATCTCCTCTGGTCCTGTCATTATTTACTTGGGAGAAGAGGCCAACACCCACCTCTCTACAACCTCCTTTCAGGTAGTTGTAGAGGGCAATGAGGTCTCTCCTCAGCCTCCTCTTCTCCAGACTAAACATGCCCAGCTCCCTCAGCCTCTCCTCATATGACCTGGTCTCCAGACCCCTCACCAGCCTGGTAGCTCTCCTCTGGACACGCTCCAGCACTTCAATGTCCCTCTTGTACAGAGGGGCCCAGAACTGAACACAGTACTCGAGGTGAGGCCTCACCAGTGCTGAGTACAGAGGCACGATCACTTCCCTGCGCCTGCTGGCCATGCTATTTGTGATACAAGCCAGAATGCTGTTGGCCACCTTGGCCACCTGGGCACACTGCTGGCTCATGTTAAGCTGGCCGTCCACCAGCACCTCGAGGCCATTTTCTGCCGGGCAGCTTTCCAGCCACTCCTCTCCAAGCCTCTAGCGTTGCTTGGGATTGTTGTGACCAAAACGCAGGACCAGGCACTTGGCCTTATTAAACCTCATACAGTTGGCCTTGGCCCATTGATCCAGCCTGTCCAGGTCCCTCTGTAGAGCCTTCCTACCCTCAAGCAGATCAACACTCCCACCTAGCTTGGTGTCGTCTGCAAACTTACTGAGGGTGCACTCAATCCCCTCATCCAGATCACTGATAAAAATATTAAACAAAACCGGCCCCAAAACTGAGCCCTGAGGGACACCACTGGTGACCGGCCACCAAGAGGATTTCACCCCATTAATCACAACTCTCTGGGCACGGCCATCCAGCCAGTTTTTAACCCAGTGAAAAGTACACTTGTTTATGCCATGATTCGCCTGCTTCTCCAGGAGAATGCTGTGGGGGACGGTGTCAAAGGCCATAATGTTTCTGCCATCGCTGTAAAAAACTATAAAAATGAGGAGCCTAATGTATCTCTAATTAAGTGGGATGATGCCTAGCCATAGACAGGAGAAAGCCATACCTGCTTCTAGAATTCTTGCCCCAGAGAATGGAGATACCATGATTCCTCCAACTTAAAAGCACCCTTTTAGGTAGAAAGTCGACATTATTTTTTTTTTATTTTTTATTTATTCAGAAATAAACAGATTTGTTTGAAATTCTTTGTCCACTCCCAGTCTCAGAGTGAGAGAGCTGTCTAGCATAGAAAATTTTCATCAAAATAACTCAAGTTTGGCAGATGTAACCTTAGCATAGACACGAAACCTTATTTGCAGCTCACGCTGCAAGCACAATCTGTGTTTTACAAAAAAACCCAACCATAAGTACAAGTAATTTTGTGTAGGATACACAGTATACTCTAGCATACAATCTGAGAAAATAAACAAGAGGTACTAGAGATTTCCCAATAGAATTCTAGGGACAAACTGATCCTATAATATAAGGTGCAAATAAAATCAAAGCAAGCCACAAAGAGAAAGCATGATATAAAATACAGTGCAGAACAGTTTCTATCTTGACTGCATCTGAAGAATAGCTTTTGTTTCACAGTATATCACTTTTATTGTAGAACTTTCTCAGCTTCTAGCACATCTCTGAGGAATATCTTGACCAAGTACTCAAGTAAATCAACAAAACTGAACTATAATTCGATAAAAGTGCCTTCTATAGATTTACAATTATTTCTCTAACATTTAAGTCATTGCCCTTGTTGTAATTGTATCTGTCAGGAGCCCAATTAATCCCTATATTGAAATCATCATTCTTCGGTACGCCTGATCCAGGGCCACATTAAACCTGTGTATGAATTGAGATACTCAAGAGAGCAAGAAAAGGGAAAAGCAGCTTTTTATTTCTAGGTGACCATTTAAAATTAATTCCAACTCAGCAGTAACTGAATATCACTTTCTAAAGACTGCCTGATGACCTATGAGAAAGATCTATGTGTTCATCTTACTCCAGCTCCTAGTGGAAAGGTCCAGCATTCTGTACACCACAAAACAGTTTGGCAATATTCCTTGTGTTTTGAGTCTCACCAGCACTCATCTCAGATTGGAAACTGCAATACAACCTCCTCTGATGGAAACGATTATTCCAGGTTAGGAATTATGAGTTCTGCTAGAATGAAAGTAGTTTCTCTGCTTTGTCTGTGTTCTGTTGCTACAAAATTAGTAAAATAGAATTGTTCCTTTTCCTGAATACACAGTGTACTACAAACACATGCTCTTACACTACTTATAAGATCTTGGTGATAACACTGCTAAAGTTATCAATCTTCAAATTAAAAATTAAAAGGTGAACTTAGAAATCTAACATAGGACACAGAAGATCTGTTGTCGATTTCTGTTTCTGTGTTCATCTGACTTATGTAGAATGGGAACAATGTAATAATTATTTTTGCAGATTAATTGTCTTTGCTTTATGTAAAGATGAAATATACTGGTAATAAACCGTCTCTTAAATTTATTAATTATAAAAAAAAAAATAACAGTATAATTACTTTTTTTTTTTCATTTTGTGTCTAACTAAAACCTACAAATTTTACACAAAAAGAATCTCACTTAGGATAATTCTCTTGAATAATAATTGAATTGTAACTTAGGAGAATTCTCTTGAATTCTCTTGATAATTCTCTTTCTAATAGAAACCTTGAAATCACATGTCTTCTTGTTTTCTTTTTTTTTTTTTTTAATCCAAACTTCACTAAATTAATCAACCCAGATGAGGACTTTGCTATTGTTCCATCCAACACAAACAGCTTTTTCAGGTTAAAAGTATGTTCTGCTTCACAATCTAATTAAAAAAAAACATTCCCTTCTCTATTCAGCTTGTCTTAGGAAGACTATCACAGCCTCCTCACTGACACCAACAGGAGTTGCATCCTAAGAATGACTTCTATTACAGCTTTCAACTCAGTTTTTTGTTCATTTTGTTTTAGAATATTTGTGTATTTCATACTTCATGTCAGTATATTTCAGGTGCATATTATCAATAATATTATCAAGAGAAACATCTTTACATCTTTTAGTGAATATCAAGAGAAAGATCTCTTTAGTTAACATCAAGAACATCTCTGAT
Organism: Rissa tridactyla; assembly: GCF_028500815.1. Lineage (NCBI taxonomy): Eukaryota > Metazoa > Chordata > Aves > Charadriiformes > Laridae > Rissa > Rissa tridactyla. The sequence continues at coordinate 40,413,809 of NC_071497.1, read as the reverse complement.
ATTATGATCCTGTGGAAAGAACTTTGGCTCTAACGTGATCACTTCAAGTTTAATTTAAATTTCCCTCATATCAGAGTGCCTGAACTAAACACCTTTATCATCTCACAGATACTAAATATCTTCATTCTGCTTTTTAATCCTTTTTCCCCAAATTGAGTTTCAGGATTTGGTAGAAATAGAAATATATGACTCCCCACAGTATCAGTTATCCAGTACTGTTACAAAAAGTAATAAATACATCTTAAATGCTAACCTCATCAAAAGAAATTTAAGTGACTCATAAAGCTTTTGAACAGTGGAATGTTGTTTATAGCAAAACTTTCCATATGCCCTTCTCATATATAATAGCTTTTTCTTTCCATTAACATCTTTTGAAAATTAAAATGGATTTGCTAAAAAGAGTTTTACTGCAGTCCCTTTTTAAATAGCCCTATGTAAGACAGTGTATTTGTGCAGTAATTTGGTACTGCTGATAATTTATTATCAGGAATTAAGTCAAATAATTTACGTCTCCTTCCAAAAGCATAACAGTAATATAATGGTAATTTTTTCTCTCCCCTTCCTGAATTCTACATTACAAGGCATTAAATCTGCTAAGGAAGCAGTGGACTGATTTCTAGAAAGTGTTCAGAAGAGGAGGATTATGTCTTCAAGTGCATGAATGTAACAGGGATGGAAACCTTTTCTAATGGGAGACTTCTATTTTTCTGTCTTTCTTAATGGGACAAGACAAAGCTTTTTAGTTTCACTGACAACTCTAAAGTATCACTACATGAAATAGAAACAGTTGCTTTTAATGAAATCACAGGCATTGAGTTTGCATGGCAAGGTTTTGGTAGTGGGAGCGCTACAGGGGTGGTTTCTATCAGAAGCTGATAGAAGATTCTCCTATGTCCGATAGAGCCAATACCAACTGGCTCCAAGACGGACCCGCTGCTGGACAAGGCTGAGCCTATCAGCAATGGTGATAGCACCTTTGAGATAACATATTTAAGAAGGGTGGAACCCCTCCCCCCCGCGAAAAAAGCAACTGTGACTGGAGTGAGAATATGTGAAACAACTCTGCAGACACCAAGTTCAGTGAAGAGGGAGAGGGAGAAGGTACTTGAGGTGCCAGAGAAGAGATTCCCCTGCAGCTTGTGTTGAAGACTATGGTGAGGCAGGCTGTCCCCCTGCAGCCCATGGAACTCCATGGTGGAGCAGATATCCACCTGCAATCCCTGGAGGACCCCACACCAGAGCAGGTGGATGCCCGAAGGAGGCTGTGACACCATGTGTAGCCCATGCTAGAGCAGACTCCTAGTAGGACCTGTGGATCCATAGAGAGAGGAGCCCATGTTGGAGCAGATTTTCTGGCAAGACTTGTGATGCCATGGGGGACCCACACTGGAGCTGTCTGTTCCTGAAGGACTGTAGCCTGTGGAAGGGACCCACACTGGGGCAGTTCCTAAAAAACTGTAGCCCATGGGAAGGACTCATGTTCAAAAAGTTCATGGAGGACTGTCTCCCATGCGAGGGACCCCACACTGGAGCTGTGGAAGAGTGAGAGGAGTCACCCCTCTGCAAAGTGGGTGTGACAGTGGGAGTGGCAGAGACAATGTGTGATGAACTGATTGCAGCCCCCATTCCCTGTCCCCTTGCGCCACTGGAGGCGGGAGGAGGTAGAGAACTTGGGATGAAGTTAAGCCCCGGAAGAAGGGACTGGTGGGGAAATGTGTTTTAAGATTTGTTTTTTATTTCTCATTACTCTAATCTGATTTGATTAGTCATAAATTAAACTAATTTCCCCAAGTCGAGTCTCTTTTTTCCCATGATGGTATTGGTAAGTGATCTCTCCCTGTCCTTATCTTGACCCACAAGCCTTTCATTATCCTTTGTCTCCCCTGTCCAGCTGAGGAGAAGCTGCTTTCGTGGGCACCTGGCATCCAGCCAGGGTCAATCCACTACATACATAATATTATACACACAATTTCTAAATGTTCATTAATTGAATTTGTTTAAAAGAGAGAGTAGAATTCAAGAAATGAACCTAAAAGGTGTACGCATTCATCTGAGATGAATTCAATCAGAGATGTTACTGGAGCTGATCAGGGCTGACCATGATGATGTCAAACTATAATAAGTTTAAATGATTTTGAAACTATGGTAATACTCATAATAAACCCCTAGTTTCCTTTCAACAGATCAGCCTCAGCGTCCACTGTTTTTTACTTTGTGACATTGTTCACAGAAATGAAAAATGGATGCAGGTAATTCAGAAGGCTACCTGTTTGTTCCTAGCATGACAATTCCTGTGCATGAATGACTTCCAAGAAATATGTGGTATCTGACAGAGAAACAGCTGAGCCCAGTGGAGTGGCAGGCAAAAGAGAAGTAGGTGCTTGATGCTGCAATCCTACCTGTCCTATTCCGACACCACTGCCCTAACTTTTCTTTTTTAGTGTATGAATAGCAAAGACACAATAGAAGCGAATATCTGCTGATTCAGTTTTCTTTATTACTTAGCAGTTACAAAATATCTTTCTACTGGTAAGCCTGAAAAGGTTAAATTTCTTTAGTGGAATGTTTCTTTTGTAAAAAATTCCTCTCCATATAAGGCTACTAGTTCCTGGTTGATTTGATCTTACATCATACATAAAATATGCATGAAATTATTTTTTGTAAACTGGATTTTTTTCCAAATATTTCACATATTGGAATCTAAAATATATTTTTGTTAAAATTTACTGGGTTTGAATATATTTGAGATTAACAGATCTAATGTATTTATCTAGCCTGAAATGCATTCTAATGTCAGCGCTAGTCTTACGGAGAAATAGTTTTATATCAAAGAGGTTTTGAGCTCTTCACAGAATTTGATGATTTGCTTTCTTTGTGATCTTTAGTGTAAATAAAAATGTAAATTAACAGCCTGGGAGTAAATCAAACTCTTAGACTGCCCCAAGCATGGCATACACAGCATACATTTATTTAGACAAAATACTTTTTTTCTGGAAGTTCTTTACATATTTAACATATAAAAGACATTGTACACACATACACAAATACTATCCAAATGCTAATCAAATTTTAGTCTTTTTTGTTTCCAAAATTTCTGAAATCACTTAAACCTATTACATTCTTCCATTCAAGGTTTTATATCTTAGACTGTATAGGACTGTATAGGACTAAAGAAGATGCCAGAGAAATTCACGGAGTTTTCTATGACTTGAGGAAATGCGCTTGACCCACAGTACCCAAGAAACATGCAGAGAATCCCTACTAAAACAAGTAGGGTTGCTTGGGTTTTTTTCTCTTTTGTTTCTGTTCCTCTTGGAAATCATAGAAAGATAACACATGGGTGAAAATTTCTTTTAAGTTTCAATTTTTATTTTTACCAGAGATATACATAGCAAAAATTGTTCTTCTTTTTTTTTCCCCTTCCTGCATCCTGATGAAATCCCACTACTCTGATTATTTACATTATACCTTAGCTGATGCACTATACTAATTTTCATCCCCTTAGAAGGATTTTGACACCAACAGAATGACTACCACATACTACCTTCAAATTAAGAGCATTTTAAAGGAAAATAAATGATGCATAATAAATGTTACCATACTATGAAAATACATCCACAAAATCACAGTTTGTAGTTGCACTGAATCTTGTGATGTTTATAAATGCTATATACACTGAGATATAGTAATAGAATATGTGTTGTAAATCTATATATACTGATGTATAATAATGGCAACAGACCATTAGTGAAAGAACTAAAAAACCACCAAATTTTTAACGTAAATCACAATTCATCAGAGATACTTCATGTCAAGCCCAAAGCAAGTTTTATAGTAACAAAACCAACTGTCCTGTTTTGAGGTAGAACAGAACCAACTTTCTGTTCCGTAATTTTACTTCTTAGCTGGGCCTCTTCTAATTCTCTGAAATTAACAGCATGTTGTGCAGAAAACTGTTCATTCTCAGAGTGATAAGACCAATGTTTACAATTAGTGCCAAGGAATGTTACGCAGAGAGGCTCTTGCTTATACTTATTGCTGTAACAACCAAGGTCAGCTAATTTCGTTATTTGCCCCACTGGAGGGTCAGAAATGGAAAAGCGTAGAGGGGTCCCACCTGCAGGGAGGAGTGGACAGGACAGGACCCAGAACTGACCGACAGGGGTATTCTATCCCATCTGCCCCATGCTCAGTATAAAAGCTGAGGGATCAAAGGGTCAGCCTATTTTTCTTCAATGCCCAACGTCTGAGGAGGGCCCTGTCTGTTCATCTGCCTTTGATCCCCACCTGTGCGTTCCTGACTCCAGCTCTGGAATCCAGTTCCCACCCGTCACTGAGTCCAGTGCCTGCCATTGACTTCATCCTGGGAGCTTAATACGGTTTTGTATATATTGTATCTATTTCATTATTTCCTTTTTATTTTATTATTAATATTTCATTAAAGTAGTTTCTTCTAAACTTGTAAATCCCTTTATCTCTCCTCCTCCTCTCCATGTGCAAGAGGTAGGGGGAGAGCACCTGTCACCAGCCATTGGCCAACTTGGCCAAAACTACAACACCAACATTTTTTAAAGACTTTGGGGGGAAAAAAAATCCTGATAAATCCTTTACGAAAAAGGCCTTATAAATAAGTCCACCCTGTACAAGGAACTTAATAATTTTAGGCTATTTAAGCTACCTTTAGGAAACAAAAGAGATTAGCCAGAGCAAAATTCTATCCTACAGCACTGATAAACAAGGTCTGCAGTCTGAAATAACATACAGCTACAAAAGTAATGCTGTGGATTTTTTAAGAAGACTATTTCATGTTACAAAGTACAGCTTCCACCTGTTTTCCTCTATTCCTCTATTTTCTCTATTTCTCTATAATACTTCAAGATTTCTTCTATAGTTGCGATCAGGACAAAGGAATTAACATTAACAGAAAAGACTATCCATCCATTCAATATGTTCTAAAGATAAGGTTATAGGTGTCTCAGGGATGACTTAAGGCTCTCTATTATTCTAGACTTAGGTATTACTTACCCAGTTGAGAAATCAATTTATACCCTAAGCCATAAAGCCCCTGTGACCCTTCTAGTTGTACCCAAGTTAATGACACTAAAAATGCATTTTTTCATCCTATAAATAGCATTTTGTGAGAGCACTCACAAATCCTGTTTTCATTAAAATTACACCTGACTAATTTCTGAAAGTTTTGGAGTTCTGCTCAGGATATGACCATTGTCCATTTGGCCACTTCAGCAAATCTAGTATCAATCATTTTGTGCCGTATCTCCGTTTCCAATCTGGAGTTTCCAGTATGTGTAATGGCAAGTGAAGGGGAGGAAGGAAAGATAGTTGTTTTGTTTGATTGTGTTTTGTGAGTTTGTAAGTGAAGTGCTTAAAGGACTGCACAAAGCAAGCTTTGGCACAATATCTTGACCTTGTGAATGCTGCTGAAAGTGTTTTCATTGGTTTCAGTGGTAGAATACTATACTTAAGGGAAGCAGCTTCAAAAAGCTGTTTAATTTCTGTCAAAAATTAAAAAGCTGTTAAAAATTCCCTTAGTTGGTTCCCCTAGTGCAAATTTTATGAAGGATTTCCATGAATGAAAGAAGTTCCAGGCCATTTAATTCAGATGGCATAGACAGGAACAAGTAGATTCTGATAATAATTTAATTAATTGGTCTATGAAATCCAATGGAATCTAACAAGATCAGTGAATTTAAAGAATAGAAAGACAGGTTACAGAAAGATGTAATAAACAAGGAATAGTCTAAGTCAATTTCCAGTGTATCCATTCATTTTTACTTTTTCTAATTTATAAATGCTATCACTCACATGTAGTTTCACTAGAAACCCAAATGAGAAATCAGGGTGTGAGAATGCTCGCTATGAAACTAGCAAACAGAGTTCCACTGAAATCAGGAGGAAAGACTGTGGAAGAAGAGTTATGGTTCTAAGTTTCACAGCCATAATTTTTACTATCAAACTGACACTGATGTCCAGGGTTCAATGGAGCATTAAGCTACGTTTGTGTTTCAAAACAGCTCTGAAAACAAGTATGACATAATGAACTGTGAGTCGGATACTGGGAGAGGGTGGAAGGAAGTTTCAGGTTTTTTTCAGTTTTGAAGTTGATAGCTCAAGTGATCTCATCTGAAGAAGCTAAGGATTAGGTTGGGTGGGACTGATGCCTCTGCTTTTTGCTCAACGGTAAATCTGAAATTCTTGATAAGGAGAACTGATTGGTGCTCAGGAATTGCCTAAACCAAAGACAGTATCTCTGACTTATCTGATCTCATTGTAAACTCTAGCAGCTTGTTTTATTATTTATTGTGAAGTCAAAAACATGTTTGGAAAACAAATTTCAGCCTGACTCTGACTTAGTTAAGCAATAAAACATAGACTAGATTCTGCTGTTGTGAAGGATTTTTTTGTTACTGATTTCACTTCGTTTAAGATTAGATAAAGTAAATAAGTGTAATTTTCCTACATATATTCCATTGTATAATATTCCATACTTGTATTATTTATTTGATACAACATCTCTTGGTTGTTTATTTTTGGATTATCCAAGTTAAACTGCAAGAGAACAGTGCTGCCAGTGCTGGGCAACCCAGGCCAGTTCTACCAGAGCCAGCTCAATTTTGGAGTCTTAAGAACCACCGTATGTACATTTATAACATATAACCAGTACCAATGCTGACATTTTCTATTCCTTTACATCATCAGTGTTCACTTACAGCCTAGTTTACATAAGTTTAATCTTGTCTGTATCTTTAACTACGATACCCTGAATTTATCCTAGAATCTTTCAGTTTAATTTTTATTCATTTGTAAACACATAATTTACAAATACTAGTTTTGTTCTGAACATCTACCGCAGCTATATTACAGTGGACATTCATTACAGAAATCTAACATTGTAAAATTGTATGCATTTTGTCTCCATTTAATTATATGGCACTATTTCTCTATTTTCTTTTTGCTGCATTGGCACATATCAAGCAATTTTCAGTTTAAGTGTTTAACATGCAATTTTAGCTAAAATTCTAACTCTAAGTTAGCCTGCTTTATTTCACTCTTGCCACTACTGAAATTATTTTTCAGGAGAAAATACAATGCAGTATATGTTCCATATGTTCATTTATGAATAAATCTCCCTTTTCATGATTAAACTAGTAAATGTAGTAACTAAGAAAATGTTGACTGGACTTTCACCAAAGTTGATAAGACAGCTCTATAATTCTATATCCTAACTCCACTAATATATTTTCTGTCTATGGTGATATCAATTACTTATAGTGAGCAAAGAGAAAAAAAAAAATCCAAAAAATAACAGATGGAAGCCTAGCAGTGATAATTCCACTTTTTATTAAATATGGAAGTGTCTCCAGAGGAGCAATACATTATTACAAAAAAAAAAAAGGGATGTTACAGAATTAAGTATTTTCAGAAGCAACAAGATAGAAAATGTATATTCTATCACGAAATTTTATTCTTGGAGAAAACTATAATGTTCTGAAGATATCCACTACTATAACTTGCTGATGTTAGACCAATAAAAATTTTTGATTGTATCAAACAACGTTTTTCGAACTCTGCTGATGAATGCATACAAGCAATGACAGGACCTCAAAGTAAACAGTCTTTCCAAGGCAAGGACTGCACCTTCTCCAGCACAGTGGGACACCAGTCTAGGCGAGCGACTATAAATTCTTATGTAAAGCAGGATATAGTTATCAATGTATGGGTACTCATGTAAGTCAGGAAAAATATGTATATTTACATTTAGCTTCAGTGTCCTCAGTGGCTTGATTTAAAGGAATAAATGAAAACTTTTGTAGTATATGTACATTTCATTTTTTTTATTAGCAATATTAATGACTCCTTACTGCTCATGATGCAGAGTCTAATGTCCATGTTATATATCCAGTATATGGCAGGAACAAACTGGAAATATTATAGGAGTACTTACAACATTTTGAGCAGAAAGATGTCCTACAAAGAAACTCAACCTCAACCAAAATATTTAGATTTACATAACATCATGTCAATCAGTTTCAGAACAGCTCTCAATTTGCAGTTTATTGTTTATTAATATACTCCCTCAATAACATCTTACTGCTTAGAAAAATCATACAGTTGTATTTAGTCAGTCTAGAGTGTGAAAAGTCTGATTTTTAAATACATGCATTTCCATCAAAACTAGTTGTTTATTTTTAATGACACAAAATCATGTTGAAATCTGTATTTCTTTTCTTACACGTGAGGTTCTTCCCCATATTGCTACCAGAGGCAGTTCTTAATCAGTCAGTCACAAGAAGAAATCCTTTCCACCTAACTGAATACAGAGGCGTAACTGCCATGACACGAGTTCATGCTACACTGGATTCAATTATTTTTAACTCAATAGCAGTAAGCCAACCCCCGACACCCAAAAAACCATGAGAGGCCACACAGTCTGGCTCTGCATAACACTACAATATACAACATTCCTGCTTGTTTGTGGTAAGAAACAGAAAGAAAATTGAAAAAGAAAACTGTTTCACAATGAAGCTTAGTCATAAAGAATGTCTTAACAGATTTGCCATACTATCCTTCCTGTGGGATATTTGCAGTCCCAACCACATGCAGTTTCTGTTCTCTGTTTTCCAGTGAATTCCTTCTCTAAGTAACTACCTGTGCAGTCCAAAATCACTTTTGTCTTTTTTTTAAGGCTAGGACTGTAACTCTGCCATTATTGACACAATCTTCCTAAATGTAAATTGATAATCAACCACAAAGACAAATATTGGAGCCAAATGGGATATTTATGTGGTTGATGACAAGCACAATGATGGATGATAATTTTTGTAGGTGGTGTGTCACAGCTTCTTTTTTGTAGTATATTTTCACCAACTCCACAGTATTACTATTGTCTATATAGAAGAAAGCAAAATAGAAAAAGAAAGATCTAGAAAAATGTACCTAGATTCTAAATTACCTTTATATTTAAGATGAGAAGTATCTAAATATGTTCAATGGAAGGAAAAGCATGTAGTCTTTATTTCAATATTACCCTGCCAAGACTGTCAGAAGGTACAAAACTGACAAATATACAAATTAAAGAAGGAGAAAAAAATTGCATCAGCTTCCTGAGAATCCAGATACTTTAGTCTGCATTGTCAGGTTTTGCTAAATCACCGGAAGTATGAGAGAAAGAGACAGAGAGACAGAGGGAGGCAGGGAGAGGGAGAGAGAATTTATTCCTGGAAAAGGCCAAGCTTGAGGAATAGTTCAGAAAATGAATTTTGACTTTAGAAACACAAATATCACTGTATCCTTCTTATCAGTTTATGTCTTTGTATTTTCAATAAGTACTTAACAGGATTTCGTCTTGAGCATCCAGTTGACCTGGCTAAGTCTCTTAAAAGTTACTCGCTACACATCATCTGTGCATGTAAATGGCAGAAATGGCATCTTTCAATTACTGACTGAATTTTGAGGGGAAAAAAAGTTGTAATAAGAATTGTATTTTTCAAACTGCTGAGGGAATGAATTGCACCTGCAATGGGAAAAAGTGCTGACATAACAAATAATACAAGAGAAAAAAAAAAGAGGAAGTTCTCAAAGTTGTATCAATGGTCAGAACAGCCATGTATCTTTCTGCCCACTCATATGCTGTGAACGAATCCCATCACACAAGCATGCTGCATGAGTGAGTGACTCTCTATGACGTTTTACTTTGACCACAGGGCCTGTATGCAAGAAGTGAGGTTGTCTTGGTTCCAAAAGGCACATTTGTTCTTTGAGATACAGACTGCCAGTAGAATTTGCCAGGTAATATAAATATGCCCAAAAAAACACAAATAGAAAAAAACATTTGTAAAAAACAAATCAAGAGCAAATATTTTAAACTAATCTCTAAAAGAATCTCTAAAAGAAAATGTGAAAATATTTCTGTTGAAAACTGAACAAAAAAAATATTCTGTATTTTTGTACCAAATTAAACTCTAATTTTATAAAGAAAATCAATGAAACATAGATTGATTATGATACCTACCATGGCCGACTTACTTTAACAATAGTAAAAATCTTGTCTTACACAATGTAAAAATCCCCTTATTGAGCATTTTTTAGACATTTGCTCGTTATCTGAGTGTGCTGGTTTTATACAGTGTAATTAACTTATTGTGTCAGATCAAGGTATTCAACATGTTTGCTGTCATTAAGAAGAAAACATTCCTTCTGCAAATTTATTTCTTGTAGTAACAGTGCTATGATTTTAATTTCCATGCTACATTTTAAATTGAATGAATATTTACATTCACAAAACCATAAAAAAACCCAATTGAAATAGAAAGATGAGAGGAAGAGTTCATAAATTCCTGGAAATACAGTCATTGAAAAACCCAAAAAACTATACAGAAGAATATTCAATAACTTATTTCCTCTCTTGAGAAAGAATAGATCAGCAGATGTCCAAATAAAATGCTTAAGTGTACAGACTAGGTACAAGTAAACACAGCTGAATGTTTTATTACGATGTTGTAACTTCTGTGTACGTAATTGTACCCTCCTGAATGTAAATATGAAGTTGTCCCCATAATTACTGATGGTCTTGAATGGCTTATCAAATTGTAGAGTATAAATAGGCCCATAACCCAATAAATCTAACCAAACTCCTAATGTGAATTATGTATCATAGGCCAAAATATTTTTTCTGGTGCTATAAAAATAAGTAAAATAAGCTGTATCCGTGTTTAAGTCCTACAGACATCCGACTGATAGAATGAGAAAGATAGTACTGAATAGGATGGCATTTGCATTAGCCCTTATCTACCAGAAAAAAAAAAAAAAAGAAACTAGAGTAAGAGAGGGAAAATATATCATAAAAGGCATTGTTAACTTTTTTGGGACTGCTGTAAAATCAATGTAAGACAAATAGAAATTAAATATATACATAAAGATATTAGTTGAAAAGCTATTGCTGAAGCCTGATCAAAACTCATTCAGCTATTTTTTTCTGATTTTTATTAAAAAATTGTACATATGAGTATTCATTGACTTGTTTTGAGCTGACTTCGAGGGTTTTTTGTTCCTCCACCACCATTTTACATTAAATAGATGTTAACTCCTTTTAGTTAATACACTTTGACACATTTATACATAGTAAGCAAAAGCTCTTCTCAGCTTTTCTTGCTAGACTAAACAAACCAAAATATTTTTGCTTTCGCTCAAATTAAAGGCTCTCCATTTATTTGATGATATCCACAGCCCTTCTCTGCCTGTTCCAGTTTGCATTCTTCTGTAACATGAGTAACTAGGATAGCGTTAAACATACAAAGTGGAATTTTACTCATGTCTCCTATCTAAGCACTTGTCTTTCCATTCAAAACTTTTGCCTCAAACACATATAAACTCTATTGCCTTTTTCAGAACCACATTAGTAGCTCACAAGCATCCTTCAGGTAAGAAATGCAAACTCTGAGGTTCTTCCAAATGATGAACTCTCTTCTGCTATTGATTGGTGCTTCATTCTTACAGTCCTGATACTCAATGTTATCCAGTTTTGTTTATAAACGACTCTGGTCTTTCTGTGCAGACAGCACAAATTAAATATCAAATGTGATAAACACACTTCCAGATTTTTTTCCCTAATGTCAATTGCAAACAATTAAGTAAATATTGTATCAAAGAAGGGTTGATCTAACCTGTACTTTCCTCCTTATTTTCTTCTCTCACAAGTCAGAGAAATTTCTTTAGTCAGTTTCTCGAACTAATTTGAGCTAATGAGTTGTGAAAACATAAGAAAGGTAAAAAAGAAAGTATTTTTTATTTATCATTGCTCTGTTAGATAGAGCTGCAATTTGTTCTGCAGTATAGAACAGAAATATATATAATGAAACAAATTAATTTTTGTGACAGGATAGATAAATAAGAGTGTACTTATGTATATGTGATGAATAACTTGAAAATAAAGAGTATGGATCTGCAATCAATCTCCTTTTCATTTCATCTGACTATCATTTTCTTATGATGGAGTAAAATATCATTCTTGTGTTGCCACGAATAGGAAATGCATAAAAAATAAAACATTTCTTAGCATTTGTTGGAACAAAGAAATATTATTCTACTACCAACTACCTCCAAAAGATATGAGAAACAAATGTCATTTCAACGATTTCTCGCATGAGTGAGAAATACAGCATTGTATCACATAGCGTCCTTTCTGAGCATTGATCAGCACATTCTCACATAAATGTTATATTTGCTAAAGTAAGCCTCATAAAATCTGTGACCAGTGTATAAGCTGTCTACAGTGCAATGGGCTAATGAGGTCAGGAAAGTAGTACATCACCTGCAGCACCGAAATTAAAAAAGCAAAAGAGAAACACTTATTGAGTACAATGTGACTTGGTCCAGTATGGTAGGAAGAGATATGGACATGGACAGGAGACAGATTTCTTGATGGATTAATGGATCCAGAGAAAAGGGATAGGTGGAGGCAATTTTACTGTTCTTTCAGTGGGAAATCATAAACCATAAAAATTTTATATCAGCCTACGGACGGGACTTTGTACCAATGCTTTGTCACAGACATTCAGATTCTAACATTTTGCTGTAACAACCACGTTAGGCCAATGAAGCAGTGAACAGCTATGGACAATAATTTTTCCTTGTGCCTTGTAATCCAAGAAACACATTTTATTTTGGACAGCCAATTGGTAAAGCAAGAAATGCAACTATCAAAGACATTTTTCTTAACACCCAAAGTGAATTTTCTTTCCTGATATAATGGCATCTCTGACCTATCCATTCCACTACCCTGATGCTGTTCTCCACTGAATCACTTTTTCACCACTTACCACATCTGGGCCACTCTAAAAAAAAACTGGCACTGAAGGGTACTACTAGCAGCTATGCCTATTTTAGTACCTGGCATAGTTTGTTGAAGAAGAGAGAGTTAAGAAATAGCTATGTTGCTTCTCTATGTTCCAGGAGTCCAATGTGCACTGACAGCTTAAGCCATCAGATCTGTTGTCTACAGACTGTCTGTGCCAGAGATTTGTAGCAAAGAACAATTTAGCTTTGTATATTGACTTAACATAAGTCTAGTTAGTTCACTTGTTAATTTTTTCACATCATACAAAGTGTTAAATTAACTCCATGTACGATTCTACGATGCAAGAAATACAGACTAACAGAGAAGAATTAGTATTTCTTTCATTCAAAATCTATTAAAAAAGGAAATGAAAAGTACAATCTGCATGACTTCCATACTACAAAGATTTGAGAACTAAAAGAGGTATGAGGAACAGATGAAAACATTTACATAGATGGGAAAAGACAAGACTCAAGAGGATGTAGTAAAAGTCCGTAAATATGCTCAAGACAACACTGTTATTCATGGAAATACTGGAAGTTATTCATGGTCTCGAAACAAAGAAATAAAATTTTATTGAAGTTAAGGGAAGAAAAAGTTCAAATCCACATATGGAAAGTAATTACTGAATGACACAGGCATAAACAGAAAACAGATGATGGTGGTGAAACTCCCCTAAGAAACAAATAAAACATGTGGATTAGCGGTTTAAGGCTGCTAGGTCTAAGGTTTTTGGGCTTCCAGAAAAAGAATCATAATTCCAATTTATTGCTAGCCTGTGGAAAGCTTCTTACTTATTATGATTTAGGGTTTCATAGGAGCATAATTCCAACAGATTTCAAGGGGTCTTACACTCCTATATCACTCATCTCTTTTCTTTGTGCAATTTGTAGTATCACTTCACTGAGATATTCTTATATTCCAGGGTTTGAAGAACTATTTTCTTTTTATATTTACTTTGCACTTCAGGTTAAGTTCCTCATAAGAAACAGAAATTAATTAAAGTTGCTTCTTTATTTCAGTTTTTTTAAAATATAGTAATATAACAGTAATGAAAAAGCAAGGTTTTGCAAAGTCTTACATCTAAATCTCAGGAATAAAACAGTATGAATGATTTTGATTTCCTTCTGGATTTGAAGACTTATGCATAATAAAATGGCTATATATGTTAACCTTGGATAAATAAGACAAAATTGAGCACCTCATCTTTAGCAAAGATGATAAAACAATAAACATGAGTCCTATTTATCTCCTGTTATTCACAACAGCTCACTGTTCTGCCTTTCATAAAAGTGTTAATAAATATGATGACTTGAATTGAATGTAAAACATTTTCAAAATAAAAAAAAAAACGCACAATGTTACTGTTTTTCTGTTCTGTACTTCAGAATTGCATGTTTCAGTTGAAGTTTGATATTTCTCAAAATGATGAAAAGTAAAATGTAAACCTTTTAAAGCATACATTTACCATAATTTTAATCTTGTCTCTGCATAGAAGCTGATAAGCAAGTTTATTCTTTTTTTTGACAGTTTTGAACAAGCTTTTCAATTCAACATATTTTAAAAAAATAGTATTGAAGAAATGTTACTAAGACAGAAAAGTTGTTGTTACCATGAATGAATTGAAAGCAAACTGCTGAACAAATGTCAAGCTATGACAGCTCTTCTAGTAAATTTTAAGATGTCTTAAACATCTGTCTTGTTGTTAATATGCTTATCTCGCAGCTACATACCATCAATTTTATCATTGGTCTTGGAAAAAAAATGCCCATGTGAACTGTCCGTGGATTTCTCAAAATTTATTTGAGGTTTTGCCCATTTTAATCATTATCCACAAACAAATAGGACTAACCCATATACAGGCACAAGGAAAAGGAGTAAAACCACTTAAATTTTTGCAGAAGAAAGCCTTTTAGTCAAAAAGGATCAGTCCAGAATTCATGTGATCTCACATTTTTCCTACATAACATAGTAGGGATTTTTCATTATTTCTTTTTGATAGCTAAGGATTTCAGACCAATGTAGAAGGTTTACAAAAGACACTGTTCAACACTGTTGAAGATAATATGCTAACTCAATTTACAGACTAAATGAATGACAAATAAACTATTTATTTGGCTGAACACTAGACAGACAATAGAGTAGTTATTCTTATTATAAAACTCATCTTTTAATACATATGTCTGTCCCTTGTTTCTTCTTACCATCAAAAGATATTAATATCCATAAGACCCTTCCATCAAAACTAGGACAAAACTATTGAAGACTGGACAGATTGCCATACTGTTATCAGCTAGGCAGAAACTATAGATTTCCAGTAATCTGTTTTGAAGAACTGTAGATTTCGTTACCAACCAGAAAATAAAATTTCTTCCACATTAAATCATAAACTTGCTAATCGTAGAAAGCCAAAGCCAAACATGGTAACTTAGTCAAGATCAGCTTTCAACAACAAGAAAATGCTGTTGTCAATAGCTTCTCTACTGTAACATTTTCAGAATGGTAAGTTTAAGTTTTCAATATAGCTTATTTTTGTTTCAAAAGGCAAAATCTTTTGAATAGACAGAAAAGAACTGTTAACATTGATTTAAACTAATATAATATGGCTTTTTAGAATTCATTTTGGCAAAAGCATATAATGATGCTGTTCACCATAAAGCGTATGACAGGAGATACAGTCTTTAATAGTAAGACCATTTTTTCTCAGGGTACCCAGCCCCCTGAGCTGGACGACAGGGACAGGGAGCAGGATGAACCCCCCATAATCCAAGAAGAAATGGTTAGTGACCTGCTGCACTACTTAAATGCGCACAAGTCTATGCGGCCAGATGAGATCCACCCAAGGGTACTGAGGGAGCTGGTGGAAGTGCTCACCAAGCCACTTCCCATCACTGTGGAATGCATACCCTGAGAAAAATGGTCTTACTATTAAAGACTGCGTCAAAGAAGGCATTAAGTACCTCAGGCTTTGCCTCGTTCTTTGTCACTGTGTTTCCCCCCACATCCAATAAAGGATGGAAATTCTTCTTAGTCCTCTTTTTGATGTTAATGTATTTATAGAAACATTTTTAATTGTCTTTTACGGCAGTAGCAGATTAAGTTTTAGTTGGGCTTTGGCCCTTCTAATTTTCTCCCTGCATAGCCTCACAAAATCTTTGTAGACTTCCTGAGTGACTTGTCCTTTCTTCCATAGGCCATAAAATTTCTTTTTCTTCCTGAGTTCTAGGCAAAGCTCTCATTTTAGCCAGGTGTGTCTTCTTCCCTGACAGCTTGTCTTATGGTGAATGGGGATGGCCAGCTCCTGTACCTTAAAGATTTCCTTCTTGAAGATGTCCAGCTTTCCTGGACTCCTTTGCCTTTCAGGACTGCCTCCCAAGGGACTCTGTTAACCAGTCTCCTAAACAGGTCAAAGTCTGCCCTCCAGCAGTCCAATCTCAGACCACAGTTCTCCTTTAAATCGCTAGAGACGTTAAGCCACATGCAAACCAGCCTAGACTCAAGACTAAGCAGATTGCATAGTACTTTCTGTGTGATCAAATCACATAACACAGCCTCAGTCTTCCCTTAAGTACAATAGCAAATAAGATATAGAATAGATATTATTGCAGTCATCTCCTTTTCTCAGAATCATGATTTTATTTAAAAGAATTTGACACCAGTGAATATAGCCATAAGTAGTATTTCTAACAAGACAGAAAATCTAAAATATAGTTTATTAATACATTATTAAGAAAAGGTAGCTAGTATCATCAGGGCTATGTTTCACAATGTGATATGCCTAATTTGGAAGGACTTCAGAAGTCCTTACTTTCAGTAATCAAATATCTTTTCACCTCTTTAACTGGATATCACGATATCCTTAGCGCGCATAAAACACTACAACTACCTTGATTTAAGTTTCATTATATACTAGCATCAGGAACACTGATTTTTTACTGACGCAATACGTTAACATTTCTCGGACATTTGCTGTGAATCCTGGCAGAAGTACTTCAGAAGTCTACATCAGGCACTGGTTTCCAGTTACATGGTGTTTTACAGGGACTGCAGTGTATCCACAGTCAATGCAGAAGGCCAAATTTTTCTCAAAATAGGCTAGCAGGGGAATCACTGAATCAATACATGCACTACAAATAAGAAAGACAAAATTGTAGCTTTTCCCACGTTTGTCTCCTAACCATATACTCAAGTGTAGAGCAACTTCCACAACATAAAATTAGTGCTTAAAATCTCTGTTTAATGGTTAAGTAACATGTATTTTTCACTCAACGTTACAGAACTACTTTCATAAATATGAAAGAACACTACAATGTGGTCTGGAGGCCCAGACTAAAAAGGCAAATATTTCACCTGAGTCACTGATAAACCATATCTTTTCTTGACATCTTCAGCAGTGGAATGCTATTTTCCCGTCTATAGCTTTGGTTGGAAAATCTCTATCAGAGACCTTTATAGTTTCTCAATACCATTACCCGTGTGTGCATTTCAATGAAAAGAACAGAAATACATGTAGAGGTCAGAGTTTGGCTGCACGCAATTAACCTTTATTCAGCTTGTGAGGGATTTTAATTTTTTTCAGACTGACTTTACGAAATTTCATGGTACAACTCCGGTATTCTTAAAAATAATTGAACAAAAATAGAAAAAAAAGGATACTAAAGGGGAAAACAGGTGTATCTAAAATATCTGGGCATTTCTAGATGCTCACTGAACAAACATTCTCTTTGATTTGCTGAACTGAAAATACTCCAGAATAGCTTTGGTATTTCCCTCTTTAGGAAGACAGACCTTCTCCACATTTCATCTAGAAACCTCCTTTGAACTCAAATAATTTAAAGGATCTGATCCAAACTGAAGAAAAGTTGATTGCTATCATTATTCCAGAAAGTTTTCCAACAGAGGGGTCTGAAGGTGCATGCACGCTGTAGAGACTGATAAACAAGTACATTAATTCCTCTTCTTTTAGGAAACGGGCATATTAAAGACAGACATGATTTTTTTCTGACATAAAATCATTTTAAAGCCAACAGTTTAGTTCTGAGTTACTGAAAGTCACAGGTCATGTTGTCTAGCTACAAGTATTTTTTTCACAGTTTTCAGTTAGGGAATATTTTTCACAGTTGGGGAAGATAGATATTATATCATGCTTTATTTGCTTTGTTAGAAAACTTGGCTGACTGATCACAGTGTCTCTATAACATTACAGTACAGTCTCCATGTATTAAAAATGAAAGGAGGAGAGATGGAAACATTCAGCAGCGGAATATGAAAATTGTGGATCTGACTTCAGATGTACTAAAGATCTTTGGCTTCCAGCGAAGTGCAAGGTGCAACACACCTATGAAAATCTATTTTAGGTCACCTATTGACAGTTCGGGGATAAAGCGGATATCTGTTTAGTGTATTAAAAAAAAAAAAAAAGCCCCAACTGCAATTCTTGTGAATAATACTTGATCATGAAGCTTCAGATCATCAGCTATCAAGTTTTACTATCTCATCGACACTAAGTGATTTTTTTACTAGCCAGAAGTATAATTTTCCCAACCCAGAATGTTCTTATCTTATTCCATCTTTGAAATCAATTTCTCTCCTATTTTACTTGATGTATAGCTCTATTTGCTGCATTTAACGTATTCATCTTTCATAAAGTAAATAATTTGAGCATCCTAGATACATATATTTTGTATTACTCAGTGTCGACCACTTATTTCTTTCAGCTTCATGTTACAGGGGTAAACAAAGTATTAGTCTTCTTAATATTTTTCCAATTTCCTTATCTTTTTTCTAGAAAAATCTTAATGCTAAGGTTGTCCAGGATGCCTTTTGTGGTTTAGATTCCACCTTTTTCTAATGAAAAAGGTAAAAACACTGGTATTTTCTCTTGATCTTTTAATTGTATTACATCAATAACAACTGAAGGCTAATGTTCACTGTTCCACATATGTACTAATGGAGTAGAGCTCTTTGGACAAAAATAATGGAGAAACCAAGACAATGACAACCATCTTTGGTTTTCTTCTTACCGTATGTGACAGTATGTTTGAATTATTGAATTTACTCTGACATTTATAAAGCCTAACTTCCTTTTTGATGATGAACTATCATCTGCATATTTTTAATGTTCTCCTCTAAGCCAGTGAGAAGTGATTTACTCATAGTCATTAATGAGTCAATGAAAAAATTAAAAAAGTATTGCTTCTCAGATCTTTTTTCCTTAAATTTGTGATTATGTATCAATACCACTGTGCTTCTCATGAAAAAAAAACAAAACAACACAAACCACAAATTTATCTGTTGGTTTTTTTTTGATTTTTTGTTTGTTTTCTTTTCTGATGTTGTTTCTTCAACTGAACTGTAAGGCCTTTGTCATGCAAAATATTCCGTGGGTTTGCAAATAAAGTTTCAAGAATGCAGGAGGATTGAAATAAAAGTAATGGAAATTTTCACATGCATATCATTGTTGTGTTTAGGAAAAGCGAAATAACCATCAGTCTAGTTCCTTGTCTGGGATTTTCCTAAAGTTCTTCTTTAGTCTTCGTCTTCCCTGCCCAGAGTTAGCACATGCCAATCTAAGTTTCCACCTATTTTTATCTATGTTGTCATCCCATGTCTTCTCTCTTTGTTGCTTTGTTCTGTTCACAAAACTATGTCTTTTGCTTCTCACTACTGCTCATACCATCATATATGTTTCTTCCTAGGCATTCCTTCTTGGCTAACGCTTTTTCCATTTTAGTCTAACTCTTCTTTCCTTTTCCTTGCCACTCTTTCTCCTCTATTTTTTACCTTATCTGTTATCTTCAATACAGTAAATCCTAATTTAATCACAGATTTCTCTCTGCTATCTCTTTTTTACTTTCAGGTTCCCATGCACAATCTTTTTCAACATTCTCTTGTTCCTCATGTGTCTCAAAATCGCGCATTTTGTCCTTGCAGTGTTTTCCCGCTTGTATGCTTTGTCCTCCACTCAAATTCTGTAAGAACTCCACCACTGTCTTCTACTCGCTTCCAGTCCTAAGATCTTTCCTATGAAGTCATACCAAAAAATGCATTTCAATATAGCTATCCAATGACATTTTACATCTTCATCATGCCACCATGTTTATTGTTCACATACTTCTGTCGTGACTGTTCAGGGAAAAAAATAGGAAAAAACCCTTCCCAGTCTCACAGATAAACTATCCTATTTTCTTCCTTTTGTCTTCTCATTTCTCTAGTAAGTGTCTTTATTGTTCCTCCCCTCTTTTAACTGTTAATCAGAAAGGACCACAAGTATTTGAAAAAATTTATTGTCCACTCATATGACTCAGTCCCTCATAGACTTTGCAAAAATAAATTTAAAACCAAACTATGAAATCCCTAAATATAAACAAATTACTTGTTGTTTACCAAACAGGTAAACAACAACTCCACCTCTCTTCTGCAAGAAAAAAGACCTTTTTGCTTTCTCATCAAGGTCCATGCTTTTTACAAGGATGAGTCCAACTTGGACTATTCTATTTTGTATTCTTTATTCAGTTTAGTAATCTTAGAAAATTGATGTGTTTTGGGAAACAGAAATTCCTAAAATACATAACATTCCTCATACAGTAAGCATCATACTGATTGTATGCATCTAATATAATGTTGATATTGATATGTTTCCATAACTGAATGGAAAGTTTAGCAAGAATAAGAACACTGAGTTTTTAACATAGTACGCACAGAGCTACATTTCCATGAATAATAAGACATGGGCACAGTTTATCATCTCAAATAGAATAATATGCATAAATCAATTTGGTTTTCTTAAGAGGTCAGAAGTGGGGTGATAAGAAAAAAATAAACACAAAACAATATCATCGCACTAGACTGCTTAACTTTGACAATTGTATTCAACACCACTAATCTCTTCTCATCGTGCTTTGTATACTTCAGCTATTTAAAAAAATCCAAACCTTTACATCCATAGAACTAGAAACCAGTTTTACATTTACATTATTTTCCCTGTTTCATCTTGCTAGATGCTATATTTGTCATGTGATTCAGTTACATGAGTATATTTGTGAAATCAATAATAAATTACAAAAGATGATTCATATGATGTGTATACATCAGTTTTCTGATGACACTTGTATGCCTGTGAAAAAGTCTTCGGACTACCAAAGTATTATTAACATTACCATATGTATGCAAATAATAGAAACCATTATGGAAAAGACTTTATGGCTAATATACCTTTAAAAAAAAAAAAAAGAAATTGTAGAATTCACGTATGCTACTGCAAACATACGTACTAGCTTTCTGCAATTTAACAAACAAGGATCCATAAAAGCATCACAATCTTTTTTAACTTTAACCGCAGTAACATAAGTCCATGTAAATCCACTTCTGTTTACACCAAGATTTTTAAAAAAGCAATTCAAGAGATTTTTTTTCTCATCATATTTTAGTTCAAAATAACATCGTTCACTTAAAATATTACATATAGCCAGCATCACTGAAAGAAATTAATGTCCAAATTGAAAACATCAATCAATATGTTATGTGTCATACTGGAAGACAGTGAGGGAACGAAGTGTGTACTGAGAACTGAAAAAGCATTATCATTTTCTTTTCTATCCACAGAGGGACCTTCCAGGACTTCAGTTATGGTCTTATCTGAAAAATCAGACAGTGAGCAAGAGGACAAAGAATGCATTATTCTGTATCATCCACAAAAGTGGAGTCTATCCTCTCCGGTAGCAGTAATGCTTTTTCCTTTCTCTTTTAGTTTTATTTCTTACTTCACTTCCTTCTGTTCCAAGCATGATCTAATAAAATATCTTCCTTAAAATAGATTTAAACCCTTCTGCCCTTGGTATTGTCCTTATTTGCAGTGCTGCTCCCATCTCACCATTGCAAGCAGTTACAGAATGCCCTGTTTAACATTACATAATTGCACAATATTTAATTATTTTAGCACCTAGGAAAAAAAGTGACATAGTCAACCTTAGCACATAAACCATGAATATAAAACAGATCTTTTCATTAATAGTTACATACCTCTCACAGTAGAACACAGGTCAACTCACCAAATTTTTCATATTTCAGTTTTTTTCGTATCACATAACTATTGTGATTCCTTAGTAAGAAGCACTAAACTGAGAAAAGGAAAGGTGGCAATGAATTTTATCAAAATGGTTATTTTTAATGTAATCCATTAGAAATTCCCGATAATAAAATGGGTAGTTCATAAAAGATTCATCTGTCATTGAATGGGATCACCTGGCCAAACTGGTTTCAGAACACAAAAGGTGAGATGCAGGGAGTTGTCATTCAACTCAGCTCCATGTCGCCTGGGCAGATGCTTATTGATCCCTACCTATGCAGAGATAACTTGGGGGGAGCTGTGGAAATGGCTCAGCCCGGGGTGGTGTGGCGTAAAGCCCTACAATTAGGGGTGCCCCGACAATTCTTGCACGGTGTCCCTACAGGAGATCTGTTTAAGTAAAAAAATAAAAAAATAAAAAAATAAAAAAATTATGTGGAATAATTACTAAATTGGCCAAGAATACAAAAATACAGCATTGTTCACACATTAAGGAAAGTCATAAAATCAAGAGGCTTCTGAGGTAGAATACAGCCACAGCTAGCACATGAAGAATGCAACATCTGTGATTCCCTGTACAAGGTTGTTTGCGAAACTACACGAGGGATGGAACGGAACGTGCTTGTTCCGTGGCCTTCCCTTGTGACGAATAGCAGATATGGGGACGAGATGGTACTACGGAACTGATAAGCGGCCTACACGCTACCCAAGCCAACATTTCGTCAAATGTTGATGAAATGCTGTCCTTTTGTGCGAACTTTGTTCACTACAATGTACCAAAAACACACCTCCATCCCGGAGGCTATCCGCCCCTGAGGTGTGAACACTCCTCCTTGAATACATTAATCATAATAAAAGTACGTATGACTAAAGTCACTCAAACTCCACTTTGAAGATAAAAAAATAATATAAAAATAGCCCAAGAGAGAGGGGATGTCAGGGAAGACACCATCGCGAAGAATTCCACCGCTGATTTCTGGGATCAGTCGACGGGCTGAGCCTTTCTTCCCCCCCATAGGGACGCCTTTGGGTAAGACTTCGATTACACCGAGCGCTTTCTCGGGGACTTAGAAATTTCTCTAGAGAATCTCTACCCTACATTTATAGTCAGGCTGTATCGTTTATAATTTTGTCGCGCGTTTGTATACTTAGCAATATCTTTATTTGCACGTGCTTTGCAGACAGTGTATTTATCACCGGCAATCCTAAAGAACCTGTATATCTGTTGTTTAAATAAACTGCACTGTTTAAGTAGCTAGTCGTTTCGCTTTCTCACTGAACGCGACCAAAACTACAGAGAGGCCGTGCTAGTTCAGGAGCACGACTAGACTGAAGGTGCAGTCCACTATTAGTGTATCCAAATCGTAGTAGTTTAATACATATTAAACGCGATTGGACTGATAGTGCTGAATTGGGCATCACTCAGAATTTAAACCTAGCCGCACCTAGCCTCCCACCTCGGTGAGGAGTGTTAGAATGCAAGGGGGTTTATCTTCTGCCAAAACCACTTGGCCCCGTTTCACGCAACAGGTGGTCTCAACACTGCATTACAAGAAGAACCGAAACCCGAATGGTGCCTTTAACAAACAAAATGCCCTGAGTCACGTCCCACCACTATTCAGTGAGTGTGAGACCAGACATCACAAAATAAACAGTGCTATATAAGGGGCCATCAAACCACCAGAGATAACCATCCCAGACAGTGCAATCCATTCAGGCACAAGCCTGCCCAGTCACTGAAACGGGATATTTATGTCCAAAGTTTTGGGGAGCAAAATGGGGTGTCTTCCAAAGATACAGCTGGCCTGTAGGAGATTCTTCCCCCCCTTGTCCAGGATGGTGTGCAAGGTAACTTCCTGGGATTGAGTGGCCTTACCTGAGAGAGAGGATAAGTGATTTAATAACGTGTGTATGATGTCTAGCATGCTCTAAGAGCATGATTTGTGCACTCGGTTAAGGTATTCATATCTAGCACGCTGGTGGTTTGTTTTGTTACTTTTCCGGATCAGTTGTTAGGTGGTAATAGTGTATTCTGTGAATTTTGGGGTTTTTTTTCCCTTAAACTGCAATAGTGCATTCTTCCATTGTATCCATAAAAAAGTGCAATAGTGGCATATCGGACCTGCGACTGAAGTCCAAATAAATTGTTAATTCGAACCTCTCAGTGAAGTCTTTTTCTCTCCACCACAGTCATATAAGGCTTAAAGAGATGTGTTTCTAGAGGCGTAATATTCTGCAACAAAGGTAAAATAGTAGTTCACAAATGTGAAGAAAAATCCCATGCTGACTCCACTTCATATCTATGACTAGACACTAAAACATCATTTTTACTATTCCACAATGAACATACATTCCCTTAGCTAAGAACTTAGCACAAAAATCTACAAATACCTGATTCAGATGCAGGATATTATGCAGTTAATTTACTATCACTTTTCTTAAAATTTTCCTGTCATTACTCTAACAAATAAAAATAAATGCTGGGATAGGAGCAAAAATCTGCACCGACAGCTAGTTAAAAGAGATGATTCTTGCAAATGCCATGGAGCCCCATCAGGAATTCTCTGATGTCTTCCACAGCCTAAGCTGTCAGAAAGATGAATACAATAGTAAGACAGACAAATATATAATGTCCATGATGTGTGTACTAAACAAAATAAAACTTTACTTAACAAGCAAAATTAAAAGTTAGCTGGTTTTTATGGAAAATTCTGGGAGTTACTGAAATCTACACAAAAATCCATATGCCCAATTCCCTGTTTTTGTTTTTTTTTTTCATAGCTGAAATGAGTCAAAGATGTTAAATAGTTTCAATCTGCCCATGGAATTTAAATAAAATAATTGTGACCTTCACACAAGGAAATCCACTGCAAAAGCTGCAGGTAAATTAACAGATACAGGAAAGAAATAATTTGATAAAGGAGATACATATTGTTAAAATAAGTTAAATGCTATGAGTTAGAATGTTTCATAGAACTTTTCTGATTGACTCAGTTCTGGAGATCAAAAAACCATGCAATTCCAGCTGATATCTGTATAGCTAACTATATAGAGAAATTGGGGAAAGGGCACCTTGAGGCATATTAAGGAAGTTCTTGTCAGTGATATTTTAATTAGGGCTAGTGACCTTCAAATAATTGGGCAACTGAAGAAGTGGGAAAGAAAAAGGTGTTCACTGAATTTTCAAAGTATAGAACTGATGTCATAGAAATCTTTGGTAGATATGAGTAATGCTGCTATAACTGCTGAATTACTTATTTAAAATACACTGAAATATTATTTTCACAGTTTAAATCTAAAAAGTTTTATACAAGGGATGAAATATGCAATAAAGTTCATTTTAAACCTACTTACCTATGACCTTTAAAACAAGTGGTAGCAAATGTCACTGTCTGG
The DNA here is from genome assembly GCF_028500815.1 of Rissa tridactyla. NCBI lineage: Eukaryota > Metazoa > Chordata > Aves > Charadriiformes > Laridae > Rissa > Rissa tridactyla. Next base: position 40,388,493 of record NC_071497.1, on the reverse strand, counting down.
CAATAGAAAATGTAGATTTAAATGGGTTAAACATCAGCTTACCAGAGAAAAACTAATTCTTTATTCAGCATGGAAATGCACGCTGCTAAGAATTAAATATATGTCCAGCAGAGAAATACCACTCATTTCCATTTATCAAAGGTCCTAAAAATATGGCAACAAGAAACTATACAGTATTGATATATAGATTATTAACCTTGTTTGTTCTTACATGATTAATTTTTACGAAAATGAATCAAAAATATGCTACGCACAAGCTTGTAAAATTTTAGCAAATTATATGGTATTACCAAGGTACAATTACCCCAAACTGTGAAGATATGATGATCACATGGAATGTTAAGTCAACTAAGAAATATGCACACTGGAGATTTTATCAAGATCTGGTCAGGTTAATATCAATTGAAGGTGATATTGATGAAATAAGACATTCATACTTAGAGTTATATAATCATTTTACTTCAAAAATCAGCAGAAATTTCTTACATACCCTCAAAAATGTTCTTTTCCTTGCATAATTAACTGTTATAAACTCTGTCTTAGACGTAGAAATTCACCCTACCTTTAAGCACACAGAATCACAGAATGATAGAGGCTGGAATGGACATCCACAGATCATCTAGTCCAAACCCCCTGCCAGAACTTACCTAGAGCAGGTTGCACAGGAACGCAGACAGGCAGGTTTTGAATGTCTCCAGAGTTGGAGACTCCACCACCTCTCTGGGAAGCCTCTTCCAGTGCTCTGCCACCCTCAAAGTAAAGACGTTCCTCCTCATGTTGAGATGGAACTTCCTATTTTCAAGTTTGTGCCCATTACCTCTTCTCCTGTTCCCGGGCTCCACTGAAAACAGCCTGGCCCCTGACACCCACCCTTTAAGTATTTATAAGCATTGATACGATGCCCCCTCAGCCGTCTTTCTTCCAGACTGAATAAGAAAGTCGTTCCAATCACCTTATCATCTTGGTAGCCCTTTGCTGTACCCTCTCCAGCAGTTCCCTGTCCTTCTGGAACCGGGGAGACCAGAACTGGACACAGGACTCCAGGTGCGGCCTCACCAGGGCAGAGTAGAGGGGGAGGATGACCTCCCTCCACCTGCTGGCCACACTCTTCTTGATGCACCCCGGGATGCCATTGGCCTTTTTGCCCACAAGGGCACATTGCTGGCTCATGGTCATCCTGTTGTCCACCAGGACTCCCAGGTCTCTTTCCACGGAGCTGCTCTCCAGCAGGTCAGCCCCCAACCTGTACAGCTGCATGGGGTTATTCCTCCCCAGGTGCAGCACCCTACACTTGCCCTTATTGAGTTCCATAAGGCTTCTCTCTGTCCAACTCTCCAGTCTGTCTAGGTCTCACTGTATGGCAGCACAGCTTTCCAGTGCGTCAGCCACCCCTCCCAGTTTTGCATCATCAGCGAACTTGCTGAGGGTGCACTCTATCCCCTCATCCAGGTCATTGGTGGATATATTGAAGAGGACTGGACCCAGTACTGACCCCTGGGGAACACCATGTCGAACGCCTTGCTGAAGTCAAGGTAGACAACAACCACTGCCCTACCCTCACCTACCCATCCAGTCATTCCGTCATAGAAGGCTATCAGATTAGTCAGACATGATTTCCCCTTGATGAATCCATGTTGAGTACTTCTGATAGCTTTCTTTTCCTCCACATGCCTTGAGATGACGCCAAGAACAAGCTGTTCCATCATCTTCCCAAGGACGGAGGTGAGGCTGACTGGCCTATAGTTCCCTGGGTCCTCCTTCTTGCCCTTTTTGAAGACTGGAGTGACACTGGCTTTCCTCCAGTCCTCAGGCACCTCGCCTGTTCTCCAGGAATTTTCAAAGATGATGGAGAGCAGCCCAGCAATGACTTCCACCAGCTCCCTCAGCACTCTCAGGTGCATCCCCTGGGGACCATGGACTTGTGGATATGCAACTGACTTAACTGATCTCTCATTTGATCCTCCTCAACCAAGAGGAAGTCTTCCTTCGTCCAGACTTTCCCTGTTACTTTCTCCAAAGTCTGGGACCCCTAAGGGCTGTGCAGAGCAGTAAAGAACGAAGCAATTAAGGCATTCAGTAACTCCACTTTCTCCACATCCTCCATCACCATGGCTCCTGTTTCATTCAACAGCAGGCCCACAATTTCTCTAGTTTGCCTTTTGCCTCCAATATACTTCAAGAAACCCTTCCTGTTGAGCTTGACATCCCATTGCCAGGTTTAATTCCAAGGAGGCCTTGGCTTTCCTTGTTTCATCCCTGCACGCTCTGGTGGCATTGTTGTAATCTTCCCAAGTGGTCAGTCCCTTCTTCCACTTACTGTAAACTTCCTTCCTCCACTTGAGCTTTTTCAGAAGCTCCCTGCTCAACCATGCAAGTCTCCTGCGTCCCTTGCCTGATTTCTTGCTCTTAGGGATGCAACGATCCTGAGCTTGGAGAAAGTGGCCTTTGAATACCAACCAGCTCTCTTGAGTCCCCCTAACTTCTAGAGCCCTAGCCCACGAGATCTCTCCAAGCAGTTTCTTGAAGAGGCCATGGTTAGCCCTCCTGAAGTCCAAGGTTGTGATTTTACTTCGTGTTGTTTTGTGAATACTACCCATGATCCTGAACTCTGTCTTCTCATGATCACTACAGCCAAGGCTGCCCCCAATCTTAATGTCCTCCACCAGTCCCCCTGTGTTTGTCAGTACTAGCTCCAGTAGTACACCTGTCCTTGTTGGCTCCTGCATCACCTGTGTCAAAAAGTTATCATCAATACACTGGAGGAACCTCCTGGACTGGGCATGCCTGGCTGGGTAGCCTTCTCAGCAGATATCAGTGTGACTGAAGTCCCCAATGAGAACCAAGGCCTGTGATTGCGAGGCTACTTTCAGCTGTCTGCAGAAGGCTCCATCAGCTTCCCCATCCTGATCAGGTGGCCTGTAATAAACACCCACAACAGTGTCTCTCATATTCGCCTGCCCCTTAATCCTTACCCATAAGCTCTCAAGCCTCTCTTCATCTGCCCCCAGGGACAGCTCGATACATTCCAGATGCTCTCTCCCATAACGAGCAACTCCACCACCTCACCTTGCTGAGCTACTACACCCAGACGCCTCACTGGCAAGCCCAGTAGCATCCCCAGTCCCCTTCAAATCTAGTTTAAAGCCCTCTCAATGAGCCCCGATAACTCTTCTCCTAGAACCCTTTTCCCCCTGCAAGATAAGCTATTCCCACCCATTACCAGCAGGCTTGGCGTCTCGTAAATCAGGCCATGGTCAAAGAACCCAAAGTCCTGATGATAGGACCAGGCTCGGAGACAGGCATCTGCTCCCTCCTCTTATTTACCCCCTCATCATTCCCTGCAACTGGGGGGATAGAGGAGAACACAACTTGTGCTCCTGACCCCTTGACCAGCCGTGCCAGGGTCCTGAAATCTCTCTTCATTGCCCTCAGACTTCTTCTCACTACCTTGTCGCTGCCTACCTGAAAGATCAAAGGGGGATAATAATCTGAGGGCCACACCAGGGAACGAAGCTTCCTCTTCACATCCTTGACCTGGGCCGCAGGGAGGCAGTAGACCTCCCTATGTAGCTGGTCCGGTCTGCATATTTGGTCTTCCACTTCCTTCAGTAGCAAGTCACCTATGACAATGACCCATCTTTTCTTCTTTACTGCAGAGGTTTTGATGCAGGGGGGTAGTCTGACTACACCTCACAGACACCTCCAAGGTAGGAGAACTATCATGCTCATCATTGTCCAGGTTCCCTTGCAGAGCACTGTACCTGTTACACAATGGCATCTGCGAAGGTGGGGTAGTGCTGGGTGGTCATGACTGTGGCACCTGTTGCACCGGGCAGGAACTTCTTGCCATTGCCCCCTGTCCTCTGCCCCCTGTCCTCCAAGTCACCACATTCAGTCAGGCGGAGAGAGGAGAGGGAGCTCTCTGTTGCAGGGGTTCTGTCTGCCTGCTTGGTTTCTGTCGTGGGAGGCAGGGTGTTACTCCAAGTGTCTCTCTCTCTCGCATTCCCTGATGGCCCTGCTTACCTCCTCCCAGAGCTCCATCACTAAGCGGAGGAGCTCCTCTACGTGGGCACATATCCCACAGGCGTGCCCATCACTGCCACCCGACACCGGCACAAGAGCAGGGCATGCCCTAGAGCCTGATGTCTCTGTGGTGGCATGTTCCCACAAGAGTTCCGTCTGAAAGGCTGCATCAGAGCTGGTGGGTGTGGAGCTCATGGATGCCACGGTCTTCTTCCGAGTAGACACCATTGCTTCCTGGCTGTGTTGGCAGTCTTTCAGCACTCACTTGCGCGAACTGCCGCGTGAACTGCTATGAACGGACTGTTGTGCTGCACCCTGTTTGCCCGGTCTCTCCACCCACCCAGGAAGCCCACCATTGTCGTGGTGCTCCCAGGCGACTCCGTGGGTGATGCCCAGGCAACGCCCACTCACTGCTTGCTTGCTCAGTGTCCAGGGACCTGGTCGCTGCGCTCCTGAAGGGCTTCTTTTATGAGGAGAGTGAGTGGTCCCACCCTGCCTCCTTTAAATCTGCTGCTGGGGGTGCTGGTTCCACTTCCGGCTCCTCAGCTGGCTCTGTAGCTGTCTCTATAATTTTCCCATACAAGAAATGTACTTTAAGAACAGATTATGTTTTTTTTCCCAGAAGTTTCTGTATTCTAAGAGCATTTAGAAGCTCATGCCTTGCCATTATCTATAACTTTAACTACTTAAGGAAACAACAAGACAGAAGTTATCCGGGTTGCCAGTGAATGCTTAGGCATGGGTTTGGAGTGCAGTGTGCTATTGCAAACTTATTCCATGTTAGATCATACAGCACTAGAAATAACAGGGACTTCTGCTGTGTATGTGGAATGGAATGGCTACAGAAGCATAATGGCAGATTTTACTTCTTCAATAGTCTGGTACACGAACTGGGACAAAAAGAAACATACAACTGCAACAGCAAAGGGGAAAAAAAACCCAAACAGAACAAAAACAAACCAAACCCCACCAGCAAAATTATAAAACACTACTGCTGATGCACAGCAATTCCCATTCAAAATGAAAAGTGTCATCCAGTCATGCAAGAGAAAAAGATTATTAATCATGCTATCTTTTTTTACAGAAATACAAATCCAGCAAAAGAGCAGAAACAGATGAAGATTGGATTGAAACCGCTGACAGATTAAAATCAGATTCCTGCAAGTTGAAATAGGAATTTGGACATCTAAGTGTACTTTGGAGCTCCCAGGTTCAAGCAATTCAACAACACCTAGATCTCCAAATTCCTATTTCTACTTTTAAGAGTCAACAATTTCAATGTTTAAAAAGTTCTCTAAAGGAATTTTAAGTATCTAAAAGGGCATACCAAGACTAAGACTGTACATACTTAAAATAAAGTTGAGGTTTTCTCTGAGGTTCAATGACCAGAGTTTTTATAAAAATTCAGGGCTTTCTCTTCAGTTGGCTTTAAACCTCAGGAATTATACTAGGCATAAAAACAAATTCATGTATAATACAGATATGCTTCCAAATGAGATCTGAAATCCATTTCTGAAAGTATTTTTGCTACGTCTAAGAGAGTTGCCGGGGTAAACAAGAGAGAAGCTGAATGTGGGGTCTCGCTAGCTCAACAGGCCTTGAGCAAACCAAACACATCTGTTGTGGTCTAACCATAGCTGGCAGCTAGGACCATGGACCTGTGAAGTAGGGTTTGATATACTAAAGCTGTAAACTAATTGAAGTAGGTGCTTAATATATTAGAACTGTAAATTAGAGTAGGAGCTTAATTTAGGAGACTGGGTGCCTTAAGGCTGTATAAAGAGCAGATGCAACAGTTGTAGTACTAAATGTCAGAACTTATCTCCTATTTTTTTAAGAAAGAATGCTTTAGGACAATATAACCTTTACAATATAACCTTAATACTTTCCTTAATGCTTATCTACACAATTTACTAGGTTTTGTCTAGAACACTGTGTTATTTGCCGATGTTTCAATATTTTTTTTCTTCCTTTTAGCTTATATTAAATATTCTGGGACAGGTTAACCTTGACACATGCATTCATCTCTTAACGTACTTTATACAGAGCATTAATCATTGTGACTGCTAAATTAGCCGTATTAGATTGTCATTTAAGTGTTTAAAAATAGCAATGTGGTCAGAGTGCATTTTATTTAGGAGTGGATACAAAATCCAAAAGCTTAACTTTTAAGTTCAGAAAATTTAATGTTTTAGACAGAAGTCATAATGTCCTCATCATAAATGGAAGCTTATACATGCAGCAAGTTTCAGAAAAGCTTCTGCACAATAGACCCATGCATTTATTATTCCGTCCAAGCTTCCTTGTATCTCTGATTTTCTTCATACTGCATTTTTCATTTTTCTCCAGTTCCTTTTACCCTACCTCAGAGTATTCTCGTCCTTTGTTTTCTTATGCCTCTTCCTGCATCCCCAGCGTTTTTCTCCATTCAATTGTTTCTCTTTTTGAGTTCCAACTACACACTTGTAAGCTTTTTTCCCCATGCAAACAGTGGGTGAAATATTGTTTGAGTAATATTACCAGACACCCGTCTACCCCTATTTCCCTCAATTATAGAGACATACAAAGTTTATTTTCATGCAAATTGTCTTCAATAGAATCTTTACCACTCAGTTTTCAATGGTGCAATATATCTCTGTGTTTGTGAGTGTGGGTGTACAGTTGTACATACACCAAAATATTATTTTGGTTGCAGTGAAGAAAAAGAGGTCAGGTTTTGTGTCATTTTGTAACATCTTAGCAGGTAGGCAAAGAGCTTTGAAAATGCTTTTGAATATACTATTTCTGGCCATTACAAAAGACAGCAGCTGCTGTGGCACCAAAGAGGAAGAGCAAGGAATCAGATGTTACCAGAAATATCCACAAGATTAACAGTACCAAGATACTTGCATTTAATTTCCCCTAGAACTGTGCAGATGTTAAAACTGATCACTCAAAATCTTTTTAAAATTAAATGCTTTAACTATTTTCATATCTCATTTGTTTTTCCTACCCACAGTTTTCTAATTCATGGGGTACTGTAAATATATTCACCACAGTGTCATGAAATTAGTATAGAATTCTTCTGCAAAATTAATTTCAAGTTCATTATTCTGAACCTTTACTCAGAAAGCCCTCATCTTAACACTTATGGTTACTTAGTTGGGGAATTATAACATATCATTGTCATCTGTGTACATATTGAAAATAGCCTGGGATATGTTCCTGAAGCAAGCTGAATAAAAATCACAAACTATTTTTAAAGGCATATTCTACAAATAATTTGAAAAGAGCAAATTCATTTATGTAAATCACATTCTAACAGACAATTCTCAGGCAGAAAATGCAAACATTCATTGAATAAATTATTAGCTATGAATTATTCACCTGTCTGTATTTTCCTCTTCACATCAAGTGAAATAACAGACTAAGCAAACATTTCAGCAGATCCCATAGTATCCAACCCTTTTGCACTGAACCTCATCTTTCTTACCTCAGATGGGATTTTAGGTTCTTGTTTGGACCCATACTGGATGGTTTCAATGGAAGATAATAATACCCATTTCCAATGCAAATCTCTTACTCAGAAACATGCCACCCCCAAAGCACACAAAACCCCCCCCACAAACACCAAACCCTTATGTTACATTAAGCTGTGAAATAAGCCAAATCTGCTACACAAAATATAATTATCTCCTTGCCATAACTATATTCGGTGACAGAAAAACATGATTATAATAGACAGTTAACACCATATGGATATGCACTATTATATATACAATCTAAATGGGTCTGGAAAAAAAGATTTGTTTTTATGGAACCATTCATGTCTGGTTCACTGTAATTATGATAATGGTAAAATAAGGAAGAAAATATAAATACAAAAACCTAAAAAAGCTTATGTAATATCATTCTGCATACTCTATAAAAAGTACATTTGGTATTTACCTTAATAACACACAAACTTTTAAAGGTGAAAGTCATTATCATCTTAAGCTAACATGGACAGTTGATCTGTTTATGTGCCATTATACTTTGAAGGACCATATCTCACTTTCAGATCCTAAGAACCTTTAATGTAATTCAATATTGCCAGAAAATTTACTTCTGGCCTGCAGACAATTTGATAATCACCATTTTTCACTATGTTCTTCCTGATTCCCATCCTTCTAGTCAGTGGCTCTTCGTTTTGTGTATTAGATTTGTATATCTAATGCTGTGGACGATAGTGATGCCATGACAAACAGAACATTTTAAAGACAAGACATTTTGATGCCGACGATACATTTTACATTTTTGTGATACACATTCAGTTTCTTTATTATTTTTTTATTATTATTATTAAATAACAGTCTGCACAAAATGCAGAGGATTGTTAATCTACATGATAAAGTAAAACACAGTTTGATTGTCTTTTATGCTATTATCCTTTACAATGAAGAATTTAAAAATTTAAAGCTCCAAATATTTTTTTTAACCACTTTAAACATAATGGTGCACTTTGTAGTGCATAAATACACACATAAATTATGCAATTTGACAAACTCTGATTTTCTCTTTGAGGATTTTACAGAATGACAGAGGTCAGTAGAAGCTAAGTTGTTATTATGTCCTTGAGTTATGTAGTTTAGTCAAGTAGTTAAAAATGTTCTGTTGGGAGTTTTTTGACTGAAAATGCAAGACAAATGATGAACAAGCTGCAACAAATCAGAACCAACTGTGTTGAAGCCACTACCCTTTAATTTACAGATAATTAATTTACTTTAATTTATAGATAAAGAGGTTCTTATTTTCTGTGAGTAGCAGCAGAAAAAGTGACATGCCTGTCCTTGGGAATATAAATAGCTATGCATGCACAACAAATCATTCAACATTCATACTATTTTATTATATAAATTGAGAATAGTAACTGCTAGAGTGAAACTACTTCTATGCAAACTCACAAGATTGAGAAAATTATGACAAAACAAACTTCCAGCTTTAATGTTTAACTTCAGCTATGGTATATAAAATGGAAAACAGATCTCAGAACTTAAATATACATAAAAATATACACAGACATAAAAATACTTCTACATTGCAAAGATTTGCCTTTTGAATCAGATGTTACGAAACTGGTCAGAATTTCACAAAATTTAAGTTAACACTGTATAAATATTAGTTTTAATTCCTCTGCTTTGGATATAATTTTTGGAAGAAAGACACAAAACAAATAAATCTGCAAATTGGATCATAGTTGTGAAACAGGCAAATGATTAATCTCTCAGAAAAAAAGACCAAAAAACACAAACCAAAAAACCAAACAAAACCCACAAAACCTGAAGGCAGAATTTTTGTGTATTTCCCTATCTGTATCAGAGAAGAATTGGTCAACTTTTAATTGAAAAGAAATTTTATCTCTTTTCGTCTTAAAAGATCCTGCTAATGAATGTCATTTTGGTGCATTTCCCCATGAGCTGTGTCACTCGTGCTTTCACTGAAACTATCAGCAATGGGAAACGTATCATTCAGACTATAAATTCCTCTCCTTCTTCCCCCTCTTATCTCTTCCTTTTGAAAATGATGGAGAATATAATCCCTGTCACCTTATTACTGTTCTTTTAAAAGAAATATTTAATTAGTAATGTTAAGGAGAGAGTACCCAGCATAAAAACATTTGTGATACAAAACTATGAAATTAGTTAAAACTGAAAACTACACTCGTTAAAAGGATTAATATATGTGGCCCCAAATAGATAAAATAAACTAGCAATTACATTAGATTCTTCACAGGTAAAATGCAGGTGATCATACCTAGAATACAAATTGCTAAGAAGACGTAATAGCAGTACCACTATTTAATGCAGTATTTAAAGAAGTAAAAATTTTCTTAGCATTTCTTGAACCAAAGCTTAAGTTTACCATACAATTTTTATGATGTTTTACTGTAAGTTTGAAAGAAAACTAGTGAAAAGAATTGTCCTCTCAAGAGTAAATGTCTGATAGCTTAATATACAAGCAGATTAGCAACTGCACTGCTCATTTTAGAGGTAAAAAAAGAACTATATGAAAGGTTAGGCTTGGAAGGTTGGTCTTTACTGTATTTGTAATTTTACCCTAAGAAATGGAAAAAAATAGAAATAGATTGAAGTACATACACATAGCGACACCCAACTTTCCTTGTTCAAACAGATTTACATTTACGGTAACATTAATCTAAAATTGATTTGAATTAATATCCTTCCAATATTAAACTGATCCTGCTCACAAGCAAATATTTCTGTCAAAAAAGATGTATTTTACCATTAATAACAACTATATCACTTCATAATTATATTTTGACCAGAACTGTACCAACTTTAAAAATGTTGTTAATATTGAACCTAGGAATTGCTCCCTGAAAAATCTTAACATACATATCAAGAACAGTACAGAAAATATTTAGAGATAACTTTAAAAAAGACAGTGATAGTCATGTCAGTGAGGAAAGAAATCAAAATGAGTGTGAAAATAGACTTTTTTGTCAAACTAAGAAAAAAAACTAATTAAAAAACTATACCTAACTATACTTAACAATACTTAATCTACAATGAAAGCAGTCCTAGTAACTGTAATGGAATTTGTCTTTCAAAAGTATGATTGGTAATTAAAGGATTTAAAATAGTAAATAGACTCTACATGAAAGAGAAATTCCTTACAGGTATACAATAGCAAGTAAGGAATACATTTACTTTGTCAATGTTCTGAGATCAAGGTATATTGCATGGGTAAAGACTATGGTCACCATGATTCCTTCTAAACCAATTCCTAATAGGCATAGAAGTGAAGACGAATCATATTTAGCAGCCACAAAAGCACAAGAGGGGAGAAAGGTTCATCTCACCTAAGTTTAGAGTATCTATATCCAAATTCAGCACCAAACGGCAATGAAACATTTATAGATAGGGGAGGGGTAAAATAGCTGTATGTAATTCATTCCAACCTATAAAAGACATCTAAGGTCAGAAGAACAAGCCTTAGAACAGACTATCCTTTCCACAGACTATAAAGAAAGTTTTTATAACTAGGTCATTTGCAGATGCCTAGATAGTCCTCTTTGCATCTCAGTTATAAAAATTTTAGAGTGAGTGAAAAAACTGTGATCAGCTCCACTGATGACAGGAGCTTCAAAACCTTAAGATAAGCCATAAGGTGACAAAGACAACTCAAAACTAACTTCTGAAAAGGAAAATAAAAGGTAGGGAGCTGTGCAAGTGTACAGAAGGTAAGTATATTTTCTACTTAAGTTTAGAAAGAGTGGTTTCAAAGTGCAAATCCTTACATACGGTGAAGAATTCTGAAATACTTATAGCAACACAGGGCCCTCAAAAATGGGCATCTTCTGTCTTTCTAATGCACAGCAGTAGTAAAAAAAAAAAAGGAAAAAAATTACCTCTGGTAAGCAGTTTTGTAACAGGGCACCGACCCAGTTAAGAAGAGGATAGAAATAACACAGTAAAGTATCATAAAATGTGGGTATTCTTGCCGAAAATGAACTTGGGCACTTCATTTAAGAAGACTTAACATAAACAGGTAACAATCAGAGAATATCTATAAAATAGAGATTTAAGAGTTTCATTCCACGACTACATCTATGCATTAGTTCAGAAAAGAGAAAATGTATTCCCCTAGAAGCAGAAGTCTTAAATAAAGACAGATAAAAAAGATCAATAGACCACCCATGAATATGATGGCTTACAACCTTGAATTATGCATCGCTGCCTGAAAGCCGTACCTCCGATCTGCACTGCAATCATTAAAATAATCATTTTTTTATAAAGCTTGAGATAATGGTATTGAAGACTTACTTTTTCCCTCCTACAGATCTAGCAACCTCCTTACCCCAATGTCTGCATCAGCATTTAACAGTTTTGGTTTGATATTTTACTGGTGGCAATATTCAAGAAATAACAATCTACATAATTTTTTGCAATACCAATATGGAATTTCAAAAGAGTCCTCACTGAAGCTATCAAGCAGCTCTACCAATAAGATTTGTTTTATCAGTCTGTCCAAAGAGGGCAAAGACAATATTGCAGCAGCTTATGATCATTTAACATCTGGGAGATTCTTTTTCTTTTCTCACTCCCCACAGCCATACAGATTAGAAACTCATTTATTTCTTTTTGCTACGAAAACACAATCTGAAGCAGAAGTATGCAGCAAATTCAAAAAGAAGGACAATTACGCAGCAAGCAAGCCCCTGCATAATCTCATTATACCATAGATGGGTTTGACAATAAGAGTGACAAGAACATTTTGAATTAAAAGTCAACAAAATTAAAACGCATAAAATGAAATACATTTTAACATAATGTTTAACTGCAGTGAGAAACAACTGAAGCCTAAAACGTAATAAAATTTAAAAATGAATCAGCTCTTTGTGTGGACAGAAGGATAGAAGTAACTTGACAAGATAAAATGATAGACCACAAAACCCAATATTCTTCCTTTAGTCCAAGTTGCTAATCACTGGGGATCAAGGAAAGATGCCACTCTGCTCTAGAACTGTATCATTCAATTTTCCATGTAGATTTTGGACATCATCTGTCTGCTATTGCATATCCTTTGCCCTCAATAAAATTCATATGCATAAAAGGTGATAAGCATAGCAAGGCTTACGTTATTTATTATTATTTTTTATTGTTGTTGTTATTATTATTAACAAAGACAATAGGAGATAAATGGGTTGAAACATCAGAAACGGAACTGAATTAGATGACCAAAAATTAAATATTGCTTAATAATTATTTGTTTTTAAATAAACTGGTATTTGTTTGCTTATGATTTTGATTTCTTTATGTAGCTTCTTTTTATTTTTACAGTCCAATTCAATGTTCCAGAAAAAACAAATCAACTATTATTTTTTCAACACATTGGGATCAATACTTTGGGAAAACAACTTCACCACACATAGCAAGATAAAAGAGATTTTCCAGTACATTTTTACTTCTCAGAATACCTCCTTGAGAGTTAATGGAGTAATGGAGTAAGGCTAGTTTTAGATGTTTGTTTGCTTTTTACAGCTTTTCTTATCTTGCCAAAAGCTAAAATAATTTGTATATTTAATTATCTCAAAACTTTCAGTGTTCTTTATATTCCACTGCTTTGCTTATATTTGCAACAATGCATAGCACAAGTATTTTAAGTCTTCTGCAGAAACTTAACTCTCATTATTGAAAGAACATACCCAAATGCTTTCTTCTTGACGATACTGCTTCCAGTTTTGTCCACTATCACTAAACATCAGAAAGTAGCTTGTTACCCAATCGGAGCTCCCGTAACCACCTTGAGTAGCAACAGCAGTAATCTCAGTTCTTTCACCAAGATCAATCTGAAGCCATTGATATTGATTGGACACAAGTGGAGACCAGCCACCAGCACCTTAAAAAAAATGGAAAAGATTGAAATGTATTCCTAAAAGAACAATACAAAACTTGTACATGTAAAAATGAATTAATTAATTTGAGTAACCTGATCTAGTGAAAGATGTCCTTGTCTAAGGCAGGGTTTGAAAGTAGATGATCTTTAAAATTTCTTTCCAACCCAAACCATTCTATGATTCTATGATTCTAATTCAAGATATAGTTGCACCTAAACCATCTTGATAATATTTAGCAACTATTTTAAAAATTTATAATGATTACTTGATATGTGTAACCAATTATAACTATTAAAAGTTGTTGTCAAGTTGTTCGCTCCCTTTTTTCTCTAACTTTCATAATGAATTTTACAGAGTAATTCTTATCCAATTAGACAAAGCCCTTTAAGTAAAAAACTCAGAATTTTGATTATTTGTTTTATACCCCTCATTTTATTTTATATGGACTATAAGTTCTCCTGAGGTCCCGTCTAACCCAAATGACTCATGATGCTGTGTGATTCTGTTCTGTGAGGCCTGGATATACAGATGCATGTATGAAGCAATAAAGTACAGTTAGATGATAAATATACACATGCTTCTTAAAGCAACCAACCAATTTGTAGGCAAAGGAGTAAAAGACTATGAGGTATACACATGCAGTTTCAATAAGGAAACAGACCAGTTCGCAAAGATAAAGTTTAACCCAAAACATATGGTTACATATAAAATTCCTACAGTATTTTAACTAATCACAAAAACATGTTGAAATGAAGAAAGATATCACATCAATTCAGTTTTCCCTTGTCGTCCTTAGTTTGCCTTTATTTACTGAGGTCAGGCTACTACCATGTCTGTAAAGTTGGATGGAAAAGCCCAAGGGTAGATTGCAAACAACCTCATTAGAAAAAATGTTGTTTTATTAAAATATTTTGCAAAATTTGCAAGTATTCAGACAGGATTAGCATCTGGTGGGTTTTATTAGAGAATGGGGTACAGATTTAGATCTAATTCAGACAAACTCACACACCATAAGAGGCACCTTGAAAAGTTCTTTAAAAATACAGGCACAGAATAAGGAGAACAAACATATATAGCTCCCACAAGAATCGATAAACACTGTATTATGTGGAAACAGACAACTGCAAACCAAACTTAGGCTTGTATAGGCTTCAAGATGCATAACATATAATAAAATAAAATATTATATATGGTTTAATTCTGTTCAGGGTCATGAGTCAAGTTCTTAACATTACCTCCTTTACAAAAAAAGAAAAGAAAGAGAATTGTTATTTGGGGATTTAAAACTGTCATTTGAAAATAAAATGGTGGGAAATCATATAGGTGTTCATGAGCGACAAAACATGAAGTTTATTCTACAGAGCAAGGTAAGTGGAAAGAGCCGAGAGAAACATATAAAGCTCCAAGTATGTAACAATTCCTTTGTCCACACATTTATGAACTAATTAAAATGTAACAGATTTAAATCTATTGTTGGAGTTAAAGACTGTGTATCTTTATTTTTTTTTTTTAGCTCTTATATTCATACCACATAACTCAAAAAACCCAAATGTTTGCACATGCAAGTTGATGAAATGGGCAAAAATTGTCAGCTTCTGAAGAGATTCCTTCAAAATTTGAACTGTGTCTAATAAATGTGAGTTCTTACACAGAATACTTTTTTCCTTAAGTGAACACTTAACTAATTACATCTAACAGAAGAAATACAGACACGTCTCTGACAATGAAGACGGAGAACAAGAAGCAAAGAGCAATTGCCTAAGACAGGTATTCAGTAAAAACAAGCATAATATAAAAGCGGCATTCTGCACTTAAAAGAGACAAATATAATTACATAGACTTTGTCATGTCAGTCTGTTTTCATTGAGAAAAATGGGGCGGGGGGATTGTGGTTAGCAATTTGAATTGAATTTCCTACTTGGCATATTCTACTTTCAAAATGCACAGGTTAAGTTAAATGATATGAAAACAGATTTAGAAAAGTCTGTTCTTAACTATTGTTGCCTGAATTAACCAAGTGAGTATTTACTACATTAAGAATAGAAAATAACTCAGCATACCAATGAAAACACATCCACTTCTTAATGTAGCCAGGGATAAGGTAATTCATATTCACTTTTGTTTTCTTAATGAAAAGGATATCACTAGGTAAAAAAGTGTCTAGTTCTTTAAAATAAAATGTTTGACTTTTGTTCCATGTTTATTTTCAACTTCCTGTGCTGTAATAATCCACTATTCTTTAAGAAAAATCTATTCTACACATACTTCAAGGTGCTGGCTAGAAATTCTTCATACTCAGCAACAACATAAACCCATACAGATATTTAAAGATATAAAACAGTTTGCCAAATTCACTAAAAATAAAAAAAAAAAAATCAAGACTGAAGATGCACTTCATTTTGCACTGAGGGCAAATGATTTTTTATTTTTTTATTCTTTCCTTCCTCCCACCCCCCGCCCCAAGAAGCAGAGAGATAAAAAGCCGTAACAAACAGTTCTGGATAAAATACTGAAAGTGTTTCTGTAGTCCTCAGTGAGACCATGTGAGTGTCCTTTCCAGACTGGTTGTTGGTCTTCCATACAGTAGCTCTTGATTTCTCTATGTCTTTTTCACAGTCTTGTTTTCACTGATTTTTCCAAAACAGTATCAGTGCCCTGAAGGCAGTAAAAAGATTTAATTGTCTTACCCAGACTCCCATGGGACCTCCTCCTATGCCCTGCCCATAGACTCAGGACTGTATTTGAGCTCAGCCAGCCCATCCTGCTCCCTGACGTACACCTTCATTGCTTTCACTTAGTTTCTGAAGTAAGAGACCCTCATTGCACAACTCCTCACTTTATATCATTACACCTTATGTCACTAACATATTTCTAATAATGTATTCTAAAATATATTCTAACATATATATACATTCTGAAATATATTCTAATACATATACACACACATATATATATTCAAATAATGTATTTGTTACCATAAAACCATGACCACAAAACAGAACCTACCACAAGTTTGCTCTCTGGGAACGTGCCACTGAGTTTTCTCAAGCAGCACTGTCAGAGAAATGTGGCCCATCAGACTCTCCCTGAAGGCAGGCACAGCCACAACAAGCATATTTCCGAGTAAAATGCAAGTTCTAAAAATTATTAACACAAGATGAAGATGACACTAAATTTAAGACAATATCTATACTAGGAAATATCCCTCATCCTCCTTTCAGGTAAATTCAGTTCTTCATGAAAATGTCCTCTTTCCTATTGACAAGTTTCCCCCTTGAAATTCCCATGTAGCAGCCTCCATTTGCACTACACTCATCTTAACGCAACCACCCCTGCCACGTCCCATCTCCTCCAACCTGTTGTGTTGGGCACATAACCCAACAGCGCTTCTCCCTGCAAAATATAATAGGGCAGTACTTGAGTTGGGGTTGCTGGGCCCATTGACTGGATAGGGCATCAAGATACTCCTTCCAACACACCAGCCATGACAGCCATGGCAATGCCATCTTGCACTGTGGAAATCAACAAACGAAAAAACAATTCACTATTCCTGCTGCTCTTGGGGCTGAAGTTGGGCTGTAGTGAGGTTGGGCTGAAGTGCATATTCCTTCAGAGCCAGTAAATCAGACAGAAAATTAGTGGGATTATGAAAACTATACAAAATGGCAAATCAGTGTGAATACAGAAAAAAATCCAGGAGATTTTTTTGGCCCATTATAATTGTTAAATGTCAACACATGGCTCATCATTTCCTTAGCAAATCATACAACTTCCTTGATAATTGAAACCTTGAGTCAATTGCAATACTTCCATGAAACACTTCAGTTTTCCATTAAAACAACTACATGATCTTTTGTCTCCAAAAATCTTTATTTTCCATCAAATAAAGCAAATATCTTTCTGTGTTGTTTTGTTTATTTTTCAGGTCTGTCACGAGCTGTACAAATGCTGATCAAATCAGTCACTTTATGAAAAAAATCTGCTTCTCCCTCAATTCAGGCAGGCTCCTGAATACTTACCAGGAAATTCATCCTTTGACACCTTCCCAATTTAACTAAACTAAAATTAAATCATTGATAAAGCTCGTATGCTCATAATTACTTTCCATGAAGGCTCCACTAGTGTTACACATGCTCTACTTTAAAACAGAGGAGGTCACGCAAGATTTTCCTTAAAATTACTTCTTCAGGAAGAGTAAGTGATATTATTTCTTCTGTGATTTCAGTGCACCTAAACAGCTCTGCTGCAGCCTCCACAGCCTTATCTTTATTTCCATACTGTTTCATCTTTTAGTAGCTGTGCAAAGCAGTGTGTCAGCACCAGGCAAGTAAGAAAACTTTGTGAACACCCACGCAGGAAGTTAAACAATGGACTTTGCACCCACAAGCTGGGCAGTCCACTTCCATAGCATATACTGTATCTGTGGTGCACAATACACAAGACCAGACAACTTAATTTTCACCACCAAATCCTCAGGTCATGCACTAACACTTCCAGGCATAGCATCATCCTGTAGTGTCATGGTAGCCAAAGCCTTCTCAGTATCCCATGTCACTGTGGTAAGTTTGGTGACAATTTTGAACTTTTCAATTGAAAGAGGATTGTATTGTAGTCAAAAGGAGTAGTCAGGCAGACTGCACTGAGAACATAATTTGTAAAGTCCATCTGCAAAAAACATTTTCATTTGGTGACTGCAGACCTTTTTTCAGAATGAAGTAACAAACAAGTTAGAAAGATGTAAACAAAAAATACCTGTCTGTTATGGCAGCACTACCTGCTGCCGGCTGAGGGAGGTACTTCTGCCTTTAGTACCGCATTTTTCAGAAGTTTTTGCAAGGCAAGCCACCAGGTAGCCTATTCCCCCTCATCATACTGCACTACATCCTGTGGAAAGAAGAGAAAGAGGCACAGATACACTGGCATTTAATGCCAGGGGTAGTTGATTTGGAGGATCACAACAAAAAATGCAGTCCCAGAATCCCTCTGTCAGCCCTCTATTGACCAATGCCACAGATGATCTGTATAGAATAGCCATGTAGCAGAAGCAGCAAAATGTCTCCAACACCCTGTGTGAAGCAACAGCCTGGCCTGGATCATCATTCAGCAGCTGCAAAATGTTTCCTGCAGCACTGCACCACTCTGTTTCACACGATGCTTTCATCTGTCAAAGGCTCTTCCAGAGCACTCCTGTCTGACTTCCCAGCAGACAGCTGTCCTGCTGGCATCTGACTGCTGCCTGCAGCATCACGGAGATGAAACATTTGCCCAGTCTAGCAGGAAACACTATTAGAGCGTGTTAGTTCCTCACCCAGCACTTTATAGTCTTTTTTACAGTGTGTCCTAACTTTGCAGCAAGACTAATTGTAGTGGTTCACACAATCTTTTTTGCTGTAGCATACTTCTGGCCATGGTGATGCATTGAAGTCAGCGGCGTAACAGATATCAAAAGGATATGGTTGAAAACCAGAAAGGCTTGTCAGATGCTATGTGGTGTGGATGTTTCTAGGGAGATCTGAGGAGGTCCTCAAGTGTCTCTATGCAGATACTGTGTACATTAATCAAGACTGTGCCAAAATGTATGAACACACAGGGCTAAACTAAGATTTACAAGAAAAACATAACTTTGCCACCCCTTGCTCAAACTTCTGAATGCCTGACTTTGCATTCTTCACCTTAATTCTCTAACTTTTCTTTTTCCAGTGTCATTTAGGTAAAACATGTTTTCTTCAATTATCTCTCACTGTATTTTATAATGGTCGTTGATGAAACATTTTTCCTTGTGAACAGCAAATCATAAAAAATATTTTCACAAGTGATGCAACCAATATCTACAGATACTTTATTTTAACTTAATCTCAGGAGGTGTTTCACCCTCTTTATTTTCCACTGTCTCTTGATAATATTAAGATCATTTGCATTCACTATACAAAAAATCTACATTCAGGCTGCAAAAGCATGCAAGTTTCATGCTTGATTTCTGCTAAAAAAACCCAAGCATTACACAGTTTCTTTTCATGAAGAACATGATGACTTGAAGTTGCACATACAGATAATAAATAAAATCTTTTGATTCTATTTAACATTAATTCTTCCTATTGTAATTGGGTTTTTAATATAAATATTTGCAAAAAATGTTTGTACACATACAGTATAATTCTCTTTAAAGTACATTAATTTAATAAACACATCTAGCAACAACATACCTTTTCTGAAGGTTACTCTTTTTCTTAATTCATGAATCACTCTTTTTCAACCCCATTTTAGTAGCAACTTGCCAGCTTGTCTTGATGGCTGACAAGTTAATGGAGTGTCTATGGTTACAGGGAGGCTGGTTTCGCTCAGCTTAGCAGCTATTAAATCAAAGTTTAAAGTTTCCATCACTCACCTGTACATACTAATTGATAAACAGACTTCTTAATTTTATGCAATATTCATAAATAAACTGAGCATTAAATGATGGAAAAAATTCCTAAGCACTTGATATTTTTAATGCATTAAACTTGATTAATCTGTGCTAGATTCAATATCTAAGCAATCATGCATCTTTCATATATTACTGAACTAAATTTTGCCTTATGAACATTCATTATTCTTGATTTCTGTTTCTACAATGTTATAACATTCTTTTTCAAGTCAGTTAAGTGACAACATTTTGGGGTTTCCTCACACTCTCTGTCCAAGTAATGCACAATGCTTTTCTGAAGAAGTTAAAGAAGAAGGTGTTATTCATTAAAGCAATAAGCTTACAGTTTAGTCAACAATTTCTTAGTCACTTCAGTTGCTAAACTACAAAAAAATACTATAGTCCTGTAATCTGTCCTGAATTTAGACACTAGATTTTCAGAAGACTTGTTTTCCTTCAGATTGCCTGCATTTCTAGAAGATTTTCATTCTTATGCATTTCACATATAGTTTAAATTCTATGAGACTGTTTTCCTTGCTTCTGGATGTTAAATATCCTATCCCTTCCCCCTTGGCCACCAATATAAACACGTTACAATGATGAATGAGTACTATTTCCTCATCCAGGCTCCTGTCTGCTAGAATATGTGTTTTAAGGGCATGCATTTTCATAATTCCGTAGCTTTACAAGGGTGACAATACCGTTATCATGAAGACATTGAAAATGGAAGTTAGCAAATATGTACAAAAGAACAAAACCAGAAATGACTGAAGAAAAGGCCCAAACCCTCAAATCCATGACAGAAAATACCTGAGTATTCTTACAGTGGATTTGGAGTGTTATATCAGGTTTAAAACTTCACCTTTCTGGCAAGCAATTTATTAGGTGATGCTCAAGCTTTCCAAAATGGCACTCTGCAGATATCAGGCTGCCAGGCTCCTTTTGCTTCCTTTTAAAAATTCTGAACTACAGAGAATAGAAACTGATACAAAGATTCACACTTTGTATGAACAGCACCCCTCTACTTGTTTATCCTGCTCTATGACTACAGTTGCCTATGTTCTGTAAACCACAACGCTCCTACGTGCGTTCACACCAGCTTCTTCACATGCAGTTCATTATACCATTTAGGCCATATCACTATTTATGCTAATATCAAATTCAGCCTAGTTTTTGCATATTTAATCGTAATAACTGCAAGCAATGCATGTAAGTTAAAATCCAAATTTAAACTAACACACACCGTAAAGAATGCTATGCATTTCCCATATGGATAATTTAACAGAAGCTGGTTTTGATTTGAAGTCAATAAAGTTGCACCAGGGAAAAATTTGGCTGTACATATTAAAAAGCAGATTTTCTACAGGCAAGTAATTGGCAACTGAGGTTTCATAGGCTTAGAAAATGAAGTGTTTTACAGCATCCAAAAAACATAAAATACCAAAATATGACATTATTTCCTTTCTTAAGCTGAAAAGCTTATGAAGCCTCTTTCACAAGTGGGGAATTACAAAACTGTAGGCTTAAATGTAGGCATTTAAATAAACAGTGCAAGAGTTTTGTTCTGTAAAAGTTTATTGACTGATGACAAGGATGGGGAGCAGGGGGAATATCTGATAAAAGTGTTGATGGATTGCTACCAGGTGAGAACCCTCTTGGTCCTGTGGAAAAGTCTCTTGAGTAACAGAACTGGGGAAGAAGATGAATGCTAGGATTGAACCTTCCAAATTTTAATTCTCCTGGGCTTGAATTAGGCAATCCAAGAAATTAGAAACTCCCATTTATAAACTAGCAAAGCACAAGAAAAGTAATTATCAGGAAGAACCTAAATAGCCAAAGATGCCAAACAGTGTAAATCGAAAGTCAGCCAGTTTTTCAGAAAGGCTACGTAAAAGCTATCACAGCAATGTTCTTCTGAGTCGAATCTCAATGACAAAAGACATGAACATAAGCATCAAAATTTGAAACCATGGATAAACTGTGGGAAGCAAAACTAAGAGAATGAGGGACCTTGATTCAGCCCTAACTCTGCTCAGGTAATAACCCACTTGGGAGTACTGCATCCAGCTCTGGAGTCCTCAGCACAGGGAAGACATGAGTCTGTTTGATCAGGTCCAGAGGAGGGCCACAAAAATGATCAGAGGGATGGAACACCTCTCCTTTGAGAACAGGCTGAGAGAGTTGAGGTTGTTCAGCCTGCAGAAAAGAAGGCTCCACGGAGACCATATTGTGGTCTTTCAATACTTAAAAGGAGCTTATAAGAAAGATGATGACAGACTTTTTAGTAGAGCCTGTTGCCATAAGACAAGGGGTAATGGCTTTAAACTAAATGAGGGAAGATTTAGACTAGATATAAGGAAGAATTTTTTATGATGAGGGTGGTGAAAGACTGGAACAGGTTGCCTGGAGAGGTGGTAGATGCCCCATCCCTGGAAACATTTGGGGCTGTAAGCAACCTGATCAAGTTGAAGATGTCCCTGCTCATTGCAGGGAAGATTGGACTAGATGACCTTTAAGTGTCCCCTCCAACCCAAACAAGTCTATGATTCTATGAATAAGAAATACTGGACACAGAATCATCTTTGAACATAGACAGAAGGAGGCAGAGAGGGACTGTTTGATTAGAAGCCAGCTCTGCAGTCAGTGCTCCAGATACAAAATTTCTGCATGGTATTCTTCAACCACGTTTGATAGCTGCATTATCTTTTGCCTTTGATCTCAGCAAAATCCTATTGCTTCCCATGAGATTATTTTCAAGACTAAAAAGTCTTTTTCATACTGATGTATTACCCATATTTAAAACTGTCATACAAACCAGACAATTCTAACACTTACAAAGACAAAAGGGCATTCAATGCAGTAATGCTCAGCTCTTCAAAAGGGGTCATTATTGCTTGAAGAAAGGCCCATGTCTAACTGGTCCCAGACAGAACAACCTTGGTATTTTCATCTCTGCAGTCTCCTCTCCCTCTTATTTTTAGCTGGTGAGCTCGGCAGATATATTGTGTTCAGCTAAATTGTAAGAACAAAGAAATACCTCTTTATTTTGGATATTTGGTGAATCTGACTTCTAGTAAGCAATTACTTTCTGCATGAAAGATATGTATTACTATTTGGGGGAGACTAAAAGCAGATGTGACCTGCCACTTTAACAGTGTGTAAAAAGACTCCATGGCTGTCCTCCAGGACAGTGTCATTGTTCAGTACCCTTGCATAACTGCATTCCATAGGAAACCCATCAATGCCTTCATCAATTGCCATTGATTTTAGTAGTGTTTAAATAACGTTAAGTTGAATCTACAAAACCAAGTGCTAGCTGAAGCTTTCATAACTATGAAGAAGAACTGGTAAAACTAAGAAATACTCCCAACTTTATGCATAGATCCTTAGCTGTTTTCTGTTTTTGTTTTCTTATGTTACAAACTGGTGGAGGTAGGTTAACCTCAATGTTAAGTACTAAGGTCTCAATAACAGAAATACAGAATGAAATCTTGGATAGATTTAAAGGAATCAAAACATTTTCTCTTCAGATAAGTCTCATGAATGGTGCCCTCTTTTAGGAAAACAATACTTACCGCTCTATATTATTACAAAATCAGATTTTGTTAGGCTACATAAGCTCTGAAGGTATTGAGTACTACTCATTCTTTCCTAACAGATGAGCCAATACTTTCTGGATTGTTAGGGAAGCTCTTGGCCAGGTTTTGAAAAATATTGTGAGAGAACAAATAAAAGATGCATTTATGAAGGCTTGGTGTTTGGGAAAATGCTACACACTAAAAAAAAATAATAAAACAAACAAAAAAACAGACGTTCTCATTCACAAGAATATTTCATGAGATACATTGTTTGAATAAAAGCTGAAACGTCCCATGTGAGTGGCATCTGATTATGAAAGGTATAATAAGTTACCTTCGCTGTCAAGAAATGAGCGAAGAAGTCTTGCTTCTTAAAAGTTGAAGAATGAGAGGAATTTAGCTGAGTAATTTCCAAGAATAAGTACAGAAATAACAGCAATTTGGCAGCTTATCCATGTAAGGAAGCTGTATTTTCCCTGTAGTATTTCATAGGTGGCATGCAGAGCTTTCTCAATGGAAATCAGAACTACTGAAAAATTTCAGGGACTTTTGAGCTAGGCAGAACATAAAATGAGCTACATGAATGCTTTTGTCAGACAGACTCTCTTCTAAGGGAGGTAGAGGGAGCAGGTACTTAAGTGCCCTCATAGGCAGAACAAGCTTGATTTTGCAGAAAGGTCTACCATATTTTAAGATATTCTGAACGTAAGTATCAATGCAGAAAACAGGTATGATCTTAGGAGAGAAGGAGCAATTGCATTTATTTTTTCATCTGTCAGAATATTTAATATGTAAGGACCTTAAAGTTCAAAATTGTAGCAGGTATTATAAAACTAACGTCAGGTTTTAATAATTGTTTGTGACAAGTAGCAGTTGCTGTGTCAAGAGAAGTTTCAGTGACATTTTACATCTGATTCAGCGTGACAGAAAGGTGCTGGGAAGTGGTATTAATGACAAAGTTTGCTCTAGCTTCATGGAGCTTGTTAGAATGTAGCTGACTATTTCAACACCCTTCTTCTGCATTAACAGTAAATTAGGGGAGTGTGAATGAGTGAATCCTATTTTACATTGCATCTTCAGAAGGCTTTGAAGACATCTTTCCTCAACCAATCATTATGTAAATATATCAAGGGAGATGTATTATAAAGGTGACTGCCATACTTTATCAAAAGGAGAACTTATTGGCAATGATGTAAAGAATTTTCAAAGCCAGTAATTTTTCTTCAGATTTTTCATCACCATCACAACACAAAGTGCTATGACCCAACAGTCTACACTAGGCAACATGTTTTGTACGTGGTGGAAAGCCCAAGTTTGAGTCAAACACTTTTATATCACAGAATCACAGAATGGTTGAGGTTGGAACAGAATACATAAACATGTAGAGCACATGTTTATTTAAATAGATAAGATTTTTTTTAGAAAAAATAGATAAGATTTTTTTTAGAAATATTATAATGAAACTGTAATTGTGCAAAAGGCAGGTACTAGAAAAATGTCCTTCCACAGATTTCTGCTGGGAAAGCAGTTCTTATTCTTCACAGAAAATGCTTCCTAGGGAGAAGTATTTTGGAAGGATGCCAGTTTATTGCAAGATTTGCATCATTCTTGGCTATTACCATCCACTTCGATGATCATCAGCAAACTATCTCTCTTACTAGGAGCTAGGAATTTCACATAGCTTGCAGGTGTACCTGGTTTTGGCATGTATTCTAACAGTAATCCAAGGCTGAAACTAAGGCAGGACTTAATTTGGCAGCTTGTTTCATTCTTAGGAAAATGCACTCTTGCAGTAGTGCTGTTCTCTTTTCTTTCTCTAGTCTCTATGTATATCTGAGTTTAGGATGCTGTATTAGTAAGTCCTACTGTGTGTAAAGCTTGTATCATTAATTTTTATCCTTAATCTTCTGTTTCTTTTTCTTCATCAGCAAAGTGGGGATTTTGACACCTCATCATTGTAAATTTTGCCTGAGGAGGTAATTCTGTTTATAGGTAGATGATGCACACAAAACTTCATGGGTAAAACAAAAATAAAAAGATCTCATTGCCACCATCTTTCATTACACCTCTGAGTTTAAGCAAAACTTTCATTTAGAATTCTGTACTGACATAATTTCTAATTGTATATACAACAACTAGCAAATATAAACCAAACGGAGTGAAAATGGAAAATATGTATTTATTGTATTGATATTTGTTACAATGTAATGAAAGAACAGCATAACTAACTCTAATACACTGTTCAGCACGGTTTGATAAAGTTATACAACTTCTTTCAGGCTATTAAATTTTTACATGCTCTTTTCATAGCAGCCGCTTTCAATGAACCACCTATATTTGTTTTCCTTGTTCCGTGGTCTTACCCAAAATGTTACTTTGCCACTTGCAATGTAAAGCTAGCACTGATAATTAGCCATAGCTTTCATGGCCAAAAATGTTTTCACGTTGACAAGGACAATTTTACATTTGAACTTCTGCAAGTCATTCACTTATAAAAAAATTAATCTTTTTCTTTCTTTCTGGTTGTTTTCCTTTCATTCCCTCAGATGTGAAACAACCAGATGAAACCAAACTACCAAACCACATCAAACCTCACTCTTTTTTGTTGACCACTGTTCACATCAAGCTACTGTGCGATCCCCATATTTTACTATGTAAATTACTATGTAAATCACAGAACTAGAAGAAAAATTAAAAGCAAGTTCAAAACATTTTGTATTGACAAGTTGGCATCAGTATATGGGACACAAGAAGACTGTGAATATTTTAAATATATGCCACTGTGACAGTGTCCTGAAGTTTTCCAGGGTAATTACGTTAAATATCCAAACTCAAGCTACAGTCTTCAGTAATGTGAATTACACTGAAAATTAGAAATATGTATATCCAGATTGCTTTTCTCTGATACAGACATTCTGATTCCAGAGGAACAAGATTTGTGTTCCTCCTCTCAAACATAAATCCACCACTGGCATTTTAATAGGAAATACTGACATTTATTAAGAGCAGATTAATACAGATATGGACTAAAATTTTTTTTAACTGTACAGCAAAAAAAGTAGAAGAATATATCAGATGCTCTTGTGTTTTCCTTGACAAATTGCACACTGCTTTTGAGATTGTTAAACAGCAATATCAGTGAACTTACTTTAAAGAGAATGGCAACAAATTTAAAAATAATATCAAACTAAATCTTAAATTACCCTGGGTGATAAATATCACACAGTTCTAATGTAAAGCTAGACAGACCATCTCCAATTGCACTTAGCAGGAGTGGTATGTTTGTACACTCTGCTACAGAATGAGTAGTGCAGTGTCTCTGAGCAGATGAACATGTTTGTGTCTGACGCTTTTATCACTACTTTAATCTCAGTCCCTGATGATTCACTTTCTCATAGTGGTACTTCTGGAAATTCTATTTCAGCACTGGAAATGCTGATTCACTGACTTTGGCACCTGTTTTAGCACACACAACATGCGACATTTAGTACAGCAAAGCAAACAGATAAAATATTGGCATCTGCAGTTTCCAAGTAAAAATACTCTCAGTTTATATATTTAAAACAGAAAAGGTCTGTTTTGTTTCCATTATTGTGGGTATAAACTACAACAGCTAGCAGCAGGGGAACACTAGCCAACTCCATCTGGCTATTGACCTGCACCTGGATCTGACATACACAAAGAGAATGTGATTTTATAAGACAGAGAACAAGTGAAGGGTTACCTTTCCAGTGCTTAAAGTCTATTTGTGCTTATGTGCACAAGAATATGAACATTCTACTATGGACTGACAGATACTCTGTAAGTCAATTCAAACGTCTAGTCTGATTCCATTTTTGGCTCTGTCTAAGGCACTCTCAAGTGTTGCAATATGCATGTACATGTGCAGTTCCATTTGTGTACATGTACATTTGTGATCTACTTGACCTGACCAACACATAAAAGATGAGAACAAACCATTAAGTGCAATATCCCCTACAAAAACAATATTTCCCTAATTTGGTGTTCCAGGTATGACTCCCGGCATTCTGTTCATTTACACAATTATACATCGTATGATACTTATCTAGAAAATGTGCACATTAATAGTTAAAGTAGTTGTCAGTCTACTGACATTTTTCAGTAATTCCAAGGTTATATAGCAGTTCATTTATTTGTATTTATAGACACACCATGCCAGATCCTCAGCTGTAAAGTTAGTATAACTCTCCTTAAGTCACTGTATTTGGTTTTCAATCATCTTTTCCATATTGACCCTGATGTTAAAATGTTGATATAGCAATTTAATATGGAGCTTTCAGAAAGACACAATTTAAACAAGCCACTAGCTCATTTGCCTTCCATGGTTTAATATTCCTATTATTATAAAAAGAATTAAAAATAAGCCATGCTATTTCTCTTCAAACCAAGGGAACTTCTAGTCTTGTGTATTTATCTACTATCAGTGTTTTTCAGAATTCATGGATTCTGATGTCAATACTTCACCACAGAATTTGGAAATAAGCCCTCATGAGTAAGAAATTTGAACATGTTAAATTAGAGAATGACAAACAGGATTTATTCCTGACTCAGTTTTGTTGGTATAAAGACTGAGAATATGACAGTTAGAAAAACAGCATACGGAAAAAGCAATTGAGCTAGATTAGTGGAATTTCATGATCAGCAAATATAATCACATCTGGCTTGATTATCGGAAGATAACAATATCTTTTAACCAACACAATATTTGTTGGTTAAATGCTTAAATTATAGGTAGTATAGCTATAAATATTACCAGATTAAGAGTTTTATTATTGTTTCATGCAACTTTGGATGGTTTATTAATTGACATACCTAACAATGAAGAAAAAGTGCAGTTCATTTCAATTAAATTTTGTCCTTGGAACAAGGCTTCGTTTTTCAGAAATCTGGATTATTATTTTTTTCAGAGTATTACGATGACATTAGTCCTCATTTGTGATTTTCAAAAATATAATTATAATGTTTACCAAACTAAATCAGCCAACAGCCAAATGAGAAATTCAGAGACTTTTTATTTGCATCAGTTTTATGACAACTGGTGTATAACAAGTGCACAGCTAAGCTGTATTATTTGTAAAGCCATGTTTCACTTAAAAGCTCTTCTCACACTTAAAAGGGTGCATTTATGCACATTTAGATACCATTTTTTCAGAGCATCACAGATTCTTACTTTTAATGATAGTCATTATGGAGAGCAGAACTACTGGAATCAGGCTATATAATACATGTAAAAATAAATAAATCGTAGTTGTGTAGATTTCAGAAAAGTAATACTCTTGTTAAAACCCTTGATGAATTGAACAGTGCAACTTCTGTGGGCTACTATGATTCCAACTTTACTTTTTCTTCAGAAATGTTATATTATTTAAAATATGGCTGAGAATTTTTTTAAGGAACACAGTCAAAATGACAGCAATCCAGTACGACTTAATAATGCTTATACGGTCTCTTCTTGCTTGTAAGAATTCATTTTGTAAAATGACACTTCTTTAGCACAAGTCTGGTGAATTAGAAGCTAATTCTGATACCAGCAGTTATCCATTAATAATTGTATTTTCAGAAATAAATCCACTTTATTTGTAAATTATTTTCAATCTCTTGTAACACACAGGTAAATAAAATGTTAATTACTAAAATAAAAACTCTTTTTAGGGCAAAATAGAAGGAAAAAAATAGACAGAACAATAAATAGAATACGACTAGACAATATTTGTGCTTTGTTTACACATATATATATGCAATTAATAATTTCAACTGCAAACTAATGTCTGACAGCATTGTTGCTGTGGTTCTGGTGTCCATGTACAAACACTCATATGGCAGTTTAACTCTATATCCTGAAATATTATCCTAGATTATAGGGTATAGAATCATAGAATGGTTTGGGTTGGAAGGGACCTTAAAGATCACCTAGTTCCAACCCCCTGCCATGGGCAGGGACACCTCCCACTAAACCAGGCTGCTTAAAGCCTCATCCAGCCTGGTCTTGAACACTTCCAGGGATGGGGCATACACAACATCCCTGGGGAACCTGTTCCAGTGCCTCACCACCCCCACAGTAAAGAATTGCTTCCTAATATCCAAGCTGAATCTACCCTCTTTCAATTTGAAACTGTTATCCCTCATCCTATCATTACAATCCCTGATAAAGAGTCCCTCCCCATCTTTCCTGTAGGCCCCCTTTAGGTATTGGAAGGCGCTATAAGATCTTCCCGGAGCCTTCTCTTCTCCAGGCTGAACAACCCTACTCTCTCAGCCTGTCCTTATAGCATAGGTGCTCCAGCCCGCTGATGATCTTCGTGGCCCTTCTCTGGACCCGCTCCAACAGGTCCATGTCTGGTCCATGTCTTTCTTGTGCTGAGGACTCCAGAGCTGAATGCAGTACTCCAGGTGGGGTCTCATGAGAGCAAAACAGAGGGGCAGAATCACCTCCCTCGACCTGCTGTCCATGCTTCTTTTGATGCAGCCCAGGATGCTGTTGGCTTTCTGGGCTGGAATTGTGCATTGCCTGTTCATGTTGATCTTCTCGTCCACCAGCACCAGCACCCATTATCTACCAATGTTGTGACGGATGTTGAATAAGAAATAGGACTGCTGTCTCTGCTCTTATTCCTAAAAGGTTTGATGGCTGTCTTGTTATCTCAAATGTGTTATGGAACAGTAGGCTGCTTTGAGTTGAAATTTTGGCTCTTTATGTTTTTAAGATTTCTTGAAGTAGATTATTATGATAAACACCACATATATATGTGTATACATGTCATATATAAAGACATCACATAGATATACACTTCATATATATATAGAAGAAAAGCTGATAGTACCCGTCAGAAAAGCATATATATACTCACACATCTCTTAAAGTCCCTTAAATTTTAACCACATATTACTTATTTGATTTCTGAATATCAAGTGGCTAAGAAATATACATTGTTAAATGGATTTCAAATGGATTTATGAACTCTGTAACTCATTTTTACTTACTCCTAGGTAGTCTAAACAGCTTTAGTCAAGGATTGAGGCCAAATTGGTTAAAAACTGTCCAAAGAACAAAACCTCAATCTCTGCCTCTAAGAGAGGTGGATTTAGAGCCTGAGACTTCTAACTGAGACGTGCTGCAGATAACACATTTGCCTACATGATATCATTATATTTTTTGGTTTTGCAGATTTATGTCTTTATGAGGAAATTTTGTCTGCTTAAGCAGGTGAATGAAGATATGGTAGGGTAACGATTTCTTCACAGTGAAAACTAGTATTTAGAGAATACTTTGCTATTAAGTAATGAAGATGATAGTGAAACTGCTAACTAATAAGTAAAATAAAATAGTTTATTAAGTATTCATTAATATTAGCAACTTTTTTGTTGACAATTGTAAAAAAAAGCCCAACATTGTTTATTCTGTGACCAGTCTTTTCTTTTACCGGGCAACAACAAAATCACAAGCTAAACAACAGGAAGATCTTTTCCCATTTGCTGTGACTTAAACTTTTGCCAAAACATTAGTTTTACAGCTGTACAATAATAATGATGTTGCCTGAGTGTGGAAACTGTCAAATAATGGATTTTGTTTGACAGGTTATATTCTGCCTACTAAGGCTAACCTATATTTTCCTATCGTAAGAAAAGACCAAATTAGAATCTGAAGCTTCATCAAAACAGTCTTCAACAATTGTGCCAACAAGTGAAAAGGAATGTAGATATAGTACATAAAATTTATACAGGAAGGTCAACATGTTCTTAACTGCTAATAATCAAATTTAACTGGGGTTCTTGGCAAAAAGATCATTTCCAACACAAATAAACCTGATCTCCTAGTCAGACCAGAATACTATAGCAATGCAGCAGATGTTATGTTAAAAAAAGTATTAAAAAAGTGAAATTTTCCACAAAGGTGTTTGTTGGAAAGCAATGTATTAAGCTCTTCCAGTTTTGTCATCAGAGACATTCTGTTGCACACCTCTCAATCTCCCACTTAAATGCAGGCAGTCACAAGATAACACAAAACACCACGTTGCCCAAGTTCCTCCAGCTGTAAAGTGTTTATGTGTTTTGCATATTTAAGTGTCATGGAGGGTCACCAAGACTTTTGGAGAGCTATTAACATGTAGCTACTTCACAAATAAAATAACCAAGAGTGTTCTATTCCCAACACTATTACAAACAATATCCACGGTATCATAGCCTTATTAGGGGGTGAAGGGGAGGAAGTTAAACAATGCTTTTGTTAACTACATGAATTTAGAATAACTTCATGTTAATTCTAAAATGGCTAAAACAAATATATAAATATAAGATTTCATTACTAAAAAATTAATATCTTTACTTAGGTGGCAGTGTATTGATATCTTCAGAAGACCAAGTGTAGTCTGTAGAAAAAACACAAGTATTATATTTGGGGTTTTTCGTTATTCAGTATCTGTCAATCTACTCTATGAGCCACCACAGAAATTAGAGATCTGGTAGCTAAAATTCCACTTTCAACTCCTAATCCTTAAGTAAGTTAGCACTAATACGTAATTTTGTTTTACCAAATCGGATGATATACAAATGGGCTTGGAGTTGGCCACCAATTAGTCACGAACCTGCCCTCAGCTGATCATGTTAATGCAGCCTTTTCAGCCACGTGTCAGCTTTGAATGCTGATTTCCAAACTTTAGCCTGACAAGATTGACATGTTCTTCCTCCCTTATTAAATTACATAAAATGGAAAAGATACAGATCTGGATTTCATATCCATTGATCTGTAAAAAATGGACGAAGAATTACATTATAGGAAATCTTGGTAGTACGGTTTATTATTAAGGTTATCCACTACTTCCAGCTACAATTCCCTGTTTCCAAGTATTTCAAATCCTCTCAGACTTACTACTAGACTGAAATCTTTATCTGTTTCAGGCTTATTTTTCTCTCTCTTTCTATTTCCTTTTTTATCTGACAAATTCCCTTAGCAAATCAAAGATTTAGATCAGGATTTTGTTAGCTATTAGATGAACGTGTGTCAAGAATATGCTTTTTTTTCTTTCCTTATCAACCACCACATTTGGCTGACATATCAACCTTTGGAATTAAATGATCAAGATTTGCTATGAGGTAACTCTGAAAGGTCTGCCTGCACTGCTCCACTGAAGTACTGGTGCTGCTGAGGTTTATGGGTTAACAGCAGGTTAAATGAGGAAATTTATTTTGCAGCTCATTTCCATCTGCTTTGTTTAGGTGATGGGAAGGCAGAAGATTCATCACGGAAAGACAGGAGTTTGATCAAAGATGAGAAGTATAGATTGGGACAAAGAACTCCACTGTGACTTGAATTGGACTTCTGTTAAAGAGGTTTAATACAAGTGCTTCAGATTAATCATAAATACTTAATGTGTGAAGAATATATGAAGAAAGCCATTAAGTGAGCTGCAAATAGGGGATTGTAGTGAATGACTCAAAGAATAAATTATGATCTTAGACAGAGCATGTTCTCTGATCACTGGGACAATTTTTTTTTTTTTTTTTCATAAATATTGATGTTGTGACGCAAAACAGCTCAAGCATGTTGCACAAATGGAGGACAAACATACATTGCCAGTAAGGAACTTTCATGACATGGATGAAGATACTAAGATACTGTCTGCTTTGGGTTCAGTGAGAATTCAAAGGCTCATCAGTACCAAAACCTGAATCAGTTGCAGGTAACATTCAATTTCAATATGGATTTTGGACTGTGGACTTTTTTCTCATAACTGTTTTCATGGTAGGATACTCTGTACCTGCAGGATCAGTTCTTACGTATCAATCAGGTGCAGACTTCATGTCTGGGTTGAATATCTGGTAGTTCACCTATGAAATTGAGTCCAGGCAGTCTAGAACCTCAATTAAAGGCCAGAAGGACATTTGTAACCGTGTAAGCCAAAACTGCCTTAGTATAAGTAGGAAGCTATAAAAATAATTGTGTCTTTGTCTCTTCTGATCTTAGAAATTGTGTAAAGGTTAGAGAACTGAGTGTAAAAGGCACAGGAAAGGACTTGAGAGCTACTGCACATGGAATATAGAGAGAAACTGCACTGTGAATCTTGTCTTCTGTAAAGCAAAATTTTGGCTTCTTTTGGCTTCTTCTTTTCTGTCACTATGTATGCCTTCCCTGGAGGAGGCTTCAGCTGCTTGAGATCCTGGCATTAGGTCAAACAGTCCAACAGTATTCATAACTGACATTCTTGGTGTTACAATTTTATGTGCCAGAAATCCCAGTTCGGTCCTAACTTTGCAAAATTATTCCTTGCTTCTTTTCAACTCACAGTTACAGAAAATTATGAATACCTGACGGAGAACTGCTTAACAGTTGCTCACAAACTCCCACTCCAGCTGCAAATACTGTCTTTGAGACTAAAGTGAAACATATGCATCATTCAAGTAGATGAATCTGTAAATAAGTTTCTAGTAGTCCTGGGAAAGATGGGCACAGATAACTTTTCTGGATTTGTAAGAGGAAAACTATCCTGCATGCTCTTAGAAATGAGAACAGAGCCACAGTGGGTTTTGTGCTCTCTCATTTGAGAACGAAGAATCCTATGCATGCATATAGTCCCTTAAGCATCTCTATTCATAAGTCTGATTATGTTACTCTCTGTTCCCACATACACACGCTAGAAAACTTAAAGGCACCAATTACGATCACATAATGAGTTTTATGTGACAAATGCTCATACAGATTCTTTGTTGCAGTTCCAAATAGAAGGTGAGGTGGGGTTTGTTCTGTTTTGTTTCGCTTTTTTTAATCACGAAATAATAGTCTGAAGTTACTTGTATCTGTCACACCTCCATCTTGTAGAAAATTAAATTATGAAAGCTTTTACATATTTCTATAGGCTAGAAAAATAATCAAGCCTTCTTAGTTCTCCAAAAGGCAAAACAATCCCTTGAGGAAACACAGTCAACAATGTAATGAGTTGTGAAATCTATGGTTTCAATGGGTCATTTCATTGTTGCCTGAGCTGCTCTTTCATGACGACTCTTCTAAGCTTACCAATTTCAGGGTCAACTTTTTGCTAAATGTAGACAGCTGGCCTTCTGCAGCGAATTAGTAGTTAGTCCTGTGAGTATATGCAGAAGCTACTTATTAGAGACTGTGATTTCCCTACAAAATATATTTTAAAACTACTGCTGCTATGATTATTAGTGGGGGTAACTTAGAAATGTAGCCCAGGCTCGTCAAACAAATTTATTAAGAAGACCTAAATACAGCTACAGTGCTAGAAATTAAGGGCAGAAAGCAGAATATCACAAAAAACCAAAGCTATTGAAACCTGATTCATCATTAAAAGCAATCGCAAAACCAAAATCTGTTCTGGTTTATTGTATTTTAGATTATGTATGATATAATAAATATTATGTATTATGTATGCACTGATCTTGAGCTTGGAGGTAGTGGTGCTTAAATATTGACCAGCTCTCTTGCACCCCCCTTCCTTCTAGAGGGAGGGATTCCTCCAAGTACGTTTTTTTTGAAGAGGCCAAAGGAAGCATTCCTGAAGTTCAGGGTAATAATTCTACTTTTTGCCTTGCTTCTTCTATGCAGGATCCTGAACTCCACCATCTCATGGTCACCACAGCCAAAGCTACCCCCAACCTTCACTCACCTAACCAGACCTTCTTTGTCAGTACAAGGTGCAGCAGAGGACCTCTCCCCGTTGGTTCCTCCACGACCTGTGTCAAGAAGTTATCATAAATGCTCTGCAGAAATCTTTGGGACTGTGTGTGCCGAGCTGTGTTGTCTGTCCATCACATGTCGGTGTAGTTGAAGTTCCCCATGAGAACCAGAGCCTGTGACCGTGAGGCTATTTCCAGCTGTCTGTAGAAGGCCTCATCAACTTCTTCCTGATCCGGTCATCTGTCGTAAACACACACAACAGTGTCTCCCTGTTGTGGCCCGTAATTCTTACCCCATAGGCTCTCAACACATTCTTCATCCACCCCTAGACAGAGGTTGCTGCATTTCTGTTGCCCTCTCAGATAGAGAGCAACTCCACCACCACGCCCGCTAGCCTGTCTTTCCTAAAATGTATGCCATGACAGTATCCATGACAGCACTCCAGTCATGCGAGCCATACCATGTCTCCGTAATTGCAATGAGATCATGGCCCTGCGACTGTACACAGATCTCTAGTTCTTCCTGTTTATTCTCCATGCTGCGTGCATTGGTGTACAGAAATTTCAGAGAGACAGTCGAGCACAAGGGTTTCCCTGGAGGGGAACAAGAGGATCCACCACAGCCATTCACACCCTTGAGGTGGCTGGCCTTCTGGATCTCATCTTCGGAGTCAGCCACTGCTGTGGTTGGTCTGGCTTATTTTGCAGTTGGCTAAGCTGGTTTGAGCATTGCCACCCTGGATCCCACCTCCCAAGTCCTTCAGTTTAAAGCCCACTTCACCAAGTTGGCCAGCCTGCTGCCAAAGATTCCCTTGCCCCTTCTAGACAGGTGGATCCCATCCCTCTCCAACAGGCCATAATCATCAAAGAATGTCCCATTGTCATAAAAGCCAAAACCCTCGCAACAGCACCAGCCACGCATCCAGGAGTTGATACGCATTATCCACCCACTTGTGGCTCCTCCCTTTCCTCTGACTGGTAAAACGAAGGAGAAGATGACTTGGGCACCAATTTTTTTTATTTGCACTCCTTAATTCTGCCCAGGTTCCGGCTTGCAGTGTCATTCATGCCCACATGAAAGAGTAACAGGGGGTAGTCGTCCATGTTCTTGACAAGTTGTGGCACCCTCTCACCAACATCTCGAACTTTAGCTCCTGGGAGGCAGCATACCTCACGTGACTCCCTGTCAGGATGGCAGATGGGCACCTCAGTGCCCTTTAACAGGGAGTCACCCACTACTAGCACTTGTCTTCATTTTTTCCATTCCTACTGTGTGCTGCCGGTGCAGGTCCTCCTGGCAGACTTTGCTCCTGGTTGTCTGGAGCTCATAAAGCTTCATGTTGTTTTTTTGTTTCGATGCCAGAGCGTGGGGGCTGAAGTGTAGTCCTGCTTTTGTGGGTCAACAGGGTTCAAGGTGCCTCATTCTCTGTAGTATCTACTGCAAGAACATGGTTCTGAAACCACCTATCTACCTATGTCTCAGCTCCTCTGATACTATGCAACCCTTTAATTCTTGCAATTCAGCCACCTGACTTAACAGGTCACTGACATGTGCACACTGTGTGCAAGTACTTACCTTACTGCCAGGAGAATGAGAAGAGTAATCTAGGC
The DNA here is from genome assembly GCF_028500815.1 of Rissa tridactyla. Classification (NCBI taxonomy): domain Eukaryota; kingdom Metazoa; phylum Chordata; class Aves; order Charadriiformes; family Laridae; genus Rissa; species Rissa tridactyla. Next base: position 40,351,847 of record NC_071497.1, on the reverse strand, counting down.
ACTCACTGCAACCTACCACCTGTACTGAAGTCTTCCTCCTTACCAGTTCCATCTGTATGGATGAACCACACATCTGAAGGGCTTTCTCTGTAGGAGTACTGCTTTTAGCTCTAAGATGAGTGCCAATCATTTTGTCAGAGACCTTGAGCACTTCCCTGGGCTGTGAACCAACAAGCAGGGTGCAACGCCCTTCCCGTGCGAACTGCTGTGCTACTCCTTGACTGATGTGCCATGTCCTATTTGCCTGCCCTGATCACAGCGTTCCTGGTCGCTAGCACTCCTGAGAGACATTTAAATCTCCCGCGGTTGCTTCCAGCAATGCCCCCTTTGCCACGTCAGCCTCGCTCGTTAGAGATGCCGGCTCCTAGCGAGGCTCTCAGCGCTTCTTCAGGTTTCCCTGGCTCCGGGAACCCCTGTCCACCTCGATATAGCACCCAATCGCTGCACTTACCATGTACACCGCTGCGTAGCTTGCTGACTGACAAAAAGACCAAAAAAGACAACACTGCATACATTGACCAGTATTATTATATTAATGAAGCTAAAATGTCTATTTAAACTCCCATGGCTCATTAGTCAAAACATGTTTATAAGATGTTTTGAAGCTTTTGGATATAAAATATTGTAAAGATACATTGAAAGACAAGCAAATGGTCCACCGAATATCTTATGAAAAATCTTTCATGGAAAAAGAGCTGGAAAAAAATGAGAAAAAATACAATTATTTCCAATAAATACTGATATATTTTCCAGTTCTTTCTCAGCGACAATCAGTTCTGATTTTGGTTTGATTTAAGATACTTTTACAATTTTTAAGCTCCTGAATTTAGGATGAAACCATACTTCACGATAGTTCACTTTTTGCCCTTTTTTTGGTTTTGTGTTTAACTAAAAACTCAATCATTTTATAAATTCTCTTAAGCTGCAAACATCTTATTTCAGAAGTACAGGCATACAATAACCTCAAAAAAAGATTCTGTGCTTGTCAGATGTAGATCTGTTTATCCCTCTCAACAACAGCAGAAGTGGAGATCCCATTTCATCCCTTCATTCTATATTTAGAAATCAGGTACACTTTGACATGAGGCAGCTTAATCCCATTTAAAATGTTAGAAGTTGAAATATCAAGAGCTGTCTGAAAAGAGCTCCTGTCAGTCTATTTTTGACAATTTACTCTTTAGAATCAATAGACCCTTTTAATTTCTCATCAGAAAGACATCCATCTTTCTGTAGCTCAAGGATTTGATACCAAGGGCAGACTTTGGCTGCTTTATTTCTAAAAATAATGAGCACAACTTTTACTCATCGCTCACAAAACACCACAAATAAACTATAACACTAAAAAAAATTGAGTGGTCTATTTTATACACTTGTTTATATATTTTCATTAAATTATTACACTTATTCTTTAACATTCCCTTTTAGAAATCCAGAATTTTCAATGGAATTTCATGATATTATTGAAATTAAACAACTATCATGAGAAATGATGCTTAAAGCTCTATTCACATCAAAGGGTTCTGGATTGTGCCTGTGTTAAAATTCCCAACCCTTGTGTCTCTCTTCTTGCAGCTGGCAACACTGGTGATCTCAGTTGTGGATATTTTTAAATCAATGCCTGATCAATGACACTAATTATCTACTTAAAATTCCATCTGCATTTCAAAATTGTATTAGCTATACTTGTAATATACAGCTCACACTTGCAGGGTGTGTGTACATTTTGTTCCATTTAAGAAGTTTTAAAAGAAGAGACTATTTAAATTTATCAACAAAAAATAAATGTTGATAAAGTCAGGAAAGATACTTCTTTTATTATAATATCCAGCAATCTTGGCCACTATTGAGTAAAATACATTTTTTCAATCTTCAGAGTCCTTTTTCAAAGATTAAACCTTGCACTAGAAATACTTGTGTGGCAAGTATGCAAATGGTCTTAACTAAGTCCTTCTCCTATTTCCTCGAGATTTAGTTAGTACTAGCATCTCGTGGCCTTTATTATTATTATTATTATCATCATCATTATTATTATCATTATTATTATTATTATCTTTCACAAAATTCTTAGTTAATGGACTCAAAATTCTGTTTCGGATTTCAAATGTTAAATAGTCCTGAGGATTCCTGTTGAATTTTCAGGTTCATTATGTTATTCTGAGAATTACTAATTAGTTTTAAACACAATGGATAACCTCTCCTGAGATGGATTTGTTAACATAGATAATAACTTTATAATTTGGATTTATATTTTGGATTTTCATTTGGATTTTCATTTACACCTACTGCCTCAAAAAGGATTATTAGGGTTACGTTTCTCTGTGCTTATCTTCTCAAAAAAAAATTATTTTGAATTATCCTTTTTTGGCAATATATTTGTGAAATTCATTCAGAACAATATATAGTTACTATGAATCCCAATATGTATTTTTTTTACTGTCTCTGCAGGTCAAGCTATGTAGCAATGGTCTCTTTATGTTGGGATGGAAATGGTACAGGGGACAATCTATGAGTGAGACATCCTGCAATCCACCCATGCTTAGGGAGACAGCAACCTTAGTGTGCAGTGATGGACAGATATCTCTGGTATCAGCACCAATTCTATTCATGTTAATTCTCTACTGAAGGATTAGAGAGTACATCAGCCAGCAGGTGTGATAAATTTATTATAAACTCTCAGTTTCGGACCTCAGAGTATTTGCAGAGTTGATTTTGCAGTGGCTATCACTACACTCCTGCAATGCCCACGTTAGACACTAAAAAATAAGTCAAACCACCCCTTACAAAAAAGGCTGAACTGCTGAACTGAGACCTATGCATCAACATACATAGCACACTCTTTATTTGCTTTCTAGTCATGATGAGTTTAACGCACAACTGTATTTCAAAAACTTTTTTTCAAAAACCCCCCAAACTGAAAAAAAAAACCAAATCACAAAACCCACCCACCCTTAAAGAAGAAAAAAACTGTATTGTGATTTACCCTTAAGAAGAAAAAAAAGCAGCAGTGCTGGTAGCCTAGATAAATTCACATACTACATAAAGGAAAATAATTTTTTTACTCTGAGCTACTGAAGACTGAGCAGCTTAATTTACTGATGACCTTTTATTTAACATGGTGCATGAGCTATAATTTACAAGATAGGAAGCAAAGGTCAAATTTATACTTGGTACTAACTGGTAACAAGTACTAATGTGACACTAGGAAGAGACCACAACAACAAAAAGCAGATTAAATAAATTATTTAAATTCTAGAACCTTCATGCCACTGCAATTTAGGCAATTGAAGGACTGTAAAAACTACAAAATCATATAAAGCAGCTGATGTGCCATCATATTTATGGACATTTTAAATTCTTTTTTATCCTTTGTTTGAAAGGTGAGAAAAAATAGAAAGAACACACAGGTGAAGGCTTTGTGGAGTATCCACATGCTCATAAACTATTTAACTGTAGAAAACAGCTAATGGAAATACCTTTGATTTTGCAAATGACAAGAATATTATGATATAATCCATTTTATTGATTCCTAAATGGCATTAATATATACAAATGCATAATATAGAACTTTGTATTGCTAAATTTATAACAGAATTCTTTTTTTGGTTAAATAATGAGAGAGAAAAATAAAGTAGCAGGCACACAAGTCTCTTGAAAACACTACTTCTATAAAAGAGTAAAATAAAATCTTCATAAAAAGTTCTACAGATTCCATCCAAATCAATTCTACTTTACCTCACTAACTACCATCATGCCAATTTAACTGTCTTAAAAAACCCATCAAGTACATTATCACTTCTGTTTGTACATCAATAATCCTGCTGACGGAGCTACTTCACCTTTTCCTGCTGATTTCAGGCATTGGGAGGAGTTATGGGAGCAACCCCACTGTGGGTAAATACAATCAGAAAGTCAACTCCACACAGGTATTTATCAAGCTTACCTAGTCAATGCTGGACCATACCATTTTTGTGTGATATTTATTCCAGGAGCAATGAATGGAATTAATTCCAACATGGGCAAGGACATTCATATGCTCTTATACATTGCTCTGTACAGCTGACGCCATTGTTATACCCTCATTCCACTCACTACATCCAAATAATTTATTACAACCTGTCTGGTTATCGGTCAAGCTCCCAGACAAGAGCAAAACTGATCGAGGAACCACAGATAGATTTAATTGTTCACTGGAAATTTGAAGGAAATATAGTAGCAAATACGATGTAATGGTTTTATTTGGATGCGCACAAGTCTATGGGACTGGATGGGTTACATCCAAGAGTGCTGAAGGAGTTGGCAGACGTGCTCGCCAAGCCACTTTCCATGATATACCTGAAGTCATGGCTAACCGGCGAGGTCCCAATGGACTGGAGGGTAGCAAATGTAGCACCCATCTGCAAGAAAGGCAGAAAGAAGGATCCGGGAAACTATAGGCCTGTCAGTCTGACCTCGGTACCAGGGAAGGTCATGGAGCAGATCATCTTGAGCGCCATTACAAGCCATATAATGGACAAGCAGGGGATCAGGCCTAGTCAACATGGGTTTATGAAAGGCAGGTCCTGCCTGACGAACCTGATCTCCTTCTGTGACAAGATGACCTGATTACTGGATGAGCGAAAGGCTGTGGACGTTGTCTACCTAGACTTTTGAAAAACATTTGACACTGTCCCCCATAGAATTCTGATGGAAAAACTGGCAGCTCATGGCCTGGATGAGCATACGATCTGCTGGATCAAGCACTGGCTGGATGGGCGGTCCCAAAGAGTGGTGGTCAGTGGAGTTAAATGCAGCTGGTGGCTGGTCACAAGTGCTGTTCCTCAGGGCTCGGTGTTGGGACCGTTTCTGTTTAACATCTTTATTGATGACCTTGATAAGGACATAGAGCGTATCATCAGTAAGTTTGCAGATGACAGGAAGCAAAGTGGGAATGTTGATCTGCATGAGGACAGGGAGGCTCTACAGGGAGACTTGTGTAGATTGGACCGATGGGCCAATGCTAATGGAATGTGCTTCAACAAGGCCAAGTGCCAGGTCCTTTACTTGGGCCACAACAACGCCATGCATCGCTCCAGGCTTGGGGAAGTGTGGCTGGAGAGCTGCCTGGCAGAAAAGGACCTGGGCGTTCTAACTGACAAGCAGCTGAACATGAGCCAGCAGTGTGCCCAGGTGGCCAAGAAAGCCAATGGCATCCTGGCTTGTATTAGAAATAGTGTGACCAGCAGAAGTAGGGAGGTGATTGTGCCCCTGTACTCAACATTGGTAAGGCCACACCTTGAGTGTTGTGTCCAGTTTTGTGCACCTCAATACGAGAGAGATATCGAGGTGCTGGAGCGAGTGCAGAGGAGGGCAACGAAGCTGGTGAAGGGCCTGCAGAATAAATCTTATGAGGAGTGACTGAAGGAGCTGGTTAGTTTGAGGAAGAGAAGGTTGAGGGGAGACCTCATTGCTCTCTACAGCTACTTGAAAGGCCATTGTGGAGTGGTTGGTGCTGGTCTCCTCTCACAGGTAATTAGTGATAGAACAAGAGGGAATGGGTTCAAGCTGCAACAGGGTAGGTTTAGGCTGGACATTAGGAAAAAATTTTTCACAGAAAGAGTGGTCAGACACTGGAATAGGCTGCCCAGGGAGGTAGTGGAGTCACCATCCCTGAATGTGTTTAAGAGTCGTTTAGATGTGGTATTAGGGGATATGGTGTAGGGGAGAACTTTGTAGAGTGGAGTTGATGTTTGGACTCGATGATCCCAAGGATCTTTTCCAACCTAAATGATTCTATGATTCTATGATTCTATTTTACACTAAATTTCATGATGTAACACTAATTTCTCTAACTCTATACATATATTTCAGTTTGTAACTGAAATATTTCTGTTTTGGAAGGAAAAAAAAAGACTGTTAGAGACTGCTGTTCTTCAGCTTGCCTAGAGACCAATGAAATATATTCAAAACTGCTAAGTAATAGGATTTCACTGTCTATCTCACTTCAAAAACTCTCCTCAGTTAATTGTCTTCTGAACATTACAAGATTGTGACAGAAAGTTTAAAAAGTGGAAGAAAATATAATGTGCATTTTGCATACATAATGTCATTATCTAACATATCTGTCTATTTAAGCTATTATTTAATACCTATTTTTAATACTGGATTTAAAATTTTTAAAATAAAATCCCATTAATGGATACTTTATTTCTACTCACTTGTATAGCAAAAAGATGAAACAGAATCAAGTCAAATTTACTTTCCACCACTTAGCCCTACTTTAGATCCTACTCAACTGAACGTGAGGAGTCTTACTTCCCAGAGATAAAGGTTTCATAAGCCTCTAATTTACTTTCAGCTCTTACATGCCATTTTCTGAAGTGGCTTGGTATAGGATTTTCTGAATCTTTCAGATGTCTAAAGATGGACATTGATTAGATTAGAATGTAATATATTAAATGTAATGCAATATTATAAAGTTTATGATAGTATTTAGTTGAATTACCTGTCCATCTGATGCTGAGGGAAATAGAGACTAAGATATTCATGAAAATGCCACATTTTTGTAGGGCTTTGAGATTAATTTGACATAGCAATTCTGAGCTTTCCATCCAGTCATGCTTGTATAGCAATACCGTCTCAGAGCAATGGCAATATGAGTAGGATCATAATACAGAAAAGCACATTTTGTATGCCAGCAAATTGAGCACTAATGGAGTATGGAAAAATATTTTAAAAGAGATGGCAAAAGACAAATTTTTTGTCAGATTAAAGTCCCTGAACTTTTTTTAGAGATGTGCCAAGAAGAATGTTTAATATATTTATATTAATTTCCTTTAGAATTGAAAAATTTAAGAATTTGTAAAAAACTGAAATTAAGACACTCAAATTTGTTTTGCATTACAACTTAAATTAGTCAAGATTACATTATATGGAAAATTTCCTAACCTTTTTTAATTTAGGAGATTGTCCAAAATCTCTAGTCTTGGTGCATCTAGCAACAGGTAAATGCTTTTGAGTGCTGTTGATTCGTCAGGAAAAAAAAAAAATCCAACCCGCCCTCCTGCCTCAAACATGCAAGGAAAATTTGAGGAAAATCAGATGCATTAACACAATCTATTTTTCCATCCCTCAAATTATTAAAGGAGGTATGATTGTGCATTATTTACTACTGCAAAACCGGCTTGGGAGTCAAATTCTATTCTGACTCTTTGAAAGACATCACATTGATTGAAATTTTGGATAAAATTCAGCCTTTATCTACAATTTCAGGAACATATTATTTAAAAATATCTAAACCCAAAATATCAATATGAATAGATCAATAATTCTACTTTTATTATAATGAATGTAACAAAGGTGATAGCATACATGAGTTGTATCAAATTTGATTTCTGAAGTGAATTTTTATTTGATCTTGCTCTCAGCCTGTTCAAGTTTGCTTCTAAGAGTATTTGAATATTGCAATTGTATGAAATGTTTTTGAAAAACTTGTTCTCACTTTTTTCTATTCCCATAGCTATATTTCAGGTAGAAAAACAGTCCTGTACAATATCAAGAATATTGATATTACCACTACCCTTATTAACATTTCCTTGCTTCTTCTGTGCATTTCACCATAATTTGGATTTGCTGTTCCACAGATGTTCTCATACATGAAATAGCTCTGGTTGAAACCTTTTGTTATGCTTTGTTATGCATAGTTCGGAGTTTGGTTTCTGGAAATAACTGTATGAATATTCCTAACTCCTCATAAATGGTCATGAAAGTACAAGTGTCTTTAAATATTTAAAATAATTCTAAATATTTTATCCTATTTACTTACTCTACTTAGGGGTAATTTACTACTTTCCATCTTTCGTTCTCCCGTACACCCTTCTGCAGTATCGGAATCACACCACACACACACACACACAAACACAAACCCAACACAAAGCAACAAATTTAACTGTAGACATTAATGAAGTACTACTGCTTCAAATCCTTTCGCTGAAGCTGCTGAAAATTTGATCATTTCTTAAAATTTGTAGTCACCTACACTACCATATACAACTTTCATATGTTCCCATATATTTTCTTTGTTATTTAAAACAGGTGTTAAAAACATTTTCTATAGAAAAAGTGAAGCTGTACAATGATATTAAACAATTTTGTAATTAATATGGTGAGAGACTGATAGCAATGTTCTCAATGAAAGCCCTAATTACTACAGTAATTAAAGAAAAATAAATAGATCTATGATTTCTTCCTCAGAAATGGAATGGTACAGGAATTTCACTGACAACACAGCAGTATGCATCACCTGGTCTTTTATGCATAAGCCACTGTAGCCACTGCTTATATTATTCTGTTTAAAAATAAAAGATTTAGATCGCTACTTTTGCCTTTTTCCCAAAACACCTACTGAAGTCAAGTTAGTCATAAAAATCTAAGACATTATGTTAGCTGGATCAACTTAGATTTGGTGTTAATTTATAAAAGCACAACGATTACCATCAGATTGTATCTTTTTCATTCTAGCTTCATTTTCTTATTGCTTGTACTAAAACAAAATATCAGCCTTAATGAATTTTATTTGCATACTAATTAAATGGAGGGAGTAAGTCCTTTCTAATTATCTTTTGGTAACTAACAAACCTAGCAAAGCAGCCTGAAATACTGATCACACTGCACACAAAGCCAGAAGACCCTGACCTCAACAATGACACAACCTTCTCCCTGTCTGGCAGAGGCCTCTTCCACAGATGAAGGTTGGGAGATAATATGTCAAGAAACCTTCTGTATTTGGAGATGGAGCAAACCGTCCGTAGTACCAAACTTCAGCAGAATAATCATCATGAAAATTATTGGTAAACAGTGGACAGGGGCATATCCTTGATGGCCCAGGTTAGCTATTGGTACTTATGATTCTTATCACTTGTCCTTGTAGGCATGCTCTGCATGCTGGCTACTGTTTCCCTTCATTTGGGATGCCTCATTTCTCCCTATAAAGAAGTGTGTGCTACTTATCTAGTTATGAAAAAAAAAAAAAAAAAGACTCTTCTTTGGACCAAGTGCCTACTTCTAAGTCACACAAATCCTTGCTTCTGTCCCAACCTGTCTTTTTCAAGCCTTTTGCAGATCTGAGAGCTTATTCAGAATGTTCTTTGTTTCTTCTCTTGTTTGTTTTTTGGGTTTTGTTGGTTTTTTGTTGTTTTTTTGGTTGTTGTGGTTTTTTTCCCCTTTTGTTTCTTTTAGCCTCCTGTGGAAAGATACATTAAAAAAGCACCTCCCCTTCTGTATTTTTTTTGTATCACCTATTCACAGTGGCGGCATCGGCAAAGAAAAACAGCCTAGTTTTTCAATAAGCCTTTCAGCATCCAGAATTTTACAACACAGTTCAGTGATAAAGTATATGGCTACATGGACAGTAGGAACTCCTATCTTCTGTTTGTATATACAAGAGCTTCATTACTTCTTTTTACTAGAGAATATAATAATGATGAATTGCTAATTCAGCTCAAGTTCCAGATTAATTGCAGAGTCACAACTTTGTAGGATACAGTTCCTATGCGATAAGTAGGACCGCCGTTCTTTCTTCCAAAACACTTTAAAACTCACCCTACTAAAGTGCTTAGTGCACTTTATTGCAATAGGTAAATTGATTAACATATCTCTGCATAATTGCTTTGCCATAATTATTTATTATTTCACCAATCTTCACACCATTCCACATTTCATCATAAATATGTGTTTACTTGTATATAATCAACAAAAATACTGAACTGAGTTGGCCTTAGTGTTTCCTCTGAACTTCTGGGGAAACACCTTTATATAGTAATGATAAATGCTTTTTGAGATCAACCAGCTAACCTTAATCCATTTATTTGGGCTGTATTGATATTGTGTTATTATTTAAAATTAGTAAGTCATACAACATTACGCCAGAAGTCAAATTCTACATATATTAAATCCCTGCATTTATGTCTCGTAAACTCAAATAATTAAATCAGAATTTTATAAAATCTATTTTTCCATTAATTTGACTATTATTAGTGTTTGTTTTTTTACTTAATTCTTGTTCCTTGCAAGGCTTCGTGAGGGTCTAAGCACTCTGATCTAGTTAAAGATGTCCATGCTTACTGCAGGGGGGTTGGACTAGATGGCCTTTAAGGGTCCCTTCCAACCCGACACATTCTATGATTCTATGATTTTATGATTCTATGATTCTATAACTCTTCTTCTTGTTATTTCAAGCAGAGCAGATGTCAGAGTAACTACTTTAGCAGTTAGCAGAAGTATTCTATGGCTGAGCATGGGTATTGAATATTTGCAAAGCTTCAGGAAATCAATGCACTAATAAAAAATGAAAGTTCGAAGAACATTTAACAAGGTATTCCTAGATGCTATCACTGTCCTTAACTGCCAATTGACTGAAAAAACTTATTTGTCATCATGTAGCTCACCCACATTATCGTTTTCCTTTACAGAGAGCTGAAACATAATTGCAGATAGCTGTTTTACTAGACTGTCTCTGCTGTTCCCGTTTTTATTATGTCTTCATTTAAACTCCATACTGTACTTTTTTAAAAAAACTACAGCATTCTCTCAATCCCTTTAACTTTTCCTATTAATTGTCTACATTTAGTAAACATGCAGCTATATGGTTGAATAACTGTTCCCTCCTTCCGTACAACTTCCCACATTCCTGACAAATTTCCTGCTAATATCTACCTTTTCTTTGCCCATTGAAAAACTGTAGGTTTATAGGCATAATTGTTTCATTTCTTTACTGATGAATTACAACAATTTGAATCCTAAGCAATCTGTGTAAAAACACTGTACTTTTTCCTGTACAAATTGTATTCAGTTTTCCCTAATTTTGGCATTTTAAGAAATTTTTAAATACATTATTCATCTAGGACCATAATCTGCTTGTCTAAATTGAATGCTAGGAGGTCACAATCACTCCCAAACACTAACTTTGGCTGAATGAAAGATTTGGTTTTATCCAAAGTAGAGAATTATCTGTTAAAGGCAAACCCATGTACAATTATCAGCCAATTTATTTTGAAATGGTAATGATGTGTTCATTGCTTCCATAAGCTGACAACACAGCGATCCAAGTCATATTCTCCTAATAATAGATCTTTTCCCAGTCTATGTAGTTTAACCGTCATTTCTTGTGTGACTAAACCCCTTTGTTTGTAACCATGTATGTACAATGACCTAGTTTGTTCCACCCAAATAAAAATTTCATCTATAACCACCTTGAATTTTCCCTTGAAAATTCAGAGAAAGGAGTTAAATATAGATTTAGTACATAAAAGGCATTCCTTGTTCCATAGCAATTACTCGGTCCCTCATGAACAAAATAAAATAAACTAAGACTAATTTATTTCAGATTAATTTATTGAAGACTGAAGAAATTTTTCATCTCACCTCATCTACACAATTCTATAGATTTATGTCTGAATGAACCAAAAGGTACCTAACCAAGCAGTCTGGTCATAAGTCATTAAACCAATTAAATATTTGAACATGACAAATTAATAAGACATTCAAATCTGTACCCTGTTGAATACTGTGAACCTGATTTACGCAGCATGAGAAGTCAGAGAGCTAGCAATCTTCTAATTAGGTGACCTGCTGCTTTGTGTCTACGTGAGATGGAAAGATACCAGACGTAAAGCTAAAAGCTATGAGCACTCCTAATGTGTGCACACACTACAGGGTAATGTGAAGGAAATGATAAATCTGAACAATGATAACACGGTACAAACAACTCCATAGCACACGAACAGAGCCAAATGGAAACAGTTTTTAAATGCACATTTTTGGGAAGACCAACATACTGTTTGATGAGCATTCATGTGTTAGTTAAGATTCCAAGAACATTTATTACTTCAAATTAAGACAAGTCCTTCCACAATATATCATTTTCTTTCAAATCACAACTTCATTCAAAACAGAATTTCTTACTTACCAAATTTGTACATGAGGATAATTATATAGATTGGGATATTACTTATTCACTACAGGGTTTCTATCTACCAGTACATAACAAGCGTTCCAGTAAATCATGGAGATCTAAGAATGGAAATGCTTCTGGCAGTGTAAAATATTCGTAAGATTTAATTTACATACTTATTAATTATATAAATTGATATAAAATATAATAATTAAATGTATGAGGGGAACTGTATGTATTTGAATGTCTCTAAATAATCAGCATGGTTCTCATTGTCATATTAATGATTAATTATTAAGATTATTATTAATTAGTAATGCTTAATTATTAAGATTAGATGGTGACCTAAGACACAACATTTCTTTGAGGTCGCCCAGGACAGAGCTTTTGAATCAGTTTCTTTCTTGCTTCCTCACTGGTAACAATTAAACAGAAGTCAGTGTCCATAAGTCCTTCTACCATAAGTCCATATAGCAGCTCCAGCCACTGTGTGCTCATGTTGTCAGACAGCTTACCAATGGGTGGGAAGTTGAGCTTCACAGATTTCATGAACTTAGACTACACTGTCGATCATGGTTGGTTTACAAACACCAGACAAACATAATTTGAAACAGTGACATATACTCTTGGATATCTAAACTGATTTAATTTCAACCTAGACTTTAGCTGGTTTTAAAGCTATAATTTTAAAACAGAGTTTAGGTATGTCAACAAGTGGGATTTCATTTACCAATAACACTGTATTGACACATTTTAATAAAATCCTTCATAAGGATGTTTATTCCTCCTTAGCATTAGCACTGTGATGTCAAGACCAAGAACCCTGCTGGTACGCAGAAGAGAAGAAGAAAAATTGCCTTAATTATGTTATTGACAGGAATGACTGAGCTCCTGGATACTTGCCTAACGAGCCTGATGACTAAGATTTCTCAGTATTTAAAAGTTAATTTTTATCTTTTTAATGTTCAGTGTACTAACATGTATTTTTTTAACATGACTTTTTAAACATAATTACTTATTACAAATAGGACACAAACACAGCACTAAAAGTCTAATGTGATATGTGTTGACAGTTTAAATTCTTTTTTTTTTTGACAGATTTTATATAATCTAACAGATACTGTCAAAAAGCTTCAGAATAGATGTCCTTCACACAGAATGTATAAGACTGTTGTCATTAGGAACAGAAAACGTATTTACAGTAATTTAATCATTTCTCATTCCTACAGTGTCCTTGACACAAAAAGTTAAGATTTGAGTTTCCACTAAACTTCAGCTAAAATGGGTAATCTCCAGATCTTCTGACAGATACCCAAGTGTTTAAACCTTTTAGCTACATGTCAGAAAAGACAAAAATAACAATGCTATCAAACTTTTCATTGCATTTAACAAAATAAAGTGTCCCGTAATTGACCAAAAAGACTGAAAATGTATGTTTAATTACTATATCAAACAAAATTAGAAATGATACCGAGCTTTCAGAAGGTTTATGTACAGGTATAACATAAATAATAACGTAACAGGTAAGTTTCCTTCACTTTAGCAAAAATTTGGACCTTATGCCAAAAATTTACTAAAATTAGTAAAACGTTCACAAGTGTCTGAACATATAATTTTATCATGGAAAACTTAGTGTACATGGCAAACTGAATTATTTGAGACTGTATTATCTTCCCACTCTCCTTAAAACAAAAAATCTCTCTCCAGCCCCAGTAACTCAGTATATGCTCAATATGTACCTTTTCAACATTGTGTGCAGGTTAAAAAATGCTTAAAAAAAGCATCATTCAACAAATAAAATGCACTCACCCTCTCTTCGATTAAGCTTTGCAAATCCAGGGCTGTGACTGCTAGACAGCTCTGATGAACTGCTGAATGACGACTGAGGCAAAGCAGACACCAACTGATCATCACAATTATCTGCCAGTGAAAAATAGCACATTCAGGTTAATACAACAAACATCTCTTACTGGAACTGTAACCAAAAAGAACAATATAAAAATCTCTGAATCAACCCTGTACGTGAGAGCAGCACATCTATAAATTTTTCCTCTTGCACTATTATACATAAAAGCATTGGTACTAAGGCAGCAGTGGTTTGAGTGGGGTTTTTTTCTTTTTTTTTTTTTTTTTTTTAAACCCCGTATTTCATGAGACTACCAGGCTATAATTTATTATGTTCTTCAATTGGGTGTACATGTCCACTTCTGACCTACCTTCTGAGATCATAATGATAAATGGTTCACAGCTCACTATAATATGCATGGATAGCAGCTGATGACTTCTAACCGTGGTGGTAGCATGAAGTTACAACTACAGCACATACTCATTATTTTCTTTAGACCTGATGCCAGCACAGGTCTGTGCAATCACATGTGATGTACAATCACATTAAATACAGCTATTTATTCAAAAAACTCTGAACCAAATGAAATAAAAAATCATCTTATCCCTTTTAAGCACTGTAAGAAAGACAAACCAGAAAATCTTTTGCTTTGCCAATGGTACGCATGTTTGATAAAGACGTAGCACAAAATCATTATCACACAGTTATTAGTATGCAAGTCATAACATCATACAGAATGAAACCTGAGTGTTTCAGAAAAAGAAGACTTAACTGCAGTTCACAATCAATTAACATAAGCAAGCAAATGTTAATGAATACTTTGGATGTTAAATGCCTCTCCAGCTCAATTGCTATACAGGATATGCGTTAATTCTCCATTTAAATTTGAAAAATATAAATTGAGAATCAATATCTGTTCTAGTTTTAGCTGAAAGAAGACTGGTTTTAAAACACTAGAAGAGTAAGCAAGTCTTTCCCTAGCTATACTGTGCTGGCTAATCTATTGTTTAGAAAATAAGAGGAAATTATGTAAACTATTACTCTTTATGAAACGCTTCCTTTTAGGAAAAACACATTCTCTGGATGCAACTGATAAATGACATGCCACAGGTGAGTCCTTCTTCTTCTGTTTGTCTACCAGAATTCCACTATCAAAATAATGAATATTAACTATATAGAAAATCTTTTCTGGACTCAGTGATACTTAAGTGTTTCTGCTGAGTAGTCACGAATATTTACAATTAGCAGCAAGACTTTTAGCTGAATGTCTCAAGGGGATGTTTTTATGACCTTCAAAAATTATTTTTATTTTAAAGATGGTTCATTTGGTCCTTTAAGCAAAACTCTTCCTAAAGAAAAAGCCGGATACTGACTACAGAATCATAGAATCATTTAGGTTGGAAAAGATCCTTGGGATCATCGAGTCCAAACATCAACTCCACTCTACAAAGTTCTCCCCTACACCATATCCCCTAATACCACATCTAAACGACTCTTAAACACATTCAGGGATGGTGACTCCACTACCTCCCTGGGCAGCCTATTCCAGTGTCTGACCACTCTTTCTGTGAAAAATTTTTTCCTAATGTCCAGCCTAAACCTACCCTGTTGCAGCTTGAACCCATTCCCTCTTGTTCTATCACTAATTACCTGTGAGAGGAGACCAGCACCAACCTCTCCACAATGGCCTTTCAAGTAGCTGTAGAGAGCAATGAGGTCTCCCCTCAACCTTCTCTTCCTCAAACTAACCAGCTCCTTCAGTCACTCCTCATAAGATTTATTCTGCAGGCCCTTCACCAGCTTCGTTGCCCTCCTCTGCACTCGCTCCAGCACCTCGATATCTCTCTCGTATTGAGGTGCACAAAACTGGACACAACACTCAAGGTGTGGCCTTACCAATGTTGAGTACAGGGGCACAATCACCTCCCTACTTCTGCTGGTCACACTATTTCTAATACAAGCCAGGATGCCATTGGCTTTCTTGGCCACCTGGGCACACTGCTGGCTCATGTTCAGCTGCTTGTCAGTTAGAACGCCCAGGTCCTTTTCTGCCAGGCAGCTCTCCAGCCACACTTCCCCAAGCCTGGAGCGATGCATGGCGTTGTTGTGGCCCAAGTAAAGGACCTGGCACTTGGCCTTGTTGAAGCACATTCCATTAGCATTGGCCCATCGGTCCAATCTATACAAGTCTCCCTGTAGAGCCTCCCTGTCCTCATGCAGATCAACATTCCCACTTTGCTTCCTGTCATCTGCAAACTTACTGATGATACGCTCTATGTCCTTATCAAGGTCATCAATAAAGATGTTAAACAGAAACGGTCCCAACACCGAGCCCTGAGGAACAGCACTTGTGACCGGCCACCAGCTGCATTTAACTCCACTGACCACCACTCTTTGGGACCGCCCATCCAGCCAGTGCTTGATCCAGCAGATCGTATGCTCATCCAGGCCATGAGCTGCCAGTTTTTCCATCAGAATTCTATGGGGGACAGTGTCAAATGTTTTTCAAAAGTCTAGGTAGACAACGTCCACAGCCTTTCGCTCATCCAGTAATCAGGTCATCTTGTCACAGAAGGAGATCAGGTTCGTCAGGCAGGACCTGCCTTTCATAAACCCATGTTGACTAGGCCTGATCCCCTGCTTGTCCATTATATGGCTTGTAATGGCGCTCAAGATGATCTGCTCCATGACCTTCCCTGGTACCGAGGTCAGACTGACAGGCCTATAGTTTCCCGGATCCTTCTTTCTGCCTTTCTTGCAGATGGGTGCTACATTTGCTACCCTCCAGTCCATTGGGACCTCGCCGGTTAGCCATGACTTCAGGTATATCATGGAAAGTGGCTTGGCGAGCACGTCTGCCAACTCCTTCAGCACTCCTGGATGTAACCCATCCGGTCCCACAGACGTGTGCACATCCTAGCGGTGTAGCAGGTCACTGATCACTTCCTCTTTAATTGTGATGACCTCGTTCAGCTTCCCCTCCCTGTCCCCTAGCTCATGAGGCTGGGTGCCCAGGGAACAGCTAGTTCCGCTGCTAAAGACTGAGGCAAAGTAGGCATTGAGCACCTCAGCCTTTTCCTCATCCTTTGTGACTATGTTTCCCTCTGCATCCAATAAGGAGGGGAGATTTTCCCTAATCCTCCTTTTGTTGTTAATGAATTTATAGAAACATTTTTTATTATCCTTAACAGCTGTAGCTAGGTTGAGCTCTAGCTGTGCTTTGGCTCTCCTAATTTTCTCCCTGCATAGCTTCACTACATCTTTATAGTCTTCATGAGAGACCTGCCCTCTCTTCCAAAGGTCATAGACTCTCCTTTTGTTCTTGAGGTCCAGCCAAAGGTCCCTATTTAGCCAGGCCGGTCTCCTTCCCCGCCTACTTGTTTTTCGGCACACAGGGACAGCCTCCTCCTGTGCCTTTAAGACTTCTCTCTTGAAGTATGTCCAGGGCAGTATATCCTTCAGGGCAGCCTTCCAAGGGATTTTGTCAAGCAGTCTTCTGAACAGGTCAAAGTTTGCCCTCCGGAAGTCTAAGGTGGCAGTTTTACTAACCCCTCTCTTTGTTTCTCCAGGAATCAAAAACTCAATCATCTCATGATCACTGTGTCCTAGACGGCCACCAACCTTTACTTCCCACACAAGTTCTTCCCTGTTCACAAGAAGCAGGTCCAGGAGGGCACCTTCCCTCGTTGGCTCACTTACCGGCTGTGTGAGGACGTTATCCTCCACACATTCCAGGAACCTCCTGGATTGTTCCCTCTCTGCTGTGTTGTATTCCCAGCAGATGTCTGGGAGGTTAAAGTCCCCCACAAGAACAATGGCAAGTGACTGTGAGACTTCCCCCAGCTACTTATAGAAAGTTTCATCCACCTCACTGCTTTGGTTGGGAGGTCTATAGCAGACTCCCACAGCGATACCAGCTTTATTGGCCCTTAACCTAATCCAAACACTCTCAACCCCATCATCACTATATTTGATTTCTGAGCTCTCATAGCATTCTCTAACATACAGGGCCACTCCACCGCCTCTCCTTTCCTGTCTATCCCTCCTGAAGAGCTTGTAGCCTCAATTGTGGCACTCCAGTCATGTGAGGCATACCACCACGTTTCTGTAATAGCCACTATGTCATAGTTTCCTGGTGCATCATGGCTTCAAGCTCCCCCTGTTTGTTGCTCATATTGCGTGCATTGGTATAGATGCACTTCAGATGAGCTAATGATTCCAACACCTTTTTGTGAGTATGGGCCCCATTTCCTGCCAGACCCTTCTCAGGTGCTTCCATGATTTCTAAACATCTATCCCTTCTCTCAAATGAAATGGCAGAGCGAGAGTCCTCACTAGACCACCATCCTTCAAGCCCTGGCATCCTTCCCTTGGATTTACTCCTGACAGGCCCAGTTATCTCCCCTTCCCCCCTCATATCTAGTTTAAGGCCCTGTCAATGAGCCCTGCTAACTCCTGCCCCAAAATTCTTTTCCCCTTCTGGGACAGGTGCGTGCCACCTGCAACCAGCAGGCCAGGTGTCTCATATAGCAGCCTATGATCAAAAAACCCAAAGCCCTGCCGATAACACCAGTCCCAGAGCCACAAGTTGACCTGTTGCCTCTTCCTGTTAATTTCCTCATTCATGACTGCCACTGAAGGGATAGAGGAGAACACAACTTCCATTCCTGATCCCTTAAGCAGCTGTCCCAAGGCTCTAAAATCTCTTTTAATTGATTTTGGGCTCCTTCTACCCACTTCATCACTACCCACCTGAAATACTACAAGGGGGTAATAGTCAGAGGAGTTTATTAGGGCAGGAAGTTTGTCCAACACATCCCTGACCCGTGCCCCAGGGAGGCTGCAGACCTCCCTGTGAAGTGGGTCAGGACGGCTTATTGGCCCCTTTGCCCCCCTCAGTAGAGAGTCAATGAGAGTCACTATGCTACAGGCAGAAGTTCTCTCAAATCCCATAAGTAACATATAGTCACTAAAAACAAGAGAATATATTATTTGCCCTTGATAAGATTACATATACCATACTTCTACCAAATTCAGGGTACCTCACTTATGTGAAAGGAACAAATAAAATTATTATTTACTTTCATAATTTTATTTCCTACTCTAACCTTCAATAATACAAACTGCAAAATTTTATAACTACTCTTTATTGTCCAACCACAAGCTCATTTTTCACTTCTTTTTACACAGATTAGATTTATAATGGCGAAAGATGCTGTGATACCTGGGACAAATTGTCCAACTGGTAAGCATGGAAGAAGAAAAAAAATGAAGGAAAACAAGATTTCATCTTATGAGCAAATATATCATAAAAGAAGGATGTGGACCTGTCGGAGCGAGTCCAGAGGAGGGCCACAAAGATGATCAAAGGGCTGGAGCACCTCTCCTCTGAAGACAGGCTAAGACAGTTGGGGTTGTTCAGCCTGGAGAAGAGAAGGCTACAGGGAGACCTTAGAGTGGCCTTCCAGTACCTGAAGGGGGCCTACAAGAAAGCTGGGGAGGGGCTGTCTGCAAGGGTATGTAGCGATAGGATGCGGGGCAATGGTTTTAAACTAGAGCAGGGCAGGTTTAGATTAGACATTAGGAAGAAGTTCTTTACAATGAGGGTGGTGAGACACTGGCACAGGTTGCCCAGAGTGGTGGTGGAGGCCCCAGGCCTGGAGACATTCAAGGCCAGGCTTGATAAGGCTCTGAGCAACCTGATGTAGTTGAAGATGTCCCTGCTTACTGCAGAGGGGTTGGCCCTTTAACTGCAGGTTAAAGGTCCCTTCCAATCCAACACATTCTATGATTCTATGATATCGCACCGGTAAGTCTTAGAAAAGGATCCCATTAGTGAAAGGTTTCTTTACAGCACAGAAAATAAAAGGAACATAATAGTCATAAACTACACCAGAAAGAGTATGATGCTACTGTGTTTCCCATAGAGAGCTACTTACACTGCTGATGCAAGAGAGCACTTCATGTGCCACTGATCCTTTTTCTACTGTTAAAGTAGAAAAAGGTCTTTTCTACATTACAAGACCAGATACCAAGATGAAAATTAAGAAGAGAGAATAGAAAGGCATTTTCCCCAAAATCTATGTACATGATCTAAAATCACAGAATCATAGAATCACTGAACGCTTTGGGTTGGAAAGGACATTTAAAGGTCATCTAGTCCAACCCCCCTGCAGTGAGCAGGGACATCTTCAACTAGATCAGGTTGCTCACAGCCCTATCCAACCTGACCTTCAATGTTTACAGGGATGGGGCATCTACCACCTCTCCAGGCAACCTGTTCCAGTCTTTCACCACCCTCATCATAAAGAAATTACCCCTTGTCCTATGGCAACAGGCTCTACTAAAAAGTTTTTCACCATCTTTCTTATAAGGCCCCTTTAAGTATTGAAAGGACGCAATAAGGTGTCCCTCCAGGCTGAACAACCTCAACTCTCTCAGCCTGTCTTCAGAGAAGAGATGCTCCATCCCTCTGGTCACTTTTGTGGCCCTCCTCTAGACCTGATCGAACAGATTCATGTCTTCCCTGTGCTGAGGACTCCAGAGCTGGACACAACAGAATATCTCATGACTTTCATATGCCTTATATTTTCAGCTTTGCTCTTCTGGTGAAGGGTGGCATATGTTATGAAGTGAATCACCAGGAATGCGACCATATGATTCACACTTACGAGCACTAGAAGGTAAATAACAGCAGATACACTATTTTTGCAACACCCTTGGGTTTGTCTAAATCTTCATAGTTTTTTAATCAATAAGGTAAAAAAACCCACACATTTCCACTGGATGGATGAGACAGCTGTCTTTGTGTTACTCGCTTCTGCTGAGTACACTTTTCACCTTTTTTTCCTCTGAATGTACAAGTTAGAAAGAAATCAATGATACTGCGTTATTTTCACATATTGTGTGAAACTCATATATTGCTTTGTGATATTCCCAGAAGAACTCATTGAACACTTACGTAGTATTTATCCTACAATAATTTGTGTCATCTCAAATTATAATAGAAAGGTACATAAATAGTTGAATATAGACAATATGTTATCCAAAATACAACAGGGCAAGATATTTTTTTGCCTTTACACAATAATGATTAAAGAGAAATGAGCAATGTATAATTATTAGATCTACTCTGTATAATTATATTTCTATTTTACAATAGCCGCTATGTTTTATTTCAGGAAAATAACTTCATATCAACTTATTTTTTATTGCTTAGTGCATGTTGCTTAAAACATGTTCTTGTTGCATCTTACAGTGGGCAATGTAACTCAAAATCTAGTAAGAATTCTAGAATTAAATCCAAAACACTTTGCAGAAAATGGCAAGCACCAGATGGTCAGTATCAACTTGTTTATCAAACTTAGTAGAAGCAAATAAAACATAATCTGTACGTCATGACAATTCCATATGGTCTCACGTCCAGTTAGACATATTACACAATGAAACACTGAATTCAGTGTTTTCCCACATGTTACTCGTCAGCTCTTCCTTTCTCTTAGACACTCTTCCTCTGTACGCAGAACAGATCTCACTGCTGAAGGCAATCTAGGGATATTTCACATAGGTCCTTCATGCTAAATGAATACTTAAGTAGTCTATTCTAATATGGGTTTTAAACCAAAGAATTTTAGTTAAAAAACTATGCATCATATAGCTTTTATTAGATTTTTGTGCATAATCTTTTTTTTCTTTTTTAAACAATAGCTAATGATACCAAAAATGTAAACAAACCATAGGTTTCTGTAATATGAACAAAAATCTGATGTCAAATAAGGATTTGTGAAGGAAAGAATATGCATTTATCATGCTGATGTGAAGACTTTTTGGTAAATTAAATCAGGCTCAGGCCTACAGAGTCATTGTACAGCAACTGGGCAATGAAAAGAGTGAGGAAAAATTGTGAAATGTTAGGGTTGGCTAAAGCAGTATACTGACATGAGTACTTCCATGAGCTGTAACAGTTGCTATTTAAAAAACAATGTCTGAAATTAGTAGTTTGTTGGACAGAAAGGGACTACTCTGGGAATAAGAGGTGAAAAGCTGCAGTGCAACTATTAAAAAAAAAGCAAGGATGTGCAAATGGGGGATAAGATGTATAAACAAAAATATATTACCTGTTTCATCACCAACTGAAATAAGTTATTCAAGTTATATAAGGCATGCCTTTCCACATACCATAATTCCAGTGCAGATTTAATCAAATTTATAAAGCAACTGAGGCATTTTATGGGAATAAAACTCTTAAGTGCTGCATGTACAAAGAGTGCCTATCATTTTTCTTCCAGCTTCAAACACTATCTCATTATGCAAATTCAGAGTAATCCAAGAAATTATTCATACAGTGGTACCATAATTTCCATAGATCGTTCCATATGATCTATAACACATGGAGTTCAGATAGGATATCATGTAGTAAAGCAGCTATCACTGTTATGTTTATAGCACTATAGTTGATCAAATAACTTTTGCGTCTTCGACCAAAGCAATAGCTTGCTAAAAGAAAAACTAAAATAGTAGTAAAAATAGTAGAATACTGTGACAATCTGAGATTTATTTCTTCAGAGTGCATAACTGCGTATTTTCATTTTCATGTAGTGAAAAAAACACAATGTCATATACAGGCTATCCTTGTTCCAGCCAGAATAGGGTTAATTCTCCCCATGCTCTGGCAGGGACACAGGTATAACATCCCATGTGAGCCATGTCCACTCTGAGCTGCCAGGAGAGGCGGCAGGAAGTCCCGTTTGGAAGTGGGCTGGGACATCCCGGGTCTGGTTGGTAAACAGTGGTTCTGTAATTGTGTTTGTATATTCCTCTATCCATGTTGTTGTCTTCTTGTTCCCTTTGCTGTTCTGTTAAACTGCCTTTCTCAACCCACAAATTCTGCTTTTTTCTTCCGATCCTTCCCCGTGGGGGGGAAGCTCGAGAGAGCAGCATGTGGTTCTTTGTTGCCACCTGAGGCCAAACCACGACAGTCCTTTTTGGTGCCCAAAGTGGGGCTTGAAGGGTTGAGATAACGGCAGAATCCAACTAGAGCTTGTAAAAATGAATTTGTTGTGTGCGTTTATTGTATTAGGTAAATAGTCGTTGGTCACCATGTTGCTTGGTTTGTTCTTGTGACTGTGTTATGTAAATTCCTGTATGGTTTATGTACTCCCCATGATGCTGTTTATCACCTCTGGGAGAGGGATGAGGATTATCGTTTTGCTGTCCTGTGCGATATCGGCTTATGATATGATAACATCACTGTTCAGACAGTTGCTTTGGGGCATTTATGTGGTATTGCTGTCCTGTCCGTACCTTGGGCACCGTCTCTCAGAATTTATTAATAATTACACCCGGTCTGTAGGGGAAAGAGGGGGGACACTTTCCCCAGCTCTTTGGCCTCCCTTTTCTCCTTCGGGTCAGGTATGATAGCTTTTGAGAATTTTTAATATCCTTGGGATGCTCAAACCAGCATGTTCCTAGTGTTAGGTCTCCTGAATGTGTTCCAAGTATTGTTTAGGGTTAAACAGCTATTTAAGACTACCGCCCAGAGATCTGCTCTGAGGCTGGATAGTCAGGGGTGGCATGGCATGTGGGAGAACATGGGCAGGTACCTGGAGAACTTCTCGCCTCCAGTGGTCTGGGACTTCACCCCTGAACAATTACAGGACCCAGATAAAGTGGTAGAATATTTGAAGGGAAAATGCTGTGGCTATTCCAGAGAGGCACAACTCACTGCATTGTGCTGGGCCCTGGCCAGTATCTACCAGGCACTGCTCAGTATTATGCAGCTCCCCCAGGGGGAAGAGATGGAAACCAGGCCGACAGACACTGCGGCTACTGCAACCCCTCTGGCAGCCACTGTGGCTACTGCGACTCCTGTGACAGACACTGCGGCTACTCCAACCCCGGTGGCAGCCACTGCAGCTGAACCAGGAAACCGACCTGTGCCAGTATCAGTTGTCCCTGTATAGAAGAAGTACACAAAGAAATCAGTTCGCTTAGTAAGAGATGACGATGAACCAGGGTCATCACAAGAACAGGAGGAACAGGCAGAACCAGAGATAATCACTCAATCCCTCTCCTTGAGCGAGCTGTGGGATATGCGAAAAGATTTTAGCTGACTTTCAGGTGAGCACGTTGTCATCTGGCTGCGCCGGTGCTGGGATAACGGGGCCAGTAGCCTGGAATTAGAGGGTAGGGAAGCCAGGCAGCTGGGATCCCTGTCTAGGGAAGGTGGCATTGACAAGGCAATTGGGAAGAAGACCCAAGCCCTCAGCCTCTGGAAACGACTCCTGCCAGGCATGGGGGAAAGGTACCCCTTCAGTGGAGATTTTGTACGTCAGCCAAGCAAGTGGACTACCATGGAAAGAGGTATCTAGTACCTGAGAGAATTAGCCATGTGGGAGATGATTTATTATGACTTTGACAATGCAGACTTACCCACAGACCCTGATGAGGTCCAATGCACAAGGCCCATGGGTCAGAAGTTTGTACAGAGCACACCATCGTCACATACCAACTCATTAGCAGTAATGGAATGGAGAGACAAAGAGGGACCAACGGTGGATAAGGTGGCTGGCCGGCTTGGGCAATATGAAGAAAGCTGACCCCTAGGCTGACCCCTAGGGTTTTGGAGTCGGGGATACAGAGGATCCGAAACCTGCTACACTCCAACAGAAGAAGAGATATTGGCAGCATATGAAGGGGTTCAAGCTGCTTTGGAAGTGGCTGGTACAGAAGCAGAGCTTCTTTTAGCATCTTGACTGCTGGTGCTGGGCTGGATGTTCAAAGAAAGGGTCCCCACCACAAATCTGATGCTACATGGAGTAAGTGGATTGCACTGATCACACAGTGAACTCGAATGGGAAACCCCAGTTGCCCAGGAATTCCGGAAGTGATCATGGACTGGCCAGAAGGCAAGGGTTTCGGAATGTCACCAGAGGAGGAGGTGACGCGTGTGGAAGAGGCCCCACCATATAATAAACTGCCAGAAAATGAGAAGAAATATGCCCTGTTCACTGATGGGTCCTGCCGGATTGTGGGAAAGCATCGAAAGTGGAAGGCTGCTGTGTGGAGTCCTACGCGACAAGCTGCAGAAGCCAGTGAAAGACAAGGTGAATCGAGACAGTTTGCAGAGGTGAAAGCCATTCAGCTGGCTTTGGACATTGCTGAGTGAGGAGAATGTCCAGTACTTTATACCATTTCATGGATGGTGGCAAATGCTCTGTGGGGGTGGCTACGGCAGTGGAAGCAGGGCAACTGGCAGCGCAGAGGCAAACCCATCTGGGCTGCCGAACTGTGGCAAGATATTGCTGCCCAGATAGAGAATCTGGTTGTGAAAGTACGTCAAGTCGATGCCCATGTACCCAAGAATCGGGCCACGGAGGAACATCAGAACAACCATCAGGTGGATTGGGCTGCTAGGATTGAAGTGGCTCAGGTGGATCTGGACTGGCAATGTAAGAGTGAGCTATTCATAGCTCGGTGGGCCCATGACACCTCAGGCCATCAAGGAAGAGATGCGCCATATAGATGGGCTCGTGACCGAGGGGTGGACTTGGCCATGGACACTATTGCACAGGTTATCCATGAAAGTGAGACTTGTGCTGCAATCGAGCAAGCCAAGCGTTTGAAGCCTCTTTGGTATGGAGAACGATGGCTGAAATATAAATATGGGGAGGCCTGGCAGATTGATTATATCACACTGTGACAAACCCGTCAAGGCAAGCACCATGTGCTCACAATGGTGGAAGCGACCACCGGATGGCTGGAAACATGCTCTGTGCCCCATGCCGCTGCCCAGAACACTATCCTGGGCCTTGAAAATCAAGGCCATGCGGCAAAAAACAAGTCCTGTGGCGACATGGCACCCCAGAGAGAACTGAGTCGGACAACCGGACTCATTTCTGAAACAGCCTCACAGACACCTGGGCCAAAGAGCATGGTATTGAGTGGGTATATCACATCCCCTATCAAGCACCAGCCTCTGGGAAGACAGAAAGATACAATGGACTGTTAAAAACTACACTGAGAGCAATGGGTGGTGGGACTTTAAAACATTGGGATACACATTTAGCAAAAGCTACCTGGCTAGTTAACACTAGGGGATCTACCAGTCGAGCTGGCCCTGCCCAATCAAAACTTCCACGTACCATAGAAGGAGATAAAGTCCCCGTAGTGCACATGAAGAATATGTTAGGGAACACAGTCTGGGTCAGTCCTGCTCAGGCAAAGGCAAATCCATCCGTGGGATCGCTTTTGCCCAAGGACTTGGGTGCACTTGGTGGGTGATGCGGAAGGATGGGGAAGTCTAATGCATACCTCACAGAGAATCACCCAAATTAAGGGCAGATGGACTTTGATGAAACACTGAGTAAAGCACAGTGGTGATGGGATCAGACCTGACCTCAGCAGCTGGCACCCAGCAACCTCCTCAAGATCTACATCTTCAGCCCACGGACTGCGTGCATGAGCCACACTGGGTACACCAGTCACAAGCTCCGAAAATACAGCATGCAACAGGCCAGCACCACACAGCATCTCACCTGCCCTGAGAGACTGTTCTAACAGATGGAGCCCAAAGCCATGGATTAAATGAACTCAACAGACATTTTAGAGGGATGGTCCATAGACTAAGGGCATTATATCTGTATGCATATACATATTTTTTATATAAGACAAGGGAAAGTGGTGGCAATTCATTGGAACCTGTAAGATCTGGGCATGGCATAGATGGTATGGAATAAGGGGTGGATAATGTCCTGGTTCTGGCAGGGATAGGGTTAATTCTCCCCAGGCTCTGGCAGTGACACAGGTGTTCCATCCCATGTGAGCCATGCCCAGTCTGAGCTGCCTGGGGAGGCGGCAGGAAGTCACCACTTGGTAGCAGGCTGGGTCGTCCTGGGGGCAGGAAGTCACATTTGGGAGCAGGCAGGTGCGTCCTGGTCCAGTGAGTAGACAGTGGTTCTGTAATTGTGTTTGTATATTCCTCTATCCATGTTATTGTTGTTGTTTTCCTGTTCCCTTTGTTGTTCTGTTAAACTGCTTTTGTTTCAATGCACAAGTTTTGCCTTTTTTTGCCTTTTTTTGCCTTTTGCATCCTTCCCCGTGCAGGGCAAGCTTGAGAGAGCAGCATGTGGTTCTTTGTTGCCATCTGAAGCTAAACCATGACACAGGCACAAACCTTCTTTTTACTTTTGCAACATTAAGAATAAATAGCACTGATTTTAGTTTGAATTTAGCAGGCTGCTCTTTGTCATCTAAATTTTCACCTTGGTCCATAATATAGACTCACATTTCAATCTGAGTGCAAATTTACTTTGAATAAGCAACATCAGAGTTTAGTGCTTTGTTACTACAAACTGACATACAACAAGGATTCTGTTGATAATTATTTAAAAAGTGCATGTATTACATTGAGACATTAACTTTACTTAAGACTTATCTTAATTCAAACTAAGACATCCCAACACAAGAGCACAAAGAAATTAACATATTACAATTTCACTTATTTAACTTTTTAATTAAATAAATTCCAAATATTCTATCACTGTATACAGTTTTTCCCTAAAATTTAGTGTACTCAAAACTTTCTCAACAAACAAGAACTCCCAATTTCTTAATAAGCTATTGAACAGGTAAAGCAGGAGATAAGTAGCAAAGAAGGAAAACATATTATAATGACTGACTTCCCTAAGAAAGTAAGTTCTTCAGCTTTACCAAGGACTCAAAGAAAATATTGAGTGCCTAATGTGTAGAGTAATAAACATTTTAACATTAACAAAAAAAATCTGTTCCAGTAAGCCACATCAAAACAAAACAAAACAACAACAATAAAAACAAATCAAAGAAACTTTTAACAATTTTCCTCAATTACGGAAAACTAAACACCTAATCATCAGAAAAGTAGACGACCTAGGGACAACTAGAAATGCAGTCTCAGGGGAACAGAAAAGAGGAAATAATAACTCTGGGAGTCTCTAAGAAGTTCAATGTTCATCTTTTCCATGCAGGTGAAGATGCAATGCTTAGGAATGGTAAACTTTGCTGCTATTAATACATTCAGGTCTGAATAAGTGAATATCTGTGATCAAAAACTTCATGAAAAGGAGTGAGGCTATTAAAAATAAGAGACATGTCATATTGTAACAATAGGACTAGTACCTGCTAAACTCTCAAAAAAAGGGTCTACAAAATAGGTGGCACTTCTACCCTCCAATAGGTATTTATTAAATGTATGATTCAGCCATGTGGTCTTCAAAGTGTTCCTTTTCCTTTTACTGTGCAGGCCAAATATCCTTGAGCCCATATACTGTTTTCAACATGACACATTTAATTTTACCTATACGTGAGCACATATCTCACTTTACTTAACAGAACCTTTAAATATGTTAATTGTAGTAATTTAGTCTTCGGTCCATGTGCAGGCTTGTAATTAGTTTCAAAAGACTAACTGAATTTAACAAGATTCATGTGACACAGAGAGGTGCCCCTCTCCTTTTGCTGAGAGGTACTGACCGTTATGCTGACCCTGATTATGGTGAACTCTTCATCAATGAGGATAAGAATAATGAGGAGAAGTCAAGTTGATAGATTTACAGACAATTAGATTAGGATAGTTTCAGGCCTTCTAGCTACACAATATGCGATGTCACTTAATATGAAATCAGCCTGTGGTTGCTGCTGCTGTTATATGCTTCCCCTTACATTTGTTTCCTGACCAGTGATATGCTATTTTTGTTCTTCATCTTGGGTCTACTGCTGCCTGTTTGTAGCTAAGAGTTTAAAAGCAACTAACCAGAAAAGTTGCACTGTTTCATGCATGCCTCTATGAGACCCTTGAAGCAGTTCCTAGCCACTAGCATCTCCCTTTTCCACTCTTCAGTGCATTTTGTGGAATATTTTTAGGCATTTCCACATATTCCATTTGAACTGCATATGAGAGCCATAGAAGCTAACAGTGTTTTGCTTTGCTGAGGTTTTCTAGCCATTTACAGCTGCTTACTAGTTTGAAAAATGTTAACCTTTCAAGTTGAAATTGTATTGGTGACTGGCCCAGGCTGATTTTTTTTGGTTTTTGTTTGTTTGTTTGTTTGTTGTTTTTTTTTATTTAAGCATGAGTTTTCCTTAGTAGATTTCAGCTATATCTTGGAAGGGGATGGAGTAAAAAGAAGCAGAACTGACTGCCCAAGATAAAAACCAGACTAGTCTTTAGGCTGTTGTAACAGTTTCTCTGTGAATGTAAATGATGTTTTATCAAGGAGGTAAGTTTCATGGCAGAGATAATTCTTTTCTTGAATTTGAAACAAAATCTTCCAGTTTTCTGACAAAATTGTTAGCTTTTGAATTCAGTACAGAATTCTGACATTTAGCAGTCAATTGTTCCTAATATACTACTCACATGAGCCATCTATGTTTACCTTAACAAAAAACACGCGATGCTACATTTCGCCCCTGTCGAGGAGCCATCACCATTTCACAACTGCAGTTATGTCATGCCAAGGACAAATCAAGAACAGGAAGTCAGTCCAAAAAGCCAAATTTCATATGTGCTCACTGACTACCTTGTTGTTGTCTAGGGGCACAAAATTCTTTTTATGACTGAACACAGACAACTTAAAAGCCAGACCAGAAGGAAGACGATAAAGACTATAGTTAGACAGATCAGAATTTAATGATAAAGGACTGGAAGATGGATAAAATTCTGTTTCCAAACACAGACATTTGTAAAGATTCACATCTTGCCTTCAATAACCTTCAATAGCTGGCATGGTTCTTATAGATAGAAATTATGCTTTCCTTAGGTATTTATTTATTTATTTATACTATTTATTTTTATCTGACTTAATGAATCACTTTTGTTCCATAGTTTAGGTAAAAGGAGCATGAAAATCACAGGGAACTCTTCTAATTAGTTTTAACAAAGTGGAATAAAGGATTTATTTGTTCTTAGTACCCAGAAATCAGTCAAGAGTCAACAACTCTTCTCTTAATCAAAGTTAAAGACATATTGGTAATAACTGAATTAATTCACTCTTGATTCTCTTGGGACTTTTTAGAAACCTTCAGTCTATGATCTAATGCAAGTGAAGTTCTGTCACTAAAACTTAACTCCTCATTCCTAGATCCCTTTGAAACAAGAAAAGGTCCTTATATTAACTTCAATAATTACTGGATCTCATCTGTATTTTTTTATAGATTCTAATTACATTTCACGTGTGTGAATTTAGTGGTAAAGAGTATATGATTCAATAAAAGATAGGACAAATTAGAACTGAGGGGTGATGGCAGAAATGGGTAACTTTCTATTAGGGTCTTCTTATTCACTTTAAAAGACATTTTAAAAGTAAAATTTATTAATTAACCAAATATACAGCAGTAACACTCTTTGTTCAGCTTGTTCAAGGTATATCCTACAGCAAATCAAAAAAGTAGAAGGGCATATCTTCTACTACATAGGCAAGTATCTTCTCTATTTTGACTTAAAGGCATATTTCTTATCAAACAAGAGTTAAAACTGAGAAGATTAAGTAGGACACATTCTAAAACATCAACAGAATCTGAAATTTGTGGGATCTTATAGGCCCTTGCTTAATTGTATAAATTCAAACTAATATTGTTTAATTACATTTCAACTATTAAAAGATCTTTCATTGTGGTTCTTACTGTCAATGAGTCTTGTTGGGGATACTGGCAACGCAGAATACAGGTTGAAAAAGTTTTAATATTAAAAGGTAGTAACATATTAAATGTTAATAAGAATGATCTTATGAGTAAAAAGATTAGTTCAGTAAGTATAATGGGTTCAACCTGTGAAAAGACTAATGCAATTTCTAATATAAGCTGAAAGTAGCTCAAGCATGTGGTAGTAAAATTGTAAGATTTTTAGAGCAAACAAAACAGAACTTATATATAATAAGTGAACTTAAAAAAATTACTTACAATTTAGAATTAAAATATTTCATACTAATCAAGAAGAGATAACTTTTATTATCAGCACTCATTTTTTTCCCATGTAGGTGTGCAATACATGAAAACTAATTTTGTAACAGCATGAAATATCCTTTCTCAGGAAATATGTCTTATCCTTTCTCATTGGACTATTAAACTTTAACTGTCTTTGTGCTATTTTTTCAGATGGGATAACATAAATAGCTTAGTAAAATTCTTCTT
The DNA here is from genome assembly GCF_028500815.1 of Rissa tridactyla. Lineage (NCBI taxonomy): Eukaryota > Metazoa > Chordata > Aves > Charadriiformes > Laridae > Rissa > Rissa tridactyla. Next base: position 40,320,912 of record NC_071497.1, on the reverse strand, counting down.
GAGATCAATAAAAGCATCTTTACCAAAAGTCAGAGAATTTCAAATGCCTTATTATGAGAAGAATGTAGAAATCATTTTTCTTTCTCCTAAACTAGCATACGCAGACAGAATTCACACAGAAGGGGGGAGAGATTGTTAGTTTGTTTGTTTCAATGATAGTTTTAACTTTAATTTTATTAAATCAAATTTTGCTCAATGGTAGAGGTTTTCCATGGGATTACATCTCCCCCAAGAAACACACATCCCTTACATAAAGTTAGAAATGAAAAGAATACGGCCCTTTTACTCTAAGCAAAATTTATACCAAAGTGTTTCAGAGAGAAATATGCAATATAACTCAGTGACTAAAAGAAAAAAAAATTGAATCCAGGACTCTGGCAATGAAATTAACAGAAGGAAAGTCATATTCTTTCTATGAAAAACTGAGACCCCACACAATCAGACAACTAACACTAATCCACTAATCAGAAAGATTTCTCCTTGTCTCTCACTTTTTTACTGAACAACCTTGTTGTTTAGTCCTTATAAAGTATAGTTACTGTTTCAGACTTTATACATATTTTCAAGGCTTGCCTGTTTGTGACTGTCTGTCACAGAAAACACCCTCCGGAGAGAGCTCCTCTGTCAATGAACAGGCTATGGTGCCTCTTTTCAAATGCTTCGTTATCTCTTAAAGGCAAACTCACCTTCAAAGTCTCCTAGGGATCCAGAAAGACTTAATTTTGCCTCCCACGTTGCCTTCTATTCCCTCCTTGAGCTGACCACTCATATCTAAAATAATACTTTTTCCGGTTCCTTGAATATCCAGATGTCTCTTTGCTAGGCTGGCTGCCACCTCTACTTTACTAGCTAGTAAACAGCTACATGTTTCAAAGAGATAAAAACCTCCTTCAATCTATTAGTAACGCACTGGAGCATGCTACCACAAACCTCTTTTGCACTGTGTGGGTTGTTTAGTGTTTATCAGTTCACTAGGGAACATAAAACCACCTAAGTGTGACTACCCACTTAATCTGTTTGGGGTATGAGTGAATTTGAGGTGACCTACACTACGCTATGTCCTAAGTACCTTGTAAAATATCCTGCAGGTTTTGGCTATCCAGTAAATACAGACAATTGAGTGTTCGTTGATGTGTTTAAATATGTGCACCCCATATGAGTCAATGATGTAATTTCCATGTTTTCCAAGAGAAAATATTCCACAACAATATGACTAGTGATAAAATACTATGGTAGATTCCCCCCCCAAAAAAAAAAACCAATGCAGGCTTCGCAGCGACAAATTCAGCTGTGCACGAAGATCCAGAATGGATAAATCTGCTTTTATACACAGGTTTATCTATATATCATCTTATTCAGCTTAAGTGCTGTATGGTGCTCTATATAGAAACGAATATCTCTAGGAGTTATTCAGAAGAAATTTCTCTTAAATTAAGTTAATTTTCACACATACCTCAACAATCAGTTACTCCATAAAATGAAACAAATCAATATTGGTGTGAAGCCCAACCGGCATTGACAAAATGCAAGAAGAGTAAAGAGTAGAAGAAATAGGATAATTACCAGCTGGCAAATTCCCCTCCCTGGTCCAGAGCACAACTGTGTCCCAGGAAGAAGGCCAAAGGAAGGTATGTTCCTTTCCATAATCCACTACGTTTATAAATTCACTCAAAATGGCTCAATGCTAAGCAGTGAAAGTTTCACTGCATGCCATATTTCTTTGTGGTGTTTCTCTGAAAATCTGCCTCAAATAATTTTCTCTACTAAACTGAAATTCAGCACAGCTCTTACTGAATAACCAGATACTACTACTATTACTACTACTATTAATAATAATAATAATAATAACAACAACAACAACAACATCAAACAACAATAATAATAATCTGAATGAAACATGGAGACAAAATTATTTGTAAAACATTTGGATAAATCTTTATATAGCATTTATAACTCTAAAATCTCTTACTCAACTGGTGGCATTATTTCTCAGAATAAAACATAGCAGAGGGAACTATGCCACACAGGGAAGTAAAACAGCAGACTGTAGCCTACTTTAAGTTATGGTATCTTAGCATTATGACTTCAACAGTGATTTGGATAATAATTTTCTTACAATAAGGACTTCCTTTTTTTTGCACAAGTTCAGCTGAAGCTGCCTGTGCCAGCTGTCTGGCACCACATTCAAACTGTAGCTTAAGAAGCACACTGGCATCATGCTATTCCAGGTCAGTCTAGTCCCCACTATATTTAGGAAAATTGAAATGATTCTATGTGATCATATTCTGAGCATTTTACCTGATTTAAACTGAAAAGCTACATCTCAGCCACTCATGTTTCATAACTGTATATTTTCCTGCTTTTTCGTGGTCACAATATGGCATTGGCACATTTATATTTCCTGGAACCTATAATTTTCACCCAATCTCATTATAAAAATGAAATAACCAGAAACAGCTGCCTCAAGCAGTAAAGTTACACAGTTACATCTGTGTGGATTAAAGATAAAAGGATTAATCCAATAGCAGTGCTAATTTTTATTGTTCTACTGTGCCTGCAAATACTTTTGCTATCAAAAATAATGTAGGGTTTCCTTTAACATTCATAGCAGGAATGCAAGGCTAGAACTGACATGATTTAGGACACTGTGTAACAACTGAAAGTCACGCAGATCCCCCTAAGCAGGATGAATCTTCAGGTCATCAAATCACCAGCTTCCTGACTGCTTTAAATTATGAAAGGAAGAGCAGTTATACACTACAGTGTTTCCTGTTTTCCCTCAATAGAGATGATAAGAGAGAGAAAAAAATATAAGCCATTACGGCTGCATTGACTTCTGTTTTGAGTAAATCAGATCTTTTGTTTCAGTCATTACTTGGCCTTCTGCAGCCACATCTCTGATCGTGTTTTCCATATGAAAGGTCCTGCGGTCATTTAATGTAATACTACTTTATTGCCAACATGAATATATTTAATTTTTTTTTTTAAAAACACTCAATATCACAACTAAAATTAAGCAGAAAATAAGGTGAGATCTTGTAGTGCTCAATGTTAACAACCATTCACAGATAATTATATTAGCTACTAGACTAAAGAATTTTTGATACATTAAGTACAACTATACGGGGAAAGATTGACTTTATTGATTGGTTAGTAATTTTCCTTCCTTAAGACTGCTCTTCAAAACCAACTGTGTGATCAATACAGTACTTCCAAAACACAAGCACTTTCATGTAAACGTCAAAATGTAATATGTGCTGATAAGATCCCTCCAAAGGAAGGAAAATTCTCTAAATAATTATAGCTGTTTCTTAGCTGAATAGTAAGCTTGACTCGTCTTAGTATGTTTAAGTAAATATGGTACATACCACAGTCAGTTATGATTTATACATGATGCAGTTTACCACAGGGTTAGTGGATACAAGTCCCATATTAACTATATAAAATACCTAGGAAAGCCAAGTGATAATAGAGATACTCAGCTATTTACGAAACCAATTTTCACTTCTAGCTATTGATTTTCGTTTAAATTCTTCTGAAAATCCTTAGTTGAGGTGCTTTTTTTGTGGTTTTTTGTTGTTTATTTTTTTAATATTTCTATGTGAACACTGCAAATAATTTCCCCTTCTCAGGAAGTTCAAAATGGAAATTCTTTTATTACAAATAACCTCTATGGTTACTCAAAGGGAAAAAATCATGCTTGATTTTGAGAAATTTCACAGTTTTCAGCCAGAAAACAAATTTGGTAGGGGCACATGGCTTATCTTATCTAGACTTCCTATGTTGCATTACACTTTATATAGATGGGAGGACTCATTTTATTTTCTTAGTATGGAAAAAGGTTGCACTTCAAAAGAAAATAAGGTCCCCGCAGTTCTAAGAGGTTGCATAGACTGTAAAATATCAAACATTTGAATAAAGAGGGATTATAATTCTTCATATGAAACTACCAAAAGCTGAAGCTTTTGATACCTTAAGAATAAATAACAAAATTTACTGAAAAACAGAAAAAATCTAAGGGTGGAAGTGGTAAAAAGAAAGAGAAAGTAAACTTTTATGTTTTTTTAAATGAACTGAAAAAAATTATTTCATGTATCTATTAATTAGATCTACAGTAATACACTCTGGAAAAGAGAGAATTCTATAATTAATGCCAAGAAAAAAAAAATCTGTTAATACAGCATGTCTGAAAACCTTCATTTCAGATCATTTTTTTGCATTAAAATTTGTGTAAAGCTGAGACAATGAAATACAAAGTAAAAATTAAGTACAGTAGATGGTGGAGAAATCCTAGAAAAGTATGTGCTTATCAAATAAAGTAGTATCTGTCACCAAAGTAATCATCTGTCACCAATGTAGTGTCTTCAGGAAATGCAAAGAATACAGTTAACTGATGCTTGAAAAATCTATTCACTGGGTTATCTCCCTGCCTTAGTTCTTTACTCATAACTCTTGTTTTTCAACAACATGCAAATTAAGATGTCAGCTCTACAGTTAGGATTAGTCTGCGTACTAACCTGGAATAATGACGATCTGGAAACAGACAAGAGTTCATTTGTATTCTTTGTAATTACTTCTATTTTACAATAAATCCAAGATGTATGACATCTGTATATATATGCAATATGGGAATCAAATTTTTATTTGTTTCAGATGAGCGTCACCACTCATAGGTTCCACTTAATTCTAGAAAAAATGCGTTTACCTCAGAATATCTAAAAGTAATTTTATTTCTACACCGGGCTAAGACAAGGCAGAAAAATAGTCAGAGTATACTGTCATCTGCCATAGGTTACACCCTGTTTCCCTTCTTTTCCCTTCATTTCAAAGGGTAGGGGTAAATGAAAGAGAATAGCTAAATTTTATGCTCTCACAAACAGGACAACAATCCTATAAGCCTCTTCATGCAAGCAAATGCACTGAGGAGTTTTCAGAGAAACTTCGAATTTGGTAAGCTGCCAGATCAAAATGATAAAATCTACCACAAGATGCACAAGTAACAGTGGAAATTCCAAACTGCCATCCAGCACTGAAAAGCAGGAAAAAAACCTTTGATTGTTTAAGACATATTTTCCTCTAGAGCATTAGTATAGTCACAGACATTGATCCAAAAGCATCAGAAAGGTTTAAGTAGTTTTTATAATTTACATTATGTTTTATCTTCCTTGAGCTACACACAGGTGAAATCTGCTCTTGATTCTATTGATTTTAACTTTGAATATATGAAATCAATAGAAGATTAAGAGCCAAATATTGAAGTTGCTTCTGGACGCAAAATGTGTTCATATTCAGTTGGGGATGTAATTGCTCTATTATAAAAGCCTGTTTATTTTTTTCATAAAAAACAATTCTAAAATTTGTATTATAATTAAATAGGACTTATAAACTTCATAAATGTGTAGCAATTAATTTTTAAAAATTTAATGGGAATTTTTATTATTAATAATTTCCCCCTAAGATTTACAGTACGATTACTCTATTTAATCATATACAATTTAATGGCATCAGTTATTCACTGGAGATTTGTTTTTAACTGATATTATGAGATACTTCTCAAGTGTTTAATTCTGCAGAAAGGCCATTTAAAGTTCAGTTTGGAAATAAGAACTGCTATAAATACACTTTACAGGAGTTTGTCATAAAGCTGTAAGTATTCTCAAAGGCAATAATACTGTTAACTATCTGTAGTCTTGAAAAGACTAAAAATAGTAGTTTATCATCATTTCTATTGTTTCTTGGTAAATCTACATTTTTCTTTATAAGGCATGAAAAGGTCTCAGCATTTAGGAAGTGAATGAAGCATAAAATTGTTCTTCCTTTTCCCATGGAACTTATGTAGGATTGTTCCATTAGGAACTTATGTACGATTGTTCCAGAGCCCTGAGGAAATGACAGAAGTTTTGGGTTGGGTTTGTTGTTTTTTTTTTGGTTTTTTTTTTTTTTTTATGTGAAAACTTGACCTGAAATCAAATTGTGCCATACTGCCACTTCTAAAAGCCACAGTATTCTTGCAAGCATTCTGCTTTGGACAGTTTGCCTCAGAGAAATGATACTCCAAAAAACCATGAGTACCTTATGAAGGAATGATCTGCACCATAAAGTGTAAGGTAGAACAGTTTACAAATGCTACCTTTACAATAAGAAATGACATGTGCCTGTGATATTCTCGGTGCAGAGGCCTTCAGCAACAGAAGTCTTCTTCAATGGAAATAATGAAATCGTCTTTGCAGGTTAGTATTTTATGTGACATTGAATAAATATTGGATTAAATAAAAATGGCAGAACATGATCATAACATCTGATCATTCTTGTGTGACAAGGATTCATCCAAATCCTGTTTGAACTATATTGTTGTACACATGTCAAGAAGTATTTATTGTATTAACAAATTGAATGAAAAAAGAAATGGGAATATCTCGGTACAGCTGATCTCTTTTCACCCTGACTGTGAAAAAATTAATAATTCCCAATCTTTGTGAAATAAGAATCTAGAATATTTAATTTCTAGTCAGCTCAAAATAAAATGAAAAATATCCTCTGGGAGCAGTATTTTACATATCCACATTGAGTTTTTTTTCTGGCAGATTTTCTTATTAGATTACTTTTCTGTGATGTTCACTTAGAATGAAGAATGCAGTGCATTACAGGATATACACTTTAGCCAAAAAAATAAAGCTCTAATGTAGCTAAGAGCACCAAGAGACATTACAACAGCTTAGAATGATAAAAATTATCTTTAAACCATGTGATTAAAATACTTCTGTTCAGCGGTAAGTAGGAATTTGATTCAAGATGAATTGAGTTCTAATACTTAATATAAAAAATACCAATGGATTTTTTTTCAATGAAATACAATTCAAATTTTAGAAAGGTAAAAAAATAAAATTTCCAATTGGATCCAAGAATGATCTATCTAAGGAGAAGTCATATATAGCTCACTGTCATTGTTTTATCTTAAAAGACTATGAGCAAACTGTGATGACTAGAGAAAAAAAATGGGGAAGAAGAAGAAAAAATAACCTATAAATCTGTTCAAAAATTTGATCCCTGAGGAAAGACTGATTGGCTTCTCTGTCTATGAAGCAAATATATTATGAACGAAGGAAACTACCTAAACTGACATGTCAGCCTACATCGTATTTATAATTTATTTCAGGTGATCATTCTAACACACCCTCCCCCCCCTTTTTTTTTCTGGTCAGATTCATCATCTATTTTCATGGGAAATGGAATTGAAGCAGAGCTGGCAAACTCCATCTGAGTTGCTAGGACAATTGTAAATTTCATCTGTACCTGTCATCTGGGCCAGGAGGGCTGTTTTTCAATACATCAGCCTGTGAAGTCAGCCTACTAAAATCTGTTCTTTTTCATGGTGATTTCAATTATGCGGCTGCAACTTTCTATTCATGTCTGTTAGAATTGAATTTGTCAGTGAGAGAGAACATGTTTCCCCTGTTGCCTTCAGAGGGTGGGAAAAAAAGTGGGGAAAGAAGTAGTGCCTGCTGGGGGAAAAAAAAAAAAACAAACAACAAAACCCGTTGTTTAATACTGCTTTAGTAGCAAACCTGACACTCTCATATGGAGATGATGAACGACTATATTCAGGAAACTAGAAACTGTCTGTGCTCATTTTACAATATTTAGAAGATTCGCCTTCAAAGAAATCCCATAATATTTACAGGAAAAACAAATAACAGCAATTAAGAGAAAAATTGCAGACACATTTATTTATCGACTTTGAAGCAGAACTAGCCAGCAAGATTTCTTGCCATCTTTGTGTTCAGTTTACCTTTCGTGACATTTGCCCAGACAGATGTATTTCAAAATGCCAGAGGCAGAGTGCTTTCTTTTCTGCACTTGCACCAGAAGGTTATCCTTTCCATGTTGTTCTCATGCAACACGTATACCAAAACTGAAAGAAATTAATAACTATCCTACTTAGTTCACAGTATCCTTTACTATGCCATTTGAGTGTGTCAAATCTTCAAGATATTTACCTTCAGAAAAATTCTGAGACATACCAGATGGTGTAAATGAAGCAAAGAAAAAGCTTAGTGGCTGTCTTCCAAGCATTATGCAACTGGACAATTATTTTCTCCCAATTCATCCAGGAACTTAAAAGATGTACATGAGGAAAGAAACATACAGTTTAACTTGGTTCCCTAAAGAAATAAGGCATAGCAATTATGTAACTATGCATATACATTGCATATGACTATTTTCATCTCCCCTTCATTCTGTTGTCCAACTTTTCATTCTGTTTCTTAATTTCAACCAAATTTCAAGAACAGGAGAGGTTCTAACGATACAAAATTCCTTAAAATTTTGTGATGATAAGGGAAAGGGATTCTGCTAGTGTCCTGCCTTCAGGCAAGGCTTCTAGATGGACTTTCATCTTAGGAGACACTAGAGAATCCACACAATCAACTGCAAATAATCACAAATCCTGGTAAATCTATTTACAGTGGAGCTCAAAACATCTCTTATTGGTATATATACATTCAGTCTTACACTGTGAAACGTAAATCCATAGAAAGGTGGCTTCTTTAGTGCTGGCACTTTCCATTTTGTTTTCCTTCTCAAGAAAAATAAAATGAATTAATTCACACAGCATATTTCACATGCAGTGAACTGGAAGTTCAATTCCACCAACTCTTCCTTATTCCAGCTCCATTCATGTATTTATCTACAATCAGGAACAAACCCCAGTATGACTTATACCTGCATGCACACATTCTCAGTCTTTGAAGGGTCAAAGAATTCAGTCAGGTACTCCCCAGCCCTTGCCCTTACAGAAAACCTTATTCATAGGAGTGTATCCATTTTATTATGATCATGCCAGATCCTACTATCAGTTTTTCTCTTTGTTATTCATTCTCCTCACCAGTTTTGTTCTTTAATGTGAGAAACAAAGTTTAATAAATAGAATTTTTTTTTTCTCTGCTATGGTAGAGAATAGCATATGTGCACACACATGCACACACACAAATAAAACCAGTGTGCGTAGCAACTAAAGGAATGTACTGACAGTGTCTTAAATATTAATGGGAAAAACCAAGGGTGGAGAAAGCTAAACCAAGATTGAGAGTTTTCAAAAATGCTTAAGTTTGGACTGCCTATAAATAAGTTTTATACTCCTCATTTCACAGAGTCCTAAGAATCTTGGCCTTTAGCAGGAGAGTTCATGGTGAGCCTGCCAGGAAACAAAACAAAACAAACCAAAACCACAAAAAAAACCAAAGCAAAAACCAACCAAAACCCACAAAAAAACCAAACCCAAAAAACATGAAAAGCAGAGATACACATGGAAGGTGGATAACTAACACTTTATTTCCCAGTATTTTTTGACAGTAGTCAATACTTAGTGCACTCTGCTGAAACTAAGCCTACAGCAGGTCAGTTATTTTTAGGAATTGTAGCATTTTAAGGTTAAAGTAAAAATTGTATGGTTTATCTTCAAAAAGTCTCAAAAATGTACAGTCTGAAAGTTGGTAAAACCCCAACTCAACTACATAGTATCATTAAGTTTACTTTCTTCCTTCCTTTATTTTTTTTCAGGGTTGGGAAGGCACTGGGTTACTATGGAACATGAATCTTTTCCTTCATGCAAATGAACAACCAACAAACAAAACCCTAAGTCAAGCAGAGAAACAGCTACCCTGACTATATCAGCAAAGGAATACAAGATAAAAAAGTATCTCAGGATAGTTACATTATAGAACTGAATGTCATATAAAACAGACATTTTAATATAATCCCCTGCCAATTCTTTTTTAGTTTAATTTAATGAGGTACTATTATACTACTCACATTGTTGTTTAATGTAATTGTTAGCTAAAAGTTATTTAAATTTACATAATAAAAGTACCCTAAAAATTGGGAATAAGCCAAAGTAATTTCCATAAAACAATCATCACATTTAACTGCTTGTATTTATTCAAAATGATGGGACATTACTGTTATAATGCAGCACAAATTAATCATTTGCTTTTAAGTTTATACAGCTTGAGAGAGGTTCAAAACTGGATTGCAGGAGACATACATAGTATTTTCCCCTGTTTTATATAGAGAAATGCCTATATACTACTTCTGTAATTATTTACAGTTATTAATGTATGTGTTATGTCAAGGTATACAAACACAAATACTTACAAACAATCGAATTTTACACTTGACATGATTCCCTGTAAAATTTTAAAAGTACTTAATTGGCTGAGTGGCATAGATCAATAACTTTTACAACAAAATCAAGAAAATTACAAAAAAACCTCTACTCGGGAACTTTGAAGGGAGTAATATTTTAAATTATTTAAAAAAAAGGGTGTTTAAACAATATACTACACAACTAAAACATTTCTGTTGGCACAACATATTTAGGAGATTAGACAGAACTCACTGCTGTGCTACTTTCATTTTTGTGTGGTGAAGGTCTTCATTTTCCTGAAGTATTTTTATTAAATTCAAACCATTTATTGACTTGCATCAGCCCAGGTATATTACTTGATTTAATCAGCTTAAGAAAACAGGTAAAAGAAAAGCCAGTAGTGGAAAATTAAATTTAATTGTTCCCTCAAAATATAATAAAATCAAAGAAAAAAGTAAGTCTATGCAAAGTATTTTTAGAAGCAATAATCCCAGAAATGGTTCCAAAGTTCATATTACTTACACATTTATTGGTCATTACCACTCATATTTTATGATGTAATTTAAGAATGACTTCTGAGTACATGTTTATCTTTTATATCCATGATTCTACAAATCAGTATGTTTAACAAGTATGGTGCGCCTGTGTTTATTGATATTGATTCTACTTGCTGTAACACACATCTCATTTCTTCTAGAAGTATGAAAACATTTAATATCAAATGTGAAATTTCTTTGCTCCTCCTCAAATATAATTTTAGCTACTAAGTTATGTAACAATCTCTCTCAAAATATAAGTGTGATTGATAACCAAAGGGACAGAGGATAATGTGAACCAATGAAAAAAAAAATTAATAGCAGTAAATTATAACACCTCAGCTCTGTTTAGAATAAAGTCTGCATCCCTGAATTCTGAAAACCTCATAAAAGATACCACAGATCCAGAAACAACCACTGTAATCTACCTGGGAGAATTGACAGTGAATAACCGGACAATAGCCGGTGTACTATAAATACAGAATGGAGGAGGCAAGGAAGGCAGACGGGGTGCAAAGCAGCCTGTAGAAATCTTTAAATCTGACTTGAATAATAAGTGAAACTGTAACAATTTTGAAAGGAAAGAATATTTAAGGAAATGGAGCTAAATAGGAAACTAGATCAAATGGAACAAAGGTTGTCTAATGCAGATCATGTCAAAGTAATCTATGGTTCTCTACGGCAGGCAATTTTTAGATTGAAAAGCAGTGTCTGATTTTATCTATTGTTGCATAGGAAATTACTAGTCATCCATAAGTATTTGAGAAAAGGAGCTACATACTGCATAAGGACAAGAAAATGGTAACGGGAGATACTGAGAAGGGGAGAATCAAACTGCATGGGAACTAAGAGTCTGGGAATCAATGCATTTTTTAATTTTATTAAGACCATGAAAAAAAAAAAAGAGATGTGTTTATGCATTAATCTCCCTGTAAAATTTGGTGTCATCAGTATAGAGCAGAATCAAGATATCATAAGAAAGAACTAGATGATGACAGAGTAACAGAAATAGAATGAAATCCGGAACCAGAAACTATAAGGTCCTGTATTGACGGGCAAGTCAGCAGCTCATTAGATAAACATGATTGAAGTGTGTAAGTCAGTCATAAGATGACATAAAATTACCTACTAGTATGAACAAATATGAAAAAGCAACTGGATGCTTAAAATTTATCACATTCAACTGCTGTCTCAACATGAAGGATTACAAATCCGTGCCCCAGCCTTAAAGATACAGATATAAACAATTTGCTGTAGGCCCGCGGTAGTGGGTAGCATCTCACCCACAACCCTCAATCATTTGGACAGACAAGAAAGAAGAAAATAAATCATGATTTTGTTCACTCTGGATTACGAGACTTCTGGAAAGGAAAAAGTTCCTTTTTCAGGGGTCATTTTCACAATTTACATTACACATTCACGAAGAAGAGTAAAGTAGAAGGATAGAAAACAAAATTCAGCATTACTGGTTGCTTGTTCTCAGATGAATGACAGAATTCTATTGAACAATAAAATATACTGATGAAGTCAAGCCTCATCTTATAAAACAGAAAATCTAAAATTTTAAAAATTGATCACCAAATGATTATTGAAATTTTGCAAGTGCACTATAATTGTGGTCCATTGACAGATATTGGATGGACATATGGATAATCAGCCTGACACGTTCCTGCTTTATTTAGATTGTTAATACTATCATAGTTATGTGAGTATAACATAAATAAAGCTAATCAGGCTGCTACCTGAAACAATGAAAAACACAGGTAATGCACAAGGATCCTACCTTTCCACTTATTCCTGGAGTAAAATATTGTAAAATTATGATGATATCTATCAAAGAGAGACAGAAAAAGAAGAAGGGAAAAATGTCTTTATTACACTCCCCTCATGTTTTAATAGAGCTGAAATCACTACATAAAAGTAATCTTCGAAAAGAATCCTTATAAACACCACATTCTTTAATTGTTTTAAAAGAATTCATAAGGCCTTTGAGGCGTAATTTAATTTTCAATTTACTTGTAGAATAGATCTTGCAGCCCTGTAACTCTTTTTTCAATAAGAAAGACTGCCATCTTAGTTATGTCGTCATAGTTATGAGACCAGCCCACAGAGATCTGACTTCGTTAACTAAATTATCACACCTCTTATCAGTATGTCAATTTTTCAGTAGAAAGAAAACTTTGAATGAGCTTCTACTGTTCTGTTTACTCAAGCCCTAAATAAAAGGATCATTTTAGGCTGAAGATGATATTGGCAAACATTGAAACATCAAAGGTACTGCAGATATCATAAGTATGTGCTCCTTTTTCTGAAAGTAGGCATTGTCTGACAGAATTCATTCATTTTCCTCTTGGCCCTAGCTTCTCAAGTCTTTCTTCACCTTTTTCAGTGAGAGCAGTCTTTGCATGCTGATGGAAAGCAAATCTCTTGCTGGACATTTGTATTTAGCACAGCCTCCTCACATTTCCATACATACTTGTACATATCACTGCAAAGACAAAGGGTTTGCTATATGCCTTATTTTGTTGGCCTGCTTAAAGAAATGTGATTCACCTTTATAGAAAACAAATGGAATGATCTCCTAACATAGCACAGTGCCTAGAAAAACATTGCATTTCATTACTGCTTAACAAATTTATCTGGTATTAAAATAAAGCCCATCTTGTCATTCCAATGAATGCTCCCTGCCCTAATTAGCAATGTATTCTCCATCAGTTTTCGCTTCAAGGCAGGGCCTAACTAGTATCACACCATTTATTTCTTGCTATTAGATCAATAACTTAAACTGATGGCAGGGGGCAGGTTGGGGTGGTGATGGAAGCAGCTCTGTTTTGGGGGTTTTGACTGAATATGGCACTATGAAATACATAAATATCAAGATGAGGTTTTGAAATGAATGGACCCTTGAAGCTGGACCCTTGAAGTTGTACCACATGGTCAAAAAGCAATTGTACAGTATCACCTGCTGTTGTGGTACATACAGCAGAACTGTAATCTACATAACAACTTCACAAGAAACTCTCTGCTGAGGCAAAGGCACTGCAAATGGACAGAGGAAGGGAACCAGTTATGCTACATGTGCCATATGCACTTGCATAATCAGGAATGTCCAATCAGTTTCTCCAAAACATAAAGGCAGACCTGAGATGAGTTCTATAAAAAGGACTTACCATGTTTTTTTGAAAGCTTATAGTCAATGTGAAAAACTTTAAGACAAGGCACAGTGCAAAGTTCATAACTCTATGATATCTGTTTCTGTTATAATTATGCCAATATAATTAAACCAGAAGGAACTGACAGAATGTGGATATTCTTCCTAAAAACAGAAACATTTTAAGTGTTGTGAAGCACATACCCACATACACATAAAAAAACTCTAACATTTGGCTGTTGACATAGCTTTGCTAGCTTTTGTAGCCTGCTACCTACAGAAGGCATGCAGTGGCAGGATACTCTGTTCTCAGAAAATCCCACAGAGACCAATCAGGAATGCTCTCTATCTGGACTACTGCTGGATCCTGTAAATGGAATCTACCAATCTAATAAAGAGAACACAAATTGCCACTAGAAGTCTTAATAAAAATCAGCCCTTTTCTAACTGTCATAATTGTTTGTCTCCTCTTTTGACACAATCCAGTGTTTTCACTAAAAAAAAAAAAAAGTGGGGAGGCTCTTTTCAGTAGTGTAATATAAAAGAACCAAGAAATGGTCAAAACTACTACCAATGAGAGAGAAAGAGGCATTAAAAATAAGCTTTCTGTCATTTGGAAATGCATCACTTCTTACAGATGTGAGCTCAACACACAGTAGCTGTGAATGAGTGATCCAAAAATCACCCAGAAAATGTTTGTGCAGATGTTCTGCATTTGTACTTTTTCTCTGAATGTGTATCAAAATTAACTCTAAAACTTTCTCAGAAGAGGAAAAATAGATCTTTTCCATATCGTCCTTAGGCAGGCTCTGCATTGGTATCTGCAATTAAACTGCTTGTGTCCTGTATTAAATTCATGTATGCAACTACCCGTGAACATCAATAGGAAAACCATGTAAAAACTGAGCACAAAACAGAGGTGAAAGAGAGCTCTGCTGTGTGAAGCACATTAAAAAGATGCAAACATATGCTGTACATTTTCATTAAAATCAATTTAAAGATTATTATAAAACAATAAAAATGATTATAAAACAATCACAACCCCCCCACCTGTATGCAAAGTAATTTTTTACATCTTGATTTGCAAGTACACAGTTACAGGTGCCATCTTGACAGCCTAAAGAATTCATTGATATTATTCATAAAAATATTATGAAGTTTAACTCATGAGAATTAAATGATAAATAGTTCTCTCTTCTTTCAGTTTTGCTTTTGGGTTTGTTTTGGTTTTTTTTCCCCCACAGATTTTGTGCAATAAGGACAGAAGTTACCTGACATTACAATCACTTCTCAAATCAAAAATCAAAAATAGCTAAGATGCATAAGCACTCTGGGACTCAAAACAAGGGAAAAAATCAGTCAATATATTTAAAAGGTCTTGTTTTTTTACAGGTGCTGATGTCAGCTAGGTTCCTGCTGAACTCCTTCCTTTGATAACCAGGACTGGAAGCCCAGTATGGGACCCACACTTAAAATCCTTGACAGCTGCCTGCAGAGTATTCATGCCCTCACTAACATAACCCATTAAATGTTTTTATTCCCTGTTTCACAATCACAAAGATTAGATCTTAAAAAAAAATCATTACAAAGCTTTCATTTTGTGGAATTGTTTGAATACTGGAGTTTCACAGGTGGTGTATGATACCAGAAGACAGCATAAAAACTATGCAAGCTAGCAACACTGTACATGCGAAGAGTGTTGACACGCACAACCAACCTTTGTGATTAAACCCACTTGCAAGCACAGAAGATGGTGTGCTACAGATGTGCTATCAGCAGTACACATTTTAAAGGTCTATTAGGTTCTTCCCTTTTTTACGAGTTGTTGGTTCAAATATTTAAGTACATGCAAGAATTCCAAGCTCAAAGCATCTATCTCCATCTACTCATATCACTACGAAAACTCCACATTTCTCAGTAAGAAAAAGTAAAGAGCAGAGTAGCCAAGGCCAGTTTGGCAGCCAAACCACGTGTCAGGAATAGAGATAATTCCAACTCTTGGAAAACTTGCCAGGGAAAACACTGAGGCCACAGTAAAAAGAAACAGTCTGGCATCTGAATTTCTGATGCCTGCAAAAGGGAATGGAGGGAGTTTACAAAATACTGTGTCACTGACAGAACACTGGATCTGCAAGCCTTTGATTAACCACGTTACACCTTTTCATACTACAGGAAACGTCACCCTTGAAAAAATACTAAAACTAAGTACTAAAACCAAACAAAAAAAATAATGTTCCTATGAACATTTTGTGCACCTTAAGAAAGAGTAAATATTTATAAGGAAATTAATGAGTCTTCAAATCCTTTAAAAATTTTGGCTAGGCATCATTCCTTACTTTAAATTTTGTTTAGAAAACATAACAGACTAAGACATGGATATCCGTGTTCTGCCCACAGATGTCCACAGTCTAGACCTTCAACAATGGTATTATATGTCAGTCTGCTCGAAATTCTATTTTAACATACGAGCCACAAAATCAGACTTCTCAAGTATAACTTAAAAAAAATATATTTAAGAACCTACACAAGTAAAAATGTAGTGAAGGGGAAATTCAAATTGTAACAGCTCAGCAGTGGTAAATTTGTGGCCAAGAAATGATCTGGCATGGAGGGCAAGAAGGCCCAACTGCAGAAGGGGTTAAACAGGCTGTGAGCAAGAATGCTAGAGACAGAATGACTCCCAGTTGTCTTGTAGCCCTCCTGGAATACCAGCAAGCCTCAAGGGCCACCTTTGGACAGTAGACTGAGCTGAGGGATAGACCCAAGGGCAGGATTGAGGTACGCTATGCAACCACTCACAGGATTGGTGCTGCGGCAAGTGTATATAACGCATCTGCTTGTGAGGCATCTTTGTAGACTCCTTATAGAACCACTTATTGCAGGAGGATTCTGCTCCATGCATTGTCATTAATTTATTATTGTTTTTTATATTTCATAGAATCACAGAATTGCCTAGGTTGGAAGGGACCTCTCAGATCATCTAGTCCAACCACCAACCTAACTCTGACAAAAAGCATCACTAAACCATATCTCTAAGCACTACGTCTACGCATCTTTTAAATACCTCCAGGGATGGTGCCGCAACCACTTCCCTGGTCAGCCTATTCTAATGCTTAATAACCCTTTCAGTGTAAAAATTTTTCCTAATATCCAGTCTAAACCTCCTCTGGCACAACTTGAGGCCATTTCCTCTTGTCCTATTGCCTGTTACTTGGGAGAAGAGACCAATCCCCATCTCTCTACAATCTCCTTTCAGGTGGTTGTAGAGAGTGATAAGGTCTCCCCTCAGCCCCCTTTTCTCTAGGCTAAACAATCCCAGCTCCTTCAGACACTCCTCATAAGACCTATTCTCCAGACCCTTCACCAACTTCATTGCCCTTCTCTGGACATGCTTCAGCACCTTAATGTCTTTTTTCGTAGTGAGGGGCCCAAAACTGGACACAGTACTCAAGCTGGGGCCTCACCAGTGCCAAGTACAGGGTAACGATCACTTCCCTAGTCCTACTCACCACACTGTTCCTGATACAGGCCAGGATGCTGTTGGCCTTCTTGGCCACCTGGGCACAGTGCCGACTCATACTCACTTGCCCAGCACCCCCAGGTCCTTTTCTGCCAGGCAGCTCTCCAGCCACTCTTCCCCAGGCTTGTAGTACTGCATGGGGTTATTCTGAACCAAGTGTAGGACCCAGCACTTGGCCTTGTTGAACCTCATACCATTGGCCTCAGCTCATTGATCCAGTCTGTCCAGATCCCTCTCCAAAGCCTTTCTACTACCAAGCAGGTCGACACTCTCACTTAACTTGGTGCCATCTGCAAACTTACTGAGGGTGCGCTCAATCCCCTTGTCCAGATCTTTGAAAAAGATATTAAAGAGAACTGGCACCAACATAGAGCCCTGGGCAATACCACTCGTGCCTGGCTGCCAATTGGATTTAACTCCATTCACCACCACTCTCTGGGCCCGGCCCTCCAGCCAGTTTTTAACCCAGTGAAGAGTACTCCTGTCCAAGCCATGGGCAGCCAGTTTCTCCAGGAGGCTGCTGTGGGAAACTGTATCAAAGGCCTTACTAAAGTCCAGTTAACCAACATCCACAGCCTTTCCTTCATGGTCATTTAAGCACAAACATGCTCTATGCCTGGAAAGATCATGGAACAGATCCTCCTAGAAGCTATGCTAAGGCACATGGAAGACAGGGAGGTGATTCGAGACAGCCAGCATGGCTTCACCAGGGGCAAGTCCTGCCTGACCAACCTGGTGGCTTTCTACAATGGAGTGACTGCAGCAGTGGACAAGAGCAACTGATATCATCTATTGGGACTTCTGCAAAGCCATTGACACAGTCCCCCACAACACCCTTCTCTCTAAGTTGGAGAGATACGGATTTGATGGGTGGACCATTCGGTGGATAAAGAACTGGCAGCATGGTCGCATCCAGAGGGTAGTGGTCAATGGCTCTTGTCCAGATGGAGAGGGGTGACAACTGGTGTCCCTCAGGGATCCATACTAGGACCGGTGCTGTTCAATATCTTGATCAATGATATACACAGTGGGATCAAGTGCACCCTCAGCAACTCTGCTGACAACACTAAGCTGAGTGGTGCGGTCAACATGCCAGAGGAACGGGATGTCATCCAGAGGGACCTGGACAAGCTAGAGAGGTGGGCCTCAGCAAACCTCATGAAGTTCAACAAGGCCAAGTGCAACGTCCTGCACTTAGGTCAGGACAATCCTCATTATCAATACAGGCTGGGGGATGATGTGATAGAGACCAGCCCTGCAGAAAAGGACTTGGGGGTACACGTGGATGAAAAGCTGGACATGAGCCAACAATGTGTGCTTGCAGCCCAGAAGGCGATTGCATCCTGGGCTGCATCAAAAGAACTGCGGCCAGCAGATCCAGAGAGGTCACTCTTCTCCTCTACTCTGCTCTCATGAGACCCCACCTGGAGTACTGGGTCCAGCTCTGGAACCCTCAGCACAAGAAGGACATTGACCTGATGGAGAGGGTCCAGAGGAGGGCCATGAAGATGATCAAAGGGCTGGAGCACCTCTCCTCTGAAGACAGGCTGAGAGAGTTGGGGTTGTTCAACCTGGAGAAGAGAAGGCTCCGGGAAGACCTTGTAACGGCCTTCCAGTACCTGAAGGGGGCCTACAAGAAAGTTGGGGACGGACTGTTTGTAAGGGCATGCAGCAATAGGATGAGGGGCAATGGTTTTAAACTACAGCAAGGTAGGTTTACATTAGACATTAGGATTAGGAAGAAGTTCTTTACAATGAGCGAGGTGAGACACTGGAACAGGTTGCCCAGAGAGGTGGTGGAGGCCCCATCCCTGGAGACATTCAAGGCCAGGCTTGATGAGGCTCTGAGCAACCTGATCTAGTTAAAGATGTCCCTGCTTATTGCAGGGGGGTTGGACTAGGCGACTTTTAAAGGTCCCTTCCAACCCAACACATTCTATAATTCCATGATTCTATGATTTTTAATTTGCCTTAAGGGGTACAATAAGATTTCCCCAACAGTAGTTTAAACAGTAGAAAAACACTACTTACATGTCTGATTTTCTTCTGAGTCTTACAGTTAGGCTTTGAAAATAAAATCTCTGTTCAGTGTGAAGGAATAACACAATTCCTCCTTCTTGACAAAGTCCACGTTCTAATACAGATAGTATTCTCTTATCCGGCATATGATTTCCTCTCTTATGATGACAAGCATTAATTGAGTAAAAAATGACAATGAATTATTTGATTAGAAGAAATTTAAGTGAATAGTATCTTCTAAATACTTTTAGGCAGACATTAAAGGATACTTTAATATTATATATACTTATATATTTTTTATATATATATATATATATACACTTAATTTATATTCCAAGTGGGTAACATACTGAGTGCTTACCACCCACTGCCATTTACCACTCATTTACCTGGCACTGTTTTATGACAGATTACAGTTTAAGAAACATTTGAGTATTTTACAGTGTTCTATTCTGAAAAAGGGTTTTGCACTAAATAATACCTGATTTTGTGACTGAAACTGTCCATTACTGCAAGTGTGGTTCTAACATGGTTTGCGCAGTAGGGTTCCAAAGTCAGAGGAACTCCTTCTTCACCATCACTTTCTCCTACACATACTTCTCTACTGGCAAGCAGCAGGGTAGGAAAGTAAGAATCACAGGAACATTTCAAAACTCTAATGAGTTTGGGTTAAGATTATTTTATGTTATCCAGCTTCAATGACTGAGAAAAGGAGTCATATCCAACTTAAGATGTTGTTTTCCAAATGTACTCCTACATTAATTAAAGCCACAAAAATAATATAAATAATTAAATATATATGGCATAAGTAAATCATAACAACTCTGCTATTATCAAACAATAACACAGGTTGAAAGTAATCTCATTAAAAAATGTATCTGCTGATAAAGCATTCAACAAGATCTGGATACAAATAACTATAAATAACTGTAAAAGCAAACGTAAATATGAACATTATAATGAGCATTTCCTAAGTGAGCCATTGTGATCCATCATACTATCAGTTTAGTGATACTAGGTCACTGGTAGATTTTTGCATCATGCCATTCAATCTATAATGTTTAAGTATGCAGAACCATGCACTGAAATTTGACATAATTCGATTCCACTCAACATACATTTTCAGCACCTGTGGCAGCATCTTAGAAACATATGCACTGAGACATTACAAAAATATATTAGAAACATCAAAACAGAAACTACCCCCTTCAGCACCTTCATCACACTACACACTTTACTCCAGGTGAAAGTTAGATCAGAGAATTGTCAGAATTTCTCAGTCTGTCCCTACGTAGAATATCTACAGATTACCACCCTTCACAAGAAAAAAAATGTTGTCAAATTTCTAAGTAGTCGCTGCAGAGATTGAAGAAGGAAAGCAATCTTTGCCATGGTAGATTCTCCTCCCCCCTACCCGCCCCCCCCCCACCCCCCCAAAAAAAAAGATACATGATGGTGAAAAAAGGCTTACTTTCTACCACAGTATCCTAATGATAACAGAGATCAAGTTCATCATAACTGTGAATTCATCCCTTAGCTATTGCTCAAAATTTGGGGCAATGTGACTGCATACCTACTACTTCTGGGCTACAGCAAGCTAGCATATAGATGTAGACATTTTGCAAAGGGTTCCAAAATAACAACCCTTCATTGCAGATGGCACAAAAATGTGCAGTTTGGCACTTGCATATAAATCATGTTTTTCCCCAGTCCCTATCTCTTAAATTCTTTCTTTTCCTGTCCAAGGAGAATGAATCAGGGCACAGCAAAACACAGCTATACAGCATAAGAATGATCTGTGAGATAATCACAGTTCACAGAAGTCAAAACAAGTTTACAGTTGAGTACAGATGAGTTTTTTTGAGCCCTTGGGAAGGAAAATGAAAAAAGAGAAAGAAGTCAACATGACCCAAAACACATTAACAATAGACAAGGCGTAGATGGCAAAAGGTTATTTTCTGTAAAAGGAACTTACACATTTCCTAACATATCTTAAAGGCTTCTTCAGGAGAGTGCTATAGTTACCTTTAACCTGTCACCTGTGCCTAGGACATGTGAGAGTTTTACACGTATTTATTGCTATAGGCACTGTAAGTTTCACCCACATGAAAAACGTACATTGATAGTCTCTTAGAGTAACAGTGGGGCTATCAAATACAAACAAAGGTTTGGTGGCTGATTCATCTATCATTGAATTCTATCTGTATTTCATTTTAATTAATTACTTACTCTAGTCAGAATACCCTTTTTACAGCACTGTGCCATGAGCCAAACCCTGTCATAGTCCTTTTCTTGTGCCAGGCTCATCACTGTCATACCATCACTCCAAAAGTACATCAGGAAATGAGACTACAAACCACCGTGCCTCTGTTTCTCCTATTTTATGGGGAAATACACACATACATTTACATATGTGTTTTATGTAAGAGTAAACACGCTAAAATCATGGGTTACTATTTGCAAACAAGTTTTATGATGATGTCTCCTTTTTCTGAGAGATCTGTTCTCAGCCTTAATTACTGGAGGACATGTCTACTCTGTGGACAAGCAGACTCTGAGACACTTTGCTTGAGGACAGAAACGTAACCACTGCAGGGTACAGTGAAGCTCCAGAGCGCGCTAGCATGGTGCAACTGGAAAACAGCCCTACAAATGTCACATTCAGGCTGATAAAACTAAGAGTTACTGCAACGCACCTTGTCAGTTGGAGGGCAGAGCTCAGCAGCCTCCAGTGTGCTTCGCTGCATTCAGACATTCCTGAAAGTATTAAGGGGATATTTCACCCTTGAAAATTAAAATCAATCATCTTGATGGTTTTTAAAAAAATATGTTACCATTGGCTCAGAAAAACAGAGCAGTAGTTTTTTCACTGCAGGCATATAAATCCCCTAACCACAGAAACTAGCTAAAATTCCAAATGTCTTTTTCTCCTCATTTTTTGTCGACTAGGACAAATGAGTAATTCTTGTTTGTTACACCGTTCTGTATCTGAGTCCTCCAAACACGGCAAAATGAAAAGACTGATACATAGAAAGGAAATAAAGAGACCAGTTATATTCAAACTATGCAGTGTATCACTGTTGAATGAATATTCAGCTCATTCTTTCTAAAGCTTTTATTCAATATTTATTTAGGCAAAGCTCCCATTGATTTCCTGAGGAGCTTTAGTTGCATAAAGACATCGAGACTCAATGTTGTTTTTCACGGATTTTAAAAAAAATAAAAATCTTAGTTACTAAAGATTGCATTTTTCTTAAAAAAAGAATGGTAAGTAAGTCACACCATGATTACAAAACTATTGCAAACTAGACTGCTGCACAGTAGTCCATCCGATCATTCATCAGGAAAAGAAGTTACAGTGAGAGCCATAGTTTGCTGGCTTGGAGCATAAAAGTGCTTCCTATCCTATATAACAGTCAGTCTATAACCATCTTTAGATGCTGGATAGTAAAAAGGCTTTAAAGTAACCATAAAAGTACCAAGATACTTTTATCTGTTTTATTACTGCTTTATGAAAAAAAAATGCTTTAGTATTCTGCTGATTTTGTTCGTAACAGTCTCTTTTCACTCTATGCTTTCTTTAGAAGCAAAACCCTCCCATGCTTTGACAAGACTGGGGTTAAAATGGAGCTATAATCATGGTTTGTCAAAGGGACAGATATATCAGACTGTCTCAGGTGGGTAGAAAAGGCAATTCTGGGTTATTTAAGTTAATGAAATTTTCAGTTTATCAGAACATTATATATAGTCAAAATACCTGTATATTTCATCCTTTCAGGAGTGACAGACACTTTCACTGGTAGGACATTTCCAGCTTCTCACTTAGTCCCTATATTTTGTCTAGGGCTATCAATAGCTCAGCCTCACCCTTGGAAAATCAAGAAGAACCCACTTACCAAACACAGACAAGGGAGGCTCTGGGAACTTCAACATCAAACACAAATATATATTGAGTATAGCTGGTGATTGATGTACCAGGCAGTCAGTAAGGTTTGCTGTACTTTTTCTAACTTGCATTTAGAGTAGGAAATTTTGATGGAACGGAAATGCCTCATGTAAATTTTGATCTCTACAAAGCCTACAGCTGACTTAGTTATCTAGACTCAGTCATAATCAGTGATGAGACAAATGGAACTTCTACACTGCAAATCACCTTCTACTAGATAACTAACTCTGCATTCAATTTCTTCCTTCCATCTTCTGCATGACTTCTTCCTGTAAGAACTAGTTCTTCTCTCATATGACTAAAAAGGGACTTAGGCAGCTCAGAAGCAAACACCCAAGTTTCAGATTTTTAATTTTACACCAATAAATCTCAATTTTCTTGTCTCTGCAAAAGCCATCAGAGTTTATCACATATCTCAAAAGTATGTCATACCTGCTAATAAATGAAGCAGTGAAAATTCAGGAAAAATGTCCCTTCTGCAGCTCCTATATAGTTATTTCTAATTCAAAATGTCTTCCATCTTCAAATTAGTATTTTTTTATTAATACTGCATAGCGGTAAACATCATATGACCAGTGCTATAATTCATAATTGTGAAGAAAAAGCTTTCCTGTCTCCTCCTCTTAAAACTTTTAGATAATTACAGAATGTCCATGTTGAGCATATCCAGTCTAACGTAACAGAGGACACAGCACAATGTTACAGGTCAACTAACCAAAGTTTTTCGGGCTCCCTGTATGCAACTCAGCCTGTCCACAGCATCAATTTTGTATTGTGTGTTACCCTCTGAAGGTCTCACTCTTGCTGACGTGTTCAAAGCCTCTACTCTCTACGGTCTCTAATAATAACTTATTCCGTTTGCTCTCCTAGTGAGGTTGTTTATTAGGTTATATGGCATATAACGAGTAATATTTTTGTACCCTGTTTAACCACATATTTTACAAGACTTTTGTTGTTTATAATTTTCTTTAAAAGTACCTTTTGGCAATAACTCTGAACAGGTTAACTGGATGCAGCTGGGGATTTCTGGTGGCAAATTTTAAAAGTAATTGGGAAAAATCTTTACAAAATTGTATTTTGTAACACTTTCTACTTAGATTTAAAGATGAACAAATAAATGCCTGGAAAAGAACAAGATCTTTTTCAGCAATCAACTGAATAAAGAATGATATTAAGTAATAAGAATAAATTCAAATATTCCAACATGCTGTTTCTAATCTAATGTTCCCTCAAGACCACATTTGTAAATACGTTAATTGCTAAAAGATTGTTATAGAAACAAATAGGCACTCCAACAGCCAAAAAACCCAAGCTATAGCTTATTCTTGAGCACAACCAAATAATGAGATCTACTTAATAAAAAAGTAATTAGACCCGCTACCCAGATGGATAGATTTCCTAACCATATTTTTCTTTATCCATTGAGATTTAAAACCCTAGAGGTAATTTTCTTCGCTAGTCCATTAACTGAGTATGTTATTTAAATAATAAATCTGTAGTTATGAATTTTAATCTATTTAACATGACAGAAGTTTCCAGGATTTCAATCACTTTTCAAATTATTGCACTGAAAATACCTATTTAGTAGAATATAAACTACATCATTTTTACCTTCCAGTCCACATTAGATTTTCCTTACCAAAAATTTGTATTAAACACTGAGAACTGTCTTCTGAAAATAAAAATAATTGGACACCAGTCCTCCTCTTCATTTCACAGATTTAACTCAAGGTTACTGGCATAGGTTTCAACTGATGGAGGGAGACCTATAGAGTATTCCTTTGACAAACATTAGTCTGCAATGCTGTATTTGCACATATATAAAACTCAAACACACAACAGATAAGTAAACATGATTAAATACATAAGTGTAAGACACTTCAGAGCTAAAATTTCTGTTAACCGTAACTGGTTAAACCCTAGCATTAAATCTGCATAATTTTTTGAAAAAAAATAAAGCAAATCCATTTTCGTTGTGACAACATATTGTATCTCCTATACATTTTATGTTATTTTCAAATTTAGAGAGACAGAATTTGTCATAATGACATTTATGTAAGGCATGCCAGTATACTGAGACACGCATACCTCTTTTTCAGTTTTATTCTAGAAGTCATGCACAGGCCTTGACTGTCAAAGTTACAAATTGTAAGTTACAAGAAGTATTTTATATTCAAGAACTATCAGATCAATCTACCAAAACATTTATATATAGTCATATTTAACAGTGCAAAAAACTAAGCAATTGTACAGAAACTTGTAAAATCAGTGTTATCAATATTGTTTTGGTTTTCCTTCCCTCTTCATAAAACAACTGAAAACTGAGAAGGAAGAGCAAATTTTAACTTTTCATTTGAGAAACCTCTTACATAAAGTTAACGTGTACACCGACAGACATGACTAATTTTAGTATTTGGTATTTCTTTATCTTTCTTAACAAATTGTGTAGCGTGTTCAAGAAAGAAGAGGCCTTTGAATGTGATGCATCTTATTGCCTCCACCTCTGTTATCAGCTTGTTAGTTGAGAGTAACTAGCAAGGACTAAACACATAAAAGTATTGAGAAGCAGTTCTAAGTTTCTCACAAAACACAGCTCTCATCCTGTGCGACACTGCACGCTAAACTCTCAAACTTGCAAGTAGCACCAAAGTACAGGGTCATTTTGGGAGAAAAGAAAATAAATATTTGAAACGTGTAATGTTTCTTGAGCATTCAAGTGTCGTTTGATTTGTTTGTTTGAGGTGGGGAGTCAGAGATGGTGAGAAGGGACGGGGGAGAGATGTGACTTATATTTTCACGTCTAAACTTGGTATAAGCTATGAAATAATAATTGTTTTATGTTCTTACAGAAGATTAATCCGTAAGCAGAATACTGGAAAATATATCCTATGAGATATATTTATATGAGACACACTTTTTGTTGTTTTCTACTGCAGCACAGAAGCATTCAGAAAAAATACTAAAGTTGAGCATTGTACCTCATATACAATGATAGAAGCGTGTATGATTTTGTGAGACACAGGTAACTGGATACAACACCTTATTTAAAAGGTTGTCTTTCTTGTGGATGAACATAGATGTATGCTTACATCTACTTATTATATAAGAAAGGAGGTAGAATGGCCATGACTGCAGAATTGTCAAGATGTGAAGAAGTTAGTGATTACTATGGAACTCCTAACTTTTACTTAACTAAAACACAGTAGGTCCTAACACATAATGCAAATGTTATTACTAGCTCTGACAACGTACTTCACACTTTCTTTTTATGGTTGATTCTATCCCACTTCAAGAATGTCATTACTTGTCTGCCAGGATCTATCAATCATGATCAAATTTGCTCCATCCATCCTGCTGAGCCCAGGGACAAATATGTTCATGGGAATTTGAAAGTCTAGAGCAATGGGATGCAAATTGTTTATTATATTCAGTGCAATCAACCCAAGGCCTTTCTGTGAATTCTCAACCTTGAAAGTCTGAAGTAAAGTTTGATAGATTTTTCCATTGGTATTGGTTTAGATTTCATGTTGATGCAAGCTTTTGATGTTACTGTACTAAAAATGTGCAAAATATACTAGAGATATCTATAATGTTTTATTCATGTAAATAATTGCTAGAAATGGCCTGATTTCTGAAGGGATCTCCATTTCTGTCTCAGAGCAGAGATAGATAATAATAAATGGAAGATAAATATTAATGACGCTAAAAGAAAATTAAGGAAGTTTCTACTTTCTCCTCTCCTACAGTTCACATCAACCACAAACTAATGGTAAAAGAATTACATTTTAATTTAAATTTTTTGTGATAAACAGCATTTTAGTATATTTTTAATGAGATTCCAGAAAGTTGTCAAATAGTCTACAGAACTGTTTGCTACCAATGATTAATATCAGAATGAAATTATTTTCTAAATTAAGATAATTAAGATAATATTTTCCTTGTAGCAAGTAATCTCTTCCCTGGGGATATTACTTGTACAATGACTTGCATCTGATAATATAATCAAGGTATGTGATCAGGTGTCTATTTGAAAACTTCAGCATCATTAACAGTCATTCTCTGTCAGCTTTAGAGTAGGTCTTCTATTGTAGCATTAACAACCAGTCCCTGATATTTAACAATAACAACAGTAACAATAATAAAAAACCTTTCTGCATTTATAAAAATTATAATTGCAGTAAAAATATGAAAACGTGTATTGATAAAAGCTGATGTAAAACTGGAGAGTCAGCAAAAAGGAGGAGGTATAAAGAGGTGAGAATTTACATGGAAAGTCCTTAATTTGTTCTCTGTATTTCCATTCACTCTCAAAATTAACCTTGATAATTTTTAGTCACAGTTGACTTGTATGTAGAGGGTTTAATTATGTTTTGTGCAATATTCAGTTTTAGAGAGTTTAAAAAAAAGGACTGCACCTATTAGAGTACCAATTTCTGGCAAGTTCTCAAGGGCTGATTTAGTAACTTGCTGATTTACAGCTATAGAGACAGTTCCCAGTATAATAAAAATGGTTCCTAACTCCAGTGAAGAAAGGGGAGAACTTGCTTTAATCTTTCATTTAAAATCCACACCTGACCTTATACAGTTACTTACTCAGGGTTGTGCACTTAGGAGTTCTTTCAGCTGCTTTGGAAGTGCAATTTATTGGGAGGAAAAGAGCATAGGAAAGCATGCAATAGCATCACTACAGAATTTTTAAGATTTGAGTTTCCAGCAGTAATTATTCCCTCTCTCAGTTGGAAGCATCAGCATTATTTTTCAGCAGAAAAAAACCCCCATCAACCAACCAAACAAAAAAAAACCCAAAATAAACCCCCAGAAATAAACTTCCATATTCTAGATGAAAGGGTCACCTTCAGATAAACTAAGAACTTCAAAATCATTTTACTCAAAAGAGGAATACTGTGATTCCTTTAAGATGGAAATAATTCTGAACACATCAATTTTTGATCCAAGAAATTTTCTTTATACAACTGACTTAGTAACATTAGCATTGACACTTCAAGGTGACGTGTAAAGGTCTTTACTTTGGTCTTTTGTTAATGGCAGCTGGTCTGAGGAAGGATAAAGCACAACTTAGATATTCAGGATTTGATATTAAAGAAAGAATCATAAAATTAAAAGAAGAAAAAATAGATTAATTTAGTGGAAGAATTAAAAAAAAATACTGTTTTCTTTGATGATTGGCAACTTATTGGACAATCTAGCCATAAAAATTCATGCAAGAAAACTGAGCATTACTTGTTCTGTAAATGTCTTTGAATACCTTAATGCCAATAATAGAACCACCTACTGAAAAGGATTTCAATTCCTGGTCAACTTCTCAAGAAGAAAGGAGTAAAGTTAAGTTCAAGTGAGTAGGTAATGGCTGCTGCATGTATCTGTTGTAATCAGTAACAATGAAAAACCTTTTCTGCTGATGTCATTTTATGAAACCTAACGCACTAACCAAATTCAGACATTGATACTTGAAGTGGAAACTGTCACTTTTAAAACAGTCTCCCACACAAATGTTCACTTCCAAAGTAATATACATAAAAATTTTACTTTTTTTCCAGATTAGATGTTGAACAGGAATAATATGCAACAGATTGGCCAAGTTTTCTTCACATCTTAGTGCTCACTCCTTCTTAATTTCAATAATTTCATTTACCCTTCCTATAATCAGTTTCCTTTCCTGTAGCATTGGGACAGTTCTTACTTTTTCAGTTCAGACGAGTGTTTTGACATAGGAGTTAGGACTTATTCATAAATAAAAATACTATACATTAATGAATACTATATGGGAAAAATCTGTGCATTCAGGTCAGTCATTTGATACTGTAATTGAGTTTGGCTTGTTTTTGAGAAGTATTTGAGAAAGCCAGTACAAATATATTTCACATCTGATTTGTTTTATCCTTCATAATTCTGCATTGGGAAGAAGCCTGAGCCTTTTCTTGAAACCTTGCTTCCTAAATTGTAAGAGTGACCTCTAGTGCTTTACTACTTTGCTGTGTGATGCAAGCCTTTTTTGCAATGGTTTTAATATGCCTCCTTGTATGCAACTGATTTAGTTTTGTGCATAGTGCCAAATGCTATTAATGTGCAATTCAATTATCATGGACTTGTGAAAATGGATGTATTCATAAACTGTTCAATACAGAATGATGAAGAGAATTAAAGCTGTGGCTGGACTGCAGCACGGTGTTTAACAAGAGGAATTTAGTATTCATGTTTAGGGCTACACTATGCACTTGAGTATCAGATACCATTACTGAATGACAGCACAAGATCACTTGGTGCTGCAATGTGAACGTCTGTCTCATGGGAGCATGTTTAGTTTACAAACCATCCCTATGCAAAACCCTAGGCTATAGACTCATTCAGCACTTCAGACTTCTCTGCCGTTGCTCAAATGTTTACAGGGAGCTGCCCCCTGCCACTGGGCTGTAAGGTTATTCCTGAACATTCCTCCGTGCTTTGGCGTGCACTTTCTTCCCATAGAGGCATTGCTCCTTCCCTCCCCATTCCCGTGATGCATGACCAGTGCCTCAACAAGAAGGGGAAAAAACATGCTCTGGCATTTAGTCTACTGTTCCAACACATGTATGCAAAATGAAATCCTTCAGCTCGATGAAGCTGAATCAAATGGAAAAAGAATAGCTCAGAACTATTACTGAATGACAACCCCCCTGAAAATGAGTTTCTTGCTAAGCCTCTTCCTTTACTTTTCTTTTTAATTTAATTTTAAAATAATTAATTCATCACTGAAA
Source organism: Rissa tridactyla (assembly GCF_028500815.1). Lineage (NCBI taxonomy): Eukaryota > Metazoa > Chordata > Aves > Charadriiformes > Laridae > Rissa > Rissa tridactyla. Next base: position 40,290,841 of record NC_071497.1, on the reverse strand, counting down.
AACACAGATTTGCCTCCTAGAGGGCAGATTGTTTTTAAAAATGTAATCACTGTCTTTATTTTGCAATACCATCCTACTGGCTAACTATGAATTACTCATTTTTTAAAAAAAACTTTCTGCTGGAGCTGATAGTGTTCTCTTCTTTAGTCATGCACGAACAATAATCCTTAAGCAATCAATGCAGAGACCATAAAATCTTGCTATACACATTTTATCTTGTTGTATTTGTACTGCTCTTGAACTGCACAGTAATGTCAATCATCAGAGTTATTTAAGTGTAGGCTTAATTCAGGAGATGCAGATACCAGGTGTGAAAATTATAAATTGCTAAAAACCAAGCTGGTACAGTACACAACAGAAATCTGCTAGTAATTTCCACGTAAGGCAAAATTCCTTGGAAAATACTGCACTTACAAACAGAACACAAAAATGAAAATGGGGCTGAACATGCATCCCTTAGTAAAATGCTGCTTTCAGATACTCTTAGGCTGCAAGCTTTAACAATATTCTGTACATAGAGTCATGGCAAAAATCTACTGAAGGATTTTAGAACATTTTCATCCCAGCAACTTGCTGTCACAATTTCAAAGCAGTAAGCATTTGTCTCCAAAATAGTATTAATTCTAAATGCAAATAAAATATCCCAGAAGTTTACAAAGCACTCCGAATTGAGTTTCAAATCATATGCAATACTTACATTTATTCCCTGCCACTGCCGTGTGCCAGTTATGCACAGATAGGAGAAACAGCAGCTTCGAGAAGATTTCAGTGACAGAATCCATGTTCACATTCACTGAGGCAACCAAAAGAATCCGAGTATTAGGAAACAGCTGCTCTGTACTTCAGTCCTGCTTCTGCCTCTTCTCACGGCTTCTCTCTGCCTCTCTTCTCGCAGTGCTTCCCAGTGACTAGACACCTCAATCAAATGCACTCCGCATCTCCTCACACAGGCACACACACCTCCAAATCTGCTTCTTCCTCTAACAGCAATCCCTGAAGAGCAGCAGCGAGAATTTCTCCTCCAATTTCACAGAATCACTCAGGGCTAAACTGCCAGACTCCCCTGCACCGCTCGCTGACTACAGCCTCACGCTCGCCGCGCGTCCTGAAAACCCCTGGTGGTGACAGGTAGGAAATGTGGGTCTCTGGTGGAAGCCAGACAATAAGACAAGAGCAGCCAGCACATGAGCACTGAGGCACAACTACTTGCCGGGTGCTCGCCCTGGCCAGTTGCGCCCTGGCCAGTTGTCCTTTTTTTTCTTTTTTTTGGGGTGGGGGTGGGGAAGAGGGGAGCATTAACTGTGCGTGCTGCCATTCCTTGTGTTTTTTGTGTTGCAATTTTTTCTACGTGCAGCTGCAAAAGCATTACAAGATCTGCATTTTTTTGAATGAACACATTTTGCCTGTAGTAGAGAATCTAAGCTTACAAGTAAAAAGAGCTGCCTGTCTTTACTTATGAAGTGAGCATAGGACCAAATGATCACCTGCCCCTCAGAAAAACACGCCATGAATGTCTCTGGTTGGGTTTATTGCTATTAATAATGACATTAAAGGATTACATTCTGAACACCTAAGAGGAAACACTTATAATATAAACATATGATTGAGCCAAACTTTCCCAAAGAACTCTATCCCCCAAACACCCACATAAAGCACATTTTGCTTTCAGCAAAGAGGAAGCTGTCTTTAAGCTGTCCTAATGTTTGTACTTAGGTTATATTGGAAAATAGCTTCATTTGGGAAAGAGCTTCAGTGGAATTTTAGGTCATTATAATTAAACTATATCCTAAAAGTGTTTTTGCAAAACAGGCTAAATTGCTGTGTATGTTAACTATAGAAAAGTTACAGTCCTCAAGTATGAGGAATAGCCTGCTTATTAGCAAACTCCTGACATTAATGAGGGCAAAGGCTGCACTAAAAGACCACATCAGTGGCTTCATCACTGCTACTTCTGGAGGGCTTCCACTATACAGACTGTCTTTATATTTTTGCAGAATTTACTATGACAATACTACAAAAGGACATTCCTAGTTACTATGAGGTGCACAAAAAGCAGACTTAGAAATTACAAATTCAGCCCAGCGTCACAAACTTTGTCTTTCTACTTCATGTGGACTGTTTAGGAGCTCAGATATACCAACAGTTTTTCCATTCAAAAGGATTCTAGTGTCTGTGGGTCAGACACTGGATAGCATATTGCTGAGTTTCTTTCTTGCATGTCACAGAGACTACGGAATTTAATGCAAGCTGCCATGTACTTACCTGAAAGGAGGTTGTAGCGAGGTGGGTGTCGGACACTTTTCACAAGTAGTAAGTGATAGGACGAGAGCAAACAGCCTCAAGTTGCTCCAGGGGAGATTTAGACTGGATAGTAGGGAAATTTCTTTACCGACAGGGTTATCAAGCATTGGAACAGGCTGCCCAAGGAAGTGGTTGAGTCATCATCTTTGCAGGTATTTAAAAGACATGTGGCTGTGGTGCTTAGGGACATGGTTTAATGGTGGACTCGTCAGTGTTAGGTTAATGGTTGGACTAGATGACCTTAAAGGTCTTTTCCAACCTAAATGATTCTATGATTCTACGTAGAACTCTTTGGTGTCAGGAACAACTGTGGGACCGAGATGAAATGTGAATTAAGCCCCAAAAGATTGTGAACTTTAGTTGCCGATTTAAATCCTTTTTGTCAGCTCTTGAAGGATGGTCTGATGCAACTAGAGAAGGAAAAGTAAGCTGTATTTTTGTTTAATACTACCTCAACCAGAATATATATATATATATTCATAAATGTATATATTTTCAAGTATATATTTTCAATATATTACCTGTATATATTCAAGGCTTAGCCAAAACTTCAAAAATAAAATTGCTAAACAACAAGAAATATTTTGAAAGGTGCTTAGTGCAGCATTTGGTTACATTCTTTTCAAAATAGCAAATCAGCATGACTAAGATTAAAAAAGCCTATTTCTAAATGACAAAACTGGGCAGAAAGATTCAGAGGAAATTAAAATAATTTATTGTGCATCCAGTCTTCCTCTCCTCCATATCAACTTTTATTTGTATGAAAAAGGCATGGAAAACTGTATTAAAGATTATGTGGATCATAAGCCCTCTAGCTTTCCTAAATCTTCCCTTAAATTCAAAACTCTGTCTCCAGAGTTTAGTACATCTATAGAGTAACGTATCCATAAACTGGATTTCTTTGTCATATAGTTCCTTGAGTTAATATTGACCTTCTGACTAAATTAATATGAACATAAAAGTGTTCCTTGTGCTGCATCCCCTCTATAAAGAATATCCCATGAGATGGTCCTGGACTCTGCAGCTAGACAAAATTTCATGTATAGAATAGGACAAATATCACATCAAATCTTGGCAAGGACTTTCTATGGAGTGATATTCTTTAGGATTAGCACTGAGAACGACAGGGCTTTGAATTAAGAAGGATTATTATTCTGGTAATGTAATACAAATTCAGCAAAAAGGCCAATGCCATTCTGGGTAAATATTTGTCTTATAAAATAGCTTGCTGTTACCAAAAAGGAACATCTGACAGAGAAAGCTCATAGGATTTTTTTTTCTGAACTACAAGTAAGTATATAGATGGAAATAACGTACTTTTATAATTATGGAAGAGCCAATCTTGTAGCAAAATAATATGCTGAAATGTGTATATATGTTTGTGTGTGGGCAGACGGAATTACAGAAGTCTATACAACAGTATGTATCTGGAATGCCAAGATAATAATCTTCCTTATGCAGGAATGAATCTATTGTACCTAGAAAGTGCATAAAATGTCATAGCTTGACTCACCAGAATATTACAACCACCTCTCTGCCTTTGCATCATAACGTATCTCCCTCCTGCATACGTGAAATGCTTCTGCTCACATAATCTTATGTGTCTCTGTTCCAGCATCTCATTTCCCATTTCTCTTCCATAGAATGTTCAGGTTTGTCATTAACTTCTGAGCTCTTCTTTGCAGGACTTGGACAAGTATTTCCCATTCCTGTTTGGCTGCATAGCTTTTTTACAAGCCCCTTTTCCTGTTCTCCTTTATTTCCCTCACTGTTTCAGTGTTTTATTTTCTTTCTTACATATATATATATATTATTTTATTTTATTTCCCCTGCATTCCAAAAATCTTACTCATTTTATGTTTCTGTGAAATGTAACATTTTATCCATTTGATTTGATAGAGGATGTTTCCCAGTGTATATGCATATATGTCTTATTTAGAAAGACTGCACGTTTCCCGGAACAATGGCTATGTCTTGTTAGAAATTCATCCTCACAGTTGAAACATCTGCAAAATTTAGTTGTGCAAAATTTGAATCATTTGATTTGGGTATTGCCAGCCTTCATTTACAAATGAAGGACTTTGTAATGAAGTCCTTTTTCTTAGCAGACTCAAACTAATAGAAAAATAATTCCTCTTTAAAATTATTCTCACTGTCTGTTTTTGTATATAAAGAGGAAACACTTTTAAAGTAATTCTAACTGTACTGCTGGTACTACTGCAACCTGCTTATTTATTGTAAAATAGTTGTAAAAGACAACTAACTAACCTTTTAAGGACATAGGACAGTTATAAGCTATATGCCAGGGAATGCACTTTCCTCTGCCTCTGGCAGAAAGTCAACCTTACAACAGAATGATTATTTTCATTTTCAGTGTATCATAGTCATTCACTACACATTATTTAATGACAACAAATGTAATTTGCTTGCGAAGCACAAGAAAAGAAGTAAGCAAAGTCAACAGCATCCATACTGGCTGGTTGAAAATTTTTGCTTTAATCCTCAGCAGTAAATTCCTCATTCCTTATCAAGTCCTCAGAAACCATAAGCCAAATTGGAAATTAGCTATTCACTAATTACCTTCAGCATCTCACCTTTCACTAGTCCAGCCCCATCAAGGCAACATTTTCTATATCCAACCAGTTGTGTCATTTTATTCGTATTTCAGGAGACTAGAAAGAAAGAGATGCAAATTTTTAAAGTTTCTGTTCTTTTTAATCCTATTTATTTCTGTTTTCTTCATCCCCTCATCTGCCTTATGGCCCTGGTTAACCCTCCTTCTAGTGCCACCTGCTGCAGTTTTATTGGTATTACAGGTTTCTCTCTACAGTACCTAGTTATATAATGCAGCTGGAGAATGTATCTTTTTAATGCAAACTGAACTCTTTCAAGATCATGTAAAATCTGCTTCCCAAAACTACTAGCGTCCCTGCAGAAAAGCACTGCTGTAATTGTCTGCAGAAACTGCAGAGAGCAGAAACGCACAAATATAAAAAAAAAAAAAGAACAGAGCCCCATTACACCAGGTACACTAATAATGAGATTTGGAATATTTTTTAGCCGTTTATAAGACAAAATAAAATTCATATCCACCTAATAATACTACACTTTTTTTTTTTTAATCATAGATGTCTATAATAGGGATAGCATAGAGTAAAAAATGCTTGTCAGAAATAAAGGCAGTATAACTACTGCCTATACTATAACTACTAGTTAAGACTATAACTAGTCTTAACATTATTATTTTTTTTCCAGTAGGGGCAGAATAGTACAGTTTGCCTTCTGGTTGCAAGGCTGCAAGTTTCCATTCAGGCTGTATTGGTTAAAAAGGAAAAAAAGAACTAAGTGTTATTTCATTAGGGTTTTAAAACCTATTTCTTTCTCAGGTGAGACAAAGAACCCAGAAAGGAGCAGACATGGCTCCATGCACCTGCAGGAGAAGAATTCACTCCCTTAACACTGCTGAAAATGCGGGTTTGAAGGAAGGAACAAGATGTGTGGCTGCACAGTTAGTTTATCTGATGCTGATGACTGATCATTCAGATTTTTCACCTGAAAGGATGCGGTGAAAATCCTGGAGGTATCTGTTTTTAGGTTTTATTAAAGTAGTTCCTTTTAGCCCTTGTAAATCTTCTCATTTCACAGGCAAGAGTCGTATTCCTTCCACAATAAACACTCTGTGTATTGTGGCTGCTAACACAGGAAGTTAGAGTTTCAATACAGGGCACTGGAGAATGAATTTATGCATCTTTTAATAAACATTTTTAACAAGTCTCACATGTGAAGGGATTAATTTTTAAAAGGATAACTTAAGAAGTAATTTGTATAAATAAAATAAGTTGGGGGGATAATAAAAGGAAGCAAGAAAACAGTCTTGCAGGACTTGATAATAAGCTACTGTGGTAGCTTTGCTCCTAAGCGGAGCATGTCTTGAAGCGCAGAATAATTAAAGACATGGAGATTGAAAAGGGACAGTAATGCCATAAAATATAACATGGATTTACCAAAGGCAGATCATAGCACACTAAGTTGATAGCTCTCTTTGATATCTGATTCTTTCCTAACAGAAAGAAACACAGATTCTTGGCATAGAATGCATATGACTATGATATAGTATGATGTTTCTTTGATGATGTAAAAAAGATGGACTATAGGAAAGAGCATGTGCAATGAATAAGAGGGAAAGACAGCAATAGAAGGGGCAAAAAGGTTTCAAGGTGTCATTAAAGTATAAGCCTTGCTTAATATATTCAGTTATGGCTACAGTGCAAATACAAGGAACAGGCTTGTGGGGCTGGGAGATTGGGAGACCTTTAGGAAAATACAGTCAGTGTAGGAAAGGTCTATAGTATCACAGACAAGCACAGGATGATCTTCCTGAAGAATAAGAAGTTAAACTATATGAACTAGTAAAATATGCAGAATGTGTGTTATCTAAGGCTGATGACATAAGCTGTAAGTTAGTTCTTTATTTGGAAGCAGAGGTAAGACTAGTGAGGTCCCACCTGTGGTGGAATATAAGCTTCCAGTGTGATTGCACCACAAAAAAAAGGGCAATTGTAACATGCATGAGGGAGGAATTTGTAGTGTGAATGCAGTATAGTGTATACTACAGGAGGAAGGAAGGTTTCTGAGCTGTGAACAGAGTGAGAGCCAAAGGGCCTGACAAGAAATGAACAAACGATACAGAGAATCCGTCTCCCTGTTTTTGTACTGTTGTGCTAGGGTTTAAAATGTGGATCTGAAAATCTTCAGGAGTGGTAAAGAGCTGAGAATCCAAGATCCATGCCCTGGATTGTGACTCCAAACACGGGAAATTTTGGAAAACTTTTCAAATAATGGAATAACTCTGGCTCCATTTCCCAAAGGAGACAATTAAACCTTGGAGAAGGCTCTGTCTGGGCTGAGATTCTCATTTGATATAGGCATGGCCGTCTGGCTCAGAATCAGTCTGGGAAGACTTCAATAGGACTAGTATATTAAGATTATTCCCTTGCTTTGGTGCTCCCCAAGGACTAACTTAGGTCATTGCCCACTGAGTGGTTGGTCTGGTGCAATTCTCATTCACAGCGAGCTTTCTCTGAGCATCAAATAGGGAACTTAGCTGCCTGGCTGAAATGTGGAGATTTCAGGCATCTGAAAGTCAGATGTTGAGCTGCTTGTTCTCATCATGCCCAACGATATGGCTACACAGACCGATGCAAATAAGACTACAAAGCATCCAGCCTGAAGCTATCCTTTATCTGTCTACTTGATGTATAAGAAATGTAGCTCAGGTCTGTCTCTAAATGTTTAAGAAGACATTTCCTGGTTTTCTTTGTATATCAAGCCCAGCTCTCATTGTCAAGAAAGCAGAGTCATTACATAATGGGCCCGGGTTTTATTCCTCCTTGAATAGGAGGAAAGACAACCCTCCTTGAAGTAGAAATATTAGGAAGGTAAACATGAAAAAATTGTTTATGTAATTTTTTTTAGATGCTAGGAAAAAACTGCATCACTATTAGAATTTTGTTATATGTAACTGTTTCGTGTTCAAAATCTCTGTTTAGTGGAAAGCAGACAAGGGCTCAGCCTCTATACAACACAAGATGTAACTTACACAAGCCTGATTTCCTCAATGTTAGGAGAAAAGGCAATGTAATATGGCTTCTGTATCTTAATTTGTGTGAAATTGTTCATTTGTCAACAGAATTTGTGACTGCATTAGGGTACAGATCTGGTGCAGGCTGTAGCAGTGTGTAAGAGAGATAATACAAAAGAAGGGAAGTAGACTTGTGTGAGCTGAACAAGGTCAAAAATATGGGACCTAGCTTTTTCCAAAATGTGAATGTCTCTAAACTGAATGGGCAGGTCTCACCTGCATTGTTAGCACTTAAAGTAAACTGCAAATAACCAATGTTTCATTGATCTGGACTACATTTTACAGACCAGGGTCAGACTCTACATACTGTAGGTTAACTGCTGCTGACATTGTTCAATGTGTTAAGACATACACACAGTTCTATGAAGGAAAATTATTTTTTTCAGGTTTCTTTGTTTGTTTTTGTGGTTTTGGGTTTTTTTTCCCTTTTTCCTTTAGATATTATTTTGCAGGCATCAGAAAAGGGAAAATCACTAAACTGTTTTCGTTCTTAGTTCCCTCTTCCCTTTGTTATATCCCCATGGGTATTATATGCAAAGTATTCAGCTTGAATATGAAGATTTGCTTATATATGGTTTAGTAGTATAAACATAACATGATACTATGAGCAACTCTGAATGTAACAGTTCCTACCTAGTAAATATGATCATGATCTCTTCAAGGAGTACAATTTCTTTGCAGGTGTGTTGTGGGTACGTAATCTGCTGTCGTGATTTGGCCTCAGATGGCAACAAAGAACCACGTGCCGCTCTTTTGAGCTTCCCCCGCATGGGGAAGGATCAGAAGAAAAAGGCAAAACTCGTGGGTTGAGACAAAGGCAGTTTAACAGAACAACAAAGGGAACAGGAAAACAACAATAATACGGGCTGAGGAATATGCAAACATGATTACAGAACCACTGCTTACCAACCGGACCCAGGATGCCCAAACCTGCTCCCAAACGGGACTTCCTGCCGCCTCCCCAGGCAGCTCAGACTGGGCATGGCTCACATGGGATGGAACACCTGTGTCACTGCCAGAGCCTGGGGAGAATTAACCCTATCCCTGCCAGAACCAGGACATTATCCACCCCTTATTCCATACCATCTATGCCATGCCCAGATCTTACAGGTTCCAATGAATTGTCACCATTTTCCCCTGTCTTATATGAAAAATATGTATATAAATATATATATACGTACATATATATGCATACAGATATAATGCCGTTAGTCTATGGACCATCCCTCTAAAATGTCTGTTGATTTCATTTAATCCATGGCTTTGGGCTCCATCTGTTAGAACAGTCTCTCAGGGCAGGTGAGATGCTGTGTGGTGCTGGCCTGTTGCATGCTGTATTTTCGGAGCTTGTGACTGGTGTACCCGGTGCGGCTCATGCACGCAGTCCGTGGGCTGAAGATGTAGATCTTGAGGAGGTTGCTGGGTGCCAGCTGCTGAGGTCAGGTCTGATCCCATCACCACTGCGCTTTACTCAGTGTTTCATCAAAGTCCATCTGCCCTTAATTTGGGTGATTCTTACTGGAGCACAACTGATAGAAAGTATACTAATGAGGACATACAGTGGCAGGGTTACTGAGCAATTAATATCATACAATGTGATTCATTGGCTATTCTCGCTCAAAATCAGATGCCTGTGAGGTATGCATTGGACTTCCCCATCCTTCCGCATCACCCACCAAGTGCACCCAAGTCCTTGGGCAAAAGCGATCCCACGGATGGATTTGCCTTTGCCTGAGCAGGACTGACCCAGACTGTGTTCCCTAACATATTCTTCATGTGCACTACGGGGACTTTATCTCCTTCTATGGTACGTGGAAGTTTTGATTGGGCAGGGCCAGCTCGACTGGTAGATCCCCTAGTGTTAACTAGCCAGGTAGCTTTTGCTAAATGTGTATCCCAATGTTTTAAAGTCCCACCACCCATTGCTCTCAGTGTAGTTTTTAACAGTCCATTGTATCTTTCTGTCTTCCCAGAGGCTGGTGCTTGATAGGGGATGTGATATACCCACTCAATACCATGCTCTTTGGCCCAGGTGTCTGTGAGGCTGTTTCAGAAATGAGTCCGGTTGTCCGACTCAGTTCTCTCTGGGGTGCCATGTCGCCACAGGACTTGTTTTTTGCCGCATGGCCTTGATTTTCAAGGCCCAGGATAGTGTTCTGGGCAGCGGCATGGGGCACAGAGCATGTTTCCAGCCATCCGGTGGTCGCTTCCACCATTGTGAGCACATGGTGCTTGCCTTGACGGGTTTGTCACAGTGTGATATAATCAATCTGCCAGGCCTCCCCATATTTATATTTCAGCCATCGTTCTCCATACCAAAGAGGCTTCAAACGCTTGGCTTGCTCGATTGCAGCACAAGTCTCACTTTCATGGATAACCTGTGCAATAGTGTCCATGGCCAAGTCCACCCCTCGGTCACGAGCCCATCTATATGGCGCATCTCTTCCTTGATGGCCTGAGGTGTCATGGGCCCACCGAGCTATGAATAGCTCACTCTTACATTGCCAGTCCAGATCCACCTGAGCCACTTCAATCCTAGCAGCCCAATCCACCTGATGGTTGTTCTGATGTTCCTCCGTGGCCCGATTCTTGGGTACATGGGCATCGACTTGACGTACTTTCACAACCAGATTCTCTATCTGGGCAGCAATATCTTGCCACAGTTCGGCAGCCCAGATGGGTTTGCCTCTGCGCTGCCAGTTGCCCTGCTTCCACTGCCGTAGCCACCCCCACAGAGCATTTGCCACCATCCATGAAATGGTATAAAGTACTGGACATTCTCCTCACTCAGCAATGTCCAAAGCCAGCTGAATGGCTTTCACCTCTGCAAACTGTCTCGATTCACCTTGTCTTTCACTGGCTTCTGCAGCTTGTCGCGTAGGACTCCACACAGCAGCCTTCCACTTTCGATGCTTTCCCACAATCCGGCAGGACCCATCAGTGAACAGGGCATATTTCTTCTCATTTTCTGGCAGTTTATTATATGGTGGGGCCTCTTCCACACGCGTCACCTCCTCCTCTGGTGACATTCCGAAACCCTTGCCTTCTGGCCAGTCCATGATCACTTCCGGAATTCCTGGGCAACTGGGGTTTCCCATTCGAGTTCACTGTGTGATCAGTGCAATCCACTTACTCCATGTAGCATCAGATTTGTGGTGGGGACCCTTTCTTTGAACATCCAGCCCAGCACCAGCAGTCAAGATGCTAAAAGAAGCTCTGCTTCTGTACCAGCCACTTCCAAAGCAGCTTGAACCCCTTCATATGCTGCCAATATCTCTTCTTCTGTTGGAGTGTAGCAGGTTTCGGATCCTCTGTATCCCCGACTCCAAAACCCTAGGGGTCAGCCTAGGGGTCAGCTTTCTTCATATTGCCCAAGCCGGCCAGCCACCTTATCCACCGTTGGTCCCTCTTTGTCTCTCCATTCCATTACTGCTAATGAGTTGGTATGTGACGATGGTGTGCTCTGTACAAACTTCTGACCCATGGGCCTTGTGCATTGGACCTCATCAGGGTCTGTGGGTAAGTCTGCATTGTCAAAGTCATAATAAATCATCTCCCACATGGCTAATTCTCTCAGGTACTAGATACCTCTTTCCATGGTAGTCCACTTGCTTGGCTGACGTACAAAATCTCCACTGAAGGGGTACCTTTCCCCCATGCCTGGCAGGAGTCGTTTCCAGAGGCTGAGGGCTTGGGTCTTCTTCCCAATTGCCTTGTCAATGCCACCTTCCCTAGACAGGGATCCCAGCTGCCTGGCTTCCCTACCCTCTAATTCCAGGCTACTGGCCCCGTTATCCCAGCACCGGCGCAGCCAGATGACAACGTGCTCACCTGAAAGTCAGCTAAAATCTTTTCGCATATCCCACAGCTCGCTCAAGGAGAGGGATTGAGTGATTATCTCTGGTTCTGCCTGTTCCTCCTGTTCTTGTGATGACCCTGGTTCATCGTCATCTCTTACTAAGCGAACTGATTTCTTTGTGTACTTCTTCTATACAGGGACAACTGATACTGGCACAGGTCGGTTTCCTGGTTCAGCTGCAGTGGCTGCCACCGGGGTTGGAGTAGCCGCAGTGTCTGTCACAGGAGTCGCAGTAGCCACAGTGGCTGCCAGAGGGGTTGCAGTAGCCGCAGTGTCTGTCGGCCTGGTTTCCATCTCTTCCCCCTGGGGGAGCTGCATAATACTGAGCAGTGCCTGGTAGATACTGGCCAGGGCCCAGCACAATGCAGTGAGTTGTGCCTCTCTGGAATAGCCACAGCATTTTCCCTTCAAATATTCTACCACTTTATCTGGGTCCTGTAATTGTTCAGGGGTGAAGTCCCAGACCACTGGAGGCGAGAAGTTCTCCAGGTACCTGCCCATGTTCTCCCACATGCCATGCCACCCCTGACTATCCAGCCTCAGAGCAGATCTCTGGGCGGTAGTCTTAAATAGCTGTTTAACCCTAAACAATACTTGGAACACATTCAGGAGACCTAACACTAGGAACATGCTGGTTTGAGCATCCCAAGGATATTAAAAATTCTCAAAAGCTATCATACCTGACCCGAAGGAGAAAAGGGAGGCCAAAGAGCTGGGGAAAGTGTCCCCCCTCTTTCCCCTACAGACCGGGTGTAATTATTAATAAATTCTGAGAGACGGTGCCCAAGGTACGGACAGGACAGCAATACCACATAAATGCCCCAAAGCAACTGTCTGAACAGTGATGTTATCATATCATAAGCCGATATCGCACAGGACAGCAAAACGATAATCCTCATCCCTCTCCCAGAGGTGATAAACAGCATCATGGGGAGTACATAAACCATACAGGAATTTACATAACACAGTCACAAGAACAAACCAAGCAACATGGTGACCAACGACTATTTACCTAATACAATAAACGCACACAACAAATTCATTTTTACAAGCTCTAGTTGGATTCTGCCGTTATCTCAACCCTTCAAGCCCCACTTTGGGCACCAAAAAGGACTGTCGTGGTTTGGCCTCAGGTGGCAACAAAGAACCACATGCTGCTCTCTCGAGCTTCCCCCCCACGGGGAAGAATTGGAAGAAAAAGGCAAAACCCGTGGGTGTAGACAAAGGCAGTTTAACAGAACAGCAAAGAGAACAAGAAAACAACAACAGTAACACGGATAGAAGAATATACAAACAAGATTACGGAACCGCCACTCGCCGCCGCTCACCGACTAGACCCCGGGACACCCCAGCCAACTCCAAGCAGCGACTTCCTGCCCCCTCCCTGGCAGCTCAGAGTGGACATGGCTTACATGGGATGGAATACCTGTGTCCTGGGGAGAATTAACCCTATCCCCGCCAGAACCAGGACACCATAGAAAACCCTACCTGGTTTTACATTTAAATACACCCACAAGAAATCCACTTCCAGAAGTAGTCCTGATCCAGACTTCAGATGACATCACTGTAAAGCCTTCCATCAGTTTCAACAGTTTTTTTGTCTAGACCTCAAATGGGTCATTTTACCTAACAAGTGTGCAGTTAGGGCCGACAAATTATGTTCACGTTTTAGGAATCAAACAATTGAATCTGTTCAAGCACTATTCAAATAAAAATCTAAGTACAGAAAAGTTCATGTAAGTTTTTAAGTAAAACAGTTACAAAAAAAAAATATTTTTGAGAACGTAAGAAAGTAAGGTAAGCAAGGCATGAATTTTTAAGTAAGTGGTACTTTTGACCACTCATTCTAATTTAAGTTCCATTCTAGAATATTTTGAAGTAATTTAAACACAACAGCTTTGAATGACCTAGTGCAGATGAGGTTTCAGGGCTGGTAGTTCAGATTCACAGGTGTCTCCGATTGCTTAAATGCAGGCTGTCTGACAACATAGAGTAAAAGCATAATTTTAAAATGTCACTTTTACATTCTACTATAGAAACAGAGTACAAGCTTCTGGGAGAAGGAGGACTGGTGTGTAAGTGAAACTGAAAAACAGTCTGGATAGAATACAGTTGAGAGACTACTGAGTGATACTTCTGGCCTTGTTTTAAGAAAAAAAATAATTCTCTATTACATGGTCTATTAAACTTATTTTACTGGCATTTTTTACGTATGCAATCTGTGTAGCACATAAATTAACTCTTATTATCTTGAACTAAAACACACAAGGAACTATTACATGGGATATGAATGAAAAAGAGGAAAAAAAAAGAAAAAAAGTGAGTATAAAATGTCAGAAATTAAATACAGACCAAATTGATACTTGTAGCTAGATGCCTAATGTACCCAACACATATTTTTCTAGAAACATCTATTATCAGAATCTCAGAATAATAAGGTTTTAAATGTGCATGAAACAGATACATATGGAAAGAATATATAGCACCATTTCTCTCTGTCTTCACTTTAAATGTGACAAGAGAACTCCTCTCATATAAGAACTGTACAATCTGGAAATGCAGGTTTTCTATTGTCTGTTTTAAAAACTAATTCCTTTCATCTTCAGTTTCTACCACCCACAGAAAACCATGGCCAAAGATGCTTCACTTGTTTAGCTGACTCTGTAGAAGCTGTAAGAGACCTGACCTACGAGATCAGTCATCACGTTCACTGGGTCAACAAGCGTTGTACAATGCACTCAGAGAGCTACCAAGGTCTGCGATGGATAGATGGAAAACCTGTTCCCCAACACAGTCTAGATATAATGAGAAGTGAGGATGGGAAAGGGGACTAGGTTGCAGAAGGTTAAAGACCAAGATACAAAGAGGTATAGAGGAATCGGATCTGGAACAAGCAGAAGATGAAGTGGATTGTGTAGGTGTCCAAAGGAAACCAAAAGACTTTGTACTTAGTAAGAAACCCTTAAACTTGGGAACAAATTTCCCGGGTGTCAGTGTTCCTCTCTGAGAAGTCTGTGAAGCTCATAGCTGAGAATTTATCTTTGTTTAAGCAGTACTCTACACAGAAGAATCGTAGAATCATAGAATCTTCATGGTTGGAAAGGACCCTTAAGGTCATCGAGTCCAACCAAATAACCTACAATCTCTGCCACTAGAGCATGCCCTGAAGTACCAAATCTAGACGTTTTGTAAATATCTCTAGGGATGGTGACTCGACCACCTCCCTGGGCAAGCTGTTCCCTGGGCCCAGGGAACTACAGGCCGGTCAGCCTCACCTCCATCTCTGGAAAGATGATGGAACAGGTTGTTCTGGGCGTCATCTCAAGGCATGTGGAGGAAAAGAAAGCTATCACAAGTGCTCAGCATGGATTCACCCAGGGTGACTACCAAGGGTTTGACACAGTCTCCCACAGCACCCTCGCAGGGAAGCTTAGGAAGTGTGGGCTTAATGAATGGACAGTAACATGGATAGAAAACTGGTTGAAAGACAGAGCTCAGAGGGTAGTGATTAGGGTCACAGAGTCTAGTTGGAGGTCAGTGACGAGTGGTGTTCCCCAGGGGTCAGTACTGGGTCCAGTCCTCTTCAATATATCCACCAATGACCTGGACAAATGGCTAGAGTGTACCCTCAGCAAGTGTGCTGATGACACAAAGCTGCGAAGTGTGGCTGACACACCAGAAGGCTGTGCTGCCATACAGAGAGACCTGGACAGCCTGGAGAGCTGGGCGGAGGGAAGCCTTGTGAAGTTCAATAAGGGCAAGTGTAGGGTGCTGCACCTGGGGAGGAATAACCCCATGCACCGTTACAGGTTAGGGACGGACCTGCTGGAGAGCAGCTCCATGGAAAGAGACCTGGGAGTCCTGGTGGACAACAGGATGACCATGAGCCAGCAATGTGCCCTTGTGAGCAAAAAGGCCAATGGCATCCCGGGGTGCCTCAAGAAGAGTGTGGCCAGCACGTCGAGGGAGGTCATCCTCCCCCTCTACTCTGCCCTGGTGAGGCCACACCTGGAGTACTGTGTCCAGTTCTGGTCTCCCTGGTTCCAGAAGGACAGGGAACTGCTGGAGAGTGTGCAGCAAAGGGCTACCAAGATGATTAGGGGACTGGAACACCTCTCTTATGAAAAACGGCTGAAGTCTTTGGGTCTCTTCAGTCTGGAAGAAAGAAGACTGAGGGGGGATTTTATCAATGCTTATAAATACTTAAAGGGGGGGGTGTCAGGAAGATGTGGCCAGGCTTTCAGTGGTGCCCAGCAACAGGACAAGAGGTAATGGGCACAAACTTGAGCATAGGAAGTTCCACCTAAACATGAGGAGGAACTTATTTACTTTGAGGGTGGCAGAGCACTGGAACAGGCTGCCCAGAGAGGTGGTGTAGTCTCCAACTCTGGAGACATTCAAAACCCGCCTGGATGCATTCCTGTGCAATCTGCTCTAGGTGACCCTACTTTGACAGGGGGGTTGGGCTAGATGATCTCCAGAGGTCCCTTCCAACCCTATGATTTTATGATTCTAAGAGGAATTCTCTTTCTGTTGAGTCCCAAAACCAAGGAATTTTCCAGCATCAAATGTAATGCAAATTTTTGGTAAAATTTCAGTAGACCTTTAAAATCATGACTTAACAATATAATTTAAATTCTGTTTCCATAATGAGTGATGCAAGATATTTAATTGTGACCTATGACTGAAGCAAATTCCACTACTAAAATGAACAAATACACACAGCTCTACTATTTTATTGCTGATTCTAAATTTATTCTCTCCCGCCCCAGAACAAGCATAGCAAGACCAGTTTTTAGGTGACAATGAATAACTTAACACTAATTCTTGTTCCCCTCAAGCATTTTTAAAATGATAAAATATTCATTGTTCAGTTGGTTTATTGTAAAATAACGCACACTTCCTTGGAACTTGTATGTCCTTGCCGTGTCCTATATTCAGAATCACAGCATGGTTTGGGTTGGAAGGGACCTTAAAGATCATCCAGTTCCAAATCCCCTGCCGTGGGCAGGGACACCTCCCACAAGACTAGGGTGCTCAAAGCCACATCCAGCCTGGCCTTGAACACTTCCAGGAATGGGGCATTGACAGCTTCCCTGGGCAACCTGTTCCGGTGCCTCACCAACCTCACAGTAAAGAATTGCTTCCTAATATCTAGAATCATAGAATCTTCATGGTTGGAAAGGACCTTTGAGATCATCAAGTCCAACCATACATACACAAAAAAACCCAGCAACCTACAATCTCTGCCACTAGAGCATGCCCTGAAGTGCCACATCTAGATATTTCTTAAATACCTCTAGGGATGGTGACTCGACCACCTCCCTGGGCAGGCTGTTCCAGTGCCTGACCACTCTTTCAGTAAAGTAATTCTGCCTAATATCTAATCTAAACCTCCCCTGCCACAGCTTCAGACCATTTCCTCTGGTCCTGTCATTATTCACCTGGGAGAAGAGACCAACACCCACCTCTCTACAACCTCCTTTCAGGTAATTGTAGAGGGCAATGAGGACTCCCCTCAGCCTCCTCTTCTTCAAGCTAAACATGCCCAGCTCCCTCAGCCTCTCCCCATATGACCTGGTCTCCAGACCCCTCACCAGCCTGGTAGCTCTCCTCTGGACACGCTCCAGCACTTCAATGTCCCTCTTGTACAGAGGGGCCCGGAACTGAACACAGTACTCGAGGTGAGGCCTCACCAGTGCCGAGTACAGAGGCATGACCACTTCCCTACTCCTGCTGGCCACGCTATTCCTGATACAGGCCAGAATGCTGTTGGCCACCTTGGCCACCAGGGCACACTGCTGGCTCATGTTAAGCTGGCCATCCACCAGCACCTCGAGGCCATTTTCTGTTGGGCAGCTTTCCAGCCACTCCTCCCCAAGCCTCTAGCGTTGCTTGGGGTTGTTGTGACCAAAATGCAGGACCCAGCACTTGGCCTTATTAAAACTCATACAGTTGGCCTTGGCCCATCGATCCAGCCTGTCCAGGTCCCTCTGTAGAGCCTTCCTACCTACAAGCAGATCAACACTCCCACCTAGCTTGGTGTCGTCTGACAACTTACTGAGGGTGCACTCAATCCCCTCATCCAGATCATTGATAAAGATATTGAACAAAAGTGGCCCCAAAACTGAGCCCTGAGGGACACCACTGGTGACCGTCCGCCAAGAGGATTTCACCCCATTAATCACAACTCTCTGGGCATGACCATCCAGCCAGTTTTTAATCCAGGGAAGAGTACACTTGTCTATGCCATGATTCGCCAGATTCTCCAGGAGAATGTTGTGGGGGACGGTGTCAAAGGCCTTACCAAAGTCCAGATAGACATCGTCCACAGCCTTCCCCACATCCAGAAGGCAGGCCACGTGGTCATAGAAAGAGATCAGGTTGGTTAAGCAGGACCTCCCTTTCCTAAACCCATGCTGGCTGGCCTTGATCCCTTGGCTGCCCTGCACTTGCCGTGAGAGCTCACTCAAGATGATCCTCTCCATGATCTTTCCTGGTACCGAGGTCAGGCTGACAGGCCTGTAGTTCCCCGGATCCTCCTTCAGACCCTTCTTGTAGATGGGCATCACATTAGCCACCCTCCAGTCATCTGGTACCTCCCCTGTTGACCAAGATTGTTGATAAATGATGGAGAGAGGCTTCGTGAGCTCTCCCGCCAGCTCCCTGAGTACTTTTGGGTGAATCCCATCCGGTCCCATAGACTTATGCGTGTCTAGGTGCGGAAGCAGATAAATGACTACTTCCTCCTGGATTATGGGTGGGTTGTTCTGCTCTCCATTCTTGTCTTCCAGCTCAGGAGACTGAATACTCTGGGGATAGCTGGTCTGACTATTGAAGACGGAGGCAAAGAAGGCATT
The DNA here is from genome assembly GCF_028500815.1 of Rissa tridactyla. Lineage (NCBI taxonomy): Eukaryota > Metazoa > Chordata > Aves > Charadriiformes > Laridae > Rissa > Rissa tridactyla. The sequence continues at coordinate 40,272,180 of NC_071497.1, read as the reverse complement.
AAGTATCTCAGCCTTCTCCTCATCATTGGTTACAACTTTCCCCCCTGCATCTAGTAAGGGATGGAGATTCTTCCTGGCTCTCTTTTTGTTGATGTATTTATAAAAGGTTTTTTTGTTGTGCTTAATGTTAGTGGCCAAGTTGAGCTCCAGCTGGGCTTTTGCCTTCCTAATTTTCTCTCTGTATAACTCCTCCTGAGTTGCCTGTCCCTTCTGCCAAAGGTGGCAAACCCTCCTTTTATTCCTAAGTCCCATCAGAAGTTCCTTATTCATCCAGACTGGCCGTTTTCCCCGCCCTTTAGACTTGCGACACTTGGGGACAGCCTGCTCCTGGGCCTTTAAGATTTCCCTCTTGAAGAGCGTCCAGCCTTCCTGGACCCCTTTGCCCTTCAGGACTATCTCCCAAGGGACTCTCTCAACCAGTGCTCTCAACAAGCCAAAGTCTGCCCTTTGGAAGTCCAAGGTGGTGGAGGTTTTGCTAACCCCGCTCCTTACATCACTATGAATTGAAAACTTGACCATTTCATGATCACTAAACCCAAGACGACCTTCGACCACCACATCTCCCAGTAGTCCTTCTCTGTTTGTGAACAGTAGGTCTATCAAGGCAGTTCCCCTGCTAGGCTCATCTATCAGTTGTGTCAGGAAGTTATCTTCTATGCACTCGAGGAACCTCCTAGCCTGCCTGCTCTCTGCTGTGTTGTATTCCCAGCAGATACCCGGCAGGTTGAAGTCCCCAACCAGAACAAGGGCTGGCGATTGCAAGACTTCAGCCAGCCGCTTATAGAATACTTTGTCTGTCTCCTCATCCTGGTTGGGTGGTCTATAGCATACTCCCAGCACAAGATCTCCCTTATTTCCCTTCCCCTTCAACCTTACCCATAAACACTCGACTTTATCATCACTGGAATCTAGCTCTATACAATCAAAACATTCCCTAATGTACAGAGCCACACCCCTGCCTCTCCTTCCTTGCCTATCCCTTATGAAGAGCTTATAGCCATTCATCGCAGCATTCCAGTCGTGACAGTCATCCCACCATGTTTCCGTGATGGCAACTACATAGCTGTCCTGCTGCACAATGGCTTCCAGATCAAGATATCAGCCTATTAGTACCAGTAGACGCTGCACACATTTGTGCAGCACATTCTACAGTGGATACAAAGACAGGCCCAGCTCTGAGATTTCAGCAGTTCATTCAGTGATTATGTTTCAATATTAACCATATTATCCTAACAGCTGTTATTAAGGTACCTGTGTGAATATAACCATATGAATGTGTGTGAACGTCCAGATTAACCAAAGAAGAATTTCATTTGGTTCATATCAAAAAGTATTTGATTTTTAATTCCAGAGCAGTTACTTTGCTATTCAAGCAAAAAAACCCTTACAAAGGCAGCACAATGCACAAAGTGTGATTACCTCTTCCACAGAATAGTGACATCGTGCCAGAAATCTTTAAATGACAAAATACACTTTTTTCCCATTTTAGCACTTTCAGAATGACTAAGCTTCTAATAAATTAAACAAATGAACAGCCTTACTGAAGACCACTATCTACACTTCCTTATTCTTCAAAAAAGTATTTGCTTTCTTAAGAACATGCTTTCTCTATGACATTTTTATTAAATAATAAAATCTCAGACTCCGGTCTGAGTTGGTTTAACCCATGGTAACTTTATCCCAGTAATTTCATCCCTTAGTGCTAATTGATGGGCAGAAAAAATAAGTAAAACAGCTTTGGAAAGACAAAAATTTATTGAGCAAACTGTTACCAAGCATTCAGTATTTTCTTAAATATTGGTTCCAGAAATAAGCAAATGTTTGCACAGCTTCTTATGTTTTCTGAATCATCCTCTCATCACTAATTCAAATGTGCACAGTCCTCTGTAGAAATACATTCATGGGCTGAAGGTAGAGCTCAGCAAATAACATACTCAACATATGCAAGCATTCTCCTGACATTACAGAGAAATCATGAATATAAATTTGTAAGAGCAAATTATATATTATATTTATAAATTTATTGTGCAACAGACATCTACCCATGACAGTGCCCAGACCATTCTGTATAGTTTTCATGCCCCCTGCTCCAGATTGGACATGGACTCTTCTGGCTTCTGAATATGACCCAAAATATTCAGGAATATTCTGAATATTCAGGAAACACATGCTGTAAAGGTGACATATCTGTTTCCGTGTGATTGCCCAATAATGGGAGAAGTGGCTAGACAGAGATCTGTGTTAATTCTTTGCTTAGTTGGTGGAAATGCTTCCCACATATTCTCCATTTTCCAAAGGAGTGTTAGTTCTGACTTTGCAAAAAGAATATTTAATTTGAAATGCAGGCTCTATAACAGGCATCAGATCCCTTGCTTGCAAAAACCATAGTAGTTGTTTGATTTGTTCCAGCTTATTCTCTTTTTTACGCTGTGAATCTTGTATTTTTGGTGGATTCATCCAACTTCCAATGAAGGGTGCACAGTGCCTGTTCTTTGCCTTTGAGATAGCATTACAGTTAAGACATAATCCTGTGCAGTTAGAAGATAAAAACTGGAGCCCTGTCAGGTGAAGAATGACAGAGGACCACAGCTTTCCATCCTCTAGGGCAGCAGTCCTATGAAAGATTGGTGGCTGTGGCATCATACCACATTAGAAGAAACAGAGGTGGGATTTTTATTTTTTTTTTTTAATTCTAATTTATTCTCTGGAGGGAAAATAAATTTAAAAAGAGGCAAGTTAGGATCTAACTAAATTCAACACATGGACTGTCTTCCTTGAATATCCTGATTCATGCCCCTACAGCACTCAAATACAGGTTTTCACATTAAAAATTAAGCAAGCAAACAAACAACACCTTCATATTTAACATTTCTTAGATAACAATTTGCACTTTTTAGGTTGTTATATGTCTGGTATGAAGAGGTTAAAATTCAGACTTGATATTCTGTCTGGACATTTGGAAGACAAACGCTTAAAATGAGGTACAGAATCCAATATTTTGTTGACACCTACATCATTAACTAATCTAGTTTCCAAGTCTTGCAAAAATAATTATGAGACTTGGCACTGAAATTGGAATTTTCAGAAGAAAAACCCACCACTGACTTGACATCATTCTGTTTAACAGCAGGAGTAAAGTTCTGATTTTGTATTAGTAGATATCAAATTCCACTATAAAGCAAGATTCAACACAAAGAAATCTAGCAAGGCTTATAATGTTTTCTGCATTTCTTGTACCAGTGGCACAGTGGCTGGTATACACATATTTAATCATGATGGCAGTGACATCATGCTGTTTGACATCAAAATTCAGACTATGGAAAATCTGCTTCCCCTACCTATTTTTGTAGATGTTGAAGTAGGTCTCACTGCAGCATAAAACAGAATAAAAAAAAAAGGCTGTACTGTATCAGTATTTATAATAAGAAAATACAGAAGGCTGTGAAAGCAGCCTGCTCTGCTTCTAATTACAAACGTCTATTGGTGGTAGTGGCACCATACAAGACAGACAAATGGTACATAAGTATATTCATTTGACCATCACAGAAATAAGTCTTTTCAACTGGAGGAAGGAGAAAAGAAATTGGTTCCCTGTCTGTAAATAACTTAACTTCTTTTTCACAATACTATGTACCACATACATTGATTTTCTTTCCTTATATTTTCAAGAAGCTTTAGATACTTTATATTATTCAGAGACCAGTCCTTGAGTCTCAGCCTTTGCCTTCATTTCCCATACAGGTTTGGGCCACAGAATGATAATCAGATGAATGGATGCCTATTGGGAAGAGATTCAGAGCTACAGGTAATATCCCTGCAGTCTCCACGTCTTCCACAAGGATTCTTTTATGATTGAAGTAGTAAGGGGCACTGCTTAAAGCCCCATCACTCGTATTCTCAGTTTTCTCAGATTGGCAGTCAAAACTGACACTTGGTTTCTTTACAGGAGGTGTTCTTTTGATAAACTGTTCCTTAGCAATAATAGGAACAGCAGCAGAGGAGGAGGCCATATAAAATACATTAACCCAGCATTTTGACTGATGTTCTAAAACAATCAAAACCTGCAGGGGGCAGAGCCATCGCTTGCTCAGTTTTCTTTTCCAATTTTTAGTCTATTATAGACTACTAGCCTGTGGCTCTGAGTCTGGCAAACAGAAGTTCAGCAGCAGAATACACAAGGGGAAAAAAGCCCAACAAACCAATAAAAACCCAACATGTGCAAGGCAGCAATGTTGGACTTGCTGTGATCACAAAGAATAAAGTGACTTACTAGGACAGAAATCTCCTAACCCTGTTCACTGGTCAAAAAGCAGATAATTCAGTTTAGAGTATCCCTCTTCCTTTGCCCCTTATTCATATCCTCATATCCTGCCTTTTGGCTTTCTTCTTATTTAACTTCTTGCCTCACCACCATCTTGTTCTCTGTCTCTTCCTGCTCCATATCCTCGATGTTGTCCTTGCTAGATTTGGTTATTAATTTACCCTTCCAAGAGAAAGAATGCTCTGGTTGAGAAATATATGCAGCAGAGGAAACATATAAAGCTAGCGAACAATGAAATACATGACTAAGCAGCCAGGGCCGTGGTGTCATGACCAGGCCACAAACATTGGTTTAAAGTTAGGTTTCAATCACCTAGTTGGAATTAAGGCACAAACAAGGCCAGATGTTGAAAACTCACCAGAACGATTTATTTAACAACAATTTAAGTGGTAAAAGAGAGAGTGGAAAAAAAAAAAAGAGAGAGAAAAAGAGAGGAAAGAAAAAGGAGACAAGGGAAGAAAGGGGGAGAAAACAAAACATGGAGAAAAAAAAAAAACAGAGAAAAAAAAACCAAAACAGAAAATGTAAGCAGATAGTCACCACCCGTGGATCCAGCGACGTCTCGTTGGTCTTTTTTACCCAGGATATCATAGGTGACAGCAGAAAAAGCTCACCTTTTGGTCTGTTTGGCTACCTTTTACACTTTTGGTTTCCCCTCATTTGCATATGAGGTGTAGTGAGGCGGTTCTAGGAGGTGACTATTTGCATGTGAGGCATAGTGGGGCAGACATCATTTGTGTGCAAAGCATGGCAGGGCCCTTCCAGGGTGTGATGGGTTTAGCACGTGCAGTCACACAGGAATCTTTCGACTCCTACCTTGAAGTGTTCCTTACTTAACCTTTCAGCTGGCGCAGGTGCCCTCTATAGCAAAAGCTCCAGTAACAGCGGCAAGGAGGTGGGCACGGCCCTGCCTGTGCAGCACCGAACCCCGACACTCCACTCCGCACACCTCCAGCAGACACGTTGCCGTGGTCACGACGGTTCCTTTGCACAAACAGCGCATGAGGAGGGTTTGAGGCAAGGTTCCAATTTAGAGTCCCATACATGGTAAGATATATACAGTGTTAAAGTCAAACTAAAACAGATATCTAAGGTGATTTTAAGAAAAACTCTGTTGAGATAAATCTTAAAGAGGTGTCTCGGACCTAAACATTCATTACCACGAAACTAAGGAAGGTCCTGTAAAGGATAATTACAGACCACACTGAATATTTAAAGCCCTGTTAAGAGTCTGAGAAGCATTTAAAGGACTTAGTGGACTCATAACAAAATAAAGTTCATTCATAGAAAAAAAAAAAAACAACAAAAAACGCCATAAAGATCATGGTGCATTAAAGCCACAATCTAAGAAATCATCACTCTTTCACAAAATATGTATCAAAATTATTTACAGATTTAAAAGTATGTTGAACAAGTTTGGTCATGAAGGAAATAACACCTAAACCGATTACCCCAAAGGTACGTTCTGTGGAACAAGGATGTAAAATCAGGTCTTGTGCATTTTTGTTTCAGAAAATGATCACGTGTTCTTCATAGCCCCATGTAAAAGTGCTCTGTATATTTGGTATATTGAATAAGGACACTTTTTGTCCTTATTCTGTCCTGTTCTGTATGCCTAACAGTGGTCCCAGAGTACTAGGATTCTCCAGTTTCTCTGCTGAGAATAAATGCAGAAACTGAATAAGCATGACTTTCCTTTACAAAATATACAAGAAAAGGATCTTATTATGGCTACTCACGTACTGTCTGCACACCTGTGTAAGACTAGCTATAGTCAGTCCAAAACCTATACTCAGGCATAATCACTTGAAATTTGTGATGTAAAATATCTGTGCAGTATCTATTAATCTATTTATTGGTTTTCTGCTGAAAAAAAAAAAGAAAGAGAAATAGAGATGTGTTACAGATTTTAATTTCACTGTTTAATTTCACACTGCAAATACCTGATCAGATTCTTTATTTAGTAGAATCTCAGCTTTGTAAAAGGGAAAAGATAACTGAGCCAGCTAAATCTGATCTTTGATCACATGGTGATCTCCTCATTCATATTTATGAACCTAAAAGATTCTACAGAATGACTTTACTGTATTATTTCATAAAGCTGCACTCTCTGAAATCAGTAATAATTAGGTTTTGATGATTGGTGTTGGAGTAGATATTGATATTGTGTATAAACAGTCTGTAGTGGTATGTTTTGTTTTTCAATAAGCAAAATATCTTCAAGGATCTCATTTTTGTCTTGATTTGTTCAGCAGCAATTACCTCTAGTATGAATGTAACAGAAAATTGTCAAGTAGCCTGTCAATTAGTAAAAAAAAAAGTAATTTATAAAAAAAACTATTCCTCATTATATTGTTTTAAAATTCACATATTGACCTATTCTTTCTCATCACAATGTTCTAAAACTTAAATTTTAAACCATAATAACAGAAAAATGTGTTTTATCAATTTTTGAAGGCAAGTGAATTTCTACCCTTTGTTTCATTTCTATTGTTCGTTTCATGCAACAAAGTAAATAACATTCCAAAAATTCAAGTAGCATGGCAGAATTTGTTTTTGAGATTAAGAAATAAACATCTGAATATATAGATAATAGCCCATATGGACACAGATTTATGGCTAACCCCAAAGCATTTTATACAGTATATAACTAAATGAATAAGTAAAGCCAATTAAAGATGTTCTCAATTTGATAATTGCATGTACCTTGTGCACAATAATTAAGACAGGCTTCCTTATGTATAAAAAGTTTCTTCGAACTTTTCTCACAACAGAGGTAGAGCTTCTGTAAGTACCATAATAAAGACCAAAGCAGAAATAACCCCTGGAGAGTCTGGAAACCTAACCAATCTTGGCTGTATTAGTAGTCTAGAGCGTCACAGGCTATGTGCAGCATACATTGCCAGAAGCCTAAATTGCAGTACAGCCTCACAGTAACAGTAGTACAAAGATGTCTTTATATTCCTTTCCCTTCAGCTACAGCTAGGGATTTCTCCCACCGTGGTTCCAGATCCATCCTGAAGGTGACGTGAAAAATAATTCTGAAACACCAGCTGCTGTATTTATTTTGAAGATATGCATGCTCAAAATGCTTTATAGTCCACACACAAATCAATACCTGACAGATTCACGGCACTTCTGGAAGGTGTACAGGAATACAAGCAAAAATGTCTCTTGGCAGGGATAGCAGTGCATAAGTAAGTATGCAGAAACTGCTGATACATGTGCAATATAAGTTATGGCTGGGCATGAGATGAACAGCAGCATGGACAAAATTGTCTTGAATTAGTCAGTGTTAAAAAGCACACAGCAGAACTGAAACTAACCTAAGCAAGTAGAAAGCCGGTGACGAATGATCTTTAAAACACGCATGTATGTTATAAGGATTTTAGGTAGAGCTTTTGATTACTTTTGCAAGATTGGTTTTCCAGACCTGATCTTCAGTGAGTAAGGGAAGAATTTTATTTTTTCAAAGGTATTGGTGATTGCAATATGTGTTAGCATAACAGAAAAACCTCTGTGTAGAAAAATAAGACCGTTCAGTTCTCTAAAGGCACTTCATTACACATTCTAGTTATGCACTATGTAGCCCATGAAAGTGGAGCCATGTTTGTCTCCTGTAAGGATTAAACACTTTCTTTAAACAAACTGGTTTTCAAGCTTCAGTTTGTTTCTCACCATGCTAAATCTTGGTTTCTCTGTACTATAAAGATTCATAACACAAAAATTAAGTGCAAATGCTTTAGGAGACAGCAAGTAAAAGGCACTACATGATTCTAAGAATAGATGTCTAGAAAGAAAGTCACACCCTTAAATATTTGAACTTTGTGTTACGACCTGGAGATTTTCTGAGGAGAAATAGTTGTCACATACAAAAATTCAGTGTGAGTGTTTACTCTCCTAACTCCCTGTCAAGGTGAAGATGGCTGATGTGTATTTCACCTTAATGACTGTGTGTAGCTCTTATTAACTTTAATTGCCTAATGGATTTGTCAAGAACAAGGCCCTGGAGTCAAGTTGCAAAGTTTCCATGAATTTCCCTTGTCAGTTGGAGGTAAAATACAAAAATAATATATTCACCTTGCTTGGGCAAAAATGAAATAATGCTAGATGCTACCAAAAAAAAAAAACAGGACAAAAATAGTTCTTTTATACTGTTCACTGTTTTACCAGACCATACTCTAATTTAAAATCAATTCACAGTCTGTTGAAATAAACAGTATTCATTTAGATGGGAACAATTAGACAAATGGAGCTACAAGCTACAGATGTGCTAAACTATACACTGGTAATTTCATCTAAAGATGCATCAGGATTGAAGACTTAAGACGTCTGCACATCATTTATTGAGTTAGATAAAATTTGCTCGCAGAAGATCATAGCAAGGTAAATTACCAGAGCTGTGCAAAACAACTCATATTTTTGTTACTATGTTTTGTGAATGTAAATTTCTACTCCACTTATTTTGGAAAATGTAAATGTGTCCTCCATCATCTTCATGCTTATTTGTCCCGTATCTGCAATTATAAAGTTCCTGAGAAAGGAGATGTGAAATATGAAGACTCACAGCTATTTACAGACCTACATTTGCCAAATTTGAGCACAAACTGTAAAAATGTAAATTATTAATAATCATTATTATTGAAAATACCTTACACCTTTTGGCATTTTTCATCCTAAAAGCATCAGAAGAACTTTGAAATTTAGCAAGGAACCCAGGAACCCACAGCATATTGCAAACTACTTGGCATGGAGATTTCAGACTGGGTACAGTTACCCCAAGCCCACTGCCAAGCCTGCAGCACTGCCCACATTTTGCACATTTCTCATCCTTAAAACTGATCATCTCTGTGACTCTGTCATAACGCATCACATATCTTACCAGCACACCTTAACCTAGCTTTGCATTTGGATCTTGGAAGCTAGTTCAGTGAAAAATTTCCTCAGATCGGATCTCTATGATTCCCCAGAACATCTGCATGCTGCAGAAAATCTAAACATCTCTCTACCTTTGCGGGTAGTTAGGTTATACCACTGTTGATCTTTTTAGGGATTCACAGACATTTAAAACCTAACTATTTAAAACAAGCTGTGCTGTGCTTTACTGTCTTTACATCAATGCTAAGCACACATATGCATGTCCCATAACTAGAATACAGATGCAAATAAAGGAATAATTAAATATTAATTTAAGCACAGACATTAAATTCTTGAGTTTACTGTAAATGATCGTTTCATAGAGAGATAAAAACATAGTAAATGCATTTCCATCAGGTAAAAATTTGGTTCAAAATTATTTTCATTTTTGATAGACTGCTACATATAAAATATTTGGATTCTAGTCATTATTGCTAGTACATGAAAAGGTGCTATTAAAACATCTAATTAATAAGTTAGCATCATCGGGGGCCCACCTTAAATGCCTCTATGCAAATGCACATAGTATGGGGGACAAATAAGAGGAGGTAGAGACGTGCGCTCACCTGCAGGGTTGTGGCCTTAATGGCATCACAGAGACATGGTGGGATATCTCCTGTGACTGGAGCATTGGAATGGAAGGATACAGGCTCTTCAGGAAGGATAGGCAGGGGAGACAAGGAGGAGGTGTTGCCCTCTATGTCGATAACCAGCTGCAGTGCATGGAGCTCTGCCTGGGGATGGATGAGGAGCCGACGGAGAACTTATGGGTCAGGATTAAAGGGAGGGCAGGCTCAGGTGATGTTACAGTGTGGGTCTGCTAAAGCCCACCCGACCAGGAAGAATGAGTGTATGAGGCCCTCTGTAGATAGATAGGAGCGGCCTCACGTTCACAAGCCTCGATCTTCAAGGGGGCCTTCAACCACCCCGGTATCTGTTGGAGGGACAACACAGCAGGGCATAAGCAATCCAGGAGGTTCCTTGAATGTGCTGATGATAACTTTCTTCTCCAAGTGATAGAAGAGCAAACGAGGAGAGGTACCATGCTGGACCTTGTTCTCACCGACAAGGAGAGGCTGGTGGGGAATGTGAAGCTCAAGGGGAGGCTCAGCTGCAGTGATCATGAAATGATGGAGTTCAAGATCCTTAGGGAGGTGAAGAGGGCCCACAATATGCTCACTACCCTGAACTTCAGGAGGGCAGACTTTGGCTTCTTCAGGGACCTGCTTGGTAGAGTACCGTGTGATAAAGCCCTGGAGGGAAGAAGGGCCCAAGAAAACTGGTTAATATTCAAGGATCACCTCCTCCAAGCTCAGGAGTGATGCATCCCAACAAAGAAGAAATCAAGCAAAAGCATCAGGAGGCCTGCAAGAACAAACAAGGAGCTCCTGGACAATCTCAAACAGAAAAAGGAAGCAGGGGCAGGTAGTCTGAGAGGAATACAGAGCAATTGTCTGAGCAGCCAGTGATCAGGTTAAGAAAGCTAAAGCCCAGATAGAGTTAAATCTGGCCAGGGACGTCAAGGGCAAAAAGCAAAGCTGCCATAGGCATGTCAGTGACAAAAGGAAGACTAGGCAAAATGTGGGCCCTCTCCAGAAGGAAACAGGAAAACCAGTCACCCGGGACATGGACAAGGCTGAGGTACTCAACAACTTTTTGCCTTCATCTTCACCAGTAAGTGGTCTAGCCAAACCGCTCAAGTCGTAGAAGGCAAAGGCAGGGACCGGGAGAATGAGGAACTGCCCCCTGTAGGTGAAGTTCAAGCATGAGATCGTCTGAGGAATGTGAAGGTGCACAGGTTCATGGGACCTGATGAGATATATCCACGGGTCCTGAGGGAACGGGTGGATGAAGTTGCTAAGCCACTATCCATCATATTTGAGAAGTCGTGGCAGTCCAGTGAAGTTCCCGCTGACTGGAACAGAGGAAACATAACCCCCATTTTTAAAAAGGGAAACAAGGAAGATCTGGGGAACTACACGCTGGTCAGTCTCACCTCTGTGTCTGTCAAGCTCATGGAGCAGGTGCTCCTGGAAACCATGCTAAGGCACATAGAAAATAAGGAAGTGATTGGTGACAGCCAACACGGCTTCACTAAGGGCAAATCGTGCCTGACAAATTTGGTGGCCTTCTACAATGGTGTTACAGAGTTTGTGGAAAAAAGGCAGAGCAACTGACATCATCTACCTGGATTTGTGCAAAGCATTTGACACTATCCTGCACAAAATCCTGGTCTCTAAATTGGAGAGACATGGATTTGATACATGGACCACTCAGTGGATAAGGAATTGTCTGGATGGCCACGTTCAAAGAGTTCAAAGAGTTGCATTCAACAGCTCAATGTCCAAGTGTTGACCAGTGATGAGTGGAATTCCTTAGGGATCGTTTCTGGGACCAGTGCTGTTTAACATCTTTGTCAGCGACATGGACAGTGGGATTGAGTGCACCCTCAGCAAGTTTGCCGATGGCACCAAGCTGTGCGGTGCAGTCGACACGCTAAAGGGAAGCGAGTCCATCCAGAGGGACTTGGACAGGCTTTAGAGGTGGGCCTGTGCAGACTGCATGAAGTTCAATAAGGCCAAGTGCAAGGTCCTGCACCTGGGTCATGACAGTCCCAAACACAAATACAGGCTGGGCAGAGAATGGATTGAGAGCAGCCCTGCAGAGAAGGACTCAAGGGTAATCGTGTAATACGTTTCTGCAGAAGAATATCACATGCAATACAGCTACTTTTATCTATCTGCATAAATAAAAGTGTTCTGCTGATTAATTTCTCACAGCTGCATTTCTGAGACACCTTTTTTACTGGCCTTGGTAAATCTGTCTTGTTGTTCCATCTAAAATTCATCTTAATGGCTATTTTCTAGCCCTGTTTCTTTAATCATGCCTCCCTCCTCATGGATTGTCCTTTCCCTACCCCAATACTCGATGTCACATTCCTGCATTGAAGAGGTAGTTCGGTTCCCATTTCCATTAAACGCTGACCTCAGTGATAAAAATATTAATAGTATAAAGTGTGGTTTTTGGCAATAGCAAGTGTCTGAACACAAATCGCTTCATAGATGAATCCAGCAACTCAGTTTGATTTTTAGTCACTGCTGGTACCATTTATCCCAGAAAACTGGAGATAAAAAATTATGGAATTTATTACCAGCCTGCTGATTATTGAGCCAACCATAACAGAGTATTTTTAGTGTTTTAAAGCATATTCATTGATTTCCGACAAGTTTATTGGAGTTTATTTTTGCACAGCTGTAGAAAATGGTATTTATTAAGCACCAACATTTTCTAACTGTATAATATCAATAACTATCTACATAATTGTGTGTTAGGACATTATACATTTTTGTTTGACTTTAAAAATAACAGTGCTGTTCCCTGCTCAAACCACATTTTCAACACAAACACAGAAAATGTGAACATCCAAATCCTGTATCTTCAACATAGCAAACACTCTGGATGATAACATCATAAAGAATATGGGATTTGTTAGTTTGTGAAATGCAAGACATAGGCCCTCTTAACTCTGTCTCTTTCTTCCCCACAACACTCGGGACAGCACACAACTTTTTAAATGACAAAGGGCCTAATGGCTAATGGGTTCAGAAGTTCATTGGTCTTCATAGTTAACATCCTGCGAGATGTTATATTAAAAGTGGTATAATTTTAATTTACCTGTTGCTGCTAAACTGGAAATTCTCTCATATAGCCAGGTCCCAATATATAATCCCTTAAATCCCACTTGGAAATCAAAAAGGTGGAGCAGATCTTCAAATGTATGGATCCATTTGACTATTGGCAGTCTTCATTAAAGCTTAAGACAGGCTTCTGAGATGAGGCTCAGCAACAGTTGCAAAATTTAGCTGGGTACAGCATTTTGTTTTCTGTCAAACTGCATACAAACTTGTTACAGTTAATTATGGATCTGAGCTGTCCATAGGCACGGCACAGAACCTGACCTTTTCCTTTCTTATGCACTTGCCTGTTTATTAGTCTAAAAATGTGTTTTAACTTTTTTCTCCAAACTCTCTTTTCCCAGATGTAGTCCTGATTTCCATAGTTATCAGCGGTGTAGGTGACATGTGTGAATGTGTGAGTGCACTGTATGTTATACGCACACTCTTACTCTGGGGGCAGAATAAGATCCCTTTGCCATAATACACCTACAATGCAAAGTTTTTTTACAGCTTTTAGCGTTATATATCTCCAAGTATAAGAAAATGCTGGCTCTTTCTTTGCACAAGATGAAATAGAACTTTGCAAATTTTCCTACAAAAGAGGTATTAGAATTCTTGGAGCTCTTTAACATTTCATGTTTCTTTTATTAAAAAATACCCCAAAACTTTATAACTAAGAACATCTCTTAAACTATGATTAACTCAAACAAATCCTTTATTTCACTGAAGTTACAACATTAAAAAAAAGAAAATTCATTAATTTCCAAGGAGCACTGTATTGGAATTAATATGGGTGGATTTTTTTTTTAAATAAGTAAACATTTAACAATTGTTTAATAAGCAGTTTTAATTTCAATACAAGGCTCTTGATTAATTTAGATTCTCCTCGCAGTCTCCTGGAATAAGTAGTATTTAATTAGAAAGGAGCAATTAGACAAATGGTGTTCTAAAAGAAGTGCCAAAATACCAGATGGTAATATGAGTACTTTTCTCTGAGTACATGTACATGTAAATTTTGTGTACTGAAGAAGTAAGTTATTTAGCACTATGCTGAAATATGCTGCACATTGTCTGGAGATGCAAATCCTTTTCCACATGGAAGCAGCAGATATTGCCACATCTAAAATATCAAAATAATATTTAACTGGGTATGATGTTGTCTAAAGGTCAAATCTTCATCCAAGCCATCTACAGATTTTAATTGGACCAGAATATTTAGCTTTAAAACACAGAATAATTTTCCTGTTAAATTATAGTATTTATTGGATTTTTCATATAGATTTAATTTCATAGATAAGGGAGCCAGGGGGAGGGGGAGGGAAGTGGCATCCAAGGTCATTCAGGGTAAAATTACATATTACATCCCTATACAACAATTTGCTGTATAGGGAAATCAGCGTACAAGTTTACAAAATGCCGTTCCTCAGCCATAAATACATTACAATTTACCCCATTTAACAGGCATGAAGAAAACAGCTATAGAATTCAGACAGCTACAGGAAGGGAGGGTAAGACCTATCCAAACAGCAGCAACTCTTAGGGTTTCCTGATGTTCCACGGCAATACCTAAACTTTTCATCTTGCAAAGGGCTTGTATACAGGACTATCATGTGCACCTGCTACGAGCAATATTATGCAGTAGTCTTGCCCCAGGGACCCCCAGTGTTGAAAGCCAAATTGGAGGCAACTACTTTGCTCAGCCTATCACACTGCTTCAGTGTCTGCCGGCACACAGGCTTCAGAGACAGTTCTAGGGCAACAAGGGGCAAAGGCAAAGATGACATGTTCCTTTCTCATGTGTTCTAACAGAAGCAGAAGAGCCTTCAGTAAATTGTAATTTAAAGCGTGTATTTAGACTCTGATTTTCCTGTCCCCAAAACCTTTAGACACTGAATCTAGCATCCCTTCTGCTCTGTGCTGTAATACCTGCTCCGATTATTAAATGTTCCTGCTCAGCCTCACATTCCTTCCTCAGTCTCACAAGAAGCCAGAGCCAAAATTGTCAGTTAAAATTAAACCACATTAGTTGATCACTATCACACACATGGAGGCAAAATGCATGTAAAGAATCTCCACATGTCAGAAATTATGGATTCATTTTTAAAGATAAAAATCACAAAATCTAACTTCTGTGGAAAAGGCTGACAACTGACATCCTCACTCATTACTGTTCCAGACTTATCCAACCCTTTTCAGAAATAGACATAGCTATTATAAAACTCTGTTATAAAACTCTTAACAACTCTGTTAACAGAGTTTTAGAACAAAGAGAAATAGAGTTACCAGGAAAAGTTGATCCACAGCATAAGTCCACTAGGTATAATAGTGCAAGGAATCAAAAGGCTACACCACTCTTTAGGTCAGAGTTATCAATCAAAGAGGAAGTAGAAAGCAAAGAGAAGGTTGCAAGTTAAGTAAGATTTTATTGCCATCTGTTGCCAAAGAAAATTTTTCTGCCTGCATGACACTATTCATTAGGTCTTCAGTATAGTCCAAGCCAACTGAGAAGGCAGACACAGACAAATTGTAGAAATGTATTGACTTCTCATGCTCACCCTACCAAAATAAAGGGAGAGAAGGCGTGTAAAATAACTGAATAGCAATCTGAAAAAATAGACCAGATGAGAATGGGGCAGGACATCATTCTTCCATCCCATGACAGGTTGAAATTTCAGTATAGAAAACTTTTAAGTGAATTCAAGAAAAAAGAATGCATGAATAGGCACAGAGCATCTGGAAAGTGGAACAACCAAGCCAAAATCCCTGGTCCAATGCACATCATTGCCAGAGGAGGGATTTAAATACATGTTTCAGCTGAAACATTTCTAATAAACCGTAGGCACAGTGCAGAGTGCAGGAAGGTATCAAGACCCATTTGATGGAAAGCAATGGTGCTTTTTGAGATCTCTCAAGTAAAGGAAATGCATGGTTGCTTTCAGTTCCGTAAAGGGTTATCACAAAAGTCTGCTTACATTGAACTTCGAATCCTTGGAACAGACAGGAATACCATTTCTATTTCTGTGTAAAAGCAAGATCCAAGGTGGAGGTTTCTTGCATCTGGAAATCAAAAGTTTCCATATCTCTAAGTGATTCAGAAACCATAATACACTTGCATTAAACACTAATAAACACATATTTCTTTCTAAAATATATAAAGAGAGTAGATGAAAGGAATGGTTGAAGACTATTTGCCTAAAATCATAATGATATTTGAAAATTTATATATAAAACTGAAAAAAAAATGCATTTTATTTTTTTCGTAGCAGTCAGGGGAATCACCTAAATGCAGTAGTGTGTATGGTAAATAAATCTGTTGGATGAAGTTGTTTTAGAAGCTAGTAGATTCTCCACATGGAGCAACGTTGGAAAAACAATTTGGGTGCAGCTAGTACAGGGTGAAGAATGAGCAGATTTTTACTGTGCCTTTTAATGATTTTATCATGTATAAGAATATTTAAATTTCATATGAATAGAGAAGTTACGAGTAACTTGAATCTTTAAAATCATAATGATGGAATTATGAAGCCTTATTATACCAATTTTTATTCTAATATTTGTCATGGTTTAATTGATTAACTATCTTCCTCTGATGAATTAAGGAGATGGAAATTATGCTATTGCTGCCACTGTGAAAAAGTCTATTCCTGTTAAACTAAAACTGTATTCTGTATATCAGTAATTATTTTCACTCTTTCTCAAAATAAATTTTTATATATTCTTATTTTATACACATCTCATGATAATTCAGGTCTTGACTGAGAATGAATCTAGAGATGTAGGAACATGTTGTAAAAGTAGTGCAGTTTCCCACTTGCTAATGAACAATCAGCAGGCTGGATTATAAGGATTTGACACCTAGCAGGAGTAGAAGCCTGGATTGTCTTCTATGCACCGTCTACTGAACCTAAAGCCTAAACTGTGTCAAATTAAAGGAAGAGCCCCATGTCAATGTGAGCTAATTTTATCACTATCAAAATGACAAAAGAGAATAGAGAGCTGATCTAGTCCTAAACTACAACAATGCACAGAGCTCAAGAGCACAAAGCAGAAGCCTGGACATTGCAAAGCCTCATGTAAATATTTGCCTCCCTGCATACTCCCAATAATGCACTCTGTGATCTGACAAATCTCAGGATTTTACTGCAAATCGTGTGACACTGCAGTGGTTCTTATTAGAATCCCAGCTGTTGGACCAATTATATGTTAAATTCACTTTCCACCTGTGCAGAAAATTAAATCCAAGCTTTTTATTGTTCCAATTGAACTAGGGTGAAAAAAACACAACTGATTTCTTTTGAAACATTGTGATTTTTACACAAATCTTATGATTTATGTCATCTGCTGTTTCATTAGAAAACTGAGGTTAACAAAATTGAATAAACGCTTTCCTTATAACTGCCTTTATAGTATAACTTTTATTACTAGAGAAACAACAGCGAGACTTGTCCCGGTTTGAGGTAAAACAGAACCAATTTTCTGATTTGTAATTTTACTTTTTAGCTGGGCCTCTTTTAACTGACTAAAGTCTGCAATTAACAGCATATTGTTCAGGCACTGTTCACTCTCAGAGTGATAAGACCTGACTATACCAAGGAACGATATGCACAGAGGCTCTTGCTTAGACTTATTGCTATTACAACCAAGGTCATCTAACTTTGCTGTTTTGCCCCATTAGAGGGTCAGAAGCGGAGAAGCATAGAGGAGTCCCACCTGTAGGGAGGAGCAGATGGGACAGGTGACCCAAAACTGACCAATAGGGTATTCCATCCCATCTGCATCATGCTCAGTATAAAAGCTGAGGGATCAAAGGGGCAAAGGGGGGCTCTGGCTCGTTTTTTCTTCAATGGCTGACATCTGAGGAGGACCCTGTCTGTTCGTCTGTCTTTGATCCTGATCCAAGCACTCCTGACTCCAGCTCCAGAATTCAGCTCCTGTCCGTCGCTGACTCCGGTCTTTTTCCACAGGACTTCTGTGTCTGCTGGTGACGCAATCGTCATCCTGGGAGCTGGATACGGTTTTGTATATATTGTATACTTTTTTTTTCCCCTTTAATTATTATTATTATTCTATTATTATTTACTATTTTCTTATTTATTATTATTTTCATTAAAGTAGTTTAGTTCTTTTTCTAAACTCGTAAATCTCCTTATCTCTTCCTCTCCTCTCTGAGGAGAGGTGGGGGAAAGGGCCATCTGTCATTCTGCTTGGCGAATCCGGCCAAAACCACGACAAGACTGTAGTGGAGAAAGAGCCAGTACAGAGCATTAAGCAGTTATTCAACTGTGCTATTTAATTATGTTCCAAAAAAAGTTTAATAATTTAGTGCAGGTGTATTATTATGATTATTCTACTCATAAATAGTTTACTTCTAAAACTGCATTTAATTGAAATTTAGGTAATAATTTTTCTTTATCAGACACTGGGAAAACAAAATTTCAGTTTTTCCTGAACCATATATGAATTAAAGATAAATCTGATAACATTTTTGTCTTCAGTTTCTGTCACTAGATTTACAAAATTTAGTGCCTGATTGTTTTATGCAATAATACTGTGGCTAAAGCACTTCAGTGACTTGTTTCTTTCCCTCCCTTTAGGTTTTGTTTCTTTCATTTCCTCTTGCCATAAGGTTACTGTAGCTGTCAGGCTACCTGGTATTCTCAGGTAAATTTTACTCACTTTTTCCTATAAAGAAAATTAATATGGAATACTTAAAGAATAATAAATTCAGATAATTATGATGGTTTATTTGCCTGATAGGACAGTGAGGAATATCATATGAGGGATTAACATTATTTATTATGGTCATAATTTTCATTTTGACAACCACCCTGACAAATCTGTTATTTACCTAGACCTACTTTTATGCTTCGTGTTCTTCCTTACGATAACCTATGCCTAACAGACACGATTTACTTTTAAGAGATGAATCACTAACTAGTCTATTTCTCATCCAATGCTGCTGGTGTGTCTGCTCTACTCATTTTTAAGACATTCTTTCATAATGATAAAAGATTGAATGGCTCTCTGGAAATGGAAAATCTTTACCAAGCTTTATGGATCCTAAGTAACAATCAGTAATATATCTTATGGTGGAATGGCCAACCAGGGCACAGAACACTGAGAAGATCAAAGTTCTACCACCATAATTCATAAACTATATGAGTACTATTAATATTCCATGATAACTCATTCTCCTGACAATTAAATGAGAAGAACGAAAGGGAAAAAAATAGAGTTATGTACTTGTAATAAGCCTTGAAAATTTTAAAATTATTAACTCCCTTTCAGTATAAAATTTACCCATTTTCAATACCTACAGGTTCCATTAACAAGAATAGGGTCTTCTACAGCATGGAAATCACTGAACAGATGAGTTTTGCTGATACAGCATGTAATTGTCACCACACTAGCAAGAAATCCAGGCAAATGAGTAAAATATCTTGTGTCTTCTTTCTGTCACCTGTTGGAGTCTATGAAACTAAGGCATGGCTTATAGATGTAACGTCCTAGTTTGGCCTTATGTTTCAAAAACTACAATCCAATAGATTTAAAGTCAGCAGATTCAACTATCTTGACATTTACTTATTTCTTCAGTTTCAAGATTATCCCATAGCAGAAATCAAATACCAGTATCATTCATTCTTAAAGAAAAGGAGAGAAAGACACCTTCTCTGCTTTTTGATTAATTAACTTGTATTGCACAATTTTCAAATCCTGGCTTTAAATATCAAAATGTTGACACTGATCACCTTGAGCATGTGTGATAGATGCATTTTTCTTTCAACATGCCTATCTTAATTATATCAACCTTCATAAATTCAGAATCATAAATCTGTACCATTAACAAATTCCTAATTTTAATAGAGCATTGAGTGTCAGATTAATACTTAGTTTAGAATATTCATAACACTGCTAGAAGAGGATCTTTCTAATGAAATATAAGCTATAATTAATAAAAATGACATTTTTCTATCACACTTAGGGACTTAATAAATACTTCTCTTTTTCAACACGCTTTATTGAAACATCTCCACCCTGAGAGACTTCTTAATTTTCCTTTAGCTTTTTTGACATTGAGGAAAGTACAACATTGAACCAACATTCAGAGAAATAGGCAGTGTAGTATGGGCTAAAGCAGATCTTAAAAATTACTTTCTTAAATTGCCTCTGGGCTTGAGAAAAATCAAGTAATTCAGTTTCTAGACCTTTAATATAAAAATTAATGTAACTATGCTATTCAGGTATGCTTCATGTCAGTATAGCTATGGCATTTTTATGTGTATTGTTTGTTTTCTTTTGTTCATTTATTATAGAGAGGTATTGACATTTATTTTACTCCAAATTTATAGAATCTGGATTTGATTTCATTCTACTAAAGACATAAAATACTTCATTATTGAGCAGATTCTATGAAAAAGATGCAAAATCTCTTTAAAATCTTATTATCTGAAGTTTAATTTTATGTATTTCTCAGCACCTAGAAAACGTATCTTTTAAGGGGCAACCTCACAAAGAAGTCTAATTCATGACTCAGATTTTACTTGGTTAGTAATCCCATTCCCATTCCCATCTGCAGATACTCACCAGTCTTCCCTGCTAACAACCAGTCTAACTAAAGTGTTTATATGCTAGGTTTCTATATTTCATCCTTATTTTCAGGTAGTTATTTCTTCATTTAATCTCAAGAGCTGCCAGCTCTTTATACAAGAAAGTCTCAATGAAAACAACAATTGTATATCATGACAGCACAGGGTATGTGAAACTGGATTTATGTAATTCAGAAATGATATGACAGTTGAAATGATTGCAAACCTATTAAAAAATAAATATATTTTCTGTAATAGTTTAATGTATTAAATATTAATTAGGATTTATATTGAATAGAACCATCCTTACTAGAACTACAACAAATAAAATCAAAGTACAAAAATAATATTCAGGCTCTCAAAGGTTGCTGTTAAAGTCTCTAAAAAATGCAGATAATATATTCTGTATCAGTTGCAATGTGCATGTACAAGTGTACAAATTTTGAAAGTCATAGTATAACTTTTATATCTTTTATATTATCTTAGAGATATAGTTTAGTGATGGTTTTTGTCAGAGTTAGGTTGATGGTTGGACTAGATGATCTGAAAGGTCCCTTCCAACCTAGGCAATTCTATGATTCTATGATTCTATCTATAAAAAAGAAGAGGTTCAGGCTGGAATATAAGGAGAATTTTTTTTCTCCTTGAGGCCAGCCAAGCAGAAAAGCAGGTTGTCCACACAGGCCACGCTGTTTCTGTACTTGGAGATTTTCAGGCCCAACTGGATGAAACCCTGAGCAGCATGCTGTGAGATCACTCCTAATCCTTCTATAAGCATTAAGTTGTACCATGTATTTCCTGAGATCCTTCTCAGCTTGAATTGTCATAAAATTATATTCTCGCTGCAAAACTAGGTGAAAAATATAAACAAAATTATGTTTTTCAAAGATATTAAATAACATGTCCAAAATTCAGTATTTGCAGATAACGCTTTGCAGATAACATTTTTAACAGACAACATAGCCAAATAGGTTCTGATTTTTCTCCCTTTTTCTTGTAAATCTACTTAATTACATAAAATTTTATTTAATTATAATTGTCTATGAACCTGTTAAGTACTTATGTCCCATTCATTTCTTAATGCAACAAATCCACAAACAAATCAATAGACACAAAGAGCTAATGTGATGATTTTCTACTTCTTTTTAATTTTAATTTACACTTTATGGGATACCTTTAAAATGGCTAGAATCATTAAAAGGCTTTTAATTTTTCTTAATATTTATTTAATACATTATCCTGCTGCAGAAAAAAGAAGCAACAAATGCAGTACTTTAGTCACCAGCCATCCTATCATAAATTCTTACTAACGAATAAGTTCGAACTTTTCTTTAGAAATTACTAAAATGTATGAATGTAATACAAGACTAAAATAAATTCTTAAGTGCAGACTTCTTTCTTGCTGATTTAAATAGTGATTAAATTTGTTGATTTAAATACCTATATTTAAATAAAATCACAGGGCTACAAGACACAGGATAGTGATATCAGCAGTGATATCTTCAACAAAAATTTGAAAATACAGGCAGATTCTGTGATCACAGGGTAAATAGGACAGGAAAGTTACCTAGTAGGTTACATGCAGTTTAATGAGAAAAACTGCAAAATTTTTTCAGGAAAGGTAACATAATCTTACATAAGTTCATATCTCAATGGGACTTTAATTTTAAAAACAATAACAAAAAATTTGGTACATTTCATTTCATGATCATATTACTACACTTAAATTCCCCTGTTAAACTACATTTTCCACATTTATAGGAGGAATAATAAGATATTTCAAAAAAGGTACTGGAATATACTATTTACATAAAAAACACAGGACAATAATTTGGTTCAAAAGAGACAGATATTATCAACAATTATTCAAACCAAGCATAAGCTAGAGCTACACAATAATGGCTTATATGACTGCAAACCACATTAATTTTCCTAAGTATAAACCTAATTTCATACAATTTATTTTTCTCCATGGCAGCTGATATATATTTTGTCCCAGTTTTTCTGGCTACTGCTGGTTACCACAAGATATTTCTGCCTTATGGACCGCAGTATTATCAGCTTTCAAGTTAATTCATCAAGTTAAGTGGAAAGAGAGTTTATTGTGTAGTGGATGTGCCATGAGATGTGCAGTGGAGGTGGAACAGGTTCACGCTACAGGTGTCGTCAGGCTACATTTCTGATGAATACCATCTTAAGGAAACAGCAAAAGTCAGCCAGTTCCCTGAAACTACTTTTACCACAGAATAATTTAGGCTAAAATTTGAGAAAAGTGAACACTTATAAACAAAATGCAAAATATTCACATAAATGGCATCAAACATTACATGTTGGCACAGAGGAAATTAAAAAAAAAAAAAAAGAAAAAGAATTATTCTACTTCATTTCACCCTTCTTAACAGCAGATACACTTTAAGCCTTTTATTGTGGAAGTTGTTTGGATTCAGTTGTTGCTTCTGTCCCCCTAACACATAGTGTTCCTTAACCCAAGTGTGAACCTTCCTGCCGCCAAATCTATGCCTGGAACCTAAGCTTTAAAGTCTTGAAGACAAAGAGATTGCCCAAATAATTGTCACAGACTTTATCCAAAGGCAGAGTGGGAGTCATCTACTCCAATTTACATCTGGGCTAATTCTCTAAACTTCTTTTATGGTCAATAAAGGAAAAGAGTTGCTGAAAGGCTGCAATTCATCTCATCCTAAAATAGACATCTAAAATAGGTTGCATTAATCACTCTGCAGCAGCGCTTATCTCTCAATAGTAACTATAAAGAGAACTCAGATTTGTAGCTCAAATGTGTATGCTACGTTACAGATATCTAAAGGTAGATGAGAAATTTCCACATTGGCTTAACTAAAACAATTACCTCCCTCTTAAGTATACATAATGCTATTTGCCATTGATTAAATATTAAGATCCCTTATACAAAACTCATCCTGTGTGTAAACAGAAAACTTGCTGCTCACAGAATCACATAACTAGGATTTATTCATACAACTTATAAACAATTCTCATCTAAGCCCTAACACAATGGTAACACAATGTGCTTTTTACCACAGCAAAAACTGTGGTAAGGACAGTAAGTTTGGGATTTCCCATTGAATTTTCCATTATACTCAGTATTATAAGAGAATGTGTGATGACAGAAAAACAGGACTCTTGAACAGGAGAAAAAACAATGATCCTAAAATTGCTAAGGTTTTTTGAAATTGTCTCATATAACATCTTCCTAAGCAAATTAAGGAAATCTATCCTATATGCAATCCCTACAAGGTAGATTGCAAAGCTGTTTGGAAATGTTAATCAGAAAATACTTATCAATGTTTTATTGTAGAATTGAAAACCTATGAGGAGAAGGATTCCATGTGGTTTCTGTGGGTCTATTAGGATGCAAAATAAAATAGGTGCATGAGATTTTTGTAGGCACTATGGAAGGAATCTGTCAGTTCAATGGAAAGCATGGTTTGAGTTCACAACAGCCATAACAAAGGAGTGTTGAACACAATTCCATTTTCCTTTGGAAAAAACCCCTACCATTCAATGGGTTCAAGTGCGAGATTTAGGCAGAAAAAAAATCAGCTGCAGAAATAGGTGGTCATAATCATTGCATAGACAGTATGTGTGCAGAAATTAGTACAGAAAGCAGAAATAAATTAGAATGGATCACAAAGACAGCATGAGTTAACAGTGTCTTGCTGATACAAATAGCAAATGGACAAGACAATATAAACAGAAAGGTAGTTTAGAAAATGCATGAGTATAAACTTTGCTCAGCATCCTCTCAAGAGCCTTTGTGAAATTTTGCATCTTGATACTTCAAATAAATATATGATAACTGGAGTCAGCAGAAGAGAACACAAATAATAACCAGCAACCTATCAGAAAAGAGAGAGGAAATTAGGGTTGCTGAATTAAGAAAAAGCTTTATCTATCAGGTACTTAAAAAGTAGAAGGATACAATTTCCCATTTTTCATCTTGGGAATTATTCAAACTAACAGACTTAAATTATAACAGTGGAGATTCAGGTTTGATATTAGGGAACTTTTCTAATGTTAACAACAGTTAAGCGCTGCAAATATGTTGCAGTTTAACTGCAGTTTGATTAAAGAGATATCACACTTCTGTCAGATACCCTAGTAGCTGCCTGCACCAAAACATGTAATCACAGGAATGAGGAAGGGGATATTTTGTGTAATTACATAAGCTTCATACCACTACACATTTTTCCTGTATATAATATATAGATTTTTTGTTTTATGCATTTGCATTACAGAGAGCAATTCTGATGACAATTCACTATCAAAAAATAGTTTAAATCATAAAAATAAAGTATTACTGAAAATACAGGAATTCCAGTACAAAGGGTTGAACATTTTGCTATGACGTTAATTAGTAAAAAGTCAGGAGGATTTTCAGCAGTGATGCCAACTATCTGTCTACTCCATTATTTACAGTGGTCGAACACACACTTTAAAACACAATATATTGTGGAGACTTAATTTCTGTAGTGTGCACTAAATTTACCAGTAGACTTCATTAGTGGATGTGATGTAAATATTACAAAACAGAAAGAGCTTGTTTCACTTTTAGTAGAACTTACGCACTCATGAACACTAGCAAAGTATTTTACATGTTATAAATAAGGTGTATATGTGCATGAACAGTCAACCAGGCTTGATTTTGGACAAGAAAAAATCTGAATGTAATCAAACTGTAAAATTGAGTCAATACCTTTAAGAATAAATCCAATGAATAAAACTGCATAAAACAGTCACAATAGAAAAATATTTATCTTCACAACTGCTGGATGACTTTGCTGTTTGTCATACTTGCATCAAATTCAGTGAAGGAAGCAGTGAATGTTTTATCTTCAAAGCTGAAAGAGCTGCCTGATGCAATAAACTCTTGGATATTTAAAAGAAGCAGCATATCCAATATCCTGGAAAGATTTTATGAGACCTTCTTCTGACAAATTAGCTGTACTCTAACAAATATGTACAATATCTGAGACCAATATTTAGGGACACTGCTGTACACTATGAAAATAGATTGTAGAATATGCAATAAAAATTCATAAAGGATTTAGGAGAAACTCAAGGAATGTAGCTGTTATAGGAGACTTTAAGAGACCTAGACCCTTTTCAGTGTATACCATAAACATGCAATTTATGTCACTGTTGTTTGGTACAATGTTTTTCTTTCCAAGTCCCCTGACTTCCACTCTACAGACCAGAAAACCATTTCTCCAGACCTGTTATCTTTGTAGAGAAAGTTGCTCCTCACTGTTTCCTCAACCTCAAATTCTGCTGTGCAAGGAATTTAGGAATGTTTGTGGACTAAGATAAGGAGCAGTTCTTTTGAACTTGAAAAGTGAAACAGTACTATTTCAACTCTGCCCTCACTGAAGCAGGGTAAGTATTTGGCTTATTTTGCATAAAGGACTTATAAGAAAAAATTACTGTTTCTTGGTTTTTGCTTTGTTGGTGTTCACAGGTTTATTTGTTTCTTACCTACCATAACATCTAGAGATACAGTATTTTTTGTTGAAAAAATTACAAAGTACTGCAGGTTGCATAGATGTGATGTAGCTTAGTCTAGCTGGTGCTCCTTCCACCCATTAGGGTTTTGTAATAGTTAAGGAACTGCAAAAGCTAAACTGGTAGTAATCCTTTTTTGGCCTTTATCTCTACTACACACATTAACTGTCTTAAACTGCCTTCTTTTAGGTAAAAACAGAAAGCTACATGGTAAAATGTTTGTTTAGATTGTCTTTTTCAAGCTATTACTTTTTAGTCATCCAATGGTCAACCTTGGTGTACCCTCAAAGCTCACTTGTATATGTGACATTTTCCAACTTGACCAGATTTCATCTTCTGAACAAAGACTTAAATTTGCTTTTAGGAGGAGAAAGGAGGAGGAGTTGGCAATGCAAGAGAAGGTATTAAAATGTTTCATTCAATAGCTTCTTATTAGGCATGGCTTCCAATGACATTTCCATCAAGGCACATATGATGTTAGATTTACATCATTTTGCCTTTTTCATCCTGTTTCAACTCAATCCATTACCTATTTTCAAAGTTACAAAAAGTATTCTATTTAGCAAGCTTCAGTGCAGAATGACTCTGCAGAGTCAGTCTACATAATTTTAATTCTTGGAAGGTCTACTGTACCAAATTCGAAGACAAGTTCCCACTTCTTATGTATTCAGCTCTCACTAAATTCAGTTCTAAGGACTTAGTTAAAATCCAGTTTATTCTAACATATTTCACCTGTGATGCCTAAGAAACATGATTTTCAACCTTTTTGTAATAATTATTGACTTCAAAAAGAGCCAGCAGAAATCCATTCTCTTCATTGAATGCTTAGGGGAGCATCATTGTATCTTTCATATTGCTGAATTCCCACTGTTTGAAATAATCCATACATATGTGGTTGTTTCAGGAATAGTACTTCAATGCTACAAAAATGGTGATTCACTGTCACCAAAATGACATTTACAAAAATATCACATTCTCAAAGGTATTAACTAATTTTCTTTCTTTGCCTTATGTTACTTTACAAAGTCTGCACAAAGGATACTGTGCAACAAGAAGCAGCATAAATGCAACTATGAGGTTACCAAGCAGTATTGCAAAAAAAAAAAAAAAGTCATTATTTTAAAAAAGGAAAACAATAAAACAATCAAAGCAAAGTAACAACAGAAAGTCAATTAATGAATATGAATTGAATCATTCTTCCGTTAATGCACCATGTGCCCAGGCACCAATTAAGAGTGTGTATTTTTTATGTATGCTGCATAATTTAGCAGAAGGTGGATACAGAGAAGTATAATAACTTCCAGCTAACCAAGAACTGTGATACCATAATGCAGGTATTTTCTCATGTTTAAAGTGAGTTATGAAATATGTGAAAAAGTATTTTAAAATTCCATAATTTAGAAAAGAAGGGCCATCTCTTTCCATGCCTTTGCACTGTGAGCTGATAAAATGAAAAAACCGCAACATTTCAAAGCTAGCAAAAAACTGTTAAAACATTAGCGAAAACTCTGTTGGGAAAAAAGATCAATCTGAAAAAATATACCTGATTTTGCAAATGTTTTCTATATTTTCTGTAAAAATTAATTATATTTGCAAAGAGTTCTCATTCCCTATTTCAAGAAGAGTCTATGCTGCTCCTAAAATTGATGAAAAAACATCCTGCTGTCCGCCTTGCCACCAAAGTCAAGTCGTTGTCTTAGAGCTTGTGCGTTGTAGAGGAAGCTGATATTGCATCTAGTCCTGGTTCAGAAATGGTAGTCACAGTTCTTTTAATCTGTTTTTCTAGTAATAAATTTTCCCTTTTCAGTGTCACTGTTCTCCAATTTGGGCATTGTCAGACTGCATGTGGTGCCTCATTCTCTAGTTTCTGCAATTTCAGGTCCTGTGAAACCTATTGAACTTAGCCTAACTATCCCCATGGCATATGAGGCCTATTAAAGGCTAGAGTTGGATCTTTATTCACCCTAATTTACAGTTCACAGAATTTTAAACTTATGATTGACATAGATACCAAATTTTCCAAAGTATAAGCCACTACTTAGAATAGAAATAAGCAAATTTTCTTTTTCCTGATTAGGACTTTAGGTTAAGTAGCTTACCCAATGTTCATCATATTTTCTAAACATGATGAAAATGGCAGGTTATGCAATGGTTCCCTGTAACATTAAACATTAAACTACTGCATTACCTAGAAGCTCAAGTATTCCTTCTTTTCTGTTTACCAAATATGCATACTAAACTATCTGACATTTGTTCCCATGATACAAAACAATTCTTCTTTAATAATAGGGAGAAAAAGTACAGGTATTAGTCAGTTATTTTACTTCTTTAGAAATAGAGTAAGAAAAATATCTGATACCATCCAAGCTTTGTTGTATAATATAGTTCACAATTTACAGTAATATGGCATTTCTAATAAACACGCTGTGCACTGCAGCACATTAGAAATTCATTGTCCATAACACCATAGTAAGCTTCCATGCTATACTTACATATTTTATTAATCAACATCATTCAAGAACCGTTTCAACCAAATCTTATATTTCTACATTTAATCGCATTCTTATATTTACATCAAATAGGCATGACAGAACAGGCAGCTGGGATTCATTACTTGTGGTACAAAGAGTGAAATCACTATGAATTAAAATATGCCTTCCAGTTTTGGTTTTGATATTTTTACTGAGAGTGGCAGAAAACTTGGGAGGGCAAGAAGTATTACCACATTTATTCATTTTTTCACATTTCTTTGGAGTCTGTTGTAGAACCCTTTTTTTAATTTTCAGTTAAATCATTTATGGCAGCTGTACCCATTTGTAGTTTTGCCAAAAATGACCATCATCTTACACAGATCTTATATAGATTTTTTCCCTTACTGCTGTCTGATATATCCATATTCAATGGTCTCACCCCTGCTTGACCTTTATTTTGTCAGTGAGTGTTAAAACTCAGTCCAAACACTGGAAGACGTCTAACTGGATGAACAAGGAATACTCTGTCTCTATCTCTGTTAGACCAAAAGAGTTCCTATAAATGGAGACAACCAACAAGAACACCCTCATCATTAATTATGAAATTAATCTCTGAAATTAAGATTATCAGTTTCAGTGAATTTGTTTACTGAGTCCAATTTATGTATTTAGGTAAAGAGTCAAGTAATAGTATTTAAAGGGAAAATTATAAACCATCATCTCCCACCAGTAAGTCACTGGAAATGAGTTTCTGTGTCACTGTAATTGCAGGCAGCTTTCCTTCTGTCTCTTAAATTAACAATTTAACTGGTCTTAATGTGAGAATGATCTTCGTCAGAGATCACAACTTTGTAGGTAACCATATCCAAAGGAAAAAGCTGCAACTTTATCACTGAGCAGATGCAAAATTACATATTGAGAGGTATTTTAATTACTACAACTTAATAGTAATGTTTAGTAGTTTGAAGCAAAATAAAAATAAAAAAGATAATCTGGAGAAAAAAAAACAGCAATGAAAAACCGAATAATTTAAGTAAAATCTCTTCCATTGAAAATTTGTTGTCTTTTCAAGAGAGTTTTAATAGCTCCGTCTTCATCTTTATCTCCAGCTTTCAGGAGCTGCTTCCTGAAAATATACTTTTTTTTCCCACTGTGTATTCTTTTAGGTCTTAGTTGAATGAAAAGAAAACATAGTCTTGATTAGTGTTTCATACATCACTATACAAATAGATAATTTGTAATCTCTGAACATTTAATATATAATAAGATGACTAATTATAAGTTCTACAACTGTTTAATTTTATTTGCTTCCTGAAGCCTTTGTTTACCCTATAGCCACTCACCTAAGGGAGAAAAAAATATAAATCCAAACATCTCATTTGTGCATATAAAACAAACAGAAGCAGGATTTGCGTGTCTTAATATTTTCATACTTACGAGGTTAAGAAAAAGATTAATATGTCCAAGAAAGTAACAGAAAAAACTTCCGTTAACCTCATTCAGTTTTGAAATACTCAAGCTGAACTATTTAAAATGGAAGCTATGGCTCTTTGCCTGAGAAAATGAAAATACTCACCTCCCCCTACCTAGAAGGAACAAATAGTATTTTTGAAAGATAGAACATAGTTCAGATATTTTCCCCATCTTTCACTGCTGATTGTTACACATTTTCTGCTTCTTCTCCTCTCTTTCTCAAAAGTCATTAAAAATTAGGATTCATGTGAACATCATGGGTAACAGAAAAGTTGTTCCCTTAGCAACAGAAGCAGTACGAAAACTCTTCATAGTCAAGATTCAGTTATTATTTGAGATTCAGATGTTTTGGGCAATGCCTATTAATAAATGTCTGGTCTGGCAGATATTCCTCTGCAGTAATGTGTCACCTTAACAAATACCTATGGCCAGATTCACAGTAACATTAGAAGTTTTGAAGCTCTATGGAACACATTGTGTACAGGACACTTCCACTCTTTGACAAGTGCAGAATATAAACGTTTAAAAAGGCCGCTCAGTGAGAACAACCTCTAATAAGAAAGTTTTCACCTTTACTTTGTTTCATTTTACTTCATGGAAGGGGAAATGGTCTATCTGGATTTCTCCAAGGCTTTTGACACAGTTCCCTACAACCTCCTCCTCTAGAAACTGATGCGTTATGGTCTAGACAAGTGGTTTGTGCAGTGGGTTGGAAACTGATTGACAGGCCACACCCAGAGGGTGATGGCAAATAGCTCCTTTTCGAACTGGCAACCTGTCACAAGTGGGGTCCCCAGGGATCAATGCTGGGCCCAATGCTGTTTAAGTTACCCTGATGAAGTTTTCTGATGACACCATAATGAGTGGGGAAGTGGACGCTTCAGAAGGGAGAGCTACCCTGCAGGAAGACCTGGATAAGCTGGGAGGACTAACAAGAACCTTATAACATTCAACAAGGACAAGTGTAAGGTCTTGCACCTGGGAAAACATAATCCTGGAGTGCAGTATAGGCTGGGAAGCAGCTCTGTGGAAAGAGCTGGGGGTCCTGGTGGACAACAAGCTCAATATGAGTGAACAGTGTGCTGCTGAGGCAAAGGCAAAGGAAGCCAACAGGATGCTGGGTTGCATCAACAAAGACATCGCCAGCAAAAATAAAGTCATTATCCCACTCTCCTCAGCAGTTGTCAGGCCACACCTGGAATACTGTGCTCGGTTTTGGTCCCCGCTACACAAAAAAGATGTGGACAGCCTGGAGAGGGTCAAGAGATGGGCCATAAAGATGATCAAAGGACTAAGAACCAGTACTTACTGGTGTCAAGTGGGAGCTGCCTGCAGGCTGATCTGTTACCACCAGCCAGCCAAGCTTTCCTTGCAGGCCACAAGATCTGTGCAGCACATTGCATCCTGAAGGCCATGGTGGACATGCAAGACAGCACAGCACAACCTGAGCAGGTTAGCTTTTGTGTGGGTCACCAGATCCTCCATGTACAGTGGTCTTCTGCTCAGGATCACCATGGCATCTTGCTGCTTTGTTAATTGCTTGTAATCTCATTGTTCATAAAAAAGGAGGCTTGCTCATTAAGGATAAAAGATAGATATTTTTCTTAGAAAATTACAATTTATTGAAAATAGAAATTCTCAAAGATTTTTTAGGTCCAGGATGGAATTGTGGATAAAAGTGGCAGTGGAAACAGAGGCATTATTAGACCTAAGAGAAATGGATGACTGTAAATCGGGTGTTAAAGGGTTAAAATTCTG
This sequence comes from Rissa tridactyla, assembly GCF_028500815.1. Lineage (NCBI taxonomy): Eukaryota > Metazoa > Chordata > Aves > Charadriiformes > Laridae > Rissa > Rissa tridactyla. The sequence continues at coordinate 40,240,439 of NC_071497.1, read as the reverse complement.
GCCAGATTGTTACAAAAATTTACAAAAATATTTCCTTATCAACTCCTGTGGCTAGACTTATTTTCTGCTTTCACACTGATAATTCTGTTGCATAATATAACCCACAAAAAAAAAAGAAAAATATAACATACAGTATACTTCAGTATTTTTGCTAGTTTGGACCAAAATCACAGATTCAAAGACACTGTAGAAGTCAACATCTTTTCAGATTTTTTCATCTCTGTATTATTACATTGAAGACCATAGTCAAACTATAGGTGAACTTCTGAGTTAATTTTCTTTTTTCCCAAGTAGATTAATAAAACTGCACTTCATACTAACCTTACTATATCACACATAACCATCAAACCCATTACTCGGTGTCATCAAGAACAAGACAAGGAAATTTTTTTCTAAGTTATCAAGTGCAGCAAATAAATCCAATGAGACTGCAAAGTCTCCAAGATTAGGTCATACCAAAAGTAATTGTGTTGAAGTATTAGCATCTTCCACTCGTCTTTCTATTACAGAATTCTAATTTACAATGCAAAGACTGTTATGCCATCGCTTCAAACAGAGATAGATTACACAATTTGTAATTTAATGTTCTAACTATCTGGAAGAAGAGATAGGATGCTGCTGTCAGGAGAAAGGGTGTTGTATTATCTTATGATATTATATGATTCTTCTTTTCATAAAAAGGCACCAAACTTCATAACTTATTACAATTAACACAAAAAGCTACAGAAACATAAGTAAACAATGCAGTTAAATAGTAATTATATTTAATAATCATATAGGACCTTAGAAAATGTTATAATGTTACTGAATGGGAATATTAGGGAGAGAAGTTAACGTGAGGGGTCTGAAAATACAGATAGTTAAGATAAGATAATGAGAGATGGGGTTAATGCTCAGGAGTTGCAAGATCTCTAAACTATTTCTCTTGCATAGAGACAGGATTGTTAGAAATGAAAATCCTGAATTCAAGAAATGTGATACTCTGCCCTGTGCAGATGTTTAGATTTCTAACTTCTTTTACACTGTGAGTTACTGTAGATAATCTCGTAAATAAGAAAGTTTTTTTTTCCATTTGTTTCTAGCTGCCACTCGGCTAACATCTGCAATTATATAAATGCAACAAGACCACTAGATATTTGAGAGATGAAAACTTATCGCGGGGTGACTTGATAGAAGGGTTTACTTCTGAAGAATTAATGAAATTCAGAATAGATTATTGGGAAAAAAAAAAGTGAGAGGAGTAAGGAGAACTCATTGATTTATGGGATGAGTTCATCTCCGTTGTGACTGATGAAAAACTAGCAGAGTGTGACTAAGTCTGTTTTTTACTGAGATGATTCATAACTCCTTTTGTCATTTGCATAGAAATAAGTGGTGATTAGGATCTTGTTCAATATCCTTGTTAGGAAATTAACAGCTTTGCCAATTATCTTATTACAAATTTCTCTATTTTGTATAAGCAGTCTCATGAGATGGCATCAGATTGCTTTCAATACCAATGGCATCTCAATCTGGAGGTGTTCGTAATATCTCTTCTGATTTAATGACGTATCAATGTTTTCTTCTTAAATAATTTCCTAAAGAATCATATTGTAGCCGTCAAGGAAGAGTCATGTTAGTTAGCTGGTGAGGAAATTTTCTTACATGTTAATACCATTAAAATCACCGTCTAAATATTCCCTTCTGATTAACCTATATAAAGAAATAGTACAATTCCCTGTCCCTACAAAGTCCCCTCAGTTGGAAGGTGCCTATCTAAGTTAGGCGTAATGATCAACACAAAGTGAATTGTCTAATAAATACAGACTACTAGATAAAAATATGAGATTTACTGAGTGCCACATAGAAAATGCATTAGTTTGTCAAAAGCATCAAATATTGTTTGAATTCATTGCACAGAATTGTGAGCAACAGCAGGCTCTATTAGCTATTCCTGACAGACTTCATCACACTCCGTTAAGAGACTATTTGACATATTCAATATAAAAATAAAATAAAAAAAGTGCCAGGCAATGAAAGAAAATGAGTAGCATGTATCATAAAAGACAACAGAATAGAACAGATAATGATATCATTCCTGAAAGGAACAAGCTCTATGAATTATTTCACACAGTCACTAAACAAATATTTGTAGTGGGTTGACCTTGACTGGCCGCTGGACCCCTATATCCCGCTGCTTTCACACTTTACTTCCTCAAGAGGACAGTCAGATAAAATAAAATGGAAAAGCTTGTATGTCAAGATAATGACAGGGAGATCACTTACCAGTTACTTTCACAGTCAAAACAGACTTGACTTGGGCAAAATTAATGTAATTTATTGACAATTTAAAATAGAGTTTGATGATGAGAAAAAAGACAACTGCTCTAACATGGGTCCTTTCCACAGGCTACAGTCCTTCAGAAAGACTGCTGTAGGTTGGGCCCCCCTAGAGGCCACACTTTCTGCTAGAAAACCTACTCCTGCGTGGGCTCATCTCCACAAGCCACAGGTCCTGACAGGATGTGTGTGTGTGTGCTTTCCATAGATTGCCAGCTTCCCTCAGGGCATGTCCACTGCTGCAGCATGAGGGCCTCCATGGGCTGAAGTGTGGATATTTACTCTGGCATGGTCCTCTTCACAGACTGCAGGGATTATCTGTTTCATTGTGGTCCTCTCCATGGGATGCATAGGGATACCTGCTTCACCTTTGTCTTTTCCACAGACTGCAGGGTTTTCTCTATTCTGGTGCCCAGAATATCTCTTACCCCTTCTCTGATATTGATGCCTGCAGGCGTGTTTATCTCACACTTTTTCTCACACCTCTGTCTCACAACTCCACCACAATGTTTTTTACCTTTTCTTAAATATGTTTTCTCAAAGGCATCATCAGATTTGCAATTGGGCTTAGCTGTGTCTTTTGGTGGGTCCTCTCCTGAGTCTGCTGGAATTGGCTCTATCCAGTATGAGACAACCCCTGGCCAACTCTCACAGAGGCCACCCCTGCAGCTCTCCCTACCTGCCACTACCAAAACTTTGCTATGTAAACCAAATATAATTTTATTAATCGAAGACTTTTTTTGGTTTTTATTTTACTTTTTTTTTTAATGAAAATTACTTGCTTTTAAACTTACTAAAAACATTTGTGGCCTAAATGACAGATCCATTAACTTTAGTGGCAAACCCTTAGTGCTTTTATTTTCTGTGATGGAAATATTTCATTCATTTTCAGACCTTTCAGACTGGTATTTCTTATAATAGTTCTCCTTAAGTACTAGGGTAAGGTTCATACGTCGTCTTTTAACATTGCGTAGCACCATGCTGGTCACTCAGGACACAGAATATGCCTGATACATACAACTAAAATTCAAGGCAGCTTTTGAATCTCCTCCCTTTTTTCTCTTTATTCAAATTTCCATAAATCTCATTGCATTTCTTAGATATGTTAATGGAGAAACACAACATTTTTTTCATAACTAATTTTCTTACTGGTGCACATATATAAGCAAAAAGAAATAACCAGGGTTGGAAGATAGGTATAACAAAAACAGAACCATCACAGATATCCTCCCATTGCAACAAAACAAACACTTATTTTCAAGCTGGAATCACAGAATCGTTGAGGTTGAAAGGGACCTGTTGGAGGTCATCTGGTCCAATGTGCTTGCTCAAACAGGCTCACCTACAGAACATTGCCCAGAATCAAGTCCAGATGGCTTTTGAAGGTCTCCAAGGATGGAAACTCCACAATCTCTCTGGACAACTTGTTCCAGTGCTCAGTCACCATCACTGTAAAAAAGTTTTTCCTGATGTTCAGGAGGAAGGTCCAGTGTTTCAGTTTGTGCAGACTGCCTCAGGTCCTGTCACTAGGCACCACTGAACACAGTCTGGCTCTGTCTTTGTTACAGCTTCCCTTCAGGCATTTGGACACATGAATGACATCCCTCCTCAGACCTCTCTTTCAGGTTGAACTGTCACAGTTTTCTCAGAGTTTTCTTCCATGGGAGATGCATGCGTCCCTCAATAATCTTAGTGGCCCTTGGCTGAATGCCCTTAGCTCTTTCTCTCTCTTGTATTGGGGAGCTCAGAACTGGATACAATACTTCAGGGATATTTTCCATGACTTGCTGGCAACACAACTCCTAATGCAGCCCATGATATTGTTAGCTTTCTTTGCTGCAAGGGACACCAAGTTGGACAACCTGGTAACCACCAGGACCTCCCGGTAATTTTCTGCAAAGCTATTTTCCAGCTAGGCAGGCCCCACATATACTGGTTTTCATATCCTGCTCTCAGGAAAGAGGGGTTTTAATTGATTCAGATTCATAAATCCCCAATGGTCTGGACTACGGTGAGATAAATCTCAAGGTCCGTATACAAACATTTTTTAGTTTCCCAAAATTATTAGTATAGGTCTTAACAAGTCCACAGTACTTGGTTAGGCATATGACAAATTATGGCACATGGTGGGGTATGCATTCTGTTACTTAACAAGAGGTATAGGACAACTTATGGCAAGTGGTACTTAAGGTCGTTACTTAACAACTCTAGCACTCTAACCGTTACTTAACAACTCTAAGAGAAAAGAGAAACTGAGGGACAGAGAAAGGAAAAGATAGAGAAAAAGACAGAGATAAAGAGATCACTGGTTCTGGTTCCAGCATCGTTTTCAGGGGATCTTCCCAGGCATAATCTTCTTCTTTCTTGGAAAAATCGTCCCAGGCACGATCTTCTTCTTTGTTCCTCTCTCTAGGGGCACTTATTTTCCCCTTGTATGTTTGCTGAATTAGCACAGTCCATCCCCCTTGACAAGGACAGCTTCTCCTCAGGTTTCTTCGTTCTCCCAGGTGACGTGTAGCATGATTTGGGTGGAGAGACTAGTGCCATAGTCATAGATGTTTAGTATGATCTCTATAGTCTTCATTAGCATATGCAGGGGTGTGTGCTTTCATATGCATTTCACAGATAATGAAGCAAAGGTCACTTATCAGACACAATGGCCTCGAGGACAGAGAGCTAGCAAGCTCACCACATGAGTGGCAGAACTATCTTGTCTTCACAAGACAGTCCTCGCGCTGCTTTTCCATCATGTGCGAGCCTTATCAGTTCTTGAATGTCAGGCTTGCATTATTTCTTTCCTTGTGAGTGTTTGAGGCATTCCATTGGCTTGGACGGCCTTCGCCACCTTGTCAGGGAATTTCAGGCCATCTCTTAAACTACCTTGTGGCACAAACACTCCAAGTTTTTCTTCGACCATTGTGATCTGAACATAATGTATAGGTGCAGAGGAAAGACAAGACAGAAAGAGATCATACATATAACTGCTGTGAGGCCTAGCACTGAATCACACAATATCATAAGGGCGATATTTACAAGCCATTTTCCCCACCCCATCACTGCTAAGGATTCCAAGATGGAACATGTCCATAAGAGTGGACAGAAGGAGAAAAGAGAACAAACAGGTAATCATACCTTGCATCATAGCAATCTCTACCATTAAGAATATAAATCCAATTAACAAAGCAATTCCAATTTGAGCTAGCCACTTTCCCCACCATGTGAGTCCCAAAGTTTGCAAAAGAGAAGAGATCCATGATCCAGGACTCAATCCATCAAACCAATCCTTTGGTTGGAGTAATTTGGATCAGTTCTCCAGTTTTATCTGCAACTTCCTTCATCCTTGCACAGGCTTCTTCTATGGAGGTAGTGGCATTGTGGATGGCAATACAGCATTCTCCTTCAGTCAGATTTAGTATGCCACACACTCTTTTTTCTTTAAACTACAGCATGTTCAAGGCTAATTGTATTTGCAGCGTCATCTTGGAGACTTGTTGGACCTATGCATTTAATTCTCCGAAAGCATATCTAAGACATATTTAACTGGGAACACCATTTCCTGGAACTATTGGTTAAGGACTGATAACCAATTTTGTTCCATAAATATTCTCAAATAGAATTGCTCAGAAGTTGATACAAAGCCCTTGGGTGTTAAAATCCACATCCTGTTACTTTTTCATGGTTGGCCCTCCTTCTGGTCAAGAAAAACGGAACTTAATTTATTTTCAATATTTTTGTAAGATTTAGACTAATCATTGTAAATTTGGCCCCTTCTGGTGCGGAACTGGGGAGTGCAACCATCATTCCCTAGTCCACATGCTTGCAAAGACGCATAAAGCTTTGTGTCGGCTCCCATGCCAAAGTGGGATTCAAACTTAAAATTGACTGAGACAAGATTATACATACACTAATACAAATTTCTCCCACACCATCTTTCCCTAAGTAAAGTACAAGAACAAGCATAATAAAAATCAGAAGAGCAATGCAAGGAATAACCTGCTTAACAATCGAAAACATATGTCCCACAACGGTTGTTTATAACCTGTAAAACATACAGAAAGAAGAAAATAATTAAAAAGGTGCAATCCACCTATTGTGGATCCAATGGTCCTTCCTGTGAGCATCAGTGGCTGCCCACGCATATATGTTAATGAGAGTCTTCAGGGTTTATATCCTTTTAAAAATAAAAAACAATCATAATGCAGTGATGAAAGGGTTAAGAAGGCAAGAGTTCAGTCATTCTGTGGAGCGTCTCTAGGAGGTCCACAAAAAAGGAGCAAATAGATTCATACAACAGGAGACAGCAGGAGACAAAGTTTTGTAGATTTTTTTTTGGTTGGTTGGTTTTTTTCTGTACTGCTGTTAGATTGCTGCCACCTCGCTAGATTTAATTTCTTTTGGTTTTTCCATGCTTGAATAAGCTTCTCAATTCCTTCATCTAACAAGAAATTCCTAAACCATACGTTCTTCAGATGGGGTTCAAATGGAGGAGCAAGTTTTATGTATGAGGGAGGAGGCCCAGTGTCTGAGTGGTGAGAAGGCGAATCTTGTATTTGGAGCACTTTGGGGGTTCCCTCCTCTATCTGCTGTTTGTGGCAATAGTGATCTAATTGTGTATACCACTTCCTCACTGTTACTCACTGTGCAACCCTCACAGGGGAGGGCACTCCAGACAGCACAGGTTTCAAGACCTTTAAGGGTTCTTGTAGAATGATCGGTTGTTACTGTATGGTTCTTTCAGCTATGTTAGGCACTGCAGCTGTCAAGGGGCTTGTTTTGGCATTCGGATGACAGTAATCAATTGTCAATTGGCACTTCCTGTTGGTCTTACAGACTGGCCACACCAGGGAATTATAGGGTGAGTGTGTGAGGATAATTACCCCTTGCTCTCATAGTCCAGCTATCACTAGGGTGATCCCTTCCATTGCATAGGGTTTTACATTAACAATTTTGGAGGGGGGAAGTGCAGGCGCTTGCTATAAAAGTCTGATAGAGGCAGTAGAGAGCCCAAATTTTCATTCCCTTCCTTTTGAATCCACCGAGGCTCATCCCTTTAGAAGATCAAATCCCAAGATATTCATGGGGAAAGTTCCCAACATCATGAGACCCTCTGTTGCAGTTTTGTTTCCAGTTAACCAGCATTTAACCCGAGCCATTTGCTGTGGCTGAGTTTCCAAAAACTTCCGTAACACAAATCTGTTTTTTATTGGCAACTATGCCACTGTTCTCAGCAAAATACGCTCCATACATATTCAGTCTCAGTTTCTTGAGTTAGTCTAGTATATTTTTGCTGGATTTTTAATAGTTCAGTTGCCGAATATGGTATCGTTCGGGTGGTAACTTGCAGGCCCGCCCCCCGCCTGGCCATTATCAGTAGTCTCGGTCTTAATTCAAGGTCACAATAAAAATTTCAAATTGCTCTTTTAAGGATTTGATTTTCTCTCCTTCTGTTTGCCTGGTCAAGTGTCTATATTCTTGGTCTGCAGTCAGTGCTGCTCCTAATACCGCACACACAATAACTTTTCCTTTACCAAACCTCAACTTTTGCTTCTTCGCAAGGGTAGTGATACGACCTGCCACTGCTTCTAGATTATTCCAATTATTGTGGGCCCAGATCATTTCCAGAGGAGCAGGACGCCTTGCACTCCTTCAATTTTTCCTAAATCAGGGAGCAGTCAAAGAGGGACATTTCTTGGGCCATCATGTCTTGCTACTGCTTGAGTCTCTCCTGGCTTATAGCTGAGGGGCTGCTTCTGGATTCTCTCCGTCCACAGCCAGTTAGAGAACTGGTATCCCTCAATATAGGTAGTAGTCAAACACTAACCCCTGCTCAAACCTCTACTGGCTCATAGCTAACAGATCGCTTCCCTTAGGACCTTCTGATGCCGAGGGAATCCTGTCCATGATGCCATTTAGAATGACACATCCCACATGTCCCATGTGCACGCTGGTGCATGGGCTTATTCTTACCCAGGTGCAAGCCTTTGCAGTTCCTTGTGTTGAACACCATGGAGCTCCTGTCAGCTCATTTTTCCAGCTTCTTGAGGTCCCTCTGGCTGGCAGCACAATACTCTGATGTATCCATCAGCTGCTCTGAGGGTAAACTCTGCCCTGCCATCCAGATCATTAATAAAGCGGTTGAACACGATTGGACCAGCGATTGACATGATTGGAAGTATTGACCCCTGGGGTACATCACTGGTTACTGGCTTCCAGCTAGACTTCAAGTCACTGATCACCAGCCTCTGGTCCCAGCCATTCAGCTAGTTTTCAGCCCACCTCACTGTCTACTTATCCAGCCCGTACTTCAACAAGTTCTCTATGAAGATGGAGACTGATGTTTGTTTTCAAAATAAGGCTCCTATGTTGTTTCGGTTTTAGCCCATCACTGGATTTGAAGATTAAGAGAGACAGAGTTGATCAGCTGTCAGCTGGCACTGACTTGTCTCTGTGTTCTTACTGATGAAGTGTGTGCTATGTACAGCATCCCCTATACTATAAATGGTTTAGCAGTCAGTATTTTCTGTAATCATCCTTGTATTTGTTTTTGACTGCTAATAATTTGACACCAAATAGTCAGAAGCCAGAAAGTGGATCATGAAACAGCAATGCCAGCAGTGAGTAATCTATTGTTGTACATGCTTTTCAATAAACCAGATGTGTTTGTTCAGACTTCTAACTCCTAGAAGTGAAAAACGATGCTTAGAATTAATGTTACTAGTTTAAAGAAAGACAAGAAAATAGTCCAGTATTGTTCACTCCATTGTTACAATAAATGGAAAGAATAAATCCTGATATTAGTTCTGTTATTGAATTAAATCCTCAAATGGAGTTCTAATACTTCATTAAAGAACAATACAAGAATGAAAGGAAAATGTCTTCTCCCTTTCTCTGCCTTGTTCTCCTACCTTCCCCCTTTTAAAATGAATCAGCTTGCCTAATCAACTATAATCCTTCAATAACCTCACCTTTTTCTTCACCAAAAAGTGCTCTTCTCTAGATCTATAAACAGATTTTGAAAAATGTAACAATTATCTTAATACCTGCTTCTGCTCTTCTCAACTCCTCAGGGACTGCATTTGCTGTCTTGCACATAATGAGAGAGAAAAGAAGTGCTGTCACGAAAGACTTATGCTGGGGAGCAGAGCTGCATCTCCCATTTCTATAGGCTAGAGGATGCTACTGTCTCTGCAAGTGACAAATGACGAATTCAATTGCAGAAGATAAGCATGCCAGCACTTGTAATAAAAAAAAAAAAATAAAAAATTAAGTAGCTGGAGAAAATGGATCTTTAAAACAAGCAGTGTAGAGTAGGTAACCTGAGCTCTCCTTCTGCCTTTTATAGGTACCTTAACTGCCTTTGCAGCTTTCTTAGACTATTTATTGAGGGTATTATTTTTGGTAGTGATACATTTGCTGTTGTTCAGCCTCAGACACACAGGATCAGACCTAATATCTGCAAATTTTTAGAGGTTTGTCAAAGTAATAAATGTGTTCTCTACTTTTCTGGACTTTTGCACCAGCTCATCTGAAGAGATTTCCCTTTATTCCCTCTATCATTTCTTCGCTCCTACTCACATTTGAATAGAAGCTTTGCAATTACTTTAACAAAATTCTAGGGTTTGGAGGAAAAGGGCAGAGAGAAAGAGGATTAATGTTACCCGCAGATTTTAGTTTTGGTATCCTGTGAAAGCAGGGAAAAGAGGGTTTGTATTCCTCCCCACCTACTCATTACAGCAGTTAAAGTTCTTAAAACTGAAGTGATCATCACATTAAAACTTACGATCCCTATCTCTTTGTGTACACTGAAGAATCCCATAAAATACTATCCAAGAATATTTTAAGCAAGGTATATTTCTGACAGAAGCTTCCTTTAATCAAACAACCTGTCATCAACCAGAGTTTTAAAACACACTATGGAAGGGTATGTGGAAGGAGGGAGAGTCAGCTCCCTTAAGGCTCTGACCAAAGACCTTTTAAAGCAAAACCACATAATAATTAAAGGAGAAAGCCATAAATAAGAACATACAGAGACACAAACCTGACTAACAAATTATAAGGGAGGCAGTACTGAACCTGGTCAGTCGTACTTGTTGATAAGAATGCTGGAACATGGGAATGTTCATTCCACTAAGATTACCTGATAGAGGACCTTGTCAAAGGCGATGGCAAGGAAAAGAGAGAAGCCATGAACAAAATATACAGATACACAAAGCTGACAGGCAAACATAATGGAGACAAAGACAAGAAACAAACCTGGTCAGTCACGCTAACTGATGGGCTACAAAGAACTGCAGCAAGGAGGGACTTTGCAGCTGACAGAGATGCAAACCTGTAGGTCCAAGATGTTGGAGGGGCATAAGAACTGTGCAAACTGATGAAGGACTGTGGAGGAGAAGGGGACTGTAGAGGAACAAAGGGGAAGTAGGCAGAAACAGGTATAAAAGAAGGTGGTTGAAGGTAAAATGAGTCAGTCAGTATGCTGGTCTGACTGAGACTTGCACATGATCGCTGCCGTCCATCCTATCTTCTTAAATCCTTTTTCAACTATGTGTCTGCATAATCTCACTCTGTCCTGCATCCGTGAGTCCTGCAAGGGTAAGTGACAGCTTCCAGGGAGACTGATGTGAGTGAAGTAAGTGAGGGGCTCAGCACCAGTAGTTAGAGCTGTATCACAGGTCATACCCATGTGCCTGGTGCTGGCCACTGGAAGGGGCTGTGTCTGTACTGTCCCAAACCATGTGTGTGTGGATCATCTGCATGTGTCCTTTGCTCACAAACCATAAGCTGGAAAGCCCTTAACACTACGTCTGTTGTAAAATATTCTATTCATTCCTTCCAGGAGGTCAGCACCTTAGTATTTTATTACTATTAGGATTGTTCATGCTAATAAAACCTTCCTCCAGATAACTGTGAATTATTGAGTGCTCCATTGCTTGACATTGTATTATAATTCTCTGAGCATGCCTTTTTTTGTATTAAGAACACCATTTGATTGTACTTGAGGTGAGAGAAATTGCTTTACAAATTTGCTTTACTGATATTTTAATATAAAATGACAAGAAATGTCAGGTGGATTGAGTGAGGACAGACACCACCTGTTTTATTATGCTTCACCTTTATGAACGAAAAGTCCAAGCAAATATAATTATCACCATGGATGTCTGTTGTGAGTTTTCTTTGTATTAGAGACTTTTATTACATGCTGGTACCAAATCAAACTGATCTGTTTGCCAACTATGGTTCACAGTTGACCTCTTCGTTTCTGATAACTACACAAATATCTGATTTTGGTCTGCCTGAGCCCAACACGGGTGGTTCAAAAATAAAATGTTAATCCTAAATTTAAATATTATGGGAAATTATTTTCTAGGGGTATCACTAATATGATACAGCACAGGACCAAATTTAAATATGAGTCATTAGACTGAAATCAAGGAAACATCTCCATTTTTTAATCTAACTAACTGCAAATTCCATGTAAGGTCTAAGAATAGATATATCATTAATAAGACCATTCTTATTATTATTATCTTATAAACCATTCTTTAGGTTTATATGAAAAAAATGTCCATCTTAATGCATTTCCATGGCAACACTGCACTTTGCAAAGTAGGTAAGTAACTGGAAGGATGAGTTTACCCTCATCTGAGAGGTGTATCTAAAAGTATATTGTTCTCTCTCCTTGATCCTCTAATAATCTACATTTCTTTCTGAATACACAATACAGCAGCTATTTACCTCGGTTTTGCAGGAAGTGAAAAAACTGCACCATTCTGGCCTTAAGCTTACCTTCCCTTAACCCATCAATGGGGAAGTCTCAGGTACTTGTCTCAGACATAAATCCTGGTGCTGCTTTAAACTTAAAAGGCAGGTGGTGATGTAGGATCAACTGTATTAGTATTTACACTGCTATTCTTTAAGAGAGCAAAACTTTTAATTTTAAAATAAAATTTTGTTTGTTGGATTTTGGGTGAAGCCATTAAGTGAGTTCCTTTTTGTTTCTTGGTTTGTTTGTTTGACAGATAGAAACAGATCTCTTTAGCTTTCACATCAATACTGTTAATTTTCAGTATGGGAATTTGCTACATAGTATTGAAAATATTACCCTATCTATGAGGAGTGTATTTTTTCTACTGTGGTAAGTTTTACAGAAGCAGATTGAATCAGGAATTGAACTGGGTTGTGAAACCAATCTATTTTGACTGTGTCCAATTGGACTGTGTCCATATATACATATATATCTCTATATGCCAATGTAAAAATGTATATATTAAAAAATTAGATGTCTGTTATGAATAGAGTAGAAGTATATGCATTTCTATATATTTTTATATAACCACTGTGAGTATTCATGAGTTAGGAATACTGATAAAAATGCCACACTGAGTTTCAAGGTAAATCCATTCTTAATTTAGTGGAGATTTTATTTTAAGACTCACAGAGAGAATTTTTTCTGGCCATTTCATGTTGTTGTCAAAACTGCCTGCAAACATGAAGCAATGATACTAATTTCTTTTCTATACTGATGACAGCAATACAATACATACATGATAACTTATACAAATAAACACCATTCTGTATCAAAATATGAAACTCATCTAAGCACATTTCAAACTAGGGAAAAAAAGTCTCATCAAATGACACAACCTATCTATTCAGAAAAAATCACAATGTTTAGTATTATTTAACATTTTTTAAGAGCTTTCATAGAAGAGGAAATGTTTTTCTCTGCTTTCGGACTCTTAAACAGTATGCACTGACTGGAGCCAGAATGCAAATTTTTTGTTTATCCTTTCATATATAAGCTGTTTTTAATAAGGATTTTTGTATTTTATGACCCTTTTAGGTTTACAGCTTTATGCTGAGTCATGGAGTCTTTGATGTTATTTATGTTCAGCTGGAGATTAAATTTCTTGTTTGTAACGATCAAAAAGTAAACTAATAAAAAGCATTAGAAATCTGTACAAGCAGCTCCAGCTGCTATTCTGTATACTTTTCCCAATAGTTTCTTAATAGAATACATTCATTTCCATCCAAGTCTGAAAATAGGTTTTTAAAATAATAGTTACCAAAAAAACATTTGAGTGTAAAGCCTATATATCTATAAATAAATAGATATAAAACATCTATAAAGATAGATAGATTCATACATAAATACATGCATACATACATACATACATATAAAATATCTATAATATCCATCTTTATAGATTTATAATGAGCAAATCAACATATGTCTTAGAAAGCATGGAAAAATACATAGCTTCTCAAAATACAAAGCAACATGGAAGGGCGTGTTTCAAACCTCCCTTATTTTACATTCATATGGTAAAAGAATATGGTTATTTATGCTTATTGTAATTAATAACAACACTTCATAATAGCTGAAGTTATTTTAAATATATCACCAGAGCAAATTCGGTGAATTTCAGGCTAAATAATTGCTAAAATTTTTAATACTGCAGTATTCTTGCCTCTGCATTTTTACAACACTGGTAAGAGAGAGGAAACAAATGTCACTTTCAGGTTTGAAGATGCCCTGACACCAAACTAGTATGCTACTCTGACACAGAACCTCTGCTTTTTTATAGTAATTTTTATTCCAGAAGGAAGAAAAGGTAGTAAAAAGTTAAACATGCACTCAGCCAAAATCTAGTCTTTGAAAAATGAACATGTGGTTTTAGACTGCATCTAAAAAAATTCCTTTGTAAATGACAGAGAAAAAAACAACAAAACAAACAGATTTAGGAGAAACTGATATACTCAGAATGCCTAAGTGCTGTTGAGGAAATGAGGCTCAGTTTACCTCAAGGTCCAGGGAGATAACATGAATTGCTGTCCTATACAAAAGAGAGCATAGCATACCCGCTCTGAATACTTCTACCCTGAGCTTATTTCCATGTCAGATAATAGGAAGCAACTTTACATAAATCTATACTGCTATCTGACATGGAACATCAACTCTGTGGCTTCTGAACCAGCCCTGCCACTGCACAGATGGAAGAAGTCACATGTCTGTCCTCTGCTGCTGAAGCCACCAGATTGTCAATGCCCAAGCAAGATAGCTCTAACCCACCCCAGGTACACATCCCGTGTGAACTGCTGTCACACCTTTCAACTGCGCTACAAAAATAACTTCAGCCTCTTAGTACCCCAGTTACAGACACAGTAACTTTTCTGGACAGGTGTATTGCAAAGAATAACTGACAACAACATAATCTTTTACCGCAAAAGCAAAGTGTATCACTCATTCCTGGAGGAAATTTTCACCTGTGTTATCATTGCCTTTTCCAAATTTAAGATTTAATTTTAAGTTGGAATCTTGCGATATCAGGGAATACAGCTAAGCTAACATGGGAAAGTTGCAAAAAATTAAGCAACAGGGAGATCACATTTGAGTTAATTGTGTAAATTACCAATATTAAGTTTAAAACTCATATGATCACCATTATGGAGGGGATACAATAATATTACAAAGTAATTTTAACTAGAAACTGGACAGAAAAGAATTTCTGAACATTTCCTGAAGACTTCTACCATGAAGTGCACGCAGAAATATTAACATGGGCTAACACTTGCATTGTGTGTCTGAAGTGAGATATGACAGAGCTCATGTAAGGAGCTCTGCAGAACACAGAAGGTGAAAAAAAAGTCCCAACATTGAGAGGACAGCTGATAGAAAAGAAACAGTGAAACTATCAGAAAACTTTAAAGTTCAAACTTCTAAAGTTGAAACTCTTTATAACAGATTTAATATAGGTGCATCAAATTCAGAATAGTCTTGTCAAGATAATTTTCTTGATATGTAAGATTCTGGCTTTTAAACTTATAATTTTATTTTTTTTCAGTTAAAAAAAAATAATTTCTTTTAAGATGTTATGTTTTTTATTTTAATTACAAGAAAATACTTCCACGTGATCAATGGGTGGAAACATTCAATATGTTGTTATTGAAAAAAGCCACAAACCCCAAATAGAAGACTAAGATTTAAATTTTGGAAAAAAGAGTATAAGAAGGAAAGTGACATATAATCACTAGAAATTATTTAATCAACTACAGACGGCAAACAATATTTTTGCAAAAAGCAGTTGTGAGCAAAGAGAATCTGAAAGTCTAGTTAAAGCAAACAAAAGCAAAGCAAATAACTTGGTGTATAGACAATAAACTCATGAAAGCGTGAAAAATGTGTTGTCACTGGCAAAATCAAGGTGAGATGTATTTTGTCCCAGTTTGAACATGTCATCCAACTTTGTAAATTCACAGTAACCACAAATTCACTTACTTTATATGTAAGAGATTCAAGAAGCAGCAGAAGTGTTGTGGATCAGCATTCCCAGATATATGATAGTAATGGGGAATACTTTAGCAATAACTTTGTAAAGAATATATATAGCATACAGCAATTCTTGTGTAATGCACATTTTATATGCACTAACCTAAAAGTGTTAAAAGTAAAGTTTTTTTTTTTTTAAGTTTAAAAAAAAGTTAAAAGTAAAAAAAACCCAAGTGTTTCAGGAATAATTCACAAGTATAGTTCACTCTGTAATAATACTATCCTACAAATAAACTTCAAATTTGGAAGTGTTTTGTTGCTTTTTAACAGAACTATTGATACCTCTTTTTTTATTATTTCAAAGCTCAATAAGAAAATTTAGCTTTTCTTATGAATAAAAACTAATGTTTTACTTGCTAGATGGATCAAAGAACTAGTCTTCTAGGACTGCTACTTTTCAATAAAAAAGTTCTTAAAAGCCCAAGATTTGTTAAATAACATATTTCACATATGAAAGTTTGAAAGTGACATCCAAAATTATCTTGGAATTTTACAGTGACTGATTTGATACTTTCTCTAAGGAAAAAAATGAAGTTAATTTTTGAAACACGTTTCACCCTGCGATTTGTGCATGGGATTTAGATACGAAATCCCTTTTTTGCTTGGAAGCAGATTGATGCTTTCATCCTGTAATTTTTGTAGGGTACTTCTGCAGTTTTTCTGTTCCTAGAAAAAAAAAGGAAAATGTTTTAGGAAAACTAATATATGACTTATCACAGGGATAGTATTTCCCTCTAATTGCAGTCATTAGTCATCAAGATGACAAATAATCACAACTCCCAGATGTTTGCAGACATCACTGAAGGCATTACAGATGCTGAAAGACAAACAAAGTACATCTACGTGCACCATTAATTACAAGTAATTACAAATGGCATGAATGCCATCATGTTTGTTTAGCTCAGATCTCAAAAGAGACATGTAGGACAAAGGCAGCTGAGAATGTAAGGCTAGTCATAAACATAGAATATAGGCTGCATGGAGGGAAATTTAGGATGCTAGACTGAACTTCAAGAAAGCTGATCTTTTCATCTATCTAGTCACTCTCTTTTAGAGTACCCCCAGCTTTAAGACCCCTTTCACCACCTTAGAACTATAGTGAACCCTTCGCTGGAGCATGGCAAGGAGATGTTCATATCAGTGCTAAAAGATAAGTGCCAAAGGAAAAATAAACAAAAGAAAACCCATGAAGAAGCAGAAGGATGATTACTAATGGGAGACGGTGAGGAAAAATTTTCAAAGAGCTAGGTTTCAAAAATGGCTTTGAACTAGGAAGCAGAGCAATTGTTGTGAGTACAAGTGCTTAGTATGAGTTGGGAAAAGGCAAATGAGGGAAGAACTGTCTCAGTGGGTGAGATGGTGATTCTTACCTCAACATCAACACAGATTTCTGTACTATAAAGCAATACACCACATATCCAGTGAAAAACAAAATACAGAGACATAATTAAACACAGATGTAACCTCTTCCTCTAATGAAGAAAGGGCCCTACCAGCTGGTGCTGATGGGGAAAGAGGGGGACGTTATAATATCCCAACAAGTTGTTTGCCCCAACTTCTGGGTAGTTTGGCTTAGTAATTGAGTGAATAATATTGAATTTGGTTTTGAGACTGAATACACATACACCAAACACTATTTTAGGGGTTGTATTTTGTCTTTTTTTTTTTTTTTTTTTCCCCCCAATAGAAACCTCCACATCTTCTTCAAGTACATCAGTAGGAAAGGAAGACTAGGGAAAATGTGGAACTACTGCTGAATGAGGTGAATGAGTGCCGTGGTGACAGAGGACGCAGAGAAGGCAGAGTTACTGAATGCCACCTTTGCTTCAGTCTTTACTGCTAAGGCTGACCCCCAGGAATCCCATTCCCTGGAGGTAAGAGAGAGAGTCTGGAGAAAGTAAGTTGTTCCCTTGGTTGAGGAGAATCAGGTTAGAGATCATTTAGGCAAACTCGACACCCACAAATCCATGGGCCCGATGGGATGCACCCACCAGTGCTGTGGGAGCTGGCAGATGTTCCTGCAAAGCCACTCTACATCATCCTTGAAAAGTATTGGAGAACAGGAGAGGTTCCTGAGGACTGGAGGAAAGCCAATGTCACTCCAGTCTTCAAAAAAGGCAAGAAGGAGGACCCAGGAAACTACAGGCCAGTCAGCCTCACCTCCATCCCTGGAAAGGTGATGGAACAGCTCACTGTGGATGTCATCTCTAAGCATGTAGAGGAAAAGGTGGTTATCTGGAGCAGGCAACATCGATTATCCAAGGGGAAATCATGCTTGACCAACCTGATAGCCTTCTACGATGGCACGATTGGCTGGGTGGATGAGGGGAGAGTAGTGGGCGTTGTCTACCTTGGCTTTAGCAAGGCTTTTGACACAGTCTCCCATAACATCCTCATAGGTAAACTTAGGAAGTGTGGGTTAGATGAGTGGAGGGTGAGGTGGATTGAGAACTTGCTGAATGGCAGAGCTCAGAGGGTTTTGATCGGTGGTGCAGTGTCTAGTTGGAGACCTGTAGCTAGCGGTGTTCCCCAGGGGTCAGTACTGGGTGCAGTGTTATTCAACATATTCATCAATTAGTTGAACAAACAGAACATACCCGCAGCAAGTTTACTGATGATACAAAACTGGGAGGAGTGGCTGACACACCAGAAGGCTGTGCCACCATACAGCGAGACCTGTACAGGCTAGAGGGCTGGGCAGAGAGGAACGTAATGAAATTCAACAAGGGCAAGGGTAGGGTCCTGCACCTGGGGAGGAATAACACCATGCACTGCTACAGGTTAGGGGCTGACCTGCTGGAGAGCAGCTCTGCAGAGAGGGACCTGGGAGTCCTGGTGGACAACAAGTTGACCGTGAGCCAGCAATGTGCCCTTGTGTCCAAGAAGGCCAATGGGATCATGCATTAAAAAAAGCATGGCCAGCAGGTTGACGGAGGCCATCCTCCCCATCTACTCTGCCCTGGTGAGGCCGCACCTGGAGTTCTGTGTCCAGTTCTGGGGTCACCAGTTCAAGAAAGACAAGGAACTGCTGCAGAGAGTCCAGCGGAAGGCTACAAAGAGGATCCAGGGACTGAAGCAGCTCTCTTATGAGGAAAGGCTGAGAGACGTGGGTCTGTTTAGCCTGAAGGAGAGAAGACAGAGGGGATCTCACCAATGCTTAAAAATATAGTATTTATGTATTCCTAAAGGGCCGGTGTCAAGAGGATGGGGACAGACTCTTTTCAGTGGTGCCCAGTGACAGGACAAGAGGCAACAGGAACAAGCTGGAACATGAGAAATTCCGTCTGAACGTAAGGAAAACTTCTTTACCTGGAGGGTGACAGACCACTGGAACAGGCTGCCCAGACTCTCCTTCCCTGGAACAATTCAAAACCCACCTCGGTGCATTCCTGTCCAACCTGCTCTAGGTAAACCTGCTGTGGCAGGGGCGTTGAACTAGATGATCTCTAAAGGTGCCTTCCAACCCCAACCATTCTGTGATTCTGTGATCTCCCCTGTCTGCTAGGAATGCAAAGGAGTCTGACAGCAATTTGTTCTACTTATTTAGGTTCTGGGCTGATACATGAAGGTAACCAATTATTGTTATAGCCAAGATTTGCTGGCTGTTCATCAGATTCATTGTTAGTATCATCTGTAATACTACGTAGGTCAATTTTTCTGAGTAAGGCGAAATTTAGATTTAAAATAAATATATGAGAGGCTTTTTTTTTGGCTTTTTCTTTTTCTTTTTAGTCTTCACATAGTACCCTTGATATGTCTTTTCCTGACTTCTTCACAAAGGAGATGATTTGTGTCACTGAGGTCAGTGCTACTCCTTTATTTTTCTTAACTGAGGTTATTGGTGCTAATGTCTGTTCATCAGTATATTCCCAGCACCTGTAATGTTTTTTACATTACGGGAAATGTTCATCTGCATTACATCTCAGTAATTCGTTTATCCCAGCAGCGTTGTTTGCTGAAAGTGAAGTACTGGTCCTTATTTTCAAAAATTGTGTATTACACCGTTACTTAAAATGTGATGATCCTCTTCCTTATATTGGAGTTTATGACACTTGATCTTCCATTGATAGATTGTTTTACTCAGGCACTTCTTTAGTCTTCAAAAACATGCACTGACCACCCTTGCAACATGTTTCAGTTTCAATTGCCATTTTCTGTATGTTTTTAATAGATTGGCTGACTCTAATTAATCTCCAGGAGTTTTTCTGCACTGACCTGCTACATCAACTCCCTGCACTGTTGTTCTTGGGACTCTCATTTCCATTTGTGTTTGCCAGCCTCATCACTGTTGATGTTTGTTTTGCATATTAGTCAGACCAGACGGTGTACCATCTTGAAGGATCCACCCTTTATGTCGTCCAGATAATTAGGAAGGTTCGATTTTGAAGGCAACAGATTGCAGTGTCTGAGGGATCTTCTGTTACAGACACCACAATAAATCATTATTCAGTGGCATTAATTAATTGGTGTCTTCCCAGGATTTACTCTGTTTTGGCAAAGACATCACAGCATTTTATTTATAGTAGCTCCCCCTCCTCTCCAATCTATAATCAGTTCTACTGAGGGATCCTAAACTTTTATTATTCATATTGAAGACAATTCTTTTGCCTGATTCTGAATTGTCAGTCAATGCTATGTCATGGGCTTGTGGCCCTTTAGTTGCTTGGCTGACTGGCTCCTTCCCCAAATCCACTCATCACTGTTCATGACATACCTAAGGCACTGGGATTTCCCCACTGGTGTATTCACTCATTTTATGGTTGAACTGTTTATTTCTTGGAAGAGAGACAAAGAAATTGTAATATAGACAAGTTTCCGTATTCCTTTACAAAGGGAGTGATGGGGAACACCAGATTAATCACTAAATCATCTTCAGTGCTCTTCAGTATTATTTTTTAGAACCATTCCTGCTATCACTATTTGCTTCTTAATATTAAAAGTGCCATGAAAAACTGGATGATGTAATTCCTATTTTGGAATATTAAAAGAGGAACCTTATATGATTTAATGCAACAGTGTCTGCACAGAGGAAGCACACATCCAGCACCCCCACCCCCTCAGCTCCGCCCCCCTACCTGCCTCCCTCCCCCCCCCCCCCAAAAAAAAAAAAATGGAAAAACATTGTGGACAACATTGGCAACAAGAAATGTCTCTAAGGAAAAAAAGATAAAAAGACTTCTTGGAATATACAAATTCATCCCAATTAATGGGGAAGTATAATAATGAAGAATCTTGGTTTGCAATGGCCAAACCTAATTTGTCAATTCTATTGCATGCATTGAGAATTAACTGTAGATTTAACCTGTTCACTAGATAGGATTGCAACTTGCTTGTCAATCATTAAGGTAACCTTTGGATAACCATGTCTTGTATCATATTCCAGCATCAAGGTTACTATGAGACACAGGAATACAATATTTCAGCAAGCAGAACAACATGGGATACCTCATTGTTCATCAGCATCTATAATCTGAGTTCTGCTGCTGGTGTATTGTTTATGTGGCTTTTTCCCCCCCTCATTAAGCACATTGTAGCTAACCTATTTGCAGCCATGGTAACTGCACATGCAAGTATCAGGACATAATTGCAGGTCTTTTTTGTGGGTGGATCATTACATGTCATTACTGACTGACTAGCCAATAATGCCAGTACATATTTATTTAGAAAAAAATTTACTGTTAGAAAATAATCTTATTTCTAAAATGCCAAAATTATCATTTAATTGCATTTATATTATGCGGGGTATTTCATTTATATTACGTGAAGAGTTAACAATGATAGTGGAACCAGCAACATTTATTTATAGCTATATTGTTTGTACAATCAGTTTCTCAGTATGATGGATTTTATTGTATGGCAGCCATAAAGATTTCTGAAATTGGTTTCTGTATGTTAAATTCTCAAACAAACGTTATGCTTAAAATACTTGCTTAAATATTTTTATGCATTTTCAGTTTTATTTTACCTCTTATTTCAAACCTTTTGTTTAATATCTTTATCGATGATCTGGGTGAGGGGATTGAGTGCACCGTCGTAAGTGCAGACAACACCAAGCTAGGTGGGAGTGTTGATCTGCGTGAGGGTAGGAAGGCTCTACAGAGGGACCTGGACAGGCTGGATCAATGGGCCAAGGCCAACTGTATGAGGTTTAAGAAGGCCAAGTGCCAGGTCCTGCATTTCGGTCACAACAACCCCAAGCAACGCTGCAGGCTTGGGGAGGAGTGGCTGGAAAGCTGCCCAACAGAAAAGGGCCTGGGGATGCTGGTGGACGGCCAGCTTAACATGAGCCACCAGCGTGCCCAGGTGTCCAAGGTGGCCAACAGCATTCTGGCTTGTATCAGGAATAGCGTGGCCAGCAGGAACAGGGAAGTGATCATGCCTCTGTACTCGGAACTGGTGAGGCCTCACCTCGAGTACTGTGTTCAGTTCTGGGCCCCTCTGTACAAGAGGGACATTGAAGTGCTGGAGCGTGTCCAGAGGAGAGCTGCCAGGCTGGTGAGGGGTCTGGAGACCAGGTCATATGGGGAGAGGCTGAGGGAGCTGGGCATGTTTAGCTTGAAGAAGAGGAGGCTGAGGGGAGACCTCATTGCCCTCTACAATTACCTGAAAGGAGGTTGTAGAGAGGTGGATGTTGGCCTCTTCTCCCAAGTAAATAATGACAGGACCAGAGGAAATGGTCTGAAGCTGTGGCAGGGGAGGTTTAGATTAGATATTAGGCAGAATTACTTTACTGAAAGAGTGGTCAGGCACTGGAACAGCCTGCCCAGGGAGGTGGTCGAGTCACCATCCCTAGAGGTATTTAAGAAACATCTAGATTTGGCACTTCAGGGCATGCTCTAGTGGCAGAGATTGTAGGTTGTTTGGTTGGACTCGATGACCTTAAGGGTCCTTTCCAACCATGAAGATTCTGTGATTCTGTGATTCATCCACTACCGTAACCTAAGTACTGTAAAATGGCAAACCCCCTCACCCCATTTCACCAGAATTATTTGTGACTGTGACAAGTCCATTATAATTATCAAGAAGAAGAACAATTAATAACAGCAACAACAACAATAATAAGAATAATAATCAATGGTGGTGGTGGTGATGGAAGTTGTTGTTATTATTATTATTATTAATTCCTTTTCTGCACCAATAATATACACTTGTAAGAAAAGTGTCAATGAAGAATTTCAGTGTGTGGTATTGACAGACAAAACAGTGATCTTTTGATTTCAGTCATTTAAACTGCAGAATGGGGGACCACAAATTTAAACCTGAATGTGAGGCCTTGAGTTTTCTGAAGGCCTATTGCATGATGCATGTGTTCAATATATAATTAAAGCTGATCAACAGGAAACTTTGAGTACAAAGGTGAACCTAAACTTCTCTGACGACTTTCCATTAAAATGCATGGAGATTGCCTCTGTGAGTTGATATACATAAGGGAAAATCACGTCAGTGTCTGTGGCCCTTTACCACAAATCTAAACACAATTCCTTTTTTCGAGTGGGGTGTGGGTGCGGGGGGAAGAATGGTTTCTTCACACAGACAGATTTCCCAAATGTTAAGAAGGAAGGTTCCCTGCTCTTTCCGCAGATACTGGCTCAAGCACCTGGCTACAGGCTGCTTGGGCTAAAAACAATATCCATCCTTCCCTTCTTGAAAAGTATCACTATGCAGAAAATACTGTGAAAAAGAGTAAAAAGAGAAAGACTACTCTAGCAGGAGATTAAAGCTTTGGTGGCAAGTCCTGGGTATGCTTGTCATCAACACTAATGATTAGTTTTTGCCACAGTGCTGTTCTATTTCTCCTAATCTTTTACTCCTAATTTATTTGCTGCATACTTACATACAAATTAAAAAACAACATTCTCCAAAACATAGCAGATTATAATGAAATTCATTTAAGGCCAGATCATAGATATCTAAATTTCATACAGTTGAGTAAACAAGACATTTTTCCCAAGTATTGAATTATTAATGCATAAATATAGAGGAGCATTAGAGCATATTAAGAATCTGGTAGATGGTAAAACACACTAATTAAATAAGCTATAGTAAAAATATAAAGGTATGCTATAAAATACTAAACTCTGAAGTTGATCAGGATAAGAAACATAATAACAAAATCCTGGATGTAAGAAATAAGTTCTGGTCCAAATGAAATAGGCTCAGGCAGAATCCTCTGTGAATCACATTTTTATTCACGTTCTTGCAAGAGTGGGTGACCTAGCAAGTAGGCACACTTTCAGTTCTTGAAACACACCTTTTTATTTCCTAATCCCAGCCGAATTTTTCCCTCCCCTGTTTCCCATTGGTTAGGTACTCCAGGGTTCAGTCTGTCTGAGGCGTCTAAAATTCTTCCCGGATGTCTTGCCTCTGTTTACTTCTCGTTATGCTACACCTAAAGGGATTATCTGACTAGTTTATTTCTTTCCTTTTTGGTAAAAAAATTGCTCAATATCATTAGCCCTGATTGAATATTTGACTGCCCTTCTAGTCACTAATCCAGTATGAATCGGTTTGTCCTTTTGTCTGTGTGATAAGAGATGTTCTACAAGCCTTTGCTGGAGCCTCTTTGTCTTAGTCACTCCCTTCTCATGTTGCCTCTGATGGAAATGGCTTTTCTCCTCTGCAAAAGCAATACTTGCCTTTCTTACACTGAAGGAAAGATTTAGAGTAAAAATTTATTAAATAATCATTACCAAAATTAAGAAGTATGTGCACATATATAATTGTTAAATCATACAAGAATGTTATTAATTTTAGAAAAGGTATACTGTGTTTAAAGTGCTATCCAATGTATACGAGAAGTTTGAATTGCTTTACTTGTTTTCCATATATCCTAGACTTTCAGTTTGACTGTAATACCAACTGTTACTAAAGAATATTTGAAAAAAAAAATTCGAAATCATTATCAACTTTATGACTGACACAATAATTTGAGCAGGTAATGTTACATGTTTTGACTAATTACCTACAAGTAAGATCTGCCAAAACAAAATATAAATGGAAATGATGATGTGGATAAAAAGGGCTTATAAAAAGGTCTTACGACTTGTCTCAGTAGTTCCTAAAACTGTTTGCAACATAGCCACTTAGACACTTATAATTATTTTCCTTTTCTTCTGAAATATAACCCCTTTAATAGCCATTCACAGTGTTCTGATCTGCCTCAAATCCTGTGGCAAGGAGTTTGGTTTCAGATATTTAAAATATAAAGTATGAAAAATTCTAATATCAATATGTGTAATTTTAACTTTCTAAAGTTAAAATATAGTTTCTGTCTTTAACTTATTTTTATTTTGAAATTAAAGCAATTAAAATCTTATTTATAGTATGATGATAAATCAAATAGTTCTTTTCTGAAACAAAATTATCTCAGTTCTTTGAAAAGATATCAGTTATTGGCAAATCAAGACTGGTGAAGTTTTATATAATCTCAAAAAACTTTTGTGTGGTAAAAAAAACCCTACAGCTTTCCCAGTGTTTACTAGATTATTTTTCAATCTATCTGTCCTGATTCCAGTGGAGATAGGGTTAATACTCCACAGTCTCTGGCAGGGACACAGGTATTCCATGCCATGTGAGCCATGCCCAGTCTGAGCTGCCTGGGGAGGGGACAGGAAGTCGCCGCTTCGAACGGGCTGGGGCGTCCTGGGTCTGGTCAATGAGTGGCGGTGAGCACGGTTCAGTAATCGTGTTTGTATATTCTTCTGTCCGTGTCATTGTTGTTTTCTTGTTCCTTTTCCTGTTGTGTTAAATTGCCTTTGTCTTCACCCATGAGTTTTGCCTTTTTCTTCCGATTCTTTCCTGTATTGGGAAGGCTCAAGAGAGCGGCATGTGGTTCTTTGTTGCCATCTGAGGCCAAACCACGACGCTAGTATTATTTAAAAATATAGTTAGTTGATGTCTATTCTGGTTATTTTGTTATTGCTCCTAGATGTAGTACAGAATCTATACCACTACCAGCCTCTGAATTCATATTATACTGTGTGAATATACCATAGCACAAGCAAACAAACTCAATATTTTACACATGATTTGTGTGTGAATTTGTGCGATCAACAGATGTCCCTTCCCTGGAAGTGTTCAAGACCAGGCTGGAGCACCCTGGTCTAGTGGAAGGTATCCCTGCCCATGGCAGGAGAGTTGGAACTGGGTGATCTTTAAGGTCCTATCCAACCCAAATCATTCTATGGTTCTGTGTTTCTGCAGAATCATTTTCTTTCATGAGATCTTCAGAAAGATAAGAAATCTTGGACAGAAAATTGCTTGTTGGTAAAATATTCACAATAATAAGGAAAGAATAAAAAGCGATCTTCATTCCACTTGGAAACGTTCAAAAGTAATTGGAAAATATAGAAGAAGTTGTCTACACCATCCCTACATTCCTATGTAAAAACCAGAAGTTGAGACCTAAAAAAGATGTGCTTTGAAAGATGTGATTTTTAATTATTCATTAACCCACTCACACTCTTCTTTATTTAAAGCATCTAAATTCCCTAGTTCCTACACTTTCAGAACACAGAGAATCAGGGATTCACTACAACCCCAATGCTGACTATTGAATAAGCCAGTTTGTACAACCAATTTATAATAAGCCATTTTATACAATCAGTATACCAATTTAGACAACCTTCTAGTCTTTGTTGTATGGAAAAAACCCCAACTTTTTCCCACAATGCATGTGTAATTTCTTCCTGTATAAATGGGTAGGAAGGATGTTTATTACAATATGTAAAAGGTAAAGTTTAGATTTATTTTACATTAAGAACACTGTTTACATCTGCCATAAAAATTTATAAATAAGGAGAAAATACGAATAAGTGGTATATTCAAATAAAAAGTAGATAAAAACCCCATGGCTAATGACGTCTGATTTCCTGAAAGGGAATGTATTGGCAAATTGTATTGCTAGATCCTTGTGGTACACATGTATTCATTCACCTGTAGTCGTATTCTGAAAGAAGTGCATGTAAGTACATAGAATGCAACAAAAAAGAAATCACAAATAACACATGCAACAGTTATCCATAGTTAATACTATGTTGGAGGTGTATTAGTGCTTCTTTAAAAAAAAAAAAACAAAAAACAAACCAAAAAAACCTTCTACATGAAAGGTAGTGATTCTGAAAGACAATCTAAAGATTTCATGTACCTGAAACCCAGATGCATGGTTTCCAAATAAATTCTTCTGATTCAGAATCGCCAATACAGCTATTTTTCTAAATTTACTCATTTCCTTTAATAATCACCTCTTCAGACAATTATTGCAACTGCTTCTTACTTTACCTATATTGTTCTTCTTATAACCCCAGCGTTTTCTAGCAGTTAACTATCTTATGCTAATAGTACTGAAATGCCATTGGACCACAAACACTGATGAACAGTACTGAAAACAAGGCCTGTTATTTAGTTTTGTTAAAGGGCTGACTTCTGCACAGGACCACCTCCTTATTTCTAATTGTAAAGAGCTTTCAGAAAAATGCCTTATGCCTTCTGTCTGTTTCTTGCTACCACTATTGTGTGGATGAATCAGAGGATGTTATTCCATGCTCTGAAAATAGAGGCAAACTAAATGAGAGAGGAGGGTTTTTTCCCTTTCTAAAAAGTTCACATCAGCATTTATTTGGATCATATCTTTATTTCATGATTGGTTTTGGATTTTGATGCATCTTCCCAAACATAATCTGTGCTTAGATAACCTAATCTAAGGCCCTGCTTTCAACAGAAGTTGAAGGAATACAGTGCTAGTCTTGTTATCCGCTATGTTGCTAACTGTTCAAATGTATTGTTCCACTAGTGACACAAGATGACCTCCAATGGTACCTTCCAAGGTAGGCTTTTCTATGGTTCTATAGAAAAATAGCAAGAGTGCAAATCTCTGATTTGATGAAATTAAAAAATACATATATAAATTAGTTAATATACATTAGTTAATGCACAAATACTCACCAAACAGAGAAACTTGTTAGAAAAATTTAACAAAATGTTCACAAATATATATATATATATAAAAATTAAAAGTAAGGAATATATTTACTATCAAATATAAGTTTTCATAAAACAGAAATATTCTTCTTCACTAGTATCCACATACTTTTACATTAACAACAATTGGAAGGAAAATGTCACTCTTCATTTTTCAAAGAGCCAATTTATCTTTATATATAATTGTGTACTTCTTCACATGGTCCTCACAATCTCTTTGGTTTTGTCCAAATTTACTAGTAGAAAGTTAAGGATTAGGTTAAAAAACAGAAGCAAAGACACTAAAATATGTACAATGTGTCAACAAAGGATAAAGAAAATAGAATGTGTACTGGATGTAAGAATGTGAATAGGAAATTGGAGTGGAATGGGGTGAAAACAGGATAGAGCAAAGAAAGTGAAAATGAAGAATGAAGAACGAAGAATGAAGACGAGCATTTAGCCAGATCCTAAGACTACTTTATGCCTTAAAAGTAACCTTTACATTTTTTTCAGTGTAAGAGAACGTCTGTCAGAAGGAATGATACAGAAAAAATGATACAAAAAGAGTTTCAAGTGAGCACTAATGCAGCTAAAGACAACATTGATAAATGAATAAAAGAAGAAACCCAAACCGCTGTTCAAAAGTGGCTATCAGTGTAATCATCTGTTTTCATCATCATCATCATCATCAACAGAATCTTCTCTGTTACTCCACACGTACACTTGCACTTAAAGACAATTAGCCAAATGCTCACTTTTAAACATTCAACTTCTGAATGAAACTTGTTTAGCAATTAGACTGCAGAGAGCAGTCAAGTGTTTCATATGCTCAGTACTGAAAGCTTACAAAATTATCTGTTGTGGGCACTGTTAAAAGCTTTGTTGTTTTTTGCAGATATATGGCAAATATGCCAAATGTACTGAAGCACTCTAACAACAGTATGCTGTTTATAATTACTGCATGTTAGCTGTCACGTGGTAAACTGTTATGATCTGGTCAAAACAAGCATTCACAATTTAACTAGGTGTTACTTATGATAAGGAAAAAAAGAGTCGCTGTTTAGTCTGATATTACATTTATGATGTCCCTTGGTATAGCTCTGTAATTTGCAGCAGTTTAATAATAGCCCAAAGATTGTTAATCAGATTCTGAGAAGACAGCAATCTCCAAGTCTAAGTTTAAAGTATTTTGAAGATGATTTCTGGTTGACAAATAAATGGTGGATCCATACTCTCAGGTCCAGCCAAGACATGACTGGGACACACCTATAAGCAAACAGTCAAGTTGGCTTTAAAACAGCTTTGGAACACGTCAAAGAGTTTCACTCGACAATAGCGTGGTTTATAGGTGCTCAGGATTGCACTAGATTGCTTGCATGCTTGTCTACACAAGTTATACTGCTTTAACACAGAATGTGAATTAAAGTCACTATATACATAGCCACATAACCTATGTGTACTCTCTAATTCCAATTTAACCTATGGAAATGATTTAAACAACAAAAGTCAAGAATTACTTTTACTTCTAACAGAGTCTAATATTCAGTATTGCACCAGTATTGCTTTAACAGTTTAGTATTGGCATAATTATACTGTCAAAATTTAAAAATACAAAAAGTCCTACGTAGACTAAGACCAGC
Organism: Rissa tridactyla; assembly: GCF_028500815.1. Lineage (NCBI taxonomy): Eukaryota > Metazoa > Chordata > Aves > Charadriiformes > Laridae > Rissa > Rissa tridactyla. Next base: position 40,211,186 of record NC_071497.1, on the reverse strand, counting down.
TCCAACTGAAACACTGCATTCCCTTTTTTTCAGCAGACAAAAGCCTGTATGTCACTTCTACTCTTCAAGGAACCCTCAGACAGCTAATTTAAAAAACCGGTTACAAGGTTGAAAAATAGCTGAAAGTGGCTGTGTATCAAAAATTTCAGTCTAAGTATTGAAAGCTACTTTTTATGTCCAAACACAATTTATATGAACTACCTTTCATGCACGTCTTTTTTAATTAAACTCTAATTACTTTAGTACTTCAAAGTTATATCCCTGACCTAAAATTAATCCATTGTTTATATTCATTAAGCTCATTGGAAGCCCAGGAGGATTCATGATCTGTTCTCTCAGACTAAACAGAAACATTGCAGTATTCACATATGTATGCAGAATTCTTACTAGCATCTTACCTGGTACATCATTTATTATGACTCAATACCTGTGACACTACAACAAATAATAAAGTTTGATTTATAGTGCAGTAGGAGTAATCTCATCTCCCTTGGAACTAATGTGTCTTATTAGACATTTTTGCAAAAAATCTTTTTCTAGGGAATGAAGCATCCTTTTGATTTGTACCAATGTACTTGACAAATAAGGAAAGTTGAAGAAACAAACAAAAAAAAAAGCAAAGGCAGAAAAAAGCAGTATGTCAGCTTTAAAATAGGAGCACTGCTAGGGAGCTTATGCTCCATGCCAATCAGCTTGCCTACATTTTCTTTTCTTCAAAACCTAAACCTAGAAAGTTTCCTGTGCACTGAATAAAGTGGGATCCAAGAACTGTACCAGAAATATCAGCCAGCAACCTAGAATGATCAAAAATGAGGGCCAACCACAAAATTCAGGTAATCGCAAAAGGGTGGATGGCTGAACCTTTTTCCTTATTTGGAAGAGGAGAACTCAACAATAGAGAAATAGCATTAAGGACACAAAAGAGCATAGATTCACATAAAAGAAAGGAAGACGAGTTAAGGAACTAATATATGTAATTTTTTGCTCTCATGTTTAAGACGGTTAGGATACAGGTTTCCAGAGTGAGAAGGTAGACCATAAAAGTATGAATGCGACTGGACAATGGTCTATACTAAAACCTTAGGAAATTATAGCTGCTACTACACTGATTCTTTTTTTACTTTTGTAAATTTCAGAGATCATGTTGCATGCAATGAATGAAGTATGCACAGAATGGACATTTTCCAAAACCATGAACAGAATTATCCTTATATTGTTCTCTCAAAAATAAGAACCTTATATTCATTGTGCAAATATGCCTATGTAAATATCAATTCAAAATAATTATTCAGAATATTTTTCACATTGGTTTCCTTTCCCATTTAGAAAGCTTTATGGTTAAACATTAACAAAGCCTTTCAAAACCAATATGAATAATATCCTAACCTCTGTGACTTGAAAACACTGGCTTAGAGAATAATGTCTCAAGTTGTGTGTGAATATGCTTGGGAGGGTAAGACCTGTTCATTTCCTAATACCAAAGTTTAATCAAATAAAGCTCTTCAAATGTTAATAGTAACAAACAAAACCAGACCAGTAAAGTGTTAATACTGTCTTAGAAATGCTAAGAAAATATGTAATCACATCCATATTCATAATTATACGTATTGCAAAACATTCTGCAGCCTCTGAGTCCTGGCTCTCTCCAGGAATGTGTAGGGTTTGGAGTTTATATATTTAACAAATACAGTATGAAAATATCAAAAAAGTCTAGAAAGTGTGATAAAGGAGCAAGAAGGAAACCATTTTATTCTGGGATCCCTGCACAAATTTTCGCAGGAGGAAGTTCCTGAAGTTTGAAATAAAAAGTAACAGGAAGAATTTGGGTGCAATTATCTCCATTACAAGAAGATAATGTTTTAAGTGCTTGTTAGCAACAGAAATGTTCCTAAGGAAAGTAGCTTATTATATAACTTTCAAAACACCGTATCATTATGAACATCCTTTATAAAGAATATTTCATGCAGTATTTTTCCAAGGTACACACAGGTGCTACATAAAATTCTACAGTGTCCCAAAGGAAAAGAAAAAAGAAAAAAATGCAACATCAAAAGGGGAGTATGATTCTGCAGAGTCTTGGGAAAATAAAAAAATGCCACAAGGTCTGGATTCCCTGTTGATGACTTAGTTTTCAAGATCTTACTTATCCATTGAGTCCCAAGCAGTCTTTGAGGTCCTTATTTGGAGGTACACAAACAGGAAATGGTAGCAAAAGTGATATAGAAACAGTGCCTCCATAACTACTAGACAGAGCACTTAGTTTAAAGAACTGAGGCACTGTCTGATGTATTAGATTTTTTTAAGAATGGATCTACAGCATTTCTTAAACTATAAGGCTTTTTCAAAACCTGGTCTGACAGTATGCTTTAAAAATTCTTCTAACACGCCTCACTACTGAAGGCAAACTAAAAAATAAAATGTATATATCTATTTATTTAATTTCATTCAAATTCTTACTCACTATTCTGAAGGTATGAATGAAACTCAGGTTGTAGTCTCTCTCTTTTTTTTTTTTTTTTTTCAAATAAGTGGCAGTGTTAGGAAGTGGGCCTTATTTATTTATTTGTCAAATACACATAGTCTTGAAATCCTTGTTGATAAAAGCATTATTAAAGGAAATTCTTCTACAAAATATATCCCCGACACAAAAAAACTAGTGATTAAGAGTGAGTGATGATTTGTTTCTGGTTTTTTTTTTACTAAAGTTTGTTTGTTTTTTTTTTTTTTCCTGCTGAAGTAACATTTATAGAAAATTCTCATGGTCAAGATGGACTAGTTGATCAAAAATGAGGAATAGACTTAACCTGAAAAATCACAAATTGGTGTTGAGGAATACTCAAGTTATAGGCCGTGTTCCAGAGAGAGAAAAATTCTGAATACTCCATATCCCAGAAAACACTTGTAAGAACTTAAATTTTTGTTATCATTAGTTTTCTCTCTGGAAGATACTGTTTCACGGAAAATAAGTCCTTCAGTCATCTCATTGCAGAAGAGAAATTTTCAAAGCTTCCAAGTTTACATAAAAAACAGAACCCTTGTTTTCCAGCCAGCCTTATTAAGAAGAAAACTGATGAAAGAGAAAGGAATAGATCTGAAATATTCTGACAACTTTAAATGTAGTATTTAACATAGGACTCCACTGTGATAAAACAGTCAACAAAGAACTCTGCTGCTATTCTGTATCTACGACTTGAGTTTGCACTTCTCTATGTTTTGTAAAATTTTATATCAGCATATATTTCAAAGTATAATATTTATGCTTTATGCTTTGAAAAGAGACTTTTTTAGAAGCAGCTACAGTTACGAATGCTTAGAAATTACTTTAAAAAATGGTCGTTAAAAAACAACTTGATATATAAAAGTTTGGGCTCAAGCAAGAGCCTGTTTTCTTGCAAAATTTCCTCGGTATGGAGTATAAACCATGCCTGCGTATATGAAAAAATTAGCTTAGATTTCATCAGATTCAGATCCAGAAAAAGGATAAGATAAAGAGAGAAGATTGCTTTTGGAAAGCCCAGTTGATCTGTGTTTACTTTGCAAACTGACTGCCTTGAAGGGGTTCTTGAGAGGTCTCAAAGCTGCACAAATAAAGTATGTTTTTAAGCTTTCAAAGCAACAGAATTTAAGTGAAGGAAAGGCTTGAAACCCAAGATACAAACTAATGCAGCAAGAAAGGACCTATTTATGACTGACCTAAGTGGCAGAACAGAAGCTTATGTAAAACCGGTTCTGTTATTATTGGAACCATAACCTCACCAGTGTGCATAAGCCTTAAGGGCAATGTTGAGGGAAAGCCACCTATTGCTCAGAGACATCCTTTTCATAGTCTTTACAAGTATGACAACAAAGCTCTGCACAGAAGGAGGCTAACTCATTCATGTTTTTCAAAGAGCTGTTTTTGAAATAAACAATTTGTGTTTCTCACATCTCCCACTGAAAGAAACAACAAGAACAGCTTACAATATCAATAAATAATATTTAAACACTATAGGTACATTGGAAACTTCAAAAAAGCATGAGAAAATATGTGGCATAATCACAGCTGGAAGGGATTTTAGGAGGCTACCTATCACCAGCCAACATCCAACTACATTTTCAGAAGTCAGCAAGTGTTTGCACATGAGTAAACACAAGCAATATCCTAAAACAGTCAAAAGATCAATTTTTTTTTATGATCCATTTGTAGGTTAAATGGAAATTTATCTATGCATCATTTTTTTATAATATTGATTAGAACTAAATGTGAATAAACACCAGCATTCCTCTTTTGAACTTTTAGAGAAATGTAAAATCTAACTTAGATGTAAAGAGGTAGTTGCTTGTCTGTGGACATGTACAACATCCTGACCTATGCTCTCAGTTTAAAGGAAAAATCTCACTATTATAAACTATGCTAAAACTACAAACGGAATGCTTCCACTTTCAAATTAATGTAACAAAAAAATGTAACTCCAGTTATTAAATCAATCAAGTAACAAGCACTCTGAGTCAAACTTACTATGTAGTTCAGTTGCCAAGAGGACAAAGCCTCTTAAGGTAGATATAGTTGATGTCAGTCCTTTAACACCAACATCATGGAATCTCGAGACACAGTATCCCACTTAGTTCTAAACTCCTATTAAGGAACTTTCTTTAAAGGAAGCCAACTAAACCTTGTGAAAAGTTTAACATGCAAAGTAAATTAGCTTAGTATCAGACTTCAAAGTGAAGATTTTTCTGAGGTTTTTGTGAGTAAAACATTATCTTACACCCTCCTTTCTCATCCAGTCCTAATAAAACAAACCACAAGGGGAGTGTGCAGCTCATTTGCTCTGTTAACTCATATTTTTTGACAAAACCAGGCATGTACTTTGGTTGAAGGTGTAAATCTTAATATTTATGCCTTAAATTACACATGCCACCCCAGGCAATGCTAGAGGCTTGGGGAAAAGTGGCTGGAGAGCTGCCTGGCAGAAAAGGACCTGGGGGTATTGGTCGAGTGCTGGCTGAATATGAGCCAGCAGTGTGCTCAGGTAGCCAAGAACGCCAACAGCATCCTGGCCTGTATTAGGAATAGTATTGTAAATAGGACTAGGGAAGTGATTGTCCCCCTGTACTCAGCACTCTTGAGGCCCCATCTTGAGTACTGTGTCCAGTTTTGGGTCTCACTACAGGAAAGACATTGAGATTCTGGAGCAAGTCCAGGGAAGAGCAATGAAGCTGGTGAGGGGCGGGTAGAACAAGTCTTATGAGGAACAGCTGAGGGAGCTAAGATTTTTTAGACTGGAGAAAAGGAGGCTGAGGGGAGACCTTATTGCTCTCTACAACTGCCTGAAAGGAGGTTGTAGAGAGGTGGAGACTGGTCTCTTCTTCCAAGTAACAAGTGATAGGACAAGAAGAACCAGCCTCAAGTTGCACCAGGGGAGGTTTAGATTAGATATTAGAAAAAGGTTTTACACTGAAAGAGTTATTAAGCATTGGAACAGGATGCCCAGGGAAGTGGTAGAATCGTCATCCCTAGAGTTATTTGAAAGATGGGCAGATGTAGTACTTAGCGATATGGTTCAGTGATGGTTTTTGTCAGTGTTAGGTTGATGGTTGGACTTGATGATCTGAAAGATCCCTTCCAACCTATACAATTATATGATTCTATGCCAAACTGGAAATTCAGCTTTAGGTTTTGAGGACTCAAAATATAGAATATTTTTTAAGGTCTGAACTCTTCAGCTTGAGTGAATCATATGTCAGAGTACTGCAGTCAAACTTACTAGGCGGCAATGTGGCTGCCAACTTCCAGAGTGGCAATCGGTTTGACTGGCTTCCAGTTGCAATGTCTGCTCTAGATCACACTTCATCTATGTGTCACATACTGAGGGTCTAATGCCATTTAAAGAAAACATTACAAAATTACCCATAAATTTCACTAGAGTGTTTTGTCTTGCATAAAGTATCTGAAGATTCTTGGTGGTCATATTCTTTTCTCCCTATGGACAATTTTTTAGTAAATTTTCACATTTCTTCGCTTGATCTTCCCCTAAAACTTTTTTTCTCAGCTTAGCATTTTAATTTGTTTTGGTTTGGGGTTTTTATGTATGAGAGATAAGTTATATTTTCCTCTTCATCTGTCTTAATTTTTTACAAACACCTCATATATCTGAGAAGTTCTTTCTGTTTCTAGTACATTATATACATTTACACTGCAATGGACAATACATGCACACACGTACTTTCTATGCCATCTATGTGCAGAAATGTACGCAGAATCACAATCTCCACAATGATCAATGTACTTCAATATAGTCAAGAGGTTTTCAGAAAAATATTTCTTATTTTCCACAACAGCTTGCAAATTATTGATTTATAAGAGGATACACAATAATAAATATGTGCAGATGCATAGATTGTAATGCAGAGAGGCACCATGTGGGCGTCAGGGGTCTTATAAGACATTGTCTTATGTCTCTTCTCTTAGATATAATCACCTCCCGATCCTTAGTGTTCCTCCCTTGTAGGCCTCATGGCAATCCTGATGAATGTTCTGTCCTGAAGGGAACTTTGCATTTGATGTAGATGGCTGTATCAGTCGTAACTACATTTTGGAAACTTAAAAAGAAAATAATAAAAGAATGGACTAAATACTGTAAAAATAAATGGACTAAATTTCTGTAACAATGACATGACTACTTCTGATGTGTGTGGCTTAGCTTTCTAGCATTAATTGAGACTGATTTTTTTTTTAATAACAGTCCAAAGGAAAGCAGAATTTACACAGCTCCTTCTCTCTGATTTTTATATAACACAGACAGTAATTTTGTGTCAAGATCTTCTTTCTTTTTTTTTCTGTTGACTGTGTTTTTGCATGAAATATATGTTATGATAGTTATTAGGTACAGTACTATAAGAGACATTGCAACCTCCTAAAAGCTTATCTATCACATACTGTGAATGTGTAGTACTATTCTACTGATGTAATCAAACATCACTAAGAAATATTTATGTGCCTGATTTTTTTGTTGTACTCAGTTGTGACAGTCATGGATTCTTGTATAAAAGGAACCTGGTGCCTCAGTTGCTACTGAGAGATCATTAGCATCTGGAACAAAAATTTCTTGATGACATCATTGATCTTTCTTTCTAGGTTTTCCACAGGACACATGATTACAAGCTTGACTCTGATTCCATTGAAATTAATGGAAGAGAGTTCTGAATTGAAAGGCAGCGGGCTGAGTCCTAAGACCGATTTCCTCTAAGACATATTTCTTTATATAAATAGGAAAAAAAAAACATTCTGTAGAATTTGAACATTAACATTGTTTTCATGAAAGATCTACAATAACCATCACAAACTTCTGACCAGTTTGCAAACTATTCAGTCCATGGCTAGTAGCTGATCATCAGTTTGTGGAAAACGCCCCTGCCTTCTTTAACACTAGCCTTATATGATTTCTCTGTTTATGTTGTGTGCCTTTTTACAGAATAAAAAGATTCCTCACCATCTACAGTTGTTAGATCACTCACCATGTATGTTAATATTGCATATATGCCAAATCACATATGCTGAGGCTACCATCACTTTATGCCTCAGTTCCTCTTCTCTGTTTTTGATATATGAAATTTAACCCCACTCAGGCTCATTCACATTACTCCAGCTGAAAGGAAAACCCAGTAAACATCTGCAGGTTTCCTTGTTCTTTAAGCTCTCTTTCACTATGTCACATGGTGTATGTTTACATATATATACACACTGTCATCAATATGTAAGTCAAATAAACAAATAATAAGCATGAAAATCCTTTGACTGCTGCCGTGCTAGATTTCTGTATTCCTAACTACCTGTATCTTACTGACACAAATATTGTCCTGTTAGTAGTGAATGCGACAGTGTTTTATGATATTCGATGGAAGGGCACACTTGATTATTTACTTCATAGAGGACAGGGTCAGGCAAGCTGTCAGGAAGACCCTCCCATTGAGTCACAAGGTTCAGAAAGGACCCCCTTGCTTTCTAAACTCCTTCTCAGAGAGGAGGCTAGGTGCAGCTGCATCCAGTCCTAGTCCCAGACTTGGTCAATGGTTTATGTCTAAAGGATTATGTATGCACAATCAATCCTTTATATCTCTTAGCTAAGATTTCAACGTTTAGCATGCTGTTAGTCACTTACCGAGAATATGTTGCGGCGAGGAATCTCTCAACCTTGAGGAGCAGAACCTTAAGCAAACGTCCCCAGTCAAGCTGAGATCCTGGCATGCAGCCTGCTGTTGTGCAGGAGAGTTTAAAGGGTTCTTGGGCTGTCCACTATAGAGTAAGATAATTGACCTATAGTCATATTCATATGGGAACATCTAGGTCCTCACTCCAGACAGTGTTTTGACTGTGTTGCCAGCCATCCCCCAAAGTAACAACCGATGGTTATGACTTGATCAGGAGCCAGAGGAGGGGAAAGGGGAAAAGAGGAGAGCACACCACCACAGATTGAGACCTTAACTGTGGCAGGTACTGTGCTTCATAATTGCTGCCTAAGCTTCTGATTCACATAGAGGTTTTACTTCGTAACTGTTGAACAATAGCAGAGATGGGTAAACACATTGGGTTTTTTTTCTCATCTAGTGACTGAATTGAAATGTTCTGTAATCACTTGGTTACAGATCCGCACTTAACTGCAAACAGCAAAGCTATGCTGACAAAGGAATTATTAGCAAAGTATCTAGGTCATATTGACTCACAAAGTTAATACTTGCAAATTTATACTATGTAGCTTTATATAAGCACAATTTTACACAAAAGCACATTCTTATGAAGGCTTCTGTCACACAAAGATTATGAGAAAAGCAGACCTTCTGGCAGCACAGTGGAGCCACATATATTTTGATGAGCTTCTAACTAGCCTGAAACCTGAAAACAAGACATATATGGGGAATTAAGAAGTTGTGTTGTTACTAGTTGAATAAATCTTTAATCTTGTTCTTGACATCTAGGTAATTTGGCTTTTTGATTAAAAAAAACCCAAAAAGCAACAGAACAAAATGCTTGTAGCTCACCTCATAGCCAAAAATGGTAATATCCATTGTTATGAATGTTTTTTATCTCTAGCCTGATATTTTTGTGCTGTAAACAAAACACTGGAATAAAAATTCAGTTAAAGAACTTCTAACTCTTTTATGTCACTTTGAAATTTACCAGCAAACCTACTGGAGCTGAAATGTTTTCATCTTGTACGGGAGCGATTCTTCCTGCTGTGTGGAGCTGCTCATATACTGGTGGCTAAGATACTAGAGTAAACAACGTGTCTGGCGTGGGTAAACCTGATACAGGTTGAACAATCTCTGGAAAGAATCATGCATATCCATGCTTAGATTTCTCCGTCAAGAATTAATCTTCTGACAGTATTTTTAATGAATTAGAGCAAATAACTTTTTTTCATATAGGATAGTTAGTAGTAAGGCAGTAATTCAATCATTAAAATAGCAAGCTTGTTATCTCAAAATAAGTATTGTCAAATCTATACATTTGTGATTTTCTGTATTTTTTTTAAAAAAATCATCCCCTGTCTTATTTTAATGAGTTTCATTTTTATGAAGCACTCGGTTTTACCTTCCTGTACTTTATATTGGTGCAATAGCATTTGTGTTAGTGAGTTTTTTGGATCCTAGTATTAATTATTCTAGACTACTAACCTTCTTGGTGCCACTACATCAATAGTCTGGCAAAATCTACAAGATAACTGTAGCACTGTAACTGTAACACAATACAAATACAGCACAAAGCAAGAAAATAATAATAATAATGACAACAACAATAATAATATAACATCATAATAATAATAATAGTCATAGCAAGTTGGCAGTTGGAAAATTAAATCTATTAATTACTTTCATGTTTAGTGACAATAAAAAAATTATATACTAAAGTTAGAGCATTCATTTCTGGGGAGGTTGGATCTAGTCTTTGTTTGGCCCAACATGTACAAGTGTAGACTAAAGATCATCCCCTCTTAAAGGTCACTTCAGAACTTCCACAGTTTTAACAGGGGCTTAATCCTTCAGAGGAATATGCAGAGAATAAGTGACCCACAGATATGCCTGTGATATATTCTCAAAAACAACACTGCAAATTTAATTTCACTTCTCTGCAAAGAGATTGCCAAGTGCCATCATGACTTTAAGACAGAAAGGAGGCAGGCACTCACCACATTTCTGTAAGTAAATCTGAGTATCAGACACCCCAGATTAATTTTTTCCACAGAGTTGTTATTTTCCAGCATGTGTGCTCTCTGTCATAAGCCATGCATTTGTTTAAATGGTTGTCAGTTTATATGCTGGTACAACATACAGAGGTTAGGACACAGAAAGGCTTCTTTTCATCATTACTCATTGCCTCACTGAAGAGAAGCTTTTCTCCTTTAGAGGCAGTTGCTGAGAATTGAGTCAGAAACAAAAGATGGCAGCTGACCTAATAATTCACATACCCATTTCCAGTTACAAAAGACAACCAAGAAGAGGTCAAAATTCTTTTTTAAATAAGCTAAGGGTCAGTAATCTCTGGGCACATCCTACTCACTCTCCTTCTCCAGGCTATAGTATATTAATAAGACAGCTACTAAGAAAGATGGTTTTAATACACAAGCTGAAGGGGAAAACCCTCCATTCCTTTACTGCGTCACCCATTAATTGTGTCCAAGTTCTAGACTGGGGGTTTACAAAGTTGAGGAATTTCAAGAAACCTGTCATTAACAGAAGCAATGATAAAATGCAAGAGCATCTGGATGCCGCAAAGGTTGATTTCATTCAAGGTTCATAACTTAGATCTCATAAGTTTCATGAACTCTGCTAGAACAGGGGATTAAGGGCAAGAAGGCACTAAGGGATGATATACACATCCTCTCATTATGCCTACATAACTCTGCAGTGTCTGTGACAGCTGCTTAAGTAGGCTTATGTGCAGAAGCATGTTTAGCAACCAGTGCAAAGCAACTGACTCCAAAATTCTACATCTCAGAAAATATGAGGATTGTAAAATGTCAGGACAAACAAACTGGGACCATGAGAAAAACATCACTCTGTCCACCAGGTAACTCACTTGAAAGAAATTAACAAAGTCAAAAATAATTTGCAAGATACGCTTTCAATCAGAGGAATCTTCTACCAAATCCCTTGTGCTTCAGTGAGGACTGATCCTGAAGGATCATAATTCCCAGAGAATGTTAACAGTCAAAGTTCAGTAGAAATATATAAACAAAATATCTATTGAAGCTATGATAATTTCTGAGCATGAAGTTACCAAGTATCTTATCAATCAAAACTATTTTGACAATTTACTTAGAATAGTAAACATGTTAATTTTTTTTTTTTTCTGAAAGGCCCATGTAAAAAATGGGGGAGGGGGGGTTGGGGAAGGTGCATGGGCAATAAAACAACAGTGAAAGACAGCTGGCAGCAAGCCACACCAGTAAATGACAGCATGCAAAGTCAGTTATTTTAAAATGCAGAAAGGGAAAGAATCTCTTTATTATTTTTTTTTCAGTCTATTGCGGTGTCTTGCTGCAAAGGAAACCACAAAGAAATTCATTTAAACAGACACTTCACACACAGCCCTGCAGAGGACAGACTTCCAATGGCACTATGTAACCATTTTAACGCTTCACACATAAATTTTACAGCTTCATACGGCTGCTCACTTGTGAGATATCTAGATCTGGAGAAACAGGTCCAGGAATATTCTTTCTGGCCTGGGTCACACATTGAAAAAAGAATTACTGTCAACCGTATGATCATTGCCAAAACGGTTTATTGCTTTATTCAAAAGCCTGCTTTTTTCCCCTCACTTTCTCTGTCTAAAGAAAGAATTACTTCGTGATCTGTCATGGCTATCATGAGTCTATCTTCATGCCTAACTTAGAAAATTAATATTAATATAAAAATAAAGACACAGAAACAAGAAGCAGTCACTTTCCCAAAACATAAGCTGCATTTGGAGAAAAGTTCTGTTTATTATTTATTAATCAGGCAGGATGGTCCATGAAAAATATTGTCTGACAGAAACACCTGCTTAATGGTTCCACTGTCTCAACACTATAGGATAACATGGGCTAAAGGGTCTAAAGTGTGTGGCTTTTAATAAAGTGATTATTCTCACATGAGTTCCTCCTCAGGCATAAAGGAAAGAAATAATAAATAAAGAAATATATCATGTGGCAGGATAGTTAGAAACATTTCTGAATCCATGGTGGTGTACATTTTAAATCATATATGAATTAAAAATTCTTTGACTTAATAGGTTTGCAGTTTAGGGACTGAAGTATTGGCAGACGTGCAGAAAAGCTGCTGAAGCAATCTGGAACTTTTCAGAAAGTGGAAATCAGAACTACAAAACAAAAAGGGAGTTAATATTTCATAGATTACTACCGCGTGGCAAAACAGATAGATTTATGTCAGATTCCACCTAGAAAAAGACTTTTAGCATCAGGAAAAATGTATCTCAAGACGGCCACATCATTCGTCATGTAAACAATAAATGAACTCTGTAATCTTTATATTTCTTTCATTTTCTTTATGAAGTGACCTAAGAATTTTTCTGTTTTCAAAACTTACAAAATATCTTTCAGCTTTGAGGCATAGTTCTTCTTCCCAAAAACATGAGTAAAAGGTATTATTTCTATGTAGAATTATTCAGATTCAGCATGATAAAAATTTAACTTCCCTTTGTACTTGTGCCATGTTTGCACGAAATCAGAGTTTATGCTACTTCATCTAATGTGAATATAATTATATTTATATGAAATAATATTAAGTTTTCTGTGCTTCATAGTTTAGTAATATTAAAAAACACAGTAATTTCTGAAACGGTCTTCAGACATATTGCAAACTTGCAACTTTTTAAATCTCTGATGTCTTTGTTTCATATTTCTCATTTTGCTTCAGTGTAGTACTCTGTCCAAAGGCTAAAAGTGTCTTCTTTCAGACAATATTTCTGATACAGAGCCTTCACCCCCATCCATATTTCACTATGCATACTGAGTTAACAGCCAAGCTACTGTTAACGTTGCAGTATGTACTAGTGGCACGATTACTAAAACCTACAAAGCCTGACAATTTGAAAGTAATACTGCCTGTTTCTTAATATGAAAATTCTTAATATGGGATATCATTGCATCTTCTGTAAACTCTTTATTGCTGCATAAAATATATTAAGGATCACGACATATTATCACATTTTATAAATATATTGAGACCTACCTACAAAATTGAATACTTTTGCATTAGAAGGTGTACCAAGAAGTTGCAATAATGTTTCAAAACTAAATTATATGTATGAACAGCTCTCCTGTGATACATTTTTTTTAGAAATGACATGACTACGATGGCATGACTGGCTGTGTGGATGAGGTGATGGAACAGCTCACTGTGGATGTCATCTCTAAGCATGTAGAGGAAAAGGTGGTTATCTGGAGCAGGCAACATTGATTATCCAAGGGGAAATCATGCTTGACCAACCTGATAGCCTTCTACGATGGCACGACTGGCTGGGTGAATGAGGGGAGAGTAGTGGGCGTTGTCTACCTTGGCTTCAGCAAGGCTTTTGACACAGTCTCCCATAACATCCTCATAGGTAAACTTAGGAAGTGTGGGTTAGATGAGTGGAGAGTGAGGTGGATTGAGAACTTGCTGAATGGCAGAGCTCAGAGGGTTGTGATCGGTGGTGCAGTGTCTAGTTGGAGACCTGTAGCTAGCGGTGTTCCCCAGGGGTCAGTACTGGGTGCAGTGTTATTCAACATATTCATCAATTAGTTGAACAAACAGAACATACCCGCAGCAAGTTTACTGATGATACAAAACTGGGAGGAGTGGCTGACACACCAGAAGGCTGTGCCACCATACAGCGAGACCTGTACAGGCTAGAGGGCTGGGCAGAGAGGAACGTAATGAAATTCAACAAGGGCAAGGGTAGGGTCCTGCACCTGGGGAGGAATAACACCATGCACTGCTACAGGTTAGGGGCTGACCTGCTGGAGAGCAGCTCTGCAGAGAGGGACCTGGGAGTCCTGGTGGACAACAAGTTGACCGTGAGCCAGCAATGTGCCCTTGTGTCCAAGAAGGCCAATGGGATCATGCATTAAAAAAAGCATGGCCAGCAGGTTGACGGAGGCCATCCTCCCCATCTACTCTGCCCTGGTGAGGCCGCACCTGGAGTTCTGTGTCCAGTTCTGGGGTCACCAGTTCAAGAAAGACAAGGAACTGCTGCAGAGAGTCCAGCGGAAGGCTACAAAGAGGATCCAGGGACTGAAGCAGCTCTCTTATGAGGAAAGGCTGAGAGACGTGGGTCTGTTTAGCCTGAAGGAGAGAAGACAGAGGGGATCTCACCAATGCTTAAAAATATAGTATTTATGTATTCCTAAAGGGCCGGTGTCAAGAGGATGGGGACAGACTCTTTTCAGTGGTGCCCAGTGACAGGACAAGAGGCAACAGGAACAAGCTGGAACATGAGAAATTCCGTCTGAACGTAAGGAAAACTTCTTTACCTGGAGGGTGACAGACCACTGGAACAGGCTGCCCAGACTCTCCTTCCCTGGAACAATTCAAAACCCACCTCGGTGCATTCCTGTCCAACCTGCTCTAGGTAAACCTGCTGTGGCAGGGGCGTTGAACTAGATGATCTCTAAAGGTGCCTTCCAACCCCAACCATTCTGTGATTCTGTGATTTAGAATCGTGCAATTGTGCTGTTACTGAAATATCTCATAAAACAATTTCAGTGCTTAGCAGTCAGAATAACTGACTTTAGTCCTTGGTTTGGAACTAAATCTTCTGCAGTATGAGTGCCTTTATTTACTTATCTACTTGCTTTTTTGATAGGGTATTTAAAAATCAAGTCCGAACCAAGCTTTTGCTACCCTAGAGTTGACAATCAATTAGCTAAAAAAATAAATACATAATTTGTAAGCTGGTAAAATGAACTGTTAATCTTATCCCATAACAAATCTAGCAAATTATAGCTCAGATTCAATTCAGACAGAATTTTGTCCCCTTTCCTACAGAGCAACCTTTAACCCCAGCACAAAATGTACCTTAACCATGCCAGTGCAAGAAGTCTGAGTTACTATCAAGTTTCCTTGTAGTTATAGTGTACATCAAATACATGTAATTTGTGAACCTTTGTGAAAATAATTTTTTCACTACAGTTCACAGATGTCATAATGTAAATTCCTAAACCTATTTTTCCTTCAAATAGAAAATACGTTGAAAATTGTGGATGGAAGAAAACCCTCCAGAATTGTCCCCCTAATTAGCAGCAACAAGATTACAATGAAAATTGATATTGTGTCATCCAATTTTAAGTTTGTCACTGTTTTATAAAAGACACTCCTTTACCTGTGTAGAAAAGCTTTTCAGTTGAGAAAGCTTCATAAGGCTGTTGAAATGGATCTGATTTACTTGTCCAATGCAGATACTAATTACCACTTGCTATTTGGATTAGAACTGAATTTTTCATAGTTGTTTGGGTTTTGTTTTGGTTTTGTTTTGGTTTTGTTTTTCTCACCTTCCACCTTTGCTTACCACAATTTAAAATTGAAAAAAATAATAATAATTTTTTTTAGACCTTGCCACAAAGCCTACAGATAACTACAAAAATTCTTCTATGCTCCACAGACTTACACTTTATTTAGTAATTTCAAATCAGGAAAGGATAGGGGAAAAGACATCATTCTAGAAAATAATTCTGTCATCAGAAAAAGAAGAGAGACCTTGGAGTTTTGGGGTAGAAATGGATATCTTATATCACTGCATACACTACATTTATCTTTTTCTATAAAAAAGACTCTGTCATGCTTCTTAATCTAATAGACTCAAAGAAATTACAGCATAAAATTGATCTTCATTCTCTTTATTTATTATGCTAGCTAAGCATCCTGGAAGCAGCATATGAATAAACATACACATGTTTATATCATATGTAGCAAAATCCCAGAACAATATGTAAAACAAAACACAAAAGGAGAAGAAAGAAAAGGAAGGTTCAGCATACCAGTTCTGTATAGCCTGAACACTAATTTTCCAAATTTTCTTTATTTTATGCTGCTGTTAAAGAGAAAAAAGATCAGATTGTACATGAGACTTGCTATCCTGGAAGGTATGGAAGATCCACCCAGTTTCATAAACTGTCTGCAAGATAAGGCATTGCTGAATGACTGATGGAGGTGCAGTCTCATGCACAATATTAACACACATACCACTAACACTACATAATATCTTCTTGATATTTTTTGGTCCTGGTATTGTGCTCCGCATGTACCTATTATTTTTTTTCCTAGATAACAGTACTGAAAGGCCTATCCCTTTTTTTCTTTTAGCAGATCAGGCAACATCCTATGAAATAATAGCGGCAGAATTACAGATCTCTATCCATAATACCATGATTCTGATCAGTGATAAAGTTTTGCCAGTTTGTACTTAGGGCATGAGCTCAGGCTTCTCTCAGACCTCAGAAATCTTCCACATCTCGAGGTAATAGGCTTCTCACTGGCTCCACACCAATACAAAGAAGGCTACTCAACAGGTTGAAACATCTTTAACTTAAATCATTACAGAAAGAAATATAAAGTTGGAATAAAAATCACCTGAGTCTCAAAAACACTCACCAAACACGTATATGTGAATGGTTATCAAGGACAAAAATTTTCTCCACTACCTGTCTTAAAGCCACTGTCCTCATTTTCAAAATTCTGTGTCTGTCTTCTGCTGATTAAGATAGGCTCCTTTTCTCACACGAAGACTTGCCATAACAATTGCCTTGGCAGAAACAAGAAACTATATTGTAACAGATGAAGCCCCAAAAGCACAAGAGACAAGACACACTGTAAGATTTTTTTTTTGTAAGAAACAGGAAGGACCATGAAAAAATAGTATTTTGTGGATCAAGAACAACTGTTTCAAGTATAACATTCCCTTGAAACAAAACTCTAGTAAACATGTAAATAAAAAATAAAGTGTAAAGCATATTCACAATACACATGAAATTTAACAAGAACAAATCCAGAATTCAGCACATGGGAAGGAGGAATGATGGACGTAAGCATAAGCTGGGGACATAACTACAAATTGGGAGTGGAGGGGCTAGAGAGCAGGCCTGCAGAAGGAGATCTGGGGTTGCTGGTTCACAGCATGTTCAATATACATCAGTAGTGCGCCCTGGCAGCCAAAAGGGCAAACCACATCCTTGGGTGTATCAAACACAGCATAATCAGCCAGTCAAGAGACGTGATTATCCTGCCGTATTTATCATAGAGTCATAGAATCATAGAATCTTCATGGTTGGAAAGGACCTTTGAGATCATTGAGTCCAACCATACACACACAAAAAAACCCCCTACAGTCTCTGTCACCAGAGCATGCCCTGAAGTGCCAAATCTAAACATTTCTTAAATACCTCTAGGGATGGTGACTCAACCACCTCCCTGGGCAGGCTGTTCCAGTGCCTGACCACTCAGTAAAGTAATTCTTCCTAATATCTAATCTAAACCTCCCCTGCTGCAGCTTCAGACCATTTCCCCTGGTCCTGTCATTATTCACTTGGGATAAGAGGTCAACACCCACCTCTCTGGTGTGGCCTCACCTTAAGCACTGTTTACAGTTCTGGGACCCAGAATTCAAGAAGGATGTGAAGGTCCTTGAATGCATCCAGAATGCATCCAGCAACAAAATTGGTGGATCCAGTGACAGGGCACATGGGAATGGTTCAAAGGTGTCGGGGAAGGTTCAGACTTGACATTAGGAAACATTTCTTAACTGAGAGAGTGGTCAAACACTGGAACAAGCTTCCTAGAGACGTGGTTGATGCCCCACACCTGTCTGTGTTTAAGAGGCATTTGGACAATGACATTAATATCATGCTTTTATTCTTGGTCAGCCCTGAATTGGTCAGGCAGTTGGACTAGATGATCATTGTAGGACACTTCCAACTGAACTATCCTGTCCTGTCCTGTCCTATTCTACCGTACCCTACCCTATGCTATTCTATTCTAGAATTAACAATATGTCTTAAAGTAATCTTACATTTTAATTCTGTACATTTCAAGGTGATAAACTAACATAATTGTTTAATTTGAGATCTTTTTCTTTTTAAATTCATTTATTCAGTTTTGAATTCCAAAATGTGGGCTCTGTGGAGGTTATTGGAGAAAAAGTATTACACAGAACAAATTAAAGACCTTCTCTGTCACTATTAATGTTAATGTTTGTGTGATTTTAAAGACTGAAAAAAAATAAGCGAAGGAATACATCATGTTATTATCAATTTAGGTCCAATAGAGCAATGGGATCAAGTGCACCCTCAGCAAGTTTGCTGACGACACTAAGCTGAGTGATGCAGTCGATATGCCAGAGGAACGGGATGTCATCCAGAGGGACCTGGATGAGCTAGAGAGGTGAACCCAAGCAAAACTCATGAAGTCCAACAAGGCCAAGTGCAAGGTCATACACTTGGGTCGGGACAACCCTCATTACCAATACAGGCAGGGGGATGATGTGATAGAGACCAGCCCTGCAGAAAAGGACTTGGGGGTACTTGTGGATGAAAAGCTGGACATAAGCCAACAATGTGTGCTTGCAGCCCAGAAGGCCAATTGCATCCTGGGCTGCATCAAAAGAACCGTGGCCAGCAGATCCGGAGAGGTGATTCTTCTCCTCTACTCTGCTCTCGTGAGACCCCACCTGGAGTACTGGGTCCAGCTCTGGAGCCCTCGGCACAAGAAGGACATGGACCTGATGGAGAGGGTCCAGAGGAGGGCCATGAAGATGATCAAAGGGCTGGAGCACCTCTCCTCTGAAGACAGGCTGAGAGAGTTGGCGTTGTTCAGCCTGGAGAAGAGAAGGCTACAGGGGGACCTTAGAGCGGCCTTCCAGTACCTGAAGGGGGCCTATAAAAAAGCTGGGGAGGGGCTGTTTGTAAGGGTATGTAGCGATAGGACGAGGGGTAATGGCTTTAAACTAGAGCAGGGTAGGTTTAGATTAGACATTAGGAAGAAGTTCTTTACAATGAGGGTGGCGAAACACTGGCACAGGTTGCCCAGAGAGGTGGTGGAGGCCCCATGCCTGGAGACATTCAAGGCCAGGCTTGATGAGGTTCTGAGCAACCTGATCTAGTTGAAGATGTCCCTGCTTACTGCAGGGGGGTTGGACTAGATAACCTTTAAATGTTCCTTCCAACCTAACAGATTCTATGATTCTATGTTAGAAATTCTCCATTTTATATGAGTTACTTCAATAAATTTAACACAAAAATTGCAGTCAGGTAACTCCCTTTTCTATTTTTAGGAAGAATAAATAGCTATCCTTCAAATTTTATTTGGCTATAAGAAAAAAATAATATAGGGGAAATTTCTGTATTTGTGTGAACTGAATTTTCTATTTAATTTCCTAGTTCTTATTTTAAATTTATTGTAATTATAACCTTTGCAGTGGATTTGTAATGAAAGTTTTGAGTTTGCTTTACTGTATTTTTTAAATTCCTGAACAGATTTTTTTCTAGTATTTTTTTTAAATCACATATTCAAGAAAGACTTTTCATTACAATGCAGGATAAAGTTTCTATTCTAATTTGTTTGAGGGTTGTTTTTTTTGTTGTTGTTGTTGTTAATCTATTCTTTTTGCACCTTCTTTTTCTCAGACTAGACTTAAGTCCGCATATATTCACAGAAGTTACTGTGGTATTATGCTAAAAACACTGGGTAACAGTAGCCCTCAAGGAATTCAGTAACTGCTTAGACAGTATCCAGGTACTTTTTAAAAAGCTAAATAAAACACAACTACAAGAACTGCCTATTCAGTAAAATTAACTGTATGTAAAGCAATAACTGCACCTTCCTTGAAGTTTCAAAATAAAATTTGATTAACTCAGCATTTAACAGTTTCCACTTTTACCTTGCTGTGTACGTAGAGATTCTTTCAAGACTTTGTAAATTAAATTTCATACTAACTGTACTCTAAGATTTCTAGTCCTACATTTTCATACTTGTCTTTAGGTTTAGGTTATTAGTATTGTTGGGTACTCAACCAAACAAAAGATAGCTGTTATCTGACTTTCACAATGGCATACTATAAAGAAACAGTACCAAAGGAGTAATGGAAAAGGATTTCTGTGTCTTTAGTACACCTCTTTGCCAAATCTCTTTGGCTTTCTAGGTAGTGTGTCTCAGTGGGAGGCAGAAGATTCAAGGGTCAAATCACAAGCTTAAATAGGCATAAGATCACCTGGACAGAGAATGTTTGGGCTTTCCTGTCACTTTATCCATGGGAATGCCATGCTGTGAGGCAATCTGTTGCAGTTTGGAAGTGTTCAGATACAACAGAGACTCTCTACTCTAATGTCAGGAGACATGAAATAAAAAGGAAAGTTAATCCTTTTGAATTTCTTGCATCACTAATACCAAGTGCTATCACTTTGAGACAATAGAAGCAAATGCAAACACGCATAAGCACTGGCTTATCTATGTGGTCCTGGGCATCTGGATTCATTATTGGCAGCAACAGAATTGCTCACACAGTCATCCACCTCAATGAATCAGAGTTACTCAAATCACGTATAGGTAGTATGAAAATTATTTGGTCTCCGTAGGATCTCCTGACATCCAAAATTAGTTTCTTTAAATTTATTGATTTATATCAGAAAGGTAGCCAGCATTCTTATAGAAATTTGTATAACAACATGAGTAAATCCCCAGTACAGGAAAAAAGTAAGTATTTTAGAACTACTTATAAGTGAAAACCATTTTCCAATGTTTAATGCAGTAAGTATTCTGACTAAACAGACAGGTAATAGGGAAAATAAGAAATAATACATGTATTGATTTGAATAACTAGTGTAAATTAGGGCTTCTGCAGCATTTACCTATATTTTCATACTAAACAATATAAAATTTAATAAAAATGTGAGATATTAACTCACGACACAAAAGCATCATCCTGTGATGTACACATGTAGTTTCAAATAGCGTCCCTCTTTTGGACTAGGGCAATTGAATCTGATCTCTTTGCAGATTCTTATAGCAACTCTGAGACACCAGAAGAATCAGGGCCTGATCACTTGCCCCGATTAATACAAATCAAAATTTAAAAAAAAAAAAAAAGGATGTGAGTACACCCCATCCAAATTATTTCTTGGCTAAACCAAAAAGTAGTCCTGACCTAGAGAAGGGGACAATAAACAATGAAATAGGACTCTGCAGTTGCAGAATTGTGCAGGACTGTATTCATGAAGACATCACCTTAAAAGCATGAATGTAGAATTGATGCCAGAAGATGGAGATAAAAACATTAAGCTTAAAAGTCAAGAGTTCAGTAGAATGTGTAAGGAAATAGCATGGGGCTGGAGTCTCAATTTTGGGTCTTAAGAGCCCTGTGGGAAGTGGCTATGTAAGCAAACAGCTCAGGGGTGTTGTGCAAACAGCTGCTGTTATCATTACCAAGGACAGTCACGCAAAGCAATCCTGAGAACTTCAAACTAGTCTTTAATGCTCTAAAGCGAACATTAAGAAATCATTTTTGCCAGCATTAGTATTTTTAGAGGATACTGTAGGAATAGACTGAACAGTCAGAAAGTAATCCACCACCCTGAGTAAATTCACTTCACTGAAACAAAAAAACTATTAGGGCTATCAAATACAAAGTAGAAATTCAGGAGCTAGGACTACAAATAACAGCTTTAAAAAAAAAAAAAAGGTAAAAAAAATAGAAAAAAAGGATAGATTGCTTTATGACTTCCTGATCACGCAAAGTAGCAGTAAGTGTTAAGGTGATCCAGAGATGTATGGACAAGAAGTGAAGTTACAGGTTTAATTTCAGAGCAATAGTCAGCTTCACAGAGACCAAAACCAGATTAGCTAGTTTCAGCTGCTGCATTTAAGATTAAAAAAATACCAGCAATCCAGGATGTTCCTGGAATGCATTGATGACAACTTCTTCCTCCAAATGGTAGAGGAACCAACAAGAAAAGGTGCTATGCTGGACCTTGTTCTCACCAACAGGGAAGGGCTGGTGACCAACGCGAGGCTCAGGGATAACCTTGGCTGCAGTGACCACAAAGCAATAGAATTTAAGATCCTCGGGGCAACTAGGAGGAAGTATTCCAAGCTTACGACCCTGTACTTTAGGCATGCAGACTTTGATCGCTTCAGGAATCTGCTGGCCAAAGTGCCGTAGGACAAAGCTCAAGAAGGAAGAGGGGCCCAGGACAGCTGGTCAGCATTCAAGGATCACCTTCTCCATGTCCAGGAGCAAACTATATCAACAAAGAGGAAGGCACGAAAGAATGCTAGGAGACCTGCCTGGATGAACAAGGAGCTCCTGGACACACTGTCACACAAAAAGAAACTTTATAAGTAGTGGAAGAAAGGACAGCTGGAATGGGGGACATATAAGGAAGCTGGCCAAGCAGCAAAAGACCTGGTGAGAAAAGCTAAAGCTCAGTTAGAATTAAATCTATTCAAGGAGATCAAGGAAAACAGCAAAAATTTCTATAGGTATATTAATGGAAAGAAGACTAGGGAAGGTGTGGGCCCCCTCAGAAAGGAAATGGGAGAACTGGTGACAAGTGATGTGGAGAAGGCCAAGGTTCTCAATGACTTCTTTTCCTCAGTCTTCACTGGCAAGGGCTCCAGCCACACTCCTGGAGTCACAGAATACAACGGCAGCAGTTGGAAAGAACGGCCCATTGTAAGTGAAGATCAGGTTCGTGACCATCTGATGAACCTGAAAATGAATAAGTCCATGGGACCCAATGGGACACACCCACAGGTACTGAAGGAACTGGCAGATGAGGTTGCTAAACCTCATTATATTCCAAAAGTCATGGCAGTCTGGTGAGGTCCCCACTGACTGGAAAAGGGGAAACATAATCCCCATTTTCCAAAAGGGAAAGAAGGATGAACCAGGGAACTATAGTCCAGTCAGTCTCACCTACGTGCCTGGTAAGATTATGGAGCACATCCTCCTGGAGGCACTGCTGAGGCAGAAGAATGACGAAGAGGTGATTGGGTACATTCAACACAGCTTCACCAAGGGCAAATTGTGCCTGACAAACCTGGTGGCCTTCTATGAGAAAGTCACAACATCAATAGACAAGGGGAGAGCAACTGATGTCATTTACCTGGACCTGAGCAAAGCCTTTGACACTGTCCCTCATGACATCCTGGTCTCCAAGCTGATAAAATATGGGTTTGATGGACTGACAATTCAGTGGATAAAGAACTGTCTTGACGGCCGCACCCAAAGAGTGGCTGTCAATGGGTCCATGTCCAAGTGGAGGCCAGTGACAAGTGGAGTCCCTCAAGGATCAGTACTGGGACTGGTCTTGTTTAGCATCTTCATCAGTGACATGGACAGTGGCATAGAGTGCACCCTCCGCAAGTTTGCTGACGACACCAAGCTGTGTGGGGTGGCTGACACGCCGGAGGGAAGAGATGACATCCAGAGGGACCTTGACAGGCTGGAGAGGTGGGCCCATGCCAACCTCATGAAGTTCAACAAGACCAATTGCAAGGTCCTCCATCTGGGTCAGGGCAATCCCAAGCACCGCTATAGGCTGGGCAGTGACTGGCTTGAGAGCAGCCCTGAAGAAAAGGACTTGGGGGTGCTGGTGGATGAGAGGCTCAACATGAGCCGTCAGTGTGCACTAGCAGCCCAGAAAGTCAGTCATATCCTGGGCTGCATCAGGAGAAGCGTGGCCAGCAGGTCGAGGGAGGTGATTCTCCCCCTCTACTCCACTCTTGTGAAACATCACCTGGAGTACTGCGTCCAATTCTGGAGCCCCTACTACAAGAAAGATATGGACGTGCTGGAATGTGTCCAGAGAAGGGCCACAAGAATTATCAGAGGGTTGGAGCACCTCTCCTATGAGGACAGACTGAGAAAGTTGGAGTTGTTCAGTCTGGAGAAAAGAAGGCTCCAAGGAGACCTTATAGTGGCCTCCCAGTATCTTAAGGGGTGCCTACAAGAAAGCTGATGAGGGACTTTTTAGGATGTTGGGTAATGGTAGGACTAGAGGGAATGGATTAAAACTAGAGCAGGGTAGATTTAGATTAGATATTAGGAAGAAGTTCTTCACCATGAGGGTGGTGAGACACTGGAACAGGTTGCCCAGAGAGGTGGTGGAAGCCCCATCCCTGGAAGTTTTTAAGGCCAGGCTGGATGGGGCTCTGAGCAACCTGATCTAGTGGGAGGTGTCCCTGCCCATGGCAGGGGGGCTGGAACTAGATGATCTTTAAGGTCCCTTCCAACCCTAACAATTCTATGAAAATGAAGAAGATCCAGTGCTTGGAAGCACGCCTTACGAAAGACAGAAAGACGTTTTTCAGTAACAAGGTGTAAAGACAAGCTCACTGGGAAACACTAATAAATACTGCAGACTTTGGGGAATTGATGGAAGAATCCACCAGTGGAAGCTATACATGTAGGATATTAAAAGCTTTTTTTCTGTCTTTTTTTTTTTTTTTTGGTAACAAGTGAGACACAGGTACAAAATTTTAAAGGAAAAAATTAATTTTACAATACTTCTTCATCTTTTGCTACCCTCACTTTAAGGCAATGATTTAGGCAAACATTAACATTTTATCAGTGAAATGTAAAATATTTGGTTCAAAATAGCAGCAACTGAGATAAGGTAAGAGGAAAATATGGACTGATTCATATAGTAGTATCACTGTTTAATACAAACGTGTCTTGATTTATGAATGGAAAATTCTCAGATAATTAACCAGAATGAATTACTAACTTATTTTTGCTATACTAGAAATTTGAAGGAATAGAAAAAACAGCATAAGTACAACATATTACTGAAGCCAAGAACACCCAGATCTAAAAATACATCTGCTAAACATCTGGTGGAAGTGTCTAATTATATGTGAAATTATTTTAGAATCTTTGAAAAAAAACCCTCTCATCTACAGTATAAAAATGCAAAATTGCTCTATCAAGCAATTTGGTTATCTAAAATATCCCTGTTTAGAGACTACAAAAATACTAGTCAAAAATCCATGAACGATCCCAGACACAACATGATTTTAAAATTTTCTTTCATAGTCTAAGAAGATGAAATATTAAGAAAACAAGAATGTCTATGTAATAATATGAATTTAAATAGTGGACCAGCACCAATTTTCATACAAAAATGCTAAAGATGTTAATAGATGACTGAAGACTAGTGCTTAACTCTTCAGTATGCAGTAGGTGTTTACTAAGTGTTACCACCTTTGCCGATTTTTATCTATTGTATCCAACTATTGTAACTGGAGCTTAACATGTAATATGGGCCATTAGTTGCTTTTGAAATGTATTGATATTCTTCCTTCTAACACTGAGATTCTCTCAATGTTGTCTGATGGACAAAATGTCATGGATATTGAATGACCCTTTTCACTGAAGGAGGTGAGAGAGAAAGACAGACATAAGAAGCACCACAGAAAGAGAAGACTAAAGGACTGAAAATATGCATATATGTACTATATATACACACAAAAAAACATATGCACACACATATATGTGTATATATATACATAAAACCAACTCTGTGGTCTGGTGCTGCTACAGAGATAGTCTGAGCCACAAACAGAAGAAACCTGTTACTCAGCTGCATTCATATCCAAGGAAGAATGCCTACTTTTACACTTCTGCCAATACCAACTACTTTGATGCCACAGAGAAGAGGTATAAATCTACCAATTATTTTAAGCCAAACCCAATCTAATCCTAGCATCCCAAGGTGGGTACATCAGAAAAGGGGGAAAAAAGAGTTAAAAAAACAGAGAAAGACACAAAGTTTTGGTTCTCATGGAGGACTTCAATCACCCCGATATCTGCTGGGAAGACCACACAGCCAGGCATGCCCAGTCCAGGAGGCTCCTCCAGTGCATTGATAACTTTTTGACACAGGTGGTGCAGGAGCCAACAAGGAGAGGAGCGCTACTGGACCTAGTACTGACAAACACAGGGGGACTGGTGGAGGACATTAAGGTTGCGGGCAGCCTTGGCTGTAGTGATCATGAGAAGATAGAGTTCAGGATCATGGGCCGTATTCACAAAACAACAAGAAGTAGAACTGCAACCGTAGACTTCAGGAGGGCTAACTTTGACCTCTTCAAGAAACTGCTTGGAGAGATCCCATGGGCTAGGGCTCTGGAAGGCAAAGGGGCTCAAGAGAGCTGGTTGGTATTCAAAGACCACTTCCTCCAAGCTCAGGATCGTTGCATCCCTAAGAGCAAGAAATCGGGCAAGGGAAGCAGGAGACCTGCACGGTTGAGCAGGGAGCTTCTGAAAAATCTCAATGGAGGAAGGAAGTCTACAAGAAGTGGAAGAAGGGACTGACTACTCGGGAGGATTACAAGAATGCTGCCAGAGCGTGCAGGGATCAAAGAAGGAAAACCAAGGCTGCCTTGGAATTAAACCTGGCTAGGGATGTCAAGCTCAACAGGAAGGGCTTCTACAAGCATATTGGAAGCAAAAGGAAGACCAGAGAATTTGTGGGCCCACTGTTGAATGAAACAGGAGCCATGGTGATGGAGGATGCAGAGAATGTGGAGTTACTGAATGCCTTCTTTGCTTCGGTCTTTACCTTTACCCTTCGGCCCAACCCTCAGGAGTCCCAGGCATTGGGGGAAGTAACGGGGAAAGAAGAAGCCTTCCCTTGGGTTGAGGAGGATTGAGTGACAGATCAATTAGATCAATTAGATATTCACAAGTCCATGGGCCCCGATGGGATGTACCCAAGAGTGTTGAGGGAGCTGGTGGAAGTCATTGCTGAGCCACTCTCCATCATCTTTAAAAGGTCCTGGAGAACAGGTGAGGTGCCTGAGGACTGCAGGAAAGCCATTGTCTCTTCGGCCTTCAAAAAGGACCCTCCTTCTTGGAGGGCCCAGGGAACTACAGGCCGGTCAGCCTCACCTCCATCCCTGGAAAGATGATGGAACAGGTTGTTCTGGGCGTCATCTCAAGGCATGTGGAGGAAAAGAAAGCTATCACAAGTGCTCAGCATGGATTCACCCAGGGTGACTACCAAGGGTTTGACACAGTCTCCCACAGCACCCTCGCAGGGAAGCTTAGGAAGTGTGGGCTTAATGAATGGACAGTAACATGGATAGAAAACTGGTTGAAAGACAGAGCTCAGAGGGTAGTGATTAGGGTCACAGAGTCTAGTTGGAGGTCAGTGATGAGGGGTGTTCCCCAGGGGTCAGTACTGGGTCCAGTCCTCTTCAATATATCCACCAATGACCTGGACGAATGGATAGAGTGTACCCTCAGCAAGTGTGCTGATGACACAAAGCTGGGGAGGGTGGCTGACACACCAGAAGGCTGTGCTGCCATACAGAGAGACCTGGACAGCCTGGAGAGCTGGGCGGAGGGAAGCTTTGTGAAGTTCAATAAGGGCAAGTGTAGGGTGCTGCACCTGGGGAGGAATAACCCCATGCACCGTTACAGGTTAGGGACGGACCTGCTGGAGAGCAGCTCCATGGAAAGAGACCTGGGAGTCCTGGTGGACAACAGGATGACCATGAGCCAGCAATGTGCCCTTGTGAGCAAAAAGGCCAATGGCATCCCGGGGTGCCTCAAGAAGAGTGTGGCCAGCACGTCGAGGGAGGTCATCCTCCCCCTCTACTCTGCCCTGGTGAGGCCGCATCTGGAGTACTGTGTCCAGTTCTGGTCTCCCTGGTTCCAGAAGGACAGGGAACTGCTGGAGAGTGTGCAGCAAAGGGCTACCAAGATGATTAGGGGACTGGAACACCTCTCTTATGAAAAACAGCTGAAGTCTTTGGGTCTCTTCAGTCTGGAAGAAAGAAGACTGAGGGGGGATTTTATCAATGCTTATAAATACTTAAAGGGGGGGGTGTCAGGAAGATGTGGCCAGGCTTTCAGTGGTGCCCAGCAACAGGACAAGAGGTAATGGGCACAAACTTGAGCATAGGAAGTTCCACCTAAACATGAGGAGGAACTTATTTACTTTGAGGGTGGCAGAGCACTGGAACAGGCTGCCCAGAGAGGTGGTGTAGTCTCCAACTCTGGAGACATTCAAAACCCGCCTGGATGCATTCCTGTGCAATCTGCTCTAGGTGACCCTACTTTGACAGGGGGGTTGGGCTAGATGATCTCCAGAGGTCCCTTCCAACCCTATGATTTTATGATTCTAAGAGGAATTCTCTTTCTGTTGAGTCCCAAAACCAAGGAATTTTCCAGCATCAAATGTAATGCAAATTTTTGGTAAAATTTCAGTAGACCTTTAAAATCATGACTTAACAATATAATTTAAATTCTGTTTCCATAATGAGTGATGCAAGATATTTAATTGTGACCTATGACTGAAGCAAATTCCACTACTAAAATGAACAAATACACACAGCTCTACTATTTTATTGCTGATTCTAAATTTATTCTCTCCCGCCCCAGAACAAGCATAGCAAGACCAGTTTTTAGGTGACAATGAATAACTTAACACTAATTCTTGTTCCCCTCAAGCATTTTTAAAATGATAAAATATTCATTGTTCAGTTGGTTTATTGTAAAATAACTCATACTTCCTTGGAACTTGTATGTCCTTGCCGTGTCCTATATTCAGAATCACAGCATGGTTTGGGTTGGAAGGGACTTTAAAGATCATCCAGTTCCAAATCCCCTGCCGTGGGCAGGGACACCTCCCACAAGACTAGGGTGCTCAAAGCCACATCCAGCCTGGCCTTGAACACTTCCAGGAATGGGGCATTGACAGCTTCCCTGGGCAACCTGTTCCGGTGCCTCACCAACCTCACAGTAAAGAATTGCTTCCTAATATCTAGAATCATAGAATCTTCATGGTTGGAAAGGACCTTTGAGATCATCAAGTCCAACCATACATACACAAAAAAACCCAGCAACCTACAATCTCTGCCACTAGAGCATGCCCTGAAGTGCCACATCTAGATATTTCTTAAATACCTCTAGGGATGGTGACTCGACCACCTCCCTGGGCAGGCTGTTCCAGTGCCTGACCACTCTTTCAGTAAAGTAATTCTGCCTAATATCTAATCTAAACCTCCCCTGCCGCAGCTTCAGACCATTTCCTCTGGTCCTGTCATTATTCACCTGGGAGAAGAGACCAACACCCACCTCTCTACAACCTCCTTTCAGGTAATTGTAGAGGGCAATGAGGACTCCCCTCAGCCTCCTCTTCTTCAAGCTAAACATGCCCAGCTCCCTCAGCCTCTCCCCATATGACCTGGTCTCCAGACCCCTCACCAGCCTGGTAGCTCTCCTCTGGACACGCTCCAGCACTTCAATGTCCCTCTTGTACAGAGGGGCCCGGAACTGAACACAGTACTCGAGGTGAGGCCTCACCAGTGCCGAGTACAGAGGCATGACCACTTCCCTACTCCTGCTGGCCACGCTATTCCTGATACAGGCCAGAATGCTGTTGGCCACCTTGGCCACCAGGGCACACTGCTGGCTCATGTTAAGCTGGCCATCCACCAGCACCTCGAGGCCATTTTCTGTTGGGCAGCTTTCCAGCCACTCCTCCCCAAGCCTCTAGCGTTGCTTGGGGTTGTTGTGACCAAAATGCAGGACCCAGCACTTGGCCTTATTAAAACTCATACAGTTGGCCTTGGCCCATCGATCCAGCCTGTCCAGGTCCCTCTGTAGAGCCTTCCTACCTACAAGCAGATCAACACTCCCACCTAGCTTGGTGTCGTCTGACAACTTACTGAGGGTGCACTCAATCCCCTCATCCAGATCATTGATAAAGATATTGAACAAAAGTGGCCCCAAAACTGAGCCCTGAGGGACACCACTGGTGACCGTCCGCCAAGAGGATTTCACCCCATTAATCACAACTCTCTGGGCATGACCATCCAGCCAGTTTTTAATCCAGGGAAGAGTACACTTGTCTATGCCATGATTCGCCAGATTCTCCAGGAGAATGTTGTGGGGGACGGTGTCAAAGGCCTTACCAAAGTCCAGATAGACATCGTCCACAGCCTTCCCCACATCCAGAAGGCAGGCCACGTGGTCATAGAAAGAGATCAGGTTGGTTAAGCAGGACCTCCCTTTCCTAAACCCATGCTGGCTGGCCTTGATCCCTTGGCTGCCCTGCACTTGCCGTGAGAGCTCACTCAAGATGATCCTCTCCATGATCTTTCCTGGTACCGAGGTCAGGCTGACAGGCCTGTAGTTCCCCGGATCCTCCTTCAGACCCTTCTTGTAGATGAGCATCACATTAGCCACCCTCCAGTCATCTGGTACCTCCCCTGTTGACCAAGATTGTTGATAAATGATGGAGAGAGGCTTCGTGAGCTCTCCCGCCAGCTCCCTGAGTACTTTTGGGTGAATCCCATCCGGTCCCATAGACTTATGCGTGTCTAGGTGCGGAAGCAGATAAATGACTACTTCCTCCTGGATTATGGGTGGGTTGTTCTGCTCTCCATTCTTGTCTTCCAGCTCAGGAGACTGAATACTCTGGGGATAGCTGGTCTGACTATTGAAGACGGAGGCAAAGAAGGCATTAAGTATCTCAGCCTTCTCCTCATCATTGGTTACAACTTTCCCCCCTGCATCTAGTAAGGGATGGAGATTCTTCCTGGCTCTCTTTTTGTTGATGTATTTATAAAAGGTTTTTTTGTTGTGCTTAATGTTAGTGGCCAAGTTGAGCTCCAGCTGGGCTTTTGCCTTCCTAATTTTCTCTCTGTATAACTCCTCCTGAGTTGCCTGTCCCTTCTGCCAAAGGTGGCAAACCCTCCTTTTATTCCTAAGTCCCATCAGAAGTTCCTTATTCATCCAGACTGGCCGTTTTCCCCGCCCTTTAGACTTGCGACACTTGGGGACAGCCTGCTCCTGGGCCTTTAAGATTTCCCTCTTGAAGAGCGTCCAGCCTTCCTGGACCCCTTTGCCCTTCAGGACTATCTCCCAAGGGACTCTCTCAACCAGTGCTCTCAACAAGCCAAAGTCTGCCCTTTGGAAGTCCAAGGTGGTGGAGGTTTTGCTAACCCCGCTCCTTACATCACTATGAATTGAAAACTTGACCATTTCATGATCACTAAACCCAAGACGACCTTCGACCACCACATCTCCCAGTAGTCCTTCTCTGTTTGTGAACAGTAGGTCTATCAAGGCAGTTCCCCTGCTAGGCTCATCTATCAGTTGTGTCAGGAAGTTATCTTCTATGCACTCGAAGAACCTCCTAGCCTGCCTGCTCTCTGCTGTGTTGTATTCCCAGCAGATACCCGGCAGGTTGAAGTCCCCAACCAGAACAAGGGCTGGCGATTGCAAGACTTCAGCCAGCCGCTTATAGAATACTTTGTCTGTCTCCTCATCCTGGTTGGGTGGTCTATAGCATACTCCCAGCACAAGATCTCCCTTATTTCCCTTCCCCTTCAACCTTACCCATGAACACTCGACTTTATCATCACTGGAATCTAGCTCTATACAATCAAAACATTCCCTAATGTACAGAGCCACACCCCTGCCTCTCCTTCCTTGCCTGTCCCTTCTGAAGAGCTTATAGCCATTCATCGCAGCATTCCAGTCGTGACAGTCATCCCACCATGTTTCCGTGATGGCAACTACATCATAGCTGTCCTGCTGCACAATGGCTTCCAGATCATCCCGTTTGTTGCCCATGCTACGTGCATTTGTGTAGATGCACTTGAGCTGGGCTACCGATTTCACCCCCATCCTTGGCCCTTTATCCCTAGGGTCATTACTAGTGGGCCTGGTTATATCCCCTTCCCCCTTCGTTTCTAGTTTAAAGCCCTGCCCATGAGCCTTGCTAACTCTTGGCCTAGTAACCTTTTCCCCTTTTGGGATAGGGTTTTCCCATTCTTAGCAAGCAGGCCCGGTGTCCTGCAGATCAAACTATGATCACAGAACCCAAAGCCCTGCTCGTAGCAACAGTTTTGGAGCCAGGTGTTGATATCACCAATTTTCTTGTTTACCCATTCTTCAGTCCCCAAAACTGGAAGGACAGAGGGGAACACAATTCATGCTCCTGAACCCTTGACAAGCCGTCCCAAGGCTCTGAAGTCTTTCTTCATTGCCCTCAGACTTCTACTCTCCAGCTCATCCTGTCTGTCTGTAAGATCAAAAGAGGGTAATCTGAGGGCCGTATCAGGCCAGGAAGCTTCCCGGTTATACCCTTAACACGAGCCCCAGGGAGGCAGCAGACCTCCCTGTGGGAAGGGTCTGGCCTGCATATGGGACCCTCAGTTCCCCTCACAATGGAACTCCCTATGACCATTGCCTTCCTTCCGCTCTTCACAGAAGCGGTCTTAATGCGTGGAGCTCGCTGCTTTGACAACTCCCTAGATGGGGCTTTATCAGCATCCTTAGTTCCCTCATCATCTATCTCCAGAGGCCCATATCTGTCCTGTACGGGCACCTGGGGGGGCATGAGGGTTCTGGAGGGGGCTCTCCTGCTGCCCCGAGCAGGTACCTTCTTCCATTCTCCTAGTTCCCCTCCTTCTGCCTGGTGACAAGAGGGCAGGGGATCCTCTACCTCTCGTGGAGCCTCCGCCTGCTGCTTTTTCCCTAAGGATGGCAGGGTGTGGCTCCACCAATCAATCTCCCTTTCGCACTCCCAAATGGTCCTCAGTCTTTCCACTTCCTCCTTAAGCTCAGCCACCAGGCTGAGCAAATCATTTACCTGGTCACAGCGCACACAGGCACTGTCTTTGCTGTCCTCTTGCCAGAGTGACAGACATTCCGTGCAGCCCATCGCCTGGATGGCTGCATGTCTCTCCATCAGGTCTGTTTGGGTTGCTTTATTCCTTCTGGCTTTGGCTACAGACCGAGTAGAGACCATGTTTTCTTTACAGTTGGCCTAGCCAGCCTGCCTGCTTGCTCTCCTCTTGTTCCTCCCCTTGCAGTCACCCATCCCGCAATTCATTCTGCAGTGGCTGCCTGCCACTGACGTTGCCTTGCCGACATACACCCTCCTCTGGTGCTCCCAGACATACACCCTCCTCTGGTACTCCCAGGTGGTTCCGCGGGCGACACCCAGGGAATGCACACTCTCCACTTGTTTGCTCAATGCGCAGCGACCAGGTCGCTGTTCTCCGAAAGGGAAGGGCTTCTTTTATAAGGGGGGAGTGGTCCCACCCCATCCTCGTTCAGACCTGTCACCGGGGGTGCTGGCTCCGCCCCACTCCTCCTCAGTTGTCACCACCCCCCGGAAGTGCTGGGTACCGGCTTGGGCTGGCTGCTTTCCCTGGCTTGAAAAGCCTCAAAACCAATCTAATCTAAATCTATCAATCTAAATAATCTAATCTAAATCTACCCTCTTTCAGATTAAAACCGTTACCCCCCATCCTATCGCTACACACCCTGGTAAAGAGTCCCTCGCCATCTTTTCTGTAGGGCCCCTTTAAGTACTAGAAGGCTGCAATAAGGTTTCCCTAGAGCCTTCTCTTCTCCAGCCTGAACAACCTCAATTGTCTCAGCCTGTCTTCACCTGGAGAGATGCTCCAGCCTTCTGATCATCTTCATGGCTCTCCTCTGGACTCGCTTCAACAGGTCCACGTCCTTCTTATGTTGGGGGACCCAGAGCTGAACACAGTACTCCAGGTAGCGATTCACGAGAGTGGAACAGAGAGGCAGAATCACCTCCCTTGACCTGCTGGCCACTCTTCTTTTAATGCAGCCCAGGATGCGGTTGGCTTTCAGGGATGCAAGTGCAAATTGCCAGCTCATGTTAAGCTTCTCACCCACCAATACCCTTGAGTCCTTCTCTGCAGGGCTGCTCTCAATCCATTCTCTGCCCAGCCTGTATTTGTGTTTGGGACTGTCGTGACCCAGGTGCAGGACCTTGCACTTGGCCTTATTGAACTTCATGCAGTCTGCACAGGCCCACCTCTAAAGCCTGTCCAAGTCCCTCTGGATGGACTCGCTTCCCTCTAGCGTGTCGACTGCACCGCACAGCTTGGTGCCATCGGCAAACTTGCTGAGGGTGCACTCAATCCCACTGTCCATGTCGCTGACAAAGATGTTAAACAGCACTGGCCCCAGAAACGATCCCTAAGGAATTCCACTCATCACTGGTCAACACTTGGACATTGAGCTGTTGAATGCAACTCTTTGAACTCTTTGAACGTGGCCATCCAGACAATTCCTTATCCACTGAGTGGTCCATGTATCAAATCCATGTCTCTCCAATTTAGAGACCAGGATTTTGTGCAGGATAGTGTCAAATGCTTTGCACAAATCCAGGTAGATGATGTCAGTTGCTCTGCCTTTTTTCCACAAACTCTGTAACACCATTGTAGAAGGCCACCAAATTTGTCAGGCACGATTTGCCCTTAGTGAAGCCGTGTTGGCTGTCACCAATCACTTCCTTATTTTCTATGTGCCTTAGCATGGTTTCCAGGAGCACCTGCTCCATGAGCTTGACAGGCACAGAGGTGAGACTGACCAGCATGTAGTTCCCCAGATCTTCCTTGTTTCCCTTTTTAAAAATGGGGGTTATGTTTCCTCTGTTCCAGTCAGCGGGAACTTCACTGGACTGCCACGACTTCTCAAATATGATGGATAGTGGCTTAGCAACTTCATCCACCCGTTCCCTCAGGACCCGTGGATATATCTCATCAGGTCCCATGAGCCTGTGCACCTTCACATTCCTCAGACGATCTCATGCTTGAACTTCACCTACAGGGGGCAGTTCCTCATTCTCCCGGTCCCTGCCTTTGCCTTCTACGACTTGAGCGGTTTGGCTAGACCACTTACTGGTGAAGATGAAGGCAAAAAGTTGTTGAGTACCTCAGCCTTGTCCATGTCCCGGGTGACTGGTTTTCCTGTTTCCTTCTGGAGAGGGCCCACATTTTGCCTAGTCTTCCTTTTGTCACTGACATGCCTATGGCAGCTTTGCTTTTTGCCCTTGACGTCCCTGGCCAGATTTAACTCTATCTGGGCTTTAGCTTTCTTAACCTGATCACTGGCTGCTCAGACAATTGCTCTGTATTCCTCTCAGACTACCTGCCCCTGCTTCCTTTTTCTGTTTGAGATTGTCCAGGAGCTCCTTGTTTGTTCTTGCAGGCCTCCTGATGCTTTTGCTTGATTTCTTCTTTGTTGGGATGCATCACTCCTGAGCTTGGAGGAGGTGATCCTTGAATATTAACCAGTTTTCTTGGGCCCTTCTTCCCTCCAGGGCTTTATCACACGGTACTCTACCAAGCAGGTCCCTGAAGAAGCCAAAGTCTGCCCTCCTGAAGTTCAGGGTAGTGAGCATATTGTGGGCCCTCTTCACCTCCCTAAGGATCTTGAACTCCATCATTTCATGATCACTGCAGCTGAGCCTCCCCTTGAGCTTCACATTCCCCACCAGCCTCTCCTTGTCGGTGAGAACAAGGTCCAGCATGGTACCTCTCCTCGTTTGCTCTTCTATCACTTGGAGAAGAAAGTTATCATCAGCACATTCAAGGAACCTCCTGGATTGCTTATGCCCTGCTGTGTTGTCCCTCCAACAGATACCGGGGTGGTTGAAGGCCCCCTTGAAGATCGAGGCTTGTGAACGTGAGGCCGCTCCTATCTATCTACAGAGGGCCTCATACACTCATTCTTCCTGGTCGGGTGGGCTTTAGCAGACCCACACTGTAACATCACCTGAGCCTGCCCTCCCTTTAATCCTGACCCATAAGTTCTCCGTCGGCTCCTCATCCATCCCCAGGCAGAGCTCCATGCACTGCAGCTGGTTATCGACATAGAGGGCAACACCTCCTCCTTGTCTCCCCTGCCTATCCTTCCTGAAGAGCCTGTATCCTTCCATTCCAATGCTCCAGTCATAGGAGATACCCCACCATGCCTCTGTGATGCCATTAAGGCCACAACCCTGCAGGTGATCGCACGTCTCTACCTCCTCTTATTTGTCCCCCATACTATGTGCATTTGCATAGAGGCATTTAAGTTGGCCCCCCGATTAAGCTAATTTACTGGCTGGAGAGGTGGGTATTCCTTTTTACTGGACGCCAGGTGCTCTCCTGTTGACCTACGACCCTTCTCCAAGCTCTCGGTATCTATTACTGGTATTGGCATCATACTGGTAGGAGTGTAATGGATTGTCCTTGCCCTCCCCTGGCACCTCCAGTTTAAAGCCCATTTTCACAAGCTCGGCAAGCCTCTGTTGAAAGATGCTCTTCCCCTTCTCTGACAAGTGGACCCCATCCAGCCCCCGTAGACTAGGTTTCTCAAAGCACATCCCATGGCCTACAAAGCCAAACCCCTGGCTGTGGCACCAGTCCTGTAGCCATTTGTTGATTTGCCATATTCAACTGTCCCTATGAGCCCTTTTCCCTTTGACTGGGAGGACTGATCAAAAAGTACTTGTGCCCCAGAGTCCCTGACTGCTGCTCCCAGGGCTCTATAAACTTTCTGTGCACCTGAAGCACGTCAGCAGTATGTGAAGCCTTTGTTTAATGGAGATCTAAAGAATAGCATCTTTATTTTCTTCCTTAGCCTGTCTTGGTTTTGATTTAAACAAGAATTGTGTTGCGTGGTACTTTTCATTGAACTGGCCACTAAGACCTAGAGTGTGTGAAAGTAGAGGTTGGCCTAATTTGCCATAAATTCATCAAATAGCTCAGTAAAAAAGTTAAGAATAGTGTAACAACTGCTGTTTCTTTTCAGTTTTTTTTGGTGTTGTTTTTTTTTTTAATGTAAGGAATAAATGTAAATAATAATAATAAAAAATTCCTTATGTAACAAATAAACAAGAATTCATCCACTAATAGTCTTTAACTATTCTAGCGGGAAAAGGAAAAACTTGTTGTTTTTATCATTGGTTTGCAAGAACAGTTAAAATATATACTAATGACTGCTTTTTTCTTCCAGAGAAAGTAGACAAAACATTGGAGGAATTTTTTTCATAGATTTTCAAAATAATTTAAAAATCAGTTAATTAATTGATTTCTTAATTTACATTTATGTCAGTACTCCTGAACTATTCTATCAGATAATGTGCAGATATTTCAAGAGGTTAATAATTTTATCTTATGACACAGTGAGATATGAGTGTAACAGATCGCAGTTAGTAATCACCTTGTGCTGGTGCATAAACATCTTTGTAAAAAAAAAAATATATGATTTAACAATAAAAGATGAAGGTTTCTGGATTGACTAACCACAACAGAAAGCTGTAGTTTTCTTAACCATAAATTGATTTGTAAAATGTTACTTTTGTATTTGGTGTTATGACAAACTATATTCACTCGAACAGCTATATAATCTTCGTATCTAGCATTTTCAGTTAAAAATTAGAAAAGTTCTAAGACATAGTGTTTATCTATCTTATTTTTACTTTCTGCAAATTCAACAAGTAATGCACATAAACCAAATCCAGTTATGAATGGGCAATGCAAGGGAATACAATTCTGTGTCAGTCGTGGATTTGTAGGTATCCAATCAGCTGTACAACTGTATGTCAACTACTGTAAGAAAGAGGAGTGCATAATCACTAATTAAAGATTAAGCATAACTTGTATCAGCTATAAAATCAAGATACAGATTCTTTAAATAAAATTGGCCTGAACAATTGAAAATAACTTTTTGTTTAATTCTTTATGACTGGAACACAAGTTTTATTTCAGTCTTTCCTACTATACCCATATGTTGTGCTTTCTTGTAAAAAAAGCAAGTGAGAGGGAGGAAGTAAAGGAAAAATGGAGATATACTGTAGCTGATAAATGTGGTTTAATATACAGAAAATGGGGTAGACCGTGACCTCCTTCTGAGTCAGTAAGTTTCAGAACAGGCAAGAATGAAGACTGAATGCTTCTCAGGAGGGCTAAAATTAGAGCTAAGTGATAGCTGGCAAAACCAGCACATGAATATTCACTTGAGTTTGAATGAATCAGGGTAGTTTCTTCTCAAAGTGGCACCATCATTACAGAGAAGCTGAGAAAGTTTTAATGTTGAAATCAATCAGTATGGGAAGAAGACAATTTGGTTAGTTTAACTTAGTATTTTGCATTAGGTCTTCAGGAATTACAGTGGAAGAACAAGCAGAGATCTGTCTGTTTTCTTAGTTTCTTGCGCTTCTATGTTACTTTAATAAAACAGAGGAAAAATAAATGGGATAGATAGGATGTGTCAGGATGTACATCCCTTTTTTTGCCTGTTGAGATGTCTGGACCTCAAAGAACGATAGCTAAGTATCCTCAGTTTCCTGTCAGACCTAGAAAGCTGCTGTAGTTGTAGCCAAATTAAAACACCCACCCTAAAATACAATTTTTATCACTGTCTGGAAATGTGTCACAGTGTCGTGGTTTTGGCCAAATTGGCCAGTGGTCGGTGACAGATGCTCACCCCCCCAGCCTCTGGTGCAAGGAGAGGAAGAGGAGAGATAAAGAGATTTATAAGTTTAGAAGAAACTAAACTACTTTAATTAAATATTAATAATAAGATAAAAAGGAAAATAATTAAATAAATACAGTATAAACAAAACTGTATTAAGCTCCGAGGATGATGTCACTGGCAGGCACTGGGGAAGTCCCAGGCTGGACTCAGTGACAGGTGAGAACCAGGTTCCAGAGTTGGAGTCAAGAACACACCGATCAGGATCAAAGAAGGCAGATGAACAGGCTCCTCGGACATCAGCCATTGAAGGAAAAGAGTTGACCCTTTCATCCCTCAACTTTTATACTGAGCATGGGGCAGATGGGATGGAATACCGTGTTGGTCAATTTTGGGTCACCTGTCCTGTCTGCTCCTCCCTGCAGGTGGGAACCCTCTATGCTTTTCCGCTTGTTACCCTCTAACAGGCAAATAACGAAATTAGCTGACCTTGGTTGTTATAGCTATAAGTATAATCGAGAGCCTCTCTGCATACCATTCCTTGGCACAAACTGTCTTATCACTCTGAATGAACCATTTCAGACACAACATCCTGTTAATTTCAGAGAGTTAGAAGAGGCCTAGCTAAGAAGTAAAATTACTGAACAGAAAGTTGGTTCTGTTTTACCTCAAACAAGGACACACAGATAATCAGGGACATTTTCCTTTCAAAGTCATGCACAATTTTGCCCATTTGTCCTATTATAACAAACACTCACGCATCACAGCTGCCTTTTTCTTATATATGCCATATATAAACCATTGAAAGCCATGGCAAGATGCTTCACCTACCTTTTAAACTTACTAGGTATATGGTAGTTTCAAAAAGTAGGTGAAACATTTTGCCATGGCTTTCAATGCTTTTGTGTTCTTAGTGTAAAATATGTTTCTTCTAAGTCCTCTTTAAAAGTCATATGTTTATCAACAGTATTATGCAGTATCAAACAACTATTTTACAGTAATTTGCATAAGAAGTATTGCTACATTTCACTAATTCACTTTTTCCAATTAGTTATAAGCTAACTCAACTGGTATTTGAAACTTCAATTACTGATGTGTAATTTATTTATCTAAAATTTATTTAAATTATTTATTTAAATTATTTTTAATTTATTTTATTATTTATTTTATTTTTTATTTCATTATTTATTTATTATTATTTTAATTTATTTAATTTATTTATTTAAAATAAATATGTATATATTTTAGATATGTATATATTTTAGAGAATCAATCTTTTTCTTCATTAACATATTACAGAGAATCTTTTCCAGAAACCTTTTACAAATTAGAATCAAATTATTAGCCTAAGGATGCATCTATAAAAGCAGAAATTTTGAAGAGAAGTTTAACCAAAAATGATCAAACACTACATCATATTTTTTAATAACTAGTTATGTAATTTGAAGCCTGTCCAATGCTTATATTCCTCCCTGAAAGATTACTTAATTCTCAGAGAAGTGACAACACAGTAATCTGACACGCTTATTTTTACTACTATGCTATTAACTTTATACACTGGCAAAATGCAGAACAGATACTGTTGAAAGGCACAAGAGTGTGAGTGTAATAACCTCTCAAATTTAGGGGAACTTTTCTTCTTATGAAACACACCTACATTATGAAACACCTCTACATTCTCTGCTTAGACCATAAAAAACATTCTTGAAAGATAAGTCGATGTGTACAGGATGGATGTGCAGAAGAGATCAACTCATCAGTACTGCTGACATATTTTGGAAAGATAATAAAACCTATTATTATAGCATCTCTGACAAACATGACCTAGATGGAAATTGGATAGAGAAGGCCAAAATGTTTTATTCGCACAGCAAATATCTCCACGGTACAGTAGAAGAACAAATATAAGGACTTTTGCCGGAGCCTTCTGTTGCTCAGGCTAAAATGCAGCAGGTTCACAAATATTTTAATGTAATCATACTTACGAAAACAAAGTTGTTATACTGATGTAAATTTTTGATATATGGATAATTCTGCAACGGCCCATAAATGTAAAAGATGAAAGGTGGAAAAACATTGAAAGGACACATTACCGTTATCTCTTGCTTAATCAATGTGGACAAGTAATTTCTGAAAAAGGGATGTTTTCTGGAATGTGTCAAGTATCTCCATGTTTTATTGTTCTCACCATGGCAAAAATCAGTATTTTGTGAAAAGTCTGGTTTCTAACACTCCTCAGAATGACAAAGAAATGACTGAGACAAATAACATGAAGTATTACGCAAAATCAGGAACAAAATTATTGAACAAAATGAATTTATCATTAATACACCAAATTTCAAGGAAAATAGTTTATGTCTAAATGTTAATAAACCAGTGTCCTGTGTTGTTCCATACATTATAAAATAAGAAAAAGATTTTGAGAAATAATGAAATGTATTAGATCTCTGCAGGATTCTGCAGGACCACCGAGAAGCATACTCACAAAAGAGTAATAGCAAAGACTTAAGTTCCATAAATTATAAATTAGAAAAGGAGAGGTTATTACAGTTGAAAAAAGCATCTGTCAAGCACATTTGGTCAGAAAGAAAAGATCAAATGTACTGGCTGACAGACCCTCTTTCCCTCCCTCCACACTCACAGTTTACAGGATTATTTTGAAGTGTTTTAGAAGACGTACTGCATTCTGCTTCTTACAGAGTTGTATAGTTGGCAAATGAGATTTTTATTTCCAATTTATCTGAGAACTCAGGAGTGAATCTGGTTGTTGCTCTTTGGCCAAACTTATGTCATTATCATTTCTTGCAAGATGAAAAAAAAAAATTAATACTGTTTGCAGTGCATTCTTCAGTGTTCACCTTCCAACAAATGGGATGCACAGGACAGGAATCTGATGCATATAAGATTATTTAAGGGGTAAATAATCATAGAATAATAGAATCTGTTAGGTTGGAAGGGATCTTTAAAGGTTATCTAGTCCAACCCCCCTGCAGTAAGCAGGGTCTTCTTCAACTAGATCAGGTTGCTCAGAACCTCATCAAGCCTGGCCTTGAATGTCTCCAGGCATGGGGCCTCCACCACCTCTCAGTAACCTGTTCCAGTGTCTCACCACCCTCATTGTAAAGAACTTCTTCCTAATATCTAATCTAAACCTACCCTGCTCTAGTTTAAAGCCATTACCCCTTGTCCTATCACTACATTTGCCCTTGCACACAATGCATAACTAGCACTTTGAAGAGACCTTGAGTTTCACATTCAGCAGCCTCCAGGCTTTATTTACAATGCAAAAATACCTTATGAAAACATTTTCTAACTATTCAACATGTTATCCATTCCCTTGCTCCCAAAGTTGTTGTGCAGCAGGCAAGATCTGCTTCTCGTCTTCCACTTGAAGATTTACCTAACTGCCTCCTTGTCCCCATCCTAGTTTGCTACACCATTTCATTCATAGCTGTACAAATACCCTCTTCTGACTCAGTTTCTCCCATGCTTTCTCTTTCACACTGACCTCTGTTCCCCTAGGAGGGGACAAATAATAGACAGTTGCTTCATACCTAGAAAGGCATAATTACATAACTTTGTCAACCCAGTATGGAGATATTTAGTTTTTGTAGTGTTTATGCATACATTTCTTAGATGTCCTAATTTAGATTGTAAATCTTTTGTAGAAAATTCTGGCATTGTTTTGCAAACTGTTTTGTTCCTGCTGTGCTGCACAAATGAAAGGCTCTTGCAAAAGCTGTATGCTACAGAGAACTCTGCAGATAATATTTGATATGTTCATTGTTTTGTGACTTCATATTTTCATCAAGTAGAATTATTTTTTTTTTCTTTCTCTCCATTTCTCAGAAGGTTTCACTGTTTTGCTGCTGTAGAAGTATCTGTAAGACAAATGGTGTAGTAGTGATATTCAGCATGTTGAATAACAAAGATTTTTCACAACTGCATCTCTCCAAAACACATAGCAGATGAGGAAAAGTTTCAGAAATTGCCACCCTAGTAGCTTTCAAGCATAAGATTAAGCCATCAGTTATTCCCAAATACTTTTAGAAATAGATTATCTTTGCTTTGGTGTTATTTTATTTTAAAGGTAGTAATTTCCTGTAATATAATTGATGCGAGATACTTGATTTAATATAATTGATTTTCTGACACTTTTTCAAATGAATAAGTCAGGATAAAGCATTTAGACCTGACACTATGGTTCTTTCTGTGATGGTTTGGGAAACTGATTAAAAAAATAAATGAAAATGTACAATGAGAGTCACTTTTTTTGTTTTGTTTTGATTTCTAGACATGGAATCATAGAATGGTTTGAGTCGGAAGGGACCATCAAATATCATCTAGTCCAGTCACTCTGCCATGGGCAAGGACATCCTCCAATATATTAAGTTGCCCAAAGCTCCATCGAACCTGACCTTGAACGTTTCCAGTGGTGGCTCATCCACAATTTCTGGGCAACTTGTTCCAGTGTCTCACCAGCCTCATCATAAAAAATATCCTCCTTATGCCCAATGTAAATCTAAATCCCTTGTCTTGTCCTGTCCCTTTATCTGTCTTTCTTATAAACCCCTTTATACATTGAAAGGTTGCAATAAAGTCTCGCTGGAGTCTTCTCTTCTCCAGGCTGAACAACCGCAACTCTCTCAGCCTGTCCTCATAGGAGAGGTGTTCCAGCCCTCTGATACTTTTTGTGGGCCTCCTCTGGACCCACTCCAACAGGGCCATCTCTTTCTTGTACTGAGGAACCCAGATCTGGATGCAGGACTCCAGGTGGGATCTCACAAGAACAGAGTACAGGGGCAGAATCACCTCCCTTGACCTGCTGGCCACACTTCTTCTGATGCAGCCCAGGATATGGTTGGTTTTCTGGGCTTCAAGTGCATATTGCAAGCTCATGTCCAGTTTTTCATCCATCAGTATCTCCAAGTCCTTCTCTGCAGGGAAGCTCTCAATCAATTCATCATCCAGTCTGTATTGATAAACTGATAATGTAAGATTTCTAATTCCCCAGATTTACCTTTCATGATATAATTATGTTATTTGATGGAGGTGGTTATCAAGCTTTATCTTTTAAAACCTAGACCATCATTCAAATTTGACTTCAGAAAAAATCAAAAAAGCTTTCCCCCAAAACATTTTTTCATACTGAATAACTAGGGCGTACAATGGCTCACCCAGCTGGACATTACCACCAGGCAAAATGCAAACTATGCAATACAGATATATTTGTAAATTGATACCAACAATCCCCAATAATAAACAAACAAACAGATAAATAAATAAATACACAAGCAGTGATAAGCACAATTTGTCATTTGTGTGGTATCTTGTGGCACACAAAATGCAAT
The DNA here is from genome assembly GCF_028500815.1 of Rissa tridactyla. Classification (NCBI taxonomy): domain Eukaryota; kingdom Metazoa; phylum Chordata; class Aves; order Charadriiformes; family Laridae; genus Rissa; species Rissa tridactyla. The sequence goes on along the minus strand of NC_071497.1, from coordinate 40,167,578 downwards.
CTTTTATGGAAATGCATGACAATAATTCTACAGAACTGTACACAGTGCTTGAATACACCCAACTTTTAATTTTCAGTTCACCAAGAGAAGAGAAGAAAAATGCATTTTTCAAACTGGAAGAAGACTGTCTGCTGTCACAAAATCACAGAATCACAGAATGATAGGAGTTGGAAGGGACCTCTGGAGATCATCTAGTCCAACCTCCTTGCCAAAGGAGGTTTGCCTAAAGCAGGTTGCACAGCAACATGTCCAGGTAGGTTTTGAATGTCTCCAGAGACTCCACCGCCTCTCTGGGCAGCCTGTTCCAGTGCTCTGCCACCCTCAAAGTAAAGAAGTTCTTCCTCATGTTAGGTGGAACTTCCTATGCTCAAGTTTATGCTCGTTACCTCTTGTCATGTTGCTGGGCACCACTGAAAAGAGCCTGGCCCCATCCTCCTGACGCCCACCTTTTAAGTATTTATGAGCATTGATAAAATCCCCCCTCAGTCGTCTTTTGTCCAGAGTGAAAAGACCCAAATCCCTCAGTCTTTCTTCATAAGAGAGAAGTTCCAGTCCCCTAATCATCTTTGTAGCTGTTTGCAGTACTCTCTCCAGCAGTTCCCTGTCCTTGAACCATCATCAAGAGTAAACTATGATTTACAGTATTAGCTATTCTGAAAGAAATGTTTTAGTCATTTTCCTGCTACTTTAAATATACTATATTTCAGATGCAGATTCTTAAAGAAGGTCACATTGACAAAACTGCCTGAATAATCCAACAAACCAAGAAAACTGTCAGTTACACCACTGTTTAATTAGTAGCACATTGCCTCACTTATAAGATTAAATTTAAATTGAAATAAATTCAAGTACATGTTCATACCCACCATACTTATCTAGTCCCATCACTAGATGAATAGTAGGCCCATAACCAACAAACAAAATTATTTAAATCAATTATAGTAACTGTAGCTGCTCTCATGGACATCAAAACTTATAAATCAGTGTTGATGTGTATCAGTGACCTAAATCTTTTGGCATCGAGCATTTATCTATGTAGCTCAGAATCTCACAAGTTTTGCTATATTCACACCATATTTATTTACCCAGATTTTAGTATTTTTTCTAATATTAAAGTAATAGATTAACAGTTTCTTTATTTCATGAATTCCTAACAAAGTTTTGATTCCTTAGAGGAAGGTATGTATGTTTGCTGCTAAGACTTTTTTTATTCAATCAAATCAAAGTATTTTGGATTTGAGACAACATTTTCCAACATACCTTTGAGTTAATTGGTTTAGGGATTAGGTGTCTTTTGGTTAGTCAAACTTAACTAAAAAGACTTACTGCTGTTATCATATGTCATTTGCATCATAAAGTTACCTCTTTCATTCCAAGTGAACCGCAGAATGGCTATGCATCTAAGTAATTTTCTCCTTAACTAAGCTCAAAGAGCCAAAGATCTGTCCTATGAGAGAAACAGTCTTAATACTTAATTTTAATATTTAATACTTAATATTAAGTATTATTAACAATATTGTTCTTACCATTGAATGAACATCAGTCATATTTCAGGGCATAGTATTTTTGCTACTAACCTCAAGAGTGCCAGGACTTCACTCATTTTTATTAGATTGCTTTTTCTCAGCAGGTTCTTACTATCATATTTATTACTTATTCCTTCTTTCATTCCTTTCCCCAAGGAAAGCCAAAAGCAAAATCCTTTTGTATCACATGAGTATTAGATGACTCATGCTGCCAGTAATCTGGCCTGCAGATGATATCCCCTGAAGCAAATTGTCCTCCATGAGGAGCAAACCAATAGATATGCTACTAACTGAATGTGGTCCCACATCTTTTTGTATTCTGAAGAATACCACCCCAGCTAGATGCTCAGAGATGTAAAGTGTACCTTAACCTGATCCACCTGGACCTTTACAGTGATACGGGCTAAAGAAGAATTGGAGAATACAATAAGACAGCTATGCCTGATACTATACAGTTCTGCAGCACAGAGAAATATTTTAAAACACAGCAGATAGCTACCAGAGGAATTTCATTATCAGTTAAAATGCTTGACTTCAGATATATGTATAAGGTATTTTTTCATGACTGCCATGGATTCCACATATCTCCTTACTTTTTAATTGGTAGTGTCAAAAAATAGATAACAATAATATAAGTTTGAATAATATAATCAGTATTATATAGGACATTCCTGCAGAAATTACCAAAATTTCACAAACACATATATCAAAATAAAAAACAGGCATAAAAGACTGAGAAGAATTGCACATTAGACTGATAGGAAGCTGTACTACACAATTTACTTAAGAGAAAATTATTAAAAATTCCAGGGTTCTCATATTTGTTTTTAATTTTATTTTAAGGAATTTTCTCATTTGATCTGTCTCCCCAGCAGAGATTCCTTAAATCTTACTGGGTAAACAGGGTACTCTAGGGGTTTTGTTTAATTTCAATAATTGTTACCACAAATATTTAACAAAGAACATCTTATCAGAAAAAACATTGTCTTACTTTTTTTTTCTCCTTTTTATGTTCTGAATTTTTTCTATGAATTTTATGATACCTATACAGACCCACACTTAATATTCTCACTGGCTGTATCTCTCAACAGAAACAGCTCAAAACCATGTTACTTTTCCTCTTGCAGTGGGTTTTGCAATTACTGTTAATAACAATTGCTAAAACAATTTGTACTTTTACAGCTCGTAATAGTCTTGCAGAGTTCCCATCTTGTCGGTTCCAATTAAAATTTGACTAATATTTTATATCCATTCTTTCAATGGATTTCATTTCTTTCAAATTCTTTCACTTCATTCTTTGCTCTGAAGTGAAAGTATCTGGACACTGGAAAAATACAGAAGAAAAGTAACATATGCCTGCTCTCAGCCTCTGTTTATAGGTACTGTTGGCATTAATGGCTCTCTGGTCTGACCCTGTATAGTTAGTCTGAGACATGAGACTTAGGAAATCACAGATATATTGCAGTGTAGTAAAAAGCATCAGAACAAAACCAATGGACTAGGCTTAAATTAATTTGAAAAAAAAAAAAGGTTTTAAACTTAATATAAGAAAAATTTTAAACATTTTTAGTGACATAGATTTTAAAAGTTAAGGAAAGTCAGATGTAAGCCATAGTTCTGATCTTGTGGCTTGTCCTACCTGACCATTCCAGTCAAGTCAGCAAAAACACATGCCTTGCTAAACAAAGCTGCATTGTGCTCAATAGGCCAAACCCAGGATTTAATCCTGGTTTAATTCATAAGGTGTTAAGTGAAGAAATGATTCTCCCTGTCCTGAGAGACTGCAGTTAATGGAGTGTCCTCTTCATTTACCATAATAATTAGCAATAGACTCAGCATCTTCTCTTTTAGCTCACCACTGGCAATCTCTATCAATTATGTTCTGTTTTGCTAGATCTAAACATCCATTGAAGGATGTTAGACTACTGTTTCTTCTTACAACGTTATGATGGGCATCAGCTGGCAATCTCCTTCATTGAACAGTGTTTCCTATTGTCATAGCTCTGCACCTCTATATTTCCAGAGCTCCTAAAAATTATTAGAAACTTATTCTTTCCTCAGTTTCAACTGAAGCACCAACAAAACTTAGAGACTGAGAGCTCTAAGTTTGGATTTAGCAAAATATTTTGCACTGATGATTTAGATCAACAACTATGAATCTTATATTATTACTTCTCCAATAGCTAGATAATTGCAAGCACATCAATAAAAATGTATACTTTTTTTTTTGTCAGGAGAAAATCAGTCAAGATTTCTTTTACTATGTCCTGGACTTTTCTTGTACTTCTTTTAATCAGACACAAGATTTCTGCACACAACTCACATCCTGAACTTGTTACATTATGTGACATGTAGGTTCGAGTGCACAAACTTCACCTAACTACCACATCCAAAATACGCTTATTCTATTCCACATCTGGGTTCTGTTCAGTTCCATGATCAAGTATTTCTCCACCTGAGACATGTTCATAAGGTTTGACCAGGAAGTGTTTAAAGTATAAGTGTCCCCCTGCAAAAAAGACTGACCTAATTTCTATTGCCTCTCCAACCAGAGAGGCTGTAGAAAGCCCACAAAGGACTCTGCATGAAGGAACTTCAAAACACAATCTCACAATTTCCTGGAAATAAAACCAATGATAACCAAAATACGAGTTTTTAAAAACCTCAATGTTGGATAAAGGGCTGTCCTGGTTTGAGGTAAAACAGAATCAATTTTCTGTTTCGCAATTTTACTTTTTAGCTGGGCCTCTTCTAACTAACTAAACTCTGAAATTAACAGCATATTGTTCAGAAACAATCACTCTCAGAGTGATAAGACCTGATTGTACCAAGGAATGGTATGCAGAGAAGCTCTTGCTTATACTTATTGCAATAACAACCACGGTCAACTAACTTCTCTATTTACCCCATTAGACGGTCACAAATGGTCCTCCTTCTGATTGGCCAATCCAGCCAAAACCATGACAAGGGCACTTGGAATTTGCAGCTATTCCCCTAAAACACTGAAACATAGAATCATGTGGAAAAACAAAAACACAAGCAAGTGACTTAATAAACAGATGACATTTTCTATTTGGAAGCTAAGGTATTATACAATGATAAGCAACTTTTAAGTAGAACTTTCTATCCTTCCCTAAAGTTTCTGTTACCAGACTGTAAGATGGTTACCCATTTACTAAACCTGTTGTTGATAATTTGATGGATCTGCATTTTTAAAGTGAAAGAACACAAAGAGCAGGAGAGGAGGGAATTGTCTAATTAATTCATTAAGAGTTTTAATAAAATCTGATCTTTTTTGGGATCCACTTGAACAAACATCTAAAACAATAGAAAGACTTCCTGAATTCAGTGGTAGCTGAATAAAATCTTTCAAATATAAACCTACTTTATTTATGGATCTTCTCTGGCACCTCCATGTAAAATAATACTTCTGCAAAGTGGATTTGTCAAGAAAACACTATCTCCTTTTGATTTACAATGGCAAGCAACAATTAACATAATTACTCCCAGTTCTCATTAAATAATTATATAATTTATTGTACAAGTAATTAAACTATTGCAGTTTAATAGATTGAAGGTGCAAAACATATCTAATTTATATTCATAACTGCACTAGCTTTTCATTGCCATTTCATTTCTAAATTTTACTACAAATTGCAATAGGTTTCATTATTCTCATAGGCTTTACTCACAACAAATGTCAAATGTCTCAAATATTATTTAAGCAGTCAGAAGACTATTTTGGAGAACCTTATGCATATCAACCATTCTACATTTGCCCAAAAAATTAGTCTGAAAGTTATGTATAAATTTCCACAGAGCTCCAATACTCACTGTTACATTTAAGCAGTTTCCAGACATAAATTGTTTGTATTCCATCTCCATGTTTGGTGTAATTTATGGTTTTAAACATAGGTATCCTGCAGTGGTTTGCCTTGTCTAGTATAATTTATTTTTCGGTGCATCTGGGGTGGTCTTCAACTACACTGTCATTCATAGGATATTAACCTTAGAGATGGTAGCAAGAAACAATTTTAGTGTACCTAATCAATTTTAAGATAGTACTTCCATATACTGATAGGTAGTCAAGTTGCAAGATCAATTTAGCACTTTCTTGTAACATTTAACTCATTAGATTTTAGATTCAATGTGAATTTTTCTTTGCTCTGTCATGGATGGAATTAGCTAATTACTTTTCTTGAATGAGGACATATTCAATCTTTAGTTCTCTTACTGATTTCCCTTTCCCTAATGAAAGCCAACATCAACTCTACTTATTTAATAAATGTCCAAAGTTTATAAGCATTCTAGACAATGCAATTTACAATTTAAATAAATAAATTACTTTCTGGCAATGTCAGAATTGCTGCACTGGTTAGACCAGTAGTCTATTTGTTTATTGACCTGTCATCTGCAGTATGCATCACCAAATTTATTAGGAAAAAAATTAAGATCCTTCACGCTATTCAGTTACTGTTTCTAGAACCAAACATCATCTATAAATCAGTGTTATCTTTCTCATTACCCAACAGTTCAACAATCTTTGTGCTATTCTCAGATTTAGTAATTTCATATTTACTTTGAACAACTTGATGAAAAAAGAACTTGGAATTAATCTCAGCAAAAACACATAAAGTAGAAACCAATATGATTACTTTTTGAGATCTGTGGTAAGAAATTTTGTAGTTTTACAATATAAATACACATGCTGAACCATAAGATATTAATATCTCTTTTCTCTCTCCCATCTTATGAATTTACAGCTATATATAGCAACAAAATCTGTACAGGATAACATATCTAAATATATTACACAATACAATTTTAGATTGAATAGGAAAAATTGGAAAACTATATGTATGGCTACAAAGAGACAGGTATCGATTGCAGGTGGTATACATTGAAAAAAATATATACCTACTATTTTAAGTCCTCCTATGGGTATCCCATGAGTGTCTTTAAACAGTCAGGACTATTCATCTGTTTTCAATATAAATGAAAATGTTTCACTTGTTCCATTTCATTTCCAACTTAACTGTAATATTCTGCACCTGGAAATCCTTCAGGTTTCCCTCTTACCGTTATCATAGCAATGATATGTTTCAACACAGTATTGAGTGACTTAAATCTATATGCTGGTTTCTATAGTCATTGATTCCGTATTGCTAACACTAACTTGTGAAATAAAAATTAAATTGAAAAGTAATTTGGAAATAAATCTTTTAAAAGGGACAAACAGTGCCCATCGGTCTCAGGTTTTAGTGGAAAAGTTATGCTACTGTAAGTTATAAGAGATATCTTGTTTTGTTTCTTTAACTCAGTTTCACCCATGGAAATGACATTATGACATCCCTGCCACATTATTATCTGTATTCCTATTTACCTGAATGATTTTAATGTACGTCAATTATATAATAATAAGTTTATCACAATTTAGTCATGATTATTTGGTATTGTATGATTTTATAATGTAAATCTTAATTACTGAGATTCAGCTTCTGTAAAGTCTAGTAATTAAACAATTTGTAGCATAATCAAGGCCAAGTCTGCAACATTGTAATCCTGAAGGCAATTCAATGGGTAGAGAATTACATACAAGCAGGAAGGGAAAGAAAGCCACTTAGATTTTGCATCTCATGAATGATCACAGCAGACTCCCAAATCTTCAGACTTAGCAAAATTGGAGAGCTGAAGAGGACAAGCCACCAGAGAAACTTTTTATGAGCAAGTGACCAGAGCACAGTGCTGTGAAGAGAAGAGCAGAGCACAGAGAAGAGCTCAGATAGAGCCTTGTAGATAGACTTCCAGAATAAATACATATTTATGTCTAATGAGAGAATGGGTCTTGTGAAACTAAGCATGCAAATAATTAAAGGCATAGGTAGCAAGCGATAACTACCTTTGCTACAGTGACTAAACTGACAATCTCATTTATGGCAACTATAACATTACCTATTGCTAGTGCAGAGAAACTGGCATTGCAGATTCTTAGGTGCACTTCCCCTGTAGAGTGTGATGTTGTTGGCTGGAAAACGGCAAATGATGAACAAAACCAAAAGAATCCTTTAGACACAGACAAGGCTATAATGATCACTTTCCATCCCACTTCCACTGTTTACAGAAAATATTGACCTTCAAGAACAATAGAAGCCATTGTAGCGTGTTGCTTTCATGTCATTTCTTGAAATGTCAAAGACGAATTAACTGCCTGAGAAATAGAAATTAAATGCAAAATGATTTTTGAAAGCAATGGAAACATGATGAAACTTTACAGCTTAGATGTTCAGATTTGCATTATGGAAATATTCAAATCCATGACAGTGAATTCTGCAAACTTTGGGAGAACCTCAGACATGTTATATATTTTAAATACAATTAGCACTTCAGATTTACTTCAATACGTAACTCAATTCCATAGTTATTCTTGATTTCTTGATTTGTCAGAAATATTGCCTCATTATGTTTTCTAGCCTCATTTTTCCTCACTACAATGCACTGTTGTTTAGAAAAGGCATTTTAAATATCAAAAAGGTAGAAGTACAAAATAAAACTGAATAGTATTATAGATGGAGTTATGGACCAAAAATATAAGCAGATCTGGGGAGCCTATAAAACTAAAAGAGAGAAGTTTTAGCTTATAATTTGAAACTGCAAACATAAAAACAATCTTATGCTGGTTAAAAACTTCTGAACACTGCTATATTTAGGATTATAAGAATATCACAATTATAAGAGATACCTTAAAAAAGAATAGAATAACGCTTGTAAATTGATCATTTTCTCTTTACTGGTGTTTAAATACTATCTTAGTATATTTATTTCTGGTTCTCCTTTTTAAGACTGAGAAAAGGTAAAATTCTCTCCTTTTTGCTGTCCTCCTTGTCTATTTTGTCATTCTTACCGCAGCAGGACTTCTGCAGTTCAATGTAAGAATTTCTTAAAGTGAAAAGGAGAACTCTTTTGTCCCCTTGTCATTCTGTATGTGAAGTAGTCCTAGTGCTTTGCTATAGTTGAAGTCTGTTCATTTCTAAAACAGTGTTCTTCAAGTCTTAGGCACAAAATTTTGGTCTCAAAACATTAATCTAGTATTTCTCCTGATGTAGAGAAAGATTCTGAGCAGTGGACCTCAGCTGATATTTCTTCAGTGTTTCCCTCTTCTCTCAACACAATTGTCCCACCTCCACCAGCATTTTCCCCCCACTGATTCTAACTTATGTTGTAAATCAGCATAGTTTGTAACGTAAAAGAAAGAGGAAGAAGAAATAACAATTGTTTATACAAAATGTACAAATTACCCATGACTGATGCTAGACTGAGAATCGAAGAAAAGCGAAGAAAAGCTGCCCCACATGCTGTTCAAGCCTAGCCATTTTTGATATGAAGTCAAAATTGTATGGAGTCCTCTGTGTGATTTGAGAGAAGACAAACTCGCTTTGCTCTGTGTAAGGTACATCTCTTCCATAATTCAACATGTACTCTCTTTGATTCATTTAACATGAAATATGAAGTTTGAAGACCTACTTGAAGGTGACAGGACAAAATGAGAGAAGTTGTATGAAGTTTAAGTGTCAAGGTGTTGGCGGTGGTGTGGAAGGGCTGCAGGGATGGCCTCTGTAATGAGAGGTAGGGCCTGCTTCATGCTGGACACAGACAATTCCAGTTAGCAGGGCACAGCTGAGCCCCTCACCCAAGACAGTGTGTCTATGTGAAAGCATCTTTAGGGAAGGGCAAGTGGCTGCACAGCAATGTGAGGAATGAAGCCAAAAAGTGTGAGAAACAACACCACAGACACCAAAGACAAAGGAGATTGAGGAAGTGCTCCAGGCACTGAAGCAGGTAGCCACACTGCAGCTTTTGGAGGACTCCGTGCCAGACCAGGTCGATATTCCTTAAGGAATTGCTGCCTTCAGAGAGCCACATTGGAGCAGGGGAAAAGCGTGAAGAGGAAGGAGTAGCAGAGACCAAGTGTTATGAACTGACCACAACCCCCATTCCCCGTCTCCCCGCGCTGCCTGGAGGAGGAAAGGTCGAGAAGCTGGTAATGAAGGAGTGAAGGTGAGCCTGGAAAGAAGTAGGGGGTGGGGGGAAGTTATTATTTTTTTTATCTTTGTTCCTCACCACGGAGCTTAATTTTTGTTTGTAATAAATGAAATTAATTTTCCCCAATTTGAGTTTGTTTTCCCCATGACAGTAACTGGTAAGTGTTCTCTCTGTTGTTATCTTGACCTGCCAACTTTTTCACCTTTTTTCCTACCCCTGTCCAGCTGAGGAGGGGGAATGAGAGAGAGGCTGGGTGAAGGTCCAGGAGCTGGCCAACGTCAACCCATCACAGAAAGCCTCTAAGAGAAAAATTCCTGTTATTTGTGTGTTCCATGTAAATGACAATTCTGCTAAATTGGATCATAAAATAATTAGCTGTCCCTTAATATACAGGGTATAGGTATAATATAACATATTGTAGTTGGTTTGAATATTTGATGATTTGGTAATTTATTTTGTTAGATGCTTCCAGGGGGACTAAGGAGGAATTTCCTTTTTTACACAGCTGCCCAGAATAACTCTGAATGAAATCTTTGCAATACTGCTTTTCTGTATTTTGGGAAGGAAATTATCCCAGAAAACATAACCTCCAGAGCACATAGCAAAGTCTTACGATTTCCCTCAAAATTCATATTGTGAAGTAAATTAATATTTACTGCACTCTGGAGCAACTACTTCCACAAAAATAATGCATTCATGGGTATCTTCTAGGAAGCAGAAAAAAGCATAGTGACCTTTTAAAATGTAGAGCGATAAATTTCACAAATTTGGAAATTAAACTCAGATGAGCAAACTTGAACTGCAGCTGTCGTCTGGATTTTCTATTCAGAATAAAATTTTTGAAAGATACCTAATGTTTGCTTTTATTGCTAATTTTGCATATTTGCTGACAGTGTGACTAGTAAGCCTTGAATTTGGTTCTAGACAAAATTATCAGTAAATGCAGCTGCATTTGCTGGCAAAGACTGCACTCATTAGTACACATGCTCAAGTTCTCCACAGAAATGGATATACAGGGACATCCCATCAGATATTTTCAGCTACACCTCACTGCTCAACTGTGCCAATTGAGATAAATTTATTACAGGCATAAAAATATATAAAATATTTTACTTAGGACTTCTAGTTCCTTTTTAAAATTTATAATTACTTCTGAACTATCTTTTCTTTACAGAAGATCAGTCTAATTTCTTGCAGCAGGGCAAGACATTTTGAAGAGTGTCCACTGGTAACGAAAACTTCTGCCTTTTCTCCTTCTAAATTATTCCACGTAAGCGTGACCTTCAGTAGATTTCTATCTATTTACAATAAAATTGAAGACTTTGCAACTTACTTATTTTGCAGTTCTCCTTCCCATATTCAGTTTTTGCTATGGTCTAGGAAAAAAGGTATGGATAAGCCAACCCCAAGTGACTCACGTATTCAGTACTGTGGTGGTTTGACCCTGGCTGGACACCAGGTGCCCACCAAAGCCGCTCTATCACTCCCCTCCTCAGCTGCACATGGGAGAAAAAAATATAATGAAAGGCTCGTGGGTCAAGATAAGGACAGGGATACCACTCAGCAATTACTGCCACAGGCAAAAAAGACTCGACTGGGGGAAATTAGTTCTATTTATTACCAATCAAATCAGAGTAGGTAATGAGAAATAAAAGTAAATCTCAAAATAACTTCCCCCACCTGGCCCTCCTTCCTGAGCTCAACTTGCTGCCAATTTTCTCTACCTCCTTTCCCCACCACAGGCACAGGGGGATGGCAAATGAGGGTTGCAGTCAGCTCATCACATGTTGCTTCTGCCGCTGTTTCGTTCTCAGGAGAGTGACTCCTCACATTCTTCCCCTGCTCCAGCACGAGGCCCCACCCATGGAACACAGTCCTCCACAAACCTTTCCAACGTGAGTCCTATCCACAGGGCGCAGTCCTTCAGGAACAGACTGCTCCATCGTGGGTTCCCCATAGGGTCACAAGTCCCGCCAGCAAACCTACTCCAGCATGGGCTCCTCTATCCACAGGTCCACAGGTGCCTGGAGCCAGAAGCCTGCTCCGGCGTGAGCTTCCCACAGTGTCACAACCTCCTTTGGTCATCCAGATGCTCAGCTATGGGGTCCTCCAGAGGCTGCTATCTCTCCACCGTTAACCTGCATGGACTGCAGGGCACCACAGGCTGCAGAGGAATCTCTGCTCTGGTGCCTGGACCACCTCCTCCCCCTCCTTCTTCACTGACCTTGGTGTCTGCAGACTTGTTTTCTCTTACATATGCTCACTCCTCTCCTCCAGCCATGGTTGCTACTCCCCAGCAAGGTGTTCCCCCGCCCCCCCACCTCTCCGCCTTCTTAAATATGTTTTCACAGAGGCGCTACCACCGTCACTGATGGGCTCAGACTTGACCAGCAGTGGGTCCATCTTAGAGCCAGCTGGCATGGGCTCTATTGGACATAGAGGAAGCTTCTAGCAGCTTCTCACAGAAGCCACCCCTGTAACCCCCCACCGCCATAACCTTGCCACAAAAAGCCAATACAGGAAGCTATGTTTAAACACGTATTTTCTACTGCCTGTGGCATCTCTGTACCATATTCTGTGATCTCTTTTTCATACTCTATGAGGCTGAAAACTGAGTATTTCATCATGGAATGGAAGAGATGAAATTACCATAGGAGACTCCATCTTGAACTGCTGAGCATGAAGGTTTCTTTAATTCTCCTGCCAGCCAGAAAGAGGAAATATGCCTGACCACTTCTTTTATCAAGGCTTATATTTCTCACTGAAGGCAAATCTTTCCATCTTTCTTTAACTGTTATAAAATATTCCTTTCAGTTTGGGAATAATATCAGATTATGCCCTTAATTTCAGAGTTGCAGTTAAAGAGGACACTGGTACACTGGTTTATTTTCTATCCCTACCATTATAAATTAATTAACATTACTAATTTAACCCAGCAGTTCAGCTCCTTTAAGAATACAGAGTACAAAATATTTATAGTTTAAGCATTGACTTCGAGTAATACAAAACAAGCAGAAAACCACAAACTACCAGCTTGTAATAATGCTATAATGATGCGCATGAAATTGAAAAATTAGATAAAACTTCTTGCATTTCATTAGAGAAAGCTGCCCAAATTTTCAAGCCTTTCTTGAAAGGAAGAAATCTGGGATCATATTCTCTTGACCACTTGTAGAGGGACACATCTTTCAGAACAACTTCGCCTGTGCTGGTGGTAAGGTCGTACAGGGGAAGATAATCAGCTGAAGCTCTTCTCTCCCTAGGCATTAGGAGACTAACATCCATAGCTCATGGTCACCAGAGAACCACAGACACTGACCAGAGCTGAAGCCTGTGATGTACCTAGTACCGCATTACCATGCAATGTTATTCCTATATAGACATCACACATCAGAGAAGATGCAGACCTTCTAGTTTTGATGATAGGTTGCTGGCACTAACCGACTATGTTTGTCCAGGATATTCAGATCACTACTGTAATTAGCAGTGAGAAAATCCATTTCTGGTTACTGCCTATAAACATCATTTTCACCAGCTGTCATAAACTGTTGGGGATTCTTCTTTTTTTTTTCCATGCCTAGAAGAGAAAATTTAAATGAGTGTGTCTGTCCAGCACAGTTTATCTAGAGTAAGCTCGGAGAAAAAAGTCAGTGCCGTTTCCAGAAAGCTGATGGGAGGAATATTAGTCTGCTAACTATGACAAGTAAATCTTCCTGCATTTATCTTTCCAGACGAAGTCAAGGCTAGAAAACATAATTTAGGATAAGAGCTTTACCACTTTCACCTCTTTTGCAATTTTATTTTTCTAACTGGCAAGGTGGGGGATGCTGCTTCTTCAGTTCTTTGCACCTACTCTTGAGTAACAGGCTATACTTAATGTATCCTACTTTCCTTAGCTAGTCTTCCGTGCATAGATTAGCCTTAGTGACAGAGATTTTATCAATAAAAAAAAATGTGCCCAATAGCTACTTTCTAAAAAAGTTGAAGCTGGGGAGATGTCACATCATGGAATCTACCAAAATCAGTGAAGCACAAGATCAGCTGAACAACAGTTGACAAAGAGATTTCAGAGTTTTGCTCTAACTCAGTTTTCACTGTCACCCAGACTTGACAGGCAGTCATGCTGGAAAAGAAGGTTAGGCCTATTAATGGACTTTTTTTAGGTCTAGGAGAAAGCACATAGCCATTGTATATTAAGAAAATCTTGTAAAAATCACTGGTTATTGTTAGTTTCACAGGCCATATAGTAAATTGCAGTAATTTGCATGGCCACTATTAATTCTCCTGAAAATTAAGTTTTGCAAAATTTTGCAAAACCATGAAATCTGTCATTTTAAAGCTTAGGATCAAATTCGTGAGAATTTTCACACAAACTATTACTGATCAAATAAATATCCAGTAGCATTATGCTAATCAGTTAGGAAACTGGTAAGAGCAATAAAGTTACATTAGTTACAAATTATTCAGTTTAGCTGGACTAAGTAGGCTTACTTTACATACAGACAGGCCTCAAAGCTGTAATTACTGACAGAGGAGACTAGTATGGGTGACATTGTAGTGGTGTCTGCTATAGGCCACCTGATCAGAAAGAACAGGCGGATGAGGCCCTCTACAGACTGTTACAGCCTCTCCCCAGTGCCATCACAGTGGTGTTGCAGGCTGCCCCTCTCCTCTTTTTCTCCTCTGTGTCTTTTGTCACGAACATGCTAACAATTCTCTTTAGGAATGTCCTTGATTTCATGTGCCCTGCTGTGTTGATTCTTCAGCAGTTATTTAATTTCCCCATGAGGAACAGGGCCTGCAAACATGAGGCTTCTTCAGACTGTCTGTAGAAGCCCTCATCCGTCTGTTCTTACCAAGTGGGTGGTCAAACAGTAGAACAGGCTTCCTAGAGAGGTGGTCAATGTCCCATGCCTGTCCATGCCTTAAAGAGAGGCAACGTTTGGACAATGCTCTTAATAATGGGCTTTAACCTTTGGTCAGCCCTGGTGTGGTCAGGCAGCTGAACTAGATGATCATTGTAGGTCCATTCCAACATCCCTTCTATTCTATCCTAAATAAATGTTTGTGAAAGCTGCTGAACTAAACTAAATCAGAAAGTGGTTTTCTGACATTACAGCTTCTGGAAGCTGTTGCACCTTTGGAAGCCTTTGCTACGTTTCCCACTGGCAATGCTTTCTTTTCTAGGACTTCGGTGGGCAACCCTTCATGGGCTTGTGACAGTTGTGCTCTGGGTTATGGCCACTCAGTTCTTGAAAACCTCCAGGCCCAGGGATCCCACAACTGAAGATCAGGCATCTCTCCATGCCCGATCCCAGAGCCATCACAGAATTTTCCCCAGCCGTGCCAGGTTCAGGTACCCGGGAGACCCAGGAGATGTGCTTGCAGCAGCAGAGGTGAGCTGGGAGGGTTTCCTTCTTAAGGCACCTGTGCATTTCTTCCACCCCTCCCCAGAGTCAGCCAGTGATTGTGGCCTCTCTTCCTTTTTAAGTGTGACACGGGCTGCTGCAGAGCCCATGAGAGGGAACATCCCCGGATCCCTTAAGCCCACCACAGTGCATGGAGAGCATGGCTACAGAGCTGGAGGATTGCTGTCCCATCTGCCTGGACTGCTGGGAGGAAGCCAGCTTTGTGATGCCATGCCTCCATCAGTTCTGTTATCCATGTACCCTGCGGTGAGCTGAGAGCATGCCTGTGTGCCCCCTCTGCAAAAGGAGGATCCTCTCCATCTTGCACTTGGTGTGGGCAGACAGTGACTATGTGGAGCATGTCATCACACCATCCATGACACCGTCAGTGCTTGTCCATCACATGGGAGGCGTTCCCAGACACCCAGCTACTCACAGCCTCCATCATCCTGGAGCACCCCAACGGTGGGCTGCAGAAGCGGTGCCCAGCCATCCTGTAGGCCACCTCCAGCCCCCAAACTGGATGAACCATTTCTGAAACCACCCAGTGCTCCTCCAGACCCTGCAGTCCTGGGTCAATCAGGAGGTGGAGGAGATCTTTGGCAACAGGATGTTAGTGGCAGCTGTGGGTGAAGAACACCCGAACAACATCACACCCACCTGACCAACCACAGGATGGATACAGACATATGTATCCATGCTGTGGGTCTCCCTCCAAAACCACATGGTGACATTTGTGCAACAGCGTGCATATGTTGCTGTGCAACGGTGCAGCAGGGAGGCCCACCAGCTGCTGGGCAGGCAGGATACCTGTGCTGCCAGGGGGTGGGAGGGCAGCCCTGCAGGTGCCCCTGGCCCCACTTTGTCCTGAGAAGGGTCTCCTAGCCCTGGCCCAGTCCCCTCCAGCAGTCCTGCAAGATCCCCCTGCAGGCCAGCAGCCATCCCTCTGCTCCCATTGCCATCTCCATGGAGCAAGAAGAGCCCCAGGAGGAGCCAGGGGAGGCTGTGCCCCGGACCTTCACTTCCAGCCAGGGCAGTGAATGCTTCCCAGGGGGCCATGGCGGCCCCCAGAGAAGAGTACTGGCAGCTCTGAGGACTCTCCAGCCAAGAAGAGGCCAGCACCATATCAGTGACCCTGGAGGGTGCATCAGGGGATGGCCAGACCAGGACTGGACCATCAGCTGGGGCATGAGCCAGCCCTCAAGGGCTCCCAGCCCCCCAGATCCAATTATCCAAATAAAACAAATGCATTAAAACTACGGAAAAAGTCCCAGTGTTACTAACAGTGCATGTGGCATTGCCCACCTCAACTTTTTTTGCTTTTTTGCCAGGAGGGGTGGGATATTAATGCTGACAGGGTTTTCTTCTCCTGCCAGGTACTATTTCATTGTTCCCCTTGGAAGGCAAGTACTGCCCAGCTGCAGGTCTGCAACTGGTCCCAGGCAGATGTTTTGAGCCAGGGGGTCTCTAGGGCCAGCTCGTCCTCCACTGCTCATCGTCCCAGGCCTGTCCTCTAACCTCTACCCCCATGTCCCAGGGCACTGCTCTCCTACTAGCCTGCACTGCCTTGTACAGCCTCATTATGGTGTCACCCAAATCCCTCCTCCTGCGCGGAGTCACAACTTAGTGCTGCTCTCTGCATCAACCTAGGATTGTACCCTGCCAAGGCAGGAGCCCCAGGATGTTCATCAAGGGGAAGTACAAAGTATGATGATTTCATTTCACCCAAAGTGCTGCAACAGGCAGGGTGTCCCTTTTACTCTCCCAGTCTCCCACTTCCAATCACCAGTTCAGGGCTGTCCAAGCCCTTTGACCAGCTGACAAGCTGCAGGTCCCGAAGATCTCTGCAATGTCCACCTGCCACAGGCGCAGGCCATGCTGGCAACCCCAGCTCTGCTGGGTCCTTCTGCTGGTGCCTCTGCACTCAGATATCCCTCATTGTTCTCCAGTCACACCAGTCTCATCCTTTCTCTGACCCTGTAACAGCAGCTCCACACCTCCAGCCCAAGACTCCAAGGCTGTGGTGGGCAGGCAGGAGGGGCTTGCTCTGCTCTTCTAGGGTCATGCTGTCTGTTTCTATGCTCACCGTTGGGCTCCCCAGGACTAGAGAGAGATAATGCTACCAGAGCAAATTCAGCTCAGGGCTGCTTAGGTGATGATGGGCCTTAGGCATATGAGTATGAGTAAATTTTCAGAAAGCTGTGGACTGTTTGATTACACAGATCAGCTTTTCCCATAAAAGGAAGTAAGATTATATTTTCAAAACCCATTGTTATTGGACATTAACTAATGGCTAGAACTTACATATAACATTTCATAGAAACATTGCATAAGTCCAACTAGTGGATATAAATGGCACCTCACATGCAAATATATTTTATTCTTTGCTGACCTGCAAAATTGAGATTATTTACCCATTTTACTCAGTAGTGGATGTCACATCCCATTGTCAGTAAAGAGGGGGGGTAAGTGACTTCAGATTCGTAAATTCTCAACAGTGCGGACTAAGGTGAGATAAACCTCAAGGTCCATATAGAAACATTTATTAGCTTACCAAAATGGTTAGTATAGGTCTTAACAAGTCCACTGTAATTTGTTACATATATAACAAATTATGGCAAATGGTGAGGTATACATTGTGTTACTTAACAACATGTATAGGACAATTTATGGCAAGCGGTACTTAAGGTCATCCTTAAGGTTGTTACTTAACAACTCTAATTGTTACTTAACAATTCTAAGAGAAAAGAGAAACTGAGGGATAGAGAAAGGAAAAGACAGAGGAAAAGACAAAGATAAAGAGATCACTGGTCCTGGTTCCACCATCTTTTTCAGGGGATCTTCCCAGGCATAATCTTCTTCTTTCTTGGAAAAATCTTCCCAGGCACGGTCTTCTTTCTTGGGAATAATCTTCCCAGGCACTATCTTCTTCTATTGTTTCTTCTTTCTTTCTCTGGAAAAGGGGCTTAGCAACTTATGAGGATTATCAAGATATAACAAAGCTATGCAGGGGGAAGATTAGAAGGGCCAAAGCTCAATCAGAACTCAGCTTGGCCACTGCAGTTAAAGATAACAAGAAGAGATTTTTCCAGTATATCAACAGAAAAAGGAAAACTAGGGAAAATATAGGTCCACTGATGAATGAGACGGGTGCCCTAGTGGTGGAAGACACAGAGAAGGCAGAGTTACTGAATGCCTTCTTTTCTTCGGTCTTCACTGATAAAGCCGTCCCTCACACATCCCATACCCTGGAGGCAAGGGGGAAGGTCTGGAGAGAGGAAGATTTTCCCTTAGTTGAGGAGGACCGGGTCAGAGACCACTTGGCCAAGCTGGACATTCATAAATCCATGGGCCCTGACGGGATGCACCCGCGAGTGCTGAGAGAGCTGGCAGATGTTATCGCTAGACCACTCTCCATCGTCTTTGAAAAGTCATGGGGAACAGGAGAGGTGCCTGAGGACTGGAGGAAGGCTAACGTCACTCCAATCTTCAAAAAAGGCAAGAAGGAGGACCCAGGGAACTACAGGCCGGTTAGTCTCACCTCTGTCCCTGGGAAGGTAATGGAGCGACTCATTCTGGATGTCGTCTCCAAACACATAGAGGAACAGGAAGTTATTGGAAGTGGTCAGCGTGGATTTACCAAGGGCAAATCATGCCTGACCAATCTGATAGCTTTCTATGATGTTATAACGGGTTGGCTGGATGAGGGGAGAGCCGTAGATGTCATCTACCTTGACCTTAGCAAGGCTTTTGACACTGTCTCCCATAACATCCTCATTAGGAAGCTGAGGAAGTATGGGCTAGACGAGGTGACAGTGAGGTGGATCGAGAGCTGGCTGAGTGACAGAACCCAGAGGGTTGTGATCAGCGGCACAGAGTCCAGTTGGAGGCCTGTAACGAGTGGTGTCCCTCAGGGGTCAATACTTGGACCAATTTTGTTCAATATATTCATTAATGACCTAGGTGAGGGGACAGAGTGTATCCTCAGCAAGTTTGCTGATGATACCAAGCTGGGAGGGGTGGCCGACACTCCAGAGGGCCGTGCTGCCATCCAGCGTGACCTGGACAGGCTGTAGAGCTGGGCAGAGAAGAACCTAATGAGGTTCAACAAAAGCAAGTGTAGGGTCCTGCACCTGGGAAGGAAGAATGCCAAACACCAGTATATGTTAAGGGGTGGACATGCTGGGAAGCAGCTCTGAGGAGAAGGATCTGGGGGTCGTGGTAGACAGCAAATTATCCATGAGCCAGCAGTGTGCCCTTGTCGCCAAGAAGGCCAATGGCATCCTGGGCTGCATAGGGAAGACTGTGGCCAGTAGGTCGAGGGAGGTCATTCTTCCCCTCTACTCTGCACTGGTGAGGCCACAACTGGAGTACTGTGTCCAGTTCTGGGCTCCCCAGTTCAAGAGGGACAGGGAACTACTGGAGCGAGTCCAGCGAAGGGCAACCAAGATGATTGTGGGACTGGAGCACCTCCCTTATGAGGAAAGGCTGAAAGAGCTGGGACTCTTTAGCCTGGAGAAGAGAAGGTTGAGGGGGGACCTGATTAATGTTTACAAGTATCTAAAGGGTGGGTTTAAGGAGGACGGAGCCAGGCTCTTTTCAATGGTTCCCAGCGACAGGACAAGGGGCAATGGGCACAAGCTAGAACATAGGAAGTTCCGTTCAAATACACGGAAAAACTTCTTTACAGTGAGGGTGACAGAACACTGGAACAGGCTGCCCAGGGAGGTTGTGGAGTCCCCTTCTCTGGAGATTTTCAAGACCCGCCTGGATGCAGCCCTGAGGGATGTGCTTTAGGCAACCCTGCTCTAGCAGGGGAGTTGGACTAGATGATCTCTAGAGGTCCCTTCCAACTCTGAAGATTCCGTGATTCCGTGATTCTTTGTTCCCCCTAGGGGCACTTATTTTCCCCTTTTATGTTTGCTGAATCAGCATGGTCCACCCCCCTTGCTGAGGTCAGCCTTGTCTCAGGTTTCTCCCTTCTCCCAGGTGACATGTAGCATGATTTGGGTGGAGAGACGAGTGCCATAGGCATACATGTTTAGCATGATCTCTAGAATCTTCATTAGCATACGCAGGGGTGTGCGCTTTCATATGCATTTTGCGGGTAATGAAGCAAAGGTCACTCATCGGACACAATGGCCTTGAGAACTGGGAACTAGCAAGCTCACCACACGAGAGGCAGAACTGTCCTGTCTTCACAAGAGAGTTCTCCCACACTTTCAGGTGCCAGAAGTGTTCACCTTATCAGTTCTTTGAAGGCCAGGCCTGCATTATTTCTTTCCTTGTGAGTGTTTGAGGCATTCCGTTGAAGGCTTGGAGGGCCTTCTGCCCCTTGTCAGGGAATTTACAGTCTGTCCCTTACAGTGGAATAAAGTCTTGCTACTAACTCTGTGTAAGAACATTCAGTAAATTACATATTTTACCTTGAAATTGCCCAGTGACATGCTTTATTTTGCTAAATAAAGCCCTATTGTACACAGCACCATCTGGGTTTTTGTTCATTGCAGTGCTTTTCCTTGCATTAATTATTTAACATTAATACAAAATGTGCCATAAATAGAGCCACTTTATTAAAGCAATTATGTAGAGAAATTGGTGTTGAGAGCTGAGGCTGCTTTTCTGTACATTATACTGTAATATGCCTAATGGCGTCAGCTATATGGCTGACTAATCTATAATTCCGGGCAATTGCTGTATGCTACATTTGGTAATAGAAATAAAGATGAATAGTAAAATCATGATTTATAACATATTTTGTTATGATTCCATGTAAAAGCACTGCTTTATAGTCCAGTGACCTGCAGTATGTTTCATACATGTTCTAGCACTTTTACCAAAACCAAATAGCAATATAAACTTCGTTAAATGTAGAAATAATACAGGTGTGCACATTTAAACACTCAGAATTAACTGTCATGAGATCTGCTGGTTTACTTTAACTATATCATTGTATTTGTAGAAAGACAATAAATCTGTTTATTCTAATGATTATGACCTTGCAGAATCAAAAACTATATTGCTTGTTTGGGATTCGGTTGTTAATATCATGGAGTAGCAGACTTGTCCATTTACATACTAAATGTATAAGAAAGTTCCAAGTAAAGCAAGATTCATGTTAACCTGGTTTAAAAATCTCTGTAGAGCTCAGTATATCTTTCAATATTACACATTACAGTTAGAGAAGTACTTCATTAATATTTTAAAATAATCAAAAAGAATTCAGAACACCTATAGTACTGAATATAAAGTAGTTCTCAAATGCAGGTATAGCTGGTAAATATTAGTAAAAAGATTCATTTGTATCCCGAGAAGCTGTCTGTAAAAATATTCTCACAAGCAACATTGAAAGTGTTGAAAAATATCTATGTACTAACGGAGATACTTGATATAATGAGGACATGAATTCACTGGTTTACTGCATAGTCACTAAGAGATAATGCAGCAGCATTAACAAATTACTAAATAATTGTAATTTTTTTCTAATGGAGATACTCTGTTGTCACTGATAAATAATGCATATTATATCATGATGATAAAGCAATTAACTTATGTCACCAGCATTCTCTCATGACTTGCTATTATACTCTGGGTTAGCTAGTCTCTTCCTATTAATAGCTGAATATTCAGAAGGGCTTCTTTAACTGCCCTAATTAAAATGTTTTAAATGCCTACTAAAACCCCTAATGAGAATTACTATTGTGACAAGAGCAGCCAAGCTTTCCTTTCTATGGTCATTTAGATTTTCTTCCCGAACATTTTTCTCCACGAAGCATGGAGTTGATCTAATTGCTAGGAGTAGAAAGGTTAATAGGATCTCAAAGGTAATTGTGTGTTGGGAACAACACTAGATCACTGTTTTTGTATTCCTTCACAATAGATTACTGACCAGCAAAAATTCAGTTAGAATGGAAGCACATGGTTGCTAATATGCAGCTTGTGTGTTGTTTTTTTTTTTAAAAGGATTTTGACAATTTGAAACCATGACGCAGACCAAATCTTAGATTGTGCCACATGCTCTGTTAAACATCAAGATATTTAAGAACCAGAAGTAGGCGTAAGATTCCCAACTGGCATATATACCTCACAGAGGATTAGAGACGCTGAACTCACATGACTGCAAGTCTGCAGAATACTGTTTCTTCTCACAAGATTTCCATAAGAAACATCTTGGGAACGAATAGCAATTCTTTGAAGGCTTTGAGTTTCAGCTGCAGATCAAAAAGCAAAGTTTTAAAATCATCACTTAAATAATTGAAAGTTTGGCTCAACTTCAATAACTACCAACACTACTTCCTGTTATCCCTGTTTATGCATTTATTAATACTAGTACTGTGCAAACAATGCAGGCTCATTCTAAGCCCAGTATCTAGACTTCACTAAAAGTTGATCTCTTTGTTACAGCAATTTCTTGTTCAAGGTTAGAAAGACACGCATCTTTAATAAAATGAACTATGAGATTTCATGGATTCCATGCACAGAAAATAAAAATAGTGAAGGTTATATGATGCTTAGTTTATTTTGGCTTTGCATACTGGTATCCAAGCAATTACTTACTTACTAAAAGTCAGTAAGCAATAAAAGAGAAAGGCAACTTTTTCCTTTTCTCAATAAGTATATTACATCTGCGTCATTGTCATGCGGTAATAAAATGAAGTTCGAGAACAGAACCAGGAATGGGTAAAACTGTATTTCAAATGAAGTCTGAGTCACCTTGTTATCATATTAATGTTTTGTAAAATAATGTTTAAAATAGTTTAAAATGTAAACAGCATCCAAAGATGGCACCTAAAGAGTATAACTGAGAAAATTACTTTCTGTGTATTGTAAACAACCATTTCCTTTCAATTTGAGGCTGGTTGGTGGTAGGTTACTCTTGTCTCACATCAGCCAAAGTATACTGGAATATACCAGAGAGAGAGTGATTGAATCACAGCAACGCAGCCTTTTTCTATATTTGCAGATAGCATCTGCAAATTGCTCTTTCCAGATAGTTGCTTACAGAAGCATTTAAACAGCCCATGAACTTTCATGAGGACAAAGTAATAGATGACTTAGCACTATAAAGAAGAGAGATCCTGTTTCATATTGCTTGAGCTGAGCTATAAATGCTCTAGCTGATAAACCTTTAAAAGTCTGGTGGATTCTATGGTCACTCTGCCTTCTTAGGTTTGATTTCTTATGCTTTTTTTATTTGTCCTTGCTTTATAGGCTTGGAACCAAATTGCTGCTTTAATAACTGTGATTGCACCTCACTGTGATTGCAAATGGGAAGGACAACTGGGACAAGAGCAGAGAATGAGTAATGGATCTCCCAGGAATTTTGCAAGAAGCTTTGCGTACTGTGCTCTCTTCTGTGCCATCACAGTCTAGCTTTACAGTGCTTTGATTCATTACCAGTTTATGTACCCAACAGCAGCTTCTAATATGTATCTCCCATTAGCTGACATTCCTGATAATGTTAAAGGACTGCAACGACACTAACTAATATTGCCTTCAAAATTGTTTATGTCTTGCCAAAGTTCACAGAGTATGCTATTGATGTCCATGGCAACATGAATGACTGTAAAACCATAAGGCCTTTTGAACTTTTCAAATTAGAAATTCTCAGGTACTGTGGAGTGCTTGTATTACTGCATTTTTTAAAAAGTTTTAGAACTAATTGTCCAAAACTGGTACTTGGCAGTACACTTCTAGGACTTTTTCCTTCAATCTGGGGGTTCCAGTATTTACCCAATGTCATTATGGCATACCAGAAGCCTTCAAGGTCACCAACAGTCTCCTGGAGGTTACTTGATTTTTCAGTCCTTTGTGATGATGTATCTCTGACTTGTATTCAAATGGAAATGCACTCTATAGCTGCAGGTTCTACTTTTTAAAATCATCAAATCCTTGAATAAGAGCCCTTCTGTAATCCAGTTACTTTAAATTACACATAATCCCAAATTAAGACAAACGGTACATAATAAGCATTTATCTGTAATATCCAAACCACACAGTGTAGTTCAAAATATTTATGAAAGTCTTAAGCAAAGAAACAAAACAACCTCCACAGCTTAACTGAAGTTAAAACAGAGATGCCTCTTCCCTTCCTAAAAAGGTGGCAACCATGGTTTCTGCCTCTGTGTAGGGATCTTCACTTTGTGGAAATTGGAACTAATCTCCACTACAAGCCTTTCAGAGGGTTGACACTGCTAATCATTGACAACAAAACCCCTTTTTTTCTTTTTTTCCTCCCCTTAGGTAGAGGATGTTTTTCCTCTTCTTAATTAAATCTTTTGTCTGCCATAGTTACTTATACTTTTGTTATATTAGGACTTCTCACCTGTATTTCACACCCTAAAAAGCATACTTTTTTTTCAGGGAGGTATAAAACTCCCTCTCTTCCCTTTCATAACTATGAAAGACTGGAACTTTAAAATAATTGTCTCAAAGCTTGCTTAAGCTTCTGCAAATCTACAGGCTTGCTTGTAGAGCAAGCTTTTGTTGCTTTTACAAGCACCTTCTGCAGACCATCCTTCTGCTTGCCAGTCACCAGCCAAGATTGCCATTAACTGAAGAGGGTGTGTTGCACCCCACAGCTGGAAAGGGTGTAGACCTCTGGATATCAGAGTGGCCAGACCCTGCCTAGCCCAAGGCACACTCGAGCTTGTGTTGTTAACTCCAAAATTGCTGAAGCCAAGCACTGCCCAAACAGCAAGGGGGCAGGAAAAGCTTATATGGCAACCATGTAAAATGACAATTAGCTGGGCAAAGGCCACTGTCACGCTGATGGGTCAAGCTACAGCCCAACCTGGGCTACCTGGACTATAACTGGTGCGGTGACACACCACAATTTGGGAATTGGGACTGAGACCTCCACAACCACAGATCAACAGGATGTCGCTGAATATCCTGAGGACTGCCAAGGTGTCGTCAGGCCTGTGGTGGTGACTATACTCTTGCTATGCTCCATAATACTGATTCTCTTTTCTGCCTTTCCTCTACTTCTGCCTTTACTCTATTGCTTGTCTCAGTGGCTTTTGCTGGGGAATAACAATAACCCTGCAAACCTGCAGTGAGCAGCATCTGACCTCGTTTGCGTCTTAATTTCACGCTTGGAATCATTGCGAACCTCGCCCAGGCTTGATGTAGTCGCATTGGGACGTAACAATAACTACTTAGCATTCTTCAATACAATTTAAGTTTCACAAGATATTTTACTCAGTATCCTTTTGTGGATTAGAACAATATATGATGCAAGCACCTAAACAGCCTAAATAAGTAAGTTTCCTGCTGTCTAACTCATGCAATAAACTGAAAAAGAAAAATAATAATTAAAAAAAAACAACCAGATGTTGTTACATACAGTTCAGAGACTGATTCTTTAATTCTCTTTCACTCATTATCACGAGACAATGAATAAAAATTATTAATGAGTAAGTTAAAACCTTGTGGGGTTTTGTACTTCTCAAATGGAACATTTTCCTACAGTTAGCCTTACCAGTAGATGGAAGTCGAATAGATACTTATGGTTACACTTAAAATTCAAAAGTCAGCTCATGATTTTGATGTCTCTTGGTCCAAAGAATTTTAAAAAGTATTAATAAATAATATTTGCATTCTTAAGTTATCACATAGATGCTGCGGTAAAGGAGAAATATAGGCTGTCAATGTAAAATAGCATTTATAAAAGGACCCCCCCCCCCCCAAAAAAAAAGAAATATTAACTAGCTGTCATCTTTACTTGAAAACAATGGACTTAAAGTGAATCTCCAAACCTTGCCTGAAATGTACAGACTTTCTGATTGACTTAAAGACTATTATTGCTCATGTCTGAAATTCCTGACCCTGGTGTGCACCTGCCCCAGTGCTTAGTCAGATGCATGGTAATAGGGGTAGGGTAACACTCTTGTAAAAGCCAGCTCTTATGAAATGCCTAGGCTGTTTTTTGTCCTTTTTGTGAAACGGTTTTGAGTAATATGAAATAGGAACAATCAAAATATCTTCAGCTTCTGAGAGCAATAGTTGTTTTTGTGACTGATGAAGCAGAACTCCAGGACAATGTTCTCTGGACCACTCATCTGTGCCCCAGCCCTGTCAAGCTTGTCCTCAGTATTAATGTGCTGATCCTGCAGTCTTTCTGCCGAAATACCATGTGGTGCAAATTTGTTGGAGTACAATAGAGAGTTGGAGTTAATTGACCAAAAGAGGACAGATATTGAATACCCAGTGATGATTAAAAAATGAATGGAAATCTGACGCTAAATTCTTTGTGAGCTTACTTTGAAAATTCTTTTTATATAATTTACTTAATTACCATTTATTTAATTACTATTTCTTTTATTTAATTACCATTTAATTATGGTACCTGAACTTAAATATATACATGTATTCATAGCTTCTTTATAGATTATATTACTTCAGCTATTATGTCCTCAGTAATTTCCCCCAGACTAAGTATACTTGTTACAGTTATATTAGTTTAAGATTATAAAAGCACATGAAAACCTGGATGTTTGTGGAAGCAGCCCAAGGAACCATCAAAGCTTTTCCCATGCAACCCTTCGTTAGGAAAGTCTTTTAACAATCTCTCTTGGCTGTACATTTTGACAGCACTAGAAGATGACACAGGGCTTGTTTCTCCTTTCAATTACATAGCATAACTTCCAAGAGCGGAAATTGTTACACTGTGCACTATCCTAAGTAAAAGGGACAGTCAGGCTCTACCTGTGCACATAGCTAAGCTGCAAAAAACATGTTCACCTGGATTAGAGTTATGTGATCTGGGAAGGAGTAGTCTTATCCTAAGAAAATGTTCCAAAGGATATTAGCCTCCAAGATGCTGTTTTTCCAGTTTCATTCTCTGGTTCACTACAAAATATTTTGATGCACATGGTCGAATTTATTGTTCTTAGTTTAAAGAGAACACAAAGGGAATAAAAACCAAGAAGAGGTCACACCAAAAGAACACTTTCTTTATAGCTTAAAAACAGATAACTATGATGATTTGTGGATGAAGAAGCAAGACAGCTGTGACAAATTCCAGTAATGGATTATAATTAAACTCCATAGAAACAGGATCAGAGAAGCCTACTGTCAACAGATATTTTACTTCATAGCAATATTTGAGCTGAAAACAAACTCACAAAGTGGACTGCTACTTTTTAATATTTTGGAATATTTTATAAGACACACTTCAAATCTCATATTAACAGGCTCTCACTTATTTAATGCAGATAGGTTTCACCTTATTTCTGTGCTGCATGCTACTGTTTTCCTTTGGCTCAGATGAGCTTCACTTACATCAAACTGTTGAAATCTGTACCCTGCATTTGTTCTAGAGTGGGTATGAGAGGTTAGAAAAAGGAACTCAGCCTAGCAAGTCTTTCTGCTATATAAAGTTGCATAATTCTGTAGCCCATTAATAAGCAGGACAGACTACTTTATTTCATCACACACATTACTGTATGCTGTTTCATTAAGTTTGTATCATTTAATTCATGTCAACCAAATAGAAGTTCTGTATTTTAAAATAATTTTATAAAGACAAAGAACTCCCACAGCAATCACAATCTACGTGTTACCAGTGCACACTTTCTTGTGTTTGCTTGAGGAGGCATATTTAAAATTGAAATGGATAGCAGTTATACATAAATGGCTCTGCAATTCTCCTCACCAAAGGTATAAAAGCAAGAAGATGAACATTTCATTAGGTGAACAGTTAGCACTTTTCCAACTTCTTGAAGCTTTCAGAGTGAAAGCACTCAAAGACTGTATTTATGCCTTATTTGCTCTAAAGGTATTCCAGTGTCATTTTGGGATCAATGCTAATATGGGCAACTGATAGGAGCAAAGTATTTTATAACACCTTACCCATCATTAATATCTGTTTATTTCTCAGACTATACTCAGGAACCATATAAAACTAAGATCAAATGCAACTGGAAGACAGATATTAACACTAAGTTCCTCAGTGAGATGGTTCAGACAAAGCAAAGCAGGCTATAATTAGAGACACTTGCCAAGCAATTATTTCTGGAGAAAAAGCTTCAGGTTGGCAATTTTTAAATAGAAGTTTTCAGATTGTCCTTACCGTGAAGTTTTTCCCCATCAGTTAAGTCCACTTAATAAATTAAACAATACCAAAGTGTGGACCTGAGTCCTAATGCTCAACTACTACCCATACTGACTGTCAACATGGTTCCTAGTACAGTTTTAGCCTGTTCCCACCTAATAGCACTCTCCCACTTAAAGCACAGAAAGGTCTGAGGATTAACCCAGACCAGGGAATTTCTGCAGTAGGCAGTACAGCTAATGCTAAACCTATTTGGCATGCCCCCAAGGTTCAATTGTCTGGGCTGACTGAGATGCCTAAAATGTCATAATTAAGGTGTTCATTATTTCTTGTGTAAGAGTCAAAGAGAAGACACCCAAGGATTGGGTGTCTTGTGGATTCTTGTTTAGAACTGGTCAAAAGATAAGGAGCTTTGGCATTGGCCAAGAGTCTCTCAGTATTAAATATCAATTAGGAAGAAGCCTGGTCGGGAGGTGTGGTGGGTATTAACACTCCACCACAGCTTTGGGATAAGCTACATGGAGGTACACGACCTGCCCCATTGCTCTAGTGCTTCTCAGCAATGCTGTCTACATTAGCAAGACTATGTTGAGAAGGTAAGACCTAAGTCCTTGATGGACTCTCTTCACTTGAGATTGCCAAGCCAACAATTCTGGGCTCCCTTTTCAGATTTATCATACACCATGAGAACTTCCATCTCAGATATCTGTTCAGGAGATCCCAAGTGAGGGAAAGTCAAGCGTGGGAGTGGGATCAGGCCAGAAATTGGACTCTGATGAGTGAAAACTTTATTCCTACAAATAGGAGAGGCAGAAGGTGGTGACATGTACATGTCTTGTGGTCAGAATCTTGCTGAACATGGATAGACCCAGGAAGAGAGGGGGGCTTGAATCTGTGACCACAACAGGAAGATATTCACCCATAGCAACTGCAGTAGATAGAGCAGCATCTGTCAAAAATTACATGTGCATAGCAACCTGCTATGCCACAGAGCAGGGTGCCATATCCTGTGCGTAAGTGCTGATACAGTGGATTACAGGTGTGCATAGCATGATGGAGACTCCCAGGCTTTGATCAGCATATTGGGGTGAGATGGCAGTCACTCAGGTCCTCAAGTAGCACAAGTTCAGAAAGTGGCAGTGGTAGCAGAGAAATGCGGATGAGGGGAGGTTTCTTCCATTAACTTCCAGCAGGCAACATTTAGTTTTCCAGGGTGAGTCTGGAAAACATAAGGCCATCCAGATCATGAAGCAGGGAAGATGTAAGAAATGACCATGTTATAAGTCATAGCTGTAGTAGGCAACAAACACCTATCATGATACAGAAATATAAGCATATATATGCTAGAGGCAGAGAATTGTGTGGGATGTGTTTTGAGCAAGGATTTATGCCTGCTAGTTTAGATCAGACATGTTAATATATCACTTGACTTCAGTGCTAGAGCACAGAGCCATGCCATTAAGTTTACAGACATATGCAATAATCATGTGTTTCTGTTTCTACTATACAAACACAGGAATTCTATCCTTCTTGTTCACGTGACCAGATTTCTCCCATAGTGGTAAACTATAGATGCACAAATAATGACAAGTGAATTAATTAGATAACTAATAACTAGAAATGTAATTAGTACTAACCTCATGCTGTACGAGCTGCTTCTGGAACATAAAGACAATCAGAAAATTTAAGAAATACAGCAATTTTATGAAAACAACTGTTGCAGTTCTTTGAAGTTGCACAGCACACTTGGTCAACAGATCCTCCCCAGCATGTGAGCCCCACATTCCCTCAATATACATTATGCATATATTGTGAAAAAGAAAGTTCAAAACAAAGTCTAAGCTAACTGCATATTATTTAAAAAAAATAAAAAATGACTGGGTAATGCAGGTGACAAGACTGCATTTCGTACTTTCATTCATGTAAGAATTTGTATGTCCTGAACCTTTTTATCATATAGCAACAATCTTTATATTTCCCCACATATACATATGCATACACAAAAGCAAAAATACAAGTCAGCCAGGCCAACTAATACTCAACAGAAAAAGCCAACAACAACAACAACCCCAAACCTGTAAAACTTTGCTGCTATATCCTAAGCTAAGTGTTGGATTTTGGAGGCATCTGACTCAGTTAAGGATGAAAAAAAAGCCAACCATGGCAGAGGAAGGAAGAGAGTAGAATAAACTAAAAGACTTAAGTCTCGTTTGCTTGTAGCTTCCAACATCTGTAACAGTATTAAATTATTAATACCTTAACAACCGGTATTGTTATAATGAATTAATTCACATATATTATAATTTATTATTAATATTGATTATATATTCTAATTAATAGATTGTAATATATTAATTGAACATATCTTATCTATCAGTTATTCTGCTTTGCTCTTTAAACTTCTCTGAAAATATTGAGGAAAATGCAAAATTTTCTATACAGCCTGGAATAATAAGGTTTCAACAACCAGATGCTCTTATCTACTTACTTTTCGCGGATCAGTGTTTGCATATTTCCCTTCCATAGCCAGCTTTCAGTCAATAGGGTAAGATGACTGAGGAGAAATACAACAGATATTTCAAATTTCAGCATTTTCTCCACCTGATTTACACATATAAAGTTTTTGTTAAAAATCTGAGCACATTCATACTTCTTTGTCATGAAATAAGTTAATTAAAAACAGCAGTCTATCACTGTGCTTTTCACTTCCACACCCATATTCACCACATGAAAAGCAGACTTCTCCCAGTTCATATTCCCTTCTTCTTTTGCAACAGCAAAAAAACCCAGTTTGGAAATCAATAAACAAGAACTTTTGCAGGTGATAAAAATGTCTCCAGATGTCCTAGATCCTTCCTGGGGAAGAGGCAGGAAGAGTTTATATTTAACAGACTCTGCCCCTGAAACCACATCCTGCTTTACTTTCTGTTGCCTTCCTGGAGGATTGTTATGACACACAGAATAGAACACAATTGGTTTACTACATTGACAGGTTTTTCCTGTCTCTTTTCTTCCTCTCCCAATAGCTAACAGGGCAGTTTAGCTACCTGTTGGTAGCTAAAGGCCCCATAGAATTATACTAATGTTCAGTAGATTGCCATGAATAAATAGACTAAACAATATCTATTGGAACCATTCATTTTAGGATGAATATGTCACATTCCACAACTGACAAAACATTTGCTGCAGGAAAAGCAGAATTCAGACCAATTCATATAGTAAGCATATGCTTTGAAATGTTAAAATCTTAGCTGATCAGTACTTCTTTTAATTACTGCAATGCAGGTGGAGCCTGCCTGTATAAACTGCAAATGCACTGAACCATGGGCTGACTGAGTGAGCAGAGAAAATCTGATTTAAATAGTGATTACCTGTTCCACATTTTTTCTATAGAAATGTGTGGGTTCTTCTCCCCTAATTTTCCATCATAGGCTGGGTCATTCCTTCCTTTAAGCCTTGTTTCAAGGTCAGCATTTTCTTAGTAGAAAGACACCACCCACATAGTCAGTGCTTGGGAACTGACTCAAATGACTTCTGCCATCAAATGCAGAAAAAAATAAAAACCAAGAAACAAAAAAACTCCAAACACCTATGAGTATACTCCCAACAATCTCTTCAGCAGGAAATTTTTGTATGTTTAATCCGTTTAGGCATTGTACTTTCCCTGCATACCCTGAGCTTGTTTCTTTTCACATTTTCTTTTTTTTTTTTTGTATGCTATCAGAGTACTGTGGCTGATTGTTATAGATACAAGCATACACACATATTTGTAATAAACTCTCAGAGGTGCCTGATGCGTATGGCCTACAAAGATCACTGTCACAATCCGGCAAATTTGTATAACTGAACTAAATGAATTAATCTTTTTGTTAATGTTCAAACTGAGCTAACTTTTTATCAAATGTACATGTGGCATGTTTTCCAGTGTCCAATTTTCTTGTAAATTTTTCATTCTCAAAATTTAGCATTTCTACTTTCACAATTGGATTTCAAAAGTTAGCTCACAATAGCAAATATAAATATTTCTGATTTTTTAAGTTAGTATTTATAAAGCAGGAGGACCACCTAAGTTGTGTAAGTTACTGAAAAGCTGTGTAAAAGAATTATGGTAAAGCTGTTAAAGATAAACTTTCCTTTATAATGAAGAAAAGGGAAATAAAATAGCTTTATTTTTAGTCTCCTTAAAATGGAATTAGGGAAAATATAATCCTTCTTCTGAAAACCCAGAGCTTAGAAATACCAGGTTGATCTTTGCGTATTATTTCATTTTGAAGTTCAGTCATATACTGCACATGTATTTAAACCTAAGTATTTCACAGTCCTTCAGGTGAAGAAAACAGTATCTCTGTTTATAATGCTTATCGGTAACTATATTTCAATCTATAAAAGGCTATGGAATAAGGATTTACACTTTCTGAGACTTTCAGTATGAAGAAAGTTGTCAAATACAGTAGTAACTACAATTAGCTACAGACAAACAAAAGCAGAAAGGAAATTTTATCAGGTATATATCATAGTATCAAATGTCAAAAAAAAGGCACAAAATGTATATTGTAAACTCGATAATACTCTAATTGAAAAGCTAATAAAATATATTTAAAACTAAAATTTGTGAGAAAAATCTATTTCATGGAAAATTTAAATATATATTGCTTTACTTGTAGTTTTAAAGCAGGCAAAGTGGAATCAGTCACAAAAATGAAAATTGCATTTTGATCCTCTGTTTTTCATCATTACTTTTCAAAGCTCAGCATTACATAGCTTTCTGATATCCTATCAGTAAAAGTGTACAAGATTTCTTCTTTCTTCTTTGCAGGAAATGTTCATACAGCCTTACCTATATAAGCAAAAAGTGTGTGACTATAGCTTCCCATTCCCTCAGCAAGAAAATTGTTCCAAGTTATAAAAGAACAGTTTGCATATTTGGCAACTGGTATTCCTGCATAGCTGCCAGCAGATATTTACAGTAAGCCCTAGATACTATTCTATCCTTATAAAATAGTATGTATCAATATTCAGAAAATAATAAAGTAGCATAGGATTAAAAAACATTATCTTAATACCCAATTCAGACTTCTGTTCTGGTAGAACAAATCAAAAAAAAAAATTAACAGATAATGGGACTGGTTTTGCATAAAAAAATATACAGTCACCTTTATTTGTTAGGAGGCATTGCTATAAAAAGGCCTTGCAAATTCTAAACTATGAGCAATCATAGCAAATTAACATAGATTTATGGACAGTCCCAAGCTACTAGACAGGGATTATAAAGCACACAGATAACACTTTTAATTCAGAAAATTTCCAAGTTGCAAATCACTGAAGAAGACTTCATTAAGTAAAGTACCACTTCTTTTTTCCTCTGTTCCTCGTTCTTCTCTACTGGACATTGCTGAAAAGAACCAGATATAGATTTTTGGCCAAAGCCAGAAAAATCATTCTTATATACAACAGCACACATGCTGGTCAACCAAAGTGGACAGTAGCTCTACATATTCATTAAGCTTTGTCTCACTTTTCTTTCTTTTCTTTAAAATTAAAGGAACTGAATCACAGAAATGTTAGTTTAAAGGGATTTCTGGGAATCATCTAGCCCAACCTAAAGCTGGGCTATCCCCAATATTAGGTCAGGTCAGCTCTGGTTTTTCCTGTCCAAATCTGGACAGCTTTGAGGTGTGTAGTTTAAACGACCTCTCTGCTGACTGATGCCAGTCTTGGACAGACTCCAGGGTGAAGAATTGCTTTCTAACAATGAGGCTAGCTCTCACAGGCTACAAGTTGTGGAACTGCCCTTTATTATACCATCTGCCCCTGTGGAAAAGAGTTTATTTCCTCAGCCCTGTAACCCTTCTTCAAATGAGCAAAGGCTATTGTCAAAATGCTTTCCTTGGTCTCCTCTTCATTGGAGGAAACAAGCCAAACTCCCTCATCTTCTCCTTCTATGGTCTATACAAGTGGTCTCCAAACTAGGGTGCTTCACTGTGCTAGACAATCAGTTGGGGCATAGGAAAAAAGTAATTTTTGTACCATTAGTGCAAAAAATGTACCATTGTTACATTTACCAAGTAAAATAAATTAATATAATATTTTTAAATAATGTTTAACCCACCTTTGTCTTATCGTTTTTTCATTTCCATTTTTCTGTATGTTTTATAATACACATAATGTATCAGTACAGTAGTACATACATATAATTTATAAATAATAAATACACATATATTGGGGGTGCATGCTCAAAAATTTGTAATGATATGGATGCAGAATCAAAAATGTTTGGAGATAATACTTTAGGTGCCCAGATATTTTTCTTGCTCTACTGTTTTTAACATCACTTTTGGAATTGGAGAATCCTAAATTGGGCATAGTAATTTTGCTGCAGCCTTGCAAGCACTGAGTAAAGAGGGAGAACTTTCCTCAAACTTCTGGTCATGCTCATCTTAACATAGCCTGCTGACTGGTTTTGTTTGCACTGAGAGCACACTGCTGGCACATATTCAGTACTGAAATGCTCAGATCCAGTTTAGCACTAGTACAGTTTACTGGCTAGCCAATCACTACCCAGGTTATGCTGATATGTGGAGTTACTACTTCTCAGATTAACACATCTCTGCATTCAATGTCTTAAAGAGTTCTGTTCTTCCTTTTCTCAAGGTCTCTTTGGATTTAAACTTTATTGTTCAGCAGGTACACCACTCCCCTTAGTTTAATATTATCTGCATATTTGCTGAGAGAGCATATTTGCAAACTTCTAGTAGCTACCTATGAATGCAGTAGCCTTGCCACCATTTGGCTGGGACAAACACCATTTCCATCTGCCTCTCAGCAGACCTTGATCTCATATACAGTCAGATCTTATATCACTGTTATTAAAATCTTCTGTGAGATGTGAATGTGTAGGAATATTAATCTGTAACTCAAATTTGAAGGTTTTCAAACTCGTGCCCTCAGTCTCAGTCCTTCATTCAATCTTCATTCAATCAACTACAATTTATCAACACCTCTAAATAAAGACTTTTCACTGTTACCCTGCCTACTTCTTCCTTCTCCATCTTGCTCCGTTTGGCTCAGCTCCTGAGCTGTCACTAAGCTCGCTTCATTCTTTTAATTATGATTTCCACCTGATTGGAGTAACTACCTTAGGAAGCTTATCAGGAACGAATCATTTTAATTTTTTTTTTCACTGCTAGGCTTTTAGGAATATATATACCTTATATCATGATATCTGAATATACACAGAAACATGGAATGTCCTAAGGACATCTTCCTTCAATGAACTTTTTCAGCACCTTTCCTTGAATGCATGAACTGAACTGATACTGATAATAGACTTCCGTACTGAGAATGAAGGCAGTATCCCGTGATATTATTTGGGCTTTGTACTACTATCAAGAGAATCATACTTACTTACTAGTCACATTTAAGGCACAGAAACTGGCAAGGACTTCTTCAGTGCTGTTAGAAAATTACTGAGGTATATACTACATTATGTAGAGGAACAATTCAACTCTTGCATCTTTACAGAAACTGTACCAGCAGAAAAGAAATGTTAAGCATAAAAAACCTCCGAACCACTATAAAAAAATCTTCGTGAAGATGTACCTTAGTTCATGTCAGTAGGACTACATATGACTAATTTATAATTCATTATGAATAACAGTTGCATAAAAAGATCACTGATTATAAATGCAGGTATACTTTATAAATGCAGCATTTTTTTTCCATAAACATATAATGTAACTTAATGTAATTTACATCCCACTCAACTTTTCTAAGGAACAAGCTATGAAGTACTGGACAGAAAAATCTCCTGTTAGCCTTCAAGAAACTGGGCAACATGTAAAAGTTGGTTGAGAAACCTGATGTGTCTTGCAAGTCAAGCAATTTGACCTGATGTGTATTTCAATCTTCAGTTGAGAGAGATGCTGAGATTAATTTTTTAAAGAATAAATACACCAAATGTGTGTACTCAACTCATACTGCCCTTGAATTCCACCATTCCCTAATGCTGGTTAAAAGAGCAAAACGCATAAATGTTTTAAAAGCAAGGGAAGAATTTACTTGCATATTCTAAGGCACACTGACTGAGAACTCAGAAAATCTGTCTTCTAAGGCACTGCATGCATTTTTTAATTATTTTTTCCAGGTTGTCAATATTTGTATTTATTTAATTTAAAATTCTGTTTTTAAAAAATCCAAATTGATTATGACATCTATTACTGGTACATTTCAAGTGATTTTTCAAGGGAAGGGCCTTGGAAACTCTTGCTAAACTAGTAATACGAACATTTTTACAGGAAGTTTTACAGAGACTCTGTGAATTCTTTTAGAAAAGGTCCCGTATCTGCACAGTATCTTTTATATTTCATTGCATTTCTTCCTGTCAGGTCATTTTATAGTAGTAAGGTACAGTATATTGAAGCTATATTACATATAAGAAGGAGCTTGATATTTTAAATCTTTGTAGGAAACTTGCTTCTGTCCTCCTTTAAGACACTCACTGACAAAATACTATTGCATTATGCTTTTACTTTCATTACGTTTGACTTCCAATCTGTAAAATACAGTGTGTTCTTTATTTGACCATTGTGTTCTATCTTTTGTGTTTTCTCACAATTTCCTCTAAATTTGCTTAATATCTTAACATGGTGTTAAGGGATTTGTGAAAATTATCACCTGCAAAATTGCTCATGTATTTTTCAGTATCAAACCTAAAATTTGCTAGTTAGTAAATTAACTTTTATATCAAGTTCCTTAATTTTTGAAATTTTGATTGTCACTAAAGTGAAGAACAAGAAACAATATACAGGTATGATCCATGGAAATAATCCAGACCTATGTCATGTACTTGCTGAAGTTTCCTACTCCGTTGTTTTATTTCTCATGTGCATACTCCTAAATCTGTCCAAAGCTTCAAAATCTACTTGTCAACCCCTGTCTCAATGCCTCTTCTATTCTCCAAGGTCTCAGCTGTTCTATCAATCTTGTTTAAAATCACTGATGATTTGGCTGTCATACGTCCTTTCTCCCCTGTTCTAAGTGGTTAGAAAACAATGGAAAGTTGTCTGGGATCTGAGGTGTTATTTTAGAAATGATTTTTTTAAAAAATCAACTAGAATACAAATTGGATTAGCCTTCACAGTCTTCCCATAGTTTATTTCTACCATCTGAGATGTAAACTAATATGCAAGCTTCACATCCCTGCTTACACATAGTGACTGAATTAGCAGAATTACATTTAAATCCTCCACATCTTCCCCTTCCATTTGTTCCCCTACCACCCTCCTACCCCTTGGTGACAGTGAGATTTTCTCCCTCAAGGCCAAGATTTTATTAGGCTAAATAGAAAAATTTAGAATAAAACATATGCTCAGAATCTGTAAGATTGAAAAAATATTGTGGAAAAAATATTGTGAAAACCAGGAGAAGAGCACTTAACCAGATTCGTTCTCACTTCAGTGTGTTTCCCTGTCACTTTCCCTAACTCCTTCACATGTGAGATGCATTAGACCCCTTTGCAATTTACTTTGATGTGGATTCAGAAACCCTCTACTGCACCAGTCATGATAAGCTTCCTCCTCCTACACATATAAAAACTTCAATATTCTGCTTTTAACGTTACACTTCTAAATAAAGATCTGTTACATAAATATGAAGCCAAATCCCTTTCCATGCAAAATTATCTGATATATATCTGATACATTATCTAATAACATCAGATTCATAGGACAGGATTTTGGTCAAAAATTAAGATGAAGAATTTCCATTACTTGTTGTCATTTTGCTTCTAAATTATGAACACTCAGAAGACTTGTGACTCCATGTATAACCCAATTTATGTCATTTTATTCTTTCTTGTGTTTCACCCTAAGAATGATTTGTTCAAATCTATGCATAAAATTCTGTAAAATCTGTAGCCTTCTTTTGGGTTTTGGGGTTTCAGGGTTTTTTTAGTAACCAAGGCTGACAAGATTTTCCGAGAGTAATTTTGTCACATAAAGATTTCCTGTTAGACAACATCTCTTACAAACCAGTGTCTTACATGCTATTATTCCCATATGAACTAACACTGAAATTAAACAACAAAACCTAAAACTTCTAATGTCATGATTTAACATGGCTTTATTAACTTTCAAAAGTTAAAGTCAGGTCACATGCAGGAGTCATTCCACACTCAGTGGCAACCAATGTCACTGGGAAGCCTAGACCCTTTAACGTAGAAGCCGTGCGTGTGCCAGCATTGTCCAGGAGCAGCACAGGCAGAAGAGGGCCTGAACCCCAGACCAAGTAAGACTGAAGGTTCCTGGCAGTTCACCAAATATAAGCAAGATCTCTTCTGAAATTCCATTAGGGTTTTAGTAAACTTTATTCAAAACAGATTTTTTAAATGAAATCTCTAGGCTTTGGCAAGAAACATTTTAAAATGACAACTCACTTCAAGAGAAATTCTGAACCAGATTTAGGTATGAACAGTGCACCCTATTCTGTATTGCCCTTGAGGCTAGTGTCTTCATAACAACATAATGGTCCAAACTTAAAATACCTTATCCAGTGTAATGAGTTCATACCTAGAGTGTTTTTAAATGAGCATACTGTTCAAAGAGACCATGAAACTGCTGCAGTAGAGAAAGAAATTAAATAAAAGTATATACTGGCTAACATTTCCAAGGTTGAAATCATCTGTCACTGGGAAGATTGGTGGAGACAAGGGTATTTTGGGACCTCTATAGCAAGATTCTTTCTTAGGAGATTTGTAACAATATTGAGAATCTCAAAAGAACATGAAGCATATACGTATGTGTAACAGGGTTAATAAGAATGACTTAGAAGGTAATAATAAATTAAGGGATTACAGAATTTTTAAATATTTAATTAACTTTCTAATAAATATAGTGATACAAACAAGTTACATCATTAATGTATTTGCTATCTTATGACTACCCAGAATTTAAAAAACAATGCATTCAAGTTTTTTGAATATTCAGATGCTATACATACTCCTTTCCTACTTTGTAATAAGGGTCAAAGATGATAAAAAGTTGAAAAGAAGGATCCTATGAACCTCCCTGTGAGAATTCTTTTCTAATATGACTATCTTAATGAATAAAAGTGTAATCTATTTAACATCTTAGCAGATATTAGAACTACAAATCAATGCTAAAGCAAAGTCTGAGTGTATTTTTATTTCAAATAAATGTCAAAACAAGACAGTGATTTATATTCTGCACTTAAACAGCTTTCTTTTCCCCCACTGTTTCATTGTCTGCACTTTCATGGTCTGTTTGGACCTCTCAAAGTTACAGGACAGCGTACTCTGTCAATTAAACTTTACTTTATGAGGTCATTAGGAAAGAAAACCAACCTGACAAAAAAGGGCTTAATCCCCTTCATACAGACTAGTCTAACACATAAATTCACTAATTCATCACTTGATTCATCAGGATCCTAGCTTACAACCCTAACTTGCAGTTTGTAACTTGTGAATTGTGACTAATATACACTTATAAGCAAAATCATAACCTAATTGAATGTGAGAGTACTTATCCTCCCTTATCCATCAGGGTGCAGGTATCCCCTCAATCACACAGGGAAAACAAAAGCTTCAGCAGTCCTGTTGAATCAGCTTCAAAAGCTTTTTCAGTAAGCTGACATATTCAAACCTTACCGTTTGGAAGTTGGGTCTGTACAGTTTCTGTTTGTTAGTGGATTCTAAAGAAACTGCCAGACATCAATACGCAAGGATGATGGCTCCAGGAGACAGCAAGCTGCAGGTGATAGTGGCTGTATAATGATCTTTAGCCCTTCCTGATCATCATGCCATCAAGTCCTTTCTACGTCTTTCTCTTGCATGGACCTAATGGTGCTACTCCCAGCATACATCAAGCCTTAGCATGGGCTATGTATTAGCCAAAAGCTGGAAAGTGTTGAATGAATAGTCACATGCACCAGTTCTTTATCATATGACCAAGGAATGGCATAAGTCTGACAGCGTAATCAGGAGATCGTTAATACTACAGTACTAATCAAAACCAAACATTTTCCCCATAAATCCAAATTCTTAACCATAAAGTGTACATTCAGTAGGCCATAACTAGTCCATATCATTTTCTACTTTACTATTTATCATAGTATCACAATATTTACTTTTACATGCTTTATAATACCCAAACTAATTTTATTACAATATTTTATATAGAGACCATTTAATGCAGACTATGGTGGTTTTGCCAGAACTACCTTAAGACATAATTTGCGTATTGATGAAATTTTCTAAAAGCAAAAATAGATCTTAGATGTTGATAAATACTCCTTCCTTAATACATTTATTATTACAAAGGAAAGAGTATAGCTTGTAAACATAGTGAATACATGATATATGTCAAAAAAGGACCCTAATTTCCTTGCCTTGACACTAGTAACACCAGAAACTTGCTTGGAGAATGCCCTAGCATGATTCCCACCTCTCTTTTTCCTGAAGTTTCTTCCAAAGAAAATCAGCTGAAGGTAGCCTCACAATCGCAGGCCTTAGTTCTCATGGGGGACTTCAATCACCCCGATATCTGCTGGGAAGGCTTCCCAGCCAGGCATGCCCAGTCCAGGAGGCTCCTCCAGTGCATTGATGATAACTTTTTGACACAGGTGGTGCAGGAGCCAACAAGGAGAGGAGCGCTACTGGACCTAGTACTGACAAACACAGGGGGACTGGTGGAGGACATTAAGGTTGCGGGCAGCCTTGGCTGTAGTGATCATGAGGAGATAGAGTTCAGGATCATGGGCCGTATTCACAAAACAAGAAGTAGAGTTGTAACCGTAGACTTCAGGAGGGCTAACCATGACCTCTTCAAGAAACTGCTTGGAGAGATCCCGTGGGCTAGGGCTCTGGAAGGCAAAGGGGCTCAAGAGAGCTGGTTGGTATTCAAAGACCACTTTCTCCAAGCTCAGGATCGTTGCATCCCTAAGAGCAAGAAATCGGGCAAGGAACGCAGGAGACCTGCACGGTTGAGCAGGGAGCTTCTGAAAAAGCTCAAGTGGAGGAAGGAAGTTTACAGTAAGTGGAAGAAGGGACTGACTACTCGGGAGGATTACAAGAATGCTGCCAGAGCGTGCAGGAATCAAACAAGGAAAGCCAAGGCTGCCTTGGAATTAAACCTGGCAATGGGATGTCAAGCTCAACAGGAGGGGCTTCTACAAGTATATTGGAGGCAAAAGGAAAACTAGAGAAATTGTGGACCTGCTGTTGAATGAAGCAGAAGCCATGGTGACGGAGGATGTGGAGAATGTGGCGTTACTGAATGCCTTCTTTGCTTCAGTCTTTATTGCTCAGCGCAGCCCTCAGCAGTCCCAGACTTTGGAGAAAGTAACAGGGACAGTCCGGATGGAGCAAGATTTCCCCTCAGTTGAGGAGGATCAAGTGAGAGATCAGTTAGGTCAATTAGATATCCACAAGTCCATGGGTCCCGATGGGATGCACCTGAGAGTGTTGAGGGAGCTGGTGGAAGTCATTGCTGAGCCACTCTCCATCATCTTTGAAAGGTCCTGGAGAACAGGTGAGGTGCCTGAGGACTGCAGGAAAGCCATTGTCACTCCGGCCTTCAAAAAGGACCCTCCTTCTTGGAGGGCCCAGGGAACTACAGGCCAGTCAGCCTCACCTCCATCCCTGGAAAGATGATGGAACAGGTTGTTCTGGGCGTCATCTCAAGGCATGTGGAGGAAAAGAAAGCTATCACAAGTGCTCAGCACGGATTCACCCAGGGTGACTACCAAGGGTTTGACACAGTCTCCCACAGCATCCTCATAGGGAAGCTTAGGAAGTGTGGGCTTAATGAATGGACAGTAAGGTGGATAGTAAACTGGTTGAAAGACAGAGCTCAGAGGGTAGTGATTAGGGTCACAGAGTCTAGTTGGAGGTCAGTGATGAGGGGTGTTCCCCAGGGGTCAGTACTGGGTCCAGTCCTCTTCAATATATCCACCAATGACCTGGACGAATGGATAGAGTGTACCCTCAGCAAGTGTGCTGATGACACAAAGCTGGGGAGGGTGGCTGACACACCAGAAGGCTGTGCTGCCATACAGAGAGACCTGGACAGCCTGGAGAGCTGGGCAGAGAGAAGCCTTGTGAAGTTCAATAAGGGCAAGTGTAGGGTGCTGCACCTGGGGAGGAATAACCCCATGCACCGTTACAGGTTGGGGACTGACCTGCTGGAGAGCAGCTCCATGGAAAGAGACCTGGGAGTCCTGGTGGACAACAGGATGACCATGAGCCAGCAATGTGCCCTTGTGGCCAAGAAGGCCAATGGCATCCCGGGGTGCCTCAAGAAGAGTGTGGCCAGCACATCGAGGGAGGTCATCCTCCCCCTCTACTCTGTCCTGATGAGGCCGCATCTGGAGTACTGTGTCCAGTTCTGGTCTCCCCGGTTCCAGAAGGACAGGGAACTGCTGGTGAGTGTGCAGCAAAGGGCTACAAAGATGATTAGGGGACCGGAACACCTCTCTTATGAAAAAAGGCTGAAAGATTTGGGTCTGGAAAAAAGACGACTGAGGGGGCATCTTATCGATGCTTATAAATACTTAAAGGGGGGGTGTCAGGAGGATGGGGCCAGGCTTTTTTCAGTGGTGCTCAGCGACAGGACAAGAGGTAATGGGCACAAACTTAAGCATAGGAAGTTCCACCTAAACATGAGGAGGAACTTATTTACTTTGAGGGTGGCAGAGCACTGGAACAGGCTGACCAGAGAGGTGGTGGAGTCTCCAACTCTGGAGATATTCAAAACCCGCCTGGACGCGTTCCTGTGCAAACTGCTTTAGGTGACCCTGCTCTGGCAGTGGGGTTGGGCTAGATGATCTCTAGAGGTCCCTTCCAACCCCTGCTATTCTGTGATTCTGTGATTACATTTGGCAAAACGGGGGAGAGGTAAATGCATGAATTTTTTCATTCTATGAAGTCAGAAAGTTCCATAGCACCCAACCAAACATTGTTCCTAGATTTCCCAGATTTAGATAAAATAATGTCTTGAGGTGAAACCTTTTTGAAAACGTGGTTGAGATAAAATGACGTTTGTTTTTTATCTGTAGAACCCTGATCAGTCAGCTGATTCTGGTATGCACTGGAAAAGCAAGGAAGCGCAGATAAGTGTCATGGGGGAGGACTACTTGAAAGCATACCTAGCCTGCTATAATTGTTCAATAATGCATGGGAAAAGATTAAAAAAAAGCTCAAATGAACCACTAATAGACACTTTACACCCTTGCAACATACTTGGGATGGGAAAGCAGAGAGTGATAATACCTCGGGTAATAAATATTATTTAGCTTTAGATGTGGAGAAAGTCAAAGACCCTAGCATTAGGGCTTCATGACCAACAGGGCACTGGTGGCTTATGCCAACAACCTAAATTAGAAAGCCATAAATGAAGATGAACAATAGCCCCTCAGTGGAAAAATAGCCACGGCTATCCAACAGCTGTCCACCACTGTGCTGAAGGCTGAGCCTGAATTGGAGTCCATACACAGGGAAACCAGGACTCAGATGTGATGACAAGTTGAGTGACCCATTTCCCCAAGTCTGTGGTGCCAGTTATAATGGGACTGGAGGATCAGGGACCTTAGTCTCTGTCATCATGTCTTTGAAATGAGTGCCCACATGTGTGTGAAAGAACTGAGATCACTATCTACCTTCTGCACCAATCCTGCTTATAAAAAAATCCTCTATATTTTATGTCATATACAGAGCACTATGATTCGGTTCTTGCAGCTTCACCACCCTAAAATCACCAGTGAAAAACTGGAAAAAGCTCATTGCCCCAACAGAACATTGAAAAGAGTCAAAGCAAGACACCTGCACTTCTCCATTTCAGCTACAATCAATACTTCTGTGAAGCAATTCAGTGTTTCAAAGGCTTGTCACAAAGCTGCTAAACCCACGTTAAAAGAAGTAAGCAGAGTGTGGCTGACCTCCTGATCCTGAGCTTCCTATTAGGCACATCTGGGTTCAAGAGTCAGAATGTGCAATCCTGCTCTAGATTGGAGAGAAGACTTTCTCACACCCACCCACCTTGTTTCACAGTAGCTTACTGGTTTTGAGAACTGACAAGGATATCAGTTCTACCTGGTCAGATTTGCTCTTCCCAAGGGAGTATCTTAAACACTAGGTTAAATCAGACACTTTTAGCCACGGGGCAGTCACAACCACAGGATTCATAGGTCCAGATGGAAAATGAACAATGCCACAGTTCTCTGTGGTAAGGAGATAGCCTTGGATGAAGAATTCCCAACAGTGTGAAATCTTTGTTTTAGTGATGTTCATAGAACATGCAGAAAGAGGGTCATAACATA
Organism: Rissa tridactyla; assembly: GCF_028500815.1. Taxonomy (NCBI): domain Eukaryota; kingdom Metazoa; phylum Chordata; class Aves; order Charadriiformes; family Laridae; genus Rissa; species Rissa tridactyla. Next base: position 40,123,218 of record NC_071497.1, on the reverse strand, counting down.
AGTATCACTGCATAAAGATCAATGAAAACAAGGATACATTTTTTCCCCCATTTTACATACCATATATTTATTTCCAGAGTACAGATACAGAATGGAATCACTGATTAATTTTATTGAAAACTAATTTTCGCCCAAGCAAATCAGATGGTGATTGAGCCTACTTTTAACATTTTTTCCCAAAGATTTAAGGAGTCAGTACATCCTGACATACTCTGTTCTCAGTGAGTGAACTCTGTGATTCCTGTATTGAGACTCAACTGTGAGTTACTTACTTTTGACTCTTTCTTGGATCATTTCGATTGTAATTTCTAAAGAAATGTTGTTCTTCCAGGAAGATTTATGGAACAGGTTAGTTGTTGCTTTTCTTTCTCCTTCTGCAAAAAATATGCAAGAATGATATAAAGTATCAAAAGGCAATCTGTTAAACATGATATAAAGAGATATTCATGTACCTGGTAAACTCATGTATCAAGATTACATTAGCTGTATAAGCATTAAACCTGGAGTTCCTTTCCTTGTAATTTGCATAAACATCACACTTCTTCCTGGGATCCAACATCAGAAGGTCAGCAGTGAGAAATACGTCACAGGGTTGACTCCATTTTTGGAGATCTAAATGACTTTAGCTACAGAAAGCTACTCTAAGCTGTATGCTAATATTACTAAGCCAGGGTGACATTTTATGAATCAAATCTGAAAACACGCTTCAGTCACAGCTGTGCTAAATAAAGTAAAAATTATTTGTAAATAATATCTGCATAAACTGTATTTGAAAAAGGATCAGTAAGTGTCTGTACTAATTTGCTATTGTAATTAAATTATTTTTTCTTGAAAAAGGACACCTATGTTTAATTTCATTATCCACAACATAACTGTAACATAATCCTGACAGTTTATTAACATACATAAGCACAGCATTCTTTGTTGGTAAAGATCACAAATGTACTTAAATACAGAAAGCATGAGATTGAAAAAAAAAGGTATTGAGCTAACGTGCCTTGTACTAAGGCTCTACCTAAGCAACTGCCATGTTATTAGTCACTGCAGAACAAACATAATAACAGCTTCAAACCATTTTCTCTCTTTCATTTTTCTCTTCCCACATACATGCACATTGCTAAGACAGACTTCAAATTATTTGCTCTGATTTGAGTAAGTTAACCCTGAATGATTCCCGTACGTAACAGGGAATTTTGTAGCACATGGTCTGTGATGTATCATCACATCTTTAGAGATGAGGTTATTGCCTGTAGGAACAGATAACAGATACCAAGTTCTTATTTCCTTCATTTGTGATAGAATATGAAGATTTTGTATTTACACAAAATACATTCTGGTCAAGATATTTTAGCCCTCTGAGGGGAAGGTTTTGTTAGGACATTTAATGTCCCGCCCTCTCAGTAGAAAATTACACTTGCTTGTTAGCTAAATTTTTGAAAGTAGAAGTATTATGAGAAAAATATGAAAATTTGATTTATGTTAGATAGTAATAACAAGGGTAATGAATAAACTACTTAATTAGAGTTTTAAAATGACATTAATAATGATGATACTGGTATGTGAACTGTGGTAAATCTCTTCACCATATGATAAAAACGCATAATGGGAAACAATTTAGTTGAAATATAGATGTGTCTATACAAACTCTGGTGTAATCTAAAAGCTTGGAACTGTGATGCAAAATATTACTACAAATTAACAAAGGCATTACGCCTCATGAGAGACAGAATATATTTGCTGTGAGATAGTGGCGATCCAGCAAGAACACAAACCACCTTTTTGTCTGCATTGATTTTATTCGTCAGTTAGCAAAATCATTGTGAAACATTTCCTGCAAGATTTAACAAATCTGTTACTGATTTTATGCTGATTTAAGAAAAATACATGACTGCAGGGTGACACAACGCAAACTGTCTATCACAACATATTTTTACCTGGTGCAAAATATTTCACATTTCACTACATGCAGAGGATCCTCATTCCTTAAGAGACCTCTTTGAAGAGCTCCAAGAATTAGGCTGTTTCTCAGTCTCTCTCAAGCTGTAATGTTGCTATCTCGCTGAATAAATAGAAAGCTAATGGTCAGCACCACTAATACTACTTATCAAGTCCATCTGTAGTTATTGACAGCACCGCACTGAGTGTCTATGAGCAGCAAGCCATTCTGTTTCTGTCCGGTTACAATGACATCAGGTAACACCTGTATCAGCTGGAGACAGTCTAATCTTCTTGATTTAATTTCTCAGACTATAACAACGACTACTCAAAAGCCTAAAGTAAACCTAAAGTTTTCCCTTTTAATTCTTTTTGATTTTAGGAGACGCACTCCTTTAAATAGTTAAATTATCTTTTTCTTATTTCGCATCGCTGAAAGGAGAATAATCCATAACTTCTCCTGCATATTGTATCTTGTCATTATCTGAGTAGAAAATTATGATTTCTGTACTCTTATATCTTATATCTTCTGTACTCTTGTGTGTTATCTGCTGATTCCTTACAGCATCTGTCTTGCGCCTTATCTTCAATTTGCCACTTGAATGCTGACTTAAAAGGTGATTTGGGGGATTGAATTAAGAAATTTCTGAAGCACTCAGTTGTTCTTCCATTGATCTCATTTATATTATTTTTTGTGGTCCTTTCTAGAGTGCTTTCAAATCACTTCAGGTGATAACCATACATGGTGGACCTGTCCTCTGTGTATAAGCAACAAAAAAGATATGTACAATATAAGTTCTCAATATTTTTGTGTTCTTCTGGTTAAGCAAATATTCCAATGGAGTTACATTTCAAGTTAGTTGAATTTTCACTTAGTTGCCTTATCGGTTCACATTAAAGTCATGCATATGACCAAGATGTTTATGAACTAGTCAATAACATCCATCTGAAATGTTAGTATTCGAGTGTATAAAGGGAAATCAAAAGCATTTTTATTAAAATTGAAGCCTCTGAAAAGCACATCCTGATAGATATAGATAGAAGGGAAGGACTCCACTGTTTCACTGAGGGCTGGTTGACTTTGTTTGTATTTGCAACTATGGGGCAACTTTTAACTTACAATCTATTAAGAGTACTAGGTATACATGGCAAAAAAGTTCTGTAGGATTTGTTCTCCATGCTACATTAAAGCAATTGTTCAGAGGAATTGAGATAACTTATGAACAGAATGACAAGGGAGATTATAATGAATGTTAGCAACACAAAAATCAGATGGCACTTTATTTCATGGAATTATTTGCTGAATTTGCTGACAATACAGCACTGGGAAGGACTATCTAGAATCAGTGTTAAATGTCTATTACATTGCCTTGGTTTCATGCTACAGTAAGTTCACTGACATTTGAAAAATTATGTCAGTGTAAAACTAGAGCAACAGAGCAATGTGTCAAATTATAACTGGTATTCCAGTATTATTGTTTTTTCTAGAATATTTACTGCAAAAACAAAGGAAGTATCTCTTAGAGAGAAGGATTTGTTGCTAATGTTTCCTCTCAGTTAGCTGAAGTGATGTAGTAAGCCTCCCTTAGAGAAGATAAGGAATCTGTAGTACATGATCCATCAGTGTGTACAAATATGAACACATACATGCATCTATTTTTTAAATTCATTTCCCCTCCTACACTGTCCCAAACTGTTAGTTTGTGACTGCATGCAAAACCAAGAATGATCTACAGAGTAGGAAGGTAAGATTTATAGATTCCAGCTGTCTAACGCATTTGTACCTTGTCAGCAGATTCAGGACACCACAAATGGTTCCTTTGCTGTAGTGCCTGGGAGGCAAAGAAGAAAGACAAGGAGGTAAACGTACTTCAAGCAAAAGATACTGCATAGGCAGCAACCCAAAAGATCAGAACAGACTTACACTGTTTCCTTTCAATACAGAGTTTACCCACAGGTGCTTTAACTGGATTAGTGGACATGTTGTTACCTAAAGCACTGCTAAGAAAACATCTGGGAAAAAGTGTGGTAATTATTTCATATTCACGAATTTTATTTTAGTCATATTTTATGTTAAGGTTATGTACTTTAGTTAGTGATGAGAGCAATATTGTTTCAAACTGGTGCATCTCAGAGCAACAAACTGAGAAAATCTAATCTCAGTTTTGATTGTATGATCAAATGGAAAACTACTATGAAACACAGGATTCCATCCTTTCATTTATTTTAATTCCAGATGAAGAAGTGTGCACAGAATACTTAACAGTACAATGTTCATTAACTACTCTTCAGCTACTGAAATTTGGGATTAATTCATTAACTGCACTTGTATTACTCTAAATTAAGTAAGTAGTCCCATAGCTCAGCTTCAAATTTTTACCAGATTCTGCACAAATACTTTAAGATTTCCACACTCTATGCTCCTATGCTCTGGAAAATTGCCCTAAACAACGGTTTTGTAGAAACGTAACATAGTTTCATTAAAACTTCAGACACTCAGAAGGCTGGAGGTGAAATAGCCAAGCAAGTTAGAATTTAGCTTTTTCTGTTATCATTATAGCTTCCCTTTGAGTTTTTTGTCACCATTATAAGTTATTACTGTTTTATAAACTTTCAGATTAGCTTTTAGTCTCTTGAAAGTAAGAAAGGAATATATCTTCTCACTTTACAAAGGCAATCTTATTAGATTAGGCTTAGCTATCTTTGAAAAAAGGTGGATGACAGAACAAAGAATCAGCTATTGTTATATGTGCTACTCAGTTTTACTTAGTTTCATCAATACAGTTAAAGTGCTTATTGTTGAAGAAACTCTTTTTTATTAAACTTATCATACATGTGCTTCCCTAGGGACAGCATAAGTGCAGACATGCACGCTAAAGGCCTATTTCGGGCTTTGTGTGTCTGTTGGGATTTTGCGTAGCTTAATGGTCAATTTTCAGAATAATTCTCTGTGACTGTTATATATTTTCAACACGTTATTAAACCGACAGCCTAAAATCATCCTGTAACACAGACACTAGTCATATCCTAGAAGAAATAAAAATACCTTTTTAGTTATTACTATACCAAGTTCTGAGCATGCTTACTAAAAAAAATTAGAGGAAAATGGAATATTATACTAGAAATTGTGTAATTATTACATCCAATGATATTACAATAGGTACAATCTGTTTTGGGTTTTTTTTATGTTGCTGCTGTGCTTGTAGAAGACACAAGCTCACAAACGCATGTATGAATTTTGGCTTATATAATGCCACTTTGTTTTATTAGAATCAAATGTATTGATGAATGCAGATATTTCAAGATATTGCTGTATATTGCTAACAAGTTAATTTTAGACCTTTAGAAGTCCATCCACCTTCTTCAGGCCCAATGGTCTTTCATGCCTCTCATAGATTGGCTTTCAGTAACAGTAAAGCATGTGTCTTTTAAACAGGTGGCTTTGCAGAATTAAACTATATATAATACATCTTAAAACATTTATTTAAAAAAAAAAAAACAAACTACAAATAACATAGGACATCCCTTGACATAAAGTAGGCTATGTCATGTGAACAGGAAACGAAATATCAGGTATTTGTAAAGGGATATAACAGAAGCAAGAAGTGAGCCAGTACTTGATCAAATCAGTCTGACCACGAATAACAAACCAGATATGCCTATTTGTCTTAAGATAGAATAATTTTTTTGTTCATGAAAGTGGAAGAAAAGAGGAACTCCAGCCCTAGCTTTGAATTTACTCTCATGTAAATATTCCCATCTGGCAGATTCCCTAAGAATTTCATTAAAAAGTTACTAGATATTACCAATGTTAGGCAATATATTAGTTTATTTTCTATATCAAACAATTTATAGCAATTACCTACATCCATTTATTCATTTACTATGTTTTATTCACTTTGAAATTATTTTTATAATGTATTATAGTTAATTGCAATTAAATTAATATTTCAAATAATGTTTTGAAAACACTTTTTCTCTGAATCAGGATCCTTGAATTCACTTGTTTCCCAGATATTGCCTGGGGTCTACGCAGTCCTGCTGTGTGTTCCAATTCAACTCAAAAATTAAAAATCTCAAATTCAGAGACAAACTGATTTAGATCAAAATTAAACCCATAATTTTATATTCAAACTTTAATCATTTCTTTAGGTAGAGGAAGAGGAAATGAATAATTTATACTAGAATATGACCATAATTTACAAAGTCCAGGGGGAGGAAGGAGACCATTATACTGCTGTTCCTACCTAAATCAGCTCAATAGTTAGGGAGGTCTTTGTTCCAACTTAAAAAGGAGTCTGAAATCAAGATCTGCAGACAGGAATTTCTGCAAGAACATAATCTCAAGGCTGTAGGAATGTGGTATCACAGTGAAGCTGCTTTTTTATTTTCACTCATACAGACCTATCCTACCATATAGAAGGCAAGCAGGCATATCACGTCCTGGAAGCTTAATCAGTGACCTATGGCATATCAGAAGAATGCAACACATATCCATCCCCAGCTCCAAGTCTGCGATTGGAGCCTACAGTTAGCCTCCAAATATGTGTACATTTTAGAAGTAGCAGAAATTAGACTTTTCATTATCTCTAAGTTTTTTCCTTTTTCTTGACTAAAGCATATACCACATCTAACACAAATTAGAAGGCTATTTTTTCTTGTCTGCAGAGCTTCATCGTTATGCAGATAAACGTTTTACAAAAACTCTCAAAATCAAATATTCTCTGACGTGAACCACCTGCAGACCCAAAAACAGGAAATGTATTCAGCAAAGATTGCAACAACATCAGTATCATGTGAGATATGAGGACAAAGACAGATGTTATTAAAATAATCAGCAGTACAGAGAGGGATAGATTTTCATCCATTTCGTCCAATACAAGTAAAAGGAAGTTCCATATGAAAGCAGGAGGCAGATTAGGACAAAGCAGTGCAAAAGGTTCTCCTCAAAACGTGTAGTAAAGCTAAGGAACTCCTTGCAATAGGACGATGCAGATGCTAATATTTTACAACAGCACATGGCGACACTAGACAATCTGATAAAAAAAAGGGAAGACAGAAGAATCTATATGTGTAACCAGAATGATTGGACACTATGGAGTACTGGGGAAAAGTATCATGTATGTTCATCCTGTTTCCCTGTGCTCTCTTAGGCATCACTTGTGTTTGCTATCAGAAACAAGTTAGATAGAACATTGCAGTAATGTGGTATGTTCACTTCCTGAACACAGAGCATCACCATCTGGGAGAATTATCAGCAATCCAAATACTAAACCTAATGGTCCACTGTGGATTAAGCTATCTTTGAAAAATTACAGGCTTATCTTCTCTCCATCCAAACTTCCTTTCACTTTAGAGATGTTTTAATGCAACAGATAAATCAGTACATAAACTTCAATTTGCTTAGATCTGTTATCAACAAAACAATCATAGGAAATAACATAAGGGGAGAAATCATCAGCACCGAGAAGGGATACACTTCCAGCTTCTAGACAGCATATGTTCATATCCTTTGTCTTCTCCAGATTCATTGTTCCCAGAAGCTAGATTAGTTCCAGAGGTATTTTTAAGACCTTTAGCAATGATCTGGAGAATGTAACGGAGTAATTGTTAACAAAGTTTGCAGATGACAACAAATACCCCCACTCTCAGATTTAGGTCATTCTCAACACAAATTATCTTATGATCTGGGGGTCTTTCTCTCCTTCCTCCTGTCCCATTGCACCTTGCAGCTGGATCAAATCAAAAGAAGTAATACCAGAAGTCCATATTGAAGAAAAATATTTAAAATTTTCAAACTTTTTTGTCATGACGCATCTACATATATGCAAATATTATCTGACTCCACATACTGCGTTTTACTAAGTGGTCATAATGCAAACCCAAAATTTAAAATAAATATATATTTGCTTTAATGATAATGTAAAAGATTCATTCTATGCTAGTCAGAAATCTCAATTGTAAAAAGAATAAAAAAGTTTTCAAATTATTTCAGCATTAAATATCTTCAAATATGTATGTATACATGAGTAAATTGCAGAGCAAAGATGTTTCTTGAACATTAGTGTTGAGAATGTATATGTGGTACGCTTTAAACACAAGCTTGTGCAATTATGGTCACTAATGTATTTATTTTAATAGTGGGTAAACATATATTTTCTTTCTAGACTTTCACGTTGTTTTCTTGTCTTTCAATCTGCTAACATGAATACTAAAAATACAAGGCATGTTTTTCATTACACTATAAAATACATAGATATTGACTTTCAGTAAATACCATATTCTGAATTCAAACACCTCATGCAAAAATAACATAATTCTAAGTCTTTGGCAATAAAAGTTTTCTGGCAGTACTGTCATTAATTGACAGTCAAACGGGGCTTCCTAGTCTCTTGAGATCTAATTAGACTTGCAGTGTTTTATGTGTCATTCCTAAGGGGATGGGAGCTATACAGCATCTTCTGTTTATGCTATTGGTGTCGCTGCTCTTCTATTTCAGACATGGTTTTGGCATAAGCAGGATTACCATTCCCTCTATAAAAGAAATTGTCATTACTTTTATGTGGTTTATATGAGCTGATGCAACTGTGTTTTTAATGCACAGTATACTGATGTTTTTTGACATCTGTGTATATTAAAAAGACACTAGAAAAAAGTACAGAGAAGGAAGACTATTAGTTTTTAAAATATATCTCAGGATACTGAAAAAAAATCCACCTATCACCAAGGAATTAGGTTGACAGTTGTAAAGAATGTTTTAAGAGACAGATTTCATTTGTTCTTTGTTTGTTTTTCTTCTTTTTATGTTGAGACATTTAAATGTATTGAATATAACTATTGGTCATATTACTTGGATTTCTCCAAAGCACAAAACATGAGCAAGTGACAAAACAACACTTGATTTTCAACTCATAGGCATATTGTGCTCAGCTTTGTGATGTACAACAGAAATAATAAAAAATGAAGAATCAAAAAATTATATGTTATCAACCAATAACTTGGGGAGGGAAAGGAATGCATGCGCTTTGTAATGGCAGCATTGAGGAACATGATTTCTGCTGAGAAAAATCAATTTAATAATAACAAGAGATGAGTTATCTCCAGCAAATATTTTGTAATAGAGATTAGCTTTCTTAAAAAAAGCAAAGAAGTGTTCTTTCTTTCCTCTCTTTTTGCAGTTATTATTTTACTTACATGACAGGTATGGATACTTTATTTTGAGTGTCACATAACCACAACACAGGGGCAAACAGCAAAAAAACGACTGTAGATACATTTGTTTTGTTGTTCTATAGGCAGCGTCTGAGCATAATTAAGGCCCTGTGTACTTTCAATATCAAGACTGATCCTGTCTTGACACAGTTCCATGAGTAGCTAAGAGTGAAAAACAGTAAGTATCCTCATCCTTTTATTATGTTTTGTTTTGGTTTGGTTTTTTTCAGAAAACTACAATATTTTTCAGTGAATGAAGGACATCTCTTCATACACAAAGGAGCTTTGCATATCTTTTAATAACTTCTATGAATGCCTTGTTTAGCATGCTTCATGATGGATTTCATAAGAAAGAGCTGAGTCCTAGTTGGTAGAGGCAGATACCTTTTATGAACTTCATACAAACTGTAGTTTGAAGGTGACTGAAGTAGCTTCAAAAAGGGGCAAGAGCACCTCACTTACATCAGATAGTAGTTTGATTTAACATATAAGTGACCTCTTGTTTCCCATATCACTACCTCTTCCTACTGCCAGTGTCCTTGAATCAAAGTACAATATTGAGATCCATGGGAAGGTCAATGAACAATTTGGAACTAAGCTTATTCTATAGCAGTATGACTAATCACAGACTGCAACCACTATGCAGCTTTTGCAAAAGTCTTTTTGACTCTAAGTAGAGAGTGTTTTGCATACGATTAGGAATTCTGTCACCTTGGAATTTGTAGACACACTAATAAAAATGTACTTGATTATAAAATGAGCAACAGCAGAAGTCCAGATTGACAAGGAGGGAATACCTAAACAGCAGAAACTCAACAGACTGGAAACCTGAGAGAACATATTTCTCCAGGAGATGCACAATGCCACATATTTTAAAAGGTTTATGTGAAAGTCCTCAAGCTCAATGACACAATGAATATACTTTATATGACTGTAATTGAACAACTTAAAAATTTTAGAGCAAGACTCCAATTTCTTTCCTTTTGTTCTTTTTTTCTCAGAAGTAAAGCTCAACGTAAGAAAGGGGAAAAATCACAGAAATGTTTTCCTTGAAGCAAACATCAGGCCTTTTATGAAAAAACAAAAAGAGTGAAAAAAAGTAAAGAGATGGAGTTTAAACCATGAACAGAACTGACCATTGGACAGCAAACATTTTTTTTTTAAATGTTTCTTTGTGTTTCCTTACAGTAAAATAAAGTATTAAATTATTATTTTTTTTTCTAAAGTAGCAGAGAATGGGTTGCCTTTTTGTTTATTTGTTTTTTGATGGCCATTGATTAATGACAACATGTACCCATGAATTTTGATATTTTGCACACTGGTATAGACTACATATTGTCTAGATGTCAGATGTCAGTCCCTGCTTCATATCTGATCTTATCAGAAATGCTAAGATTATCAATGGCATTCAACTAGCATTTTTTAACTGCAGTATATCAATCTCTACAAAAAGGTTACTTCCCGTTCTCAGGTTGTCTTTCATGTCCTTTAAAATCATGAACAACTGAAGGGCTATGTTGAAACTGTGCTGAAACCTTGAAGTACCTTGATAAGTGTACTTATTTGTAGCCTGGGTTAACATGAAAACATTAAAAATTACATTAAAGCAATGCCATGAAATATCAGGAAAAAGGTTAACTTCTCAGAGATTTTCCATTCCTGTTCAGATACTTCAAGAGATGCAGACAGCTTTAAAAAAAATGTAATCAGAGGCAAGTGTAAAGTTTGACGGGATTATTAACACTGAAGATTCATAGCCCAAGACATGTGAGAAATTCTCTAAAGACAGAAAGAAGAACAGCAGTTCAGGAAGCCAAGTCATTAAAAAGCTCAGAGTTAGCAAAGACGTCAAACTTGGTAGTACACAGTAATTAGCCACTTATGATTTAAAACACAGGGGTCCTGGATCATGACACCATTTCTGCACATTTTCCACCTTCTGTGCAATTATGCTATCATGGCTGCTTAAACCATGGCATAGCATAATGGACTTGACATGAAAGCTGCTTACTTTCCCTTAAGCGCATGTTGGACATACTTTTCTCTTCCTGACTGCTCACTCACCACATCTCTTATGCTTAAACTGAAGGCTGTCTTTACTGTGGACACCAAGTCCAATATTGTGTCATTATGAAATTACTGCAGACAGCTAACGATCACATACTGCTTAGTCCCACCAGACAGTTTAGCTGTAGGTATTTAAACTATGCAAAAAAACCAACGGATATGTGAGACAAATTCTTAGGCTTTTAAATTCACTGATTAGAATTCTTCATATCATATAATAAACAATCTCACTTTACTTAGAAAGGTCACTGCAAGAAACAGGAGGTGTTTCCCAGAAACGACTTTCACTGCAGTCCTCAAGATCTATCCCAGGAATGGTAGAACAAGGAAAGTAAGCTTAGACATAACATGTTTCAGGCAACACTGGGACTGGTATTTGTCATTTTATGATGTGTATTGTGCCCTTGCTGCCAAAACTATTTCACATAAGACATATATATTTTCTGTTGTACGGGATAAATCATTGTGAGAAAAGTATGGATCTTTTTCCATAGCATGTAAATGAAAATAACAATATTAAGATAAACATGCTGTAGGTCAGTAGGTGCAGTGACATCTTGTCAGGCTTGATTCAGCTCCTGTGGTGACTAATAAGTACCTGTCTACAGTTATTCAGTCTGAATACAAGAATTCTTGTTGCTGCTACTGCTGCCCTTGCTCTAAAATACTTCAAGTAGGGAACTGTTTGTTGTCTGTATAGCAACTAATCCAATTATTTATGATTCCTAGAAAAGGTCACAGAAATAATTTTCCCTCTATCTTTTTTTCTTTCATTTTTCCTCTCTCTCTCTCTCCTCTCTAACAAATAACTGGAGAGACTATGGCCAAAACTTCTGAAATAGGACAATAGACTTATTTTTATTTCCAGCTACAGGGATTTTTTTGACAACCAAAGTCAAAACCAGGAAAAAAATAGTCACTAAAGCAATATTTCCTATTTGACAGAACAGTGCTTACCTGGCAAAGGTGTTCATTAATGAATAAGACAGAATAAAAGTGGCGCATTTGGTTCTATTTTTATATTCTGGACCAGTGCCTTTTTCTCTTAGAGCATATTTTAGTACTACTGTTGATATCAAAAACATATTGCAATTAATTTCCATGAAAATACAGATGGAATTATTACATGATTATAAAAAGCATGAAAGTACCTGAAAAAGAAACAACCAATTTAAACTGTCAGGTGGAACTGGAATTCTGGTACCCTAATTCATGTCATGTCTACATCATTAGCAAGTAAAAACCTCTGCTATCAACTGTAGTGCATTAAAGGCACCCCTGGAGCAACTTATTTCCTTTCACAAATCCATGAAATTTGAGACCGATCTAAGATGCAAAGTGTCTTAAGTGGGAACAATAGTGAATTTACTTGAAAATGCACTCCCGATCCCAGCTGAAACACTGATGAAGGCAAACCATTTTAAATAGGCTGCAATTCTAACATCAGTCTTCTGCTGATTTTAGAAAGCTACATTCTCAACATGAGAAAGAACTCAGTCATTTACTATGTAGGAAGTATAAAGCTTTGTCCATTCCAAGTAATTAAATTGAATGAATTTTATAGGAATTAGCTCATTATATTAAAAAGGCATTATATATTTAACGATTTACATGTGTTTTAATGCCATGAAAATAAAGTGAAACTAAATGATACATTGGATGTCTTGGGCTGGAATTTGATGTAGCACATACCTGTTGTCAGCTTGAGAGTAGAGTTCAGACTAGGCCATCCTCTTTGGATAAAAGGAATGAAATTGGCATAATCCCAATAAGAAAAAGGAAGAAAGCAGGAGTGACAGAACATTCTTAAAACGTTAACCTCAATTATGTTCAGCTTCATTGCCACCACAGAAACTACCTTATAAAGCAAAGTACAGAGGAGGGAAAAACATTACCTGTCACCAAGCTGCACCTTAACAAAATGATGAAATTGAGAAAGAAAGTCTCCGATGTCCTGGGGCAACTACTACAGTCTCACAGAGGAATCATAGTAGCCCAGACACTTTTTCCTCCAGGTACTGTGTCTGACTCTGTGCACATTATAAGGTCATACTCTCACTCTGAACACCATTATTTTGTGTCTGCCTGAGCCTCACTGACTGGCAACGTCAGCAAATCCAACACTAGCAAAATCAAGAATGTGAAACACTAAAACTTGTTCACTTCTTAATACAAAAACTATTTTAATTTTCTACTGGAGCTCACAGATATAATATTAGTCATGAATCTTCTCATTTTTTGTAACTCTTCTTACTGGCACCTTCACACTTATAAACATGACATCAAAATGAAATCTTTTACATAACCCCAAAATAACGTAAAAGGTGATGTGATTTTAAAGCTTTTTAAATTTTTTTCTGATAAACAAATTGCGAGTTTTTCTGATTGTTCGGTGTGAGTAGTGCAGCTGACAATCAAAAATTTGGTCAGACAATTTACATTAATCACTTGCTGATTAAGTGTTTAATAAAGATATAAATCAGCTGATGGCACAAATAAGAGATCCTAAATAAAAATCTTGATCACAATTGGTCAATGAGAATTTTTTCTATTGACATCTAAGTAGCAAGATTTCATTTACCAAATGATTGTTCAACATCCTCCTACAAAGGTTGAAAGACTATTTTTTGTTGTATTATTTCTATACCTTAACTAAAGTGACATGTCCAGGGCATGATAAAAATACCACTAAGAAAATTAAAATTTGATATATTTAAAGGTACTGTATTAAAATCTTTTACATTCCAAAAAGGTATTGCAAACAAAGCATTGTGTTGTTACATAGCATCCCCCAAAACATCCAAGAGGTTTACAGCTAAGAACAAGCCTTAAAAATACCAGCAAAGTTACACACAAACTAGCTGAAGGCTAATCTTCATAGATGGTTAGATAACCTAAAAAAGGTGGTACAGAGTAATCATTAAAACGTTTAAAAATGAACAACACAGCAAAAAAAATTGCATCTTGCACACATATTTATACACATAGCCAAACTCTAATTTTTTGTTCCTTTTCAAGGGGAAGAGAGGGGAAAAAAAAATGTGTGCTCATAGTAGGTTGAGTGTCCCTTGGAATTTATTTAAAGCAGGTATGGTTAAGTAAAGTAAGGTGTAGGTTATCCAAAATCTAAACCATCTTTTCAGAGTTTGGCACTGGAATAACTCTATTGATTTCAGTTGAACCACATTACATTAAAGGTGAGTGATAAAAGAGTCCAGCTGATTTTCTTTAGCAGAGGTCTACCTGCTAAACCAGCTAAGCCACCATGCATTACTTTTTGAGTTTGTTATTGTGTTAGCAAATACAAAAAGCAAACATTATTACATATGTTTACATATTACATAGAAGTTAAGGCAGGTTTTTGCTTTTCCTGATGTTAACTATATATGGTAGAAGATATGTACATGGTTTAAGAAAATTCATGTAATGTACTACCACAAGAAATACTATTTCAAATAACAACAGATTCTTCTTGAAGATTTATTAACAGCAACTTGATCTTCTAATCCATTTTTTTCTCAAGTTAATGAGCAGATGAAACTCTTAATAGATCAAACTTCAGTGTGATTTAAAGTACAGGTATTTCATCATCACTATGACTGTATATGAAGTATCATTTCTTGCTACAAAAAATGAGTCTGCAGACAACTGCACCAGTCAGAAGATGAAACAACATGTATCTTACTATTTTTTAAACATAGTCAAAATCACTGCATTCAACTGTTTGTCAAAACTGGACTGGCATTTATTTCAGGTTTAACCTCACATGGAATTAGCTTTCTACATCTATTAACTTTTGTTTAAAAAGTCCACAAACAAAACCAGAATAGCTTAGTAGCAACCTTGCTTCCCTGCACGTTGCAAATATTAAAGAACTCATTGCCTATATTATAACTCAGTGAAGAGTTAGTAGCTCATTAAATAACTCCCTGCTGATTTTTTAATGCTGAGCAACAACCACCTACCTTATTGTTCTAAAAGTATTACTGTATGAGAATAACGTCAATGTTGTGACTCAAATCACAACGATGTCTATCATTTAATATAATACAAAATTATATATGTCTTTAAATGGTTCTACAGCCAGTAGATGTGAATCAATTTGAATTATCTCAAATCAACTGTGATATAAAACAATAAACCAGGAACAGCCTGCTAATCATTATTTGGACAATGATATTTCAAAGATATGTCAGACTAAATGAGCAAAGTAATCAGATACATCAAGTAACTTCAGTATTTCTCATCTGCAATGCCTTAAGATTAGAAGAATTTGTTTTTTTAAAAGAGAAAATAATATGCACAATCCAAAGTTACTCTAAAAATCCTCTATTTAACTATGGCAAGATTCTATCTTGTGAAAGAATGCTAAGTTCTTGGGTAATGATTGGGTAGATAGAACTACCCAATACTTGATTTTTCTTTTGTAATTCATCTGTTCGTCTTCTTCAGCCAAGGAAAAGAAATCGATGCACATTGGAACTCTATTGAAAATAGCTATGATCCTCTGACCCACGCTGCATGCAAAGCAATGGCAACTTTAGTCAACATTAGGTATCTTTCCCTTTCGAGCTACAGAGAAAACAAGCCCTTAACCTTTCCTCTTACAAGACCTATTTTTCAAAAGTTAGCTTAGCAAAAGCCGCAAGCCCATTAACGGAATTTCCATGCATACAATAACTCAATATTCAAACTAAATGAAGATCGGGCTCTTTGACTCAATGACTTTCTTTCCTACACAAATGTCTCCTTATTTCCTATGCTGCAGGAGATGGATCTCATTCATCTGCTATTCTGGATACTTCCTTTTCATTTAAACACAGAACAAGTCCTTCCAAACATTCATTCTTTCTTTTCAGCTTTGATTTCTAAAACCATCCACTTACTGTGCTCCTTTTTCTATCCCTCTAATACGTTTAGTTAAACCACAAAAAAAAGATATGGTATACTTTTTAAAAAAGTTCCTCCATTATGAAAACATGGGAAAAACTTGTTACTAGCCTTCAATGTGGTTCATTATATTATGTTTAATGTTATCTTTCTTTCCTTTTTCTTTTTCGTGAATTCACACCAACTTCATGTTTTCTTTTCTGGCATATTTTACAGAGAATATTCTCACCTTTTTTCCTTTAAATGCATTCTCAAAATAGAATACATAGATGATGGCAGGGTTAACACCTGTTCAAGGAATCAGATTCTAAAAAGTCTTATTGATTATACAAACTTACTATCTCAGGTATCCCACAGGATGATGCCAGTGACTATATGCATTATATTAATTATGCAGTAATTAGACTATGATAATAATGTATGGTAAGCCTTAAATAATTTGCTTACAGTTAATCTCTGATTATGCAGTAAGATTTTATTAGAAAGATATACAGGTAAATGTAAAATTTTTCGAAACTTATATCTAATAACCTGTCTAGTAACACAGGCAAATTGGTCAGTGGAATATCAGCTAAGTTAAAAGGAATCCTAGTTTGAAATAGAGACTTACACATTTATTATTATGCTGTTCAATTACTGTGCCTTACTGAAGAGAAATGCATCAACATATTTATTTAATAAATGTAATAAGCCTTCCACTTAATCTAATAGCAATTATTCAGGAAATTTATATGCCTCTGTCACAAGATACCAATTCAAGAAAATTAATAGACCATCTACTTCTAGATGGCTTGTAGCTGTTAGAAACTGGCACTGCTGCAGCAAGCAGGTAGCACTGCATTGATTGCCTTTGACCAGTGTAGCTTGTGGATGAAATGGGAAAATTAACTAATTTTAACTAATTTTAGTTGACTAATTAACTAAGGATGGAGTTGAAGTAAATAAATGTCTGTTGGTAGTTCGTGGAAGCAGTTGTGGAAAAAAAGAGGGACACAAGGAAAGACAATGTTAGGGGTTATCTTACAGGCAACAGACATAAACACATAGTTCAGAACGTTTGGAATAAAAAAGGAGTGTGTGTGTGTGCAAAAAGAGTGAAGTAGAATAATATGCAATAAAAGCAAATATTGTGTTACAAAAGATCGTTAACATTCTGTAAAAACAAAAATCTCTACTAATCACATAGATTAAACTATTGTGAAATAAGTGACTGTCCTGAGTTGAGCGACACAGTACAAACTTCTCCTCTAATGCTTGGGAGAACTCCATTTTTGGAAGACTCTAGTGTCTGAATTCGTGAAAATATTTACTTTATAGCCAGCTAGGTTATATGGGATTCAAGGTCTCAGTGTTTTCAGGCCTTGCCAGGTGCAGGGATGAGGAGGAGTGAGGCCTGGGCATTTGACCCAGGCTGGCCAACAGGATTATTTCATACCATGAACGTCACATTCAATATAATTTAGAAAATTTGCTGCGTAGTCTCTCCCTCCCTTGATGGCAGCCTAGCAACTCCTTGCCCTGGTGCCAGACCGCTGAGGACTTCCCTTCCTCCCAAAGCCTTTGCACTGGCAGTTTCTGAGTCTGTTGTCCACTGCTGGGAATGCACAGCTTCCTACTAATATATTTGGCTGAGTATAATTCTTGTATCTCTTACACTAGTATCAGGATCAATGCTGGTTCTTTAGTATTATTGTTAATTATTTAGTCTTACCCTATTAAACCTATTTATATTTCAACCCTCATATTTCCTTGTTTTCCCCAGTTCCCTTTCCCGGGTGTTTCCCGCGGAGGGGTCACTGGGTGATAGAATAATTGTCTAAATGACAATAAATTGTTATGGGTTTTCTCAAACCATAACAGTGACAAAGAAATAAAGTCTGCTAAATAAAAGCTATTTGAAGAGTGAACTTGAACCCTCTGTTAAAACAGTTAATTTCTTTGCTTGCTCTCAAGCTCTGAATTACTCTTTTTCTCAATACTTAGCCATGATTTGAGATGTAATTCACTTCAGGGACTGTGATTTTGTCTGTTGAACATAGCCTGAAATCCCTATTGCATACATAGTTTTGTATATATAGGTTTTGTATACAGTGTCGCCATGTGCCCTCATGTGACAATTCATGATGTAGTACATATATCCTTAGGTTCATGACATCAAAATGTCACTTCATTGAACTCCAGCATAGCTGTTTACCATTTCAGCATTGTCTTACTTTGCTTTTTCTAGCAGCTCAAAACCGCTACAGCTTGAGGCACCAAAATTAAGTCCAACAGGAGTAAAACAAGAGCTCAGCTAATGAGGTGATCGCAGAAGTGCAAATGCACATGCATTTCCTATTCACTACATGATAAAATTCACACACCATGCAGGTAAGGATCTAGTCCCAGAATGTCTGTCTTCTAAACCTGAGATTCTTTAGCACTTCAATTCAGCAAGCTATTTTACTTTTTCATGTTTTGGCATTGACCAAAACATCTTGAAAAGAGGGGGATGTAGTATTGCTTCCATACTGTCATGTCCCACTCCCAGTAAAGAGGGAGGGTAAGTGACTTCAGATTCGTAAATTCTCAACAGTGTGGACTAAGGGGAGATAAATCTCAAGGTCCATATAGAAACATTTATTAGCTTACCAAAATGGTTAGTATAGGTCTTAACAAGTCCATGATAATTGGTTAGGTATATAACAAACTATGGCAAGTGGTGAGGTATGCACTGTGTTATTTAACAACAGATATAGGACAACTTATGACAAGCGGTACTTAAGGTCGTCGTTACTTAATAACTCTAATTGTTACTTAACAATTCTAAGAGAAAAGAGAAACTGAGGGGTAGAGAAAGGAAAAGACAGAGAAAAAGACAGAGATAAAGAGATCACCGGTTCTGGTTCCAGCATCTTTTTCAGGGAATCTTCCCAGGCATAATCTTCTTCTTTCTTGGAAAAATCTTCCCAGGCACTATCTTCTTCCATTGTTTCTTCTTTGTTCTCCCCTAGGGGCATATATTTTCCCCTTTTATGTTTGCTGAATCAGCATGGTCCACCCCCCTTGCTGAGGACAGCCTTGTCTCAGGTTTCTCCCTTCTCCCAGGTGACATGTAGCATGATTTGGGTGGAGAGATGAGTGCCATAGTCATACATGTTTAGCATGATCTCTAGAATCTTCATTATCATATGCAGGGGTGTGCGCTTTCATATGCATTTTGCGGATAATGTAGCAAAGGTCACTCATCGGACACAATGGCCTTGAGAACTGGGAACTAGCAAGCTCACCACACGAGAGGCAGAACTGTCCTGTTTTCACAAGACAGTTCTCCCACACTTTCAGGTGCCAGAAGTGTTCGCCTTATCAGTTCTTTGAAGGCCAGGTCTGCATTATTTCTTTCCTTGTGAGTGTTTGAGGCATTCCATTGAAGGCTTGCCTGCCCCTCGTAAGGGAATTTACAGTCAGTCCCTTACACATACCTATTTTAGATTAAGTTAAATACTTCAAAAAGAAAAACACATTTTTGTACTTATGTATGTTCATTGAAATAATGTGTTATGAACTCTAAAGATATTGTGTGTTTTTCCATGGTCCATAAAAATACGCAATTTAGAAATAAGAGCATTGAAAATATTTAGAATCTTTGTTTTGTACTGATATTGCATACATTTTGATATGGTTTATGTTGAGATATAGACCCATATCTATGAAAAGTCCCACATCATTAAAAACTAATAAAAGAAATAGGTATCTGTTTAATATTAAATTGCAAGCTCATGGTACTGTGTGTTCAACAGTCACTTATTTTCCATCTTTGCCCAGCTGTATCAGGAATCTTTCAACAGTAAGTAGCGCTAATGGAAGAAATGGATGATTCAGATCTTGTAACAGTACTGAATTATTATGTATTCTAATTCTACTTACCTTTAAAATTAAAATTATCATTGGTTTATGTAATAGAAAGGACAGTTAGGGGGAAGCCATAATGTCCACAATTTATTTCTTCCTCTGTCTCTCCAAAGTAGTGTCATTTTCCTTCATAAAGAAAGGGGTGAGATTTTAAGTTCCCACAGAGGGGTTTTGCTACTTACTTAATAAATAAAAAAAGAAGGAAATATAACACAAATAGAACAATCTGAATTAGATGTCATATAGAAAGCTATATGGAAATTTTGAGAAATATTTATTACAGAAAATGTAAATTATTTTTTAGGCTGTCTCCACAGTTGAAGGAGAAAAATATCAAAAAAGAGTTGAAAATGTTCTAGCATATGTAAATGTGCAGATAACAAATTTCATAATTAGATCTTTATCCATATGATATAAGTGCTTGAATAAGACAGTTGATTAAAATATAAAGAGAATTTCAATAATGAGATACAGACATTAATTCTTCAAGGAGATAAAGACATTAGGTCAGTAATTACAGCTATTAGGAGTATATTGGTTGGACCATCCAAACCACGGAATGGAAATTCTGTTTTATTGACTCTGTTGGATGCCCTGGAATATAGCATCAGAACCTAGGAAACTTTTCTGAGGAGCTCTAAAATAAAAAGTCAGCAATAGGCTAATGCATTCTTTAACAACATTATGCTCTCTTAAACAAACATCTATCATCAAAGAATTCATGAGCTACACAAATAACAGTAGAACAGAGCCTCAGTGTGGTCTTTGTTCTCTGAACATTAGCAAGCGACCCAGTGGAAAAGCAGTGAACCAACAGATCGAAGTAGTTCATAGTGACACCTCTACAACTGCACTCTGTGAGGTTCAGCACCTTTACTTTGAAAAACCTGTAGTTTCACCAGGTTCCCACCATGCCTGTGTTCCAGAGCTATTCAGGCATTACTCACTGGTTCTGACCATTACCTCTGCATTTTAGGGTGGAGATTATTTAGTAAGTATCAGATAGTACATTGTTTGGTAGTGCTGAATGGAAGCTTGTGAGTTCGCTGCTTTAGTTTCACATGGCACATTGCCATAAAATAAAAGATAGGTTCAAAGAAAAATGAAAAAAGTAATATACTTGAGAGACTGAACTTGTATTATAAACAAGAGAGCACTGCTTGGGCAGCTTTGATAAATGGTAAGTAAGCTCTAGGTGTGAAGTCAGTTGCATATTAGAAGGAAGAGTGAATAGTATGTACAAAAGAAGGAAAAGGAAAGTCCACCCTGTTCTTACAAACCATTGCCAAGATGTTCAGAGCTGCTAAGTTATCACACATCCCAAAAATACTCTTTTTCAGAGAACCATATGAGTATAAATCCCTGCTGACTACCCTTCATTGCTCACATATGATTTTGGTCTTGCTTTCCTGTATTTTAATCAGTCCCAAATCCTTTTCACCATGTCTTCATCACACATGCTTTAACTCTTATCCAGTCCTGATCCTACCTTCTTTCTTTCTGCAATTTGCCATATTGATGTCCAGGACATGACTTTTTCTATGCAATCAAACTGGTCTTCACCGTTGTCATATTTATCTGTTAATCCTTTATACATCACTCTGACCAATGCTCAAGGAAAAGACTAATCTCTTTAGGTTCACAAAACTGATTTAGCTAGTCAAATAAAATTATTTTTTTTATTTGAAAATAATACCTCCTGACATGCATAGTGTAGATATTTTATACCTACATCTAGGTAGCTTATGATCTGTGGTAATAATACAGCTGCCCTGTGTGTGCTAACAGTTAAGTTGTCAGTGGAAATTTAACTGAATTATGAAACTCACCACCGAAATATGCTATGGAAGGAGGAGAGAAGAAGAATACAATGAATTTAATCTAAAACTTCAAGAAAAAAATTAAGGACCAAATTCAAGTTGAAAAAAAAAAAAGGCTTTTCAGCTCTTTAGAGAAAATGAAAATGCTATGTATAAGACCTTAAAAAAAAAAGCTGAAATCTAATTTTCCACATAAATCTTTCCATTGCAATAGATAATAAGTGACTAGAGAAATAAGACACAATAGCACTTGGGTTTTCTCATGCCTATAGCAACATTTTAAATGCACCTTTGTTCCTTAATGCACTTAGATAATTTTGAAATATTTTCCTACATTTCTATGCTGAGATAAAACACTTTTTAAATGAACTGTCTTTTTTTCAATGAAGCCTAGTCTCCTAAGATTATATTCTACTAAGAATAAAAAAATAAGAGAATGGTAAGAAGGAGATATTTCAAAATACAGTTCCAAATCAGGTGTGTAGGTAGAAGACTGATATTCTGCATTTTCTGTATACTTTCAGAATCATAATACTCATAACTGTTAAAAAATACACTTTACCTGAAAAAACACCATGTTTCCAGGAACAGTTTCTCAGAGTCAGGTGATACTATATGGTCCATGCCTTACTCCAGAACACATTGATGACTTCAGGCTGTACTTCTGAGAATTCCATTAATGGCATGCAATCAGCAATTGAAACAGAAAACTATTAAGTAGAGCTATGCTGCCTACTAAATTATCTATTTACCATTTTTTCCAGTTTGGCACAGTTGCATTTGTAATAAATGAACTTCTTAATTAACTCAGGATACAATGCATGTCAGTACTTCTGGGCTTTGTCATATTTTTCATTCCTGTTTGAAAGACAGCTGATAGAACTAGTGAAGCGTGACTCAGTTTTTAATATAAGAGGCTTTTTTTGTTTTATTCACAGAAGATTTCCTTTTATATTTATAGTTAATAATGTTCTTTCTTAACTTCTTTAATTTCCTGTTCATTTTCATGCAATATGCCATTATAATGTATTTGATTTTGTTAAGGTGACTTAAAGCCAGCTTATGAGGAACTGATTAGACACCTGCATATCTCTTAGCATAGCAAAATTTCCATTTTAAAAGAAAGCTATCCCATGGTTCAGTGGCCATTTATAGGTTCTCATTAAAGTAATATAAAGCTGCAGTATTTGTTGCCAAGCTATGTTATCCCAAGGATGTAAACAATTAATTTATTGACCACATAAAATACAGCTGAAGATTATTACAGAAAATTCTCACATAAATATATATGACAGTTGCCTACTATTCAGAGTAATAAACAGACTGAAAAATTAAAAAATGTATTCGGCTCCCACTGATTTAAACGTATAAGTATGTTCAAGTTTGGATGGTTTGCCTTTTTTGAGGCAGGTGGAAGGGAATCTGGAAAGTTCAGAGAAAAAGTAGATTTTTAAAAAACTCATCCTTTTGAAGATGAAATAAATAATATAATTTTCCTGAAGTTCTAAAACATGTGTCTTGGGTCACTAGGACCTCACCATTAGCATGAACAATTCTGTCTTCCTTTGTAAAGACCTCTGGATGGGATCTTTGTCAACGGAAGAAAAATGTCTATTCTATCATAGAATCATAGAACCATAGGGTTGGAAGGGACCTCTAGAGATCTTCTAGTCCAACCCCACTGCCAAAGCAAGGTCACCTAAAGCAGGTTGCACAGGAACACGTGCAGGCAGGTTTTGAATGTCTCCAGAGTTGGAGACTCCACCACCTCTCTAGGCAGCCTGTTCCGGTGCTCTGCCACACTCAAAGTAAATAAGTTCCTCCTCATGTTTAGGTGGAACTTTCTATGCTCAACTTTGTGCCCATTACCTCTTGTCCTGTCCCCAGGCACCACTGAAAACAGCCTGGCCACATCCTCCTGACACCCCCCCTTTAAGTATTTATAACTGTTGATAAGATTCACCCTCAATCATCTTTTTTCCAGACTGAAGAGACCCAAAGACTTCAGCCTTTTTTCATAAGAGAGGTGTTCCAGTCCCCTAATCATCTTGGTAGCCCTTTGCTGCACCCTCTCCAGCAGTTCCCTGTCTTTCTGGAACCAGGGAGACCAGAACTGGACACAGTACTCCAGGTGTGGCCTCACCAGGGCAGAGTAGAGAGGGAGGATGACCTCCCTCGACATGCTGGCCACACTCTTCTTGATGCACCCCGGGATGCCATTGGCCTTCTTGGCCACAAGGGCACATTGCTGGCTCATGGTCATCCTGTTGTCCACCAGGACTCCCAGGTCTCTTTCCATGGAGCTGCTCTCCAGCAGGTCAGTGCCCAACCTGTACTGCTGCATGGGGTTATTCCTCCCCAGGTGCAGCACCCTACACTTGCCCTTATTGAACTTCATAAGGTTCCTCTCTGCCCAACTCTCCGGCCTTTCTAGGTCTCTCTGTATGGTGGCACAGCCTTCTGGTGTGTCAGCCACCCTCCCCAGCTTCGTGTTTCATCAGCAAACTTGCTTAGGATGCACTCTATCCATTCGTCCAGGTCATTGGTGGATATATTGAAGAGGACTGGACCCAGTACTGACCCCTGGGGAACACCCCTCATCACTGACCTCCAAATAGACTCTGTGCCCCTAATCACTACCGTCTGAGTTCTGTCTTTCAACCAGTTCTATCCACCTTACTGTCCATTCATCTAACCCACTCTTCCTAAGCTTCTGTATGAGGATGCAGTGGCAGACCGTGTCAAACAACTTGCTTAAGTCAAGGTAGACCACATCTACTGCCCTCCCGTCATCTATCCATCCAGTCATTCCATCATAGAAGGCTATCAGATTAGTCAGACATGATTTCCCCTTGGTGAATCCATATTGACTACTTCTGATAGCTTTCTTTTCCTCCACATGCCTTGAGATAACGCCCAGAACGATCTGTTCCATCATCTTTCCAGGGACGGAGGTGAGACTGACCGGCCTGTAGTTCCCTGGGCCCTCCTTCTTGCCCTTTTTGAAGACTGGAGTGACAATGGCTTTTCTCCAGTCCTCAGGCCCCTCACCTGTTCTCCAGGACCTTTCAAAGATGATGGAGATCGGCCCAGCAATGACTTCCACCAGCTCCCTCAACACTCTTGGGTGCATCCCATCAGGGCCTATGGACTTGTGAATATCTAATTGACCTAACTGATCCCTCATTTGATCCTCCTCAACCCAGGGGAAGTCTTCCTCTTTCCCCGTTACTTTCCCAAAGGCCTGGGTCTCCTGAGGGCTGTGCTGAGCAGTAAAGACTGAAGCAAAGAAGGCATTCAGCAACTCCGCCTTTTCCGCATCCTCCGTCACCATGGCTCCTGTCTCATTCAACAGTGGGCCCACAACTTCTCTGATCTTCCTTTTGCCTCCAATATACTTGTAGAAGCCCATCCTGTTGAGCTTGACATCCCTTGCCAGGTTTAATTCCAAGGTGGCCTTGGCTTTGCCTGTTTCATCCCTGCACGCTCTGGCAGCATTGTTGTAATCTTCCCAAGGGGTCAATATATTCTTCCACTTACCGTAAATTTCCTTCTTCAAGATAACCTTGTCATCAGATAACCTTTGTACATAACAGCTGAGATCTCGCATTTCTTGGCTAAGAACTATGAAATTCTTCCTTCCTGCTCCCCTACACCGAGATTCCATTATTAACTTGCTAATCATACAAGCTTCTTAGAACTTCCTTTTCAAGTCCACATGAAGACAAATTTCTTGCAAGCACTAGTTTGGATAAAACGACAAAGATGACGTTGATTAATTATAATAAACCTACATTAAATGAAATGAGTGTTCAAGAGACTAAGGAAATTCCTTCTTAAAAAGCAGAAAATTAATTTTCCATGATTCACTTTAAAAAATCACCGGACAGAAGAAGAGACACCTATTTTCAAAACACTGCTGGGAGAGATTTCAAGTCATGAACAAGATTTTGTCTTCATGCATACAAGATGCTGAGAAGGGATTATATTTCAGGTAATAGGCTCAGAAGTCCAAATGCGTCTGTAGTGATGTACTGAAGTCTTTGCCGTTCTCACACAGGGCTGTTTTAGTTTGTACAGCTACATAAACATGCTGAACAAACTAAATTGCAGAATACACAGAGAAAGAATTTGTTTCATTCTAGGATATTCAAATGTGCATTTGATACAGCAAAGAGCATGAAGTTTGTTCTCCGTCCTGTAGGTAACAGTAACTTCTGACATTCCCTTTCCACACCATAACAGATGGGGAAACTGAAGATGCAGGATAACTGTGAAAGGTTACTTGCTAAAAAAAATTAAAACATAAATTCTGAATTCATTTGCAAACCGGAAAGTAACCAACACTTTGTGTGTCAGAGTACGCTCAGAGAAGTCAGCAAGAAGACTGCTTATCTCTTTCTCATAAGTGAAGCCAAAAGGAAGAACATACATGTCAGTACATTTAACTCATTATTGTTTTATACATTACCTTTCGCTTACATATATCTGGCAAATTAGTTCTAATGAGCACTTTCCATAGAAAGTAGGTTTATTGCCTATAGCCACTAAGCAATATGTCTACAATTCATACAACAGGAAATGAAAGAGGTAAGAGGCCATTCAATGTCTCTAAGGCCAAATGATGCAGCATGGTTCTTTTACTTACCAAATGAGGGAGGTAGCATTGTGATTGCTCTTCTGGCATGGCTCCTGGCCCATGCCAACCCTTGAAAACACATCTAGGCATTGTCTGGGAAAGTGCAATTATCCTGGACTGAAGTGACAACAGAGACCATGGTAATAACTTCCCAGTGTAAGTAACCATTGGCCACAGCTAATGCCTCTCCTCTGACCCTGTTTGGCTTCCTGATATAGTAGCTGATTCAGATTAATTGTATGGAGGAAGCCATCAGGGAACAGGTAATTTTGAATACACTTATGGTGCCTCTTAAATGTTCTCTGGCCTGAGCTCCCGTTTAAACTTCTAGGGAAGAATTAAAAACTCTACCTCCTATCTCATTAGCCAGTATTTCCCTGACACAAATGGTCAGCATATGTGTCTTCTTATCCTGCGTGGCTAGGCTGTCTAACACATCCAAACTAAATATTTAAAGCATTGGTTACATCTGAATACACGATAGTAGTAATGTCACTATACTGGATATCCAACTGGAAAGCTAATGAACTTATACTAGAAGAGGAAGTGTCTTACCAAAAATATAATGCACAAAGAAAAATCTGTTTTTCCTCAAATCTAGACCAGGCAACAACCACAACCTCAGTCTGATTTAAAGTCTGGAGCAATTTAAGAGTAAAATTTCAAATGTTTGTTTCACGTGCTTAGTTTCACTGCAGGCACTAGCAGCCATTAATTAGTTAAGAGAAGTAAAATGGTAAGGATGATTCTTCCTGAAGGTGTTCAGGTATACTTCTACTTGTCTCAATTCACTACACCATATATTCTCTCCAACCTATGTGCTCAGAGGAAAGCATCTGTTTGCTCAGAGGAAAGAACTCCACACACTGTAGCTGCCTAAATAACTGGAGATGGGACCTTTCAGAGTACAAAGTTATTAGTTAAAAATGAGCATATCATCATAATCTACCCATCATAGAACAGAGATTCTTTATTTCTACCACAGTTTAAGATGAAAACTATTTCTAAGGGTACTAAACAGCTTAAAACATATAAGATGTGGGGGAAAAAACCTCTAGTATCAGTCCTTCTTTTTTTTTATGTCTGTTTTACATCACTAAAGAAAACCACAGGATTTCTTCCCTTCCAAATGACTGGAATGTAGACTAAAAGAAGAAATTGGCTTTCATAGAATGCAATGCACTTGACTCTCTTTTTTAAAAAGGAAAAAAAAAACAAAATAAACACAACAAAAACAAGCCACAGTAGAACACCAAGCATTTTTTAAAAAATGTTAATGAGAAAACTGACAAGAAAGCTAGTTTGAGACTCAGCATTGTAACCTATGAAATATTGGTACAGCTGCAGATCATAAAAAATGTAGCTCTGAGCCACGTGTATTTGTTATTTTCTACAAAGTTCCTCTGAAAATGTTTCCATGGAATTAAATTTATTGTTGAAAATGTTCTTTTTTCCTAATGGAGCAAGCAAGAAGACCATAATGTTAGTCTGTAACTATATAAACCATCAGAAATTTTCCTCATTTTGTTAAACCACACAACCAGAATTTTCTTCTAAAATGTGGGAAAAATAGCTCCATTTTTTATGCATCAATGAAAAATGATCACAAGATGGGGAGACTAAATTTTTTAAAAGTGTTCTTGACGACAAATTGCCAACACGTTTGCCTCACTTTCTATTCATGATTATTAGTTTCACTTTTATTACATTATATAAAAAACAGTCACAGTTTTCTTTAAAATGCTTAGCTAACCTAAGTAAAATATACTTCTTTAGTTTTACACTAAAAAGGGTTTGCTTGGTAAAATAGAGTTATTTCTAATGGTCTCTAAAGCTCTGCCATAATGAAGACAAAGGTAAGATGTACTGAAGACACAATTAAAATGGTTTGACATTGATCTGTTCACTAACACGCCTTACTACTATTTCCTTCTGTTAGGGTGACTGTGTAAAGCTTAAGGCTCTCCGCAAAAACAAAAAGAGGTCTGTTCCAGGCATTTAATACTATTTTAAAGTAGACTCGTTTTGATGGTTGCCCACTTGCTAGATGTTCTGTAATTTAGGTTGTTGGCAAACTAATTTAACTTGTCTGAAGTGGAAATGGAAAAAGTATTCATCTAAGCCACATGGCTTGAACAAAGTTCTCAGAAATATTTATTTTCTAGTCAATCTATCATTTGTTAGGAATGGGATTCTCTTCATACACAGGAAAGAGGACATCAATGTTCTGAAAGGCAAAATGAGTTGCTATCCAGTTGGCTGGTCAGGTGTTCTCTTTGGTTTCTATTCATCAGCTTTTCAATTTCTTCTTTGTACACATTGATCAAGGTCTACAGACTCTGAAAACTCATTCTATAAATTGACTGAAAAGAACTGGAGCGAACTTCTATTCTGTTCAATATTTTCTATGCTATCATACAAGCCAATTTAGGATAAGCAATTATACCCTGTAATGTGTCGAGACAGGCTATGAAATCTATACGTCTGTGCTCTGAAGATATTCAGGTTAACGTCCATTGGGTTTGGTTTAGGCAGGCATAGCTAAAGTTGTGTCAGACTATGCCCTGTAGCGTTAAAAAAAACCCCAACAGAATATCAGCATTTCTTTCACTATGTAATTATTATAAGTATCAGGTGATTATCAGGAAAGATATTATGGATAAGAATACAGTCACTAATGGATACACTTAACAATGTATTAGTTAACTGAGAAACAAAGCATAAACAGAAAAGTCTGACTTCATATTTCACTAAGTCTACTGAACAGCCAAATTTTTACTAGAGTTTTTGCTTCTAATACAGGTTAATTCTTCTGAAAGTTAAAATTAAGTAATGGCACAAGAATTGTCCAGTGGCTTCAGTAGGAAGGATTTAGCCAGTATTTGTTAAGATCAGTGTAGTTTTCCAGTAGGAAAGAACATAAAACTGTCAAAACCTAAAAGGTAATAGACTCAACAAAAGAGTGCTATCTATCAAAAGGTATTAAATACTTTAAACAGAAAAGTGTCAGGAATAAATTTTAAGAATATTTTCATATGAGGCAGGTATACAAAATTAAATGTAAAATGTTTTCAGAGGTTGTGGAAATAACTAAAAATACTATTAGATAATACTTACTGTTTGATTATTTACAAGGCAAATGCTAGATATGCATAAATGTGTTTTAGTCTTTGATAATGTATCATATGTTAGTAGGGATTAAAGTGATAAAATACACACAAAACTGGCATTTCAGAGGATGCAAATATTGCAGCCTGTTTCATAGACAGTCTTAAATCACAGAATCATAGAATCATAGAATCATTTAAGTTGGAAAAGACCCTTGGGATCATCGAGTCCAACCATCATCTCCATTCTACAAAGTTCTCCCTTACACCGTATCCCTTAACACCACATCTAAATGAGTCTTAAACACATCCAGGGATGGTGACTCCACCACCTCCCTGGGCAGCCTATTCCAGTATCTGACCACTCTTTCTGTGAAGAATTTTTTCCTAATGTCCAGCCTAAACCTACCCTGTTGCAGCTTGAAGCCGTTCCCTCTTGTTCTATCACTAATTACCTGTGAGAAGAGACCAGCACCAACCTCTCCACAATGGCCTTTCAAGTAGCTGTAGAGGGCGATGAGGTCTCCCCTCAGCCTCCTCTTCCTCAAACTAAACAGTCCCAGCTCCTTCAGTCTCTCCTCATAAGATTTATTCTCCAGGCCCTTCACCAGCTTTGTTGCCCTCCTCTGCACTCGCTCCAGCACCTCGATATATCTCTCATATTGAGGTGCCCAGAACTGGACTCAAGGTGTGGCCTCACCAGTGCTGAGTACAGGGGGACAATCACCTCCCTCCTTCTGCTGGTCACACTATTTCTAATACAAGCCAGGATGGCATTGACCCTCTTGGCCACCTGGGCACACTGCTGGCTCATGTTCAGCCACTTGTCAATTAGAACCCCCAGGTCCTTTTCTGCCAGGCAGCTCTCCAGCCACACTTCCCCAAGCCTGTAGCAATGCATGGGGTTGTTGTGGCCCAAGTGCAGGACCCGGCACTTGGCCTTGTTGAAGCTCATACCGTTAGCATTGGCCCATCAGTCCAATCTAAATTTTACAAACCCTGTGCAATGACCAGTTGGTAAAGTACAGTACTGGAAAGTAACTAGTAATTTGCAACAAAATGTGAAAGTAGTGCACAAATTGCAGGAAGCACTGCCTTTCAAGACGGGTCTTGGAGAGATACCACATTACAGTGAATCACAGGAGTTTTAACTAGTGGATTAGGAGCTGGCCATCAGAGTCTTAAAGTCTATTTAAACAAGATATTGATTAACTGGGAGAAAAGGACAAGTCATGAGGAAAAACTGATCTAAAAGTATTTAAAATTACGTGTGTGAATGTTTAACTGTTGACATATTTAGAGCTAATGGTCAACTGAATCTGACAGATTGTAAGGACTTAAAAAGGAAAATCATCCCTTTTCATAACAGGATTTTTCATCTTCGTAGGTTATGAAGAAATACCATTAACATTTTCCATAAAACCTCCTAAATGAGAGAAGTAAGAGGTAAAACTGAAGCCAAAATTCTTTGTGTAAATTTGATCAGCAAGCTTTATAATTTTTATTTTAGGAGAAATCACACAGAAACTTTTCAGCCATTACACAGAACTTTCCAGTACCAGAGAGATGAACATACTGGAGAAAGTCCAATGAGCGAACATGAAGATGACAAAAAGACTGGTGCATCGCTCATACGAGGAAAAGTTGAAAGGGCTGGGGCTGTTTGGCTCAGAGAAGAAAAGGCTCCACGGGAATCTTACCCATGTATTTAGATATCTGATGGGAGAACACACAGAAGATAGAGCCAAACACTTCTCAGTAGTATCTTGTGACAGGAGAAGAGGCAATGGGAACAAACTGGAAACACAGGGAAATCCGGTTGAGTATATAAAAGACCATTTTATTGTGAGGTGGAAAAACAGTGGCATGGGTTTCCCAGAGAAGTTGTGGAGTTGCCATCCTTGGAGATATTCAAAACCAAACTGAACACAGCCTTGAGCACCACGCTGTATCTACCCCTCATTAAGGAGGGAGCCTGAACCAAATGATCTGAAAAGGTTCCTGACAACCTCATCCATTCTGTGATTCTACATTATTTTCAACAGAATATGTGTGCTTTAGGCAGCAAGAATATATAGTACTAACATTCACTCTGAGCAAGTTGACAAACACTGACTAGAGAAATGTCCATAATTTTTGTTCATATGTAAGTTAATGAACGATGAGAATATCACAAGGCTATTTAAATACATTGAGAAAAACCTTAGTGTGTCAAGGACAACTTTTCATCAAACTACCTGTGAATACAGCACTGTAAAATGCTACATTATATTAAAGTAGAAACCAGTAACACTATTTATTATATTCCACTGTTTAACAGGTGTGAGATGTGGAGATAAGAGTCTTTTGTCTGTGGGGACTGATTTTCAGAATTACAATCACTGTTGTGCTGAAGCATATTTATAAGAAAGGGCAGGAATCACCATATTGGTCATGTATCTCCTATATGACCTATTCTGTCTCACATAACATGATTTTATATGCCAAATATTAAATTCAATTACCTGGAAAGTCTGTCAATGACAGTAATTTACCCCTAAAATGTGTCTTTATTATCCTAACAATGAAAACAACAGTGATAAGTGGTTATATGTTCAGTGAATTAAAATACTTCAATGTCGTCTCTTATGCACTGCCACTGATTTTCAAGCCTCTAACAGATGACGTGCACAGCTCTCCAAGGATCCTACATGCTTACGGGTAAGCATGTGCTCAAACATGTAACTGCTTGGGACAACGCAGAGAAGAGCTGAATTTCTGAAAGAAGGAGTGCTTGTCAGATCTTTGAGAGACAGATGTATAAAAGCAGAAGAGGCAGAAACATGGAGGAGTGTATTTTACTTCTAGCTGTCATGGAAGAATATACAGACAAAATGGAGAGAATTGTCTAGAAATGTAGCTCTCCTGTTCCCTCATCTACTTTAGCCTGGTTTGCCATCTGAAAGAATGATGCAGCCTCTACAAAAACATGTCTATTGGATCCCTACATCTGTTAGCTCCAATAGAAAAATCATGACACATTTTTTTTTAATAAGAAGAACTTAGATTTAAGAATAATGTAATATCTCCATGGGAATTCCTATTCAAAGCTTGGGCTCACTTGCTTTATGACTGTCATAACCCCTCATCCCAATTCCACTGCATTGATTGAGTTTCACCCTTCTGCAAAAAATTGTATAGTAGATACATGTGAACCTTAATGTATGCAAATGTAGTTTTATTATTTTAGAGAAAGATTTATCTAGATTTCTTTATTAAAAATTCAACAGCCAACTGGAAGATTCACTTATATTTTTTATAATTTTTCAGACTATCCTTTATTGCTTTTGCCCTTTATTTTCCAAAATGTATTTTTGCCCTTTTTCTTCCAAAATGTATTTATTCAACACATTCCCACTGTTAATATTTTAAAAACTATCACGAAGTAGCAGTTCATTATTTGATTTAGAAAAAAAGAAAGGAAATCGAGAGAGAGAAAAAGCCTCCAATTTGGGACAGAAATGCAAGCCATTTGCTTTATTAGTGTAATTTCTTTGACACTTTTAGCTTGAAGATATTCACTCCTTCCAGTAAAAGAAAACAAAAGAATCTTTAATGAAAAAAGGTCTTCACACTCCATATACAGATATAAAAAGGTAACTAAAAACTATGGATCTCACTTTTCTATTTAGTCTTTGAAGCACTTTCTGTTGCTGAAACTGCAACGAAACGCAAAATGATATCACTGCCTTTTATTTTTCTGGCTCTAAAGAAAAATATTCAGGGTTTTTTCTGAAGAGATGATTGTACTAGCAAAATGAGACTCTGTTTTCTATACAGAATTATAAAACCCTATTATATATTAAATTATTTAAAAGAAAGTAGGTATTTTGATGGGTATTTTGTGGCTTACTTGTTCATTTATGTGCATGCACATTTACTCAACTTGACAAAAAGCCATTCAATTCCTATGTAACCAGAACACAGGGAGGATAACCTGGCAAAAAAAAGAAACACAGATTAGGCCAGACCCATAAATTAAGACGGGCAAAATAAAACAAGCTATGATTGGGGTGAAGATAATTGGCATTTGCTGGTCTCCCAAACCTAGTATGGACATCAACTGACAAGCCCCCAGATCACAACACATGGCTGCCCAAGGTACCTGCCTGTGTTCCAGACTGTGATTGCTTAGGTATCTGCATCCAAAGAAGATTTATTTGCAGACAATCAGATGCTGGCTGTATATAATTCTCATTACCATCAGGAAAAGAAAATTAGGTCATCTATTATTAGCAGAATATACACCTAACTATTTTGATAGTGAGAAATAACAAAGTTGATAAATAATATTAAAGTAATCTTTAGGTATTCCACTATAAAGGCATAATTTGTTGTGTAATTCAGTATGCATATTTACAGTTATATATTAAGGACTCCAGAGGATTTTAGCTCCTGCCAGAATAATTGAATTCCAAGCATCTGCCAATAACCAAATCTGTTAGAAAGCCTATTACATAGCCCAGGAATAGAAGAAGGTAAGATAACACTGTAATAATAAGTGTAATCTCAGAGGAAGGAAAGGGAATAGAAAGGCAACAACCAATTTTGGTTTGATTATTTTTTTTTTAATTTATATATAATATAAAGGTTATAATTCTGTTTTCATTTATACTTGGTGGCAGGCTTCATAAAGTACTCTAAAGCAGGTTAGACATCATTCATTAATTACCGAGTGCCAACAAAAATAATTCTGTCACTGAACTATTTTATGTAACAAAAACTTATAAATTATGTGACTCTCATATAGCCCTTGATGATAACCTTTGCACTTTAATTTTCTTTATGTATGATTAAAGAATGGCAAAAAAATCCCAATGGCTTTTTATTAGTAGGGTTTTTTAGAGGTATTTTTATTTGAAACTGCATCTCCATTCAAGGTATTTAAAAAAAACCACTTGAGAAAAAATAATTAAAACACATTTCCGAAAAAAAAAATAATTTAAAGAGTCTAATACTTTCATTTAAAGTTCCCTTTTCAAAAGAATTTCTTCCTGGAAATGGAAAGTATTTCTCAATGTAAATAATTTTTCAGTGCAGAGCATGCTTTCCTTTTTCACCTTTAATTGAATGCATTTTGATCTGAAAATTTTAATCCCTAAAATACAGAGTATTTTCTCAGTATCAAGTACAAATATATACATACTAAACATGACCTTTTAAAAGAAAGTGAAGTGGTCCACGCTTGTCATCCATGTGAGGGGCAGACCTCATATGACCATGGGAAAACAGCACTTCAAATGCAGGTTCTTTAACTCCACCTACCATAAGTGGTCAAAGGAAGCACCTTGTGGAATGAAGTCTTTTACTCTCTCACCATTACCTATGAGCACAATCTGCAGTGATTTCAGCTGCTCAGGTACTTCGTTCACTTAAAATAAGACTGACTATATGTGGTGACAATAGACATTAAGTAGAGAAGTCTGCCAGAATGTGGGACAGAATGATTTCTTGTGATCTGTTCAAGCAGACATTAATTCTCCTTTAGGTTAAAAATGGATCAAAACTTTCTCCCATCACACATTCCCGTTACAGAGGCCACTTAGCATCATGCTTTTATCTTTTTCCATCTGCTTCTACACAGCCCTTTCGCAGAATGCAACACTGTTTTCAGGAAAGTAGCCAATCTGTTATTAATCAAAATACTTCAAATTTAAAAACATAAAACTAACAACCAACCACATATCATTATTGTTTAAAATATTAGAATAGCAGGCCAGCATTGTATAAGCAACCCAATGATAGATCTTAACTTTCAAGTCATGCATGGATTAAATGGAGGGAAAACCGCAGTCTCCTAAAAATGCATCTAACCTCTGACCTAAAGTACACAGTCCTTTTAACTGGTGAGTTAGTAAAGCGTATCCTCGACTTCGAATCCTTGTGTTTAGAACAGAGTTTCCTGTTTGCCCAGAGCAAAAGCAACTTCACCACATTAAGTGCATACTGCAGAAAGTGATATTTCTAAAAAAAGATGCAGACCATGGAAGACAGGACAGTTTAACCAGGCTGGGGCAAGAAAGCACCTCTGAAGCTGGAAATGACTAGTTATTGAAATGTCAAACAAAAGTAGTCTCCCACCAGTAAAGTTTTCACTGAAAATCAAAGATTTTCCTATCTTATTTGTTAACAACCCCAAGGAAGATGATATACATAAACCACAACTTGTGAGCAAAATGTGACATTTCATTACATCATTAGCAATTGCTCTATAGGAAAATAGGTATCTTCTTTGTTAACTGTAGCCAAAACAGAGGAGCTTCACGGTACAGCAAGGTATATTGTCAAATTTCTGTGCATCAAATAATTAAAGCACAAGGCTTTATAAGACAGTATACCTGTATCCTGTTCATTGCTTAGGTATGGGTGCTTTCAACCAGAATAAATCTGTAAAAAAGGCTTATTGAGCAGATACTTGCAATCAGTAAAATGAGTCACTGAAGCATAATATCCTCTGAGATATTGCTTGCTCTCGTCATAAGGAGTGAAATAACTCATGTTTGTGGACACTATGTTACATAAAGCCTCTACGACTTTACTTGTGCCTGGTCTCTCAGAGAATAGAGAACTGGAAAAGTTCTGTCAGCAAGGGCCAAATTGCTGACAGAGCCAACATGAAAACACAGTTCTTATTGCTGTCATAGCTATCATGTATTTTCTGTTACATACATACACAATAATGCTTTCTGAAAAACCATATTCAGCATGGTCAGAAATCTCTGCTGGGTTTCATATCTCACTGGAGAAGCAATTAGTGGAAGGACATGCTACAGGTGGTGCATATACTAAACACATTGGCATCAGAAACTGCCACAGCTCAATGGTGGCATCACATATCACTGTATTCAAGAATGCACAGTAGCAGTCACCATCCATGATCTAATCCAAAAGACTCAGTCAGCAATACAGAGTAGTTTAATGATGGCAAGGAAGGAACAGATAGTAATTAAAATTCTGTCCTATTAAGAAAGCTACATCTATTTGAGGGAGCCAATCTATAATTCACCTTCATCTCTTTGCTTAGATCATAATGATGCAACAGTTAACACTAAAAAAAAGCAAGGAAAATTCTGATTCCTGTCTTAAATATAAAAATAAAACAAATTACTTGGCAGCTCTAAAAGTGCAGAAAATCAAAATGCTTTCTTTTTCCTGCTTATTGGAAGATTAGAGACTTCACATACTCAGAAGCACTTCAGAGTATGAAATCCATGTTACCTTAATGCAAAGCTTCAGGTTCACTATGTGAATATCAGCTTTTGTGAAGCTGAGTATGGAATGAAGCCATGGGGATAAAGTGAAAAATACTTTGTTTGCTGTTTATATATATGTGCCATAGATTTCATTCACTAAAATATCTTGCACAAAACATTGTTTACAACTACAAACATGTACAGCCCAGAAATCCTGAAAAGAGGAAATCAGCATCATTGCTCTATTGTTAAACAAAATCATCTGGAAAGTTACAGTGTTGATGCCCTCATCAGTTCAAAATCACTGCAGCAGTGAAAAACTCACACAGCAGTGTCAAATATGAAACCTGATGACTTCCTCTATTCTGCCAATCTTTGTCTCTTTTTTCAAACAACAATGAAAGTCATTGAGACGACTAAACACCACAGCAATGTTTTAATAAAACTGAAACACCCAGATCCAGAAAGCTAGCTTGGCTTTTCTATTGATGAACACAAATGTATACTGCTGCTTTCTATCTTGCTTTACACAGCTTTTCTAACAATTTCATGTATGTATTTCACTTTGACCATGACAGAACATTTGACCAACAGTTTCATCTGTCTCTATACTGACTCATGGATGGTGGCACATGCCTTGTGAGGGTGGTTAAAGCAATGGAAGAAGAGCAACTGGCAGTGCAGAGGTAAACCCATCTGGGCTTCTGAGTTTTAGCAAGATATTGCTGACCAATTAGAAAAGCGGTCTGTGAAGGTACGTCATGTAGATGCCCATATGCAGAAATAACACCATGGACTTCCAAAGGGCAGACTTTGGTCTTTTCAGGAGCCTGCTTGACGGAGTCCCTTGGGGAGAGTCTTAAAGTGCAAATGCATCCAGGAAGGCTGGATGTTTTTCAAGAAGGAAGTCTTAAAGGTACAGAAGCAGGCTGTTCCCATGTGCCATAAAACGAGCCGCTGGGGGAAAAGAGCAGCCTGGTTGAACAGAGAGATATGATTACAACTCAGGCAAAAAAGGAGCCTTCTTCCTTTGGAAGAAGGAGCATGCCACTCAGGAAGGCTACAAAAATATTGTAAGGCTATGTAGGGAGAAAATTAGAAAGGCCAAAGCCCAACTAGGACTTACCCTGGCTTTGGATGTTAAGAACAATAAAGAGTTTCTATAAATATATTAATAACAAAAGGAGGACTCAGCAGAATCTCCATCCTTTATCATAGAATCATAGAATGTGTTGGGTTGGAAGGGACCTTTAAAGGCCATCGAAGTCCAACCCCCCTGCAGTTAAGTAGGGACATCTTTAACTTGCTCAGAGCCTCATCAAGCCTGGCCTTGAATGTCTCCAGGGATGAGGCCTCCACCACCTCTCTGGGCAACCTGTTCCAGTGTTTCACCACCCTCATTGTAAAGATGTCTAATGTCTTCCTAATGTCTAATCTAAACCTACCCTGCTCTAGTTTAAAGCCATTGTCCCTCGTCCTATCGCTACATACCCTTGCAAACAGCCCCTCCCCAGCTTTCTTGTAGGCCTTTGGGTCTACCCTACCCTACCCTACCCTTCGGGTACTGGAAGGCAGCTCTAAGGTCTCCCTGGAGCCTTTTCTTCTCCAGGCTGAAAAACCCCAACTCTCTCAGCCTGTCTTCAGAGGAGAGGTGCTCCCGCCCTCAGATCATCTTCGTGGCCCTCCTCTGGACCCACTCCAGGAGCTCCATGTCCTTCTTGTACTGCAGGCTCCAGAGCTGGATGCAGTACTCCAGGTGGGGTCTCATAGAACAAAGTAGAGGGGGAGAATCACCTCTCTGGATCTCCTGGCCACGGTTCTTTTGATGCAGCCCAGGATGTGATTGGCCTTCTGGGCTGCAAGTGCACATTGTTGGCTCATGTCCAGCTTTTCATCCACAAGTACCTCCAAGTCCTCTTCTGCAGGACTACCTTGCACTTGGCCTTGTTGAACTTCATAAGGTTTGCAAGGGCTCACTTCTTTAGCTTGTCCATGTCCCTCTGGATGACATTCTGCCCCTCTGGCATTATCAGATGAAGGCAGTAACAAAGTGACAAAGGATGAGGAGAAGGCTGAGGTACTTAATGCCTTCTTCGCCTCAGTCTTTATTAGTGGAGTCAGTTCTTCCCTGAGTACCCAGACTCCTGAGCTAGTAGATAGGAGCAGGGAGGAGAATGAAGCCCCCGTAATCCAAAGGGAGATGGTGAGGGACCTCCTCCAACACCTGGCCATACACAAGTCTATAGGGCCAGATGGGGTCCACCCAAGGGTACTGAGGGAACTGGCAGAAATGCTCGTTGAGCCACTCTCCATCATTTACCAGCAGTCCTGGCAACTGTGGAGGTCCCAGCTGACTGGCATCTAGCAAATGTGATGCCCATTCCACAAGAAGGGCCAGAAGGATGATCTTGGGAACTACAAGCCTAACAGTCTGACCTCAGTGCCTTGGGAGGTCATGGAACAGATAATCCTGAGTG
The DNA here is from genome assembly GCF_028500815.1 of Rissa tridactyla. Lineage (NCBI taxonomy): Eukaryota > Metazoa > Chordata > Aves > Charadriiformes > Laridae > Rissa > Rissa tridactyla. Next base: position 40,083,948 of record NC_071497.1, on the reverse strand, counting down.
ACATTATGCGGCACATGAAGGACAACCAGGCGATCAGGCCCAGTCAGCATGGGTTCATGAAAGGCAGGTCCTGCTTGACAAACCTGATCTCCTTCTATGACAGTGACCCAGTTGGTGGATGGGGGAAAGGCTGTGGTTGTTGTTTACCTGGACTTTAGTAAGGCCTTTTATATGATTTCCCCACAGCATTCTCCAGGAGAAACTGATTGCCCATGGCTTGGACTGGAGTACTCTTCACTGAACAAAAAAACTGGCTGGAGGGCCAGGCCCAGAGAGTGGTGGTGAATGCAGCTAAACTCGGTGGCCAGTCACAAGTGGTGTTTCCCAGGGCTCAGTACTGGGGCCAGGTCTCTTTAATATCTTTATCAATGATGTGGACAAGGGGATTGAGTGCACCCTCAGTAAGTTTGCAGATGACCCCAAGTTAGGTGGGAGTGTCAACCTGCTTGAGGGTAGAAAGGTTTTTCAGAGGGATCTGGACAGGCTGGATCGATGGGCCAAGGCCAATGGAATGAGGTTCAACAAGGCTAAGTGACGGGTCCTGCACTTGGGTCATAACAACTCCATGCAGGTTTACAAGCCTGGGGAAGAGTGGCTGGAGAGCTGCCTGGAAGAAAAGGACCTGGAGGTGTTGGTTGAGTGCTGGCTGAATATGAGTCAGCAGTGTGCCCAGGTGGCCAAGAAGTCCAGCGGCATCCTGGCCTGTATCAGGAACAGTGTGGTGAGTAGGACTAGGAAAGTGATCATACCCCTGCACTCAGCACTGGTGAGGCCGCACCTCAAACGCCATGTCCAGTTTTGGTCCCCTGACTACAAAAAAGACATTGAGGTGCTGGAGGGTGTCCAGAGAAGGGCAATGAAACTGGTGAGAGGTTTGGAGAACAAGATTTATGAGGAGTGACTGAGGGAGCTGGGATTGTTTAGCCTAGAGAAAAGGAGTCTGAGGGAAGACCTTATTGCTCTCTACAGCTACCTGAAAGGACGTTGCAGAGTGGTGGGGGGTGGCCTCTTCTCCCAAGTAACAGGTGACAGGACAAGAGGAAATGGCCTCAAGTTGTTCCAGGAGAGTTTTAGACTGGATATTAGGAAAAAGTTTTACACTGAAAGGGCTACTAAGTATTGGAACAGGCTGTCCAGGGAAGTGGTTGAGTTACCATCTCTGGAGGTTTTTAAGGGACGGGTAGACATAGTGCTTAGAGATACAGTTTAGTGGTGTTTTTTGTTAGTGTTAGGTTGATGATTGGACTAGATGATCTGAAAGGTCCCTTCCAACCTAGGTAATTCTATGGTTCCAGGATTCTATATACCCAAGAGTCAGGCCACTGAGGAACAACAAAACAGTCAACAGGTGGATCGGGCTGCTAAGACTAAAGTGTCTCCAGTAGACTTGGATTGGCAACATAAAACTGAATTGTTTTTAGCTCAGTGGGCCCATGACACTTCACGTCATCAAGGAAGAGATGGGAAGAGCCCATATAGATGGGCTCATGATCAAGGTGTGGATTTGACTATGGACACTATTTCACAGGTCATCCATGAACGTGAAACGTGCTGAAATAAAGCAAGCAAAACCATAGAAACCTGTGTGGTACGGACTATGGTGGCTGAAATATAAGTATGTGGAGGTTTGGCAAATTGACTATATTTCCCTTCCATGAACGCTGCAGGGAAAGAACTATGTGCTTACAATGGTGGAAGCAACCACCGGATGGCTAGAAACACATGCTGTGCCTCATGCCACTGCCTGAAAGACTATTTTAAGCTGTGAAAGACAAGTCCTGTGGCAACATGGTACTCCAGAATTGAGTCAGACAATGGGACTCATTTCTGAACCTTTTCAACACAAATCAGATACAGGTATTTTCTTATTCAGCTTAAAGCAAGAAAGACAGTATCCTCAGAGGGGTTGCATTAACCAGTGAAAATCATACATGTCACAAAAATCTCTAAAGTGATATAAAGTAAGAGATGTGCATTGGTAGCTCAGTAATGTTTGCTAGCTTTTCCTGGTAAGGTTTTAATACAGCTGTTTGATGATAACTAATATAAATATAAATTACTAAATTTTTATACTACTACCATTTGCATAAATATATCATATAGTATAGATGATATATAAAATATGTCTTATTTATAGCAAACAAAAATGTATGGTTTGTGAGATGCATCTACAAATAGTTCTTGTAAAATAATCTTATATGTATATGTAGTAGATATATATATATATCAGTTGGCAGAATCTTGAAAAATAAGGTAACCAATCTTTTAAATGCTATTTTGTTGTCCTGAGTAGGAAAGTTTGGAGTTTTTTTGTCTTTTAAATAATCTTAGAACTACTTATGCTGTCAGTTGTCCATCACATTTTAATTTCATGATGTGTTTCACAGTATCTTGGCTAAAATTTTCACATTATGTCAAAAAGGTGGCAACTTAATTCTAAATATGGACAACATACGGACAGAAAAGAAACCAGTCACATGCTGTGCCTGGATCACAGCACAGCAAGCTTAATATTTTTTTGTGTCCTTCTAAGGCCACAAAGGCTGACAGCATAAAATTTAAAAAAAACGTTTTCAATCAAAGAAGAAAAATTTTCAGGGAAAACAGCCCCTACCAGCTAATGCAGTGCCTGAGAAGCCGTTGTCCAGCAGCAGCTGAGGTCGTTTCTGCAATACTGCTTTAGACCTGTTCCTCTGCAACCCAAAATCTTGATTTACCAGTAGATTTCTCACACTTTTTATTCAGCTTCTAAGTGGGAAAAGTCTATTCCCAAGGGCTTCAAAGTAAAAGGAGCAGATTGAACATGTCCTATGAAAACATGTTTTGACATTTTCTCCTTAATTCCTGTTAACCTTTGCATACATAAGAAAATAATTTTTAAAATGTATCATCTGAATACCCATGCAGAAATAAGTATTTCATATGTTACTTACATGCCAACAGTACTACTGATGACTGAACAATATTATTTCAAAAGGTAAAGGCTAGTCATGTAACTAAATATCTAGACTAGATAGATATAGCAACAAAAAATACATGCAGGAACATGCACAGATGGTTTAGCATTTGTTCATAATTTTATTGGATGTAAAAGACTTTTAAAACTATTAATATATCATACTGAAACATGTTTTTCCTACAAGAATCTAATATCCAAATAAATTCCATAGTTACAGTATTTTTTTTTTTTTCTGCAAGTCACATTGGATCTGTGCTTCACCACTTCTTTGACTCAGTGAACCACAGAACCACAGAATGGCAAGGATTGGAAGGGACCTTCTAGTCCAATCCCCCTGCCAGAGCAGGATCACCTAGAGCAGGTTACAGAGGAATGCGTCCAGGCAGGTTTTGAATGTCTCCAGAGTTGGAGACTCCACCACCTCTCTGGGCAGCCTGTTCCAGGGCTCTGCCACCCTCAAAGTAAATAAGTTCCTCCTCATGTTTAGGTGGAACTTTCTATGCTCAGGCTTGTGCCCATTACCTCTTGTCCTGTCCCCAGGCACCACTGAAAACAGCCTGGCCACATCCTCCTGACACCCCCCCTTTAAGTATTTATAAGCATTGATAAGATCCCCCCTCAGTCTTCTTTCTTCCAGACTGAAGAGACCCAAAGACTTCAGCCTTTTTTCATAAGAGAGGTGTTCCAGTCCCCTAATCATCTTGGTAGCCCTTTGCTGCACCCTCTCCAGCAGTTCCCTGTCTTTCTGGAACCGGGGAGACCAGAACTGGACACAGTACTCCAGGTGTGGCCTCACCAGGGCAGAGTAGAGGGGGAGGATGACCTCCCTCGACGTGCTGGCCACACCCCAGGATGCCATTGGCCTTCTTGGCCACAAGGGCACATTGCTGGCTCATGGTCATCCTGTTGTCCACCAGGACTCCCAGGTCTCTTTCCATGGAGCTGCTCTCCAGCGGGTCAGTGCCCAACCTGTACTGCTGCATGGGGTTATTCCTCCCCAGGTGCAGCACCCTACACTTGCCCTTATTGAACTTCACAAGGCTTCCCTCCGCCCAGCTCTCCAGGCTGTCCAGGTCTCTCTGTATGGTGGCACAGCCTTCTGGTGTGTCAGCCACACTTCCCAGCTTTGGGTCATCAGGAAACTTGCTGCGGGTACACTCTATCCATTCGTCCAGGTCATTGGTGGATATATTGAAGAGGACTGGACCCAGTACTGACCCCTGGGGAACACCCCTCATCACTGACCTCCAACTAGACTCTGTGACCCTAATCACTACCCTCTGAGCTCTGTCTTTCAACCAGTTTTCTATCCATCTTACTGTCCATTCATTAAGCCCTCACTTCCTAAGCTTCCCTGCGAGGGTGCTGTGGGAGACCATGTCGAAAGCCTTGCTGAAGTCAAGGGAGACCACATCTGCCGCCCTCCACTCCTCTATCCATCCAGTCATTCCATCATAGAAGGCTATCAGATTAGCCAGACATGATTTCCCCTTGGTGAATCCATGTTGAGTACTTCTGATAGCTTTCTTTTCCTCCACATGCCTTGAGATGACACCCAGAACAACCTGTTCCATCATCTTTCCAGGGACGAAGGCTAGGCTGACTGGCCTGTAGTTCCCTGGGCCCTCCTTCTTGCCCTTTTTGAAGACTGGAGTGACATTGGCTTTCCTGCAGTCCTCAGGCCCCTCACCTGTTCTCCAGGACCTTTCAAAGATGATGGAGAGTGGCCCCAGCAATGACTTCCACCAGCTCCCTCAACACTCTCAGGTGCATCCCATCGGGACCCATGGACTTGTGAATATCTAATTGACCTAACTGATCTCTCACTTGATCCTCCTCAACTGAGGAGAAGTCTCAGACTGTCCCTGTATCTTTCTCCAAAGTCTGGGACTGCTGAGGGCTGCACCGAGCAATAAAGACTGAAGCAAAGAAGTCATTCAGTAACGCCACATTCTCCACATCCTCCGTCACCATGGCTTCTGCTTCATTCAACAGCAGGTCCACAATTTCTCTAGTTTTCCTTTTGCCTCCAATATACTTGTAGAAGCCCCTCCTGTTGAGCTTGACATCCCATTGCCAGGTTTAATTCCAAGGCAGCCTTGGCTTTCCTTGTTTGATTCCTGCACACCCTGGCAGCATTCTTGTAATCCTCCCGAGTAGTCAGTCCCTTCTTCCACTTACTGTAAACTTCCTTCCTCCACTTGAGCTTTTTCAGAAGCTCCCTGCTCAACCGTGCAGGTCTCCTGCGTTCCTTGCCCGATTTCTTGCTCTTAGGGATGCAACGATCCTGAGCTTGGAGAAAGTGGTCTTTGAATACCAACCAGCTCTCTTGAGCCCCTTTGCCTTCCAGAGCCCTAGCCCACGGGATCTCTCCAAGCAGTTTCTTGAAGAGGTCAAAGTTAGCCCTCCTGAAGTCTACGGTTGCAGTTCTACTTCTTGTTGTTTTGTGAATACGGCCCATGATCCTGAACTCTATCTTCTCATGATCACTACAGCCAAGGCTGCCCGCAACCTTAATGTCCTCCACCAGTCCCCCTGTGTTTGTCAGTACTAGGTCCAGTAGCGCTCCTCTCCTTGTTGGCTCCTGCACCACCTGTGTCAAAAAGTTATCATCAATGCACTGGAGGAGCCTCCTGGACTGGGCATGCCTGGCTGTGTGGTCTTCCCAGCAGATATCGGGGTGATTGAAGTCCCCCATGAGAACTAAGGCCTGCGATTGTGAGGCTACCTTCAGCTGTCTGAGAAAGCCTCATCAGCTTCCCCATCCTGATCAGGTTGCCTGTAATAAACGCCCTCAACACTGTCCCTGATATTTGCCTGCCCCTTAATCCTTACCCATAAGGTCTCAGCCCTCTCTTTATCCGCCCCCAGTGAGAGCTCAATGCATTCCAGTTGCTCTCTCACATAAACAGCAACTCCACCATCTCACCTTGCTGGCCTGTCTTTCCTGAAAAGGACATGGCCAACCATGACAGCATTCCAGTCATGTGAGCTGTCCCACCACATCTCGGTATTTGCAATGAGATCGTGGCCCTGCAACTGCACACAGATCTCCAGATCTTCCTGCTCATTCCCCATGCTGCGTGCATTGGTGTATAAGCATTTCAGAGAGGGAGTTGTGTGTGGAGTTTTCACCATTGAGATGTGGTATGCCTTCTGGCTCTCAGAAATACTGGCACGCTCCCCGACAAGTGCTGAGCAACTGTGACCAGGCACCTCACTGGCAAGCCCAGTACCATTCCCAACCCCCTTCGAATCTAGTTTAAAGCCCTCTCAATAAGCCCCAATAACTCTTGTCCTAGATCCCTTTTCCCCCTGCAAGATAAGCTATTCTTGCCTGTTACCAGTGGGCCTGGCGTTTTGTAAATCAGGCCATGGTCAAAGAACCCAAAATCCTGCCAGCAGCACCAGGCTCAGAGCCTAATAAATCCCTTCAAATTCTTCTGTATGCTTCTTACATTTTAGATCCATATCTTCAATTGATGAAAGAAAATATTTTTTTTCTATCTGGAAAATAAACGTAAATACAAATAAAAAACTAGAAAGTGCATGCTCTGTCTGTCAGAATAACCCTTTAATTATGTAAGTAGCAACCAATCTGTACTTCATATAGAAAATGAGATATTTAGCATAGACAAATTGGAAGACAGGTTGTATACAAAGATCTAGAACTTAAATTTTAAGTGTGATTTGGTCCATGTAAGTCACTGGATCTCTGTTTTTGAGAATGATACTCATCCTCTCTCACCAAGTAAATATTTGTTTTAATGTAAGGGTGGAACGTATTGAAGAGTGTCGGGCTTCACAAAAGCTCAGAGTGGGAAAAGGCAAGGGTGTGATTTGTGCGTTGTTAGGCTCCTGTTTATCTTGTGCACAACAAGAAACTAGGGAAATCCCTGCTCCTAATCTGATTTCAGCTGTAGAATATGCAACACTGAAATCGGAGAATGAGGTGCTGAAGTCATCATTAGCTTTTCAAAAGAAGGCAGGAGAAAAATTAAGAACTCAAGTTGATAAGCTTGGGAGTGAAAATCTCCAACTTAAAATGTTATTGGAAACGGTGACTGGGCTCTTAGATAAAATGCAGCCTTTGACCCAGGTCCAACAAATTCTTAAATTATGTGTTATCCAAACTCTGGGACCCAGACCGGAGACCCTTGGCCTAATCGTGAGGATGAGGAAGAAGATGAGGAGGAAAGGACTTTTACTTTGAAATCCCAAGTCTTTCCTTTACCTCCTCTGGTTAAAACTGAAACCGTGGTTGATGATGATGATGAAATCCACACCACTGCACATAATGTTCTGTGGATACCAACCTAGTCAGTGAAAATAAGGGAGAAATATTCGAGGTGGCCAGAAGAGTCAGCTGTTGAGTATGTGTGGTGAGTTTCTTCTGAAGGCGGAGATAGAATTCTGTTGAGTGAGGAACAGGACTGGGAGTCTTAAATAGTATAGATGCTGAGACACTTGCCAACAAACTAGTCACAACCACTAGTGATCTATACAAATTAAAACATCCTCTACAGTCCTCTCTATCAGCATTGGGAAACCACCAATGGCTTTTATCGAATATATTGCCTCAGTGGGAAGAAACAGGTGAAAAGGACCATCAGCTGATCACAAATGCACTTGGTACAACCCAAAATAATGTTTCTTTGACTTTATATTGTATCCAGGCACAATTGTGGATGCAATCTATGACAGCCACAAGCATTAGTGAAGGTGAGGAAGGCACCTTGCCCACCGAAATTCGAAAAGTAATATGGGATAATGCAATTCAGTTTGAGAAAAAATTTAAGTCCTGGTGGTATCTAGTTAATTTCACCTATGATCCCATTGAGAGCAAGGCCACAGCTTTTGTCTTAACAATACGCAGTGCTTCAGTATACACCATATACGCAATCATTGCACCAGGGTTGAATCACCATGAAGCCAAACTCCATAGAGTGTGGGCACAACAAAATGAGAATAAATGGCAAACTGTTGATGTTGACGTATGCATTTCACAAGATCAACAAGGATTCATTTGTGAGAGTAATATCTTTAATGCGCAAGACATTTGTCTTGATGTCAACCAGAATGTTTGTTATTTTGAGACACATCCTGATGAAATCCCAGAAACTGTGCTTGTATATATTGGGAAAGGGTGCATTTGCATGAGATCTCCCTGTACTCTTGTATTAGTAGATGACATAGTAGTAGATATAAGTAATCACTCAAATCTTTGTGTTTGTAACTTTACTAACATTATTGGATGTTACTTCAATTATTCAGCTCCTGTTATGTCTTTTCAATTGCTACAATCTAATTATACATTGATTCGAGATTTGTTGCCTACCCCTATCGGAATGAATCTCTCACTGGTGAAGAAGCTGCTACAACAAGATGAATTGAAGCAACTGTTGCAAGAGACCCCGTAGAAAATGGACAAAGAACTCTTATTACTGTCCATCTGTACTACAGAACAGATAAGCTGCCTACTTTCTTACAACAAAACAGATAACCGCCCTACTCACTACCCGAGCCAACATTTCATCAAAATTTTGATTAAATGCTGTCCTTTGTGCAAACTTTGCTCATTACAATGTACCAAAACACACCTCCACCCTGGAGGCTACCCACCCCCAAGGTGCAACCACTCTTCCTTGAGTACACCAATCATAATAAAGGTATTTATGACCGAAGTCACTCAAACTCCACTTTGAAGATAAAAAAATAGTACAAAAATAGCCCAAGAGGGGGGGGATATCAGGGAAGACACCATCGCAAACAAGGCAGGAGAACTCCATCACTGACTTCCAGGATCAGTCAACAGGCTGAGCCTTTCTTCCCCGACATAGGCACGCCTTTGGGTAAAGCAGATTATGCCGAGTGTATCCTTGGGGGACTTAGAAATTTCTCTAGAGAATCTGTATCCTACATCTATAGCCAGGCTGTATTGTTTATAACTTTGTCATGCGTTTTGTGTATTTAACAATATCTTTATTTGCACGTGCTTTGCAGACAGTGTATTTATCACCGGCAATCCTAAGAACCTATATATCTCTTGTTTAAATAAACTGCACTGTTTAAGTAGCTAGTCGTTTCAGTTTCTCACTGAACGTGACCAAAGACTCGAGAGTGGCCGTGCTAGTTAATGAGCACAACTAGACTGAAGGTGCAGTCCACTATTAGTGTATCCAAATCATAATAGTTTAATACATATTAAATGCGATTGGACTGATAGTGCTGAATTGGGCATGACTCAGAATTTAAACCTAGCCGCACCTAGCCTCCCACCTCAGTGAGGAGTATTAGAACACAAGGGGATTTATCTTCTGCCAAAACTGCTTTGCCCCCTTTTCACGCAACACGCTGTTATTACTCTGTCAGATGGCAAAGGTAGAATGGGTATAAAATATGGGCATAAGGCTTTAATGCATTTTGTAAAGATTCCCTTTTTTTGGCAATAAAAGAAGATGTTGACTCTTGACTGTCAATAAAAAACAAAGTTTTAAATTTATGTTTTTGAAAACTACTGAAAAGGCAAATCAATTTAAAAAAATCCTACTTTTTTTTAATATATTTTTCCTAAATTTGATCGAAATGGATGTGCTTATTTTCTGGCTGTGTCTGATACTCATTTGTCCCTGTAATGAACAAGCCATGATGAACCAGAGAAACGGACACACCTTAAAAATAATTAATTACTAAATACATTGTGGTTTTATTCTCATAATGTGACAGTTCATTGCATACCTATTTGGTATATGCACTCACTATTTTTGGAGAGATTTCTGTATCTATGCACTTTATTTGAAAACTCAACAGGAGCTGCAGGGTGATCTGAAAGACCAAAATAGAAATCCTGAAACCAACAAGATGGTTTTCTACATAAGCTTTTAGTGAACAAATTATTTACAGATAACAGAACCTCAAAAGTTACTGGTTTTTCAACAACATAAACCCTGTGTTTTATTAATTGCTAATGTCAAATAGTCCTTTTCCTCTCTTCCTCACAAATTGTTTCCCACAGAGAGATGTCTTTAGACTGTACAATGCTGCATCTGCTCTGTAATGTATACAGACAGAAATGTAGAGAAGGGACTTGACAGCAAATAGGCACCTGGCTGTACATGTCCTCACACAAAAGACAAAAGAACTTTTTTTTTTTTTTGTGTTTAAAACTTGTATTTCTGTGACCTATATGAATATTATATGAATTTAGTTTGGATAAGAGTATGCCACAACACTCAATTCGTTCAGCGGCTGTATGAAAGGGGCAGGTTTCATTCTGTTTCTTGGTGAATAATTGTCTGTGGCAATGAGGCACTGATGTTGTGCCTGAACTGAGCTTTAGCAGAATGAGCAGATGTGGAAGAGCTTCTTTCTTCCATAAAAACATTTCTTCAAAAGGATTTGAATCTTATAGAAAAGAAAAGCCGGAAGAAGACTGTATTCCTGGGAATTGAGCATGTTGAATAGCTCTTTCATCAGCTTAATAATGACTTCATACATTAGGTCAGCAACAGATCTGCAGAAGCTTGCTAACATCAGTGACACTGTGTGGCTATCATTGCCCTGTTCATAAAATACTTCTATGGTTAGAGACAAACAACAGTTTGTTGTTTGTTGTTCTATGGTCAGAGACAAACAAGAGTTTCTGGGCCATTCTTCTCAAAGCTGCAAAAGGCTACATATCCTGTGGACTATATCTAACTATAGCTGGATATGGATATAGATGAAAATTAGGATATTTAAAACAGAGGTAGCTTGAACATGGTGGGATGGAGGAGTGGAGGGATTGAGGGAGACAGGTAAAGAAGCAGAGCTGGACACACTTTCTATTTAGTTGTCCTATGTTATTCTCTTTTCTCTGAGCTTGTCCAATCTCCCCTTGATCTTATAGATCTTGTCCTTGCAGAATAGAAGGTTTGTCTCATCTTTATTGCTGACTTATTTTATTCATCTATATTATACTCTTCAGAACATGTTCTGAAGAGCTGCTATCTACAATATAGCTCCTCTCTCTGTCTTTATACATCCTAACATAGTAATTGCCCTTTCTGAAGTGCAGTTCTTTCCTTCTGACCACTTCTCCAATTCGTCAAAGACATTTTAAATTCTTCGGTTGTCCTCCAATGGTCTTGCACTCTCTTCCACATTAGTAATTTTTGAAAATGTTAGGCACACCTCTAGTTCATTTTCTATTTCATTAATAGAAAACCATGAGTATTTCCAGACTTTTGAGCCACAAAATTTGCACTCACCTTTAACAGTTCTTTCATCTACACCCAGTTTCTATAGCTCACTTATATGAATGGCATCTCAAAAGAATATTAAATGTCTACTACTTATCTTCTTTCTATATGCCTACTTTCCATATGTATCTCTAAGGATGCTGCCTTGGAAGGAAATTAAACTGGCATCATAGATTTTGTTCATGACATATCCATGCTAGCTTGTTGCTGCTCATCTCTTTATTATCTTCTAAGGGCTTATAAATAGTTTGATTATTTTTTCAGTAATACATTTGCCCTTTCCCAGCTTCAGTGATGAAAGAGATAAGGTGTAAAGTAGGAGCAGACTTTAGGGGTTTACATTTAAATTCATATGTTGAAAAGATACCTTGAACACTGGGAAAAACACAGATCTCTCCAAACAAACATGATGCAAGATCCAAAAAAGAATCGTCACAAAGCATGTGCATAAAAGCGACCTTCAACTACAAAGGCCAATGTTCTTTTACTTTACAATCAGCGGAATGACAAAAACATTTAAAAAAAAAAAATCTAACTTAGCCATTGAGAAACGCTGTCCAGAATAGCATTCTTCCTTCATTGACTGGCAAGGAAACCTAGGTAGCTTTAGCTAGCTGAAGCTGAAGTTCACTTAAGTCTGTTTACCCCTTTTGCATCCATGAAGCAGTGTGCATTTCAGTTAACTGGACATTAAAACCAGAAAAAAAAGTCTGTTTTTCCCCATGATTTCCTATTTATCCCTTGCTAGCAGGAATGATCGGTGGAGAACAGGTCTTACACCAGTGTTGATTCATTGTTTGTTCATGAAATCAAAATTCTCACATAATAACATGGGTTTAGGGATCTATGAAATGGGTCAACATTGCCTAAGTACACAATTCTAAACATTTATGCAGCCTTTTGGCAAATCATTTCCTGTTAAATTTTGAAATGAAAAATACTCTGATTTGAGATTATGCTGATATAAAATATTTTTTTTTCTGGTTTTAATGTCCAGTTAACTGAAATGCACACTGCTTCATGGATGCAAAAGGGGTAAACAGACTTAAGTGAACTTCAGCTTCAGCTAGCTAAAGCTACCTAGGTTTCCTTGCCAGTCAATGAAGGAAGAATGCTATTCTGGACAGCGTTTCTCAATGGCTAAGTTAGATTTCTTTTTTTTAAATGTTTTTGTCATTCCGCTGATTGTAAAGTAAAAGAACATTGGCCTTTGTAGTTGAAGGTCGCTTTCAACTAGCAATACCCCGGGCAACAGTTTACGTTAAAGGAGGGCTTACTTCAATTTTTTAAGTCTCACTGTGTTCTAAAACCTTGCCTACTTTTAATGAATTAATTCAGAAATAAATTAGATTCATCTTTAAAAAGTTGGAGACAAGACACCAAACTTGAGCAAATACACAGCTGGCTTCAATCTGAAAAGTGACAACACTTTCCTTTTTTGTAATGTAGACACATTTCTCAGGAGACTGATAATCAAAAATAAAAAAAAATTACCTCAACATATGAACAATGTCATGCTTGAAATACTCAGGAATCTGAAGAAACAGTTAATAGTGTGGTGACTAAAAATTAGTATTCTCCAGGTGCATTTTTAACAAACATACAACCATTTAAAATCAAGGAAAAGGAAGTACTACCACCCATAATTGCACTGCAACTGAATTAAAACACAAATTTCATTTCTTTCTATTAATAAATTAATATTTTTAAAAACTTACGTACAGAAGACATTTAAGAATAGATAGATTTTAAAATAAGAATTTTAAAATAAATAGTGTCAAACTAGCAGAGAAAGTAGTCAAAGCATCAATACAATAAAGTTCAGGAAATAAGTTAAAGATGACATGAATGTCCTACATACAGCAAGTATGTCTGAAATAAGGAAAGGGTCAAGTAAGACCTCAGGGTCATCTATTCTGCTTTCATTCTGATTCTACAGTGCATGAAGTAGTCTATTAAAATTTTATTCACCTTAAGAACAAAAAAATTGAACTCACAGGAGAATAGCTAAGGTTTAATTCTAAACCACTCTTCTTAACAGGCTTTAACTGCTATAGGGTTCGTAGAGAAGATATGTTATTTCTTGTTAAAATTTGCCTTGCATTATTTATTGACTGTAGAAAAAAATTTACCCCTACACATAGTGAAAGCTATGAAATCTCAGGCATGCTATTCAGAATAATACATAGTACATAGTACACATTCCCTTATTTGAAAAAAATGGCAGTGATGCGTGATATTTTTCATTTTCCAAAACATATATGTCAGATTTTTGCAAAATATCTCTTTTTCCCTTAAATAGTTTCTTATGAAATTGCCAAAGATTGAGTTCAGAATTTTGCTGGTTTGTATTTTTTTCCAGTACTGGCTTGTTACTACAAAAAATAAATAATCACAAACTGTGAAAAATACAATTGGAACTTTTAAAATATAACAGTAGACTGGGAGAAAGTCAGAAAGATTTGGAGGGCAGATTTATTTTCTTCTTTTTCTAAAACTTCCTGTGGCTACGCAAATGGAAATCTATTTTCTGAGAAAATAGCAGTTAATGACAAGTAATGTAAAATATTGTGCTTTTGTCATCTGAGAATTGATATGAACAATTTGGCAGAGGTTGGTAGCTACAAACAACTGTTAAGCAAATTAAAACATTGGAGAAATAGTTCTCCCAGTAGAATCAAGAACTGGAAAAAAATATCTGTAATAAAATACTTTGTTTGGCCACTGCAAAAGTTTTGTGCTTACTCTAGTTATTTTACTGAACTTAAAATATAACAAAGAAAAAATGGGGGGTTGGGGAGAAGAAGAAAAACAAAAGAAAAGCACAACCTAAATACATTTCTACCTCTTTTAGCACTTACGATGTCAAATCAAAATTGTCGTTTTGACTTTTTCTCCTAAACACAGACAGATTTGGTGGGATGCTTTATTTTAGAAAAAGAGCATAATAAATTCCATATATATTCATTAGTAGCTTTAGCAGACAAAGTCTGATTTTTCATTTCCGTGGAAAAAATAAAAAGACAGAAAATGAAACCAGTCTATCTTGGCTTGTGGTTGAGATTTCCATCTGTATGTGAATGCTTGGTAAGTGAATTAGGTAGTTTTATCTATATCTGTGGGTTATATACATATATGTGTGTATATATATGTTGGAACAAGTCCAGAGGGGAGCCACCAAGATGATGAGAAGGCTGGAGCATCTCTCCTATGAAGACATGCTGAGACAGCTGGGGTTGTTCAGCCTGGAGAAGAGAAGCCCTCGGGGAGAACTTCTAGCAGCCTTCCAGTACTTAAAGTGGGCTGTCCTGGTTCTGGGGGGGAGAGGATTAATTCTCCCCAGGCTCTGGCAGGGACACAGGTATTCTATCCCATGTGAGCCATGCCCAGTCTGTAGCCGGGAGCTGCCAGGGGAGTGGACAGGAAGTTGGCATTTGTGAGTGGGCTGGGGCATCCCACGTCCAGTGCAGTGGTACCTTAACCATGTTTGTACATTCCTCTGTCTGTGTTATTGCTGTTTTCCTGTTCCCTTTGCTATTCTGTTAAACTGCCTTTGTCTCAACCCACGAGTTTTGCCTTTTTCTTCTGATTCTCCCCGTGAGGGCAGTTTGAGAGAGCAGCTGCATGGTTCTTTGTTGCCATCTGAGGCTAAACCAGGACAGGGGCCTATAGGGGAGACGGGGAGGGACTCTTTATGAGGGAGTGTAGCAATAGGACAAGGGGTAATGGTTTTAAACTGAAAGAGAGGAGATTTAGATTATATACTAGGAAGAAATTCTTTACTGTGAGGGTGGTGAAGCACTGGAACAGGTTGCCCAGGGAGGTTGTGGATGCCCCTGGTTCAAGACCAGGCTGGATGGCACTTTGAGCAACCTGGTCTAGTGGAAGGTGTCCCTACACATGGCAGGGTGTTTGTAACTATATGATCTTTAAGGTCCCTTCCAACTCTAACTATACTATGACTGTTATTCTATATATATTGCAGAGTCTAGTGTATTACAATGTGAGTATCTGTTGCAGTTCACTGTGTCCGATTGCTAATATCCTCCCGTTTGTGGGAAGTTAGAGGAAGTGATTAACAAGTAACAAGCAAGCACATCAACAAAGCACTTCAAGATTATCAAGGATCAAAGACAAACTGATGGCATAGCTATTCAGGTATTATCTCCATACCAATATTTAGAAACCAGCTAAGGAGCAAGACTTATTCCTTCCAATTAAAACCAGAGGTAAATAAAAATACTAAAATCTTAAAGGAAGAACAAGGAAAATATTACACTGAATAGGTTCTAACTATTAGATATATCATCAGTTGAGAGACAAATTGGAGAGAACTAAGCTGAACTGGATTTACCAAAACTTGCAAACCCCCTAAAGAATAGGCAAGAGGAAATGTGCACACAGGCATTTTTTTCTTTGCTTGCTTGTTTATTTCATCTATTATGAACCCTTGGGGTGAATAAATAATACTTTGTTTGAAGAAGTTGTGTTTGAAATCGCTTTAATCTATCTCTGTCAAAGGCTCCCATAGGAAAAAAGGTCTCTCAGGTTTGTAGAGTAAACAGATTAGAGACCTAATATTCAGTCTGAGGGGTAAAATCATGTGGTTTCTGCTTAATGAGAAGATAAAATAACCTATCTGTAGCAGAAGTTCATGTAAGGAGTATAATAAAGTACCTAAATGTGAAGAAGTCAGAAATAGGGAAAAAAAGATTAAATAACCACTATGAGCCGAAAAGTCTTAGGCAGCTGGAAATTCCATAGACAGTTATATTTACGGATGAAATAAACCAAAACTCTGCACAGCACATGAGAACAACAACCTGGACACAAAATTAATCTATTGAAGGCTTAAGTAATGTCAAAGAACAGTATTTGGGACAATAGATACTTTGCTGATCATCTTATTACAGAAACAGCATTGCATGAGCACAGAGAGAATTTTTTAAAAGGCATTAGGGAGGAACAAAACATTTGGAGTTCAGGAACACATTATTGACCATGTATTAAGTAGACTGAGCTTCCACTGTATTAAAACAAACTAAAGGGATTGTCTGAATGCCTGAATGTCTGAATTCATACTGGATTGGGAGAATGCATTCATAAAAAGGATCCCTGTCTCCTGTCCTTGTTTTTATAGATGAAAGTAAAAATTTTTCATTATCAGATGTTAGTCAGAAAAGTTACTTTTTGTCTCATCTGCAGACTCAGACATCTCAAGATTTTTCTTTGGATGGCCCATCCCATGACTGTATTCACATGTTGGAGAGGAGAGGAGATTATATTCAGTTTGCAGGGACCTACAACAATCATCTAATCCAACTGCCTGACTACCTCATGGCTGACCAAAAGTCGAAACCTGTTATGAAGGGCATTGTCCAAATGCTTCTGTAACACTGACAGAGGGATCAACGACCCCTCTAGGAAGACTGTTCCAGTGTTTGACCACCCTTTTGGTAAAGAAATGCTTCTTAATGTCCAGTCTAAACCTCCCCTGTTGTAGTTTTGAACCACTCCCACACATCCTGTCATTGGATTCCAAGCAGAAGAGAAAGAGATCAGCAACTCCCTCTCTGCATCCTATCCTCAAGAAGCTGTAGAGGGAAATGAGGTTGCTCCTCAGATTTCTTTTCTCCAAAGTAGACAAACCCAGAGTTGTCAGCCACTCCCCAAAGGACATTTCTTCCAGCCCTGCGACCATCTTTGTTGCTACCCTCTCGATTCATTCAAGTAACTTAAGACCCTTCTTAAATTGTGGAGCCCAAAACTGCAAGCAGTACTCAAGGTGAGGCTGCACCAACACTAAATACAGCAGGACAATCACCCCTTTTGACTGGCTGGTTAAAAACAACAAGTGATAGCTTGAACTAGATTCACCTTTCTCTCAGAGATGGGTAAAACCTATGCCAAGTTTTTAGTCTACTTAAGTTCAACACGGGTATAAATTGGAATGGGATGTGGCACAGCTATTTCTGCAGTCCACTCCAACAATCTGTCCTTTACTTTAGAACACAAGTGGAAAAAAATTTAAGATAAGTGCTCTAAATAATAAAATATCTCATACATTTTTTACAGTGTGAGCCATTGCATTTGGATTATCTAATTTGTCAGGTGTAGAAAACACAGGACCTGCAAAAAAGCTTAGACAGTATGTCAAAAATCATTGATGTCTGATTTCCATAAACGAAATAATGACAAAAATGTGTCTACATTTTTCAGAACTACCTGACAAGACACTGAGTAAACTAGCTGGAAATGAAATAGAAACAAGGCCATTTTAATGATACGGATAAATGAGAATTAGGACGAAATGCACATCATAGAATATCATCTTCTCTGTAAACTCCAGGAAATACCATCCAATATCAAAGATTTGTTGAGGACTGTGGTGGGATGATCTTGACTGGCCACCAGGTGCCCACCAAGCTGCTCTATCACTCACCCTCCTCAACTGGACAGGGGAGAGATAATATGATGAAAGGCTCATGTGTCGAGATAAAGACAGGGAGATTACTCAGCAATTACTTTCACTGACAAAGCAGATTCAGCTTGGAGAAATTATTTTAATTTATTGCTAATCAAATCAGAGTGGGATAATGAAAAATAAGAACAAACCTTAAAACACATTCCCAGCCCTCCTTTCTTCCCCAGCTTTACCCCCAACTTTTCTAGCTCCTACCCCCAAGGAGTGCAGAAGGATGGGAAATGGGGGTTGCAGTCAGTTCATAACGTGTTGTTGCTGTTACTCTTTCCTCCTCACGCTCTTCTCCTTCCCTAACCCATGCTAGTCCCACCAGCCGGAGACAGTCCTTCATGAACTCCAGTGTGGGTCCTTCCCATGGGCTGCAGCTCTTCATTAACTGCTCCAGCATGAGCCCTTTCTACAGGGTGCAGGCCTTCAGGATTGTACTGCTCCAGGATGGATCCCCCATTGGGCCACAGGTCCTGCCAGAAAAACTGCTCCAGCTTGGGCTCCTCTTCATAGGGTCAGATCCTGCCAGGAGCCTGCTCCAACATGAACTCTCCACAAGCTTACAGCTTCTTTTGAGGCATGTCCACCTGTTCTGTCATGCAGTCCTCCATGGGCTGCAGGTAGATATCTGTTCCACCATGGACCTCCTTGGGACACAGAGGGCAACCTTGTCACCATGGTCTTCACAATGGGCTGCATGGAAATCTCTGCTCCAGCACTTGGAGCACCTCCTCCTACTCTTTCTTCACTGATCTTTGTGTCTACAGAGTTGTTTCTCTCACATATTCTCACTCCTCTCTCCCAGCTACTCTTGGGCGGTGTGTTTTTTAACCTTTCTTAAATACATTATCAAAGGGGTGCTACCACTGTTGCTGATGGGCTCAGCTTTGGCCAGCAACGGGCCCACCTTGGAGCAAGCCCGAACTGGCTTTGTTGACATAGGGGCAGATTCTGTCATCTTCTCACAGAAGCCACATAAACCACCACTATAGCCCCCCTGCTACCAAAACTTTGCCATATAAACCCAATACAAGGACTGCAATCAGATGTTGTGTATAATCTCAATTCTGGAACAAAGGGTGAGAGTATAAGAAAAAGAGGGTGTCACCGTCTCTCAGAAAATCTCAGTAAGATTTGTGGTTTGGCTAAGTCTAATAATTTTTAAAAGTATTAAGTCATTAAATGGCAAATTTAATTTGTCAATATGAAGGATTTTCCTACACAGATGAGAACATCTCAATATTGAGTGTTATGCCCAAAGAAAATAAGCTTCACTCCCTTTCTTGCTTTTTTTGAGTCCCTTCAAAGTGGCTCAGAGAAATTCCAGCTGCTACAAACTATAGCTTGAAAGATTATCTACAGACAGAAATCATCCCAGTTGTCTTTATCACATGAAGCAATCTCCAAAGCCTATATAAAACAGATTTTGAACCAAATGCTATATTAACAAATCCATCAGATATACTTACTTACCCTTTCTCCCTCTGTTTATAATTAAAATAATTGATTTTACATTTCCTCATAAAATAAGAAAAGACTGAAATCACACACTGTGGAATTGAGGACATTTAGGGCTAAAACAGCACTCAGGGTGAAGAAGTCAAGAAAGCCATATAGCTTCTTCAGGAAGAAAGCAAATAAAGGATGGAAGGGGAAGGACTGTACAGTTTCCAAATCAAAGCAAAAATGGAATGAGTAGGTAAATTATTTCACTTCTACCATATATGAAATATTAAGACCTTGAAACCATCAGTAGAACTTTGTTTGATACACTCTCAATCACAGTCCCTTCAGGCCAAAAATCCTGCTGTCTTTCAGAACCAGTCTTTCACACCTCTTTTACTTGAAAGCTAGATCTCCAGAGTACTGCTCTTACCTGAGGATAATACAAAAGCAAAGCATGACCAGAGCAGGGCATATTTGTAAGAATAAGTTATCCACGTTGCAACAATTCCAGAACAAGAATTTAGGGAATTGGTGTTTAATTCTCCCTGCGCCAATTATTACTCCCTACTCAATAGGTACTTGGATTTAACATAACATAGTCACAGCTTATCTTCTCTCTCAGTCAAATCAGGAGCACATCTACAGTTCTGGAATATATACTAATTTATTTGGGGAAAGGTGCAATTCTGAAATGAGCTACTTATTTAGGTCAATAAAGAGCCTTCTGCTTCTGTAATTAGTCTTAATTACATTTATAGTGGACTTCAGTATCAATAAAGTTGAACGCACATGAGTACTCAGCCAGCCAAAGACTTGTAAATATGATTTTTTTGTATAAAATATATATTTGAACAGGGCTTATCTTCAGGCAATCTTTTCCATTGCTTGATTACCCTTACAGTGATTTTTCCCCTTACATTTAGTTGTAAATTCTCCATTTTAATTTATGACCACACACTTTTATCTTCCCATTTTATATCTCAGTAAAAAGCCAATGCCCAGCTTCTCAGTAACCTCATCATAGGTACAGGAAGACAGCTGTTAGATGCCTATAAGCCTTCCCTTCTGTGGGATAAAGAAGTCCAGTTCCCTCAGCTTCTCTTCAGAGGGCACCTACTACAACCTTAGACAATCCTTGTTACCCTACACTGGAATTGTTCCAATTTATCAAGATCTTTCTTGTATGCGGGGTGGGGGAAGAGAAACTGCACATGGTATTCCACATAAAGACTAATGAATGTGGCATAAAGAAAAATAACTGTGTCCCTCAGGTCTACTGGATCCTTTTCAGCAGAGCTGCTTCCTGGCCAGCCAGTCCCCAGCCTGCACTACTGCATGGGATTAGCCTGTCCCCCACACATTTGTCTTTGTTGAATTTCATGAGGTTCTTGTTGACCTGTCTTGGTCCCTCAGTGGCAGCCCTGACTTTTATCAAATCTATTGACTCTCAGTTTGGTGGCATTTGCAGACTTGAAAAGGGTTTATTCCACCTCCTCCTCCAGGTCAGTCATAAAATATTAATAAAGATAGGACGCCCCAGAGACACCGCTGAGGATCTCCAGTTGTAACCAGCCTCCAGCCTCCAGCTACACTTAACAGCTACACTTTGAGCCTTATAATTCACCAAGTTTTTCACTTATCTTGGAGACCATTCCACTGGGAATGATGTCCCTTCTTGAATACAAAGATGCTGTGAGAAATGGTGTGGAAAGCCTTGCTAAAGTGAAGATAAATTACATCCAGTGCTCTCTACTCACCTAATGATTTAATCACAGAAGTCAGTTAGGTTGCCCAAACATGTTCTACACTTGGTACATATACACTATTTGTCACCAGACACCTTCTATGCCTCTGTGTGCTGAAAAATAGCTTCCAAAGGACTTGCTCCCTGATACTTCTAGAGACTGCAGCATGATTGACTGAGCTTTGTTCCCTGGATGGTCCTTTTTTGACTTTTTTTTGAAAAATAATGTAAGATTTACCATTCTTCAGCAACCAGACCACCCTCTTCCTTGCTCCAGTCTTCACAACCTCTCAAAGATCATAGGAAGTCACATCAAAATGATAACAGCCAGCACTTTCAGCACCCCACTAAACCAAATGTATATAATTTGGTCCTACCAACTTGAGTTTTCTCAAGATATGTAATTCAATTTTTTTCAACTACGAGTATTTTCTTTCCTCTTTCTACCCTGTGCCCAGGCTTGCTTAAGAGGTCTCAAATCATGCAAAATGTAATTTATTTATTCCTCAATAAATGCTTTTTGTTTGTTTGTTTGTTTCATTAAATACATTATTATAAGGGATTTTTATTTTGTTTTGCTTTGTTCATTTGACTTATTTTTAATCAACCTTTAATGTCACTGGAGAAATTACTGACATTTTTGTACATATGGTACTGGACTACAAACTAGATCACGTTTTCATGCTCACAGAATCACAGAATGATAAGGGTTGGAAGGGATCTCTGGAGATCATCTAGTCCAACCCCACTGCCAAAGCAGGGTCACCTAAAACAGGGTGGACAAGAAAGCATCCAGGCAGGTTTTGAATGTCTCCAGAGTTGGAGACTCCACCACCTCTCTGGGAAGCCTGTTCCAGTGCTTTGCCACACTCAAAGTAAATAAGTTCCTCCTCATGTTTAGGTGGAACTTCCTATGCTCAAGTTTGTGCCCATTACCTCTTGTCCTGTCCCCAGGCACCACTGAAAACAGCCTGGCCACATCCTCCTGACACCCCCCCTTTAAGTATTTATAAGTGTTGATAAGATCCCCCCTCAGTCTTCTTTCTTCCAGACTGAAGAGACCCAAAGACTTCAGCCGTTTTTCATAAGAGAGGTGTTCCAGTCCCCTAATCATCTTGGTAGCCCTTTGCTGTACCCTCTCCAGCAGTTCCCTGTCCTTCTGGAACCGGGGAGACCAGAACTGGACAAAGTACTCCAGGTGTGGCCTCACCAGGGCAGAGTAGAGGGGGAGGATGACCTCCCTCGATGTGCTGGCCACACTCTTCTTGATGCACCCCAGGATGCCATTGGCCTTCTTGGCCACAAGGGCACATTGCTGGCTCATGGTCATCCTGTTGTCCACGAGGACTCCCAAGTGTTTTTCCACAGAGCTGCCCTCCCACACCTAACCTGTATTGGTGCATGGGGTTATTCCTCCCCAGGTTCAGCACCCTACACTTGCCCTTATTGAATTTCACAAGGCTTCTCTCCGCCAAACTCTCCAGGTTGTCCAGGTCTCTCTGTACGGTGGCACAGCCTTCTGGCGTGTCAGCCACACTTCCCAGCTTTGGGTCATCAGCAAACTTGCTGAGGGTACACTCTATCTCCTCATTCAGGTCATTGATGAATATATTGAAGAGGACTGGACCCAGTACTGACCCCTGGGGAACACCACTTGTCACTGACCTCCAACTAGACTCTGTGACCCTAATCACAACCTTCTGAGCTCTATCTTGCAACCAGTTTTCTATCCACCCCATTATCCATTCATCTAACCCACAATTCCTAAGATTCCTCATGAGGATGCTGTGGGAGATGGTGTTGAAAACCCCACTGAAGTCAAGGTAGACAACATCCACTGCCCTCCTCTCATCCACCCATCCAGTCAAGCCACCATTGAAAGCTATCAGATTAGTCAGACATGATTTCCCCTTGGTGAAGTACTTCTGATAGCTTTCTTTTCCTCCGCGTGCTTTGAGATGATGCCCAGAAAAGCTGTTCCATCATCTTTCCATGGGTGGAGGTGAGGCTGACTGACCTGTAGTTCCCTGGGTCTTCCTTCTTGCCCTTTTTGAAGACTGGAGTGACATTGGCTTTCCTCCAGTACTCAGGCACCTCACGTGTTCTCCAGAACCTTTCAAAGATGATGCAGAGTGGCCCAGTTCACAATAATACCGAACAGGTAGAGCTACCTGTTAGAATAAAATGTACTGTTTAGGCAGCTGTTTATTCACAGTGAAACATTTTTAGAAAAAAAAAAACATGCATGATTTCTTTAGACACGGTTGTAAGTTTTTAGTTTGAAACTCTAATGAGAGAAAATGTTTACAAGGTTCTTCTGTCCAGAATGGAAGAAAACATGAATTTACTGTCTATAAGAAATGTCTCGAACCTAACTCTCTATTCCTTTTCCTCCACTATTTTAATCATCCTATGATACAATGTTTCTCAGATCTTGCACATACAGAAGCTGCACAGAGTTGTGCACAGTTGACTCTCCCCTCCCTAGCCTTTCCATCAGCCAGCCAAATCTGGCAGATTGGATGCTGTGCTTCACAAATCTGGTTCCATACATAGAGGACTCAGAGCCCAAAGTAAACTCAGCTTGATATTTGGATCTTTTAAAAAAATTCTTCACCTCTTCATTATTAAAAAAACTAAGCTGCTAAGCATTAAGAGGAAATGTTCTCTCACATATTAATAAGAGGACAAAAGATACAAAGCAGAAATCAAGAAGTTGTTAGTTTCTTGCACAGAGGAGTGACATCAAAAGAACCGTAACAGGTATCCTAGCGTACGTGCTATTTGTCTTAGTCCCAAATGATTTTAAAAAGTGATTGTTAATTAATGTGATAATTCAAAGTTATCTATCAGAGTAAAAGAATTACAAAACAATCTTTCCATCTCTAAAAACTAGTCAAGAAAACATTATATGAAATTCAGTGTAGTTAAATACACAGTGATGCATGAGATCAGTCTTCACTTTCAATACACAGTAATGAATGTAACACGTTGGTACATCTTAGACTTCATTCTAGACAGTTTATGAGCATGTAGCATAAAAAAAGTTAGAAATTTTTAACAAAGTAATAAGGATCAGAACATATATGCAACTATATTTCTACATACTACTCTATAAAACTTCAGCCTAACCACTCTTGAATACCGTGTACAGTTCAGAGACATAATACATGGGTAAGCAGTAGAGCAACTCATTCCCCCAGTGTATTTTTGACATCAGGAGTTTTCATATGGCCTGAAAATAATTGAACCAAGTTGTAGAATAAAAATGCACCACAGGCTATGAACACAAAGGTTATAACTACTAAAAAATGTTTTCAGCCCTGAAGCTAGTAGGTTGTAATGGTTTTCATCCAGACAACAAAATTCTTTTCTTCCTCAAAGAGGAGCGCCTGATGGAAACAGTCAATAGCTCATGGTGGAACACAAAAGCATTCCCAGATGTGTTCTGGGAGAGTACTCATTGACACAGATCAAATCATGCCTATTAGCAGCTATTCTGTTTAATCATTAGAATAGGTGATCAGACTTGAACACTGGCCATGTCCAGTTGTCTAGTATAAAAAATGTAGGTAGGCATCTGTTACAAGCCGGTGACACAGATGAGATATTCAGCTAAATAAATCGTTGCTCTAACAGTCTGGTTATTTATCTTACTTTTTAAAATCAGCAGGGATGCTGAATAGAATAATTTGTTTTGGGGTCTATTCATACATTAATGGCCTGTCTCAGAGAAGATTAGAAGCCTGGAGCATAGCTGCTTCCTTCTCATTTAGGAGTACGCAGCTCTGCTGTACTTCTGAATGGATCTCAGGTCATACAAACAAATCACCAAGGCCTTCTTAAAAGGTACAGCACTGTGAAGGAGAAATCATCTCCAAAAAGAGGCACAAATGATAAGGACAGGATGTGACTCCTGAGCTAGTGGCATGCTCACAAAAAGACTTTCCTCCTAGAATTAGGTTTCTCAGCAGCAGAATTGCTGCCCAAATTGATCTCTGGAAAATTTTTTTTTTTTTTAATTTTGCTTTAATTGCATACTTATTGATGATACAAAATATCCTTTTAAAGACAAAGGAAGCTATACGCTGAACGACAATTAAAGGAATACTATGTATCTCAGCTATGCATCATAGATCAGTTCTACGCTTTTTCTGAGACTGTACTTAAACACGTAAAGATACAGCAGTATCTCTTTCAGAGAATCTGGAAACGTTGTGGTTTACCTTATTTACTCCTTCCTTCCTAGTTCTCTGGGAACCCAGACTAAGATTGTGGTTTGCTACTGACAGAAAATGACGTACCTTTTCTTTCTGATTCTCTCATATAACATTGATAGAGGCATTAGAGTAGAGATTAAAGAGCAGAACTTTTCACAAAGTTATCTTGCCATATGTGAAAATTCTTACAACTGCTTTATTCATGAGTCCTCAAGAGAAGAGATTCAAAAAGCAGAAGAGCAGCAAGAAGAAGGGATTGTTCTTGCAAAACAGGAAGATTGAGCAAAGTTAAGAAGACTTTCTCATCACTACTGCTTATGATCAAAACACACTAAATATTTTTGTTGATTTTTAAGAGACTGAACTTTAAGAGATTGAATGCATTGCTTTTTGAAATGATTTATTTGAGGTTGTCAGTCTGCTTAGAAAAAACGCTTTCCTCTTTATCAGCTGAGTGCAAAGAAGGAAACACTTTCAGATAAAGTTTTTTCTGTAGTAATTCTTGAGACTGCTATAGTCATAGTAGGAAGAATGGATTATTGTTAAAGAAGGACTACCTAGTAAAAAAGTTGAAAGGTTTGTATTACAAAATTATGCTTTGACACAAGATTCAGAAATATAAAAATATCTATAGGTGATGATTACGATAAAAAATTGCCTTGAAGCCTGTCCCTGATGACCACCTTTTCTGCTCTGCAGCTGCAGTAGCGAAACAGAATGAAGACTACATGCATAAACTAGGGACAGGTTGTAAATTATTTTTCTGTCTGATGAAGGCATTACATGTCATTATATTAAAAATGTATTACTACAGAAGAAGAAAAAGTAAAAATCTACAAAATCTAAAAAATATTTCTAAAAAATTAAAGAATTTTTGAAATGTAGTATTTAAATGAATTGTTTTTCTATATTACTTTTGCTTTAAAATTACTTCAAATACAAGACTAAAAATTTCGAAAATGTCAAAAGAAATGTGAACAATTGTTTTTCTCCAGCTGTTTCAGAATATAGTTTGATTTTCCATATCATCATATTCTCACTAACAGTTTCAATGTTAATGAACCAACACACTTCTCACATTAAAACAAAACCAAGAGCCAGATAACTGACAATTGCTATTTTGTGTCCTAAGAGGACTTTAGAGCACTAATGAATACTTTAAAATAATCTGTTCTTCAGAATGTTCAATAAATACTTTCTTATTTTTAAATTGCAAGGTGTAAAGTGTGCAGAGAAGAGCAATGTATATTTTCTTCCATAAAGTAACCACAGTATTTCACCACTGCATCCACCGTCGTATACTTTAATTTCATCACCTGCAGTTAGTTAAAAAACCTTACACATAACTTTCAACTATAGAAAGGTCACTAAAGCTGTAGGTTATCCTTGTGTGGTGTTAGTTTTTTAACCAGATTTTCACTTTGGCTTTTTAGCTTTTCAAATTGTGATTACTATGGAAACTGATAAATTAATTCCCAATGAGCTATACTGTTAATGTTCTTTTCCTGGATGGAGTAAAAGAATTTTTGGACAAAACTTCCACTGCAATCAAGCATTTATCCATAGAAAATGGGTTGAGCCACAGCAGAAAACAAACACAGACCTCCCTTCAGTTTCCAGCAATTTCCTTACATTCTGTTATTTCTCTTTTTTTTTGTGAGTTTTAGAGACAAACCTACATAACTTACAACAAAAGTTTCAAATATTCCAAGCTAGCTACAGAAGAGAACTAAAGAACTCTTAAACTCTTAAAGCTCTTGAAAAGAAGGCCCACTGCTTTCTGATCAGTATTTTCACTCTGTCCAAACACTTTAAGTTGTAATATCTAACCTAGTTGTAAGTTTCACATACCTTTTCTCAGCAGCAAAGCTGATTTAGGAGAACTCTAAACTAAGCCATCCATTTCCGACACTGTACCACATTTTCCTTTAGTTTCCTGTGTTGGTCTCTTTGAGGCTGAATTGCAAAACAGATTACTGATGTGAGAAAAGTAACAACCACTCTTGGGAAAAATAGTGAGAGATTTAGTGAGTTGCTGCTTCTGAAGAACTGATGCCCTTCCACAGCCTTTTCTCCTCTAGGCTGTGTTCTCAGACAAATTTCCTTAACTAGCATCACTGTTTGTCTGACTAGAAGAAACTAATGCATTCGCTGATATGGCAGAAAGCTAATCCAGGTAAGGGAAAGCAAAAGGAAAAGTGCTATTTTTTGCCAGCTGAAAAATCAATGAGTGGATTCAGCTGTATGATATATTGGAAGAAGTATACAGGTAGGAATTTAAGCAATGTCACCACCCTTTTTCACAGCAATGAGACAATGAGACAAAGAGCCACTGGATTATCACAGCTCTCTTGTTTAACCAAAAAAAAAAAAAAAAAAAGAAAAGAGAAAAACAAGGGGCGTCTGTCTTTAAAGCTACCTTTAAGGTATGCAGATGCAGAAGGTACCCATAAGATCTGTAAAGCAGCTGTTGTTTAACAGCCATTATCATTTAGATGCATTAATTTGCATGAACCAATTCTCAGTTTAGCAAGATATAGATTAGCATGCCCAAACATTTCTTCCTGCTATATCTAGATCTTTCACTTTAGTCTTGAGATCCATTTACCAAGCCCCTATATGTCAAAGATCAGATAGCAGAGTGATCTCCCTAAGACAGCTGACTGTGCATTACAAAGCAATCTTTTGCACACACAGTTCAGCGACTCCTAAATATCTTCTAGGAGATAAAATATTATGGATACAAAAAGGATGTATTTTAGGGTGATATACTTTGTTCTAGACAACCTGTTGATATGCTTGGAAACAAAGCTTGCCCACTGATCACATGTAACTTTCTTCAGTTAACAAAGACATCTCAAAGATAATCAATGGACAGCATTCTGTCACGGTTTGTGCAAGACTGGCCTCTGAAATGAATGACAGATGCTCTCCCCCACCTCTTTCTCAAAGGAGAGGGTGGAGAGACAGAAAGAGACATATGAGTTTATAAAGAACTAAACAACATTAATGAAATATTGATAATAAAATAATAAAAAGGAAAAAATGAAATAAATATACAATATATACAAAACCCATATCAGGCTTCCAAGACAACGATCATGTCATTGGCAGGCTCTGGGAAAGTCCTAGACTGGACTCAGCGACAGATGGGAACTGGATTCCAGATCTGGATTCAGGCATGCACAGATTAGGATCAAAAGCAGACAAACAGAGAGAATCCTCTTCGGATGCCAGCCATTGAAGAAATGAGAGCTGACCCTTTGATCCTTCAGCTTTTACACTGAGCATGACGCTGATGGGATGGAATAGCCCATCGATCAGTTTTGGGTCATCTGTGCTATCTGCTCCTCCCTGGAGGTGGGACCCCTCTACACTTTTCTGCTTCCTACCCTCCAATCAGGCAAATAACAAAGTTAGTTGATCTTGGTTGTTATAGAAAGTGTAAGCAAGAGCCTCTCTGCATACTATTCGTTGGCATAAACTATAAACATAGGTCTTACCACTCTGAGAGTGAACAGTGTCTCGACACTATGCTGTTAATTTCAGAGAGTTCTGTTAGTTAGAAGAGGCTTAGTTGCAAAGTAAAATTACTAAACAGAAAGTTGGTTCTTTTTTACCTCAAACCAGGACACATTCAAATGTCCAGATGCAGTTCACACACCATCTTTTGGATCTCAGAATTCTAGACTTCCTCTTTACCAAGACTATTTTTAATTTCTCCAAACACTTTTTTCTGTATTTCTTTCAATTCTTTATTGAAGGTGTCTTAAGTGGTAGGGAATAAATGTTGCAATTTTGTTGAAACTCATTTCAACTTGGTAAAGTGGCCTCACAATGTTTGCATTGGTTAGGAAGCCAGCCTGCCATAAAAGAACAGTCTAAAGTGAATGAGCAACTGAGGTTTCAATAAGAAGAAACTACTTGGATAATCAATAACAGTTCATAGTTAGCCTGAAGCAAGGCTGTTTTCCTTTCTTCATGTTGAATTTATTTAACTATTAATGTTAGTTAAAAACATTAATTTCACCATTCTTCAAATTCTGTTGAAATGACATCCAGCTGTTAACAATAATTGAAGGAAACTGACATATCTATATTGTCACATGTGAATCATCTAGGATACTACCTAGACAATGTGTCTACATGTTAGGACCACATTTTGAGCCTGAATTCCTTATTTGAGCAGCTGTTGTTCTGTGTACATAAAAAAGAAAGATTAAGCTACAACACAGGCCAAAATAGCATTCTGCTCTTTGATGATTTTTAAAAATGGATGTAAATGATCGGTTGAGACCCAGGAAAATGTTACCAGAATGTCAGCTAAAAGGCTGCAGTTTATCTAATAAAAATCAGTGCACCTTAAAGTTATTCCAAAGGATGAAGGGTCATGAATAAAACAATACAGAAAAATGGCACAAAAAAATAAAACCAAGACTAAAAAATATGTGAGTACACTTACATGCAGTGCAATCTGTTTGTGCCTGCATTACTTAAATAAATCCTGTAATGAAACTCTTCAGACTATTGATTTGATTTTAGGTCCCTGTTGGGAACTCAGTCTTTGAAATAAAATGCACACAAGTACTACCAAATCATGACAAGAATCAATTGTCTTGAATTATTTTAAATAGTTCTTAAACGTGTAAACAATCAGATCTCATGAAGCAGAAGAAATACTGATGCTAAAATCAAGCCTATAGTATTTTACTAATTTATCAAGTGTTCACCCAAATTCGTCTTAAAAGTTTATAACATACAGTGCACTGTACTCATTTTCTTATCATCATTATGACCTAGAAAACAGATTATATTAAAAATTGTGGCCTTGTCAGAAAAGCCATTTACATTTTAACTGTTTGAAGCAGGAAGCAGAGGCAAAAAAATCTTCAAAGCATCTTTTTGAAATGAAAATCACAAATAAAAAATATGTATCAGTAGGGGAAGAAAAGATGAGGAAAGGACAAGCAAGTAATTCATAGTCCACTAGCATTTTCTTAGACGTTAATTAAAACCATGACAAACACTTCAGATATAATTAAGGAAATGGCAAATACTTCAATGATGCAAAGATTATTGCTTAAATAATCTACACCTGATATTAATTGCTTAAGGATTGGAATATATGAGACAATAAATGGTTTTAAAGGGTTATTACCCTACATGAAAAGTGAAGTTTATCTAGTTTATATTCAGGATGGAAATTAATGATTTCCATTTATTTAAGTATGATATGTGTCTAATTTGTTGATCAGTAAACCCTACATAAATGTCTGCAAACCAAGCATTTAAGTCAGTGTATATAGTTTACATAACAATTTGATATTTCATTTGGCTTGGTAATACTCAAGATGATAGAAACACCATAATGATTATATTTAATTTACATTATTCACTTAGTGAAGACTCACCATTGCAAGGTACTGAACAACCTCACCTCTGCTGAATCTAAAGACTTTGGGACAAGTTCAACCCATTATACCTTAGGATTCTAAGCAGTGATTCACACTACAATGTACATGAAAAAAGAGTGAGTTTTGCATTCTGAAAGAACCACAGCTGTCCAAGAAAGTGGTGTACACCATATGCAAAAGCTTCAGAATAGATTTTTCCTCTAATTAATGAACATGGTGTGTAGCCTCCAGAGCTGTAACACCTGGATATTCCTAAGCAACAGGGAGGGTGAGCACACCTATCAGAGTAGTGAAGAATGCTTCCCAGCCATTTTGAAACCATAAGTTCAGCCACCTCAGGTGCATGTATACCTAGACATATAGTCTGGGCAAAAACAGGAAGAACTGGAGCTTCATACCTAGCCTGGGAGTTATGAATATCGCAGGAATCACAAAAACTTTGTGGGAAAACTCACATGACTGGAATGCCTACAAAAGCTTTCAGTGAAATAGGAAATGAAGAGGAGGAGGCAGATTTGCCCTTTATGTAAAAGAGGAATTTCAGTATATGGAGGTGAGCTATGGAGACCAAAAATGTTCTATCAAATGTCTTTGAATCAAGATTAGAAGAATCTTCACCAAGGAGGATCTTATGTTAAGTAGCAGGATGATGAGGCTGATGAAACATTAATTCAGCTGCTCAAAGAAGTCTCAAGCCAACAGAATCTGGCCCTCATGGGTGACTTCAATTAACTGTATATTTGTTAGGAAAACAACACAGTGGTGCATAAGTCATCCCTCAGGTTCCTAGGATGCATTGAGGACTGCTTCCTGCTACAGATGCTGAACATGCTGACTAGGAGCAGCACATTGCTAGATTTACTGCTCACAAACCAAGAAGACTTACTTAACAACATAACTATCAATGGCAGCTTTGGATACAGTGACCACAACACTGTGGAGTTTAAGATCCTGCTACGCACACTGAAGACTAGTAGTAGGACAAAGACCTTGGATTTTAGAAGACCCAGCTTCATCACAATCATAATCTGCCTGTGATTCTGCTTCCATAACAAGCATCAATGGAGGACAAATGAGTTTGCAAGTGCTGGGAGTTACTCAAAGAGCAGCATCCTGGAAGCTACAAAAAAGGAAGAGGGCAGAACAAGGCATCACCCTGTCTCAAAAAATGGGCTTTTGAGTATGCTTAAAAGTAGAGAGGAAGCACACCAGCTATGGAAAGGTGGTCAAATAGTCATTGAGGATTACAAGAACCTTGCTAGTGCATACAGAGATGCAGTTAGGAAGGCTCAGCTAGAACTGAAATTGGACAGAGATGTCAAGAAATTGTTCTTCAGATAAAGCGAGCAGAAAGCAGAAGCACTAGGAAGATATAGGCCATTACTAAACAGACACAGCCATTACTAAACAGGGCAGGAAAACTAGTCACTAATAATGCTGACAAGAGAGAGGTTCTTAGTATCTTCTTTGCCTCTGTCATTACCAGTGTCGCTGGACCCCAGACCACAGGATCAAGTAGCTATGACGACGCATGCATCGACCAACTAGTGGTGGAAAAAAGGCTTGGCTGTGGCCTCTTGCAAGAGTTCAACTCACATAAATCCCAGGATCACAGAATGGAAAGGATTGGAAGGGACCTCTAGAGATCATCTAGTCCAACCCCACTGCCAAAGCAGGTTCACCTAGAGCAGGTTGCAAAGGATCGTGTCCAGGCAGGTTTTCAATATGTCTAGAGAAGGAAACTCCACAACCTCTCTGGGAAACCTGTTTCAGTGCTCTGTCACCCTCAAAGTAAAGAATTTTCTCTTTATGTTCAGATGGAACTTTTTGCGTTCAATTTTGTGTCTGTTGCCCCTTGTACTGTTGGTGGGAACCACAGAAAAGAGTCTGGCCTCATCCTCTTGTCACCCACCCTTTAGGTATTTATAACAATTGATGAGATTCCCCTCTCATTCTTCTCTGCTCCAGGATAAACAGACCCAGGTCTCTCAGCCTTTCCTCATAAGAGAGATGCTCAATTCCCTTGATCATCTTTGTAGCCTTCTGCTGGACACCCACCAGTAGTTCCTTGTGTTTCTTGAACCGGTGACCCCAAAACTTGGATGCAGAACTCCAGATGTGGCCTCACCAGGGCAGAGTAGAAGGGGAGGATAACCTCTATGGGCCTGGACAGAATCCACCACAGGGTGTTAAAAGAAGTGGCTGACACTGTTACAAGGCCACTGTCTATAATATTTGAAAAGTTGTGGAGATAAGGGGATGTCCCTGATTACTGGAAGAAGCAAATGCCACACCCCTCTACAAGACAGGCCCAAAAGAGGACCCAGAAAACTACAGGCCCATTAGCCTTACTTCAGTCTCTGAGAAACCTATAAACTATTACAAACCAAATGAAGCAGTGATTGGGAAAAGCCAGTATGGGTTTACCAAAGACAAATCATGCCAGACTAACCTGACCACCTTCTACAACAATATAACATCCACTGTCGACATGAGAAGAGCGGTGGATGTTGTTTGCCTGGAGTTCAGTGTTTGAAAGCATTTGACACTGTTTCCCACAGGCTTCTCCTGGGCAAGGTGGCAAGATACAGATTGGATGGGTGGTCTGTGAGACAGGTAGGAAATTGGCTCACAAGCTGCATTCAGAGGGTGGTGATCAATGTTTTTTAATCAGGCTGGCAGCCTGTCACAAGTTAGGTCCCCCACAGATTGACAGCAGGCCCCATGCCTGTTCAATATTTTCACAAATGACCTAGAAGATGTGATTGAAAGCACCCCCACCAAGTTTCTGGTGACAGTAAACGGGGTGGTTAAGTGGACACACCAGAAGGGAAAGCTATTTTACAGAGGAACACAAACAATCTGGAAGAGTGGCATAGCAAGAACAGTATGAAATTTAACATAGAGAAGCGATTATCCCACTCTACTCAGTGCTTGTCATCTGCACCTGGAGTACAGTGTCCAGTTCTGGTCCCAATCATTCAAGAAAGATGCAGAGAGACTGGAGAGGGTCCAATGGAGGCCCACAAAGGTGACCTAATGGCTGTAAAGACTGCCCTGTGAGGAAAGACTGAGTGGGTTAGGTCTTTTCTCCCTGCGGAATAAAGGTTCAGAAGGTTCACAGTATTCCACGTTTCTTTTTAAAGCCTTACATAGCAGGGGAGTAGTAAAGTTATTAGTGAAGTAAACATTGTCATTCAGAGAAGATTCATCTCCTATTAATTTAATAATGGAGATGTTATTTAGATGCTGTGGTAATTTCACATATACACCAGTGAAGTAGTTGGTGTGATTCAGAAACAGCTCCCATGTAAAGCCTCACAGAAGGTTCTTAACGGCCAAGAAACACTTGATCATGTGTGAGAGACTGGAACATAAAAATAATTGTCTCAAAGCTTGCTTAATTTTCTGCAAGCCGACAGGAGGTTTGCGGGGTTTCCTGTCAGGTTTCCTGCCTGTAGGCCTATGGGAAGCTTGTGCAGACTTTCTGCAGACCAACAGGATGTCTGGAAGTTCACTTGCTGCTGCTTGTGTGGTGTACATGCCAACCAAGGGTCTACCCTAAATTTGCTGTGGCATGATGACTGTGCTAAACTAAGCACTGCCCAAGCAACAAGGGCAGGAAAACTCACCCAGCAACTGCGTCAAATGATGATTGGCTGAGCCAAAACGACCTGCATGCTGACTGAACAAACTGCAAGTTGACAGGGACTAAAAACTAGTGCCATGCCATACCACAATTGGGACCCTCACCACCATCACTTGAGAACTACAGACCAAAGGGACGCTGCTGAACTCCAAAGGACCATTGGGATGCCATCAGGCCTGTGGTGGTGACTATACTCTTGCTGTGCTCCCTAATACTGCTTCTCTCTTTTCTGCCTTTTCTCTACTTCCTCCTTTACTCTATCGCTCGTCTCAGTCACTAATGCTGGGGAATAACAATAAACCTGCAGTGAGCAGCATCTGGCCTCGTTTGTGTCCTAATCTCACACTCGGAATCATTATAAAACCCTTCTGGGCCCAACGTAGTCAGACCAGGATGTAACATCATGTCCAGTAGAGAACTTGCTAATAGAAATTCTAACATTTTATGCAGAGATGTGGGAACCTCCAACAGCAGGCAGTAGCTCAGCAGAGATTTGTAAAGTCAGTTATTTGGGATTTGTGCACCACAGATGTAACAGTGAAATGTCTAAGTTTCATCTTGGCTTCAAAGAAGCCATTTTCCTTTTTATTTCTTCTTCTGATTTACTCAGGTGTGAGTTAGTCACACATTTGCATTGATGAGTTTCTTCTGGACTATAAAATTTCTGCACATACCATGATAGTAAATGGACTCCTACTCAACATAGGGGTATTGCAGAAAGCTTGAAAATCTTTCAAGGTCCCTCTTCAGGAATTTGGTATATGCCCAGTGAATAACTGTTGTATCCATTTTATCTGCCCAATTACAAAACTTCATAGTCAAAACAATGAAAAAATCTATGTTTCTTTATACTGTCTCAAACAACATGTTATAATCCTAGTTCCAAATAACAGGAAGAATAATCCTCTCTCATCTCAGAAGGACCATCTTCAATTTTATAGCAATTGTTGTAAGTGGGCAAATCAGCACACACAAGTAGCTCACCACATTCTTGCCACTCAAAACTAACAGACTATTAAAGCAATGAGAAGATAAATATTTTTAATTTCCAGAATAAAACCTCAACAGTGCAATATCTGCACACACAGCAAAATATCTGTACACAGAGCTTAAGTCATGCCTAAACATGCTTCTGTTTAACAGAACAAATGATCAAGTTTGCATTTAAGGGTTTCATATACCAATGTCTCTCTCATGACTTAGATGGGATATAAGTAGTCATGAAATTGCTATGCTAATTAAATACAGGTTGATTAATGGTGCCTATATATATAGTGTTTACTTTGGTTTTGAAAGAACCTCATTAGTACTTTTTAATCCAGAAAAAAGTATTTTAGCATTTCAGCCTGTGTAAAGGCTACAAGTGGCCGACACATAGACATTAATGCTGGATGTTTTGTATAATTCAGGGCTCAGAGACCCCTCTGTAATGGGGTTTCAAAATAACAACAAAAACCACAACCAATACACAGAATAAAATGCTTTATTTGGAAGAAAAATTCACATTGGAATGAGGGAACTTGGATAGTTTTGTTCTTCTAGGAGATTTTACCAGTCAAGTTAGGATCCTGATATCTGAAGGCATAGATTTATAAGGATATGTACATTAACTGAAAAGTGACTTGTCATCTACATTCCTTCCCAGTCTTGCTAGCAGATGTTCCAAAGAAACAGTGCTGTGAGACGTTTGCACAGGTGACCTTGTCCTTGGGCATTTCTGTGGTCATTTGAGGATGCGTGCACATACATGAACAGAGGAGAACACAATTTTTTTCTGAGACTACACATGGTACAGATGGATTCCACTGAGAAATTAATCCTATCAAAATTAAATTTTAGGCTGCTTCCAGAAGCCTATTCATTAGAGCACTACACAAACACTTATTCTTCATCTCCAATTGAGGTTCATGAGTTTCACAGGAGGATTTCAAGTCTATACCTACAAAAAAGGAAATCATTTAGTGAAGCTAGTTATTATCTATGCTAACCAAGAAGTGACATCTGTATAAAATATATTTCAAGTTTTTATGATCTAATCATCCACTGCAAATATAAAAAATAAAGACCAAAACAGAATGCTTGCAATGCCTCTATATACTTGTTTCCTCTGTTTCATTTAGTTGTAATTTCATATGTAATGAAAATGAAGTAGAATTTGAAATTACTTATGAGGCTGAAGCAGACATTCAATGAGCCTTTGTCAACATAAATAATTACATTTTATGTATTCAAATTTTTTAATAATTCATTAATGAAAATTTAATGGGAAAAGTGGACTTCAAGGTAAGCTTTCCAGTCCCATAGCCTAGGCAGGAGCAATTAAATATCTACAGTATAAAACAGATCCAAGGCTGAACTATGCAACCATACGGTGCATATGACAATGAATCAACTAGAGATTGCAATGATTAGCACTGAAGATGCTGCAGATGCTGCAGATGAAACCAGCTGCCTTATTTGTTCTTCAAAAAGCATCAGTAGGGTGCAACAGATGTGCTTATAAGACAATATCCCAACATTTGCCAAGATAGTAGTATTAACATTATGACCAACTGTTTGGCTCTACAGCGGCAGGAAGCCAAAAACTTTTTTCCTTCTTCTGTAAACCAAGATTATGTCCTTCTCTTATTATTATTATTACTATTATTACTATTACTATTATTATTATTATTATTATTATTATTATTATTTACAATGCAATTGCTTCGGAGTAGAACAATCTCAAAACCATGCTGTAGTTGAATAATGGGCAGGGAGGATTCTCCAAACTTTGCCTCAACTTGGTATGTCCTACCCTCCTCGCACAATGCAGTTTAGCCTAGTGGGTTATATCAGCATAACAGATTGTGAGAGTCTATTTGAATATACAGAACAGTGTCATATGCTCTGAGCTTCTATTTTCTACTTTTTCAGCCTAATGTTGAGACCCAGCAGGTCCCCACTGAGTTTGGTTAGATTAGTGATACAAGAAAATGTCACAATGTCATATTTGCAGGCAAGACCAGATGCAGTGCAATGATTCTACATAAATCTCCATCATTTCACACAGTTTCATACTAGTAATTAGTGACTGTAAAATGTACTCATAAGAAGGGATGGCCTTCTCACTGTGCCACATTTGCAGTCCTCAGTTCCACAATGACGTTATACAGAGATTATGTGTGTCTGCGTGGGTCAAAATATTGATTCAGTTATTGGAAAGCAAAGGAGTAAAGTAGTATAACAATACAACTAAGTGGTGAGGTTAGTCAGTGAGATGAAACCATTCTTTTCAGTTCAGCATAGTACAGTTATACAGGTTTTTTTTGTTTTGGGTTTTTTGTAATCAAACCCCATGTAGGACTGTTGGTATGTTTATTTAACTTCTCCTGAGAGTAGGAATGATAGAGGCACTCCTTGAAATTTCGTCAGGTAATGTTCGGAATAAACTTTTGTCAAAGAACATATTTCCTCATTTCTTTAACTTCTGTCCCTACCAACAACAGCTCTTACGACATGATAGGTATATGTTTACATCAAAGTAGAAAGTTCACATCAGCCTAAGCACAGAGGGGAGAGATTGAGAGAAGATAGCAACAACAAAAATAATGGAAAAGGAATGCAGAAGATTAGTTCTGATAATCCACATGAACCACTCAAAATGTAATCTATTTTGTTTGATTTCTTCAAAATTAAAAAGCGTACTTCATCTTTAAATACTTATAAGC
Organism: Rissa tridactyla; assembly: GCF_028500815.1. Taxonomy (NCBI): domain Eukaryota; kingdom Metazoa; phylum Chordata; class Aves; order Charadriiformes; family Laridae; genus Rissa; species Rissa tridactyla. The sequence goes on along the minus strand of NC_071497.1, from coordinate 40,046,097 downwards.
AAGTATTCAAGAATTCGAGAAGGTTCTATAAAGCAGGACATTGACTTTGAGGGAAGAAAGAAGTCCTAGACAAAATGCTCAGAAACACTGAACGTGAATTCATTGCTGATGCAAAATGGAATAAAATAGATGGGAAAAGGGAAAGGGAAAAGGAAAAAGGAAAAAGTGGAAAGGGAAAAGGGAAAAGAGAAAAAAAGAAAGAGGGGAGTTCTGCTTGTGTTATTGGCCAGATTTGTACTTCAGTTTAACACTATAAATAACTGCTATTTAAAGGCACAAAATAAACAAAACCCAACATTAAAACTGATGTGCAAAAACTTACAGATGTCATGTTCAGTACAAGACAGGTTAGAAAGACAGGTACAGTGGCTTTTTATACAAAATGCTCCCAAACCAAGCCTCAGCTTGTGTCAAGGGAGTCACAACCATTGCAAACTCACAGTCTTAATTATGATCCAAAATTTGCACTGTTAAGAGAAAAAATATTTTTGTTCCAAGAGTCTGAAAGAGCTTCAAAGGCAGAAGGCTTCTTTTAATTCTGCCCAAAACTATTTGGAGAAAGGGGGTCTGTAGTATGCTACCTATACAGAGTACGGAGTCTGAGATTTTCATGATAATTCAATCCTGCCCCAAACCTAAGAGGATATTCAAATATACAAAGACTTTTGTCATGTAAGGAACAGAGACAAAATAATCTCAGAATGGCAAATCAATGACTTAGTTGTGTACCAAAGCTATTAATTAACATTTGCATTGATTTACACTGTTTGTTCAGAAAGTTATTAAATGAGAGAGAACTGATCCTGACGGACATATTCAGTCACACTGTTCATAGAAGTCACTAGGATTACAGCACATCCCATTGTTAACTATTTTGGTAAATCACCTTCTGATGTTTGCTTAACAAAAACATCTCTACTCTTCAGAGTGTCTAAACCACAAGATAACGAAGGTGAACACAAGAGCTGCTACCTTTCCCTGGATTACAGTAGGACTGTGCCAACTGTCTGGCTCCTCCTGGGAATGACTCGGTAACAGCAATAGGTGCTGACTGAAATCAATTCATTTACTCTCTCCTTGGCAAACCAATGCAACTGAAACAAAATAAGGAAGTATAACTTACAGTGCTTTCCCTGAGAAGACATAAAAAGAGGAGGAAAATAAAAGTCGGGAACAACGTTTCAATTTGTGACCTTAAACATTTCTTCTGGTCACAACCTGCAGCTAGGACCTAGGCCACATCCATGAGCAAGCTATCCTACTTGTACACACCAAAAATAATTTCATCTCAGGCAACTAATATCTATGGAAATGCTATAAAGGAATTCCTTTTTGCTAGCACTGGCTAACCATTTATATCCAGTCAATCGCACAAGCTGGATTTCCTGATTTGCAGTACGAATTTCTATATCTTGCTCATCACAAAGAGATTTTTTTACTGCTTTTGCAGACTTAAAGACATAGCATGAATATTAGTTGGTTATGCTACCCAATCAAGTAGAAACTATTATTATAGCTGACATAGAGCAGGTAGATTTGTTGCCCTAAACGTACACATGAAGTAAAGACATAAAACATGCAAAGACCATATCAACCAGGACCATGCAGCTTCTTTTGGGACTTATAAATGAATAGTTCATCTATAATCATAAGACCAATGTTTGTAGTTAATATAGTTTATAGTAATAATATATTAATAATAATTATTATGAATATAGTAATGTTAATATAATTAATATATAGTAAACATATAAATAATAAGTATAAAATTTATATTTAATATATTATATAAAATATATTTTTATATATTATATATAAAGATATATAACAAATATATATATTTATATATATTTATTATATATATTTTAAATATATATTATTTATATATAATAAATATATATTTCTATATAATAAATATAGAAATAAATAAAATAAGATCTAAATATCAATATTTAAATTTATAATATATATAAATTTATATATTTAATATATATAATATATATTTATATATTATATATAAGTATATATAATAAATATATATTATATATTTTATATATATTTTAAATATATATTATTTATATATTTACATATATTTTTTATTATTTATATATTATTATTATCTTTATATATTTTTAATATATTGATTATATTAATATTAATATATTAATATTAATAGTATTGATAATATATAATTAATATAGTTTATATTATATATTTTATATATATATATATATAGTTCATAGTTAATGCCAAGGAATGGGGTGCAGAGGCTCTTGCTTACATTATCTTGCTTGTATTATCTTGCTCCTTGGAGCGAGAGGCGGGGGAGAGCACCTGTCGTCTCCATCATCGGCCAATTCAGCCAAACCGCAAGAATTTATTTGAGTCTAATGAGGAACTTCAATACCACCTGCAAAAAATGTTTCTGATTTCAGTTAGAAGCAGACCATCTTACTTGCTGAAGGAAACGAAATCGTATATCATGTCACATATTTTAATCTCCTTTCCAGTTTTAACGCCTTTTCTATCAGCAGACTACCATGAAGTTCCTGGCACCAAATATAAAGTAGGAGGTGTGAATCAAGATAAGTAAGATCATTTTATTGTGCTTTGTTTTAATAATGCGTGTAACAAAGGCAACATTCCCCAACCCCTTTTTCTTTTTTATTGAATAAAACCCCTCAGTTCCTACATTGTATAGCCTTACCTATTATTCAACTGAGCAAGTAGACACATGCAGGTCTTACAAAATTTTGCTTTACTTCATTACATTTTTTTTACTTTTTTTTTTTTTTACATTAGCTCTATTTATAACAGTTATCATGAATGAATACAAAGCATTTTTTTTTAAATTGTTCATATACTGTGGAATAGAAAATTTTACCCAGGTTACAAGAAATCTCTGAGAAAAGCTATGGCTGGTTTACTTGCAAGCAGTCTTAGATGCAGTATGCAGAGTTCATATGTAGGTTACAAATTTAATCCTACAGAGTGAATATAACTCTCAGAAAGGTGACTTGTCAGTGACCTGTGTCATCCATAAATAAATTCCTATGGTTTCTTCATCAGTGTATCTGAGTAGAATCCTGGTTTCATTGCAACTTTAATACCATTTGTACTGTGTTTGTGTAAGAGCTCCTCATTTAAAAAGATTTCTGTCATGCAAAAGCCTCTGCAAGTAAGGAAATAATTTCTTACTAAAGCTCTTCTTATCAAACTAGTGAAGGGACAACAAGTACCTCTTTACCACCACTCAAAATATAAGTAACAACTTGTTCATTCCGTCTTACCCAGATTCTACTGCAAAGACATGGACAGGAATTTTACCATCTAATGGTCTTATTTTCTCTCCTCTCTCCATGTTTTCCAAGGTAATTTTAAATACATATGTATGACCACAGAAAGCCATGACAATTCCTATAGAGCTCCTAACACAAACCTGAGCTTAAGCATGCAATTAACTCATAAATTAAATAATATTTCCACTCTAGGAGGCTATGTTTGTCTCCATTCTTTTTTAGAATAGAAAATATTCCAGTGAATTCAAAAATGTTTTCTTCCATGGTAGGAGACATCCCAACAGGTCTTAAATTGTTTTTCTGTTTTAGAATGTCTCTTCAATTTAAGAACTCAAAAATAAAGAGTGTGATTCAAATTTGGTGCTGCTTTATATCTTTTCTAGGGTTTAGCAGTACAGTTTCCTTTTTTCTATTTTTTTTTTTCCAAAGCGATTTCCTTCACATGTCCCAAAATATGACTGAAAGAGCATATTAAGAATCTTCCTGTACTCACCTAGAAAACACAGCTAACACATCTTGAGTGGATCAAAAAAAGAGGAACTTGTCAGGACTAAGTTTATAGTTCAAACAATACATGTGATGCATTCAGAGTAAAGAAAAGCTACAACAGATTATATGCAGATATTTTAGGAAGAGACTTTAGTTTTTAGTTTATTTTCAGTGAGCTCTTGACATTCTTCAATAATATTGTATAGCATTTGCATGGTTTTTTACATCTTCTTTAAAAATTATTTCAAGCATCACATCATTCTTAAACTATTATATGAACTAAAATCTGCCTGTGACTTATTATCTTAAAGTTACTTCTTAAATTTACAGAAATGCTCTGCAGCACAACTGCTTCTCCTCCATACGGATACTCACTCATCTCTAGTACAGTAGATCCCAACTGTCCTATTTTTTTCACTGCAAACATAATGAAATATAGCATAAACTAGCTTCAGGACAGTACTCTGTGTACCCAGCAGTGCTTTTAAACTCCAGGCACAGGATCAGCTAAAACCAACTCAGTGACTATAAGCATTTTTCTATCGATTTCATTTGCAACTTAATTTTAATCTGAGAAGTGGAGACCAGATTTCAAAAACTTGGAATCTAGAAAATAGAAGCCTGCATGTCCTTGATCTAATTAATTTACCAAGCATCCCATATGTAATCAATACTAGAAATATGCATAGCTGATATTTATATCACTAGACCAATTCTCCTCTTCCTGTAACAACTTCCAGTGTTTATAGCTTGCAGTACAAGGTCTCCTCTCTCAGTAGGTACCTTCTGAAAAAATTCCTTTCACACCTTTATCTTTATTATGAATCTATTAGAACATTAACCTTGCATTTGCACTTTTTTTTGCAAGACAGAGATTGTACTGACCTGTTCCTGCAGTAGTAGGAGATAATATTATTCTTGTTTTATTGTAAAGAGGCAAAATGTAAAATGCTCCATTCATTCCTGATATTCAGAGCACCATGAAAGGCTAGGAGAAGAGAAATAACTCAAAGTATCTCATCAGTTTTTTATCAGAAGGAAAAGACAATGGATTTGAATGCTACGGTTTTGACAGATCAGTTTAACAAGTCAACTGTAGCTTCTTTCACTACTGGAAGCAGATTAGGTCAGAAAGGACAAGAAATCTTAGGGAAAAAATGTAAGTTTACATATTGGATACATTAAATTTCCCTGTCTTTATAATACCTACCATACTTTAAAAATGTATACAGAAATACATTTGCAGGATACTCACGCATGTTCTCCCACAGAGCAGTATGTTATTCTGTAGAGAATCTAACAGAGAAGTTGCGAAGAGCATGAAAATTAGCTGTATGTTGTTAATGGCAAAATACTTACACTTATACGAAACGTATTTTTTCTATCAGCCTAGGAAGTACAGTTTTGAAGTGCCTAATCATAGAATCATAGCATCATAGAATCATAGCATCATAGAATGGTTTGAAGGGTTGGAATGGGACCTTAAAGATCATCTTGTTCCAACCTGCCTGCATAGGAGGACGCCTCCCACTAGACCAGGTTGCTCAAAGCCCCATCCAGCCTGGCCTTGAACACTTCCAAGGAAGGGACATCCACAACACCCCTGCATAACCTGTTCCAGTGTCTCACCACAGTTAAGAGTTTCTTCCTAATATGTAACCTAAATCTCCTATCTTTCAGTTTAAAACCATTACCCCTCGTCCTATCGCTACAATCCTTCATAATCTGCTGCCTGGAGTTCAAAGTGCTTATGCAATCTGCAGTTTTAAATTATGCTATGCAGTCATTAATACGTAGGCAATCACTATTAATTTTACACATAATTTTTTCTATTCTTTCTCCAACTTTGAACTTTCACAATTCTAGTAGCAGAAACTAAGTTATCAGCACTGACAACAAATATCCTATACCTGAATCGATGCAACTGCCTCTAGGTATTCTCTTTCTTACCTACTAGAAGCATCATGAAGGGAACTTAAAGCTATGGATAATGAGCCACACATCTTTCAGATGACATATAGCTTAGCGTTGCAGTTCATACTTATGCCATGCCTGTGGGCTAATTACAAATATCTCTTACCAAGTAAAACATCTATGGTTAGAACATGAAGGCTTTCGAACTTCTTAAATGTTATGCACTGTAAGAAAAGCAGTCTTTGTTACTGTCCCATCATGTTTGCTGGCTTTCAGCTGAAGCCTAAATGGAAGACTTAGCTGTAATCTGAAGAAAAACAAACAAATTTATGAAAAAAGATCTTAAAATATATCAGTAATGTTACTACAATTAAACATAGGTTGACCACACATAGGTGAAAAAGCACTATGTACACATATATTCTCCTAATGGACTGCTACTGTGTAGAGCTGTGTTTTCCTAACTAAAATTAGGCATCATGTTAAATGATCATTATTCAATGATCCTACAAGAAGAATAAATCAGAATATGCTGCGGTTCTCACAAAGGAACCTCAAGAAAATACTGTGTGTCACAAAAGCATAGTCTAAAAGGTTGTCAAAGGAAAATAGGAATCTTGGAAAACATAACTTCGTTGCCTGCCACAACCGGAAATATAGGTAGACCCAATTATAGCTTGTGTTTGAAAGTCTGCAATAAAAATCACAGTCACCCTTACTTCAGAATCTGGGATGTGGGATCCGGTGAGTATTTTGTATGGCTATGCATCTATGTATCATTTTATTATCACAACAGGGACCACCACCACCACCACCATCTGATGTAATGGCTTTCCTTTGAAACCTGGGTGCAAAGACTTCAATACCACAACTACAAACAAATTTGAAAGTGTCTATTGAGCAAAAGCTGCACTTAATTTTACCCTGTTAAGGTCCTTATTTTTGATGCTGAACATGAAAAGTTACATAATATCAATTGAAACAGCAAAAGAATGTAAAACATTATCAAAACAAAGCAATCTATTGGTTGCATCTTATACTTGAACTCCAACTAATTGTATGTTTTGTCTTCTATTTCAGGATGAAAATGCATGGGATCTACTTTTCCTTCTAAAAATTGCATCAATCTAATTTTTCCACTACTTTACATCTTGAATATTTTTAAAGGTACATTTAGGATTCATAAAATCAATATTACTGACTTGCATTGACTTCCATTCAAATTCAAATTTGAATTTTAATTTCAAACATCAGTCCTAACATTCAGGTACAGTGGGTATCAAACAGCACACAGCTGCCAAATTACCAGTGCTACCTAACTTTCTTGGCGTATTTTTGCATAAGATGTACAACAACAAAAAGACTCCCTCATTTTTTAGATGGGCCCTGAAGACAGAAATCCTTTTTTAATTTCAGTAAGTGTTTTCTTTTTTTGGCAAGCATCTTTTCAAGGGAAAGAGACAACTCAGGCACAGTTTTCTCAAAGATCACTTTCACAGTTGAAGAAGTTTTAAGACTGCATTTAATTGACAATATAGTCATTACTATTTTTACCAATATGATTGTATCCATCTTAATTATACCATCTTAGAAACTGGAGTGGCAAATGATACCCTCTGGAAACTATAGAACAAATTGAAAAATGTTTCAGTTCCTATATTATATGGAGCTATTATCTCTGCCTTCGCCTACACTTAAATGACTGGTATTTTTGAGTAACCTCAGCTTTCACATCTGTCAGTGAGGTTCAGGACCTAAGGCAGGACGACTTAACTCATATATTTAATTATTTTTTTTTTAAAAGTGACAAAGAGTCTTATGATAATGAAATCTATAGCTTCATTATTTTCACTGTTTCCCTCAAGTACCACTCAAAACCTTTATGTTACTAAGAAGGAATTATTTGAAAGATTTGGCATTGTTTTGCTTTTTTTCCCTTAAGGACAATTCCTGCCAAGAACTTCCAGTTCATTACTGTTGAAGGTATCTAGCATTATGGATATTTGTACTGCATGAATAATTGTTGCCAGGCTATTTTATCAATAGTTACATATATTAATACTATCTGACCCTATATGGACATGCATAATTTTCTCATTCACAGCATGACTGTCCATAACCTACTTATCAGTGATAAATGTAAGCATGAAAAGCTTGTATTCATCTTGAAAATGTCCTAAAGCACTCCTGGTTAAGTGTACACATTTCACATAAAAGGAATCTGAAATATGTGTGACAATTAATTATCTGGAAACAAAGGCCATGAATACTTCAGACTATCTAATAATTGTTTATTTAAATCAAATGTAGAAAAAAATAAAGATCTAAGTTACACATTCCCATCATGAATTACTTGAGAAATAAAATCTTACAAAAGTAACACAGTATATATGATGACATTAAAGCTTGGTTTTCTTTCTTACTGGGTTTCTTTTCTTATTTTTGTGTTAGTCATCACAATGGAAGACAAGTATGTTTTCAATGTAATTGGAAAGTAAATTCCAACTAATACACCAAATACAAACTTTGGTACATTTTGTTGCCCATACCTTTATTTCACCTCCTTCAGAAAAGTGCAGAAAGCTAATCATCACAATTACAAGATGTGGTGAAGAAAAAGATTATTGAATTCCTTGACACCTGCAGAAACAACTTTATTTGCTCACTTGTTATTTTGGTTCTTTGGAGAGTAGCACTCTCCAAAGACTGCAAAAATAGTAACAGCCTGCACATATGATAAAAATATAACAGCTTCCTGTTTAACATTCTGTTCCACATTTTGTTCACATGAAATAAGTGTACTTATAAACAAGAACTTATATTTCCCAGACAAATATCAGCTGTGTAAGCTGTGCTATTTTTAACTCTTAAGAAGGTGATTTACCAAAAAGTTAGTTTTCACCTGCTCTCCCATCATGGAAGACATCTCAGGATCTGTGGGACAGCCTCACTGGAAACTGGAACTGTGTGTCTACCAGCTTGGCTAATAAGTGTCAGGTACCTGGGGCTGGGACACACACAACATGCAACACCTACGTTTCAGTTTCAAAGATACTATTGCTGCCTGCTTCAATTTTCAAAATTACATCTTCCATCAAGGTAACAGAACTAATCTTGCAGTCTCAAAGATTTGTCGTTATAGAGTTCCACTAGTAAGAAGTAACAAGGATTAATGCAGGTTTTGTTTTCAGAGGACCAGGCTACAAAATAACATTAAGACGCTGCACAGATGGACCTCCCACCTCCAAAGGGGTTCTCTCCCACTTCAGAGCCTCAATTTCCCAACTGAGGCTTAGAATAAACCTTGTTATCTTCCATGTGATGGATATTTGAGGGGCATGCAGCTGTGACAATGTTATTTATAGACAGTTATTTATAGACACATCAGTGAATTTCTGATGACAACTGATTACTTGATATTGACACTAACAAGAAGGCATGGCAGTGCCCGACTTGTCCAATAAACTTTAAAGCAGGAAAAAGTAAGAAATCATACCCTTTTTTTTTTTCCTTTTTTCTGGCATCTATATTTTATTGGCTGTCACAGGCCTGTTTCTTACTTTAACAGATAGGTACAACAGTGGCAAAAATTCTGATCTCAAGTGGTTTTAATACTGCAGGGGAAGTTGCTACATCTTTTGCATTGTCATGATAGGCTAGCTAACACATCTGTTAATGGCACCCTGTGGAAAGCAGAAGCTATTGGGAGATATAAAGACACATTCTTCACAAAGTCCAGATTTTTTTTTTTTTTTCGTCTCATAGCTCTCTCTCATTGCTCTACATGAAAATGTAAAATTGGTTGATGCAAACAGCTGAGGCAAGACCCAGGCCAATTACAACTCTCTGTGCTTACCTTACATCAGACTTAGCTCTTATTCTGCCTGCCCAATGTTTACTACACTATCACGTGTGTAGTTTCTTCAGATGCTCTGTACAGAGATTAGGACTGAAGATTAGATACCCCAGTTGCAGTAGGTTCCCACAATGTCTTCATAAAGAGTGTCAAATTTGCATCCCACATTTGTGGCAAGTGACAGACTTAGTTTTATATGTTATGCATTCACTCATAACTGTGCAGTCTGATCCATCCAGAAAAAATATAAAGTTTACTTCTCAAGAAAAAACATCTGTACAAGTGAAACAATAAAATTTCAGGCTTTTCAAACTTTTTAGGGCCTCTGTACAGGTTCTTTAAGGATGGCTCTGCATGCAGAGTGAACGGGCTCAAGTCTCTTTAGACTGTTCAGAGCCCCTGCTTGGCCCTGAGAATCTGAAATCTTTGACAAAATCCATTGCTTTAAAAGAAATTAGGTCTGAAGGAAACAGAGATATCGTAACCCACTGATTGTTGAAGAGGATGAAAAATAAATCTTGAAAGAAAAATAAACCTTGGGTAGACCCATTTTCAAGTTCAAAACCCTACATTTTTATTGAATCTGAGATTCAGTCAAACAGAATAAATAGAGGCTTTGCATTTATGTGATATCTATCAACTCCTTTTAACACATGAGGAATTTGACAGGCAAAGGCCAATGTTTTAGGTGAATCTTAGTTCTGGGTGTCTCCAATGTTGAGTATTCATATGCAATAAACTCTACTGAGAAAAAACTGTCCCCCACAGAACATTTTAGATTACATAAGAAGTTTGAGACAGAGCTGGGAATAAATCTCTGTCTCCCAAGCAAACACTTAACTATGTTGATCCTCCTTGTGGGAGGCTTAAAACTATATCATAATGACACTTCTGCTTTCCTGTTTGCACTCCTGTAGCTATTCCTGGGGACTCCAATCTGAAATCCAGGCTATAACTGCTGTATTTTATTATCAATTTCTTAAATGTCTTTTGAGAAGACATTCACTTGCAAGTTTTTCTTGCTATTCTGCCTTGCTCTTCTTAAAAAGATTGTTTAGACACATTTTTAACCTATAAGCATCACCAAAATAAGTGAAAAGGTATCTCTATCAGGTATCTCTTCAACAACTTTCTTCCCAGAATAAAGTCTATCTTGTTTACACACAACTACATGCAGACAGCTTCTGCTACTGTCAATATTAGTAACTCTTATTAAGACTTTTATTATTGTTATTTTTGCTCACAATACTGTAGGAGTAGTTAAAATCCACCCTAAGAGCCCTGCATTTCATGTGACAAATTTATTTACAGATCATTTACTAGTCTGCTTTCCAAAATTTCTATAGAATTCATGCAGCAAGTAAAAATTACTTTCTCATACTTCTGACTTTAGAAACTGAGAAAAATAGTCTAATATAGCATATCAAAAACATAAAATTATTTAAGTATATACAGTATTTTTATATTTTACTGTACATAAAATACATACTATTTCTTTTGGTATATATCAAAACATAGTATATACAGTATATGTTCACTGAAAGGGTTGTCAGGCATTGGAGCAGGCTGTTCAGGGGAGTGGTTGAGCTGTCATCCCTAGAGGTATTTAAAAGACATGTAGATGTAGTGCCGAGGGACATGGTTTAGTGGTAACTTGGCAGTGTTAGGTTAACGGTTGGACTTTATGATCTTAAATGTCTCCTGCAGCCAACACAATTCTACTATTCTATGTCAAAATAGAGAATATAGCAAAACATTTAACTATATATAAAATATTTCAGTTTATGATTTTTCTACATAATTTTTCTTTACAAAGAAGGTTATCTCAGGATGCCCCTTCTGTTTTCAGTTATCTTCTTGCACAGTGCTATTGGCAAAACAATAGTAAAATCCCATTCTTCCTCAATTTTGAGTCTCTTAATTTTATTTCAGACTACATTGACCATTGACCAGAATAACTGAACATGGCAACTGATCATGGCACATGATCTTAACACATGGTGTAACACAGATGCAATACTAACTCCTATCTAGTGCCATAAAATTGCTTACATTTAAAATTTAAACAATTTTAAATATCCTGAGGAATCTATACCCTCCAGAGAAGTTCTGTCAAAAATCTGACTGCACCCACATCACTGGCCAGGCACTGACCGCATCCAAGTTCCAGCGCAACAAGAAGGAAAGGGCATAATAATAAAGAAATACTTGCAGCAAGGTGTGGGTGTTGGACACAAGATGAATTTTGTAGATTTTCAGCCAAGGGTAAGTTATTCTGAGAAGGTTCCCCGAGTTCATTTTCTGACCAAAAGCTGTCAGGCAGATCTGAAGAGGACAGAGATTACTCGAACGTGGTGAAGCGAAAGACCTTTCAAAGTTCCTAAAGTGCAACTTGAACATCAGCATCTGAGAACACACATGTTAATTGTTTTAACCACAGTTGTGAGGTCTGACTGGGGTTATACAGGATTATAGGAGATAAATATTTGCAGAGACTCTCCACAAAATGAACATCCAGCTCCTATTGTTGAAGGAGAACGAATCACCTGTATTGACACTTTAGTTTTGTCCTTACCATGCTGATAGTAGGTAATCTAATTGAGCAGTTCAATATATTGATTTGACAATCACTTAAAAAACCGGTTTCAGTTAGTTTTAGCCATTCTGTAAGTATACAGCATCTTTAAAGTGGACACTCTAACATCAGAATGAAGTGCTTGATAACACTTTCTGTACACAGCTTTAATGCTCTCGCAGCTTTATGCTTTTACCTGCACAATATGTATTAATCAGTAATACAGTATCAGTATGTTTGTTTCATTTCTTTTATCTAGTAAAGAAATTCCAGTGACACAGAGATGATCTAGGAGATAAAGCAAGCTCTGAAACAGTTCTCTTGTCAGCAAAAAAACATTTGTCAGTGAAATTCTCACACTTGCTTTACCTCTTTATTTAATGGTAGAAAGGAAAATCAACCAACCAAACAACAAGTAAGTGTAAATATTTCTCAAGAGCTCAGTTCCTTCTAGGAAATGATCCACACCAAAGATACAGATGGATGTCAGCTACTAGATTTCCTCTTAAAAATCAGTGCACAAATCCAGCTCAAGCAATGTGCCAACTGAGTTACATCATAACACCTTGTCAGGATTCCAGGGAGCTCTCAAGTTCATTCAGGTGTCCGAACACACCATAATTTGGGCAGAATTCCTAACTAAACTACACTTAGGGTTGCTCTGACAATAAATTAGTCAACCTAGGAGAATCGGGGGAGCGGGGAGGGGGGATGATATTAAGGACAGAACTCATGGAAATAATGTTGTCTGAACACTTTCTTTCATTTAAATATATATGCATGTGCACGTTAATGTCTCTGGTGCCTCCACTTCCTTCTTTTATTCATTACATCACAAGTCTGAGTAGTTTCAGAATCTGTTCTTTTACTACGCTGCAGCAAAGCATCTAAACCAGTATTTTTATTATTTTGAAGAACTCAAGGTTTTACTTGCATAGCTTATTTTTTTAACAGTACTTTAACAAAGATTTTTTTAGAAACACAAGACAGTTCCATTCAATCTGTTCCAAACTATCAACTAATTTATGACTATTTTGAGAAGAGTAACACAGATGCCAACATTAAAATCTGCAGTCGTTTTGATAACTATAAGATTTATTTCATTTGAACACCTGGCAAGATACTTGGTGACAGATTATTTTGCCAACTTCATAATAAGAGGTACAAGATAGAAATTATTACCACTATTTTACATGCATTTTTTAGAATATGCACATATAAACAAACACGGGCACACACACAGACTTTATCATCTTCTGTGTTATGACTTTAACAAGTAGCACATATTTGCATCCATTAGGGAAATGAGGGAAAGATGGAAAGGGTCAGCTTGTGGAACTACTGGAATTATTTATTAATTTAGTGCAAAGAAAAACATGATCTTGACTTAAAGTGGTCACTGGGTAAAATCATCAAGCCAATGAATTTCAAAAGACATGGATTTTCCCTCAGGAACTCACATGCTAGAAAGCAGCTCTAATTTAAATAACAAATACTGCAGAGAGACTGCATCTTCCAACAATATTACTTTCTTTAATTAATTTTTAACCAATGCAATTTCCCTAATTTCTAAGCATTCTCAACTAGTATGGTGTTGTACAAAATATCCTGTGGATTTTAATACCACAAGAGCATCTGTCATTTTAAAAAAAATATGTGCACTACGGTCAAAGCTGTGAAGTAGAACGAAAGTTCAACTTAGACAATTTGGAATTAAGACTAGGAAATTTCATAGCAATCATTCATTTGCAAAAAAACATAAAATGCAATGGCAACCCATTTGTGCATTAGCTCAGATCAAATCAAATTTTCTAGAGGGGGAGGGAAAGAGGCGGTCAACTACAAAGTTGTTGCCTTTCTTTCAGTGACCTAGTAGCTACCTAAGTACTTTTCTAGAAGTCATTAGAAAAGAGAAGGCATAGAGTTTATACTCTGCAAAAACTAAAAAAATGCAAAGACTAATCCACCATGCTAGATTAATACAATAGGTAAAAAGATACAGGTTGTTCTGAGACTGCCTTCCCTCAATCATAGAATCATAGGGTTGGAAGAGACCTCTGGAGATCATCTAGTCCAACCCCACTGCTAGAGCAAGGTCACCTACAGGAGGTTTCACAGGAACGCGTCCAGGCAGGTTTTGAATGTCTCCAGAGTTGGAGACTCCACCACCTCTCTGGGCAGCCTGTTCCAGGGCTCTGCCACCCTCAAAGTAAATAAGTTCCTCCTCATGTTTAGGTGGAACTTTCTATGCTCAGGCTTGTGCCCATTACCTCTTGTCCTGTTGCTGGGCACCACTGAAAAGAGCCTGGCCACATCCTCCTGACACCCCCGCTTTAAGTATTTATAAGCATTGATAAGATCCCCCCTCAGTCTTCTTTCTTCCAGACTGAAGAGACCCAAAGACTTCAGCCTTTTTTCATAAGAGAGGTGTTCCAGTCCCCTAATCATCTTGGTAGCTCTCTGCTGCACCCTCTCCAGCAGTTCCCTGTCCTTCTAGAACCGGGGAGACCAGAACTGGACAAAGTACTCCAGGTGTGGCCTCACCAGGGCAGAGTAGAGGGGGAGGATGACCTCCCTCGACGTGCTGGCCACACTCTTCTTGATGCACCCCGGGATGCCATTGGCCTTTTTTGGCCATAAGGGCCCATTCCTGGCTCGTGGTCATCCTGTTGTCCACCAGGACTCCCAGGTCCCTTTCCATGGAGCTGCTCTCCAGCAGGTCAGCCCCCAACCTGTACTGCTGCATGGGGTTATTCCTCCCCAGGTGCAGCACCCTACACTTGCCCTTCTTGAATTTCATAAGGTTCCTCTTTGCCCAACTCACTAGGTCTCTCTGTATGGAGGCACAGCCTTCTGGAATCTCAGCCACCCCCCTCAGCTTTGTGTCATCAGCAAACTTGCTGAGGGTGCTATCCCCTCATCCAGGTCATTGAATACATTGAAGAGGACTGGACCCAGCACTGACCCCTGGGGAACACCACTTGTCACTGACCTCCAACTAGACTCTGTGCCCCTAATCATGACCCTCTGAACTCTGTCTTCAACCAGTTTTCTATCCACCCCGCTGTCCATTCATCAAGCCCACTCTTCCTAAGCTTCCCTTTGAGGATGTTGTGGGAGACCATGTCGAACACCTTGCTTAAGTCAAGGTAGACCACATCTACTGCCTTCCCCTCATCTATCCATCCAGTCATTCCATCAGGGAAGGCTATCAGATTAGTCAGACATGATTTCCCCTTGGTGAATCCATGGTGACTACTTCTGATAGCTTTCTTTTCCTCCACATGCCTTGAGATGACACCCAGAACGAACTGTTCCATCATCTTTCCAGGGACGGAGGTGAGACTGACCGGCCTGTAGTTCACCGGCTCCTCCTTCTTGCCTTTTTTGAAGACTGGGGTGACATTGGCTTTCCTGCAGTCCTCAGGCACCTCGCCTGTTCTCCAGGACCTTTCAAAGATGATGGAGAGTGGCCCAGCAACGACTTCCACCAGCTCCCTCAGCACTCTTGGGAGCATCCCATCGGGACCCATGGACTTGTGAATATCTAATTGATCTAATTGATCCCTCACTCGATCCTCCTCAACCCAGGGGAAGGCTTCTTCTTTCCCCGTTACTTCCCCCAATGCCTGTGACTCCTGAGGTTTGAGCTGAGTAGTAAAGACCGAAGAAAAGAAGGCATTCAGTAACTCCGTCTTCTCCGCGTCCTCCATCACCATGGCTCCTGTTTCATTCCACAGTGGGCCCACAACTTCTCTGGTCTTCCTTTTGCTTCCAATATACTTGTAGAAGCCCATCCTGTTGAGCTTGACATCCCTTGCCAGGTTTAATTCCAAGGTGGCCTTGGCTTTCCTTGTTTCATCCCTGCACGCTTTGGCAGCATTCTTGTAATCCTCCCAAGGGGTCAGTTCCTTCTTCCACTTAATGTAGACTTCCTTCTTCAATCTTTCCTGTTATATCTGCCCTACTTAAATTAGTAGTCGTCTAAATTTAGGTGCTATGTGGACTTGTAAATGTGTATCCTATTCCACAGGAGGTGCACAGATACTAGGCATTACCCCTACTAATAACTGGGAATGAACCAACATGAATTTTTGTAGAAAGGATGCAGTTAATATATATCGTGGTCCATGATCTTTTTAAATACCTAAAATAGTTCTAGGAAAGTGCAGTCTTTGCTTTGGGCTAGGAACAGAGACACTTCAGTATGAAATACACAAAGGTGTTAAGTGGGAGCCACTGGTATGGAACTATTTTGTAGCTAAAAAAGCATAACAAGGGGGAAAGGAGAGTTGAAGGGCATAACCTGAGGTACAGGTATTTCCTGACAATCCAGACAAAAGCCCCTCTACTGGCATAGTCTCACATTTGTAGGTAAAAAACTTCTACAGAAACTACACCAGAACTATATTTTAGGAGTCATGGAATCAGGTGCTAAATTGAATCCCAGGAAAAGGAATAATTCTACCTCTCTGACTGGGTATCTTCTAAAACAAAATATTGTCAGTTTTCCTCTCAACACTCATGCCACTGCAACCAATGGGGGAATAAGCCAGGCTAACCAGAGCAGTGACAAATATCCCTTAGCTGCCTCTCAAGATGAGAACGAGAAGATCAACCATGTCAAGTGTATCTTTACCAATGCACACAGCCTCAGGAACAAACAGAAGGAACTGGAGCCCAGCGCCCAGTCAGAAAGTTATGATATAGGAATAACTGAAACATGGTGCGACAGCTCTCATGACTGGAGGGTTATGATGGGTATAGGCTGTTTCATAAAGATGGACAGCGAAGAATAAGAAGAGTCACGCTCTATGTTAAGGAGAATCCTGAATGTGTAGAAGTCAACTACAGTGATTGTGGAAGTCCTATTGAATGCTTCTGGGTCAAGGTCAGAGTGGTCATCTCCAAGGGGAATCTTATAGCATGCTGGCATCCAAGACAAAAATGCCAATGAAGCATTATTTCACAGAATCACAGAATGGTAGGGGCTGGAAGGGACCTTTGGATATCACCGAGTCCAATCCCACTGACAAAGCAGGTTCACCTAAAACAGGGTGGACAAGAATACATCCAGGAAGGTTTTTAATATCTCCAGAGAAGGAGACTCCACAATCTCTCTGGGAAGCCTGTTCCAGTGCTCCATCACCCTCAAAGTAAAGATTTTCCCTCATGTTGAGATGGAATTTCTTGTGTTCTAGTTTGTGCCCGTTGCCCCTTGTACTTTTCCTGGGCACTGGGCACCACTGAGAAGAGTCTGGCCCCATCCTTGTGACACCCGCCCTTTAGATATTTATAAGCATTGATGAGGTCCCGTCTCAGTCTTCTCCAGGCTAAACAGACCCACGTCTCTCAGCCTTTCCTCATAAGAGAGCTTCTCCAGTCCCTTGGTCATCTTCGTGGCCTTCTGCTGGACTATCTCCAGCAGTTCCTTGTCTTTCTTGAACTGGGGAGCCCAGAATTGGACACAGAACTCCAGATGTGGCCTTACCAGGGCAGAGTAGAGGGGAAGGATGGCCTCCGTCAACCTGCTGGCCATGCTCTTTTTCCTGCATGAGCCCATTGGCTTTCTTGTCCACAAGGGCACATTGCTGGCTCACGGTCAACTTGTCCACTAGGACTCCCAGGTCACCTCTGCAGAGCTGCTCTCCAGCAGGTCAACCCCTAACCTGTATCAGTGCATGGGGTTATTCCTTCCTAAGTGCAGCACCCTACACTTGCCCTTGTTGAATTTCATTACGTTCCTCTCTGCCCAACTCTCTAGCCTGTACAGGTCTCGCTGTATGGCAGCACAACCTTCTGCTGTGTCAGCCACTCCTCCCAGTTTTGTATCATCAGCAAACTTGCTGAGGGTACACCCTGTCCCCTCATGCAGGTCACTGACGAATATGTTGAATAAGGCCGGACCCAGTACTGACTCCTTGGGAACCCTGCTAGTTACAGGCCTCCAACCAGACTCTGCACTGCTGATCACAGTCCTCTGAGCTCTGTCATTCAGCCAGTTCTCAATCCACCTCACTGTCCACTCATCTAACACACTTCCTATTTGGGTCATTTAAGCAAGCTCTGGGTCAACAGAACCTGGTTCTTACAGGTGACTTCAGCTACCCAGATATTGGTTGGAAGAACAATACAGCAGCTCTCATGTCATCCACCAGGTTCCTGGAATGTATAGTGGACTGCTTTCTCACACAAATGTTAGATGTGAAACCAATAACAAGGTCCTGCTGGACTTGCTATTCACAAACCAAGAAAACCTGTTTTGTAATCTCTTGGTTAGTAATAGCCTTGGCTGCAGTGATCACAATATTATGGCATTTGGGATCCTGCTAAGCATGCCGAAGTTTAGTACAAAGACAAAGGTTTTAGAAGAGCAAACTTCAGCTCACTCAGAGATCTGCTGGAAGGCATGCCATGAGAAGCTTCCATGGAGGATAAAGGAGCTAGCAAGTGCTGGGAGTTTTTCAAGAACTCTCTCCTGGAAGCAGAAAAACATTTCATCTCCTTCAAAGGTAAGGGAAGCAGGCAGAGCAAAAGACCCCCCCCTTGACTTAAATGTCAGCTTCTGAGTCTGCTCAAAACCAAAATAGAAGTATATCACAGACGGAAAAGTGGATGAATACCTGTTAAGAATTGTAAGGGCATTGCCAGGGCATGTGGAGACGCAGTTAGAAAAGCAAAATCTCAGCTTGAATTGAAACTGGCCAGGGATGTCAAAAACTAAAAGGAAGGGTTCTTCAGGTACGTAAACAAGCACAAACAGAGGAAAATATTGGCCCACTGTTAAATAGGAGAGGTGAATTAGTCACCAACAATGCTGAAAAGGCAGAGGTTCTCAATACTTTCTTCATCTCTGTCTTTACCTGCACTTTTGGGACCCAGGCCTTGGGAACAACAAACCAGGTTGATGCAAACACAGACCCACTGTCAGTGAAGCGAGAAATTCATGGGCCCTGATGCCATCCACCCAAGAGTGCTGGATGATGTTGTAACAATGCTCAACATAATCTTTGAGAAGTCATGGAGATCAGGGAATGTCCCAGAAGACTGGAAGAAGGCTAATGTCACCCCCATCTACAAGAGAGGCTTAAAGGAAGATTCAGGAAATTATAGGCCCATCAGTCTTACTTCAGTCCCTGGGAAAGTTATGGAATGAATCCTTCTGGAGGCTATCACAACTCAAATGAAGTAAGTGATTGGGAAAAGCCAGCACAGGTTCACCAAGGGCAAATCATGCTTGACAAACCTAATAACCTTCTATGACAATGTAACCTCCTTAGCTGATGAGGATTGTGAGGTCAACATTGTGTACCTGGATTTCTCCAAGGCTTTCAACATGATTCCCTACAGCCTCCTCCTCGAGAAACTGATGCATTATGGTCTAGACAAGTGGTCTGTGTGGTGGGTGGGGAACTCATTGACAGGCCACACCCAGAGGGTGATGGCAAATAGCTCCTTTTCAAACTGGCAACCTGTCACAAGTGGGGTCCCCAGGGATCAATTCTGAGCCCAACGCTATTTAATATGTTCATAAGTGATCTGGATGATGGGTTCAAGTGTACCCCAATGAAGTTTGCCGATGACACTAAAGTGAGTGGGGAAGTGGACACTTCGGAAGAGGGAGACACCCTGTGGGAAGTCATAGTTAGGCTGGAAGAGAAGACTAACAAGGACCTTATGAAATCCAACAAGGACCACTGTAACGTCTTGCACCTGGGAAAACTTAATCCTGGAGTGCAGTACAGGCTAGGATCTACCTAGTTCGGAAGCAGCTCTGTGGAAAGGAACCTGGGGGTCCTGGTGGACAACAAGCTCAATACTGGCGAACAGTGTGCTGCTGCAGCAAAGAAAGCCAACAGGATGCTGTGTTGCATCAACAAAGGCATCACCTGCAGAGATAAAAAAGTCATTATCCCACTCTACTCAACACTTGTCAGGCCACACCTGGAATACTGTGTTCAGTTTTGGTCCCTGTTATACAAAAAAGATGTGGACAGACTGGAGAGGGTCCAGAAAAGGACCACAAAGATGATCAAAGGATCGGGAAGTCTGCCATATGAGGAAAGGCTGAGAGAATTGTATTTGATCAGCCTTGAGAAAAAAAGGCTTTGGGGACACCTTATTACCACTTTCCAGTATTTAAACGGTACCTACAAGAATGTGGAGATTCCCTTTTCACAAGCAGTCACATGGAAAAGATGAGAGCTAATGGGTACAAGTTACTCCTGGAGAGATTCTGATTGGACACAAGAGGAAAATTTTTCCCAATGAGAACAACCAGCCACAGGAATAATCTCCCTAGAAGATTATAGGAAGTGGTGGATTCCCTATCAGTGGACATTTAAAAATCAGCTGGACAAGCATGCTGGCGCATCTTGTCTAGACTGTGCTTTTGTCAAGAAAGCTTGGACCAAATGATCATAGAGGTCCCTTCCAACCTGGTATGCTATGATTCTATGATTCTATGGTTCTATGATTCTATGATTCCTCTTAGAAAAGTTACATAGCAAAACTTCCCTCTTACTAACATCGGGGTTGAATGTTATTTCATATTTTATTTGGCTATGAAACTGGCTTTTCAGAAAGATGTTTTGTATTTAGGCTATTTAATCTAATCAGTAGTTAGTAAGATATGCCCTTTCTTTAGCAACCTCTTATTTGGCTTCGTACCTGCTGACGGACTAATATACTGAGATGCAGAGAGTACTATTACCACCATATTTCACATATATTTTATGTGATAAAAACATTTACATTCTTGTTTATGGCACAGCATGTGTCCAAAGATTTGTCTAAGTATCGCCTGCCTTTGTAAGCTATGAAAAGCAATTGATCTCTTTCTATCTAAGCAGCAACGTAAAAATTTTCCTCTCCTCATAAATCCTGCATTCCATAATGCTAATCCCTTAGTGTCAAGAAGATAGAATGATCTCAGGATTAGGAAAAATATTTTTTCAAAGGTGTTTGGCTTAATTTGATCTCACTAGGAGTTAAATCCTTAAATACAACAAAACCTGACTTAACTTAGACCAGGAAGTCCATAACAGAGCAGGAGTATCCCTGCTCTGAGGAGGTAAGGAGCATCCCTTACCTGAGACTTCCACCTTTCTATACCCCTTGAAGGTGACAGGTTCCACTATCTTGTTTTAAAGGGAGCGTGATTCAGACACAATATAAGCAACAATATGCAACACCTTTTTGTTTCCCTTTCACAAGTGTTACATGTGAATACTGATCAAAAGAACTAATGAAATTTGTCAGTTTATCTTCCCACTGTTTAATAAATACACCCACAGAATAATCACTCTTCTCAAAAACTGTTTTCTTACTAGACCCAGCAGATCATAGCTGAGGAAAACCTCCTGAGATCTTTGTGAGAAACAAATGACTGGCCTGTTCTGTGGGGAATGCTGCAGGGAGTCTGCTTAGAGACACCTGATGTTTTTAAACCCCTCTGAATTAAGAAAAAAATACCTGCAATTCTACTGACACTAGGCAGTTCTGATCTGAATATGCAAGAGGGGCAAAAAGAGAAATTAAAGCTGCTGCTGCATGCAACCTTGTTAGCCTCTGTGTCTAGTGTTACCTGCCATATCAGGGGTTCAGCTGAGTTCGTTATAAACTTACCAAATTCTCACTATGTAGCCAATAGCTTTCAGAAAATCCCTCTAGCCTTTTCCTATAGCCCTTTCACCTGTTCCTCTGTACAACAAAGACTATGCTCCATGCATAGGATAGTGAGAGCTCTGTTTTTTTTATTTCTATACATTTTCCCTTTTATTCTTTGCCTAAGTTACCCTTGCAGGAATTAAAACAAACTAAATCTTCCCAGTTACTTAACAACTTCATTGGAGTAAAAAATTGGTTTTGGTAATAAAAACATTTCACCCTTTATCAATGACAATCAATTTCCTCAAAAAAAGCTCACTATAGAGAAAGACGGTAGAAAAGCATCTGATTATCTGAAGAATTACAAAAATTGAGAAGGGTTCTGGTAACCACATAGATCCTTTTCTTCTCTTTACTCAGTTCAACAGGGAGAGAAGCTCCTTCCCTAGCCTCCTCAATGGAAAGCATAGGTAGTTGCAATATCCTAGTACAAGCAGCCCCTTGTTACAGACCCTGACAGCCAAGCATCAGCTTCCATCACCTCAGCTGAGCAGCCTCTCACACTAAGTTAGGGATGGTCACTGTTTTTCAAATCCCATTAATTCCTACAACCACTGAGTTTTACAGGCCAGTGAAAAAAAATACGTCTCTCCTGTATTTTCAGTCTTACATATCTTTTATACTTTGCTAGAGCTGGGTTCAGGCTGTTGCCCTAATGACAACCAACTTCATTAGTTATGTTTTTGACATTAGGCACAATTCAGAGTTTTTCACTTAACTCTAGAATTGCAGCAGGAAAATTAAGAGCTGGATTGAATAATCAGTTTTCTTCAGAACTCTGCTTACAATTTCAGCAATTTAAACCTGATAGGAGCAAAATATGATCACCTGTAAAAATTACTTACTTCTGACTCTTGCCTGGAAAGTTTCAACACTCATATGATGGACAGAAAGGGAAATTATGTGAAGCCAGTGACATTGACAGTCTACAGTTATCATAAGAGTTAAATTTAACAGACAAAAAACACAGATAAAGTAATCTGATGTGATCTGCCAAAAACACAGTAGTATACTGATAAAAAGCTAAGGTTCAGTAGCCACCACTGATTTAAATGAAGAATCATAGTATCATAGAATCATTTAGGTTGGAAAAGACCCTTGGGATCATCGAGTCCAACCACAAACTCCACTCTACAAAGTTCTCCCTTACATCATATCCCTTAACACCACATCTAAACGAGTCTTAAACGCATTCAGGGATGGTGTCTCCACCACCTCCCTGGGCTGCCTGTTCCAGTGTCTAACCACTCTTTCTGTGAAGAATTTTTTCCTAATGTCCAGCCTAAACCTACCCTGCTGCAGCTTGTGATAGAACAAGATGGAACGGGTTCAAGCTGCACAGCCTTCCTCTCATCCAATAATCGGGTCATCTTGTCATAGAAGGAGATCAGGTTCATCAGGCAAGACCTGCTTTCATAAACCCATGTTGACTAGGCCTGATCCCCTGCTTGTCCATTATATGACTTGTAATGGCGCTCAAGATGATCTGCTCCATGACCTTCCCTGGTACCGAGGTCAGACTGACAGGCCTGTAGTTTCCTGGATCCTTCTTTCTGCCTTTTTTGTAGATGGGTGCTACATTTGCTACCCTCCAGTCCATTGGGACCTCCCCAGTTAGCCATGACTTCATGTAGATAAGGTTCCTTTGGCATTTTCAGCCACCAGAAGTATCCACGGAATACAACAGGGGAATTGCACAGTAAAAGATTAAGCCCAAGATAAATAAAATAAAACCAAAACCTTAGAGTCTGTTTCCCTTCTATCCATTGCCCTCCAGTTTTGAGCATTTTGATATCACTTTTGTTTCTCCTGTTATGAAGGTATAGATTAACACTCGAGTTCAAAGATGAAATTGGATGCAAATCTTGAGCTCTTAAGAGCTCTTCCTATTCAGAAAAAAACCTACTCATGCCCAAGACTCCAAGGAAAAGTCACATATTTGGTATACCCATGACTTTCCACTGAATATTTTTTTGCAAGTTCTACCACTGTCACAGAAGTTCTGAAAATATCTTGATTTTCAGTGTAGCATGTGAAATAAACTTCAGTTCTAAATATTTTCCAGGCATATCACACTCGCAAAAAGTAAGAGGCATCCAGTTTGGAGACCAGAGAGAAAATGGTTGTTTTAAAGAATTTCAGTATGTTGTTGTGTTTTTGTTGTGGTTTTGGATGAATTGGCCAATGGCTGGCAACAGATACCCCCCCCCCCCGAACCTCTCGTACACAGAGAGGAGGAGAACAGATAAAGAGATTTACGAGTTTAGAGGAAACTAAACTACTTCAATGAAAATATTAATAATAAAAACAAAATAATAAAATAGCTATATACAAAACTGTACCAAGCTTCCAGGATGACGTCACCAGCAGGCACTGGGGAAGTCCCAGACTAGACCCAGCAATGGGTGGGAACTGGATTCCAGGGCTGGAGTCAGGAACACACGGATCAGGATCAAAGACAGATGAACAGACAGGGCCCTCCTTGGACATCGGGCATTGAAGAAAAGAGACTGACCCTTTGATCCCTCAGCTTTTATACTGAGCATGGGGCAGATGGGATGGAATACCCCTGTTGGTCAATTTTGCGTCACCTGTCTTGTCCGCGCTTCCCCACAGGTGGGACCCCTCTACACTTTTCCATTTCTAACCCTCCAATGGGGCAAATAACGAAATTAGCTAACCTTGGTTGTTATAGCAATAAGTATAAACAAGAGCCTCTCTGCATACCATTCCTTGGTGCTAACTGTAAACACTGGTCTTATCACTCTGAGAATGAACCATTTTTGGCACAATATGCTGTTAATTTCAGAGAGTTAGAAGAGATCTAGCTAAGAAGTAAAATTACTGAACAGAAAGTTCGTTCTGCTTTACCTCAAGCACGGAGGTTTGTGTCATATTTTTCACACAGTCTTTGAAGCTTATGATTAGTATGAATAAAAATAGACTTGTTATTAAGCTCAGTGCTATCATACTGGTTATTATCTAAGAAAGCTGTTTTTTTCATAGCTGGTTGCTGCTCTCCATTTTATCCAAGAATTTCAGTTGTTCCCATTTTCCAAATATAAATGAGCAAGCAAAGCAGATGAAAAGCTGGACATGAGCCGACAATGTTCGCTGGCAGCCCAGAAGTCCAACTGTATCCTGGACTGCATCAAAAGAGGCGTGGCCAGCAGGCTGAGGGTGGTGATTCTTCCCCCTCTACTCTGCTCTCGTAAGACCCCACCTGGAGTACTGCATCCAGCTCTGGAGCCCTCAGCACAAGAGGGACATCGACCTGTTGGAGTGGGTCCGGAGGAGGGCCACGAAGATGATCAAATGGCTGGAGCACCTCTCCTCTGAAGACCGGCTGAGGGAGTTGGGGTTGTTCAGCCTGGGGAAGAGAAGGCTCTGGGGAGACCTTATTGGCATCTTACAGTACAGTACATTGACATCTTACAGGGAGCCTGTAAGACAGATGGGGACAAACCTTTCAGCAGGGTCTGTTGCCATAGGACAAGGGGTAATGTTTTTAAATTAAAAGAAGGTCGATTTACACTAGATATAAGGAAGAAATTTTTTACAGTAAGGGTGACAAAACTCTGGAACAGGTTGCCTAGAGACGTGGGAGGTGCTCCATCTCTGGAAATATTCAGGGTCAGGTTGGACAGGGTTCTGAGCAATCTGATCTAGTTGAAGATGTTCATTGCAGGGGAGTTGGACCAGATGACCGTTCCAATCCAAACTATTCTAAGGCAAGCATTCAGTTGCACTTTCCCACTTTCTGAAAAAAAGGGCAAGATGATGTAGACTCCCGCTCTCCTTTAATGGAGACAACCACCTAATACTGCTATTCAGCTTGCAGTCAACTAAGTTCACACTTATCTATTCAAATAAATAAATGGAATTTTTTATAATAATGTATCCTAAAAATTAATAAATTGAAGTTTTCCCATTACATGTGTTCTCATGCAGGAGTTTCTGTGTGAGCTGATCAATATGCTCTTCCACTTGCACAGAAAACCAGCAAAGTTCTGAACAGCGACATCTTCTTACTACATGAAACCCTAGCAGGATTCACATTTCAACAGAGTATTTCTTTTCCTATCAAAGCTTGGAATTAATCCACTAAAGCTGAGAGGACTGCTGTTCTGCACTGACTGATGAACATATAACATGCAAAAATTTAGATCTTTATAAAAGAAAGAAATTTGTATGTTTGCAAAGATCATTCCTTGAGAGAGTTCACATACAAAAAAAGGTATCAATATTATAAAACTTACATTTGCGAATCACACAAAAAAATGGTACTTGAAAGGACTGACTATATTCATGCTTGATATATTTCTACCTGTAGTGACAAACTTGCCAAAAAGTAACTACAAAGAACAGAGAGAAAAAAAAGCAAACATATATAAGAACAAAACACAGTGACAGATTGTGTATAAGAGGGAAAAAATGGCAAACAAAATAAACTTAAAAATGTGAGAATATGTTAATCCAAATAATTGGTGTATGTATCACTGTAGATAGTATCTTCTCATCATGCAATATTCCCTATGCAAATAGAGATGATATGCCTTCACTTACTGTTCTTAAATTTAGAATCTGCAAATATAACAACACTTTTCCTTTTCAACTTGCAAGCAAAACAGTATTTTTCAAAGTTCAGTGTGATGTCTTTTATTTCTGAAAGTTGCCATATAGGCTTCAGTAGTCTCCTCATTAGCATTTAGCTGTGTATCAGACTTTTTCCACCTGAGTCTCACATACCCCTCTTACTCCCATTCAACTTGATCCTCTGTTAGGCAGCACAGGTACTTTCACAGCAATGTAATGAACCAGATCACAAAGCAATAGTCCTGAAAAACACCGTGCAAACTCTATTTTTTCCCCCCACTTATTTCTAACTCAGATCAATATATCTGATCTGGCTTTTCACATGGACACACAAAAACGTGTGCTGGCACACACACAGAGGTGTTTGAGAGTGAGCAACCGACATCCCTAAGGAGCAGCAATGACCTTGTTGCCAATAATTTCTAATCCTAGGTGAACTGTAGAAATTAATTAATCAGCTATCACAAAAAATGGGACTTTTTTCTTTCATTCTTAACAAAGCACTTTCAAACATTCTGTGGGACTTTCATTATCCGAAAGAAAAATACAAACCTAACAGCAAGAATTGCTGCTTAGAGGCACAAGTTGTTGTGTTTGTTTTTCTTTTTTTTTTTAGTGATTATTTACTGTTACAAATATGGTGCTCTGTGCCGTTATAATCCAGAATGAGTAATTATTCTGAATTTGTAGCCAGCCAGATAGGATCTCAGAACAAAATCATGCAATTTTCAGTCCACAGCATTCAGAATGTAATGGAGGAACAGTTTTCCAGCTTAATCTGTTAGCTGAAGACTAGATCCAAATTTTGATCTCATTTATAGTAAAGGTCTTATTGTTACATTTACAATAATATCCCAGTTTTCCTCTGTCACTTGAGGAAATTGCTTTATTTTGCTTCTAGGATGGAAAATAGGTTTCTGTATTTATGTAGAATACATTCTGTGTCTAAAAGGGGACTTTAAAAATAGTCATGTATGAAATGCAAACACTTGCAAATGGGGACAGATCATGTGACACTTTTGATTAGGAACATGGGCTAGTATCCATGGTAACTCATTGCTTCATAGATCGCAAGGCAGCTACAAACCTAAGAGTAAGAAACACTACGCTGTATTTCACCTGCCTAAAACAAGGAGATACATGAACGAAAATTCTATCTTCAAGTATTAAACAAAAGTGCAAAACAGAGCCCACCTTGTTTATTCAGTAATCACTTATTAGTTGAGGCTCCTTCAAAGAATTTATCCCATTTCCTAACTAGTTGACAATATCAGCAAGAATGTCAGTATGCTGTGTTGAAATTCAGCCATTACAGCCCTGTCTCATAACAGGCATAAAGCTTGAATTTCTGGGCATGATGAAACAGCTCAGATAGTTCCTTTCTTATGTGATTAAATTCAATGCCAACTTACCAACTGAATATTGACTGACTTATATACATAGTTTCAACATACTTAATGCATCAACAATATATGGTAGACAGACAAATTTGTACATAGTTTAAAAGGGTAAGAGGATTCTAGAGAAATTGGATGATTAGAACACAAGATGCCCTTGCTAATTCAATTCTCCTATTATGAACTTGTATTGACAATACAGTTCTGGATTAAAATTTACATTGTCTGTAAGTATCAATTATCTTTTCCACTCAAAACAATGTAGTTGGCAACTAACACTAGTCATTCAATGACACACAGGGATGTTGCTTTTGCTCATTATCATAGATCTATGTTTGCAGTTTACAAATAGCTGAACACTGAGTAACTTTTTACACTGAAATAGTGGCAGACTGACTGTATGTATGTAACTGAGCACACTGCTGTGATGTGATGCATACTGCTTTACCAAAAATGTTCAATAAAAAGAGAATGCACAGTTTTCACCCATGAAAAGACAGATGTTTCTTGCCTCAAAATACAAAATAGACATTGTACATTGGACTTACTGAGAGATACAAGCCAGTAGTTATTTGACTGATCTTTTATTACAACACCTACTGGTAAAGATCTATTGGCTAGAAATTGAGCTGCAAGTTGAGCGCAACTAGGAATTCTTCCATCTTCTTGATTACGTGTAACCACTTATATTAAGAGCTTTTAGTAAACGTTGCTCAGTATAATCGATTTCCCTGAAGAAATGTCATTTTCAAATGAATATTTAAATGCAGCTTTACTTTTTGTTCCCTTGTCATGGAATATTTTTTTCAATAAGCATTGGAATGTGAAGGAAATGCAGGCAAAAGTGCAAACAGGCTATTGGAAAACATAAAAATAAAGGAAAACAGAAACTATTCTGCAGTATGAAGTGGTGAATTAACAAATTAATCCAGCATTCACTAACTCTGATACACCTCACATTGCCAGCATTGCTATTTCAGGGCTTTATAACTAGGTGACTTACTATTGCATTGAATTAATCCTTAGTCACCCCAGGTATCATTATTTCTGTTAAGAGCTTCAACATTAATAAACTCAAGAACTCAGCAAATTTGACATTTGAACTACTCACCCTGTAATAAGAGATGGCTTGTGCAGAGTTCAGGTATGCAATATGGTTTTTAAAGTCATATACCATAAATATCAATGTAACAAAAAAAGTTGCTTTTCATCCTTCATAATGCAAAATAGAGCATACTCAGTTCATGAGTAGCCTTGACAGACTTAACCACTCAGTTCCCATTTTCTATAACATTTTGTTTTTTCTTGAAATTCAGGAAACTGGATCAAACATTTGTATTACTTATCTGTGTTCAGGCACTGTAGACTGTCACAAATATAGCTGAGGTACAGATAGATCTTTGTGATGTTCATAATCAGGTTAGAATTGTTTGCATAGAAACCCTGGAGAGGTTCCAAATTGGTTATATTTGTTGGTCACATTGACATGTATCAAAAGGACTTTCAAGAAGCACTTTTAAAGGGATTGATTTAATACTATTATGAATCTTATATTTTGGTCAAGACCATCTGAAGGGTTACCAAACCCCTACAGATAAAGAATAAATGTACAAAGTGTTTGATTATTCTGACATTTGCTCTGGCTCTAATTTGGAATCTATGTTCTGGAAGAGTTTTTTCTTGCTGTCTCTGTTCACAATGGTATTGCAATATTTGGCCTTTTCAGATTACTTTGATCTTTTATTTCCTTAATTTAGGTGTAAATATAGAATCCAAAAATGAGGTAAAATTGGCCACATGTCTCAGTGAAATTTTGACACTGATGAGTAAAAGCATACTATCACAGTCTAATACCCAGACTGTAACATTTTACTAACAACAGAAACAGGAGAAGACTCCAGAATACTTGTAGATTATTCTCCAAAAGAAATTGTTCTGCAGCATCATGAAAGAGATAGATGACAAAAGCTTAAAAAGAGCACATTGGTCCAAAGTCATGGTGATCCACTGTCGACAGTTTATGCAAAGAAGTGTCATAAGACGTGTGGAAAGGTAGGTTGCTGAACTGATTTAAGTAAACAAAAGATAGAGATGGTTGATGGAGAGCAGCATTGGGGAGATATGCCTCATGAAGATGGAAGACAAATGAACAAATTTACAAATCGATAAATAAGAAATCACAATAGATTATCTTAGTTACTTTATCTTCACAGCTACATTATGATTTTGGCCTTACAAGAAAGTAAATTCAGCACTGTAACATATGCTAGGATATGTCTTGTATAGTCAAAGAGCTCTGCAGCATAACTATATAACTGAAGAACTCAGAAAAGCCATGGAAGCATTCACAAATTGGACAAAACTACTTGAATATTAACAACATGACCCAAGGGGACAGATATACGATTATACATGATACATATACACATGTATTACAGAGCATACTTAGGCCTATAAGTTTGTGACCGCCCAGAAAATAATTAAGAAACAGACTACAGTGGCGGTACACTCTGCACTATTCAGAGGCATTTTAAAAATTGAAACACTCTGTTGCTGATCTAAGTTATAAATTGGAATGTTTAAAACACTTCCCATTACCCCATCTGGCCCCAGTTTTCATAAAACTCTAGAGTAGGGCTCAGGAACTATGCTTTTGGGGGTTGGCCATCATCTGTCTCAAACTCCTCGAAGTGTCAAGATGGACCAAGTATAAAGCATGTATGGTATGTCTGAGCACATCTAAGACACTTAAGATGGATACCACTGAGTTTATCACAAGACAAAGTAATTATGACTTTTATTAAGAGAAATCAAGCAGCCTGAAAGACTGTTTGAGGTTGTAAAAGACAGTAAGAAGATCCTGATTCATTGCCCTTTCCAATCATCTGCTTGAACCCTGAACTCTCACTTCCCTGTGATTGGAAAACTGCCAGGTTTTGTTAAAGCTCTGTTACTGCTTCAAGAGGCAGATACTGAGACGGATAGCAAAAGTGATCTTGCCTTGTTAGTCTGGAACAGTCTTAGAGGAATATATGTCCAAGCAAAGAGTATTTTTAGTTTTAAGGTTTGCAGGTTTGTTTTGATCTTTTCTTTATTTAAGAATATAAATGTATAAACAGCAGTGAAGTCTGAAAATTTTCCACATTACTTCAAATCCTCAATGAAAAAACATAGGTTATTTTGTTCCATAAGCTGTCTGCATGTAAAACTACATTGTCACTGGCCTTGATAACGTTAATTGTTGATAACTGCATTCACTGGCATTATCAAAGATAATTCAGAGATGAAAGAGTAAATGAGAGGGAAACTAGAATGCGACATCAGAATGCTGCATTGCAGGAAACTCACTAAAAAGGATTCGAAATTGCTGTGTTTTATCTTGCAGGATCATTCCAGATACTTCCTTTAATCTGCATGGGATGAGGATAATTTTGCTGATTCATTTTCCTCTTCATGATTAACTTTAGTTGTGGTTATTTTATTTTTAATAGCAGTTAAATGTTTTTAAAGTAATCTAAATAAAAATTGCTGGAGAAACTTAAACTTTCCTGCTTTCAACACAATTTGTGCATGATACCCTGAAAATCTCAATTCCTTCCAAATTTCCTCATGACAGATAGAGAAAACTCAGCTAGTCAATAACTATTCAGACCTTCAACAAACTCAGGGCATAGATACTAATTTCTCCTGCTTCCCCAGGCTTTTGAAGAGGTTTTTGTCCTATGAGATATTTGGGGACAGGTAGCTCCAAATTCCATCACATGAACAAAGTCCTGATTTTTCTTTTGCAGGAATTGGAAACATTCAAACTTTTGTGCTGTTCACAAGAGAGATATTGTGCACCATATTACTGGAGGACATAACAACCTGATGTAACAACCAAGTATCCTACCATACCACATTCCCCAAGTATCCTCAAATTGTGGTTAGGCATGATGCAAGTGATATCTTGACTGTTCTTTTGTGCCCTGCTCTACCCTATTTTCACATCACCAGGTAATCCCATACTTGGACAGGGGTGAATCTGTATTATATCCCCTTGTACAATAGAAAGTATACAATTAGATGCTGAGTTTCAAACCTAAAATCCAAAAGAGCTCTGCACGCTTGATACACAGGATAAAAACTGTAAAGCCATCTTATTTTCTTGCATTGAACTTCCTCAAATAAGTGAAGTTGAGCCTTTTTTATATGTCTGGAGCTCCGCAGTACTTAAGGCTGAATAGCAGCTAGATCACACAGAAGACAAGTGGGATCTAGCGAACTTGACCTTAATCAGGTAGAAATTCTTACAGCAAAAACATTGTCCCTTGGCTAGTAGTGATTAATAGATCAGCACTGAACTCAGAAACATGAGCAAAAATAGGTCTGCAGTTCTATCTCTCTCTGTAGTGGGCTGCAATTTTGTGAGTGTAGAGTTTGTTTTAACTAGGACTCATGGGATGATATTTAGATGCCATAGAAGTTCCATTACTTCTCTTGATTTCCACCTTCTAGGCCTAAGACAATTAAAATTAATTTTCAAATAAGGAGGCTGGGGGAGAAGGGGAAAGAGGGGGTCGAGAAGCATTCAGAAAAATTATCCTCTGGAGGGAAGAGAAGCAAGATGATTAAATAGTGTCCTGGTTTGAGGTAAAACGGAACCAATTTTCTGATTTGTAATTTTACTTTTTAGCTGGGCCTCTTCTAACTGACTAAAGTCTGAAATTAACAGCATATTGTTCAGAAACTGTTCACTCTCAGAGTCATAATACCCGATTATACCAAGGAATGGTATGCACAGAGACTCTTGCTTATACTTATTGCTATAACAACCAAGGTCAAGTAATTTCACTATTTGCCCCATTAGAGGGTCAGAAGCGGAGAAGCATAGAAGGGTCCCACCTGAAGGGAGAAGCAAGCAGGACAGCTGACCCAAAACTGACCAACAGGGTATTCCATCCCATGTGCGTCATGCTCAGTATAAAAGCTAAGGGATGAAAGGGGCAAGGCTGCTCTGGCTTGCTCTCTTTCTCAATGGCTGATGTCTGAGTAGGACACTGTCTGTTCGTCTGCCTTTGATCCCAATCTGAGCATTCCTGACTCTAGTTCCGGAATTCAGCTCCTGTCCATCACTGACTCCAGTCTGGGACTTTCCCTGTGTCTGTTGGTGACACGATCGTCATCCTGGCAGCTGGATACAGTTTTGTCTATATCATATACTTTTTATTTTATTTTATTATTATTTCTTAATTCCTTATTTGTTATTATTTTCATTAAAGTAGTTTAGTTCTTTTTCTAAACTCATAAATCTCCTTATCTCTTCCTCTCCTCTCTGAGGGTAGATGGGTGGGAGGGCCATCTGTCGTTCTGATTGGCCAATCTGGCCAAAACCATGACAAATAGTTTCCGTTTCGTTCTTGTTGCTATGATTCTATGTTCTGGAGAATGAATAATTTGAAAAAGAAAATCCCTGTCTTCCAGATAAAGAACATCTTCCTCAGGCTCAAAGTTCATGACCAGTTTAAGTTTCTCCTCCTTATAGTTTTTTGTGCATGCTTCCTCAGCATTTCATTTCACAAATTGCTAGGAACACTAAAATTAGTTTTTGTCCCCTAACTTCTTAGGAAAGATCTAGAAAAAAGATATTATACAATGGAGTACAAACCCTTCTCTTCTCTGATCTGAAGATAAAATTTACTGCTTCTTGTTTGGCTTGAAGAATTTAGTTGGGAATCATCTCCTTTTTAATGACACTAATGAATGATTTTCACTCTGAACAGGCAAAAAAATAAAAATTGGGACAGGACTATTCCTCTTTCCACTTTTACAAAAGAATATCTACCAAGCTAGTGATTTTCCTGAAAATACATTGGTAAAGAAATAAATATATGTAGTAAGTGTCAGGTATTTTAATCACCTACGAATTCTCTTGACCCACACAATGGAAAAAAATAATTAAGTTATTTGAGTATGTATGAACAGTACCCGACTAGACAAAACCCTAAGCAATAGGGTCTGAATTCAATGTAATGCTATGCTTACCATCTTGAATAATTCTGTGATTCTGGCTTCGCACCCAGCTTTCTCTTCATAGGGAACATGGAAATGTGCTACGTGTTATAGATGTCACAGATACTGGAAAGGACCAATCATTTAGAATGACTCATAACTTATTTCCCCGTTTCCTCTTGGTGCTTTCATATATAAATAACACATAATATCTTCTAGGAAAAAAAAATAATTTTTATGGAAGTAAATATTTGACACTGTTTTGCCTTATTCTTTTTTTACAGACCAAAAATCTTAATTCAGGAAACTTTCAATAAAAGAGCAGTGTAAGTATAAAAAAGTATTTGCCTTGGTCACTGACATAAAAAAAATTTCTACTTTCCTAAATCAACTTATGTTTTCAATTTCTTCTTACAAAGGTTTTTCCATCAATGACATTGTACTTTAATGTCTTTAATGTACTTTAATTCCTGCCAGTCAATATATAGATTTCTTTGCATTTATAACAAGTTTCACATAGACAAGCATGTCTAATACGTAAATTATTGAAAAGGAAAATGTATATTGTAGATTTTTGAAGAGGCGTATCTAGCATGAGGGAGGGGAGTCAATAAAATTCATTGCAACATCAACAACATATTTGATGTGGCAGCTGTTTCCTTTGCTGCCACCAAAAAACTTTGTTTCTACTACAGCCTAAGCAGCAAATGTTTATGAGCAATAAGGATGTTGGTAAATTTATTACCTATTTCTATGGGTAACATAAGCCTCTAATACTTGAATTTTCTTAAGAATTGCTTACTTGGATCACAACGCGAATACCGAACTGATGCTATAAAGGACATCTAGGAAGTTACTTTAAAGTAATTTTGTCCCTTCTATGACCTAATTCATTTATCTAAAGCTTTATTAAATTTTTTATTCTTATTGAAGAATGGTGTTTTCTGTTGTCTTCACCCAGATATCACTTTCCTGAAGGCTCAAGCAACAGGATTTTTCAAACACATTCTTAAAGGTAGGTTTGCAATAATATAGATGGGAACAAGGGCAGTCAGCCGTCCTTTAACACAATTCTTCTCTGCTCCGCTCTGCTCAAGCTTGCTAAGTTTGACTTCTTCAGTTACAGAATTCAGAATAGACTTTCTACAGCACAGCTTGAAAATGTTGCCCTCATTTTGATCAGCTGAGCTACAGGGCAAGCAGAAAGAGAGATGGAGACCTATAATTGAGAGAGATTTTCATAAAGGCTTGGAGGGCTTTGATGGACCTCTCGGCCTCTGTGATAATGAATGTCACCTTTGTTAATGATCTGAATACCTTCACACAGGAGCAAAAGTTTATCTTGACCTCCACACCCCATGGAGAGAAAAAAGCCAACAACATGGAGCTGGAAGGACTGCAGAGACCAAAAATTGAGAAGTCCAACTGGAAGCAAAGCATGTTACTAGTCCCAGCTCCCTAAATCACTCAGGTTTCCCCCGCTGAAAGAAATCGTCATCTAGTAACCAAATTTAGTGAGCAACAGAACTCAAAGCTCTTGCAAACCTACAAACAAGCATTGGTGTAAAGCAGAGCTGCTATTAGGCTGAAGAGATTTCTGGATGAAAGATGAGACATACCTTTGATTTGACTGCATATTTTAATAATTTTTCTTCTGTGACCTCTCCCTAGCATTACGCTGTATAAACTAATTGCCTATAAAGATAACCATCATGTTCCAATTATCCTTTCCTATTTTCAAGAATGACAAATGTGATGCAGCAAGCACACTGGACAAAAAAATATATTATAGTTTAGCACTGCTGACTTCCTCCTACACTTACAGTTTATGACTCCAACAAATTAGTGATAGCTTTGATGACATTGTACAGGTGGACTAAATTTCCAACATTGTTGTTTAGACCTGACTTTGGAACAAACAAGATTTGAGATATCATTAGCTTTCATCTGATCATGATAACACACTCCTGAGCCGTCAGGATACTTGTCTGGAAAGCTTGAAGTAAATATTAAAAGAAATAGGTATAAAGGAATGGAGAGATTTTTCTATCAGGCTCTGGCATGAAGAAAAAGTAAGAACTAGTTTGTACATAATTCTGTGTTCTAATCAGGTGAAGCGACACCCATAAAGTGCAAAGCCAAATCTATCCTTTTTGTCAAAA
This sequence comes from Rissa tridactyla, assembly GCF_028500815.1. NCBI lineage: Eukaryota > Metazoa > Chordata > Aves > Charadriiformes > Laridae > Rissa > Rissa tridactyla. The sequence continues at coordinate 40,010,149 of NC_071497.1, read as the reverse complement.
AAAATCAAAATGCTTTTTAAGTGTCTTTTGAATGGATGGCATCTTAGTAACCAGTTAATTTAATACTTGCCTACTTGGATTAACTTTCCTTTCAAAAGAAGGTATAGTATACTAACATGTTAGATGATGATATAAATGAATATCATGTAATTAGAGGTACATTCATTATGGAATTGCAAGGCTTACTGTAAACTGGTACGACATACAGACCAATGACTTTTACACTACTGTGCAAGAATGATGATAAGCTCTCCTTTCTTCCTATGAAGATCTCTTCTATCCTTAAGACCTCTGCAGTGAGGGTACAGAAGGGTTATGCTAGTAGTAGTGTGTAAACCTAATTGAACAGAGAAAATAGAAGCCAGGGAATGTGCACCACTGTCTTTTCAGCATTATTTTTTGTTTAGAGGTTAATTGTTTTACCCTAAAATTTAAAGCAAAAGCTAAACATCAAAATGAGGAAGGCAGAAAAGGAAGGGGTTTATTTCAGAAACCCCCTGTAGGCAGTTTTTAATCACAAAGTACTGACATTTTAATTTAAACAAAATAATTACAAACAAGACATGAGTGAACCTTTTGGCATGCTGTTCAGAGTCACACTTTTCTTAGTTCTAAAGAAGAGAAATTTCAACTATTTAGAATTAATCAATGAAGTCCATAAATACTGCTATATTTCTTTCTCTTCAGGAAATGTTTAGTTTTATTTTTACTATGGACCAACCCCTACATTCGTTAATAAAACAGAGGAATGAACAAAACCTACGGAGTGCTGGATTTCACCTTCAAAATGTGACCCAGCTTCACGAGGCTTAACAGTGTGAACTTGGCCCAGTTTCATCAATGAACAAATAATTGTTTAACTATAGGTAATGCCAGTAGTTTGCAAATGACACAGTGTCACTTACACAGACAATGCAAATTAAAACTACACCAGGTGAGAAAGCTGAAACAAGAGACATACATGAAATTGTTAAATAAGAAATATTAATTCAAGAGAAAAATACAAGGATCAGGGAAGCAAGAGATGGAAGATTGCTACTGCCAGATGAAGGACCATCTCATTCCAAGGAACAAAAGAGGCCTTTTGTACCTGCCTCACTGCTAAGTGCACAGCCAGCAAAGACTCCCTGGTGTGCATAATTATAATGAGCCTAACAGAACTTACTGAAGGCCCAAATTGCATGATCCTCCTTGCAAGTCTGCACTCAGAAGAAAAAAAAAAAAAAAGGTTAAATAAAGGGTTACAGCTAGGAGTCTTTGTAAGGGTTGGAAATATGGTTTCAGAATATTTATTTCCCAAGTAAGTCTACTGATACATCTTGGTATTTCTCAGTTTGGGGACAGCAGCCTTCCAAACCAGCTAATAGAAGTAAAATTATAATTTCCACTCTTTGAGTTTGACAAGCATTCAAAACATGACAGACCATGATTTACATGTAGTAAAAGCAGCAAAAATCAGTTTTTCCTCTGGCAGGGATATTCTCATTGAAATTAACAACAACATATAGCTAAGCATGCGAAAACTTTTACTTTATGTAGGTAAGTGAACTGTACCAGCAATACACAGCAAGGCAGTAAATCTGCCTTTAGAATCACAGTACCTGTTGAAGTATGCAGGCAGATGACTATGCTCTGGACTGAGGTTCAGCTAACTGCATAGAAATGAAAAACTACTGGACATGACATGAGAAGTTGGTGAATGCTAAAAAGTAGCATAGCAATAAGCTAACAAAAGACATGAGAGTGCTAGGATGAATGTCCAGATTTCACCTAACTAGGTTAGGTGAAATACTAGGTGAAAGACTAGGTTAGGCTAGGGGAGAAATGGCCAGACTTCACAGACAAATGGGGAGAGTGCTGGGGACCTTCTCGGGAGTGCAGCTTTGTTAGGCCAACAAAATCCCAGTAACCACATCAGTCAGACCAAATTAAGTACAGCTGTAGTAAAAGTGGGGCCAATGGGGAAAAAGCTATTGGAGTAGAGTGTTTTTTTAGGAAGAGAAAAGAGTCAAAGTGGATGGGGGAAAAGTAAGCACATGAAAACGGAGATAAAGGGGCTTAAAAGCTGCCAGTGACCCATAATTGAGATGCTGGTCAGTATTGCTTATCTGAGTGATATCTGTGCCTGACTGACTCTCCTGGTTTGAGGTAAAACAGAACGAACTTTCTGTTCAGTAATTTTACTTCTTAGCTAGATCTCTTCTAACTCTCTGAAATTAACAGCATATTGTGCCAAAAATGGTTCATTCTCAGAGTGATAAGACCAGTGTTTACAGTTAGCACCAAGGAATGGTATGCAGAGAGGCTCTTGTTTATACTTATTGCTATAACAACCAAGGTTAGCTAATTTCGTTATTTGCCCCATTGGAGGGTTAGAAATGGAAAAGTGTAGAGGGGTCCCACCTGTGGGGAAGCGCGGACAAGACAGGTGACGCAAAATTGACCAACAGGGGTATTCCTCCCATCTGCCCCATGCTCAGTATAAAAGCTGAGGGATCAAAGGGTCAGTCTCTTTTCTTCAATGGACAGCATCTGAGTTCATCTGTCTTTGATCCCGATCCGTGTGTTCCTAACTCCAGCTCTGGAATCCAGTTCCCACCCATTGCTGGGTCTAGTCTGGGACCTCCCCAGTGCCTGCCGGTGACGTCATCCTGGAAGCTTGATACGGTTTTGTATATACTGTATCTATTTCATTATTTTCCTTTTTATTTTATTATTAATATTTTCATTGAAGTAGTTATTTTCTTCTAAACTCATAAATCTCTTTATCTGTTCTCCTCCTCTCTGTGTACGAGAGGTTCAGGTGGAGCATCTGTCGCTAATCATTGGCCAATTTGGCCAAAACCACGACACCAACATAGCCTGTTCTACCCTCTTGTAAGACTCTATTTCATACAATCCTAGAATCATTTAGGTTGGAAAAGACCTTTAAGATCATTGAGTCCAACTAGAAACCTCACACTGCCAAGTCCAGCAATGAACCATGTCCCAAACTGTCACGTCTACATGTCTTTTAAATACCTCCAGGGATGGTAACTCAACCACTTCCCTGGACAGCCTGTTCCAATAGCTGACAACCTTTTCAATGAAGAAATTTTCCCTAGTATCCAGTCTAAACCTGCCCGGTGCAATTTGAGGCTGTTTCCTCTTGTCCTATCACTTGTCACGTGGGAAGACGGACAGGCACCCATCTCACTACAACCTCCTTTCAGGCAGTTGTAGAGAGTGGTAGGGTCTCCTCTCAGCCTCCTTTTTCTCCAGGCTAAACAACCCCAATTCCCTCAGTCGCTTCTCATAAGACTTTGCTCTAGACCCTTCACCACCTTCGTTGCATCTCTTCAGACACCCTTCAGCACCTCAACATCTTTCTTGCAGTGGAGGACCCAAAACTGAACATAGTACGTGAGATGTGGCCTCTCCAGTGTCAAGTACAAAAGGACGATCACTTCCCTAGTCCTGCTGGCCACCTTATTTCTCATCCAAACCAGGATGCTACTGGCCTTCTCAGCCACCTGGGCACACAGCCGGCTATCGACCAGCTCTCACAGGTCCTTTTCCACTCGGCAGCATTCCACCCACTCTTCCCCAAGCCTGTAGTGTTGAATGGCATTGTTGCAACACAAGTGCATGACCCAGCACTTAGCCTTGTTGAATCTCATGCAATTGCCTCATACAATTTGTAATGATTTTCCTGATTGTAGTCTCAATTCTGTGTGTAAGTGTGCAAGATACTGGTGAACTCCAAAGTGGCCTAACCTGCAAACCAGACAATAGGTCTGGGCCTGCTATCAGAGAGACCCATGAGGATTTGGGTCCAAGAAATGAGCAAACTTCAAGCTGGACTAGCCAGCGAGTAGTGCAAGAGGTCTGAGGACTTGGAGGGACTAGGGGTATAACGGCTGGGTGCCTAAGGAGAACAACATAAGAGATTGTGGGTACATTTCACTACAGATCTACTAGCAAGATTTATGGTGAGCAAAACAGAATCAGATCTTTTGGGTTTTTTCATGTTTATATGAGTGTCATTCATGTGTATATGATGCATGCAAAATCATTATTCTGTCTTGATGTGTTAGTGGCCAACCAAGTCTGTATACTCTGTATATGCCTCCTGGAAATATGCACCCAGAATCGCTACTGGTTGGACCCAGGGGCATCTTCCCATCTACTGGACTGGGATCCCACAGTCCTAGAGTACTCCAACTTTGTATCTAGCTGACTGGGGAAGAAAACTCCCCCTAGGTGCACTGTATTCACCTAACCTTAAGCATAACAAAATTTAAAAGATGCTAAAACAATGATTCCATACAGTTCTGACTGCAGGTTCAAATTTGTTGTAAAACTTTTGAGAGTGGGACACTTGGACACTGATGTACTAGCAGCCATAGTTTGTCCTACCATAGTAAGCACAGATTCAATGTCATGTAACTGGCTAATTTATCAAACACATGTTTTAGTTCTAATTTGTAACCCAACAAGTTTGTTCTACTAAACATGCATGTGCATGTTTGTTCTACTAAACATCAAATGTGCAAAATGGTTGCAAAGAGTGGCAGATTAGGACAACAGAAAGTTATACATACCAAGATTCCTCAATAGGTTATGATTAACAAAAAAAAAAAAAAGCAGGGTGCAGCAGGGAGGAATTGACTGTCGTTTACCATTGCTGAGTGAGAAATCCCTACATGTCCCTACACAACTGTAGTAGAAAAATTAGCCAACCCTTTCTTATAGCTGATCTGCTGTCACTGAGGCAGAACTTCCTAACTGGTTCCTTCTAAGTCTCTGAACAACCATACATATTCTAAACTGCAGTTTGTTCTTTTATTACAGATTATATGAAACATAATAAAACAGAAACCAACAATTGAAAACTGTACAATAATCAGACAGCAGCTACCCATGTAAATGCAAACAAGTGAGACGTCCACAGCACTTCAAGTAACTATTGCTATTGGTAAAGTTTTTTTCACCTTACCCTAAAGTGGCCTGCGTCTCAGATAACAGTTTATAAAAGACAGGAAAAGACAATGTGTTCTCATGTCAGTAGACAGTTACTAGATAGCATTTGCACATTTCATACTGGGGCATTGTCAAATTATTGTTATGCTATTCTTTCCAAATTTGCCCATCAGTAGAAGTGTCACTACTATCTGATATGACTGCTCTCTGCATCAAATGCACCCCTGATTCATAGCCTGAAAATAAAGTGAAAGCTTCTTGCCTTCTTGCCTATTGTCAGGATATGATTAAGAAAGCATTGTAGTTTCTGCTCATTGTACATTTTTGCTAACTTGGTCTGCCATCCACTAATGTGCAAAAAGGATCCAATTCTAGGCATCTTAGTATGGATCATAATGGGCTTTTTATTCTTTTTTTCTGATCTAGATTTTTCATGTTTCCTTATTCTCATTCTTCAGTTCTTGATTATCTTCTTCAACCTGAAATAAGTTTTTCACCAATTTCATCCTGGGCAGCCGTACTTCCAACTGATGTGACACAGCATGAATAGTAAAAGATCCCAGCTCAAGTAATTGACTGCTACTTCAAATGCGTTACTGAAGCCTCTGCCTTGCATTATCAGGCTGCAACCTTCCTAAGAGCTCTAAGCCAGGAGGAAATCCTATCCTTCTCAAGGCTTACACTGAGCTCAAATCACCATGAAGATACAGAGAAGGTTACAACTATCATCTTTTATTGGCAGATGGATATTGCTCTTACAATCATGTGGCTGACATCCTAATTTTCATCTGCCATGATGCATATAACATTATAGTTTTTAGGGAAAAGAAGGGTGTATACCTGTTTACATAAGCAATTGTTAGTCCCTTTTGAAAATGTTTTTCAGAATACTGGTTCTCTTCCTGTAGGTGATGCTGTCATTGCAAACATAGTTTTTCACAGAAAGCAAACCACATGCTTTTTGAATGGACATAGACATAATACAGTTTATGCAAGATCCCTCTTTATGGTTGATACAATGCAATGGACTCACAACTTTAACTCACTTGTTCTAATGATTCGAAATAAGATTTAAACTTACTTTCATACCATTACACTAGCTTCATGACATTATGAAAATGGAATGGGACCCCTCATTAACTGTAGCAGAACTAGAATTCAGCAGGATCATAACTATATTTTCGTCAAAAACAATCATTCATAATTATGATAATAATAAATAATACCTTTACTTATAACCTAGTAAATCAAAGTACAAGTCTCTAATAAGCAGTTGTTATATGGAAGCAGAAAATAGACATCCTTGTTAATGACAAAAAATGGATTATGAGACAATTTAATCAGGTTTCCCAAGACTACCTGAATAGTGTGCTTGAGTAGCTTTTAAGTATCACATTCTGTTTTCCTCTATTTTAATACTCTGTCCCAAAACAATGTTTTATTCTATGATCTTTATTACACTAGCACCAGCCTGTATGACTCTTCAGTTTAATATGAATATACTTGTTTTAAAGCACATATTTAAGCCTTATGAGTTGTTATTCCTGCATGTCTTATTTGTTCATAAGTGAATGTTCATAATATTCTGGGTGAATTTATCTAAACTTAGGTCTTCCACCTGTCAAGCATGAAATATGTCATCATTTTTCCATTTTTTTCAGTAATTCATTTAAAAAATATATTCAGATATAAAGTACAAAGGAACATTTTGTGCTATTTTACTTTCCTCCACTTTTACAAATACGACTGTCTATTGTACCACTTCAGAAACAAAAGAATTCAAGCAAATTTATTTACTTAGACTGGTGATTTTTTGCTCTGTTCGTATGGTTAGTTCTATTAAAGCAAACAAAAAATAATTATGGAGTAATAAAGTAAGACTCTTAACCTTTTTACCCTAGCACCTTGGCCTATAAACAGATTAAATCTCACCAACAATCTTAGAAGGTAAAGAGAAAAGTTCAGAACTTCATAAATAAAAATCCAGTTGATAACAGAAACGTAGCATGTAATATGCAAAGAGTTTCAGTAGAACTCACTTCAGATTTAAACCCTCTGTTACAACTATTCCCCTGTAATATGTTAAAGCAAGCAAACAAACAAACAAACAAACTTGTATGCCTCTCTTTGAAGAGTTAATTTCTTACTTATATTATGTAACTACTTGCTCTGCAAAACATTTAAATAGGCCACCATTGAGAGGCTGAGGTTTTTTTAATTTTTAAATCATTAGCCAGATTTGTTTAGAGAAGAGCAGAGAAACTTGAGTATAACTTGCAACTTTTTATCAAAACACAAATATTAGACATTTTATGTTCTAGTTTTTCAGGCAAAGATGTGTTTGGGGTACATACACATACATATATATATACTTACAATTATTCAGTCTGATACAATAGTATTAAACACTAAGGGGACAAAATACCAAAATAACTGCACACCAAGCCCAGATAATAGTATCGCAGAAAACACAACAGCCATATAAACATTTTTTTACTTTGCATACCTATACCTATGGCATTTAATTCACGTTGTTTATGTCTTCCTTGCTTTGCACCACCCAATTTTGCTTTCCCTTCCTGTGACCTCTTCCAGCTGCCACATTTCCCTCCTTCTCTCTCAGCCCAGCTGCACTGGTGCAGTGCCCACAGTGTTTGGCATCCTGCCAAAGCACGATGGCAGGGGCAGGCACTGGTATCAAGCACAGGATCTGAGGCTACAAAGCAGCAGGGAGGAGGGTCACAGCTTCCTATTGCCCTACTGCTCCCACCTCAGAAATATTCCTGACAGAAATCCCTGATGCAAACCACCTGAAGAAAACACAAACAATCCAAGAAATCCAGCAACTAAGAACTAATGCTCTCCCACAACAGACAGGAGAGGAGGAGGAGAGAAACAGCATGTAGAGGAGGGAGAAATTCTTGCTTCTATCTACAACCTGGCAAGCTACCGCATATCACTTTACAAGCGATACCATTTTTTTTACAAACACCGTTAATACTGAGATCATACTGCAATGGGCATAACTGTCAAGGTGTTAGTACTGGGGTGCTGCAGGGATGGCGTCTGCAGAAGGAGGTCAGGGTCTGCCTTGTGCCAAACACAGCAGTTCCAGCTGGCTCTGCAACTGGCAAACTAGACCCACCGTGCACCAAAGCTGACCCAGGCAGAGGGGTTTCTGGAGCCTCTGCAGAAACATATTTAAGAAAGGGTGATAAATGCAGAGAAAAACAACACCAGAGTTGGAAGAGAAGGAAGAAACAATGAGAGAGCAGCAGGACATACAGAAGGAGACACAAGGGTGACACCAGAGCACAAAGAGACGCTGAGGAACAGAGGAGGGATGAGCGGAGTGCCAGGGCAGATGAAGCAACCGAGCAAGGGAGAAACAAGGAATATTTGAGGAAAGGAGGGACAGTAGAGCAGGAGAAATGCTGGAGCAAAACTAGCCACCCAGAGTAGGACAAGAGCCCCAAGCAGAGAAACAGCAAATTAATGCAGAAGCAGGGACCAAGAGGCAACAAAGGAGGTATGACTGCAGCCAGAAAGGAGACCACACAGGAGCCACTGAGTAGGAACCCCAATGGCTGAGCTCAACCTCCTCTGCCTCCCCACTCTGAAGGGACTGAGTGCAACCTGCAATGAGGGGAAGGGGGGACAAGGAGGGCACAGAGAAGGTGTCTGGAGGGAAGCTAAGGTGTTTATTTGTTTGCGTGCTTTTATTTTCCAATACCAGAATCCGTAATCAAAGCTCATTAACTGGTAATAAATCAAATTGATTGAAATTCACCAACCTGAAATTGTTTCTTCTTCCCACAACAAATGTTTACCTCTCCCTGAAGAAAAATTCTCCAAAACTCCCTAAAAGTGTTTCAAAGATTTCAGTGGTTTCATCTATCCTTGATTTACACTCAAAATAGGAGTTTGTTAAAAATATCCTCATGAATTTGTCAAAAGTTTTAAACACACCCTACACTGCTAGCTTTATGTTAGTTTTGCAGTTAAAATGGATAGATTTTTTGTTCTTATCACCTCCAACAATTCAGAAAGATTATTTTCCCTCTAGCCTAAACAAGGTTTTCAGGAGCTTGTCTCCATTCTCACCTAGTACCTTTTCCAAAGCAGATACCAAACCAGCCCTCTTTGCCAAGCTTATCTCTCAGAGCACATGGGAGGTAGGTTTTAGAGGCATGGTAATATCTGCCTTCCTCCTCCTGTCCTGCTCAGGCTCCAGCCTCCCCGCCAGTTTCCATCTATAACTGCAGAACCGTGGAATTCTTTAGAAGGCCGCTTGAGGATATAAATGTGGCATGGGTAAGTGAAATGAATTATCTAAAGATACACAACAAAATTTATTAGCTAAGTTCTTTCCAGCCTAAAGTGATGTTGAGATAGTGGATCTGAAGCCATCGAAACACATTTCCTCCTGATTTTGATGATCCCACTTCTTTCTTTATTTGTTATCCCACACAGGCCCCACGTAAACATCCCTGTGTTTGTGCAAAAGAGACAAAAAAAAGATCTGAAGGCTCTTTCCTGCTCGGAGAATTTGTAAAGAACCCTGATGGAAGAGAAGCACCACCTTATCTATGTGAAGACTTCACACACAGAAGAAAATAGGGCAATATCTGCTTTAGAACACCAGACACTGACACGTTCTGCCTGTTGCAGGCAAATGGCATCCAGTCCTAACCACTGTAACCCTTGATGTTCACTGTTTCCAACTTGAAAAAACAGCTCTTTTAAATAACATGAGTGCAATGAGGAGCCTGAAATGGGATGAAGCGCAGAGTGATTAACCTCTGCAATTTTTTAAATAATTTATATGATACCCACGAGACCATAGGCAGAAGAAAAAACAAAACTATACTGTCAAAAAGTCTCATCCCTGCCTAGAAGTGAAGTAGAATTAATAGGCATTGTTTTGGAACACATTTTTTCACTCTTCCTATATGTCATGACTGGTATTAGCCCCTTTATGTACAACAAATAAAATCTGAACAGATGTATTTTGCATTTTCAATTATGTATACATACCCCAATGAGTTCTTTTCCACCTTGCAGAAATTGAGGAACATATTAGAAATAAAATTGTAAAGTAGATATTCTGAAAAGCCTACTAGGTAAAGAGTTTTTCAGTAAGTTTTTTTTTCCTCAATATCTGGCTTATTAATATTACTCTTAGCAAGCCTTTAGATGTTCACAAAAGACAAAAATTAATAGAGCAGGAAAAAACCTTGATGAAGTGTCAATATTTAAAAGAACAAATATGTCAAGCAAGGTAATAATAGGGCGACACAAAACTCAAAATAACAGAATGGCTAGTGAGAGTTTGATTCAGACTTAGATGATTGTAATATAAATAACGCCAATCAGCACAGGTTTGGGGTAATGCAGACCTTGTCAAATTAAGTAGACTTATTTTTTTCTGATGGGAATAGAAGTTTAGCTGATAAGATAACAGTGCTAATGCAATAAGCTTGTATAAAGCATTTTGACTTGCTACCGCATGACATGTCAATTTAGTGCTCTGAGTGATATATAGTTATCATATTATATTATAAAGACTAAACCCAGCAAGTTAATGAATCTTAAAAACGGAACTGCACATTAAAAAAGAAAAAAGAAAAAGAAAAAGTGAGTTTCTCCAGGGACTGTTACTTGTCACTGTACAATAAAAAACTTTACTGAAAGCATCATAACCATAGTGACTGCAATAATAAAGTAGGACAGGTGCTCTGTCTGCATGGTACCAAATTGTCATTCAACAGAAGCAGAATTAAAAATGAAGTCCATGTAGAAAATGGTTGACATAACTGGAAAGCATGACCTCTTAAGAAAAGGCTCAGAGGCAGTGAGGTGAACATTATACACAGATATTATACATTTTCCTGATATCTATATATATCAGGAAAAAAAATTTCAGGATATGTACCCATACATTTTATACTCTTACACTGCAATACACTCCCAATTCTAGCAGTCACAATGTATATGGTTTTGGTTGGGTTTTTTTTGATGGAGAAAATTCAGAACAGTCACAGATATGAAAGTGTTCTTTGTAGTGCTGTGGTCAAGCAATTAATGAAAACTGAGAGTTAATCAAACAAGAACTTAATAAACTGGAAATGATATACTGGGATAACCTTGACTTTCTTCTCAATAGATTTACACTTACAGTGTTCCTAGAAAACCCCTTCTTCCAAGACAGAGTCCACAGGTTCCCCAGGCATATAATGACCATTTTTTTAGTTAAAGTTGTTATTGAAATATTTTCTTGGTATCTCAAATTTCCATAAGGATGTTTAAGTCAAGACATCGCTTCTTATCTTGGCCACAAAATACACTGTTCCCTTCTTCTTAGGATCAGACTTGTTTGTGTATAAGGACAATCTCAATCTTTGATTCTTTAAATTGAATAGCCCAATTTCCTCATAAATCATGAATTTTAAGATATTTACTGTCCGTGCTAATTCTCTGGACTTTTTTTTTTTTTTTTTGTTAAAATCTTTTTTAACTTGTCTGTTGAGTAACCCACTGTATCAGATACTGTAAAACATGTATCAGATGTGACTGAATCTTTCCAGAGAGTGGTGCTCTCAGGCTCCTAAACCAGGCTTTTCTCAGGCTTTCTACCATTCTGTGTCAATGGCCCTGAACAAAACAGCAGTGATTGCAGCAGAGTTCAGCAGTTCAGCAAGAGGGTGTTTTCCTGAATAAGGTCTATGGTATCAGTTAAGCAACCATTGATTTACAATATTTCCCTTATCCCCCTTCTGAAACATTTCCACTTGCTAAAACGAAACTATTAAAAAAAAAGTTTTATCCTTGCGTGTGGTGAGCGAAAAGTGATATCTTTAAAGTAACACACGTTCTATCACACTACTAGAAATTTCTTTAATAGCATAGACCTTGAATGCCTAATCACAAAAAAATTATCCACACTGTGTTTAATGCAAAAGAAATAACTTTTCTTTTTTTTTTTTTTTTAGCTAACAACTTTCAGACAATTGCATATACTTTCAGACAATTGCATATATAAATTGAAGCATATTCTTTGAAGGTAACAAGTACAATAAGTTGTAGTGCAATTTCTTACCTCCCTCTCTTGATAGAGCAAAAGGCTGTTAAGAAGGAAACTGACCACTCATTCTCAATATGATATTTATTCCTACACATGGTTAACCATAACTAGCTTACCTTACTGAAGTACATAGTTGGATTAATGTTTGTTAGTTCAGGAGACTAAGGAGTAAAGAAGTAAAAGCTTATGACCAGTTTATTTTATCTCACTTGAAGAGAGTCCCTTTCTTGGAACAAAAATTATACTCATTTTCTTGCCCCAAATTCTAGCAGACAGAACATCCTAAGGTAGTTCAGAATCTTCAGTAGTTCAGACTTTTGATGGGTCATTATTTTTTTCTGCTTTAATTTGGTGTCATTGATTGTACTAACTTACTGGAACATCCTTTTAGCAGACACCTAGCATTTTATTTCAGCTCACAAGGCACAAAAGTTAAAGAAGATTCCAAACCTCTCCACTGTAAAGAAGGCAAGCTTTTTATTTTTTATTAAGAAGCAGCTCTTCTGCTTCTGAACAATGCATGAACTAAGTGGAAGTATCTAGCTTCTCAATATCATCTCTATTTCATAAGCAGGGTGCAGAATCTATATTTTCTTTTCTTAACTTTCAAGGTATTACAAAGTCTTTTTACATGCAGACATCAAATTGGATTCTGGAAGTCAGCTGACATAATTTTATTAAACATACAGTCAAAATTAACAATATTAAAAATATATATCTGAATTTAAGAGCCCGAGACTACATTAAAATTGACGAAACAGAACTCTTTTCCCACATACTCAAAAACAATAAACCTTATAGTAAGTTGTGTTTTCAAACTGAAATCAAGGCAGAAGTGCTAGTTTTGAACTAGTCAGCATTGTTCGTGTAGGAGACCTGGACAGTAAGCCAAAATAACTTACGTGAAATGCCTACCTACAGAAGCTCCAAATTCTTTAGTTATGCGGAATAACCATATTGACATCTTAATTCCATTTCTAATGCACCATTTTCTGTCCTATGCTGCCTTATGCCCAGTTGACGGAAACAAGAAATTTGCTAGATTTTGAATTCAGGAATCATTAAGGCAGGTCCCTCATGTTCAGAGTTCTTACATATTTGGAATTCAAAGCAAAACTCAGTAAAAATCAATACGGTAAATCAACAATGCAGAGCAGCCTCTGAAAAGTAAAAATTGAAAGTTTATACTCAAATGTGCCATTAAAGAAAGACAAAGTAGTTTCAAAAAGAACAGTAAGATAGACAGAAGGCGTGTTCATATATCTGTCTTTTGACCTACACGATAAACAGGAAGACAAAAGCAGCCTGTTTTTTCTGTATGAAGCATACAGAAAAAGACAATAGGGACAAGAAGCTTCCCAAAATACATCCTGGTAGGGGAAAGGAAGAAACTTTTCCCTGACTCTGACATATGCTGGCCTCCAGCTTCTGTAGACAGATGAAGGGAAGGAAGGCTGTCCAGAAGGCATGGCATTGCCAAGATAATATAACAGTAAAGCCAAGGGATTCTTCATGCATTGCAAAACCTGTCCTGTAACTACAGCCACACTACATAAATACCAACACGCAACATCTATTGATCCAGGTATTTGGACTCTTCTTGACTGCCCATGGTAAGATACAAAGTCTCTACAGATGATGCATTGTACATACTCTTAAAGGTAAGGAAAATGCCTTTAGTAAACAGATAGTTCAACACAGCTCCAGAAATACAGCAAACAAGCAAACCTCTGCACTCTACAACTGTTCATTAACAAGAAATAATCTATCCAGCTTCCCCTGGCGGGGACCAGACACTTTCCATACCTTTAAGGATATAACCCTGGAAAAATAGCAAGCAGAGATGGCTTAACTCCTCTACGTGGAGGACATCCAAGTCCAGTATGGACGTAATACCTACTGAACTGAGGATTAGAGAAATGAATGCCTGCAAGGAAAGGGGCAGCTGTGGAGAACAGGACAGCCTGGAGGCACTTTGGTAAAGTTAGCTATTAAGACTGAACTAAACAATTTCCTACTCTGGAAGGGTCATTTAGCATATTTATTTATCAATAATGTCTTGTATTTCATATTTTCATAAGAAAGAGGAAATATTTCTTTTTCTGCTGTTTTGGTTAGACTACTAGGTGCTAGAGTATATCCTAGATTAGAATTAATAGTAACTAAATTTGAAATTGATATGATGAATTAAAGTTTTATAAACACAAACCTCTTGTACTCAAATACCGTGTCTTGGAAGTTATATAGTGATTAACTTGGAAGGAGAATCCAGGGAAGCACCATATATTTTCACAATATGTTCTTTACTCTGTCTGCAGGACAGAAGAAATCACTATCAGGGACAAGAAATAAGAATTGTAATGACCCCTGCTAAAAATTTTCCCAAGTCCAAGCTTCCCACCAGCCTCATGCCCTAATAGGGATCAAATATCAGACTGAGGTATTCATAGTCCCAAAGTGGAAGGGGTTTTCCAGGTCTTTCCTTTGAGTGACATTTTCTGTGAAGCAGACCATTATTTCAGCATGTTTCGTGGCAACTCTCCCTGTTCAGTACTGACACCTGGAGAACCATGAGCTAGATAACCAGTTATAGCCTGCCGTTACACAGAAAGTAGGAAAGAATGAGGCAAGATAGCATAATGAAAAATGGAAGCCAAATTATTATTCTTTGTAGTTACACCAGCTCCATGACCGGGAGGACAGTGAGCAATGCCAATTTTAAGAAATTTGCTCCATCAGCCTGCCCACTGGCCCCTGTATTTCACAGGTAACACTGAACTTGACCAAGCCTTATTCTAGAAAACCTTCTCATAATATTACTTCCTAAAAGGCTGTGTGTCGGTTTTCATGTCATGGCATATGTAGGCCAGAAAACTTAGGCTTCAACTGGTTTTAAATCTCAACTGCAGGCTCAGAATTTAAAGCGGAGTTCTACGCTGTCAAACAAAGCAATAATGTCTAACCCTTTCTGTACTAGCGCCCGCAAAAGCTGAACAGGAGCCGTACAGAACAGATGATGACAACTGTGGAGAGGCTGCGAACATATTCAGTCTCTGAAACCTTTACTGAGACCTGGCAGGCCAGTTTTCCTCAGAGTTCAAAAATAAGAAACTAACCTACCCTGTATCTACTTTTTCTGTATCAAAACCAGACTGACTGTCTACCTGGTAATGAACTAAAAGAGAATTAATCAGAACTCCCTGATGTGTAAAGTGCCCTTACGTTGCCTCAATATTTCCCATCCTTTCTCTCAAAAGGAGTTTTGTCAGCAGCTATAGTGAATCCTTTAGCTAAGAAATTGTGTAAGGACATGAGGCACAAGCACCTACCCAGCAAAACTATCCTTGTATTGAAACTTTTTAGGGATGGTTATTCCTTATACATAAGGTAATATTTGCTTAAGCAAGCCTGTGTTAAACTTCTCCTGGCACACCAGAGCTGTCTAAAACTTGAAAGATTCTACTTCGATTTCTGTACCATGGCAGAAATTGGACTATCAGTTCTCCTGCTTAATCCCTTGACAGAGAGCATATGTTATACTTTTCTTTTGAAAGCAGGAAGAGAAGCACAAAATATCTCTCCTTTATTGGCATTCTTAAGGAAAGGTCAACAAATTATTTTGATTTGGTTCTGTCTATTTGGTATGCTTTCAAAATATGATTCTAAAAGATCAGACGTATTAACTTGTGTGAACACAAATAATATACTTCATAAATGAAACTAATATGGAAGAACATTATATATAGAGAGATCTAATATATATTATGTTATCTATATAGATAATATGCTATTAACAGGTTGTTTTTTTTTTTTTTAATGTTACTTTACCTGTATTTTAAATAAGTATTAATTCAAGCGTTCGTTAGGTACCTAATAGTTATAGATCAGCAGGTAGGCTGTAGTATGGGTCTTCAGTTTCACTTTTGCCACGTGGACGTCAGATAAACCAGTCAAGATTGAAAACTATTTAATGTAGAGTCTCCATTGCTTTTAGTAGTCCTAATAGCAAAAGTAGCACTAGATATAAGTTAGTGTTTCTCTGAAAGCATTTTCTCAATATACAATGTATCTGGAAGTTTGAGGGATAGCTCCCCCTTTACACAATTAAGTTAACAGAGGTAAAAAAGCTAAATTCCACAGCATATTGCTGTGTGAATTTCTACTGGTTTAATGAATAGATGTGGCATTTGCACATCTAATATTAGATTTTTAAAGTATGCTTCTCCCAGTACCTCTAAGTTGCTAGATGCTAGCAATTTCCCAGTTGCTGGTGTCTATTTACCTAATACTAACTGAAAAGCAATCTGTAGGGAGTTTATTCAAGGCTATTTCTCCCCTAGTTTCCACTTCAGGCTTCACTTTTCCACTGACTGAATGTCAAACAAGCAGTTTTGATTTTTCCATGCCCCTCTCAAAAATAAAATAATTTAGAACAAGAATAAAAGACAGAGGGCAACACAAGATCATAGATACGGAATTGTGTAGAAGCAGGATTCTATTTAATTCAAATAACCAGCCTGGGAAGGAAGGTGATTGAAGATGGTCACACTGAGTGAGAGGGCCCTGTACAATCAAGATAACAAACTGTCTTCAGTCTCTTTTTGTTAGGATTATAGCCACTGTGAATATTCTAATTCAAATCAGAGGTTCACCTACACATCCCACACTACAGCCACTCTTCTTCAGGTAAGTGTAATATTTTCCAGAACTCTCATCTTGCAGTGATTTGCAATTTACACATTTAGGTCAGAAGTGTGAGTTTAACAGCTCTTCAACTTCTTTACTGTCAAACTGTCCAGTTAATTTAGCCTAGCCAAGCTTCTTGTGTTCAATGGATTTTATGACGAAGACTCCCAAACCTTTCTGGCATTTTCTGCAAAGGGTGGCTTCCTTGTACAGGAGGCGCAAGGTAAACTGGGGATGAATCTTCAGGCACTTGCTGCAAATACTAGCAGAAGGGTTTAAAAAGCAAGAAAGAAAACACTGCTAGATGCAAAAAACACAAGCCCTGCCTCAGGAGTTCCTACACCACAGTCACTGGAGACTCAGAGAGTGCCGCTACATGTAAATTTCCACTGGTTTTATAATCTTTCCTTCACATCCACTATCAGACACTGTCAAGCATGAGAGAATAGTCTAGATACACATAATCATTGCTGTTTGTATTTATTACAGTTTCAAATTTGTACATCTAGGTCTAATTACAGCATGCCGATTAATCCGTCTTTTTCACTGAGAGCTACATTATGTTGCTCTCCACAGAAGGAAATGATGGTGCCTAAGTGTTTCTCAGGCAGACAAGACTACAGAGAAGAGTCACTCAAGAAGTATAACATATAATCCTTCATAACATTCACCCAAAGTGAATAGTCTGGAAAAAAAAATAAATATATATATGTAGTCTGAAAATATAGGCGTAAAAAAAGGTGCAGTTGGGTTGAAACTTTCCATAGAAAATCTTCCGTGTTTCTGATGTTTGAGATTTCAGATTTATGCTACAACTACCTGTAGAAAAATTTTAGCAAATGAGACAATAGTTGTCAATCATGACATTAAAAAGCTCTAATTCACACAATGTGTACTAATTTGAGAGTAAGTTTTCAGAGACGTAGTTTACTTCAGTAATAAACCAAGAGCTAGAGTTCACCAAAACTAACTAGACATTTTAATTTTCATTTTGAATGTTACTTGTATATTAATAAAGTCATCTTCCACGACAAGCACAGTACAAGGGTTTTCTCCATAACTTGACAAGTTGGCAAGGCTGTATTACTTATTAAGATGTTGCTAAAGTGTAAAGAAATTCTGCAAATTATATAAACTGCTAATATTAATAATAGTTATCTGACAGGATATTCATGCTTCTGCAGAAAGTATGACACAGAATGAAACAAAGAAACAGAATAAGTCATGGAAACCATGCCATTAACTTCAAGCAATGATTATCACAGGAATATAAATGGTTTCTGTAATGGCAAAATGACTGCTGCTATGAGAACACACACAGAAGAAACTAAATTGATCCCCAGTTACCTTCTCTTTAATTGCATCAAAGATAGATAACTTTGAATGATGAAAAGCTTCAATAGAGAGTTGTATAAATCACAGGTATAGAACTGCAGTGAGCCCAGAGCAGAGAAAACAGACCCTCTGTACCAGGTGCCTTTCCACCTTCACCAGTAGCAAAAAAAAAAAAAAAAAAAAAAAAAAAAAAAGTAAAGAATGCAGAATGAGGAATGAGTTAACAAGCAGGTAATCAGGAAAGAGAGAAAAATGCAAAACTGACAGAGGTATTTGCTTAACAGTCACAGAGGAACTTGAAAAGCTGACAATTAGGACACTGCAAACACCAACACCCAGAAGATCAGGAAGACCAAATAGCAGCAAGACTAGCACTGCAGTTAGAATTTCCCCTACTCCTCAAGTCTTTGTGTAGCTGTCAGAAACGAGTCTTTCTGCTTGCCATGGTTTAACACCCATGTCATGGTTTAACATTTTGCCATGTTGGCAAAATTTAGCTGCAACAGCTTTGTAACACTCTCTTGTTATGCCTGTAGCAGCTACATATTTTCAAGAACTGGGGTATTTCTACATACCTGATTTAATAGCACCACTTCACAAAAAAAGCTGAATGTCCATAAAGTCGTAAAGTAGATATCATGTGTAGGTGGAAACTGCTTCAGCTGCAATCTGTTCTGCTCAGCAGCATTTCCATCCTATCAGTTAAGTTTCAGATTCAGTAACGAAGGCAATTGTTACAATAAGCAGACATATGGCTATGCTTGGGGTTTAGCTAACTGCACAGCACATGAGGAACTACTGGACATGACATGAGAAATTACTGAATGTAAAAAAACGAGTGTGGGGAGTTGATAAGAATTACAGAGAGTGCCATGCACTGGCTTGGTTAAGGACGTAAAATGAATTTGTTTTACTTAAAAGGTTTTTGAACACATAGCTGGCTACTGAACTTTCAGGCTAAAGGTACTCATTAGTTGATTCATTATATTCAATAGAAAAAACATCCCTTCCCATGCATAATTGTGAGGATTAAATGTAACAACAGTTGAGACCAAATATGTGGGAAAATTATCAAGTTTACAGTCTCTAAGAGAAGTTCTTATACATGCCTGAGCCACATTCTGAATTGCAGTAAGCCTACATGACTAGCTTTCACTGTCTGAGTACCACAACCACAACGAGTACCTGTAGCTCTAACTCATCCTACAGTCTTCAGGTAGTGGCACAGCAGTGTTTCAATTCAGGCTTTAAAATGGCCTTGTTAAGTTACTGCGTCCAACTTGCTTGCTATAGCAATGAGGGATCACAAGGCCTAAGAAAAAGCTACAGATTCCTGAGAGAGAATAAAACAAAAAATCTGTTCGATTTAGATAATTATATTTTTAATTATTTCAGTTATTAAGGTATCAAGACACATTTTTCCATCACTAGTGCTTTGAGTGCAGGATCCTTTTCAGTAGTATTATCATCTAATGTTATGGAAGCAGTTCTGTGAACAGAACAGCTATCTAGAAGTTCCTCCTCTGCTAGGAATGCCTTCCAAGTATTGTTCACACCAAATATGAATCACATTTGATATTCTTTTTAATAAAGCAAGCATATGACACTGAACATACAAAAAATATTCATGGATGAGACAGTCTTTTGGCAGTCAGACTGAGCTACCATCTGTTTTTATAACAGCAGTGGAATGAAGTTTATATTACACTCTACTCCATAAAACTTAAGCAGGGTTATTTTGTATTCTACTAGAGGTGTTCATTTTCAAGTTCTGAAACCTGCATGTAGCTAAAGAACACTGATATATTTTTCTGCTTTGCTAGGGCTTGGACCTCTATGTAGTACTACAAAGCAACCATTCATTTGAGCAAGTAAGGATAATCGGTTTTGAAAACTTAGATTCCAAACAATATCATGTGACTATTGAACATTCATTTCTGAAAGTACCTCTCGTTGGTTTGGTATCAATACTGATATTTGCTATGAAGCTCATTGCTAGTATTAGTATTGCAAGGCTATGAGATGATCTATGCAAGAACAGTGATACCCACTGAAGTATTGGACACAAGATATTAAGTTTTATATTCATGAAATGATGTGAACTCAGAGCTTTTATTTCTTTAGAAACAAAGAGAAATGACATGTCACAAATCTTCCACTTATCTGGCTCCATCTGCATTGTAATAGCATGGACTGCATTACCGTGTAATCAGTTACTAACTGATCATTTGCTGTCACTATACCAAATGGGAGACCTGCACTGTATTTACTTATCAGAATAACCTGTAAATATTATAGATCAATTGAAGTACTTCTTTAAGAAGTCCTCCAATTGTAAATGGGATTCAGGCTTTGTTTTAAACTGTGACATCACAACAGCAATTGGATATCACCAGTGAAAATGTTTTGTTTTAAAGCAGTCATATTTTAGTCTCCTGTACTAGAAAAATAAGCACTAGATCAAGCTACAGTACTTTGCAAAAGGCTAAAGATCTCACTAAAACAAGCAAAAGCAGTATCTATTAGACCTGAATACATATCTTCCACTTGCATTGTTTTGATTCAGAGGAGAAACTTTTAGGAGATGTATACCCAGGGTGATCCAATTGCATTCCCTTCTTAAGGTTTTAACTCCAAGCCAGCATCCTTAAGCTGCTGTAGCAGTTGCTATGAGAATTTCCATCACAGACAAACATTTTATTAAAGCTGCAACCATTCAATATCTATAACATATCCATAACAAAAGCACAGGCACAAAACAAGCAGAGAGGATCTTGTTCTCTTCTCCCACCATAAAAGAGAAAGGGACAGCATTCCTTAGTACTTTGATAGCTCAAGACCCCAGTAGTGCTATGTCGAATTTACAGAGGCACATGCACAGCACTAACTCTCTGCAGTTTAGCACTGTCCGTAAATCCCATAGCTTATCTTCCACTGAAGTTTAGTGATACACCTCTCAGCATTTTCAAGACACACAGATTTAAATGAAATCCCCTTTGTCCTACAGCATGGACTGACAAGGGAGAACCGCTATTATTGAGTCTGAAGATCACCTTAGACCGAGATTCACAATATCACTGCACCTCCAGCTCCCTCTCTCACCTATTATCCTAGCCGACATACTAGAAAATCTTTTCTGTGGCTCTCTCCATAAGCTAGAACATACGTCCTCCTTAACAATCTCTTCCATTCTACTGGTTTTTAGCATACTGCCAAGTGCTTCCCTAATCTCTTCCAGGAACAGCTGAATAGAATGTGCAAACTGAGCTTAGCTCCAACATAACTAAACTTGAGCTTTTAGTGACTTGACATGTTCTCGTTCTCTCTTCTTTCAGGACACCAGACCACCATATTCCTTTCCTGTGAGATCATCTGCTTGCTAACTTAGGCCCAATGCTTCTTTTCATTTGATTGTTCTAGAAATGCAATGGGTTTCCTTTCTCCTCTGGTAAAGGTGTGCTCAATGCACACTCTCCTATCACCACATGCAGCCACAAAAAACTCCCTGACCACCATTGATCCCTTCAATGCCAAGCTATTGTTTCTACCCTTCTATTACACGAGGAGAAATCAATGTCTGTCTGCAAGGAGGTAGCTCAAATGGCCGTAGCAAAACAGTCATTACTGGACAGTGTTAAATAAAATGCTGAGAAAGTCTTTATGCACAACACATCTAGAATAGGGAAAAACTCTTAATGCACCTTAAAAGTCAATGTAAAGCAAATATGGTGAGTGCAGCTTAGGTTTTAGGGTCACAACACAGGCAGTTAAGCTTAAGTTAACATAGACACTAGGCTTTTTGGCTGTCAATAGCACAATAGAGTGGTCACATTTAGTGTTTAGTGCCCTATTATGTTCCCTTTCTTGACTTTTCTGTTCTGTTTATTTTTACAGGTTTATCTTAATCTTAAATACATAAATACATATGTATATATGTATATGAATGTACTTATTCACATTTGAAAAAATGAAAAAAGTGCCAAAATACAGCTGCATCACATGTTTTTACAGCTATATGCTTCTAAAATATACCATTAAACACGAAAAATACTTTTTTTCTTAGCAAGAAAAGCATAGTATACTCTGATTTGCAAGGAAAAAGATAGGGTTTTGCAGTCATAAAAACCAAAGAAAATTCTAGCATTCCTTTATGGATACATAAATTAGACGAGGCTGAAATTTTCCTCTTGAAGTTAGCATAAAAAATGAATTTATCTGAATTACATCCCTTACTTCTTCCATTCCCTTTTTCTAGTTATGCATTATCATTAGAAACGTAATGCATATACTACTGAGACTGCTGCATTCAATAAGTCTAGTTTTGGAGAACACATAAGGCTTTTGCACTGTCTGCTGCAAACCAGGAGAATTTGAAAATTAAAATAAGTGTATACAGCATATGCATAGATAAAAATATGCACGGCAGAATCTTCATAATCTACCCAAAATAATTGGATTTGTTTACTGCATACCACTGCATGCCAAATAAATATAGTTTACCATGTAGCTTAAACAAATCCATATACAATGCCAGATTGACAATCTTAACAGGCTTATGCAAAGAAAGTTCATAAGGCTGTGGCCATTCAGTGATTTATGTTGACTGAAAGCACAAGTTCAATTTTCACTGCTTTGAAGACAGGAAACTGCATTTGATAAATGTTCTTCTGTAACCTAGTCTCACAGACAAGTCATATTTGATGAAAGTATCCATTTAAAGTTCATACACATGCATGCACACACAGACACACTTATCTATAGTACATACAGACACACACAAATTAATGTTATATTAGTCATGGTTCAAAAATAACTCCCTTGAACTAAAGAATCAGTTGGTCTGAGTTATTCTTTTAGTCTTTACCTGTAGGTCAGAATTTAAATAGATGAGAAGAGCATTGCTGGATATCTGATGTACTACTATAACGGGTCATGCTGGAACTGTTCTATAGGTTCAGCACATTTTACCAATATTAAATTCACGTTGCAGAACATAAAAAGTTATTTGAAGTACATTATAGAATTTTGAAGTGAAGGAAAATAATTAGGAGAACAATAAAGTTCAATACATCAGTCTAGCTCAGGAAGCCAGTCATTTCTGATAAATGAATAAGACATGTCAAGGACAGTGAATGTCAATAGGGAAATATAAGCAAATTCTGTAAGAACCAAGTTTGGACAGAAAATTCATTTGGAATTCACACCTTTAATATTATCACAGGTAAAATATAAAGTACTTCACTGACTGCCAGATGATTCCAACTCAAAGTTATAACTCCTTGTTTCCATATCAAATGCTTTCTTTTTGAAGAAATATAAAATTTTCATTTTCTGCCTGCCTCTAATTAGTGAATGAAATCACCTGTTAGTGTTATTAACTAGACACCACGCTTCCATATGATCTAACTCCAAAAGTAAAGGTGTTGATTTTAATTTAGTGCACAGAAAAAAACCCTATTTCTTAAGGAAGTTCTCAATCAGGTCAAGTGAAGGAAATAGCATGAAGAAGAGGAAAACAAAGAGCAAGGGATAATTATTTCCAGTAGTCTTGGCTTTGCTCCTGAAACAGTGATTCCTTGCCTTCACCCAGGTTCTGACAAGGACTGCAGAAAAGCTGTAACGTACTAGGATGAATTGCTCTGCAAATTGGAATACAATTTACATCTTTACAGATCACTCTGCTATTGCAAACATAGGTGATAGTTTAACTCCAATGACAGGCTTGAAGAATTGGTTGTTAACAGAGCCTGGACTGCTAACCAGCCATGGATTTGCCAGGACAGCAGCAAATTACATCAAACGAATGTGTACTTATTTTTCACGAAGCCAGGTGCAATGGGGCTCTTACTTCCCATCACACAGTACAGTCATGGTTCTCATGCCCTTTACACTCTTCTTTACCAAGTTTGGAGCAGCATCTGCTCCTGTTTAGATATAAAATTATGTTTAAATATAAATTAGGTGCTGACAACTTGGACAGACATTGTTACAGCTTAGCATGGGGTTTTACATCTGAATCAATTATGATTATGATTATGATTATTATGACCATGTATTTAACCTACTTTGAGAGGCAAGTAAAAGGTGTTAGCTTAAATGTCATCCAAAATTTTATTTTTTCCCTTAAATTTGTAAAAAGATTCCACTCTCTCACAAGTTTTTTGAACATGGTTTCGGAGGACAAACCACATGACTTCTATGAATTATAAGAATTAATTTAACAAAGAGAATGATATTTTCAAAACAGAAAAGATGAGATCATATATTTTACACCATGTCTGAACCATGACATACAGGGGGTGAGTCCTTCCACAGAGATTCTAATTACCACAGTGAGATGATTAAAAAAAAATAAACTAAACAAAAAATCTTAAAATAAGAAATAAGAAAGATCACCCAAGACATGCAACCACACTTTACCACTTGAGTCATCAATTTTTTTAGTAATAAACACTGAGCTTCTACTACATATATATCCTGATGCTGTCTGCAATTTATTTAGAAGAGAATGACCAATTGCTTTTGTAGACTATTTTGTAATGGATTCAGGTCTTCAAAGATGATGGTCTCACTTGCTCTACAACTGAGATCGGTACAGTCCTTGTTTAGGTGGCAGTATAACACTAGGACATTTTTGAATGCCCCACTGAGATCTCAGGTGTGTCACAAGTATGACCATATGTAGATGAACATCCAGAGGAAACAAGAATTTTCTTTCTTAGTATTATTGTAAGAAATTTCATGGAACTCAGCAAACTTATTTGGTGTGCACTCAAATCCTGTGTTCAAGTCATTTATAAAAACATTGAAGAGAACTGGCCCTAAAATTTAACCCTGGGGAATACCACTAGAGGCTGTCTGCCAGCCTGATGTCTTGGTCAAAGTCTTATCTGTTTTCCTGGTGCTCACTAATACCTGACTTATAATGGCAACAGAAAAAGAAAAAAAAAAAAAAAGAAAAATCTTCACAGGTGTGTTGGGACCAATCTGTAGCATGTTTCTAATCCTTATCTTGTGATGTTATACCCTGTATTGCTGGTGGTCACAGTCATAGACCCATCCTGACTCTTCTATGCAGATATTCCTGTTTTCAGGCTTTTGTTTTAATTAACTGTCCCTATTCCTCCATATTCCTGATATTATGTAAGATTAATCATCAGCATATGACCAGATGGCAGATAGAAAGACTGCTCTTTATCTGTGGGAGCATGGATTAGTGCAGGCTTTTTTATTAATCTTACTTCCTTGAACAACAATCATCCATATAGGCTCTTCTATCATGTGAATGGTCATTCTGAATAAGATATTTGAATTTCTTAGTCTGATGATTTGGAAGACTGAAGAGTACAAAACCAGGAAGTATAATATGATACATGCCAAAATATAAACACAAACAGTCTTAATTTCATCTTTTCATATCCCTTCATACAACTACAGAGTTGCAAGATGTATTTGGGATTTGTTTTTTTCCACAATGCAAGCATGTTTGTGCTATGTTTAAGTCCACTGTAGTTTTAAATCGTGAATTTATAATAAAGATAAAAATCACTGTCATACAGTTGTGTATGTTAGTAATGGTCCTCCTGTCTTTTTTTGTCATAATAAAATATTTCCCTCAGTCTACAGGCATCATGATGGGAAAACAGCATAAACCTGTAATACATAATGATCTTTAAGATGACACGAAAATTCGATAAATAGGAATACCAAAGAGTTCTTGTCAAAGTTTCATTTCGAACTTACAGTATACTACATTGTTGCTGCAATTTTCATGAAACAGAAAATAATTTGTGGGATCCTATTTTAATATGGGTAGGTAATTAACAGGACTTCAGAACTGACTGAACAAAAGATGACATCATGAGGTAGTGTCAGATGGATAAGAATGGTATGCAGAGTAGGTGGCTCTTCACTTCTTTATAAATTTATAAATATACATATTTTCTAAATCACCAACAGGAATTCTTTTTTATGTCAATGTCAATTTTATGTCTATGTTGACACAAGACTGATGGTTTACAAAAACAGGACTTGTCTTTCATTAGTTTGTAATGAATATCAAGAATCATTATCATTAGTGAAAAGCAGATCCAGTCAAAGGAAGTAAAAAATATTCTGTAAAACTTCTAAAACATTTCTCCAAAATATTAAGCAGAGTCTGAGGAACTGCTCTCAGTTCTATTTGCAGTTTGAACTGAGTAGCGCTTCATTCCACTAGTCTCCTGATCACTATGATTGCTCAGGCAGCAGCAGTTTGGAGGTTTAACAAAATCTTTCTCCTTACAAGTAAAAAACATACTTGGAAAATAACTCACAGTCCTAATTAGTGGCGTGACATCTTGTCATTTTACCAGTAATTATTACCTCAGTGGAAAAATCAGTGATTCCAAAGTACAGCTGTACTCACCCATTACATTTTTTTCCACAAAAGTCAAACATTTATAATTACTAAGAAAATCCTACTCTCCAGTACCACTCATATCGTGGGTGAATGGTACAGAAAAGGAATATTCACTAAGGTTATTGTCATCATTGTCAGGTATGACTTCAGAAATAACTTCTTGCCTAATCTAAAACTATAAATACCTTTTCAAAGGATAAGAAGTCAACATAAATTATTATCAGCTGGTGAGAAAATTTAGAGTGATTAATCTGAGGAGTTTCCTTTCATGATCGCCTCCTTAAAATGAAGGAAAAAAGCACACCCAATTACAGAAGGATCACCTTCTTGCAAAAGACTTTCATTGCTGAAATTTCAGTCAGCAGAGGAAACTGCTTCCCTTTAAAGAGAATATAGACTTCATTAACTGTTTTTTCTCACTGCTGCTTTTTATAATGAAAGCTTCGTAACTACTGCAGGCATAAAATTTCTGAATACTGAACTTCATCACAAGCTGGAAACAGAGAGAAAATAAATCAGCTATAGCAGAGAAACTGCTGTTACTGGCAGTCTTTCATCTGACTTGAAGTACAAGATGGTAGAAACTGTCCTGCTACCTGTAAAATAATTTATACTATTGCAGTTTCAATAAACAGAATATTTAATGGTATGAAGAAGATGAGTTAGAAGGCATCACAATTTTTATCACCTGGGTTCTCTCTCGTTCTAACACAGCTTGAATTCCAGAAATCCAGCCAATCAAGCAGGAAATAATACATATCTAGTATTAACAAATATATTTACATTTACCTAGAATAAGGATTTTTCAGCTTTGTACTGCCAGAAGCCTTCCTGTGCAATTAACCTAGTTAGGCTTTTCCCCAGTTGGTAATTCAAAATGTGAGTCCTGTGTCAAGACAGGACAAGTTTATTGGATGCAGGGGGATACACAGTGACAAAGGATGAGGAAAAAGCTGACGTACTTAATGCCTTCTTTGCCTCCATCTTTAAAAGTAAGACCAGTTATTCTCTGGATAATCAGCCCCTGGAGATGGAAGACAGGGACAGGGAGTAGAATGGAGTCCCCAGAATCCAAGGGGAAATGGTTAGCAACCTGCTACACCACTTAAAAACACACAAGTCTATGGGGCCAGATGGGATCCACCCAAGGGTACAGAGGGAGCTGGTGGAAGCACTCACCAAGCCACTTTCCATTACTTTTCAGCAGTCTTGGCTAATCAGGGAGGTCCCAGTGGACTGGAGGTTAGTAATTGTGATGCCCATCTACAAGAAGGACTGGAAGGAGCATTTGGGGAATTATAGGCCTGTCAGTCTGATATCAGTGCTGGGGAACTTCATGGAGCAGATCATCTTGAGTGCCATCACACAGCACATACAGGACAAGTGGGGTCAGGCTCAGTCAGCTGGGTTTATGAAAGGCAGGTCCTGCTTGACTAACCTGATGTCCTTCTATGACAAGGTGACCCACTTACTGGATGAGGGAAAGGCTGTGGATGTTGTTTACCTGGACATTAGTAAAGCCTTTTGTGCCATTTCCCACAACATTCTCCTGGAGAAACTGGCTGCTCATAGCTTAGATGGGTGTACTCTTTGCTGGGTAAAAAACTGTCTGAATGATCAGGCCCAAAGTATCGCGTTAAATGGAATTAAATCTGGTTGGCGGCCAGTCAAAAGTGGTGTTCCCCAGGAATCAGTATTGGGGCCAATTCTCTTTAATATCTTTATCAATGATCTGGACAAGAGGATTGAGTGCACCCTCAGATGACATCAAGTTGGGTGGAAGTGTTGATCTGCTTGAGCGTAGGAAGGCTCTACAGAGGGATCTGGACAGGCTGGATCAATGGGCCGAGGCCAATGGTATGAGGTTCAACAAGGCCAAGTGCCAGGTCCTGCACCTGGGTCACAACAACCCCATGCAATGCTACAGGCTTGGGGAAGAGTGGCTGGAAAGCCGCCCAGTGGAAAAGGACCTGTGAGTGCTGGTCAAAAGTGTGCCCAGGTGGCCAAGAAGGCCAATAGCATCGTAGCTTGAAAACAGTGTGGTCAGCAGGAATAGGAAGTGATCGTCCCGCTGTACTTGGCACTGGTGAGGCCACATCTCAAATACTGTCTTCAGTTTTAGGACTCCACTACAAAAAATCCATTGAGGTGCTGAAGTGTGTCCAGAGAACGGCAATGAAGTTGGCGAAGGGTCTGGAGCACGAGTCTTATGACAAGCAGCTGAGGAAATTGGAGTTGTTTAGTCTGGAGAAAAAGAAGGCTGAGAGGAGACCCTATCGCTCTCTGCAACCTAAAAGGAGGTTGTAGTGAGATGGGTGCCTGCCTCTTTTCCCACATGACAAGTGATAGGACAAGAGGAAACAGCCTCAAATCGCACCAGGCAGGTTTGATTGGATACTAGGAAAACATTCTTCATTGAAAGGGTGGTCAAGAATTGGAACAGGCTGTCCAGGGAAGTGGTTGAGTTACCATCCCTGGAGGTATTTAAAAGACATGTACACGTGACAGTTCGGGACATGGTTCATTGCTGGACTTGGCAATGTGAGGTTTCTAGTTGGACTCAATGATCTTAAAGGTCTTTTCCAATCTAAATGATTCTACGAAAAGTGTGATAGAAATGGAATAAAAAAATGTGTTCAATGATCACATGTTTCAGCACTGTTGTTTAACGTAGATTTTCTCCACGTGTCCAATGTAGTCCTGAAGGTTTTATTGAGACTTAAGAGTCCCAGAGAATTTTTTTTCTCTTGTTTGTTATTGTCAGAATGCACACAGAAACCTCATTTTAAGCTTTCTTTACCAACAAATAGCCCACCTTAAGTGTAAAACTGGTTACTTTCTGAAATGGTCAAGAAAAGCAATGGTTTTTAAAGGGTCCAAAAAGGACAGTGTATCTGACATCTGGAGGGAAAATTATATAAATTTAGAGCGACAATAGCCTTGTGCAGAAATTTAAGGGGAGCTTCAAGATTGCAATGTGAAGATTACAGAAGGTAATGTGACCTTTACAGAACTTCTATTTTTCAGCTGTCTATACCAGCTTTCTAATGACTTCATTATTTATAGCACCCTTCACAAAAAAGTCTAAGTGCTTTGTACCAAGAAAAAAAAAAAGAAAAAAAAAGAAAAAAAAAAATCAATAAAAAGATTACGAAAAAAGGGATTTATTTTTTGAAATAAGGAAAATAGTATTTAAGGATTTTTTAGATGTTTTAGTGCCTGTTTAGTGCCTGTTTTAGACTAGGCACTATGCAGGACATAGATCACAGAGAGTGAGGGCTGAAAGTGTTTCAACCAGTGCCTGGCATTAAGCAACTGCTTACCGTATTGTGAAAGAGTTGTTAGCTTCTATCGATTTCATTAAGAGTTTGAGGCTGGCCACCTACGCAGAATAGAGCCCTAATCTCTATGGCAAAATACTTAATTAGCAATTGCTGAAAAATATCACATCCTGAAAAGAAATAAATGGTAACTTCTATCTTTTATTTATGACATGGAACTGGAGTAAGCCATTGAAATATACATCCAAGACAAATGGCAGTCCAAACCCTGTTTCAAACTCAAACTAAAGAAAGAAAATTTATTTCTGTCACAGAGAGACCGCAGCTGCACTCCACTTACTACACAGACATTATCAGAAATGAACCCCACTCTATAAGAAAGCCCCAAATTGACATATTTACATTATTTGACTTCAGGCATTTGATTAAGTGCTCTGAATACCACTTTTCATACACTTGCTTGCTCTTTTGACTAGCTGTTTAGGTTTCTAAGAGTACTCTGAGTCATACCAAAATCAGATAAGTTGTTTGTACAAAAAAGTGTCTACATCTTATATCCTAATACTGTCTTGTGGATGACTTAATACAAGCTTTGTGGCTAGCCACA
The DNA here is from genome assembly GCF_028500815.1 of Rissa tridactyla. NCBI lineage: Eukaryota > Metazoa > Chordata > Aves > Charadriiformes > Laridae > Rissa > Rissa tridactyla. The sequence continues at coordinate 39,979,793 of NC_071497.1, read as the reverse complement.
GCTAAAATATAAGGCAAAATGAAAGCCATGATCAAAAGTATCCCTATTTTAAGTTTTTGAAAATTCATTTTAAATCTTGATCAGAAAGTAATGCTTAAACTTTTTAATACCCAATCCCTGATTAAAGAGCAATCCTTCAGACAAATATTGTGCTTATCGGCCTGTTTGTTTGCTAGATGGAAAGTATATGAGATCATAAATCATGTCTAGACCAGCTGGAAAAGAAATAAACAAGCAAAACTAAAAATATATTCCGCACATTAATATTACACATTGGAGTAACAGAAATAGTGATTTTTTTTTTATTTGGATGCATATATATAGTCAAAACTGACTATTATCATTAATAGTTTACAGTAATTAAGATATCTTAAATTCATTTTTTGGAACACTGTTTGTTTCTTCCCTCCCCATTGTTTTGGAAATCTGCAGCAGCTGCCAACAAGTTCACAGAAACCATTTAAAAACAGTGCTCCCTGTATGATTTGGTATAATTTTGCACTGAGATTCATAAGCACAGTCTAAACATAATTATAATTCCTGAGGTACAAGTCCTTAACTAAGGAAAACAATTATGTGGCCAGTGCCTTCATTACAGATAGACTTAGTTGGTGTAGGTCAGTTTGAGACTAACATCACAACTTGTCGGTTTTGGTTAAATGCAAACTTTATATATAAAAAAATCAATAAATGCTTTACAGCTTTAAAAAATACATATCGCTTTGAAGTATTTTGGAATAGAGATTTTTATGCCTTAGGTGACACTATCTTAACAGGAATGTTAGTTGTAGTATGTTCTGAAATCTATAAATAGCATGATCTACAAATATGCAATGTAATTATTACTGTTAAATTCTATTCCTCCTATGTGAAATCGCCTCCTGAATTAAAGAAACATTGTATTACAAAAACAGCTATTATATTGGCACTAGCACAATACAGTTCATTAGTAAATTTTGCCTTTATAAGAAGGTGGCCTTTATTACATTTTCTGGACTCTGAACCAAGGTTTCAACATGCCCCACAAACTGAATCATCTGAGGACTTCTTAATGTAGAGTCATTCTTATTACATAAAATAATAAAATTTAACCTGACAGTTATTAATGTCTGCTAAAGTAATAATAACACACTTGAAGATCCCAGGACATACTGATGCTTTGTTGTTGGAGGATTTTTAGTACAAAGGGGTCATCCTGTGAACACTCCAAGCACAGAAGAATTGCTAACAACTACGTAGGCTTTGTTAGTTTGAAGGTTATGTGAAAACATTGTAGCGATGTTAGAAATGCTGAGACAAATAAGATATGAGAAAGTGTGCTGAACTCAGCATGCGAAATGCAGAACTTCACCCAGGATACAGGAGGGGTGATTGTCCGCGTGGACAGATGCTTTAAGCCAATTATATATGTTGCTTACCGCATGTACAGCTCGTGCAACCAATCAGCAAATTGTCGGTGTGTGATGCGGAATCAGAACGTCTATAATAACTGAGCTATCTGTGCAATAAACGGGCATTAACCTGATCATATTGGTCATTGTGTTATTGTCCGAGCCTTCCATGTCAACAAGTGGCGCCCAAACAGGGACCCTCAGATCGGTGTTGGGATCAGCGGATACCCGATGAGCAACCGACGGACGGAGGGGGCGGAAGAAGCCGGTCAATAGGCGAGTGCTGCCCCGGCACTCGGGAAGACGCTATAGCGCATCAAGTTAGGGAATCTCGCTCTGGCCAAGCGAGTGGCTGGGGAGGAGATGGGGTCTACACTCTCCAAAGAAGAGGCAGTAGTTAAACTCCTCCAACATATACTCTCTACGAGAGGATTGAGTTATGATACACCTACCTTGAAGGCGCTCTTAGCATGGGTGCGAGATAAAGTACTTAGCCCCACTGTTGCTGCCGCTTTTGCTCAAGATACATGCGCTAAAATAGGAGCGGTGTTGTGGGATGAAGTAAGTAAAGGATCCAAGGAGGTGCAGAAACTCTCCACCGTGTGGAGGTTAGTATCAGAGACTTTAAAAACAATGCAGGCAGGACGTGCTGCGGCTGCCTCTGCCTTTGCAGCATTAACACCCGGAGTTAAGGATGTTTCTCCCATGAATTTTTCTTTTGGAGGATCGCCAGAAGCTGTTGTCCCTCAACCCCGGGGCTGCAGAATAACGCAGGGGAATGTTGCAAGTCGTGCCGTTACTGCCCCGAGCCAGCCTACTCCCGCTACAGACTCTCTTGAGACACCTGTTTATGAAAGTGGAAAAGAGGAAGAAACTACATTTCCTCCTCTCCTTCCCAAAGACACTGTTGTTGAAAGTCCAGAAGGAGACCCCCCTGAGGATTCCAGGGATCAGCCAATGCCGTACCCTCCTCTGCCGCCCTCTAATCCACCATCAGCCAGCAGCAGCACTAGAGTACCACCTGGTGTACTGACAGACCATCAATTCTGGGAGTTGTTAAAAAAGTTGGAAGCAATGGAAGCTCGTCTAGATGATCAATCCAGTTCACGAGCTCCTCCAGCTTACCCTGCTCCTTTGCCACTGCCTCATCATGCCTTGTCGTGGCCACCATCGTTGGGATTGGAGGGGGGTGGGGGAGCGGTAGGAGGGGAGAAAGAATTGAAAAACCGATGGAGGGGAGTAATTAGAGACATGGCAATTGAGGGTGTTTTTCTTGAGCCTATGGCATTTCTGGTGTTTGTTAATGGGGGGGGTGTGGAAAGGATTGGGAACCGTTTGATTGGAAATTGTTAAAGGAGGCGAAACAGGCTGTTAGTCAATATGGACTAAGCTCTCCCTATACTAGGGCTATGGTGGAGCATTTATTTACTGCAAATTTACTCACACCACATGATTCAAAGCAGATTTCTCAAATGTTGCTCACCCCTTCTCAGCAGTTGCAGTTTTAAAGTGTGTGGCAGAACCTATGTGATCAGGCTGCTGCCACCCCGCATCCTCAAGGTGATCCTTTGTATGGGGTACAGACACAGATGTTAATGGGGACGGGACCTTACATTCGGACTGATTGGCAAGCTAATTTTGCTGTGGAGGTTTTGCAACTCAGTCAACAGCTAGCTCACAGGGCTTTGTTGGGGATTAGAGGGAAAAAACTCGTCCTGCTTTTACAAATGTTCGCCAAGGACCTATGGAGCCTTATTCTGAGTTTGTTGATAGATTGCATGCGGCTATTTCTGCTCACCCTGACCTTGATGAGACCATGAAAGCGAAGTTTTTGGACTTACTTACTTTTGATAATGCAAATGATAAAACCAAAAAATCATGACTGGATGCGTGCAATGCTTGACAGCAGGAGCTCCCCTACAATTGATTGTGATAAATTCTGGGTCTGACAGAGAACATTTGGTAGGTTTGTTAGTGCAACAGGTCGATTGTACGGTGTCTATAATAGAATGGGTTTTTCTATCTTACCAACCTAAGAATACTGTCTGCACTCGTATAGAAATGTTTGCAAACCTTATTATAAAAGGCAGACGTCATATCGTTGACTTAACTGGACATGAGCCGGAGGTTATATGTATTCCAGTTACCCAGAATTATCTGGATTGGCTTCTCTCTTCCTCAGAGGTTTTACAATATGCATTAGCGGATTTTTCTGGACAAATCACTAATGTCTACCCACCGATTAAACTTTTGCCATTAATTCGAAATCAAACTTTTGAAGAGACTCCACGACGTTCGAATTCTCCAGTATCTGGACTCACGGTATTTACGGATGCCGGAAAGAAATCAAAAAGAGCAGTGATTACCTGGTACCTTAATGGACAATGGCATTCCAAACTGCTCGACGGTGTTTTACAAGATTCTTTACAGACTTTAGAACTACGGGCAGTGGTGTGGGCTTTTCAAAACTGGCAGAATGAACCAATTAATGTTGTTTCAGATTCTATGTATGTGGTCGGTACTGTTATGAGACTGGAACGATCGATGCTTCGACCTCTTTGAAATTCTGTCTTATATCAGTTATTGTTACAATTGTTACATATGTTAAATCAGAGAAAGTATCCTTATTTTATAGTGCACATATGTAGCCATCCGCCTGATTATGGCCTGGCCATTGGTAATAATCATGCTGACCATTTCGTTGCAGCAACCTGGGAGAACCGTCAAACCAACTTGTTTGAACAAGCTCGAGTGTCTCATGAATTTTTTCATCAATCAGCTAAAGTATTAGCGAGACAGTTTAATTTACCTCTTTCTGAGACACGTGGCATTGTGCAATTCTGTCCGGATTGCCAAGGAACTGGTTTTGGGCTTGGCCTAGGCGTAAACCCATGTGGGTTGCATTCCTTACAATTATGGCAAATGGATATTACCCATGTTCCTGAATTTGGACGGCTCAAATATGTCCATGTAAGCATTGACACCTATTAGCACGCCATCTGGGCCACAGCACAAACTGGAGAAACGGCCAAACATGTTATTAAGCATATGTGTGCAGCTATAGCAGTTTTCGGGGTACCCCAGGAAATTAAAACCGATAATGGACCTGCTTATGTTTCTCAATGATTTGCTAAATTCTGTACTCTATGGGGTATATGTAAACATACTGGAATTCCTCATTCTCCCACGGGACAGGCCATAGTCCATGCACACGCTACATTGAAGTCGCTTTTGCAAAAACAAAAAGGGGGAGAAATTACCTCTTCTCTTGCAGAACGCCTTGCAAAAGCTTTATATGTATTGAACTATTTGCGGTTAACTGGAGAACGTGACTCACCTCCAATAGTGATTCATCACATGTTATTACGGTCTGGTTTGCAAGCAACGACACCAGTACGGGTACAGTATAAGGATTGGCAATCAGGGCAATGGAAGGGTCCAGTGGAGATAAAAATGATTGGTCGCAGATATGTTTGTGTTCTGACAGATCAAGGTCCAAGATGGGTACCAGCACGTTGGATTAAGCCATGGAGGGAACCTGAAATGCAAGAGAGTGGAACGCAAGACGGTGATGTGACCACATGAACTCACCACTCTGGCTCTCACAGGCTTGGCAACTGTCATATGTCCAGCTTGTAGAGAGTGTGAACCGTGGGTTCTTTGTGAGTGTAACGAGTGCAAGAAACAGCTTTATCAACGTGCTGGATTAGTAGGGTTTTGGTGTTCGGATTGCCTGGAAGTTCAGTATGTAAGAATACAACAGGCTGTTTGTATAGCCATTTTAACAGGGCATGACGTCGACGAGAATCATAATCGTCGGTTAGCTTGGGAAACACATTGTTGGGTGAGAGCAATTTGGAAGTATCAGGATAACTATACTCCTTTAGTAGTTGAGTGTAGCAGAAAAGTTTTAATACCTCGCATTTGGAAGGTAAAACCGGAAGAGTGGGAGAAAACGAAGAAAAAGTGTGCAAGGTGATTTGGCTGGAAGTGAAAAGGAAAGTCATAGCGGCAACATGGGTTGGATAATTGGGATAATGATAATTGGTTTAGTGGGACCGGGAGTGGAAGGTATTACAAACATATCTCCTAGGCAGAACATATGGGTAACATGGGCAAATCAGACAGGCAACTCGGCTTTTTGCTTATCCATGGCTACTCCATCAGATCCTTTCCGAACATGTTTGATTGGTTTTCCATTCCTGCGATTGGAGGATTTTGAAGGCTATGTATCCCAAGTCAATTTAACAAATAGTTCGCTGTTAGAATCAGAGCAGGTTAACGTCACTTGTAGCTGCAGCCAAGGCTTTAACAGATCTAGAAAAGCTAGCCTGTTGGAGTATAAAACAGTTTAACCTGACTTCTGAGATGATTTCTGCTTTATTAACAGATGCTGATAGTATACGACATGCTGTGCTGCAGAATCGTGCTGATATTGATTTTTTGTTGTTAGCACAAGGCCATGGTTGTGAGGATTTTGAAGGGATGTGTTGTATGAATTTGTCTGATCACTTACGCTCCATTCATAACCACTTAACCCAGTTACAGCACAATATGCATAAGCTCACTCAGGGTCATTCGTGGTTGGAGCAATTGTTTAATTCTTGGGGACTGGCTCGCTGGGTACAATATTTGTTGAAACAGGGTCTTGTAATTTTGATTGTTGTAATGATATTGCTGATCATTTTACCTTGTTTGTTTTCTTGTCTACAAAGATCTTTAGAAGCGTCTATGGAAAAAATGTTTTCAGGTGCTTGGATTGTTCAAAAACAAAAAGGGGGATTTGTTGGAGGATTTTTAGTACAAAGGGGTCATCCTGTGAACATTCCAAGCACAGAAGAATTGCTAACAACTACGTAGGCTTTGTTAGTTTGAAGGTTATGTGAAAACATTGCAGTGATGTTAGAAATGCTGAGACAAATAAGATATGAGAAAGTGTGCTGAACTCAGCATGCGAAATGCAGAACTTCACCCAGGATACAGGAGGGGTGATTGTCCGCGTGGACAGATGCTTTAAGCCAATTATAATATGCTGCTTACCGCATGCACAGCTCGTGCAACCAATCAGCAGATTGTCGGCGTATGATGCGGAATCAGAATGTCTATAATAACTGAGCTATCTGTGCAATAAACGGGCATTAACCTGATCATATTGGTCGTTGTGTTATTGTCCGAGCCTTCCGCATCGACACTTTGTCTTCAATTACTATTGACCCTTGGGGTTTGGCCCAAATTTAGAGTTAAAATGTCTGTTTGTTCCTTATTTTCTTCACTGCATTTCTAAAATCCAATTTGAAGAGGAATGCAAATAACTTTCAAAGCTGTCACGTACATGGCATTCATAGACTGTTTTCATCCAAAATCCATGAAGCACCAATGAATTTTGTTCCATAATCAGTATTTATTAATCATAAATATAATTCTAAAGAGGTACAAAATACAGCTGGAACAATGATTAATTTCCAACAGACCGATTTCTCCACATATCGGAGTTTTCCTTAAGCAAGAGGTAGAAACTATATTAAGAGTTTATTTTAAGATAAAAAAAAGAGTATCCCAAATTTATGATAATTGAATTCATTTTATTCAACAGCCTTTTCTCCCTTCATGTATAATAATAAACGTGTTCATAACTAATAGGAAATCTGATACATAAACGAGAGAATTAAAAGAGTATTGCATTTTTATACAGATTTATTGAGCGAACCTTGAAGAGCAACTGTACCTACATTATATTGCATATACTGCATGCAGCTCTGCAGTCCTCAGCACAAGAAGGACATGGACCTGTTGGAACAGGTCCAGCAGAGATGGATCTGAAGGATGGAGCACCTATGCTATGAGGACAGGCTGAGAGAGTTGGAATTGTTCAGCCTGGAGAAGAGAAGACTCCAGGGAGACTTTATCACAGCCCTCCAGTACCTAAAGGGGGCCTACCGGAACGATGGGGAAGAACTATTTATGAGGGACTGTAATGATAGGATGAGGGGTAATGGTTTCAAACCAAAACTTCGAACAGTTTCAAACTGGCACAGGTTGCCCAGGGAAGTTATGGATGCCCCTTCCCTGGAAGTGTTCCAGAGCATGCTGCATGAAGCTTTGAGCAGCCTGGTCTAGTGGGAGGTGACCCTGCCCGTGGCAGGGAGTTTGGAACTAGGTAATCCTTAAGGTCCCTTTCAACCCAAACCATACTATGATTCTATGATATTGTCCCCGTCTAACTAACTACACATTGAATTGAAATCTTGCACATATATCTGCACAGAACTACAAGTGCAACTCCACTACTGATGCAAATTTTATAGTTACAGCTGAGATGTCCCCAAAGTGGAGTTAGTTTTCCTTTGTGAGATTGTGTTCAATGTGGTAGACATTTTGGTACACCTCTTGACTTCCAGCTTTTAATAATTCAGTGAAGTGATAGATATTTTGATTAACTTGTGGAGAAAAATATTCTGACTCATAAAATTTTCACATACTAATTAAAATGCTCAGTAGCTAACTAATTGCTAAAACTAAATACAGGCAGGGAAAAACAGAAGATACAATCCGTTCTTTTTTTCTCTAGAAATAAAACTATTTGACACACGACAATGCTTATGAATATTCTAGTGGGAAATATACTTAGGTCAGTGGAAATAACCTTACATGAGTGCCCTGGTTCCAGCGGGAATAGGCTTAATTCTGCCCAGGCTCTGGCAGGGTGACGGACATTCCGTCCCATGTGAGCCATGCCCAGGCTGAGCCGCCGGTGGAGGGGGCAGGAAGTCGGCGGTGGGGAGCGGTCTGGGGCGTCCCGGGTCCGGGCGGTGAGCGGTTGTTATCGTAACCGTGTCTGTACATTCCTCTGTCCATGTTATTGTTGTTGTTTTCTTGTTCCCTTTGCTGTTCTGTTAAATTGCCTTTGTCTCAACGCACGAGTTTCGCCTTTTCCTTACGATTCTCCCCCCACGGCCGGGGGGGATGGTGGGTTGGTGGGGTGGGGAAAAGAGGGGAAGGGTTTAGAAAGCTGCTGCGTGTTTTTTTGTTGCCGTCTGAGGCTAAACCATGACAATGAGTTAAAAAGATAAGTTAAAAATAAGCTTTGACATGCAAGAACTCTCATATTTTTTGCATACATGATATTGGAGATCAAAGATAGTCTAGGGAAAGAGTAATCTCATAAAGCATACAGAAATAAGCTAATAATATGAAATTGCGATATTATTCTTGGAAGCCAGATCAGTGCTTGTTTGTATCCTGGTTTTTGACATCTTTAGTTAGCACTTGATTGAACATAATTCATATGAAAATCCTTCAAGATCCCCAGCTTCTCAGAGCTTCTTCAAGAGTAAGAAATAATACTCTGCCTTGTTCATTGTGTTCATATGAATTCCACTTTTGTATCATAAAAGTCTTTTCAGGTGTACTTTATCAGCGACTACTTTCTCTGTGTCAGATATACATACCATACTATGGAAATAAGAATATACTGATGAACATCAGCAATGCAATGAGTAGGATGAAATACATGAGTAGGATGAAATACATAAAGAATAAAATCCCTTCTTTCATTATCAATGAGCCAACATTAAAAAAAAAAAAAATTAAAAAAAATCGACTGGTACCATCTCAAGCAGTAAATTGCTAGAATGTTTTTTGGAGCTGTATTGGTTACAGGTCTTGGTTAACTACAGCAACCTTTAGGTAGACTGCCTGTGTAGCAATGGTAACTATGAAGATGTGTTAAATATACTGCAAGTCACTGGTAAAATAGAATCATAGAATCTTATAGAAGAGTTTGCATTGGAAGGGGCCTTAAAGATCATCTAGTTCTAACCCCCATACCATGGGCAAAGACATCTCCCGCTAGACCAGGCTGCTCAAAGCCCCATCCAGCCTGGCCTTGAACACTTCCAGGGAAAGGGCTTGCACAACTCTCTGGGCAACCTGTGCCAGTGTCTCACCACCCTCAGAGTAGAGAGTATCTTCCTAATAGCTAACCTAAGTCTACCCTCTTTCAGTTTAAAATCATTACCCCTCATCCTACTGCTTTGCTCCCTGATAAATAGTCTCTCCCCATCTTTCCTCTAGGACCCCTGTAGGTACTGGAAAGCCGCTATAAGGGTGTCCCCTTACAGCCTTCTCTTCTCCAGGCTGAACAATGCCAACTCTCTGAGCCTGTCTTCACTGAAGAGGTGCTCCAGCCCTCTGATCATCCTCGTAGCCTGCCTCTGGACTCGCTCCAACAGATCCCTGACGTTATTATGGTGGGGGCCTGAGAGCTATATGCAGTACTCCTGGTGGGGTCTCTGGAGAGTGGAGCAGAGTGCAGAATCACCTCCCTCAATCTACTGGCGACGCTTCTTTTGATGCAGCCCAGGATGCAGTTGGCTTTCTGGTCTGCGAGCACACATTGCCATCTCATGTTGAACTTAGATGAGATTCAATTTACTTTGAAAGTCTACCTTCTTATTTGGCCTGGTCACTTAAGCTTCCCTTTCAATCAGTAGGCACTTAATGGGTTGGATCAATCTTATCCTAATCAGTACATCTAGAATTAGATTTCATGATTTCATTAAATGATTTCAGACATCTGCTTTTGGATGAGATTAACTGCACTCTAGTAATGCATACTTTTCTCCATTGATTACAATGGAAATCTCAGGTGACTAGATCAGATTTGTTGTCTGCATTGTAAGTGTTCCAAGTTATAGAAGAGAAATCCAGCTAACACACTTCTGTGTACTTTTTTACTAACATGTATCCATTTGGTATTTTGGCAATTGTGAAACAATTGAACTTCAAAAATTCCAGGATTATTCTGAGAACCAATGATCCACTTACCACTTCGACTCCCATTATCTATCCATGTTATTTATCTTTGATTCATGACAGTAGATTTACACTGCAGGTGAACTGTAGAATACGTACATAATCATATATAGATGGTCATATCAGCAGGATATGATGAGTCAATTTTACAGGTTTTTTTGGCATTGGATTTTTTTTTTTTAAATATATAGGTGGCACATGATTTATTTGCAATTTCTGAAAAATCAGCTAAAAGCTCCAAGCTTATACCTCCTTCCAGTATTCATACTAATTCCTCTATAACTTCTACTACATCATAAAAATTTAAAAATAAATTCTGCCTTATGTTATTGTGAAACACATCATCTAGAGATTTAATCCATGAAAATATGTAGACAGAAAGAATTGTTCCAAATGGAGTTGATGACATTGCAAATATTGCTAGAACATTCAGTTTCCTATCCAAGGTAAGGAAATGTCATGAACTTAGTTATCATGCTGACATGGTAGAAATTCTTTCTAATCTAATGATTTACACCTCTAAGCTTTGTACAGCTTAACTCCAGTTATGAGATCCCTCCACTGTTTTTTGAGTAGAAGCCTGTGCTAAGATCTCAGATTCTGTGTAACAGCTTTTCAGGCTATGTCTACGTCAGCAGTTAGTGAGGCCTAGCAAGGAGAGATTTCCAGAGGAACACAGGTAGTGCTGAGAACCCAGAGCTTATCCCAGACATTTTTTGAAGGGTTTTATATAAAGTGTATTCCAGTCTCATGGCATGAGCCATTCATCTGTTGGTGACTGTATTGCATTAGGTAATCTTCTGAAGCACACCTCCCAATTCAGTTTCACCCAAAAGGAATGCAGTTTATGCACCCCAAGACATCTCTGCAGTGCGAACTGGAGAAGAGTAAGTGAAGAAAATTGGAAGACTCACTTAAATCATGCACTCCTAATCTGAACAAGAACGCAAATGCAGACTCACACTCATGCTTGTATCAGGGAAGCATTTAACAATAGCAGCCGAAACATTGCACATGGTATGAATATTGCCAATTCTGAACACGTTTCACAGCATACTGTGTGGGGTCCATCAGATTCCTCCTCTTCTAGTTAAAAATCCAAAGGTCTGTTGAGAATCTCTAATGTCTGCAGTTAACAGTACTTCTGCATTGCAGGGGAGTTAACATACTGTTATCTGCGGGTATCCAGCGCATCTTGGTTTGCTGAGACATAAGTGCAAATCAGATTATTGCATGTAACAGTCCAAGTTTTTCTTTGATCCAGGTATAGTACATTATCTTTCTAGATACATTAAAGCAAAAGATTTCTCACCTTCTCTGATACTATTATCTATCTGTGCTATACAGCAATATGGTTTATTCTGTGCTTAATGCTCTCACTGGTAACCAATGGCTTTTCAGACTGTGAGCTAAAAAATGGAGACTGACTAGAAATTTAATTTCCATTATGCTATTCTGCTCACAATAGTGCTCCTCTACTATGCCAGTATTTTGTTTCAGGTAGGATGTGTATGAGGATTGTTGGCAGTATAATTCCTTACTCTGAAGCTAAGGCTAAGTTCTTAAATCTAGAACACGTATCAGTCAGCTTCTCAATATAATAAGCAGTGTTCGACATTATGTAATACATAATTCCAAAACATCTGTTAGTGATTTCACATCAAATGTGCTAAGAGGGCAATTTTTCTGCATGTATCTCCATAAACTAAGTTTTCTTCAAAAGATATTATTAGTTTCTCTGTCTGGCAAACAAATGTGTTTTTTTCCAGTCTGTTAACACTGAGTGAAAAAAGCTTTTGACTGCAGTGACTTTTTTTTTTTTAAACCTTGATACAGTTTTCAAGGTTGAGTGAGTTGTGACTTCATCACACTCGATACTTTGATATCATGTCTTGAATGTGGAGCTCGTACGCTCAGAACTACCTGAACATCTCTTGTCATATTTCAACCTTGACTTAAGCACTTGATTACCTGTGGTAAAATGACCCTCCAGAAACTGTACAGGTATATGATAAATTTCTCTATTTGATCGTCAACAAAAATTGAGGCTTTTATAAAATCATCCTTGTGTTTATATTGTTTCGTGGTTAAATCTTTTATTTCTAGTCTTTCTTACATGAAAGAAGTCTTGAATTGATAGCACAATTAATCACTTCCAGACTTGCAGTGATTACTTTTAATGAATGTAAATAGGTTTTGATAGGCAGCATTTTTTTATTTGGCAATATTTAGAGTAAATACTGTGAATTGCATATTATACATGCTTGTGTTTTCCATTATTTCCATTTCCGGGTCAGAGACCACTTGGCCAAGCTGGACATTCATAAATCCATGGGCCCTGACGGGATGCACCCGCGAGTGCTGAGAGAGCTGGCAGATGTTATCGCTAGACCACTCTCCATTGTCTTTGAAAGGTCATGGGGAATAGGAGAGGTGCCTGAGGACTGGAGGAAGGCTAACGTCACTCCAATCTTCAAAAAAGGCAAGAAGGAGGACCCAGGGAACTACAGGCCGGTTAGTCTCACCTCTGTCCCTGGGAAGGTAATGGAACGACTCATTCTGGATGTCGTCTCCAAACACATAGAGGAACAGGAAGTTATTGGAAGTGGTCAGCATGGATTTACCAAGGGCAAATCATGCCTGACCAATCTGATAGCTTTCTATGATGTTATAACGGGTTGGCTGGATGAGGGGAGAGCCGTAGATGTCATCTACCTTGACCTTAGCAAGGCTTTTGATACTGTCTCCCATAACATCCTCATTAGGAAGCTGAGGAAGTATGGGCTAGACGAGGTGACAGTGAGGTGGATCGAGAGCTGGCTGAGTGACAGAACCCAGAGGGTTGTGATCAGCGGCACAGAGTCCAGTTGGAGGCCTGTAACCAGTGGTGTCCCTCAGGGGTCAATACTTGGACCAATTTTGTTCAATATATTCATTAATGACCTAGGTGAGGGGACAGAGTGTATCCTCAGCAAGTTTGCTGATGATACCAAGCTGGGAGGGGTGGCTGACACTCCAGAGGGCCGTGCTGCCATCCAGCGTGACCTGGACAGGCTGGAGAGCTGGGCAGAGAAGAACCTAATGAGGTTCAACAAAAGCAAGTGTAGGGTCCTGCACCTGGGAAGGAAGAATGCCAAACACCAGTATAGGTTAGGGGCGGACTTGCTGGGAAGCAGCTCTGAGGAGAAGGACCTGGGGGTCCTGGTAGACAGCAAATTATCCATGAGCCAGCAGTGTGCCCTTGTCGCCAAGAAGGCCAATGGCATCCTGGGCTGCATAGGGAAGACTGTGGCCAGTAGGTCGAGGGAGGTCATTCTCCCCCTCTACTCTGCACTGGTGAGGCCACAACTGGAATACTGTGTCCAGTTTTGGGCTCCCCAGTTCAAGAGGGACCGGGAACTACTGGAGCAAGTCCAGTGTAGGGCAACCAAGATGATTATGGGACTGGAGCACCTCCCTTATGAGGAAAGGCTGAAAGAGCTGGGACTCTTTAGCCTGGAGAAGAGAAGGTTGAGGGGGGACCTGATTAATGTTTACAAGTATCTAAAGGGTGGGTTTAAGGAGGACGGAGCCAGGCTCTTTTCAATGGTTCCCAGCGACAGGACAAGGGGCAATGGGCACAAGCTAGAACATAGGAAGTTCCGTTCAAATACATGGAAAAACTTCTTTACAGTGAGGGTGACAGAGCACTGGAACAGGCTGCCCAGGGAGGTTGTGGAGTCCCCTTCTCTGGAGATTTTCAAGACCCGCCTGGATGCAGCCCTGAGGGATGTGCTTTAGGCAACCCTGCTCTAGCAGGGGAGTTGGACTAGATGATCTCTAGAGGTCCCTTCCAACTCTGAAGATTCCGTGATTCCGTGATTCCATGATTATGTATGTGTGTATAAAAAAATATGCTGCTATGATCCTGACAGCGATGCTGAGGATACTACAGTAAATCCTTTCTGCAGCATAATGCTGCAGAATAACTTTATGCACCTGAATAAAGTTCAATGCCACTAAACAGCATTTCATGACTACCCTGTCCTCTTAGGTATATGTTTCTTCTTTTTCTAGAATATCTGCTGGACCTAGCATTTCATTGAAGTCTGTCTTAGTGGCTTCATAGAAGTTTTTCCCGTATCAGAAGCATTGTTATTCTGCTTTTTTTGATAAAATAGCTTCAAAGGAATATATTTAGTGGGGATTTTTTTGCTGTTGTTTCTTAGTTTTATGTGGCATTTCCAACGATACTATATCTCATCTGTTTCAGCCTTGTTCTGCTTTTGGCAACATCTAGAAAAGGAATATTTTTGTAGACCCAGTTGAGAGATCTGCAAAAAACTGTCACTGTTCCGAAGTACCTTGCAGTTCAGAAGATGTGATATTTTGAGAACACTATTTTAGCCATGTTTATCATCAGCTTAACATCAAAGCATCCAAAAAAATGTAAGATATATTTTCTTATAAACAGGAAATTTTTACAGTAATTTGGTATTGAATGGGGTTGCTTGCCCAGTAGTGGACAACTGTTTCATATTTACTGATGAGATTACGTAGCTAAAATAAATAGCAGGAGATAAAAGAAGACCTGAAGGACAGAAGCCAGTAAAATACTTACACAAAACTAAGTGGAAGATAAGGAGTCAACCACATACCCACAGGGTTAGAAATTAGAACAAAATTAGAAATTAGAAATTGGAACAAAACCAGGAGTAGGTTAAATCAAGAAAAGTAAGAGAGGTGAACGTATAATCTGCTCTAGAGATTTATAGATTGGATGGTAGTTGACAGGTCAAGCAGAATGAGAATTCTGGAGCAAAGTTCGACTTCGAAGTAATTATTACAGATGCTGACATAAACAGTTTCACCTGAGCCCACAAGGACTTAAAATGGTTTAGAATGAAATGGAAAGTATTACAATCCACCATTTTCCAGCACAGTAAATGAAGTTAATGAAAAGCAGAAGGGCCATTATAGCCCACGTGAGAGTTTATAAATGATTCTCTAAAAGACATTACACTTGGATAAGTCAGAACGTGAAATGTTTAATTTTTTTCCTAAATAGAGTTCTTTGATAAATTTCTTATTTAATTTGTTCTTTTCTTCTCTTAAAGCCTATGTCTGGCAAAGCAGTGAAGAAAGACACTTCATAAGAACTGAAATGTAGGCATCATTTCATTCTCTACACTATCATTGCAATATACTTTTCCATTTTACTTCATAAAAAGCATTTACATTTGAATCAAAATATAGCAGGAATAGCTTAATTGATTCTATCCACATAATTTTAAATCAAAATCATTATTTATGTATTCTGTTTCCTCTCTTACCTACATCAAGAAAATCAAAGGGCATCTGTCTTATTACATATGATACAAAAATACAATCTGTTAATTTTAGTCATATGGATTAGAACACCATGAATGGGCTTCCTTATATCTTATTGGGTTTTCTTAGGTGTTAACTAAGGAAATCATAATTTGGCATTGTAGACAACAGTCATGAATGGTGCATATTGTATTATTCAGTAGCACTTACTTTCCAGATCTGCAAAAGTTCGAAATTCTTGACAGCACTTCACAAGGCTAATTTTGCCATCTTTAGTCTCACTTTTTAATAAATAAATAAACAATAGAAATACTTTATACGTCACTGCTGCCTTCCATTTGAACATATCAAAGCACTATGACCTGTAAGTACAGCGATCACAGTAAAAAATATTTCTTTATGTTTGGGAGCATATTTGCTAGTTAGTTTAAGAAAAATACCTGTGAAACAGAATAAAGTTTTCACATTAGTAAGAATTGTTGAAGTACTAATGATGGCAAACAATGGGATGATATTAATATTTATAATAATTCAAATTCTGTTCTATCTTCGGAAAGGGTTTGTAATTTTATTTGTATTTATATGCATCCTGTACACCAAATAGTTCTAGAGTGATGAATAATATTTACTTGAACAATTAGTCACAAATTACTACATTCAACTATTTACTAATTTTTTCTCTTAATATCACTAATGATAACATTTCAAATAAAAGAACTTAAAATATCATACTAGCAGAGAAGCATCAAGCAAAATCTGAAACCACAAATTATTGGATGAACATTAATTGACACTAATCTCTCTAAAAATTCGAGCATTCGCACCTATATGCGTGACTGTTCAGCTACATAAAATATACTTCAGTAACACAAGCTGACAAATTGCGATGTATTTTTTTAAATACTTGTAAGAAGATGGGGGGGAGAGAGAAAAGTTGTCCTTAATTTCAGCTTCTCATTTTCTGTTTTCACATAACCACAGAAAATACTGTTCGTTTTCATTTTCTGTAAATCAAGCTCTGAGTCTTTGGATTAAGTTTGTTTGTAACTAATTATCACAAACTTGTCAGTTTTTCGCTTTTTGGACAGTAAATTCTCACCTTTCCACGTGAACCATCATTGAAAGGCATATTGTAAAAATAAAGTTTCTCAGTTTATTTTTACAGCAAGTGAACAAATAGTTCAGGAAACTACCCATTATAGCATATATGGAAGTTTTCAGAAAATTCTTATTTCTCCACAGCAAAACCTTTGTTTCATTCATTGGACTCTAGAGTCATCTTGAAGAATTAAAACTTTGTGAAGTTTTTTTTTTTCAAAAAGGAACGATATCCCGGAGCAGATCCTTTTTCCTGATTCTTAAGGTCTGATAAAAGACTTACTGAATTCTACAGTGAAATTTCTATTGAATGTAATGGGCTTTTAAATAATCCATTAGTGGAAGGTTTCGCATAAATACAATTTTTTCCTGCTAGTTATCATAAAAATTCTTGCTTAAACCTAAACGCCTTATTAAGATTATATTTTATATTGAAATTTCCAATAGGTCCTCATTTTCTCAGGGTTTTGTGGTTTGTTTTTTTAAATTCATTGACAAGTCAGACTCTTGAGGATCGGTTTTCTCCTGAAAACTTCACTCATTTCAAGATACACTTGCTGCTAGGGAAAAAGTAGCGTCTTCCTCAGACAGAAAAGACTGTACGTGGACATCAGAACAATCACAAGCTTAATGCAAGTATGTGATCTACTTCATTCACTTTTGCATGTGGAAGGGCTTAAGGAAATAGTAAGTAGTCATCAGCCTGTGACTATGAGAAAAGTTTCAGGAACTCCTCCTACCTAACAGCTGAGTATAGCTGTAGTTAGGATAAAATGGAAATTTTTCACTGTTCCAATTAGTAAAAAGTGGTTGTTTCCAGCTGAATAATTCTCATTGTTTTAGTAACACAACAGTGTCTGTGAAAATATAGGTATTTTCCTGTGTGCATGAAAGATCCTGCCTTAAATGTTATTCTGCTGTTCTACAGTCAGTAATTATTTTCTATAGTTTTACTTTTGCTCTCACGTATGTGTATGTACACACATATATGTAATTATGTAAATTGTAGTTTTGTAATTGTAATTGTAAATTATTATAATATATGTAAAAAATTTTAAAATACATAAAATAATGCTGTAAAAGATGCACTGCACCAAAATCCCAAAAAAAGATCCCATTCAATTCCAGTCTTCTGCCTATAATGAGCAGTTCATTATGGGGAAAATGTTTAAACAAATGTCAGAACTTCCAGTAAAATTCATAGGTTCAACAAGTATTGGAAACTCTGTCTTCTTTCCTGCTTGGTTTTATTACTTTCTTTGAAATGCATGGAGCTGAGTGCTTACTCTTTCTGGTATATACACATCTGTAACCACATTAACTATGCCAGTTAGCCAGAGAATCTTAGATATTCTCCTAGGAATGAGGAATGAATCATTGTTTTTCTCTTTAAATGTTACATTAAGACTAAATTATCAATTTAAGGCTTCTAAACGGAAGTTAAAAATAGATTCTATCAGTAATGGAAACAAAGCCTTGTTAATTGCTTCTTGACATTAAGGGTCATACGGTGATCTATGCACTATTTTCTTCTCCAAGGCCTTTTTTGTTACTTTTTTTTTTTCCATTTGTGTCCTGTATTAGTTACATCTTTTTGCAATAACAGTACTAACTAGTGCAGCGTTGAGTTTTTTGTGTAGTAATTCATGCAGTAATTCAAAACTAGCCTATTAATTTTATAGATAATAAAAAAATCTTACGAGCTCTCTGTATAATCTAAGTAACTTAAATGAAAGAGAAAACCTAAGATAGCCAAACAAGTATTCCTTCGGTGATCCTGACGAAGAACAAGAATATAAAAAGTAGAAGAATTCGCCCTCTCTATACAAGCAGAAAATATTATTCAGAAGGAAATTAAAATTGCTTTATAGTCTTTTAAAAAGTATTGAAAAGTTTCTAGTTAGTGATCAATAGAAAGCCAAGGAAGTAGATTGCTGACTAGAATAGGCTGTGAATGGTTTCCTTTCATCATATTTTAGAGTTGGATGGTGCAAAGAAGGGGTTTCAACACTGAAGTTGTTGTTCAACACTGGAAGTACATAAGTTGTTGAGCCTATATGTATTTGAAATTAGCTCTGAAAAGGTGGAGAATGCTATACTCCTTGGGCACTGAGCCACTAACAGCAGACCATACTAATTATAAATCAGACTGTCATAGGTTTATGAAGCACTGGGAAAAAGCAGGCTGAGCTAAAGAAGAAGGAAAAGAAAATCAAGGAGGAAAAGTAAAGCCACACTGTCTTTTATAACATCATCAGAATGAGAGCTTGAGCCAACACGGTTAATTTGGTGGTCTGCAGATCTGCTGAGTAAAGACAGATTCTCATGAGTATGGTACAAAGACCTATCAATTACTATGCCAGATCTTGACAGTGTTTCTGTTTACTGCCATTAAAAGTTCTAGCCAAATGAAAGCCAAGGCCTTGTTGTACACCGGTTCTCATTTGTAATCAGCTTGTGTGATATTCCTGTCATCAAAGTGAAATCATAGAATAGTTTGCGTTGGAAGGGACCTTTAAAGGTCTTCTAGCTCAACACCCCTTGCAACAAGCAGGGTCATCTTCAACTAGATCAGGTTGCTCAGAGCCCCATCCAGCCTGACCTCGAATGTTTCCAGGGATAGCACAGATACCACCTGTCTGGGCAATCTGTTCAGTGTTTCACCACCCTTACTGTATAAAATTTCTTCCTGATATCTAGTCTAAATCTTCTCTCTTTTAGTTTAAAGCCACTACCCCTCATCCTATTGCAACAGGACCTGCTAAATATCTCCAATACTTTCTTTTTGTCTGAGAAATCTCCTTTGTTCACCTAGTATTATCATGTCCTATATATTAGTTGTAAATAGCTTAAATTAGTGATGCATTTCTTACAGCACTCTGTTGCAATATATCTGAAATATATCTGATCAGGGGATCTGCATAATATTGCCAATCTAGCAGAAAGTTATTCTCTCACAACTGCTTATGTAATCTCAATAGCATTTTACTGCTAACAAACTGACTGCTAACAAGTCTTCTGAAATCCAGACTGTCTCTTCAAATCTGAGCCTCCAGAAATCCATCTGTCTACCTGTTGCTGGTGTAACCATACTTGTTGGTGTAAATTATATGGGAAGATATTTGTGTCAGCATCTTTTTGGTGTGTTAAGAACCAAGGACTATTCTTCAACCACTGACACAATACCAATAAATAACAATAAGGGTTGGAATTTTTCAGCCATCATTATTGTCCTTTTCTGACAATCCCAGCAAGTAAATCAGTAAAAAAAAAAAATCACTTTATGCAGGGATCAGAATTCAGGTGATAGTATGAAGGCAATTAGAATAATACAATTGAAAGCCTAATTGTTGAAAGTACATGTTACAGGATATGAGAGAGAAGAAAAAGTATCCTGTCAGTTGCATCAAAAAAACAAGTTTAAATCTGTTTTTTAGAAAAGACAGAGTTTTCTGCACAGAGAGATTAATTTTGCATTCAAATGACGTGTTCCAAACACAAATAATGTCTGCTTGTCAAATATATATCTCCAGAATACTTAATTCATGTGGAAATACTGCAGTGATCTACAGTTTGTGCTTTTATTTGTTAAAAGATGTGCAAATCATAGTTAATCATTATACAAATTCTCTTTCCTCTTTCCTTTCCTGGAAAGGAAAGCAGACTCAAAGGGGGAAAAAAAAGTTAATTCCTGCAAAACATGAAAACCGTGCATAAACTTTTTGCTACAGTTAACATCCGCTTTCAGATATTACTGGTTTTCTTCAGAATGGGGTAAGGACAACTTCTAAGACAGTAAAATGAAGCAAAAGCATGTCTGCAGGGAAAAGCTATTACTTCTGCCCCTCTTACTGACAAAGGGTTTCTGAATACTTGACTGAAATTTAAAAGTTGATCAGATGATGCCCTTGCAACAAATCCAAAAGTACATTCCATGCAACCTGAGGAATATAGAAAAGAATTTACACCAACAAAACAGTAATTATTAGTTCAAGGATAGTAAGCACAGCTTTAAATAAGGGTTTCTTCAGAGTCACTGCAGAATTTCAAGGGATCAATTCATCAATTACATTTACACCAAAATGGTGCACTTAAGAATTGAAAGGTAATAAAAATTGGATTCCAGTATGAAAATATAAAGTCTGTTCATCTTTTAAATTGAATAAACAAGGTGAATTAATATGATGCAGCAAACATAAGCTTCATGTATCTCAACTAGCAATCTAGCATGCTTCCTATAGAATCTCAAAAAACCTGAAATGCTCGGAACAAAGGAAGAATGTTTCAAGGCAAGTCAAAGGTACTCTGAGGCTTTATTAGGTTGTAAGACTGAAGAGGGGGATGCACTGCTACTGTCCAAACAAACCTGAAGCTTTCAGATAAAAAACATGATAAAATACAAAGCTGATTTAAGCATCTACAGGGACTTCAACTCTGGCTGCAACTCCATGATGACCCATAATGTCACATGATCACCCTGTTGTTTATATGCCTTACCTTTTGTTCTGCTTAGCAGTGGATTTATGACAATTTAGCCTTCCTAAATATACAGCAGCAAAACCTTACTGCTTCTTATGACTGTCTTCTTTTATTCCTTTAAATGTACTTTTCTTTCTGTATCATTCTACTTTTCTGCGTTTAATTTCCCTCAACTAAAGAATGGAAAATATTTTCTCTGTATAACATCGTTAAACTTAGGTGGACGCACTCCCAGAGTTCTATTACCTGTATCAGGTGGTTGTCAGAAATGAGAGGTCTGATAAACTTTGTTATTTTAGCCGATGCTTTGACAATAGTAAATTAAGTGTGTATAAATTAATAATATATATGTTTATAATCAAATACCCATGACGCTGCCATCTACAAAGGTTTTAGTGATACTTTTTTGACCCCAAAATGGATGAAATAACTTCATAATGCCTTTACTCAGCTCTACTAAGGGTAGCCAGATTTCTGTCTGGAAGACTATCTGCTAGTTTGTTGGAAAATTCAAGGGCATTCTTCTTCATTTGACCATCAGATCCAAAGTCTGGGAAGATTCCAGACACCAGTTATCGTGGACTTGTTAAGACCTATACTAACCATTTTGGTAAGCTAATAAATGTTTCTATATGGACCTTGAGATTTATCTCCCCTTAGTCCGCACCATTGAGAATTTACGACTCTGAAGTCATTTACCCTCCCTCTTTACTGGGAGCGGGACATGACACAGGGCCAAGGTAACAGGCCTTTTGCACAGGGCAAAAAGGGTGTAATTGTTTCAGGCATATCTGACTTGGCCTAGTCACAAATCTGTAACTAAGCATAGTCAGGAATAGCAGGAGAAAACCAAGATCATGTGCCTACAGTGCTCAATTAGGGTAAAGGATATGAATGGGGAATTTCCTGTATCAAATGTGATTTCTTTAAGCACTAGGCTAAAGAACCAAAGTTAGATTTCTAGAATCATGTAGAAATTTTTAGAATTACTTAAAACTTTACAATATTTAGAGTTACCTAGAAACATTTAAGTCATACGAGGTTGAACTGTTAAACACAGCTTCCAAAATCAATCCCCCTCCTTACTTTGTCAGCATATTTCACTGTTCTTTGCCTTAGTAGTGAGGTTTTTTTAAACGTATCTTTTACAAAGCTGCATATTCAATAAAAACAGCTGCCACAACCATAACAATTTTTATTAAGCTTAATTGGATATAATTAAAATTGGGTACAATTAGAAATAATTTGATATAATTAGAAAAGCCCTGAAGTGTCTAATATCTTCCAGACTTCAGCCCCCTTTCAATGTCTTTTTCTAGGAATTTTCTTCCTACTCTTTCTAGCCTGACAATTCTTCCAATGATATAAATATCCTACATTTTACCATAGGAATTCTTTTCTTTCCCTCACCCCAATGTAATTGGAGAAAATAGATTTAGGGGGTTAGACTGAAACTGTGGAAAATTCAGAATTAAATGAAGAATATACTAAGAGTATCTGGAAGTGTTGGAAGCTTTCAAAGTCAAGTTTGATGGATTTTTGAGCAATCTGACCTAGTGAAAGATGTGCAACCCCATGGCAATGGGGGTTGGACTGGAGGATCTCTGAAGGTCCCTTCCAACCCAAACCGTTCTCTGATTCTGTGCTTCTAGTATTTCTAAGTGTGGTATTCTATTTCAGCACAATTTAATTGTTAGCACAGAAACACAGCTACATTACTGCATCAGAGTTGCTAACAGATGGATATTGTCATCTGTGCAGAATTCCAGATCAGAAATAAAACTTTGGAAACTTGTGTTTCAGTACCAGAATTACAATGGTTTGGATGATCAATGGGAACTTATTTGTTGTATGATACAGACAAAAACTTAAAAATTCTTTAACTTGACAATATTGTGCTTTTTCTCCAGGTGTCTAATGCTTTGTCCAGAGCTGCACCTAGCAATTCTATGTGATTGCAAATTTTGGTGCATGAGATTTTTGTTAGAGTACTTTTAATTAGACTTTGTCTGTGACTGTATGGCCCAGAAACTGTATGGCTCAATGACTGTATTGCTGTAAGAGACTTCCACAGTTGAGTTAATCATCTATGTGTTTATCATTTTCATTTTGGTATGAGTGCCTGGGGCAATCTTAAAATAAGTAAAGAGCTGTTGTTTATCTGCATAGGTGTGTAAACAGTAGGACATCTGTATCATAAGTTGGTAGCTGTATCTTGGCAACAGAAAAAGATGAATACATCAATAGAAGTCTACAACAACAGTTTAGAATTTTCAGAATGTAGACAAGTATATCAGAAATATGCAAGACCCTGTAAGCCAGACACAGTAATTTCCTTATGGATGCAATGCCATCACAGTTAGTTCTGTTTAGTACTTTTTTTTACCTATAAATTATCTAATTAAGTTATTGTTAACCAAGATATTTAATTGCTTTATAACTTATTAGAAATATTTTAAGGTTTTTCTTAAATAAATTGGTCTAAGAGTTGCTCTCAGTGGACTCTCAGTTAGCAAAATTAAGCTCCTAACTGTTGAATTGTTACTTTATGAAAAGTAAGCAGAATTGTATTAAATGATGAGAATGTTTTGGTTTGTTTCCTTATTCACGACATTATTAGCTTTACTAAGTTTAATAGTGCTTATAAATGCCATAATAATTATGGATTTCCTCTTTGCCAATAAGAAGCGTAAAATTCCAGGAACTTTGAGTTTATAAGAATAGAAAAATACAAACAGAACAGATTATTTGAATAAAAAGCTAAGCCATGCATTTGTTTTTTTCAAGAACACATTACTTGTTTATTTTCTCTAAACTCCCCTCTATATACTATCATGTTTATATTTTCCAATCACTTTCTTAAAACTGTTTCCACTGATCACAACTGTGTGTCTTTTCAGCAGTTGAAATGAAGATTATAATGTCTATTTCAATGGTAATTCAGTAGCCTCCTAAAGAACATTTTTCAGGTTTACCAGAATTTGTAAATTCTACTCTCCCTTTGCTTACGTGCTATATAACTATCAACAAATATATTTACTGTTGGTCCTACTGCCCTGCATTAGGGAGAAAGATAGGGATATTGTATTGACTTCAGTTAGAGCATTTACATGACAAGCAACAGAATAAAACTTATGTGACTGAATAATTTTACTGCTGCCAGTAGGATTAGTTTCACTGCAGTTCAATTAATTATGCCAATTTTACTCTGCTACTGCTATAAGCTATTTGTCTGGCTTAAATTTCATACTTGCTACTTGTGGATTTTTATTAGGCCTATTTTACATGTAGATGAGCGGAGGGTCAGAGAGGATTAGTCTGAACAACTCTCAGTACTACACAGTTCAGCAAAACCAAGAAACTACTATCATTCTCTTTTCTTAGCGCAGTCACAGAGAGAAATGTTAAATTATGGAAGCATTTTGGAAATCCTCTAAACACAAATGGGTTGAAAAGGTCTTAAGAAAACAGTGACGAAGAGCCACTTACAGATGACAAGGAAAACCGAGAACTTGGTCAGGACTTAGGATGTTTGGACATTAGCATGAAAATCAAAACCAGAGTTCTGCAGGACCTACTACAGAAAAAGGTCCCTGTGATCATCATTCCTGCATTAGAATAGATCTTTTTATCAAAATTGGGTACCCCTATATCATTCATTTGGAATTTTTTAGCAGCGTTCAGTCAATAAGGTTGTCTCTGAAAGATTTTAGCATTGAGCAAGATTGCAAAAGAAAAAATGTAGTTAAACATTTTTTATGAATAAATGCCTTTGAGTTTTCCAGTGAAAACCTCTTGTAATTGAATGGAATTAGAAGCCTTTGAAAAATAAATTTTACCCATTCATAGTTTATTCAACAGAGGAGTCTGATAGCATTCTCTATCACAGAGGATCATCGCAATTATTTGCTATAAGAACTTGTTTTATGTTGCATCATTTGTGTAGAAAATTTCAAAGCTAGCCATGTTTTGTTTTGATGAAACTTCAGTCCAAAAAGGCTAAAAGTAAGGCTAAGAAAATTCATAGATATTGTATGATTAAGCTCTTCAATTTTGCTGAAAGCTAGTCCTTCCATAGTCTAGAGCAGCAAGAAATAAAATTTTGTCAGGAGCATGTTCCTTTTTTACCCTCCTATCCTTGTGCAAATGTACCCAGCTGGGCTAAATTATGTGCCTCAGAAACATGGAAATTCATAGGCATTAAATAAGAACGTCTTAGAATTGTAGGTTTTGAATTCCCCATGTAGCTGGTTCCTGTTAAGCATGTTTGGACAGGGGCAGAAGGATAACTTCATCACAGCTACAACCCTGCGTGTTCCTAACAAACATGGAAAAGAGGGCATTTCTCTTCTGGAAACTAAATAGTTTATTCCCTTATTGGTGTTAGTAATGAGGGAGAGAAAGCCTCGAATGCAGAGGGAATAAAACACTCACCTAAAACACTAAAGGGACGAAGAAGTAGTAAACTGAGAAAAAGAGACTGTTTCCTAGCTATTTTCCATGCACAAAAAAAATCAGAGTGGGTCTGGTTCTCCTGGGATGTACAGAGGCAAATCTGAGGGGCCTTGGGAGGAGGATGGTGGTGGGATGGAGTGCTCAGGCAAGGAGCAGGTGCAGAGCTTTAGGTTAGCTGGGTCTGTGGCTGGAAACTGGAACTTGGAGCCAGGGGAATCACAGAATTGTAGGGGCTGCAAGGGACCTTTGG
The DNA here is from genome assembly GCF_028500815.1 of Rissa tridactyla. Lineage (NCBI taxonomy): Eukaryota > Metazoa > Chordata > Aves > Charadriiformes > Laridae > Rissa > Rissa tridactyla. The sequence goes on along the minus strand of NC_071497.1, from coordinate 39,953,996 downwards.
AGATCATCTAGTCCAACCCCCCTGCCAAAGCAGGTTCACCTAAAGCAGGCTGAACAGAAATGCATCCAGGTGGGTTATGAATATCTCCAGAAAAGGAGACTCCACAACCTTTCTGAAAAGCCTGTTCCAGTGCTCTGTCACTCTAAAAGTGAAGAAGCTTTTCCTCGTGTTGAGATGGAACTTCATGTCTTCCAGCTTTTGTCTGTTGCCTCTTGTCCTTCATCAGGCCCCACTGAGAAGAGTCTGGCCCCATCCTCTTGACACCTGCCCTTTAGATATTCATAAGCATTGATGAGGTCCCCTCTCAGGCTAAACAGACCCACGTCTCTCAGCCTTTCCTCATAAGAGAGGTCCTTCATTCGCTTGATCATCTTTGTGGCCCTCTGCTGGACTCTCTCCAGTAGTTTCCCATCTTTCTTGAACTGGGGAATCCAGAACTGGACACAGTACTCCAGATGTGGCCTCACCAGGGAGGAGTAGAGGGGAAGGATGGCTTGGCTCGACCTGCTGGCCACACTCTTTTTAATGCACCAGAACACAGAACATTGAAAAGTTATGGTTCCGACAATAAATGCATTTTCACTTTGATTACCTTTCCTCAGGGAGAAGGTAAGTTGCCATAGCTCTAAGCTTGCTGAATGTCATCAGCAAAACCAGCTAGCTTGTATCACTGGGGAAAAAAAATACACCAAGGAGTAATATATTCCCTTTTAATTCTTTGGAGCTTTGGGAAATAGTTCTGTTATTCCCATGTACCAGGAAGTAGGTATCTTCCACTTTTTCCACCTTCCAGTAATTCTAGCCCAGTCTCTTTTCATGTTCTCATTCCCCTAATTTCTTAGCCTAAATCCTCTGTCTGCTTTTTTTTTTTTCTCCTTCCTTTTATGCCCCCATTCACTAAGTGACTATTCACTGTGAAGAAAGAATAAACTTTAAGAAATGTCTATTCTAAGGGAAAATAAGTTTTGTAAGCCTGGTAACTATTGCAGCGTGCTTTACCTTTTTTGAAACTAAAAGCTGTTCTTTTACATTTTTGTCTTATCAGTAAGACTGGTAAGTAACTGTTTTGCTATTTCTTCTATCGGAAAGGACAGTACTTTCTCTACAAATTACTGGATGTTTGAAATTTTGAAAACACCTTTTACAAACATTAAGCTATTCAAGAAAGTTATTATGACCTTCGCAATGGTCCCCCACAACATCCGTCTCTCTAAATTGGAGAGGTATGGATTTGATGAATTGACTGTTCAGTGGATAAGGAATTGGTTGGATGGTCACAATGGCTCAATGTCCAGATGGAGATCATTGACAAGTGGTGTCCCTCAGGGTCCATTTTATGACCAGTACAATTTAATATCTTCATCAGTAACATAGACAGTGGGATCGAGTGTACCCTCAGCAAATTTGCAGATTATACGAAGCTGAGGGGTGCAGCTGACATATCTGAGGGATGGGATGCCATCCAGATGGACCTGGACAAGGTTGAGAAATGTGCCCATGTGAACCTCATGAGGTTCAGCAAGGCCAAATGCAAGGTCCTGCACCTGGGTTGGGGCAGCGTTTAATCAATAAGGTTACTTTTTAAAAGACTGAGATTAAAATTTCAGAATTCAGTAGGAACACTGGCAACACTTGATTCATTCTGATTCCTTCTAAGTTGTTTCACAATTCATGTTTTCAGCATCTGTCCAGAATATGGCTGTTTGCTTTTATCATCCCGTCATTAAATTGTCCATTAAATTACTCTCTTCCTCCTTCCATAATGTCGTTATTTTTAACTTGAAGGAGATTTTTTTGTGCTTTATCACACAAACTTGTAATTGCTATCTTTCCTTGTAGAATGTTGCCATCTTATTAGGTCTTCTGTCCTACTCCAGTTTCTCACCAAGTTTTACAATAATTGCTGTTTGATTGTTTTGCTTCTCTCATTCCTGAGGCTTCATATCTGAATCAGACAACAATTCACGATGCAAATGATCCTAACAACAAACTGATCTTCAATTTCTACTTGTGATCTTCATCAAGTCACTTGTTACTCTTTATACCTGAAGGCACTTATCTCTTCCATATCTCCAGCATTTGATTTGTAGTGTTTTACCTTCAGTTCATCTCTTTAATTCATTTCCTTTTCTGTGGCAAATTATTCCCACTATTTATGCAAAGAGTGATCTGAGTTTGCAATTGGCTTCCTTTTGACTTCTAATTTGCTACATGGTATTTAAGTGGATTGAATTAAACCTATGCTCAGCCTGACCATTCAGCACCATCTCTGGACAGCTACAGAGGCTTGAGAAGCTGCTAACCCCAATCATACCTTAACTGTAATAAGAGTCATTAATTTAATTTAATTCTTACCAGATATTGGTAAGCATGGGCTGTGATGAGGCTTTTAGAAGTCAGTCATGTAATTTCTCTTTCTCTCTTTGTCTCATTTCTCTTCTACCAGATGCTTTTCTACCTTTAAGATATGTTTGAAGATTCTTAGTTACACTAATCACAGGTGTGATTACAAGCATCACAAGATGCCGTTCAGAGGCACCTGGACAAGCTCGAGAAGTAGACCTGTACCCGACTCAGGGCAACCCCCAGTATCAACACAGGCTGGGGGATGAAGGGATTGAAAGCAGCCCTGCGGAAAAGGACTTGGAGGTATGGGATGAATAAAAAGCTGGACATGAGCCAACAGTGTGCACTCACTGCCCAGAAAGCCAACCATATCCTGGGCAGTAAGCTGGGCTGCTTCAAAAGGAGCATGGCCAGCAGGTCAAGGGAGGTGATTCTGCACCTCTACTCTGCTCTCATAAGACCCCACCTGGAGTACTGCATCCAGCTCCGGAGTCCTCAGTACAGGAAAGACATGGCCCTGTTGGAGCAGGTCCAGAGGAGGGCCACAAAAATGATCAGAGGGATGAAGAAAGGCTGAGACAGTTGCGGTTGTTCAGCCTGGAGAAGAGACGACTCCGGGAAGACCTTGTTGAGGTCTTTCAGTACTTAAAGGGGGCTTTTAAGATAGATGGAGACAGACTTTTTAGCAGGCCCTGTTGGGATAGGTTGAGAGGTAAGGGTTTTAAACTAAAAGAGGGTCAATTTAGACTAGCTATAAGGAACAAATTCTTTATGATGAGGGTGGTGAAACACTAGAACAGGTTTCCCAGAGAGGTGGTAGATGCCCCATCTCTGGAAACATTTAAGGTAAGGTTGGACAGGGCTCTGAGCAACCTGATGTAGTTGAAGATATCCCTGCTCATTGCAAGGGGGTGGGGCTAGGTGACCTTTAAAAGTCCCTTTCAACCCAAACTATTCTATGATTCTCTTATTATCGTAACAACTAGCCTGCATAACAAGGAAAGGGGAAAACTGAGGTGTATGATTGGCTCCTGCCTGGCCGGTGAGTAGGTGCTACATCATGGGATATAGAGCTGGAATGTTGTGTGATAGGCAAATCTTGTGAACTGTTATCCTGGAAGCTGTGGACTAGTTACACTTATGTTCAGTATTGATTCATAACTCAGTCGTTCTGACTTCATGGAGGACACTGAAGGATACAACCTCAAAATATTCCTCATTAGCTTTTTACTTCCTTTTGTCTTTAATAGGAGTGAAGAGTCTTCAATAGGATACCGGTCTCCCATTCTATCAAAGGAAATGAGAATAGAGACATGCTATGTATATAAAATCGTTTTCATGATGACAGTGGTGATTTAGAAAGTATCCATAACGCTGTATACTTGAAGGCACGATTTGTAGGTCATTAGCAGGAACTAACTTCCAACTTGCTGACATCTAATTTGTCAGGATCCTATGCACACTGCTGGGTGGAGAGTGAAATACATGCTGCTCATGAAATTAACCAAATAATATCAAGACTCCTGATACCGTAGAACATATTAGAGTTCAATTATGTGGTATGACTTCCTAATTTATGCAGCAGACCTGCTACAGAATTATATGGCAAGGTAAATTGCTTCCAAAATAATTCAGTAGCCCTTAGTTTATTGAAATAATTTTGACAATTGAACAGTAAAATGAGACTATAAAACTGCACATTATTATTTGCATAATAGCAGACTTAGAAAGTGTAAGGACTGCATGAAGGACAATCTTTTGAAACAACTTGATGAAAATTTAAGACATATTGTGATAGCAAGACAAATTGAGATGAAGCAAGCAGAGTTTGAGTTTAGTTGGATGACACCACGTGCTTGAAAGGAGGTTTTAGCATAGGCGATCACCTAGAGGGGGCAGGAGTTCCTGTGCCCAATCCTTTATGCTACAACAAGCACCCTAAAGTACACAAGAATTGTTCTGTTTGAATGGCTGCACCAAGCTGGCAGTTTATTTCCTACAAGTGAGCAAGAAACATGTAAAAATGCAAAAATAGAGGGAATACAGTAGGGTAGTTGCCACTGTAGGTGAAAGAAAGAAGGTACTAGTTTTATGATGTAATTAGACTTTTGTATCTTAACTAGAAAAAAAATTAATTAGGCCACTGTGCAAATAGACTCAAAATTACATTATATATAGAACACTCAACTAAAATTAACATCCTAGTTTAGACATTCATTCAGTGCTGCAGTAACAGAAATTTCAATCTGAGCTATATTTAATTCTTCATGGCAGGCTTCTGGGATAAAAATATTTTTTTATTTTATTTACGCATGACCTTTAAAACTCATGCTGTATTTAGAAGTCTCTCACATCAAATCTGTTCATTTTAAGACCATAGTTACAGCTTTCTTGCAATTATAGAGAGGGTAAAATAGCATTGCGGGTGTATTCTTTTTCAAAAAACTATGATGAATACATTTGATATTATATGTTACTGGAAACAATGTTGTCAGTAAACATTCATAATACATTAAGATTTAAAAGTTTAAATTTTGTTCAAAATGTAAATTCAAAACTAGAGTTTGGATACTTTTATTCTGGGTCGTGTTCTCCACAACATTTTTTTCTTATTTCTCAACCCATTCTAGGATACATACTTACAATGAATATATGTAGACATTGGATTTCACTGACACAATTAACAAGGTTAATCAAAAATTAAAAATAATTCTGATTCAAAATAAAATTGCCTCAAAGTGCAGTATAAAGTGAACTTATTAATAGTGATAAAGGTAAAAGAATGGAAATATCAAATAAACCTTTCAAATGGATGTTACAATTAAGTAAATTACTAAGTGTAATCTTAAAGCAGATAATGGATAGTATGAAAAAAGTACAGTTAGACCACTGTTAGACAAAGCTGCCTCCTCATCCGAGCATGTAAATGAAATTCTGGAAAGATGTTTGTTATCACTGTTTTCTCTCACCATTTCCAAAAATCTCAGTTAAATCCATACTGCTTTACTCCCACCTTAAAATCCATTTAGACTAGTCTTCCTTTTATAAAAGGAAGCTCCAGGCCTCCTATAAATAAAACAAGCATCTGAAAATCTGCTAATGCAGCATTGCCCCAGTGGGTATTTTTACGTACAGAGTTACTGAGTGGAGAGGAAATGCTATTGAGGTTATGGAATACTGGTTTATTTTATATAACAAACTGGCACAAGACTTAACTCTGGCAGATTTTCAGCTTCCACTGGCAGAGGCTTGATAACAGTTGCGGAAGCCTGAGCAAGAGTTGCTAACGCTGTGCCTACCACAGTGGGGGTGTACCCCTCCACGTTGCCATATAACCGCGGCTTAAGGAATACATCATATATGTTTGCTCTAGGTGTGTGGCTAAACTGTAAGAAAGCTAAGGAGCTATGCAAATTCCAGCCAAGCATTGCTATTCTGATGCTGATTTTGAATTAAAGGGAGTGAGAGTCAGGGTCCCTAGAAAAAGTGGTAGAAGTAAGAACACTGAAAGATCCAAAATATGTGTGAAACACAGAAGTTATAAATAAAATGTTCAATAACTTCCAATTTGGCCACTGCTTTCCCCTTCAGTAAAGTCCCAGTAAATAAAACAGTAGTATTTTTTCTTGTTTTGTCAGGCTGATCCTAAACTTAAGAGAGAAGAGACTAAATATCGATTAGAATAGTTCACTATAATTAACAGCTGGTGCCATCCTCAGCAAAACAGAACAGCCACATTTATAACAACGTCAGCATTCATTGAAGCACACTGTCCGAAGTGGGAAACCAATTTAAAATAATCTTTTTTTCCAGAAAGGAGGGCAACTCAAACTGTGAATATACAGATTACATTTGCCTAGTTAGTACTTATGTTTTCTCTTACGGCACTTGTAAATACCAGTATTTTTTCATATTATGTCAGTTTGCAGTGTTTTCACTACTTAGAGTGGCACACTGAACAAATAAACAGAAAACTACAACTGACTTTATTTCAAAAGGATGGAAGACTGTGATAACTTCTAGTGGCAAAACACAGTGGTCAGCCAGTTTCCAAGATTCATCTGTTTGCATGTGGAAAAGAGGACATATTGTGTTTTTAAATATAAGTAAGAAGTGCCTTTTTTTTTTGCTTTGTGAAAACGATGTTATCATGAGGTTTCCTTATTTCATTTAGTCTACTCTAAATGATGGAATCTATGAATATTTTATCAGTACCCGATGGAAAACCAGGAAATTCCCATAAAATATATCCACTGGGGAAATATGTCTAATAGCAGATTGAAAGGCAATTCCAGCTTCGATGTGAAATGGCAGAGTAATTCCTTTTGGAAAAGAAACTTAACCTGCAAATCCGTGAAGTCTGCAGCAAATTCCTAATTGGAGGGAGAGGGTTGATGGATGGTGAGGAAAGAATCTGCAGCTCCGTGTTGAAGTGTCAGTGGTCAGTGACATCTTCTTCCAAAGAAAATGATGTCAGGAGTAACCCCCATGTACAAGAGTAAGTTAGCAGAAACATCAGTTCTGTATTGCTTATGGACCTTGCAATCTCCAGTTGACTACTCTGTTTGACACTCTGTTCTAACTGGGTGCAAGTCTGCTTAGAGTCAGGGAATTACAATATTAAAAATGTGTTTCAATAGTATATGGCTGTATAACTGTTCACTAAACTCTGCTAATAAAGCCTCATCCCCTGTCCATTACTTAACAGTAGTGGTGACAGCTCTTTACAGATGGTGATTTATTTCAGCTCATCTTGATTTTGAGAGATATTCAGACTTACTGTTCACATATACTTGACTAAGAGTTTCTGCTGATTTTTAATGGGCTTCTTAAAAATTGGAAAGGCCAAAGGCGATTACCTTCCTTCCTTGGAAAATATACTATTTAAAGTCGCATCCAGTTGGAGCTTCTGGGCATTAGATGTTCTCAGCCACACTTTCCTGGAAATGTCAAAATATCAAAAATATCATGGATGTCATGATAATCTCCAAGACAACACCAAAATCTTCTGTCTCTTACAGCTGAATCAGAGTCAGAGCCACTCCAAGAGATGACAGCACAAATAAAGGCACTGGAAACTCTGGGTAGCATTGTAGATACTATACTTGGTGGAGTAAGAGTTGTATTTTATTTTTATGACCTCTGTGGGGTTAGCATGCACTTAATGTCTGACACAGCAAGCCAAATATGCTTGTAGTCCATCATGGGTTAGGGTTTATGTACTCATACTGTTTTAACCCCCTGCTGATGCACCAGGTACAATTATTAAAAAAAAAAGTCAGTCATTAAAGAGCATAACCAAGTTTCTAAGAGGATGAGGGAGGCTTATAACTCTTCGTAAGACCCAATTCCACTGTGGATATTTTGGCCTGAGTATTGAACACATCATAATTTACATAGTTTCTGTCTACATGAAATGAATATCGCAGTCCTGGGCTGCATCAAAAGAACCATGGCCAGCAGATCCAGAGAGGTGATTCTTCTCCTCTACTGTGCTCTCATGAGACTCCATCTGGAGTACTGTATCCAGCTCTGGAGCCCTCAGCACAAGAAGGACATGGAGCTCCTGGAGCGGGTCCAGAGGAGGGCCACGAAGATGATCAAAGGGCTGGAGCACCTCTCCTCTGAAGACAGGCTGAGACAGTTGGGGGTGTTCAGCCTGGAGAAGAGAAGGCTCTGGGGAGACCTTAGAGCGGCCTTCCAGTACCTGAAGGGAGCCTACAAGATAGCTGGGGAGGGGCTGTTTGCAAGGGCATGTAGCGATAGGACGAGGGGCAATGGTTTTAAACTAAAGCAGGGTAGGTTTAGATTAGACATTAGGAAGAAGTTCTTTATGATGAGGGTGGTGAAACATTGGAACAGGTTGCCCAGAGAGGTGGTGGAGGTCCCATGCCAAGGCCAGGCTTGCTGAGGCTCTGAGCAATCTGATCTAGTTAAAGATGTCCCTGCTTACTGCAGAGGGGGCTGGACTAGATGACCTTTAAAGGTCCCTTCCAACCCAACACATCCTATGATTCTATTCTATGATTCTATGATTCTATTCTAATATATATTTTAAAGATGTATATATATATTAATGCATAATGACTGACTTAAACCAGGAAGTTTACATTAAAAGAAAAATCTCTGGATGACCAAAAAGCAACCTCCTCTTTCCCTCTCAAAAAAAAAAAAAATTTCTAAGGTAACACCATATCAACAAAGAGACATAACTGGAACAGGGAGCCCAGAGAGGTGGCGGAGTCTCCGTCTCTGGAGACATTCAAAACCTGCCTGGATGTGTTCCCATGCAACCTGCTCTAGGTGAACCTGCTTTGGCATGGGGGTTGGACTAGATGATCTATAAAGGTCCCTTCCAACCCCTACCATTCTGTGATTCTGTGATAAACGAAATGGTTGGTAACATAGATATACCTGTAGCTGTTCAAAAGGAGACAAAAATGGAAGGGGAGAAGTAGATCTAAGAAAACAATTCCATTTCATCAAAGTAAACATCATTTTCATCTAAAGCCCAAGTTAATTAACAGAAGGATTAAAGGTCATTACGTATAGCTAGTTAGAACTGAATTAGAAGGTAGTATAATTGGACAGCTGCAGACTTTAAGTACTCTTTGGCTTTAAAAGAATATTCACCCTCTATGCATTCAACTAAATTGCCAGATAGGTTGAAAGGTAGGACATAAAGCTCTCTGTGATTCATGGCAGTGAACACTATTCCCAGATTTTGCAATGGACTTAGGGTATGCACCTCCTCAAAGGCCAGGTCTAAAAGTGGCCATAATTCAAATTTGAAGGAGATAACAATTTGAAGGGATAATAATTTATTCTTTTATATTTCTTTGACACTTCACCTGTTTTCTTGGAGCCGCTGTGGATACCAGTCCCCGGGTGTCCTGGTTCAGGTGGGGATAGGGTTAATTCTCCCCAGGCTCTGGCAGGGACACAGGTATGTGTGAGCCATGCCCACTCTGAGCTGCCGGGGGAGGGGGCAGCCCACTCTGAGCTGCCAGGGAGGGTGCAGGAAGTCACCACTTGGAGCAAGCTGGGGCGGTGAGCGGAGGTGAGCGGCAGTTCTGTAATCATGTTTGTATACTCCTCTATCCATGGTGGTGGTGTTGTTTTCTTGTTACCTTTGCTGTTCTGTTAAATTGCCTTTGTCTCAACCCAAGAGTTTTGCCTTTTTCTTCTGATTCTTCCCGTATTGGGAAAAGCTCGAGAGAGCGGCACATGGTTCTTTGTTGCCGTTTGAGGCCAAACCACAACAGTCCTTTCTGGCACCCAATGTGGGGCTCGAAGGGTTGAGATAACGACAAAATCCAAATAGAGCTTGTTAAAACTAATTTGTTGTATGCGTTTATTGTATTAGGTAAATAGTCGCTGGTTATCATGTTGCTTGGTTTGTTCTCATGGCTGTGTTATGTAAATTCCAATATGGCTTATGTACTCCCTGTGATGATTTTTGTTACTTCTGGGAAAGGGATCAGGATTACCATTTCGCTGTCCTGTGTGATATCGGCTTATATGATAACAACACTGTTCAGACAGTTACTTTGGGGCATTTATGTGGTATTGCTGTCTTGTCTGTACATTGTGCACCGTCTCTCGGAATTTATTAATAACTACACCCAGTCTATGGGAGAAACGGGGGGGGCACTTTCCCCAGCTCTTTTTGCCTCCCTTTTCTCCTTCGGGTCAGGTATGACAGCTTTTGAGAATTCTGAATATCCTTGGGATGCTCAAACCAGTCTGGTCCTATTATTATGTCTCCTGAATGTGCTCCAGGTACTGTTTAGGGTTAAACAGCTATTTAAGACTACCACCCAGAGATCAGCTCCGAGGCTGGATAGCCAGGGGTGGCATGGCATGTGGGAGAACATGGGCAGGTACCTAGAGAACTTCTCACCTCCAGTGGTCTGGGACTTCACCCCTGAACAATTACAGGACCCAGATAAAGTGGTAGAATATCTGAAGGGAAAATGCTGTGGCTATTCCAGAGAGGCACAACTCACTGCACTGTGCTGGGCCCTGGCCAGTATCTACCAGGCACTGCTCAGAATTATGCACCACCCTCAGGGGGAAGAGATGGAAACCAGACTAGCAGCCACTGCAGCTACTGCAACTCCTGCGACAGACACTGTGGCTACTGCAATCCCTGTGGCAGCCACTGCAGCTACTCCAACCTCAGCGGCAGCCACCGATGCTGAACCAGGGGACCAACCTGTGCCAGTATCAGTTGCTCCCATACAGAAGAAGAAGTACACAAAGAAATCAGTTCGCTTAGTAAGAGATGATGATGAACGAGGGCCATCATGAGAACAGGAGGAAGAGGCAGAATCAGAGATAATTACCTGATCCCTATCCTTGAGCGAGCTGTGGGATATGTGAAAAGATTTTAGCCGACTTTCAGGCGAGCACATTGTCACCTGGCTGCTTTGGTGCTGGGATAACGGGGCCAGTAGCCTGGAATTAGAGGGTAGGGAAGCCAGGCAGCTGGGATCCCTGTCTAGGGAAGGTGGCATTGACAAGGCAATTGGGAAGAAGACCCAAGCCCTCAGCCTCTGGAAACGACTCCTGTCAGGCGTGAGGGAGAGGTACCCCTTCAGTGAGTATGTTGTATGTCAGCCAAGCAAGCGTACTGCCATGGAAAGAGGTATCCAGTACCTGAGAGAATTAGCCGTGCGGGAGATGGTTTATTATGACTTGGACAATGCACAGTTACCCACAGACCCTGATGAGGTCGAATTCACAAGGCCCATGTGGCAGAAGTTTGTACAAAGCACACCATCATCATATGCTGACTCATTGGCAGTAATGGAATGGAAAGGTGAAGAGGGACCAACGGTGGATGCGGTGGCTGGCTGGCTCCGGCGATATGAAGAAAGTCTCTCTTCCTCCCTTGTCTCAGCTGTGGAGAAACTGTTACGGAAGGTCCAGCAACTTGAAGAGAATATGTCCTACTCCCCACCTGTACGAGCCAGCGTCTCAGCTATTAGAAGCAGGCATTTCCCCACTCAAGAGAGAGAGTACAGAGGGTACACACCACGAGGCACCCTGTGGTTCTACGGAGAGGACATGAGGAAGTGGGATGGACAACCTACTTCAATCCTGCAGACACGGATACAGGAGTTGCAAGGAAGGACAACCACAAAAGGGGATCCCTCCAGGAAAAGCGCAGCGCCATTTTCCAGCAGGCAGTTCCAAGAAAGAGCAGAAGGACTGATCTTACTTCTGATCCTCTTGAAGGAACTTCCAAGTCATTTCTGCAAGAAGTGAGTAATGGATACTATGACCAGTGTTAGAGGGGCCCTGCCTCTGGCCAGGTGGAGGAAAGGGACAACCGGATTTATGGACAGTGTGGATTCGATGGCCTGGCACATCAGACCCACAGGAGTATAAGGCTCTAGTGGACATGGGTGCACAGTGCACTCTAATACCATCAAGCTGTAGAGGGACAGAACCTATTTGTATTTCTGGGGTGACAGGGGGATCCCAAGAGTTGACTGTACTGGAGGCAGAAGTGAGCCTAACTGGGAATGAGTGGCAAAAGCATCCCATTGTGACTGGCCCAGAGGCTCCATGCATCCTTGGTATAGATTACCCAGGAGAGGGTATTTTAAGGACCCAAAAGGGTACTGGTGGGCCCTTGGCATAGCTGCCTTGGAGACGGAGGAAGTTAAACAGTTGTCTGCCTTGCCTGGTCTCTCGGAGGACTCTTCTGTTGTGGGGTTGTTGAGGGTCGAAGAACAACAGGTGCTGATTGCTACCACAACGGTGCATTGGCAACAATATCGTACTAACTGAGACTCTCTGATTCCCATCCATAAGCTGATTCGTCAACTAGAGGTTCAAAGAGTGATCATCAAGACTCACTCACCCTTTAACAGTCCCATATGGCCGGTGCGAAAATCTAATGGAGAGTGGAAGCTAACTGTAGACTATCGTGCCCTGAATGAAGTCATGCCACCGCTGAGCGCTGCCGTGCCGGACATGCTAGCACTCCAGTACAAACTGGAGTCCAAGGCAGCCAAGCGGTATGCCACAATTGATATAGCTAATGCATTCTTCTCAATCCTTTTGGCAGCAAAGTGCAGGCCACAGTTTGCTTTTACTTGGAGGGGTGTCCAGTACACCTGGAATCAACTGCCCCAGGGGTGGAAACACAGCCTCACCATTTGCCATGGACTGATTCAGACTGCACCGGAACAGGGTGAAGCTTCAGAACATATGCAATACATTGATGACATCATTGTATGTGGAAACACAGCTCTTGAACACTGTCCTTCATGATGCCACCATCTGTGTCTTTCTCTTTGGTGTGCTGCCACGTAAGGGATCATAAGGAAAAATGTTCTAAATGGAAATATAAAAATATTACTTTATGGATTTACTTTATTCTGTGAGGAAATTACAGTTGCCTGAGGAATTAAAATATGAAATACTTCAATATTAAAACCTTTATTAAGGGCACATTTTTATTTTCTGATCTGCACTATGAATCTCTAGGAATTAAAATGTGAGATACTTCAATATTAAAACCTTTAATAAAGGGCACATTTTTATGGTCTGTGCTATGAATCTCATATACAGAAGAGGTAAAATTGATCCAAAGTATAATCAATAAAAGAGTTGTTAATGTTTCATTAGGTATTGTCCAATTAATTTGAGCTTTTCTGAGATTCCCGTTGTAAGAATTTGTTCGTGATACTAATTAAGAAGTGCCATTGGTCAGAAACTCCTTCATTAGGACAAATGTTGATGGCGCGCCCTGCTGAATTTTGTGAGGATGAGGATATGTAGATATTTGGATTTTTTTTCTTAATAGATTCAGTTTGAAAGGCAGTTTTTGATTAAATGTTTTGAACTATTAAGAAAGATGCTGTTTGTTTTTTGCTTTGCTGATCCATCAAAAATTATGACAGTTTAGGTTTTCTTATCCTGCAAGATAGCAATTTTTTAGATTTTCTATGATCACACTTGATTAACACTTATTCATTTATGTTGATCATGTCAGAATGACATGTGTAATATATTTTAGACAATATTCGCCTGGTAGTAGAAAAAAATGCCTTAAATTATTTGCCCTGTTGGGGTGTTTAATGGTAGCTGAAAGTAGTGAGGTTCCAAAATGCAACTGAAAGCTGTTAAACTAATTAAGCAGTTAAATGTCTCCATAATAAACAGAAGATCTTGAAAGTTACCTTCATTAGTTCCAATAGGGAAATGCTCATTGGTGTGATGGGAAGTTCATGAAGAATTGCCTGCCTGGAGGCAGAGTCTGTCACTACGGCAGTCTGCAGACTCAGAAGTATTCTTATGAACACCCTTAAAGTCACCCAGGTCACTCCTTTTTATTTTTCATTGGAGACCAAAGTTAAATGTTATTTAGATTGTCTAGAAATTATTTGTACTTTCTTTTACTTACATCTCTTGTAAGCTCATTATATTTTAGCTTATGCCAAGGAGAAAGAATAAAAGCGTGCCTAAGTTTCTCTTATTTCCTTGTGTCGTGGTTTCAGCTGGGATAGAGTTAATTTTCTTCCCAGCAGCTGCTGTGTTTTGGATTTAGTATGAGAATAATGTTGATAACACATATTGTTTTAGTTGTTGCTAAGTAATGCTTATATTATGCCAAGGACGTTTTCAGCTTCCCATAGAAGTTTAGAGGAAGCATAAATAGGACAAGCTGACCAAAGGAATATTCCATACCATAGATGTCATGTTCAGTATATAAACAGGGGCTGGCTGGTGGGTGAGACAATTAATCATTGGGTGGTGAGAGAAATTGCATTGCATTACTTTATTTTGTTTATTCTTTTATTGTTATTTTCTCTTCTGTTACTGTGCTATTAAACTGTTTTTTCTCAACCCAGGAGTTTTTTCCCTCCTTTGTCTCCCTCTTCTCCCTATCCCACTGGGAGCTGGGAGGCGTGAGTGAGGCCATGTTCCTAGTTGCCAGCTGGAGTTAAACCATGACGCCTTGCTATAGGGAAAGATTATACACATCATCAGTTTATTTCTGTGTACATGACTCACCAGTCCAAATAGTCTCCATGAACTGAACAGGACCATCCTTCACTTGTACTTTGAATAATCAGAAAATATTCTGTGTGGAAACACGTATCTGAATAAATGAATCTAAGTTCCCCTCCATTTTTTTGATTTTTACGTGTCTACAAAAATGTAACTGCTTAATTTACATATTAATATAAAGGTATAGATGGATGCTGTCCTACACTTTATTATGATTGTCAGGCCTTGGGATATGCACACCAGCATATTGTGGCAGTAAATGAATCAATGCCTTGAAGTCTCTTTCTAAGTCTCCATGTAAAAATAGTCAGAAGAGATTCACTCCCACTGTTTCTTGTGTTTGTCTATAATGCATATGGAGACTTTGTTAAGAACTAAATCCTCTTTTTAAAAATAAGTAAATAAATATGGTAAATTATAGTTCTAAAGACCAGCAATACAAAGTTATACCTATTAATAGTTAACAGATTTTGAACATATTTTAAAACTACTTTGTACCAACATTCTGCAATAAATTTAGTTACTCTGTTAATCTCATCAATTTAGTGACATCACTAGATCTATCAACTGTAATTGGTATGCCTAGAAATTCTTCTACTGGCAATAAAACACAGTTTGATAAGTAGTTTCTGTAATTTTCATTCACCTGTCAGATGAATCAGGTGGAATATACTGCAAATTGTCCTTTCTTAAGTCATTGACATTTTTGCTTTAGTAAAGCTAGTCTAATCTGATCTGACTGGGCAGGTATTTCCACCCCTCCAGATTCTGTAGGAGTCAATGGAGCTTCACATAATTTTATAGTCATTTGATACAGCTGCTGAGGCTCTTGGATCTTACCTGGAATATTAAAACAAGTAAATAAGAAATGCCAGCATATGACTGGTAAAGAGGTAGAAATACTCACTTTCCTTTCTTTTATCAAGATCAAGTTGTCGCTAACTTAAAATTATAAATCTCTTCTGGTTTCTTAAAACAATTCTCATTTTGGGATGGCTTTTTTAACTTCTGTCCCAAAAGTAAGCACAATGTAGGTATAAAATAAAAGCATATTTCATGTTTTCTGTTGATTTATCCTGTTGTCAAAATTATTGCATGCGCTTTCATTAGGGTATTAAATCTTTGTAAAATTTGTGTGGATAAAGTAAAAACACTTAAGTGTCCTCAATTTCTTGGGAGGGTGCAGGGAGGATTGAAGAAGAGGGAAGGAGAAAGTACCTCAGGCAAGTTTATAGTTTGTAAATTTAAGTCTTTAGTTTTGAAATAAGACTAATTAATGCACTAGCAATTGGAGTTTTTCTTGCCCACATTTTGCAAAAATATATAATGAAAAGAAGATGAAAACATGTCATCAATGCTAGTAATTAAGAAATACATTTTAAAAGCTTTCATCTGGAGAGCCCACAAATATTATGTAAGTAGAGATCTCTTAAATAACAGATGCACAAGAAACTTTTGTTGCTAGAGAAAGCTTGGGAAGTTAATGCATTAATTTACATATTAATGTAGCTAATGCCTGCTGCTATTAAGAATTTGGACCCAAATGTAAATCTCATCAGAGTGCAATAATTTCCTGCAGACCATGCTACAAATATACAAGTTAAACTCTGTATTGTGTGTAAGCTATATGACACTATGCAGAAATTGTATGTTAAACATACCCTTATAGTAAGGGTACTTAATTTTAAATTTTACAAATCACAGCAAAATTTTAAATTTTACAAATCACAGCAGTAGTTTTGAAACACTTTTTACACCTATAGTAATATAGGAGGTAATATAGTAATATATTACTATAGTAATATAGTAATAGAGGAGGCTGAGGGGAGACCTTATCACCCTCTACAACTACCTGAAAGGAGGTTGTAGAGAGATGGGGGCTGACCTCTTCTCCCTGGTGACAAGTGATAGGACGAGAGGAAACGGGTTCAAGTTACGTCAGGGGAGGTTTAGATTAGATATTAGGAAACATTTCTTCACTGAAAGGGTTATTAAACATTGGAATAGGCTGCCCAGGGAGGTGGTGGATTCACCATCCCTGGAGGTGTTTAAAAAAAGGGTAGATGGGGCACTTAGGGACATGGTTTAGAAGTGGCTCTTGTCAGGGTAGGCTAAAGGTTGGACTCGATGATCTTAAAGGTCCCTTCCAACCTCAACAATTCTATGATTCTATGATTCTATGATTCTATGAATTTGAATCAGTATCTTAGTACATCCTTCATTGTTCTAAGAGAATATATTTTACATAAATATTATTAATTTTCCCCAAAATTCCAAGATGCAGAAAATCAGCAAGAAATATAGCTGGCTTTTACTCCTGTCTTCATTGCTATGAGAAAAATTATGTCTGGTAGAGTAGATGTCTGGTAAGATTGTGTTTTGTAGTCAAATCTCCTTACTGGAAATTAAATTTAGACTGCTAATTAATATCCTAAGTACCACTGCTGAGTGTCTCACACAGCCACAGAGACATTAGGTTCATTTCCCTATTTCTTTCAATGTTTTATTACCTCCATTTAGAGGGAATTAGAGTCCCAGAAACATGGGACGATGCCATGGTAATGACAGCATCCTGCCTTTTCGGGAGAAATATATCAGTTGGGTATCTTGTTTGCGGTATTAGCTTTCAGATCCGAAATAAAGCCTTGCAATGTATTCATGTTGACTGCTTCAGAGATTCCTTGTCCCTTTCCTCATGACTTTATAAATCTGCTTTTAAAGAGCTAGAACAACTTTGAGGGCTCCATTACAGAATACTTCATTTCAGCCCTGTGCTTAATCTGCTTTGAGACTCCAGTAGAAGCAGCATATTCTCAGTAATTCGTAATAGTAATGGTGGGTGGACATTCGAAGATAGAAAATCAGCAAAATCTTGGTATACCAATATAGGACATCAGTGCCTCCTGCCAGTCAGGTTAATGAATGCCATAATAATACAGACATAAAACTTAGAATGTATTTTACTTTCCACTGATGGAGAAACGGGGCAGCTAGACCCTGTTAACGTGGAACTGGGGGGGAGGAAAGAAATCCAACAGGTCTTCTTTCTCCAGTTAAGGAGAACCCTATGGTTATCCTCAGACATTCAGTTCCCTTAGATGCTACTCCTAGCTTGACCTCTCCTTCTCATTCCTAAACTGAAAGTCTTAAAAATATTTGGTCTCAGAATCAGGGCCTCTTGGAATAATTCCCATTACCTACAATTACTTATTTTAGCAAGTCCTTAAGCACACACATGCCCTGTTCAAGTAGTGTGCAGGGCCCAATTCTTGCTGTGCTTTATGCTTAACTAAAAATTCTGTGTAGTGAGTCCTTCAGTCTCTAGACCTTGATAATCCCTTTAGCAATCTAGTAATCCTAATATCATCCTTGTTTTCTTCATTTCTCAATGATAGTTTGTGATGCCATTTGAATGTTAAGGTGGATGTCCTCTTTATAAATTAATAATCACCAGAAATTGATCTTTGAATACTGACATCACTATTGTATGTGTGAATATATATGTATATATTATTTAACATGTGTATATATTTATAAATATACACCTACATATACATACACTATATATCTACCATAAGAGTGCTCAACCACTGTGTTGAGTTGCCCTAACAGAGGCTGAGGACGTTCTCCCAACTTAAGAGGAGCAACCTGATATAACTTCGAAGGTACTCCTGTTTCAATCAGAAGGGTTTGTCAGCATGACCTGCAAAAGCCCTTTCCAATCTAAATTATTCTGTGATTTTACAATTCAAACTGTTAAACAAAGTCTACCACTGAAGATAATGTTAGGTAACTAACTGGAATTGCTGTAAATAGGAGTTTTATCTCACAAGGTATGAAAATGACTTGTTTGAAATAAGATGAAGACTATCATTCATCCAATGTGCAATAAGGATTCATCCAATCCCTTTACCCAGTGCAATATATTTTTCCGTTGACTTGTTTATTAAGATGCTTATAAATGATTTCTATACCAAGATCTTTTTTAACCTTAGCAGAGGTTTCTACTATAAACAGTGTAAATTGGTATTTTGTTTCTTTGGCAAAATAATCAGATGGATTTTAGAGAAGGCTTTAGGTATCATTGTTCAAAATAGTATTGGATCACTTGGAATTTTGGTCATATTTCACTCGTGATTTTTTTACTGAATTGCTGGACTGCGAGTAAATAATTTTACAGTTGAATCTTGAAAGCTGGGACATAGATTACAGATCCCAGTTTCTGTTTTATTAGCATAGAAACAATAAATCTAGATCCTACCTCTGAAATTGAGCCCAATTGATTAGTTTGCCTTATCTGGAAGAGATATTTTATTTTCTTGTGCTGTATACCTCATCTGATTTGTTATACTGATTTAGACTTACTAAGGAACTCTTGTCTAGCAGGGCAATATGACAGTAACTGAGGCCTTTTTATGGAGTAAAATCTGTAACTATAGAAGTAGCTAAAGTAAATGCAAGTATCCAAAAAAAACAACCTTGGTGCATGCAAAGAGTTTAAACAATTCTAGGTGCAGGATCTAATAAGATCATTGTGACTCTAAGTATCATATTAAAGAAAGTAGTATAATCATGAGATGATTACTGATAATCATGAAGAATTTAATATAAATCCTCTGCACTGTGCTAAATAAGGCAATACAGAAAGCTTTGTGATAAACACGAAGGAGTTCTACAAAGCTGGGTAGATTGGGATCCCTGCACTCTGCAGTATTTCGTATTCAGAGGAAAAGTGGCTAGATCGGCATGGACCTGGCCTTAGGCAGCTGAGCTTGACCTATGGGACCACACATGCTAAATCTGTATCCAAATCTTGTATCTTCTTATATAATTCAGTCTGTCCATATGGCAAATGATATGCTATTCTCTTCCCTCTTTTGTCATCACAAAATATTGCTGACAAGTCTTTCTGATGATCTTGTAAAAGCTAGAGTGATCAAATATATGCAGAGTAATTTAAATAAAAAACCCGAGTTGGGGCAAAAGAAATTAATCTCCAAATTTGGACTTGTCAAGGACTTGACTTTTGAGATTACTGTACAAATATGTTTAGGGCACTTGGCAAAGTATATTTCTTGAAGTTTGTGAGCTCCAACAGAGCTCCTTACAGTTAAATGTTTTTTACAATATTTGAGAACACCTAGAAAAGTATACTCTGTGGCATATGGGATTGCATACTATTTCCGGGGAAGTCTAGGAAAGAAAACTAGCCACCTGCTAGTTTTCTTTCAAGTTTGGTAGAAACAGATGTGTGGAAAAGAGTATTGCAGGAATCAATTAATTAATCCAGAGCCACACTGCAACGTCCAGCATGTCAAGATGTCAGAGTATGAGCATTAAGTCTTCTCACATGTATGGTGTTCTTTGGTGTTGGTTGGCCTTTGTAGCCTTCAGGGTGCTCTTTTTTATACATTCCCTTCCTATGCTGGCAGCTGTGGATCTCAGGCAGAGGGATTATGGTGGTCATGCCCTAGGTCACTGCTCCAAAACAGTGGTCACATGCCAGGAGGTCTCTTTGCCCTAACCTAGTCACATGCCGTGCTTCCTCTGTATAGAGAGGGATTTTCTCCTGGCTGTGTCTAATCTGCCTTTAGAGCAACGTTTCAGCACTTTAAACGTTCAAATATTTTGTAGATTGTTTTCATAGGTCATTTTTATAAGGAAGTTTTATTCTCTTGCTCTCTTTTATTGGAGAAAGTCTACTTGACACTTGAGTAAAAACAGTATCTTAAAGAGAGGGTATTTTTTGGTCAAATAACTTCTAAAATACTTTTTATGCTTACAGACTTTACCCTGAAAGTGAAAACATTGCCAAAGTGAATAGATTTAATGTGTTGTGGTTGAGTTCCTCCTATGCCCTTTTAAATTTTTATTTCTTTGGTCCACCTACGTAAATAGTGCCTATTTTTTGAAAGGCTTCTAGAAGAGGAGTCCTGTTTTCACAGATATTTTACTTATTCTGATGAATGTGCCTTGTCATTTATACACTTATGTTATGGTGGCTCAAAGAATTTCAGTAAAACTCCAGCAACTAAAAAAAAATAGTGTAGCGTTGGTCAGCTTCTGCTGATACCAATGTTGTCCCTATTTACTATTAGAATTTATAGTTAGAATTATTTAAAATTGAGTCTACCCTTAGGAACTGCCACATACTGGATTAAAAAATGACCAGTTATGCCATAAAGTGAGGGGAAAAAAAAAAAGCATTCCAATTTCCATAAAAATTTCAAGCAACCTCCTCTTGAACAGCCCTTCTGAACCCCCAAAAGGCTTTTCTTATTACAAAAATGTGACAAAAAGGTCTGTTTCAGATGTTCTAAGGGACAGATAACTTTTTTTTTTTTTTAAGTATTGTGGAAGGAAGTATGCTAGGAGGCAGTTTTCTGGAAAGTACTCTTAAAGTTGCAATTCATTAAACAGTTCTATTTGAAAACGATTTTGAATTGCATCAGTTGTTGCCTGTTAGTCACTCTGGCTGCAATCCAAGTCCCTTTCAATCTCTTCCTCTTTACATTATATGTGGCTTAAAAACAGAGTGAATAGTGTCTAGTTTCCCCTCGGTTCCCTCAAGAATCAAATACTAAGGTGTTTTTACTTTTCCTCCACTTTTTCTATGAAATTGTAGATCCTTTTCAATGAAAGCAGAACAAATATATGAGCATGCTTCAGTCTCTGCAGCATATATCGTATGTTCCTAAACCCATAGATCTAGCAGGATTAGAAGGTATGTTACAAGCCACATTTTCTTCTTGTGAAATTAGCAACTTAGTAAAAACAATATTTCTGCTCAAAATAAAATTAGTACAATACGTTGATGGTAAGAAAACTTAATCCTGTCAAACTGAGCTTCATGAATAATTCACAAGGTCAAATTTCATATTTATCCAATTATTAAAGATAGAAAGTGTTTGTATACTATTCATTATTTTTAATAACAATTTTCTAGTACTTACAGGAAAAATACCATGCTGTCACCTTGACAATATATCTTTGTTTTTTTTCTTATTTGAATTTTGATACTGATTCTTAAACTGTTATAGACATCCGTCTTATACATTATTTTCTTCTAAAATATCTAAATTGTGTGTTTATTAAAATCTATGCAAAATATTACAAAACCAAGAGAAATAATAAGATTTTTATAACCTTACTGCATGTAAATCTTTTAGAAAGTAGCACAATATTAAATCAGGTGACTTCCAGGAGTTTTGGAGCATTCAAAACTCACAGATTTAAGTTTTTAAATTGGTTCAGTTTACATTAGAAATATCAAGACAAAATGTTGCAGATACTAAGCAATGTTGTGTCCTAAACAGATTCAAAGCAGAATAAGAACAACTCAGTCCTACTGAGTATTACTCTTCCCATGCTCAAATGTAAAAATATGTCCTAATCATCAAGTTTATAAAATTGACAATATTGTCAAAATAATGACAAAATTATCTTCACTTAAGCCTTGAAGAGCACTCTTATACTTGTTGACAAGTGTCTATGCTACTAGTATTAGTGCATTTTGTAAAAATGCTGGAAAACAGTTTCAATTAAATCACAAAAAAGACGAAGAAGCCAAAACCTGTGGTAAAGACAACAGTCACCACTGAAAATAAAACTCATAAAATAAAATTATATGTGTGTATAAATATATATTTATATATTTATTTATATAATATATAAATTAACCTATTAAAGCATGGCAAAAAGCAACTTTGAAGGAAACAATATGATAGAAATTTTTAATCTTAAAACCGAAACCATGGTAGTTCACTCTACTTTTTCTTCCTTATTATCAGATGTGTTTAGTCATTATGTCAAACTTAAATCATCTTCCCCTCTAGAAACTTTGCTTTTTCCTTATTTTCTAACGGTATGTCATTTTTATACATCCAAATGTCATGTTACTGATTCTCTTCAGACTCCCATGTTACACGGTTCACAAATGCTGTATTGCTATTTTGTTTCTAATTACACAATTCTAATACAATTGCAGTATGGCTACTTTGTTGAATGAAAAAGCAGAAAGAGAAGCTTTATTTGTGTAGATACATTTGTCCTGTAGCTTTACAGTATTATAAAGTCGCAGAGATCTTTTGTCTTAAGCATCTTTCATTTGTGTTGTGCTCATCTGAGTAAACTTTTGCAAACTCTGAATAATGAGTCACAAAACCTATGCTAAAACAGATTAGAACTAGTGACAAAACATAATCATTAGAGAGACTTCACCTATTGAGTCAAGTTCATAACCTGACCACCCTTTGGAAAACGCTGAATATAGTCCTGTATGAGAAAATAGTCCTGTATAAGAAAGCTTTCAATAATTAACAACTTAAACTTATCTTTGGATAAGTTGTTCTAAATCCAAACCTAAAATCATACTTGACCATTTTCAGCCTTTCAGGAATAGCCATGTGTACAGTACTTTTCCTCTGGAAGCTATATAAAACACTGGAGTCTTCCAAGACTGAGTTGCAAGTTGTTGCAGTCAAATCCAAGCTTAGTACAGGTCCCACTCTGTTAATCACCCCCCATACTGTTCTCTTGTTTATTCACCCATTCATTCACCCTTCCTCCTATATTAACATAGATAGTAATCCTTATATTTTTGGTTATAATGCCCTGTATGCACTCTCATGTGTATAGTCCAGTATAGTATTAATGACAGCTTCTATGCAGCTGTGCACAGAAAAACTATGCACTTAGTCTGAACCACTTTTTTGCCACATGGATGTAAATGTTTTTATCTTAATATCGTTTCCTTTATTCTAAATGACTTACTGTCTTTCATCTCCTACTTGGGTATTTTATAGCTCCAAATCTGTTCTTTATCTTTCCTCCTTGATTTCTTAATGGATTCTGTCTTAAGTCTATCATATCTATGTTTTAGTCTGGGTATAGCTTGCTTCTCTAGGCTGTTTTTTGTCTTCCCAATCTGAAGAATCCCACAACTTCAGAAACTACTTGCAAATGTGCAGTGATCTTGATGACCTGCTGAGCTAGGTGCAATTGACACATGCCATTCTTAGATTTCTCCTTCTGCCCTTCATGCTTTCACACCCAGACATTCCCATTCTTTCTGTTAATAGCAATTTTAAAATTTCTGTTACAAAGCCATTATATAGCTTTGCATCAATCAGTATTTATGCCACTTATTATATATATAAACCAGATTTTTAGACACCAAACGAATTATCAATAGTCCAGAGTGAAAAATCAGAGGATCAAAATTCAAGTGGGAAAGGACCTTCAGTGGCTGTCTAGTCCAGCCTTTCCCTCACGCTTGCCCACCTTGTATCCTAAAAACTCTGTATGTCTTCATTGCAGCACTCCATCTGTAAGAGTTATTCTACCATGTCTCTGTAATACCAGTGAGGCCATAGCTCTGCAGCTGTGTGTGAATTTCTAATTCCTCCCGTTTGAAGCCCAGGTCATGTGGATTTGTGTGTAGATGTTTGAGGTGAGCTCCAAGCTGTGCTGCTGTCTTGCCGTCCATCAAATGCATCTCCTCTACCTGTGCCCTCAATTCTCTTCAGGTTATGGTAATCCTTCCAGGGCATACCTAGTTTAAAAACCTCCTCACCGGGTTGGTAAGCCTGTTTGCTAAGACATTTTTGCCTGGCTTGGTCCAATATATCCTGTACCTGGTCAGTAGTCCTCATTCATCAATGCATGTCCTGAAGCACAAGTCCTCCCTTTTACACAAACCACATATGCAGGTGTTGACCTGCTGGATAAGTTCATTTCTGCTTGAAGATTTCCCCTTCACTGGCAGGACTGAGAAGACAACCACCTTGGCCCCCATGTCTTTCACTCTCATCCCCAGAGCTCTGTAGTCCCTCCTGATATACTTTGGGCTACCCCTAGTAGTATTGTCTGTGTGGAAGAGCAGTAAGGGGTAACAGCTGAAGGAGCAGATGAGCTCTGGCTGACCCCCTGCCACGCCCTGGATGCTGACCCCTGACAAACAAAATACTGAGACATCGGTCTGGGTCGACAGATTGATACCTGAGGAGAGATGGACTTTCCTGTGACCATTACATGCCTTCTCTCTTTTGTGCAAGATTTGGGCTCAACTGGCTCTGATGGGTCCCCTCATGGGTGATATTTTGCCTTACCTGTGCTTAATGTACTATACCTTTGCTGAACTTGCAACTCTGCAGGTGGTGTAGGAACCTCTCCACTGCCTGTGTGACCAAAGCCTCCAGCTGTTCCTCTTTCCTTGTATGGCTCAAACTCTTGTCTCAATGTTCCGGGAAGAGCCTGTCAAGCTCCATTTTCTCTGGCAGTGCACAGCCTGCTCACCTCTCCCTGAAGCTCTTTCCCTAGTGCAGACCACAACTCCTGCAGGTGAAGCCCTCACTGCTATAGCCCTAGGGAGAGCTCAGGCCCTTTCTGCAGCCCCCTCACCAAAGCAGCAGCATTGTCCCTTGGAGCTGTTCTGCTCTCTGCTGCCCTCTTCTCTGCTGATGGTGTCATCACGTGGTGCTCACAGGAGTGCTTCAGCCCCTGTAACGTTTCAGGTCTGTGAGACTGTAACCCCCAAAACATTAAATGAGAGAAGGAGACGCTAAATTTAGGTGGGATTGAGTGCTTCTGGCAAGTGCCAGGCCCTTTGGGCTTTCAGCTCTTCTGGTTTACAGATCATGTTTCTGCGTCTCCAGTTGCTGCAGAGAGATGCCCCTGTTTTGTGAAAGCTGAGGTACAATATTAATTATCAGAAGTCCAGACTGATAGAGATAATTAACAGTTTAAATGTTTTCCCAGTGTAGCTTCAAACAAGACAGTAGTTAACAGATAAGAGGTAGTACATCCGGTAGAAGAATGCAGAAAGAGTGCCTGTGAGGCCATGCAAACTCTTTGCCCTGTTTTATACTGCCTAAAATCTCTGAATTGCTTTCATGATTGATTCGGTATGGGCATCGCTGCACATTTCTTCAGAAAGGAAGAAGATCTAGAAGGGTCTGAGAGCTAGAGGTGAAAGGCAAACAGTTTACTCTCCAGTTGTAGATGAGAGTTACAGTTCATTATAAATCTGTAGGCTTTTACACCATGTTTCTGAAGAGCATGTATGCTTCTAAAGAGGTAGGTGGATTGAAGAATACTGCCATACCTATCTCTTCAAAGCACTCTCTTCTGGTGATAACAAATTGTTGTTGGTTATTTTTTTGGGGGTGAGAGTGGTTTGTTCTTTTTTTTGTGGGGTGGGGAGGATTGGGGAGGTTCTGAGTTGAAACTGAACTAGCTGTGCTGCATGTAGAAGTTAATTTTCCACAAAATTTATCTCATGTTAATAGAAGTCACATGAGCGTCAACAGGAAGTTGGATACATGATTGAGTAATACTGGTATATTGTTGCTGTTGAAGCCAAATGACAGAATGACAGGGTTTGCTTCCAAAAATAAATCACAGAATGGTTTAGGTTGAAAGGGACCTTTGAAGATCATATACTTAAGCCTCCCTTCCTCAGGCAGGGACATCTTTCACAAGATCGGGTTGCTTAAAGCCTTATCAAACCTGACCTTGAACACTTCCAGTGATGGGTGTGGAATAAATACTAAATTGGCTAAAAATACAAAAGTACAGCGTTGTTCACACAATAAGGAAAAGTATAAAATCAAGAGGCTTCTGAGGTAGAAAATAGCCGCAGCTGGCATGAAGGATACAACACCTGTCATTCCCTGATAAGCTACATGAGGTATAGGACGGGATGCAATTATTCTGCGGCTTTACCTTATGATGTATAGTGGATATGGGAATGGGATGATACCATGAAACAGATAAGCTGCCAATTAGCTGCCCGCTCGATACTCGGAGCCAACATTTTGTCAAATTTTGATGAAATGCTGCCCTTTGTGCAAACTTTGTTCATTATAATGTCATTATAATACCAAAACACACCTCCATCCCGAAGGCTACCTGCCTCCAAGGTGCGACCACTCCTCCTTGAGTCTGCGCCCTGAATTTCTCGTCAACTATACCTTTAATTGTGAAGCAAGAAAAATTTACACCAATCATAATAAAAGAATGTATGACTAAAGTCACTCAAACTCCACCTTGAAGATAACAAATAGTATGAAAATAGCCCTAGAGAGGGGGGATACCCAGGGAAGACACCATCGCAAAGAACTCCATCACTGACTTCTGGGATCAGTCGACGGGCTGAGCCTCTCTTCCCCCCCATAGGGACGCCTTTGGGTAAGACTTAGATTATACCGAGTGCTTCCTCGGGAAACTTAGAGATTTCTCTAGAGACTCTCTTTTCTACATTTAGAGCCAGGCTGTATCGTTTATAACTTTGTCGTGTGTTTTGTATGTGTAACAATACTTTCATTTGCACGTGCTTTGCAGACAGTGTATTTATCACTGGCAATCCTAAGAACCTATATATCTGTTGTTTGAATAAACTGCACCTTTTTAAGTAGCTAGTCGTTTCGGTTTC
The DNA here is from genome assembly GCF_028500815.1 of Rissa tridactyla. Lineage (NCBI taxonomy): Eukaryota > Metazoa > Chordata > Aves > Charadriiformes > Laridae > Rissa > Rissa tridactyla. The sequence continues at coordinate 39,927,187 of NC_071497.1, read as the reverse complement.
TCACTGAACGTGACCGAAGACTGGAGAGTGGCCGTGCTAGTTAATGAGCACAACTAGACTGAAGGTGCAGTCCACTATTAGTGTATCCAAATCGTAATAATTTAATACATATTAAACGCAATTGGACTGATAGTGCTGAATTGGACATGACTCAGAATTTAAACCTAGCCGCACCTAGCCTCCCACCTCGGTGAGGAGTGTTAGAACGCAAGGGGGTTTATTTTCTGCCAAAACCGCTTTGCCCCCTTTCACGCAACAATGGGGCACCATGAACTTCTCTGGGCGACTTATTCCAGTATCTTATCACCCGTATCGTAAAAAATGTCTTCCTTACATCCAATCTAAACCTAACCTGTTTTCAGTTTAAAACTCCTGGACCTTGTCCTGTTACTACAGTCCCTGGAAAAAAGTCTGTCTTTCTTATAATCCCTCTTCAGGCATTGAAAGGCTGTGACAATATACCCCTGGAGCCTTCTCTTCTCCAGGCTGAACAATCTAAATGCTTGGTGTGACTGAGTCATGTGGGTTAGAGATCCTTTCAAATTTTGTCCCATATTGGAAATGTTTTTCTCCATCACTGTTTTCTTGGTTCCATTTCCTGTCAGCACTACCATTTAGGAATAAAATACCTGAAAACTTCTTTCAGAAGTGTGCTTTACTTCTTTAAGTATTGGTACCAGTATAAAAGTTCTTGTAACATAAGATTGAGGCTATGCAGTAAACAGAGTTGCTTTGCAACTTTAGTAAGTACATAGGATTCTTAGGAATTTTAAGTTTCTCTTTGACTTTTGTTACTCAAGTTTTGCAGCAAATAGAAGTGTGTAGAAAAGGTAAAATTCTGATTTACAAAAAAGTTCAAGCCTGCTATGGCAACATATGTTAGCGTATATTTTCAAGATTGTTTTTCCCGACTCTTTTGTGTGAGTATTCTTTGGCTACCTGATGTTATTAAAAAAGTGGCAAACTTTAACCTCCAGGTTTCTCCAGTATGTCAACAGGTGTTTTCCCAACAGCATGTATTCACACAAAGATGCTTGTTTTGTATCTGTAAACAGCATTTTCTCTTTTATGGAGATAACAGTTACATGAAAAATGAACTTAGCTAGTTCTTCACTGATATTGTTTCTTCTTTACTGCTTCCTAATAATTCTAACTGCCCATGCTCAGGAATGTAGTTTAAATTATTTCTTGACTCTACTTTTGTCAATCTCTTCTACATTAATTGTTTTTCTCTGTTTGGAATTTCCATGAAAAGAAGCCAGATACATCCCTGAAACGTGTTATATCACTTCTGACTGATTTCTCAAGATCAGCTGTACTATCCAGCAACAAAGCTTGGAATTGAAACTTACCAGTGTCTGGTACCTTTCGTCTTTCCTGCATTAGGAATGCATTAGTTTCTTCAGTTAAATCCTTGATAATATAAATGCCAGTCTACTAACATTTTGATCTACATAGTAATAAAATATTCAGTTAGGTTTTGGGGTTTTTTTGGGTTTTTCTCTTTTTTTTTGGTAAGGTATCTTCCTCCATGCATTCCTGACCCTTATTAAATTGTAATTTAATTGATGTAGGAACTTGCCTTTTCTGTATAGCCTAGTTTGTACGTACAATGCAGTCCAGTCTTTAGTTATAACACCCTATGACTACTATAATTCAATTACTAACAATACGTAAGATAATATGAATGTAAAACTCTGCATGTAATAAATACTGGCATTTAATCCAGTATAAGAAGACACTGCTATTTGTGTTGTTATGCACAAAACCAAAAGTATTTAAAAAGAACCATCTTCAAACAGAGGTTTTGGTCACATAATTCCCATTAACTTTGTCAACTGTTAAAGTTGACAAGTGGATGGAGCACTTCACTTCTAGATAGTAACTGGTTGAATACTGGCGCCCATACTTGATAAGTAGGTTTGTTCAGGTCTGAGTTCCAGGATTCTGAGACATTTTTGCATGGTTTCTTTCATGCTGTATATTTTAAATAAAAAATTGTGGAATGTGCCTTAGATATTTTTGTAGCTTATATTTGCAGAACTGTTATATTCTTTGACACATTTTTCTAGGAGGACAGGGTGGAAAAGGTTGCGAGTCACAATGCAGGAAAACTAGTTATAAAGACTTAGAAAGTGCTCTAAGTAGGAAACAGTGCTTTGTGTACATTCAAGCTCCTATCAGTTAGGTACTGAGAAATAAAAAAGAAGTAACTTCCACATTTTTGCTGACTCAACATGCACTCTGCAATGCAGACATAGCTCCAGAATGAGCTTCCAAATGCCTGATAACTTACTCTCTTAATGATTTCAAGTAACTCTTGAAACAGGTTCACAGGCAACACCGTCTGAAAAGATTCTCCTTGTAGTTCCATCTCAGGAGAGCTGCACCACGTAATACATCAATAATTCCTTCTTTAGCCACAGACCACCATCTAAGATAAAAGTTTTGACATTTGGGAAAGATATGTAAGTGGATCAAAATCCTCAGCTGGATCACCGGTCACAGGAATGTCAATTTGACAGTTGCTATTCATTCATTGGTTGCAGTCAGTTTCTGAATAAAAGGTCCTTCTATGCTTGACCTGCATGTCCCTTTCCCCTTAATAACACAAAGGCACAATTTCTTTTACACTGCACTTTCTAATTTCCTATTTGGAATCTTAGGTTATATGAAAAAGGCAGCCTTTGATAAATTGTTCAATCCTGTATTCTCCTCTCAGGTGACCTTTAATCAGCTCTCGCCTTTTTTTCTGTGAATTAGATACCCCTTAGAAAGGAGGTCTTTTTAACTCTTTTTGTGTGATACTGTTATCAGGTGCTACACCATCACTTTTGAGCCTTTATTGGTTTCTCCTCTCTCAAAAAAAAAGGGTAATAAACCCCCTTCAAATCTTTTAACGCCCTTAAATATATGTTAAAGGGGTGAGTTTATAGAATTAAAAGTGACAATGAAAACCTGTTCAACATAAATGTGGAGTCTGATGCATGAAACAAAATTTGACAGAAATAACAGTATGAATAAATGGTTCTATTGCCAAAAGCCCAGAGAGTCTGTATATGACTCTGTAACTTTTGCAGTGAGCATGAATTTACCTAGACCTATTGAACAAAAAACCTGAAATTTTGCATTAGCTGTGGACAGAATCCTTAATGCTGACTATGCTGCCAATGCTTGTGAAACCCAGTAAAGTCCTGCCACATACAATTCTGTTCCTTTTGCCTTAAATGAAACATCAGAATCTAGTGAATTTAGCTTTTGTATCCTTATATATTGACATCGTGCTCTGCTTACCATGCTTGAGACCATACTTCAGGGTTTTATTTTTGGTTTTGGCAAGATTACTAAACATTTTTCTCTCCCTAGTTTCCCTTTCCAGATTAAACAATTGGTGCTGACCAATAAAGTTGCAGAATGTTCCACAAAGTATAGTTAATAAAACAAATCAGCACTTTCTTCTAAATTGCTTTAAAACCGCTAAAATCTGGAAATTGGTTAATTTCAGTCCTGAATGTAAAAATATGAAATATGAAATAAATTAAAAATTTGAACAAGATAACACTATTTTTAGGTCTGCTATCAAATAATCTTATTTTTCAGTTCTTAGAATGTGATGTGTCTTTAACTTATTTACTTACAGCTTGTCTATGACCAGTTTCATGCAGCATTTGCAAACTTCTAAACATTATCGCTTTTACCAAGGAAAACTTTCCTTAAAGAAAAAATATTTTCTAGCTATGTCATTCTGTCAGAAAAAATGAGTATAGGCTGTTATACTGCAAGATCAGATACTGTTCTCTGAGGAAATTCATTCACGACCTGAAGGAATGAGGCCTTTCTCAAAGAGAAAAATCATTTGTACTTTCTCCAACTTGAACTTTGTGCTGACCCAAGCCTCACAAACTGTTCTTGGCAGATTATCTATTCTCTATTGATCACTTAGGACTGAAGAATTCAGATGTGAACCTTTCTTGGGTTGCTTGCTTGTTTTGTTACTGTGAGCTTTTCTACCATCATTAAATGTCAGCAATACAGCTTAATAAGCTGCTTGTTACTGACAGAACCACACAGATATTTCTTGGATTGCAACTGTGTAGCCTAGGTCCCCAAATTCAGAGAAAGCTGTCTTGAATACTCATTCCTCACAGCTCATTCTACAGACATGGCAGGTATTCTGTAAAGGACAACAAGTACTGGGTTAGGTACTTATTGATTACTTATGGATTACCTTTATTAGCTGTGATTTTATGAAGATAGTATTATGTTTTCGTAGGCACTACATAAAGTCACAGGAACATGAGGGTCTTCTAAAAGATATACCTTGTATTTTTAAGAATCCCTAATGATCACGGCAGTTTGAGTACTGAAAAGACCTCAAAAGACCTTCCTCCTTCTTAGTTAAGAAGTACCACTGATATTGAAGGATGGACTGAATACTTTAAATCTACCTTCTTTTCAAATTAGTTTTGTATGGTGAAAATCTCTAAACATTTGTGAATTATTTAAAACATTTAATTGACCTACTTTACCATAGCCTATATTAATGGGGAAAAGTGACTTTTTTTTTGAGCTGAAACCTAGCTACGATGAAAACCCAAGGTTATTATTTCAGTCATCAACATAATCCCAAAAGGTGACCTCTCTGATATTTTTGCCTCATTGAGTTTTATAATGCTGCTATTCTTGTAAGCATTTTGTTCTATAAAAGCAAAACCACAGCAACTAGAATCAGCCAACAGAGACTAAGGGGACTCAAGAGACACAAGTACATTGTTCTATTTTTTTTAGTTTTGGGGGCAGTCCAAGTCATTTCAAGAGTAACAATAATGAAGTTCAAGTAAATCATTGGTAAATTTATATTAAGTATCCAATACACAAAATTTGGAGCTGAGTTTTGATTCCAATCAAGTTTCAAGTGCGCTCAGACTGAAAGCTCTGAACAGAATTCATTGATGGAAAAAAATTGCAAATGAACACAAAGACCACAGAGCAAAACATGGCAAACATTCAGCTAAAACAAGATGCAATAGCACAAATGGATGAAAGGTACACTAGCACAGCACAGATGGACCAAGTTCTGTTCAGCTGCAGGAGGTTCAACCTTACTTGGATTTTTGTTTGTTTCAAGTAGATTTATCTAGAAATTAAACTCTAATAAGACTTCTTTGACTTCAATGCAAGAAAATCACAGATCAATGCTGTATGAAACTTTTTTGATAGAAGGTATACTTAATGTTTTGGTGAAACTCAGAATAAATGCACCCTCAAAACAGTGGAAGAAACCTTGGATAAAAACAATAAAAAACTTACCTTGGTAGTTTTAGAGAAAAAAAACTTCATTTGAAAAGCAAGAACATTTCAGGATAAGCATGAAACTCTTCCATTTGAAAGACTGTTCTTGTTAAGGAATGACCAACATTTAAGAGAAAAATGTTTAAAAACCTGCCATGCATGACAGTCTTATCCAAATATGTTGACCCAAAACATTTGCTTGGAAACAAGCAAAAAGAAACCCAAACCAAACCAAATTTCCATTGAGATCAAGGGAAACAATCCAGTACTCCCCACATGATCACATTCCTGACCATAAAAGCAAAGGGATCAATTCTAAAAATATTGCATTGAAGCATATTTATTTTTGTAGGAAAAAAAATTATCTGCTGAACCTATTAGTGAATTTAGTATGAATTAAGCATAAAGTGCCTAATCAGATGCTCTAGTTGTACAAGTTCTAATGGGCTTGGACCTGTCCAGTAACAACCCTTTCCTAATTCACTTCTAGACTCTACGCTTTCAGACAAATCTGCTTCATTGGGAGAAAGAATATAAGGAGATTCTTCAAGACTTGTCAGTTGATAGGAAAAGGGAGTGATGAAGAAAGAAATCAGCTTTCCAAATAGTGAAAAATTATTCCACTGGATGGCAAAAGGAAGAAAAGATTGAAGTAAAAGTTTGGAAGTGATGAGCAGCAGCAGAAAGATCCTTAAATGAATATGCTACAGGAATATAAATTATAATGCAATTACAACACTCATAAAAAGTGTGATAGACAATTTAACTGCAATGTTATTGAAATACAAAAGCTATTGAAAAAGGGATTCATGAATCTGCTCTTACAGAAACCTAATTAAAATAAAAGAGCCGTAATAGTTTCTCCTTTAGAGAGACTAATAAAATTGATGGGAAAACTTGAAGCACTCATTTTCATTTTTTGATGAATGAAAGTGAATTTTAATCCCTCTGCATTAGTCCTACTCTTCAACCAATCCTAAAGTTGGAGATAGGAGAGAGTTGTTTGTACAGCACATTTAATAACTTTTGTACATTTTATTTGAGTATAGAATAAATTAGACAAGATAACACAGATTCTTACCACATTTACACTGATAGAAGTGTGAACTAACTTTCTTAGTTTGAACTGTGGTCTCTTTAACATAAAACCAGATTAAGAAACTTTTTCTTAAGGTGGATTTAATTTGGATTTATACCAATATAACAAAGCACATCTTGTTTGATCCCAGTCTGTTTACTCACTCTTTCAGTGCATCTTTATCTTAACTTGCAACAATGCCATCCATTCTGTTAGTCAGCATCTCTAAGATTATCTGAAAAATGTCTTGTGTTTTGTAACATGGTGAGCCAGCCAGCAACTGATTAGAGACCTAATTGATTCCACAGATGATTTATAATAAGTCGCATTGGAAAGCAGGCCATTTCCAGAGGTGACAAGCTAATGCATTACCACTGTGTAACCTTAGCCCACACAAGAATGTAATTTAGTTTTTAAAATGGTAAATATCTGTATGTCCAAATTCGTACTAATTATGAGGCTAGAAGGTTCTTTCAGTCACTCCTCCTCATATGTTCTTTAATATTAAAATATTTTATAAAATTGTAAAGGTGTAGATCACAGCACTAGAAAGGTTGAACAAATTAGAAACCAGACACAAGGTTACTGGGAGAGTAAGTCCCTCATTTAAAATTGTTTTTCTATTATTTTGGGAGAAAAAATATACTAACAACAATACATTTATATTCCACATTAATGCTGTGAATTACTATAGGGTATAAGATTTTGTACATAGGGCATCACATATCAAGTTATAAGTGAAAGAAAACCTAATCCCTAAGAGATAAACCAGGTGATAGCTTTATAACTTAAGGGACTGTTCTTCCCCATATGAATGAAAACCAAAGAAAAATAATCAGGATGTACAGGATGTGTATTCAACTTGATTGATTTGAAAGATGGTGGTAAGAGAGGGGCAGAAAGCAAGATGAAAAGGTTAATGGGTCTCCCATCTGTGTTACAAGATACATAACCAAAGAAAGAGAGACCATCATTCAGTTACTCACTAACTTCTTTCTTTTTGCATTTCCAAAAGACGGCAATAGCCATACAAATAATTCAGGGAATATTCTGGAGCAAAGAAGACAGTCAAAATCCAGTCCTCAGCATTCTTCATCTTCAGCGTCTTCAGCATGTTCAGCGTCTTCAGCATTTTCAGCATCTTCAGCATCTGTGCCATGTGTTTGCCATGATTTACTGATATGTGTACTGTGTTTGTACAATGAAATTAAATAACACTTTAATGTTATTTAATTTAGCAGCTTCATTGTCCTCTCAGGTTAAAAGCATCACAGGTAGTAAATCTATATAATAATTCAAAATATTTTATATGCAAGTGGGGAAAGGGAATAAGAGGAAATTTTCTACTTAAAAGCAGAAGCAGGAAGGATCATGGTAGCAAAAGCTAAAGTAGTGATTTAGAGGGATAACCCAATATAATTTGGTGCTAAATGTTAGGCATACTGAAGTCATTATAGAGTTTTACTACTGCTGCGTCAGTAATTCTAGTTTTGTGCTGACCTGCATTGCCCTTTGTAGCTTGGTCTCTCTGTAGCCTTAACCTGAGCCTGCCATCAGACAACTTCCTTCTACATCGTATCATTTAGAAAATAATGGACAAGGGATGAGTGTGAAGTAAGTGTTTTCTGCTCTTATTCAGAGTTCTTCAGTAGTGTACTGAACCCTTATCTAAAAGGTTAATAATTTGTAAGGGGTGGTGGTATCACAGATTTTTTTTTCTATCAGCATTATGGAAGGAAGGCCCATCATTAGTCTCTGACCCATTCAATTTAAAATACATGAATATTTTAAATTTAAGTACATACAACTGAATCACACCCGTTCAGGATGAGCTTAGACTGAGGGTATTGTGTATCTTTAGGAATCTGCAGATTGACATAGAGTGCTAAGGCTAACTGAGTGTTAACCATGTGAAACCCTGACTACTTCTTTGTCACAAAACACATTATGTTCAAGGAGAAGCTAGAGATGATGATTTTTACTGAACTACATTTAGCTATCACTGAAGAACAATGATTGAACACATAGTTGGGATTTGAAACAGTCCAGAAACTTAAATCAGACATTATGTGAAAAGGATAAAGATTCCAAAGATGGTCCTGTAACTTTTTAGAATTTCTTAATATGGTATTGTTAAGAAGTATTTATTGTAATACTAAAAGCAAATAAAACTCAAATTCTTTGACTTCATGCATGATGCTTAATTTTCAAACCTACATCTTTCTGACAATAGGGTTTAAATTCATTGTGGGGACATCGTGATATTAATAATAATGTGATAAATGATAAAATGATGAAACATTTTCAGAACTAATAAAGGAAATTTTTCATTTGGTCAGATATGGACAATTTTCACTTGCTGTCTTTTTTTTTTTTTTTTTTTAATACAACTAGTACTATAACTTCTTACATCTTGGATTACTTGCACATTATTTTTGACAGGTTCCACTTCACATGTGGCATCACAGTGTAAGTGGTAGCTCTGTTTTGTGTGGATTTAGTCTTGGGAAAATGCTGTGCCCAGTATGCTATCAGCATCTGTCGGATTAACACTGTCTGTCTGATTGGCACAACAATTTGGCTTTGAATTTGAGCACACTGATCAGAAAACCTGGCCCTCTTTTCAAAAAAAACAGAAATGAGAGGGGAGGAAGGAACTAGAAACAGATCATATTCAACATCTACTTCAGTTTTAAATTAAGAAGGGGAAAAGAAAGGTGAAGACCTCTCTCTGAAAGTGTTTATACCACAAACAGCACTGCATCATCCCTCAGAATGCCTCACTAACTACAGGGGAAAACACACCAGATACAGTCTGTTCAGGCGAAGCAACTGGAACTGGAAAAACAATAAGGTGCTAAGCAGGCACACAGAAATTTTCACTTTTCCATAATTTGCTGTAAAGCAGTAATAATTACTTTTGCAAGACAAAAAATTCAGCAAGACTTCCATGACATCTAACAAATGCTTTAATCTTAAAAGTCAGATTCCCTGTTCTTACGTCACTTAGGAGAAAACATACTCCAAGAACATTAAATAAACATGGTGTCAATACTTTTACATATTAGAAGAAATAAAACAAAAAACCCTGCTCCTTGTCCCTTGATGATACTTGTTGGATTTGAATTACTGGAAAATTCTGTTTTTTCTTTTGCAGTAGTTAACTGCATACAGACAAACTAATGCTAGTCTAGAAAGAGCATTCTTAACACAAGCCAGATCTTCAAAAGGATTTGAAATCAAAATGAAAATGAAGGAATTTTCAGCTTGTTTCTCATGGCTTTTTGCAATCTTGTCAACATAAGTTAGAGTTTCATTCAGGAAACACCTTTCTGTTTCTTTAAAAAGGTAGAAAGACAAATTTGTTGCTTCATCCTGACCATGATGTTCTTTGTATCCCTTCAAGTAACAACCATCCATAAGAATTTTAGCAAGGAACTCTTCAGTCTCTCTTCAGCAAGGCCTCTCCATCTTCTTTCAGTAAGAGCTTGTGTGTGGTAAAACCAGAGGTAAAAATCCATGAACATCTTTCTCATCCTTTATAAACCTCCATGCTGCCAGCAATACACACTCACTCAAAATCAAGTTTATCCAAAACAAGTCTTTTGTTTCCTATTACAATTTCATGTTCAGCTTTTGCACTGGTTTAAGAATTTCTCTTCATTTAGGCAGACAGTGTATCTGCTCTTTTGGTCAACAACAGGCCTAATAACATAACCATACTGCAAACCAAGCAAATAAAAAATCATATCCGTTTCAATGAAAACCAAATTAGTGTTTGTTCTTTTCATGCATATCTGTCTAAATATAGATATTTAGAAAATTGTATTGCATATAGCTTCCTGAATACGAACTGAGGGCTAAATAAACTGAAGTCCTGTCATTAGGGAGCTCCATTCATTTTTTGAGATCATTACTCATGAGAAAAAAAAGCTCTTAGCCAGGTCATTACCTAGAAAGAAATACCTAAATCATACTGTCAAAAGCTCTCTTGGATATTCTTAACCAAATTACAGGTTCTTAAAGAAGTTGTGTCTATCCCTTCTCACAAACACATTTAGGTAAGACCCAGTGGGCTTTAAAAGTAAGACGAAAAATAATTTGGGCTTTTTGAGAACTACCATATAACAAAAGGCTGAGAGATTCAGGGAAAATTTCTATACAATATGGTTCTCTTCTTTCAGTTCAATTTTGAAAAATTAGTTTTAATATATTCAATTTTATTATAAGAATTTCTTTTTATATTGCTATAATTATCTAGACAGATAATATTCACAGCAGTTATTGCAGTGTGGTAAACTTTGGTCTCCTATTTCATGCATGAAAAGCTTTTTCTGAAGGAACAGAGGTAGGGTTTTTTGGCACGCACTCCTGCTTTGTCACACTGAGTTGTAGGTTCCTTTAAAGATGATCAAAACAGTATATGTAAATGAAGTTTAATTCACTGACCTGCTTCAGATCTATTTCAACTTGACCTCATCCACTCATGTTTCCTGACCTGCAGTGCTCCCTTTCTCACTTTCCTTTTATCGTTAATCTTTACCCATCCCTTTGCATTCATTGATCTTTCTCCCTACTATTATAAAGGCATTCTCACTTGGTTGTAATTCTCTTTCTATCCTTCCTGACATCTCCTACTGCTAGTCTCTGGAAAATGGATATGAGTACTGATCTATATCCATTTCCTCACTTCCTCGTCTTCACATCAATTCCACATTTCTGTTCTATTGTAACTGTTTACAAAAGGACATGAGAAACTCTTTTGTTGATCCTTCAGACAGACATGAAATCATTACTTCTATGATACCCTGCTGTAACTTGTACAACAATATATCTTTTTATTTATTTTCCCCTCCCCTCATTTTCTTCCTCTTCAGGAAAATATTTCTTCTTCATTTTACCAGCTGATGTTTCTTAAGTGAAAATTACCATTTCTTCCCTAATGGTCATCTGTATTTCTTCTGTTGAGAACTTATCTTATTCCTAGTCATGAAATAAGTGGCAGAGAGATTAATGCAGCTGTGCTTTCTGATCACTCACACCTCTGAACCTATCATGCTTCTTACTTGGTCAGCATGACCAAATCTGAGAAAGTATTTTCTAAATAAATGCCTAACTCTAATTTCCTTCCTAAAATTTTTACTGCAGCATTAAAGGCAGCCATTTTTTCAAATTGCTAATGGAACTACTCGTGTCTCCATCAGTATTGATTGCTCTATAATCTTATCATAATGAAAGCAAGACAAGCTTCCACAATTATCTGCACATTTTGCCGCAGCCACGGTAGTTGAAGTGCATCAATATTACTTTAAACTGCCAGAAATATTAAAAGCAAAATAAAAAACCTATTGTGTAACATTATCACTATGGGGAGAAGAAAAGTTGCACCAATATAAATAATAGCACCTACAACACCCTCCACAGTATTCAAGGGAGTTTCAGTGCATAAGTGTGTGTGCACATCTAGATGGAAAAAGGTTTGAATTAAACATAGAAGTTGAAACTGAAAAGACCAATATTAAAGTGCAATTATTTTACAGGAATACACGTCATCTTGTTTGAGGCATAAGGAGATGAAGACAGTGCATCCTGGAGAAAGCATTCCTGTCATATTTACAAGGCTGCAGGCCTGCTAAGTGTAAAAGCTTGCCAAGTCTAACACAGAGGAAAGCTTTATTAAACTCTTGTCATTAAGATGAACCCTAAGGCTCAGATTCATAACTCCCTCACTTGTTGTGTGCAATATATCTTTTCTCATACTTTCTCATGGATATGCCCTCTCTGTGACTTGATATTAGCTTCAAACTAGAAAGTAGCTACTAATGCAGCCTGCAGTTACGAAGGAAACCTTTCCAAATCCAACAAGTTCCCTACATTACAGTGGACACAAGGCACTTCAAGAGCAATCTACTGTTTTTTTACACTTTTTATTCTCTAGGGAATGAAGCATAGGGCAGATAATCCTGAAATCTCTCTTTACACCTGACAAAAGACAGGTAAAATAAGAAAAAAATGAGCTTCACTGTATAAGGTAGGACCCTAGTTAGTAAGAAAACGGATATGAAAAAAGAAAACCCAAAGAAAAAACTTGCCTTATTAGCTGGTTTGATTTCCATGTGTCATTTGCATTTCATTCAGGTCAGATGTGACAAGACAAATCTGTAGCTTTTTAGTGCTGCATCACATTCCTCAGGTTAGCTATATCCTCCTGACTTTGTCTCTCTAAACAGGAGCTAGTTACTTGGAGCAAAGCCCTTCCATATGAATGTCTCTACTCACTAGAAATTTCATCAAAAATAAATAAAAGTGAACCTCCAGGAATTTCCTGTAATCCAGAATCTCAGTAATTAATGCAACCAGAACATTGAAAGCCTCCTGCTCATCAAAAGCCGCCTGAGACCACATTTTCTTTTACTACAGAAGAATGGTTCTTAGACATTCACTCATGCTGGGTGTTACCAACTACCTTGTCAGTATAGAATTCATGTGATACAAATTTGTCCTTTTCCAATAACCAGTTTGGTGGGGCTGAATCAGACCCCGTTCCTGAACGTATATGAATGTACATGTATAAAACTTTCTAGTAAACTTACTCATTACACAAATATTTTAGTGGTGGGAAATATGTTAGCATTCATTTTAGCTATTTAAAATAAACATGGTAAGTACAAAAAGAAAGGATTTGCTACTTCTCACTGCTATCTATCAAAGTATTAGAAAACTACGTGAGCCAATAAACTCATTAAAAAGTACTTTTGAGTCCCTAGTGCTATACTAAGTCAAGAGGCATTAGTTTTGCATAACACATACATATTAGGGCAAGAATAAACTCTTGAGAAAGCTTTCAAATTCTTGGTGCAAGTACAAGGGCTGCAGCAAAGAATGATCCCATGCCTGCAGAAAATTAAAATTATCCCTGTCAACAGCCAAGTGATTAAAAGAAACCCAAACTGCTGTCTTCTCATCTCCTTTCCACGGGGCATTAATGTCACCATGATATACAGTACCAATTTCCACTACCCAGTGTCTTACCCGCCACTTAAGAGAGTAGTCTGAACAAAAGGTTAAGCGTCCAACTGAGGTTAAGAGTTGTAGTATCTTTTTTATTTTATTTTTTCCTTTAAGATCTCTTCCATGTCTATTGTTTGAATAAGCTCGTGCACTTTATGAAGGATGTTCATTGATTTCTTTCCAGTTAAACAGAAGGGGTGTGAAGCTGACTGTGATCAGCTGCCTACTCTGCAACAGGATTGTGATTCCATAGACAAACATTTTTATCATCACTGTTCACATTTGCAGTGGTTTAAAGCTTTGCTCATAACCACAGCAGATGCTACTCTAAACAGCAGTAAAATCAATGTGATACGGTTAACCCTGATTATCACCCTGACATTCACAATGATTTGTGATTCTGAAGATTACACACACTGTGGAAAATAAATTCAACAGGAGGAATCCCACTTACAAGTTTTTCCTGCTACTGTGATCTTACTAGCCTCTTACATCTCCTTGATGAACTGTGGAGACATTCTGAAAAGCATCTTTCAATCAAGTCATAAGTAACCCTTAAGCAGTTTTGAGGCAGTCATAAGCTATATTAAAAATACTGCATATACATTGCGTCCTGTTTTAATCCATCAAGCACAGTAGAGTATTTCAGAATTCAAAATATATACTATTAAAAAGTATCATCCTTTGTTTCTTGGTAACATTTGAGGCTTAGGTTGTTATATTATAAGTGTTAAGCCTGAGACATCTTTTTCAGGCCACGGTTATAGCAATTGCAGTTGTCTGTGTGTGACCAAATTTCATTTTAAAATGTGGGGGATTTTTACCCACACAGTATTAATAACAATCTTCTATGTTTTTACTTAATGTTATCAACAGCATCTGATTCTGAGTGCACCAAGCTTACATGAATATTGTTAAAGCTTGAGTCAGGCAGATGTTTTATAGCTACGATAATGGAATGTAAACGCCTGTCTAAACACAATCCCGTTCGTGCTAGTTCTACTGCCATATAAAAAAAAAATAAAAGAGGCACAGGACAGTAGGGTAAAAGATGAATAACTTGCATTCTCTTGAGGACTGTAGCCTTTGTTTTATTTGCTGATATGATGTTCATCACTGTTAGCAGCAACTCAACAGACGATACGTAGCATATCTGTTCATTCCAGAACCAAAAGAAACATTTAAAGGCATCTCTGAGCTACCTGAAAGATCAAGACAGAACATGTGGAGCACTAAAGACTTGAATAGCAGGAGCAGGCAAGATCTCTATTTATCTAACCAGGGAACGCCTAAAGTTATGTACTGGTAAAGAGTATAGAATATTTAAGGCTGAAGAATGGTGTCAGAAAGAAATAAAAGAAAAAAGAAAGTAGTAGACTATTAGTAGAATAGTAGAGCTATTACTGATTGATTAACAGTCAGAGAAGATTTGCCTTCCAGGGCATTGTCAGTTATTATAGCTAATACAGAAAAAGGATTAATATTATTATAAGAGGCAGGTGACAACAAGCTTTATTCCTGCTTTTTTTCTGCTTTGGTTGTTTTTTAATTCCCAGGCCTCATTTTCTTCTTTTCAACTCTTTCTACCCAGACAGCTTCCTAATAGCATCATGTAAGCAACTCATCCTCCTCGTATTGGAAGAAATCTTGAAACTCTCAGTCTATGAGTCATAGCATCTTTCACATTGCACAACCCCCCCGCAGGAAGACCCACCAGCAGCAAAATCTCTAGATAAAAGCAGCCTGCCTGGAGAAGAGCTGCCATTTGAAGCACTGTGCAGCTTCACAGAAATGTAAACTGCCTTTCCCAGCAAAAGAATCAGGTAAGAAAAATACCTAGCACAAGGCAGATTCTCCTAGAAGCCAACTGGCTTCAATTCTAAATGCGTTTGGCATTTTGCTACTAACAGTAAAACTTAAAAATAAAATACTCTGAAAATCTAAATAAAATTATTCAAGAGTGTTTTGACAGTAAAGAATTTAGCATCACTAAACTATGACTAACAGCAACCCCCCCTTGCTCTTTCACAGAGAATAAAAAAAGTCATAAAATTTTCTATTTTGTTTAGACCTCCATCCTCCAAAACTGACTTCTATGAACTCTGAAAACTGTAGGTTTCCAGACTGCACTGAGTCTCTGGCTGCGTTTTTTTGGTAAACCTTGAAGTCAGCTTTCTGACTAACCTTGAGGTTTTTTACCCATACCAATTTACCTGCACTCTTATTTAGGTACCTCCCTATTTGCCAAACTCAGACAAGATTTTATTCTTCTAGTTTCACCTCCAGGTGGTACAGTATCACCTCCAGGTAACTGCAGAGCTCGACTGGAGTTTTTTGTATTCTTAAATTTCACTGCATCACAAGTAAAGATTCCTGGGCTGTATCCTATCCGACTTTAGCATTTTTACAGACTCCTTACACACAAAATTTCTTTCCATTGTAATTGTACATAGTTGATTTTTCAGCTCCTGGAATGTGTGTTTTAAAAGCTAAATGTCCTCATAGCACCATATTCCCTGAACCCATTCCTATACAGTGATAGAGAATCACAGTGACTGCAGTTGGAACCTAGAACATTAAGTGAGGTTCCACTGAGACTATTAGAAATCTGCATAAAACATTAAGATTTTAACACTTAAATTGTAGGAAAGACAACTGTATCCTGGGCTGCATCAAAAGAAGCACAGCCAGTAGATCAAGAGTGATTATTCTCTCCCTCTGCTCCACTCTCACAAGACTCCACTGCATTCAGCTCTGGAGCCCTCAACATAAGGACACGGACCTGTTGGAGTGAGCCCAGAGGGAGGCCACAAAGATGATCAGAGGGTGGGAGCACCTCTCCTATGAAGACAGGCTGAAAGAGTTGGGATTATTCAGCCTGGAGAAGAGAATGCTGTAAGGGGGGACCTTACAGTGGCCTTCCAGTACCTAAAGGGGGCCTACAGGAAAGATGGAGAGGGACTATTTATCAGGGAGCAAATTGGTAGGACGAGGGGTAATGGTTTTAAACTGAAAGAGGATAGACTTAGGTTAGCTATTAGGAAGATACTCTCTACTCTGAAGGTGGTGAGACACTGGCAGTGGCACAGGTTGCCCAGAGAGTTGTGGAAGCCCCTTCCCTGGAAGTGTTCCAGACCAGGCTGGATGGGGCTTAGAGTAACCTGGTCTAGTGGAAGGTGTCCATGCCCTTGGCAGGGGGACTGGAACTAGGTGATCTTTAAGATTGCTTTCAACCCAAACCATTAGATGATTCTAATCATTATCTTTGTGCTTCAGAAGGTTGGAAGACATTTGCTAACTCGGCCCTTGGGTGCTGCATGCACACACTGGCACAATCAGCAACTCAGTGGAGATTATTGTCATTGTATTTTACCTTACTGTCTCTTTCTCTGAGAACAGCTCTTTGGATTGTAGTTTGTGAAGGCATCATACTGAGTTAATGAATGAAATGTAAACTTAAATTACAGATAAGCTGCATAGTTGTGGAGAAAAAAAAAGGCAACTACCATTGTGCCAGTGCCAGGGCTCAGAAAGGGCCAGGGGCTTCCCAGGGCCTGCAGGGCAGGCCCTGGCAGCCAGGCCAGTCCCACCACCCCAGACAGAAGCAGGGCAGCTGAGGAGCGGGTGTGAGATCGTGGGAACATAATGAGGTCCTAGGTTGTTGTTGGATGAGGGAGGTTCTGGGGGGGATGAAATGGAGACCTGGGCTGTGGATGAAGTGGGGAGGGCCCAGGGGGCAGGCAGGGAGAGGAAGGCCCACCAGTGACTTCAGGGCCCTGGCAATTTAACAATGTGTGGAGGTGCAAGTACCATGCTGCTGAACTTTCTAGGTACTATTTGCCCCGTTGAAACCTACCTTGTTTAAATTTTTAAAAGTTGTCTAAAACATTTCCAGGTGTGTACACATCACCCTAAATTCAGTTGCCAACACTTAACGCTGTTGTAATCCCTTTTTTTTTTTTCTATAAATACATCTTTCTCTCCCAGTGATGACGGGAATTCACCAGCTACTTGGTGATGCTTCTCTATGCTAAAATAAGTGAAGGGAAAGTACGCAAAGTCTGTGGTTCATAACTAGTGGATATAAAGCTGCCTGTCAGAAAAGGGCCTGTGGGGATTGGTCAACAGCCAAGAAGGCCATCAGCATCCTGGTTTGTATCAGAAATAGTGTGGCCAGCAGGACTAGGGAAATGATCATCCCTCTGTACTCAGCACTGGTGAGGCCGGACCTCAAATACTGATTCAGTATTTAGGCCTCTCACTACAAGAAAGACACTGAGATTCTGGAGTGAGTCCAGAGAAGGGCAACAAAGCTGGTGAAGAGTCTAGAGGACAAGTCTTTTGAGGAGCAGCTGGAGGAACTACATTAGTCTGGAGAAAAGCAGGCTGAAGGGAGACCTTATCGCTCTCTACAACTACCTCAGAGGAGGTTGTCGTGAAGTGGGGATCTGTCTGTTTTCCCAGGTAACAAATGACAGGACAAGAGGAAACAGCCTCAAGTTGCACCAGCGGAGGTTTAGACTGGGTATTAGGAAAAATTTCTTCACTGAAAGGATTGTCAAGCATTGGAACAGGATGCCCAGGGAAATGGTGGAAACATCATCCCTAGAGATGTTTAAAAGACGTGTAGCTATGGCACTTAGGGACCCGGTTTAGTGGTGGACCTGGCAGTGTTAGGTTAATGGTTGGACCTGATGATCTTAAGGGTCTTTTCCAGCCTAAATGATTCTATGATTCTACTGTCAGTATTAGAAGGATGTGAGCTATGCAGGGTGAAAATTAGAAGGGCCAAAGCTCAAGCAGAACTCTTCTTGGCCACCACAGTTAAAGATAACAAGAAGAGGTTCTTTCTCTCTCTATTTCAATAGAAAAAGGAAGACTAGGGAAAATGTAGGCCCACTGATGAATGAGATGGGCACCCTAGTGGTGGAAGACACAGAGAAGGCAGAGCTACTGAATGCCTTCTATGCTTCAGTCTTCACTCATAAAGCTGCCCCTCATGAATCCCAGGCCCTGGAGGCAAGGGGGAGGGTCTGGAGAGAGGAAGAGTTTTCCCCAGTAGAGGATGATCAAGTTAGAGACCACTTGGCCAAACTGGACATCCATAAGTCCATAGGCCCTGATGAGATGCACCCGCAAGTGCTGAGAGAGCTGGCAGATGTTATTGCTTGGCCATTCTCTGTCATCATTGAAAGGTCATGGAGAACAGGAGAGGTGCCTGAGGACTGGAGGAAGGCCAATATCACTCCAGTCTTCAAAAAGGGCAAAAAGGAGGACCTGGGGAGCTACAGACTGGTTAGTCTCACCTCTGTCCCTGGGAAGGTAATGGAGCGACTTGTACTGGATGTCATATCCAAGCACGTTCAAGAGCAGGAAGTTATTGGAAGTGGTCAACATGGATTTCCCAAAGCTAAAACATGCTTGACCAACCTCATAGCCTTCTTCATAGCCATCCAGCCGGTTTGGCTGGATGAGGGCAGAGTAGCAGATGTCATCTACCTTGACTTCAGCAAGGCTTTTGACACTGTCTCCCATAACATCCTCCTCAGGAAACTGAGGAAGTGTGGACTAGACAAGGGGACAGTGAGGTGGATTGAGAGCTGGCTGTGTGACAGGACTCAGAGGGTTGTGATTAATGGAGCAGAGTCGAGTTGGAGGCCTGTAACCAGTGGTGTCCCCCAGGGGTCAATACTTGGACCAGTATTGTTTAACATATTCATCAACGACCTGGATGAGGGGACAGAGTGTATCCTGAGCAAGTTTGCTGATGATACGAAACTGGTAGGGGTGTCTGACACCCCAGAGGGCTGTGCTGCCATCCAGCATGACCTAGACAGGGTGGAGAGCTGGGCAGAGAAGAACCTAATGAGGTTCAACAAGGACAAGCGTAGGGTGCTGCAGCTGGGGAGGAAGAATGTCAGGCACCAGTATAGGTTAGGGGTGGACCTGCTGGAAAGCAGTTCTGAAGAAAAGGATCTGGGGGTCTTGGTAGACAGTAAATTATCCATGAGCAAGCAATGTGCCCTTGTGGCCAAGAAGGCCAATGGAATTCTGGGCTGCATAGGGAAGAGTGTGGCCAGCAGGTCAAGGGAGGTCATTCTCCCCCTTTACTCTGCACTGTTGGGGCCACACCTGGAATACTGTGTCCAGTTCTGGGCTCCCCACTTCAAGAGAGACAGGAAACTACTGGAGAGAGTCCAACGTAGGGAAACAAAGATGACTGAGGGATTGGAGCATCTCCCTTATGAGGAAAGGCTGAGAGAGCTGGGACTGTTTAGCCTGGAGAAGAGAAGGCTGAGGGGAGACCTTATTAATGTTTACAAGTATCTAAAGAGTGGGTTTAAGGAGGACGGAGCCAGACTCTTTTCAGTGGTTCCCAGTAACAGGACAAGAGGTAACGGGCACACGCTGGAACATAGGAAGTTCTGATTAAATATGAGAAAAAACTTCTTTATGGTGAGGGTGACAGAGCACTGGAACAGGCTGCCCAGGGAGGTTGTGGAGTCCCCTTCTCTGGAGACTTTCAAGACCCACCTGGATGCAGTCCTGAGTAATGTGCTCTAGGCAATCCTGCTTTAGCAGGGGAGTTGGACTAGATGATCTCTAGAGGTCACTTCCAACTCTGAAAAATTCCGTGATTCCATGTTTTTTGGCTTCTAGGAAAAAAGACAACCATATTCTTAAGTGAGACAAGTCAATACATGCTTGAAGTTTCAAAATAGAGAAATAATAGAAAAACTTTATTTTGCTTCTTAGTTGATCAACACTGTGGAAAAATTGCCGTGGTTGCGTAAGAGAATGATGGCAGAATCGGATTCTTGTTATTATATTTTAGGCCTTATCTGCAAACAGAAAT
Organism: Rissa tridactyla; assembly: GCF_028500815.1. Taxonomy (NCBI): domain Eukaryota; kingdom Metazoa; phylum Chordata; class Aves; order Charadriiformes; family Laridae; genus Rissa; species Rissa tridactyla. The sequence continues at coordinate 39,906,950 of NC_071497.1, read as the reverse complement.
AAATGTATGCCAATCCTTGTCAAGTGCTCAGTCTAGAGGAAGAGGAGCAGAATCCTATGATACTCCTTCTATAGAAGCACAGATGTGTTAGTACCACCTAGGCAGTTTGTGGTAAAACAAAAGAATGAAGACTTCTTCTCAGTTGAGTACTGATAGTTCTCAGAAATCATTACTTATGAAAGAAATTCTGGACAACAATTAGAAAAGATAATATAAAACAGTTCATTTTGAGTAAGCTCTGACAATTGTGTAAAAACCACTATTTCTGCTTCAAATAGTGGGGTAACCATGAGGCTATATTAAGCAGGAAAACATGTGAGGCATTTTAAAAATGCTCCTTTTACAAAAACTGAAAGAGCTTATCAAGCTTTTTGGTAATTGTTAACTATCGAAGGGGAAAAAAAAAGAATGCTGATGAAGCAGCTACCATTGATTTAGAAAATCAAAATGTAAGTCTGTTACCTTACTGGTTTCACATTGATTTGTTCTCTTTCACACTCCTCGCTCCCTGACACAAGCACAATTTTACAAAAGTGGAGACCAACCCAAACTAGAATGTTTAAAAGGAGTTTCAGAAACAAACATTGCTTCAGTCTAGCATGGAGTTGTTTTGCATACTTTCTTCTTCACTGTCAATTCAACCATCAGATTTTTAGATATCTTTTTAAATTATGCTGGCATACGTATAGGTCTTCAACTGGAATGAACTGGCTTAGTTCTGTAGCATTTTGCTCAGAGTCCAGTCTTCCAGTATGGCTAACTCCAAAATATATGCATACTATGATAAGTTAAATAAACTTGTTTTTAATGTAGGTCTCTTATACTTCTTCAGCTACCCTACCTAAGACTGCATATTTCTTCTTTCATTTGTAAATTTCATTCTGTTGTGTGATGAACCAGCTATACTTCCACCAAATGTTCCCTCACTAAGCTCTGGCCTTCTGTTACAAACATAATGGATCCTTCTCTTCCCCTTGCTAATAGGAGATAAAAGCTGCAAAAAAGATCTCTACAGGACACCCTGATGAATAAGCACAAAATGGTGCTTTTTCGGTACCTGAAACTGCTTAAACTAAAAATGATCTGCAATCAGAACAAGATGCCCCTAAAGAATCAAGTGCAGAAAAGCGGTAACTGGTATTAAGAGAGGCTTCAGATCTCCAAGGAAAGCGATAGGAAAATAACTGAAGCTGGCCAAAAAGGCAACAGGTACATGTTATATGGGACACAATGCTGGAACAGAGCTATCAAGAACTGGATAATGAAGAACTTTCAGGTGGACTGGCTGCACTAGAAACTAGTACTGCTTATTATTTGAAGTAAAATATTGAAACCACCATTCTTTAAGACATTTATAACTGCTCCTTTTTTGCCACTGTTAAAATGTTTCTTCATTTAGCCCTACATTCAAACCTAGCATTGAAGTCTACAAGCACTAAAGCATGTCTTGCAGATTCCTGCAAACCATGATACACTTACTGGGTTGGTAGTATCACAAATCTCCAGGCTTCATTTTATTGGAAAGCAGGTGGAGATTTATTCAGTGATGATGGAATGGGTCTCTCTACGTGGCTGCAGTTTCTCTTTGTATGCATGGAGAACAGGGAAATGCAACCTACTGACCAAACATTGTTAGTTCTTTCTGAGTTATATGCTCTCTCGAAAGAGCTGGCCACACTGTACTATGGTGGAGAGCAGGTGTCTCACTCACTGTTTTGTAGGGGAGTGTATGCATCAGATGATGGACTGCATGGATTAGTGCAAGGGTTAGGAACCCTTGGAACATATGGCCCTAAATGGATAAGGAATTATGTGTGCATAGTCCCTAAACAGCCTGATCAAAACTGGCCTATCTCTGAACACTTAGTATAGCCAGATGATCTTCAGAGGTCCCTTTCAACCAAAACTATTTTATGAATCTCTCATATAGATGCACATACCTATTGTGGTAAATGCAAAAGCTTTGTCTTGTGGAGTTTACAAGGCAATAGAGATTTTAATGGTGGTCACACTGTACGTAGGTAGATTAGCAGGTATGACAGAAGTAGAGATGATATAGCATATTGAATGATCAAGGATGCAATTTACACAAATCTTTCCAACTCCCAAATCACATTTGAAAGAGATAATGAGATTAGAAAAAAAGAAAGCCTAGAATATGAAAATGCACCATACAGAACTGAAGTCTGTCTGAGGTGAGACGTGAGACACTGTGCATTAGAGGATAGTAATTCTGTGAACCTCAGGCTCAGTAAAGCTCTAATCCTGTAATTGGTAATATGGAGAAATCCTGCTTTTTTGACTGCAAAACCACAGCTTGCAGGAGTACTAATAAAGGCTATCCATGTACCTGTTTTCCTTTGTCCCTTGATATAAAAGCTGCAGAGGGACTCATCATGCATAAAATACTTGCACTCCATTGTACTTCAGTTTCCAGCATCTATAAACCTTGCCCAGGCTGATTGTTATGCTGCAGGTATTGCAAACTGCCAGACTGGGACTTAAGTCCTGAGTCTTTAATGTAGTCACTCACACGCTTAAAATAGCCTTCTTACAGCATATAGTGCTTCCCAAATTGAAAAAGCCAGAAATTTTTCTGTAATAATTCTATTAGATGTTGCTGTGTGTGCAGTATTTTTTGCTTAACTGAAGGGGACAGGAGAAGAGATAGAAATGAAATAAATTCATCTGAAGCTGAAATCCTACTATGAATCCTATATAGGGCTAAGAATTAGTAGATTTCTGGTGCTATAGCTTAAAAGTGAATCTCAGCAGAACGACACTGAGCAGTATACAAACAGTGCATACAAACAGTGCAGTTGGATCTATTTCAGAGAACCCTTTACACAGATGAAGTACATTTTGAAGTAATATTCACGCATTTTAAGACAATCCTCCAGCTATCACTGGTTAACTATGCAATTTCTATTAATAGTTTTGAGTAGAAAATTTGGAAGATGTTCTTTATTTACTTTAGCATCCTAAGAGGATTTAAAGTAAAACTGAAATTACAAAAATGCTGTCATCAGAGAAATACATGCCAGAGGAGAATCCAGTGATCTGCTTAAGACCTAGTTTAAAATCCTTTTGTTGTGTTTTTTTCAATCCTACTCTGACCAACAAGAATTTGAAATAGAACCATGAGAATAACATTTGGATAAATGTAGGAATTCTAAGCTTACGTCAAGGTAGTAGAAAATCCTTTGATTTAACCTGAGGAATTTGGGTTAAAAAAAGGTTTATTCTTTATTCCACATCCCAGTTATACTAAAGAAAAGTCAAAGTGTTTGCATACCATTTGGTCCTTTGCTCATCTATCCATTTGCTCACTTTTCCAATTTTTGTTGTTGCTACTTTTTCTTCAGAAGAATGCATCTCTACTGGTTTCTCTAAGTTACTTTCCATTAATGACACAATGTTTAGGTCAGTTCAGCATTATCTTATAAATCTTAGTTTGATTTTTGTGACAGAGTGTAGATCGTCTCTAAGTAAAATACCAGGAATACCTTCATCCACTGCCAAATGGAGGTCAGAGCTGTCTCTTTTCATTGAAGCCAAAAAAGCCGTAGCAGCTCAAAGATGAAGTATATTTCTTGAAAAGAGCTGAGAGACACATGGCTATAATTCTTTATTTAGACAATGTTAAGAAGCCTAAGGATTACCTACGGTGATAAAGAATCAGAACATTTGATTTGAGGAAAGAACATTTTAAATTACCTCTTTAGAGTTTAAAAAATATTCATTTGTTTTTCACCCATAACTGTATGATACAATAAACTGGAAAAAAAAAGCAAAATACAGCAATAAAAGAAAGATTGACTTTTCTGTCATTAAATGAAATGATGATGACTGTCATTTATGTATTTTCTAATTAACTTTCACTTGCAACTGCTTCAGACAATATATAAAATGTATTGCACAAATTAGCAATGAAGACTAACTTGACCAATATTACTTAAAAGAACAACTCATATTTGCTTTAAAAATTACCTGCATTTTAGGTAGTAATTCAACTAAACATGACTTTTATTTGCTAAGAATGGGCAAAAAAAAAGCAATGGGTAAAAGTAGGTAAAGACATGCATCGATGTCCTCTCCTCAGGTGAAACAAGGTAATTTTGGTTTTGTTCAGCTGTCTTCACCGGACAGTTAAAAAAAACTACCTTAGTTTGTCTGAAAAAGATTAGGGAAGGCTCACATTTTTCATTTCCCCTCTACAGGAAGATGGCAGCCTTCTGAATCATCATAGCATTCTGCATGCTCAGTGGTTAAAAGCTTTTCTGAAGTTCTGAAACTGCAAGATCTATGTGCAAGTTTCAGCCATCGTATAACATCAGACACAAAATTTTGTGTCAGGTCCATATCCATGTAGGAGACTCTAAGTTTTTGTTTTCCCTGTTGGCCAGTGCAATAAATGGAGTAAATGCCTTCCACAATTATTAGCCTAAGAACTAGCTCATAATTTACATTCTAAGGCTAATGAATCATCTGTATCTGGAAAAGAGCCTGATAAAGTAGTTACATCTTTGTCTACTGTTTATTTGGGCAAGTACGGGGAAATACAACCTGCCATCAACATGTGGTGGTTAATCAAAATTACGTGTAACTTCATTCAAACACTGTTTAATTGTTATCTCTGAAAATCCATATTGCAGATTAATCTTCACTTTGAAAAATGTTAGGGCATCGAATGAAAAATACTATTCCTGAAAAATACATGACAGGATGTCATAGCTTTAATAAAACAGCAAGCATATTGTCGTGGTTTAGCCTCAGATGGCAACAAAGAACCACGTGGCCGCTCTCTTCACCTTCCCCCTCATGGGGAAGGATGGGAAGAAAAAGGTAAAACTCGTGGGTTGAGACAAAGGCAGTTTAACAGAACAGCAAAGGGAACAAGAAAACAACAACAATAACAGGGATAGAGGGGTATACAAACATGATCCGCTCACCAACCGGACACGGGACACCCCAGACCACTCCCAAGCAGCGACTTCTTGCCCCCTGCCCCGTTGTAAGGGATGGACTGTAAATTCCCTGATGAGGGGCAGAAGGCCCTCCAAGCCTTCAATGGAATGCCTCAAACACTCACAAGGAAATAAATAATGCAGGCCTCGCCTTCAAAGAACTGATAAGGCGAACACTTCTGGCACCTGAAAGTGTGGGAGAACTGTCTTGTGAAGACAGGACAGTTCTGCCTCTCGTGTGGTGAGCTCGCTAGTTCCCAGTTCTCAAGGCCATTGTGTCTGATGAGTGACCTTTGCTTCATTATCCGCAAAATGCATATGAGAGCGCACACCCCCGCGTATGCTAATGAAGATTCTAGAGATCATGCTAAACATGTATGACTATGGCACTCATCTCTCCACCCAAATCATGCTACACGTCACCTGGGAGAAGGGAGAAACCGGACACGAGGCTGTCCTTGTCAAGGGGGATGGACCGTGCTAATTCAGCAAACATAAAAGGGGTAAATAAGTGCCTGTAGGGGGAACAAAGGAAAAACAATGGAAGAAGATAGTGCCTGGGAAGATTCTTCCCAAGAAAGAAGATTATGCCTGGGAAGATTCCCTGAAAAAGACGTTGGAACCAGAACTGGTGATCTCTTTATCTCTGTCTTTTTCTCTGTCTTTTCCTTTCTCTATCCCTCAGTTTCTCTTTTCTCTTGGAATTGTTAAGTAACAGTTAGAGTTATTAAGTAACGACCTTAAGTACCGCTTGCCATAAGATGTCCTATACCTATTGTTAAGTAACACAATGTATACCTCACCACTTGCCATAGTTTGTTATATACCTAACCAATTATCGTGGACTTGTTAAGACCTATACTAACCATTTTGGTAAGTTAATAAATGTTTCTATTGAGATTTATCTTGAGATTTATCAATCTAACCTTGAGATTTATCTCCCCGTAGTCCACACTGTTGAGAATTTACGAATCTGAAGTCACTTACCCTCCTTCTTTACTGCCAGAGCCTGGGGAGAATTAACCCTATCCCGGCCAGAACCAGGACACATATCAATGTTTGGTTCAATCTGAACTGTTTCTGTTCCAGGATTGATAACATAATTTTGTATGTGGTCTTGAAATTTCCTGATTTTGAAAAAAGAAAGCATCTTAGGCAGTTTGTTATCCATATAGGGCCAGAGTTCTCAGTAAGGATACTAGGTTATGAAGCAGAGGCAGAGCTATATACTATTAAATATATTTATTTTAATAATTATTATTTCAAAACAAGAGTCTGGAGGATACTGACTTCTGAGTGGCTGAGAGGCTACAAAAAAAAAAAAAAGAAAAAATAAGGAAACAAGTTAATTGTCTGCTGGGAAACAGTAAATGAGTTTCTTAGTGTTGTCGTTTAGCCTCAGATGGCAAAAAAGAACCATGTGCCGCTATCTTGAAATTCCCCTACGGCGGAAGAATCAGAAGAAAAAGGCAAAACTCATGGGTTGAGACAAAGGCAGTTTAACAGAACAGCAAAGGGAACAAGAAAACAACAACAATAACACAGACAGAAGAATGTACAAACACAGATACAGAACCACTGCTCTCCAACCAGACCCAGGATGCCCCAGACCGCTCCCAAACGCCAACTTCCTGCCCCCTTCCCTGGCAGCTCCCAGCTACAGACTGGGCATGGCTCCCATGGGATATAATACCTGTGCCCCTGCCAGAGCCTGGGGAGAATTAACCCTGTCCCCACCAGGATCAGCACAGTTAGGGAAAACAAATTGCCTGGAGACAGTTGTGTCTTAAGTAATTTCTATTTTAACCTTCAGGAGTTACTACTTTAGACTATAGAGCTTGGCCTTGATTCTGTCTGACCCTAAGGACAGTAAAAATACATAGGTATACTTTGTGTTAACCTTGAGACAAGGAGGTTTGGAAAATCCTTTTTGCTGACTATGAAAGGAAAAATCTTAAAGAAAGAATTGTTTGACACCAGAGAAGAGAACAGAGCTACAGGAGTAGGTTTATTTGAAGTTCTGAATAGGCTGTTAAATTTCCCTCAGAGTCTGCAAAATAAAATTTTGTTTTAATGTTGTTTTCTGCATTTGATTTAGTTCTCTTTGGCTGGCAGACCATCTGTTCTCAATGTCTGTATCGTTTACACTATGGATTTGTATGCTAAGAACTTCTTTCTTCACACAGTGTCTGCTGCAATTTCATGTTTACTGCTTGTACAAAACTGATATTCTATCAACAAAGAGAAATTTTTAAAATAGCTGGTAATTCTACACATACATAATTATAAATATCCTGTTTTTATGAGTAATCCATTTTTGCATTCTTTGATACTGCTTTCACATTGTCCATTGTATAAGAATTTAATAGAAGACTGTACTCACACAAGGCCTCCAAAAAACCCACATACTGCACAGAGAAAGAAGTGTCAGAATGGATATATGCAATCTACATTTATATATGCATTTACTGAGTAAATTAAACACAATATTTCAAAGTATATATAAAAAACTTTTATTTGCTTAGAAAAAGAGAATGGTTCTAAAAAGATCATATCAACCAGACAATGTCATAGCCTACTCTCTCCACAGGTTATTCAGTTAAAGTAGTAGCTTCAAAAAAGGAGGTGGGATGGGGGTGAAGAAAATTTTAAGGAAGGCCAAGCAAGAGCAAATCATCTGTAGGCACACCTCATTAAACACTCAGAGCTAAGTTTTTATATCGAGCTAGTAACAGTATGCTATAAAAGAAGTATATGAAAAAACACACAAATCATCTTAAACATCTCTTAAACATCCACGTCAGCATTTTGATTTTCCACTTTCTTCTTTGGCAATCAACCAGTAGAATCATTATTTGTCTTATTTTTTAGACGTTGGGTGAAATTCTCATGCTGATTTTGAACGCACTTAAACATCAGAGCTTCAAAATACAAACCTACACACTACTGTTTTAAAAAAATAATCAGGCCCATGTTCAGCTAAGAGAAAGGTATTCCTTTGTTCATATTCTGTGAGGTATGTCGAGCTAAATCAGCTTCAGAATCTATAGAGAAGAAAAGTGTTTTGTCAAAAATAAAAACAAAACAGGCTTTCCTTGCAGACTGTTATTTTTTGGTATGTAAGGGATAGAGCTAGAGGAATAAAATTTGTGAGGAACATTTCTTTAAGTGAGTTAAATAAAAATGAAGAAAAGCAGTCTGCTCAATAATGTTACAAACTAATAATAACGTAGTGGAATATTTAAATGATACAGAATAATGCACACAGCAAACTTTATGTCGTGATTTAATCCCAGACAGCAATGAAGCACCACACAGCCACTCACTCACTCCCTCATGGTGGGATGGGGGAAGAGAGTCAGAAGAGTAAAAGTGAGAAAACTCATGGGTTGAGATAAAGACATTTTATTAGGTAAAGTATAAGCCGCATACACAAGCAAAGCAAAATAAGGAATTCATTCACTACTTTCCATCAGCAGGTAGATGTTTAGAGCCATTTCCAGGAAAGCAGGACTCTGTCATGTGTAATGGTTACTTGGGAAGACAAATGGCATAACTCCAAATGTCCCCACTTCCTTCTTCTTCCCCCAGCTTTTATTGCTGAGCGTGAGGTCATATTGTATGGGATATCCCTTGGACAGTTGGGGTCAGCTGCCTCAGCTTTTTTCCCTCCCAGCTTTTTGTGCACCCCCAGCCTACTTACTGTCAGGGCGGACTAAGAAGCAGAAAAGGCCTTGATTCTGTTTAAGCACTGCTCAGCCATAAGGAAAACATCCCTGTATTATCAATGCTGTTTTCAGCACAAATCCAAAACATAGGCCTATACTATCTACTGTGAAGAAATTTAACTCTACCCCAGCCAAAGCCATCAAATTATACCACTCAGAGGGGATTTGTGAAGAATAGTCAAAATTTGACCATGATTTTTAGAAGTGTCTGCATTTGAAACAAACCGAAGATCCAGACAATCGTGGATCATTTCACAGCTGAACAAAACTTGTCTGGAAGGGTGCTGTGAGGGACAGTATCAAAAGCCTTACTAAAATCCAGTAAAGGTACCTCCATCACCTTCCCTTCACCCACTGGGTGGGTGACTTTATCATAGAAGGATACCAATTATGCAAGACTTTCCCTTCGTGAACCCATGCTTACTGTGCCTGATGATTACGTTGTGCTTGAAGTGCCTTTCAGTAGCACCCAGTATAATCTTCTCCATAATTTTTTCAGGTACTGAGGTTAGACTAAGAGGTCTGTAGTTTCCTAGGTCTTACCTCATGCACTTCTTTTTGGAATAACATTGGCTAGCTTCCAGTCAGTGCGGACCTCCCCAGACTCCAAAGATCTTTGGTAGATGACTGAGAGGGGTCCTGCTGTAACATCCACTAGCTCCTTTGGTACTCTGGGATGAATCGCACCAGGACCCATAGATTTATGAACATTCAACTGATACAACTGGTCCCTTACAATTTCAGTGTCCACAAACGGAAAGTCACTGCTCCGGCATTTGTGGTCCTTCAGCTCAGAGGACCTGACAGCCCATGGTCTATCATTAGTTAGTATTAACGACTGAGGCAAAAAAAGCATTGAATGCCTCCAGTTTTTCCGCATCCCTACTTGTGAAGTGACCATCTTCATCAAGTATTGGTCCAATGTTCTTCTTGGACCTCCTTTTGCTATTAACATAGATTAAAAATCCTTTCTTGTTGTCTGGCACAACTCTGGCCAGTTTCAACTCTAGTTGTGCTTTTGTCTTTCATGTTTTCTCCCTGCATATGTGAATGAGGGCTCTGTGATCTTCCTGTGAAGCCTGATCTTGCTTCCAGAGATCATACAATCTCTTTTTCCTCCAAGTTCCAAGAGGAGTTCCCTGTTCAGCCAAGCTCATCTTCTGCCTTGCTTGCTTGACTGGAGACACAATGGGTTTACCTGCTCTTGGACTTTTAAACGGTGGTTCCTCAAAACTGGCCAGCACTCATTGACCCCTAAGACCTCAAAAGCAGATTCCCAGGGGACACTGCTAAGTACCTGAGTACCTTAAAGTTTGCTTTCTTGAAATCCAGTGTAGCAATGTAGCAACCCTGCTGACCTTTTTAGATTTACACTGAAAATTTTAAGCTTAACAATTTTGTGATCACTGTGGCCAAGACAGCCACCTACCATCACGTTTCCTAAAAGTCCTTCTCTATTCCCAAATAACAAATCTAGGAGGGCACCTTTCCTAGTTGCCTCACTGAGTACTTGTGACAGGAAATTATGTTCAACATACTTTGGGAATTTCCCAGACTTTCTTGACACAACATTATGATATGCCCAGTTGGTGTCTGGGAAGTTGACATCTCCCGTAAAGACAAGGGCTACCAGTCCAGAGATTTCTCCTAATTGCCTATAGATTAACTCATCAGTGCTAACATCCTGGCTGCGCAATTGATAGTAGACACCCACAGTGACATCTCCTTTGTTTTGTATCCCTCTAATCTTCACCCAGAAGTTCTCGATCACATCATCACTAACTGTAAGGGCTGTACAGTAAAACCTCTCCTTTACATACAGTGCAACTCCTTCACCTTGCCTGCCCTGCCTATCCCTCCTGAACAGCCAATAGTCCTCCATCCTAGCGCTCTAGTCATGGGACTCATTCTATCAAGTCTCAGGAATACCAATAATATCATAGTTCTGGGAAATGACCAACAGTTCCAGTTCATCCTGTTTGTTTCTCATACTGCATACATTGGTGTACACACATTTCCGATGTACTTCTAAACCTTCAGTGTTCCCTGGAGCAGCATAAATACTCCCATTAGTATTGCCACCCTCAGGCAGTGCCATTCTATCTCTTGGCTTACCTTCAGTATTCCTAATGGTATACCCTCCCCCCATCTATTCTAGTTTAAAGCCCTCTCAGGCAGTCCTACCAGCTTAAGAGGAAAGAATTGTTTCCCCCATCAAGACCGGTGGATACTGTCAAGCCCCAGCATCCATTGTGTCTAGAAGACCCTTACACAATTACCAAAAAAAATTTTCTTCATGACAAGGCAAATCCCACACTCTAAGTTCAGTAAAAATTAAATAAATAATAATATCTGATAGACACTAGGAACCTCCAAAAAAAATATGGTCCTGTGTTATTCCTCAGTATGTTACCTGGGTCCTGGTGTCCTTAGCTGTTACACCCTTTTTCCACCATTTCAAAGTTTCATTGCTGGAGACCTCACTCCTTAGCTCCACAGGCACTCATAGACATTGCACAGTATCTCTGGTTGATAGCTTTCGTTTTGAGTCTTACTTGTGTTCAAACCAATCAGAACACATAAATGAGCCTCATAACCATGTAAAGATAAAGCCACAGGTTTCAAAGGGCTAAAATACTTTCTTAAATGAGGTAATTAAACAGTGAACTGGCAACATCTGCTGTCTTTGCACCTTTCTTTTTCCCTGCTGATAGAGTTGATCCATTCTCATCTACCTTGTTAACATGGTCTTTGTGAGAAAAACATTTAACTTCTGGTTAAAATACTTTTTTTACAAACATTAAAGAGATTAACAATAATCATTCAGTTTATTATTATTATTCCTCCACCCACAGCAACCAGTTTGATTTTATTCTCATTTAAGCTAGTATAACACACTATTAATTTTATGTCTTCATATAGATTATTTTTAGAGTAGTTTTAGATTATTTACTTGGATTACTTAATGGTAAAAGAAATAGGAAAAAATATTTGGTATGCATTGTTGTTGTCACCAAAACCATAAAACTATCAAGCTAAATTAAAAACCAATTATACCATTGTTTGAGCATGTCATGGGGTTGATTGTCATTGTGCACATGCTATTCAAGGTAGACCTGAAGTAGCCCCACAGATTGAGAAATTACCTATTCCAGGCATACACAACATCTTTGGGTTCCAAGTGGGGTTATTTACGTATTTTGAGAAGTCATACACACACAGTAAAATAAATAAATTATTTCAGTTGAAATAATTGCAAAGAAATTATGTAATCTACTCAACCCATACACTACCACATTTATAGAGTAGTATAAAGAAAGAAATCAGGAATCACAGCATAGCTCAATACTTTTTAGATGTTCCCTGGAGAAATGTATCTGTTAACTGATTTCAAGACAGGTAAAATGCTTAAAAGGGTAGGCAGAAGAGAATTTTTTTATTGTAGTTATCGCAGTTAAGGGGAAACAACAGAGTTCTAATGCCAGAATTATAAAAGGCTTAAGAAAATACAAAACCAATTTCAGTAAGGCCTTCATTCTACCAATCATATACTTAGCTTCTGGTACATTAACTTTCCAGTTTATTTACAAATTTTAGAGGTTTCCCTGATCTCTGGTATTCCAGGCAATTAAGCCATTCTTAAGACTATACATTCTTAGAACTGTATTCCTACAAAGAACTGTTTCACTCCCAATCTATTCTGAACTTAGAGCAAAATCTCTGTCCTCAAAGCGGTGGCTGCTTACTTTAGCACTATTCAAGTGATGGGGAAGAATCTCAGGTAAAATACTACATTAGACAAATCAGATAAATCCCTAAAATCAAGGGAGAAGAATATTATATACTTCACATCACACATCAGTACTATCAATGTGCTGTATGCTTTACACATCTCAAATCATATAATAATACAATATTAAAATCAAAGACATACGTGGTAGGAAAGTCTAGAATTAAGATCACAGTGAAACACATGGGAAACATAGGACTTCAAATGAAATTGAAAACCATCCTAATGAACCAAAATGGCTACTTGTCAGAGTATACTGGTCCGAGGCAAGACTACTGGAATGTAGTGAAGGAAAAAGTAGCAAGAAAACCTATGTCAACACAACTGAAGCAGTGTTTTGAAGACAACTTGAAAGAATTCCCTTCTTGCAACAATATATATAGTTGCAAATAGACTTTTATGTGTGATAAAAGTTAATGGTGGACACACAAAAGTTACAAAGAAATGAAGATACAATTGTCCTAATAGAGGTAGAGTCTGATATGTAATAAAATCTAATCGTGAGCGCACTAGGAAGTGAATTAAATGACTGAAAAAATATTCTTGCAGTTTCAGCATCAGTCAGTGAATTTTATAGATAGCACGTACAATGTTCAATTACAGTTTTTTTGCATAACTTATTAAAGTAATATTGAAATGTAATGGGTATTTTCACTACGCCTTACTTGGAAGCAGCAAACACAGCATTGGAAATTAAGGTGTAGAAACTATTGTTCCCTTTATTATGCTCACATTTTTGGGCAGAAGCCTAAGTAGAAAGCACAGGAGTCATTGCTAAAATAAATATAAGTAGATTGACCCTGAGTGGCATCCAATAGAATATTGCTAACATATATTTCATTTACACCACCAAAAAATGTCTATCATAAGTAAAAGCTTTATAAAGTAGTTAGCTAATGTAGCTTTTTCAAGGGTTAGTTCTCCAGATTAGTTCTCCAGAGATTCTATTGAATCAATTAAAAAGTGTTTAGGACTTCATGACCAAAAAAACAGAAACAGAAAAAAATCAGGATACTTCTTCAATTAGATAATTGTATATAGTAATATATATATTTTATATATATATATTATATATAGTAATATAGTAATTAGTATATTATATACTATATAAATATACAAAAATAAATATATAAATGTCCTGGTTCCGGCGGGGATAGGGTTAATCTTTCCTGGTATTCCATGCCATGTGAGCCATGCCCACCCTGAGCTGCCGGGGGAGGGGGCAGGAAGTCGCTGCTTGGAGCAGGCTGGGGCGTCCTGGGTCGGTGAGAGGCGGGGAGCGGCGGTCCCGTAATTGTGTTTGTATGTGCCTCTATCCGTGTTATTGTTGTTGTTTTCTTGTTCCCTTTGCTGTTCTGTTAAACTGCCTTTGTCTCAACCCAAGAGTCTTGCCTTTTTCTTCTGATTCTTCCCGTATTGGGAAGGCCCGAGCGAGTGGCACGTGGTTCTTTGTTGCCGTCTGAGGCTAAACCACGACAGTCCTTTTTGGCGCCCAACGTGGGGCTCGAAGGGTTGAGATAACGACAGAATCCAACTAGAGCTTGAAAAGACGAATGTGTTGTATGTGTTTATTGTATTAGGCAAATAGTCGCTGGTCACCATGTCGCTTGGTTTGTTCTCATGGCTGTGTTATGTGAATTCCTATATGGCTTATGTACTCCTTCCGATGATTTTTGTTACTTCTGGGAGAGGGATGAGGATTATCATTTTGTTGTCTTATGCAATATCTGTTTATGATATGATAACATCACTTGTTAGACAGTTATTTTGGGGCTTTTATGTGGTGTTGCTGTCCTGTCCGTACCTTGGGCATCGTCTCTCAGAATTTATTAATAATTACACCCAGTCTGTGGGGGAAACAGGGGGGGACACTTTCCCCAGCTCTTTTGCCTCCCTTTTCTCCTTCGGGTCAGGTATGGCAGCTTTTGAGAATTTTGAATATCCTTGGGATACTCAAACCAGTCTGGTCCTATTGTTATGTCTGCTGAATGTGTTCCAGGTCCTGTTTAAGGTTAAACAGCTATTTAAGACTACTACCCGGAGATCTGCTCCGAGGCTGGATAGTCAGGGGTGGCACGGCATGTGGGAGAACATGGGCAGGTACCTAGAGAACTTCTCGCCTCCAGTGGTCTGGGACTTCACCCCTGAACAATTACAGGACCCTGATAAAGTGGTAGAATATCTGAAGGGAAAATGCTGTGGCTATTCTAGAGAGGCACAACTCACCACGCTGTGCTGGGCCCTGGCCAGTATCTACCAGGCACTGCTCAGAATTATGCAGCACCCTCAGGGGGAAGAGATGGAGACCAGACCAGCAGCCACTGTGGCTGCTGCAACCCCTGCAACGGACACTGCGGCTACTGCAACCCCTGCGGCAGCCACTGCGGCTACTGCAACCCCTGCGGCAGCCACTGCGGCTACTGCAACCCCTGTGGCAGCCACTGCAGCTACTCCAACCCCTGTGGCAGCCACTGCCGCTGAACCAGGGAACCAACCCGTGCCAGTATCAGTTGCCCCCATACAGAAGAAGAAGTACACAAAGAAATCAGTTCGCTTAGTAAGAGATGATGATGAACCAGGGCCATCACGAGAGCAGGAGGAAGAGGCAGAACCAGAGATAATTACTCGATCCCTATCCTTGAGCGAGCTGTGGGATATGCGAAAAGATTTTAGCCGACTTTCAGGCGAGCACATTGTCACCTGGCTGCTCCGGTGCTGGGATAACGGGGCCAGTAGCCTGGAATTAGAGGGTAGGGAAGCCAGGCAGCTGGGATCCCTGTCTAGGGAAGGTGGCATTGACAAGGCAATTGGGAAGAAGACCCAAGCCCTCAGCCTCTGGAAACGACTCCTGTCAGGCGTGAGGGAGAGGTACCCCTTCAGTGAGTATGTTGTATGTCAGCCAAGCAAGTGGACTACCATGGAAAGAGGTATCCAGTACCTGAGAGAATTAGCCGTGCGGGAGATGATTTATTATGACTTTGACAATGCAGACTTACCCACAGACCCTGATGAGGTGCAATGCACAAGGCCCATGTGGCGGAAGTTTGTACGGAGCGCACCATCGTCATATGCCAACTCACTGGCAGTAATGGAATGGAAAGGTGAAGAGGGACCAACGGTGGATGAGGTGGCTGGCCGGCTCCGGAGATATGAAGTCTCTCTTCTTCCCTTGTCTCAGCTGTGGAGAAACTGTCACGGAAGGTCCAGCAACTTGAAGAGAATATGTCCTACTCCCCACCTGTACGAGCCAGCGTCTCAGCTATTAGAAGCAGGCATTTCCCCACTCAAGAGAGAGAGTACAGAGGGTATACAACACGAGGCACCCTGTGGTTCTACCTGCGTGACCACGGAGAGGACATGAGGAAGTGGGATGGACAACCTACTTCGACCCTGCGGACAAGGGTACAGGAGTTGCAAGGAAGGACAACCACAAAAGGGGATCCCTCCAGGAAAAGTGCCGCCCCAGTTTCCAGTGGGCAGTTCCCCAGACAGAGCAGAAGGCCTGATCTTGCTTCTGATCCTCTTGAAGGAACTTCCAAGTCATTTCTGCAAGAAGTGAGTAATGGATACTATGACCAGTGTTAGAGGGGCCCTGCCTCTGGCCAGGTGGAGGAAAGGGACAACCGGGTTTATTGGACGGTGTGGATTCGATGGCCTGGCACATCAGACCCACAGGAGTATAAGGCTCTAGTGGACATGGGTGCACAGTGCACTCTAATACCATCAAGCTGTAGAGGGACAGAACCCATTTGTATTTCTGGGGTGACAGGGGGATCCCAAGAGTTGACTGTACTGGAGGCAGAAGTGAGCCTAACTGGGAATGAGTGGCAAAAGCATCCCATTGTGACTGGCCCAGAGGCTCCATGCATCCTTGGTATAGATTACCTCAGGAGAGGGTATTTTAAGGACCCAAAAGGGTACCGTTGGGCTTTTGGCATAGCTGCCTTGGAGACGGAGGAAGTTAAACAGTTGTCTACCTTGCCTGGTCTCTCAGAGGACTCTGCTGTTGTGGGGTTGTTGAGGGCCAAAGAACAACAGGTGCCGATTGCAACCACGACGGTGCATCGGTGGCAATATCGCACTAACCGAGACTCTCTGATTCCCATCCATGAGCTGATTCGTCAACTAGAGGTTCAAGGAGTGATCAGCAAGACTCGCTCACCCTTTAACAGTCCCATATGGCCGGTGCGAAAATCTAATGGAGAGTGGAAGCTAACTGTAGACTACCGTGGCCTGAATGAAGTCACGCCACCACTGAGCGCTGCCGTGCCGGACATGCTAGAACTCCAGTACGAACTGGAGTCCAAGGCAGCCAAGTGGTATGCCACAATTGATATAGCAAATGCATCTTCTCAATCCCTTTGGCGGTGGAGTGCAGACCACAGTTTGCTTTTACTTGGAGGGGCTTTCAATACACCTGGAATCGACTGCCCCAGGGGTGGAAACACAGCCCCACCATTTGCCATGGACTGATCCAGACTGCACTGGAACAGGGCGAAGCTCCAGAACATCCGTAATACATTGATGACATCATTGTATGGGGAAACACAGCAGAAGAAGTTTTTGAGAAAGGGAGTAAAATAGTCCAAATCCTTCTGAACGCTGGTTTTGCTATAAAACGAAGTAAGGTCAAGGGACCTGCGCAGGAGATCCAGTTTTTAGGAATAAAATGGCAAGATGGACGCCGTCAGATTCCAATGGATGTGATCAACAAAATAGCAGCTATGTCTCCACCAACTAGTAAAAAGGAAACACAAGCTTTCTTAGGCATTGTGAGCCCTCTGTATCAAGTAACCCGGAAGAAGAATGATTTTAAATGGGGTCCTGAGCAACGACAAGCTTTTGAACAAATCAAACAGGAAATAGTCCATGCAGTGGCCCTTGGGCCAGTCCGGGCAGGACAAGATATTAAAAATGTGCTCTACACTGCAGCCGGGGAGAACGGCCCTACCTGGAGCCTCTGGCAGAAAGCACCAGGGGAGACCCGAGGTCGACCCCTAGGGTTTTGGAGTCGTGGATACAGAGGATCCGAAGCCCGCTACACTCCAACAGAAAAAGAGATATTGGCAGCATATGAAGGGGTTCGAGCTGCTTCAGAAGTGGTTGGCACAGAAGCACAGCTCCTCTTAGCACCTCGATTGCCGGTGCTTGGTTGGATGTTCAAAGAAAGGGTCCCCACCACAAATCATGCAACTGATGTTACATGGAGTAAGTGGATTGCACTGATCACGCAGCGAACTCGAATGGGAAACCCCAGTCGCCCAGGAATTCTGGAAGTGATCATGGACTGGCCAGAAGGCAAGGATTTCGGAATGTCACCAGAGGAGGAGGTGACGCGTGCAGAAGAGGCCCCACCATATAATAAACTGACAGAAAATGAGAAGAAATATGCCCTGTTCACTGATGGGTCCTGCCGGATTGTGGGAAAGCATCGAAAGTGGAAGGCTGCTGTGTGGAGTCCTACACAACAAGTTGCAGAAGCCAGTGAAGGACAAGGTGAATCGAGACAGTTTGCAGAGGTGAAAGCCATTCAGCTGGCTTTGGACATTGCTGAGCGAGAAAAATGGCCAGTACTTTATCTCTACACTGACTCATGGATGGTGGCAAATGCTCTCTGGGGGTGGTTACAGCAGTGGAAGCAGGGAAATTGGCAGCGCAGAGGCAAACCCATCTGGGCTGCTGAACTATGGCAAGATACTGCTGCCCGAATAGAGGATCTGGTTGTGAAAGTACGCCATGTAGATGCCCATGTACCCAAGAATCGGGCCACGGAGGAACATCAGAACAACCAGCAAGTGGATCGGGCTGCTAGGATTGAAGTGGCTCAGGTGGATCTGGACTGGCAACATAAGGGTGAACTATTCATAGCTCGGTGGGCCCATGACACCACAGGCCGTCAAGGAAGAGATGCGACATATAGATGGGCTCGTGACCGAGGGGTGGCCTTGACCATGGACACTATTGCACAGGTCATCCATGAATGTGAGACATGCGCTGCGATCAAACAAGCCAAGCGTTTGAAGCCTCTTTGGTATGGAGGGCGATGGCTGAAATATAAATATGGGGAGGCCTGGCAGATTGATTATATCACACTGCCACAAACCCGTCAAGGCAAGCGCTATGTCCTCACAATGGTGGAAGCAACCACCGGATGGCTGGAAACATACCCTGTGCCCCATGCCACTGCCCGGAACACTATCCTGGGCCTTGAAAAGCAAGTCCTGTGGCGACATGGTACCCCAGAGAGAATTGAGTCGGACAACGGGACTCATTTCCGAAACAGCCTCATAGACACCTGGGCTAAAGAGCATGGTATCGAGTGGGTGTATCACATCCCCTATCACGCACCAGCCTCTGGGAAGATAGAACGATACAATGGATTGTTAAAAACTACACTGAGAGCAATGGGTGGTGGGACTTTAAAACACTGGGATACACATTTAGCAAAAGCTACCTGGCTAGTTAACACCAGGGGATCTAACAATCGGGCTGGCCCTGCCCAATCAAAACTTCCACGTACCATAGAAGGAGATAAAGTCCCCGTAGTGCACATGAAGAATATGTTAGGGAACACAGTCTGGGTTAGTCCTGCCTCAGGCAAAGGCAAACCCATCCGTGGGATTGCTTTTGCCCAAGGACCTGGGTGCACTTGGTGGGTGATGCGGCAGGATGGGGAAGTCCGATGTGTACCTCATGGGGATCTGATTTTGGGTGAGAATAGCCAATGAATCAAATTGTGTGTTGTTAATTATTAAGTAACACTGTCACTGTATGTCCTCATTACTATAATTGCTATCAGTTGTACTACGAGTAAGGCACAGGGATGATGGGATAAGAACTGACCTCAGCAGCTGGCGCCCAGCAACTTCCTCAAGATCTACATCTTCAGCCCACGGACTGTGAGCATGAGCCACACCGGGTGCACCAGTCACAAGCTCTGAAAAATACAGCATGCAACAGACCAGCACCACACGGCATCTCACCTGCCCTGAGAGACTGTTCTAACAGATGGAGCCCAAAGCCATGGATTACCAGAGCTCAACGGACACTTTTGGAGGGATGGCCCGTAAACTAAGGGCTTTATATCTGCATGAATATATGTGTATATATATATATGACAGGGGAGAGTGGTGGCAATTCATTGGAACCTGTAAGATCTGAGCATGGCATAGATGGTATGGAATAAGGGGTGGATAATGTCCTGGTTCCAGTGGGGATAGGGTTAATCTTTCCTGGTATTCCATGCCATGTGAGCCATGCCCACCCTGAGCTGCCGGGGGAGGGGGCAGGAAGTCGCTGCTTGGAGCAGGCTGGGGCGTCCTGGGTCGGTGAGAGGCGGGGAGCGGCGGTCCCGTAATCGTGTTTGTATGTGCCTCTATCCGTGTTATTGTTGTTGTTTTCTTGTTCCCTTTGCTGTTCTGTTAAACTGCCTTTGTCTCAACCCAAGAGTCTTGCCTTTTTCTTCTGATTCTTCCCGTATTGGGAAGGCCCGAGCGAGCGGCACGTGGTTCTTTGTTGCCGTCTGAGGCTAAACCACGACAATAAATAATATCGTAATCTTTTTTTAACTACCACCACTAGAAATCTTCAGCCTTCTGAATTACTTCCTGCATTAGTATCAGAAGTTGTATTCATGCTCTGCCCCAGAGAAAATAATTTTCTTGATGGATAACTAAGATATCATCAGATATTCCATGTTCGTTACCATTAGAGCGGAGGATTGGCAAATAGGGTGGATTCTTGAGCTAGTAAACCTTCATGATAGATTAGCACAGTTGATTTTTACCCTGTTCCAAGTATCTGATATTCACATGTACTCATCCTCTTTGCTTTTTTCAACAATTTACATTCAGTACATTTGCTGGTAGCGTTTTGTGTGTCCTGTTTTTGTAACACTTAAAAATATAAAAGGCGTTTGCTTTCATTGCAAGGCATGTTGCAGATCTTCAGTTCAAGAAAAAGCAGATTCTCACATTGTTACGCTTTCAGTTTAGCTTTTCAGTATATTTAAAAGAATGCTTCAATTTTTGTGTGGTTGTATGGTTGCATGTTACATCCTCTCATCTATGGAAAACTATACTGAAGAAGCAGTGGGGTTGGCGGACAAGCAACCTCGAACGTACAGGATGAATCTTTTTCTTTCTGCTGGAACTCACATCAAAAGAAATGTATATTCTGTGTCTTGTCCAGCACTCAATAAGATTGTGAAGCTCACATGTTAGCTATAGAGAAAGTGAAAACTGGATGTTACTGGTGACTGAGCTATTGTCCTTCTTCCTGGGATTGCAACATTATTCAACAGAAGGCTCAAATGAAGGGTTTGCTAAAACAGAGAAGAAATGTCTTTTAGCATTTCCTCTTAGAGTGTAAAATAGAAATCAAAATGAAGAATGTGCCAGAGGGTTGCGGTTTTTTTGGAGGACAATAATGAATGCGAAAAGGAAAGAAACAGGGTCACTTAGCCAAACTTTGCCAGATCCTGAGCAGTCCTGAAAGCGCGGGGGACACAGCCCTCCCCTGGTGCATTTCTGTGCAGATGGGTTCAAGGACTACATGGAGGCATCATGGTTGCTATAGTGATTAAATCAGGAGTTTTTATTCTAGTAGGAAAAGGTAAGGAGGGGAAGCAGTATATTTTCTAATAGTACAGACACCTCTTTTCCCATTTTAGTATTGTGACCTGGTTGCTGTTCAATGCTGTTTTGTTTGGAGAATATAAGTGGGTGTCCTGGTTTGAGTGACACGGAACTGATTTCCCTTCTAAGGTTTGGGAAAACTGCACTTTTAGAAGACTCTAGTGTCTGAATTCATGAAAATATTTACTTCATAGACAGGTAGGCTATATGGGATTCAAAGTCTTAGTGTTTTTGAGCCTTGCCAGGTGCAGGGATGAGGAATGATGCCCGAGCACTTGACCCAGGCTGGCCAGCAGGATTGTTTCATACCATGAACGTCACATTCAATGTAAATTAAAAAGTTTGCTGTGTAGTTCTCTCTCTCCCTTGATGGTGGCGGTCCAGAGAACTTCTTGTCAGACCCCTGACCCCTTCCCTTCCTCCTGAAGCCATAGCGCTCGCAGTGTTCAACGTTTTCTGTCCACTGCTGGGAGTGCACAGCTTCCTGCCGATAGAATCGGCTGAGTATAATTCTTGTATCTCTTATACTAATATCGGGATCGATACTGATCCTTTAGTATTATTATTATTTAGTCTTATCCTATTAAATCTATTTATATTTCAACCCTCACTTGTTTTCACCAGTTCCCCTTCCTAGGTAGGGAGGGGTCTCAAACCATAACAGTCGGAATTGTGTCATTGACTTCAGGAGGCCATCTTCTGTCTTTGCAAAGAGACTTCATTTCTCCTGATAGTAGCCTGTAAGCTTTCCAGTCAGTTTCATTACTTTAAACTCAGACTAGCCAAAATCTCTGCAGAATAGTCAGCTTACCTGACAACCATTCAACTAGGCTTTGTTACCTGACTGCAATGATTTCTCTCATATGCTTAGATTTGCAGTTCAGTGTTTCTTTTTGACCTTCTTTAATTGCTTTGAAATTTGAATGTTCAGAGTCCATGTTGATGTTGTGTTCAAGATTCCTATGGAAAGAAACACTAAACATTTTTCCTTGGTTTCTAAACATTCCTGTTATTCACAATTCGTCCTTGTGTTGTGATGTGTCTACCTCCCTTTCTATTGTGTACATTCTCAGACTTAATTGGCCTGCATCATTACTATCAACAATCCCCAATGTGATTAGAAAGTTATTAAGATTTCCTACCCTGTTACATTCAGAAAAAAAAGAAAAAAAGGAAAAAAAAAGTCTTTCCTTGCTCTTATACTGTCTTTTCTTCATTTGTGTATTTCTTGTTTTTCCTATCAAAGAGCTTCTTTAGCCTACATATATGTTGTTTGTCATTTTGGATTTTTTCACCCTTTCTTTATCACCCTTCTTGTATAAATTATGCCTGACTTCTTAGTGTTGTATTTCTTGATCAGCAGCTTTGTTCTTGTCCCACTGCTCAGACTTTCAGAAAATCTCACTGTTGAAGGAAATAATTTTCTCTGTCCTTACGTTTTCCAGCTTCCCTCTGACCACAGTCTGTCTTATAGCTTTGCTTGATGAGGAAGAATTTTGTTTGCTTTCTTTCTTTCTCTTCATTTTCTCTTCTCCTAGGGTGGAATCCAGTCAGGGTTGGAACTGTAGTCAATTGCAGCTTCTAAATCAGGATGCCAGAGCAATACAGAAGCATGTATATTATACAAATAAAACTGTTTTCTAAAAAAAATTCTCAGAATTGACAAAAATAAATCAGTACCATTTCCATATGTAGCAGTTGCCATAAAATTCACTCCTAAATAACCACACACCATTTGAGGAAAGGGAAGTCTTAAATGGAAAACATGGATAAAAGCAGAGAAACAAGACTTGCAAGAGTTTCCACACTAGTATGCTAGGTATTCTTCATAACTGACTGCTGGGTACTAATCCAGTAATAATCCTTTACACATACATAGTGTTTTTTTCTCAGACGAGTTCAAGGTATTGCAGCAAAATTGAAGAACAATGCTGTGGAATAAGTTAATAGCATTTTGTTCCATATTAGAAATTACTTGTACTTCAAAACCCTTAACAAAACAATTCTGAGAAGAATATTTTCCCCTAATTCCTTTACCAAAATAGTAAACTTAGTTCCTGGTGGTTTCATTGAACTTATTTTCACCCTGGTTTTCCCTAAAGATGTACTGGGACAGGTATTTCTCTCACCTGGTATGTCACTATCCTATTCAAACAATTCTTGGTTGTATACGCAGATAAATGTTTCTGTTTTTCAGAATTCACAGTGGCTCTATGTATCAAATAAATTCCTGCCTGACTACAGTCAACAGTGGTAAAAAAAAAATAAAAAAAATCCCTTTATTGGAAAAAAATAAACTCAGAATCTTCTTCACTTATATGCCTAGAATGCCAATAACTTGAGCTGTTTTGCCTGGCTGTCTATCATAAATTTCAGATTTTTAAAAACAAGCACAGAATTTATCAACATGGTAAAGCACAGATAAATATTTTGTATAGTAAATCGAAATAGTTTATCGTATTGAAGTTGTCTTATCTGATTGAAAGGTATCATTTATACACAAATTTAACCACTAGTTTTATGAAATAATGGGCTTAAATTAATTTATATGCGTTGATTAAGCACTAAACATATCATCCCTAATTTACAACTTAATGCCCTATCCATTATTACTCTTGATTCCAACATAATTTAAATCCTTATTTGTTTGCAGCAATGACAAAATCTCACCTAGTAAAATGTCTGTTCTCTTCAATCTGACCTCCACTTCTCACACTAGAACACTGTTTATGATTGTATGGTAAGAATGCGTTTTCTATGGCAAAGCTCTCTGGTACATGGATTGTTTATTTCTGGATATATATAAAGAATAGAGTTTGAATATCTTCTAGATATTATTGCTGGAAAATATGTACATAACAATTATAATACCAATGGAAAATCTGAGGTAATCAGTTTTCTATCATTCACACTTTCTTGTAGTTTAAAAATGGAATAATGGCAATCACTTTGTCCTAGGCAGATATCTTGTCTTCTTCATTGCCATACTTCCCTGCTGACCTAAGAATGTTTAAGTGGCTCTCAGATTTTAAATTGAGGACTAGAGGATGGATGTTCACATTTATTCATTACTGAAATGCTTACATTTATTTCCACATTTCTCACAGACTTCATGAATCTTTTCCTTCTGTACCACTGCATAAACATTTGCCCACTTGGCTGA
Organism: Rissa tridactyla; assembly: GCF_028500815.1. NCBI lineage: Eukaryota > Metazoa > Chordata > Aves > Charadriiformes > Laridae > Rissa > Rissa tridactyla. The sequence continues at coordinate 39,882,666 of NC_071497.1, read as the reverse complement.
AATTCAGTGAACTTTCTCCTCAAGATGTACTGAACATCTAAAAAATCATTTCTGCCCCAGGCATTGTGAATCCAGTCCCTGTTCTTCCTGACTGAAAAATGAATGGTAAGTGAATAGTACCAGTTATTCAGTCACTGGAGAATCAGCTCTTTCTTGTCCTACTTGATATTTACATGCAGACTCCCCAGATGACATGAATAAAACATAAGAATTGCACTTGTAACTCATAGGCCTACTTACCCTCAATCATACCTGAAAATGTGATGCAATAGAATCATAGAATTGGAGAAAATACAATGGAAGCATCCAGAAGTTGTCCATCACCATACATCATAAACAACTCTCACTCTGGATACCAGGTAAAAAAAAATAAATCATATATGACAGTTGTTACTTATGACTCTTGATGTACTCTTAGAAGGTGATCACTCAGGATCAGCTGGAGTGGAGAAGTAGAACAGAAAAAAATTTAAAATCATGTCATTAAATGTTAAATCAAGAGTAAATGTCTACAAGATAAAAATCACTTCTGTGCAGAAAGCCAATGCAAGCTCAGCATCCCACTTAAGTACACCTCGTACACAAAGATGATTTTGCCTTTACAGAAAATAGCTATCAAAAATAATAACTCATTTCACTGTTATTTTCCTCTGAGATGAAACATCTTTGTTCTGTGGAGCTAGTCATTCAGCTTCACAGCTTATTTTTGACACTTTCTACTGTAGCCAATGGCACATGTTTATATTCCATCTGCTGTTGTCTTACTTGTAATCTCACAGGATCTCAATAACGTATTAGCAGGTGATGTTTAGTATTTCAGATATATTTGCAGCATACAATAACCTGCTGTTTTAGAAAGGAGAGATACTAGTCTACCAACCGATACAGAAAGTCATAAGGGTAAGAGATATTTTTCAGCATAAATTCCAAAATATTATAGCCTTTGAAGGAGAAATTTATGAATTCAATTAAGAATTTTTGGTTAAAAGTCAGAGGGAAAAAAATTAAAATTTCACACATACAACATGTAAAACTGTCTTCTCTCTTTTTTGTATGCCTATGTAGCTTTCAAGTAAAGTTCTGTTTGCAGTCCTCATCAATATAATGTGTAATGTGTTTTTTTTTCCTTGTTAGGTATCTTTCCAAACAGATTTACCTTCAAAGAAACCTTCAAAAGTTTAACTTTAAAAGTTATTCTACTTTTTCTATTGAAAACATAATAGTTTAAAACAATGTGAAACATACTTTAGTAAAATCCAGAAATTCATTTTTCTCTAATAAAAAAGCATGTATGTCTACCCACAAAAAATCACAGTCCATTCTTAACAGCACTGTCATCAACATTACTAGTTATAGAATAATTTCATTTTTAATATAGCTTTATCTTGTTACTGTATGGTATCATTTATATCATAAACTCATTAATGTGGGTTCTGAAAATAAGTGCTAATGTAGCTAATTATTCTCTTTATAACTGTAAACTCATCAGGTCAAACAATGCACTATTCCAGTAAGGCTTACATTTATTTACAGACACATTTAAGACCTACACCAGTTTGTGCAAATGAGATCCTAAAGATGCCAACTGAGGGACACAATTTATGGATAATATTACAACTTTATCCCTTTGATAAATGAGGATGGCTACATACTGCGATTTTTTTTGTGCATTTCATTATCAAGGAGTGATATTTAAAAATTTATATCTCAGATATTCACGAGAATGCTAACAGGCATCTGTCTGCAGATGAGGTTTTCAAAGACTCAAGATCTGAACTACTACCTGTCTCTCATCCCTCTTTGCTCATAATTTCACTACCTAAAGGTAGTTGAAAAAGGCAGTTGCATAAGGCATACATTTCCCAATTCTATATTCTTCTGATAAGAAAGTTGGAAAATGATATGTGAGAAACCATTAACTTCTTATTAAATCTTAAGATTACCCTTGAGTGAGATGTCCATCTTTTTCACAAAGATATCTGAGAAAGGTTTTCACTCTTAAGATGTCCCTCTGTTTCATAAGGGACGCGGGAGACCTGCATGGTTTAGCAGGGAGCTTCTGAAAAAGCTCAAGGGGAAGAAGGAAGTCTACAATAAGTGGAAGAAGGGACTGACTACTCGGGAGGATTACAAGAATGCTGCCAGACCATGCAGGGATGAAACAAGGAAAGCCAAGGCTGCCTTGGAATTAAACCTGGCAATGGGATGTCAAGCTCAACAGGAGGGGCTTGTACAAGTATATTGGAAGCAAAAAGAAGACCAGAGAAGTTGTGGGACCACTGTTGAATGAAACATGAGCCATGGTGACAGAGGATGCGGAGAAGACAGAGTTACTGAATGCCTTCTTTGCTTCGGTCTTTACTGCTCAGCGCAGCCCTCAGGAGTCCCAGGCATTGGGGGAAGTAACGGGGAAAGAAGAAGACTTCCCTTGGGTTGAGGAGGATCGAGTGACAGATCAATTAGATCAATTAGATATTCACAAGTCCATGGGCCCTGATGGGATGCACGCGAGAGTGCTGAGGGAGCTGGTGGAAGTCATTGCTGGGCCACCCTCCATCATCTTTGAAAGGTCCTGGAGAACAGGCGAGGTGCCTGAGGACTGCAGGAAAGCCAATGTCACCCCAGTCTTCAAAAAAGGCAAGAAGGAGGGCCCAGGGAACTACAGGCCGGACAGCCTCACCTCCATCCCTGGAAAAATGATGGAACAGCTCATTCTGGGCATCATCTCAAGGCAAGTGGAGGAAAACAAAGCTATCAGAAGTAGTCAACATGGATTCACCAAGGGGAGATCATGTCTGACTAATCTGACAGCCTTCCATGATGGCATGACTGGATGGATAGATGACAGGAGGGCAGTAGATGTGGTTTACCTTGACTTAAGCAAGGCTTTCGACGTGGTCTCCCACAGCACCCTCGCAGGGAAGATTAGGAAGAGTGGGCTTGATGAATGAACAGTAAGGTGGATATATAACTGGTTGAAAGACAGAGTTCAGAGGGTAGTGATTAGGGGCACAGAGTCTAGTTGGAGGTCAGTGACGAGTGGTGTTCCCCAGGGGTCAGTACTGGGTCCAGTCCTCTTCAATATATTCATCAATGACTTGGATGAAGGGATAGAGTGCACCCTCAGCAAGTTTGCTGATGACACAAAGCTGGGAGGGGTGGCTGACACACTGGAAGGCTTGCCACATAAACCCAATACAAACATCAATGCAATTTCAATGCCCCAAATTATTAATCATTTCACAAACTGTTATATTTTATCCAGTGTTGAATATTTTTAGTCATTTCATAACATGCTTGATTTCCTACAATAAGCTAAATTATACAGCTTGGATTCCATTGGTTTTGTTCTATCTTATCATAGAATCACAGCATGATTTAGGTTGGAAGGGACCTTGAAAGATCATCTAGTTTAACTTCTTTGCCACAGGTAGGGACACCTTTCCCTAGATCTGGTTGCTCAAAGCCCCATCTAACCTGGCTTTGAACACCCATGACTTCTCTGGGGAACCTGCTCCATTGTCTCACTACCCTCATGACCTATCCTTACGTCCAATCTGAATCTACCTTCTTTCCATTTAAAGTGTTTGCTCCTTGTTCTGTCAGTACAGTCCTTGGTAAAAAGCCTCTCTGTCTTTCCTATAATCCCCTTAATATATAGAAAGGTTGCAATAAGGTCTTCCTAGACCTTCACTTCTCCAGAATGAAAAAACCCAACTCTTTCAGGTTTTCTTCACAGGCGAGCTGTGCCAGCCCTCTGATCATTCTTGTGGCCCTCCTCTGGACCCACTCGAACAGGTCCACGTCTCTTTTGTACTGGAGATATGAGACCTGGATGCAGTACCCCAGGTGGGGGTCTCATGAGCAGAGGGGGATAATCACCTCCCTCAAGCTGCTGGCCATGCTCCTTTTTATGCAGTCCAGAATCATCTTCCTTATCCTTCTTCTCACAAACTGATTAATTGGTTATTTAATTTAATTCTAACTTTTTGTCCATCATCACTGAGACTGATTTGACTGGTTTTGTGTCTGCTTATCACTGTGCTTTGGGCAAAGTTATGAAGCTAAAAGCAAACTCTCTTTGATTAATGGTAGAATGTGTGAGTGTTTCTGCCTATATAAAACCAAGCTGATATACATAAGCAAATAAAATGACAGTGATATATATTGAAATTTCTGTCCATAAAGATTCCTAAATTTACTTCATAAATTTATATATGGAATAGTAACAATATATATTTGTCTATGATGTGGAAAACCAGCCAATTAATGTAGCAAAATAACTAGGGCAGGAGACTGATAAAATTGTCAGTGATCACCTGAGCTATTATAATGTATAGAAAGGATGTCAAAGACAAGAAAGTTATCCTCTCACCAAAAATATTCATGAAATCTGAAAAATATTCAGTAGACAGGCTTCACAACCATTATCACATATCAGCTTATGCCCATCATTACTTGTGTCATAATAAAACTTTTGGTGCTGAAACATCTTTTGTTTCATATGAATAGCAGGTATAAAAGGTAAAGCACAGTGTGTTTTGAATCCCACATACTTTCTGAATTGGTAGTGCACCTTCCTGGGAGATCTTTCCATTCATGCTGATGTTGCAAAAAAAACCCAGATAATGGGAAATGTTTTCATCTTTTCTTGCATCTAGCCACCGAACTCCAGCTTCTGGCACAACCTATTATGCACATGAGGACACACATCTCTCCAATTGTTTTATATCCACCCAATCAATCATTTTTTTGCCTTACAGCAACACGTTCAGTTCAAATTTCTTTTTTTTTTTTTTCACTGAGGAAAAGCTAACTGTCTAAACAAAAAATATGCATCACTTTCATATCATATAGGTGCACAACCAAGCAGAGGCAATGGACATCTCAACATTATTATCAATCATCAGTGACAAAATGATATAAAAGCACAATCCTTTGGTCATGAAAAAAAGAGTGAAAATGCTTTACAGGAACAATTTTGTAGGTTGCTCACATACATGTTGAAAGAAAAGTACAAAAAGGGATTATCTATTGCAAAACACTTAACCTTTAATGGGAAGGTATGAACACAAAGGAATAGGAAGTAGTTAATGACAGAGTAAACTGATTTTTCTGCAAATGCCTATTACTGAATACTTGTGTCACGTGATTTGATATGTGACATTTTTTCTCAGTCTTTTTAACAGGAAATCCCTGGAAAAAAGAAAAGCCAGAAATACATTTCTGAAAGCATCTTGTTAATGTAGATTCCTACCTAATTTCATGGAGAAATTCAGATTTTCAAAGAATAATGAAGCTCTGTAGCAGCACTTTCAATAGAACAAGAATGAAAAAACCCCAAACAATATTGATGACCGCATTTGACCAGTTTACAGATAGAGCTCTAAGACAGCAGGTCAATGGCAGAAATGGGCTGGACTATGTAGCATGGCCCATATATTTTGTCCCATGTTTCTTACCACAGATACCGAGGCAAATAACGGGGAAGAGGGAACATCAAGGTCTTTCCTTAGCCGGAAGCAGAGATGCAACTAGAGTCAGCAACCAGAACAAGAAGATTGAAATTGCCCAGTGTCCCACAGTTCATATGTAGTCTAAGATGTTGATAGTTCCGTAACATATTTTTTTTTTTAAAAAGCAGTTTCATAGCAACTTTCCTCCCCTAGTTACATTTTTCCTTTTCTGTTCTGATGTCCTGGATCTTGACTATTACATGGTCCATTATCCCCTTAGGCCTGAACCTTGCATTAATTTGGAAGGAAATTAATTCTATGCAGAGAAAAAAAGTTTCTGCAGACCTGTGAAAGCATTCTGCACATTTTTTGGTACATATGACTTTTCTCAGGATAAATGACATCTTTTCGCTCTCCAAAAAAACTCAGGCGCTTGCAGCTACGCATATGTCACCTCTAGGTAAGAGTAGTTTCATAATTATAGATCTAAATGTACAGTTTAAGCAACTTTGCAAGAAGATAAAGACGAAAATTTAAGGTTTAATAAGTTCTTAGTGTCGAAGTCATACTAGAAGTGAGCAATTTGAGCTGCCTTTCAAGTATTGGTAACAGTGAGATTAAAGTAATATGTAAGGAGCTCAATAAATCTTTAAGGTTTGCCCTCAAAATAATTTGAAAGCACAGTTCAGAACAAGGCTCCATTGAAGGAGATAGCAATTAAATGTAGAAAAATCATAGAATCAGAGAATACCAGGTTAGAAGGAATCTTGAGGATCATCTGGTCCAACCTTTCTTGGCAAACCCACCATTTAGACAAGATGGCCCAGCACCCTGTCCAGCTGAATCTTAAAAGTGTCCAATGATGGGGAATCCACCACTGTCCTGGGGAGATTATTGCAATGGCTAATGGTTCTCATTGTGACAAATACTCCTTGTGTCCAATCAGAATCTCTCCGGGTGTAACTTGTACTTATTAACCCTTGTCTTTTCCATGTGACTCCTTAAAATGGAGTGGTTCAAAGGCGAAGAAGGACAAGGAACGTTTTAGGGAGATCTTTGCTTCTCTTCTCTCTCTTAGCACCTCATTTGCCAAGAGCAGACCGTCTCCTGCTTGGTGTTTTTGTACAAAGAGCAACCACCAGCCCAAAAGCTTTGATTGGAGAGTTATAATTTGGGCTTTGGCTAGAGAAACCAAAGCTCCATAGTGGGGGAGGAGAAGATAACCTTTAGGACAACTGTGCTCTTAGGGTAAGATCATTATGACAGAGAAAAGGAGAGAAAACATTTTGTGACTTTACCTGTGAAAAGCACTGAGACAGAAAGAGGAAAGAGTGCACAGAGAAACAGTAACATTAGAGAAACATATCCCCTGGTGGGATGAGACTCTTCAGCTCTTAAGGACAATAAATACAAATAAAGCATGTCCTCATAATCTGTGTAAAGAGGGCAAGCTGAGGCTGCAGACACAAGCAGCATTGGAGGATGCTTGCAATCAGACTCTGTGTATCTCTGAAGAAGACAACACAGGCAGTGCATGGAGAGTGCTGAAAATTTTATGAGTACTTTAGAGAGAGGAAGAGAAGCCAAATTTATTTTTTGACTACTGGAGCATGGAGTGGATTACTGGTGTGGTGGATTACTGCTGCAGTGTTTTTTTTCAGCCTAGTGCTGAGCCAGATGGGCACAAATGGCTTCATGCATTTCTCCACTTTCTCTGGGATGATAGTGAGGGCAGGAGCTGGATATTCTTTTAGCCACTCTGCCTAGAACAGCCTTCCCATGCCTTTACACAGGCTGCACAAGACATATCAGCTAGGATTGATCAACACCGATGGCACTGCCGCTCTAAACTATTCTGTTTGATGAGGTTTGCCACCTTGCAGCAGGCCAATAGAATGTTTGAGACATGGTAACCTTCAGGGCCTCACTGAAAGCAGCATGTGTTGCATGGCTGTTGTAAAATGTCTGCATGACCCATGCCTGAAATAGGTAATCAGCATCTGCCGTGAGGCAGAGACACTCAGACCCATGCAGGCTGAGAATCCTGGATGCTTTCCTGGCCTCGGTTCTGGACAGTGGAGAACTCAAAGCCTTTGGTATCATGAGACCTCTGGGCATAGACTGTCACAGTGTCCATGAAGCTTATCCAGTGCCCTGAAAAGCTTGTAGGGCAAAGGAGTTGTAACTTTGGGGGCTCATTAGCTGATAGGAGACTTGTAAAAGACACCAGATAGGAGTGTTTATCCCCTAGAAGGTTCCTATGTACTTGTGGCTGCTCTCCTGGGAAAAGGCATACACATTTTCCTTGACTTTTTTGCTGAAACCTGGTTATGGGTGATTGATCTGACTCTTCACTCTCAGAATACAGAGGGTCAGCATCATTTACTAACTGACTTTCCAGATCCCGTGAAATTTAGAGATTTGTGGGGGACAGCAAGCACAGGGGGCCATGAATGTGATATGTCCCAGTGGCCACACTGCAGGTGAGCAAATATGATCCTGTTTTGATGGACAATACATTTGCTGTATGAGGCAGTATTGTCCCAGAGGGCTCCAAGCCATGCCTGCTGAAACAGACAAAATATCTTTTTCCTCCTCTCCCATCTTTCCAGAAAACAGTATAAAGAGCATCAGCCAGATGTGAAAGTGGTAGCTGCCTTCATGGAAGAGGTTATTACACCAAGTACTATTCTTTCCCATTTTCCATGAGTTTGAAGTAATAAAATACCTTATTTTCTAGAAATCCCTCTCCTTAGAGTTTGACACAGTGTCCTGATTTCAGCTGGTAAAGGAGTTAATCTTTCTTTCTAGTCATTGCTATGAAAGGAATGTCAATAGTACCTATTGTTTTTAAGTCTTGCTAAGTGATGTTTACACTATTCGAGGACTTTTTTCAGCTTCCCATAGAAGCATAGACAGAATGATGGATTGCCAATGAAATATTCACCATAGATGTCATGCTCAGTATATGAATGCTGTTTAGCCAAGGGGTAGAAAATCTGTGATCACTGCTTGGGATACTGCCAATTCACTGTGCAGTGAGAGTGACCAGTGTCATTATTATTATTGTTATTATTGTTGTAATTTTTCCTTTTCTGTTATTGTTTCTATTAAATTGTCTTTATCTCAGCCTACGAGTTTTTTTCTCCCTTTCCCCTCCTTTTTTTCCCTCCTCTCGCCACCCTTCTGGGAGGGGAGGCAAGTGGCGGGCTGTATGTGTAAGCAAACAGCTTTGTATTTCTAGTTTCCAGCTGGGGTTAAACTGTGACACACAGTATATGGAAATATAATTTCTGAATGACATTTGAGTTATTAATCTAGATTTATATAATACATTCTGGAGTCAGAACAGGTATTATGCATCTAGCCAATCCACTGCTTTATACATTTCATGTAACTTTTTTTTTTGCAGTTTGTTTGGGTTTTGGCAGAGCTGGGGGTGTCTTCCTTGCCCTCCCCCCAAGTATTCATCCCATGACACCTACTTGATACTTAGGATATCTTTTAAATGAATTTACCTAATCTTAATCTAAAGGATTCAACTGACGGGGTCCCACTACATCCCCAATGAAAGCTATGGATCAGTTAATGAACCTTGTTATTAAAAACTTTGCAGTTTATTTCTATAAAAAATAATCTATTTTTTTCTTTCAAAAGTAGATCCTTTTATTTTTTCTATAAGGTCAAAGTAGACTCTAATACCAAAAAACTCTTCTGCATGTAGGTATGTAATGACCAAGATCAAGTAACATTTTAACTTTCTCTTTGGTAAAAAAAGTGGATTGAAATTTCTTGAGTCTCTCATTATGAGGTATTTTTTCGTGACCTCAAATCATTATTGTAGCTCTTTCCTGAATCTTCTAATTTGTTATCATCTTTTTTGAAGATTGTGCAGTTTTGTGGTAAGGACCACATTAATCTCATATTTATTATATCTTTACTCCTACTCAATATTACTTTGCCTGTATTTTGGCATGGTTGCTTCTGGTAACACTGCAAAACTCAGCGAGAGTTCTGAAGAGTGCAGAAACTGCTTACTCTCTGACATAAACAACGCTTTTACCCCACCTAACAAAACTAGTTTCCTATTTTACTCTTTTGGTTTTGTTGTTTAATGTTTTGGTTTGAACTTAGGTTTTTCAGCGTGAGGGTTACATTTTTTAGTGCTTCCTAGTTAAGAAAATTGTAATAAATATAGAAGGAGGAAAGTTAGTAGAGGATATCAAGTCTTACTTGCCTTGCTACTTGTTAAAGCAGAATCTGACTGAAGTGAAAATATTCTTTTATCACAGAAGCATTTCAGTCTTTTCTTAAAAGATACACTAAAAATGTAAATCACATTATCTTCACCTACCATTAGTTTTATCAAAGTGTAGTACTCTTATCACAGCAGCACTGCATGGGTAACAAAAAAATTGAGCAAGAAAAGGCAACTATCTTTCAAAGCCACTTTCTGATTCTCTGTGTCATTGTAGAAAAATAAATTAAACGTCATTAGTAAAATACAGCAAAGAAGCACAGTGACACAAACAAAATGCTTTCCTTGAGCAGCAGTCTGTACCCTTGCAAGAACCATTTAGCTGCTTTTTGTGCAAAGAGAACTAAACCGGGATTTTTTGCTTTATATGAAGTATGTCAAAAAGATTAAAAACTTGATTTGACCCAAGACCTTGAGCAGAAAAGAGTCCCATTTATTCTTTCTTGCGTGGCATTTTTTCTGTTCTTATGTTCTGCCTTGGGGCACTGAGTAAAATAAGAGAGATTTGTCCACCTGTGTGTCAGTGCTGGCACATGGATGACAAGACTGAGAAAACCACAACCAGAGAGCACACAAGACTGTCTGGTTTGTTTCTTCTTTTAAAGAAAGAACTGTATGATTTTTTCCAAGGAATATAGGACATGGTATCTTGGTTTAAATCATAGGAGGATACGTAAGATGGGTCTTAAAGTTCAATTGTTTGTTATTTTAGTTTTTAGGAAACAAATTACTTTTCACTTACCATTCTAGTTGAAGCTCTTCTGCATGATCTGAGCTTTTGCTGAGAAGGAGCCCAGGTATGCAAAAGCTTTCTACTGCTGATAGATAAAATGGTGTATAGGATATAAACATTAATTATACCAGATTGTATATAACTAATCAGCAAATCTTACTCCAGAATAAGTTTCAGATTTTCCACATAGACATTCAGTCCTTCCAGCTAACTAAAAGGCAAAAATGTTCAGACTGCTGAGACAGAAAACCTGCAAAAATATTCATTTGTGTTTCAAAAAAGGACACGGACAGCGTGACTGAGAAGTGCCAAAATACAATTTGCCAGCTGAGTGAAGATACAGCTGTATCTGTGTGAACTACTTACCCTTTCAGATTATATCCATAGTTAACAGCATTTCAGGGCGGAAATCATCAGTCCTTCACAGACCTTGGCTGTCTCACAGCATGTGTCCCACTCCAACTATCATGAGATCCCAGTTTAATTTACACTTTTTCATGGAAAATTTCTAAACGTGACTGAGATATTTATATAGATACATACATGCACACATGCATCTATATAAATGTAAACTAAAGAAGAATGTACTGCACTTATTTTAACTATTCTATACATTTCTAGCACTTTCTAATTGGTGACAAAGAATAAATAAAATAATAAGAAAAATAATAATTTATAAATATGTATAGCTGTATGCAATATATAATACATAACACTATAAATGATAAAATAATAACTAATAACAGGAAAATAATAAAATAAGGTAAAATAAATTCTGAAGTCCTAACTTGCAGTTTTTAAAGTATTTTAATATTTTGCAGCATGTAACTGAATACATGAGAATTCATAATTCCTTCTAGATTTTTCAGTAATCTAAAAGAATGCAATTAATTAAGTAAAAATAACTTTTAAAGAATTAAAAATTGTCTCTTTATTTCATTGACTTTTTTCAGCCTCTTCAGTGATGTAAAGCTTACCCCTGAAAGAAGGCTGAAACAAGGATGTATTACTGTATAGCTGTGTCATACTAAATAACAATTTTCTGGTAGGTTCAGAATCCTGCAAAGCTCACAGTAAAATATTCATTTGACTCTCAGAATTGTTAATGTTTGACATTTTCAAGAACTGACATTCAATAAATTCTCCAAGTAGGTATTTTTAGGCAAAATTGAAGATCATAATTCTCCTTGTGCTGAGAAGTAGCTTACCTATTTTAAGTACTCTAAGAATGACGTTTATACTCTATATGCAGGGGACAGACAATAGCCATACTTAGCACAAAGTCACTTTGTTCCCCAAAAGGTCTCAAAAGAGGACTAAAGGCCTATGTAGCCAGTGTTATGCTGTAAGGGGGAAGAAATGAGAGATAGTAGCAATTTTGTCCTCTTATCATTGCACTTTGTGGGGCAAGGTAAGATGAGGTGAAGACAGAAAACAAGGAACCACTTGATAAGTAATTCAGTGGGTTTTGTTAACAACAACAACATACCCATGAATGGACAACAGGTTTTACAGTTCATTGTGGAAAGTGATACACAACACTTTAGTTGTCTAAATAAAGTTGCAAGTTGCTTTTCATGGAGTTCTTCCAAATTAGTTTACACTCAGGAAGGCAAATGCTGGATACTTTTGTTAGATATGTTGTAGGAAAATCCTGGAGCAGTTCAAATAAGCAGGAACTCAGTCATTGATCTCGATTGAGTTTGGACACACCTTTTAACATTTCAAGGTAAAAAAGACAGTGCAGTTCCTGTAAATGAGTAGAAACAAATGGTCTTCAAATAGACCATTATTAAGGTTTAACTGCTTAATTGACTAGAGCAATCACAAGGACAACTGATACTATAAAAGAGTAAGAATACATTACAAGAGTAATTGTAAAATATAGAGAAGATATTATGGAATTCACAGAAGATTAAGAAATCTCTATGTCTGAGGCAGAACACTAGAAATGACAAGGATATTAGAGGCAGTGTGGGAGGGACTATTCCTTCATGTGTTGCCGAAGTTGGAAAAAAGAAAAAAAGTGGTTCTATTTTGGTTCATCCTTTTATGAACAAACATTAAAAGATCATGAGGTGCATGTGGAAAAAGCCACCTATAAATAAAATTGCAACCAACAATAAACATTTTTTAAAAGAAAGTAAATCAGATAAAAAAATATTTAGTTAAATTAAAAATTGTTCATAACCTATTTAATTAAAGAGATTTCTGCCATCTACCTTTGCTTTGTAGAAGCATTAGGAAACTTCATCTGGAGGAATAGCAGAATACAAATTCAACATCCATTTGCAAGTCTCATTGTTTGCCACATAATACAGGAAATTCATAGCTGTACCCATAATATGCAAAATGAAAACATAATGAAATTAATTTAAACAAAATAATTAAAGCAGCCTAGAATTATTATAACTGCAGTACCTTACAGAGTTTTGTGGAAAGCATTCCCTAATGCTTTAAACATCTGATCTTGTCAGTGGTTACAACTGACGTTGTGCTCTCATTATACGTGTCCATGTAATTCTTATTTTCCTTGGATCATTAGGGAAGTGTGTGAAGTATGGTGATCCATCATCATATGAATGTTTTCTTCAGTGTCAGTCTATTGTTAATTGAGAATTTATTAAAGAATACAAAAAATACAAAAATAATCCTACACAGAAATGCCTATTATCTATCGGTATGTGTATATATATATAACAATACATAATTATACATTATGTAAAAGAGACAAATTGTATGATACTTATAAAAAATGTACTGTTTATATGCTCCACCCACCCCCTGTACCCACACACATGCACAAATTGGAGATCTATTGTCCGTGAATGCAACATATTGTAAAACAGAAACACGTATTACAGATAGATGCAACCACCAAAGCTGGAGAGTCTCATCCAGTGAAGCCGGACTTGCCACAAATTGTCAGATTTCCTGGAACACAAATAAGGTGCTGGGCTTATTCCAGACTCTCTTTTAAAATGTTTCCTGTGTCTGATCTCTGTTGCATTTCTGTTTAGAAATTCAAACATGTATATCTTAACCTTGTCTGGCCCAGTGTTGTTTTGAGGACTACATCATTAAGGACAGTGAGAATATGCCTGTTCTCACATAATAGATTCTCACAGATTGAATACTCATCTATATGAGTATACCTTTGTGTGGTCTAACACACTAGCATGACTGAATAGACAGAGAAGTAGATTTGGTATATTAAAATGGGCCATTGAATACCATACAGGAGGAATAGTGACAGTCTTTGAGGAAATACAATCTTTTTCCAGATCACACATTACACTCAGGAAGTTAGGAGGAAAATATAATGGAGCTTAGGAAAAGGCAACAGTACCTTTAAGTATTATAGGAATTAATTTGATACCACATGGTAGCTCTGAGCAAAATTGTTGGCTTTACTTAAAAGTAATATAATTTAAAGCAAAATATTCCAGAATTCCATACTGGTCTGCAGAAAAAAATACCAGTCTACAGCAATCAAAAACTTTTGAGACACAAATATGTACTTGCACTAGATTTCATCCTTCTAAATGAAAAAAAAAAAAAAAAACAAAAGAAAACTCTCAACTAGGGCTGCTGACTAAATTATTCCTTGGAAGTTGCAAAGAAAGATTCTAGACATAAAATTAGTTTAATACTTCCTGATCTCTGGCATCCTAGCTCTGTACCTTCTGTCATCTTCTAAACCTCATCTAGATTCTAAAGATTGTGTCTATGTCTACAAAACACCAATGCTGAAAATAGAAGAGACTGCCACAACAGAGACACTTCAAGAAACTGTGTGTACATAGAAGGGGAAAAAGTGCTAGGTTGCAGGGTGACTTAGAAAATGGGCTAAAATGCTTCTTTTTGGTGTAATATTAGAAAGTAAAGATTAATTAACATTTGGCAGACTCAGTACAGATTTTAGGAGTAATTCTTGAAAAATTCAGTCTTCATCTTTGGTTATTCGAAGTCTAAATGAATCTTTTGTAATTCAAGTACTGCCTGGAATTAGTACTCCATCAAATCTAGTGACTTTTCATGCAAGTTTGTGCCCTGTGATAATACATACTTCCCTTAGTTTGGCCCGGAACACCTGTGTATTTTATGCATACAAGCAGAGATACAAGCATAGAGACAATCTGGAGAGTTGGGCGGAGAGGAACCTTATGAAATTCAATAAGAGCAAGTGTAGGGTGCTGCACCTGGGGAAGAAGGGTGTGTCAAGCAGATCAAGGGAGGTTATCCTCCCCCTCTACTCTGTCCTGATGAGACCGCATCTGGAGTACTGTGTCCAGTTCTGGTCTCCCCGGTTCAAGAAGGACAGGGAACTGCTGGAGAGGGTGCAGCAAATGGCTACAAAGACGATCAGGGGAATAGAACATCTCTCTTATGAAGAAAGACTGAGGGACTTGGTTCTTTTCAGTCTGGAAGAAAGAAGACTGAGGGGGCATCTTATCAATGCTTATAAATACTTAAAGGGCGGGTGGGTGTCAGGAGGACGGGGTCAGTCTTTTTTCAGTGGTGCCCAGTGACAGGACAAGAGGTAACGGACACAAACTTGAACATAGGAAGTTCCACCTACACATGAGGAGGAACTCTTTGAGGGTGGCAGAGCACTGGAACAGGCTGCCCAGAGAGGTGGTGGAGTTTCCTTCCCTGGAGACGTTCAAAACCCACCTGGACTTGTTCCTGTGCAATCTGCTCTAGGTGACCCTGCTTTGGCAGGGGGATTGGACTAGATGATCTCCAGAGGTCCCTTCCAACCCCTGTCATTCTGTGATTCTGTGAATGCAAACCAATCACAGCACCTTATTGCAGAAATGCTGAACTGCGGCTTATGAGTGGCACACGCAGTTCCCTGAGCAGCTCTGGTACATCTTTCAAGGTAAAATTCAGAGCAAAATTTATCTAGCTTACCTTACCCACTAGATCCTCATTATAAAAAATATTAGTACTTTATTGAGTTTGGATGAGAAATTTAAGTTGGATTTCAAAAACTGTGGGGCCTGTATGCTCTGTTAGCAGGGCTGTCAAGACTTTCAGCTTTATAGTCAGGACTTGTAAGCCTATAAGCATTGCCCTGGGGAAAGAGCAATGTCTCTGTCATAAGGTACTATTCACACACTGGGGTTTTTTGTGTACAATATAGAGAACTTGCTCAACAGACACAAAGACCAGCAAAATAGATGACATTAAGGCACTATTGGTTTATATTTTCAGTGCTGTACACCTGGTAAGAGGTAACTACTGATATTCATTCCACAGCTAAGGTCATAATATTTGGATATCAACCCATTATAATCCCATTGCCTTGAGCAGAACTACATCATTCAAATTAGTTTGTCATGTTGCCTACATAAGAACAGAACACCCACTTCTTAGACTCCATCTAAACTCTTTTCCTGGTGAGAACTGGTGCTCTGGCATCCATTCACAGGACCATTCAAGCATCAGAAATATGGCAGATTCATGTTCTTTGACTAATAGTAAAATTGCATTTGCATTGTTGTTTTGTTGCACATTGTTGCAATGCACGTTGCTGCATTTTGCTACTAAGCACTGGGCCATTGTGTGGGCCATTGTGTGGCCCATTGCGTGGCCAGTGTCACTTCCATCATGTGACATCTAACATCTTGGGCTAAACTGGTAATTTAGATTAACTAAATAAAATTTTCTGAGTGAGAGGAAGTCATCATAGAAAGACAAGAGTTGGAAGGGCCCTTAAAGATCAACTAGTTTCAACCTCCCTGCCATGGGCAGGGACACCTTCCATTAAATCAGGTTACTCAAAGCCCCATCCAACCTGGCCTTGAACACTTCCAGGGATTGGGCAATCACAGCTTCTCTGGGCAACCTGTTCCAGTGTCTCACCACCTTCACAGTAAAGAATTTCTTCCTAATATCTCATCTAAATGTACCTTCTTCCAGTTTAAAACTGTTATCCCTAGTCCTATTGCTACAATCCTTGATAAAGAGTCCCTCACTATCTTTCCCTTAGGCCCCCTTTAGGTACTGGAAGGCCACTATAAAGTCTCCCTGAAGCCTTCTCGTCTCCAGGCTGAACAAAGTCAATTCTCTCAGCCTGTCTTTATACGAGAGGTGCTCCAGCCCTCTGATCACCTTCATGGCCCTCCTCTGGACTCAGTCCCTGGACAGGTCCGTGTCCTTGTTATGTTGGGGACTCCAGAGCTGGATGCAGTACTCCAGGTGGGATCTCACCAGAGCGGAGTAAAGGGGCAGAACCACCTCTATCAACCTGCTGGACACACTTCTTTCGATGCAGCCCAGGATGCAATAGGAGAAATTCCCTCACGCATCATATGGTGTCTAGAGTCTAGTTGATATATTAGTAGAAAAACCTAAAGCAAAAATAAATAAATGTATGACGTACTGTAAACTGCAATTCTTCTCTTGCTGTTATCTACATTATATTTCAGAAGCTCAAATTCAAATCTTACAAAATTATAGACCACTCATAAAGTACACATTAAAATATTTACTGATGTATCATATTTTAATTTGATTTAGTATCTTTTGTAGACAGTATCCAATTTTTGTTTGTTTCAGGAGGAATAATAAGGATGTTACAAAATAAAAGAATTTTTCTATGATTTCATGGAAGAAATCCAAATAAAAACTTTCAAATTTTTGTAAGCATATGACAGTAATGAGATGAAATTTACAACAGTAGTGGTCATTTTATTTTCTTTCAAAATGTAATTTGTCACAGAACTTAGTTGTAACGGTTGGTAAAGAGAATCAGCAGAGGAATCATTTTCGAAAGTGTAAAGAAAACAAGTGAATATTTGCCAACATGTAAACAGCAAAAAAAAGTGGATTATCAAAGCAGACAATATCTAAATTCAATTGTACGTCAGCTTCATCACTTCCAATTAACACTTCCTTTTCCTATACTCTTTCTTTAAACTGGGAAGTACTTCTTAAGTCTTTTGACGTATGATATGGGGTACACCTTAATATAAGTATTAGTATTTTAAAAATAGTATTTTACAAAGAGGTTACTTATAAGGAATTCACAGGAACATAGGAACCTGGAAGGTGACATCACCATGATAGAGAAATTCCAATACAGATGTGGGAAAGAAGGGAAGGGGAGAAAACGGAGAGAATGAATGTAAAATGTGTCTAAAATGCATGTGAAAATTAAAAGCATCTGTGAAAAAAATACTCCTTATTGTTGTTTTCAGGGGATAAAGCCCATGTTGTTCTTGTGTCCATATAATAAATATATATCTTTGATAAATTTACCATGCTCTATCTAAAAATCTGCTTCTTGGTCTTCTGTTCTTCTTGGAAGGTGACTTTTGCTCTATGCTGATTAACACCAGAAACTGCCTCCTAAACTATACCCCAGGGCTATTTTACACTAATGTTTAGGCTTACACAGCTCTTCTCCCACCATCCAGACAATTGTCTCTCCTAACATTTTGGGAGATGAGATCAAATCCACTTAGCTTGTTGAGCAATGTTCATTTCCAAACCCAAAAAAGTTAATTAAATACTTTAGGAGGCTGTCATTAATAGGCAAGGACAACACAACCTGTAGTTTGAACCTCTCTTCTGTTTAATATTTAAGCAAAACATTTTCTCTTTGTGAGAGACAAATATCACAAGGCACATTTGTCTTTCACCAGCAATATTTATCTTTGAACTGGATTTATCTAATCTATTTTCATCTAAAGATTACACCATGTCCTCAGCCAAAATCAATATAAACACCAGCAGTGTACAGACAGAGGGTTATATCCTTCAAACAACTTCTGTGTGGAAATAGCATTTTAATCAGTAGGAGTTCAGGACATAGCCTGAGATTTTCAGAAGCACTGTGTCCTGTCTCAACTCTGGTCTCATCTGCAGCCAGTGCTACAGCATGACTTGTGACATGATAACTTCCTACCAGAAATAGATAGTCTTCACCTTGACTGAGTTCCTGCTTCCGTCAACTTCGTTATGATGTACATCAAGACAACCTATTCCTCAAACAGTTAATTTTATCACTTGCCTTTTCCTAGCAATAATTCTTACAGAGAAAGGATGAGGGCATTGTTTTGGGACATCTCTCAGAAAGTTCATGTTTCTGTAGGTTTCTATGTAAACAGTAGAAACAAATAGAACATGTTCTCACTTATGCCTTGTGCTTCCTGTAGTCCTCTGTGATATACAATATGCTTGTATTAGCAGCTACAATGTAAGACATGGTAAGCAGGCAGATTTGAGGAAAATATGCCTTGAGAATAATGTTATTTTAAAAAATGGGACTTGCACTCTAAATCCAGAGACGCAAACCATGGCTGGAACACAGGATAGGTCCTATGACAGCACAGAAGATCAGTGCAAGGCATGACATGTTTCTACAGTAGTCCTAAAAACAAGTGGGTTTAGGCTAAGGCTTTATGTTGACACGCCATCTAAAGGGACATTTCACTTACAGTTGATAATACTGACGTTGACTTTCCGGAAACATGTTGTAATCTGTCAAAATCTAATTATTATTTTTTTCTTTTACTGGTTTAGATGTCTGTTTCCCATATTGGGATACATATTTCTATCTTGGTTGGACAGGAAATACAGTTGGCACTGGGAAATTCACATAATCTCCTCCACAACTCTTGGAATATCTAGTGTTTTTCATAGTACCCCGGCTCTGGAAATTAGCAAGAACATATCGAAGATATATATATAAACTAATCTCTTAAACCTTTAGGGATTAGGTGAAAGATTGAAAATGTGATTTGAGGCTGAAAATACAGAAGGCTAATAAAGACCAAAGTACAATTTTTCCTTGTCCTTTTTTTTGAACTTTCAGTATTTTCTTTATCTTGACCAATGAGCCTTTGTACTCTGAACGAAGCTCAGCTATGAAGTATAGCTTTTGGTGATATTAAATTTTGTTCTAGAAGAGTCCCAAGAGCTACCATCCACAACATATTGTGATCATAAGATTATCAGGCTAGAGTAGAAATATTGTGAATTATTCATTGCAATCATAATGATTCAATGTAGGCGGCAGTTAGGAAGACTGCCAGATCACTTTATGATATTTTGGGCGATAACCTGTTCTATGCCACTTGTTCCTAGCACCTATGATTAAGACAGTGTCCTGAAAGCTGGAGGGTTCCAATTAAAGTATATTGCACTTCAGCAGTCTTTGGTGGCATATATTCCCTTGAGGTTATTACAAATTACAGCACTAATTTTATTGCAACCCTCAAGGCTGTCCAACTACAAAAGCAATTTCCTGTTCTCTTCTCAGTTGCATAAATAAACTGTTTCTTTGCATGTGAAAAGTGAGAGGGAATAAATCCTGTTCCTCAAAAGAACCATAAAGGAAGAAATAAGCCAGATGTTCATCTGCTGCAGAGCAGCTGCTTCAGGCAGTGAGGGAGGTTAACAGCTACAGGATGCATTACTGGGAGGGATAAAGCCATTGGCCAAGTTCTCCCATAGTCTTTGATGTGAATGGTTTCATATGTAAAATGTTACTGTATACTCACTGCACTCGGCTGCTGTTGCAAAAAAAAAAAAAAAAGAGAATGCAGAATAGATAAATATAGCACACCAATGATTTTGTTTATTTAGCAAAGCTACACAGACATCACTACCGTCAAACTGAGATGCATCTTCAAAAGAAATGCATGACTCTGCCGATAATGTATAACCCTTTCATCTTGTGATGTCCCATAGTATCACCGTCTGTACATATTTCACTCATATAAATAAATCAAACACCGAACAAGTGAATTACAAACATGCTTGGAATAACACATTTACTACTCTAATGGCTTTTGATGTCAAGAAATTTAATTGCTTTCCTATACATTGAAGGACAGCAGTTTGATAATCAGGAGTGAGCACCTCAGCTCTAAACTTCTGTTACAGCTCCAATTTCCCAGCTAATGAAAACATTAAATTCTGAGTAATCAGTGTAGATTTTATACATAAATCCTTTCCTCATACTCTCTTCTTTCAGAGATGCAGCTTAGAGTCTAAAGCAACTAAATAAATAAGACGTTGATTTTTATGGTTGCAAAAAGTGAAGCTCAGAATTGTGACTGCTGGGGACAACAAACCACCTGATCACTCCTTTTTATAAGCTGTTTCAGTGGCAGAGAGAGAGAACATCAGTTCTATAATCACAGAATCACAGAATGACAGGGGTTGGAAGGGACCTCTGGAGATCATCTAGTCCAATCCCCCTGCCAAAGCAGGGTCACCTAGAGCAGATTGCACAGGAACAAGTCCAGGTGGGTTTTGAACGTCTCCAGGGAAGGAAACTCCACCACCTCTCTGGGCAGCCTGTTCCAGTGCTCTGCCACCCTCAAAGAGTTCCTCCTCATGTGTAGGTGGAACTTCCTATGTTCAAGTTTGTGTCCATTACCTCTTGTCCTGTCACTGGGCACCACTGAAAAAAGACTGACCCCGTCCTCCTGACACCCACCCGCCCTTTAAGCATTTATAAGCATTGATAAGATCCCCCCTCAGTCTTCTTTCTTCCAGACTGAAAAGAACCAAGTCCCTCAGTCTTTCTTCATAAGAGAGATATTCTATTCCCCTGATCGTCTTTGTAGCCATTTGCTGCACCCTCTCCAGCAGTTCCCTGTCCTTCTTGAACCGGGGAGACCAGAACTGGACACAGTACTCCAGATGCGGTCTCATCAGGACAGAGTAGAGGGGGAGGATAACCTCCCTCGATCTGCTTGACACACTTTTCTTGATGCACCCCGGGATGCCATTGGCCTTCTTCGCCACAAGGGCACACTGCTGGCTCATGGTCATCCTGTTGTCCACCAGGACTCCCAGGTCTCTTTCAGCTGAGCTGCCCTCCAACAGGTCACCCCCAACCTGTACTGCTGCATGGGGTTATTCCTCCCCAGGTGCAGCACCCTACACTTGCCCTTGTTGAATTTCATAAGATTCCTCTCTGTCCAACTGTCCAGCCTGTCCAGGTCTCTCTGTATGGTGGCACAGCCTTCTGGTGTGTCAGCCACCCCTCCCAGTTTTGTATCATCAGCCAACTTGCTGAGGGTGCACTCTATCCCTTCATCCAAGTCATTGATGAATATATTGAATAGGACTGACCCCAGTACTGACCCCTGGGGAACACCACTCATCACTGACCTCCAACTAGACTCTGTGCCCCTAATCACTACCCTCTGAGCTCTGTCTTTCAACCAGTTTTCTATCCACCCCACTGTCCATTCATCTAACCCACAATTCCTAACCTTCCTCATGAGGATGCTGTGGGAGACCATGTCGAAAGTCTTGCTGAAGTCAAGGTAGACAACATCTACCGCCCTCCCCTCATTGATCCATCCAGTCATGATGGATAATAAAAGACAGAATTCATGGTCTAAACCCACAAACCTCCTGGTCAGCAAAAACTGGAGAGACTGCTATGACTGAGCTTTGTATATTTAATTTGTATTTTAGTTGACCGATTTTTATATTTGATCACATATGCTTTGTAGATTTAACTGCAAAAATATTCCAGCAAACAAATATCTGCACATATTATGCTAGGTATAAAATTAACATTTATTCTCCTGCCATTGGAATGGCACCAGTACTCATTACTCTCAGCCAATGATGGAAGATTATGGAAACTAAGGTTCTCACTGGCCATCACTGACAATGAAAAGAACATTTCATCTTGAACTGCAATGAATAGCAGTACCACAATATTAGCTACAGTACTGCAGCACTCAGGTTAGGGGAAAAGGTTTATTACAGTCTAATCTATTTCATCACACCATAGCTGAAAGCAAAGCCTAGAAGAAATCTTATTTATGGCATTAGATATTTCTGTTTCTATATCCCAGGAACTAAACAGGAATGAGATTTAAAAGAACACAAACATTTTAAATTTTATGTTGTGTAAAATTACAAATGAAGTAAATTGTTCTAAATTAAAATATGTTATTTGCATCCTTAGCTGAAGCTTACAACGAGCACTTAGCTGGAATAGAGAAATATGGAGCTCTAACACCCAGAGAGAATATGAAAAGCAGATTGCATTTGGGAGAATGCTTCCCTGACTTCCTTATTTTCATAGCAGAAAAAATTATAATCTATGATAGTCCCTCATGGAATGCAATCTTTCAGCCCATGTGGCCAACCAGTATAAGAAAAGATGTACCAAAATGCTATTTTCATGCAGTTTACTGCATTTTTATTTGCAGTATAAAATGCAGTAGAAAATCAGCTGCTCTGTGCTGGGTACAGAGTTGCTTAAAAATAATGTTGAGGGTTAAACTAGTGGATATGACAAGGGAAGAGCATTTGTATATTTTAAGATTTTTATCTTCCAATCTTGCATTAGTATGACTTATTTTGTAGCCAGGGAAAGTCTAATGTCATTACTTCAGATGCTAATCCTTTTCACTCTCATATAACGGGTCACTTAAGAGCAATAAACCCCACAATATCCTCTGAAAACCTGACCATTCTGTGTCTTTACTACATTACAAGACAGTTTTGTTCTTGTAGCAAAGAACATGGCTCATTAATCAACCCCTAGTGTTTTCCTCTTGGAGAATCATATGAGCTTTGTGAATTCCATCTGTATTACCAGTATGTAAGATTTGTTTAACTATGAGAACTTTGTTTAATCAAATTGTCTACCCTCTGCAGTTTCAGTGCTGGCATACTGTAATATTATAATTACTTCTAACGAATTTTCTATTTCATGGAGGGAGGAAAGGGACTTGATGTTAAAAATCCATTGCATGTTTTATCTCATGCTACTAATTGCTATTTAGGAAGAAAGTATGATAAGATGATTTATTATCTTATAAAGATGATATTTAGAAAGAACCATATTGAAAAATTAAGGGACACCAATTAGTACAGTGAAAAGTAAGTATCATGAAAGAAATTAGAAGGCAGACTTTACATACAGTTTATTGCACCAGGAGACATTATTACAATAGGCAGATGGGTTATTTGGTTAAATCAGGGGAACGTGGATAAGATATCCAGGAAGAAGAGATTACAGAAGGCTATCACCATGCTAGAGCGTTCTTTTTAAGCTTTCTAACAAATGTAATTTTCTGTCACAAAATGGTATGCTAGGAAATTAAAATCCCTTACCACAAGTAACAGAAACAAATCTTTAGAAGTAAATTCACAAGAAAGACAAAAGTATAAACTGAGCGATGAGATACATACGCAGTCGTTGCAGCAATATTATTTCCGTATTTACTAGCCCATCTGCCTCTGAAGATTTGTGTCTTCAACTCAGTTGCAGTAATGTGAACCAAGCTTAGAGAAAGAATTAGTATTAAGCTCACAAAAAATACTCAAAAGAACCAAGCAAAACCATTACAGAAATCTAAGTACATGTAGGATATCAGTCTTGTGAACAATAAAATATTTGTAACTAAAGTCCTATCTAGGCCATAGCCTCTTTCAAGTGTTACATTAAGTTTTCATTGCCCTGAAAGGAAACAAACAGATGATTTTTTCTTCTCATCACGTTTAAGAAGAAGATCCTTTAAGTCTGGAAAGGATATTATCCTCTCCTAATGATAAGATATCAGTCTTTATGTTCTGTGTATTGCAAAGTCTATGTTCATACACTGGGTCATCCTCTGATGTGGTAGGTCTGTACTCAAGGTCCAAACCAAAGTAGCACATGAACCAAAGTTCAGTGAGTTCACCGTACATTAAAAATGACATACCCTTGCAGATTCTGGGAATGTGTTTCATCAAAAAATTAGCAGGACAGTCTGGATTTTATGTGGAATAGGGGATTGCCTCAAAAATGTCTTAGAGCTTCTTCTTCACCTTGAGGGATTTGGCTTTTAGATATTCATTATAGAGCTGCCAAGAGTAAACTGAGCATCAAATGAACACTCCAGGACCTGGGAGGGACTAGCAAAACTCTGGCATTGACTTCTGCTCCGATAGGCAGAAAATGGGGAACAGGCATAAGCATTTCATTTAATTTTTTAAAAGAGATTCAAAAAAGGAAAACACCCAATATTATTCTGGTGCTGCTATCTGATCTGTGTAGATCAGTGTATGCTTGTATGTTGAAGTTCATGAGCTAATTTTAAATTTCAGCGTGGTCACTGGACCATGACAATGTCAAATCCCTGTAAGAGGAGGACAGACTGGACAGACTGTTCCTCTGGACAGACTAAAAAGGACAAAAGCAGTATTGCTTTACAGATTAGTTTTAAAGAGCTCCTAGTTTGCATTCAGATTAAAATGCCTTGTAGCTGCCTGTACAGTTTGTGGTTATTTGTTTTTTTCCCCACTGTTAGTAGGTTCACAATTTCTTTCTCTTTCTTAAATTGCAGATGGAAGAACTGTAAGAACAGTTTAAAAATGTACAGCTCTCAACAAATACTTACTCCTGTATGTTGAATTAACTCTACATAAAGAACTACAAATCATATCAAGTGCTTGGAATTTGAAATAAGGCTTTTGATTAACCATGTAGTTTCCAGTTAATTTTCTTAAGTCTGATATTTTAGCTTTATATATTTTAATTTTTCAGAGGAGTATTGGCATAGAATAAAATGTGAATTATTTTTCGTTTGGATCCATGCCTAAGGTCATCATCTCTAATTCCATAATTAGGGGCATGATGAAGGAAGTGAAAATCAAAAAAAAAAAACCAGGACACTCAATTTACTACGTTAAGGAAATTAATATAGTATTTCAGTGAAAGAGAGAAAGCCTATTCCTGTCCTTACTGATGCCTAGAACCTCTGGAGAACCTTTACCAAACCTGGTTTGTTAGACAGAGCAAAAGACATCAAGTATCAAAGAGGCCTTGTAGAAATAATGACTCATTATGAGCTCTCCAGTCAAAGCAATTCAGCCATAAAAATGTATAGCAGTTTGAGGAAATATATTAGTGTGAACAAAACCACTTGAAACTAAAGTTTCCAGTAGTAAAACCAAAAAGTAATACAATCAATTATTGTGCTCTGTATCTACTCCTTGCAGCTTGCCTAAAATAAATAAAATAAATAAAAAATAAAATAAATAAATAAATCTTTTAAGTTCACTGCTAAAATCCTTCAGCTCCTAGAAATTGTCTCCATGATTCTGACTTTCTTGTGTGAGTAACTCCAACCTAAATTGTACAAATTTTCTTGAATCACTGTGGTACACGCAGAGACAGTGGCAGCCAGCTCACAATTAGAGAATAATCCCACTTGGCACAGTGCAACATGACACAGATAACTGCTGGGCTTCCCAGAAGCAGACAGACAATGTGCTTAT
This sequence comes from Rissa tridactyla, assembly GCF_028500815.1. Classification (NCBI taxonomy): domain Eukaryota; kingdom Metazoa; phylum Chordata; class Aves; order Charadriiformes; family Laridae; genus Rissa; species Rissa tridactyla. Next base: position 39,856,961 of record NC_071497.1, on the reverse strand, counting down.
ACTGTTCCTGGTACCAAAGACAATTCATTTTTCACTAGCTTAGCTGTCTTTGAATGGCTTTGCTGTGCTCATTGCAGGCTGTGCAAGTTCTTCAAAAAATCAGTGCATATGTAAAGATGAATAATAATCAGATGTGGTGGAAATTGGTTTGCTGAATAGTTGCCTCTTAGGAATTCTTGACTAAACAGGATGAGTTGGAAAGTCATTTAACCTCTTTCTGCTGGACTTTCTGTGCAAAGCAGGGATAATGCCACAGTTGTAGGTTTTCTTTCATTAATGATTACAGAATGTTTTAAAACCTCAAAGTTAAAAATTTTGTTAGCAATGTAACAGATGATAATTATGACTCATTTCAGAGTTAGTTTAGGCTGTGTGAGGATTCCTCACATTTTTATGACCCATCTGTAGCAAATTAATGATGAGTGAAATGAAAAAAAAACTATTAGAATGAGAACCATTTTGCCTCAATGTGAGAAACCCAAGCATTCTCTTCTGTAATTGCTATTAAAGAAATGTCTATTAAGGAACTATTCTGATATCACATTTTCTCAGGATTTCATCGAGCCAATTTACAATCTACCTTTCAACAATACTCCTTATATTGTTTTATATCTGAACAGTAGTCCATCTCTATCCATTTTAATAGATATTCAACTCAGCCTATAAAGTTAATTAACTTTTACAGTATTTAGAAATTAGCTTAGACATTCTCAGACCTTGAAATCAGACGCCAAGTCAAATGATTTTATAGGCAGTTTGGTTAATAGGGCTATAGTCTAGCCATAAGAGCCTATTTGGGCATGGGCCAAAGTAAGCATTTTTAATATGCCTCCTTCCTCTGTTTATAGCTGACTCAGAACTTTGGAAGGAAAAAAGTACCTTCCAAATTAAAAAAATGTTAAATTCATTCTGAAAAGAAAAAACACTTTTACTATGAGGGTGGTCAAATACTGGCACAGCGTGCCCAGAGAGATTGTGAACTTTCTATCCTTGGAGATATTTAAAGCTTGACTGTACACAGTCCTTGGCAAACTGTTTAGCTGTCCCTGCTTGAGCAGCGGTTTTGACTAGATCACCTCAAGAGGTGCCTTCTAACTTCAGTTGTTTCTCTGTTAAAACCAGAATTGGACTGTTTTTACTTAAACATAACTCTTAAACTGTATTTTCACATAACTGAATAACACGAGGTAAAAACCAGACTAAAACACGGAAAATCTCTCTGTGCTTGAAATACCTATTTTTAATTTAGGGCTGTATTTCTCAGATGTAACAGTAGGCAAACTGCATTATGAATTAGGCACTAAGTAACTGAATATGTCTATATAATATTTCACAAGCAGCTTAGAGTTGTCCAATACTCATATTGCTTGTATGTGAATTTACACTCCAGTGCCAGCTTTAAGCCAACTTCAGTATTCTCAGCTTTACATTCAGAATACAAAAGAAGGAGGGGAAAGTACCGGGCCTGAATGGATTGAGAGGAGCCCTGAGGAGAAAGACTTGGGAGCGCTGGTGGATGAGAATCTCAACATGAGCCAGCAATGTGCGCTCACATCCCAGAAAACCAAACACATCCTGGGCTGCATCAAAAGAAGTGTGGCCAGCAGCTCGAGGGAGGCAATTCTACCCCTCTACTCCACTCTCATGAGACCACACCTATAGTACTGTGACCAACTTTGGAGTCCTCAGCACAAGAAGGACATGGACCTGTTGCAACAAGTCCAGAGGAGAGCCATGAAGATGATCAGAGGGCTGGAGCACGTCTCGTATAAAGACAGGCTGAGAGAATTGGAGTTGATGAGCCTAAAGAAGAGAAGTCTCCAGGGACACCTTACAGTCGCCTTCCAGTACCTAAAGGGAGCCTACAGGAAAGATGGTGACAGACTCTTTATCAAGGAGTATAGCAACAGGACAAGGGGTAACAGTTTTAAACTGGAAGAGGGCAGATTTAGATCTGATATTAGGAAGAAATTCTTTACTGTGAGGGTGGTGAGACACTGGAACAGGTTGCCCAGAGAAGACGTGGATGCCCCATCCCTGGAAGTGTTCAAGAGCAGACTGCACAGGGATTTTGAGCAACCTGGTCTAGTGGCAGGTAATCCTGCAGGAGGGTTGGAACTAGTTGATCTTTAGGGTCCCTCCAACCCAAACAATTCTATGATTCTATGAACCGCTCCTTTGCACAATGTCAAGCACAAGTCTGTCTGCATGTATTGGTTTTCACGGCAATGTTTTGGTAGCTGGCAGGCTGAGGGGTGGTCTCTGTCAGAAGACATCAGGAGCAGCCCCTGTGTTGGGAATAGCTGGATCCAGCCAACTCCAAAACAGAGCCACTGCTGGCCAAAATTAAGCCCATCAGCAACTCTGGTGGCATTTCTGTGGTAAGATATTTGAGAAAGGGTAAAATCCACTGTGTGGCAGCTGTGAGAGGGAGGTGTGAGAAAAATGTGAGAGAGAAACAGCCATGCAGACACCAAGGTGAGTGGAGAAGCAAGGGGAGGAGGTGCTGCAGGCACGAAAACAGAGATTCCCCTGCAGCCTGTGGAGAAGACCATGGTGAAGCAGGTTGTTCCTCTGCATCCCATGGAAGACCCCACACTGGAGCTGGTAGACATGCCCTGAAGGAATCTGCAGTCCATGGAGGGCCCATGCTGGAGCAGGTTTCTGAAAGGAACTGCAGCCTGTGGAGGGGAGCCCATGCAGGAGCAGGTTTTGTGTCAGGAGCTGTGGTCTGCGGGGAATCCATGCGGGAACAGTCAGCTCCTGAAGGACTGCAGCCTGTGGAAAAAGACCCATGACAGAGCAATTCTTGAAGAATCACAGAATCACAGAATCTTCAGAGTTGGAAGGGACCTCTAGAGATCATCTAGTCCAACTCCCCTGCTAAAGCAGGATTGCCTAGAGCACATTACTCAGGACTGCATCCAGGCGGGTCTTGAAAATCTCCAGAGAAGGGGACACCACAACCTCCCTGGGCAGCCTGTTCCAGTGCTCTGTCACCCTAACCGTAAAGAAGTTTTTCTGTGTATTTGAACGGAACTTCCTATGTTCCAACTTGTGCCCATTGCCCCTTGTCCTGTCACTGGGAACCATTGAAAAGAGTCTGGCACCATCCTCCTTCAACCCACCCTTCAGATACTTGTATGCCGTAATAAGGTCTCCCCTCAACCTTCTCTTCTCCAGGCTAAGGAGTCGCAGCTCTTTCAGTCTTTCCTCATAAGGAAGATGCTCCAGTCCCTCAATCATCTTAGTTGCCCTACGTTGGACTCACTCCAGCAGTTCCCTGTCCCTCTTGAACTGGGGAGCCCAGAACTGGACGCAGTATTCCAGGTGTGGCCTCAACAGTGCAGAGTAGAGGGGGAGAATGACCTCCTTCGACCTACTGGCCACACTCTTCCCTATGCAGCCCAGGATTCCATTGGTCTTTTTGGCAACAAGGGCACATTGTTGGCTCATGGATAATTTACTGTCTACCACGACCCCCAGATCCTTCTCCTCAGAGCTACTTCCCAGCAGGTCCACCCCTAACCTATACTGGTGCTTAGCATTCTTCCTCCCCAGGTGCAGGACCTTGTACTTGCTTTTGTTGAACCTCATTAGGTTCTTCTCTGCCCAGCTCTCCACCCTGTCCAGGTCACGCTGGATGGCAGCACAGCCCTCTGAGGTGTCAGCCACCCCTACCAGTTTCGTATCACCAGCAAACTTGCTCAGGATACACTCTGTCCCCTCATCCAGGTCGTTGATGCATATGTTAAACAATACTGGTCCAAGTATTGACCCCTGGGGGACACCACTGGTTACAGGCCTCCAACTCGACTCTGCTCCATTAATCACAACCCTCTGAGTCCTGTCACACAGCCAGCTCTCAATCCACCTCACTGTCACCTCATCTAGCCCATACTTCCTCAGCTTCCTAATGAGGATGTTATGGGAGACAGTGTCAAAAGCCTTGCTAAGGTCAAGGTAGATGACATCTACGGCTCTCCCCTCATCCAGCCAACCAGTTATAACATCATAGAAAGCTATCAGATTAGTCAAGCATGATTTACTCTTGGTAAATCCATGTTGACCACTTCCAGTAACTTCCTGTTCCTCAACGTGTTTGGAGATGACATCCAGAATGAGTTGCTCCATTACCTTCCCAGGGACAGAGGTGAGACTAACCAGTCTGTAGTTCCCTGGGTCCTCCTTCTTGCCTTTTTTGAAGATTGGAGTGATGTCAGCCTTCCTCCAGTCCTCAGGCACCTCTGCTATTCCCCATGACCTTTCAAAGACGATGGAGAGTGGTCTAGCAATAACATCTGCCAGCTCTCTCAGCACTCGCAGGTGCATCCCGTCAGGGCCCATGAATGTCCAGATTGGCCAAGTGGTCTCTGACCCGGTCCTCCTCAACTGAGGGAAAATCTTCCTTTCTCCAGACCTTCCCCCTTGCCTCCAGGGTATGGGATTCGTGAGACACAGCTTTAGCAGTGAAGACCGAAGAAAAGAAGGCATTCAGTAACTCTGCCTTCTCTGTGTCTTCCACCACTAAGGCACCCGTCTGAACTGCGTCACTTGGAAGGACTCACTCTGGAGAAGTTTGTGAAGGGCTTTATCCCATAGGATTAATTTTGTTCACACACATACAGGCCAGCACAGCCCATCCAGTAACTCAGAGGATGGAGTCAAAGAGCACACGAGCCTTCATGCTCCCTTTTGTCTGACCTTCTGTGGCAATGTAAAAGCAGTCCCAGGACGCCTCACATTTGAGTGGCAGGAGCCTTTTAGTTGCCCTTAAAAAAGAACAAGCCCCAAAAAGGGCACCATTCATGTATGGTTTTGGCTTTTAGTAATGGAAGTATTTTTTACTTGAAAATGGAATATAGCCACTGAAAGCATTTTCACAAGCCATCAAAACAGCTACTGCACTGAGGAACTTGATATCAGTGCAGACCTGATCAACTTGTCTCAACTTCGTGTTATTCATATGCTTTTATGCTCAAGCTTGAAAACACTGACATTATATACTAATCAACAATGAAGATGATTCTTATTTAGTGGAATAGCTTTCCTAGTGTTAATGTCATCATTACCTCTATATGTGTAATCTTAGTTGTCTATAAATTTGACCAAATAGAAAGATATTTCTATTCTGAATGGTTACACATTTTTAATGTTCTTATATATGTATCTGAAGGCAGTGATAATGTAACAGCATCCAAAACTGCCTTCATTTTCCCCTGTTCTGAAGAACACATCTTTACAAATCTTTCCATTTACTTAGTAACACAAATTGTTGCCAGCTGCAGTTTTTGAGAATTCCCTTATGATTACAGCTTCACTTACACAACATTGTAAAGAAAGTGAAAAACTTACTTTTTTTTTTTCTTCCACATCAAATTTTAGGGAAAACAAGTCTTTTTATGCTATGGCTCACAGTCTGAGATCATGTATGACAAACAGCAAGTCAGGGTGATCTTTATTTCTGTATTTTACATAAAGTAAAAAGTTCACGGTTTGTTGTTTTGGTTTTTGGTGTTTTTTTCTTTTGTTTTTCCACCCTAGAAACCTCTGAATTAGAAAGATATGGTCCACAGAGTGCAACAAAAATATCTAGGTAAACTGGGAGACAAGCTAGGATTTGTCATGACCAAGAAAAAACACGAAACAAATATTTGGTTACCTTTTTTTTTGGAAAAAACCCCCCAACTTTATTTTATTTTAATCTATTTCAATTTTCCTGAAATTATTATCTGTAATGCAACTGTGATTACAAATATCAGGCACAATTAAACCCAAAATGTGCTAGGTGCTATCCAGAAATGGCAGAGAAATTCCTGAAATTTCTGTTCCAAGCAGAGTATACAGGAGCTGGATCTGTTTACACTGCTCTCACGATCTCTCATCTTTTGCATTTGTACAGCTGAAATGTCAGTTATGTGAATGTTTGTGGGAAGCAGGTATTAAACGATGGAAGATTAATTGAATTTTGTAATATAACATATATGTATAACCAGTTCAGCTTCTGAAAGCATAGAAATTCACAATGAAATGGATGGTTCCTACTACAGAGGAAAGAAACAAAAAGATTTTAAATGGATTAAGTAAGACAAGTTTTGCACTCCTCAGAACTCTAGGGTGGCCTAAGTTTTCAACTGCAAGGCTTTTTTTCAAACTCGTTTGTCCTCTGCAATCAAAGACTCTCAATCACAAACACAGGGCCCTCAGGTAAGCCGAAGAATATGGGCAGGATAGACTCTTGCCCTCAAAGAAAATAAACAAAACCCCTTTGTCAGATTTCAAAGCTAGACTTTGGGATAAAGTCACATGGCAAATGGAAAAAGAAATGGAAAAACACTTTTCCGTAAAAGCATAGCATGTTCAAAAAAATGTTCAAAAGTACAAACACAGAGATAATGCCACAGGGGTTTTCAAGGCTATATGGCTGTAATTTAAAATAAGTATGGTTTGAAAACTTAGATTTCAATTTTCTTTAGATGAATCTCGGATTACAGGTTTTCCTTTTTTTTTAAGTTTGTATATTTTCCATGAAGAGCAACATCATTCCAATTTCACATATAATAAATCTGCTGTGCATAATTTCAGTTCTTTATATCACTTGATTAATAACATCAAGAAATATTCATTATTTGTTCTTCTTTGTGGGTCATCTGGCCCACACTCATCTCTAAACAAACCCAGATTTTTGTACAAAAGCCCATAATTTATCGTGCAGATTTTCTTTCTTACATGATTGGTTATGTTTAAGATGACTTATCCATGTACAGCACTTTGTAGTAACAATTAATTCAAACTGGTCTTTCAGTTTTACAGTCTGCAAATTTATGCTCCTATTTTCCTGTTCCTTGTTGCTTTGTATTGCCAAATGCCTTCCAGATTTACTGTGCTTTATCAATAAGAGAGGTCTTATAACGTATCTCAGAACTGCATGCTCAATATTACTACTCGTAAAGATTGTGTTGCTCTGAGAGTGATAGAGCATTTTCTCATTCTACTAACAACTACCTTTAAACAAGACAAGAAAAGGCTTTATTTTTTCCTGCTGTTGCAGGAAGGGCAACAAGATTTAATTATGTATCCATTGTTTTCACTCAATCTTTAAAAAAAAAAAATCTTACATGCTTTTTTTATTAATGTATGAACTTCCCCACAAAATATTAAGACTGGGAGCTGGTAATTTATATTTGCCCAATGGGAAATTTCAGGATTTTTGCACATAAAGAATTTGTTCATAACTTCAAAAAATCCTAAACTGCAGGAGAAAAATACAGAACAACTGTTGTAGATCCAAATTTGCTTGATGGCAAAGGGGTACACAAAAACTATTGTAGTTCAGAACAAACTTTGTTATTGAAAATAATGAGACCTTTTCCACAACGCAGCTCATTATCATCAAAAAAGAAGGGGTGAAATCCTTGAGGTATACTACTGAAAATTCTTTTCTCTAAAGGCACTTTTCAACATTTTGAAATAGAAAATAAGCTGCCAGTGGTAGACTCAGAAGTGGGGAAAAAGAAAGAAAAGTTCCTTGACTTAGGCTTATAGCAGCCCATGGGAAATTCACTGACATGATGTAATTTGACCACTCTTTATTAAAAATGTAAGTGCTGCTGTAAAATATTTTAACAGAATGGAACCAGAGTGCATTATATTTTTAATAATAATTGATTTTCAATTAATTTTTACAGACACTGGGAATTAGAGAAACTTCAGAGAAGAGAACAGGCTTACTGAGAATTTCGTTCAAACCTCTCAATGAAAATATGCATGCCTAAGTACTGCAGTCACCTCCAGAAAGTAAATATATGCTTACTGATTTCAGAATTTAATGTCATCATTATAAAAGCTGTTATTTTGACATGCACATTGCTGGACTTTGCAATAACAGCAGACTAGGTGCAAGAAGGCAATATGAAATTTCTGGTTTTGTATGTCAAGGTGACATAAAATTGGTAGTTCCCAGTTCAGTAATAAACTTTGCCCAGAGACAGTCACCAGCTACAATCAACAATGAAGGAGAGAGAAGTCTCTTTTCTGGTTAAAAAGTACTGTCAGTACTGTCACATAGAATCCCATCACACTGAAACCTGAAAGTCTTAAGCAACGTTTCTTTCATCACCTGGGGACAAAAAAAAACCAAAAAAACCCAAACAACAACAATAAATAACCCTAAGCCTCAAAAAAAAAAGACAATTTTATGTTGAAATGAAAGACAAGACATAGACATAGTTCTTTGCCTCAGCTTTTGTAATGGCAAGCTGCCTTAGGCATCTGTTAAGAGAATTATTTAGCGAGTTTTCTTACATAGTATTTAGAGCTTTATATCTCTTCAATGAGTCTTTGATAGGTTAGCAGGTAGTTAATAAACATGAAAGAAAATAATTTAAGGAGAACAATGAATCCTCACATAGGTTATAATGCCAAGTGTTCTTAATTCAAAGGGAAGCCATTTCAAAGATCCATATAGCATGGGGGGACCCTCTGACTCATATTTCAGAATCAGCTAATGCTTTCTTTTCACCAAATACTCAATCTTAGGTTGCCTAAATATGTTTTCAGATATTGCAATGACCTTAAAATTAAGCTTGATCTCTGCTGGTTTTGAGGGAACAGATGGGAAGACTCTTTTAGAATATGTTTATTTTAAAATATGCTTACTCTCCACACATTCTTTAAATCTGGTCCTTCTATTTAGTCATTGGAAGTTTTAGGGCATGTAAATTTTAACTTAAGTGTCTGACCCTTAGATGTTCACTTATAAAATATATTCTCATATCTAAAACCACAGCACATTCCAGAAATAAAGACTGTAAAAAAACCCAACAAAACAACAAACAAACAAAAAAAACCCAAACAGAGCACAGGTTCTGTGTTCTCGTTTGAGGACTCTGGACATTCAGCTGACACCAAAGCCCCTGACACTTCCAATAACACAGTGCGGTTTCCTGAATTATGCCAAACTTCATTTAGTGTTGATATGCTATTATAAATCCTGTTGCCTTTTTTTTTTTTCTTAAATGACGTGTAATAAACATGAACATAGCTAACAAAGCAAAATGACAGGTTTGAGTATGATATTTTATGTAATATGCAGTTTCATTTGGATGAGGATGGCATCAATAAGAAATTTAGTAAAGATTGGCCAACAGCAGTCTTTCATTTGAATATAAATTGGCACTGCAGTCACGCCCATCTGGCCAGTCAGGCTGTGGGAACATTGATTTTGTCCTGCTACAACCTTTTTTAAAAAAAGTCAAATGCATTCCTTTATCAGACTCAGAAAACAGCATTTTCTATTTCTGTTTTAAAAAGTTTTTGCCATGCAAGTAATTTTCTTCTCTTTTACTTGGTAAGAGCAAGGGCTTTCCCACACTACTTAGTATTTTTGATGTTTCTTCTTTTTGCTGGTTACTCCATTTTCCACTTTTCCTTGTTTCTGCCTTCCAACCATGCTTTTGGCATTACATTTACCTTCAATTCTGGGATGTAAAGCCTAAGACAAGAAATTTTCTCCTTCAAGTTTCAAAATCCACTGACTCCAGGAGTGGTACAGTTTCTTGCAAAGTCACGTGTGAAGACATGCAACAGCTATATAACCTCAGAGTGCTTAAATGGCTGTAACCAGTGGGAAGAGAGGACTGAACTAAATTCTTCCCCCAGTAACACTAAAGGATAGAAGAGAGGATGGAGCAGCACCTTTAACCAGAATTTCCTGTAGCAATGGAGGGTTATTTGTATTCCTCTGAGAAGCTGATCCTTGTCACTCATGTTCTTCAAAAGCCTTTACATAAAGAGGATAAAATATCTGTACATGTATAGGAGAAATAGCCTTCTTAATATGTCTTTTTTAAAGTGTTAGTGCATCATTTAACATTTGGCTTCCTGTTAAAAAGAACTAATACAATCTACTGTAAGATTTGTATTTAAGGGAATGCTTAATAATATTGAAAGAATACCTGCAGTGGAAACTTTTACTTGAAACACAAGCGATATATATAGAAAAAGAGTAGAAATCAAAGTCCGTTCTTAAAAATTCTTCAATCTTTTACAGCTGTTTCTGTTTTATATTTAAGAAACTTTTGTAAAAGCTATGGTTTTGTTATGGATTTACTGATAATGATGATAATAATAGTATGATGTTATACTGTCCTTGAATCTCATAATTGATTTGCCACACTTCTTTCACTGGCAGTTGTGTTCCATATTATCTACAGAATTTCCCACTACCAGCAAAAATTTCCATTTCAAAGTTAATATTAAACACATAAATTAATGTGTATATGCAAAAGTTATTTCTCATACATTTTAATAACAAAAATTAAAATACAAAGATCAAAGTAGCCACATTAATACAAACTCTAGGCTCATCTGGCATCTTAGTCCTTCTGTCAGTGTAGATGATTTTGTCATACACAAATGCACCGAAGAAAAAGAAGTCATGAGTTACCAAGACACATTGAATACAAGGTACGGAATTCACTCTTCATCAGTGGGTGCAATTGATTCAGTAAAGTAAAGTAAAAGCATGAAGCTTTGCAAGACCAAGCCTGGCTGTGACTTCATGGAAATACGTTAAAACACAAGAGCCAGGACCAAAAATACATTCCAAACTACCAGTTAATTATACTTTTACCACATTGCATTATAGTGTTTGTTCCTTTAATCTTCCCGTTTTTTTGTTCCCAGTTAGTACAATACCTGCTTTCAAGTGAAAATACAATGGAATCCTTTTACTGGTTTGTAAATCAGTAATGAATGGGTAAGACAGGTCAGAAAATCTTGTAGTATTTTCTCCCGCTTAAATCTTTTCTTCCTCATCTTTCTGTCTCTGGGTAGTGTTTTTATTTTTCCTTTTCATCATAGAAAGATAAAAAGGTTTTTAAAAATGGGACACTTTACACCCTACTTTTCCAAAGACAGTTTTTGCACACCCACCACTCTATAATATAAATGAAAAATTATTTTCCTGAATTTTCACTACAGCCACTAAAATCCTTCTTGTTACTCCAAAATGTGTTCCTTTATTTCGATTTTCAATCACTTGTTTGTGCCTCTGTTGTTAGTTCCTTTGCAGGTTGTCATACACTCAATCTTTTTGTCTTTCAGTGATACCAGATATGTCTCCATTTCTTTCATTGTCCTCAAAGTACTAACACTTTGCTTTCTGCAATATTTCACAGACAAAAAAGAGAACACCAGAGGCAGTTTATAAGAAACAGTGGTTCCTGGGAGGCAGCTGCAAAAAAAAAAAAAAAAACAAGAGGAAAGCTTACAAAAAACATAGGCCAAGCTCTGTGCAAAGGAAGGTCCTGCTTTCTGACACGATTTTACTTTTCTATAAACCAAATTGGTTAATTAGGATTATCCTCTCTCAAAACTATGCTCTATCACAGCAGGACTTTTTCTTAATGGATCTTCTGGACAACTGTATTGGATTTGTTCAGCTGTAGTTTTCCTTTTTAATTGAAACTAGAGTAAAAAGCATGTTGAAGGTGCTACTTCCTTTCTCATGTCTCTTTCTGTGTAATAGGTATTTCAACATGCAGAATGTCCTTTCTTCTCCTTGCACTTTGTGCTCAGGTGATGTCACTCTAATATTCAACCAGCAAAAAGCACCTCTGATTCTCATGAACGCACACTTGGGGTAACAATTCTCCTTTGATGATACAAATCCAGTCCCACAGACTCGTTTTGTTTTGTTTTGTTTTGTTTTTTCCCTAGAGTAGGTGTAGAAAATGAAGCATGGCCAGGCTGTCACAGCTCCAATATCAAACAACTCCTAAGCTCACTGACAGTGGACCTGATTTTCAACAGGGTGATGAATATCATATTGGTTAGGGACTTGCAAAACAGAGGAAGAACAACATAAGGCAGGATTTCTTCCCACTACTCAGTCCTAGCTATTGACCTGACTCACTGGCATCATAGCAATAACCATTACTCGATTTGCTTTCTAGCACAAGGTAAGCCCTGGAATTTTAAAGTCTTACAGGAGATCAGTACAGAGTTGCATGGGACAGACTTTGTTATGGTCAGTAGGATTTCATGCAGTGTTAAATTAGGTATAGGAGAGCTTATCTATTATTTCCAGAATGCCAAAAACATACTGAGAGTTTTGAACAAGATAAGAGCACGAAAAAATAACTTAAAGTTCAAAAATATACATACTGCAGTATTTCATTTAATTAAACCTAGTTAGAGTTCTAAATAACTAGAATCCAAGTAATCACCCAACTTAATTCAGGAAAGGAGAAATTATTGTAGTTCAGAGGAACTGAACAAGATAAGGACTTTTGAATAAAACTTCTGACAGCACCAAACACAAATAACCATTTAACCCCACTTCCACTCTGAGACAATTGCAAACCTTTTGTGTATTTGTACTGTGACTCGTATTTTATCAGAGCTTATGTCCTAGTTTCTTCCACTACTACTTTTTTTCAACAAAAATATCTCTATTTTTGACATCCTAGACATTGTGTATGCAGTCCAAATAAAGGTTCCTCTTCTTTTTTTTCAGAATTACCAGCCAATAATTCAGTCTGTTAACTGTGAAAGCCTACAATTTCTATTTCTGATCTTTTGTTACTTACATGCTTTGTAAATAACTTCTAAAACTTTCTCCAACTTTATTCTAGTTTTTGCTATTCCTATTGGGAAAATGTGACGTGTTTTTACTCTGGAAATGCCATCACAGTTCAAATGTTCCTGTTGATTTTAGAGATTAACAGATTTGGAGCAATTCCTGCCCAGTACTGCACATTCATCCACAGTACGCCACAGGTTCTTCTTGTCTCTGATAATGGTTAGTAAGACTTACCTTTTTTGAAAGGTTATTTTCTGATTCCCTGTTCCATTAGGTCTTCCTTTCCACCGTTTTACCTGTGATTATTCTGCTTCCTCTCTCATCCACATTATTGTTACAGCATACGCTTGTTCTTACTCTGCCTACTCAATATTTCATCTACAGCTGTGTCCTCTTAATGTTCACATTCCTGCTGGTGTATTTATTCTTCAAATCTTTCCAATTTTTATTGTTTCTTCTAAATAATTTTAAATTCTTAGTTTTATCTTCAACTATAATCAGCTGAAAACACAGAAATCTGTGAAAGTTTTATTTCAATTATTTACTGTCTTTTCTTTTGTACTTAAAAAATTTCTACTTCCCTTTAGCCACCATTTAAGATTCTTTTTTTGTTCCTGGAGATTACAGTAGATACCTATTGATATTCAATCATCACTGGTTTGCTCTTACCTAGACCCTCCCTTCCCCTTACTTCCCATGATAGTTAGTCTTATCACACACATGCACAGAAGATTTCAGTAGCAAAATTAATTCTGGGAGAAACAGTTCCTGTGATTTTAGGCAAACCTGTCCTTACAACAATTCACTTTTTGCCTTTGGTCTTAGTTTTCAAGTCAAAGTAAGAGGGCTAACTATTCCTCCTTGATGCTTTCCATAGAACACCAAGGGCTGGCTGCTCCCCATCAGTAGGGAAACCCAGATCAAGGGTGATTGGGGCAGGCTGGGAAGCCTGGCCAGGGGTGCTGTTCTGAAATTTACCTGGAAATCTGTGCGGCACACAGCTCACAAAAGGAATATTGCCTTGTTCGTCTGAGGGCCAATGGAGGGTTCTCATAAAATCAGTGAACAATCCAGAATTTGCCATAACCATTCCTAAACATATCCAAATCCAGGATGAACATCTGTGTAATCACCACTGCTTGAACAACCAGCTGTAGCCTCCTGACACCAGACCTCACAGAAGAAACCTGGGTGAGGCAGACCCTGGGCCTTCCACGCACAGAATTCACACACTGGAAGGCAAGCCTGTGGAAGTTTCATGCATATGGTAACCATGCACTGACATTTTGCACAATTTTACAAACCACTTCATTTAGCTACTTATTTATAGTTTTTTATGTAAGGGTAAGATTTCCAAAAGCAACTGATACTGAAACCAAGTCTGTGGCATTTACAGTCCAAAGCCACTTGATTGACTTGGAAATCCAGTGCTAAGAACTACATGGCTTCTCTCAACTTTTACAATTTTTAATACTTTTTTTCATTTTGAATATGTTGAAAATTTCGGCTAGTGGTATGCAGCAACAACACCCACAAAGAAAGAATTGCCTGCTGAAAGACTTGAGCAGGGAGCATAGCAAGAAGGTAAATGTACACGTGACACCAGAAAAGAAGCAAACCTGTGGAACAAGCCTGTATATTTCATATACGTACATTACAACAACCTTGTGCAGCTCCAAGAACATCTGCTTAGCTAGGTTGATTTACACCAGTTGAGAAGCTGTCCCATATAGCACCTGCTTCTCCTCCTCTCCTTATACACAAAAAGGGAAAAGTAACTCCCCTGAACTACAATACTTTCTACTGGAGTTTCACAATTGTTCTGATTCGCATTTTGAGCTCTTTGCCTGTCAGGCAGTCTTTTATCTGTCCCCTGTTTTACAAATCCAGTAGTAGGGGAGTGGGGGAATGTTTTGTTGTGCTGAAATAAAGTCACTGAAATTCATCGATCTATTTGCCTTAGGCAACCAAAATGTACCACTGTATTTGTCCAGAATGTATAATATGTAGTATTGTTTTTTCTTAATCCTTTAAAATGACATATTTTAATTAGCATGGTTACTTAAACATTCAATAACTCAAAAACTGACGCTCTCTTTTAAGGCATACCTACTTAGAAACAATCATATTATAATCTAAAGCATTCTATAATCTAAATTACCGCCAATAGAGCTCCTCACCTTACAAATACAAGTGTCATTTTAGAAAAGATACTCCATCCCCAGAGTCCATTTAACAGTATTGGAGGTTTTTAGCTAACTTTGCCAGGTCTTCAAACACAGAATATTAAAAAGCACAATGAAACTATTTTCTACTGAAAGCTACCTTTTCTAGAGAATGTTGCTTCTACAATGTTATTGATTAGTTGTGAAATGTAATTAGAACAGTTGTAAATTAGTCCCCGGTGCAATGAGCCACACGTAAGGGAGGCAGTCTGCATGCATCTCACAAATTCATTCAAGCTAGAGTGTTTGTGATTTTCTTATCAAACAGTATCAGTGAACAAATATGGAAGTACATGATAGGATGTATTCATGCAAATGTAAGACATGTATTGGCATATACAGGCCCAACATACAGCTTTCCTATAATATCATGTCATGTTTTCTGAGCATATTATAGCCCGTTCAGTAATAACAAAGCCTGTCTGCACATGCATGCTGTCTGCACATGATCTTCTGCACGTCTGTTTATATTTATTTCCTTTGTTAGTTGTGCTGCTTCATGATTTTCATTCATGTTCTGTCTATGTCTATACATGCAAGTTGCTTTCTAAAAGTCATAAACTTATCAAGGAGACAAAAGTACTGGAAATGCTTTTCTGCTGGGCAAAAAAAAAAAAGCATTAAATGCCTTTTCCACAGAAAGAGTATGCTTCCTTACTCCAGTTACAGCTTTATGTAAAGACACAGCCAAGAGAAGAGAGAGGTGTTCTTGAAACATCTGCACAACCTTGATACTAGTGCTTCAGATAGTACTTAACAGATCTTTACCGCATGTTTTCTGTGAACTAGATATCTGTCTTAGAATGGAGAATTTCAGACTTGTCATCCTTGAAACAGCTCTCATGAAAATGTCAGCCAGAAACAGTGTTTTCCTCAAGGCATTGTCTGAAGTAGCTGGGCTAGTTACTTATGCTTTGGCTTTGATTTGTTAGTTAGATGCTCCAAATGAGATGTGTGCACACAAAATCACACTTTGATGAAATTACACTCAAACATACTTGAATTATTAATTATTTTAGATATATGCTAATCATTTGATTGAGGAAGGAAAGGGGACAACAGAAGCTGGTGGTTTTATAAATTTATGCTGATATTCTTATTTGTTTATTTCTTTTCCAGAGAAACTTAAAATGAACTATAGTGTCTGTCCGTGTGTTTGCCTGTGGGTGTTTTTAGTCACTCAAAAGTACAAGAGATAATACTATATGACAAGCTGAAAAGCTTCCTCTCCTTTGAGGACAGGGCAAACACTTGCATGCAGCCCTTAGCTTTTAAGGTGTTTTAAGATGTTTTCTCTCAACATACTCATCTCTTATTATTTATTAATTTTTAATTTTTTTACTTGCATGGATTGTTATATTAATACTTTAAAATACAGAGGCAGATATATTTATTGCAAACACTTTTCTCATCTATATCTTCAGACAGGCTGTTGTCTTTTCCACAAGTGTTAAAATAGTGGCCTTTGTGAAAGGTGATCAAAATGATAGTGGTAAATTATCATGGCAGTATATTTTTTTTGGTGCCACTGGTATCATCACTATAACCTACTTATGGATTAATCTTTTCTATCAGTGTTGCTTTGACAATATCAAGGGGCATGGCACTACTGATATGCTCAAGACCAGATCTCACTCCAATTCTAAATGATTCCAAACCAAAAAGTGATTAGTTTCAAGGTACTATTTTGAACCAATACTATTAGCCCATAGTGACAGATTGTGCTGCTACTGCTAAATAGGAACGGACATAGGACTAAAGAAACTTTCCAGAACACCAAGTTGAACCTCTCTAATGAACATTACATCTTCTTTTTCATAAAGTGAAAAAATTCTGACTTAACAGTGGAACTATGTTTTGCCTCGAACATTTCTATATGAAGGTTGTTCCAGAATATGATAGGTCTAGTGATCACAAAAACGTTACATTTCCATTATTAACTTTTATTCATTACCTTTTACATCCTTCCTGCACACCAAATTCTATTTCTAGCTGAAATTTCCACATTTCAGCATTTATCCACATGTGTTCATAGACAGAAATAATATTGCCTCTAGGCTTCTGATTTGTTTGCATGTCCTCATAACAAACCCCATACACTTGCAAGTTTTCTCTTAAAAGCTTTTCCATTTTCCTATTCTGTCCTTTCTATATATTTATTTCAAGTTTTTCTTATTTTTGGAGCATGCATATAGTGTTGCACACAGAATCTATAGCACAAGCCTTCCCTTGCCTCTTTTGTTGCATTGGTACTTCATATTTACTGGTTGCACTGGTGCTCCATATTTACTGGTAAAGTCAACAGCTAGATCTTCCACCTCCACAATATCCTCAACAAGGTATAACAAAGTTTTATACTGCCTAATCTTGCACTTATATTCCATTTCTAGCTCAAATATTTCCACACAATGTACATGCACAGTAACTTTATACATTGTTTTGTATTTTGAAACAAATGAAATTTTTTAAAAAAAAGAAAATATGATAAAAAGAAAGATAATAAAAGTTTGTGCTAAAATAGAAACAAAATCTGAGAATAATAGCACATCATACAAAAGATAACTATCTGATAGACTAGAATAATTGACTACTTATCTAGGCTAACCATTAGGATATCAAAGAAGTCCATGGAAGTGTGAAGTGATACCAAAATTTTTTCTTTCATTTATTTTGGCCTTTATACACTGTCCTGGTTCCGGTGGGGATAGGGTTAATTTTTCCTGGTATTCCATGACATGTGAGCCACGCCCACCCTGAGCTGCCGGGGGAGGGGGCAGGAAGTCGCCGCTTGGAGCAGGCTGGGGCGTCCTGGGTCGGTGAGAGGTGGGGAGCGGCGGTTCCATAATCGTGTTTGTATATGCCTCTATCCGTGTTATTCTTGTTGTTTGCTTGTTCCTTTTGCTGTTCTGTTAAACTGCCTTTGTCTCAACCCAAGAGTCTTGCCTTTTCTTCTGATTCTTCCTGTATTGGGAAGGCTCGAGCGAGTGGCACGTGGTTCTTTGTTGCCGTCTGAGGCTAAACCACAACACTACTTAAACCATGCAGCAAATACAGCTTTCTCATCTACTCTTAAACCTAAGATATACGTCAGGGTAGGAAGAATCAGATTTTCTGTTTCCGTGTCAAAGCCAGCCTAATTTTCAGTGTGTCTCAAACTTCTGACAAAAGGATACCTTGGAAAACAGGAATAAAAATTTAAAAGAGCAGATACAATTAAAGCATCTGGATTCTGCTGTACACATTGTATCTGTAAATTCATATAAAATAGTTAAGTATATATGGCAGACATTAAAGAATGTGAAAGGTGAAAATTATCATAGTTTTGCTAGATTAAGCAAAGTTAGTAAGATCCCATGCTTGAGTAAATTAGACAGTCAATTAAAATTTTAAGGAGTCTACCCTCACCTATATTACTGTATGTGTAGAGCGTGTGTTTTGGGATCATTTTTCCTGTTCTAATGAGCTAACAGTGTGGCATAGAGTGTAACTTTTATAGTCTTCAGTCCAGCTTGAAAGAGAGAAAAGCTACTTCAAAATCTGGCTCTATATTTAAAAAGTATTATTATTTGTAGTGGCTCTGAATTGCTGTTCAGGACTCTGTTGATCCTGAGACCCTGAGACATGCATTAGATCAGAGTAAAAGGATTTATTGAGGAGCTCAACATCATCAGAGCATTAGATATAGCAGGTCATTTGGGGTGGTTCTATGGACAAATTAGAAAGAAAAAAGGAAGGAAGTAACCACAAGAGAACAAAGGAATCATTGAGAGAACCAATGCTGAAGCACATTTTGAATATGTACCACTTCCTGCCTATTATTTTAATTGCATCTTACTATTACAGTGTCTATGTTTCTCCAGGAGATACACAATTTTTGAGAACTAACACAGAAATTCCCAGTGTCTTCAACCAGATTACAAGGAAAATATTATGCCAATACCATAACTGACAGTTTTATGATATGATAGAATCTGGGCAAGATTAATATGTCCAATGCATAGGTAAAACATGTTTAAGACACTATAAACGTGGAATTTTTTCAACATGGTATAAGAAAAAGGTATGTTTACTAAATACCTTTGCAGGAAACAGTTTTGAAAACTCAGCAACCAAAATTTTTCTTCTTTTTTCACTGCTGGTTTGCAAATGTACACAAGGCTACAACCTATTATCTGAAGGCTAAGAAGGCTTAAAGAACAGTGAAAATTTCCACTCTGTCCAACTGTGTTTCATTATATCTCTAGGTTTCTTTATTCACATTCAGAATAATGAACAGACAAATAATTTTTATTCTGAGGAACACAAAGCTGCTTTTTGTGGGTGCTCCATTCATACCCCAGAATTTCACACACCATAAATAATGAAGCATTTTCTTGGTGACTAGTTTACTCCAACACATTTAAATCACTTTGTTTAAGTTTACCTTGTACTCGGAAAGTACTTTCCCTTCCAGGTGGCTTTCAAGCTGCAGTGTGTAACACTATACAGTAAGTTTGTTCGGAAAAGACACTGGTTCCTTCAAAGCTAAAGTCTTGCGTTCTTGGTTTTGGTTTTTTTTTCAATTTGTCTTTTGTGCTGGTGCTTTCTAGCACAGTAAAAAGAGAAGGAACAAAAGTAAAAGGGAAAAAAATAGCAAATTCCTTCTCCAGCAATACACACAAAAGCTGCCTTCCTCCATAGAAAAACAAGCTACATGATACTGCTTAAAGAGAATTACATAAACACGAAAAATGGTCTCTTTCTTTTATTATTAAATAAATGTGAGAGACTGGAATCTAAAATTAATTGTCTCAAAGCTTGCTTAATTTTCTGCAAGCCGACGGGAGGTTTGCAAGGTTTCTTATCGGGTTTGCTGCCTACAGGCCAATGGGAAGCTGGTGCAGACTTTCTGCAGACCAACAGGATGTCTGGAAGTTCGCCCGCTGCTGCCTGTGTGGCATACATGCCAACCAAAGGTACCCCAGATTTGCTCTGGCATGATGACTGTGCTAAATCAAGTGCTGCCCAAGCAACAAGGGCAGGAAAAATCACCCAGCAACTGCATCAAATGGTGATTGGCTGAGCCAAAATGACCTGCATGCTGATTGATCAAACTACAAGTCAACAGGGACTATAAACGGCTGCCATGCCATACCACGATTGGGACCCTCACCACTGTTACTTGAGAACTGCAGATCAATGGGATGCCATTGGACTCCAAAGGACCATGAAGACGCCATCAGGCCTGTGGTGGTGACTATACTCTTGCTGTGCTCCGTAAAACTGCTTCTCTCTTTTCTGCCTTTTCTCTACTTCCACCTTTACTCTATTGCTCATCTCAGTGACTAATGCTGGGGAATAACAATAAACCTGCAGTGAGCAGCATCTGACCTCGTTTCTGTCCTAATCTCACGCTTGGAATGAGTACGAATCCCTCCTGGGCACAGAGTAGTCAGACCGGGACGTAACAATAAGTCCTCAGTACTACCAACTAAAGCCATTTAAAGGGTTTATGAAGACCTACTTACTCTTGCCTTGAGGATTCAGTTTATTCCTCACCTTTGCAGAACAAATGAGAAATCATTTAAGTGATCTCAAACATGTTTTATTGACAAAAATCCTCTGCTCACTATTTAAGATCCACGAGGCACTCACAATTTTTTAGGAAAGACTGGCAGTTTTAAAGAAAAACAGCTAGATTTCCAAATGTGCAAAAGTTTAATAGGAGGCTAACAAAGTTAAAAGCCATCATTCCTCTTCCTAATAGCCCTGAGATGCCCTTTGGCAGTGCTGTGTCTGCAATCTAGAACATCAGTCGTAACAGTGTATTATTTTTATTGTTTCTAAGGCACTTTTGATCAGTAGAAACAAAACAATTTACATATGGGTTGCCAGTCATTCAATCCTGCAACAAATAGATTATAGAATACATTCTTTCATTATTTCTATTTAGACCTGAGAGGGTGTGCTGCACAGTACAAATGAAGCAAAGGTCATCTAACATAAAAACCCAGAAGCAGTACAATCTCATTTTGTATTTTCTTAGTTGCTTCAGTAAAAACAAAAAAAAAAAATCTCCCTCCAGCTATTTTGCATGTCAGTAGAGGAATTTTTTAAAAGGGTTTTATGTATGAGAAATGAAGGTAAAATTAGAAAGGATGACAAAAATAGAGAAGATGACAATGTCTAAACTGATATTTAGTTAGGTAACTCTACCCATTGGTAGCCATTCTGAGGATCAGAAAATTCTGCTTTGTCATCTCTGTGCAATTTTTGCCAGACACACTCTTGTCTTTTAGTCACAGCAACTGCAACTTTTCCTAAATGAACCCTACTCTCTCATTTCCACTTGCTTTCACCTCTTCTGTAGATCCTCCCTACAAGGCCCCCCTCCCAGCCTTGATTTTTTGTCTTTCTCAATGTTAATTATTTTTCTGCTAACTAAAAATGGTTTTAATTGCTGTTTACCCTGTGGATGCCTAATTAATTTGAATTGCCTCTAACTTTTTTCTCTATGTGCCTTCTGTTGCAAAATGCAACAGTTGCTGCGCAGACTAACATATTGTTAAAATTTAAGAATTAATAACCACAAATGCATGGAAAAGAAAACAAAAAATGTATGGTTACACATGAAAGCGTGTAGGTGTGTTTGTTCCACTGAATGCAAATACAAGAAAAAAATTACCCAATATTTGATTAATTCTAACTTTCTTCCCCTGCACATAGGAATATTGCCTTTAAATGCCCTCTAACGATTATTTGAGAAGGATTGACTCAGTCCCAGAACACAGTTAGGAAACAACTTCCCATCAAGAAAATGAAATAGTGATGCTTCAAAGCTGTCAAATTAGTCTTATATTTTGCTGTTCTCAAAGGCAACTGGAGTTGCAGACTCTAGCTGCATACACCATACAGAGAGAAGCCATGCAGTGCATAATGGGTTTTCACACCAAGGAGTGACAAGATGGCCAACACTGCCTACCATGTCCTGCCCATTGCCTTCTTTTAAAAATCACCAAGGTACAGTGTATTTATGTTGTTGCTCCATAAGAAAACAATTTTTTAATCCTCTCCCAGCTTTCTAAACATTCACAGGGTAGCTTAAAAATCAAGAGAACTTAGAGAGTACCAAATTAGCCTTACACAAAAAAAAGTGAACTCATGAAGGGGGGGAGAAGCTTTCTTTTCACTGATTTTGACAGGAAAAGGAACACCTCTTTGAATGCTATGCCTCCAGTGTTTCTGTTTGGACAATGTCCATCACTATAGAAGTCAGCTGCTAAACTGCCAGGATAAAAGCCTCTGAGGGTTGGTGAGGCACAACCACAGAAGTTACAATGAAACACAGTCTGGTGAGAGATAGAAGAATGCTTTAGCACTTAGGCTAAGTACCTAATGTAATCTAGCTATTGGCATTGCTTCAGCAAATGGAAAAGGGGATCATCCTCAAAAAGGTGAGGTTTTCTTTTTTTTTTTCTTTTTTTAATGTAACAAGCCTAATTTAAGTGAATCACTGCGTGGAGTAGATGCCTTTCCCCAAGAAGAATCAGAAAGTTACATTCTAACAAGAGAACTTAACTTTCTAAAGTAAGCAGAGCTCTTGTGTTTTCTTTAATGTAATGCTTTTCCTTAACTACAGTCAGGTTTTCCTTTGTGGCAATAGCCTATAAAGGGAATGGAAGTCACCATGTTGTATAAAAGAAATATTCAAACCTACTTGTTTAGATTGTCGCTTGAGTCTCATGAAATATGAATTTTCTATTTTTTCCAAAATTAATTATTTATTTTAAAATGACTTATTGCTTCTTGGTTTAATACGTATGTAATTTACCTTTGAGTGGTAATAAAATGTTTATAGATTATTTTCTACCTATTAGGACCTAATAAAATTCCTGCCCATTTTAAATTAGATAGTTTCTCTACCAAGGCTGTATACAAATCTTCTCTTGATAATTATTCTGTTCTAAGAATTTTTATCAGAAAGGGGGGTAAAGGATTTTTAAATAGTTTTTCACACAGCTTGGAGAAAATTAAGACAGTAATTAGAAAGAAAAATGGATCGTTGCCACATGAAAAAGAATAGTCATTTTATATGATGAATTTTGTTTTGATTATCCAAGAAAAGTAATGAATTGGCATCATGGAAATAATCAGTGTTAATAGACTCTCATTTTTCATTATCAAAGAGGGAAAAAAATTTCTATCAGTATATCAAAAGGACTTCATTTTAACGTTCCTTATTGCAACTATCAAAGATCCTCTCAGCTTTGAGGGTTTCTGAGTTTCTGTAAGACACTGAAGATTTTTAAAGTGCCGTATAAAAGACAAAGTATTCTGGTAGCTTGGTAGCTGATAATACACGAGAAATCAAATAACAAAACACAAATGGAAAGTGCACCTCTAAGAAAACTGTATCATCATCAGAGAATGTTTTCATAGATGACTTGCAAATTTTTCCATAAACAGAACTGACTGCAGTACATAGACAATGATTCCCCCTCTCCCCCTGTCATTTTTTAAGAAAGGTTTAAGTTCAAAGTAGGAAGCATGGAAAAATGAACTGTGATTGAACCAAAAACTTCTGTTCATTCTATTCAGCTGTAGTACTGCATAGCAAATATATTTATGGAAAGGGATAGCAAGTTATGCATTTAGGTTTTAAGTTCACTGAATGAAGTTCTATCTCTAAATTACTGTAGTGGAAAGATTTTGTTCAGCTTGCATTTAAACTGTGATTCTGGATAATGTGTTGAGTTACATCCAGTGAAAAGAGAATCTGTAAATTCTATGATTCTTCATTGTATATTTTAAATATGACCATATATGGTTTTCAAAATGCTATTTTCTGTAGCAGACTTTCATAGGACATGACTATCTAAAGGTGTGACACTGGTCACAACTCATGTCTACACTACAGCTGGGAGACAATGCTTCTTGCTTCAGTTACATGCATTGTTATTTTCATCAAGCGGTAGCTTGAAGCCTCTGATACTCTGATTTTTTTACTCAGATGGGCCTGTGTATATCTGCATCTTCACAGCAAATCTCCAGGGACACTACCTTCTAACAGCTGAAGCACTCACCTTAGCTCTCTCTTGTAGAACATATCACGCTTTACAAGTGCTGTTCTGTAATTTGCCTCCACAATATAAAAATTAAAGTCTGACTTTCCTGCCCTTTTTCTTGATGCTGCATTATTTTGAGGCTTATTAAATTGAGGACAAATGGAAACAAATTACAGCCTTCATGCACTGAACCTATACTTCAATGTAAAATATTTATATTAATATCCACTAAATTGCAACTCAGGGTCAGCTGTTAGTAAGACAATCATCACACATAGCAAAAATATGTGAGAATCCACAGCTGCCTGTTTACATTATAGTATTTTTTAGTGAGGTCATCTCGGGGAAACAAGTGTATTAATACTTCCTGGGAGGTCTTTTCCTGTGCCGTCACCATGAGTCTTGCTTTTGACTTGTATTATTGTATATGCATTATGCATATGCATAACAGATTCTTTATTGTTCTTTATACAAGGCCACTGTAAAACTTTTTGAAGAACTTTCAGATTTTTCAGTCCCTTCACACACAATTTTCTTGTTTACTGTCATTTTTAGTGAATCTCTTTAAGGTCTTGTACTTGAACTAGAAGTCATAACTCTGAAGACTTAAGTCTTCAACTACATTAATTTTTCACTTGGGAAGTTCTGAATGCTTTTGTAAGAGTTGACTGAAATTTACTGTAAATTAGACAGGGAGTCATAATTAAGTCTTTGTCTCTTTTCAGGCTGTTTTTTGAGGGGGGGAAGGAGATTGTTTTGTTGCATTTTTTTTCTCTTCCATGATCTAAAGCAGCCTGTCTTTTACTAGAGTTCGGGTGACATTTACAGGTTCAAGACTGGCTTTCAGCATGATCTGATGCATCCTCTTTGCTAGATCCATGTTATTTAAAAAGCTTTTGTTTAAAAAGCATATTCTCACGTGTAAGTTTTTCTCACAGTGCCATGCTTCGCTTAGCCTGCAATGACAAACCTGCACATCAGACTCGACAAATTTCAAGTGCTTTTTTCTTTTCTCCTTTTCCTGTAAACCAGCTTCTTTATTCTATTTCTGTTCAGTTACTAAAACTCTTTGGATATTATGCCTACATAAAACTCAATATTGTTTCTTTGTGTCCCTGTATATGCACTCATGGTCTGATTCTGGTCTTTTATTTAGAGTGCATGGCTTGTGGAGTTTTTTTTCTGCTTTTGCAGAATTTCTGAGTTGTTATAGATGCAGTCTTCTCAGTGCCAAGAGGAAAGCCTGGGAAGATTACAAGAATGCTGCCAGAGCGTGCAGGGATGAAATGAGGAAAGCCAAGGCCTCCTTGGAATTAAACTTGGCAAGGGATGTCAAACTCAACAGGAAGGGCTTCTTCAACTATATTGGTGTCAGAAGGAAAACTAGAGAAATTGTGGGCCTGCTGTTGAATGAGACAGGAGCCATGGTGAAGGAGGATGTGGAGAAGACAGGGTTACTGAATGCCTTCTTTGCTTTGGTCTTTACTGCTCAGCACAGCCCTCAGGAGTCCCAGACTTTGGAAAAAGTAACAGGGAAAGAGGATGACTTCTCCTTGGTTGAGGAGGACCAAGTGAGGGATCAATTAGGTCAATTAAACATCCACAAGTCCATGGGTCCCGATGGGATGCACCCGAGAGTGCTGAGGGAGCTGGTGGAAGTCATTGCTGGGCCACTCTCCATCATCTTTGAAAGGTCCTGGAGAACAGGCGAGGTGCCTGAGGACTGCAGGAAAGCCAATGTCACTCCAGTCTTCAAAAAGGGCAAGAAGGAAGACCCAGGGAACCACAGGCCGGTCAGCCTCACCTCCATCCCTGGAAAGATGATGGAACAGCTTGTTCTGGGCATCATCTCAAGGCATGTGGAGGAAAAGAAAGTTATAAGAAGTAGTCAACATGGATTCACCAAGGGGAAATCATGTCTGACTAATCTGATAGCCTTCCCTGATGGAATGACTGGATGGATAGATGAGGGGAAGGCAGTGGATGTTGTCTACCGTGACTTCAGCAAGCCTTTCGACATGGTCTCCCACAGCATCCTCATGAGGAAGCTTAGGAAGTGTGGGTTAGATGAATGGCCAGTGGAGTGGATTGAAAACTGGTTGAAAGACAGAGCTCAGAGGGTCATGATGAGGGGCACAGAGTCTAGTTGGAGGTCAGTGACAAGTGGTGTTCCCCAGGGGTCAGTACTGGATCCAGTCCTATTCAATATATCCACCAATGACCACCAAGGTTGAGGAAGGCCATCCATTCTCCTCTACTGTGCCTTGGTGAGGCTGCATCTGGAGTACTGTGTCCAGTTCTGGGCTCCCCTGTAGGAATGTATCTGAGAGAAAATGGCCATGTGAGCCAACCTCCCTACTATGAGAGATTAGATTAAGAGCAAAACAGGTGGTAGAAGATGGAATTAGTACATGGGAAAAACGGGAACTGAGAAGGTAGAAAACATGTTGTGCTAATGACTAAGCAATTTACTATGAGAATTCTTGTAACCAATCTGATCTGTGAATGAACTGCGTGGACAGCGCATGGACAGTGTAACTAGCTAATCAGAAATAAGCAAGTGGCATGTACGGCTACAACACACGGTATAAAAGATGATGATCTGTGCTTAATAAATGGCTTCTGTTGATTCACATTGTATCGTCTGGAGTCCAGTTATTTCTCCTCAGATGGTGACCCCGACGTGATACCGATCGGCGCTTGGCTTGAGCAATGGAATGCGAGGGGCGGAAGACCCAGAAGGAGATCCACCGGCTGGAGGATGGCTCAGCTGGACTGAGACCAAGCAGATTGGGCGGCAATCCAGAATAAAGAGACGACGTGGCCACGGACACCCAGAGAGAGGTGAGCAGCCAGGGCAGGAGATGGGGCAACAAGTAACAAAAGAAGAAGGGGCTATGTTAAGACTTCTCCTGCATATCCTCTCTAAGAGAGGGGTGAAATACGATGAGCATATGCTCTGAAGGTTGTTAACCTAGTGCAGAGAGAATGGATTCGCACCAGAGGTCCAGACAGCTTTTAAACCAGAAATACGGGAGGCTGTTGGGAAAAAAAATAACAAAAACAAAAAACTGTGGGAAGTGATAAGTGAAGGAGACAAAGAGGCATCACCATTGGCGACGACATAGCGGTTGGTGTTATCAACCTTAGAAGATATGAGGGCGGAGCGAGCCACGGCAGCCGGGGCTTTTGCAGCATTACAACCCACGGGACGGGGATTGAACAGGCCAGGTCCGAAGGTCTGGGACGATCCCCTGCTGATCCCCTCTGCTCCACCTGAGGCCGATGGAGGAGGCAGAATGTCAGCAGAGAAGGACAGAGCTGGAGCTGTTTGCTCCTGCCATTGCCCGCCTCGCCCCCTCCCCTCCCCAGTCGTCTCCCTGAGATAGAAGTGCTGGTTTTGTATGTCTGCTGTGTAAGTGTGTGTGGGCGCCAGCTTATACCTGCTGATCAGCATGTGTGCTACTGTTTGCTTTTTGTTGTGTGCAGTGTCGTTAGGTGACTCCACTTGAGCAGATGTTCTGCCCGGTGTGGTACTGTTCTCGTATGCAACTAGGGCTGACACTCTGTCAAGTGAAGAAGTTTGTTTATACACAGTGTTTAGACATAAGGCGAGCGCGCCCCAGGTAGATACACCAGGATGGGCCGTAGAACTGATGGAAGTCCTGAAATATTGGGGGAGTTTTCACCAGCCGACACATTTACTGTCTCGGGAACGGCTCACGCGTGCAGGGCGTACCGCTGGTTGTTTGTTGTTTGTCTATAAGATCATGGTTGATTGGGAAAAGGAGTTGAGCCAAAATCTATAGGACTCTGTAGGAAAATGAGAAACTTAAGGAAAAATGAGAAACTGAGCTCTTGTTGCAAAGGCAGACTTTTATGTCAGTCATAAGTGATGGAAGAAAAAAAAAAAGAAAAAAGAAAAACGAAAAAAAGAAAAAAAAGAAAAAAAGAAAAAAAAAAAGAAAGGAAAAAAAAAAGAAACCAAACAGGAACAATTAGATGGGAAATGTGCCACGTTAGCACAAAAGTATGCCATACGCATTACGAGAAAGCATCAGAAAAAGAGAAATAGGACACCTGATTCAAAGCAGTACCATAGAGGTATGTTTTTGGTTTTTTCCTATATGTGTATATGTTATTGCATGCCTTAGTAGATTGCTCTGTGTTATACCCTGCAAGACTAAAATGAACCCAGCAGAAGTGGTCTCTTGAGCAAGGGGGTGGAATATGGGAAAGCAACAGAAGATCGGCGAGGAGGATTGTAAATACACTCAAGGGACTCGCACCTGGGTGCTGGAAAACACATATATCACACCAATTGTTATTCAGTCTCGGGTGCTGGCAAGAAAAACGTTTGGACGACATAAGCCTGTAATGGATTCACAGACACCTTATCTAGCTGCTTGAGAATCTTGGCCTGTTGTGGAAGAAGATCAAAGCACAGTACCAGCAAGAACAGTGAGTCCGCATGCGCTCTTGCTAACAAGGACTCTTTTGCTGCCAAGGGTTCTTGATAACAAGGACTCTCTTGCTGCCAAGGATAAGTTTAACAATGCTACTAGTACAGCTATTTCTGAGTTATTGCTAGATGTAGATAGTATTCGATATGCGATGTTGCAAAACAGAACTGCTACTGATTTTTTGCTTTCAGCTCACAGACATGGTTGTCAAGATTTTAAAGGACTCTATTGTATGAATCTAAGTGACCACTCCAAATCCATCCATGCCCAGTTGCAAGAACTGCACCGACCGAACGAGGAACTTGTGGAGACCACTGGGTGAAATCTCTTTGCTGGATGGACTTGGGGATGGGGTTGGTTGAAGCAAATTATACTCATCGCCTGTGTGGAAGGAATTTGTCTGTTATGTTTAGTATGCTGTTTGCCGTGTTTAATAAGCATTATACGATCAGTTGTAAATGCCGCTTTGCATCGTACCCTTGTACGAGTTGTAGAATATGTTGCTCTAAAAACTATGTGTGTATCCATGAGAACCTGACCTTCACAGAAGAAGATAACAAGAAGGGATTACAACAATGTAGTCACATATCAGACAGCCACTGTTGGCAAAGCTGGATCATGAGTTTGGTGAGACTCGCAGCATATGCTGGCCACGTGTGCAGCGACTCTAGCCTGTACTTTTCTACTCGATCCAGTGCAGGAGAGTCTGGTGGGACTCGCTGCATGTACTGGCCATGCATGCAGTGACTCTAGCCTGTACTTCTCCATTCAATCCAGTGCAGGATATAGGGGGGCTGTCTCGGGTCAGAGAGGGGGAGAGAGACATGAGCGAGGAGGAGAGAGACATGAGTGCACTTTGAAGATACAGGGGGTGCCCTGAAGCACTGTGTCTGCCCCCCCCCCGCATAAGTTTTATGTTCATTAACCCCAACAGCTCAGAAGGCATTACAGCATGTTGCAAGATAAGATATAGTCTACTACTGCTGCAAGACACATTGAACACCTTCCTACAAGAATTTCAACTTTATGCCCTGACAGGACAGTGGGATGATGCACTCGCAAAGAGCCTGACTGCGTTAGAGTGGGTATTTTTGCCACATACCTTTTCAAAACCAGTAACTATGATGATTGATATGACACCTCAAGAGTGATTGTATAAAGCAACTCATGTTTTAAATTTTCTAAACATGTCTTCTTTGTCATCCACAGCAGTAGATCGACATTTTGTAAGAACTGTTGAATGGCCTGAACAACTGAAGGTGTATTATAAGCACCTTAAATCGGGGCGCATGCTAACCACAGATAATACTGCAACAAATAGAAGTTGTGAGCAAGAAAATTCTGTAATGATTTGTACTTCTCATCTGTATGTTTGCTTCGGCTTAAAATGCAAGTATACAAGAATGTAATCAATTTAACACGAGTAAGGTATAAAACAGCAGTAATATGGACAGGGAATTGGCAAAATGCATTAAAAACACGTCTTTCTATGTATTGTGATTGGGAGTACAACTCTCGAAAACTTTGTGTGACATCTCTCCCCGGAATACGTTGCTACATGGCTGGGAAATGGTTAAACACCATCTCCAAGGTGCTTTTGACATGTCATTGCAACAAAATATTCGTCCTTTACATGATCAGCTAAAAGCTCAAATACTAAAGATTCAAGACTTAATGAACCGCAATGTATTTGAAATATTACAAAAGGATTTCTCATGGGTAAATCCAAAGAAATTGGCTTTCTTGGCTAAATTTAGGAATCTGGGTATTTATTGCCTTAGCAGGGTTCTTTTTGATTCTGTTTTTAATTGTGTTTAGTATATAACCTGCTAAGAGCGTCACAACGAGTAGAAGCACAAGTCATGGCGACCTTGTTAATAAATGGTCTGGTGTTAAACAAAAAAGGGGGAGATGTGGCAGATCTACAAGCAGAGGCCTGCGTACGGCCAAAGACACAGTGAGCAGAGCACACAGTAAACACAGAGCCAAGAGAACAGTTCATACCTTCACTCCATCCTGTGACGACCATATAACATTTTCAAATCTCGGACAAAGAATAGGGCTAAGTATTCTTCCTTCGCTAGGAACAGCAACGGCATTAAATATGTTGAATAAGATAGGGTATTGGGCAAGCAAACAGACAAACCTTACAACTGAAATCATATCTAGCTTGCTTACTGATGCTGATAGCATTCGGCACGCTACGTTGCAAAATCAAGCAGCTATTGATTTTTTGCTGTTAGCTCAGGGTCATGGATGTGAAGATTTTGAAGGTATGTGTTGTATGAACCTTTCCGACCACTCATCATCCATTCATAAGCAGTTACGGCATCTGAAGGATAACATGTCCAAATTAAAAGTGGTCAAAAATGGTTTCGATGATTGGTTAAACTCATGGGGTATAATGGGATGGTTATCAGACTTACTAAAGCAAGGGCTCATGCTATTGTTGGTTATATTATTATTGATTATGGTAGCCTCGTGTGTTCTCCACAAAGTGACTGACATGATAGAAAATGCCATGCATAAGGTCTGGCTGGCTCAAGAAGAAAAAGGGGATATTGTAGGAATGTATCTGAGAGAAAATGGCCATGTGAGCCAACCTCCCTACTATGAGAGATTAGATTAAGAGCAAAACAGGTGGTAGAAGATGGAATTAGTACATGGGAAAAACGGGAACTGAGAAGGTAGAAAACATGTTGTGCTAATGACTAAGCAATTTACTATGAGAATTCTTGTAACCAATCTGATCTGTGAATGAACTGCATGGACAGCGCATGGACAGTGTAACTAGCTAATCAGAAATAAGCAAGTGGCATGTACGGCTACAACACACGGTATAAAAGATGATGATCTGTGCTTAATAAACGGCTTCTGTTGATTCACGTTGGATCGTCTGGAGTCCAGTTATTTCTCCTCACTCCCCAGTTCAAGAAGGACAGGGAACTGATGGAGAGGGTACAGCAAAGGGCTACGAAGATGATTAGGGGACTGGAACACCTCTCTTATGAAAAAAGGCTGAGAGACTTGTGTCTCTTCAGTCTGGAAGAAAGAAGACTGAGGGGGGATTTTATCAGTGCTTATAAATACTTAAAGGGTGGGTGTCAGGAGGATGTGGCCAGGCTCTTTTTAGTGGTGCCTGGCAACAGCACAAGAGGTAATGGGCACAAACTTGAGCATAGGAAGTTCCACCTAAACATGAGGAGGAACTTTTTTACTTTGAGTGTGGCAGAGCACTGGAACAAGCTGCCCAGAGAGGTGGTGTAGTCTCCAACTCTGGTGACATTCAAAATCCGCCTAGACTTGTTCCTGTGTAACCTGCTCTAGGTGACACTGCTTTGGCAGGGGGGTTGGACTAGATGATCTCCAGAGGTCCCTTCAAATCCCTATCATTCTGTGATTCTGTGAAAGGATGAGAGAGCTGGTACTGTTCAGTCTAGAGAAAAGGCAGCTCGGGGGTGGGAATTCATCAATGTATGCACCTTCCGTGCAAGGAAGACAGATCCACACTTTTTCCAGTGGTGCCCAGTGACAAGAAAAGAGACAGTGGCACAAGCTAAAACATAGGAGTTTCCTGCTGAACATCAGGAAACACTTTTGTGCTGTGCTGTGACCAAGCACTGGCATAAGTTGCCTAGAGATGGTCTCCATTCTTTGAGATCTTCAAAAGTGCAGGACATGGTCCTAGGCAAAAGGTCCTACGTGGCCTTGCTTGACCAAGGGCCTAGGACCAGGTGATCTCCAGAAGGCCCTTCCAACCTCAGCCATCCTGTGATTCTGTGACACAGCATGTGGCATTCTATAAAACCCTATATAGATAAACATACATAAAAATTTTAAATAGCCTGCCACAGGATCTAAAGAACAAAAAATTTTCTCCCTCCTGTTGAAAGACTCAATAATAACTCAAAATGGTTACATATAGGTAATATTAACAACACTAACCCTAGCTCCATTATCAGGTATTTCTGCAAGGTAGTTTTGTTTTGGTTTGTTTTAAATTCTGCTCAAGCAGAAGGAACTTTCTGAAAATACGAAAAAAATGTGATAATTCTGAATCTTTGGAAAAAATGTAGTCAAAATATTTACTAATCATTTCCCAGAAAAGAAATTCCGACTTTAATGACTCAGTATTTTTCAGTGAAGTCTGTTTTAATTCTCTGCAGGATCTTCTATTGGCATTTTAACATAAGTTCATGTCACCTGCTACTTGAAATAGACAAAACAGTATCCCAGCTACACAAATCAATCAACTCATAAGTTTGAGCTGACTAAAATAATTGAATAAATAGTCTTAGACTTTCAAATAGTCTTTATATTCAGTACATATAGACAAATAACCTTCATATTTCAGTTAACTGTAAAGACTTCAAATGGGCTGCAACCCATGTGACAGATGCAGAGGTACAAAGGTGCAGTCCCCTACACAGCTCAGCAAAGATGTACTCACACACAGCTACAGTGGCATTGCTTGCTGTTTGCAATACTGCAACCTGCTCAGGACTAGGCACAATGCCTAGTCATTTACGTGACCTTATCTCATAGGTTACAGCACCCAATGCCCAAGGAACTGTCAGGGTACACTAGTAGCAGTTTCAACAGGGGTGTGGGTCCAATGAAAACCTAATAATTGAGGTTCTATTACAGATCTGCATCCATGTCATATAGAACCGTCATAATTGCATCAATGCAAATCTGTCATTTCATGTGAGGTAATACATCCCATCCTTTGCCTCGTTCCTTATGTCTGCCCTTACCCAAAGATCACCAGGAATCAGAGAAGGAGGAATACCAAAGTCAATAGGTAGGAGTCATTTGACCTTAGCAGCTCTAGTTCAGTGCTAACATGAGATAGATCCATATATCTTTTTGCCCTGATAAGGAAAGCTGGAATGTTCAAACTGATTTGAGAATTAAATTGGCATGGAAAATCAAAACAGAAGGTGAAAGGTGGAAACAAATAAAAAAGACCAAAGCAAAATAAAAGGATCTTGTATAAAGATTTTCTAAAAACCTACACTATTACTTTCACTAAGAGAACTTCCTGCTGAGTATTTGAAAGTAGTCCTATGCAAGACAGGGTCAATACCTTCAAGCAGAAGCAACAATATTTCTGTAACTGTATGATGTGTTATCACAACCTTAACCTGGTATAAATGTTTGCTGGTATTTTAGTACAACAGGTTTTTAACCATAAAGTCTTCTGCATTTTAGTAACCAGACGTGTACCAAGCAGCACAAATCACATCACTATGAGTTTTACTTCAACACGAGATACAAAAGAGACTCAATTCTCTTCTCTTTATCAACTGATTAAACAAATTTTTGTATTGTTTACACATTGTCTTTTTTATGTCCATCATAATCTGGTGAACATGAGTAATTAAAAAGCGACTTTTCAGCTATATGTAATGCTTAAGGTATTAGCTTACTGCAGAACGCACTTTAGAAGAAAAGCTTCTGAGAAGTAATGAAACCAAGGCTAATGTGGCAATCATGGTGTATTAAATGTGGACACATCTAATCGTACATGTTCTATGTGAATCAGACTTCTGATAAAATTCATTAAGAATGCACATTAAAGAAATTGGCAATTATATTACCTTCTAGTCAAATGTCTCCTTTCTAACAACATTGTCAGTATTGTGAGAATTCTGTTTAGTGAACTCATTGCACAGGTATATCATCAGTAATTCAATGAAGAAATTTGAAAATCTCTGAAAAGCCTTCAAACGATCTAACTTTAAGGTTATTTAAAAAGCTGTAGCAGTTCATCAAATTCTCACTCTTCCCATCTGCTTTTTAAACATCACAGTCACATACCCGATAGAAGGAAATGCTAAAGTCTAGTGTTGAATCTGTACAAAATCCTACCACATAGAGGTTTGCAAAAGGCGAGAAAAATAGCAATGATGGCAGTAGCCACACTTTGAAGCGTTAGCTGTGTATTTTAGCAACAGAACGGAACATATGGATGGCATGCAGTCCTTGCCACCTTGAGGGAGTTGCAGAAGTAGTAACAAAATAGCAACAATCCAATTCTATTCCAGAAAAAGGAGAAGTACTCTTAAAAGCCATCCTGTAAAAATTTCTCATTTTCTGAGAAATCAGCTATGGCCCAGTTAGAAATTCAGTACTATAAAAGTAGTTCAGAAAACACTGTTTAAAATATTGTGTCAAGTTTCTGCACTATTAATTATCAGCATTCTTCTGACTGAAAAATAGTTCAGATATAAAGTTAAATTTTCTATGAGGACTTTTCAGTCCTCATAGAAGGAAAGACAAGGAAAAATCATGTGGTGATTAGAGCAAAACTTCATGACAGAGACCTATAGAGATTATACAAAGTGTTCCAATTATACGATATGTTTATACCTCAGAAAGACTAATTCATGCTTTAGAAACCCAAGTATCAAAACAAATACAGAATTATGAGGTTAGCGGTGGCCTGAAAATTAAGAGTTGACATCAGTAGATCATTCTGAATTTAGAACAAATAAAGAATTGTTTGTAGAGTTTTAGGGTGCAAGCCATTAAATGACTGAGGTACTTAAAGCTGGCCTTAGGCAAAACTGAAGTACTTGCATCTAAATCCAAATCACCCCCAAAATGGTGCACGCACTTATATAACATCGGAGGTGCCAATATTTAATCCATATTCAAACATTTAATACAACACTCAATATATATAATACATCACCATGTTTCACTTAAAAATCCACTGCATCTATTTTTGTGCTCCTCAGAACACCCATTATAGACTAGGTTGGCTCATAGCTTCTGCACAGCTCCAAACCAAAACTAAGATCTTCTTTGCTAGTGCTCTCCAAGATACACTGAACAGCCATCTTATGGAGCAGGTTTTTGTTATTAATCAATTATTTGTTAAATCCAGTAGTTATTTTAAAGCAGAGAGGAAGAAAAGGGCAGTACAGGTACAGCAGTTAGAGGACTGAGTCAGAGGTGGAAGTCTTGAATTCTGTACCGTTCCTTGCCAGAGACATCTCCACAGTCAGAAAGACGTAATGCCCATATCATCACCACATCCACAAGGAAGAAAAGAAGGGTTATAGCCAGTGGTGACTCCCTCCTGAGAGGAACAGAGGGTCCAATATGCTGGGTAGACCCTCCTCACAGGGAAGTCTGCTGTCTTCCTGGAGCCCTGGTTAAGGACATAACTAGGAAGCTCTCTAGTTTGATACACTCCTCAGACTGTTACCCATTACTGATTTTCCATGTAGGTGGAGACACAGCTGTGACTCGTAGACCAAGAGCAATCAAAGGGGACTTCGGGGCCTTGAGAAGGTTGGTAAGGGAGTCTGGGGCACAGGTTATTTTCTCCTCACTCCTTCCAGTTGCAGGCAGTGACATTGGAAGGAACAGACACATCCAGTCCATTAATACATGGCTCCATGGCTGGTGTCAACACCACAATTTCGTTTTTTTTGATAATGGGATGGCGTACACTGCACCGGACTTATTGGCATCAAATGGGAAACACCTTTCTCAAAGTGGGAAGAAGTTCTTTGCCCAAGAGGTTTTGGGGCTAATCGACAGGGCTTTAATCTAGATGTGAAGAGGGAGGGGGATTTTTAGGCTTGTCTGTGACAAGCTGTGGGATAACACGTCAGGGGTAGAGGGATGGGGCGCTAGTAAGGGCCTTCGACCTGTTGCCCCGAGGCATGCTGAGGATGCTACGCCACAGTCAAAGTCTTATGGAGACAAGCCAGGGGCTCCTGAGGTAGTCTAAGTCAACAGGGAAACACCCATGAAACACCCCAAGGGGTGCTCCTCTAAGAAGGCGTCACAGCCAACAGCCCAGGTGAAGTGCCTCCACACTAATGCACACAGCATGGGCAACAAACAGGTGGAGTTGGAAGCTACCATGCTGCTGGAAAGCTAGGACATGGTGGCCATTACTGAAACCCAGTGGGACGAATCCTATGACTGGAACGTGGCTATCAATGACTACAGGCCGTTCAGAAGTGACAGGTGTGGCAGGGGGATGGAGGTGTTGCCCTCTATGTTAAGGAATGGATAGAGTGTGAAGAGGTGTCCCTAAAGAACAGCCAAGAGGAAGTCGAAAGCTTATGGGTAGGAATTAGAGACCAAGGCAACAAGGGGAACCTTATTGTTGCTGTCTACTACAGGCCGCCTAATCAAGGGGAACCTACTGATGAAGCCTTCTTACTCCAGCTACAGGAGGCATCGCACTTGAAGGCTCTCGTCCTGCTGGGGGATTTCAACCACCCTGACATCTGTTGGAAAAGTAACACGACAAGCTGTAGACAATCCAGGAAGTTCATGGAGTGTCTTGATGATAATTTCCTAAAACAGGAAATAAACAGCGCTACCCGAGGGGATGCCATACTGGACCTCATAGTCACCAATGTAAGTGAGTGAACTCATTGGGGATGTCGAGACTGGAGGCAGCCTGGGCTGCAGTGACCACGCACTAGTGGAGTTCACAGTCCTGAGGAATATGTGCCAGACAAGGAGCCTAGTCAAGACCCTGAATTTTAGGAAAGCAAACCTCCAGCTCTTCAAGGACTTAGTCAATAGGACATGCTGGGAAATGGTCCTCAGGAACAAGGGGGCAGAACAGACCTGGCAGATTCTTCAAGAATGCTTTCCATAGAGCACAAGAGCTCTCAATCCCCAGGTGTAAGTAAACAAGCAAGAAAGGGAGGAAATAGCTGTTTATCTCTTCAAAACTCAAAAAAAAAAAAAAAAAAAAGGAGAGGAGAGAAGAGGAGAGGAGAGGAGAGGAACAATTCCTGTGAGTTTTCCTGAGAAGATCTCAGACAGATGGTAAATAGAACCATTACAAGTGTACTGAGCATTTAAAAAAAAATAGTTTTTGATACCTTAGTGTATGAAAAGGGATCAGCATGATGCATTGAACATATTTTAAGGGTGTGTCTATTTAATCTACTGCTATCTGAGATGCACCCCAGAGTCCTGAGGGAACTGGCTGATGTAGTTGCTAAGCCACACTCCATGATATTTGAAAAGTCATGTCAGTCAGGTGAAGTCCCTGGTGACTGGAAAAAGCAACACATCACACCCATTTTTAAAAAGGGTAGAAAGGAGGACCCTGGGAACTACCACCCTGTCAGCCTCACCTCTGTGCCTGGGAAGATAATAGAACAGATCCTCACAGAAGCTATGCTAAGGCACATGGAAGACATGGAGGTGATTCGAGACAGCCACCATGACTTCACCAGGGCCAAGTTCTGCCTGACCAACCTGGTGGCTTTCTACAGTGGAGTGACTGCAGCAGTGGACAAGGGGAAAGCTATGGATATCATCTACCTGGACTTCTGCAAGGCCTTTGACACGGTCCCCCACAACATCCTTCTCTCTAAGTTGGAAAGATACAGATTTGATGAGTGGCCTGTTCGGTGGATAAGGAACTGTCTGGATGGTCACATCCAGAGGGTGGTGGTCAATGGCTCGATGTCCAGATGGAGAGAGGTCACAAGTGGTGTCCCTCAGGAATCCATACTGGGACCGGTGCTGTTCAACATCTTCATCAATGGCATATACAGTGGAATCAAATGCACCCTCAGCAAGTTTGCTGATGACGCTAAGCTGAGTGGTGCTGTCGATGTGCCAGAGGGACAGGATGTCATCCAGAGGGACCTAGACAAGCTAGAGAGGTGGTCCCGAGCAAACCTTATGAAGTTCAACAAGGCCAAGTGCAAGGTTCTACACTTGGGTCGAGACAACCCTCATTATCAATACAGGCTGGGGGATGATGTGATAGAGAGCAGCCCTGAGGAAAAGGACTTGGGGGTATTCGTGGATGAAAAGCTGGACATGAGCCAACAATGTGTGCTTGCAGCCCAGAACGCCAATTGAATCCTGGGCTGCATCAAAAGAACTGTGGCCAGATCAAGAGAGGTGATTCTCCCTCTCCACTCTGCTCTCGTGAGACCCCACCTGGAGTCCTGTGTCCAGCTCTGGAGCCCTTGGCACAAGAAGGACATGGAGCTCCTGGAGCGGGTCCAGAGGAGGGCCACGAAGATGATCAAAGAGCTGGAGCACCTCTCCCCTGAAGACAGGCTGGGAGAGTTGGGGTTGTTCACCCTGGAGAAGAGAAGGCTCTGAGGAGACCTTAGAGCAGCCTTCCAGTACCGGAAGGGGGCCTGTAAGAAAGCTGGGGAGGGACTGTTTGCAAGGGTGTGTAGCGATAGGACGAGGGGCAATGCCTTTAAACTAGAGTAGGGTAGGTTTACATGAGACATTAGGAAGAAAGTTCTTTACAATGAGGGTGGTGAAATACTGGAACAGGTTGTCCAGAGAGTTATGGTGGAGGCCCCATGCCTGGAGACATTCAAGGCCAGGCTTGATGAGGTTCTGAGCAACCTGATCTAGTTGAAGAAGACACTACTTACTGCAGGGGGGTTGGACTAGACGACCTTTACAGGTCCCTTCCATCCCAACGCATTCTATGATTCTATGATGATTCTATGATTCTATCTCCAGAAAATGCATTTACCATTTTACTTGCTCTTGCTAGTGAGTCAATATATATTTATTTTTTCTTTCCTGCATAGTCCAGTGTGATGATGGCACTTCATGGACAAATCACCTGAGATTCTTTCCACTTTTTATTTCATAAAGTCTGCAAAGTAATGGCTATAATCACTATTATGTTTGCCAGGGACACTTATGCCACATTCTTCACAGTCCTCAAACGTCTTCCAGTCCCAAGATCGTCTTTGCTCAGAAGTTTTTACAGTTGCACACATAACGGTTTTCTGTTTATAGACTGAGAATATTCACTGGATCAATATAGAAATTCTTTCACCAAGTTCAAATTTATATATGCAGAATTCTTATCATCTATGTTGTCAAATTCTTTAACTGCATGGAACTTCATGATTCTATGATTCTTGCCTGAGGATATTCACAGACATATCCAAGTGAAATGCCAGGCTATAAGGTAGGCCAGTATTCACTCTTTCTGTTGAAACTGCACCGCTGTAGAGGAAACAACAGAAGATTTACTGTGGGGGCATACTCTGATCTTCCTGGTTAGCACAGTCTTGGAAGAGGGAATGAGGACTTTAGCTCCTGTACAACAAATTATTTCTATACTTTATCCAATGATTGTACTGACTAAGGCAAAACCTTGACAAGGATCATCATTTGTCTGGCCAGAGCATTTCCACTTGTCTTGAGAACAAAATATACTAGATGAATAGTGAATGATATATTGAACCAGAGCTTCAAGTGATGCATGTTTGTACAAGCCTAGGATCCTAGCCATTAAGTAAATTCATTTACTTGAAGTATTTCAAGTTATGTATAATGTTGGATTTACTATCTAAGTGTTAATAACAACTACAATCAATTTGTGGAAGTGAGATTTGATAAATAGTTTGAAAAGTAATTTTTTTGTTGGTAAGCTGATTTATACAATGTGCGTGACACAGGAAACTGTCCTACCTTGGGATCTTGTTTTGCGTTCTGCTATTCTGTCTTTGAGAGACAGCTGGAAGCTGGGACTTTTAACTATAGGCTTTTTGTCTTTTGGAAAATTTAGTTTTGTAGCTAGCCATTTTGTAACACATACTGCTTTCACTTAGTAGCTAAATTAAAATTACACTTTTATTAATGGAACATAGTGTGGGTGAAGATTGTGTCAAGGGATCACAGAAGAGGCAGAATCTTTCAGTGAAACTGTCCCACTTCTTTGAAGAGAGCTCTCTAAATTTAGAGTACCAAAATGTTTCCAATCTCTACAAATGTATTTCATTAAAACACAAGACTATATGAATTGGGAACAAGATAACTCTTAAAAAAATCTTCTTCTGTCCATGGCATTTTCACAAAATGGCCCCTTTCCTCTAGTTTTGCCCTCTGTTCTAGCAGTTTTAAGGTTTCCCTGTCTGAGCAAATTTATGAAGCCTCCTCCTGCTTCTCAAGAGCAGCATCCTTCCCTTACACTTGGAACCAGCCATTATTTTTCTTTCAGGAACCTCCCAGAGTACAATCTCATTGCAGGATTCTGCCTGTTTTGCCACCTATCATGGGAGATTATAAAACAGTATGTTGAGTACAGTAATGAGAACTATAGTTTCAAGTTAGCAAAGATTCTAATTGTTTTGCATAGGAACTTATACACAAATGTGAAGGGGACTGAAAAGTGTTTAGTTTCAAATAGTCCTCCTTAAGCATCCGTTATTGATTGTGGTCAAAACAAAATTCTGAGTCAGGCAGGGCACTAGTCTTTCAGTTGAACTGTTTGGTGTTAATGCTACTTATGGAAAAACAGGGATATTGTTCTATTTATATGAAAGGTAAGAGAATACTGAGCCTGTACTTTGTCCCCTCTATGAGACACCAAAAGTCCCTCAGGCATCCCAGAGAAGAAGCCACACATGTTTTTTTCTCACCCTAGCTTTGTATTCCCTTCCCATCTAGACTTCTAGAGCCTCTGAAATACTCCAATTCAACACAACGGTCTTTAGGCTATTAAGTACAATTGATTACCTTATCCTGAAGCACTGTCACTTTCCGGTGGATTTACAATAAACCAAGATAAACAACAGGTAATGAAATCCACAGCTGTGTGCATAAAGGATGCTTTTCAAAACAAATCCTTCCTTGTTAATACAGGACTTTACGTGTATTTACATCATAACAATCAGAGTTCTGGAAGTAAAAGTTATCATTTTACTTACTGAGATTTATATTTTACCTATTCATTTTCAACTGTGTTAATACTTTCTTGAAATCCCAATCCATCAAACTGATTATTCCCAGAAGATACTCATTGCTTTTAATCATAAACGTCAGGAGGAAGAATGTAATTGCAATACTCTTTCCAACCAAGTTTGCATCACTAAAGTCTATTTTATGCTATGCTACATTAGGCAGATTTCTTGTGAAATGTCAAGGCGGGGACCAGGGGTGGGTAGGGAAAAGAGAGACTGATGATTTATAATACACAGTTCATTGCTCATGTTCTACCAATAATCTTAAACATCAACCTGGAGTACCAGAATTTTCCTTGGAACAAGAATAATTGAATCTCATTGCCTGATAAATCTATGGCCTATCTGCAAGACTGTTAATTATGTGTGATAACTACTGAAATGAACAAGAGTAAGCTATTTTCATAATGGCCACCAGCATTAAGGCCATTATTTTTCTTAATTGAATAACACTTCTTATATTAGTTTTTTTCTGATTTCAGTGTTGATTTAACAACAACAGGAGCTCTGTATAGTAAAATTGCAGAAACTAGGTATATTATATGTTACTCAGGATTTTTTCCTCTCAATTCCCCTTTCACACCAGACATATGAATACAAGTAGAAGAGTCAGACTCACCAGAAAGTTTTTGCCTTTCCTTTTGTTTAGAAAATTCTTTATATTATCATAATACATATTTTTGTTCTCTATCTCATATTTTCTCTGTAAGTTCAGTACAGTACCTAAATGACATAAATTTAGAACATAAGCACATGCTTAAATGCTTTGCTAAACCAGGTTTCAGAGCCAAGTTTATAGAAAAGTCCGTTAGACAATTCAGGGAAAGTAGTTTCCCCGTGTTTTTTGTCCTGCTTTGAGGTAAAACAGAACCAACATTCTGTCCAGTAATTTTACTTCTTAGCTAGGCTTCTTCTAACTCTCTGAAATTAACAGGAAGTTGTGCAGAAAACTGTTCATTCTCACAGTGATAAGACCTATGTTTACAGTTCGTGCCAAGGAATGGTATGCAGAGAGGCTCTTGCTTATACTTATTGCTCTAACAACCACGGTCAGCTAATTGCATTATTTACCCCACTGGAGGGTTGGAAATGGAAAAGCATAGAGGGGTCCCACCTGTGGGGAGAAGCAGACAGGACAGGTGACCCAAAACTGACAAACAAGGTTACTCCACCCCACCTGCCCAATTCTCAGTATAAAAGCTGAGGCATCAAAGGGTCAGTTCTCTTTCTTCAATGGCTGATGTCTGAGGAGGACCCTGCCTGTTCATCTGCCTTTGATCCCAATCCGTGGGTTCCTGACTCCAGCTCTGGAATCCAGTTCCCATCCATTGCTGAGTCCAGTCTGGGACTTCCCCAGTGCCTGCTGGTGATGTCGTCCTGGGAGCTTGGTAAGGTTTTGTATATATTGTATCTATTTCATTGTTTCCTTTTTATTTTATTATTAATATTTCATTAAAGTAGTTTAGTTTCTTCTAAACTCGTAAATCTCTTTATTTCTACTCCTCCTCCTCTCCATGTACAAGAGGTGGGAGGAGCATTGGCCGCTGGCCAATTTGACCAAACCCACGACATCTTTTTAACATTAGATTTAAAACAGTTTCACCACCAGATTTACAATTCACACCAACTTTTCTGACACATATTCTTCAAAATATGCTTCATCAGTAATAAGTCTCTTGAGTTCTACTCTATTCTACCATGTCTCCTGTCTTCCTTTCTGTATCCAGCTTCCTTCCTTGGTAATGCTCATAAGCCCAGATGGTGCCTTGGTGACACCAGTCTACCCTTGCAGATAGGCACATTGAAATCAGTAAGAAAGGAACATTTTCACTCACCAATCAGCAGATCACAGTCTGATACCATGTTCCATCTTATTCTATGAAAATAAAATGTTTTATTTGTTATATAAATGAGAGATATCATTAATGCACTATAAACAGACTGTAATGCACAAGAAAGTAGCACATAATCAACTTAAAATAATACTTGGCATGTAATGTTGTATGTTGTCAGATTTGCTGTCCACTGCCCACATGGAAGATAGACCAATTTGATACTAAGACAGATAATTGCAATGCATTTGGATTACTATATACTATGTAATTATTATTTTTTCCTTCAAGCTTTGGACATGGAAAAAATTAAATGGATAGGATATTCAGCAGTGCTTCCAGCAAAGAAAATACATCAGTTAATTAACTGTACTTTGTGACCTGAATATGTTTGAAGAAGGACAGGGGGTGGGTAGAAAAACATATGCCCTCAGGCCTCATTTTACTTTTGTGGTTAGCCAGATCTTTATATGCATAAAATATCTTAGGTTAAGTAATTGACTTTTTTTAAATGACAGCATTTCCTTTGCCTAATAATTTTGAAAGAATGCTTGCTGTTTAATATCCTGTCACATTCTGCAAAGCTACATTTCCTAGTTTGGGGGGGATTATTTATAAATCAAAAAAGTTAGACATCCAGATTTCATTTCTCTGCTGTCATTAATACAAGTACACTGGGTTGGAATTTTCAATACTAAAGTGATATACAGAAAAAGTGCTTGCACTTTCTATGTCCATTAATATCAGAGCTAGGAAAAGCAGAAAGAGAGGATGTGGATATCTGCCAGTCCAAATTCTATCACACATAAAAAAACCATGACTACAGATCAATGTAGCTGTATTTTATTTTTTTAAATATAGCTGTATTTATTTATCTGTTTTCATATGTTTGTTTGTTTATTTGTTTGTTTTATTTTGTTGGCACATAACTGCACCAGTTTGGGCACATTCCACAGC
This sequence comes from Rissa tridactyla, assembly GCF_028500815.1. Taxonomy (NCBI): domain Eukaryota; kingdom Metazoa; phylum Chordata; class Aves; order Charadriiformes; family Laridae; genus Rissa; species Rissa tridactyla. The sequence continues at coordinate 39,813,126 of NC_071497.1, read as the reverse complement.
TGAGCAATGTCACTTACTACATCATCAGCAAAAATACTCATAGATTCTACACTGAACCCTAACCCATCCCAGCTCAATAAATACATTTGAAAATATTTATTTTTATAGAAAGTTGACATATGCAGTAATTAATTATCCTTAACTTCTAAAAGCTGAAATAATCCTATACGTATATTTAAAATACATAGACATACAACTACATTAAGGCAAGTGTTTGCTCATAACCAAGGATTTTTGCATCTGCAAATAAAAATGTGTTGATTTGCCTTTTTCCTAAGAGATACTAACTGTTGATATTCCACTACCAACACCCAAACAAGACACCCATCACTTCATGAGAAAGACTTGACATTACTACTTATTTACATCCCACACATCTATTTTTACATGTGTGTAATAAAATGTTATGAGTGTGGAGTAGAATTGTTATTTTCTGCTGGTAATCATTTTTATCATCCTTAGAAAATGTACGAGAAGTTTAAGGGATCAACTATTTTAAGTATCCTTTCTATTTATACTATGTGATATTTAAAGTGACTGTTGGACATTTCCAGTTTGATAAAACATCGTAATAACTACATATTCAAAGTGAACTATGAGCTGTTTTTCATAAATAGTGACAAGACATTAATTCAGAAAAGATCTAAATGTATTATTCAGCAGACTTCAGATCCATATTTGTATATAGATCCCTCTATAGAGAGAGAAACAATGCTTTCATTAGAGTGAGGTAAAGGATAAAATTAATGCACTTGGAAAAAAAGAAGTCCCAAAAGTTTTTGGTTTGAAAGATATATTCCTTCTGGAATATACATAAAGTTTTCTGAGTAAAATAATTAGTTCTTCTACCATCTGCCTGTATCTAAGCATTATCCTGCAAAGGAAAATGGAGAACAAATTAATTATATGAAAATAAATAATTAATCCATAAATCCAGGAACCAGATTAATAACAACATCAGACATGCAATCTCAGAGACTAATTAATCCCCTTCAAAACATACATTTTTAAAGTTCACACAGTAGACTTTTCTTTGAAAGAATCAGGGGTGGGGAGAGAAGAGTAAAATAATCATACAATTTAATCTGAAATATCCTGACCCTTAAATTATGGAGTTTTTTATCACTCCAAGTCTAACTCTAGATTACAACTCAGAATACAAAAATTCTCAGTGTGGGAGGTGTAAGGATTTTCTTCTCCAGAAATGTTGTAGGATAAATTGTCGGTGCTGAGTTCTGAAATTATGGTATTCCAAATTTGTCTTTAGCCTAGCTTTGGCACTTGAAATGTGACATGTCAATACAGCATGTTTTTTATAAATAGGCAGTAATATTTATGACTGTTGACTCTTCATACTGGTATTATATTACTTTTAAAAATGAAAAAGAAGGTACTGAATAATTTGTGGCAACACCTGCCAGACCTTCTCTTATGCAGCTGAGTCTCTTGGTGATAGTATGATACTGCTGAATAAATGAGAACAGGTACTAGGAAATGCCTAGTAACCAAAAAACCCAAGGACAAGCTTCTGACTTTACAAAAAAGATGGGTTGATACCATCCCCAGGTTATGTAACCAGTACATACATCCAAAGAACAATGTATTGTTGCAATGACATGCTACAACTGATGATGTGTATGGCTCACGTATGGTATTAAGTGAAGTTACAGTGAGCTAAATTAATAGAAACCTAATTAAAAGCAAATTCTGTTAATTCCAAGGTGACACCCACAATATATGTTATTACTGTGAATAGGCAGGGTAGTTAGGGGAAAGAAAGGGCCAGCAGCACTGAAGGAAGGAATGTGGTAGAGACATATGGGAAGCTAGGACTTTATATAGACTCATTTGATAGCTCTTGAAGAGGCAAAATGTGAACTGATTATCCATGGGATATTAATGTTATTCTTTGAACATGGATGGACATTTCAGAAGGGACTGTCATCACTTTCATAGTAGGCGAATCCCTCTGCTAATTAGTACAGAGGTATAAAATAAGCAACTCTAGGTCTACATGAAAAGTAACCAGGGAAGAAAGATTTCATTTGTATAAGAAATTATGCTTTATAGTTACACAGTAAGTAACACCTGCCACAGGGCCAGAGAGAATACATTGCCTGGAACTGTTAGACAGTTCCTTAACTCTAAGATCAGCAGAGATAGTGTTGCCTCATGTAAAGAAAAGTTTGTTTTGTCATAGCTTTTCTCTCCATTTAGGTCTCAATTTGTTATATCATTATGCAGATTATCCTAGAGGCAAAAGAAGAAAAGAATCACTAAAATAGTGAAGTGAGCTGTTGGATTTCTTCACTGCATTTATAATTCAAAGTACATTTTGGTAGCTAACATCCACACTACATCTCTGTCTAAATGTTCGGAGCTCTTCAGCACAGAGCTGCTGTTGTCACTGATAAGAAAATATGCCTATCCAAAGGCAATGTCAAGAGGTTGGGCATCATTAAAATGAATAAATGTTGACTTCTCCAAGATTACAGAACGCCAGAGAGCATCCCAGGAAAAAAGTGGAGAATTATAGGAGACAGGGATCATCCGATCTTTTAGCACTAAAATTCTTTTTATCACACTCCATCATGAAGACCTGAAAGTAATTGGCATGCCTTTTCTCTGGACATTCTTTTTTTCCAGTGGATTTGACTTAATTAGTAAACAAGCTGTGTGAGCCAAAGCAGGCAGGATGCAGGAACAACCACAAAACCACAGATGAAAGGCAAAGAACAAGTTTAATCTCTGTACGTCACGGACTGGGGAATCTCTGAAGCAACACCTGGGTAGAGGCACGCAAGCAGGGGACGTGGACACCACAGAGTGAGAGAGAGTCCTTGTTAGCAAGAGTCCTTGGCAGTGAGAGAGTCCTTGTTAGCAAGAGCACGTGCAGAGTCCCTGTTCAAACTCTTTTTGAAGAGTTCTAACAGGCATAGTTTTTCCACTCTGCTTTGATCTTCTTCAACAACAGTCCAGGATTCTCAAGCGGCTGTGATAAGGTGTCCCTGAGTCCATTGCAGACTTAGGTTATCTAAGTATAAATGTTTTACTTGCAAGCACCCAAGACTGAACAACAATTAGTGTGATATATGTGTTTCCCAGCACCCCAGGTGCAGTTACTTGGGTGTATTTACAGTCCTCCTCACTGATCTTCCATTATTTTCCCACACAAGCACAAGACAAAAATGAGAAAGGACGAGCATCAAAAGCCAGGTTTTAGCATTTCTCAGGCACAGAGAACATAACTAGGTGCAGCATCAAGTAAACATGTCAGAATGGTGTGTCCCTCTTCCACAGTAGGCAGCTGCATTACGCAAACATTTCTGAAGTTCAATAAAAGTGGAAAGCCAGTGCGAAGTTACTGTTCTTAAAAAATACAGAAAGGGAAAATAGCCAATTTGAGGTAAATATGTCACCTAAATTTACTAAAAAGTCCCCCATGTCATTTACGGAAGTGGGCCATTAAGTACTGACAGGTTTTATATATGGATTTTCCAGAAAGAGAAAGAAGAAGTACTTCTACAAAGCTGATGTTTATTGCTGGTACTCATAAGCAGCATATATACCAAACTCTTTTCTGTTACAGCTATTGATGCATCACAGAATATTTGTGGTGTTATGTGGATTACCCAAAGTAATCACTTCAGTTAATAGCCCAAGCATTCCTTAGGGAAAATCCTGCTGATGAACACTAGAATTGCTATTTATTGCCCAGCATCAAACTGATTAGCAGAAGGCCTTGTGCCCTCAGAACATTTGAAGTCAATATGTAGGAAAAATTTAAATAGAATGAGGAGAGGAGAAATTTCCCTTTTCATTTTGATGTTATATCAGGAGACTACACTCCCTAGGAGCTGCTTAAATTCAGTGCAGGAAGAGATGATCCTCCAAAGAGTGCTTTACAATAAGCACCTATTGCAGGTGATCTTAAGCCCTTCTGAATTCGCTGACAGTTCTTCAGAGGTTCAGTCAGCTGCTGAACATATTCTCCATTTCCAGGTCCTGATGGTCTTGGCTGCTGCTGTCCACAAAGAGCAGGCTGCTGTGCCGCCATGGTCTGGGAGGAGGAGACACAGCATGTCTGCCTGGCCCAAACTGCTGGGTTGTTGACACAATTTGGAAAACTGGAAAAGGCTGCTGTGAGGCAAGAAGTCAACCCTTCACCCATGCAGAGAAACTGGCAGCAACTATCTGCCCCGTGGACACAGCTCTGTCTTGCATTGTGGGCAGATGACAGGGCCACTGAGTTGCTTGAACCCTGTTTTCTTGTTGTGGACATGCACCCTGTCTCTCAGCCTACAGAGGTGGGATGTGTGTGTCACATAAGCCAGAGCTGGTCTGTAGGTCACCCATTTGGTCATGCTGCTTTACATGCTAATTTGCACAAAAACACCAGCTGTTGCTTCATTCTGAGACAAATGTGAGGTCTGTCTTAAAACATGCAACTTTTAGGCATACTCTTACTTTAACCATTAAGAAAGGTATAGCAAATCCAAGGCTTCATCTCTTTTTCATCTTTTTCTTCATGAGCACTTCAGATCAACATTCCAACAAACTGAAATGGTGGAGGTTTAAACTAGTCAATGTGGTCAAGAAATATATGAGAATGGAACGAACCTACCACTTCACATACCACTATCAAGTAATTAGAGCCTTCACTTCTTCCAGTTCAATAAGGGCAGAGTATTGATAGTTCCCTGTACATACATCAATGACTGTAGCACCCTGGCTTGAGAACACCCATATGGCCTTCCTGAATATATTTATTATTTACTTACATTTACTATTTTCACCAAACTTTTTTTTTCCAAGTGTAAAGATCATTGACTAGAAATATTTTAAAAACATGAGCAAGACGTTTATATACTCACCATTTCCCCAGGACATATTGTTTTATGCATGTGTGCACCATGAGTGAGTGCACACTGATTTATGTTTGCAATTTGCGCTAACCATAAAAGAACACAGTAGTTTATTTTTTTTGCTTTAAACAAAAAAACATGGTCATAAATAGAAATATTAGAAAAGCCCTAAATACAACCCCATAAAATTAAATACAAAAAGAAATATTCCTCTCCCCCTGTCCCGCTCCCCCTAAAACAGACAGCTAAGACAAAAATACAAGCACATAAAGCATTTTCTAGAACTATATATTTTTTAAGTTGTGAGAATTGCTGACCAAGCAAATTGCTTATTTGATACTTCTCTTCAGAGAAAAACGGCACTAAGAAATTTATACAAGTATATGCATTCTCACATGTGTATGCTCATGGGAACAAATGCCAAAGTAATTTATTATCTGCAACACTGTCAAAAAACGGACTTCAGAAATTCCATGATACTATGCAGGCTACCAAATTAATGTTTTGCTCATGCTTAAACTAATAATCAGATCACTTATGCTCACAGTAGTATTTTTTCCAGTTATGAAAACTGGATGATAAGCAAAAATTAACATAAGTAGTAACCAAGATAGATTTCCTTTACTATTTATAGCCTTATATCCCAGTAAGCAAGTCTTATGTGATCACACAGTTATGTTTATGCAGCTTTCATAACTGTTGAGCTTGTTAGTTAGTATCAGCAAACTGCAAGGGAGAGGAAGGAGAGTTGGTCCACAAAAATTATAAAATACCTGTGAAAGCAGGTAATAGGACAGAGAAGGGAGGCCGCAGCTAACGGGAAGGCTGTAACCTAAGCTAATGCATTGCATGTCAGTATATCTACCTGGGAGACAGCACGTTCTTGTAATTGCCACAGTTTTAAGAATTTTCTCAGTCAGCAACTAAATAATGGCAGGTAGCAAAAGAAAGCAAGTGTGAAACACAGTTCAGCAAGAAAAAGAGTTCATTCATTCTGACTTTCATAAAATTATTTGGTTTTATTTTGTTTTTATTTTAATATTTCAGATGAAAGTCCTGTTCACATAAGACCCTTCTTCTCCCTAAAATTATAATAGCGTCTTGCAAAAGAATTTTAGGCAATTGATCAATGACAATAAGGTACATAATCTGAATTTATGCTTCCTTGACTGGGGACAAATTTACCTGTCTTTAGAGAGGCCCACCAGATTACCTGTTGACCTAACTGTGATCAACTCAAGCCTAAAGATTTGCAGCTGAAGGTGATACAATTGCCTTTATCATCCATCTTGTACAGTGGCAAATTAGGTCATTTCATCATATTCATCTTGGTTTGCTATAGTAACAAAAGAAATCAGAATTGTACTAGATTAACAGTAAAACGAGACTGACTATGCTCGATGAAACATTGTTTAATACTGAAGGGGCAAGGGAAACCAGTTCAATCCCTAATGAAAAATAATTTCCTCCTTCAGTATAAAGCCAAGCATCTTCCCTCTAAGTCCTTATGCTTAACTCAACCGTTGTATTTCAGATAGGAGAAAACAGTTTGCCACTTTCTAGATTTCCTATCAGACTGTTCACTGTGTGACACAATCTATAGGTCAAAAAGGATACCAAGAATTACAGCATACAGCAGCATTCTCAGTGTTAAAAAGGCAAGTGTTGTGCTGCACAGCACTGTGGTAAACACAGCAAAGATGTGGGCTGCCACTGATCAAGATGACAGCTTTTCATCTGTTGTCTAAGTTTTTCTGTCAATTTCCCTGATTTAGGGAAGAAGGACAAGCATGAGTCTCTTGATAATGTTTATTGACTATTTGTGCCCTTCCAAAGATCAGTTCCTTTTACTATTTAGCTGAGAAGTAGAAGAGAATGCAAGAAGTTACATGACATGGCTTAATAACCATGAAAGAATCTAATGGAAAGCCAGTAGCTAAGCCATTAGTAAAACATCTGAAGATTGTCACTACTTGAATATAGTATGTGGTGCAGGTTTTTTTGTTTCATTAACTGATATGCTGTAATAAAGAAGACAAATTACTTTGAGTTTGGTTTATCTATCAAAGATCTGTTGCGTTTGCAAAAGCCCAGGGATTATTTTTTAATGTAAATGCTGTTCCTAAATAATTTTAAGTTCCCTGGGTGAAATTCAGCCAATATACAGTCAGTGAAAGCTCTGTTGTTCATTTCTATAGGGCCCATCTATAAAACTGTTATTATTATTTATTTTAAAATTTTGTAAAGCCTGAATGTTCAATGTCCCAAAGCAAGAAAAGGTGAGGTTTATCTAGCTAATTCATCCATCTTGCATCAAATTAATTCAAGTCAGAAGTAAAAAGGCAGAAACACTTTTTACTTTCTTGTTTTGAATTTTCAGATATCAGCAAATGTTTGTGAAGTAGACAGTCTTTTCTCAGAATGACTGAACAGAAACTTTCACTAAACCTATTTTATGTGGCCCTTTTGTGAACTGATGAAGTCTAAAGGACCACTTAGATTTTTTTTTCCATTTTATGTAGATATTGAAAATGCTTCTGCAACATCTTAATATAACACAATGGAAGCATGAAATATGGATTGGAAAGACAAAGAACTAATACAAAAATACCGCTTTTCTGTGTCAGCCACACATCTCTCATTCTTGACTACCAAAATGTTCTATTATTCCTGTGTCTGACTCTTCTCACAAAAGGATCTGAATCTCGTAGCACAAGTTCAAACACCTAAACTAAAATAAGCTCTTATAGCAGGGAAATAAAAGCATGAGTTAAAACCTCTCCATGAAGAACCTTACTCTGAAACACAGCAGATACCAGAAACCTTGAACCATCATTTGAGTAAATAAATAATAATGTGAGCTACTGTATGTCTTATATGGAAGGTGGTGACTTATGTCCTACCTTAGTATGCACCAGCTACAGAGCTACGTATGCGTAGAAGTCTACTGAGGAATGGTAATGAATTAATGAGTAAAATTTTAGAATCAGGAATGTGATTAGTGAATAAGATTCAGCTCTAACCTTATAAAGTAATGACTGAAGTTACAGAAGAGATGCCTACTCCTACAATAACAGCAGCTAAGGCTGTTTCACAGCTGGCCCACCTTTCTTCAACTTCACTGGGCAGCAGTGTCTACATGAGGACTATTGCCCCTTCAAAACATTCTGTTGTGTGCACAAACTTAAACCAAACATAAGTATTTAAAGAAAAAGGATTGTATGCAAGTCCAGCATGAATTTCTACTCCCATGTGGAAGAGGCGAGTGTTGACTCTTTCCTTCTCTACAGTTTGTGCAATTATCCAATTTGAATGCATAAACATACAAATTGATGTGTGGAATTTTATGTATAACTCTTTTCTTTATATCAAAAAATTATGGACCTATGGGTACACTGTGAATAATACAAACATAATAGTTAACTGTATTGAGGAAATTTTTTTCTGACACCATAATTCTTCAGGGTTTTTAGTAGTACAAATGGGAAACTATTGACACAGTCATCCAGTGTTTTATATAGCATTACATAGAATAAAATATTGAAATACTTTGGAAAGAGTAATTTTAAATGACAGAAGAAATTTTGGACTGTCTGGATAGGTTTTGTCATCTCTTAGATCTTTATCGGATTTATATATTTACATATGTAAACCTTGTCTTTTTTCAGTTTTTTGAATGGAACACACAGGTGGTGCTTTTATTGGCAAAGCTTTGTAGTAATTGTATCAGTACCCATGAATGTGTATGTAAGTATCAGCATTTTTCCCCTGCATGGTAATTACAGCTGTGGCTAGTGATACACTCTTCCATTCTGGACCACTTTCTGAAGCTTTATCACACATTAAGACTTATTTGAGATTTAGTGTTCTTCCAGTCCCTATCCAGCAAGGCATATATCTGAATCCTATCACCATAATAACCAATGATGCATCTATTTTTGTAATGTGATACATCTGTATTTATAATGCATAAATTGCCTACTGTCAGAAAATGTGGTAAAAATGCTTTGTAAAACCAGAAAAAGAGAAGTCATCTTACTGCTCATCCAACAGATAGTACAGCCTTCCCAGCAGCATATGCCTTGAATATGCCTACTTAGGGAAATTTGCTAAGAAAACAGGTGTTCCATTGCAAGTGGAATCTTCTGTGCTCAGTATCTTGGTCCTAAAATTGCTGTCAGACAGAAGAGATGGTTGATAAAATATTTCAAATCACCTTATTAATTCACTTCTGTGTTACTAATGATCACTATAATTATTTTTACAGCTCCCAAACGTATGCTATGTATTTCAGAGCACATATTTCACAAATACATCATAATAAACTGGCTAGCATTTGCAAACTTTTTTAGACTGTAAACCACAGTCTGAGATAAGATTGCCTCTTAGACCACTTCCTCTGCCATTCATGACAATTATGTATTGTACTAATGGTCCCAGTGCTCATTACAGAAACTACTTTACAAAGAATAATTAACAAGGAAAGAATTTAATGGATGTTTTCTCCCTCTTTAAAATGCAATCTCTCTGGTAAAAGTAAAACAATACAAAAGACATTATCAACTAGCCTAGCACAGACCACCAACAAGCTTTTCCCATACCACAATATAAAAGCCTTTAGCCTATTAACTATCTTACATCATTTTCTCTACTGTAAGTAATGATAGAATTCCCGTTAGTTTTTTTCCAAATACCTACCATCACCTTCTGTTGGTAGCAGGGAAAGATTTGCAGAAAAACTGAAAGTAGCATTAGGTCCATGTATTAATTATGTTTTTCAAGCCAGCAAAAATTACTGTTGTATTTACTATGGCTGACCTGAGATCAAATGAAGCATGGCAGTTCAAATTATTTGTTTATTTTGTCTTTCTTTTTCATCAATGTCCAAGACACTTATCTCTTGCCATTTCAAAAACATATGTATTTTACAAGAATATTTGAAACATGTCAGATTAATAATTCACATAATTAGGTTGTGGCATTAAGAGCTCTCATGGATAACATTCAGGAGAAGAAAAATATCAGAAGAAATATTAGGACTACTTGTATAACAAAGCTTTTGTCTATCTGAATCTTTCATGACATGAGACAAGTTCATGAGCAAGCTGATGTGCTGACATTGTTAAGGTGTTCACCATCAGTGCCAAACTGCAAATGATGCATTAAAATCTTGGCAAGCTTCTTGACCTCCTACATTTATGTCCAAATCTTAACTTCCTGTATCTTATAACCATATGAAGATAAAATTTGTTTCTGACAATCAAAAAAAAATGTTAAAATGACAGCTGTTATCAAAATGTTGGAGGACTAGTTTATTATAGCTCTTCAAAATAAAGGCTGACACCTGTGTAGATCCCAAGTATATGGTATTAAAATGAAAAAAAAAAAAAAGAAAAAAAAAAGAAAAAGAAAGTTATTTGCATTATCTTTCACTATTTTCGCACCTTCACCAAAATGTATACACACACATGTATACGTATCACAGAGTGCATGAAAACCATTTTTTCTAGAAACTTCAGTTAAAAAGAAATCCTTGAATTGCCTGTGTGCAATTTATCTCAAGAATTTATTCTCACTAGAGGCAGGGGAAGGGAAGGGGAAAAAGAGGGGGATAGGGGGAAGGGGAAGTATTTACTTGGAATTTGTGTGTATAACCACAAGCAAGTCATCTTTTGGTAAATAAATTTGGTAAGGCACAAAGGTCAGAGGACTGTGAGAGATTATTATGGAGAATACTTTTACTTCTGTTTAGATGTATCCTGAATTATGGGCACTAGAGAGCTAAGAAGAGAAATTTTTACAAAAATGCTGAAGATGATTGGAAATATGGTGTGCTGCTGCACCTATTCCTCATACTAGTTCAAAATGAATGAAAGAATTAGGGATCTGCCTTATGGTTGAATATAGCATAATGAACATAGATGCAACTGTCAGACAAAGTAAGAACTGAATACACAGAAATAAACAGAACGTGAAACTTGATTCTGAGATGTCATAATCTCTCCAGCTTGAAAACGTCATTGTTGTGAGACCCATCCTCTCCTTGTTCATCAATAGGTTAATCCGAAAACAGAAGTTAATCATCGGGATATATAAGGAGCTGTAACTCCAGGATTAGCATTTACAACTTAATTGAAAATCAAGCAGTTTTAGATTTGAAGATCAAATTAGGCAATTGGTTATTTTGCAGGTTTGTTTTTAGGGTTTTTTTTTCATTTGAGCTACCTCATAGACAACTAAATGAGAAGCAATTTCCTTCAGAAGTGTGATGTCTTTCTTAAAATTCAATCCATAAAGGCAGGACATAGAGTCCAAATCTGAGTGAAGCTTAATGAAATTTCATTATAATTAATTGGTCCTTATTTAGTAATCAAAGTAGTGCTTACTGCACTATTTTTTCAAGGTCAAATATGGAAATCTTTGGAAAAAAATTATGTTTGCCTTTATCATGATGAGTATTTTCTTAGATAGTTTTCTTCTAAGCATAACTAGAACTAGACAGCAAATAACAATTGAGCATATTGCACTAACCTCAGGACTGAGTAAAGAAGTAGCATTTAATGGGATCTGCAATACCGGAAGCAAGATATAGCTTTCAACAGATCTGTTCTGATTTTCCCTCAGACAGAAAAAGGTCAGCGTACTAGCTGGTAGTTATTGACAGATACTTATTTAGGTTCAGGATAATAGCTTTGAAAGTAAAATCACAAAGCTATTTTGGATGATTGCTTAGAACCTTGGCAGATGAATTGAAAATGCTCTTAGCTTTCATTTCCTGGCATTTTTATGAAGTCATTTTGTTGTTTTCCTTTATGGTGACTTGAATGACGTTCCCCATTATTCACTTATTTTGAAGATAAAACATAAAATCTAAACCACATTAAAAAGCTAACATGCAAAGCTAAGGAATGCTCTGGTTAACTAAAATGTTACTCTTGCAAATTTTACTGCTCACTTATTTGTTCAATCTGTTCTAAAATAGTTACTTGACATATCTCGCAGACGACACTAAGCTGAGTGGTGAAGTTCACAGGACTGAGGGATGGGATGCCATCCAGGGGGACCTGGACAAACTTGAGAAGTGGACCCATTTGAACCTCAGGAGGTTCAACAAGGCCAAGTGCAAGGTCCTGCACCTGGGTTGGAGCAAACCCCAGTATCAATACAGGCTGGAGGATGAAGCCCTGCAGGGAAGGACCACGGAGTACTGGTGGATGAAAAGCTGGACATGAGCCAACAATGTGCATTCCCAGCCCAGAAAGTCAGCTGCATTCTGGGTTGCATCAAGAGAAGCGTGGCCAGCAGGTCGAGGGAAGTTATTCTGGCCCTTCACTCTACTCTGGCGAGACCCCACCTGGAGTACTGCATCCAGCTCTGGAGCCCTCAGCACAGGAAAGACATGGATCTGTTGAAGCGTCTCCAGAGGAGGGCCACAAAAATGATCAGATGGAACACCTCTCCTCCGAAGACCGGCTGAGAGAGTTGGGGTTGTTCAGCCTGGAGAAGAGAAGGCCCCAGTGACACCTTATTGGCGTCTTTCAGTACTTTCAGAAAGATGACGACAAACTTTCAGTAGGGTCTTTTGCAACAAGACAACAAGCAATGGTTTTAAACTAAAAGAGGGTAGATTTAGACTAGATATAAGGAAGAATTTTTTTTGTAATGAGGGTGGTGAAACACTGGACCAGGCTGCCCAGAGCACCATCTCTGTAAACATTCAAGGTCAGGTTGGACAGGGCTCTGAGCCAACCTGATCTAGTTGAAGGTGTTCCTGCTCATTGCAGGGGGGGTTGGACTAGATGACCTTTAAAGATCACCTCCAACCCTAACTGTTCTATGATTCTATGATATCCCTTTAGAAAGAAACATTATTGAGAAATTATGAAGAGAAACTTTGAATTTATACAGGATACGACTTAATAAAAGGGTATTGGTTTTTAAGTGGTTAGGTCTTGAAAAATAAGAAAACTAAGTCATACCTTAGTGCAATTTTCGATGCCAGAAGGTATAGGTACAATTCTCCTGAGGTCAGCCAAAGCAGTAGACAGCTTATCAGGGGAGGATCAACACTACTCCAGTTTCCTCCAATGTACTGCTGTCTGAAAAGTGGTACAGTGAAGCTGTACTGTGAAAATAAGCCTTTGTGCAAATCTTCATGTGGTCTTGGTGAGATTTGGTAGGAATGGATACTTCTTTATCAGGTATTTCAATGGGAAAACAATTTTTTATTAAAAATCTTTGAATAGAAACAAACTGCCTAGTGTTCAGTTTCAGAAGTGTGCTAGCGCCTATACCTATTCCATAAACCTGTATACAGCTATCTTTAACAGAAACATTCTAGAAATCTCCCAGATATTTTATTGAATATTTAGTAAATAAAAGCAGAAGACACAATTTATGTATCAACAAGTGTCTGGTAATGCAATTATCTCTTCATTTTCACAGACTGTGAGGAAGATGTTACGCTTTGATCTAAATCACTGAGCTGAACTGGGACAATACATGTGTGATATAGTTCTACTTAAAGACATCCCAGTATATTTTAGCATCCACTAGACACATTGACAAGCCCTAAATTTATCCTTCTTAAACATCTTTTCAAATTTAAGTGGTTTGCTTAACATAAAGGTTTTGTCATGTAAGTTTTCAAGTAGGGAAAATACATCCTCCCAGACAACAACAAATCCAGAGTGTTGGGTTCTTCAAGTTCATTGGGATATCTTTTTTAATTCTGCTGTAATAACCACGTTCATAAATGTAGAATTAGATATTAGGAAATTCTATGATAATGATTTTTTTTTTTTAATTCCATGGGTGAAAGTAGGCATTATACAATGTTCAGATGCAAGCTGACTGTTTTATACGAAGTCGTGGCTATGTATCAATCCATAGTAATATGAACCTGAAACTTTGCCAACAACATGAAAGTACATGAATTGCTGCACCAGTGACAAGTCACATGATGACTCTAGTACACCAAACAGAGAAGCTCTTGCAGCACTGGAGCTGAACAGGAACTAAAGTGGTACAGGGCAGTAGAGAAAGAGAGCAAAAGAAAAGTTTAATTGTCCACATTCTTCAAAATCAACATGTCTTTCCACCCACAGTGTGAAGCCTTCTGACTGCTATTTTGTAAACCTAATTGAGTAATATTTGTTGAATATAAAAGTCAGTGAATATTACTAATTTTTCATTTAAAAAAAAATTAATTAATACAGATTCTCTTTGTATTCAAGGAGCTCTGTAGGTGACCGTCTCCTATATGTCACATAAATTATTCAGTGGATATCAGAAAAATTTGTCAAGTGATTTATTTATGGAAGTACTTGTTTGGTATTCAGCCAACTCTCCATCTCTTGCTTGTTTGTAATGTCTAAACTGGAAAGTGTTCAATATCTGAGAAACAAACGGCTGCCTAATTTTACACCATGTTTCATCCAGATTTTCTGACATTGACAGTTCCCATAGACTCAAATTTCAACCAAAGCATAAGCAATATCTATGACAGTATGTCAGAGGTCACCTTCTTTTTAAAGGATATAACTCTAAAACAATGGAACTCCTTCAGAATGTTCTCTTCATAAGTGTTAAGAAGTATTGTGACAAAAATGTTACATAAAAAACTTAGTTATCATCTGGGCATTTATTGTGCCAAATTTGAAGATTAAATTTAATCATTAAAAAGGAAAAATACAGAGTACTTTTAGTGCTGTATTCAGTGCTAGTTCCCTGTGTTCCCCAACTGTAGCGCTACTATTAAAGCAGAGAATTTACAAACATATATTAATTAAGTAGCTCCAATAAGAGCTCAGGGAAATAAGCAAATTAATTTGCTTATTTCCCTGGTGTACAAGGGGTTAATTAAAGCGCTTTAAAATATTTTTATGATGTCATTCAGCTGAGTTCTGATCACTTGCTGATTTTTCAATTAGTTCTATTAACATGGGCTTTAAAGATATGAATGGAAAAGAGGGAAAGATATTGCCACAGAAGGCAAGGATTACAGCAGAATTTTTTTCCCAGAGCAGCTCTTGGCTTAGCTGTATTTTCACACACTTAGGCTACCTGAGCTCTTAAAAGCTGTGGTTCTTTGTGAAAAGTGGAATGTCAAAACAGCGGGGGGAGGGGGAGGAAGTATGCTAACTTGTTGGCTGCATTATAAAGAAACATTATCGATTAACTAGTTCAGTGATAGTGCAGTTTTTGAAAAAGCTTTGTAAGCACATTATAATAGCAGGAGGGAAAGTGGTCCATTTTCCTTTTAAATTTTCATTATAGATCTTTTGTAAATTCGGATTTTATAGTAACTATACAGAAGTGCTTCTTTCCAGGAATATTTTTCCCCTGGTTCAAGTCAGACATACCAGTGCATGAATAAGCAGGCAGAAGTGAAAATATATCATGCAGGAGAAAAAAAATTAAACACATGACAAATATACATCCAAATATCAATTATATAAGAGGAGTGTTGCTAGCTACACATGAATGAAAACAAAATGCATAATTTGAATGATACATTTCTGAAAACTACAAACATATTCTCTAAATTTTAAATTGCAAAAAAATTTTGTCACATAAAGACAAGCACTACAAGGAGAGAAAACAAAACAACACAAATACCAAAACCCACCCCACTTAAAAAAAAGCAAAACAAAACAAAAAGCATATAATGCCAGGTCTGTCATTTTCCACCACACTCTCAGTCACAACCAAAAAATTAATGTGAAACAGGACTTCTATTTAGCCACAAAATAGAATTCATTCCATCTCCCCATTATGTTACCAGTCATATGGGAGCAAAGGGCCAGGTGCCAAAAACCACTGAAAGCCCTTGCTATTAGGTCTCTGATGTTGGACAAAACATATGCAGTAAAACCAGTAAATGTAAAAGGAGAAGAGGTTTAGACCCCTCTCACCTAGGTCTGGTTTGCATCATTTCTCCTAATTGTGCCATTTCATACCAAAACTAGCCTAGAGTATATAAAGTCTTTATGCTAGAGTGCCTGTTCCACCAGACATATTCCAAACTGAAAATAGAAAATTATGATAGCTTTTCACATTTAGAAAGTATTGACTTCCATTATTCTCATCATGTGTAGCCCAGACCTACAGTCACATAAAATGTGGATCTTCTTTAGTTACTTCAAAAAAAGGACCATCTTGGGCACATTCTGTTGCTGAGCCATCAGGAATTAAGCCAGAAAAACCCCAGCAACAGTACTCTGGAGAACAGGAACAGAAAGTAATGAAGAAAGCTTGTAAATGGGGGCAGGAGGTAACAGAACAAGGACTACCTGCCTCTTAAATCTCTGCATGAAATGAAAACTGCAGAATGGTTTTGGAAGACGGCAGAATTCTAAAGTGGGTGTAGAAAACCTGAAAATGAAAATTTGCTGAAAGAAGTTTCATGAAAGCATGATGATAAATTGTCATAAAAAAGGAGTGATTAAGACTGTTGGGTGACAACATGACAGTTGTAGGACTAAAATTTTAATACAGATTTCATTATCTTTATTTACTTCATGCACATGCTTTGATATTTTAATATAAAGCCATATTGCAATTATTCTGTAGAAGAGAACAATTTATTTCTGTGGAAATACAGTTCAGTTCCTTAGCTGAGGTAGGACAGCATAATCTTCATTCAGTCACCAAAAACTAGGCTAATTTACAGTGAACAAGATCTGGAATCCAAGTTTAGTGGTATTCATAAAAGCTTGAGCAGTGCATTTCAGAAGCAAGAACAGCAAGAGTTAAATAAAAGATGATGCTGTTTCTAAAAAGACAAACTCTGGGAAGGTGGGAGAATAAGTCTACCTGTGTGTTAGGTAGAAACTTCATCCACAAATTAGTTACTAATGACTGTTCACATAAGTTTTAAAACCTTTCTGAGGCTGACTTTAAGACAACAGCTAATTCTTACACTTTAGGGGGCCTGTAGGGTGGGAAAGCCATAATAATAAAATGACTTTGAGAAAAAATTTGAAAAACCAAAAGACAGTCTTAGTCTAGATTACTCTTGAATCAGATTATTTCCTCAGGCATTAATGGAATTTTTAAATTATATTATTATACTTTTAGTAAGAAAGAGGAGATAATAGAGAAGTTGCTGTATATTTTTCAAAACAGTGTTTAGACTTAATCTCAAAATTATCAGCCAGATAAATATAAAAGTCAGCTTAGCCTATTTTCAGACTACAGTAAATTCCCAGTAGCACTTCCCAGCAGTTTTCAGCTTCCCAGAGATGTATCATGTATTACTACTACTAAAAATAGCAAGTGTTATAAAAATAATATGTATGTGATAATGAATAAACAAATCAGAAATCATTTTTTAAAGGTAGATTCACGTGCTTTGGCCAGTACTTGTAGTTCTCGTAATTTGTTAGGCTGGATATTTTCAAGGTGAGAATTGTTTCTCCTGGAGTTTCACTTTTTTTTCTAATAACTATTGTGACTATCTCAAGTAGCAGGCAAAGATTCCTACACCTTTAAGTGTAAAGATACAAAATCAGAGAGAGCAAACTGGGAGACAGTAGCTTGTGTGGACAAAAATCTCAAAGGCTTTGGCTGCCAGATTATTTTCATAACAATTGAAACGGCATTTTAAATTTCTCACAATCATTGACTATCCTTCAGGTGTCTCCTTCATCTGATTAGGTGTTCTGACCTACCACTGAGAGATGTGTATGTTACATATGTATGCTTATGCAGTAGTGAGCGTTGCCACTTTGATAGTTATATACCAAGAAAATATTATGTTCCTTCAGTTAACCCACTTTAATTTGACACTTTTAGTATCGTACATCCTCATTTTACATGAAGATTATATTACAGGCTAATATTCAAAAGCACTCTGAGTTTCCTTGATTCCTGTAAGGACTTCCTATTTGTACAATATCACCAAATCATTAAAAAAAACCAAAACACCAGTGTAGTTAGAAATAAACAGAGTTTTTTATGTGATGTCCTGTGTTCTATGTGGGTCAAAGCTTGTTTTAGGCCCACAAATCATTAAAGGAATTTCACCTTCCCATCTTCTAAACTAACTTGTTTTTTTACAGAATGTTATTGCTTTCCAAAGTAATTAAAGCAATAACTGTAAGCCTCGTGTTGAGGTGCTTGCATGACTTTGTTCAATATTGGGTCAAAACTCTTAGGGGTGGACCTATTTTGAGAGCAGAATTGCCCTTAGGAACATGGAAATAGGACATGCACACCAGTAACAATGTTACTGCAAGGAAAATTCACAACAGAAGTGAATAAATACTTCAGTCTTAAGACAGTGTAGTTCATACTGCAAAATCCTACGTTATCTTGAATATTTTAACAATTTTCACAGTTGTCAACTCCCTATAAGAGTAAGTTGCCTGGCTCATTTTATGAAAGCCTTGTATATATAAGAAACTTAAGAAACATAATGATGTCTCTCTTTCATCTATTTACCTTTTTTACTGTAGTATCATTTAGTGCGACTATACAAGTGACTTTATTGGTGTTAGATGTTTGAAAAAGAAAAAAGAGAAAGAAAGAAAAAGGAAGAGAATATTTTGAAGCCACTTTGCTTTCCTTTGCCCCAGTTCTTAAATAGGACACTCCTATTTTCTACTAGTGTGGAATCACATTCTAATGCCAAACACTGAAATTACAAAAGAAAAAAGAGCATTAAGGTTTTCATAGGTCCACACATAAATTAAAGTTCTTCTTTAATTTTAATCTGCTAATATTCATATTAATAAATTCAAGGCTAAGCATCAAGTGAAATCGGGAGGATTTTTTTTTTTAATATTAAAATAATTTTATCCAAAGGAAGATGGGAAAAGAAAGATGGATATTGATTATGTTGTTTCGATAGTTTGAAAACATTCATTCATTTCAGATGTTATGTTTCATTTCAGAGCTGACCATTGCACCCTGGGTTAGTTCCAGGTAAGAAACTATATGATAAGGAGACATATTAGTGTGGGAGAAACTCATTTGGATTTAAAAGTCCGGATAAGATACCATTTCTTAAAGGTAGAAGTTATTAGACCTTGATATCTCAGTCTCAACATTGATAAACACGTCCTTCTTTTATACGAGGACAGGAGAGTCCCCTCTAATATTTAACCTTGAAGCAGAAGTTGCTTCTTAGTACTAATGGAGTTTTCCCACTTTCGATGTCTAAATGAAATATTGAGTTTTTCCTCTGAGGCCTAAATAGATTCTTGTTTCTTGATGTATGAGCTTTTCATGACTATTTCATTCACTATTCAATGTAAAAAAAAAAATCACAAATATGAGATCGAACATTTTTTTATTAAAATGAGCTCAGGGTGTTTGGCTGGGGCTTATTTAGGTCTGCTTTCTATAACTAACAGGACTCCTTCATAACGTGAGTGGATTTGTTGATCATTAGGCAATAGTGAGAAAGGTAATGGGTACAAAAGTTTAACCTGTTTTCTTTTTGCTCCAATACTGGATCATCTGCTCTTGATTTGGTTGTCTTGTAACAGTAGTAACATCACTACAGGAACACATTTAAATATAAATTGCAAGCAGTGAGAAATAAATTTTCTACATGTTGGTGAACAAAGCACAAGACCAGCTAATTCTTAGATGAGTAAACATTTTAATATATTTCTGGTAAGACATAGTGGAGCTCAGTCTCAATCATAATCAGTGTCACTGATACTTTACTGTGCATAAAATATTTGCAAAATTAAGGAAAAAACTAAGGCAGATAGAGTCTCTTAACAGTTGAGGGTATAGTCCAAATAGTTGCATTGTTTACAGTATTTTTAATAATTTATTTACTGATGCATCAGCACTTTCAAATCAAAACTATTTTTCAGTTTGTCCTGGTTTGAAGTAAAACAGAACCAACATTCTGTCCAGTAATTTTACTTCTTAGCTAGGCCTCTTCTAACTCTCTGAAATTAACAGGAAGTTGTGCAGAAAACTGTTCATTCTCACAGGGATAAGACCTATGTTTACAGTTCGTGCCAAGGAATGGTATGCAGAGAGGCTCTTGCTTATACTTATTGCTCTAACAACCACGGTCAGCTAATTGCATTATTTACCCCACTGGAGGGTTGGAAATGGAAAAGCATAGAGGGGTCCCACCTGTGGGGAGAAGCAGACAGGACAGGTGACCCAAAACTGACAAACAAGGTTACTCCACCCCACCTGCCCAATTCTCAGTATAAAAGCTGAGGCATCAAAGGGTCAGTTCTCTTTCTTCAATGGCTGATGTCTGAGGAGGACCCTGCCTGTTCATCTGCCTTTGATCCCAATCCGTGGGTTCCTGACTCCAGCTCTGGAATCCAGTTCCCATCCATTGCTGAGTCCAGTCTGGGACTTCCCCAGTGCCTGCTGGTGATGTCGTCCTGGGAGCTTGGTAAGGTTTTGTATATATTGTATCTATTTCATTGTTTCCTTTTTATTTTATTATTAATATTTCATTAAAGTAGTTTAGTTTCTTCTAAACTCATAAATCTCTTTATTTCTACTCCTCCTCCTCTCCATGTACAAGAGGTTGGGGGGAGCATCTGTTGCCGGCCATTGGCCAATTTGACCAAAACTCCAACACAGTTCTTGAGCAAGGGATCGAAGAGCTTGAGCCAAACCATTCTGAAGGTGAAGAAATTATTTCGGTTGAGACAAAGGCCTTACTTGTCCAAACATGCAGAAGTAAGATTGCTCAGAAACCTCCATTTCTCTCATTGGAAGTTATAGCATGCTTTCTTTTTTCTTGATGCATTATTCTTTTATATTTACATGGTATGCAAGTAATGCAGGCTGCCCACTATGTCTCTTTTCTCTCCAGTCGCCCCTTAAGCGGCAAGTTCCTTCTCCAACTGGGAAAGCTGCCATTCTGCCTGTCTTCTTCAGTAACTTTACCACAAAAAGCAATTTGTGAAACCCCCAGAATTCAGCTTCAAAAGCATATTGCTGTCATCCTTATGCCCCCTTCCACCTGAACACCCTTCATCTTTTCCATTCCTCCCTTCTCATTTCTTTCTAATCTGAAGCAGGTGCCACTTTCACACAGGGAAACATGATTGCTCTATGCTAAGCCAGATCTGTATGCAGTTATACCAGAAAAAATACTGAGTTGGTTACAAGCAATTACTTACAAGTAAGTCATTATCTTACGTATTATTTACAAACCCAGGCGCTGGTACCTCCTGCTGTTTAGGCAGTTGCAAATTTCAGGCATTAGAACAAGAAGTTCCTTCACAGTAATAAAATGACTTCTGGGATACTCTAAACCAAATGGAACGTCAAAGCCACTTGATGTGTGAGCATCAGCTGTTTAATTTTCCTATACCTGATTTCCCACTGCCATTAAAACAGTGAAATAGCTCGTAAACAAAGCCTCAAAATAAAAAAATTTCCCAGATATACAAATGAAGCATTCTTTATATGATATCTGTTGACTTTTTCAAGGTAATTGTGCATCACATCTTAAGCATAAAGATAACACAGGCTTAGAGCCATCCACAGGATCTCTCCTGCCTTGCTGTGTCGTGCACCTGGGCACACAACAACCCAGCTTCTTCATTGTGCCCAGCTTTAGGGAGAGGCATTAGACCCAAACAAAACACAGCAGTCCTATGGCAGTCAAAGGCACTCACATCCGTAAGAATTCTCCTGTAACCACTTATCCTCATTTTACCACTACAGTCATTAAATGAAAGATGGAAGAGTACAGCTGCATGTAAGGGGGGAAAAAAATATTTCATAATGAGTGTAATTAAGTATCAGAAAAAGTTGTCCAGAGAGACAATGGACTTTCAGACTTTGAAGGTTTGCAATAGCTGGCTGGACATAGCCCTGAGCAACGTGGTCTAGATTAAATGCTGGCCCTGCTTGAAGCATGTTGGATCAGACAAGTTGCAGAGGTCCCTCAGAAGCTGAACGATTCTATGACTCTGTAAGTTGCATGCTGGCAAAAGAATAGGATTGTCCTAATGCTATACAGAGCCTAAGGCCATAGAACTGTTCTCTTGCACAAGTGAAAAAGGACTTTTTTCCTTTAAAAGAATAAATGTTAATAAATTAACAGGAAAATTCAAATCAAATATGTCACATTAACATCCCCAAATCTATTTGAATTCTTATTCTTTTATACCGAAAGAAGTACATCAAAACAGTCTATAATAATGCTGTACCTGTTCAGTAAGGAAATGCCTTACGCTTTTTCTTTACACCTCTCCTAGTGGATTCATTCTGTTGTAGAAAGTATCCATTTTCTGTTGAAGACTCAAGTGCAGCAGTGGTTATTATTGATGAAAAGACAGGAGTTCTGAGGGATGGGTTCTCTGATGTGACTGGAGACCTGCAAAAGGAGGAAAGTTCCAACACTTGGTTTTCTCCTAGGGATATCCTACTAAAGTGGTCTCGCAAATATTCTCTGTTGTGAGCCTATACAATCAGACTAGTGAACCAGAAGTAAAAAGCATTGTCATCATATCAGCAATAGGCTTTCTGCTGATCCAGAATCACATGTGAACAAAAGCAAATTAATTCAAGAGCTCATAAAAATGTCACACTAAGAACAAGGAAAGAAAACCTATACAAATTCCAGAACAAAGCATAAATCCCTGAAAAACAATGTTTTTATGTTGGTCATCTACCTTTGATATTGCTGTTGATTATGAATCAACACAGCTTCAGCACAATCTTGACTCCCATTCATGTTATCATTATGTGGATTGCTGTTTAAAGGTTATGTAACTAGTCATTTCTACTCTATACTCTACAGTACTTAAATTACAGACTAAATATGTATCTCAAAAATAAATGTACTTCCTTACAATATCTCAAACATTTGGTAAATCACAGTTGACAAGCAGACTGCTGATTGGAAGACAAAAACAAAAGCAAAAAATGCTTCCACATAAAGTTAGGAATAGGGTTATGAAAACCCTAGGAATAGGTTATGAAAAACCTAGGAATAGGTTATGAAAACGTTCTCAAAGAAAACCTGCATGCACACATGTCCCAGTAGGTGGTCTTCACACATAAAGGATCTGTAGTTGATTCTACCATTCCTTCTATTCAAGCAGAAACAGACATCAGAGATAGAGAGTAGAAGAATGGAAGAAATTAAGGTAGTGATGTGATTCAAAGAACTCCAACTTAAGTTTGGGAAAAATATGTTTTTTAACAAATTAGGGCCTCAAGAACGTAAGGAGTGTTAAATCCGTGGCTTGCTTTGATAACCTAATTCCGTATTGAATTTCTGAAGTACTCAAGTGATGAGTATTTTACAATTGTATTTCTCTACCTTATGTCTAGGACCTTGGACCCAGGTTCTCATGTTAAAACATTATCAGTGAAGTTGACCCCAGAATGTCAGGTCTTTCCTCACTGACCCAGTTCACACTTCACTGGTTACATTGCAGCTTTTGACACAAGATGCTAGAATTGCAGGCCTTGTTAAACTTTGTATCTTAAGGCTTATTTCACATCTGAAGATGTTTTTGAATTCTCTCTGCTTCAAGAACACAAAAGTCAAGGACTAAATGCAATGTCTGCAAATATAGCTTACCATTCTCTGTTTATCCTTCTTTCACTGTTGCTCGGTAAATCTTGTGCTTAACAACATTAAGAGGGACACTATTACACTGCAACAATTTACTAAAGGATAGCACGCAGTCTTACTCATTATTTGTTACTATAGCACCTTTGTGTCATCTGTGAGTTTAAAAGCCAGAATTGCACCTGCATTTATTAAAAACCATTGCATCAAAAGTGAATGAATAGTGAAGTCCACTAGGAACAGCACTTGTCACTAGCCTTACTAGAAAAAGCTCCTTTTTGAAATTGGTCAGTGGACTAATTTTTATGTGCTATATATACTCTTTATTCCATACATTTTTGATAAAAATATCAGTCAATTTCAATACAGAGCCAACAGTAATTTCATCTCAAGGGTTTCACAACTGAAAATTTCATTTAATTTCAGTACCACTTTTTTCCCCAACACATAAATTTCCTTAAATCAATTAGAATTTCTTCCATAACTAAATATTTTAAAATTCTTGCATTCTCCTATTATCTATTTACACTTCTTCCTTCTACTTGCTTTTTTCTTTATTAACTTTCACCATCTGTTCATTTAATCTTGATATTCTTTGAAACAGTTTCCTTCCTTCAGAAACCTTCCCTAAAATACTTTTGGTTCACTCACAATGTGACTTCAAAGGAAAGTCTGAGTAGTTTACAGAATTGACAGCAATTATCATTCTGTTGAAGTAGAATAATCAATCTGCTGGAGCAGAAGAAATCCCTCTTTTAAAAAAGAAAAAAAAAAAGAGTTTCAAAACTTCCTTTTTAAAAAAAAAAAAAGTTAGTTCTATTAAGTTTTTCCCCAACATTTTTTTAAGGGATTCAGTTAAAAATGTTATCATATTTTAAAATATGAAAAAGCCGACATTTAAAAACTGAAGAACTGCCTTGGTTCACATTGTATTTTTGTTAGACTGTTAACATTGCCTGAGTCACACCAGATAAGTCAATACACAATACTTCCTGCCTTCTTTGAAAAGATAAAGTTTCTACCTTCTGTAACATCACTGAGGTTCAACAAGTTATCAGACCTGCTTTGGATAAGGCATTGCTCAGATGTGCATTTCAGGTATTTCAGAATGACAAATAAATTCAGTGCAACATACAACATAGAGGAGATCTCTCATCTCATATGGCTTTTTAGTTGGATGTGCTTTATTTGTCCTATTATGCAAGAAACTCCCATTGGCTACAATGGGAGTTCAAAGCAAAATGAGAGAATATGGAGTGAAAATCCAGTACAGATAGGAGCAAAGAATTTTCTCTTAGGCTGATAAGGCTGAATCAACAGCTGCACAGCTCACATAGAAATACAGCGAAAATTTCATTCCAGAAAAAAAACATTCTGGGAGGCAGGCAATCTATTCAACCTCTGTGACATCAGGAAGAGCTTTATAGGATGTGACTGTTCTTTTTCTTTCCATAGGTCTAATATTGGAATATTGGAGGCCGGGAGGCAGTGGAAGGGTGGATCTTGTCTACACAAAAGCCATTATATATGAAATATTGAACTAAATATAAAATAGCCTCTTGTTGTACTGGAATTTTCTATTTAATGTACCCCTGAACTCATTCTTTCTGTGTATAAAAGGCTTGAAACTCAGTAAATAAATTCAACAAATTCTTCTATATAAAAATATAAGCACTTTTTTATCTTTTCTTCCTCCTTAAGTTGCAAGCTATTTTGTATGAAGCAGCAGTGCAATGAATCATTAAAAAACATAGAAAACATTCAAGCAAACATGAAAATCTGTAAGTTTAGCTTACAGATGCACTGAAAAATATCCAAGTAAAATGTCAGTTAGGTTATTTCAAAGACTACTTAGCAGAAGTCATGATTTAAACATTTGACTATTGTATATGTATTTGAGTATATGGCAAGGCTGCCAAGTATTCCTCTTCAAGTGCTCATGGGGTCCAACATCTAGAGTAGTCAGTCTCTGGGGAGATTAAAGTAGACATCTTTGTAGTTGTTGGTTGCCACTGTGAAGAGATAAACTATGATTTATTGAATATTGTATGAAGCATTGAGAACAGAAAGAATTTTACAACTTTTTTAATATTTATAATTATAGTTTTTATTTATTTATTTTGGCAGACAAAGGGCTCTTAGTACTATGAGATACTGAAACTATCAGTGTGTTTTTATGCTGAAAGGCTACAGGTGCAACAGACACTATTTGCAGTTAAATGATATATTAAACCTGTAGCGTACTCTTCAGTTTTTTCTGATTACTGACAGACATACTGGTTAAGTATTGGACAGCTTCCCATGCAAAGTCATTCCTTTCAAAAGCAATTTACTAAGAATGTATGTTGAAACAATATCTATAGTGCTATGCTTTTAGCTCACTCATATCAGGGAATCCCCATTGTATAACAGGCAGACAGTGCTTAAAATGGAAGAAGTCACTTTGCATAAAAAGCAAATGCAGAAATGAACAGTTTCACATCATTAATAGTAATTTCATGATAACAAAGTATTTCTGATGATCAAATAGAAGATGACATTTCAATAATTAGTAACTGAAACACGACAGGGCAAATTAAAATCCTATTTTTACCAACAGGTTGTTATAGTAACCTGGCAGATGCATTAAGAGAATTGTTTCTCAGATTCAGACATTTACCTGAGATCTGCATAGCCATCAAAATAGAAAACTTCAAAACATGCTAAGTATGCTACCTCTCAGTCACCCAGTAAAGGCCCTCCTGAGAGGGTCTGACTGACATCAGCTAAGATCAATGAGTGCCTGTCCTGGTTTTGCCTCAGACAGCAACAAAGAACCACGTGGCCGCTCTCTCAAGTTTCCCCCCAGCAAAGGGGGAGAATCGGAAGAAAAAAGCAAAACTCATGGGTTGAGACAAAGGCAATTTAACAGAAGAGCAAAGGGAACAAGAAAACAACAACAATAGCATGGATAGAGGAACATACAAACACAATTACGGAACCACCACTCACCGACTGGACCTAGGACGCTCCAGCCTGCTCCCAAGTGCCAACTTCCTGCCTCCTCCCCTGGCAGCTCCCAGCTACAGACTGGGCATGGCTCACATGGGTTGGAATACCTGTGTCCCTGCCAGACCCTGGGGACAATTAACCCTATCCCTGCTGTAATGAGGACAGTGCCACTTGATGTGAATCATCAACCAACAGCCTCCAGTTTCTGTGCATTTCAGTCACACCTGAAGCTCTGGAACAATGCCAGGTATTCCAGAAAAAAAAAAAAAAAAAAAAACACCAAAATTCACAGAGCTACTGTAAAACAAGGACAAGGTTTAGCTTTAGATCTACCTATTTAAAGTAAGTTAGAATGCCTTTTGTATGTGTTCAATTGAGTGCTGAAATGATACTTTAATGCTCAAATACTTTGAAATGATGAAGGTCCATTAGAGTCTCAACAGTCTTCAAGAATTAACATCCTACTGAACTTCAGACAACAAAAGCTGCTTGCTTAACCTTTTCTTTTTAGTTCTTGAATATATGCACAAAAAAATTTATTCACTAACAACCTTCCCCACAACTGGTACTAACGTAAGGTTCAAAAAGGCATATTCCAGAGTTATAATGCTTCATAAACATAAAGTTCAGAAAGGGCTGTAAAATTTCTTATTTAATGTCCTGTGTAACACAAGCCATTACATTTCACCCCACTCCACCCATAATAAAATTACTAAGTTTAGTAAGATAAAACCATTCCTCAGAAGATAATCTATTATCAGAATTTCCATTCTCAGAAACAGGCTAAGTGAGAGGTTCTTAGAAGCCTTCATATATGCATTTGGTTCTACAAAAGGACTTAGGAAACCCTGGTTTTCCCAGGTCAGTCTCGTTGAATATAATTTTGTTACATAAAATTTCTGCATCATTTTGGCCCTAAACACCTGAAAAGACCTAATAGTGAGGCATCTAGGAAGACTACCTATAGCATCTTAGAGTATGAGTCCAAATCCTTTGGTTTCCTGCCTCATATATTGGCAAATCCCAAAATCTTTATTTGCCAAAAGCAAATCAGGAGGGGGGAGAGAGAGAATGATAAAAAGGAAACATGAAGGTGTATTAAATGAAATGTTCAGCTTCCTACATCATGCTTTAAACCAGCTTCCACATAACCTTCACATGGAATATATGATTCTGCAGAAGATCAACTAGAATTTATTGAAAAGTCTGTTTTACCAAGTGTTGCGTTAAAAGGACCGTAGTCTTGATATTTGTCTGTCAGAGTCCCAGGACTTTCACTGATTTACTATCAGAGTCCCAGCAAAGGACTTTCACTGAATCATATTTACAAATAATTGAAATTAGTTACTTTATTGAGAGCGACAGAAGCAGATTTGAGATAGCCATTCATAAATTCACTAACTACAGTAGCGTTAATTAAGGTTAATATTGCTAGCAAAAATAACGATAGTACAACAACCCGGGGTAACATTCACCAGTGGGTGAAAGGCACAGAGCTTACGCAGAAAGGCTTCCCTGCCTGGGGTGGAGGAAGAGAATGCAGCCTGTCAACTGGTCCATCAGGTATCAAGTTTCTTCTCTCCCAATTTAACAGTCATTTTCTCCATCCTTTTATCCCCAAAATTATGAAGTTTCCCTCCCCCGGGTGACATGTAGTATGATTTGGGTGGAGAGATGAGTGCTATCGTCATATATGTTTAGCATGAAGCCATTAATTGGGCATGGTAGCCTCTCAAGGAAATAAAGAACTACACAAAGTCTCTGTTATCTTGATTTTACCATCTTTGCTGATGAAAAGCAGGGCTGTCCTGGCTCCCCAAGACTACCCTCTTATTTATGTATCCTGTGATATCCAGATAAGCCTTCACCTGCCCTCTGTTGCACAAGAGATAGCAAAGCCAGCCTTAATTGCTCTTTGAGCACAGAGAGTTCATCTCATTATCCAAATTCCACACCAAGGATATGAAACAAGGCATAAGAACAGAGCACCACAAGTCTGACTAAGCATAAGAACTTCAGTAGGTGCAAGCAAGAAAAATGTGTTTGTCATCTAGTGATTATTCTTCTTCATGCAAAACAAGGATAGGGTAATGGCATATAGTTCCAAAACACAACTTGTGCCTGTGCTTTCTTCTATCACGGATTTACCTGTTTAGAGTTATTTATTTCCTTATACATTCCTTTGCCATTGTATATTATATCTTAAATTAAGTCTTTAATTCTGGATTAATCTTCAGAAGACTTCATAAATAAACAACTGTGGTTTTTATGGGTTTTATATGCATTTAGACAATTTTATTTCCTCTGAACAAAGCTCATAATTCAACGTGTAATACAAAAATTCAAAAAGCAGTTTTCATCATAACAGATCGCTAACCCATAAACATTAAAAAACAAACATGCTTCAATGAATAATATGATCAAACACATAATTTAACTTCAACTACAACTGCCAATAGGCAAAACAAAATTGACAATGCAAGACAAACATGCATTATATATCTTATGCATTTTACCTAGATTTGTTCTCATCATTCTAAACAAAAAAGCAAAGTGATCTGCTAAGAATGGAATCAACTGATGCCTGAAAAAAAAAACTAAATTAAAATTAAAAAAATACTAGTTTTCTGTCCCAAGCATTGATAAGTAATCAAAATTTCAGTGCGCATCAGTAAGGAAAACAATAGCACGAGCTGTATTTCACATATTGATTATTCTGCATCTGAGGTCAAATCCTGCATTTCATATTTGGCTGTTTGTTAGTCTGTACTTCCACTGACTTACACATATTCCTGCTTCTCAGCTCCTACCTTCAACTCCATTTTTGTCCCACAAAGAAAGCAAAAGTATGAGCCCAAAAATCAATACTGGATAGCGGTGGTCATGCAGCGACGAATCCATCTGTTTTTTTTTTAAATTTCAAATGTTTTATCAACACAATCATCAAGATATAAAGGAGAAATAAAAGAACATACTTACAAACCACTGATTCCAAAATACTATTATCAGTAATCCCAAGTGAAAAAAAAAATCACTGAAAAAAAGAAAATGAAATAACTATTGATATATTTGTACTGTACAACTTTAAGGTCCCATTGATTGGAAGCAAATGGCTTGTATCTTGATTTTTTAGCTTTTTGGGGGATAAATTTGAATTTGGATATTCACAGGAATAAGGAGAAAGGCAGGGAGTTTAAACAGCTACATGTTAATACAAAAGTATGGAAAAAATATTGGCTGATTCTCTGGATAGCTTGGAATAGTGTTACCTCTCTGTTTTAATGAAACTACAACACTTCAAATCCTGTCACTTATGTGAAGTCGTAGTACTCCTGGTTGCAATGCTATACAAAGTATTTTAACATGTCTAATACCTACACAGTCATCTGTCATGTCTTCAGGGATAGGACAAGGCCAACTGTATGAGGTTTAATAAGGCCAAGTGCCTGGTCCTGCATTTTGGTCACAACAACCCCAAGCAACGCTACAGGCTTGGGGAAGAGTGGCTGGAAAGCTGCCCAGCAGAAAAGGACCTGGGGGTGCTGGTGGACAGCCAGCTTAACATGAGCCAGCAGTGTGCCCAGGTGACCAAGAAGGCCAACGGCATTCTGGCTTGTATCACGAATAGCATGGCCAGCAGGAACAGGGAAGTGATCGTGCCTCTGTACTGGGCACTGGTGAGGCCTCACCTCGAGTACTGTGTTCAGTTCTGGGCCCCTCTGTACAAGAGGGACATTGAAGTGCTGGAGCGTGTCCAGAGGAGAGCTACCAGGCTGGTGAGGGGTCTGGAGACCAAGTCATATGAGGAGAGGCTGAGGGAGCTGGGCTTGTTTAGCTTGGAGAAGAGGAGGCTGAGGGGAGACCTCATTGCCCTCTACAACTACCTGAACGGAGGTTGTAGAGAGGTGGGTGTTGGCCTCTTCTCCCAAGTAAATAATGACAGGACCAGAGGAAATGGTCTGAAGCTGCGGCAGGGGAGGTTTAGATGAGATATTAGGCAGAATTACTTTACTGAAAGAGTGGTCAGGCACTGGAACAGCCTGCCCAGGGAGGTGGTTGGGTCACCGTCCCTAGAGGTGTTTAAGAAATATCTAGATGTGGCACCTCAGGGCATGCTCTAGTGGCAGAAATTGTAGGTTGTTTGGTTGGACTCGATGATCTCAAAGGTCCTTTCCAACCAACCATGAAGATTCTATGATTCTATGATTCTATGACATCAAGCACATGATAATTAAAGGTATATTTATAGCACGTCATAATTCAAGGTATCAACATCATATGATCATGCACAACACTTACATTCACCATTGAATACATAATTCAAATACAATAGCTAAGATTTTTTCTTTTTTAATCACTAAAACCTAAAACGTACCTACATGTTTACTTTACCTTTATTCTGTGTTGATGTTCCAGAACAAACACATCAAAATATCATTGAAATACATTAAAAGGAAAGTAAGAAATGAAAAAATCCACAGAACAACAAAACTGGCAAAAAATCCACAGGATTTTTTTTTTTAATATATAGAACCAAATTAATTACATAAACGTGTAGAAGAATAGTTATTTAATTATAGTTACTGAACTTCTCATGACTTAAGCAAGGAAGCAGTGTTAAAGATTGAGTAAGGGAGACATACCTGAAGAAAGACACTTTTTCTATATTTTTGTGCATTGACAGGTGTATTTGCCAGAATCCTAGAAAAGCAGATCATGCACTTGTTGTGCACTCTTGCCACAGGTTGCCATTTCAATGACATTTAACACTTCACACTACAAGACAGTTATAAAAAGATACAAAAGATGTTTCACGGAATTTCATAGAGGTTTTCGGAGTTGGAAGGGACCTCTAGAAATCATCTAGTCCAACTCCCCTGCTAAAGCAGGATTGCCTAGAGCACATCACTCAGGACTGCATCCAGGTGGGTCTTGAAAGTCTCCAGAGAAGGGGACTCCACAACCTCCCTGGGCAGCCTGTTCCAGTGCTCTGTCACCCTCACCATAAAGAAGTTTTTTCTCATATTTAATCAGAACTTCCTATGTTCCAGCGTGTGCCCGTTACCTCTTGTCCTGTTACTGGGAACCACTGAAAAGAGTCTGGCTCCGCCCTCCTTAAACCCACCCTTTAGATACTTGTAAACATTAATAAGGTCTCCCCTCAGCCTTCTCTTCTCCAGGCTAAACAGTCCCAGCTCTCTCAGCCTTTCCTCATAAGGGAGATGCTCCAGTCCCTCAATCATCTTTGTTACCCTACGTTGGACTCTCTCCAGTAGTTTCCTGTCTCTCTTGAAGTGGGGAGCCCAGAACTGGACACAGTATTCCAGGTGTGGCCTCAACAGTGCAGAGTAAAGGGGGAGAATGACCTCCCTTGACCTGCTGGCCACACTCTTCCCTATGCAGCCCAGAATTCCATTGGCCTTCTTGGCCACAAGGGCACATTGCTTGCTCATGGATAATTTACTGTCTACCACGACCCCCAGATCCTTTTCTTCAGAGCTGCTTTCCAGCAGGTCCACCCCTAACCTATACTGGTGCCTGACATTCTTCCTCCCCAGCTGCAGCACCCTACGCTTGTCCTTGTTGAACCTCATTAGGTTCTTCTCTGCCCAGCTCTCCACCCTGTCTAGGTCATGCTGGATGGCAGCACAGCCTTCTGGGGTGTCAGACACCCCTACCAGTTTCGTATCATCAGCAAACTTGCTCAGGATACACTCTGTCCCCTCATCCAGGTCGTTGATGAATATGTTAAACAATACTGGTCCAAGTATTGACCCCTGGGGGACACCACTGGTTACAGGCCTCCAACTCGACTCTGCTCCATTAATCACAACCCTCTGAGTCCTGTCACACAGCCAGCTCTCAATCCACCTCACTGTCCCCTTGTCTAGTCCACACTTCCTCAGTTTCCTGAGGAGGATGTTATGGGAGACAATGTCAAAAGCCTTGCTGAAGTCAAGGTAGATGACATCTGCTACTCTGCTCTCATCTAGCCAATCAGTTATAATATCATAGAAGGCTATGAGGTTGGTCAAGCATGTTTTAGCTTTGGGAAATCCATGTTGACCACTTCCAATAACTTCCTGCTCTTGAACGTGCTTGAATAAGACATACAGAAAAAGTTGCTCCATTACCTTCCCATGTTTGATGGCGTGGAGGGCAACAGGGTCCAGACAAATGTTTTGATATGGAGAAAGGATTCTTTTTCTCACCAGCAGCAACTATGAAATGAAGGAAATTGTTGAAAATGCTTCAGAGTTTATCAAACTA
Source organism: Rissa tridactyla (assembly GCF_028500815.1). Taxonomy (NCBI): domain Eukaryota; kingdom Metazoa; phylum Chordata; class Aves; order Charadriiformes; family Laridae; genus Rissa; species Rissa tridactyla. The sequence goes on along the minus strand of NC_071497.1, from coordinate 39,780,471 downwards.
TCAAAAAGCAGGGGCAAAAATGTAAACAGTCTTTACAAAAAATAACTGCAGAATAATGCAGGTAGCTTATCCCTCAGAGCTGGAGAAAAATCCAGTAGATGGCCAGCTCTGCTCTTTAAAAGGAGTATGAGGCCAACGTGCACAGTTCTGGGATTGCACTCAGGGAGGTTTTTTTTAACCAATAGATTAGGAATACAAACCAGGAAATAAATTAGAAAAAAATGGGAACAGTAAAAAGGAAAATCTTTAAGAATGAAACAGTGCTCAGACTTGCAAGTGCAGGCTTGCAAACGCAGGACTAAAAGCAGATTCTTTCCCTAGAGCTACATAAAAACTATGGTATTGATCTTTCAACTATCTTTCCTATTCTTGCATTCATAACTAGATGAAAAAAGTGAAGTTCAATATCTGTTATGAAACCAGGTGAAAAAGGCTAACTAGATTTGAGGACTGTAGCCTCATTTAAACTACGCTGACAATTTATAGGAGTTAGCCTTAACAGATGAAGTAGTTTCAAGTTGATAAAGTATGAGATATATTTCCTTTAAGGACTTCAGGTCATCTTAACTAAACTATTTCAACCGGACAGCCAGTAGGGGTTTACAAAATGCTTGATATATGCATTCTTAAAGGATAAACCAGCATTTGTAATGCCCGCTTATTTCAATAAACATAAAACATCCAAACTTGAAGTCCTTAAAGCCTCTCATAAACTCCTGAAACCAGTTTAGAGTTTCATTTTTCATTAAAAACAATCTGCACTTTTTAGTCTTTATTCTCTTTATTCAAAATATTCCAAATCAGTCCAAAATCCATAGTTGTGGATAAACTGAATTTAAGTACATGTCTTATCCCAAAAAGAAACTATAACGGAAGTCTCCCACCTTTTTGTAGCTTTGGAGCTTGCTTTGTTGGCCAAAAGGGAGCAACCACTATGTTAAATTCAGAGATATGAAAAAAAAATACCAAATAAATAGTAGAAAATGTCTTCAAAAGCATCAGATATCAGGTGGCAACCAGGCAGGTAGGGTACCACTTGGCAAGATCTAAGCTTTGGTGATAATTCCAGTATTTACATGTTCCAGATACATGTGTTTCTGCATTCTGAAATTAAATTCCCAGAAAAAATATAACAAAAATACAGTACACTACTATGGATTTCTGTAACAGGTAGCCCTAAGAAGTAGTGTTAACTGCTCCCATGAAGTGATCAAACAGCCTGCTAGGATTATACCCGTTAGGGATTTGAAATTATCAGAAAGGGGGAGGGTGTGAATGTTTGAGTGTACTAGTTTACTATTGTTTGCATTGCTTCTTACTGCCTTGTCATATCAGGTCAGGCATAATGTGATGTGCTCTAACAGAATATGAGAGACTATGGCTCACACACTGCAAGGGAGGGTGAGATGGGAAAAAAAGAAAGCTCCCACGGTCTCCCTGCCCATTTCCCTCACTGTGTTTCCTGTGTAAATGAGAAACTCAAAGCTTACCAAGTGAAAACACCCACCCCAAAAACTGAGTGATTGAAATTTCAGCGATCGTGATTCTCACAACAAACATTTAAAACAAATAAAAATGCACTACATGAAAATTCAAGGAAATCTTAATAGAAACTCTGTCCTATTAGTAGCTGTTGGACATAAACTTGATTAAAAATATTGTGAGTGTAGGTTATGGCACACTATTAAACTGACAGAGTCATATTTTTCGTTCTTCATAGAACCTCTCCTCATTTAGTATACAAAATGGATGGTTCTCAATTACCCAACAGTTATTTGATAAGCTGTTCTTTCTTCATCATTAATTGGATAGCCCTAGGCCTTAGATATCACATATTATTCAAATGCTGTTCTGATGACAAAGCTATTAATTTCCTTATGTGACTTTCTATGCCACTTATTATTAGAACATCAACCAGAATTTCTATCAAATTCAGTTGCAACTGCATATTAGTATTGAGAGCATTGTCAGGCTGGCACCCAATAACAAGAAACACATGAATGAAAGTCAGGGTTTGTTTGTTTGGGATTTTTTGTTAAAAATAAAAAAAGGAAAGAAGAATGTTGGGTCTAGCAGCACTCCAAGCATCACACAGGAGCTGCCCAGGAAAATTGGTTCTATCCTGGCTTCTGCCACAGCTCACTGTGAAACAATTTCTTCTTTCACTTTAATCCTCACCTACCATAACTGGACCGCTACTGGCAAGGGAAAGAGATAACGAATGTAAGCTGCTTAAGATTAATTGATATTGGAGAAAAAATTCCTTTTTTCAAAACCAATACACATTATTTTGCAACTCCTCCCCATAGAAAAGCTCTAATTTTTCTGAGTGATTCCTTTAAAAAGCCCCAAAACTATGCACTGTGAGACAATACATTTTAACAAGGCTAGGTTATTTTATCTTTACTTTCTTCTTGCCCTGTGGGATAGAATAACAAGACGTTAAATGTTACTTACTGATAGATACCAATACCAACAAAAGGATAAAAGTAGCATAGCAAGTAATACTGGCTTTTCCTACAAAGCTCACATCTGATAGGTACAGAGACACATGCAAACCAAGAGTCCAACAGAGTTCTAGTAAGTAAATAGTAAAATCTGTATAAAAAGTAACCACTAGGAACTTTTTATCCACAATCCTTAGAGATCTTTCCATATAAGATCTGAGACTTTGGAAATTAAAAAATTGATAAAAAATAATGAAATAAATATCTGACCTGGGTTCTTGGTTGTCCAAATGAAGAATCTGGCATAAATTGCATGTAAAGAATGTTAGAAATTACAGTCTATGGTCCTGCACTTGTTCGACTCACTTGGTTTTCATTGGTTGTTCCTAAAGGTCATTGATATCACACATTTCTGAATAAGTACATACTGCGCAGCTTTGACAAACAGTATGGGCAACCCTGAGAAGCTCAAAGAATATGCAGGTTTTGTAAAAAGAAGAATTTTAACAACACTAACAATGGTCTTAATGTTGTTTAAGGAAATGCTCCAGTAAAGAGCGTTAATGAGAAGAGTTTCCTCTTTTTAGCTTATAAACGTAATCTTATTTCTGTCCACAATTATTTTAATTGCAGCTGAAATTAATTGCATCTATTTTTATATTATCATAAGACGGCATGGTACAAATTGGTTTATAAAGTGAAATCGATATTTAATGAGAACTGTGTTATTACAAGTGTGGCAATATTTTTGTTAGAGTTATCATGTCACATTTATAATTTCCCTCACACATTGCCAGCCATCTTTCCAATTCAAATAAAGCTCTGTACTGCAATTCCAGTACCCAGGATCTGAACTATCACTTTCAAAATAAAAGTTGCCATTCTAAAGGAAAAGCAGGTCTCTTTCATTGCTCGGAGACAGTAGAAGAGAGATTTACCTATAAATTTAGTCTTCTGATTCATAGTGTGCTATCTAGTCTATGGGAAAAGCCATTCTTATACTGCTCGACTAATTCATTAATTCTGCACTGTCCTGTTTGCCAAGGTTACAGTAAAGCTATACTCTTATCTCGGTTTAGCTGCTGCTGTGCCCCTGCTTCTAGCCATGGTTCCTAGGCTCTGTGATTTCAGATGTGCAACACAGAGTTGCAAACTGGTTTTTAACACTACAGTTCACTTATTTAACCAAAACAGTGTGGCAGACCCCAACTGGCAATTCTATTTACTTCTCTGCAGACTTGACACTCTATGAAGTATGGAAAGAATGCTTTGCGAGACATGAGGATACCATCTTGCAAAATAAGAGATGAAAAGGCTTAGTGGACTGAGACTTCAGAAATTGTCAGAGTACAGGAATAAAACAGCTCTTCAGTCACTTAATTTTTTTAATCCATTCCACTAGAATTTTACTGAGGATGTGTATAATTTAAATTCCGTTGTTTACTTTAATTCCATAGATTTCTCTTTGTCTACATAGAATCACAGAATCATAGAATTGTTTAGTTTGGAAGGGATCTTTTAGATCATCTAGTCCAACCATCAACATAACATTGAAGAAACCATCACTAAACCATATCTCTAAGCATTATGTCTACCCGTCTTTTAAATTCCTCCAGGAATGGTGGTGCAACCACTTCCCTGGGAAGCTTGTTCCAATGCTTGATAATATCCAATATCCTAATATCCTATCTAAACCTCCCCTGGTGCAACTTGAGGCCATTTCCTCTTGTCCTGTCACCTGTTACTTGGGAGAAGAGACTGACCTCCACCTCTCTACAACATCCTTTCAGGTAGTTGTAGAGAGCAATGAGGTCTCCCCTCAGCCTCCTCTTCTCCAGGCTAAACAATCCCAGCACCCTCACCTGCTCCTCATAAGACTTGTTCTCCAGACCTCTCACCAGCTTCATTGCCCTTCTCTGGACATGCTCCAGCACCTCAATGTCTTTTTTGTATTGAGAGGCCCAAAACTGGACACAGTACTCAAAGTGGGGCCTCACCAGTGCCGAGTACAGGAGGACGATCACAGTAAGACTACTACTCACCACACTGTTCCAGATCCTCTCCAGAAGAAAACAACTTTATTTCAAGAATGAAGAGTTATGAAAAATGAAGAGATGGCACTATTATGTTATCTTTTAAGAAGGAACTTTTAATTTTCTTAGTCAATTTCAATATAGAGTAATTGAAGACTGACTTGAAAGACAGAGCTTTTAAGATTAGTGTAGACCTTGTCTTCTGCATTAACTTTAAACACCATTCTTTGGAAAGATACATCACAAGAGGCATTCCTATGCTACAAGATGCTGGTCCAATTTTTTGCTGGATGGAAATAGTAAGGAAGTACCACATTGCAGGCACCCTATTTTTTTAATTTTTTTAGTTGCTCATGCTTGCTCAATATTAGAGAGTGCCACATTAAACACATTGCTCTAAGTTAATATTGGAGGATCACTATGCTCTTCCATTTATTGACGATCCTTAACGGTCAATATGGAATATAATCCCTACAGTTATTACAGCACATAGAAATAGCTTTTCCACCACATTAATGTTTTTCTGACCATTATAAGTTCAATACTACTCTCATAAGGAATGTATCTGTTAAATATAATGCCTGCTTGAGGACTGCCACAGGAAATCACTAAAATATAACATTAATGTAATTCTAGAAAGAGCACTGTAACACAGCAGGGAATATTTAAAGGAGGTTAAAGCTGTTGGCAGAGATTTCTCTTTCAGGATTTTCTCACAAAGTTTAGAATCAGCTTAAACTGTTAATAGGCATGTTGCCCAGCACTAGCTATGCCCGCTCCCTTGAATGTCTGAAGAACAAAAGAGAAAGAAAAAAAAAGACATTCCAGAGACAAACAGTTGCATTCAATATCAGGAGACGCAGCAAAATGAAATTAAAATAAAAACCTATTGAAAAGGTAAAGCCTCTCACATATAAGTGTGTTGTAGCTAGCAATGCTCTATTTGTGCAAAGTGGACCAAATTAAGAAAATTGAAAATGTGTTTGGCAATCCCATCAGAATCTCCATTTCTCTGCAGCATAAAACCACAATTTTGTACAATTTACCATGTCTAGCAAGCATCTCGCAAGCCTAGGAATAAATTGGACAGTTGATATTACAGAACAGGATTGAAGTGCATTGGCAGAGCTGTGTGGGAATTGTATATAAAGCACCTGCTTGCATTTTGACTTGCCCGAACCAATGCCATTTACCTTTTGCTAAACTGGCCACTAAATCCCTGTATAACATTTGGAGCAGGGGAAGCAGAAGAAGGAAAGTGCCTTGTATCTGAACTTCCATATACAGTATGATTCACAACCAGCAAATATTAATAGTCTACTTTTTGACTACTCTGAGCTGAAAATTCACAACATTCCTGAACACAAAGGTGCCCAAGAAAAAAAAAGTTATGCAAACAAATAGCCACTTTACTACACACTAGCAGACTCACAGACTTATTTGGAATTAACCACCATTCCATTATTATTAACCACTATTCCTTTTGGAGTAGACAGCGTGGGTGTGAGTTACCTTATCATGTAAGTGCTCTCTGAGATGCCCTCTGAGATGCCCTGCCTCATGCTGTTAGTCCAGAATGGAGCAGATCTCCCAGAAGTCTAATGTCATCCCTACAGAATTTCAGTTGTACTGGGAACAGGGTGGCCCTGGTGGAGGTGTCTCTCTCTCTCTCTCTCTCTCTCTCCCCCAAACAAAAAATCTGACTTTGGAGAAACTTACAAAGAGGGCCCTTAGTACAGTCCTAATCCACTTGAAGAAAGCAGGAATCTTCATGCAAATCCAGTCAGTTTTGACCTGGCTAATAAAATGGTAGAAACTAATTAAAATGTAATTGCACAAGTCTATTTCTACCTCAGAAATTACTTTGTAGAAACAAAGATATATGTGGCACAGAACAAACACAATCCTTGCAAGAAAAGAGTAAGCCTTCTTTTGGCATCCCAAAGTTTAACATAGATAAAGATTGCAGACAGATAACCTCAATAAAGAACTGAGCATCCAAATCAGATCAACACTTCATCAGTTAATTAATCTTAACTGCTTGCTTATATCCTTAAAATAAACCTCAATATGCCGTAGCATCCAGCCAGAAGGTAGCTCCAGTATCTGGCAGAAACACTGATCTTACCAAAGTTCAAACATTCCCCCTAGTGACAAATCATTTAGAAATTGCTCTCATCTAAGACTTTTGTTTCCTGAGGCTTCCATTACAGGTAAAGCAGCCTGAAAGTTTCAGCACCATTTGAAACCAACTCAAACTAAATTCTAGCCTAAAAATGGATAAATGATTAAATTTATTAATAAGCTTGGATGTGGATAAATAGTTAACTAGAAAACTTTTATTTAAATTACTAATACTTCTTTAATCTTTTTTGAAGCTTTATGTTATTATGAACCCAACAAATTCACGAAATAACTGCCTAAGTGTTACCATCTGGTATTTTACCAGATTTTAAGCTCTTCAAGTATGCAAAACACACCCACAGCAAATACACTTAATTTTTTACCTTTCATGACTCAGTGTCATTCATGCGTAGTATATGAGATTTGATTGCAGTCTCATATACATCAGTTATAAATTTTGGGGTTAAGAAATGAACAATTTTTAAAGGAAAATAATAGTTTCCTGACTGTGCGCCTGAAGAAAATATAGAAAATAGTTTAAATATAGAAAATGTTTCCTCAAAATACAGTAGAAAGAAAACCCATTGATTGGGAAAGCATGGATGATAATGTTTAATAACATATTGAAACCACAGTAGCGATTCAGTATATGTCCATGTTGAGAATAAATTTCAAACAGGAGTAGTATTTATTTTAAACATGACACAAGATCTCACAATCACAATGTTATATGTACTTCTAATGGATATATCTACACAAAAAAATTATCCAGGAAAAAAACACAGAGCAGGGCCATTGTATACACTCCCAGATGCTCTTTCAGCAGTCATTTCATTTATCTTTTGAGAAAGAGACCACATTCATTGCTGACTCAAATATCCTCTTCATCTTATTCTGACATTCCTCAGTCACAATAACATTTTCTAGCAGGTTAAGTGGAATTAAAAGCAGATTACATATTTTGTTTCACATACCTTTTAGAACACCTCACAGGTTGTTTTTTTCTTTTCATTCCACTATATGCAATGGAGATAACAGACTGTTCATTTAATCCTATTTCTTATAGACTGGGAAAGAAAAGATTTATTAGAGCACAGCTTTTTGAGTAGGAAAACAACAATACCCCAAATTTTTGGAAACTTCATATTGAAAGATGAATCAATGAAAAAAAATTTTAAAAGGCTAGATAATAAAAACTGACTGCTCATACTGTCTACCAGCATCAAGTGAAAATGTTTCTACTTTTTAGTTATGTGCAAACATCTTCATATATTATATTTTTATATTCTCAGTTGTTTTACATTGATTGCTTAGCAGTTATTCTTTAAGAGACATGTAGGTACATTTGGCCCACCAGGCAATTCTCAACCACACACCATTTTCCACGTGGAAACAGACATATGTGGCTATGAGCAGCATGAGCTACACACACAGATGGTTTACAGGCAAATAATAATAAAACAAACTGCTTTTCTATAAAATGTATAAATGCATTTTTATATCATTAAACAATAGGAAACATTCAGGCCCACACACAGAATGCACCTCATTACACTGCTAAGTCTTTTGATGAAATAACAAAATGTAATTATTTAAGGAAATAACATAATTTAATGCCTTAAACTGGCTTTCTGATGTTAATCTTAGAGTTGAAAAAGGTACCCTATGTCTGGCTATAATTCTTCATTTTGCTTCAAAATCTGCTTGCTCTCTTGCACTTTCGATGTTGGTTACATAATAATCAGTTCAAGAATATTACTACATTGTACAATACAAGATGCTTCAATGCAAACACTAATTGATTTATTATATCCTTATAGAAAATACAGTTCAAATGAATACCCAGTTTTGTTTTGCAGGTCAACAATGAATAGAGCCAGACTGTGAATTTATGACCAATTCCAGGTGAAAACAGCATCACTAGAAGTGAATCTGAAGTTGCTCTGAGGAAGTAACTGTTTTTTTCAGTTACAAGTTAGTGAACACTGATTGTTTTATTTTAGAAAAATCAATATCGTTATTGGAGAAGAGAGAAAGACAAAATAGTTGTCCATTTGAACAAATCAATAAAAGCAGAAATGCTTAAAAATTCCTCAAGAGGAATAATTACACTGAGAAGCTTTCATTAGTGTGGAGATTATCTTGGAGTAAATTTTAGCATCAGAAGTCAATAGCTGCCCTGAGTGTTTTGTCATTATTTTGCCAGTTTCCACTAGAGGTGTACTTCTGTAGTAAAGATAAGGTAAATAACTAAAATCCGCTACAGTATTCCTAATAGCAAAATAATTCTGTTTCTAAATGGGCATGGGTTTTTTTGTTGTTTATATTCTGTCATGTCTTGACAGTCAACACAAGGGATGAATTCACATGTCCACAGATGTTTTAATTCTGTCCTGTATTCAACCTTATAATACATTGTTTAATATCAACTAATAAATCTTTAGTACATGCTTATAGTTGTTAAAACATTTTTGAATCATGAATATTCTCAGTCCTACAAGGACATGGAGTTGGGAGAATTAGTTTCCTACTTGATTTTTGGTCTTTGGTCTTTGACAAAAATCTGCAGGGCTAACTTTCATGTTTAACACTTGGCTTTATTTCAAGTGCTTTTTCATATCAGGAAACATTAGAATATTTCATCACTTTTAACTTATGTCTTACTAAATATAATATGAATTGGGATGGACAAAGACAATGAAGGGATTGTGGCTGAGGGAAAGCAAGTTCCTTTGTTTTCTAACCGGCAACCTGGAAATTGTTATGGTTCACCAGTACTATATATATATGCTCTATTTTTTGTTCAGTCCTGGTTTTCTGGTCTTAAATTCCTTGGTTATGTGTATCACATATATACGTGCTAAACGAAGAAAGAACATACATGAAACTTTAATTGTGAGATACTCCTAAATTTTAGTATTGCATTCACTTATGATTAGAAATACAGTTAATAAACATGCATGTGTATAGCACTACTCCAAGCAGTATCTCTAAGCTACATGTAGAAATCTCTCATCCCTATATTTTGAGACCAGTATATGTTCCTGAAAAGCTGAAAAGTTATTTCTTTACCCAAGGTTGGAACTGCTTTTAAATGCAAAAACAACACTAGAGTTTATAAGAAGTAGAGATGACTGCATCCAATAGAAACAGATGAAAATTATGAGGTTCTTTGTCCATAAAAAACAATTTAGTCAGTCTACTAAGAAGCTTCATATACTAGTAAGACTTTTTCTGCACAAGTTAGCCAGAACAACAATGACAGTGTAGGTCCTTTTGTAGATGTTGTCCAAAATATTAATTATTTTTGATATAACCACTCTTGGGATTAAATGCATCCCCTACTGCCCCAAGATAAGAGTGTCTATATTGGTATTTAACATCGTTTCACTAACCTATTTAAATTCAGTCTTTCAGTTAATCTGTAGAAGTTTTCATACTCTTCAAGCCCTGCAGATTTGTATTCAAAGTACTTCATGAAGTCACAAGAATAACATAAGATTCTGTAGACCGAAGACAGACGGTAAGCAGAATGTGCACCCACTGTCGTGGTTTAGGCTAGATTAGTCAATGATGGGCAACAGATGTTCTCCCCCCACTTCTTGTACATGGAGAGGAGGAGGAGGAGAGATAAAGAGATTTATGACTTTAGAAGAAACTAAACTACTTTAATGAAATATTAATAATAAAATAAAAAGGAAACAATGAAATAGATACAATATATACAAAACCTTACCAAGCTCACAGGATGACATCACCAGCAGGCACTGGGGAAGTCCCAGACTGGACTCAGCAATGGATGGGAACTGGATTCCAGAGCTGGAGTCAGGAACCCATGGATTGGGATCAAAGCAGATGAACTAACAGGGTCCTCCTCAGACATCGGCCATTGAAGAAAAAAGAGTGACCCTTTGATCCCTCAGCTTTTATACTGAGCATGGGGCAGACGGGGTGGAATACCCTGTTGGTCAGTTTTGGGTCACCTGTCCTGTCTGCTTCTCCCCACAGGTGGGACCCCTCTATGCTTTTCCATTTCCGACCCTCCAGTGGGGGGCAAATAACGCAATTAGCTGACCTTGGTTGTCAGAGCAATAAGTGTAAGCAAGAGCCTTTCTGCATACCATTCCTTGGCATGACCTATAAACATAGGTCTTATCACTCCGAGAATGAAGTTTTCTGCACAATATGCTGTTAATTTCAGAGGGTTAGAAGAGACCTAGCTAAGAAGTAAAATTACTGGACAGAACATTGGTTCTGTTATACCTCAAACTAGGACACCCACTCATTAAGGAATGTTACTAAAAGCTTTAAGTCTTGTAGAGTTAATGTTTAATGTTCGGTTATTTCCACACAAGGTTTGTTTCATTCCAAATTCAGAGTTCCAAGTCACATTTCTTATTTTTAAAGTCAGATTTACATTGACAGCATTGAAACATTAAGTTTTTTGGGATCGATGCTCAAGAATAATTATCCTGCCCTTACTTTTCTATAGATAGGGACACTCAATCTGTAAATCTCTTAGATTGACATACCTGAATTTAGCACTGAAGCTTGTAACTCGCAAACATACTCCAGCAAATACCCAGTGACGATTTTAGTACTCTTTTCTCATTCAGTATCTTTTATTAAGAACTCACTAATGTCAAGATGGCTTGTTTTCCTTTAAAATCTATTCTTTGCCCACCGTGGCCACAACTTAATATTATGGGGCTGAAGGGTAACAAGATGAGCTATCAGACTCTCTTGGTCGATACAGTTTTGGAGAAAGGACACTCAAAAATTCGTTTTAACAATTGCTGCTTCAAATCCCAGAAACCATTTCATCTACCCTGGATTCTGATTTATACTAGATGTCTACAGAGTACCTTTTAAAATTAATCAGGGCATATTGTATGTCTTCAAATCTAAGAGCCACCTTCACCTGTGCAAATTCAGAGATCACTCCTTTTAAGTAGGTGAGAAATATTGTCATATAAGAAAATGAATTGTCTTTTCCCTAGGAAACAGAGCTTTGTGTCCCAAAATTTCATTTAGCAAGGAAGTATTTGGAGAAGTATCACACCAATTAACCTATACTCCTTCTCTGGTCAATAGAAAGGGAGTCAATTAGCAAAGGTTAATTCATAGCATCCCTCATTGACTCTTCATCTAAATTACTCCTTGGACTATCTCACTCTTTATCTGTGAGTTAGAGAGCAGGGGGGAAAAATGCTTTCTAGGCTGATTAAATTTATTGCCTACTGGATGGTAGGACAATAATGTACAACTCTTCCTTTTCCCTCTCCATTCTTAACTGCTGCTGTGGCCATACGATCATCTAGTGAAACATCCCCTGGATCAGCTTGTTTTATATCACCCAAATACATCCCTACGAAATTTGGTAGTTAAATTTTAGTTAATGTCTGCCAGAATGCAGACCATGTTCTTTTGGAGTGATGAAGGATACACTACTGCTTTTTTCAGGGCTTTATCACTTTCACTGTTCAAAATGTATTCATTGGTTTGATTCCAGTTTCTGACTCTAGGTTTTGTTGTGTTCTTCTCTGCCTGGAAAATTACAAAGTACTTAAACTACTGCCTTTTTCTCCCCATGAAAGTACTTATAAACTGCAATCAAGTCACTCCTCAGGCTTTTCTCTCAGATGTAAATTGTGAGCTCTTTATTTATCTCCCTGATAAATATTACTCTTGCTCATTGAATTATTCTGTGACTCTTTTCTGCTCCTTGCCCAATTCCATAAGTTGAATTTTAAAATATGAGCATATGATCTGTAGCTGACATTCTGCTTTTGATAATGTGATAATCTGTACTCAAGAAAGGGACACCTTTTTTTTAATTTACTCCTTCTCTATTTATGCAAGTAGATGACTAAGACGCAAATCAGGGCCAAAGAGAGATTTAGAATCAGCTATGCAACTTCTGTGACCTCTTGAAACAGCTTAACATATATTATTTATTTACTACAGCAACCTGAGAATTTACATCTGCTTAATTTCACACAGTGCCTTCTTTGCAATATTTTAATGGAGGGAAGTATACCCCAAACAGGACCATCAGCACTTTTCCCTCATAGATTCCCATTAACAGTAAGACCAGAACCTTAATAACAAACAGCAGAATCTTGCTCAGAAAAACTCCCAAAAGTAAAAATATCCGCATTATGAAAAACATAACCACAAACTGTACTTATCTCTTTATGCAGAATATACAAGTCCTTCTATCTGACCTGCAAGGGGCTCTTTTTTCTTAAAAAGAAAACAAAAACAAAACCAAAACCAAACAAGATTACATTCCAAAGAAATTAAGCAGACTCAGTTTTAACTTTCATTTAACATAATTTGGCTAACGTTGTTATGATATCCATTGCTGTCAATTAACATTCTGCACTGTGTACTTGAAACAATTTACATAGAATAAATTGCTAGTTATTCTGAAACCATTTTCTCATAGCATAGTATTCTAAATGTACTATAATTGCATCTGACTTCTCTCTGACAGGTCTTAGTATTCCATACCCATTGAATGAACAAAACATGCACTGTATCCAGCAGGAAGCATTAAGAATAAAATGAAATCTGGCATTTATATGCCACTTCCATTGATATTCATGCAAGAAAATGTTGTAGTTTTGTAACTCAGTACAAGGCTCCTCAAAGTAAGAGGGAAAAGTCACAGTAATATCAATGACAGCTAGATCATAAACAGAGGCCCAGCAGAGGTAAAGTACCTGTGGCACACAAGAATGAGAAACAAAGCCAAGCACCTAAACTGGATGGCAAAGAAGACTGTTCTTAAGAGTGTTAATGTCTGTTGCATTTAATATATAATAGCTTTCTGCTTAAGTTCAAACAAGTAACTGAGTCCACCAATAAATTATTCAGACATTCCTATGCTGCAGGTTATGGGCCAGACACATTTCTTCAACTGGTAGTACATGCACCCCATCAGCATTCTTGTAGCAACTTTTTCCTTTTGAATGAGACCAAAGTCCCTTTCATATCTCCTTTAAGTTTTCATTATTTTTTTTACTTTGTAACGTGGTAACATCCAAAGTCACTCAAGACCAAAAAACAACATAATTTTATGCTATCAAATAAATGGGTTTTCTAAGAATTTTGCTGATGTATAATATGGTGCCAGTACCAGGAATATTTTAGTTGTGCCTCTGTGACTGTATATTTACAGTGAAAGTATGTGTGTTTTGGAAAAGTTTTAATTTTGCAAAAAATATTCCAAACCCCAGAAGTTTTTCCAGCATAACAGTGACCTTTATTTCTGTATGCATCTTTATTTCAAGATTTCCAACAAGAGTTTACACCAAGAGTATTCAATTTTTAGACATATATCTATTTTACTATTTGGGCATTGCTTTTTCCTTCGCTCCTGTAAACATACTGGGATACAACTTGTAAGCTACCTCCAAAACAGTAACATGTTAATTCATAAAAATTTCTCTGATTTCAGTGTTTTCCCCAAATTATTATTAATTTTAACAATTTATTGAGATTATTCATATACTTAAAGTTACATATGCGCTTAGTCAGGTTATGAATCCAGATCCAGTTACTTGGTCTAATTTTCTATAGAAATTTTCTAGTTGATTTAACTGACAGCTGAATTCACCTTCCTGAAGAGCACTGATTCTCTTCCTCATTGTTATGTGAAATTTGTTGTCTTTGATCTGCTTAAAGTTTGCCTGAAGCAGCCTGACCTGTTAGTGTAAAGAAGCACAAGTGACATCTATGTCACAAGTGATATCTATGATTGACCCTACTTGAATAGCTTCCTACTGGTAACAAAGCACATTTTAGGCTTGCCAGGAGTATAATATCTTTATAAAGTAAACATTCTGGGCATAATCTAGGATTCTTCAATATGTGACCATCTGTTTGTAAAATTAGAGAAAAAAGTTTCAACGTCACTTAGTATAATCTATTTTCCAAAACTGCTAACCTTCATCCTGGCATTTAAAGCTAGGGATAGTAAAGATTTTGGGGAGGCTAAAGGTTCACACAATTATTCTAGAGTAAATTTTAAATAACCAGGAAGAAATATAGTTGTTCTATAAATACAAATATCTTCATTAAATAAGGTTTCATTTCTGCATACTGTATGCAACCTACAAACCACCCAATTAAAATATTTCTGTATTTACTTACCCACCAATTCCTGATGTATGTAATCCCTACACAAGTGATTAAATAGGTCATTAAATCATTAAAAGGATTATTTTGATGGCAAGACCAATTCATACCTCGTACTGTATTGAAGATTTGAATACGGGGTTTAATTTGTTTGCCTACTTTCCCCTGTATATTTCTTAATATTTGATGTAGAGACTAATACTTTATATTAAAAAGATATAGGTGAGTGTGTGAAATTCCTTTGAGAAAAACACGCATCAAGTACAGAATTTTTATGGAGCCTTACTGACTGTCAGTTTGAAGGCAATTTCTTGGAAATGCAGAAACTTTGTTTTCAAAAACTTTAGCAACACATTTCCTTAGCATTAGGTTAGGTTATTATAATATAAGTTAAAAAAAATAAGGTACTTAAAACTTGTTACTTAAAATAAGTAACTTAAAAAATAAGTTACTACAAAGCAATCTTTTTCCTAGACAATGGTGATTTTGTAAAATTAGAATGATCTGCAGCAAAGTCCATTTAGGTTTAACAAAAGATGTAATTCCTTGTCAATACAGAAAAGATATTTAATTTACTCTAAGCTGTTATAGTTTGTCCAACAACTCCGTTATTACAACTCCGTAATACAACATGTATTACAACTCCATTCAATGTACCTAGATCTACATTTTCTATGAAATCACTGCCCTCTTCTCAAGATGGCAGAGAGCTTATGTGACCTGAAAGGAAGTTATGTTACCATACATCCATCGAAGGATTTGTATTTCCTCCATGAATTATAGGACCCAGGAGTTAAAACTGGCTTCAGATCCTCTGTGATTTCAGTCAAGCAAATCAACTTCTTACAAAAATTCAATTCATGTGCAACCAACTTGAAATCAGTTATTTTAATCAGTTCAAAATAAATTTTAGATTAGAAACAAAAGTCTGAATGAAAATATTGCTGAAAGTGTTGTTCTCCAAAAAATGTTTTCAACTTTTTATATTAACTAGGAGTCCATGTGGAAGTATTTTCATTTCCCAAAGGAACAGAAATTCTAATTTTATTTCAGGAAGAATAATATTCCTAGTTATAGCCTTATGGCCCCAAAGTGCTCTAGATGCTTTGGAAAAGCAAATATATATTTTCTGTACAAAATGTGTTGTGCAGGGCATGAGCAAGGAATAAACAGTATTGAAAGTGTTTTGCAATGCATTCTGGAATACAATAATATGTTTGCCAGTCTGACTTATACATGTAATTTCCTTTAGTATAAGGTTTACCTGCACAAAAACACAAAAACAAATATTCCTCCTTGCACAAGAAAATAACATACAGAGAAAGTGCAGTGTGAAAGCTGAGCAGCACGTATAGTTTAAAACAAGACCCAGTCCCACATCTGTCCAGAGAAGCCACATACACAGACACAAAATATCTCAGGACCACCAAAAAGCAGAAATATCTCCTTGAAAAAAGCAGCTCAGCTGACAGAACTTGTCCTTTAAAAGGCTACCACAACCATGGGAGCTCTAAGGCTCCACTTTAATGTTCTGTGTATCTCTTTTAAGGTTATTTCACAATCTCTGAAGTTGGTTTTTAGAACAGAAGTAAGCATTCTGCTGAGTGGCTTTTAACCTTCGTCTTTTCCGTGTAGGAGTTTGTGCCCCAGAATTCACATTATCCAAATCTCACCTAACTCTACATAAAAATTTTGAAAATAAACCTTTCAACTCTACACCTTGAGAAATGGCAAATTATTAAAAAAAAAAAACAAAAAAACACAAGCAAAACCCAACTTATAAAGCATCTCTGAATCTCCTAACCATCCACAAGAAGGGAGAATAGCTTTTATTCCTTAATATCTTTTCCAAATTTTTTGGTTACAGCACAGAACACTCATGACAACAGTTGTCTTGTGAATACCCTGGGACAAAGACAAGAGAAATTGTGCAGTATATAACATCACTTCACATTAATATGTTGAGTCCGGTGGGACCTCTGTATTCCTTCACTATAACAAGGCAAAAATATCAGATTCATACATCTTGTAGGAGTCCTAATATCTTGAGAAGACAAATCATTAACTCTGCATAATCAGAAATCAGGCAAGACAACTAGTGAGGAAATGTTAGCAGTGGGTTTTTTTGTTTGTTTGGGGTTTTTTTTTGTTGCTATCTTTGCCAAGCCCAGGCTTTGCCTTTATCCAAGTCATAAAACACAACACAGACCTCCTAGACAGCACAGCATAGACCACTAAGTTGGTTGTCAGCAGATGAGCTATTGTTTCATGTCTATCCTTCAGATTTAGCAGAGATACCTGAGCTGAGTACCTCAATAAAAAAAAAAAACAAAAAAAAACCAAAAATAAAATATAAGCTGCTCCTGAGAGACTACCACTTGCAAAAGGCAATAGTTGGTCTGGAGCACAGGTTATCAATAATCATTTTCATCTCCCAACCCAACAATTTCCACACAAGACTGCAGTTCAGACTGTCACAGGAAAATTAATTCAAAACAAAATCATTTACAAAAGCAAAGATATCCAAAAAACCCCAAGTGTTGGACTTTAACTAGCACATCCCAAGAGAAACAAAAATAGTAAACAATATAACTGGTGCAAGTTCAGTTGGCTGAACCGTACTTGAATTATGCTGAACCTGACAGCAAAAAAGGCAGGTAAGAGAGACTTCTCCCTCCCTCTGAAAACCTTGCTTTAAAGGGCTATGCCAAGTCTGATACAGGCTGAGAGTAAATACCAGCATGTACAGAAATAGATGACAACTCCGTTCATTTCAGTTTTTCAAACTTCATCTCAAACTTATCATTCAGGATGTGTTGAACTCAGAAAAAAATGCTACAGCTATAATTGTAAGACCTGCAGGAAAACACCATGTGCAGGAAAGCACGCATATATAAAGTGCAAGCCTTCAGTGTTAAGTTAGTATTGTTCTGGTTTGATGTGCTCACAGAGTTTGAATTGAAGGGGAAAGCATATGTAGAATTCAGCCCATAAACATAAAAAAGGAATGTCATGTACCTCAGATATTGATGGAGGGAGATGCTACCCAGCTCGCTCCTGACAACCCAAGGGACGATGCTCCAAAGTCTGAGGGGTGGGTCACTAGTGAAGGCCCTCAAACTGTTGCTCTGAGATGTGCCGGGTACGCTGCAGCACACTCGAAGTCTTATGGGGACGAGCCAGGGGCTCCTGAGTCAATAAGACCCGGGGAGTCACAGATAAAACACCCCAGAGGAAGACCACCTGAAGAGCAGCATGAAGGAAAAGCAGACGCTCCAGCCAGTGAGACAGCTTCATTGCGTGCCCACGTGAAATGCCTTTACAGAAATGCACGTAGCATAGGAAATAAGCAAGAGGAGTTGGAGATGTGCACACGCCTCCAGGGTTATGATCTTATTGCCATCACAGAGATATGGTGGGATGGCTCTGATGAGCGGAACATTGGAATGGAGGGATACCAACTCTTCAGGAAGGACAGGCTGGGAAGATGAGGAGGGTGTGTTGCCCTCTGTGTCAATGAACAGCTGGAGTCCAGGGAGCTCCACCTGGGGATGGGTGAAGATGCAACGGAGAGCTTATGGGTCAAGATTAAAGGGAACACAGGAGCAGAGGACATTACCGTAGGGGTCTGCTACAGGCCACCTGACCAGGATGACAGAGTGGGTGAGGCCCTCCATAAACAGGTAGGAGCAGCATCGCATTCACAGACCCTCGTCATCATGGGGGACTTCAACCACCCCAATATCTGTTGGAAGGACAACACAGCAGGGCACAAGAAATCCAGGAAGTTCTTGGAATGTGTCGATGACAACATTCTTCTTCAAATGGTAGAGGAGCCAACGAGGAGAGGAACTATGCTGGACCTTGTCCTTACCAACAAGGAGGGGCTGGTGGTGAATGTCAAGCTCAAGGGTATGTTCAGCTGCAGTGTTCATGAAGTGGTAGAATTCAAGATCCTTCGGTCAGCAAGAAGAGCACGCAGCAAGCTCACTATCCTGGACTTCAAGAGAGCAGACTTTGGCCTCTTGAGGGACCTGCTGTCAGGGTAATGTCAGAAAAAGTACTGGAGAGAAGAGGGGCCCAAGAAAGCTGGTTAGGATTCCAGGATCATCTCCTCCAAGCTCAGGAGCAGTGCATCCCAAGAATGAAGAAGTCAGGCAAAAATGCCAAGAGACCTGCATGGATTAACAAAGAGCTCCTGGACAAGCTCAAAAGTTAAAAGGAGGCCTACAGAGGGTGGAAGCAAGGATGAGTTGACTGTGTGGAATACAGAGAAATTGCCCAAGTGGCCAGGAACCAGATTAGGCAAGCTAAAGCCCAGATAGAATTAAGTCTGGCTAGGGACATCAAGGATAACAAGAAAAACTTCCATAAGTACATCAGGGGTAAAAGCAAGACTGGGGAAGATGTGGGCCCTCTCCAGAAGGAGACAGGAGACCTGGTCACCCAAGATATGGAGAAGGCTGAGGTACTGAATGACTTTTTTGCCTCAGTCTTCACTGGCAAGGGCTCCAACCACACCGCCCATGTTGCAGAAGGCAAAGGGAGGGTCTAAGAGAATGAAGAACCGCCCACTGTAGGAGAAGATCAGGTTCGAGACCATTTGAGGAACCTGAAGGTGCATACGTCCATGGGACCAGATGAAATCCATCCATGGGTCCTGAGGGAGCTGGCAGATGAAGTCGCTAAGCCACTTTCTGTTATATTTTAAAAGTCTTGGCAGTCTGGTGAAGTTCCCGCTGACTGGAAAAGGGGAAACATAACCCCCATTTTCAAAAAGGGAAAAAAGGATGACCCTGGGAACTACAGACCGGTCAGTCTCACCTCTGTGCCTGGCAAGATCATGGAGTAGATCCTCCTGGAAACTCTGCTAAGACACATGGAAAATAAGGAGGTGATTGGTGACAGCCAGCACAGCTTCACCAAAGGCAAATGATGCCTAACAAATTTTGTGATCTTCTATGATGTTGCCACAGCATTGGTAGATAAGGGGAGAGCAACTGACGTCATCTACCTGGACTTATGCAAAGTGTTTGACACTGTCCCACACGACATAGAATCATAGAACGATAGGTTCATAGATGGTCACGAACCTGATCTTCACTTACAATGGGCAGTTCTTTCCAACCCCTGCCATTGTCTTCTGTGACTCCAGGAGTGTGGCTGGAGCCCTTGCCAGCGAAAACTGAGGAAAAGAAGTCATTGAGAACCTCGTCCTTCTCCATACCACTTGTCACCATCTCCCCCGTTTCCTTTCTAAGGGGGCCCGCACCCTCCCTAGTCTTCTTCTTACCATTAATGTACCTATAGACATTTTTGCTGTTTCCTTTGATCTCCTTGGATAGATTTAATTCTAACTGAGCTTTAGCTTTTCTCACCAGGTCTCTTGCTGCTCGGCCAGCTTCTTATATGCCCCCCATTCCAGCTGTCCTTTCTTCCACTCCTTATAAAGTTTCTTTTTGTGTGACAGTGTGTCCAGGAGCTCCTTGTTCATCCAGGCAGGTCTCCTAGCATTCTTTCCTGCCTTCCTCTTTGTCGGTATAGTTTGCTCCTGGACACGGAGAAGGTGATCCTTGAATACTGACCAGCTGTCCTCAGCCGCCCTTCCCTCTAGAGCTTTGTCCCACGGCACTTTGGCCAGCAGATCCCTGAAGCCATCAAAGTCTGCATGCCTAAAGTACAGGGTAGTAAGGTTGGAATATACCTTCCTAGATGCCCTGAGGATGTTAAATTCTATCACTTCATGGTCACTGCAGCCAAGGTTATCCCTGAGCCTCGCGTTGGTCACCAGCCCTTCCCTGTTGGTGAGAATGAGGTCCAGCATAGCACCTTTTCTTGTTGGTTCCTCTACCATTTGGAGGAAGAAGTTGTCATCAATGCATTACAGGAACATCCTGGATTGCTGGTGCCTTGCTGTGTTGTCCCTCCAGCAGATGTCAGGGTGGTTGAAATCCCCCACAAGGACCAGGGCCTGTGAAAGCGAAGCTACTTCTATCTGCCTATGGAGGGCCTCATCTGCTTGTCTCTGCTGGTCAGGAGGCCTGTAACAGATCCCTACTGTAACATCGCCTTCCCCTGTCTTCCCTTTAGTCTTAACCCGCACACTCTCAACCAGCCCATCGTCCTTCCCCATGTGGAGCTCCATCGATTCTAGCTGGTCTCTGATGTAGAGGGCAACACCTCCTCCCCTCCTAGAGGAGAGACATCCTGGTCTCTAAATCAGAAAAGCATGGATTTCATGGTGGATAAGGAACTGGCTAGATGGCGACACTCAAAGTGTTGCAGTCAATGGCTCAGTGTCCACATGGAAACCAGTGACGAGTGGCATTCCGCAGGGGTCAGTACTGGGACCAAAGCTGTTTAACATCTTTGTTGGTGACATGGACAGTGGGATTGAGTGCACCCTCAGCAAGTTTGCTGGTGACACCAAGCTGTATGGCACAGTCGACATGTGAGAGGGAAGGGATGCTATCCAGGGGGACCTTGACAGACTTGAGAGGTGGGCCCATGCGAACATCATGAAGTTCCACCAGGCCAAGTGCAAGGTCCTGCACCTGTGTCACAGCAATCCCAGGCACAAATACAGGTTGGGCAGATAATGGCTTGAGAGCAGCCCTGAGGAGAAGGACTTGGGGGTGCTGGTGGACAAGAAGCTCAACATGAGTAGGCAATGCGCACTTGCAGCCCAGGAAGCCAATCGCATCCTGAGCTGCATCAAAAGAAGTGTGGCCAGCAGGTCAAGGGAGGTGATTCTGCTCCTCTACTCTGCTCTGGTGAGACCCCACTTGGAGTACTGCATCCAGCTCTGGAGTCCTCAGCACAAGAAGGACATAGACTTGTTGGAACAGGTCCAGCGGAGGACCACAAAGATGATTAGAGGACTGGAGCACCTCTGCTATGAGGACAGGCTGAGAGAGTTGGGGTTGTTCAGCCTGGAGAGGAGAAGGCTTCAAGGAGACCTTATAGCAGCCTTCCACTACCTAAAGGGGGCCTACAGGAAGGATGGGGAGTGACTCTATCAGGGAGTGTAATGATAGGACACAAGGCAATGGTTTCAAACTGAAAGAGGGTAGATTTAGATTGGATATTTGGAAGAAATTCTTTACTGTGAGGGTGGTGAGGCACTGGAACAGGTTGCCCAGAGAAGTTGTGGATGCCCCATCCCTGGAAGGGTTCAAGGCCAGGCTGGATGAGGCTTTGAGCAGCCTGGTCTAGTAGCAGGTGTCCCTGCCTGTGGCAGGGATGTTGGAACTAGTTGATGATTTTTAAGGTCCCTTCCAACCCAAACCATTCTGTGATTCTGTGGTTCTGTGATACGAAACATTAGCGAGGCAAAAGTGTTTTCCAAACACTATTGGCAGTTACATATATATGCGTGTATGTATGTACATTAACACTATCAGCGAAATTAAAACTAAAAAATTATAAATTTGCATTGCCTGATGTTGGAAATGGGATGAAATTACGGCAGGAACTAGCCACTTTTAATCTTTGTATTTAATGTCAAATATGTAATTGGCATTTATTTAGCTATCAGTAAGAGGGACTTCAATTTCAGCTAGTACCTTGACTTTACACGTTGATCCTTGTTCCAAACTATCGCTCTAAAAACTCACTGGCAGTGTCAGTTACCAGTGTACTCAATACAGACAGGAACCTGGGAATCTTCTGTAGATACAGTTTATGGTATACTTATTGGATTGGTTCACACTTCACAATGTACATACCCTCAAGAACTCAATAAACAAGTGTACTAAATCTAAATTTAAGGTTTGGAAACAGTTGTTTTGGAAATGTTTGTAATGACAGTATACTTTCTATTTCTTTAAAAAAAATTGACTTCACAAAACTTCAATATATGATTCATATTCATGTTCTCAGGCAGGTTAGGAAAAAAGCACACCCTTTTTACTGAGAACCATTTCTGGAGGATTCAAGAACAGTCCTTTTAATCAATAAACTAAGAAATGAAGGCGTGCATTGTTGAGAAGTTCCTTCAAAACAGGAATCTTTTCCAGTGCTTGTAATTCCCCGGAACAATTGAAGGAAAAAGTGATTATTGTCTCCCAGATTGCAATAGTAACAGCTGCTTCCTTTACTAGGAAGTAAACTACTATCTAACTCTAAGTTTTGGATTTTGAGACAAATATTAGGCAATGCTTAAGAGTTCTTAAATACATGGTGTATTATTCCCTCTGAATGACATTGGTAGTGCTTTTATAATTACTAATACAAAATAGGGAACAGATTTCACTGCTTGTGCAGCAGTTAGAGCTTCTAAAGTCTGTACATGAAGCACAGGACCTTAAGAAAACATTTCAAGCTCTTAAACAACAACCGGGGCTTTAGATTAATGTTTTTGGCATCTCCTTTTCTGTTCATCATATTTCAACTTTGGATGTGGTATTTCTTTCAACTTCATTTTACGCTTCTTAATCTTCATAGATATTCTGCGTTATTGTGTTTGCATCTGTTTTCCACCACGCAGAATGTGTGAACGGACCACACAGAAAGGTGAACATTCCGGCATATAACACTGCATTATTTTTTTTATCTATATTGATTGTTTTAAAAATGTGTATTCTCAGCTGTCTTGTGTATCATATTTTGTATGCAACGGAACAATGACTCTCTGAGAACTCATCATTATCCAGTCTGGTCATCAAAGGTTTTGTATGTGCAGTAATTTGTGTTTTTTCTTTATAATTCACATGATGCATAGGAGGCCAGTGTAAATTACCAAAGGCATGTAATTTAAACATTCACTGGCTTTCTTCTTCACAAGTTTGATGGACAGCTTAACAGTACGACTAAGATTATTGAGAAACATAAAGATCACCCTTTATAAAGAGCTCATAGCTGCAAACACTCTAACAATAACCTTCAAAGTACATTTGTATTTTCTGAAACTGCATTTGTATTTTCTGTCAGATATGCTTAATACCTGCAGAATGCTCCTGGCACATGTGCCATTAACTTCACCTGAAATGTAACGATCCATCCCTTGTAAAATTAAGTGGAAAGGGCTGACACTTTTCTGCAATGAACTCCTGACATTGCAGTGGTTGTACTTTATTGAAGGTTTTCTTTAGGATTTCTACAAATCCAGGAGAAACTATTGGTATTTTATTATGAAATGAATTGCACAAAGACAAATTTTTGATTAAGCAATTTGGCAACCAATTTTCATCAAATTGAGAGGCTGTTATATAGAATTACTTTACTTTAGCACTCAGGCTGCAATCTACTAGTTGTTAAACATTCTTCTGATGTCTAAACTATTCCTAGACAGAAACAAAATGTATTTTTTAATAAAAGTAGAATTAGAATTAAAGAAAATAAACTAACAGGAATCTATTGGGTTTTATTCACTTTATTTTGTACCATCTGTATGTTTCAGGGTTTACAAATGGTATAGTAAACAAGAACACATATGGACAGGAATATGTGCCAAAAAAATCTCCGACAAACTGAGAAGTTAAACGATAGGTAGGTAGGTGTCTTGCTGTTGTTATCATGGGGCAGGAATTCCATTACTGGTGCATTTATTAATTTTTTAGGGTTTTACGTTTGTTGTGGTTTTTTTTTAATTAATGCCATCCTTTATTTCATCCGCTTAGTAAGACTTTAATTCTGTCCCAAGATTGCAAAGAGAGCAGAAAGCAGTACCAAAAACCTGCCACCTCAGGAAAGAACTCTTCCCTTCAAGACTGATAGGTGCCTTAGTAATTCTATTTTACCATGCTTTGCAAGTTGTGAATTACAGTGATAGGCACTCTATCTATACGCTGCTAGCACTGCTTTCTGTGGTGTGTAAATGATGCTAGCAATATTTGACACACATGTGATGGAAGGCTTTTCCTGAACCTTATCATGCTGCATGGTGCAGCCAGGTTTACATAGCACAGCAGCCTTTTTTCCCCCTCAGATAAGAACCAGAGACACCAAGGTGTTAACAATTTCAAGGAGCTGTTGGGCTAACATCAATAAGCTATGTACAAAGAAAAAGACAAATTTGCCTTTCCTTCCAGCATCACCCTGTGCTGACATTTCTGTCAAGGGATGAAGTACCTCAAGGGAAAGTGCTGGACCATGCGGGACACCAGAGTGTCTGGTGATAAATGGTGGCAAAAGTAGAAAAACCCTCCTGTCACTACTGCTTGAAAGTGAAAATGCCCATGCCCTAATGGCTTACTAGCAATATGATCTTGTATCAATACTACCAAACATTCAAATGCAAGTATCCACCAGTTGTGAGGGGCATGTCAGCTTGACCTCTGATATCTGGGCTGCGAAATGACAAGTCATACTTGCAGGCAACATTCAAGCTAAACCTACTGGAAGCCACTTTAACTTGGGCAAAGACATGTATAGAGCCCCTGCCTACCTCAGAGCACAGGATATCCAAGGTAATGTAAAGCTTTCCCTCCTTGATTTTGCTGAGAGCTGTATGGAGCGTGTTCAGCCATCCCTGAAAGCTTCTTCCAGTCCCACCAGTAGAAATATATTTCTGCCTGTCCATGGGGGGTGCATGCTAATAACAACAGAAATAAAAAGTGAAATAAAAAATGAAATAAAAATTCCCTTATTTTTTCACTGTTATTTGACTATCCAGTAAAACGTGGAGTGGAAAATATGGACAATATGGGTGAGAGCACTGTCCCTGATCCTTCCTCTGCCAATGCTGTTTGTGCTGGAGCACCAGTGCAAGCTGCAGGATAATCTTTTATAGCCCTGAAAGACACTTGTATTAGAAGTCAAAACACTCTCGGCAGTTCCTGTGAAGCTATAAATAAGTTCAAGGTGCATCTACAGAGTGATAACAATGTGTTTAGGCTCCAGGAAATATTGATAGCTGCAGACTATTTCTGAGTCCCATGAGACAGTACTCAGGCCTTCAATCCACTCCACAAAGCTATCACAGTAGCATTAACCATTGTTGCTGTGATGGCAGTGAGCCATACAATCAATGCTTTCTACTACCAGGAACACTCCTCTCCATCTTTCACTTGTGCAGCTACTTCATCCCCTCCTGAGTTTGCAAGCAGGGAACAAGCATGTTGAAGCAAGTACTAGCAAACCTTGACGCAATCTGCAGCTTATTAGACAGAGGCACGCCAGAAAAAAATGTGAAACCAACAAGCTTGATGCATCTCGTCTGTGATTTAGTAATTCTCCAGGCTGCTCCTAAGGAAGTACAGTGATGTACTGCTTTTTCTTCAGGGGAAAGGGAAACTCATAGCATAGCCCCTCCTTAAATGACACTTCACAAACACTTTTTCTGTTGGTGTAGCTCCGAGCAGAAAATACCAGCTTCTTATTTCAAGAGAAAGTACCCTAATGAATCCAGTCCAAAAAACACAAGTTAAACCCAAGTAAAATAAATAGGAAAAAAAACATAGCATTGTTATTAAGTTTAATTTGTGTTCTAACATAACCATAAACTACAACCTTCCTTCAGTGCTGCTTGTAGCATCTGTACAGACAGGCACTAGACAGGCTGCTGAATTTCTGCTAGTGAAGCTATGTCATGACTGTTTCTGTGTTAAGTTCCTCAAGAATTTATTGTCTTCAGGACAGTACAGGAACATGCAATCCAGAAATTATGAGGGCAAAGGACAACTTTTAAAGAGCAAATATCTGATGACATTGAGAGTATATTGTCATGTATATTCAAAAGAAGAAACCCACAGATTTTTCCCACAACGATAACCTGGTTGCAAAGAAAATAATAAAGATAGAAGAAACCCATATATTGTTTAGTTTGTTTTTTCTTTAAAAGACAAGGGAAAAATAACTGCTTATTTTGTTTCTCAGGAGAACCCAGGTGAAGAACCAGCAGAATAAAAAGTTATCAAAGACAGAAGTGATGAAATGGCTTGACTCTATTACCTTCATTATTAGGTCTTCCTCACCCTGCCTTGCTATATACTTTGTCTTTGCATCCTAATATGTCATTCGGCAGCATTATTTCTTCCTGCTGTTAGCCAACAAAACTTTCCTGTAACCTTCCTCCAAACTGACTGTCTGGTGATAACTTATGGCTTTTTTTCTAGCCAGAAGACTCCTGCATGCTAACACACCATTTCACAGAGTTGCGATAAAACTCCTAGGAGTGGTTAACAAAATGGATACTGCTCATTGAAGTTAACTTGTTGATGCTCCAACATATCTTCAAGTCTCAGTAATGGACTGGAAAATATTGTTTTCTGATGACACTCAGTGCATTTTCCCAACATTTGTCTCCTTCTATTAATTTTCAATGTTATTCCCCCCAACTGAGCAGTTATAAACATCATGTAGCAGCAAAGTGTTTGTCGTGCTTTAGGCTGGATTGGTCAATGATGGGCAACAGATGTTCTCCCCCCACTTCTTGTACATGGAGAGGAGGAGGAGGAGGAGAGATAAAGAGATTTATGACTTTAGAAGAAACTAAACTACTTTAATGAAATATTAATAATAAAATAAAAAGGAAAATAAATAAAATAAAAATAAAAAGGAAACAATGAAATAGATACAATATATACAAAACCTTACCAAGCTCACAGGATGACATCACCAGCAGGCACTGGGGAAGTCCCAGACTGGACTCAGCAATGGATGGGAACTGGATTCCAGAGCTGGAGTCAGGAACCCATGGATTGGGATCAAAGCAGATGAACTGACAGGGTCCTCCTCAGACATCGGCCATTGAAGAAAAAAGAGTGACCCTTTGATCCCTCAGCTTTTATACTGAGCATGGGGCAGACGGGGTGGAATACCCTGTTGGTCAGTTTTGGGTCACCTGTCCTGTCTGCTTCTCCCCACAGGTGGGACCCCTCTATGCTTTTCCATTTCCGACCCTCCAGTGGGGGGCAAATAACGCAATTAGCTGACCTTGGTTGTCAGAGCAATAAGTGTAAGCAAGAGCCTTTCTGCATACCATTCCTTGGCATGACCTATAAACATAGGTCTTATCACTCCGAGAATGAAGTTTTCTGCACAATATGCTGTTAATTTCAGAGGGTTAGAAGAGACCTAGCTAAGAAGTAAAATTACTGGACAGAACATTGGTTCTGTTATACTTCAGACCAGGACAGTGTTCCATGCCCTATTTGCTGTGATGTATTCATAAACCACATGATGTTAAGCCTTTACTCACCAAGACAGCTTTTCTAACTAAAAGTCTTGAACTGAGAACCTAGAGGACAGCCTTGCTCTACAGAAGCAGTTACAGAGGATTTCAGAAAGAGCAACATTTCCATAAGATGGAATAAGAAAATTCAATAGCTGAAGTATGGTTTATACTGTGACATATCACTTTGTAACAGTCTACGGGACCACAACACTGAGAAAAATATGTATGGAAGTTTAGCTTGTGGACATTTTAAAATATTTTTTAGCTTATCAGCAAATCTCAGTGCAAATTAGGGGACAGCCTTTCCTAAAACACTATGAAAGAAAAATTTCAAGTGTTACAAGACACGGTAGTGTCTTGGACTACCTGTCTACCTATGTCTTGATTATAGTGAATTTTATCATTCTAAATTTCATTTTTATGCCAAAGTGCAACTGTAATTATCCAACAGAAAGGCAAAAGAAAGAAGAAATGACAAGAATATGAGAGGCCAATCAAATAATTGGGGTAAGAAAGTTATGGCTAAGTTAGGGATTTAACTTTCATGAGTCAAAAAGCACTGCTTAAACACTTACTTATAAAGCTCAATCTACATCTCACTGAAGTCTACAGAGGAAAATTCCTCTTCAGCTTTAAAGAACTTTGGATCGGCCCCATAAATGTTAATGTTGCATTACACAAATCTATAGACTAAGGTTTTCTTTCCTTTCAGGGGAATGGTGAGCCACTAACAATGTCTGGCAGCTTTGAGATAGTGTGGGTTTCTGCATGTGCCTGCTTGCCCCAGGCCAGTTTTATGTTTATATGCATTCTCCTGAAATGCCATACTGTCTCATAGGATTTACCACAAAGATGCACAGCATGCCTCCACCGTCATTTATAAAAAGCTTCTCTTTCTAAATGGTATTAATTGTCATTCATAACAGCCTCTTGTCTGGCCAAGAACATGTATCACTTTTCAGGAGATAAACATCTAGTCAGTGGTGCAGGGACACAGGAGATATAAGGGCATAAGCAATATAAATATCTTTCTGAGAAGGCTCTTGTAGTATCCCCAGTCCAAATAATTTCTGAAAGACATAGTACAACAATGATCTGATACAGAAGGGATTTGATTTTTTCTTATCATGCTAAATCTAAAAGCGTAAAAGAATGAAATATAGTAAACAAATCCTCTCTTGGTAAATAAGGGTTGCCATCACATCTTCCTTCTCCTATGATCCTTACTTCTCTAGTGGCTGATAGGACTTTCCTAAGAGAGAAAAGCAGAGGAAGGGAACTCAGATTTGATTAAAATACAAACCACGTATTGCCAAGCAGCCCAGGGCTTATTATTTTTCACTATATTTAAATTCCTCCCACTCTCTATGAAATGTAAAAACACAAAGCATGAAATGATGTCCTTATTTGAAGGTGCACACATATATCATAGAATCATGACACAGTGGTTTGGATTGAAAGGGATGTTAAAGATCATCTAGTTCCAACCCCCCTGCCATGAGCAGGGACACCAACCACCAGATCATGTTGCTCGAAGCCCTATCCAGCCTGGTCTTGAACATTCCCAGGGATGGGGCATCCACAACTTCTCTGGGCAACCTGTTCCAGTGTCTCACCACCCTCACAGTAAAGAATTTCTTCCTAATATTGAATATAAATCTATCCTCTCTCAGTTTAAAACTGTTACCCCTCATCCTATTGCTCCACTGATATGGAGTCCTTCCTGATCCCTCCTATAGTCCCCCTTCACATACTGGAAGGCCATTTTAAGGTCTCTTTTCCAGGCTGAGCGACCCCAACTCTCTCAGCCTCTCTTCAGAGGAGAGGTGCTCCAGCCTTTCAGCCATCTTCATGGCCTTCCTCCCGGCCCATTCCAACAGGTCCATGCCCTTCTAGTGCTGAAGACTCCAGAGATGGACACAGTACTCTAGGTGGGATTTCATGAGTGCAGAGTAGAGGGGCTGAATCATCTTCCTCAACCTGCTGGCCATGCTTCTTTTGATGCAGCCCAGGGTGCAGCTGGATTTCTGGGTTGCAAGACCACATTGCAGGCTCACATACAGCTTTTCATCCACTAGTGCTCCCAGTAGTGGAGTAACCAGTACTGGGGGTTGCTCCAACCCAGGTGCAGGACCTTGCACTTGGCCTGGTGGAACTTCACAAGGTTTGCACGAGCCCACCTCTCAAATCTGTCCAGGTCCCTCTGGATAATATCTCTTCCCTCCAGTGTGTTGACCGCACCACACAGCTTGATGTTGTTGGCAAACTCGCTGAGGGTGCACTCAGTCTCACTGTCTATAAACAGCACCGGTCCCAATACTGACCACTGAGGAATGCCAATCACTGGTCTCCACTTGGACATTGAGCTTCTTTTCCACTCTTCAGGACAATCTTCTTCATAACTGTAGATCACCTTCAGGTAATAGCTATGCAAATATATGCTTGCATGGCAGCAAGCAAGCTTTGCTTTTTAGTTTCTATTTTACTGTAATTATGCCAGACACATACATTCTTTAACATTTGATGAGAGCTGCTGAAAGCTCTGCTTTTCCATTTCCACAAAAATTCTTAACATTAATTGTCAACTAGAATACAAATACTAAAATTTCCAAAACCATGCATCAACAAGGTTCTAAAAAGTGAAAAATTTCAGTACATTTATTTTGCATACATACACTAATCTTTTTAATGTTACATCTTACTAAGCAAGCTTTCATCCTTGACCTTAAGGTGTTTTCCTTTCTCAAAGTAGTAATAATAACCTAAATAACTAGTTGCCATAACAGCAAATATTCTGGTTAGCTGTTATATGTATAGCTAAGGAGATGAAAAGGTCCCCCCAACATCATAGTTCCTTGCCCCAACTAACACCTTTACATTTGAAAAGAAGCTGATAATGGCAAGTTTATGATCCACTTTTGTGCTCCTCAGCACAGCTGGGTATGCATCATGGACCGGTCTGCACCCTCCAGTGTGGTGAGCTATTGATCCAGAGCACACCCCCTCCCAGCTGATCAGATTTCCTTCCGCATATGCCAAAAATACTTTCAGACTCCTGAACTCCTTCTAGCATAACTGAAGGAACCCAGGCAGAATTAGAATTACTTCAAAATGAAATGTATCTTATACCTTTTTAAAGTATATGAAAACATGACACAAAGATATGGGCGAAAGCAGTGAAGTCAAACTCAGGAGTCATCCATTAGAGTTTCTCTTATTATAGCTAATGAATGAGACATTTCTAAAGCAACTGAATAATTTGTACATTCTCACAGTAGACCAGACTCATATAGCAGAAGCTTGTTTTGTAACTGTGACACATTCAGGGAAATTCAGCTACTCAGTGTTCAGTGATTTTTATTTCCACCTCGATGGTATCCTATTGGAATACAGGCAGGCAAAACTTATCATATAAAGCATGTAGAAACCCTTGTTACCTAAAGGGTATTATTTCCTTACACTAGCTGTATTTCTTGTGCAAACCTGAATCTAATAATAAACAACACAGGAATTTTTATTGGTTTTAAAAACTGAGATTAACTTTGTACCAAAGTCACTTTGATCAGTGATATATCCCTGTGAGAGTAAAGCAGTGAAAGAAGGAATTCAGCACTATCATCTTCTAAGCAGAAAAGCCATAACCTTAGTTAGAATAACAAATATCAGTAATAATTTATATAGACTATTACCCAAGGAAGGAAAATGCAAATAGATTGATAAAGTAGTAAAAGAGGTTAGTTGCGTTGCTTCTTTCTGCACACCAAAACAAAGAAGGATGTGGCTGACCAAATTACACTTTAAAAAGCAGGAAAACAAGTCTCCTTTACATGTTCCAAAAAAAAAGAAAAAAAGTGTGATTTAAAAAAAAAAAAGAAAACCTAACCAAAACAAAACACAACACCACGACACAAAACCACAGACATTTTTTTCCCTGACTGGAAATTTAGAAGAATATTGTTGAGTAACAAGGTCACCCAAAGGATTAACATGATTTGAAATGAGCCACGGTGAAGATCCTGTATATTTCAAGAGGATCAGAACTGTAAGAGTTCATAATACGTCTGACTGACAAAACCTATGTCTGTATAGAGGTAAGGTCAAGCATCAGATCTTTAGGAAGAGAGCTCTTCCCTGTGCTCACTGTGGTACAGAACGGCATCAGAATGAAGTTAATTCACACTGAAGGGTAGGTATTAATCTACCTGTCCTGGTTTCAGCTGAGATAGAGTTAATTTTCTTTCTAGTGGTTTCTGTGTTTTCAGATTTGGCATGCTGTTGCGTGAAAAGGGGCGAAGCGGTTTTGGCAGAAAATAAACCCCCTTGCGTTCTAACACTCCTCACCGAGGTGGGAGGCTAGGTGCGGCTAGGTTTAAATTCTGAGTGATGCCCAATTCAGCACTATCAGTCTAATCGCGTTTAATATGTATTAAATTATTACGATTTGGACACACTAATAGTGGACTGCACCTTCAGTCTAGTCGTGCTCATGAACTAGCGCGGCCACTCTCCAGTCTTTGGTCGCGTTCAGTGAGAAACCAAAATGACTAGCTACTTAAAAAAAGTGCAGTTTATTTAAACAACAGATATATAGGTTCTTAGGATTGCCGATGATAAATACACTGTCTGCAAAGCACGTGCAAATGAAAGTATTGTTACATATCCGAAACGCGCGACAAAGTTATAAACGATACAGCCTGGCTCTAAATGTAGAAAAGAGAGTCTCTAGAGAAATCTCTAAGTTTCCCGAGGAAGCACTCGGTATAATCTAAGTCTTACCCAAAGGCGTCCCTATGGGGGGGAAGAGAGGCTCAGCCCGTCGACTGATCCCAGAAGTCAGTGATGGAGTTCTTTGCAATGGTGTCTTCCCTGGGTATCCCCCCTCTCTCGGGCTATTTTTATACTATTTGTTATCTTCAAGGTGGAGTTTGAGTGACTTTAGTCATACATTCTTTTATCATGATTGCTGTAAATTTCTCTTGCTTCACAATTAAAGGTATAGTTGACGAGAAATTCAGGGCGCAGACTCAAGAAGGAGTGGTCGCACCTTGGAGGCGGGTAGCCTTTGGGATGGAGGTGTGTTTTGGTATTATAATGACATTATAATGAGCAAAGTTTGCACAAAGGGCAGCATTTCATCAAAATTTGACAAAATGTTGGCTCCGAGTATCGAGCGGGCAGCTAATTGGCAGCTTATCTGTTTCATGGTATCATCCCATTCCCATATCCGCTACACATCATAAGGTAAAGCCATGGAATAATTGCATCCCATCCTGTACCTCATGTAGCTTATCAGGGAATGACAGGTGTTGTATCCTTCATGCCAGCTGCGGCTATTTTCTACCTCAGAAGCCTCTTGATTTTATACTTTTCCTTAATGTGTGAACAATGCTGTACTTTTGTATTTTTAGCCAATTTAGTATTTATTCCACACATGCATATTGTTTTAGTTGTTGCTAAGTGATGTTTATGCTACTCAAGTACTTTTTTCATCTTCCCATAGAAGCTGAGAGGGAGCATAGACAGAAAGATGGAATGGCCAATGGAATATTCCATACCTTAGATGTCAAGATCGGTACATAAATGGGGGTTGGTGGGGGGAGGAATTCTGTAATCTCTGCTTGGATTGGGCTGGGCAACAAATTCACCAGCTGGTAAGAGTGATTTGTGCCTTGTATATTCTATTATTATTATTATTATTATTATTATTATTATTATTATTATCATCACTACTATTGCTGTTCTTGTTGTTGCTTTTCTGCTATTGTTCTATCAAGCTGTCTTTATCTCAACCTATGACATGCTTTTTACTTTTCCCCTCCTTTACTCTCACTTCTGCCTCCCCTTCTTGAGGACAGAAGTGGGGGTGAGACCTAGAGGCTGCGTGGTCCTAGTTGCTGGCTTGGGTTAAACCACAACACTGCCTTACAAAACAAAATGAGCAGTTGAAAGATAGTATAGCATAGGCCAGTTGGGTTTTTTTCTTTTATCTGTTTTTCTTTTTTTGAAATTTTTTTTACCCTAGCTATCATTCTGCAGCAGTTACAAATCTGAGGTGTAGAAAATTAGTCACTACATATGCTTTTCTCTTCCTCACTTACTATTGCCTTAGACAGAACCTGGGTGCTTCCCAGGCCCACCCCTGTCAAACTGGCATGGATAATAGCATGAGCTCAAATAGGAACATACACGTAACAATGCATGTTAATGGTGCACCCAAAACCACTTGAGATGGCATTTGCCCAAAACTTGCCACTTGAAGAGGAAGAGAATCATCAAGCACATTAAACAGTCATGGACAAATTGCAGAGACTTTTTTTAGCAACATAAAAAGAAGTCTAGGAGAAGCATGAGAGGTTGCAGTGGTGGAAGGGACCTTGAAACAGACACAGTCAAAGCTCAGGGTGATGCCGCCTGAAGTCACCTGGGTGCCTACCCACCTCTGCCCACCTGGGCAGCGCACCCCTCTGTGGGGTGCTGTAAGCAGCCTCTCCCACTGCCCACTGGGTCTGAGTGCTGGGAGACCAAGAAGTACCCATGCCGGGGTGCTGGCTGGGAGCTCGTGTGGTGGAGGGTGTGCAGGTAGGGATCCCAGGAGGCGTGAGACCCCATCACCCAGGGGCTTCCATGGAGAGGGGCTGCAGGGGATTGTACGTCTTGGGATCAGTTACAGGGGGGTGCTCAGACATTTGGAGGTGTTTATCATCATTTTCTAAAGGGCTCCTGATACAGTTTATATGTTGCATTACTGACACTGATCTCAGATGTGTAGCTCACTCACTGCTAGTTAATTACTTGTCATTAATAAATCAATAAAACATTTTGATCCCAATTTGGTTTAACAATTTGAAATTAATATCTTTCCCCTGTAAAAGTTCGTCACTCCGTATCATTTAGGAAGACGAAATGGATTCCCTAATTTTTTGTAACATGTTACATTTTAAGATGTATTGTAGATCTTTGTTCCATAGGTACAAAGCCTTTATAGTCAACAAAGTTATGTTCAGTTTACACTCCTATAATTAAGAATCAAATAGCATATGCCTGTGGCTTTGAAACTTCTAATTACCATTATTTTCAATATTTTGCAAAGGGATTCATTTTACATACTTCTTATAATAGGTGTAACAGAGTTAAATCTACAGGTATAACAGTATACAGATTACTCTTGGTTTTTTTATTCAGTTCTGGCCAAATCTTTCTCCAATTTCTTTCCCTTTTTTCTTTTACTGTATCTATGTAATCTTAGAAACAGATAGGGAAGTATACTTTTAAGCAGATAGTGTTTGCCCTTTTCATAACATTTTTCTTTCATTTCCATGGACTCTCCAGTTATATAGCCTCTTGATCTTTTCCAGTCACTTCAACAGCAGGTGGAAAAAAAGGCTTACTAGAGAGACATATTTTAGAAACTGCACACAGATAAATATGTTGTTTTGGCATGCTTATTTTATACAATTAAAGCAATGTTACATACAAGGTCTTATTAAAAATACTGTCATAAAAAGCCCCATGCATGCATACATACAGAAGGAGGGGTTTAGTTCACAAATGCAACAAGAAAATTATTTTAATGAAAGCACAAAATTTTTATGAATTAAACCCTACATATGTTCAAGAATTCTATAACAAAATTACTGCCTTACTTGTCACATAACAAACAATTTAATAAAATCTTATTTAGGAGAAATCCCCAGTTGGCCCTGTGCTGCCATATAAAATTCTTTTAGTGCTTTTCATGTTAAAACATTTAAATCAGAGTTAAGCCTAGGGGGTCTATTATGAAATAATAACTGCTGGGAAGGAAAGTGGGGCTTGTTCCAAATATTGAAGACCTTTTTAAAAGATCTCCCTCATGAATAACTTGTATTCAGTCCTATACTTGCTTTTTCATGAAAGAATGCAGTTGGTATTGTATATATTGTGAGTCTCGATAGTTATTGAAGTATGGAAAATGCAGACATCATAAAAGGTGACTGAAAGCACCTTGAAAAATAATTCATAGAATCATAGAATCATAGAATCATAGAATCATAGAATGGTTTGGGTTGGAAAGACCTTAAAGATCATCCAGTTCCAACTCCGTGCCATGGTGTCCTGGTTCCGGCGGGGATAGGGTTAATTTTCCCTGATATTCCATGCCATGTGAGCCATGCCCACCCTGAGCTGCCGGGGGAGGGGACAGGAAGTCGCTGCTTGGAGCAGGCTGGGGCATCCCGGGTCTGGTGGGTGAGCGGCGGGGAGCGGCGGTTCCGTAATCGTATTTGTATATTCCTCTATCCGTGTTATTCTTGTTGTTTGCTTGTTCCCTTTGCTGTTCTGTTAAACTGCCTTTGTCTCAACCCAAGAGTCTTACCTTCTTCTTCTGATTCTTCCTGTATTGGGAAGGCCCGAGCGAGCGGCACGTGGTTCTTTGTTGCTGTCTGAGGCTAAACTACGACACATGGGCAGGGACACCAACCACTAGACCAGGTTGCTCAAAGCCTCATCCAACCTGTCCTTGAACACTTCCAGGGATGGGGCCTCCACAGCTTCCCTGGGTAACCTGTACCTGTGTCTCACCACCCTCACAGTAAAGAATTTCTTCCTAATATCAAATCTAAGTCTACCCTCTTTCAGTTTAAAACCATTACCCCTCTTCCTATCACTACAATGCCCTTTTAAAAAGTCCCTTTCCAGCTTTCTTATAGGCACCCTTCGGGTACAGGAAAGCTGCTGTAACGTCTTCCTGGAGTCTTCACTTCTCTAGGCTGAACAACCCCAACTCTTTCAGCCTCTCTTCAGAGGAGAGGTGCTCCAGCCCTCTGATCATCTTCATGGACTTCCTCTGGACTTGCACCAACAGGTCCATATCCTTCTTATGTTGGGGCCTCCAGAGGTGGATGCAGTACTCCAGCTGGAATCTCATGAGAGCAGAGTAGAGGGGCAGAATCACCTCCCTTGACCTGCTGCCCATGCTTTTTTTTGATGCAGTCAAGGATACATTTGGCTTTCTGGGCTACAAGTGCACATTGTTGGCTCATATCCAGCTTCTCATCCAGCAGTACTCCCAAGTCGTTCTCCTCAGGGCTCCTGTCAATCCATTCTCCACCCAGTCTGTATTTGTGCATGGGATTGCCCTGATCCACGTGCAGGACTCTGCATGTTGAACTTCATGAGGCCCACTTTTCAAGCCTGTCCAGGTCCCTCCGGATGGCATCCCTCCCTTCAGCATATTGACCGCACGATGTGGCTTGGTGTCATTGGCAAATTTGCTGAGGGTGCACTCAATCACAACACCCATATCACCAATGAAGATGTTAAATAGTACCTGTCCTAGTACCAACCTAGTACCATCCCTGAAGAACAGCGCTTGTCATTGATCACCACTTGGACATAGAGCCATTGACTGCAACTCTTTGAGTGCGACCATCCAGCCATCTCCTTATCCACTGAGTGGTCCATCTGTCAAATCCATGTCTCTCCAATGTAGAGACAAGGATGCCATACGGGATGGTGTCAAATGGTCTGCTCTAGTCCAGGTAGATGATGTCTGTTGCTCTAGCCTTATTCACCAACACCGTTAACGTTTTCACAGGCGGATGCCAAATTTTCCATGTGCCTTAGCAGAGGTTCCAGGAGGATTTACTCCATAATCTTGCTGTGCACAGAGGTGAAACTGGCTGGCCTGTAGTTCCATGGGTCTTCCTTTTTTTCCTTTTTAAAAATGGGGATTGTGTTTCCTCTTTTCCAGTCAATGGGAACTTCACCAGACTGCCACAACTTCTCAAATATGTTGTACAGTGGCTGGGTAACTTCATCAGCCAGTTCCCTCAGGACCCATGGATGAATCCCATTAAGTCCCATGGCTTGAGCCAGTTTGACTTAAAGATCCCTCAGGGAGAGACGTGTCACTTACCTTAGCATTCATGTAAATCTGAGATGCTGCATTCATTAAGTGCTTCATAAGAATAGGACTGATATGTTTATTTGTATGTCTACACTTTCTGTTGGATCATGCAGGTACTGGCAAAAAACAGCAGCATGACATCCAGATCTGAAAGCTACGTGGCTACATTATCCCAGAAAAATGCACACTAAATCCTTTTAATGAAGCCACATGCCTTCCTAATAAAAGCCAGCTGGGTCACATTCAGCTGGTACCAATATGCGATATGATCTCTTGGTATATCAGGTGCAACATACACCTC
This sequence comes from Rissa tridactyla, assembly GCF_028500815.1. NCBI lineage: Eukaryota > Metazoa > Chordata > Aves > Charadriiformes > Laridae > Rissa > Rissa tridactyla. The sequence goes on along the minus strand of NC_071497.1, from coordinate 39,742,418 downwards.
CCTCTCCCTGCACATGTAGACTTATTTCTTAAAAGAAATAAAATCCTTAAAGACTTAAATAAATAGCTACATACATAAATTTAAAAGTTAGAGCTTGATAGATCATTGTGCTTGGTTTTTTGCTTTTTTTTTTTTTTTAATCCTTTCTAGAGAAAAAAAAAAAAGCTTGGTTCTCAGTTCTTGGCCCTGAGGGAGCATAGTGAAAACAATCTTTACAGCTTGGGTGTTAAGTCTAATGTAAGATCCACATGAATTAATTTGTGAACAAATAGAGAGGTTCTCCACTAATGCAAGAAACATGCCACTCTACGCTTGTACTGTAAATTAATGGGCTAAGGATAATACAGTTTCCCTGCACCTAAACTATATTCAAATGTATTAAATAGCCTTATAACTGACAGGCATCAAAAACCTACACCAGTGACTTGCAGTACAGTCAGAATTTCAGCCTGCAGCTCTGCCTGAGCAATCAGAGACAAAAATCTAAGATCAGACTTTCCTCAGAAATCTTGTGCCAATACTAAGTGTAGGGTATCTGAAATATTCCATTAAATTTGATCTGATGATTGACCAGAACTGTGCATATGGCAATTGGCCCTGATGTTTGAAGCATCTTGAGGTAAACTGAGTTTGCCCAAGAATTTTAGCGCTGTGCCAATGCACTTCTTCTATGATAGTCTGAAAGAAGAACTTATAAGGGAAAGAAGGAATCACCATCTGAAAGAAAAAGAAAAACTGAAAATAAAGAAATAAGACATTTAACAAATTATTTAGGGATTGTAAAATTCTACAGAGATAAAAACTTAAATTCAGTCTTATTTTAGAGTGTTTTCATGTAACTACGCTATAAAATACACTCTCCACTACTGCTACATCATATTGTGGTTTTAGAAAATTAAGTCCTGGTATGATAGTGTTTCAAGGTCTGAATATGCAGAAAAACACTTATCTAAAAAAAGCTTAGAGTGTTGTTATACCTCAAACGTTAAACTATTTTTATCTTCTTCCCTGCTGCATCATTGGTATGAGAGATACTATTCCATAGGTCTGTGCTGGTGTGTGTTTCTGTGGTGTGTAGTTTCTGTGAGACAGATAACAACACAATAGCCAAGGGCTAACTTGAGCAATGTTGGTGCTGTGATCAATACATAAATATGACTGTAGGTCTTACATCCATAAACAGTGAACAGCCCAAGAGCCCTCTGAACTCTCCTGAACTGATCTGGGCTGTACGCCAGGATCTCCCCTTGAGCAGGAACGCCCCTCAAGGTTACATTTACTTCTCAAGATTGAGAGATTCCTTGCCACAGCAGATACTCAGTAAGTGACTAATAGCATGAAATCTATGACTTTGAAATCTTAGTTAAGTAATATAAAGGATTGCTTGTGCAGCAATAATTCTTTAGACATGAAACATTGATCAACTCTGGGACTAGGATTGGATCCAGACACACCTAGACTCCTCTCTGAGCAGGAGTTTAGAAAGCAAGGGGGTCGTCTCTGAACCTTGTGACTCAACAGGAGGGTCTCCCTGACAGTCTGACCCTGTCCTCTGTGCAGTAAATAACCAAGTGTGCCTTACCATCTCAAATCTTGTTAAAACATTGTCTCTTTTACCATCAAACTTTGTTAAATCTCTGATTTATATCAATAAGGTGTTGCTGCTTCTCTTTATGAGTGAAGTGCATCGCTTCCATCAGCAACAAGGTCCCATCCACCTGATACTGTAGAGAACATGGAATTTTACTGAAGCATATTGTTATTTGTTAAGCTGCGCTCTTTCTGTTGAAGTAGGATACTTTTAATTTCTGGGTACCATTGGAACACTTCAGTGTAAATAAGGAACCTCTGTTAGAGAGCATTTTGAAACTTTGTTCTGAGATGTTTTCATGGAAATGATAAATCCCTTTGCTCCCCAGACTGTGAGAACACCTAGCTTCAGAACTGGCATAAGTCAAACAGCTCTGAAGGGCTGGCACTCATTTCAGAAACCTGGTGCAGGATTCCCACATTTCCAATGGCTTTCCTCCAGCTGAACTCTTTTGCTATTCAAGTAACCCAAATAAGCCACTTTCAAAGTCTGCAGAATTACTGTTGTTATTGAAACATATTACTTTGAGTGATTTTTGAGATCTAAAATACATAATCATAATTCGTTTTAAACACCGCAGTTATATGAGTTGCAAGCAGTTGACTGAGGCTGAACTTGACCTTCCTTTCACTTTGTAGCCTGGGCCTTCGGCATGATAATTTGTACACTTGACATTATAAAAAAGGCAATATCTAGAGTCACAGGAGTACTGTGGAAATATTTCCAAGAACATTTTTTGTAATTAGCATCCTTCAAATGACTTCCAATTATACCTCTTAGCCAATCTCAACTAACTAGCAGAGTTTAACCCCCTTTCTTTGCCTCAGCTGTGGAGTCTTTTCCTTTACTTATTCAGCTTTTTAAAAAAGCAAAGATATGCTCAAGTTCCTCTTTGCTATTTTTTTGTTAATATGATTTAACAATTAGGCAGAAAAAAAGCAAAGAAACATCAACTGATTGTGAAGGAGAGATTTCTGGAGGGCCACAACAATATGAATAGTACCACATGGGAAGAAAGTAAAATGAAACACAATGCTATTCACTATACTATAATCAAAGACATTTTTGGTATTATGCCCTTTTCAGGACCCAAGTTATCTTCTTTTTAATATACATAAATGTTAAAGGCTTAATCAATATATGTACATTATGAAGACTCCTTAAAATGCAGCATTTTGAAATAATGTAATTCTGTCCTTTCTTACACATTTCAATAAGCGTGGGTTTTTTTTGAGAATGTCACCAGAAAAGAACTGTCTCTGCAATAATCAGCCAGTGAAATAAGTTGGAGAATTTGTCCCTTACCTGTTGTTTCTGTCTCTCTAAAAATCCACGGGGGCATTTAATCATTTAAATTCTCCTAAGAAATGAGCACGGTTAAAGAATACTTTTTGAAGTACACAATATTTTGTGTAATACCTCAGTAAGTATGGTGAGCTTATGGAATTCTAAGAATGCCAATTATATGGGTATTTCCCATAAATACTGCTAGAAAGATGTTAGCTGCCTAAATACTGTTAGAAAGATGGCTCTTTGTGTAACACTATAAAAACATCCAGCTACATCAGGTTCTAGAAAACCAATCGGAGGACAAAAGATGGGTCAAGATTAAAGGGAGGGCAGAGAAAGGTGACATTGCAGTGGGAATCTGCTACAGGCCACCTGACCAGGAAGATTGATCAGATGAGGCTTTCTATAGTATATATGAGGCTTTGACAGTATTTGAGGTGTGGCCTCAGCAGTGCTGAGTACAGAGGCCCAACTTGGTATCGTCTGCAAGTTTACGAAGGGTGCACTGAATCCCCTCTGAATCCAATCCAAACTAAACAAATAAAATACCCATATCACTTGAAGTTATGCATCTTCATTATAATCCTCTGACAGGTTAGTGATTAGGCTATGTATAACATCAGTCTAAGTCTATTTTTCTTTTTATTTTTTTATATATAGTGCAAAATAAATTAATATACAGGATACCACAGTAACTGATGTCACAGTAGACGCAAATGTGCTTGGGCAGCTGCCAGTACCAGCCAGCATCGTTCAGAGGAGCAAGGCAAAAGACCATCCACTCAACACAAAGTGAAGGGTTTATGTTTTCAATATATTTCAAAATCAATTACAGTGAGCTAATTACCAGACAGTGCCTTAAGGCTTGCTCTTGAAAAATGCAAATTCCTCATAGGACCTAATAAGTAACAAATAGTACAATGCCTACTTTATATACATAGTGTAGAAGCATTAGCAAGGCAGACTTCAATAAAGTCAGGGATCTTGAATTTTATTAGCTATTTTAGTGCAAGCACAATGTAGAGAGTATTTAAGGTTCAAGTAATGCAGTAACACTTTATTGTTGTTATTATTTTTGTTGTTGTTATTACTGTTGTTGTTATGTTACCATGGTGATCTCTTTAACCAGTGTGGTTCTGTTGTGTTGGTTACTGTCACTACAATAAATTAATCACAGTCCAAAGCCAAGAACTGATGTTGGTTACAGATATATCTGCCAATTCTAACCTCTTGATAAGTGCACATGCATATGAACTACAAGTTTAAATTTAAAAGTACATTTTTTAATCATAGATTTATACATATTCATGTTCTGTGTTTTTTTGCCATTCATAATCAAAAGGACAGTATCCATCAGGTGGCTGAGAATTTGAAAGCACAATTATAGCAGTGGTTTGACACCTAGGACCAAGATAATCCTAAAAGCTTTGCTCAGTTGCAGACTTTTCCTACCTAACTCCAACACCATCTTACTTTTCAACTTTGAAATCTACAGAGTATCAAATCCATAAGTCTACATGGAAGCATATCTCATGGGTGTGGACAGTTCTGAATTTATTTCACACTCAAGAATGCTCCATATTCATAAATGAGATGCACTGCTCCGATCTCTGCATTCATTGTACCCCTCACATGTCAGGAACAAACCTCTTACCAGCCAGCTATGTCTTCCTTGAGAAACAGATCAGTGAAACGATAGGAATGGAAAGTGTTGATGCTGCTCAATTTCTAATAGTGAGGGGCACAGAATTTAAAGGCAACAGAAAATTGATTGTGAAACTGTGACACGATACAAACATATAAATTCATAGCTCCCACCTTCACAAAAAGTCCTCCGCACCTTGAATAGTGTTGTACATCTTTAGCAAGTGATGTGGACAGCATCCACAGCTGTGGTACTCTCTCCAAAAGGCTTTAATTCCCTTATCTGGGGAATAACTAATTTCCTTAGCTCTGTAATAAAGACTATCGTGTAAGAGAAAAGAGCATGTTCCCTCCTTTCAGCATCTGTGTGTTTTTGAAAGAAAGGCTGCACATGGAAAGTATTTCATGTTCTTGATGTGGAGCAAACAAAGATCTATGTTACTCCCCTGCTCTTTCCTGTTGGCTGTCTTCAGGCAGAAATATGCTGACAGCCTGTTTTTGCTTAGCATGTTATTTTGAAATCTGTTATAGGGTGCCTAATGTACTTGGCATTACTTTACAGAGAGCTTTAGCACTTCACTCCAAACCTTCACAATGGAAACAAGATACTTAGAATTTCAGCACTTCTACATCTGCTGTTTCTGCAACTTACTGTGCAACTTGCTCAAGATTACAAGGGAAATACGAGACATAAAATGAAATCTAAATTCTGATTCTCAATCCAGTCCTTTAAGCATAAGCGAGTTCTCCCCATGTAAAGATACAGACTGAAAAATACAAAGATGGAACTACTGTCCAGCAGTATGCAGAGCGAAGTAGACAGTTAAATTCTTTTAAATGTTAGAGATGGTATTGGACTAACATCTGTCAGTTTTTGCTTTGAGCACAGGTAAAACCAATGATTTTTGCAATGTAAATATCATTCACATATTTAAAAATATCATCGTGTGGAATAAAAATATTAAAGCACTGCAATAATTCTTTTAACAAAAACTAAATAAAAATATCTCTAGTTTCACAAACTGGTACGAGGGACTAGGAGTATCTAGAGCTCCCAGATGCCAGATGGAGTTTTACGGGCACATGAGAAAAACAGAATTACAATAAAGACTACTGACTGGTGAGCTAGAACAGGGCTTCTCACACTGCGGTCCAGGGAGCACCATCAGCAGCCTGTAAAGCCAGCTCTGTCATACCAGGGAGGCACTTGTCTATCTCCAAGCAGAGATACGTACTGCAGCTGTAGCCAGCTCACAGTTCTTTCATTCAACCCAGAGGATTTTTTTAATTAGGTAAACAACATCAGATAGTCACAAGCACTGCACTGAAACGTGTATGGATGCCTCCTTACCCTTGGGCTCACTTCACTGCTTTTTCTGCCAGATGCAGGTTTCAGCAGCTAAAATAAGAGTCAGAGATGAGGTTCAGGAGGACAAAAGGCTTTTCAATTGCCCAACATCTGCCATCAGGCAAGCTGGAAGAGCACACCGTGCAGCTCCAGCCACATACAAAATACCAGCTGGAGCACAAGGAGCACAAGGTAGGGCTCCTTCCTCTCCATAGCCAAGTGGTAGATCCAAACATAGTAACAGACCAGGAGGGCCCACCAGTCTTGTACAGGGAGTAGGCAGTACATGAAGAAAGATCTTCTCCTTCAAACCTGGGATGCTGCAGGGAGGCCCCGTGCCACCCAGGATTGCAGCCTCTATCAGTGAGTGAAAAGACTGACAAGAAGTTTCCAGGGAAGCCAGAAAGTCACATGAAGCAAAGCTTACCCGCCCTAAGTCCTCCCACAAGTTTTCTGATTCACTGGTATTTCCCAACCCAATGCACTCAGAGACACACCAGTGTGTTTTGAAGCTTCCTACCTCATCACTGCCCTTTTCTGGCACAGAAGAATGGCTTCTCCTCCAACTATGGCAGTAAATTAGATACATCTTCACTCACTTTTTTGATACAAGCTATGATCAAGAGTTTGTGAAGTATCTGACTGCTGCAATTCACCGTTGCAGTTACACAGAAGCAAGAGCTAGCTGCTGAACGAGCTGACGACCTGCAAGCAGCTGGAAACATAAACAGATTTACTGTTATTCTGAGGATATAAAAAAAGCTCACAGATCTCAATACACCAGGAATTTTCCAGTGTTTGGATCTACAGCCCATTTATTATGAGTTGTTCTCAGCTCCATCATTAAAACTGTAAGTTTTCCCCATTAAATGATGTAGAAAGAGGAAAACAGTTACTTAACAGCAAGAAGATGGTGTCATAACCTTTATTCCTTAACAGCAGTTCATTTCATCTTTGAAATATTACCAAAAATTAAAGTGAATTTAACAGCCCACTTCACCTTAAATTTAGGTCTGAACTTTGAATCCAATATTTAAAGATTTGCTTTTAGGCTCATTCAGTTGAGTGTTGTTTTGCCCATAAAACAAGTGGAATTTATGTGTGTGTCTGTGTATAAAATGTATATGTATGTATATATGTACATACATACACACAGTGAGACTGATTGAATGTGCAAGGGGCAGGGAGGTCTGCATACATGCACTGGTGCATGTGTGAAAGGCCCATGTTGGACACCAAGCACTAGGAACAAAGGATGGGCTGCAAAAGGATCCACGTTTGACTATTTCTCCAGAGCACATCACCTGTCTTCAGAGTTTGGACTACCCACCTCAATTTCCCACCTGCTGCCTGAAATAAATGAATCAAACCTACTGCATGAAAGCAGCTCCGGTATTTGTAGTTAAACCTAGCCAAGTCTTTATATAGTAGGGTTGAATTTTACAAAAGACTTTATGAAGCCTCTTACTACAGAGTTAGAGCTTTTAATTAATGGCAGGAATCTTAATCATATTTCTATCCATATTTTAAGGTGTTTTAACTTGAGTTGATTATTTAATCCTTTTTTCTCCTTGCCATTCAGTAAAACTTTCTCACTAATTCTCTTCTAGCCACTACTGCTGATCTTTGGATTTCACTGGTCATCTTGTTGGTTGAGAGAAAACTGTGACAGCCCAACCTTCATAGGTTTCTTGGTCACTCCTGCGGACCTGTCCTGCAGATAGGATCTCTGGAAGAGTGTTCTTTGAAGAGATATCCAAAGAATCTCAGCCTAATAAAGTACATCATTGAAAATTAAAACAGTCTTGAATACATTTCCTTGTGCTGCAGTAGTCTTCACTACATAAGTGGCCAAAGCAAAGGACTATCTTCTCTTTGCTGCACTTTGAAATTTATGGAAGAAGGTGGTAGACAGATTAAAGGTGATCTCCATCTTTAAGGAAGAGGAGACATGAAAGCTGCACCTTTAAGAAGGAACACTTAAAATTTTTCACTCTTTTGTGTCCTGTGTACTATTTTGTTTGGATAAATCTGTTTCTAAATTCATAGTTTTATGTCTTCGTTCTATCTGGATCAAAGATTAATTTTATTAACTTTCAAGATCCTGTTCTTAGATCACTTAGGACTTCACAGACATATACAAAGATAGAAAGTTCATTTCTTAAGCTGATGATTTCTTCTTAGCATTAGGATTGATGAGTCTGTCATCTGCATGGGCACAACACCCCCCCTGTTAATTAACATGGTTAAGGATGACTTGTCAAGGTCGTTACAAGCTTCCTATCTCATTAGTTAGGAGCCCTATTCACGGAATCACGGAATCTTCAGAGTTGGAAGGGACCTCTAGAGATCATCTAGTCCAACTGCCCTGCTAGAGCAGGGTTGCCTAAAGCAATTATTCTCTAAATAATTATTTATAACCTATTATTCTCTAAATAATAACAATTACGTCCTATTTACTATACATTTTACAATTGCTGGCCATGGCTTTCAAATAAGACATTGAAAAAAAACATTTCAGCTTATGTCTGGTAAACAAATGATCAAAAATTCTGACACTGCTTAACCTGTCAAAGTCAAAAAAGCAAGAAAAGTTTGTCAGTCCCTGATCTGAAACAGAATAACTTAGCATATCGGCTAAACATGTGGGATTCATTGATTTCTGTTAAGAATTATGCTCCTGCCAAGATCAAAAAAAAGTTCATGTTTTCCATTTCTATAAGGCAACCATCATTCTTATTAGCTTCTGATATTTTATTCCTTGTGGTCTTCCTTTGAGAACACTATGTAGACAATCCTTTTTATTGCCTGTTCCCACTAAGACAAATCAAAACTTATTCTCTTTTGTTGACATACCGTGTTTGAATAGGATAATATGAAATGAAGCAAATGACGTCCAACATCTGACTGCTACATTTGGCCCCACTGACGTTTTTATGGTTGCAAATGGCAGCGAAGTTGAACGGCAGATGAGACATTTAATAATAACTTGTGAAGAAAACTCTGAGTCACGCAGAGCTTAGCAACCTCCCTCCCTTTCTCACAGAGTCTATAACACCTGGCCTGCAGAAAAATCACATTTGTGCCCTATACATTTTAGGAAATGATGCAAAATATCTTGCTAAAATGAATATTAGAATGGCAAGAGAATGTATTAATAGGCACAAAAACAGTTAATCAATCTAGAATGCTAAGCATTACCTTACTTGGATGCATATTTCTTCCCTTAAATACAACTAATTAGTTTCATGTATGATTTTTACTTTTTACAATTCTGCTGGCTCAAAAGCAAGGCTCTACCTAGGTTAACCTTCCTGCAGGGGAAAATGATGCTAAATTAGAGCTTTAAATTGAAATGCTTTGCTGTTTCTAATGCAATGCAGAACGTGAGTTTGCAAATAGTATAAACAGGCATAAATCCTGTCCAACATGATGCCAGCTGCTTTCCTCAACGTCTTTTTCTGAATTACAAATTTCTGCCCTAAGTTGTTCTAGACTTGAAGTGAGAAATATTTTTTTTTCAATTTTTTGGTTGCTATTATTTAGTCTAATGACAACTTTTGTTCAAACATGTTGTGGAATAAATACTAAATTGGCTAAAAAATACAAAAGTACAGCACTATTCACACATTAAGGAAAAGTATAAAATCAAGAGGCTTCTGAGGTAGAAAATAGCCGCAGCTGGCATGAAGGATACAACACCTGTCATTCCCTGATAAGCTACATGAGGTACAGGATGGGATGCAATTATTCCGCAGCTTTACCTTATGATGTATAGTGGATATGGGAACGGGATGATACCATGAAACAAATAAGCTGCCAATTAGCTGCCCGCTCGATACTCGGAGCCAACATTTTGTCAAATTTTGATGAAATGCTGCCCTTTGTGCAAACTTTGCTCATTATAATGTCATTATAATACCAAAACACACCTCCATCCCAAAGGCTACCCGCCTCCAAGGTGCGACCACTCCTTCTTGAGTCTGCGCCCTGAATTTCTCGTCAACTATACCTTTAATTGTGAAGCAAGAGAAATTTACAGCAATCATGATAAAAGAATGTATGACTAAAGTCACTCAAACTCCACCTTGAAGATAACAAATAGTATAAAAATAGCCCGAGAGAGGGGGGATACCCAGGGAAGACACCATCGCAAAGAACTCCATCACTGACTTCTGGGATCAGTCGACGGGCTGAGCCTCTCTTCCCCCCCATAGGGACGCCTTTGGGTAAGACTTAGATTATACCGAGTGCTTCCTCGGGAAACTTAGAGATTTCTCTAGAGACTCTCTTTTCTACATTTAGAGCCAGGCTGTATCGTTTATAACTTTGTCGCGCGTTTCGGATATGTAACAATACTTTCATTTGCACGTGCTTTGCAGACAGTGTATTTATCATCGGCAATCCTAAGAACCTATATATCTGTTGTTTAAATAAACTGCACTGTTTAAGTAGCTAGTCATTTTGGTTTCTCACTGAACGCGACCAAAGACTGGAGAGTGGCCGTGCTAGTTCAGGAGCATGACTAGACTGAAGGTGCAGTCCACTATTAGTGTATCCAAGTCGTAATAGTTTAATACATATTAAATGTGATTAGACTGATAGTGCTGAATTGGGCATCACTCAGAATTTAAACCTAGCCGCACCTAGCCTCCCACCTCAGTGAGGAGTGTTAGAACGCAAGGGGGTTTATTTTCTGCCAAAACCGCTTTGCCCCTTTTCACGCAACACATGTATGCCTATAAACCCCCCTAAGGTGAAAACTAGCAAACTGGTAACAATGGGCAAGGAGAAGGCTGAAGTACTCAATAACTTTACCTCAGTCTTCAGTGGCAGCCTCTTGTTCCACACCTCTCAAGTGGATGGACCGTAAGGCAGGGACTGGGGTTGCAAAGTCCCTCCCACTGTAAGAGAAGATCAGATTTGTGAGCGCCTGAGAAATCTGAACATACAGGAGTCTATGCGACCTGATGAGGTGCATCCCAGAGTCCTGAGAGAATGAGCTGATGTAGTTGCCAAGCCACTCTCTATGATATTTGAAAAATCACGGCAGTCAGATGAACTTCCCAGTGACTGGAAAAAGGGAAATATTGCAACTATTTTTAAAAAGGGTAGAAAGGAGTACTCTGGGACCTACAGACCTGTTAGTCTCACATCTGTGCCTGGGAAGATCATGGAACAGGTACTCCTAGAAGCTATGCTAAGGCAAATGGAGGACAGGGAGGTGATTCAAGACAGCATGGCTTCACCAAGGGCAAGTCCTGCCTGACCACCCTTGTGGCCTTCTGTGATGGGGTTACAACATCAGTGAACAAGCGAAGTGCTACGAATGTTGTCTGTCCAGATAGAGGCCTTTGACATGGTCCCCGACAACATCCTGCTCTCTAAATCGGAGAGATATGGATATGATAGGTGGACTGCTCAGTGGATAAGGTATTGTTTGGATGTGCGGATGGAGGTCGGTGTTGAGTGGTGTCCCTCAAGGGTCCGTGTTAGGACCAGTACTGTTTAATATATTAATCAATAACATAGAGAGTGGGATCAAGTGCACGCTCAGCAAGTTTGCAGATGACACCAAGCTGAGTGGTGTGGTTGACATGCCTGAGGGACAGGGTGCCATCCAGAGGGACCTGGACAAGCTGGAGAAGGAGGCCTATGTGAACCTCATAAGGTTTAACAAGGCCAAGTGCAAAGTCCTGCACATGGGTCAGGGCGACCTCTAGTATCAATACAAGCTGGGGTATGAAGGAATTGGGAGCATCCCTTCGGAAAAGGACTTGGGGGTACTGGTGGATGAAAGGCTGGATATGAGCCAACAGTGTGCGCTTGCAGCCCAGAAAGCCAAACGTATCCTGGACTGCATCAAAAGAAGCATGGCCAGCAGGTCATGGGAGGTGATTCTGCTCCTCTGCTCCACTCTGGTGAGACCCCATCTGGAGTACTGCATCCAGCTCTGAAGCCCCCAACATAAGAAGTATATGGACCTGTTGGAGCAAGCCCAAAGGAGGACCACAAAAATGATCAGAGGGATGGAACACCTCTCCTCTGAAGACAGGCTGAGTTGGGGTTGTTCAGCCTGGAGATGCGAAGGCCCCAGTGAAACCTTATTGGTGTCTTTCAGCACTTAAAGGGAGCCTATAAGAAAGAGGGGGACAGACTTTTTAGCAGGGCCTAATGCAATAGGACAAGGGGTAATAGTTTTAAACTGAAAGAGGGTAGATTCAGACGAAATAGAAAGAAGCATATTTTTACAATGAGGGTGGTGAAACACTGGCACTGATTGCCCAGAGAGGTGGTAGATGCCCCATCTCTGGAAACATTCAAGGTCAGGTTGGACGGAGTTCTGAGCAACCTGATCTAGTTAAAGATGTCCCTGCTCATTGCTGGGGGGGTGGATTAGATGACCTTTAAAGGTCCCATCCAACCCCAACTCTTCTATGATTCCATGATTCTATGACAGTGCCTGAAAAATTCAGTTTCTAAGATTAACTGTATTATTCTACACTTTCTTTGCAACCATACATGAACAATACTTTTTATTCAAAAACATATTTAAACATGCACTTCAGGCAGAGCTCATGCAAATGTTACTCACACCACACCATCTCACTGGAAGTGGTTAATTCCTACACATAATGTTATGGTAAGTTTTATGTTGGCTGATATAAGATGTTAAGGTTTTTTTTGTCACAAAAGCAAGAAAGCTCTTGGCAGATATTCCTCTTATAAATTTCACCTTTACCCTATTATACTCTCCAAATAAGAGTTACAGGAATTTATCTTTCCCCCACAGTTAAAAACATTTCTCTTAATCTCCTGGCAGATAAGTATGGCTGAACATTTCTCAGAAATGTACTTGAAAACTGAGAGGATGCCCAGAAACATTTTGCTCTCAAAGATGAAAGTTTAACAAGGTCATAGTTGTCTGAAAATCACAGCATTAGAATAAAAGCAATTATGTAATCCTAATGCTAGCTGATGATGACCAACATTTTGCTCTAAAACTGCACACCTGTATAACATTAGTCAGCAAAAGCAACAGAAAGTAATTAATAGAATACCTTCACAGGATGATAGCTCTCTTTTGACTATAAACGTGTATCAGCTAAAATTGCCAAGGTTTCATTTCTATGGTTTTCTGTTCTTATTCCTTATTAGGATTCTGGAATAAACTTTGACTCCGAGACAGCTCTCAGCACTGTGGTAATTCCTTCCATGCCCTCCCTTGCAACAGTCTGCTTGAATTCTCCACTGCTTCTCACAAACTGAATGTCAAGCCTCCAAAAGCCCTTTATCCATCAATGTCCTCAGTCTTCAGGTTTTACAAGCATTCTGATGTTAAAGAAAATATTCGCTGCAGATACTGGGAGTAGTTCACCACCACAGCAAGAACAAAAATGTATACAGCATTGAGCTTCTCTGCTGGAAAGAAGTCTGCAAGAGTGATGTTTCATTTCATTCTTTTAAACAAGAAAAGACACTTTCCTCAGTTATTATAAGTGTGGGGTTTTTTATAATTTTTTTTTGCAATAAAATCTTTCCTAGAGGTTACTTCACATGCAAAGATGCAGCAGGAGGAAATATTTGAAATACATAGCATAGTAACTTCAAGTTAGTGATGCTTTTCTTTGCCTGCAATATCTTTCTGAATTGGGAATTTCTTGCTACAGGCATCTCTTTAATATCCTAGAGACTATTTTCAGAACCAGTGTGCAGTTCCGTGGAAGTCATTGAGTCACTCAGCATTTTTCAGGTCAATGCTGAGTATGGTTCACTCCTTCCACGAAATATTGGTTACTCAAGTGACTATGTATATGTATGTATATGTATATACACACACACTAACATCTTAATGTTTGCTCAATTTAAATGACCACATTTTCAGATTATATTCTCAGTGGTGACAATGATTTCCTTAGTGGTACTTTATCACTGAATAGTAGATTTAGAATTCCTTTAGTTGTTTTTCATTTTACTGCTTTTTTTGTACTAAGAGGAATTGGAAAAAGCCTTTTTTAAGCATCCTGAAACAGCTTCTACTTTTGCAGGTCCTGGTTCTTCTGGGGAAACTTTAACTACCCTGAACCTGGATTCATAAACAAGGTAGAGACAGCTGGAGGTCGTGAATACTAACAGAAGCCTTGGCTGCATTGACCAAGAGGCATTAGGAGGGTGTTTATGAAAATGATGACCTTGGATTTATGGAAAGCAGCTTGTTCAGGGTAGGTGAGATGCTGTAGCAGGATGCCCTGAAGTTTAACTTGTGAAGGAACCAAGGAGAGGTGTTTTATTTTAAAGACAAACTCTTCAAAAGTACAACAGTGTTCCTTTTTGATGACCTGTATTTCTTATGCTTCTTACAGCTTATGTTTATTTTAGCAAAGTAGTGGTTTCATGTGCTTAACTTCAAATGAAAATTTTATTACTCAAGACATATATTACCATTCTAAAATAATTTTAAAATACCATTTAATTCAGACACATAGTGTCAATTAAAAGAAAATACTAGTATAAACATTTTTTGTTGTACCAAAATTCTAAGTTATTCTTCATTAGAATTTAAGCATATTATACATTTGCTTTTTTATCCAGCTTTGCTATGTATCAATTCCAGAAATTTCAGAGATGGGATTCTTCCCAAATTCAAAACACTCCCACCTGAAATATAGGCCTGTTCATGTGGTCCCTTGTCAGTAATGATGAAGTAAATAGACCCACCCCTTTTATCTCTGCAAAGATGTTAATAGTCTAAGAATTGTTTGAACTAAAAAGAAGAACTTTTTTCCCTGAAAAGTACATCAAGACTATTTAGAAACAAACACTTCAACCTGCCAAAAACCTGTATGGGGGACATAATGCTATACAAAGACCAAAGAAAGTAACTCAAATGCAATTATAGGTGCAGAATACCAAAAAGTAGACATGAACTCTATTTATGTGGTGTAAACATTCACATTACACTTTTCTTAGTGAATTTGTGTATTAAAGATATTTAGTGGGATTTATAATCCCACTTTTGCATAAAAAGAAGGTTAAGAAGCCTAGAAATAGGGACACATAACTCTTTTCAAAAAAGAGAAAGCATTTTGTTTAGAAAAAGCTGGCCATGTCAGTTCTACTTCTTCTTTCAATGTTTGTGCTGTCTATCTGCTACTTGTGTTTTCTCCATTTCAGAGACTTCCTACTATTGACGGTTTGGTGCATCATCCTTTATTCCCTAAAAATCAAAACAGTTCAAGCACAGGAAGCTGAAGCTGCGTGATACATGACTGCTTCCAACCCCTGAGGTTACTATATGATGAGAGGTTCATATGAAAAAAACAACCAGCAAACATTAGAACTTGCTCCAGGACAAAGCTACCAATGAAAATTTGTTACCGATTTTTTTTGTTGTTTGAATTTTTTTTGGTTTTTTTTGTTTGTTTGTTTGCCTTTTGTTTGAAATGTTTGCATAGTTTTGCCTACAAGACAAACTGTGGTATCCTATAAGATTACATAAGTAGTCTATTTTTCCCTTCTAGGGAAATTCAGAGTCCCACTAAAAAAGTATAGTGCTACCTTCAGTGGAATACCTAAGTCTGAAGTTACTCTTCTCCCAGAAAAGATGTGGAGGGACAGCAACTTCACTGGGCCATCTAGTGCTTCCCAATGCCTAAATGGGGAGGGTCATGCCATTTCCAGTGCTGGACAGTCCTAGTTTCTGTTACTGTCTGGCCACTTACCATACTGTAATTTTATGAAGTCAGATAAATACAAAAGGACAGAGAAGAAATAAAGAGCAAGTTACTATCCTTCTCAAATGGTAAATACAAATACTGGTATAATTATTTGCTACTCTACAAAGAATGAAACTGCAAAAGCACCAGGTCATATTCCCAGACCTAAAAGTCCATCATGTTGGCATGAATGTATGCAACAGGATCTCAGATGACGGTATGACTCAGTCAAAGGACAAAAGTCTTTATGCACAAAGTACCACAGATGTCAGAGAACAAGGAGCTGGAATAAAACATATTCTGATGTTTTACATAAAAATGGCAAGGTTATCCATTCCTTGTTTTTTACGTTGCTTATGACATAAAGTAACTTAAACACAAATGAGAGAAAACCAAGAGAAACTGCATATAAAGACAGAAAAAGCAGTGTAATAATTATACCATACGGATATTTTTTTTAAAAGCAAAACCTTGAGCATCTCATACAAAACAATTTGTATGAACTCTCAGATCTGAGTGATGTAGAACCAATAAACATCATCCTTTCCCTTTTTGCTTTGCTTTCCACAATTATATTATGTTTCCTCTTATTTGGGGTTAAATATAGACAAAAAACACACTGCTTGTTAAGCTTTGGCCACCACTAGTCACCTCCGTAATATTTGCCGCCAAAATACTCTGAAGTTTGTCAGGTTGAGCCAGGATTAGCCACTTACTGATACACTTCAGTGCTTTTTTGACATGAGACATTACAACAATTTCTTCAAACTGTTAAAATGGATTGTGTTAGCCCTTGGCATTATGCCATTACATTTAGCCATACCATTATTCTATTCATTATATTATAATAAGTTACCACACATGGAATTTTAAACAAGAATATAATGGTTTAATTTTATTTTCCCTTAAGTTTCTGACCATCCTGTACATTCTTACACCAAAATAAGTGATTTACAGAAGAGAGCAGGGATGATTTTAGCCAGACCCCATCTCACCTGAAATGCCAGCCAATGGTGTGGACAAGACACCTCTTAACCGTATGACAGCTTGACTACACAAAGGAGCAGCAGATCGCACCGCTCATCCTCCCCTTGCTGGATGTAACAGCAGCTTCTTCATGGCAGAAAAAGAGGACTGGGAAGGCTTGCATCACCTGCACCCAGGCTAGATATAGAAACAAGCCAGAACTGCTGAGCGGGAGGTGAAGGCTTACCATATGTTAGAGGGCAGAACAAGGTCCTAAGAAAACAGTGACTCAGAGACAGTGTTCTATGATCCCGCTAAAATAATCTACAGCCTTGCAGGCACAACTAACTCCACCACAGTTGGTCAGTGATACAATTTACCAAAAGGTAGGTCAGAGGGGAGAAAGGTAGTTGCTTTCAGCAATACCATACTTCATCAAGAGCTAGTCACTTTTACCACTTAGAAGCTACTAAAATGTACATTAAAAAGAATGTATATCTTAAACATTACTGTATTTGCAAACAGCAAATAAATATAATATTAAAATCTTTCTCAAACAGTGTATAATGCACATTGCCTAAAGCAAAAAGGAATTAACCTCAGCATTTAAATACTGTGACTACCAGATAGCAAAACCAGATACATATCTAATTTTGTCGTTGCAGAGTCGTTTTGTCGTTGCAAACCTACTACAATTTTTGCATCCTAAAGATGTAATTTTATACAATGACAGCTAAAAATAGATTTTCAGAATGGTAAATACATAACTCCATGTCTAATTTGCCTGCAAAGTTTTCATGGCACTGTGTGCAAATATAGTAAATGAGCACACAAATTTGACTATAAATACGTACTTATGGAAGTCTGACAAGCACAGTGTCATAATTATATAAACATTTTTGTATCAGTCACTATTGTTGCAAGAAGTACAACGTGGCATGAAATAAATAAGAAATTGGCTTTTTTTTTAATGAAAATTGCTTTTTTGATACTCTCGTCTTCCAAGATGAAAACATTCTATTTGCTCAAAACAAGTTACCTAGTTCAAGATTTTCTGTGCAATGTGTTCAGTCTTCTACATATTCTGTGTGCATATGTAATTCAAAAGTTTGGGTTTTTTTTTTTTTCAGAAATGTAGGTTATGAATTCAATTTTAGAATTAGAATAGTTTTATTCAATTATAGAATTCAATTAAAATTTAGAATAGGTTTAGAATTCAATTAAGACTGGACAGGAAATAATTTGAATAGTCCATGATAATACTTACAGATTTCAAAAGCCTCAGAAATTATTCAGGAAAAATACTTCTTTATCAGAATGCAAATGTTTTACTAGTAGTGAGGTTCATATACATGTTATATCAACTATCAAACTTCAAGATGATCAATAATTTAAAAGCATATTTTGTCCATTTTTTTTCTTTTTGGAATTTTATTGTGTTATCAATGAATTCAGAATTTTCTATAATGAGACCTTAATTAAAATAAACTCAGCTGTGCCACTAAAAATGTTTAGATGCATTATAGACTGTTTGAATTACAGATTAAAATAAAAAAAAGTAATTCTGAGATACTTTTAAAACGCACATCTAGTTTCCACTTTCCATCTTTTACATTCCACTCCTCCCCCGAAATCTTTACTTACTGCAATATAAACAGAATTTATCCACTTTCTTACCAAACAGTTCCATTTTAATGACTACCTTAGGATAGCTACAGATGCTATCCTAACAGATGCTAAGAATAGGAGATGACTAAATGTAAAAATATTTCACTTTCATGCAACAGTATGTGAGTAGCGTTCCTTTAGTTTCTAATCTTTAACTATTATTTCAAATGGTTTCATTCACATCATTCCTTTTTCAAATCTTATTGAAGTAGTCAATTTGGCTTACAAAACAGTCGAAACACCTGAATAGAAAGCACCTGAAAGATGCTGATTTTACATCTTTAATCATATAAAAGAAATTGAGGGGGAGGGGACTGTGTTTTTTTTCAGTTGAGGTCAAAGAAAAGAAAGAAAATACAGATTAAACCAAATATCTTTCAAAAAAATTCTCCTTTCATCTGAACCTCAACAAAATATACTCTGTGTAAAACTAAAGAGCCAAAAAACGAGATGCAGAAAAGAACTTCCAAGTATTACATATTTCTACACATTATTTTTAGGTACTTGGCCCCTGGTGAAAATCTAACATCCTGGATTTTTTATATTTACCCTCCATCATCAATTCAATCCACGCTTCAGACATAAGCCAGGGCAGTATCTTTCAGTATATACACAAAGCAGGAGATGCTGATTCAACTCATTTTTCTGCTGCTTAATAAAGGTCATTCTTCCCATTCAGGTTGTAGGGTATTGTTCACAGGATGGAAAAAGAGTTTGGCAGTCTACAGAATTGGACCAAAACAGAGAGCACATGCAAGAAACTGCTTTACACTGTTGTAATTGCACCGGGTAATTAGAGCATTCATTTGATGACACCATATTTTATTCCATGCTTTTAAGACGTTAGATTCTTCCTCATGACTAAGCTGGTTGTGTTAAATGCTAGATTTCATCACCGTTAATAGCCGTGCTTAAAATAGTGTAAGACAAAGCTGAATTTTGCTAGGAGCGAATTACTGTGGGTCACGATTTCAAGCCTCTATACTGGGTCTGTCTAGAATGAAGTTAAGAAATTAACTTTATTCATAGCAGCCCATATAGTGCTGTGGTTTGCATTTGTGGCTTAAAGAGTGTTGATAACACACCAGTGTTTTCCCTGTTCCTGAAATGGTCTCACACAACGTCAAGTCTTTCTCTCCTCAGTTCCTCACAAAAGTCAGCAGGCTGAGGGTGGGCAAGGGGGTGGGAGGGGGCACAGATGACTCCAACTGACCAAAGAGATATTCCATAACATATGGCATTGTGCTCACCAATAAAGTCTGAGGGAAAGGAGGAGAAAGGGAGGACATTCAGAGTTACAGCGCCTATTTTCCCAAGCAACAGTTACATCCGCTGAGGTCCTGCTTTTCAAGAAGTGTCTTGACGCCTGTCTACTGATGGGAAGTGGTGAATGAATTTGTCTTTTTGCTTTGGTTGCACATGCAGCTTTTGGGGTTTTTTTTATTAAACTGTCATGTTCTTGATCCACGAGACTTTTCACCCTCATTCTATTTTTCTCCCCATCCTCCAGGAAAGGGGAGTGAGGAAGAGGCTGGGTGGGTGTGTGAATGCCAGCTGGGGTGAATCCACCAGAGCACCAGTACCAGGCTGAGCTCGTGTGAGGGTACTGATGTTGGATGCTGTTTCTCTCTGTACAGACAAGAGTATAGCAATTCCAGGCATGTCAAGAAGCAGAAATGTGTGTGGCATCTGTTCAAGGTCAAATACGGATTTAATGACCCTGGAATTCAAAGCTGGAAGAAGATTTCTAAATTCTTTGTTTTAGACTTAAGATACAATTTAAACATGAAAATGCAACACTCAGAGCTCACATTTCTTTTTGGAGCTAATTCTAATTGGGTGATTCTTGCACATTTGTCCTAGAAGGTACAAGACTCGGGGCATTTTAACAGTAAAGTCAAGGTCAACCTTATGTTCATGGGGGACTAAACAAGGCCTGTGGAGATGATGTGCTTTGTGCTTCCCTCAGCTTTCCTTCAAGAGAGATGGAAGGATTCTGTCCTGGTTAACGTTTGAATGAAATCTAACTGCCAGCGGTTTGGAGCATTTACGGGGGGTGAAAGCTTGGTAGAATCAAAGATATTCAAGCTGATAAAAAACAAAAAAGAGATGGTAAAACAATAAAAGTTAAGGGAAACAGGGAAACAGAAGCTTTGCAAATAAAAAGCCTCTATTTGTTTTGTTGGTTGTTTTTATTCCCAATTTATTTTTGTCTCCTCTCCTCTAAGTCCTCTCTTTTTGCTCTTAATTTTGAACTAATTCTCTCAATACCTCATTTATTTTCAGTTTTATATCTTCTTTTTTGTCTTTTTTTTTTTAAAACTGGCAAATTCCAGTCACTTGGCTCTGTTTTTAGGTTGCACCCCACTATCAGAATATGTATGAGTTACCTCTCTCTATGCTTTCTTAATGGTCTTTTTTTTGTTGATTTTTTTAAGATCTATTCCTTTTCTTTTATGGGATGTAGTTATAACTTGCAAAGCATTTTCGTCACCCCTTGTGGTCAAGCTTAACTACAGTGGAAGAGCTCTGTTGTCCAAATTAAGCTCTTTCACACACAATTTTTATTTGTTTGTTTCCTTGGTGAGGAAATCTACTATCATTCCAAGCTGTGTACTGCAAGAACGCAATCTGTTTTTCTGGATCGGAACCCAACACATTTTATATCAACTATTCGTCTAAAAGGGCTCTATCATATTACCATTTACTGGTAATGCATTTTGTAGCTCTCAGAAGTATTTAAGTAATGAAGAATCCACGCACTTCTACCCTAGTACTTCTTCAAAGGTTAAAAATCTCTCATGACACAGATATGCTATTGTTTTTCGTTATTTTGACTGTCAACTTTGAATTATCTCCATGCTGCACCTTTGTAACTTACAACCTTTTTATTATTGTATATAGGACACTTGTACTGATTATTATAAATCAGTATATGAGCAACAGTAGTTCCTTTAACTGCTTTATCAAAAATCAAAGGCTTCTTTTTAACATTGTCTCTGTTTCTATTGTAAATAGTTAGTCTTGTTCATGCCTTTCTACAGATAATTATTTAGCATCATAATAGTTTTCAATCTGCTGCTTTTCTAGTTTGCATTCAGAAGTGATAAAAACCAAACTCCTCCAGAAATGGTAAAACCTTAAAACATGTGTTTGAAAAATCCCTGTTTCTCTTAATATATACATATGTGTTTAAGCTTTTCCTTTCATGTTTGCTAAATCATATTCTATAATTAAAGACTCTAATGTCTGGAAAGATGGAAGCATAATATCATGTAAGTCATGGAAAATTCAAGCTGGACTTTATCTTCCTCTTCAGCAAACCTCAGTCTGAGAAGCTTATGTCAAAATGCTTCTAGGATTTACTAGTTTACATGGTTATTATAGCATTGTGCTGAGAAAGTGTGGGCTCTGTATCATGTGAATCGACAGCGGCTGGCTAAACTGTAAGGATTGTTTTTCAGTAGCTAGGGTTTTGTCCCCTCCAGCACTCCTTAAAACTGCCATATATGACAGCTAGTGTAATCTCAGATACTTAAGAAATGTAAATTTGAGAAGCTTTTTGAAGCAACAAATTTTGATTCCCCCCCCCAAATGTAAAGAACTAAAATTTCTAACTACAACACGGGAACAAAAAGAGTGATTTTTCTTTCTTGATAGTAAGTTTTCCCTTCTAAATACTCTGCATGCATTTTTCACGCACAAACTAACCTTTTACAAATGTAATGAAGAAATTTAAAGTTTCACATAATTTTAGTTCAAATCTTTTTTTAATTTCCCTATATACTTCCAAGCTTTCATTCCTTCATATTTCTTTGTGTTACTTATGTCAATATTGTTTCTTATTTGTAGGTGGGAAGTTGTATGCTTTCAGACTTTTTCTTCTCAGATATTTGAAGTTCTCTCATTTTTTGTTTAATGCCTACTTGCTGCCAGAAAAAGAAGACAGGAAATGTCCCATATCCCAGGTCTGATCTGGGGATTGAATGGAAATGGAAGCTGGCTCTGAAGAGTAGTCTACTGGCAGAAAAAGTTCTCAGTTATATCAAACAGCTGATGTGCTGTGTTTGTGGAAAATTAATCCTAGATAAGGGTTAACTATCTTTAAAGGCATATCCTAGTCATCTAAGTGGAAAATGAACTTGTATAGATCCTTTGGATCCTCATGTTAATACCCAAATGCTTGCTGGTCTACTGCTCACCCAATGTGCATATAATGTGCATGTAATGCATGTAATACCTAGGGCAAAACACTGGCTCATTCTGCATGTCATATTCTCCTATGACAGTATTACTAGTCGACCGTCCATACGATGTAAAAATACATCTAATAACATGTAATGTCATATCAGCACATACCAGCTTTAAACCAGCTCCAAGAACATATCACACTCATGTTGGAGTTAGGAATAAGCCCTCTTATTTGGTTTCATAGCTAGTTATCAAGACATTGTATTATTTAGATCCTAATTTCAAATACTGTTTTTCTTCAACAATAATTTTCACTGTACTAACCTAAAAATCATAGGTGATTAACACCATGGTATCAGGGACATTTGCTGTGCTATGTAGAAGGGGGCAATGCAGGCTTCATGCATTTCTAATTTATTAAAAATAAGTCTTTTGTCACAGTTCATTGACATTTAAAGTTATTACCATTGCCATTATGCAGCATCAACCTCACTCCTTTTTCATGTTCTCCAACTTACAGTCACATTCTGTTGCATTTGTCTCACCAGATAGTGAAATTAACTATTTCGTGTTTCTAGTCACTGCAAACACCAGATTGTATTGGTTAATGAGCCTTCTGGTATAGAAAATTCTTCTTATCTGCCTTACATTATCTAATTCTTTCACTTTTCATAATCCTGATACTATATCTTCTTCCCTGCCTTTCCATCAGGCCATACTTTCTACTACACTGTCCTTCTTGCCTAGTTTCTCAGCATGCTTACATAAACAGAAATAATCAAGTTAGCATGATTTTCAAGGTCAGGACATGTAAATATGCGAAGAGTTAAAGTGATACCAAACACTAAATCATCTTCAAATTTACAGGGAATCAAACTTTTGCTCATCTGTCATTAGAACTAGAAGCACAGCTATCACGTTCTTAGGTAACACAGTGAGAATTTAATTGAAAAGTTGTAGAACTAAAATGACAGTTTGTTACAGCTGATAATCTTCACTGCTCAAGACCTCTCATCCTATCCATCAACAGGCCAAAGATAAGATGGAGTGTGCAATGATAAAGATAGGAAATACTGAGTTTCAGCATGTTACAAAAGAAATTGCAGCAAGGTCTCCAAGGCACATTCTGAACCTTTTAGTTTTGTAATGGGTTAAACAATGTTTGGTACTTACACATCATAAAAATTTAATCAACAGTCTGGCAACGTATTCTTTGTGGTATGCTTGTCTATAACATTTAAAGAACATTTTGAGCACTGTGGTGCCAAATCTGTACAATGTACAGTTTCGCCTTTATTGCCTATGCCCTTTGAGAATGTAAACTTTTTAGCTGTTGCCAGAAAGTGCCTGAACAATAAAGAATGTTTGGAATGTAATTATGTTTGTCACTTGATGACAGCGGAAAATTAGCTATAACGGCTTTTAAACAAAAAATACTTTTAAAACTGAGGAAGGATATGCATGTGGGAGCAAATGAGCTAGCAAGCTCTTATTGGAAATGAAAAGAGCAAGTCAGTTTATTTCTGTATTTAAGCTTTTGCGGATTGTACTGATATGCAGAGCTAAGAAGGGAGCTTAACTATTTTTACTGGATTATGCTTGCAGTTTGAAAACGTATATATGGTAGGGCTGAAGAAAAAGCAAGGCACAAGGTACCTTCTTACAGCATATCTCTTCCTAAACAGAAAAACACCCTATCAACTTCTGAAGAAAGGACCAAAGGAAATGTTCACACTTCAGAGAGGTAAAGAAGTTGAACAGGAGATAAGAAAGCAGCAGGACTATGGGTCTTCAGTTTCCTTACTAACTCTAACAGTATCCATGCTGACTAAGATAAATTACTAGGAACGGAAGATAAAGCATGCTACCCTGGAAGGCGCTGATACTGAAGAAAAAAGTACTACTTTGGGAGCTCAAGACCAGGTGAATTGATAGTTGCTTCCAGGATAAAATCATTCTAAATTAGAAAGGGATAAATTCTCAAATGACGATAGTTATCTCAGTTCAAAGAGTGTGTGTCAGTATTTACTTATCAATTATTTTATGAATTGGGAAGATGATATATGCTGTTCATGTATCCAGGATCTGATGCAGCTTGCAGCTTTAGGTTTCACTTGGCCAAGGCTCCTCTGCATCGTGTTTTAGGGCATGTCTCCAGTTCATGCAGACATACCTCGCATAGCTGTGGATATCACAGCAGAGTGTTCAGCACAGAATGCAAAAATCTGCCCAAAAATATGGGTAAAAATCCTGGCTATGAGGCTCCCCAGAGCTACAGGGAAACACTGCATTTAGTAGCTCCCAAACTAGTTCAAAGTTGTCTGGCAGGACCTGCAGTCACTGCAACATGAATGTACCTTATCTTCATCATCAGGCAAATAGGCCAAAGATATTGACACAGAAGTGGTATACAGGAATGTTGCACGTTTAGCTTGCGCTTTGAACATGCATGCAAATGCATGCATTATGATTCTCCCACAGGCATAATGAGGTCTGAGAAATTATTGTCTTTCTCTGACAGAGTGAAGTCTTGCATTGTCCTGATTGTAAGTCAGCACATAAGTTACAAAGACAGACTTTGGGGGCTGATGTTCAAAGACACAGAAGAATTCCTTTGAAATTACCCCTCTTTCACCCCAACAGTACTTTTCATCTATTTTATTTTGTAATGTAGCCTCCCCTTTCAAGAAATTTTCTTTGTTCATCCAGCTCCTACTCAATAAGTAAAAACCATCTCTGAACACATTTCCAGCTGCAGGTTTGCTCCGATAATGTAACTTGCACCGACTGTCACCATAGTGATTCCTCTAGGACTGTAAGACATTAACAAAAGAAAGCAAAAAAACCTACTGCCAAGCATAGCTAGCTCCTGGATCTTGAACATCTGATGAGCTTTCCATGAGAAAATGCAACCTTCTGCTGGGAATTCAAATGTACAGCTGTACGTGTCACACGTACACACAGGCACTGAGATCCTGAGACAGTGGCACTAACAACCCTCAACAACACAGCAAGGCTGATGCTTTCCAGAATGTTTTTCCATAAGACATGCCAAATAAAAACTAACCCCCAGAAAAAACCCTACAAGAATATTTTAGAATTAACTTCCGCTACTTTGGTAAGCCAGTCTGTGTGGCTGTCTGGTGCTCACAGGAAACAGATAGCTTGAATTTTGAAGTCCACTATCTTTAATCTCTTTCTTTATTTTTCCTGAATATCCTGAGGGTCTACAAATGACTGTGGCAACATTGCATGTAGTAATGTAGGAGTCTGGGGAATAGATTTTCTTATTTGTACAAGAATTGAACCAAAGAATTGGGACTGTTTATGCTGCACTCTTCTTTAAGCTGTAACAGGTGCATAACATGAGTCCTAACAGCATCCATAATTAATGAGAGTGTAGTTGCCTTTTAATAGCACCCTTTTGACACCAAACATTTTAATTGGAAAGAGGAAAAGAGAAGACCAGAATCACATAGTTAGTGGAGCTGTGTACAAGGGACAAATGGCCAAATCTTAATTTTCTGATGAAGAGGCATAATTTACATCCAGTTTGGATTTGGGTTTTAATGTGTATTTATGACTCTGCTATGCCATACTAGAAACATTTTTGTTAAAATATGGGAACTGCAGACTTTTCTTTAAATGTATGATGATTATAAGCACTGCATTCTCTCCCAATATAACAACTTTTAAACGTACCTTGTCTTAGAATACGGTTATATGCAAAACAAGACAATGATATGAAGCATTACTGACAGTAACAGAACAGAGAATTCACTTTGCAAGTGCCTCTTGGATGTGAGAAGATTAAAGAGCTGCAGATTTATGTCACTATATGTAATGAATAGGCCAGAATTGAAACAAGCCTTTTAGAATGAATTAATGATCTCTGAACACAGGAGTATTGTTTTACTGTCTCCAAAATCATTTAATATATCCCCTATCAATAGTTTTCAAAGCCTTCATGCAGGATAAAACATCACAAGCAGGTTTCTACAGAGAGGCTCACAGGTACAAAAAAAAAATGCTAATTCCTTTGAAAAGTTGACCGTGCTAATTAGATTCAGGGTGATCTTTTAGGAAAGCTGGAGGGCGGGGGAGGGGAGTTATCCTGGAGATGCTTTGAGATTGAAAATAACATATTTTTCTTATACATAGTGCCTTATATTCCTTGAAAATTTAAAGTTCTGGTATTTTACACTCAGATTTCAGACATGTAGATTGTTCATGACTGAAAAACAGACCTGATTCCTTGCGCAGAATGGGATTACTTTCTAAATATGCAATTGCCAATGGAAAAATATTTTTTTTTAAAGTTATCCCATGAGTAAATGCCATATTTGATAATTTGATTTTAAAAAATCCTAGCAGAACCTGGCCTGCAGCTTAAAATCGTATAGACAACTGTGAACTAAGCAATTATTTAGGATTCTGGCAATGCAACTAAGCCACAAACTAAAATTACGGTTGACTCAAAGTAAGTTGACACCACTAAGTACCTCCTACATATGAACACATCCCTACCCTACATCTCAGATATTTTCCATTCCTAACCTTTCTTTTCAGTAGCCTATCAGATTGTCCTTGCCCTGTTTCATATTAGGTATTTTTAAAAGGCAGTTACTTTCTAAGTTAGAAGTGCAACAGTTTTACAGGAAAACAATTTTCCTTTCTTGCAAGAGACTTTATTCATACATATGACATGGACGTACACTCTTCAAGATATTCTCAAAATTCAATAACATAGCAGTTAACGGATTTGAGTAATATACTATGGAAGAATGGTTAGCTATGACAGGATGTGGTATGAATTTGCCAAGGAAACAAGTATCTACTTTTGCTTGTTCAATGTTTATCAGCTTCACTGCTAAGTACAAAAATAAGCATTATTCCTATAATAATATGGCAGTGTTCCTATACGGAAGGGAAGTGTCACACAAACATTGTTACCCCAGAACTCATCAAGGCTCATTTACCAGTCAAGGGACGTCTTACTTTAGTCTGATGTTTAAGAACATAATATGCATACAAGTAACTTAACACGTTTTTTTTCTGACTTGAAAAGCATTAATAATAATGCTTGACTTGTAAGTCTTTTTTGTAAGACACTCAGCAAAGTGATACTAAAATGTTAATAAATCAAAGTAAAATAGTGCCAAATTCAGCATCTGGAAGAGGTGGAGTAAAGTGCTCAGACCAAAATTCATCCATCTGGATGAACACAGTGGACAGAGGCAGCACCTCTAGGCATTATCAGGCATTTATCCACTAGGAATGTCACACCAGGCATTGTTTCCTCTTAAACTTCGTACTATTATAGAAAAATTTGCCAAAATATAAATGTCCTGATCATTTTACCTTAAGCCATAGGCCCCATGTAATCATCCATACACATACTGCTCGCACAGTTCCACACCATAACCAGGAGAGGAAAACATGTACCAGGAAAACCCCCTGCATGTACATAAGCAAACCGGAGGTCACAACTTCAAAGCCTTCACACCAGTTCAAAAAGGGATTAAATAAGTTCAGCCTCTGCTGAAATGTTCAGAAGTAACAGAGAATATTAGGATTATACATATAGTTCTAAAACTATAAACAGCAAAACAAACACACAGTAAAACAAACAGCTGAATACTTTCTATTCAAAGTTGCAAGTATGACTTTACACTCAAACTAAGACCAAGATTAAGGTGTCATTCGATATGAATTTGAGCAGCTTACAAGAAAGCTTTGAGCACCAAATTAGGAACCAAATTTTATAGCCATAAGCTGTATAATAATTACTTTTTTTTTATACATGTATTATGGTTTTTTTATATATATATATAAAATATTTGTTATATATAATTACTATATATTTTTGCACACAGTTATCAGTATTCTAACTAAACAACATTATTGATTTTTATCTCTCTCACAAGACAGGTCTGATCCAGACAAGAAGACAATATTTCCCATAATCATTACACACAATATGAATGTTTTAATGTTGCAATACAGATGAATTTGCAGTAACTGCCCACAGGAAACTAGTGGGAGAAAAGTTCCGCAACAGGGCACCATATCTCTAGTTACCAAACCAGGAAGAGTAATCTGAAAATCTAAACAATTAGAAAAGCATCCTCCTAAGAAAGATGTGAAACTGCTATCAACATTTCCTAAAATGATAAATAAAATTTCAACTACACATTACTTTCTTTTAGGCTGAGATTACTTTTTTTTAGTCTGACAACATAAACAACAAAAACAGATTGAATAAAACGTCATTTTTCAAACATAATGTTATCTTTAAAACATATTATGTAAAATGCAAAGGTAATTGTATCTAAAATATGTGCAAAATGATAGCATACATTATTGCAGTGTGTTCACTAGTATTTTATGATTCATACTAATTTTTTCAAGAAATATTGCAAACGTAGTCTCAGAGTTTAATGTTTTGCACCATGTCCCTCGTGTAATTGCAAAAATGCATTGCATTTAAATAGCTCTAACGCTTTCAGAACTGGTATGGGTCAAGGGTGTATTTTAAGACAAGAGTGGGAAAAATCAACAGCTAATTATCCAGATCCTTTAAAAGAGAGCAGCAAGAGAACTGTCTGCTTAGTAGACTGGGATTGCCTTACTCCATTATTTTGTAGTCTCTGTAATCACAAACACAAAAGAGGAAATGGTCAGCAATTAAATTGTCTTTACTTCCAGCATAACCAAGTAAAAAAACACCATATTTTTAAAATATGCAAGTATATATCAGTCTTTTCCAGCCTTTCTGTCAGATAATCCATATTTTACCCCATTTGAATGTGTCTTTTTCCAGGCAAAAACAAGAATAAGTGGCTTTAAAAGAAGGATATCTCATACTATAATATGTCCTAACTCCTACTTTACAGTTTAGGGTCAGCATTCAGCACTACGTTACAGAGAAATGCTGATTAATAAGCCTTTGCAAGACTGCTTTAGGTACCTTAGGACAATGATAAATGCCCATATTCTAGAACAAATGGTTCAAGGGACCTTTACAGCAGCTCAAAACTGTATTTTCAAAAGCTGAACAAAATTTCCAAATATGTAAAAGCCCCTGTTGTCTTTAGCATTTCAGCCTTCTATACAGCCCCAAGAGGGTTTTCAGTTCACTGGATTTATTCCGTTAAAGAGACTAGAAAGAGTTAGTTTCACACTTTCACACACAAAAATGTTTACATATGACGCTGTCTTTAATACATAGAAGTGTAGATGGAATATGTAAAAAAAAGCTTCATAAGCTATATGTGGGAAAATTATTGTAATTGAATAGGCTTAGAAATGCATTTCTATATAAAATAAATAAAAACTATAAAAAATACATAAAATATATAAATTACTATATATCGATTCCCATACAATTAGAACTTTAACTAAACTTACATGGGATCTTTTGAAAATCTTTGCCTGTGAAATCTAAAGTTATTCCCCAATTCTTAAATTTCTGCTGGCAAAGACAAACCCAATGAGATGTGTGCATTAAAATGAAATGAGATGCCTTGTGTCATTGCAAAACTTCAACAGCACCATTCTGAAATGCAGTACTTTTAACAAGGGAAGTGCCTCGTTTAAAGCAGTCACCCTGGAAAGGATCAGCATTCTTAGAAACAAAAAAAAAAACACATCTAAAGAGACATAATGAAAGCAATATTTACAGTACTACGTATTAAATTATATTTATTTACCTGTGTGCTTAGCAAGTCATACCATAAATCTCAGTTCAAGTACTATCTTATGCACTTAAAGGTTTCTGCTTACACAATGGTAATGTATGAGCAATACACCTAGTGATGTCCAGATTTAACCATCTATGCTACTTTTTTAATGCTACTTTCTCCAGTACAAATGCATGTGATACTTATTTCAATTGAAAGGAATGGAATGGGCTTATTACAGGCAAAGTGTGAGATTACCTACTGTTTTTAAAAAGGAACATCCAAAAAAAACATACTATGCACTTTTTTTTAAAATTAATATATATATTGATACACAATTGCAAATTATGGATGTTTTCATGGCAAATGAAATCACTGTCTTAAAACCAAATTAAACACTTTCAGGACAAATCAAAATGTTTCATTTCTTCTAAGAGGGTATTTTGTATTTTAAAATAAAAGTGAGGTAGACTTCTCAAGGAGGGCAAATTTTGAATTTAAAAATTTTCTACATAAAATTATCTAACAGGTCATAATTTGGGGAAAGCAGGTGAGCATTCAGATTAGACAGTCTGATGAATCCGATATGCAGTTGTAAAATATTCTAGCTAACCAACATCTGCATTTTTTAGACTTTTCAGGAAAATTTAATTTTGTACTGTAGTACAGTAAAACTAAGACATCAGCCTTTAATTTCTGCCAGCAATAACCTAGTCTTAAATACTTCTTTCCTGCTGTTAGGCCTTCTCACCCATTGCACAGCTGAGTTTTTTACTTCCACTTTTTCATCTGTGACCTTGTAGACTTTCACAAAGAGATCACATCTGGCTTGAAGAGCTGCACAGTGAAAAATATGTGAGACATATCAAGCGGTTGCGCTGCTGTCACCTGACAGTAAGAGAATCTCTATCTCCTCCTCCTAAAATACCCCGCCGTGTTCATGAGGTGGGAAAAGGATGTTGCCCAAAAAAATTCACAAATGTAATAAATAGCCAGATCCCTTAGACAGAAATGGCACTTATTTTATTATAGGGACAAAGCCAATAAAGCAAAAGCACAGCGCTGGGTGCATGACTCAAGTCAGAGGCACACCAGCTAACACTTCAACCATGTCTTATATACCTTCAATATTGCATACGTATTCACTAT
Organism: Rissa tridactyla; assembly: GCF_028500815.1. Classification (NCBI taxonomy): domain Eukaryota; kingdom Metazoa; phylum Chordata; class Aves; order Charadriiformes; family Laridae; genus Rissa; species Rissa tridactyla. The sequence goes on along the minus strand of NC_071497.1, from coordinate 39,711,173 downwards.
TTTAGGCAGAGTAATTGTTTATGATGATTGATTATCATTAGTCCTTTTTCTCTTCTATTTGTGTGTTTCCTTCTGACAGTTGTTTCTGAGGATCGATGATCTTCAGTTCCCTTTTCCCATGCATCTGTTTCCTTCTGGTAGGATCAGCTCCCTTTTCCCATGCATCTGTTTCCTTCTAGTAGGATCGATTATCATCAACTCCCTTCTCCTATGCATCTGTTTCCTTCTGTTAATCACTTATGGACTCTTTTGGAGAAGTTCTTTTTTGTTTCTCTCAGATGTTTTTCTTCATGATGTTTTTCTTCATAGTTGCTGTTAGTTGTTATCTTTGAGGTTTCTCATGTTTCCTAATTTACTAAAGGTTAGTTATCCTTATAAGTCAAAGATTTATAGCCTTGTTATTATGGCGAAAGCCAACAATACCTTCACTATTTTTCACAAAAAACAAAGAAAAAAGAAACTACTGTAAATTTTGTTAATGATACATCAGATGTCAATCAGTCTTCGACAGAAATGGAATCATGGTTTCCTTTTTTCCATTGCAACACACAGTACTACTGTCAACAAGTTCCATGCACATTCCTAAAAGAATTGCAATGTCAGAATGTTCTTTAAACTTTTTGCTCTCACTGTTTTTTGTTCTGAGTTGTGCACAAATGTCTCAATCAAGCCCATGAACCAGAAAAGTTTTCCCATACATTCCACCCAATTTCTAAATTGTTCTGGTCCTTTATAGTGTGTTTTCTTTGAAGCAACAGAAAGAAATCCATCGCATCTAAACAGAAGATGTGATTAATTTCTTGCAATTACAATGAATTAACATTATTTCTTCTTATTTCTCTCTTGAATGAAAGCACTGGAAATAGACTTTTGTTCACTGAATGTCTCTTTTTTCTGTGATAGAATGGGGAACAGAGCTTTTATCTCTTAATAGCACAGAAAATTTTGTAACAGTATTTTCCATCTGGTTTTCCCATCCTGGCAGATGCTAACATTTGCTTTACTAGGTGTCTTTGCAAGTCTATTGCATTGGCCCATTATTTTCGTAGTGATCAGTCCACCCATCTTAATATTATGACACCTTTGGAGTTCCAATATCAAAAAATACACGTACTCAGCAAACTTTCATTCTGAGTCCACATACTCCCTACAAAATGCTAGAAAGACAGAATGTAACGTAGTATTTGCTCATGGGTTAGAAAATTGTCCCTATTTCAGATTCTTCACAGTCTTTCAAATGTGTAAGAAAATGCTGAATGAGAGGAAACTAAAACTAGCTAAGAGCCCTTTTTCAGCATACTGCAAATACAATTTGTCCCTACAGATATTCAGGATTTGTCCTTACATCCAACACCATCAATACAAAAGTAGAGACAGATATGTTCAGAAGTTCCATGTGATGATACACTATAGATTTGAAGTATTTTAATAGTTATCCAAACAAGCAAAGGCCTCATATTTTTCTAATGAGTTGTCTTGCACAACACTAGTTTTTTTATAAATAAAGACATCAGTGCTTAGTGCTGCAGGGGGACTTCTTCTGTGGTGCTTGCCAACTTACTCTGTATAGAGGCAAGCAAAACATTTCCTTTGCAAACTTCTTCAAAAATACTTTACGAATAAGGATTCTGTATCATTACATTCTCTTCCATATGACCGTTTTCAGTATCTCTAAGTAGCCCAGAATGAAGCAGTTTGCTGTCTTAACTAGTGATCTGAGCAGCCAGAATCGTCTGGCAATTAAGTCCATAAAAAGTCATTCTTACAATATGATTCAAGAGATAGCTGCTGGCACTTACTTCACATTTAGTTAGACCTGTCCTAAATAGCTTTCTGAAGCTTTACTTCTTAAAACATTGTCAATCATTTGTCATCTGCCTATTCACATTTATACTTAAAAAAACCTAAATTGGTATACTCATCTATAGTAATTCTTTTATGTTTTTACATGCATGGGAAAACAATTCTGTTGACTTGTAGAAGTCGTGTGGAAGGAAAAATCCATTACATAAAGTGGACAAAAATTATTTGACTAATTTAATTTTCTATGAAATCCAAACTGATTTCCATCTTGCACACAACATAACACATGCACTGCAATTCTAATTTTATTGTTAAAAACTGCAAAAACAATTTAATTGTTAAAATTCTAGAATTTTAGTAGTCTGCTACTCAAGATATCTGAAACAGTTCGTTTTCTCATAAGCCTATCTTTATGATGGACCATCCATACCACTTGGTGAATTTGGCTTGATAAGACTACTGATACACTATATAGATTCACTATGTACATCAGATCTCAATAACCAAAGCCAGATAACACTTCTCCTTTGACAGCATCTATATAAATGATTTCTTAAGTCAGTAATTATGCTGATATTTTGCAGTTTCAGTTTCTATAACAGATATTTTGCGTTAGAGTCACAACATAATTGGTGCATTCCAGGAGAGAGAAGGAAAGGAAAATACTGGCTTGCATTGCTTGTCAGTTACTGAAACAACTTGGACTTGGACATTTTCAGCTTATTAAAATAAATCTATACTCTAAACCAGTACAGAAAAAAACCATATGATTTAACTTTCCATAGTGGACCTGGTCTTTACCTAGATTATTTGAGATGGATAGCCCTTTCTGGGAATCTGCTACAGATTTCATGTAAGTCCTGAGCACTGCCTTAGAAGTACCTCACTGCCACATTGTTTTCATTGTAGATGAAGTCAAGCAACACAATCCATCTGTGCAGCAAATGATTGTTTTTACTTCTTCAGGTTTCCTAGGATTCATAACTTAATACATTTTGTCTTTGTAATTGATTTCAAAAAAGGTAAAGACCCTCCTGTGTATCAACTGGGTCAGTAAATAATGAGGGAATAAGAAGTAGCACTTCAGACTTCCATTCTAAACACATTTCCATTCTACAGGAACAAAAATAGGAAAGTCACAAATTAACACTCTAGGGATATGCGATGATAGGCCAGTCCCAGAATACATCCTTTTCGTAAGTAAGTATCTGTATTTGACACAAAATGCAAGTACATAAAAAGAAATGCTTTACTTGAGGTCCTTAGCTTCAAGAAAGATTCTAATCTTTCTTATGCTTGTATCCTGTTTACAGATGAATCTTCTTTATATAAAATGTAAATGGTTTGTATAATTTTTTTCCTCACTTGCTTTAAGTGAAGCAAATCCCAATAAAGCAAGCTTTGCTGGTCAGCTAATGTTGTAATGTCTTCATCTTCATTTACCTTCAACAAGGTAGCTGAAGAAAACATGCCCTATGTCCCATTTAAGTAAGAGATTTAAACAAAAATTAAGGCACATTAGAAGAAAAAATGTAATTAGGAGATGTCATTAAAATCACATTTCATTGTTTTTAAATTACAACTATGTTATAGATACTGATTCTGTTTGGAGATTAAGTGAGAGCATTTCTTCAAGATGGTTATGATACTTATAAAAAAGAATGAGTGTTGATGAAATTAAATTCATTATTTGAAATGGAAGACAAAGAACCTACAGTGATCTGTACTGTCATCCTTTCCATCAGGACATGATGTTCCTGTGAATACGTGATTTCCAGGTTGCTTAATGAATAACATCAGGCTAGTATTTGTTGGAAAATCTAATTAGGCTTACAACAGCCAAGGAACCTAGTGATCACAGGTTACATTCTTCTCCTGGAAGGCTTCTTCAACAAGCTAAAGAGCAAGCTGTATACAACAGCTGAACAGCAAAATATGAGCTACATGAGAAAAAATCAGTGCTGTAAACGAAAAAGAATTAAGTGAGAAATCAGTAAAACCCATGATAGAATTGTTAATATTAGATGTATCAGGAAACTTTCAAAATCTTACAGCAAAAATAATTGTGCAGTGTATTGACACTACTTAGATTCAGGTAATTATACCTGCTAAGTCAAATACCAACCTGCTGTTGACTTCCTCTTAGTCCTTAGACAAGGCATTCTGGCAAAACTCATCTGATCAGACATACTGATCTTAGCTTTAGTATGCCCACTGCATGAGAGTCTTATTTCTCTTCTAAAATTGATCAGAGACCATCTGAGAAAAATATGCTAGAAAAAAATCTGAAACAGTGGTTTGGGGAGTTTAATACGATTTTATACTATTTATAAGCTGAAACCCCATTTATAAAAGACCTGTAGGAGAAATAAAAGAGCTGAAGGGCAAGCAGTTTGTTTCCTAGATGCTTACGTAATATCTTTTGGGTGTTTTAGGGCCTCAAACCAACATCTCCAAGACACATTTATTAGATTTTATAGACCTTCTGGATAAAGACTTTCTTTGCCCTTTTCTTTCTTTGCCACCCCCAAAAAATTTTTATTCTTTTCATAAAACCAATATACAAATAAGTTCTTCCTGTGATTCTGCACCTCAGTAGGTATAGTAAAACTCAAGATTTACGTGCAGAACATTGAGCATGTCACAGGCATGTCACTGTCTTCTTTGTGTCACATGCACTACTGTTGTCACTATGAGGCCTAATGCCTCTCGATGCAAAGTAGAGTTTGCTGTGTTTCATACTGGAGGAAGGACTGTCAAACATCATGTAACATTCCCTTCCTCCTACACACCATCCCATGCACACTGCAACAAAGTTCAAAATCAGGGTCTTTTATGCAGTCCCCAAAAATTGTTGCCATTAACCACACTAAATTAACACTTCTGGCCTGAAAAGAACAACATGTTAGCTAACTGAATTAACAAGGAGTACTTTGACATTTCTTTGATTATTGGCAGGATTTATATAAAATTAAAATATGCACTGTTTTGTTTTTTTTTTTTTCAGTTAACATGCCATGAATAAGGAAAAAGGAAGTTAAGGGAGGATCTCCAAAGAAGTTCTCAGTGGCACACAACACGGCTCAGAGCAAACATGACTGGAGTACCAGAGAAGGTGTGAATGGACATACCACTGCACGAAAATTCAAAATTCAGTGTTATGATGATAGAAGCTGAAGATCATTAGCAGACGGTATACCTAATTAACACAGCAGAACAAAAAATAAGTGTTGAAAGGGGGCTTTTCAGCACTGTCAGGAAATTCCTAAACAATAATTATTCTCCATTCTAATACTCTAATATTCTCTCTTGTTCTACAGAAGAGACCAAGATCCAAATCTTAGAGTATTCATTTAAAATTCAGCCAAAGTTTATATCTGTTTATAGTAAAAAGAATACAGAAAATACCAAAAAAACCTTCACAAAGTACCAAGGACATTAACAGATCAGCACTTTAAATGACAAACAAAAAGGAAGACATTTCAAAACTGAGGGACACTAGTTAAGCATTCTTCATAAGCTTTTTCCTTTCTCCAGTTTAAACACTTCCACATGCAGAAACTTGGATAGGTATTTTTAAGAAGATACATTCTATATGTCATGCACAACGTAAATGTTAAGCCAGTACCTTGAATTTTATCTAGAAACTCACAAATAACCTTTCACAAATAACTTTTGAAGTTCACAAAACTCTGGTATTCTGCACTTCAGAATGGGTTTCTGCTTAAAACTGGAATGGAGCAATCACCAACTGAGAGGGTCTCTGTTAGAACCCCAATACAGAAAATGAATCTGGACATGGAATGAATAATTGGAGGAAAAAGAGGAAGAGAGAGCTGATGGGTTAAGCAATCCAGTCTGAGAAACAGCTGTATTGACATCAGTGTTTTTAACAGTTGTTGCAATTTGCAAACAGATGGAGTGCTTTGATGGGATCATGGGCTATTTTGGGGTATCCAGGTAGCATGGATACATACATAGTCAATGAGAATATTATTTTTTCCCTTAATATTTTTGATAAAGAACCATGACATAAATGGAAAAACTGCTATGTAATGGAATTTATTTCATACCCTCATGAGAAAATATTGAGCTTTTCTTTCTGATGCAGAGCTTGCCAAAAATATCTGTGTCTTTATCATTATAAAGCAATTTGTCCTATATGTATTTCATATGGGACTGAGCTATGGAATCACCCAGGTTAAGCTGGGAAGGTCACTACAGTCTTTCTGGACTGAAGGCAAGCAGGTAGGTTGAGGCCAGGTACCTTTTAAGACACTACAAGCTTCTTGCACTCTAGTTTGTATTTTACAAGGTATAGGAATAAAAAATGGGAATTTTCATACCAGAATAAAATTAGCAAGTACCGATGTCGTGGGACCAGGCTAGTGAATCTGATGAGATGCAGTTGAAAATAAGTGCCCTTGGCTATTCCTCCTTATGAATGCTTACAGCCATGCAGAGTCTCATAGCACCCCAGATTGAAGAATTTTTCCTGTTACCTTTACAATATACCCCACTGCAGTCATATACATACATAGTCTGTTGTACAACTAATGCAATTTGCTATGGTAAAGAGAGATATTTTTTAAAAGGATTTTGATATTCAATGAGATTTGAAATATGTTTTCACTGAGTGCTGGTAAAGACAAAGAGGAACCAAGTAGAGAATATCACAAGACGGGAAGTGCTGTTAATTCTGTAAGAAAATACACAAGAAATAAAAAAAAAGGGGGGGGAAAATCAGAACATGGGGAATATGACCTGATTTGCTGCAATAGCAAGATTTCTTCACAGCACAGGCAGCAGCATCATAAACTTCAATGGCAACAGATTTTCTCCTTCAATCATAGCTTCTTAAGCCTGCTGAGAACAAACTGGAAGTGTACATTCACCACCCAACAAATGTTACTCATGTTGTCATGGCTAATTGGCTGCAGCCTCAATACCAGCAGCAAATTTCATTGCAGAGTATAAAAACATAGAACTTGTTTTTCACCTCATGACAGATGGCTGCATGATGCTGAAGGATGAATACATCCTTTAGCTATTTTCCTGCCAAAGGTTTTCATTCTAATTAAAACAGCCTTTCTTGGTAAGTCTTTTGTAACTCATCATGAAGTTATGAAAAATATTAGTATTATATTGACAAATTTTTTAAAGCTGTGAACCTTAGCCTTGCCAAATGGTCTGTGTTTCTATAGACAATGCTTCAGTGATGCATGCAGCACAATGTTACTCCTTAAAAGACTATCAAACGGATTTAAAAGATTAGCGAACAGACCATGTCTGTCATTTGCTTCCTCTTCCCTAATTAGTAAATGGGGCGAACACTCCTCAACATTCCAGCTTTTTGAGAAGAAACACAAGAGATTTGTTTATCAACATTTCTAAGGTCAGTGTCAGAAAGAGAAAAAAAATCTCTTAGGACACCACTGACATTTTGTCAAAATCAGCGCAATTTTGAAATGTATTATTGGTAAGATTAGGTGATAGAAGTACTTTAAACTGTCTAAAAAATCAGGATGAATTTGCAGTCTGTATTCTTACAAATTTGGCAAGCAGAAAAATAACATGTTGTCCTGCTAAAGGCTATTGAGACAGGATTCTTGCTGCCTTTGTTAGGTATGTCAAGTAAGGAAAGTAGGGAATGAAGAAAAGGATAGCAATATACTCCTTACATAGGAGGGTCACAGGAAGGTTCAAACTTCCTTGTGAACAAAATGTAATCAATCACAGATAACTTAAACATTGCAGTTTGCAAAATGTTCACATTTTTTAAGAAATAAATTCTATGAAAAACAAGAATGTGACCATTATAATCCTTCAGGTATCTTTCTCAAAAAGGAAACTTAGTCAGGAAGTGAAACTTGTTTGCACAGGATAGAAAAGAACCTTGACATTTGAGTTAGGAGTGTGTTGCTTTTCTCTCTGCCAAAGGAAAAGAACTACTTCAACCGATCATCCCTCTCCAGTCTACAGGGATCAATTCAGAGCCTTTTTCTAGGTATTAGAATTACATTAATAGTAATGGATTCAAATTATGAAGTATGAGTTTGTATAAAAAGGAAGTGTTGAATTTACAAAAGTTTGAGAACCTTTGAGTGTGCAAGGCTGGTTTTTCCCATTACAGAAATCCAGCAGCTGCCTGTTGTGAAGTTCAGACCCTGATCAAAATATTCTCAAAGTTCAAAGGGATTTTGATCTTTAGTTTTTTCTCAGAATCTCTCAGGTGTTGAAGACACACTTTGAAAAAGTACCACTCTTCTGCTTAATTAGATTTGAGAGAAAAATCCAAGCAATGTATTTTTTACATATTTTTCTTTTCCTGCTCTCAGGCTCTCCAACTCATGATGCGAAACATCTGCAAAAAAATAACAGTAAGGATTCTTTAGAGGAAGTAACCTGTTCAAGAGCTACAAGACGAAATTTAAATTGAATGAGACATCTGCCTCTTTTATGAATGCAAGACCTTTGTGTGTTACTTGGCCCTATCACCAAATCCTTCATCAATACCACTAAATAATACCAAAGTGTGCATAGTTGAACACTTTTACTTTCCTTTCCTTTCACAAGTGTAAACCAGAGGTAAGTCAACTGAAGTCAGGCTAAGTTACTGAGCATGCATATAAGATGAGAAGCAGGCCACTGGTATTTGAAGACAGATAAAGATGTATAGTAAGAAAGCTTTTGAGTGAAATCAATGTTCCTGCAACACCAAATGACCAAGAATCTCATTAATTTCCAAGAAATAAGAGTCAGTTACCATGGTAACACAGCTAGGAGAGGCTTTTATATGTGAAGACATTAATTTTTTTCAAAACTATTAAAAGTACCTCTGCAAATGAAAGAAGAGAATTGGCAAAAGTGGGGTCAAATCTGAAAGCATCAGGGACTAAGCTTTTAGGCAGAAGAAAACGAAGATTTTGCAAGATACTGTGACTGGGTTACAAAAAAGGGAGCAAATCCTAGAATATTGTAGAATAAATAATATATGAGCCAGTAAATGGAAACTGGATATAAGATGTTAAATCTGATAAGAAGTGTCAATGAAGGGTGAGGGAAGAAGCTCATTCAGGAAAACATCAACTCCATTTTTAACTCAATAGAACATTGGAAAATACATTTGGAAGAAAACCATCACTGAGACTTCACCTCATTCTTCTCACCTGACAGAAGCCTCCTTATGAACGGCACAATTCATGTTTAAGATCTCTAAATTCATATCTCTGGGAGCCGGGCCCAGTGCAAAGAACAGCAACACTGGCAAGGGGTCAAGATTTGGCTCAAGATTTTGCCCATAACTGGGATGAATTCCTCAGTGGATTAAAATTTAACCTATAAATTCCTATCTTGCCTTTTATCACTTTAGGATAAGGAAAATTAATCCAACTGAAAAGTGAGTTATGACATTCTAAAATACAGAATAGGGTGCTCTCTGAACAATTGTGTGTCCTCGTTTAGTTGTTCCTTTCTCTTGCTTTTGGAATAAAACTAGATTATTTCCACAGCTACCCTGGTGCAATTGAGAACAAAAATAATTAGGGGCTAGAACAAATGCCAGGCAGAAGCTCAAGCATCTGGTTTTATGGACAGAAGAGGTGCTTTGCCACCGTGAATGATCCTGTATCACATGACAAGGTCATTTCAATGCTCAGCTACTGTCTTTGCCTCTGTGCTGCAAAGTGAAACCTGTAAGTGACACTTAAGGCTCTCAAATGCATTACTTCTCTACCCTGCTTTATAACTGAGGTCAATGTCAATTAAGGAAACAAATAATGTTTCTGTTAAAACTTAGACTTTATGCCATCTACTCAGAATATGATGAGGAACAAAAAGACTGCAGGAAATAAATTCAGGATTAAAAGGTAAAGTTAATGCATTTGTGAGGGTAAATGCATCTAAACCTCCACAGCATTTTAAAGTTTGAAATACGATTGTGCTAATAAGATACTGTGCAATTAGCAACAAGAGTACTGAAAGGCAGGCTTAATTTTTTCACATTTCTTGTTGCAGTTATTTGCAAAAACAATTCAGGACCTCGTAAACAAGAAAAGGTGTAAACTGAACATGCAAGCAGAGAAACATGAGGAAAGTATAGACTAGCCTGGATCTTTTTTTTTCAAAAAGCAATTACATTGTAGAAATATATGTACCAAGATGTTTTCATAATGTGGACAAATGCCAGTTTGTATCCTTTGTGAATTAAAAAAAACGTAACTTAAATGTAGAGCAAGTCAATAAACACATAAAAGTAAGAAAGGCATTAAAAATATATTTGAGAAACAAGCTCAGCAAATAAATTTGTCATCAATAACTCAATAAGCTGGACCATGAAGAGAAGTTACCCGGTTTCATTGATTATTAATTTCCAGGAAAAGAATACAGGTACTAGGTATAAGCAAATTCCTTGGGAAAGGCTAACTGGCTCACACAGGTCTCATCAAAAAAATAGACACATAACTTCTTTACAGTTTGCTTTTCAATAGCCTTCTCCAAATCCCACAGAGAACAAGTCCTTTCTGTGGTTCTGTTCACTTTGAATTGCTTCCTTCAGTTCTCTCCTTCAGTTCTCTTCCTGCCTTCTTACCTGCCCCCACTTGGAACCCACTGAAAAATATGAAAAGCAAAACTCCATTTAAATGAGCTTTTAAGTTCATCACTTGATGTTAATGATGGAAAGTTGCCCAAGCATAGCTCTCACACTATACATTTCCCTTTGCATGCCACAATTTAATAGTTTTGGCTCAGAAATTAGCTTTTTGTTTGATATTGAAATGTCTCATTTACCTTCCTGCTCAACTGATAGTCTTTGGAGGAGGTATATTCTAGCCTCTGAATTTAAATAGAATTATTTAAATGGTCAACACTTTAGTTGCAATTTGTCTCAAGGAGATTTTAAATAATGGGGAAGTTATAACTTAAATTTCATAAGATGGATGGTTAAACTAGGTAAACAGCTCCTACAGGACATAAAAAGGATCCTATTCCAGGGATCAAACATTTCCTAATTTCCAAAAAATATGTATAACTTTCTTCATCTACATATTTATGTAGTCAGTAATTTATTCCAATTAATCACACATTTTAAAAAATTGAGCACACTGCAAAAATAATGCTGAAAACAATATGGAGTCTTTCTGATATTTTTAACCTAATCATGCTTATCTCAGAGAGACAAACCATTCTATGCAAGTCAGCAGGATATTTGTGTAACTGGCCCAGTGAATCTGAGAGGCACTTAGAATTTCTGTGAAATATAATTGAGCTATATTGGCATGAAAGGACAGAACTGCCACATCAGCAGAAATGGCAGGGAGTTTGGTTTGGAGGCTGCAGTCACCTCTCTCCTTTTGTGCATGTTTTTTGACCATGTTACACTAGAAAACTGAGCACAGTCACAATGCTAATGTTAACAACAGACCCTGCACAGTGATTAGAAATGGCACCCTCACCAATACGAGGATAATCACTGGACTGATTCCATGCTTAGACAGCCTGGACTTTGACAAATGTGCTTATGCCAGCCAAAAAATTACTGTTTTGCATTTGCAGCTCTGTTCATTCTTACAAACCACCTGAACATCAAAACAATAATTTAGATTCCTTAATCATCTCCTCTGGAATCCTAGTTTCCAGTTCCAATAAGTTGTTTGTCTAGCATTAGATGCCAGGGTGGGTCTTCAACAGCTATCATAATGTACTTCAAATTTTTTTTCAGTGCATCTTTTCCACTCTAATGAATTTATTGTTTATAGGCTGATAAATACATAACCATTACTTATGGACTGTCATTCTTTTCAAAATATAAAATGGAGCACAAATTGAGCCCTGTTCGTTCTTCCTTGCATGTCTTTGCAAAATGTGTTATAAATGAAGAATTATACATTTACAAAATTTAAAAGTTGAAGACACTGAAAATAAAAACTATTCCCTAATCAAGCAGATCTGCAAAGGTTCTGCTGCTTATTTCTTTTCCCAAACAAAGGAGTCCATTAGTAAACATGCAATGTCACAGTAGTACAAGACAAACAGATTTAGTCTCAGCTGCAAAGCTCTTCACACCAAAATGGACCAGCTGAACGTAGGAGATTAAGTCAAAAAGAGGGGAGAGATGCCCTATTTGCACTCCCACTTGCAACATGTGGAATAATTACTAAATTGGCTGAAAATACAAAAGTACAGCATTGTTCACACATTAAGGAAAAGTATAAAATCAAGAGGCTTCTGAGGTAGAAAACAGCTGCGGCTGGCATGCAACATCTGCAGTTCTCTGTGTGATGCTTGCAAAGCTACATGAGATATGGGACAGAAGATAGTTATTCCGTGGCCTTGTCTTATGCAGATACAGGACCATGAAACAGATAAGCTGCCAATCAGCTGCCTGCTTGCCACCTTGAGCCAACATTTTGTCAAGTTTTGATGAAATGCTGTCCTTTGTGCAAACTTTGCTCATTATAATGTCATTATAATACCAAAACACACCTCCATCCCAAAGGCTACCCGCCTCCAAGGTGCGACCACTCCTTCTTGAGTCTGCGCCCTGAATTTCTCGTCAACTATACCTTTAATTGTGAAGCAAGAGAAATTTACAGCAATCATGATAAAAGAATGTATGACTAAAGTCACTCAAACTCCACCTTGAAGATAACAAATAGTATAAAAATAGCCCGAGAGAGGGGGGATACCCAGGGAAGACACCATCGCAAAGAACTCCATCACTGACTTCTGGGATCAGTCGACGGGCTGAGCCTCTCTTCCCCCCCATAGGGACGCCTTTGGGTAAGACTTAGATTATACCGAGTGCTTCCTCGGGAAACTTAGAGATTTCTCTAGAGACTCTCTTTTCTACATTTAGAGCCAGGCTGTATCGTTTATAACTTTGTCGTGTGTTTTGTATGTGTAACAATACTTTCATTTGCACGTGCTTTGCAGACAGTGTATTTATAATCGGCAATCCTAAGAACCTATATATCTGTTGTTTGAATAAACTGCACTGTTTAAGTAGCTAGTCATTTTGGTTTCTCACTGAACGCGACCAAAGACTGGAGAGTGGCCGTGCTAGTTCAGGAGCATGACTAGACTGAAGGTGCAGTCCACTATTAGTGTATCCAAGTCGTAATAGTTTAATACATATTAAATGTGATTAGACTGATAGTGCTGAATTGGGCATCACTCAGAATTTAAACCTAGCCGCACCTAGCCTCCCACCTCAGTGAGGAGTGTTAGAACGCAAGGGGGTTTATTTTCTGCCAAAACCGCTTCGCCCCTTTTCACGCAACAGACACAAGACAGGCTATTCTACCAAAGGTTAGGATGAATCAGAAGACAGCCTGCTGCCTTAATGACACTTTCCGTAACAGTGCTAGTCCCATCCACAGTTTCACCTCCTTATTTAAGAAGAGAATTCATCTGTATTTCATCATACAATCTTTTACCAACAAACATTTTTATTTCAGGGCTTTACCAGATAATATGCCATCTTCTCTTACCTTTTTTACCCCTAAACCTCAGTTTAGGATGGTTGCAGTAACTGCTGTTATCCATCTCCTTTCTGAGTCTCCTCAGCTCTACCATTCCAATGAAATGCTCTCAGCAAATTCACGCTTCATTTTAAGGAGAGGACCACTTAATCACTCTTATGTACTACATTTTCCACAGGCCAAAGAGAGAGATCAGTCTGGCAGTCTTAGAGGATTTTTATAATGTCTGAAGTCCAGAAAATCGAGTTCCACTGTAAAAGCCAAATTTAGGACATTTAGGAAAGCACAGCCCAATTGATTTCAGAAAGTATTTTACTAAGCTGGATCTATAGTGATCAGTTCCTTATTTTTAAGTAGCTTATTAAAAATGAAGGATTATGGTTTTTCAGTGAATGATGTGTCTCTTCTATAACTAGTGCCTAATTTCAGCTCTTGTATAGAATGTAGTACAAAAAGAAAGGAGGAAGAAATCTCCCATTGTACAATCTCCCAAAAGACAGGTTGCTAAAATGCAGCTAATCAGCTCTACCAGAAAATGTATTCAGAGCTCTTCCCACACCCAGGGCCCAGGTTACCCCAGGTCAGAGTTCAAAATTTAAAGTTTCCCACAAGCAAGAAAGTCCAAGTCAGCTGCAGCCATGATCTGGGGTGTTCTCGCTCAGCATTTTCAAAGGTTTTTCAACACCTCTAGCTGGTAAGCATAAAGAACAATGAAATGCTGCCACACTAGTCACAGCAAAACTCCAAACTGTATATAAGTTGTTGGGTAGGGGAAGGAGATGTGTGTCATAATTTTTGTCCCATCTGCAACATTTCCACAGACCTTTCAAGGAAGGTTATTGTAACTGTGATGAGTATCAAGAAACCTCTTCACGCAAGCATAAACTGCAACAAATTTTAAAAGATGAGGAGAAGGATGTGAACAGTCAATGGACCATGCAAGAGCCACTCTCTATAACATGCAGTTCAACAAGAACATCACCATATTGAGCTGATGAATCTGACAGCAGCATTTGTCTTAGCAAATATTCCTCTTCATACCCTGGATCATCCAGCCATGAAAAAGCATACATAGACTGCAATTTAAAGAATATTGACCTAATCTGTGTAGTTCACCAGCTGAGAAAAATTCAACCTGCCTGGCCTTTCTGAAGCATAAAAAGGGAAGAGAAAACAAGGACAACGCATCTGTGCCCTGCAATCTCTGCTGACAGGATTATTGGGGTAGGGGATTGTCACCCTGTGCTCTGAACACCCTTGCTGTGCTCGGTTAGAAGCATGACAGCAGCTAAGGAACATGCTCACTGAGACATATCACAACAGGTTGTGTGGTCTTTAACAGCAATAACACCAAGGAATCCCATAATTAGAGGACTGGCAGACAGACTATGTTTGGAATATGTAGGAAGGGAAACTACCAACAATTCAGTGCCACCCGAAGACCTATACTGTATCTTTTAAGAATACATTATGGCTGCTTTGATGCTTTCTGGGAAAGAGTCCACTGTTAGAGATGCTTTCGAGGAAAAAAGAATCACAGGAATACTTAGCATAGTGAATGTTTTCCATCAGATTTCTAGCCGTTCATAAATACCATTAGCAACACTTTGCCCCTTCATAAGGAAGACAAATAAAAGTTTATTACAATACCAAGGACAGTGATTGTACCAATAGCAAAGCTTGAAACTATCTCCAGATCTCTTATCCTCCCATCCTCTGCTAGAGCATATCCTTATTCATTTGCTAGAGCCTGTCATTGCCAAATATATTGTCTTTGGCGGTTTTTCTATCAGAATCATGTTTTGAAATTATTTGACTTTTGCCAAAGTTTGGAATTTTAAAATAAATAAATAAATGTGAATGCAGCATATACACAAAAATTATATTCTGGACTGTATTCCAAAATCCCCAAGCAATGACCTCAGTTATTCATTATATTAAAGCTCTGATGAATTAAAATATCTACCCACTTAGATCCCTACAGTGCAGAGATGAATGAAACACTGCATTCATTTTGCAAGCAGACACCAGGAGGAGGGCCTCACCACAGTTCATGATTCACTGTACATCTGAATATTTTGAGTAGCTAATGATTTCTTGCAGCGTAAGCCAGTAATAGTTCTCGTGACAACGTCCTTGGCATATAACCATAGACGTAGATAAGTACGTAGATAAGACATAGATAAGTAGATAAGAAAACCCAAGGAAAGGTAAACGAGGAAAGATTTTTAATTTTTTTTGTAGGTTGAAGGGGTTTCTTTCCTTTTTCTTGTCTTGGGTGTGAACTGGAACCAGAAACTTACAAAGTCATCTGGAATTTACACACATTTCAGACCCAATACGATTCTCACAGTGCTTAACAATTGGCATTAGCATTTTTATCAGTATCAGTACGCTGTCTGTATCTGTGAACAGTATCTGTCCTGGTTTGAGGTAAAACAGAACCAATTTTCTGATTTGTAATTTTACTTTTTAGCTGGGCCTCTTCTAACTGACTAAAGTCTGAAATTAACAGCATATTGTTCAGACATTGTTCACTCTCAGAGTGATAAGACCTGATTATACCAAGGAAAGGTATGCACAAAGGTTCTTGCTTAGACTTATTGCTATAACAACCAAGGTCATCTAACTTTGCTGTTTTGCCCCATTAGAGGGTCAGAAGCGGAGAAGCGTAGAGGGGTCCCACCCGTAGGGAGGAGCAGACGGGACAGGTGACCCAAAACTGACCAACAGAGTATTCCATCCCATATGCATCACGCTCACTATAAAAGCTGAGGGATCAATGGGGCAAAGGGGGGCTTTGGCTTGTTTTTTCTTCAATGGCTGACATCTGAGGAGGACCCTGTCTGTTCGCCTGCCTTTGATCCTGATCCAAGCACTCCTGACTCTAGTTCCGGAATTCAGCTCCTGTCTGTCGCTGACTCCAGTCTGGGACTTTTACTGTGTCTGCTGGTGACGCGATCGTCATCCTGGGAGCTGGATACGGTTTTGTATATATTGTATATTTTTTTCTTTAATTTTTATTATTTTATTATTATTCACTATTTTCTTATTTATTATTATTTTCATTAAGGTAGTTTAGTTCTTTTTCTAAACTCGTAAATCTCCTTATCGCTTCCTCTCCTCTCTGAGGAGGGCCATCTGTCATTCTGATCGGCCAATCCGGCCAAAACCACGACAGTATCTCTGAGGAACATTCATTAATAATGTACAAATATGTCTTGACAAAATGAAAGATCCATCAAGAAGCATGTATGATGGTAATTATAAACAGGGTGAACTGAACAACAGCTTTAACTGAGAGGAATTTTTATGTGACTGGCTTTGACATACTACCATTTTGAGACATAAAAGTTAACCAGAGTGGGTAGGCTTTGGCATGTTTGATTAAAAAAAATTAACAAGCAGTGTAATTTCATTTACAGTCTCAAACATTGAAGGCTTTATGTGGTGTTCATTATAAACTTTTCAATCTCCAGCAGATTATGCAAAAGTAAGGCATGATTTTGCCAAATACTGAATGTAAGAAAATAAGATAGTACAACAACTGTACAATCATAAGAATGATAGCCACAATAATCTCTCCATTGGTAGCCAGGCACAGAGCACTACTCTCAAACAGGTACTTACTAAGAGCAGGCAAGCTTTCTGAACTTCTCCCATTAGCAGATGCCAAGACCCAGCATCTGACCCAGCGAACTCCTGCTGACTCGTTGAGCAGATGCAACTCATTCTGTCTTTGAAATACACCACAGGGAGGGGGCTTTCTGTCCAAGATGTTGCACAATCTGAGACAGAGACCAGTATGCAACTCAGAAGAGATGGAGGCTACATGGCTGTTGTTAAAGCCAAACTCCAAGAGGAAAAGGGAAGACATACATATATTAATCAGACACACTTTATTAGGAGAGGATGATAGATCGCCCTGATTTCCAACTCAGCTCTGATATGATCACATTATTTCTGATTGATTTGGAACATCTGCTCTGCAAGAAACCCTTCCCTTACACCATGCACTCACTTCTGTTAGATCACTATGCCAAATTTCAGTGCACCCCAAAACGTCTTATAAAACATCCTCTAGAAAGAAAGGCAATCCAACTAAAAACATTCTGAACTCTTCATTTATCACAGAGACAATGAGCCTATCTGGGAAATCCACAAAGACAGTGTGAATGGTCAATACACAGTATTTATTTTTTTGAATGATCTCTGTCTCTGTGGCAACCAGCAGCACTGCTGTGTATAACCAAGTCAACTGCAAAGCTCTGCACTTGCTTGTGTACTTCAAACACCCAATCGCTGTTACATCACAGTATATGATGACTTCCTATTCAAGCAAGCATACATTCCCTACTATGCCAGTGACCACAGAGGTTGCTCTAGCTACAAAGCTGCAAAGAGGCTGACACTGCTTGTCCAACCCTTCACTCTGCCTAAGGACCCTGCCCACTTGCTTTGGGTTCTGCAGGTACCAAGAAGGTAGGCAGAGAGAGACGTCTCTGTTGCAGCACACCAGGTTTGGTGACTTACATGTGAGAAAAGTTTTTCCAAGCACCAACAAGAGCCACGAATCCAGAATTTCTCCAGATCACTGAGACATATTTCCCAATTTATCTTCTACGCTTGGGCAACTACCTGAGAATTGTAATGCCATTGTCCGGCAGGCAAAGCACAGAAGCCCAAGGAGAAAAATTCTGGGAGAACAGGATCTCTCTATTACACTTTATTTTATAGTTATGACTCAGCAAATCCAAGCTAGCATCACACAAAGAAACTATTGTAATACAGTCAGCTTGTGCTGCTATTTGCTTCTGTTAGAACCGTAGCTAATCTAATCTGCTGGAGGTGAGAGCAGATTGTTCTTTTTTCTCTACTGCCATTTCTGCATCTTAGCGCAGGCTGTCAGGGAAATTAGAGCTTTGTCTTTGTATGCCAAGGAGACGAAATGCAATTTCAGATAAATTAGATGAATAATAAAGAATGAAGTGCTGGTGCAAAAGGCTATCAAACCTTATTAACTCTTTGCCTGAACTTCTTGCTCTGAGGGTGGTTCCTGCTGAGAAACACTAACTCTTGAAACACAATCTGCCATTTGTTAATACCCACTAGGCAGAACATAGGGTTGCCATATGGTCCATAAGTCCATGAGGACTTGAAAAAAAACAACCAAAAACCAAACAAATAAAAGTCCATGGTAAGCACTTGAGCAAAGCTGATGGGAGAATCTGAAGGCAGACAAAATAGAGTGTACTTTCAGGTGTTCAGGTGGCTCAGATAATCCTGTTCAATTTCATCATCTCATTTTCAGCCAATTTCAATGTCTCTAAATGATAGCTATTCATTAGCTCATTTTATGTTCTCTCCAAATTAATATTAGTTATGACTTTCTAGAAATCCTGTCCACAGGTCATAGCAGTAAATGATTCCCCTTGCCACAGCTGTAAGGAAACAAAACACAGATGGTTTCTCAGTATCGAGGAAAAATGCTCCAGGGGAACTCAGCGGCCACATTATTTCTGGATAAATTTTGCTATTATCCCAAGATCTTGTCACTGCGTACTGTATTGTAGCAATAAACCTGTACATGATACTCTACTCACTCTTTCTTATATAAGACATGTTAATAGATAAAGGGATTTAGGCACAAAGGTGCCAGAGAGAAACCACCAACCACGATTGATTATTTTTACCATCTACGCAGCATACAGCAGCAGCAGATTTGTCAGCCTACAGTATAGCCTATATGGGTTACTCACAATGGTCAGTACATTAAGCAGGAACAACATATACTAGTGATCATAAAAAATGTCTATGTGGGAGTCAAAATACCTTATTTTAGTTTGCGGGGAAGATTTTCATACAGTTCATCATTAGCAAGCCTCTTAATAGTATCTGCTTCTGGGTAACCATGCCTTTTTTCCTTAAAACACAAAGGTCAGTTTTTTCCCTCATAGGACTGACAGAGGAGGGTAAGCTCTTCTCCTTGCTCCTTTTCATCTAATGTGATTGCGATTACAGCATTTGCACAGTGTTCAGCCTGTAAGTAGTAAAGATTTTTTCAAACCATGCTGGATCAAACTTCAAAGCTCTATGCTTTTAATGCATTGCAGAACCCTGCTTCAAGCAGAATATCCTCAACTTATAATGTGACAGAATGGATGCCATTTTAAAAGGTTAATTGGTACAATAAATGTTCGGGGGAGAATGACCATCTGGGACCTTCATCCAAACTTTTCAAGCTTTTGGTATTAAAATAATCTTTCATTTAGAGCAAGTCACATAATGATTGTTCTTTTTTTTTTCCAAGAAAAAATATGAAATACAGGAAGTTTCATTGATCCTACAATAATGAAGATAGACATGAAAAGATGAAAGGTTTAAAAAAAAAAGAGTGTGTCAATGTACATAATAAGGAACACCTTTATTTTTATTTCTCCAGTTTAGGTCTTGTAAGTTAAAGTTTTCCTATTTTCTAGTGAACCAGGTTTGAACTTAAAACACATTGCACATAAAGCCCTAAATAAATCTACCATAAGAATTTCCTTCCTCATAGACAAAATTATAATCCTGCACCCTTGGGAAAGAA
Source organism: Rissa tridactyla (assembly GCF_028500815.1). Taxonomy (NCBI): domain Eukaryota; kingdom Metazoa; phylum Chordata; class Aves; order Charadriiformes; family Laridae; genus Rissa; species Rissa tridactyla. The sequence goes on along the minus strand of NC_071497.1, from coordinate 39,691,298 downwards.
ACTCACAAAGATGAGTTGAAACCCATCTTTCCTAGCCTAAGAATAGCCTTGACTACACCACAGGCTGTTATACAGTATAAGCCACAATCATATACACAAAACAGCACACATTTACTGAAGACTGAAATAGGCCAAAGGACATTTACAAAATGTTAGCACATCCGTTCACTGAAAGCTATCATGTATACCCATAAAAATCATGAGCTGCTGAAATGTTACCAAGTCCCCACATCCATTTCTAGTAAAAAAAAAAAATGCTCTATATAGCTTGTTTGTAGATATTTTTAAGTGAATAGCCCCTGAAAATATTTATCATCAGCTTTGAGCTGTTAAAAGCAATGTGTTTTCTCCTTAAATCTTTTGAAATCTTTTGTTGTGCCTATCTGAAGAAAGCTGAAAAAGAGGGATTACATATTTGGTATTACTTTTGCCTCCCCATTTTTCTGTTTGCAGTCTTCTTGTGTTTTAAATTCAAGTACACTTGTTAAGTAGGTTACATTGAACTTTCCTGCAGTAGGTTGCATTTATACCCTATGAACAAAAGGGCTATAATCCAATTCAACAATTTTAGTTTGCTTTTCCAAAGCAAGGGTGCATTTCAGTATCTTTTCTAATCCAGCTTTGGGAAAAAAAAAAATAAAATTCTATCTTTGTAGCTGTGCCATGTAGTCATTTCCTTTGGCAATCACCAGAAGTTTTTGTCAGAGAACACATAGACCATCTGTAAGAATCATGAAGGAACGAGAAAGTCATTCTTGCTTCAAGGTACCAAAGTCTTTAATCCACAGATAGATAACTCACTTACCTTTCCCCATCATGTGTGTGGGAAAATAATTGCTTTGTATGGCTTTCCCATACCTTGTCTAAAAGCTATACCTCATTAATTTTTCACAAAATAGCTCTCCTGATACTATTCACTGAAGAAGAGATATTCCATCACTGAAAATCATAGACCCTCTTTGATAAATTATTATACTAATATGATTTCTTTTAAAAAAAATATATACATATATATCTATCCAGAGATATATGTATAGTGTGTAATGACAAAGTCATCTGGAATTGGAAGAAAACTTTACACATCTACGTTCAGAGCCCTGCCTATCAGAAAAAAATATAAACTCTTTTTATTAAAAATAGTGTCATGAAATTAAAAATGGGCACAGGGCACTCTTAACCCAAAGCCTTCTTCTAAATCAAACCCTTGGTCTTCTATTAATGCTGCACACAGCCTTTCCTTTCCTCTTGCACCTTGTTTATGCTAACACACCACCATTTCCCTTAATTCTTCATCTCTCCTCACACCAGGATTATAGTCACTAAAAATGAACCACTCTCTTAACCACTAGAAAACAGAGAGGAACACATAAAGACAGAACGCATTTAGCAGAACTGTAATCTGAATGGGAGGCTATACTGAGCAAAGCTACCTTAATAAAGTACAACAGAACCCTGGTTTACACCAGCTCTCAAAAACAGAGACACCAATACAAGCTTTAGGCAATTACAACAATGGGCAATAAAGAGGTTTTGATATTGTTTCTTGGTTTATTCTTCTTTTTTTGAGACAATCCCAAGGCTCAAGGACACAACAGTTCATTTTAGAATTCACTCTTCCTCAGCATACATTTGTCCTACAAAGCATGCACGGCTTGAAGTAGAAATCAAAATCAGCAACAGCAGTACACAATCATATCAAAACATGCTGTGGAATTGAAAGGGTAAGGTCATGGTGTGTTTTCACTTGGTAATCATTGTGCTGTGTTAAACAACAGCACAGTAGGAAAGTGGCTGCACACACTATTACTTTTCTTGATTGCTATGAGCATGCACTTCACATTCAAGGATTGTTACATGAATGGTAATGTTGATGTAGTGAAACATTACTCTCACAGAGGAAGGAATATGACATGGATTCAGATATCATGGAATATCTTATTTCAAATTTGAAGTCCATTGACCATGGAAGTCATCACAACAATATGAATTTATCAAGGCATCTATGCAAGTCCAACACCTCCGTGTACCTAAGTCATTTGCAGAAAGAAGAATCCAGCTGCTACAGACAGTCATCTAGTTTTGTATAATCACCTTCTACAGAATCCCCACATGCGAACTTAGAAAATTGTTGCCAGCACCTACAGTCTCATAGATCTTCATTCAGTAAGAGGAAGCCATTTTACAAGCTTCCATTTACCAGAAAACTCTAAATTAACAAATCTACTAGAAAGTTTTACTTTTCTACACTCCAGTACTATAATGCAGTATCACTAAATATGGAATTTTGGTTTGTGTTCATTAAGATACATGAATAAATTATAACCTGTCCACTAAATTCTGTTTCAATTTATCGAGAAATGCTTCAGGAACACATATATACATTTATAGAGCCCTTGCAACAACAAAAGACCTTTTTTTGACAGTTTCTTTCCTAGATATTTTTTTGTCTGCATTTAAGGTACCTGTTTAAAAAAAAATCTGTTTCCATTCAAACACGTCACATCCCTTCTGATTTTGATCAAGAGATAAATTTTAGGCCAATCTTGATAATGTGGATATTACAATATCTACCAAAGCAAAATGCAAAGATCTTTGAGGAACTGAATTGCTTTTCACCATATCACGAGGAAAATGAGAAGCTTCACAAAAAGATCTCTTCCTTTAAAAAGTCAATCTTTCTTAAAAAATTTGCTCTTAGCAACATTTGCCATAAAAAGTCTTGCACAGAAGACGTGACACTTGGAAATAAAATCTTTATTTTGTTTTAAACAAAAACCTCAGAGCCCTTTGTTACGTATAGTACTTCCTTATGTAGCAAGGTAAATGAACTTTCCATTTCCTTTGATTAAATAAGGTATTTGTTATCAGTTGTTTCTCTTTAAATTTCATTTTATTGATTTTTAAATAGAAGAACTATGCAATTCTTGATGCGCATCAGCATGAAATCCCACAAGAAAACATTTCAAAAGAAATTTAACAATATACACTGGTTCTCTCAAATAAAGTCATACAGAAAGCAATGCCTACGGGAAGGGTCCTCTTCAGCTGGGTAATAAAGCCATCTGTCAAAACTTGTACTGTAATCAGGACTGGATGTGTGTTCACACAGAGAGCAATAAACAAAAGCTCATAGGCACAAGGGATGAAAAAACAAATTATTGTTTAAACAACTTTCTTGGAAAGAAATTATTCAAAGGGCACAGCAGTGCTAACAAGCCCAAGAAGAAAGATGTCAGCATACTTGGTGCAAACCTGGCTCAGAGATGCACTTGTGTTATTCTCTCTGTAATGGAGGAAGGAGAGGACAAATCTGAAAAATTCTAACTCATTCTGTCTCGTTTCTTAGCATCATTAGTCTCCTTTGCCCTACCAGCTATTTCTTTACTATATTCTAGATATAGTTGCAGCTAATAGTTATACTGTGTGTATGCAAGACGTAGAGAACTAGCTCTGGAAGGGCTGCTTTCACCGAGTCTCTCTTTAGTCACTTATGTTTAGAACACAGTTTATCTACTCCTGACAATCATCTAGATGGCCAATGTAACTCTTGCTGTTTTCTGAAGATAAGATTCATATGAGATCTCCCCTAAGTTTTTTTCAGACTGCTCCTGTGGCTTATAGCTCTTGACATTGCCCTTGCTTCTGCAAAACCTGTTCCTTTTTCCTCTCACAAATATTGTCTAGGATGTTACAGGAAGAGATACGCCAAACTTCACACTGCTTATGCGTAATATTCTTCAGTGCTCATGAGTGTTTATTGTTGTAGCTCTGACTTCTACTAAACACAATACGCAAACATGGTCTTTCTTTCAGATATGTTAGGAGAAGTTGTGTTCCTGGTACTCAAAGATTGCCTGTACCTACTTGTTCCTCTTAAGATTTTTCTTTCTAAGAACTAACTTTTTCCCCTTTCACCCATGTCTTTCTCGTTTTCAATACTTTTTAATCTATGTTCATAATTGCACTCCTTTTATGTACATCTCTGAAAATAACAATGATTTGACAAGCAGCTGAAATGCTTCATGGCTCACTGTCGGTCATGTGATGTATGATTAATACCACATTTCACCCTTGATGTGTGTACATTGCTGAAGGGAGAAAAATCACACTTAATAGAGTATTAGACACTTGGTGAAGTTTGTTTTGCCTATATCATTTTCAAGAAATTGTCCAAAGCTGTTCAGATCTTTTGCTGTTATTCACATTAAATTCAGACTTTTCAGTGTTGTTATTTTCCTCCGTCTTGCTTATTCTGTGCTGCAAGTCAGTGACTTTTCTAGAAGGAAAATATGTTCAGTATTAATAGGGATTATGTATAGTCGCTTTTTTTCGGGCTGACTTTCACTCTCCTTACTTATAACTTTCCCACTAAACTCTTGGGCTTGGGAATCTATCTTCCTTGCCTTTGAGGATTACACATGCAATCAGAAGACAAATAAAAGTGTATTAACTTGGGTGTGATCTCCAAGCCTGAATCTTCACCACAAAATTAAAGACAGTAAAAAATTAAAGCCCTAGATTGACCATTAAAATTCTAGAAGTCTAATTACTTGAAGTTCAACAATAAGTGGAAGGTAATTCTTTTCCCCTTAAATTTACCACTTACTTTTCAATCAAGTATAATAGTTACAACACTTTCCTAATGAGAACAGTGCTGTGCACATTTCTTTAAACTGAATATATATTCATGTTAAATGCCCAGTTTTAAAGAACAGAAATAGTAAATAGTTCTATAGGACTTTATAGCTTCAAAATAGATAACAATGATGAACTTAATCTGTGACAAACAACCCAGTTTATGACCTTGGCTAAATTTTTAAGTTTCACTCTCATATTTGGAAATGTAACCCCCTTATCCAGGCATCCTGAAGAACAGTCTGGGTTTAGAGATGCTGAGTAATGCAGGATGAATTCAGTTGCCTCTGTGTCAGTATCTGTACTTTGCCTCAGCCTTTCTGTTTATTCTCCTTCCTGCTCTGTAAAATACATCAAGTTTTAATTCATGGGCTTCATATATTCAAACTAGGTTTCGATCAGATGGACAGCTTTAAGGAAACGTAACATACTATTATTTGTACTGAACACATGGAAGAATTGTATAAAAAAATCAATGGTCCTTTCTCTTCCATTGTTTCTATGGTTGATCAGATAGTCATATAGATGCAAAGATCTGGAAGATCCAGATTCAGAAAAAACTTCAGTTTATTTTCATGAATATTTTCTATTCTGGTTTTGCCTATGACAAAGTCATTTTTACACAGCTATGAGACTTTCTTTCACATAATTTTCTTTGGCAGACCAAGGCAGTTTTTCAGCATGATGATTGATCTCTGGGTTATCTGGATATTCCCATTTCAAGCTGCTATTGGAAAGACTTGAATAATTTACACTTCCTGCCATGAACTTGGCAGCTTTTTTCAATAGTTGCTGATTTATTGCACATAACAGTGTGACAGTTCTCTAGTCTGTATAAAGGCAACATGTATTTACAAAGAATAGTACATGTAGTGCTGGATTACAAACTCCACCCTCTCATGATGAGGTTTTAAAGCCTTTTCTAAGATGGCCACAAATGAAAAGTCAATCAGAAATTGGCTTAAAACTCAGACCAAGCTTTGGGTTGTCCCTAGCACAATCAATTAATAACAAAAAAAAAATTCAAAGCAACAAAGGAAAAGGAACCTAAAACAAAAGTTACAAATATTTCTGAACAGTCAGTTAATTCGTGCATTACATCCTGAGAAACGTCAAATGTTTCAGCTTAGGCTACCCAATACCTTTCTTGGCATGAGTAGTAGCTTGGGCACTCCAGCTGCATGCCTTAGGTTTGCAGCCAGCGTCTAAAAAGCATCTAGCAGTAGGCAGGAAGGAAGGAAAAAGGGACAAGCAAATTAGCAGAGCTTGATGCAGCTGTCATTTGCTAAGCTGGTAGAATGATGTCAAAGAAATGCATGAGTTAAGGGCTTTTTTACTTTCCCTGCGCTGTCTGCCTCACTCCATAATTATCCTTGCAGTAGCTTCCTTTCATTGCTTAGTGTAATTGTGATAAACTTTTATGAGTCTACCTACCATATGTGTCAAAATTATGGCATAGACACTTTATTGCTATTGTTTCTACTGAACAGTACCATTCATAAGTAATGTCTTTCCATCCCCATGGAACAGGTTTCCATACCTCAAGTTTACTGATTTTCAAGTGATGCAGTGAAATGCCGAAGTTAAGACTTGGTGACGATTAAGCAGGTATTCGTTATTGCAGCGCCGGGCGCACAGGGGATTGGTCCACCTAATGTGCACGCCAACTGATGTAGTTGTACAGTTTAAATACATACTATGATTACTTATTCATTAACTCATTACTGCCCACTCCCGCATGCACACTAGAGTCTCTTGGTGGTCTTCAGAGACATCTGGTGGTCGTTTACTTCCTCCACTCCTCTTCATCGTTGTGACTTCTGGGTGAACTGCAGGCCTCTGCTGTACTTCTTTATTCTTGCTGGTGCATCAAAAGTGTTAGCTTTGACTAGTCTCTGCATTCCTCAGTAATCCTGGGCACCTTGTTTTGAAAGACAAGCTTCTACTACAAGGTTATATTGTCCTAAAACATTCTTTCTCAAAAAATAGGAGATAAGTTATGACATTTAGTAGTACAACTGTTGCATCTGCTCTTTATACAGCCTTAAGGCACCCAGTCTCTTAAATTAAGCTCCTACTCTAATTCACAGTTCTAATATATTGAGCACCTACTTCTATTAATGTACAGCTCTAATATATCAAACCCTACTTCACAAAGAACTAGCACTTGTTTGACTGTGAACACCAAGGGAATTTTTTGTTTGGTTTTTTTTTTCTTTTCTTGAAAGATTACAGGAGTAAAAGAGAAAATTGTCCAGTATAGGTAATACAGACAGTACCACCATTATTCTGCTTGTTTTAAATGCATATGCCTAAAGCCTATGCAAAATATAAGAGTAAAAGAAAGCATTTGGAAGAAAAAAATGTAAAAACAGTCAATAGATTTGATTATTGTATATTACTAACTTGTCTTTGATTTTGTCTGCACCCTTGCTCTTTAAGCTTAATGTTTGGGGTTCTTAATGTTTGGGGTTCTTCCACTAAAGCATACTTCAACAACAAGCAAAGTGTAATATCATCTGATGTTGCAGAGTTAAACACTCATAAGTTACAACCAAGCAAATTCAGATGACCCATGGGAGTATATCATGATATAGTCTAATTATTCTTACACAGGAACATCAGAAAAAGTGGTGTCAACATAAATCACACTCTCAGCATTGCTGCTCACACAGATCAGCATCAGCTACCACGTAGCACCACTCAGTCTCTTAAACTTTTGGGATTTCACCACACTCAACATTCTCCTCCTTCACCTTTATTAGCCAACCAATTCTCAACCTTTCTGCTGTTTTTCATAGCACCTAGTACCTCTGAGCAAAAATCCAACCAAACAAAAGCACTGCAAATGGCCTCTCAGCTTAATAGATCCCCTTTTGAACTCATGACTGATCAACGGATTGCCTAATTTTCTCCAGGTGAGTATTCTCTTTCATAGTTCAGGCTAACCAGGCAATAAAGCTCTCAGAAGCATTTGAAAGCAGAGAATTTGTCCCAATACAAGATATAAATTTTCCCTTGTTGTGGTCCAAGAAAGAGTACTAACTCTCTGGAGAATCTCAGTCTAAATTCAGACAAGAATTCAGAAAGGAGAGGCCAGCTAGGAAAGTTGTGCAGAAGTTAAGTATTGCAGTGACTGAGACCTCATGAGCAAGATGTTGATTCCCTGTTTCACACAGATTCTGCATAGCAGAGGTTACTCTTAGAATATGTCAGTATGGGCCTATATTCCCAACAAAGTCAGGAGTTTCAACAGCCTGTGAAAGGGAGGAAAATTTTGAATTTTTCCATATGAAATGTTTGTATTTGGCCTGGAAATATTCACAAGCAGAGAGTTTTCTACTTCAGCATCATGCCCAAACTACTGAATTTACACAAATACTTTCTTCTCTCTTTGCTATGACACTCCTCTGTAGTATTTGGGCATCATTCTTATGTTAGCTGATGTTTGAAAAGGATCTTCAGCCACATGTGAAATATGACTGTACACTTGGTATAGAACAGTTGCTATACAACCAAAATAAGATTTATGATTGAAAGTGCTCTGGCTCTGCCGGTAAATATGACAACAGTAGGGACTAGAATTTCTTTTTAATAGTAGCCTTCACAGCTAATAACTGTTAAGAATTCAGACTATTTTCAAACTGTTTCTATTGCATCTTTTAAAATATCTCTTTCCTGATATTTCTAGAGATGTATTTTATATCCCAAGTTTTAAACCTACTTAAATGCGCTCTTTTCTCTAATTTTGTTCTTTGGCAGCTGTCTAGTCTTTTCTTCATCCACAGTTCCCTTTAAAGATCACTTTTCTTTGTCCCCTGTGTTCTGTCTGCCATTTATATTTCTTCCTGGCCTTAATTGCAGGGCTCATTTCCATAATCAGTTTCTTTTCTGTACAGCTTTGAGACTTCCTCTTTCATGTCACTCTTCACTGCTGGCTTTTCAGCCTTGGCTTTGCCTGTGACTGGCAACTTCACGCTAGTTCCATCTCAGAAGTTATAATTGACATAATACAAAGGGCTGGATCCTCAGGATCCTTATCTCTTTGTACTGCCATGCAAACACAAAAGAAATTATAAAGCCAGCTGAAAAAAACCTGTCCTTTATGCAGGGAAATCTACAAGTACTGTATGATAGAAGTCTCTCAAAGTCTGCCAGAGATACTGAGGAGACCACAAATTGTTCAGACACAGATTTATATTTCAGGTGCCATGTTTTCCACTAGAGGCACATGGAAAACAGATTAAAATCTGCGATAACAGTGTAACTACAGAAAGATATAATCCCATCCACCCCTACTGTACAACTGATCTAAATATACGTGATTTTTCTTGCTAAAGAGCTTCTTATTTGGGGTTCAGTGTTTCCCTTTTTAAAATCTGGCTGCACTGGACTAATGCAATAAAAAAGCAACGCTAAAATGCATGGCAGCGAGGAGTCTTGACACAGCAACAGCCTAGTTATTTTCATGTACTTTGGAGTTACTGTGATTTAATGAGGAATTAGAAGGTGGTAATTTCTAAAAGCCTACCATAAGTTTCTCCTAAACATGAGGGATAGCATGTTCTTTGACAATGTTTCCAAGAGTACGTCAGAGACTCAGGTCTGCAGGTTTGTTGACTCAAGAACTGTGCTGCTAAAGGCACTTACAAAAGTGTCACTTTTTATTAAGAGAAATATTGCAATTGGATCACAAAAGCTCCACTCAGGATTCAGGACTATGTGCCTTAGAAACAGCTTTGTAGTCCAAAGAAAAACACACACAAAAAGAAGAGTGAGTGGAATACAATACATAGAAGAAGTGATGATGGAATCACACCTTTATTTCACACATCCACTTATCCACTCACATACACACTTTACACCAAAAAATAAGCAGTCTATCTATTTCAAAGGATTTCTGATGCATCCAGGAGGAAAGCAGTATTATGGCTGTAATCTCTTGTATCTCATAGAGAAGCAGTGTATTACCCTCCTGCAGTACAATATAGGCCGGGTGGCAGCCCTTTCTGCTCACACCCAGTAAGTCACATTTGGGAGTGGTTGGAAGTGTTTGCCTGGGAGGAGGGTATTGCTCATATACTTTAATGCAAACTTCTCCCTAATTTGCTGTTATCTTTTTGTAGAAAAAGAATTTTAGAATTCTTTTTTTTTTCCAATTACTCATTGCATTTCACACCAAATTTGTGGGGTATGGTTTATATCGTGTCAGGTTAATTAACTTGGGTATTACCATACAAAGGTAGCTTTCATCCCTTATCTGTGAACAGTCACAGTGCAAAGAAATGAAACAGGCAATAACAAGAGCCAAATAAAATCTTTTATCTAAAATACGAGAAGGGTCTCAAATGTAGAAAAGATTTCTGGTACCTATATTTTTGTCTTGTTATTCCCAAACTTTTAGTTCTTTACACAGAAATTATTACAATGTTAATATTAGAAGACTAAGGCAGTTCCTACAAATTTGGATAACTGTAGAGTTATAGAATAATGGAGATTGGGAGATACTCAGGAGGGTCAACAACCTGCTCTAACAGGCGCTAACTTTGCAGCTAGGTCAGGCTATTCAGGACTTTCTCCAGTTAATTTTGAGCATCTTTCTGAACAAACTCCCCAGCATCTCTGGGAAACCCGTTCCACTGCTTAACCACTCTTACTGTGGAGTTTTTCCTCTTGTCCTGTCACAGGCCACCACTAAGAGTTTGTCTTTATCTTCTGTATCCTCTGCCATCACGTATTTATACACATTGATAAGATTCCCCCCTGAGTCTTTTCTTCAGGCTAAACAGCCCTGGCTTTTCGACCCACTCCCTGTATGACATGCTCCAGCCCCATAATCATCTTTTTGCACTTTCGCCGGACTTGCTCCAGTAAGTCCATGTATCTCTTGCACTGCAGAGCCCAGAACTGGACACAGCACCCTGATGTGGCCTGACCAGTGCTGAGGAAAGAGGAAGAGTTGCCACTCTTCAACTCACTGGTGACATTTTTCCTAACTCAGACCAGTATGTTGTAGATCTTTTTTTGCTACATGGGGACATTGCAGGCTCATTGTCAACCTATTATTCAGCAGGACCCCCATGTCTTTTTCTGACAAGCTGACTTCCAGCTTGTCGGCCCCCAACACATACTAGTGCATGGTCTTCCTCTCCCAGGACTTCGAGTTTCCCTTGATAAACTTCATGAGGTTCTTGCCTACTGACTTCTCCAGCCTGTCAAAGTTTGAGACACGAAACACTCTTCCCCTTACTGTATCATCTGTAAACTTGCTGTGAGTGTCCTCTGTCCCAGAATCCAGGGGATTAATGAAGACATTAAACAGTATTGGCCCTGTTGTGATCTTATTGGCATCCCTGAGATGTGGTGGGACGGCTCTGATGAGTGGAGCATTGGAATGGAGGGATACCAACTCTTCAGGAAGGACAGGCTGGGAAGATGAGGAGGGTGTGTTGCCCTCTGTGTCAATGAACAGCTGGAGTCCAGGGAGCTCCACCTGGGGATGGGTGAAGATGCAACGGAGAGATTATGGGTCAAGATTAAAGGGAACACAGGAGCAGAGGACATTACCGTAGGGGTCTGCTACAGGCCACCTGACCAGGATGACAGAGTGGGTGAGGCCCTCCATAAACAGGTAGGAGCAGCATCGCATTAACAGACCCTCGTCATCATGGGGGACTTCAACCACCCTGATATCTGTTGGAAGGACAACACAGCAGGGCACAAGAAATCCAGGAAGTTCTTGGAATGTGTCGATGACAACATTCTTCTTCAAATGGTAGAGGAGCCAACGAGGAGAGGAACTATGCTGGACCTTGTCCTTACCAACAAGGAGGGGTTGGTGGTGAATGTCAAGCTCAAGGGTATGTTCAGCTGCAGTGTTCATGAAGTGGTAGAATTCAAGATCCTTCAGGCATCAAGGAGGCCATGCAGCAAGCTCACTATCCTGGACTTCAAGAGAGCAGACTTTGGCCTCTTGAGGGACCTGCTGTCAGGGTAATGTCAGAAAAAGTACTGGAGAGAAGAGGGGCCCAAGAAAGCCAGTTAGTGTTCCAGGATCATCTCCTCCAAGCTCAGGAGCAGTGCATCCCAAGAATGAAGAAGTCAGGCAAAAATGCCAAGAGACCTGCATGGATTAACAAAGAGCTCCTGGACAAGCTCAAAAGTTAAAAGGAGGCCTACAGAGGGTGGAAGCAAGGATGAGTTGACTGTGTGGAATACAGAGAAATTGCCCAAGTGGCCAGGAACCAGATTAGGCAAGCTAAAGCTCAGATAGAATTAAGTCTGGCTAGGGACATCAAGGATAACAAGAAAAACTTCCATAAGTACATCAGGGGTAAAAGCAAGACTGGGGAAGATGTGGGCCCTCTCCAGAAGGAGACAGGAGACCTGGTCACCCAAGATATGGAGAAGGCTGAGGTACTGAATGACTTTTTTGCCTCAGTCTTCACTGGCAAGGGCTCCAACCACACCGCCCATGTTGCAGAAGGCAAAGGGAGGGTCTAAGAGAATGAAGAACCGCCCACTGTAGGAGAAGATCAGGTTCGAGACCATTTGAGGAACCTGAAGGTGCATACGTCCATGGGACCAGATGAAATCCATCCATGGGTCCTGAGGGAGCTGGCAGATGAAGTCGCTAAGCCACTTTCTGTTATATTTTAAAAGTCTTGGCAGTCTGGTGAAATTCCCGCTGACTGGAAAAGGGGAAACATAACCCCCATTTTCAAAAAGGGAAAAAAGGATGACCCTGGGAACTACAGACCGGTCAGTCTCACCTCTGTGCCTGGCAAAATCATGGAGCAGATCCTCCTGGAAACTCTGCTAAGACACATGGAAAATAAGGAGGTGATTGGTGACAGCCAGCACAGCTTCACCAAAGGCAAATGATGCCTAACAAATTTTGTGATCTTCTATGATGTTGCCACAGCATTGGTAGATAAGGGGAGAGCAATCGACATCATCTACCTATACTTATGCAAAGTGTTTGACACTGTCCTGCACGACATCCTGGTCTCTAAATTGGAAAAGCATGGATTTGATGGATGGACCACTCGGTGGATAAGGAAATAGCTAGATGGCCACACTCAAAAGGTTGTTGTCAACAGCTCGATGTCCATGTCGAAACCAGTGACGAGTGGCATTCCTCAGGGGTCAATACTGGGACCAAATCTGTTTAACAATGGGATTGAGTGCACCCTCAGCAAGTTTGCCAACAACACCAAGCTCTGTGGCATGGTCGACATGCTTGAGTTAAGGGATGCCATCCAGAGCGACCTTGACAGGCTTGAGAGGTGGGCCCGTGCAAACCTCGTGAAGTTCCACCAGGCCAAGTGCAAGATCCTGCACCTGGGTCATGGCAACGCCAGGCACAAATACAGGTTGGGCAGATAATGGCTTGAGAGCAGCCCTGAGGAGAAGGACTTGGGGGTGCTGGTGGACAAGAAGCTCAACATGAGTAGGCAATGCGCACTTGCAGCCCAGAAAGCCAACTGCATCCTGGCCTGCATCAAAAGAAGTGTGGCCAGCAGGTCGAGGGAGGTGATTCTGCTCCTCTACTCTGCTCTGGTGAGATCCCACCTGGAGTACTGCATCCAGCTCTGGAGTCCTCAGCACAAGGACATGGACCTGTTGGAGCAGGTCCAGCGGAGGATCACGAGGATTATTAGAGGGCTGGAGCACCTATGCTATGAGTCCAGGCTCAGACAGTTGGGGTTGTTCTGCCTGGAGAAGAGAAGGCTCCGGGGAGATGTTACGGCAGCCTTCCACTACCTAAAGGGGACATATCAGGGAGTGTAATATAGTAGGATGAGGGGTAACAGTTTCAAACTGAAAGAGGGTAGATTTAGATTGGATATTTGGAAGAAATTCTTTACTGTGAGGGTGGTGAGGCACTGGAACAGGTTGCCCAGAGAAGTTGTGGATGCTCCATCCCTGGAAGGGTTCAAGACCAGGCTGGATAAGGATTTGAGCAGCCTGGTCTAGTGGGAGGTGTCCCTGCCCATAGCAGGGGGGTTGGAACTAGCTGATCTTTATGGTCCCTTCCAACCCGAACCATTCTGTGATTCTATGATTCTATGATTCTATGATATTGACTTCTGGAGTACACTACTAGTGACTGGCTGTCATTTGGAATTCATATCCCTGATCATAACTCTTCACCCTAGCAATTCAGCTCATTTTTAATCCAACTCACTGCCCACTTACATGGACTGTTTCAATCTGTTTATGAGGATATTATGGGAGACAGTTTTGAAAGCCTTGCTTAAGTCAGGAGAACCAACATCCACTACTCCCTCCTTATCCACCAAGCTATTTATCTTATCATAGAAGTTTACCAGTTTGGTTAAGCGTGATTTCCCCTTCATACATCCATGGTGGCTACTCCCGATCGACTTCTTGTACTTTCCATGTTTTGAAACGATTTCCAGGACAACTTCCACCATTACCCTCGCAGGGATCGAGGTAAGGCTGACTGTCCTGGGTCCTCCTTCTCACCTTTCTTACAGATAGGAGTGATATTCGTTTTCTTCCTCAGCACTCATGGGCACATCCTATCAGGTTCCATGGACTTGTGTATATTCAGTTGTTGTAGTTTAGCCTCCGATGGCGTCAAAGAACTATGCAGCTGCTTACTTGCCCCCTCCACCACCACCACCACCACTCATCGATCAGTCTAGCCCACTCCAAGCATTGACTTCCTGCCCCCTCCCCCAGCCAGCTCCTGGCTATAGACTGGGCATGGCATTACATAGTATGGAATACCTGTGTCCTCTGCCAGATCCTGGGGAAAATTAACCCTATCCCTGCCAGAACAAAGACATCAGTTTATTTAAATGTTCCCTACCCTGATTCTCCTGTACTGAGGGTAAGTTTTCCATGCTCCATACACCCCTGGAATTCCTGAAGGTTGCTCTTGCCAAAAGACAGAGGTCAAGAAGACATTAAATACTTCAGCTTTTTCTGTGCCCTTTGTCATGAGATCCCCTGTCCTATTCAGCATCAGACTACCATTTTCCTCAGTCTTCCTTTTGCTGCCGAATATACTTGTAGAAGTGTTTCTTGTTTCCCTTCATGTCCCCCGGCACATTTGATTCCAGATGGGCTCTGCTTTCCTAACCACGTCCCAGCATGTTCAGACTGCCTCTGTATATTCTTCCCTGGTCATTTCTCTTCTTTTCCACCTTTTGTACTTTTTACATATGAGCTTTTTCAGGAGCAGTTTGTTTATCCATGTAGGCCTCCTGCCACTTTTGCTTCATTTCCTGATCATTGGGATGGACAATTCTTGAGCTTGGAAAAGGTGATCCTTGAAAATCAACCCATTGTCCTAGAGCCCTCTTCTCTCCAGAAACATATACCACGCGATTCTTTGAAGCAGATTCCTGAATTGACCAAAGCCTGCTCTTCTGAAGTCCAGGGTTATGACCATGCATTCTGCTTCATTCGCTACTCTCAGGATCCTGAACACTGTCATCTCATGGTCACTGCAGCCAAGACTGCACTTGAACTTCACATCCCTAAGCAAGTTTTCCCTTGCTTGTAAAAATCAGATCCAGCAGAGCCTCAACAGCATCTCAATGACATGTCAAGAAGCTGATTTTAATGCCTCATGGACGCATCCTGCTGTACTGCCCTTCTAGCAGATACTGTGACTGTTAAAGCCCATCATGAGGTGCAGGGTCTACGTATGTGAAGCTTACTCGAGTTGTCTGAAGGGGGCCTTATCTACTTCTGGTCCCTGATCAGGCAGCCTGTAGCAGACAGCCAAAAATTATCCCTGTTGGTCAGCCTGCTAATCCTGACCCATAAACTCTCAGTCCATTCATCACCCATCCCAAGGCAGAGCTGCGTGCATTCCCGCTGCTCTCACTTAAAGGGCAACTCCCCTTCCCTTCCTACTCAGTCTGATTTCCTAAAGAGCCTGTATCCATCTATTGCAGCACTGCAGTCATGAGCTATCCCACTATATGCCTGTGATCCCAATGACACTGTAGCCCTGCAACTGCACACAGATCTCTAATTTCCCCTATTTGCTCCTTACATTTTGTCCTGATTTGGGGTGAACCAGAGCCAACTTTCTGTTCAGTGAGAGAGGCTCTTGTTTATACTTGTTGCTGCAGCAACCAGGGTCAGCTGACTTGATTGTTCACCCTGAGGAGGGATTGCGCCTGTGGGGAGGTGTGGAAAACTGACCAATAGGTTATTCCACCCCATCTGCCATGCTCGATATAAAAGCTGAGGGATCAGAGGGTCAGTTTGTTCTTCAGTGACTTGCCTTCTACAGTGGCTTGGCTTCTTCAATGGCTCTTCTTCTTCAATGACTGATGTCTGAGGAGGACAGTTT
This sequence comes from Rissa tridactyla, assembly GCF_028500815.1. Classification (NCBI taxonomy): domain Eukaryota; kingdom Metazoa; phylum Chordata; class Aves; order Charadriiformes; family Laridae; genus Rissa; species Rissa tridactyla. The sequence goes on along the minus strand of NC_071497.1, from coordinate 39,675,322 downwards.
AGTTTTTTCTAAACTCATAACTCTATTTCTCTTCTTCCTCACGTTGCAGCGAGAGCTTGGGGAGAGCATCTGTTGTCTTGTCATTGGCCAACAGGCCTAAACCACAACACGTTGTGTGCATCAGTGCAAAGGCACTTTGTCATGCTTACCTTGCAGAAAAGGTATGAGAGCTTTCCCCAGAATTCTGTCCTGTATGCACTGTTCTGTGCATACAGGACATATAGTGACCTGACTTTATCCCTTTTTTGTTGATTACAAATGCCCGTATCACCCTACATGCTTTGCATGCTTAACTCAGTCTACCACTTCCTCACTTGACTTTTGGTCATCCTGTCTCCCCATCATTCCTCTCCTGTTAAAGCTGTCCTTAACAGGTTGACCACCCTGTTAGCAAAGATTAATTTGTCCCACTTAGTCAGGTGGATCCCATGTCCTCCAAGCATTCAATGAGTGTCCCATAGTCACAGATGCCAAAATCCTGTGGTTGACACCAGCTGTGCAATCAATTGTTGACCTGTGGGATTCACCTGCTCCTTCTTAGGCCTTTTCCTGTCACTGGCAGGATCATGATCAAGGAGAAAACTACCTGGGCCCCTTAACGCCTTGACCACTGTCCCCAGAGCCATGTAATCACACAATACTGTCCAGATCTCTCCAGGCAGTATTGTGGGTGCCCATGTGGCATAGCGGTAGGGGGTAAGACTGTAAGGGCCAAACAAGCCTTTCAACAACATCCCAAATGTAAGTCCCAGCAAGCAGTAGATGTCCACAGAAAACAGGTTGTCAGATGGGTCCTGCGTCACCCCCAGCAAGGAGTCTTCCACTACTAACAATCACTGCTTCCTTCTGCTGCTACTCCATGGCTGAGGCTTAACCAGCATGGTTACTTCATTTGACAGAGTTCCCAGACCCTCGTCTCCTGGGAGTGCACTGAATCTTTTCCGTATATATTCATAGTTATTCTAGTTTTATGGTGGTTTGATTTGTGCGTTTGAGTAACATAGCCAGTTTATAGTTACAGGTGTCAATTAAGAATTGTAGTTACAATTCATGTATCGCAAATTCATTGTACCCTAAACATAATCTTATATCGGTCCCTGTGACATGGAACCAGAGACACACATGTTAGAAATTTTCTACAGGACAGAAGAAGAATGTAAGCACATTATGAGAATGGTGCTTTTTAAGTCCACATGAACTAATGATTGAAATAAAAATGAAGAAATGATGAAAAAATGTTTTAGTACAGTCTCAATATCCTCCATTTACTGTTTCATCTTTAATTTCTGCAGTACAAACAAAGAAATCAAGTTTATCTGTCTTAATCTGATCTTTAAAGATCAGTATTTCTTACTGCTAACAAATGTGTTGCCCTTTATGTGCACAGATGCTTGGTATCTCTAGCATTTCACTAGCAAAAAAAGATACATTTGCTATTTGTTAACTCCCAGAATTATCCTTTTACCTATTGTTATTTTCCAAGCATATGAAATCTCTTCAATCCCCTCAAAAAAAAAAATATCTAATTGATATCTAATTGCTTGTTTCATATATCATCTGTGGAAGATTTTTTTCTGACCATGTTTCTGTCACTTTTCCCACATTTCTTTTTATGATGGGAATGATAACATTATTCCATTATTTTCAAGTCACCTGTGTTCTTTTTTTTTTCCTTTATTTCTCCACATAAAAATGATTTTCAGTATGAGGATACCTTTTTTAGTATATACTCAGGCTCTTCGCCTGATCCCAAATTCTTCTCTCTCTTCCATTCTACTAATTAATTCCTGCTAATTAAGAGTATGTTTAGAAACCGTTTTTTCCAAATACAGTGTGCTGAACACTGGGAAAGGGATGCTTTTAGGTCAGTACTACATTTTAAAACTGTATGTATTTTAATTAGCTAAGTATCAACATTGCTTAAATATGAAAAATCTTCTCCTAATATGAATAATTTAATTTGATCTAGGCTCTTGCTTGCACAGATGTCTTGTTACTCAATATAACCAGTATAAAAATTTCCAATAATTAAATGATGTTTAAACTTACACCAAAATAAAATGGAGAAAATTCCATACAACTTAAACTGATCAGTTTATACCCTGAAACATAGTAATTAATTATTCTTATTTTACTTTAGGGAGCAGAAGTGTATATGCTATTCTTATTAACAGAAGGGATTGAGATTCTTTTTTTTTTTTTTTTTTGTAATCTTGATGCTCTGATTTCCTCTATCTAGTTTACTCTCTTCAAGTAAATCCCCTGACTGATAATGCTGCAAAAGTAGAAAAGATATTTTTATAAACTTTGTATTGCTTTTCTTCCAGTACTTCAACCTGTTCTTGGGAAGATAGGCAAATCACTCCTCAAATCTCCTAGAAACATGCAAAAGTGGAACAGATTGAGTCACGTATTAGAACTGTTAACTATGAAAAAGAAAATCAGTGTAATTAAAGGAAGAAATTAGAGAGTTTTTGAATGGTTTTTTTTACATGCATTTAATCATGAGAGGTCATCACAAATTCTCCTCTTTCAACTGGGTACCGTAAGTAGCTGAGCCTGGATCTCACTAGCTGTAAAGGTCTGATTGGAAATATTCTGAACTATGGTGAAAAATCATTTGAATAACTAAAGAAAATGTTATTACATTCTGTAATCCAATAAACTACATCAAAGTTATTAACACTACCCTCTTAACACTAATTGAACTTCACCTAAATATCAATACATTTTCAATTCAGATTAAAATGAATTTGGAAAATAATTTTTGCAGAAATAGAAAGGAACATGACCTTGTTCCAACTCAGCTGGAAACTAGAAAGTATGTCAGTTCATCTTCATTATTTTCAGCAAGGGAAATAGTTGTCTTTGGGAAACTCTAATTTAAAGAGGGCCTGTTGCATGATGAAAACAAGTCTCTCTCATTTTTTAGCCTAACTTCCCCTACAACAGAAATACAACGACTTTAACAACCTTTAATTTTCTACATAAAGGACAAAAAAGTTGTTTTGAACAGCTTTAGGTTAGAAAACCATCTTGCATTGCTTTCATGCTCACAGTGCAGAAGGTTAAATTAATCTACTGACTTCTTTAGATGCATTTTAAACTAAGTCCTGGCCCTCAGATAATTCCATACTAAAAATACATCCTGAGAGAGCACAGTTCAGGTTCTTTTTCTTATCTCAGTTATCTTCTTTCTGTTAGTCATTCATCATCCATCAAATATTCATTCTCTCTAATACAGAAGGCACATTTCCTGTGTTGACAAAACTGCAGCTACTTAAGAACATATCTGTTTTACTACAATTGCCCATTTCAAGCCCAATAATGTAACAGCAGGAGTACTTAACCTCATAGAAATAGCAGCTAGAGATTAAGCTAAGATTTCAGTAAAAAAGGTTGTTTTGCAGAGAACATTCTTGGAACCTCATTCTGTATTAAACTTTGATGTAAGCTGAGTTCCCCAAAAGATCTAGGGCTGATAGAAATAAACCAGTCTATTTTTTGTCATTGGAATATAATAGTAATATATGACTTCTCAAAAATCACAATGGAAGGAGACAGTAGTCCATTTTACATCATTAGTATCAATGACAGCCATATGAAACGTGCTAATTAGACAGATTTCAACCAGAAAAAATGTCTACTCTGGCATTGAAAATAATAAGCATGTAGGGTAAAGAGCCCTCACCATGGCACACTTCATGGAAATTCACTCTGAAAATCTGCTTCAATGGATGTAGCACATCTCCATATTCCAAAATAGACTGTTAGCTATATGCAACAGTCACATAGTGCTTTGAGCAAACAAAATAATATAGTGCCAATGAAAAGATAGCCATCTGTTTTTAAAGACAAAAAATGCAAACAATAACATGATGACTAATGAATGGAAAGAACAACAAAGAAAGAACCTGAAGTTTATCAGAATTGAGGTAGAGTCATAGAAATATGCTTTGTTGTTTGAAGTAGCTTTTTCACAAATGACCTACAAAGTTTGCACAGAGGAACATGCATTTGTGATGGAGAGAAAAAGACTTCACTGAGAGGTTCAAATAAACAATTTATTTGGACTTCATTCACAGGTCCGATACGCCACTATTGCAAGTTCTTATGGATACAATGGAAGAATGTACTATTGCAATTTAACGGGAAAAGAACAAAACAATTCACAGAATATGCTATTACCACCTAACAAGTGATCCCGAAAAGTAACACCACAAACCACCAGCGCGCTAGATATGAATACCTTAAACGAGTGCACAAATCATGATCTTAGAGCATGCTAGACATCATACATATGTTATTAAATCACTTACCCTCTCTCTCTCAGGTAAAGCCACTCAATCACAGGAAGTTACCTTGCACACTGTCCTGGGCAAGCGGGGGCAGAATCTCCTACAGGCCAGCTGTATGTTTGTAGGATTCCCCCTTTTTCTCCCCAAAACTTTGGACTTAAATATCCTTTTTCAGGACTGTGCTTGAATGGATTACACTATCTGGGATGGTTATCTCCCGTGGTTTGATGGCCCCTCAGATAGCAATGTTTATTTTGTGACGTCTGGTCTCACACTCACTGAATAGTGGTGGGACTTGACTCAGGCCATTTTGTTTGTTAAAGGCACCATTCGGGTTTCAGTTCTGGTTTCGGATCTTATTGTAACGCACTGTTGAGACCATCCCGGGCTGAGCCATTTCCACAGCTCCCCCCAAGTTATCTCTGCATAGATAGGGGTCAATAAGCGTCTGCCGAGGCTAGATGGAGCTGAGTCGAATGACAACTCCCTGCATCCCACCTTTTGTGTTCTGAAATCGGTTTAGCTATGTGCTCCCATTCAGCGTTTTATGCAATCTCTGGAAAAATAATTTTAAAAATGTAAACCTGGGAAGTTTCTGAAAAATCTTACATACATGAAGCAGCCTACAGCAGTAGGCGACAATCCTTGTGCTGGAAATATAAGAAAAATAAAAAATAAATACAAAAAAATGTTTTTTTTAAAAAAGTGAAAGATTAGTGAAATAGAAATCAATACAGAAAATGGGAAAAAAAAAAAAGAGAGAAATTCTGATTTGACCTGAAAAGCGTATTTTAAGTCTCTATCATAGTGAAAAAAAACTGAAGGCAACCTGCAACTGCAGAAAAAAAAAGAAACAGCGGTGCAAGGGACAGTGATTCAGCATTTCTAGCAGCCAATACTGCTAATTTTACCTAAAACTAGACAAAGAGTTTTGTAATGCTAAACAGAAAACAAAATGGCGTGGATAGGTACACAGGAGGTGAAAAGCTGCTAAATGTTATTGCGACTCTTTTTGGGCCCCGTAATTTGAATGATCACGCCAGCAAAACACTTGAATGCTATTCCAGATGAGCGGTATCTGGACATTGTAGAAAATCAGCCTAGAAGAGCTAAGTGCTACAACACTGAGCAACAATTCCATAAAACCCCAAATAATGTGTAAAAATAGCATGCCACACCTGGTCCAAACTCAGCCATGATCAAACAAGTGCCCTTGAAATACAGGGACAGCCAAAGTTACTTTAGAAAATCATCAGAAAGTTACCCTAACTACCCTTTAAAAGTCTGTAAAGCCAACAGCAGTAGCAAAGACCAGAGAGGCCTTACAACATTGAGTCCTCAGCAATATTTAGGAGAGAAAGCAATACAACACCGGACCAGAATGAGAGTGTTCAAAAGGTAATGCTAGTGGAAAAAAAAGGAAAATGATGGCTTTTGAAAATTAATTAGTCAAAAAAATTATAGACGCTTCGTGAAAACACTGCACTACCTATGAAAACACCGGTTTCCATCCCTACTGGAAGGAAACACTGCATGTGTATGTGAATTCAGCCTATATGCTAAGTCACACACAAGTCTGTCAAAAAGAAACTTGTGCAGATATGTGGATACTCATTAAAAAACTAATTACAAACTTTAGCATAGAGAATGACATATTTGATCTCCACACCAAAAAGCATGTGGAAGCAGCTGCAAGTGCCAGAGAGGAGAGGAACAGGTTCATTTTTATCCCTTGGAGCACTACTGACACAGGAAAACAGCAGGAATGAACAAGGACATAAAGCAACTCTACAGTTTCTGTCGCTCAAACGTATTAATTGCCATGTCCAGGGTGGAGTTTGTGTGAATAGTACAATGAAATCACAGCTGATTAACAGTCCGTATTTTAACTTCTATATGACAGTCTATGTAACCCAGGATTTTCATTACACAGAATGTTCTCCTCACACAATTTAAGAGTATTTATGCATTTTAGTTTAATAAATATTGACCAGTCACTTGTAAAATAAAATGACAATTTTAATTCATTCCAAATTCTCTAGAAAACTTCTTATAGATCTTCAACTTTATAGTAACCTCTTATTGATATTAAGATAGATTGGACAAGCTTGAATCAAACCCAGTTCAGAATACAATCCCAAAAATCTGTTTGTTGTGGCAGAACAATAAAGTCTAACGTGAACACACTATATTTAATATAAGACTTCACAATTTAAAAGTTAACTATTGAATTTCATTGTATGCAAATACATGTTATGTTATATAAGAAATATCTCTGTATAAATGTACAACACAGGTGAAATCAGCAATTTCATGCCTTTTTGGCATGAAAAGCAACAATCTCAAGCCGTACATAAATCCATAAAAGAAAAGAAATGCTAATGAAACTTCGTTTCTGACCTTTTCTGTTCCTTCAGAAATCCTCCTGTGATGTTTTTACTTTAAATATGAGGTCCCTGCTACAGGCATATATACAAGACCCAATTTATTCTTACAATCTTTATTAAATCGAGGAGGTATTGATGTCCTGAAGTGGTAAATGGTAAATTTCCATCTGAAGAGCCAGAAAAAAATTCATTTTCTGTATTATATTGATACAACTGAGTATATCTTAGCTTTGAAAGGTACCACACTAAAGTTCTTTATCAATCCAGATCATAGGGGCAACATGGTCTCAGCCTAGGCTGGGATTAAGCCTTTCTGTAAAAGAAATCATTGAAATTGTACCTATACAATTCTTGGCCTGCACTTGGAGAGAAGTATGACAGTGGGGCCAATTAGTACCATTTGTAGAAGGGATATGAAGTGGTTGTAGTCCTGATGCTCACTTTGCCTCATTTATTCTCTAAGCCTTCAGGAAAAAAGGACTTTCTTCTTCATCACTGGCTCTCATTCTGGGTCCAGCTGGGTCAGAGCCCTAAGGCAGACTATCTGTGAGGATGTTGAATACTTCAAAATCTGTGAAATCACTAATGAGTTAAGAAACCTCAAGCAAACCTTCCATTATTCTTCACGTACAAGAAGTAATCAGAAATATTCCGATGAGCTATAGATGTCTTGCTTCCAGACAAAGCAAGATAGACAAAATAAGAGAAAAGACAGCAAATAATATTCATCCAGTCACCATTGTTAATAAGTAGATCTGAAGTTCATTGCCATTCTGCTATAGCTGAATCAATTTTTTTTTTGTCCTGAGGAACTGTCCATTCACTTCCTTCAAACAAATAACTCACAGTGTAGTTATTTTTTTTTCTACTTTAAATTTTCAAAGGTAAAGCAATAACGTAAGTCATTTAATGTTTTGTGGCTGGAGGCAATGGTGTAAATTCTGAATAATACCTTAAGGATAGTACTTAAGCGGGAGATGGGAGAAAGAGGTTAGAAAAGTACAGGTATTGAGATTACAAAACATTCCTGAAATACATGCCCTTGAAAGAAAGATGCATACTACTTGATGTACACAATGAGTTCAGCATACAGAGAGCAGGACCTCCCAACAAATACAACTTTACAAACAATGCCCCAGATGAGCTGTACAAAAATCTGTCTAATAATTAAAACACTTATATACTTTTTTAGTAGTCTCTTCAATAGCTAACTTACAGTATATAACTTATAGAGAAAGGGGTTTTGAGAAGGTTTTTAAAATTATTATTATTATTATTTAAAATTCTGCTTACTGGTGCTGCAGCATACTTTCTTCTACAAGATTAAATCAGTTTATTCGATGACTTTCTCATCTAGTGAGGTTTGAATGTCATTGTAAGCATTTGTCTTAAACATTTTGATATTCATAATTCTCCTTAGGACTGTCTCTCACCATCTGCTTTCAATCATCCCTTCATCTTTTTCTTTGCATCAAGTATTGCTGTATCTTTGGTAGCTCCACGCCATTTATCAAGCAAAGTGTATGTCTAACACAGATATTTTTGAAGGAAAAGGTATATACAGCCATTATGTTGAACCATGCTTTTGTCACTACTGTTGTATTCAGACACTCTCCTGGGTCTCAGAATCCATCGAATGTCTCTCTAATCTCCAAGAATCAAAGACTGGCACTCAGCTGCAACCCCACAGAAAATGCTGGCATAATGTCATCATTGTAGAATCATAGAAACATAGAGTGGTTTGCCTTGGAAGGGATCTTAAAGATCATCTAATTCCAACATCCCTGCCATGGGCAGGGACACTTTCCACTAGACTAGGTTGCTCAAGACCCCATCCAACCTGGCCTTGAACAGTAAAGAATTTCTTCCTAATATATCATCTAAATCTAACCTCTTCCAGTTTAAAACCATCACCCCTTGTCCTGTAGCTGCACTCCCTGATAGAGAGTCCCTCCCCATCTTTCCTGTGGGCCCCCTTTAGGTACTGGAAGGCCACTATGATGTCTTTTCAGAGCCTTCTCCTCCCCAGGCTGAACAACCCCAACTCTTTCAGCCTCTCTTCAGAGGAGAGGTGCTCCAGCCCTCTGATCATCTTCATGGCCCTCCTCTGGAGTCAATCCAACAGCTCCAGGTCCTTCTTACATTGAGGGCTCAAGAGCTGGATGCAGTACTCCAGGTGGGGTCTCATGAGAGCAGAATAGAAGGGCAGAATCACCTCCCTTGACCTGCTGGCCGTGCTTCTTTTTATGCAGGCCAGGATGTGGTTGGCTTTCTGGGCTGCAAGCATACATTGCTGGCACATGTTGAGCTTCTCATGAACCAACACCCCCCAAGTCCTTCTCCTCAGGGTTGCTCTCAGCAGCCTGTATTTGCGCTTGGGATTGCCCCAACCCACGTGCAGAACCTTGCACTTGACCTTGTTGAACTTCAGTCAACAGTCAAAAACTCCCACACTAGCACACACATAAGGCAGGGAGGCCAGTAAAACAGCATGGAGGCTTGTAACTGCAAGGACCAGCAAGAGCAAGAGACTTGCAGTTACAAGCAGTTACTGTTTGGCCATGGGCTGTGGGTCCACTATAGGCTGGTCTTGTAACCTCAGCTTCCCTGATGCTACGCAGCCTCCTCACTGTAAGAAAGGCAGGTATTGCTTTTGCAGAGGAGAAAAGCCGTTTCCATCAGAGGTGACATGATAAGGGAATGACTAATACAAAGAGGCTCCAGCAAAGGCTTGCAGAACATCTCTTATCACACAGACAAAAGGACAAACCGATTCATACTGGATTAGCGTCTAGAAGGGTAGTCAAACATTTAACCAGGGCTAATGACATTGAGCAATTTTTTACCAAAAAGGAAAGAAATAAACTACTCAGATAATCCCTTTAGGTGTAGCATAAAGAGAAGTAAACAGAGGCAAGACATCGTGGGAGAATTTTAGGTGCCTCGGACAGACTGTGAACCCTGGAGTACCTAACCAATGGGAAACAGGGGAGGGGAAAAATTCGGCCGGGATTAGGAAATAAAAAGCTGTGGTTCAAGAACTGAAAGTGTGCCTACTTGCTAGGTCACCTGCTCTTGCAAGAACGTGAATAAAAATGTGCTTCACAGAGGATTCTGCCTGAGCCTATTTCATTTGGACCAGAACTTATTTCTCCTATCACCACCTCCTGCAGCTCAGCCACCTGCTTCAGGAGGTCCTGCATTGACAAGTGGCATTCGTCAGGGGTTGGTACTGAGACCTCTTTAAATACAAAGATATTTAACATCTTTGTTGGTGATATGGACAGGGGGATTGAGTGCACTGTCAGCAAGACTGCTGATCCCACCAAGCTGTGTGGAGCAGTCAACACACTGGAGGGAAGGGGTGCCACCCAGAGGGACCTTGACAGGCTTGAGAAGTGGGGCTGTGCAAACCTCATGAAGTTCAACAAGGCCAAGTGCAAGGTCCTGCACGTGGGTCATGGCAATCCCAAGCACAAATACAGGCTGGGCAGAGACAGCCTGATGATTAACACTCCGCTGAAAGTTACAATAGGAATGATTGCACATCTATTGGTATATTTCAAACCAAAAAGTGCTAAGGCTGTTTATGAATTATTAGCTACCATTTAAGCTAAGATCTCTTACTTAGCCATAATTTTTTTCATTTTTACTTCCATGTATTTAAATAGTACAATTTTAAGTCTTACTATTTTTAGACAATGCCTCGCATGCTTTTTGCTGCTAATTTAATCAGATAAAATTCATAAAGCCTCGTGACTCCTTAAGCATTTTTCTAATTCCATGTGGGAATGGAGAGACAGTGTTCCCTACAGAAATATTGCACTGTCTGGTTTATTTTTATTTTAAGTCTTTTTATTTTTAAAGTATTTTAGTAGTTTAGTCATTATTTTAGTTATAAGAAGGCCGACGCAAATGGGTGTTAGCATTTGATTACTTTAATATGTTAACTGTTAGTCAACTGAAAAACATTTCAGTAAACTCACAGTGAACTTCATTGGAATTACTTTTTCTATGTCTTTTATTCTGTTTGAAATTTTGTAACACCTATGTTCCAGGGGAATGTTTTAATCTCTATGCAATACATTTTCCGGTAGAGAAATGTTTTGCGAGTTCTGCAAGTAACACATATATTAATGACAAGATTGTCCTCCCACCTCCAATCCCCATTCCAGAAATTATTCTTAATAGCTTTTATCTAGGACTTCTGAATGTCCTAGATAGTCCCTAAAGACACTTGCACAGAAATTAGCATGACTGCTACAAACCACAGGTGCTTGACTTTTGTGACTAATGAGGCAATCACCCACTGTTATCTCTTAACTTTTACCTGTTACAACTTTTTATTATTTTAGAAGATCTGTAGAGATTACCTACAGATTCTAAAAGGTGTTCCTTTGATTAAATTAGTTGCAATCAAGTTTAGTGCTTTCTGTGATACAAACTTTCTTCTAAATGGTTTCTTGATGGTTGGTGTTCCTTGTGCTTAAGAGAATTATTAAAAAAATGGCTCCATTATTATCTTTAGCCTGGGCATCTGGGGTCTCAGAATTAACATCAATGAGACTTTATAAACCCTGCCATTCAGATGTAAGGTCCTTCTGGGTTTAGATCTAAAACACAATTAAATTAAAATCACCATTAAAACACAATAAAATTAAAATTAAATTAAATTAAATTAAATTAAATTAAATTAAAATCCCTTCATTATTTTGTATTTTATTTATTTATTATTTATTATTATTGACAGTATATATTTACTTATTATTTTGTATTCATTATTTTGTATTCATTTTTTTGTAGCTGGAGAGTCACAAGAAAGATGTATCCTCTATTGCCCAGAAACTTATTGACAGAATTTGATAAATAAGGTGAGTCATTTTGTCTGTTCTCAGACCCTTTTAAACCAGGCAGAGAGTGGTAATTTTTGATTGATGAGTGCATTGTTATGAGTTATGATGTACTAATATTCTGACACTTCAGATAAGTTGTTTTAGAAAGTAGGAGAAATAAGTACTGTAGAATTTTTCATTACAATTACAGTATACAATTCTGTAGTGTCCTTCTTTCTAACTTTATATAGAAATGGAAGTATGCAATATCCCTAAAGACAAGTTCAGTTGTCCCCTTCAAGTACAACAGATTAATACAGTCTATGGAGAAGAGAAATTGTTCTGGTCAACAGATTTGGGGTGGAGGATTCCCTTTCACTCTAAGTTTTCAGTTCAGCTCTTAGAGAAAGTTTAATGCAAAACCAAAAGAGCTCTACTAGCTTTATCACTAAATGAACTACAACTTGGGCTGAAATAGACTTCATGAATTAATAAATCTTTGACCAGTACACTAATTCCTATGCTAATCATTTCCATCCGCACAATTCCCTATCAGCAAAATAAAGCATTTCCATCTCCAAAGTTAGCAACTGCCAAACAGGATTTCTCTCACATGGCTAGTCTCAAATCCACTTAAAGTAAAACTAGGGTTAGATCATCACTTATATCAGAGGTTAGGTTCCTCTTTGCATGACCGTTCTCGTAGATCCCTAGTTCTCTTCTTTGTCTTTCGAGGTGTTCCTGACACCTCAAGACACTTAAATCCTGCTAGGTTAATTCCACCAACCCTAGCTATAGACAAGTAGACTATAGATGATTGTCCTTCTCACACAAGTCTGAGAAAGGACTTCCCCTGCAGGAAAATGCATAACATAATTGATTAAGCAAGCACTTTAATAATGGGGGTGGATGCAGAGCATGCCTTGTCAGGTATAAAAATGTTCTAACAATAACTACCTCCCTGTTTCCCACACTACTGCAACAGTTTTCATTGACAAGTTTCCCAAAATTTTCTGAACAAAAAATTCCTGTTTTCTCATTTAAATAATCATTTATTGGTCTTATATTTAGCCTAATATAATAGCCTTTATAGTTTTATTATATTATTTTTATGTAGTTTTATTGTATTATTTTCATACAGTTTTATTTCACCTCCTTTGCCTGCAGCCACTTCGTCTGAAAGGTTTTTGAAATTGCCAATGGTCTCATACAAATGAAAAGAGCCTCTTCCCCAAGAAACAAAAATAAAATATTTGTGCTCGGTAGTTTCAAGGATGTACCCAGAATAACACTGCAACAAACAAGAAGGGAACTTTTACAAGATAAAAGTAATGAGAGAAAAAAATTTACATTAAATTCTGGAAGTCAAGTTGAATATGAAATTGGGAGTCCAGAATAGAAGTAGTCCAAAGTCCTGATATATTTGGAAAGACTTCTATGTAAAATTCTGTTATTTTGGTCTTTTCCATACTACCCTGAAGCTCTACTGTACTTGTTTTTCAACACTGGAAAGCTTGAAGTACAATTTTAGAAATTATCAAACTGAAAGGGAACAGAAGTGACTGTTTGGATGTTCATTCAAAACCTGTCATTTATGTTACCACACTTGGTCCAATTCAAGCATCAGCCAAAATAATCTGAATGTCCTGATATAGCCTAAGAAATTTTTCATACAAGTGGGTTTTACAAGGATAAAATTACACGTGTTCAGCCATGACCTTTTCCAAATACTTTTGCAAAATGAGGAAGCTGGACAGAGGCTGATAATTATTAGGGTCTTTTTTTTTCTTTTTGTTTTCTTTTTTTTTTTTTTTCTGGCGAGGAATGGCTTTTTAGTATAGGAATAATTGCTGCTTCAGAACTCTGACAGGGAATTTGCCTGTTCCAGGTGTCAGTTATGATTGTGATTCTCTAAGAATAAAAATTAAGTGCAAGGACAGAGGTAAAAATGCATAACACAGGAAAGAGTGGCAACAGTCACATCATGGTACTTAATTTGCATTACATTAGAAAAGTACAGGGCTGAATCCAGTGGACAAGAAGCAATACTAAACATTGATCAGCTTTCAAGTGAGTAGTTTTAAGCATGTATCCTACTGTACTTCTAAGTATGTTTCTTCCCCTACTGAAAACGTTGTCTTTTGCATATTCCTCATACACTAGTAGTTTCAGCAGGGATGGAGTTAACTTTCTTGCTAGTAGCTGGTGTGGGGCTAAGTTTTGGAGTCATGATGTAGTATTCATAGTGCAACAATATTTTTGGTTGTTGTTAAGTAGTCAAGGCCTTTTCTGCTCCTCAAACCACCCCACCAGCGAGTAGGCAGGGAATGCACAAAAACTTGGGAGGAGACACAGATGGGACAGCTGACCCCAACAGACTAAAGGCCCATTTCATACCATATGATGTCATTTTCAGTATACAAAGCTGGGAGAACAAGAAGGAAGGGGGAATGTTTGGAGTTATAGCATTTGTCTTCCCAAGTAACCATGATGCATGACGAAGCCCTGCTTTCAGGAGATGGCTGAACACCTGCCTGGCAATGGGAAGCAGTGAATGAATTCCTTGTTTTGCTCTGCTTGTGTGCATGGCTTTTCCTTTACCTATTAAACTCTCTTTAGCTCAACCCAAGAGTTTTTTCTCACTTTTACTCTTCCGATTCTCTCCCTCGTCACAACAGGGGGGAGTGAGTGAGCAGCAATGTGGTCCTAGTTGCTGGCTGGGGTTAAACCACAACAACTAGAAATACTAAAACAAGGCATGTTGCATTTCAGACTACCTGGTCACACACTTTCCCTTACAAGACTCCACTTTAACTGCCATGTTTTATTTATGCTATTGAAAAAACAGAACCACTTCTTACCAAAACCCAAGGGATGCAATGGGACTCTCTGCCTCCATCTATTCCATGTTCTCTCAGAAGTGGGAAAGAACAGAACTTCAAGAGTGCACTCTTCCTGAGAGAAAGTAAATGAAAAGATCCCCCATGACCTTTGATGATAATTCCCCAGTAGCATTGTCTAAGCAAATAAGTTAAATAATTTGAAACGTCACATCAGTCGTTAAGGTCAAATCTATAACTGTCTTATCAAGAGTCTGCCTTTAAAGTAGTCTTGTAGTTTAAGAAGGATGTGTGGCAAAGCACCTGAGGTTGGGATCTTCAGTTTATAATCACCGTACAATGGTAAGGTTAAAAAAAAAACGTTAAAAAGGTGATTACCAGTTTCAAGGTCTCATTTTCTTTACAAAGAGAATGTATTTCCCTTGCTGCAATTCTCAACCTCTCCTTGGTGCCATCAAAAGTTGCTGAACATAATATGTGCTTCCTATTCCTCGCTTAGGGTCCTTGGTCCAGCCAGTCCAACTCATCTATGCCTTCAGGGAGGTGGGATGTGAAATTAGCTCAGCAGGAGGAAAAAAGAGAAGTGGGATAAGAAAAAGAAAACTAAGAAGGCATGAAGACTACCCTGACAGTGGACAGAGACCACTGTAGTCTACATCAGAATATGTCTCACATAGCAGGAGAGAAAAATTCATAATTGGCTTGCTTATTTTAAACCAATTATTTTTTGTGTAATCAATAATAAAAAAATTGTCTATCAGATCTGTTTTAAAGCATGGGTACATTAAGCTGTACAGTATAAAATTATTTCTGCCCTTCACAGGCATAATAGGATACACTCCATAATTTCAAGACAACACGTTATTTCTCAAATAGCAGAAAATACACTTCTTTCCACTATGATCTTAAATAGCTTATATTTTCCTCTGGAGTTTTAATGGACCTATCATTAGTACTAAATACTACTATATGTGTTCTGGACTTGGGGCCCATTAAAGTAATTTAGACAAAAGATACACTATAAATGATTCTTACACAACAAAAACCAGAGTAAATATAGCAAAAGTAGTAGTGGAAATGGTTTGATATATGCATGGTTTTGAGGCTTATTTTAACTACATATTGTTTAACTACCTTAGCCCATCTCTTGAACTTAAGAAATGTTGTGCTGCCTGGTGACAAGGAATTGTTTGCTCAGACTACCTACTAAATTAGTAGATTATGTAGAATAGCAAGTTTACCACTAACAGAAATAAATTCTGTCTTTTACTGAGATTCACTTAGCAAAGGAAAAGAGACAAGCAACCAGTGACCACGCCTGATTCTTAAACTCCCCTTAATCTTCCCTACGCTCAGGTTAGACCTCCCTTTAATGTTGAATAAGAGCCTATGGCTACCCAGGATAAGATTTGTTGCACTACTAATCATCTAAAACTTTAGTGTCTAGTCCACATTCATCATCTAGACTCTAATCAATAAGAAAAAGAGCTCTCTTCAGCAGACAATTTATCCGATTTTAAAATGGGTTTCTAAAAGATATTATATGAACTACCATCAGAGGGGGTCTGATTTACTCCATAGACTGGAAACAGAGTTGAGACGACTTCTTCTGAAGAGAAGTCCTGTTTTCAGCCTGACTCAGGTGAGACTCATACCATCTTAAATGATCACTGGCACTTGTTTACCTGTCATAAACTTCTGTTGGGCCACCTGCAACACCATCACCACCCCCTACCACAGAGTTTCCAGCCAGGCAGCTGGCGTTGGACTTGTATCGCAAACAGCACTACCAGTGAAAAATCTCCCTCTGCCACTACAGTTGCATAGCTGAAAATTAATTCTACTGAAATCTGCTGAATGACACCAGGACACTAAAAATGTCAGAGAAGAATTCAAATAATGATTATGCAAAAGCAGTGTAGTTAAATTCTCCATGAAAGTGATTCATCTGATCAAGCCCTCATACGTGACATGTCTTCAGTACAAAAATCCTCCATACAGTCTCTTAACACTCAGTCTCCCCAGAATACACACACTGAATATCACACACCTTATACACACATACACTTTGTGAAAATATTGCAGTGTCTGCTGTCACTATCCACAGTATGAACTACCTTTCAAGTTGCAACAGAATGTTCCCAAGTAGTGCCTGTTCTTCAAAGGCTATAGTCTTTCTTACAACTTTTTTTCTCTTTGGTGTGCGCTATGTTTTCAAACATTCTTCTCCTTCACAAGTCCAAAGAATCCCAGGGTCAGGCAGAAACACACACGTTGTCATCAAGGAACATATACTGCATAGCGTTCAATAACAGTGTGACCACGTGAATCCTGTTTCAAAATCTCTTCAAGGCTTCTATTCTCTGTGAAGTTTTAATTCAGGTAGGCTACCTAACTCTTTTTTTCTCCCCTTTTGTTTCAATTTTTCATATAACTTTAAATATAACCACAGTACTGTGTTCTTCTCATTCTTTTTCTCAGCAACCAGACACCCTAAGCGAATTTTGACTTAGTACAAGTTTCTTTGTAGGTGCTCCAGGTGTAAATTAACAAAATATTCCTGCTGTAATATTTGTCATTGGCAAGTCAGGATTAATTATTCCAGCATTGCTATCCATGTCACTGTAATAGAACATCTAAGATGTCCACCACAAGCTAACCATGGTATTACGTGTTATTATTGCTATTTTATCTACTTATATTTGTTGTGAATTCCCACTTATAACCACTTGCAAATGCCACTTGCAGGATGTTCTGCAAGATCTCTACATGATAAAAATTGTAATGCAAAAGGCAATTTAGAGTTTAAAAATTTTATAAATTAATGTGCTGTAAGATTACTTATGCAAGAACAGACATCAAAAAACTTTCAATTCAGGAATACCAAAGCACTTAATTTCTCATGCATGTTCTGTCAGGGTTGGTGTTATTCACAGGACTTGTGACCCCAGATCCCAAATATCTCTGCTGTCCTTTGAAATTATGATCCTTGCCTCTAGCATAGTCTCTAAACACTTTTTACACCTCCAGATTTACACAATCTACAGTAGGAGCTGAGAAAAATAGAGGCTGTCTGGGGAACTTTTTTGATATATGCTTGAGTTTTGAGCTTATTTTAACTGCAAGCTAAGTGCCATCATTGTGGCTTTCACCAACGTGTGAAAGCATTGATTGTGAGCCCCCAGACACTTTAGCCGTACTTGGAATCTGAAACTGTGAATGATTGTGTAAAATAATTCTGAACTGAGATTTCATTTCACCTTAGCTAATGAGTTTCATGACTGAATAAACAGTAACATGTACAGAAGTGGATAACTTCTATAATTTTATAGGAAATTTCTAGACAAGGCTCTAAGTTTGAGATAGTTGCAAGAGGTTACTATAATAACATTTGGCATACTGTTGATTCAATCCGATTCTGACACTGATTTAATATATCAGCTTAAGAAAGAAAATCATCATAGAATTATAAATACATCTGCTCATACTACAAAAAAAAAGAACAGAAAACTATTATTTGATACAATACAGCAAACAAAGCTAGGTCCTTTCATGTTTCTTGTCTTGGGATCAAAAGAAAAAAAGTAAAGAATTCCTACCCACTGCACCTGGCTTTTTAGCTTGCTCCAATAACTCAACACCACAAATGCAGGGAGGACAGATTCTCTGCTAAGACACTGTAACAGATTATGAAAAAGGCAGCCTTGCTTTATATCCTAGGCCACATCCTATTTCCACATGCTCTGCAGAGAGGAAGAGGTATCTTGCAGCCAGCTCTCCTGGAAAATGCTCTCCTTCAGCAGCAAGGGAAGAAATTTTTGCTGCTTTGAATTGAATTAGTCCTCTGACACTTTTCCAGTTTGATATGTTGAGACTATTGCAAGACATGGGTCTTGATAAAGGTGCAAACCCAATCCTACTGTTGTTTTGCAACTTTATATGTAGGGTAAAAAAGGAATGGAGAAACACTGATATCATAATTCCATTTATAACATTGTTTTACATGGAAGATTTTTTCTTTGTTTAAAATATGCCTTTAATTGTGAGTATGCAAGATAAATCTTTTTACTGAAGATTTAACTAAGCGAGAACAAGACAACTAAGTCTGTTATTTCTTTAGATGTAAGATGTACTCATGTTTCATCTTAACATGCTATCTGTTTTGTTGTCTTAATTTATGTCATTAGCCTCCCTGGCATATTTCCTACTCACTTAAGTTTATTTAACAAATGCAATACAAGATAAACACTTACAATAGCTGCCTTTTTATTTGCATTCAATAAGTGCATTTCTGCAAGCCTCCTTATGACTTAAATAAATGTGTTTATTTTTATAAACATCATAGATATTAGGAGGTAAAATCTGACATACTTACTCTATATTAGTTTAAGATTTCTGCTTGCAATCATAGTTTATTATCATGTAACATGCCCATTTCACAATTAATTAATTTAGTCCTAAAGCTGGAGTGAGAGGAGCATTTGCAACTCTCACTATATAGCTGTGCAAGAAAAATACTTTCTAATGTTCCCCCAAATACTAATGCTAGTCGCCTGTTAGCTCAAACAAGCCTTGCCTGAACGCTTGAGGAAGGAATTTGGCCTTACAAAGGATAGAAATTTTGCCTTAGGAAGTAAAGGATTATCCAGGACATTTGCAATAAACTGTAATAACCTATCCTGCTGCTTAGTTTGTGGATACCCCTACAATCCATATGAATCAACAGATATTTTTGCCCAGCCAATTTTCACCCACGGTGCCATACACTTCTGTTAACTGCTATCAGCCATTGTAATTAGAAGTCCAGAAGAAGGAACAGTAATGCGAGCGTAGGGGAAGAAGAAATACATATTAACTGAGTTTTGGGTTGTATCCTCTCAATACCTGAGGTAAATAAAAAGCTAGATGATCTCTCCTATTTCTTGTCCTCCCAAACTCTTTGTGCTGGAACCCTGAAGACTCCTGAGCAGGGAAGGTGACTGGCATAAAAGATTTGTCTTCAGCACTCATAAATTTACTAAAAGTACATCTTGCTATTACATATGAATGATATCTCTAAAGTTTATCATGACAAGAGAGAAAGACTTTCAGATCCACCAAGACAAGGATAACATCACCTATTATTTAATAGATTAGCAATCTTGACAAGTTTAAGCAGAAACACAGTATAAGGGAAAAAATAAATTTTCATTTCTTTAACAAGCTTTGGCAACTGAAAACAAAGAGAAGATGTTGATCTAGTGATCAACCAGACTGACACTTTTACTTCAGTAAGCAACTGTTTTTCATAAATTCTCAATCATCTGGTAATCCAGCCCTTCTTATTTCAGTTTTCTGGTACAATTTATTCAGAGCAGAGAGGGGGCTGGGGTCTTTCACAACCAACAGGGGAAAAGAAAAAATTGCTGACGAAGTATCCAAAATTTCCATTTCCACAAAGAAGAATTTTCCAATCACAGTAATAAAAAATGTTTCAGCTAAAAAGTCCTCACCTTATTTTGCTTAATGCATTTATTCTAAAATGAGGGATATAATCCTGCAAGACAAACTAGTTGATGAGATGATTTCTTCCAGCCTACCAGGGTTTGTGTTATGTTTGGTGAGATAGAGAAATGCCATGAGTGAAGAATAGAAAGCCCAGAAAATAAATGCTTAATCTAAAAACTGCTTTTTCATTTATACATATATAATATAGAAAATTCCAGGTGAGGTGATCAGGGGCACACCACATGACATTTCAACATGTTATATCAGCGTTTTATGCAGGTAGGGGGGTGGAATAGCTACCTCCCCCCAACTGCTGTTGGTGTCTTTTCTCTCATTCTATTATTTCTAAATATTTATAGCTAGCACTTCCATAGCCCATGTGTGCAAAAAACACATATTTTCGCTTTATCATGAGTTTATTTGAACATATACTGGGGCCACAAATCTGTCATCCTCTGCATTTTGCATGTTGAATTATGCTTGTTAGATATGGTAACTTTCCCAATGTCAAAAAGAAATCATTTCTCCAGATGAACTTTTCAGATCTGCCTATATGATGAGAATACCTGAAGTATCAAGCAAACAACAAATGCTCATGAATCACAACAAATCTAGCTGTTTGGATTTACTATGTACCTGTAAATACTATTTTAAATATTATTTTGTGAAATAAACTTGCGGAAAACTAAAAAGAACTGACAAGTCACTGGAAAATTAAGTAATTCTAAATGAAATCATGAAATCACATCTATAACCAACAATAGATTTTCTAAGGATTTCTTAAGAAAAGAGGTTTTATAAGGCTGTGTAGTGTACGTGAAAACAAAACAAGTTCAAGACAGATTTCTACACTGGCCTCTGAAAGTGTAAGAGGCCACTTGAGGCTTGCTACAAGCGGAGAGAAGATATAAAAAGAGATTAAAAAAAAACAGAATAGCCCCAGCTTTCCCTAGGAATTCAATAACCTGGATAGGTTTTTTGTATCCTGCCTGAGACAAACCTGAAAATGCTAGTTCTATTCAAGCCAGAATTTATGCTTACCCATAAGTAGTGTTTAATATTTCAGACACATCAGAGCTACCAAGCAGGACAAGGTGGTCCTATGTGCATACCTGAGAGTCATCATTAGTTTCATTTTTCTTTCATTAAATGCTTGTCTGCACTAAAATATCACTTCTCTGAGAGGAAATCCAGCTTTTCCTAGGATTTAATGTTTCAAAATACCTGCAAGCAAAATCAAGGCAAGGAAAATAGGGAATGATCTTTTGCCTTGTGCCTCCAGCACATGTGCTCACCACAGACACTGAACTGGTGGGATTCCCACCCATTGATTCCCTTGGAGGTACCTGCTTGCTATTATACTCCCATGGGGCAGCATGTCAGCAAACATTTTTATTCTTCTGGAAAACTCATGGTGGTTGTGTTATGCAGACAGAAAAAGCTAATCTGAGTCAGCTGAGATGCACACCTTCAGCAAATTTGTGTGAGACAATTTTATATATGCCCATTTTTTTGCAATCCTCAAAATTAATGTGGTAGCTTTACCATGGGAATAAAGCTGAAGCTCCACAGCCCACTGTTCCATCCTCCCAGTGGGAAGTCAGCCGCAAAAGAGACTGCAGCGCAAAGGTGGGGCAATGCACTCCTGTGAGAACCGTCTTTAAAAAGAGGCATTAGCTCAGAAACAGGAGATAAGGTGATTCAGTGCATTGTCTGAAAAGCCGTGGATACTTGATGCAGTTTAAAGCCGCTATTCACTTTGCCTTTCCTTTCTGAATTATAAATCCAATGGGACATATGTGCTCCCACTGACATATGAAGGCACAGTCTGCACTTTGCGACAGCATGATTGAATGTAGTTTACTGTGGGTTAGTCCACACAGACTAATAAATATTTCTTTACACTGCAGCTTATAAAAAAAAATAAATTAAGATAGGAGCACTGCCCTCTGGGAGTTATAATGCATGGAGACCAGACTTAAACATCTGGGGGGAAAAATGGAACACTAAATTTGAAGTTCTTATTGAAAGAAGTCCTACAATCTCTGTTACTGGGATGAGTGGTGGAAATAAATCATATTTTCATGAGTTGACAACAAAGTATGACGTATTTCCCTTCTTAACTATGATTATTTTGCATAGTTGAGTAGAAATTTTACAAGGTAGAAAAGTTAATTTGCTGTAAAATCTTTTTTGTTTTAAAATCATGATCTTTTCTTGTGAAAATATGCAAAAAAAATACAATACTGCTGCAGCAAGAGCTTCCAGTTCAGACCAAAAAACCCCTTTGCTCTTTTGCAGACACTGTGAAACTTCTCAGGTCTGATTTGCAAATATGTATAACTATAAGTATGCTTGATGATTTCTTTATCCAACTATAACCGTACAGTTACTGCATTAAACACATTGAATAAAAATATCTCAAACTTCCTGGCATACCCAACTGATGGAATGCTTGCAGTAAAGAAGAAAATAAGGCTTCCATGTCTGTGTACTTTTCAAAAGGATTGTGTTCTCTGCTTCTGTTTCAGTTTGAAGCTTTTATATTTCTGACTACCAGAAGTGACACAAATATACCTTGCAGCTAAAGAAAACTCTGCTATGGAAAAGTTATAAACTTCAAGAATCTGGTCTTCTGAAAACTTTTACTATAGAAAAAAACCTCTGTGCAAGTAATTATACTATTACGATAATCAGGATTGTCAAATGTATAGCAAGATTTTTTAACATAGCTGTCCAAACTGATATTCCCAAATCATAGAATCATGGAATGGTTTGGGTTGGAAGGGACCTTAAAGATCACCTAGTTCCAAACCCCCTGCCATGGGCAGGGAGAACAACCACTAGACCAGGCTGCTCAGAGCCTCATCCAGCCTGGTCTTGAACACTTCCAGGGATGGGGCATCCACAACTCCTCTGGGCAACCTGTTCCAGTGCCTCACCACCCTCACAATAAAGAATTTCTTCCTAATATCAAATCTAAATCTCCCTTCTTTCAGTTTAAAACTGTTTCCCCTCGTCCTACCATTACACTCCGTGATAAAGAGTCCTTCCCCATTTCTCCTATAGGCCATCTTTAGGTAGTGAGAGGCTGCTATAAGGTCTCCCTGGAGCCTCCAGGCTGAACAGCCCCAACTCTCTCAGCCTGTCTTCATAGGAGAGGTGCTGTAGCTCTCTGATCGTCTTCGTGGCCCTATGTTTGTAGATACTCAGATAAAGGCTATAGAGTTCATACTAAAAGGTAATTTTGGAAAATATCTGCAAAAGCCTTTAGTTCTGATTTTTCTGAAATTCCTTATTAGTTTAAAGGATCTTACACTGATTGAGGTACAGTCCCTGCTATCCATGGTAATACCATGACTGGTGTGCTCACAAAACGTCTGGGGCAGGCAGAGCCTTTGCCTGTATGCAAACATGTCATGTTCCATGTGTTTCCAGCAAAAACACAGGGAGTCAAACTGCACTTGGACCCACCCAGCACCCATCACCTCAAAAACAGCCTAGCAGCTCTGTGGTGCTGTCTCAGAGATGCAAGCAGGAAGGAGCTCCATCTGTTTCTAAGTTTTGAGCCATCATTTAGCACGTTGCTTTGTGCATGCCATCAGTCCAGATTCTGGATGTAAAACAAGGGGTTCTACGGTAATCGTATCACTAACAAGACAAATTTAAAAAGGAATCATGAATATAAAAAAAATCAAAGCCATGGACACCACGCTGCTGGACACAAGGAGGCTGGAACAGCTCCTGGCTGGGATGACTGTGGGGCTCATTGGCAGACAATGCACCAAATGACAGGTTTTAGTCGTAGTGGTGCCGGGAAACCTCACCAAGCAATGCCTTGCTGTTCATTGCCTTACTGGTGGTATTTCATTTACTTACTAAGGTCTGCTTTCTCTTAATTGTCTCCTACTGCCTAGCCCACATTACACCCTGCAAAGGGAAGTATATAGCATTTCCTAGAGTACCTAAATAGCAAAAAGCCACTTGAATAAGTGGAAGCCAAGCCAGAGGGGGTTCTGAAAAAATAGTGTGGCTCAAGTGCATGGCAAATAAATGCACAGCACAGAAGTACGTCAGATATACAAAGCTGCTCATCACCTCTGGCCTGTCCAGACCTCAGGCTTCAGCATTGAGAAGGGCCCCAAGCTGTGGTGGCGTGATAGGCCTCTGCACACCCTGATGGCCAGACCAGCCTACCTAGGACACCGCAGCTGGGGCTGAGCTCCCTGGCACGGCCTGGTCCATCGTCCAGCCCAACCTGTGGTGCAGGGTGCCCTGCCACCGCCCAGCCTGGCTCTCCTTCTTTCTCTCACAGGCTTGGCCCTGCAGGCCAGCAGTGGGTCAGAGAGTCATAGAATGGTTTGGATTGGAAGGCACCTTAAAGATTATCTAGTTCCAACCACCCCTGCCATGGGCAGGGACACCTCCCACTAGACCAGGTTGTTCAAAGCCCCATCCAGCTTTGTCTTGAACATCTCCATGGATGGGACACCCACAACATCCCTGGGAAACCTGTTCCAGTGCCTTTCAGGCCCCTCAGCTGGGCATCTGCTGCTCTCTGACCCCAGGCACAAGGAGCCTCGCTCAAAAGAAATTGCTAGCAAAGCCCATATTTATTAGTCCTCCCCAGTTTCTGGTGCACCCATGTGTTTAGAAAGATTTGCCTGGTACACATAAAATCGTAATTACAGTACATACCAAGCAACTTTTCCAAAAGGTTAAGCATCCCCTTGCACATACAATAACGTCACATATGGATAGTAATTTAGGATATTTCTTTAAACATTTCTTTAGATTGTAGTCTTCCAGTGTGCATGTTCCAACGCAGTAACTTACTCTCTCCTCTTTGTAACCTTTTCAGCTAACTAATGCCCCATGTATAGGACCATCTGAAATGTCCACTGAAGAGATAAAAATCAAATGCAGGCAGTGAAATGCAGACTGGATGACAAATTTGTCTTTTTGTTTACAACTAGTAGCGTACCATTGTTTCAAATATACATTTCAGCACTGAATATATTAACATTTACATAAGCAAGAGAGTCAACAATGGAAGTCATTACTACCCTCTGCTGGTTGACTTTATAGTAGCAGAAAATACACATGTTCCTCCTTGGCCTAATGACTTCTGTGCAACCCATCTTCTTAATAGTATCTATGGCTAATTAAAAGAGCTAATTATTCCTCTATAATTTAAGAAAAAAGAAAAGAAGAAAGAAAGAAAAGAAGAAAGAAAGAAAGAAAGAAAGAAAGAAAGAAAGAAAGAAAGAAAGAAAGAAAGAAAGAAAGAAAGAAAGAAAGAAAGAAAGAAAGAAAGAAAGAAAGAAAAGAAGAAGGAAAGAAAGAAGGAAAGAAGGAAAGAAGGAAAGAAGGAAAGAAGGAAAGAAGGAAAGGAAGAAAGGAAGAAAGAAAGAAGGAAAGGAAGAAAGGAAGAAAGGAAGAAAGGAAGGAAGAAAGGAAGGAAGAAAGGAAGGAAGAAAGGAAGAAAGGAAGGAAGGAAGGAAGGAAGGAAGGAAGGAAGGAAGGAAGGAAGGAAGAAAGAAAGAAAGAAAGAAAGAAAGAAAGAAAGAAAGAAGAAAGAAAGAAAGAAAGAAAGAAAGAAAGAAAGAAAGAAAGAAAGAAAGAAAGAAGAAAGAAGGAAAGAAGGAAAGGAAGAAAGGAAGAAAGGAAGAAGGAAAGGAAGAAAGGAAGAAAGGAAGAAAGGAAGGAAGAAAGGAAGAAAGGAAGGAAGAAAGGAAGAAAGGAAGAAAGGAAGAAAGGAAGAAAGAAAGAAAGAAAGAAAGAAAGAAAGAAAGAAAGAAAGAAAGAAAGAAAGAAAGAAAGAAAGAAAGAAAGAAAGAAGAAGAAGGAAAGAAAGAAGGAAAGAAGGAAAGGAAGAAAGGAAGAAAGGAAGAAAGAAAGGAAGAAGGAAGAAAGGAAGAAAGGAAGGAAGGAAGGAAGGAAGGAAGGAGGAAGGAAGGAAGGAAGGAAGGAAGGAAGAAAGAAAGAAAGAAAGAAAGAAAGAAAGAAAGAAAGAAGAAAGAAAGAAAGAAAGAAAGAAAGGAAGGAAGGAAGGAAGGAAGGAAGGAAGGAAGGAAGGAAGGAAGAAAGAAAGAAGGAAGAAAGAAAGGAAGGAAGAAAGAAAGGAAGGAAGAAGGAAGGAAGGAAGGAAGGAAGGAAGGAAGGAAGGAAAGAAAGAAAGAAAGAAAGAAAGAAAGAAAAGAAAGAAAGAAAGAGAAGAAAGAAAGAAACAGAAAGAAAGAAAGAAAGAAAGAAAGAAAGAAAGAAAGAAAGAAAGAAAGAAAAGAAAGAAAGAAAGAAAGAAAGAAAGAAAGAAAGAAAGAAAGAAGAAAGAAAGAAAGAAAGAAAGAAAGAAAGAAAGAAAGAAAGAAAGAAAGAAAGAAAGAAAGAAAGAAAGAAAGAAAGAAAGAAAGAAAGAAAGAAAGGTGGAATTATAAAACGATATTAAAAGTTGGTCGCAGTTTTGTTATCTGACATTACTCAGAACAAAGCCCAGCTTGGAGTCTGTTTCAAAGTCACACTGATCTAGCCAGCTGTGCCAGGGGATAAGCAGACAACAGTCTCTATGCTGCTTTACAGGAAGGACAAGCCAAGCCTTTTATACTGCCTCCTTCCAAGCCTTTAAAAAAGTACATAAGCACTATGATCTTTGTGCTTTGCCCATCAACTTATCTTGCTTTCTACAGAAATCTGTCTTGAACCCATGGGGATAAGAGTACTGATGCAACAGATAAAGATGTGCAGACAGCAGAACCCCAAAAGTCACTGCTTGCATTGTAAAAACTACCTGCTTCCCACAGCCAGCCAACTCACGTCAAGCCATCTGGGTGCACACATTGTCCAGCTGAATCCCAGCCTCAAGGAGCTAAATGAAAGAGTGGTGCCCTTCACTCTGTGGGCCATGGTATCCCATTGTGCTACATCAAGGCACAGAGCTACATCTCTGAATCAGAACTTCACAGTGGGAGATAAAGGACTGAACACAGAAGTGCTAAGCTAGCAGAGAAGATACTGATAAGTGAGCATTTTGTGTTAATATCTTCAGAGGCTGGGACACAAACAAACTCTGCTCTCTCCTTACTTCCACTACAGAAGAAGAGTTTTCCAACTATCTAAATTACTGCTGGATGACTTGACATATCTGTGATGATAATCAAAAGGAAAGACTATGTAGCAGCCATCATTCTGTAACAAGAAATCACAGGCTGTTATGATCCACCCAGCATCTTTGAAAGCTTTTGCTTGACCATTTTGCTCAGATAACATTCAATAACGTAAAGCAGCAGACCAGATCAGCTAAAGATGAAATGGCTGAAAAGGAATCCAGAAAAACTTTGTAGCTCCAAGCATGCTTAGCCTTCACAATTAATTGGAGCAATTATTTTCTATAAGTGCTTATAAGTAATGAGAATAAAGCAATTTATAAAATAACTTAGCAAGAAACTAACGTGTGGTACCTGCTGACATAGTTTATGGTAACAATATAGGAAATGCTGATATGAAACAATGATTTTAGCTTGTCAAGGTCATTCAATTTCGAGAGCAATGCAGCAAGACTTTTAGAGAGAGGTTATTAGAGCACTAGGCTCAGAGCAACAGAAGGCAAGAAACCCAAATATTATGGCACAAGCAAGGTGTTTTCTGTCTGTCTTTCTGTCAACGCGGAAGGATCGGACAATAACACAACGACCAATATGATCAGGTTAATGCCACTTTATTGCACAGATAGCTCAGTTATTATAGACGTTCTGATTCCGCATCACACGCCGACAATTTGCTGATTGGTTGCACGAGCTGTGCATGCGGTAAGCAACATATTATAATTGGCTTAAAGCATCTGTCCACGCGGACAATCACCCCTCCTATATCCTGGGTGAAGTTCTGCATTTCGCACGCTGAGTTCAGCACACTTTCTCATATCTTGTTTGTCTCAGCATTTCTAACATCGCTACAATGTTTTCACATAACCTTCAAACTAACAAAGCCTACATAGTTGTTAGCAATTCTTTGGTGCTTGGAGTGTTCACAGGATGACCCCTTTGTACTAAAAATCCTTCAACATCTTTCCAGTATGTACTTTTTATTTTAGAAACAAACCTTAGGCCTTGTAAATACATTTCTGCTTTATTGATATGATCATGTATTATTTACGTTAATGACAGAAGTACCTTAAGATTCCAAACAAGGTCAGGACACATGATGCTAGATACTGGGCAAGCACATTTAATTTCAGGCAAACTAATGATACAGTGAGTTCATAATTTGATGCAAAAAGCAGTATCAGTACTCACACTTTCAGAAATATCAGCGAATGTTTGTAGCAAAACTGTGAACTACAACCTAATTGTGTGCTGAACTGGTGCCTTAGCCAAGATCTACTGCTCTTCCTTGATGCTTCAAATGGAATTGCATCATCCAGGTACTAGCAGGCAAGACAGACACAAGGATGGAAGTCTATCTAGCATGTGTATTTACCTGTTCAGATGTCACCCTTCAATATGCTGCTGTTCAAATCTGCGTAAAAAAATTTTTACTTAATGCTACACAGAGAAATAAGGAGAATTGCAGGCAACTTGAAATAAGGCAAAAGTTATTTTCTTTTTAATACAGAATACATTTTTCATTAACCTTACTATCATGACTGAGGACTTTTCATGTCAATAATTTACAGTAATGCACGTCTGTGTGAGGTGAAAAATGAAGTAAATTTGAATCCAATAAGAGGGAAAAGCTAAGTGACACATATTTCACTACTATATTGATAGGTTGAAGATTATATACTTTAAAGATATTCCGGTACCTAGAGATATAGATAAGCACAATGGGAATTAGAAAGAAAAACAAATTAATCATATGAAATCCTTAAAATCAAGGAGAATCCCCTGCTGGCCATTTTTAATAACTACTATGCATTTATCTTTATCTAAAAGTTGTGAAAATTATTTTCAAAACTCTATGCCTAAGACAATGTATCTTCATATCTAGTTTATTTCTGCAAGCCTGCAACAGCATTTCAGATTGTTTTGAAGTCCCTGCAAAATATCAGTAAAATAAATTATTTTCTGGATGTCATGAACTATAGTGACAGCGCCACCAAGTAAACAGCTGTGGACACTATTTAAAAAACAACGTTCTGGCTGCTCTTTGTAATATTTATTTTTAGGGATTTTTGCACTAGTGTCTGTAGCTCCCTGTATCGCCTGCTTTGCATGTGATTCAGTAACTTGCCTAATGTTAAGTTGGTGAAAGTGAAGCAATGAAATAAAGCAGAGATATAAGCAAACAAGATGAAGCCAAGGATTTTGAACTTGTAGCATGAGGTACAGAAATTCATTTTAAGGGGAGTAATACCATTCTTATTTTTAAAAATCCCATTTTAAAGAAGTTCCAGTTTTAAAGAATCTTTCAGCCTCCAGGTGTATCTTTCATCTTCAGGAAAAACTCACAACTTCCAATCATTTCAACTGGAAAAATGCAATTAGCAGCAAAAAAAAAACCCAAACCAAATACTCTTTGCTAATGTAGAGGCTACATCTGCAAAGGACTCCAAAGTTTATGAGCCTTACTATTCCTGCTTAGCCATATCCACACCTAATAAAACGCCAGCATGCCAAAATTAGAGGCTATTCATGATATTACCTACAGCCTGATGCTGTTGATCTAACCAGGAGTTGTAACTCATGTCTAGTGCCAGTAACATTAGTAGGCGTTCTGACACCATGCTTATCTTGATGCAAAGTTGTTTTTAGGGCATGAAACTGAATTGAAACTTGTGCAAAAGACAGTGGTTGGCAAGACTTTTTGGAAGGAAGCGTTCTCTGGCATATCCAGTAGATCAGAGCATGAAGATGATCCTCCACTCGGCCTGGTTCAGATGAAGTTCTTGTATAAATTTTCCACACCCTTGGGCAGTGCCAGAATTGCACAGTATTATGGAATTACTGTTCCTCTATTTCTCCAACTGAGGCCATTCCACTGCATATAGCTAATGAGATATTCCCAAGACAAGTGGTAGGAAGAAACAGAAGGGATAATCAAGTTGTTAGAGTGCTCACCTAGCTAGTCTCTACCCCAGCTCCATAAAATATTCCCAGGAAATGAAATAACTTCTCAGGAGGAAAAACACAAGCCTGGAGTACCTAATAACAGTACATTGGATTAAATCACTTCTCCAAATCGGACAATAAAGACATCTTAGAATGTACCCTATTGAATGTCCTCACTACCAGTTTAATGGAGAGGATCTTTGTAGGTTTTTTCTTATTACATAGGATTGACCCCAGGTTTAGGAAAGGCTGAGCAGCATTAGGTGTTTCCTTCTATTTTAGGCTTAACTATCTAATTATCTGTGGAGAACACAAATCACAGTTTTATTCCCCTTTTTGACGTTCTCTTACTGATTAGCTAAGACAGCGTTTTGCTCAGATTGATGGATCCAGTGAATGCTCTACTTTGGCGTCAAACTCCCCAGGCTTTTCTGGAGAAGCCAGTTGCTATTCAAACTAAGCCTGATCATTGCAAAAACATACACAAGCTGCTGGAATAGTCTGCTGTACTAAAGAACTGAGAATTGGAATTGTGTCTAAATAAGGTACAAAGACTGAATGATCTTTGCATCAGTTTCATAATACTTCAAGTAAGTCATTTAAATCCTGAGTATTTTTCACTGGAAAATATTTGTAAGTCCAATATATTTCAGTATAGTATTTAAGAACTTGATCTAAAATCTGAGCAAGGAAGAGGAAATATCACAGCACAACGTATTTTCCTGTAGTTCTGCCCAAATCAAGCAGTTGCCTTCAGCATTTCTAAAATAGCTGTGGTTAACCTTTAATCCAAATTTAATAAAGGTGATAATTTAATTTACATAGCTGCTTATATGCAAAATATTGTGTAACACTGGTGATTGCAAATCCTCTATGATGAGGTGCACATTTAGAATTAAGCTTTTAAGCAACATCCCGCAGAGAAATATATTTCAGTTTATATCATAATGAGTTCAAGGTAGAAATGATCAAATTCCATTTGAGGCTACGGTCCAAGTTGCTTAGTTAAAGCTGCAAATTGTGGATTCAGGCATATACCTGCTTGCACATCACAGTAGGAATTTCACAACAGTAAACACTCAAAGGCTTTCCCATTTTTGTCCTGATAACAGTTTTGGTTCAGCTTGCCTAGAAAAATGGAGAGTGATGAAATATATGCAAACCCTTCAATGACAAACTGTATTCCATTTTAGAAACAAATTAAAGACTATATAGCAGTGATACCATTTCACATACCACATTCACAGAAAAAAATGTATAGTTACAAGAAAAATTATCTACACTGCCCTACAAAAATTTGAGATATGTGAATTTTCTGACCCAAGCCATTTTTCCTGGGCACAAAAGGCAAATTGTTTGTGGAAGAAGGAATGGGGACTGTATCTTTGCAAAACAATTGTCTGCAGGCTATAGGCATAACAAACCAGGTCTGAGGAGCTGTACTCCACGGTTTGGAAGCAATTACTGAGAAGGGAGTTTGGCAAGAGGAAATATTTGAGGCAGAAAAGAGATCATGAGGAAACATGCAAACAGTTTAAATGCCTGTGTTCAACTTCTCCCTGCAGTGAGGGTAAGGGTCTCAAACAAGAAACTGTGCAGCAGAAGTTCAGCAGTTAAACACCACTCCTTTGCGTAAAATAAAGAGTTCAGACACAGCAGCTCACCAACACACTGCCAGCACCAGCTGGGCATTAAAAGCAGGAAGTAAACAAGTGATTGCGTCCACTGGGCCTCTACAGCTACCTGACAGCATAGTTGCAGAAAGACAGACAAACTCAGAAAAACTGATAATTAAGCATGTGAGCCTTAAGGAACTGGGTAGGAAAGTTTAAAAAAAAAATGAAGAAAAAGAAAAAAGAAAAAGGTCAAATCTCCCAGAGCAAATTTAGTCTGCATTTCAGGTATTGGTGAATTGGTTGGAAGAAACAGCAAATTGTGCTATGTAAAATATGTGTTTCAACATTATATATTACTGGAGCCGGTCACATGTACTGACTTCAGCAACAAGCATTACATTCCACTTGGCCCCACAGAGCCAGCCTAACAATGTGCATTGGCTCTTATTCCTCTCTGAGCATTACTAGCTCCAGTGAATTAAACTTGCATGCTCAGTAAAGGGCTGAACATGAGCCATAAAAAGCATAATGAAGACCCCAGCTACAATGCAGTAACCAAGGTCTAATGCAGTTGCTGTTACTTATATTACTGGCAGGGTATAAGTGGCAGTGATGGGTGGAGTACAAAGAAACTAACTTGGTATCCAGGACAAACAGTAAATGTTTATGCTGTCCTGGAGTAATAGTAATGCTGTCCTGGAGGAAAATAAATCTACATCTTTTTACTTATAAATGGAAAGTGTTAGATACGGAAATTATGCAGAAACAAGAAATACTTGTTACTGTCAGTTTTCAGATTAGAATTTTTCTTTGCTTTTATTTATTTCAATATCTTCTTCTCACATATATCTGGCCCGTCTTAAATGCACAAAAAATTCTGCATAAAAAGGATCTCAAATAGTAGTTCTCGCTTTGCACCTGATTATTTTTTCTCATGTCTGCAATGTTCAAATCACCCTTACAAGAGAGGCATTTTGGAAGGCAAAAATGAGAACAGTAAAACTTTCTACATTCTATTTAGTATCTAAAATAGAAAGGTCTGGAGTCTTTTTCAAACTGGTTTTCATCTTTGTCTTGTTCTGCCTAACAGACTCTGCCTAGATTTTATTCACAGACACATTAATTCAGAATTTATTCTCCCTGTCCAAAGTTCTTTCTTTAAGTTAACTAGCAGGCTTGACAAAGTTGAAAAGTCAATGTCATCCCTGGCATATATCAGCACAGCTGTCAGTGTTGACAACAGCACTTAATTTGGATGGGCCAAGCTTGTCTACAAGACCTGTTTTGACAAATCATCCCAAGAAAAGATTTGCCATCTTGTCAAGGCAGCTTGTTGCAGTACCTACTAAACTAAGACTTGGTTGCCATAATATGGAGAAGAGCTAGGCAGATAATAATCCTCCGTGGAGATATTCTATGTCACCTTTCACTCATGTAGAAAGCCACAGCAGAACCTTTTCCTTCTGTAGGGTTATTTAAACATAACAGCATATGTCACCACACATTTTACTTTCCTTTCTCATAGCATTCAATTAGGGATATCAGGAACAAAAGAAATCAAGAACTGAGCCAGTCTGACCTTTTATCCTGTTTTAAACACCAAGCCTTCTAAAATTGTGAGGCCAGCTGCAGCGTGGTCAGGAGCAACAAGGCCATGCCAGGCATCCAGCACCTGCCCAGTCCTCAGATGGTGATGGCAGACCACGAACTGGGCAGCTCTGGACTCCTTTGCCCACCCTTTGGCAGCCAGCTCCCCCATGACAGTACTAAACCCATTTGCTATCATAATGGCAAACTGGTCATTATTCCCTTAATGTGTCAGCTAACAAATTACAAAATTAAACTTTGGTTGCTGAAGTCTCCAAACCCAAAGAGTAATTATCATGTTTTTCACACAATGAGCACAAATTGCGTGCTAATGAAAAGCAACCCAATGTTCAGCAGTGGTTTTGATTATAACTTGTGTTGTGAAAATGAGGAAAGTTGACCTCTCCTGAGCAGTTTGCTGGAACTGCTCACCCCTTCTTTCCTCCATGTGCTTCCCTAGCAAGGTTTCTGCCACAGCACCATCAACCCACATGCTCCTAAGTTCAAAATTGTTTAGTATATCAACATACATGAATTATATACAATCCATTCTGCAGTACCTGTATTATATGTGACAGTAGAACATTCCTTATAGACTGTAAAACTCCAGGCCTCCTCAGGTTTAAATTTTGCATACATTCCAAAACAGCATCACAGTCAAACATGGAGCTGCTTTTTCATGTGGAAATACAAAAGGAGGTTGCAGATCAGAACTGACTGGGAAATACCTCCCAGATCCAAGATGAATTGGGTAATAAAAGCAGGAGCATGAATTCCTGGCCTCAGACAGGAAGAACAGAATAAGACATGTGTTTCTCATATGCTGCGTCAGTGGTCTCTTGCAGACATCTTTCCTTCAGTTTTTGTGCAGGACAAAAAATAGTCTCAGAAGACCAAGGTTTTACCTCAGTGTAAAATGGCTAAGATTCCAGATTTCAAGATTTTATGGAGTAGGAAAGAAAAAATATTTATTGTCTAGGTTTTATAAAAGATAATAAACATTCTACAGGGCAGTATGAAAGTGTTGCAGTCTTAGAGCAAAAAAAAAATTGTTTGGCATGGTTTCTAGAATCAGTTTATACCATTTGTCTTTATTGTTTTATATTGGCTAGACAACACCCAGTATTTAATGGCTTGAATAATTTTTACACTGATGAGTTTGCCCTTTCAATGCTTCATCCCAAAACTGGAGTTTTTAGAGTATTTTGTATTTCCTTTGAGGCTGGAAAGTCTCCCAAGGAATGACAGAGTTGTGAATTCACTGGAAATAAAATAATCTGAATTATTCAAGGCAATCCTGGTCAGCTTCAACAACTCCAGATTTCCAAACTTGTGCATACATTTTATATGCAGAAAGTAAATACAAATTATTTGTATGTGCATAACTTTGGCTGACAGTACAAACCCCATGAATAGTATGCAACTCCAAATACTCAGATTACAAAAAGTAATTGAATTTAGGTGGTTTTAAGGTTTTCTCTGCACTATCACAGCTCCAGGTGTAGAAGAATAGGAATCACTCCAGAAGCAGTTCTGATCCTACCTGGCAGTAATATGCACTGTGAGCTGCAGCCACAAACTGTGCTTCACAGGTGAAAGACTAGTAAGCTGTGATCTCAATTCATGGGTACTGGGTACAAGAAAAATTGGTTTTGGACTGGACTTCTGCAGTATACGTTTCTGCTAAGCTTCAGCAAAGCACAAGAAATAAAAACTGAGCTAGATAAAACCCAGGTGATAGCATGAGAAGAGATGGAAGAGATGCAACTGTCACCTGCTTAACGGGATTGTTCTATATACAAATATATGAAGAGGGAAAAAACCAATATCCGAGCAAAATAGCTTAAAGCAGTGCATACCAAAGACTTGGCTGGGTAATCGGTACCTTGCTAGTCTAATGGCCAGAAGGAGTCAAGTCCCAGAAGGAGACATGAGCAGAAGATTACTAACAGATCACTAACATTCTTCCATCAAATGATGGAAACGGAGAAACTCACTGTGCCTTAAGACTGAAGACCACAGCTTCGTTTAGAAATCACTGAAGAATGGCAGGCTCTACGTGCAGTTGTTCTGCAGATTTCTAAAGGTCTCTCTCAGTGAAGAGAAGTGTTCAAATCTTTTGGTCCCTCCAAGTACGCTGCTATTTGTGCTGTACAGTGTGATAACGGGTAGTTCATTTCTTACCCTGGGAATAAGCCTTCTTTCTAAATTCCAAAAATAACAAAGCAGAGTTCTGGGAAATTATTATCCTGACAATCATCCATCTGCCTACCCCAAACTGTGAGATTTCAAAGTTTTTCTGCTCTGTCCAGCATTGAAATAAACAACATTTTCAAATCTTTTCTTAAAAAGTGAACAACAAGTGGACAGCCCACATCACAGCAGTTAGAGGAATCAGGTGTTCCTTTAGGACACTCCCATTCAAATTTGGGGTATCTTCTTGTTAGAGTCATTTCACTTTCTACAGGTAGTTACTCAACTGAGATAAGATTTGAACTTGAACCCTGTCATCATGGTTTAACCCTAGCCAGCAACCAAGTACCACACAGATGCTCCTTCACTACCCCTCAGTGGGATGGGGGAGAGAATTGAAAGAATAAAAGTGAGAAAACTCAACGACAGCTTAACTGGTAAAGCAAAAGCCATGCACACAAGCAAAGAAAAACAAGGAATTCATTCACTAGTTCCTTTTGGCAGGCTGGTGGTCAGCCTTCTCCAGGAAAGCAAGGCTCCATCACATGTAATGGTTACTTGGGAAAATGCCATAACTCCAAATGTCCCCCAGCTTTATATGCTAAGCATGACGTCATACGGTATGGAATATTCCTTTGGTCAGTTGGGGTCAGCTGTCCCAGCTACGTCCCCTCCCAAATTCTTGTGCGTTTCCAGTCTAGTTGCTGGTGGGGCAGCATGAGAACCAGAAAAGGCCCTGATGCTGTGTAAGCACTGCTCAGCAATAACTAAAACATCCCTATATTACAACACTGTTTCCAGAACAAATCCAAAACATAGCCTTATACTAGCTACAATGAAGAAAATTAACTGTATCCTAGACAAAAGTAGCACACTTTTATACGAAGTAAGTACCTTTGCCTCTTCCTTTTTTGTGATTTTGATATGAAACTACATCCAGCAAACTGAGCTTTCTTTCTGAAAGAGACCTGATACGGTCCTATGAAAATGCATTTTGTCGAAAATGCATTTTGTCAAAAATACTCCTAACCGACTAGCAGTCGAATAAAGCTGTACCTCACAAAGGTGTCAAGATGCACGATGGGACCAAGACTTGACATGAAGTGAAAATACTGAAGGAAAAAAAGAGACTCTGACAGAAAAATACAGCATGGTATTCTCTGATTCCTTTAAAGCAATTCCATCTTCTCTATTTTCGACTTAAAAGATGGGTCAAAAATATGGAGATTTTTCTCCCTTTAGCACCCTGCAGAAATACTTGGGTATTGCTGATTGCTTCTTCTTAGAGAGCTAAAGAAATACAGAAGAGACATGTAAGAGTGAGTCTCTATTCACTTAACAAAGGTAACTATGTGAAGCTTTTCACACAGAGAGAAATTACATAAAGTATTTCACGCTGATTTTGGAAAGTTATGCTAAGAAATAACAGTCCAAGTGATATTACACCCCTAAAGACCAAGAGCAGAACGAAAAAGGGATTCCTACAATTTTTTTCCTGATTAGGGGCAAAACCTTAGAAACAAGTTAATTATCTAAAGCTCTTACACATACTGCTGAAGTGCAGATTATTTCCTTACAAATGGTCCATCCTCAAGTGTTCTTCAGGCTCTAATTTTAGCATCTTTTGCAAGTATAAAGACACCTTTGAATAAAACTGGAAGCTTTAAAAAGAAAATTTGAAAGCTAGGGAGGGATCTTTAGCAGGTGTCAAACAGCCCAAAACAGACGAGGCAGAAACATGATTATACTGGAATTTATACTATTAATATAAGTATAAGCCAGATCTATGAACATCAAAATGTTCCCAAAATGAAGTAAATGCTTTCAACTGACTATGAAAAAATGTTGTCATAAAAGGCCAGAAAAAAGTTCTTCATTCATTAGGGGTCCCTGTAATTTGGTACATTCTAGTAAGACTGTGAAGTCCAGTTGACCAACATTTTTGCCAGAAAGTACACATTAAAAATTAGTCCATTGAAAAGGTTCCCTATTTATTTCCTCCTCAGGATCAGATTCAAGTTCTTGCATTTAACTTTTCAGATTCCAGTATCTTTTAAGAAGGCTGTTTCAAGGAAGTTTCTAGAAAGGTTATTTCAGCTAAGAGACATCAGTTTTCATATCCTATGGCTGATTCTGGCCACAAAAAGAGGAGATTCAGGCAGGAAAAAAGCCATTTCATTCTTGACTGCTTAATTTATGTGCTCTCATCAAAACCCAGTTCCAGGGTAGCAAGTTGAAAGTCTTCCACAAAGGTGATGTGAGACCCATGAGAACCAATGATATTTCCAAATAAAGGGAAATATGCTACAGCAATGTGCCTGAGGAAATTCCTAAGGAAAAAAAAAAAAAAGGTAACTAGTAGCTAATAGAGGTGTTAAGTATTAAGGCTGGTCTCCTGTGTTTCTTTCTGATGATAGAAAAATGCTGACTGCTTTCCTTAAGCTCTTCCTTAGCTGCCAGAACTGGAATTAATGGAAAGGATTCATCCACTTTATATATAACAGAGCAGGCTCTGCCCTCAGACAAAATCGATAGCTGCTTGGAGCAGATCTCTCCCGAGATCTGGTCATGGCCTCCCTGTTTTGGAAGGTGGTTTGGCTGCCACTATGGCCCTGAAGGGCAAAGCTGGGATGCAGCTGGAGAAGCTGGCCACTTACAGTCAGTGAATAAAACATTCGGTCTCCCAGTCTCCAGTTGGTCCAGAGGGAATAGCCACATCAAGCTCAAAATGCAAGTTTTTTCTCTAATTACTTCTCCAAACAGCTCCAACTCCTTTCCAAAGTCATGGGCCACCAGAAAGAGCAAACCAATAAAAAATCACTTTTGAATTTTTGAAGCTGGAATTCTCATCCTCTCAAATAAGAAAATTTCCCTCTAGGTTTGTATGTCTTCTCAGGAAAAGAAAAATACTATCAAATTCACTCAAAGCAGAACAGGAAAACTGACTGGTTTTGATGTTTCTCACAGCTACAGTAAAAGCTTATTCCTGTAGAAATCAGACATAAAATAATCAATACAAAAGACACTCTGCAGCCTGGGACCAGTGTAGATTGATGGTTTGTTGTGAGATTTACTCACAGGTGTTTTCTCTCTTGTTCAAGAATAAAAGAGGCAATAAAATAGTACAGTTGATACTCTTGCAAATGAGTATGTATGGTGCGTTAGTCACTTTGGAAGACAGCGTGTTTGTACCTGGAAAAATCTCAAAACTCCCAATGTCATTCTTACTGTCAATCAAATTACCATTTTCTCGGGACATGCAGGAAACAAGAATGATTTTCTCTGCTTTGTATCACTGTGCAGTTGAGTTAATATACAAAGAGCAGCTTATAGAAAAATTCTAATTTGGAAAACAGATAGAGAAAATATTTTAGATGCGTTTCAGTGGCTAGTTATTTTATGGGTTTATGAAAACATACTCCTCCAAAATAATAACTAAGATAAATTTAGATTTTATTATTAGAAACTTGAGAAAATTTACTTCCATTTTATTGTATTTTCAGCCCAGTTGCCTCATGTTCTTTCAAAGATCCCAGGTTAAGCAGGAAAGCTCAAGAAATAATTGGTTTCCCAAATCTTTGATGGTGCTCAGGTTG
Organism: Rissa tridactyla; assembly: GCF_028500815.1. Lineage (NCBI taxonomy): Eukaryota > Metazoa > Chordata > Aves > Charadriiformes > Laridae > Rissa > Rissa tridactyla. The sequence continues at coordinate 39,636,440 of NC_071497.1, read as the reverse complement.
AACAAAGCAGACCTTAATGTAGGCAAGAAAAGCTATTCTGCAGCTTCTGTGATCCTGAAGGTTGACAATAATCTCTCACAAATGTTGTGACAATACTACCAGAAAATCTACCCTGTAGATTATTGATCACAATTTCTAGAATCGCAATTCTAAAATCAACAGAAAATCTTTCTTCAATTCAAGGAAGAAAAGGATAGTTTTCCCCATCTAAAAAAGAAAATTACTAGGGACAAAGAGACATGCTATTCTCTGTATTTTTCCTTAAAAATTTGTATAATAATGACCAAATTCATCCCTGATTTTACTAAAACCTCATGAGGGGTAAATGCAGTGACTGTTGCAGTTTTTAAAGCTATCTTCCTATAGAAAAGTCAAAAAAATAGTGCATTATAGATGAAGAATTAGTTTTCTCTCTAACTACCAAAAGTATTTAAGACAAGTTCAAAAGCAAAACAATTGCTACTTTTACAATACAAAATCAGAGAATTAATATTCATAATCATAATAAAAAACAAAACGTATCAATATGTACCAAGCTATTTATTACTTCATTTCAAGATGAATTCTGCCATGCTCTCCTTTTGGTACATCTTTTGCACTAGAAGGAACTATATAAAACTTTCATCTTGAACAGTAAGATGTACAGTGACAGTCAAGAGTCCTAAAATCTTCATATTTTCACTTGAGTTAATGACTCTGAGAGCTTAAGTGTTCAATAAACCATTGTTTGCACAAAATTTACACTTAAATAATTAGGCAAATAGATGTGACCTCTTGCATTCAACACATAAGTAATTAGGCAAATAGATGTGACCTCTTGCATTCAATTTCAACTGTGAATGCATGCCTGCATTTTTCCAAGCACAGTAAAGTACTGGCTTTCAAAAACAGGCCATGAAGAGTACCAGGTATTTTTAAGCACCAATTTCACATGTCTCAGGGTTTCACAATTACAAAATTAATTTGGATTATTAAAAGTATCTCCCCAGTTGCTCCCAAATAAATCAATGCGGTCTTCACTATTGAATTCCAGAGAAAGAGTATTAATTTAAAATGAGTGCTTCTGAAAATTCGATTACCACAGCTAATAACCCTTAAATAATTACAGGAAATCCTTGGCAGACTAATAGCACAAGGAAAATACAAAAAAAAAAAAAAAAAAAGAAATACCTATTTTACAAGTAACAACAATGGACTGTTTTAAATCATGAATTGAATTATTTCTAAATCACTTCAATAAATTCAGCAAATAAAATTTAAGCAGTAATACAGATGCAAACAATAAATAAATCTGAAGCAAGCAAAGCCCTTCCACACCTTCAAAATCTTTGCCAACAAAGTCAACATTTCCAGAAAGAGATAAAGGGGGTTTGGACTCCTTAGCATTACAATGTAGAATTGCATCTTTACCCTAGCCTACGTGAGAGAATTTTCAGACCTCTCCCCACCCCTTTTTCTTTCAGAATTTTACATCAGGGTTGCCAGGAAGCCCAGATCTTCAGATTTTTCTTGTCACAAGAGAAAAGCTATGAATAAACTGATGTTTTATTTATTATGGCTTTGTGTTATACAAAGATATTGGCCCCTAAAACAGGATGGCTTTGCCACAGAATCACAGAATCCCAGGGACCAGAATTCACAATCAGTGCGAAGGATCTTATGGGTTCAGAAATTTTCTAACTTTGGGGGATGTCACAGACGGAAAACTCTCATTAGAAGCTGCCACTGTCTTTCACATAGGACCCATCTGTCAAGCCAAAAAGTTACCTAAAAGAAAACACATTGACCAGTGTTTCCACAACTCCACACACACTAGGTGGGCACAGTTTTAAGAGAACTTATTCCTGTACACGGCAGGTCTGTGCTCATTCCTTCATCATAACTAAGAGGTGATGGTAGCAAAGGTGCTGAAAAACCTGACCCTTGCATTTAATAATTAAATAAGTTCTCCTGGGTTCATAAGGTTTGCACTCTACGCTCTCAACCTGCTGACACAGACTTTCCAATTAAGCAGCAAAAAAAGATTACACAGCTCCGTAAAATACATCCTGTCCTCACACAGCCCAGATTATAGTCTCTTTTCTTTATTCTGTGTATCACACTATGTGGAAATGTATTTTTGAAAGTGCAATCAATATTGGCCCTTTAAAATTTAGCACTAGATAAGAAGTATTGTAGCAAAAAAATTCAGAAGATAACGATATATTAAATCTTATCTCTGAGGAGCGGAGTAATGGTTTTATTCATGAGAAATTTTAGAGTAGAAGGGCAAAAGGAACTACCAAGGAGGTACTGCTATGCTCCAACCTTCTACATCACAGCACAGACCATGAACCTAAGTTCTTGATTGAATTAAAGAGCACGAAAAAAACCTAAATCTCAAACAAACTGAACAGAAAACCCACTGTACCACTTCCTGTGTTGTTCCAGTATTTTATTTCCATTGATGGGAGCCTTCACTGCAAATTCAAATTTGTCTCATTTCAATTTCCAAGAAGAAAAGAACAAGAAGAAAAATCTTAATTCTTTACCAGGCACAGCAAACAGTTTAATCACAGAGGAGATGGAAAGGAATTCTAAATAAGATTTTATGTTCCTAAAATCTACTCTGAAAGTGACCAGATGCAGTCAAGCAGAGTATGGAAATGATAAGACCATCTGAACAAATTATAGTTCACAGAAATGACATCCACGGCATCATTTTGTATGTTTGAATGAGTTTGCTTACATAACCTGTGCCTACTGTTGAGGTCTGTATCTCAATAAAGCAAAAGTGCAAATAGCATTATTCCTGTTAGAAAAGAGTCTTCCATCAAGTTATATAGCTTCACAACACAGTAAAATCCAGCAAGCTAGCATTCAACATAATTTTTGCATCTGTTTAAATTCTTGTTGCAGTAAGCAAGACAAAAAACATTAAAGGTATACACAAATACTAGCTGCCTTTTTGGGTTTTATTGTACCATTCGCTGTCCCTTCCAAGACACACCTTATAATGACCTGAATAATAATAGCAATCATCATCACCATCATCCCAGTTAATAAAGAAAAATGACTGAATACAAAAATATTGTGGAAATAAAACCAGAATTGAGGCCATTTCCTCTTGTCCTATCGCTTGTTACTTGTAAGAAGAGGCTGACACCCACCTTGCTACAGTCTATTTTTGGGTAGTTGTAGAAAGCCATAAGGTCTCCCCTGAGCCTCCTTTTCTCTAGGCTAAACAACCCTAGTTCCTTCAGATGCTTCTCATAAGACTTGTGCTCTAGGCCCTTCACCTGCTTTGTAACCTTTCTTTGGACATGCTCCAGAATCTCAATATCTTTCTTGTAGTGAGGGGCCCAATTACTGAAACAGTATTCAAGATGCAACCTCACCGGTGCCAAGTACAGAGGGACGATCTCTTCCCTAGTCCTGCTGACCACACTATTTCTGATACAAGCCAAAGCACTATTGGCCTTCTTGGCCACCTGGGCACGTTGCTGGTTCATATTCAGCTGGCAGCCAACCAACAGCCTCAGGTACTTGCCAGGCAACTTTACAGCCACTCTTCCACAAACCTGTAGCACTGCATGAGGTTGTTGTCACCCAAGTGCAGGACTAGGCACTTGGCCTTGTTGAAACTCATACCATTGACCTCAGCCCATCAAACCAACCTGGCCAGATCCCTCTGTAGAGCCATCCTACCCTAATGCAGATTAACACTCCCACCCAATTTTGCATTATCTGCAAACTTACTGAGTGTGCAATAGATCCCTTCATCCAGGTAATTTATAAAGATATTAAACAGGACTGGCCCCAATACTGAGCCCTGGGGAAAGCCACTTGTGACTAGCCGCTGACTGGATTTACCTCCGTTCTCCACAACTCTTTGGGCCCAGCAATCTGGCCAATTTTTAACCCATCGAAGAGTACGCCCACCCAAGGCATGAGCAGCCAGTTTCTCCAAGAGAATGTTGTGGGATACAGTGTCAAAGGTTCTATTAATGTCCAGGTAAACAACATCCACAGTTTCCCCTCGTCCATTAAGCAGATTCCCTTCTCATAGAAGATCAGGTTAGCCAAGCAGGATCTGCCTTTCAGAAACCCATGCTGACTGGGCCTGATCACCTGCTTGTGCCCTGTGATGGCACTCCAGATCATCTGCTCCATAACCTTCCCCAGCACTGAGGTCAGACTGCCAGGCCTGTAATTCCCCAGATCCTCCTTCCAGACCTTTTAGTAGATGGGGGTCACATTTGCTAACTCCAGTCAACTGGGACCTCCCCAGTTAGTCAGCACTGTGGATAAATAATGGAAAGTGGCTTGGTGAGCACTTCCACCAGCTCCCTCAGTACCTTTGGGGGGATCCTATCCAGCCCCATAGACTGCATCTAAATGGTGTACTATCTCACTAACCATTTCCCCTTGGATTCTGGGGGTTTCATTCTACTCCCCCATCCCTGTGTTCCAGCTCAGGGGGCTGGGTACCATAAGAACAACTGATCTTACTGGGCAAAGAAGGAAGTAAGTACCTCAGCCTTTTCCTCATCCTTTGTCACTATGTTTTGCCTCACATGCAATTCTCCTTAGCCCTCTTTTTCTTACTAATGTATTTATAGAAATATTTTTCATTGTCTTTTATGGAAGTAGCCAGATTAAGTTCTAGTCGGGCTTTGGCTCTTCTAATTTTCTCCCTGCATAACCTCACAACATCCTTGTAATCCTTCTGAGTTGCTCTTACGTGCCGGTCCAACTACATTGGGTCCAGGAGGGGTTCGTACTGATTCCGAGCATGAGATTAAGACACAAATGAGGTCAGATGCTGCTCACTGCAGATTTATTGTTATTCCCCAGCATTAGTCACTGAGACGACTGATAGAGTAAAGGAGGAAGTAGAGGAAAGGCAGAAAAGAGAGAAGCAACATTACGGAGCACAGCATCACAGGCCTGATGGCATCCCAACGGTCCTTTGGAGTTCAATGGCATCCCGTTGATCCGTAGTTCTCAAGTGACAGTGATGAGGGTCCCAATTGTGATAGTGCTTATAGTCTCTGTCGACTTTAGTTCGATCAATCAGCATGCAGGTCGTTTTGGTTTGGCCAACAATCATTTTACACGGTTGCTGGGTGACTTTTTACTGCCCTTGTTGCTTGGGCAGCGCTTTGTTTAGCACAGTCATCACGCCAGAGCAAATTTGAGGTACCCTTGGTTGGCACATAAGCCACACAGGCAGCAGCAGGCGAACTTCCAGACATCCTGGTAGTCTACAGAAAGTCTGCACCAGCTTCCCGTTGGCCCATAGGCAGCAAACCCACCAGGAAACCTTGTAAACCTCCTGTCGGCTTGCAGAAAATTAAGCAAGCTTTGAGACAATTAGTTTTAGATTCCAGTTTCTCACAGTTGCTTGCCCCTTCCTCCAAAGGTCATAAACTCTCCTGTTTTACCTGACTTTCAGATGGGAGAGAAGTCAAAATAGAAATGCAAACATACTAATGTACAGCTAGTATTATTTTCTTTGCAGCTGCAGTGATCTTAAGAGAAGCCAATTAGAAGGCATGTTTTAGGATATAGGTATCAAATGATGAATAGATTTGCCATTTTCTGATCATATAAAACTTCTCTAGCTTGTAATACCATTTTTTTCCTAGTGTATCACTTCAAGAGTGTAATTTATGAAGACGTTGTTTAGTCTTGATTTGTTTATCACCTGTTCCATGACAAAAGACTTTTTTTAACTTCAAAAAAAATGGAGGGTGCATCTCAATTTTAAGTGTTGCTAAGGGTTGAGATCATTAGTGTAGATATAGTTAGATGATGCATTCAGAAAAAAATACAAGACAAATCCCAGCATCTGAGTAATGGAGACGATTTTTCCCTCAGGTATCCTAGCGTTGAAAAATCTTTGTAATTACTATAAATTAAGCCCATTTTTAATATTGTAAATAGAATTACACTTCATTAGTAAGGAAGTTTTTCTATCAGTGCACTAAAAAGCATTCCTCCTTACTGAATACTTATTAAGGAAAGCAAGGGTAGTTGTCACATTACTCCAGCTCCAGCTTGCTCCCTTTGTTTACCAGCGAGCACCATCTCAAAATGTATCGAGCACAGAAAGACATCTAGTGACTAAATCGTTTCTTGAAGTAGATATGTCATTAACCTTTCCAAAGTCAACAGTTTCTCCCAAGAGAGAAAGCATGTTTCAGATAAAAGATAAAAGAACAGCAAAGCAGGGTACATGATCAAAAGAGCTTTCATAGTAAAGAGTAGCTGGCAGATATCAATAGTGCAAAAACCTGAGATACAGAAGTAGGTAATTACATACCAAAAACTCCACATTTTTGCTAGCATCCCAATCACAGCCAAACTCCACTGGGCGAACAGCTGGCTGGAAGCCACTTTTTATTTTTAGATAAAAGCACGCTACATCTAAGCTACATTTGTGCTGTTCACATATCCATTCACTCCAAAGACAGAAATTTTCTCAATGCAGGGTATTCTTCATGTGTAGAGGAGCCCTTTAGTACTGACTTCAGTCACTGCAGCCCAGATTTCCCACCACCCTTACAGCGTGCTCAGACACCACCTTGTACCAGCAAAGAGGATCAGCTCTCTATGCTGAAATTGAAACTGACTTCAAGATATCCCCCCTCACTATATCTTCCTCCCAGATGCCTCTGTTTAAATGATTTTCAGTCACATTTTCTTCTTTTTCTTGTAACATATTTATCTCCACCACAGTCTTGTTCTTCTCCTGCTTATTTCTGAAGGGACTAAATGAAAGCATTGACTAGAGGAAGAAAAGTGAACACTGACAATTGAGTGTACACAAGCCTGTTTGCTAAGTGAACAAATTGGAATAAACCTGTTTCCAAAAATCTTAAAGATAAAGAATCATAAAACACTTCATGTAATAGCTGTAGATAAAATATTTTCAGTCTTGAGCGTGATTTCTTTTCCAGAATCCCTTCAGAATTAAAAACAGGGATTTATCCCACCTTTTTGTTCCCCACACCAGTCCTTTCCAGGATAAAACATATGACTTAACAGTACAACATACTGCAAGCAATTTGTTAAACTAATTTTTCTCAGTGTTTCATTCTTTTGCATTTTTCTTCATACTATGAAATAATAGACTCTGACCACTGAGTTTCATAATAGGGTGAGTCTCCACCTACTTGCAAGTGAAATACCTGGTAGCAATAGAAGAGTACAGTGAATAATGGCAGTTGCAGTATCTGGTGTATGTGGGTAGAAATATAGTCAGTACCATTGGTACCCATCCTCATTGCCCTGAACTTTGGAGTAGCTCACAAGATGTTTGTCAACATCTTGATTAGCTGTTGAAGAAGACATGAAATGGTGCCATAAGAAACAAACAATAGTGGATAGGCTGAAGGGATACAGTTTTAAGATATTTGAAGGTGAGGGAAAGATACTTGAAATAAGTGCAATGAAGGACACTTACACTGGCGTTTCAAAGAGTTGCTAGTACAGTTCAGGCTATTGGCAGATGAAATTATTATACAAGCTTCATTTTTAACACACTGGATAGTTTGAGGTAAGTAAAAGGCATTTAAAATCAAAGTTAAAACTAAACACACAGAACTAGAGAAACAAAAGAAATCCTATAAGCAAAGGTTCTGGCTTCGGAAACTATTTCTGTCCGCTGTCCTTCCTATTTTCTTGCTAATCTACACTGGAGCCTTAGCAGTGAAATATTCAGAAATGCCCAGCCCCACTGAAATCCAATTTCTTTTTCTATTTTTAAAATTAAAGGTCTTGAGTCAAACCATGATACATTATGCAATGAATCTGCAACAGGAAGAGCTGTATAACATTGCCAGCTAGTGGTCACTTCAGATCACAATAACTCAATTCTAGCATAGTTTTAATATTTTTGAAATCTAATAAAGCCTTTTATAGTTGTAGTTTAAGAAAATGACAAAAAAATCTCAAGCATATTTCAGTAGCTTATCTATCAGAACCTAAAAATCTGCATGAAGGTAACATTTAGTTCATGAGTACGTTAGTCCTGCATTTGTGTTTAGTTTTCCAATTCAAGAGCACATGGGTATTTTTGAAAGCATAAAAGCACTGATTACCACAGTGCAGGAAACTGTTTTATAGCTTAATTAATGTTGTTTAATTTTACTGTCTGTGCCATCTCTGAGCTATATATTCTGATAACTGGATAATAATATGTTTTTTTTCATTATGATTGTTGTTGACAAATACTATTTATCAATTAAAAGTGAACTCTCACAAAGGCACAAACATCAGCAAAACAAACATGAAATGGATACTAAAGGGACAAGAAAAATGCAGGAGTGTGCATTTATAGTAAGGCATGCATTTATAATTACACTTACAATATTAATGATGTATCTTTTTGAATTGTCTCTGTAATCTAGCTTCAAACAGGTTGTTTTGTGAAGTAGGGTGTAAAGGAGTATGAAGACCAAGAAATGCAAAATACACAGTAAGAGAGAGTAAAGGAACAGAAAGAATGTGTCCTAAGGTAAATGTCGTGTCCTGCAAAAACATATACCCTGCAGTCAGTTTCTATAGATTTCTTCACTGGTTTCACTACCTTTGCAAAAATTAAGTTAGTGAGCATTTGCGTTTCAGCGTGTAAAGGTCATAAAATATACATTTTGGAAGCAGACATGTCCTACAGATTAACATAAGAAAAATTTAATTTTTAAGAAATTATATAAGAAATTACAACTAATACAAAAATTTAAAGGCAAGCCTATGATGCTATAATTAGTTATCACCAAACAGTTCCTATTAGGGTATTATTTGGATTAATACTGTTTTAGTATGCCAGAGGGCTTTATCTATGCCACCATTTTCAAACAGTTTTAAACTTGCTTTGTTCGCACTCAGATCAACTAGGATTGGGAGCTACCATCATCTTGCAGCAAATCTGTATTAATTCATCTTGCCTTGAAGCCAGATTTATTGTGTGGGCTTCATTTCTGAGCTAGCTGTGGTTATGGGTCCTGACTCATTCAAGTGGGAGCACACCAAGCTCACACTGGCAAGGAGAAACAGCAGGATCAAGCTGGTTTTACCTGTTAAGGACCAGGCAAACATATCCTAAGAAACAATCTGTTTAAGGTCTTGCCAGCCTCAGGACATCACTCTGCAAAGATATACGTATCCCTTTAATTTTATTCTGACCAGGAGGACTACTCAGCACGGATAAATACAAGCGTAGCAGGCATCTTTGCAAATTATTCCGAGAGCTGGGGTAAGTACAAGGTGCGAATTGAGATACTGAGTCTGAGGGCCAAGTACACATTGTCTGGAAAATTGTTCTGCCATTACAGCTCATATGAGTATTCCTGGAGGAACAGATCTGTCATAAAGGCACAGAGCTAATACCAAGGGTAGAACATCTGTCTTAAACTCAGAATCCTTTAAAATTATCCACTAACAGTGATGGAAACCCTAATTTAGGAGGTGGCTTTAGAAAGAGGATAGAGGACAAATTTCACAGTTTACTCTGCGATAGCAATTAAAGCAGGTAAAGGAAAATTTGTTCCCTTCAGGCTGCACCTGCGCTAGTGATAGTTCAGAGCAGTTTTGAAGCACTTACCCTAATTGTCTCTACTTAACAATCTGTTTTCTCAGAGTGGCTTTCCTGCACACTGAACAGATTCCTTGGGCCTTGTATGAAGTCTCTCTGTCACAAGATTGTCCAGTTAGCTCTTAAATGTTTTGCCTTTAGGTATATCCAAAATGCATGTGTGATGCAGACTTTTGGCCCAGGAGATCAAGCTAGATGTAATTCAGAGTAAATCCCCTAATCCACTACTGTAAACAGAAACCGAAGGCCAGGTCCAGCCTCCAACTATTGATCCCTTTCTATTGTGCCAAATTATCTCTTCATGCAGATATAACAAAAGGTATTGAGTAAACAACACAAAACCAAGGTCCTATTGCATTGTTAGTCACAACTCACAGAATGTAGAACTTCAAACACACACAAACATTGTTTATTAGCAGATTTTTTAATTAGCCTCAGCAATGTCAGGTACTGTGAATCACATCTGTAAGCCTCCCAAGGCACGTGCACACTTGCTGTCAAGCAGTGAAGTTAATTCTAGATAGCCCATTGCCATTTTGGCAAGATTTTTGCTAACCATCACAGTACAGCATGGAGATAATCTCATTCAAGTTCTGAGATTCTTCTTAAATATTTGAAAAAGTATCCAAAATCCAGCTTCTGGGAAACGCCTGTTTTGAAGTTACGTTTTCAAGCACCTGCCCCATATACGTTCTCCTCCAGCCCAAGGATTCTCTGTAGCTCCTCCTTGGAACACACAGCGTAGCCTCAGCCTTGCTGTGATCTAGGTGTACGCCTCACATTCTCTTCCCCCTCTTTCAATTACAGCAAGTTTATGCTTTTGTTTGCTTCCTAAAAGATGTTGGCAACACTTTTCTAACTAACTTGTTCCACTACAAGCAGCTAGTTGAGAAGTGCTTTCAAATTGACAGTCACACCGTTCCAGATCCAGTACTGTCCACAACTCTACAAAAACTAGTACATTTGTCTCTTGGATCACATTGTGCTGTGCGAACACTTGCCAATTTTTACACTGCTTTATGTCATCCATCTACAGCCTTCACTCTCTGCAGCATAAAAACTTTCAAATGCCAAAGGCTTATTGATCTAGACTTCCAGTTTTCACTCTCTGTTCCACATAATCCAATACCTGATCAGGGACTCGTTTTCTGCTTTCCAACAATAAGTGCCAGCATAAGGTTTCCTTCTTTTTATATAGTCGGAGCTTTTCTTGATATAGGTTTCACTGTTGCACAGAGAGCAGCATTTCTAGATTTTCTGTAATGCAGTTGCACAGTTAGCTCAGCTGCCTGAGATAATGGAAAGACACTAAAACCAAACCATTTCAGAACTAGCATTGCCACCAAAGAAATTACCCTGTGACAGCCTTCCTGCTCGGTGGAACCATTTGCTTTTGCAGACACAGAGCAAAGCACTCTGCAGCCACCATCCGCTCTACTAAAATGCTGTCATTCATAGCAGGGCTTTTAACTGACTCCTGTATTTGTGGTATGTTATTGTAGAAAAATTCAATGCAAGATGCTATGGAAGAGGAAGATGATTTCATTTAACAAAATTATCTCAGATACACTGTGCATGCAGTCACATACTTACAAGGACAAAGGCATGCAAGTAAACAGGATGGCCAGGATCACTTAGGGACAACACGGAGGACAAGAAACTCTGTGTACCCAGCTCTCACACATCTTCATTTATTTTTGTTTGACTATGTGTTGCATTAAAAGGACTATAGTTTCAATATTTGTCTATCAGAGTCCCAGGACTTTCAATGATTTACTATCAGACTCCCAGCAAAGGACTTTCACTGAGTCAGATTCACAAATAATTGAAATTAGCTACTTTATTGAGAGCAACAGAAAACAGATTCGAGATTGCCATTGATAAATTCACTAACTACAATAGCACTAATTAATTAAGTTTAATATTGCAAAAATAATGATAGTACAACAACCCCAGGCAACATTCACCAGAGGGTGAAAGGCGCAGTGCTTACATAGAAAGGCGTCCCTACCTGGGATGGAGGAAGAGAATGCAGCCTGTCAGCTGGTCCATCAGGTATCAAGTTTCTTCTCTCCCAATTTAGCAATCATTATCTCCCTCCTTTTATCCCCAAGATTATGAGGTTTCCCTCCCCTAGGTGATGTGTAGTATGATTTGGGTGGAGAGATGAGTGCTATAGTCATATATGTTTAGCATGATCTCTAAAATCTTCCTTAACGTATACAGGGGTATCAACTTTAATATGCATTTCACAGATAATGAAGCAAAGGTCAATTACTGGCCCTGGTAGCCTCTCGAGGAAGCAAAGAACTACACAAAGTCTCTGTTATCTTGATTTTACTGTCGTTGCTGACGAAAAAAAGGGATGTGCTGTCTCCACAAGACAGCTCCATTACCCATATATCCTGTGATAGCCAGACAAGCCTTCACCCACCCTGGGTTGCACAAGAGATAGCAAAGCCAGTCTTAATTGCTCTTTGAGCACAGAGAGTTCACCTCATTATCCAAATTCCACACTATGACATACTGACTGGGGGATGTGCTTTTTGTAATCCTTCAGTGTGGACACTTCTTGGGACCTTTCACCTCTGTAACTTGTCTTACGTCTTGAAAACCTTGAGCAAAATGCCCAAGACTCATGGTTCTTTCATTTTCCTACATATATATTTTATGGCCCCAAACTTCTTACGTTGACATCATTAATATTTCAAGTTTTTTCTTCTTGCTATCAAGTGACATGAATGAATACAGCATTCTGTGGCAATTAATGCATATCATACCCTGGTTCAGCTGTTTCTAAGGTTTTAACACACTCTTCCCTCACAGTTCAGTCATATCAGTCTTAATATTTTTGGTAAAAATGTCTATATATTCTTTTAGATTAATTATTTTAGCATATTTCCATTTGTTTTTCAGTAATTTAGCCATGTAAACCCACAGAGGGGCAGCTCCTCCTGTGTCTGACTCCTTTCAATCACAAGTTCATTTAACTCAATAGCTGACTCTCGCAAAAGGTATCCTTCTATTACCCATGTTTAATTATATAACAGGAATGTATTCTACTTTCCATGATCTGCTTTGGTAAATACATTTTTACTACAGATAGGGTGATTATTTTTGAAAGATTTTACTTTTCTTTTTCACTTTAGTAAAATCCAAACTAAACTGTACACCAGTAGACAGATGACAACTATTCAAGCTCACTAGAACTTTTGTGAGGTATAAACAACGGAGATTATACTGCATTATGTATGTGTAGGTGAGGATTTTTAGTCCATCCACAGAATGCATTCACTGAACTGATCTTGGACTTCAAAACTGGCACTTTCAAAGAGATCAGCACAACAAGGACTCTTCACACCCTCAGTCTGTCATTTCCTGGAGGTTGTCTTATGTAGCATTAGAAACAACAGAAACAACATCTACATCCAGTTGGTAAAGCTCTTTGTGGTCCTTTGAGTTGAAGGGTGATGTCAGAAATAGCTTTTTTAGATAATTCAGTAGCTTTTTGCCATAATGGAAGCATTGTATTTTCTGAAAGAGATGACAGAAAGTCTTGCATTAAAATCCAAAAAGTAGGTGTGGTGTTTTACCCAAGCCTTTGGAGGATAGTGCCTTAACTGCACTTAAGGTCACATTCTAACTTGAACAACGTGCTGAGTTTTATGGATTTATGTACTACTTTCTCAAATGAGATTTTCTCTATGACTAATTCTACTTAGGAATAAAGTGGTACGATCTTCTTATGAAGACACCTACACCTTAAAGTACTCCTGAGACCATGATGTGAAGGTTAACACCGTGACAGCAAAAGGCTTTCTAGACAGCTGCAACTAGCAGGCACTTCCAGTCCCTGCTGTCAATGGCATTAATAATCTGAAACTTGTCCAGTAAAGAAATGGTGGAGTCAAGGCTTAAGTGATGGGCACATACAATGCTCTAAATAGCACTGCTGTATGACCTTTTTCTTAGACTTTTAGATCTTTTTTATACAGGACAAAAAGGATACAAGAAAGAATTGAACTAATGTTCCCCTAACAAGCAGCTGAACACTCTCATTCAAGCATGGTTATTTGCTGCTAAACACCATCATGTATCTATCTACTAGAAATCTTCTCAAAAGTCACATGGTCAGAAATAGAGTAAAAATTGTCATCTCAGGGGAAAAAATACTGGAACGAGAACAAATTAAAAAAGGGCATTTTTACAGCACTGGATTTATGGAAGTGTATCTTACTGGAATCAGCTGCCAAATGGACACTTGAGACAGCAGCAGTTGGACTCTCCCAGCTTTAAAGAACAACATATCTGAAGCTGTAAGTTTTCCTCTGAGGAGATGAATGAATACTGGACAAGCTTGTGGTGCCCAGGGTATCACAGGAAAATGGCTCTACAAGATGGGGTTGAATTCTCTTTGAAGGCTAGGTTTTTCAGTTTTCAGAGATCAAGTTTCATGTGCAGGGATAGACGTTAGGATTGTGTGCAGGATTCCAGATGATAGGAATATCATCTTTTGATTAATAGGATTAATTTAAAAAAATCTAGATATATTTCAAATACAACCGTGGCCAAAGTCATTAATCAATGGGATGTCAAAATATTACATTTCAAAGCTAGGTCCTACTACAAGTAAGGTACTTCTTAACTAAATGATTTTAACGAAACCTTCTTGCAACCAGTACTAATCTTTATTGTCTCAACTTCCAGATAAAGCTTGCGCACTTCATGAGATTTTTGTCGGATTGAAAACTCAGTTGGTTAGGGAAGTCAAGCTGCTTTCTTTCCTTCTCTTTCTTCAGTAACACTATGCTACCTCACATGCACTTCTATTACGCTTAACCTACACATAAAATCAGCATTGCTGCTGACCCACCTAAGGTCAGCATTTCTGATAATTGTATTAGAAACAGAACAGCGGAAGTTGAAAATCTCAGTTTGAGTTTGGAGTTTTTGTAATTAAGGAAAAATAAATATCCTATTTAAAAACCAAATTTAAAAAAAAAATTACCTTGACAGGCACATGTAGAATGTTTCCTGTTCCATTTTTATAGTTTCTTTTCCAGATATAACTACATTCAACACTGAATAAAAGCAAATAAATTCAAATATATTTGCCCTGGGCTCCTTCCACGAACTTAGAGCTAAGCTTTTACCTTTGTGTATTTCCTAATAAAATAAAAGACCGAGACCTCAACCAGCTACTTGAGGCACCTGTGAAGAAATTTTTAATATTATTGCTACATGATAGCTTGATGGTTTTTCCCCCCTAGAGATGAGAGAAACAGGGCAAATGGGTTGTTTTTACTACCTTCAGTTATTGCCTAGAGTCATGTGTTGTTTTTCTTTTTGACAGATGCTGTAATGTCAAGGTGGCACCAGCCCACTCTTGGTAAGGCCCTACCATAAGTGTTTTGCTCATAATATGCTGCCTGACAGTCTGGCCTTTATAACTTTTTTCTTTGCTTTCACCTTCAGAAAGAGCAACTGTGGTGCTGCTGATGTATTTCATATACAGATAAATAATTTCAGAATTATTCTGAAACACTAAAAAATTGAACTATTCTCTTGATCTTGCAAAATCTGTTTTCATGTAATTTGTATCAAAAATAAAAAAAAAAATCTGGATTTACTTTGGATTACCTGGTTCCATAATGTTAGAAGTTTTCCAAGGTATTTGCCCCCATATGCCTTCACATTTGAAAAATGAAAGTTAGCTCGTTGGCAAGAAAAGCTTGCTTCTTGAGGAAAAACAGAAACCCATTGTCCAAGCACATTAAAACCTTAACCACTCAGCTAAGATCACAAATTAGCAGCTCTACAAATAGCTTTTCCTTAAGGACTGCACAAAGGCCTGCAACCTCAAGGTTGAAATGTGTGCCTGAAAAGGATCTGCAGAATGCAATCGGCTTTAGGTGGCATGGTCTAGTAAATATTTACATTCCTCCCTTCCTTTTCATTTTTATTTCTCTCTCAGTGTTAACAAAACTGTAAAGTGTAGACTTTTTGTATACCTTTTTAAATATTGTATTTAAAGTATTCTACAAGCATGTAAATGCACGTTTAAAACTTGAGGGATCACTAATTGCATTGAATTAAAACTCCCAATGCATTTAAGCATGAGCACAAAGTGTACAGGTTAGAGGGCTATCTGGGCAAGCCTAAAGTCTGATGTTGCAGCTACTTAGAAGCAAGTTACAGATGCAGCCAATAATTACAAAATATGTTTCAGTTAACCTGCAGTAAGACAGAAAAAAAAATGCTTCGAAGCTTTAAGCAACATGGAAGGATGCTTGGACCAGTGTTTCATTTTTTTCTTCAGTGCTTAACACTTCAGTCTGTTACCAGAAGACTTTATCTTGTTTTTTTCCTTCACTATTTTTCACAGAGGTGTTTGAATCTGAGAAAAGGCATCAAGTTGCCAAAAGAAGTATATGTGTGTTATAGAGCAGAAACCTCCATATATGATTAAGTATCTCTAACAAAAGTTTTTTTGTTAGAGATACTTAATTTTCAGAATTTTCAGAAAAGACTGCAGTATTTTGCTGCAAAGCATAAAAATATGCTTTAAAATACTCTTTATAAAAACTGGGAGTAGGAGAAGGGAAAGAAAAATAGTTCCTGTAAGACAAGATCTGATTGTAAGACAGATTTTCTGCAGAAAACAATACAACCATAGAAAAATTTTCAAGAACATCAACATTTTCCACATGTATAGAAAAGTCATTTGACATGGTTTGCTGTTGCTTGCTGTTGTTCACTGTTGGTTTTTGTTGCATCATGACTAAATGAGATCCTTCTGAGTACATTTTGCCATTGTCCAGGTGGGACACAGCTAGCAGCAAAGTGTCTTTTAGAGTCTGTTTCTTACACAATTATACTGATACATCAACATTAAGGGATACATAAGGCAGCAGTTAAGGGACACTAAGATTACAAGGCCTATTCTGAAATGCGTAAGCCAAAATTCTCATTCAGAGGGGCAATCAGACCTGACCGTTTTTTCCTGCCAACAAAACAAAGGGTTATAAAAAATATTCTCACTTCAAAATTGTTAACACTTGTTGATTGCATTTACATTAACTAGCTCTATGTTTCTCAGGGATTCAGTTACTGATCTAGCAATTACTATCAAATTAAAGATGGAATATACACTCTTGCTTTAAGGTGCTGACACTGTATATGACATAGATAAAGGCATCCATCGAAGATGAGGGCTGATCCTTTGATACAAGTGGTTGTTCCCACAGCAAAGATACAAGGAAGGAAAGCTGTTACCTGTTCTCAGTGTCGCTGGGAAGTGCTTTCATTGCCCCACAAACCTTGGGGCTTCACACTTTCCTGGCAACTTAATCTTATAAACGATATTATTCAATCTCCCCAAGGCCGAGATGAAAAAGTCATTCATCGAGCACTTGGCAAAAAACCAAAGGTACAAGTACGGAAAACTGTTGCTTGTTCTCTCTCTGGGAGTGGCTTTCATCGCCCCACAAACCTTAGGGGTCTGTGCTTTCAATTACTGTTTATCCTGTAAACCACCTTTTTTGACTCTCCCAATGACAGGACTGAGAAATACCAAACGTCCAGTGATTGCCCACACACCTAAGGTGCCAGGAGGGAAAACCCTTGCTTGTTGTCACTCTCCTGTGGACAGTTTCATATCCCAACAATATTGGGGCTCCACAGTTTCCTAAACCTTTCTTCTCAAAAGGACTTTTTCTCCCGCTCCATGGGACCGGCCTCAAAAATAGCAAACATCTACAGATTGCTCCCACACCAAAGGCACAAGGTGGGAAAAATGCTGCTTGTTCTCACTCTTTATGCGAACTGTATTTATCACCCCACAAACTTTGGGTCTCATCACTTTCCAGGTGACATCATCGTCAAAGCCTTCTCTTTTCATTCTCAAAAAGGCCAACCTCTAAAATACCAAACATCCAGAGATCCCTCCCACACCTAAGGAGCCAGGAGGGAAAACTGTTTCTTGTTTTTACTTTTCTGGGAACCGCTTTAATCAACGGACAAACTGTAGGGCTCTGTGCTTTCCAGACGTTGCCATTCTCAAAGGCACGTTTCTTAAATCTCTGCAGAGCCTAGCTTAAAAGTAGAAAACTTCCAGAGATTCCTTCCAAATTGCAGCTACCAAGAGGGAAAACTGTTGCTTGTTCTCACCCTCTCTTGGATAGTTTTTGACTATCCAAGTTTTTGACCTTTTTTGACTCTCACAATGTCTGGACTCAAAACCAGCAAATGTCCAGTGATTACTTGCAGAACAAAGGTGCCAGGAGGGAAAACTGTTGCTTGTTCTCACTCTTTCTGGGAGCTGCTTTCATCGCCCTACAAAGCTTAGGGCTCTGTGCTTTCCATTGACGTTATCCTGAAAACCACTAGTTTTGATTCTCCCAACAACAGGGCTCACAAATAGCAAACGTCCAGTGATTGCTCTAACACCTAAGGTGCCAGGAGGGAAAAGTGCTGCTTGCTCTCACTCTGGGAAACCTCTTTCGTCACACCACAAACATTGTGGCTCCACAATTTCCTGGCAATTTTCACCTCAAAACCACCTTTTCTCACTCTCCCCAGGACAGGGCACAAAAGTACCAACTGTCCAGGGACTGCTCCCACACCTAAGGTGCCTGGTGGGAATAATGTTGCTTGTTCTGACTCTCTCGGGAAATGCATTGATCACCCCACAAACCTTGGGAGTCTACGATGTCTTGTTGACATTATCCTCAAATCCACCTTTTTTGACTCTCCCAATGCCAGGGCTCACAAATAACAACCGTCCAGCAGTTGCTCCCTCACTGAAGGTACCAGGAGAGAAAACTGTTCCTAATTCTCACTCTTTCTGGGAACTGCATTGATCACCTCACAAATCTTGGGTCTCTTCACTTTCCTGGTGACATCGTCAAAACCTCCTGTTTTCAGTCTCCCCAGCGCAAAGCTCAAAAGTAGCAACCTTCCAGAGACTTCTTCCACACCGGAGCTGCCAGGAGGGAATACTGTTGCTTGCTCTCACTCCATCTGGGAATGTCTTTCATCACCCAACAAATATAAGGGCTCTGCACTTTTCTGTCAATGATATCCTGAAAACTACCAGTTTTGACTCTCCCAATGATATGACTCAGAAATTGCAAAAGACTAGAGATTGCTCTCACACACAAAGTGCCAGGAGGGAGAAGTGTCGCTTCCTCTCATTCTCTCTGGGAATCTCTTTCATCACCCCACAAACATAAAGGCTCTGCACTTTTCTGTCGATGTTATCATGAAAACCACCACTTCGGACTCTCCCACTGACAGGGCTCACAAATAGCAAATGTCCAGAGACTGTTGCCACGCCCAAGGCACCGAAACAGAACACTGAGGCTTGTTTCGAAGCTCCCTTCGAACCGCTTGCTTTGCACTATAGACCTTGGGGCTCCGGCCTTTCCTGGCGCCTTCAGCCGCAAAACCACCCTTTCACACAAGACGCAGGGCCGGCCTTAAATATTTCCATATGTCCGGAGATTGCTGCCACAGACAAGGAGCCAGGAGAGAAAACTGTCCCTCTTTCTAAAGCACTCTGGGAACCGCTTATATTGGCCCACAAATCTTGAGCCTCTGGGCTTTCCTGGTGCATTCAGTGTCAAAACCCCTCTTTCTAATTCGCCGGAGGGCCAGCCTCAAAATTTACTATATGTCTGGAGATTACTCCTACATCCAAGGAGCCAGGAGGAAAAACAGTGGATTGTTGTAAAGCTCTCTGGGGACCGCTTGCATGGCTCCAGAGAGCTTGGGGCTCCAGGCTTTTCTGGCACGTTCAGAAGCGAAAGAACCCATTCCTAATTGGCACAGGGCTGGCCTCAAACATTTCCATATGTTCAGCCTCAAAACCACCCTTTCTCACTCCTTCTAGCATTGCCTCATAATACCAAATGTCCGGAGCTGGCTGCCACACCCAAGGAGCCAGGAGGGAAAACTGTGGCTTGTTCTAAAGCTCTCTGGGAACCGCTTGCATGGCCCCACAGACCTTGGGATGCCAGGCTTTCCTGGAGCCTTCAGCCGCAAGACCACCCTTTCCCACTTGGCGCAGGGCCGGCCTCAAAAATTTTTATATGTCCAAAGATTTCCCCCACACCAAAGGAGCCAGGAGGGAAAACTGTGGCTTGTTCTAAAGCTCTCTGGGAACCACTTGCACAGCCCCAGAGAGCGTGGGGCTCCAGGCTTTCCTGGCACCTTCAGACGCGAAAGAACCCATTCCTAATTGGCACAGGGCTGGCCTCAAACATTTCCATATGTCTGGACATTGCTCCCACACTCAAAGATCCAGGAGGGAAAACTTAGGCTCTTTCTAAAGCTCTCTGGGAACCACTTTCATGGCCCCACAGAGGTTGGGACTGCAGGCTTTCCTGGCACCTTCAGCCACAAAAGCACCCTTTCACAGAAGCCGCAGCGCCGGCCACAAATATTTCCATATCTCTGGAGATTGCTCCCACACCCAAGGAGCCATGAGGGAAAACTGTGGCTTCTTATAAAGCTCTCTGGGAACGGCTTGCATGGCTCCAGAGAGTTTGGGGCTCCAGGCTTTCCTGGTGCCTTCAGACTCAAAGCCACACTTTCTCAAACGCCGCAGGACTGGCCTCAAACATTTCTATATGTCCGCAGATTGCTCCCACACCAAGGAGCCAGAAGGGAAAACTGCGACTTTTTCTAAAGCTCTCTAGGAACGGCTTGCATGGCCCCACAGACCTTCGGGCTTTGGGATTTCCTGGCGCCTTCAGCCTCAAAACACCCTTTCACACAAGAGGTAGGGCCGGCCTCAAAAATTTCCATATGTCGGCAGATTCCTCCCAAACTCAAGGAGCCAGGAGGGAGAACTGTGGCTTGTTCTAAAGCGCTCTGGGAACCGCTTGCATGGCCCCACAGACCCTGGGGCTCCAGGCTTTCCTGGCACCTTCAGCCTCAAAGCCACACTTTCTCAAACACTGCACGGCCGGCCTCAAACATTTCCATATGTCCGGAAAGAGCTCCCACACCCAAGGAGCCAGGAGGGAGAACTGTGGCTTGTTCCGACGCTCTCTGGGCACCGCTTGCATGGCCCCACAGAGCTTGGGGCTCCAGGCTTTCCTGGCGCCTTCAGCCTCAAAAGTTCCCCTTCTCACTTGCCAGAAGGTCGACCTCAAATATATCCATATCTCTGGAAATAGCTGCCACGCCCAAAGGGCT
Source organism: Rissa tridactyla (assembly GCF_028500815.1). Taxonomy (NCBI): domain Eukaryota; kingdom Metazoa; phylum Chordata; class Aves; order Charadriiformes; family Laridae; genus Rissa; species Rissa tridactyla. Next base: position 39,615,658 of record NC_071497.1, on the reverse strand, counting down.
AAAAGAGAAAACTATGGACTGTTTTAGAGGTATCTAGGAATCGTATGCATCACCCTACAGAGCTTCGGGCTCTAGGCTTTCCTAGCGCCTTCACCCTCAAAACCACCCTTTTTCATTCCTTCTAGCATTGCCTCATAATACCAAACGTCCGGAGCTGGCTGCCACACTCAAGGAGCGAGAAGGGAAACCTGTGGCCTGTTCTAAAGCTCTCTGGGAACCGCTTGCATGGTCCCACAAACCTTGGGGTGCCAGGCTTTCCTGGCACCTTCAACCACAAGACCACCCTTTCCCACTTGGTGCAGGGCCGGCCTCAAAAATTTCCATATGTCCAAAGATTTCCACTACGCCAAAGGAGCCAGGAGGGAAAACTGTGGATTGTTCAAAAGCTCTCTAGGACCCACTTGCATGCCCCGAGAGCGCTTGGGACTCCAGGCTTTCCTGGCACCTTCCCCCTCAAAACCACCCTTTCTGACTTGGGGCACTTGCAGATGCGAAAATGGCCATGTGTCCGGAGACAGCTCCCACACCGAAAGAGCCAGGAGGGAAATCTGTGGCTCTTTCTAAAGCGCTCTGGGAACCGCTTGCATGGCCCCAGAGAGCTTGCGACTCCAGGATTTCCTGGCACCTTCACCCTCGAAACCAGACTTTCTCACATGCTGTAGGGCAAGCCTCAAACATTTCCATATATCCGGAGATTGCTCCCCCACCCAAGGAGCAAGGAGGGAAAACTGTGTCTCTTTCTAAAGCTCATTGGAAACTGATTGCATGGCCCCACAGAGCTTGGGACTCCAGGATTTCCTGGAGCCTTCAGCCTCAAATCCAACCTTTCACACAAACAGTAGGGCAGGCCTCAAAAATATCTGTATGTCCGGAGTTTGCTCCCACAGTCAAGGAGCCAGGAGGGAAAAGTGTGGCTCTTTCTAAAGCTCTCTGGGAACTGACTGCATGGCAAAACAGAGCTTGAGGTTCCAGGCTTTCCTGGTGCCTTCATCCTCAATACCAAACTTTCTGACTTGGTGCAGTACCAGCCTCAAAAGTTGCTATGTGTCCGGAGATTGCTGCCACGCCCAAAGAGGGAGGAGGGTAAACGGCGCTTTGTTTTAAACTTCTCTGGGAACCGCTTCCATGGCCCCACAGAGCTTGGGACTCCAGGATTTCCTGGCGCCTTCACCCTCAAAAGCAGCCTTTCACACTCCTCTCAGAGCTGGCCTCAAAAAATTCCATATGTCCGGAGATTGCTGCCACACCCAAGGAGCCAGGAGGGAAACCTGTGGCTTGTTCTAAAGCTCTCTGGGAACCACTTGAATGGCCCCAGAGAATTTGGACCTCCAGGCTCTCCTGGAGCCTTCAGCCTCAAATCCAACCTTTCACACCCACAGTAGGGCTGGCCACAAAAATATCTATCTGTCCGGAGTTTCCTCCCACAATCAAGGAGCCAGGAGGGAAAAATGTGGCTCTTTCTAAAGCTCTCTGGGAACGGCTTGCATGGCCCCACAGACCTTCGGGCTTTGGGATTTCCTGGTGCCTTCACACTCAAAACGAGACTTTCTGACTTGGCGCTGTGCCAGTCTGAAAAATTTCCATATGTACAGAGTTTGCTCCCACACCCAAGGACCCAGGAGGGCAAACTGTGGCTTGTTCTAAAGCTCTCTGGGAATCGCCTGCATGGTCCCACAGATCTTCGGGCTTTGAAATTTCCTGGCACCTTCACACTCAAAGCCACTCTTTCTCAAACATCGCAGGGCCGTACTCAAAAATTTCCATATGTCTGGACATTGATCGCACACCCAAGCAGCCAGGAGGGAGAACTGTGGCTCTTTCTAAAGCTCTCTGGGAACTGCTTGCATGGCCCCACAGAGCTTGGGCCTCCAGTCTTTCCTGGCACCTTCAGCCTCAAAACCACCCTTTCTAACACGCGGCAGGGCTGGACTCAAAAACAGCAATATATCCAGACATTGCTGCCACACCCAAAGAGCCAGGAGTGAAAACTATGGCATGGTCTAAAGCTCTCTGGGAACTGCTTGCATGGACCAAGAGAGCTTGGGGATCCAGGCTTCCTGGCACCTTCAGACTCAAAGACACACTTTTTCAAATGCCGCAGGGCTGTCTCCAAACATTTCCATATGTCTGGACGTTGCTCTCACACCCAAAGAGCCAGGAAGGAGAACTGTGGCTCTTTCTAAAGCTCTCTGGGAGCGGCTTGCATAGCCCCACAGAGCTTCAAGCTCCAGACTTTCCTGATGCCTTCAGACTCAAAGACACACTTTCTCAAAAACCGCAGCGCCGGCCTCAAACACGTCCATTTGTGTGGACATACCTCCCATGCCCAGTGAGCGAGGAGGGAAAACTATGACTTGGTCTAAAGCTCTCTGGGAAACTGTCAGGGACAACAGAGCTTGCAGTTCCACCGTTTCCTGACACCTTCAACCTCAAATCCACCATTTCACACACGCCGTAGGACTGGCCTCAAAAATTTCCATATGTCCGGAGATACCTCCCACGCCGAAAGAGCCAGGAGGGAAAACTGTTCTTATTCTAAAGCTCTCCGGGAACAGCTTGCATTGCCCCAGAGAGCTTAGGGCTCCAGGCTTTCATGGCACCTTCAGCCTGAAAGCCACACTTTCACAAACGCTGCAGCGCTGGCATTCAAAAAAATACAAATGTCTGGACGTTACTCCCACACCCAAAGATCCAGGAGGGAAAACTGTGGCTACTTCTAAAGCCGTTTCAGTACCGAAAGCATCTCCGAAGACAGTGTGAGCACACAAGTTCCCGGGACACTGAAAGCAGTTCCCAAAGACATTGAGAACAAGCCTTCCTTTTCCCTCCCGGGGCTTTCCATGTGGCAGATATCCCCAGATGTTTGTTTCTATCTTTGTTTGTTTGTTTGTTTGTTTGTTTCTTTTGAGGACCGCTCTCTGGAGAGGGTTAGCCCAGAACTGCCTGAACCAGTGAGAGCAGTTCCTAGAGACCGTGAGAAGAAGCCCTACATTTCCCTCCGGCCACTTTCCATATGGGAGCACTTTCTTTGTTTTGCTGCTTTTGTGTGCAGCTCTTTGCAGAGCGTAACAACTGAGGTTACTGGGACGGTGCAAGCCGTTCCTAGAGACAGTGGGAAGAAGCCCTACAAGTCCCTCTTGGCACTTCCCATGTGGGAGATCTAGCAAGGTGGTTGTTGGTTTTGCGCCTAGCTCCGAGGAGAGTGTAAGCAAAGTGAGAAGTGGAAGTAGTTTCTGGAGACAGCGAGAAGGAGATCCACTTTTCCCTCTTGGCACTTTCTCGAGGAGCCAGGAGGGAAAAGTGTGGCTTGTTCTAAAGCTCTCTGGGAGCGGCTTGCATGGCCCCACAGACCTTGGGGCTGCGCGTTTCCCTGCCGCCTCCGACCTCAAAAGTACCCATTCTCTCATGTCGAAGGACCCGTTTGAAAAATCGGCATCTATCCGGCAATCTGTTTTTAGGTCAGCTCTTCTGGGAGTGATAGCATAGAGGTAACTGGTGCAATTGGATAGAGTTTGCGGAGACAGTGAGGAGAAGCCCCACTTTTCCGTCCTGGCTCTTTCTATGTGGGAGGAACCTCCAATGGTTCCTGCTTTTCAGTGCAGCTCTCACGTGAGTGTTAGCAAAGAGACAACTGGAGTAGCGACAGCAGTTCCTAGACAAAGTCAGAACAAGACCCACTTTTCCCTTCCCCCACTTTTTGTGTGGGAGCAATCTGCACACGGTTCCCTGGTTTCAGGGCAGCTCCGAAGAGAGTGTGAGCACACCAGTTCCCTGGACTGTGAAAGCGGTTCCTAGAGACACTGAGAACAAGCCTTCCTTTTCCCTCCCGGGGCTTTCCATGTGGCAGATATCCCCAGATGTTTCTTTCTTTGTTTGTTGGTCTGCAGGACCAGGACCGCTCTCTGGAGAGGGTGAGCCCAGAACTGCCTGAACCAGTGAGAGCAGTTCCTAGAGACCCTGAGAAGAAGCCCTACATTTCCCTCCGGCCACTTCCCATATGGGAGCAATTTCCTTGTTTTGCTGCTTTTGTGTGCAGCTCTTTGCAGAGCGTAACAACTGAGGTCACTGGGACGGTGCAAGCCGTTCCTAGAGACAGTGGGAAGAAGCCCTACAAGTCCCTCTTGGCACTTCCCATGTGGGAGATCTAGCAAGATGGTTGTTGGTTTTGCGCCTAGCTCCGAGGAGAGTGTAAGCAAAGTGACAAGAGGAAGTAGTTTCTGGAGACAGCGAGAAGGAGATCCACTATTCCCTCTTGGCACTTTCTCGAGGAGCCAGGAGGGGAAAGTGTGGCTTTTTCTAAAGCTCTCTGGGAGTGGCTTTCATGGCCCCACAGACCTTGGGGCTGCGCGTTTCCCTGCCGCCTCCGACCTCAAAAGTACCCGTTCTCTCATGTCGAAGGACTCGTTTGAAAAATCGGCATCTATCCGGCAATCTGTTTTTAGGGCAGCTCTGCTGGGAGTGATAGCATAGAGGTAGCTGGTGCAATTGGATAGAGTTTGCGGGGACAGTGAGGAGAAGCCCCACTTTTCCCTCCTGGCTCTTTCTATGTGGGAGGAACCTCCAATGGTTCCTGCTTTTCAGTGCAGCTCTCACGTGAGTGTTAGCAAAGAGACAACTGGAGCAGCGAGAGCAGTTCCTAGAGACAGTGAGGAGAAGCCCCACTTTTCCCTCCTGGCTCTTTCTATGTGGGAGGAACCTCCAATGGTTCCTGCTTTTCAGTGTAGCTCTCACGTGAGTGTTAGCAAAGAGACAACCTGAGCAGCGAGAGCAGTTCCTAGACACAGTGAGAACAAGGCCCACTTTTCCCTCCCGGCACTTTTTGTGTGGGAGCAACCTCCACACGGTTCCCGGTTTTCAGTACAGCTCTAAAGAGAGTGTGAGCACACCAGTTCCCTGCACACTGAAAGCAGTTCCTAGAGACACTGCGAACAAGCCTTCCTTTTCCCTCCCGGGGCTTTCCATGTGGCAGATATCCCCAGATGTTTCTTTCTTTGTTTGTTGGTCTGTAGGACCAGGACCGCTCTCTGGAGAGGCTTAGCCCAGAACTGCCTGAACCAGTGAGAGCAGTTCCTAGAGACCCTGAGAAGAAGCCCTACATTTCCCTCCGGCCACTTTCCATATGGGAGCAATTTCCTTGTTTTGCTGCTTTTGTGTGCAGCTCTTTGCAGAGCGTAACAACTGAGGTTACTGGGACGGTGCAAGCCGTTCCTAGAGACAGTGGGAAGAAGCCCTACAAGTCCCTCTTGGCACTTCCCATGTGGGAGATCTAGCAAGATGGTTGTTGGTTTTGCGCCTAGCTCCGAGGAGAGTGTAAGCAAAGTGACAAGAGGAAGTAGTTTCTGGAGACAGCGAGAAGGAGATCCACTTTTCCCTCTTGGCACTTTCTCGAGGAGCCAGGAGGGGAAAGTGTGGCTTTTTCTAAAGCTCTCTGGGAGTGGCTTTCATGGCCCCACAGACCTTGGGGCTGCGCGTTTCCCTGCCGCCTCCGACCTCAAAAGTACCCGTTCTCTCATGTCGAAGGACTCGTTTGAAAAATCGGCATCTATCCGGCAATCTGTTTTTAGGGCAGCTCTGCTGGGAGTGATAGCATAGAGGTAGCTGGTGCAATTGGATAGAGTTTGCGGGGACAGTGAGGAGAAGCCCCACTTTTCCCTCCTGGCTCTTTCTATGTGGGAGGAACCTCCAATGGTTCCTGCTTTTCAGTGCAGCTCTCACGTGAGTGTTAGCAAAGAGACAACTGGAGCAGCGAGAGCAGTTCCTAGAGACAGTGAGGAGAAGCCCCACTTTTCCCTCCTGGCTCTTTCTATGTGGGAGGAACCTCCAATGGTTCCTGCTTTTCAGTGTAGCTCTCACGTGAGTGTTAGCAAAGAGACAACCTGAGCAGCGAGAGCAGTTCCTAGACACAGTGAGAACAAGGCCCACTTTTCCCTCCCGGCACTTTTTGTGTGGGAGCAACCTCCACACGGTTCCCGGTTTTCAGTACAGCTCTAAAGAGAGTGTGAGCACACCAGTTCCCTGCACACTGAAAGCAGTTCCTAGAGACACTGCGAACAAGCCTTCCTTTTCCCTCCTGGGGCTTTCCATGTGGCAGATATCCCCAGATGTTTCTTTGTTTGTTGGTTTGTTTTGAGGACCGCTCTCTGGAGAGGGTTAGCCCATGTCCTGGTTCCGGTGGGGATAGGGTTAATTTTTCCTGGTGTTCCATGCCATGTGAGCCACGCCCACCCTGAGCTGCCAGGGGAGGGGGCATGAAGTTGCTGCTTAAAAGCGGGCTGGGGCGTCCCGGGTCCGGCCGGGGACCGGTGGGGAGCGGCGGTTCCGTAATCGTGTTTGTATATTCCTCTATCCGTGTTGTTGTTGTTGTTTGCCTGTTCCCTTTGCTGTTCTGTTAAACTGCCTTTGTCTCAACCCAAGAGTCTTGCCTTTTCTTACGATTCTTCCTGTATTAGGAAGGCGCTAGCGAGCGGCACTTGGTTCTTTGTTGCCGTCTGAGGCTAAACCACGACAGTCCTTTTTGGCGCCCAACGTGGGGCTCGAAGGGTTGAGATAACAACAGAATCCAACTAGAACGTGGAAAAAACGGTTTTGGTTTTTTAGGTAAATAGTCACTGGTCATCATGTTGCTTGGTTTGTTCTCATGGCTGTGTTACATAAATTCCTATATGGCTTATGTACTCCCTGCGATGCTGTTTACCATGTCTGGAAGAGGGATGAGGATTATCATTCTGCTGTCCTGTGCGATATCTGTTTATGATATGATAACATGAGGAAGTGGGATGGACAACCTACTTCGATCCTGCGGACACGGATACAGGAGTTGCAAGGAAGGACAACCACAAAAGAGGATCCCTCCAGGAAAAGTGCCGCCCCAGTTTCCAGTGGGCCGTTCGCCAGACAAAGCAGAAGGCCTGATCTTGCTTCTGATCCTCTTGAAGGAACTTCCAAGTCATTTATGCAAGAAGTGAGTAATGGATACTATGACCAGTATTAGGGGGGCCCTGCCTCCGGCCAGGTGGAGGAAAGGGACAACCGGGTTTATTGGACGGTGTGGATTCGATGGCCTGGCACATCAGACCCACAGGAGTATAAGGCTCTAGTGGACACGGGTGCGCAGTGTACTTTAATACCATCAAGCTATAGAGGGGCAGAACCCATTTGTATTTCTGGGGTGACAGGGGGATCCCAAGAGTTGACTGTACTGGAGGCAGAAGTGAGCCTAACTGGGAATGAGTGGCAAAAGCATCCCATTGTGACTGGCCCAGAGGCTCCATGCATCCTTGGTATAGATTACCTCAGGAGAGGGTATTTTAAGGACCCAAAAGGGTACCGCTGGGCCTTTGGCATAGCTGCTTTGGAGACAGAGGAAGTTAAACAGTTATCTGCCTTGCCTGGTCTCTCGGAGGATTCTTCTGTTGTGGGGTTGTTGAGGGTCAAAGAACAACAGGTGCCGATTGCTACCACAACGGTGCATCGGCGGCAGTATCGCACTAACCGAGACTCTCTGATTCCCATCCATGAGCTGATTCGTCAACTAGAGGTTCAAAGAGTGATCAGCAAGACTCGCTCACCCTTTAACAGTCCCATATGGCCGGTGCGAAAATCTAATGGAGAGTGGAGGCTAACTGTAGACTATAGTGGTCTGAATGAAGTCACGCCACCGCTGAGTGCTGCCGTGCCGGACATGCTAGAACTCCAGCACGAACTGAAGTCCAAGGCAGCCAAGTGGTATGCCACGATTGATATAGCGAATGCGTTCTTCTCAATCCCTTTGGCAGCAGAGTGCAGGCCACAGTTTGCTTTCACTTGGAGGGGCTTTCAATACACCTGGAATCGACTGCCCCAGGGGTGGAAACACAGCCCCACCATTTGCCATGGACTGATCCAGACTGCACTGGAACAGGGTGAAGCTCCAGAACATCTGCAGTACATTGATGACATCATTGTATGGGGAAACACAGCAGAAGAAGTTTTTGAGAAAGGGAGTAAAATAGTCCAAATCCTTCTGAACGCTGGTTTTGCTATAAAGCGAAGTAAGGTCAAGGGACCTGCGCAGGAGATCCAGTTTTTAGGAATAAAATGTCAAGATGGAGGCCGTCAGATTCCAATGGATGTGATCAACAAAATAGCAGCTATGTCTCCACCAACTAGTAAAAAGGAAACACAGGCTTTCTTAGGTATTGTGGGTTTTTGGAGGATGCATATCCCAGATTACAGTCTAATTGCAAGCCCTCTGTATCAAGTAACCCGGAAGAAGAATGATTTTAAATGGGGTCCTGAGCAACGACAAGCTTTTGAACAAATCAAACAGGAAATAGTCCATGCAGTAGCCCTGGGGCCAGTCCGGGCAGGACAAGATGTTAAAAATGTGCTCTACACCGCAGCCGGGGAGAACGGCCCTACCTGGAGCCTCTGGCAGAAAGCACCAGGGGAGACTCGAGGTCGACCCCTAGGGTTTTGGAGTCGTGGATACAGAGGATCCGAAGCCCGCTACACTCCAACAGAAAAAGAGATATTGGCAGCATATGAAGGGGTTCGAGCTGCTTCAGAAGTGGTTGGTACAGAAGCACAGCTCCTCTTAGCACCTCGACTGCCGGTGCTGGGTTGGATGTTCAAAGAAAGGGTCCCCACCACACATCATGCAACCGATGCTACATGGAGTAAGTGGATTGCACTGATCACGCAGCGAACTCGAATGGGAAACCCCAGTCGCCCAGGAATTCTGGAAGTGATCATGGACTGGCCAGAAGGCAAGGATTTCGGAATGTCACCAGAGGAGGAGGTGACGCGTGCAGAAGAGGCCCCACCATATAATAAACTGACAGAAAATGAGAAGAAATATGCCCTGTTCACTGATGGGTCCTGCCGTATTGTGGGAAAGCATCGAAAGTGGAAGGCTGCTGTGTGGAGTCCTACACGACGGGTTGCAGAAGCCAGTGAGGGACAGGGTGAATTGAGCCAGTTTGCAGAGGTGAAGGCTATTCAGCTGGCTTTGGACATTGCTGAGCGAGAAAAATGGCCAGTACTTTATCTCTACACTGACTCACGGATGGTGGCAAATGCTCTCTGGGGGTGGTTACAGCAGTGGAAGCAGGGCAACTGGCAGCGCAGAGGCAAACCCATCTGGGCTGCTAACCTATGGCAAGATATTGCTGCCCGGATAGAGAATCTGGTTGTGAAAGTACGTCAAGTCGATGCCCACGTACCGAAGAATCGGGCCACGGAGGAACATCAGAACAACCAGCAGGTGGATCGGGCTGCTAGGATTGAAGTGGCTCAGGTGGATCTGGACTGGCAACATAAGGGTGAACTATTCATAGCTCGGTGGGCCCATGACTCCTCAGGCCATCAAGGGAGAGATGCGATATATAGATGGGCTCGTGACCGAGGGGTGGCCTTGACCATGGACACTATTGCACAGGTCATCCATGAATGTGAGACATGCGCTGCGATCAAACAAGCCAAGCGTTTGAAGCCTCTTTGGTATGGAGGGCGATGGCTGAAATACAAATATGGGGAGGCCTGGCAGATTGATTATATCACACTGCCACAAACCCGTCAAGGCAAGCGCTATGTGCTCACAATGGTGGAAGCAACCACTGGATGGCTGGAAACATACCCTGTGCCCCATGCCACTGCCCAGAACACTATCCTGGGCCTTGAAAAGCAAGTCCTGTGGCGACATGGTACCCCAGAGAGAATTGAGTCGGACAACGGGACTCATTTCCGAAACAGCCTCATAGACACCTGGGCCAAAGAGCATGGTATCGAGTGGGTGTATCACATCCCCTATCACGCACCAGCCTCTGGGAAGATAGAACGATACAATGGACTGTTAAAAACTACACTGAGAGCAATGGGTGGTGGGACTTTAAAACACTGGGATACACATTTAGCAAAAGCTACCTGGCTAGTTAACACCAGGGGATCTAACAATCGGGCTGGCCCTGCCCAATCAAAACTTCCACGTACTGTAGAAGGGGATAAAGTCCCCGTAGTGCACATGAAGAATATGCTAGGGAAGACAGTCTGGGTTAGTCCTGCCTCAGGCAAAGGCAAACCCATCCGTGGGATTGCTTTTGCCCAAGGACCTGGGTGCACTTGGTGGGTGATGCGGAAGGATGGGGAAGTCCGATGTGTACCTCATGGGGATCTGATTTTGGGCGAGAATAGCCAATGAATCAGATTGTGTGCTGTTAATTGCTAAGTAACACTGTCACTCTATGTCCTCATTGCTATAATTGCTATCAGTTGTACTACAAGTAAGGCACAGGGATGATGGGATAAGAACTGATCTCAGCAGCTGGCGCCCAGGAGTTTCCTCAAGATCTACATCTTCAGCCCACGGACGGCGTGCATGAGCCACACCAGGTGCACCAGTCACAAGCTCCGAAAAATACAGCATGCAACAGACCAGCACCACCCAGCATCTCACCTGCCCTGAGAGACTGTTCTAACAGATGGAACCCAAAGCCGTGGATTAAAAGAACTCAACGGACACTTTGGAGGGATGGCCCATAAACTAAGGGCATTATATGTGTGTGTATATATATATATATATAACAGGGGAAAGTGGTGGCAATTCATTGGAACCTGCTGGGCATGGCATAGATGGTATGGAATAAGGGGTGGATAATGTCATGGTTCCGGTGGGGATAGGGTTAATTTTTCCTGGTATTCCATGACATGTGAGCCACGCCCACCCTGAGCTGCCAGGGGAGGGGGCAGGAAGTTGCTGCTTAAAAGCGGGCTGGGGCGTCCCGGGTCCGGCAGGCGAGCAGTGGGGAGCGGCGGTTCCATAATCGTGTTTGTATATTCCCCTATCCGTGTTGTTCTTGTTGTTTGCCTGTTCCCTTTGCTATTCTGTTAAACTGCCTTTGTCTCAACCCAAGAGTCTTGCCTTTTGTTACGATTCTTCCTGTATTAGGAAGGCGCGAGCGAGCGGCACGTGGTTCTTTGTTGCCGTCCGAGGCTAAACCACGACAGCCCAGAACTGCCTGAACCAGTGAGAGCAGTTCCTAGAGACCCTGAGAAGAAGCCCTACATTTCCCTCCGGCCACTTTCCATATGGGAGCACTTTCCTTGTTTTGCTGCTTTTGTGTGCAGCTCTTTGCAGAGCGTAACAACTGAGGTTACTGGGACGGTGCAAGCCGTTCCTAGAGACAGTGGGAAGAAGCCCTACAAGTCCCTCTTGGCACTTCCCATGTGGGAGATCTAGCAAGATGGTTGTTGGTTTTGCGCCTAGCTCCGAGGAGAGTGTTAGCAAAGTGATAAGTGGAAGTAGTTTCTGGAGACAGCGAGAAGGAGATCCACTTTTCCCTCTTGGCACTTTCTGGAGGAGCCAGGAGGGAAAAGCGTGGCTTGTTCTAAAGCTCTCTGGGAGCGGCTTGCATGGCCCCACAGACCTTGGGGCTGCGCGTTTCCCTGCCGCCTCCAACCTCAAAAGTACCCGTTCTCTCCTGTCGAAGGACCCGTTTGAAAAATCGGCATCTATCCGGCAATCTGTTTTTAGGGCAGCTCTTCTGGGAGTGACAGCATAGAGGTAGCTGGTGCAATTGCATAGAGTTTGCGGAGACAGTGAGGAGAAGCCCCACTTTTCCCTCCTGGCTCTTTCTATGTGGGAGGAACCTCCAATGGTTCCTGCTTTTCAGTGCAGCTCTCACGTGAGTGTTAGCAAAGAGACAACCTGAGCAGCGAGAGCAGTTCCCAGAGACAGTGAGAACAAGGCCCACTTTTCCCTTCCCCCACTTTTTGTGTGGGAGCAACCACCTCCACACGGTTCCCGGTTTTCAGTACAGCTCTGAAGAGAGTGTGAGCACGCAAGTTCCCTGGACTGTGAAAGCAGTTCCTAGAGACACTGAGAACAAGCCTTCCTTTTCCCTCCCGGGGCTTTCCATGTGGCAGATATCCCCAGATGTTTCTTTCTTTGTTTGTTGGTCTGCAGGACCAGGACTGCTCTCTGGATAGGGTGAGCCCAGAACTGCCTGAACCAGTGAGAGCAGTTCCTAGAGACCCTGAGAAGAAGCCCTACATTTCCCTCCGGCCACTTTCCATATGGGAGCACTTTCCTTGTTTTCCTGCTTTTGTGTGCAGCTCTTTGCAGAGCGTAACAACTGAGGTTACTGGGACGGTGCAAGCCGTTCCTAGAGACAGTGGGAAGAAGCCCTACAAGTCCCTCTTGGCACTTCCCATGTGGGAGATCTAGCAAGATGGTTGTTGGTTTTGCCTGAACCAGTGAGAGCAGTTCCTAGAGACCCTGAGAAGAAGCCCTACATTTCCCTCCGGCCACTTTCCATATGGGAGCAATTTCCTTGTTGTGCTGCTTTTGTGTGCAGCTCTTTGCAGAGCGTAACAACTGAGGTTACTGGGACGAGGCAAGCCGTTCCTAGAGACAGTGGGAAGAAGCCCTACAAGTCCCTCTTGGCACTTCCCATGTGGGAGATCTAGCAAGATGGTTATTGGTTTTGCGCCTAGCTCCGAGGAGAGTGTAATCAAAGAGATAACTGGAAGTAGTTTCTGGAGACAGCGAGAAGGAGATCCACTTTTCCCTCTTGGCACTTTCTGGAGGAGCCAGGAGGGAAAAGTGTGGCTTGCTCTAAAGCTCTCTGGGAGCGGCTTGCATGGCCCCACAGACCTTGGGGCTGCGCGTTTCCCTGCCGCCTCCGACCTCAAAAGTACCCATTCTCTCATGTCGAAGGACCCGTTTGAAAAATCGGCATCTATCCGGCAATCTGTTTTTAGGGCAGCTCTTCTGGGAGTGATAGCATAGAGGTAGCTGGTGCAATTGGATAGAGTTTGCGGAGACAGTGAGGAGAAGCCCCACTTTTCCCTCCTGGCTCTTTCTATGTGAGAGGAACCTCCAACGGTTCCTGCTTTTCAGTGTACCTCTCACGTGAGTGTTAGCAAAGAGACAACTGGAGCAGCAAGAGCAGTTCCTAGAGACAGTGAGGAGAAGCCCCACTTTTCCCTCCCGGGTACTCGAGAAAGTGCCAAGAGGGAAAAGTGGATCTCCTTCTCGCTGTCTCCAGAAACTACTTCCACTTATCACTTTGCTTACACTCTCCTCGGAGCTAGGCGCAAAACCAACAACCACCTTGCTAGATCTCCCACATGGGAAGTGCCAAGAGGGACTTGTAGGGCTTCTTCCCACTGTCTCTAGGAACGGCTTGCACCGTCCCAGTAACCTCAGTTGTTACGCTCTGCAAAGAGCTGCACACAAAAGCAGCAAAACAAGGAAAGTGCTCCCATATGGAAAGTGGCCGGAGGGAAATGTAGGGCTTCTTCTCAGGGTCTCTAGGAACTGCTCTCACTGGTTCAGGCAGTTCTGGGCTAACCCTCTCCAGAGAGCGGTCCTGGTCCTACAGACCAACAAACAAAGAAAGAAACATCTGGGGATATCTGCCACATGGTAAGCCCTGGGAGGGAAAAGGAAGGCTTGTTCTCAGTGTCTCTAGGAACTGCTTTCACTGTCCAGGGAACTGGTGTGCTCACACTCTCTTTAGAGCTGTACTGAAAACCGTAACCGTGTGGAGGTTGCTCCCACACAAAAAGTGCCGGGAGGGAAAAGTGTGCCTTGTTCTCACTGTCTCTGGGAACTGCTCTCGCTGCTCAGGTTGTCTCTTTGCTAACACTCACGTGAGAGCTGCACTGAAAAGCAGGAACCATTGGAGGTTCCTCCCACATAGAAAGAGCCAGGAGGGAAAAGTGGGGCTTCTCCTCACTGTCTCTAGGAACTGCTCTCGCTGCTCCAGTTGTCTCTTTGCTAACACTCACGTGAGAGGTGCACTGAAAAGCAGGAACCATTGGAGGTTCCTCCCACATAGAAAGAGCCAGGAGGGAAAAGTGGGGCTTCTCCTCACTGTCTCCGCAAACTCTATCCAATTGCACCAGCTACCTCTATGCTGTCACTCCCAGAAGAGCTGCCCTAAAAACAGATTGCCGGATAGATGCCGATTTTTCAAACGGGTCCTTCGACATGAGAGAATGGGTACTTTTGAGGTGGGAGGCGGCAGGGAAACGCACAGCCCCAAGGTCTGTGGGGCCATGCAAGCCGCTCCCAGAGAGCTTTAGAACAAGCCACACTTTTCCCTCCTGGCTCCTCCAGAAAGTGCCAAGAGGGAAAAGTGGATCTCCTTCTCGCTGTCTCCAGAAACTACTTCCACTTATCACTTTGCTTACACTCTCCTCGGAGCTAGGCGCAAAACCAACAACCATCTTGCTAGATCTCCCACATGGGAAGTGGCAAGAGGGACTTGTAGGGCTTCTTCCCACTGTCTCTAGGAACGGCTTGCACCGTCCCAGTAACCTCAGTTGTTACGCTCTGCAAAGAGCTGCACACAAAAGCAGCAAAACAAGGAAAGTGCTCCCATATGGAAAGTGGCCGGAGGGAAATGTAGGGCTTCTTCTCAGGGTCTCTAGGAACTGCTCTCACTGGTTCAGGCAGTTCTGGGCTAAGCCTCTCCAGAGAGCGGTCCTGGTCCTACAGACCAACAAACAAAGAAAGAAACATCTGGGGATATTGCCACATGGAAAGCCCCGGGAGGGAAAAGGAAGGCTTGTTCGCAGTGTCTCTAGGAACTGCTTTCACTGTCCAGGGAACTGGTGTGCTCACACTCTCTTTAGAGCTGTACTGAAAACCGGAACTGTGTGGAGGTTGCTCCCACACAAAAAGTGCCGGGAGGGAAAAGTGGGCCTTGTTCTCACTGTCTCTGGGAACTGCTCTCGCTGCTCAGGTTGTCTCTTTGCTAACACTCACGTGAGAGCTGCACTGAAAAGCAGGAACCATTGGAGGTTCCTCCCACATAGAAAGAGCCAGGAGGGAAAAGTGGGGCTTCTCCTCACTGTCTCTAGGAACTGCTCTCGCTGCTCCAGTTGTCTCTTTGCTAACACTCACGTGAGACCTGCACTGAAAAGCAGGAACCATTGGAGGTTCCTCCCACATAGAAAGAGCCAGGAGGGAAAAGTGGGGCTTCTCCTCACTGTCTCCGCAAACTCTATCCAATTGCACCAGCTACCTCTATGCTGTCACTCCCAGAAGAGCTGCCCTAAAAACAGATTGCCGGATAGATGCCGATTTTTCAAACGGGTCCTTCGACATGAGAGAATGGGTACTTTTGAGGTGGGAGGCGGCAGGGAAACGCGCAGCCCCAAGGTCTGTGGGGCCATGCAAGCCGCTCCCAGAGAGCTTTAGAACAAGCCACACTTTTCCCTCCTGGCTCCTCAAGAAAGTGCCAAGAGGGAAAAGTGGATCTCCTTCTCGCTGTCTCCAGAAACTACTTCCACTTCTCACTTTGCTTACACTCTCCTCGGAGCTAGGCGCAAAACCAACAACCATCTTGCTAGATCTCCCACATGGGAAGTGGCAAGAGGGACTTGTAGGGCTTCTTCCCACTGCCTGTAGGAACGGCTTGCACCGTCCCAGTAACCTCAGTTGTTACGCTCTGCAAAGAGCTGCACACAAAAGCAGCAAAACAAGGAAATTGCTCCCATATGGAAAGTGGCCGGAGGGAAATGTAGGGCTTCTTCTCAGGGTCTCTAGGAACTGCTCTCACTGGTTCAGGCAGTTCTGGGCTAACCCTCTCCAGAGAGCGGTCCTGGTCCTACAGAGCAACAAACAAAGAAAGAAACATCTGGGGATATCTGCCACATGGTAAGCCCCGGGAGGGAAAAGGAAGGCTTGTTCTCAGTGTCTCTAGGAACTGCTTTCACTGTCCAGGGAACTGGTGTGCTCACACTCTCTTTAGAGCTGTACTGAAAACCGGAACTGTGTGGAGGTTGCTCCCACACAAAAAGTGCCGGGAGGGAAAAGTATGCCTTGTTCTCACTGCCTCTGGGAACTGCTCTCGCTGCTCAGGTTGTCTCTTTGCTAACACTCACGTGAGAGCTGCACTGAAAAGCAGGAACCATTGGAGGTTCCTCCCACATAGAAAGAGCCAGGAGGGAAAAGTGGGGCTTCTCCTCACTGTCTCTAGGAACTGCTCTCGCTGCTCCAGTTGTCTCTTTGCTAACACTCACGTGAGAGCTGCACTGAAAAGCAGGAACCATTGGAGGTTCCTCCCACATAGAAAGAGCCAGGAGGGAAAAGTGGGGCTTCTCCTCACTGTCTCCGCAAACTCTATCCAATTGCACCAGCTACCTCTATGCTGTCACTCCCAGAAGAGCTGCCCTAAAAACAGATTGCCGGATAGATGCCGATTTTTCAAACGGGTCCTTCGACATGAGAGAATGGGTACTTTTGAGGTCGGAGGCAGCAGGGAAACGCGCAGCCCCAAGGTCTGTGGGGCCATGCAAGCCGCTCCCAGAGAGCTTTAGAACAAGCCACACTTTTCCCTCCTGGCTCCTCCAGAAAGTGCCAAGAGGGAAAAGTGGATCTCCTTCTCGCTGTCTCCAGAAACTACTTCCACTTATCACTTTGCTTACACTCTCCTCGGAGCTAGGCGCAAAACCAACAACCATCTTGCTAGATCTCCCACATGGGAAGTGCCAAGAGGGACTTGTAGGGCTTCTTCCCACTGTCTCTAGGAACGGCTTGCACCGTCCCAGTAACCTCAGTTGTTACGCTCTGCAAAGAGCTGCACACAAAAGCAGCAAAACAAGGAAATTGCTCCCATATGGAAAGTGGCCGGAGGGAAATGTAGGGCTTCTTCTCAGGGTCTCTAGGAACTGCTCTCACTGGTTCAGGCAAAACCAACAACCATCTTGCTAGATCTCCCACATGGGAACTGCCAAGAGGGACTTGTAGGGCTTCTTCCCACTGTCTCTAGGAACGGCTTGCACCGTCCCAGTAACCTCAGTTGTTACGCTCTGCAAAGAGCTGCACACAAAAGCAGCAAAACAAGGAAAGTGCTCCCATATGGAAAGTGGCCGGAGGGAAATGTAGGGCTTCTTCTCAGGGTCTCTAGGAACTGCTCTCACTGGTTCAGGCAGTTCTGGGCTAAGCCTCTCCAGAGAGCGGTCCTGGTCCTACAGACCAACAAACAAAGAAAGAAACATCTGGGGATATCTGCCACATGGTAAGCCCCGGGAGGGAAAAGGAAGGCTTGTTCTCAGTGTCTCTAGGAACTGCTTTCAGTGTGCAGGGAACTGGTGTGCTCACACTCTCTTTAGAGCTGTACTGAAAACCGGAACTGTGTGGAGGTTGCTCCCACACAAAAAGTGCCGGGAGGGAAAAGTGGGCCTTGTTCTCACTGTCTCTGGGAACTGCTCTCGCTGCTCAGGTGTCTCTTTGCTAACACTCACGTGAGAGCTGCACTGAAAAGCAGGAACCATTGGAGGTTCCTCCCACATAGAAAGAGCCAGGAGGGAAAAGTGGGGCTTCTCCTCACTGTCTCCGCAAACTCCATCCAATTGCACCAGCTACCTCTATGCTCTCACTCCCAGAAGAGCTGCCCTAAAAACAGATTGCCGGATAGATGCCGATTTTTCAAACGGGTCCTTCGACATGAGAGAATGGGTACTTTTGAGGTGGGAGGCGGCAGGGAAACGCGCAGCCCCAAGGTCTGTGGGGCCATGCAAGCCGCTCCCAGAGAGCTTTAGAACAAGCCACACTTTTCCCTCCTGGCTCCTCCAGAAAGTGCCAAGAGGGAAAAGTGGATCTCCTTCTCGCTGTCTCCAGAAACTACTTCCACTTCTCACTTTGCTTACACTCTCCTCGGAGCTAGGCGCAAAACCAACAACCATCTTGCTAGATCTCCCACATGGGAAGTGCCAAGAGGGACTTGTAGGGCTTCTTCCCACTGTCTCTAGGAACGGCTTGCCTCGTCCCAGTAACCTCAGTTGTTACGCTCTGCAAAGAGCTGCACACAAAAGCAGCAAAACAAGGAAAGTGCTCCCATATGGAAAGTGGCCGGAGGGAAATGTAGGGCTTCTTCTCAGGGTCTCTAGGAACTGCTCTCACTGGTTCAGGCAGTTCTGGGCTAACCCTCTCCAGAGAGCGGTCCTGGTCCTACAGACCAACAAACAAAGAAAGAAACATCTGGGGATATCTGCCACATGGTAAGCCCCGGGAGGGAAAAGGAAGGCTTGTTCTCAGTGTCTCTAGGAACTGCTTTCACTGTCCAGGGAACTGGTGTGCTCACACTCTCTTTAGAGCTGTACTGAAAACCGGAACTGTGTGGAGGTTGCTCCCACACAAAAAGTGCCGGGAGGGAAAAGTGGGCCTTGTTCTCACTGTCTCTGGGAACTGCTCTCGCTGCTCAGGTGTCTCTTTGCTAACACTCACGTGAGAGCTGCACTGAAAAGCAGGAACCATTGGAGGTTCCTCCCACATAGAAAGAGCCAGGAGGGAAAAGTGGGGCTTCTCCTCACTGTCTCCGCAAACTCTATGCAATTGCACCAGTTACCTCTATGCTGTCACTCCCAGAAGAGCTGCCCTAAAAACAGATTGCCGGATAGATGCCGATTTTTCAAACGGGTCCTTCGACATGAGAGAATGGGTACTTTTGAGGTCGGAGGCGGCAGGGAAACGCGCAGCCCCAAGCTCTGTGGGGCCATGCAAGCCGCTCCCAGAGAGCTTTAGAACAAGCCACACTTTTCCCTCCTGGCTCCTCCAGAAAGTGCCAAGAGGGAAAAGTGGATCTCCTTCTCGCTGTCTCCAGAAACTACTTCCACTTCTCACTTTGCTTACACTCTCCTCGGAGCTAGGCGCAAAACCAACAACCATCTTGCTAGATCTCCCACATGGGAAGTGCCAAGAGGGACTTGTAGGGCTTCTTCCCACTGTCTCTAGGAACGGCTTGCCTCGTCCCAGTAACCTCAGTTGTTACGCTCTGCAAAGAGCTGCACACAAAAGCAGCAAAACAAGGAAAGTGCTCCCATATGGAAAGTGGCCGGAGGGAAATGTAGGGCTTCTTCTCAGGGTCTCTAGGAACTGCTCTCACTGGTTCAGGCAGTTCTGGGCTAAGCCTCTCCAGAGAGCGGTCCTGGTCCTACAGAGCAACAAACAAAGAAAGAAACATCTGGGGATATCTGCCACATGGTAAGCCCCGGGAGGGAAAAGGAAGGCTTGTTCTCAGTGTCTCTAGGAACTGCTTTCACTGTCCAGGGAACTGGTGTGCTCACATTCTCTTTAGAGCTGTACTGAAAACCGGAACTGTGTGGAGGTTGCTCCCACACAAAAAGTGCCGGGAGGGAAAAGTGTGCCTTGTTCTCACTGCCTCTGGGAACTGCTCTCGCTGCTCAGGTTGTCTCTTTGCTAACACTCACGTGAGAGCTGCACTGAAAAGCAGGAACCATTGGAGGTTCCTCCCACATAGAAAGAGCCAGGAGGGAAAAGTGGGGCTTCTCCTCACTGTCTCTAGGAACTGCTCTCGCTGCTCCAGTTGTCTCTTTGCTAACACTCACGTGAGAGCTGCACTGAAAAGCAGGAACCATTGGAGGTTCCTCCCACATAGAAAGAGCCAGGAGGGAAAAGTGGGGCTTCTCCTCACTGTCTCCGCAAACTCTATCCAATTGCACCAGCTACCTCTATGCTGTCACTCCCAGAAGAGCTGCCCTAAAAACAGATTGCCGGATAGATGCCGATTTTTCAAACGGGTCCTTCGACATGAGAGAATGGGTACTTTTGAGGTCGGAGGCAGCAGGGAAACGCGCAGCCCCAAGGTCTGTGGGGCCATGCAAGCCGCTCCCAGAGAGCTTTAGAACAAGCCACACTTTTCCCTCCTGGCTCCTCCAGAAAGTGCCAAGAGGGAAAAGTGGATCTCCTTCTCGCTGTCTCCAGAAACTACTTCCACTTCTCACTTTGCTTACACTCTCCTCGGAGCTAGGCGCAAAACCAACAACCATCTTGCTAGATCTCCCACATGGGAAGTGCCAAGAGGGACTTGTAGGGCTTCTTCCCACTGTCTCTAGGAACGGCTTGCACCGTCCCAGTAACCTCAGTTGTTACGCTCTGCAAAGAGCTGCACACAAAAGCAGCAAAACAAGGAAATTGCTCCCATATGGAAAGTGGCCGGAGGGAAATGTAGGGCTTCTTCTCAGGGTCTCTAGGAACTGCTCTCACTGGTTCAGGCAAAACCAACAACCATCTTGCTAGATCTCCCACATGGGAACTGCCAAGAGGGACTTGTAGGGCTTCTTCCCACTGTCTCTAGGAACGGCTTGCACCGTCCCAGTAACCTCAGTTGTTACGCTCTGCAAAGAGCTGCACACAAAAGCAGCAAAACAAGGAAATTGCTCCCATATGGAAAGTGGCCGGAGGGAAATGTAGGGCTTCTTCTCAGGGTCTCTAGGAACTGCTCTCACTGGTTCAGGCAGTTCTGGGCTAACCCTCTCCAGAGAGCGGTCCTGGTCCTACAGAGCAACAAACAAAGAAAGAAACATCTGGGGATATCTGCCACATGGTAAGCCCCGGGAGGGAAAAGGAAGGCTTGTTCTCAGTGTCTCTAGGAACTGCTTTCAGTGTGCAGGGAACTGGTGTGCTCACACTCTCTTTAGAGCTGTACTGAAAACCGGAACTGTGTGGAGGTTGCTCCCACACAAAAAGTGCCGGGAGGGAAAAGTGGGCCTTGTTCTCACTGTCTCTGGGAACTGCTCTCGCTGCTCAGGTGTCTCTTTGCTAACACTCACGTGAGAGCTGCACTGAAAAGCAGGAACCATTGGAGGTTCCTCCCACATAGAAAGAGCCAGGAGGGAAAAGTGGGGCTTCTCCTCACTGTCTCCGCAAACTCCATCCAATTGCACCAGCTACCTCTATGCTCTCACTCCCAGAAGAGCTGCCCTAAAAACAGATTGCCGGATAGATGCCGATTTTTCAAACGGGTCCTTCGACATGAGAGAATGGGTACTTTTGAGGTGGGAGGCGGCAGGGAAACGCGCAGCCCCAAGCTCTGTGGGGCCATGCAAGCCGCTCCCAGAGAGCTTTAGAACAAGCCACACTTTTCCCTCCTGGCTCCTCCAGAAAGTGCCAAGAGGGAAAAGTGGATCTCCTTCTCGCTGTCTCCAGAAACTACTTCCACTTCTCACTTTGCTTACACTCTCCTCGGAGCTAGGCGCAAAACCAACAACCATCTTGCTAGATCTCCCACATGGGAAGTGCCAAGAGGGACTTGTAGGGCTTCTTCCCACTGTCTCTAGGAACGGCTTGCCTCGTCCCAGTAACCTCAGTTGTTACGCTCTGCAAAGAGCTGCACACAAAAGCAGCAAAACAAGGAAATTGCTCCCATATGGAAAGTGGCCGGAGGGAAATGTAGGGCTTCTTCTCAGGGTCTCTAGGAACTGCTCTCACTGGTTCAGGCAAAACCAACAACCATCTTGCTAGATCTCCCACATGGGAAGTGCCAAGAGGGACTTGTAGGGCTTCTTCCCACTGTCTCTAGGAACGGCTTGCACCGTCCCAGTAACCTCAGTTGTTACGCTCTGCAAAGAGCTGCACACAAAAGCAGCAAAACAAGGAAATTGCTCCCATATGGAAAGTGGCCGGAGGGAAATGTAGGGCTTCTTCTCAGGGTCTCTAGGAACTGCTCTCACTGGTTCAGGCAAAACCAACAACCATCTTGCTAGATCTCCCACATGGGAAGTGCCAAGAGGGACTTGTAGGGCTTCTTCCCACTGTCTCTAGGAACGGCTTGCACCGTCCCAGTAACCTCAGTTGTTACGCTCTGCAAAGAGCTGCACACAAAAGCAGCAAAACAAGGAAAGTGCTCCCATATGGAAAGTGGCCGGAGGGAAATGTAGGGCTTCTTCTCAGGGTCTCTAGGAACTGCTCTCACTGGTTCAGGCAGTTCTGGGCTAACCCTCTCCAGAGAGCGGTCCTGGTCCTACAGAGCAACAAACAAAGAAAGAAACATCTGGGGATATCTGCCACATGGTAAGCCCCGGGAGGGAAAAGGAAGGCTTGTTCTCAGTGTCTCTAGGAACTGCTTTCACTGTCCAGGGAACTGGTGTGCTCACACTCTCTTTAGAGCTGTACTGAAAACCGGAACTGTGTGGAGGTTGCTCCCACACAAAAAGTGCCGGGAGGGAAAAGTGGGCCTTGTTCTCACTGTCTCTGGGAACTGCTCTCGCTGCTCAGGTGTCTCTTTGCTAACACTCACGTGAGAGCTGCACTGAAAAGCAGGAACCATTGGAGGTTCCTCCCACATAGAAAGAGCCAGGAGGGAAAAGTGGGGCTTCTCCTCACTGTCTCCGCAAACTCTATGCAATTGCACCAGTTACCTCTATGCTATCACTCCCAGAAGAGCTGCCCTAAAAACAGATTGCCGGATAGATGCCGATTTTTCAAACGGGTCCTTCGACATGAGAGAATGGGTACTTTTGAGGTCGGAGGCGGCAGGGAAACGCGCAGCCCCAAGGTCTGTGGGGCCATGCAAGCCGCTCCCAGAGAGCTTTAGAACAAGCCACACTTTTCCCTCCTGGCTCCTCCAGAAAGTGCCAAGAGGGAAAAGTGGATCTCCTTCTCGCTGTCTCCAGAAACTACTTCCACTTCTCACTTTGCTTACACTCTCCTCGGAGCTAGGCGCAAAACCAACAACCATCTTGCTAGATCTCCCACATGGGAAGTGCCAAGAGGGACTTGTAGGGCTTCTTCCCACTGTCTCTAGGAACGGCTTGCCTCGTCCCAGTAACCTCAGTTGTTACGCTCTGCAAAGAGCTGCACACAAAAGCAGCAAAACAAGGAAATTGCTCCCATATGGAAAGTGGCCGGAGGGAAATGTAGGGCTTCTTCTCAGGGTCTCTAGGAACTGCTCTCACTGGTTCAGGCAAAACCAACAACCATCTTGCTAGATCTCCCACATGGGAAGTGCCAAGAGGGACTTGTAGGGCTTCTTCCCACTGTCTCTAGGAACGGCTTGCACCGTCCCAGTAACCTCAGTTGTTACGCTCTGCAAAGAGCTGCACACAAAAGCAGCAAAACAAGGAAATTGCTCCCATATGGAAAGTGGCCGGAGGGAAATGTAGGGCTTCTTCTCAGGGTCTCTAGGAACTGCTCTCACTGGTTCAGGCAAAACCAACAACCATCTTGCTAGATCTCCCACATGGGAAGTGCCAAGAGGGACTTGTAGGGCTTCTTCCCACTGTCTCTAGGAACGGCTTGCACCGTCCCAGTAACCTCAGTTGTTACGCTCTGCAAAGAGCTGCACACAAAAGCAGCAAAACAAGGAAAGTGCTCCCATATGGAAAGTGGCCGGAGGGAAATGTAGGGCTTCTTCTCAGGGTCTCTAGGAACTGCTCTCACTGGTTCAGGCAGTTCTGGGCTAACCCTCTCCAGAGAGCGGTCCTGGTCCTACAGAGCAACAAACAAAGAAAGAAACATCTGGGGATATCTGCCACATGGTAAGCCCCGGGAGGGAAAAGGAAGGCTTGTTCTCAGTGTCTCTAGGAACTGCTTTCACTGTCCAGGGAACTGGTGTGCTCACACTCTCTTTAGAGCTGTACTGAAAACCGGAACTGTGTGGAGGTTGCTCCCACACAAAAAGTGCCGGGAGGGAAAAGTGGGCCTTGTTCTCACTGTCTCTGGGAACTGCTCTCGCTGCTCAGGTGTCTCTTTGCTAACACTCACGTGAGAGCTGCACTGAAAAGCAGGAACCATTGGAGGTTCCTCCCACATAGAAAGAGCCAGGAGGGAAAAGTGGGGCTTCTCCTCACTGTCTCCGCAAACTCTATGCAATTGCACCAGTTACCTCTATGCTATCACTCCCAGAAGAGCTGCCCTAAAAACAGATTGCCGGATAGATGCCGATTTTTCAAACGGGTCCTTCGACATGAGAGAATGGGTACTTTTGAGGTCGGAGGCGGCAGGGAAATGCGCAGCCCCAAGGTCTGTGGGGCCATGCAAGCCGCTCCCAGAGAGCTTTAGAACAAGCCACACTTTTCCCTCCTGGCTCCTCAAGAAAGTGCCAAGAGGGAAAAGTGGATCTCCTTCTCGCTGTCTCCAGAAACTACTTCCACTTCTCACTTTGCTTACACTCTCCTCGGAGCTAGGCGCAAAACCAACAACCATCTTGCTAGATCTCCCACATGGGAAGTGCCAAGAGGGACTTGTAGGGCTTCTTCCCACTGTCTCTAGGAACGGCTTGCCTCGTCCCAGTAACCTCAGTTGTTACGCTCTGCAAAGAGCTGCACACAAAAGCAGCAAAACAAGGAAATTGCTCCCATATGGAAAGTGGCCGGAGGGAAATGTAGGGCTTCTTCTCAGGGTCTCTAGGAACTGCTCTCACTGGTTCAGGCAAAACCAACAACCACCTTGCTAGATCTCCCACATGGGAAGTGCCAAGAGGGACTTGTAGGGCTTCTTCCCACTGTCTCTAGGAACGGCTTGCACCGTCCCAGTAACCTCAGTTGTTACGCTCTGCAAAGAGCTGCACACAAAAGCAGCAAAACAAGGAAATTGCTCCCATATGGAAAGTGGCCGGAGGGAAATGTAGGGCTTCTTCTCAGGGTCTCTAGGAACTGCTCTCACTGGTTCAGGCAAAACCAACAACCATCTTGCTAGATCTCCCACATGGGAAGTGCCAAGAGGGACTTGTAGGGCTTCTTCCCACTGTCTCTAGGAACGGCTTGCACCGTCCCAGTAACCTCAGTTGTTACGCTCTGCAAAGAGCTGCACACAAAAGCAGCAAAACAAGGAAATTGCTCCCATATGGAAAGTGGCCGGAGGGAAATGTAGGGCTTCTTCTCAGGGTCTCTAGGAACTGCTCTCACTGGTTCAGGCAGTTCTGGGCTAACCCTCTCCAGAGAGCGGTCCTGGTCCTACAGAGCAACAAACAAAGAAAGAAACATCTGGGGATATCTGCCACATGGTAAGCCCCGGGAGGGAAAAGGAAGGCTTGTTCTCAGTGTCTCTAGGAACTGCTTTCACTGTCCAGGGAACTGGTGTGCTCACACTCTCTTTAGAGCTGTACTGAAAACCGGAACTGTGTGGAGGTTGCTCCCACACAAAAAGTGCCGGGAGGGAAAAGTGTGCCTTGTTCTCACTGCCTCTGGGAACTGCTCTCGCTGCTCAGGTTGTCTCTTTGCTAACACTCACGTGAGAGCTGCACTGAAAAGCAGGAACCATTGGAGGTTCCTCCCACATAGAAAGAGCCAGGAGGGAAAAGTGGGGCTTCTCCTCACTGTCTCTAGGAACTGCTCTCGCTGCTCCAGTTGTCTCTTTGCTAACACTCACGTGAGAGCTGCACTGAAAAGCAGGAACCATTGGAGGTTCCTCCCACATAGAAAGAGCCAGGAGGGAAAAGTGGGGCTTCTCCTCACTGTCTCCGCAAACTCTATGCAATTGCACCAGTTACCTCTATGCTATCACTCCCAGAAGAGCTGCCCTAAAAACAGATTGCCGGATAGATGCCGATTTTTCAAACGGGTCCTTCGACATGAGAGAATGGGTACTTTTGAGGTGGGAGGCGGCAGGGAAACGCGCAGCCCCAAGGTCTGTGGGGCCATGCAAGCCGCTCCCAGAGAGCTTTAGAACAAGCCACACTTTTCCCTCCTGGCTCCTCCAGAAAGTGCCAAGAGGGAAAAGTGGATCTCCTTCTCGCTGTCTCCAGAAACTACTTCCACTTCTCACTTTGCTTACACTCTCCTCGGAGCTAGGCGCAAAACCAACAACCATCTTGCTAGATCTCCCACATGGGAAGTGCCAAGAGGGACTTGTAGGGCTTCTTCCCACTGTCTCTAGGAACGGCTTGCCTCGTCCCAGTAACCTCAGTTGTTACGCTCTGCAAAGAGCTGCACACAAAAGCAGCAAAACAAGGAAATTGCTCCCATATGGAAAGTGGCCGGAGGGAAATGTAGGGCTTCTTCTCAGGGTCTCTAGGAACTGCTCTCACTGGTTCAGGCAAAACCAACAACCACCTTGCTAGATCTCCCACATGGGAAGTGCCAAGAGGGACTTGTAGGGCTTCTTCCCACTGTCTCTAGGAACGGCTTGCACCGTCCCAGTAACCTCAGTTGTTACGCTCTGCAAAGAGCTGCACACAAAAGCAGCAAAACAAGGAAATTGCTCCCATATGGAAAGTGGCCGGAGGGAAATGTAGGGCTTCTTCTCAGGGTCTCTAGGAACTGCTCTCACTGGTTCAGGAAAAACCAACAACCATCTTGCTAGATCTCCCACATGGGAAGTGCCAAGAGGGACTTGTAGGGCTTCTTCCCACTGTCTCTAGGAACGGCTTGCACCGTCCCAGTAACCTCAGTTGTTACGCTCTGCAAAGAGCTGCACACAAAAGCAGCAAAACAAGGAAATTGCTCCCATATGGAAAGTGGCCGGAGGGAAATGTAGGGCTTCTTCTCAGGGTCTCTAGGAACTGCTCTCACTGGTTCAGGCAGTTCTGGGCTAACCCTCTCCAGAGAGCGGTCCTGGTCCTACAGAGCAACAAACAAAGAAAGAAACATCTGGGGATATCTGCCACATGGTAAGCCCCGGGAGGGAAAAGGAAGGCTTGTTCTCAGTGTCTCTAGGAACTGCTTTCACTGTCCAGGGAACTGGTGTGCTCACACTCTCTTTAGAGCTGTACTGAAAACCGGAACTGTGTGGAGGTTGCTCCCACACAAAAAGTGCCGGGAGGGAAAAGTGTGCCTTGTTCTCACTGCCTCTGGGAACTGCTCTCGCTGCTCAGGTTGTCTCTTTGCTAACACTCACGTGAGAGCTGCACTGAAAAGCAGGAACCATTGGAGGTTCCTCCCACATAGAAAGAGCCAGGAGGGAAAAGTGGGGCTTCTCCTCACTGTCTCCGCAAACTCTATGCAATTGCACCAGTTACCTCTATGCTATCACTCCCAGAAGAGCTGCCCTAAAAACAGATTGCCGGATAGATGCCGATTTTTCAAACGGGTCCTTCAACATGAGAGAATGGGTACTTTTGAGGTCGGAGGCGGCAGGGAAATGCGCAGCCCCAAGGTCTGTGGGGCCATGCAAGCCGCTCCCAGAGAGCTTTAGAACAAGCCACACTTTTCCCTCCTGGCTCCTCGAGAAAGTGCCAAGAGGGAAAAGTGGATCTCCTTCTCGCTGTCTCCAGAAACTACTTCCACTTCTCACTTTGCTTACACTCTCCTCGGAGCTAGGCGCAAAACCAACAACCATCTTGCTAGATCTCCCACATGGGAAGTGCCAAGAGGGACTTGTAGGGCTTCTTCCCACTGTCTCTAGGAACGGCTTGCCTCGTCCCAGTAACCTCAGTTGTTACGCTCTGCAAAGAGCTGCACACAAAAGCAGCAAAACAAGGAAATTGCTCCCATATGGAAAGTGGCCGGAGGGAAATGTAGGGCTTCTTCTCAGGGTCTCTAGGAACTGCTCTCACTGGTTCAGGCAAAACCAACAACCACCTTGCTAGATCTCCCACATGGGAAGTGCCAAGAGGGACTTGTAGGGCTTCTTCCCACTGTCTCTAGGAACGGCTTGCACCGTCCCAGTAACCTCAGTTGTTACGCTCTGCAAAGAGCTGCACACAAAAGCAGCAAAACAAGGAAATTGCTCCCATATGGAAAGTGGCCGGAGGGAAATGTAGGGCTTCTTCTCAGGGTCTCTAGGAACTGCTCTCACTGGTTCAGGCAAAACCAACAACCATCTTGCTAGATCTCCCACATGGGAACTGCCAAGAGGGACTTGTAGGGCTTCTTCCCACTGTCTCTAGGAACGGCTTGCACCGTCCCAGTAACCTCAGTTGTTACGCTCTGCAAAGAGCTGCACACAAAAGCAGCAAAACAAGGAAATTGCTCCCATATGGAAAGTGGCCGGAGGGAAATGTAGGGCTTCTTCTCAGGGTCTCTAGGAACTGCTCTCACTGGTTCAGGCAGTTCTGGGCTAACCCTCTCCAGAGAGCGGTCCTGGTCCTACAGAGCAACAAACAAAGAAAGAAACATCTGGGGATATCTGCCACATGGTAAGCCCCGGGAGGGAAAAGGAAGGCTTGTTCTCAGTGTCTCTAGGAACTGCTTTCACTGTCCAGGGAACTGGTGTGCTCACACTCTCTTTAGAGCTGTACTGAAAACCGGAACTGTGTGGAGGTTGCTCCCACACAAAAAGTGCCGGGAGGGAAAAGTGGGCCTTGTTCTCACTGTCTCTGGGAACTGCTCTCGCTGCTCAGGTGTCTCTTTGCTAACACTCACGTGAGAGCTGCACTGAAAAGCAGGAACCATTGGAGGTTCCTCCCACATAGAAAGAGCCAGGAGGGAAAAGTGGGGCTTCTCCTCACTGTCTCCGCAAACTCTATGCAATTGCACCAGTTACCTCTATGCTATCACTCCCAGAAGAGCTGCCCTAAAAACAGATTGCCGGATAGATGCCGATTTTTCAAACGGGTCCTTCGACATGAGAGAATGGGTACTTTTGAGGTCGGAGGCGGCAGGGAAACGCGCAGCCCCAAGGTCTGTGGGGCCATGCAAGCCGCTCCCAGAGAGCTTTAGAACAAGCCACACTTTTCCCTCCTGGCTCCTCCAGAAAGTGCCAAGAGGGAAAAGTGGATCTCCTTCTCGCTGTCTCCAGAAACTACTTCCACTTCTCACTTTGCTTACACTCTCCTCGGAGCTAGGCGCAAAACCAACAACCATCTTGCTAGATCTCCCACATGGGAAGTGCCAAGAGGGACTTGTAGGGCTTCTTCCCACTGTCTCTAGGAACGGCTTGCCTCGTCCCAGTAACCTCAGTTGTTACGCTCTGCAAAGAGCTGCACACAAAAGCAGCAAAACAAGGAAATTGCTCCCATATGGAAAGTGGCCGGAGGGAAATGTAGGGCTTCTTCTCAGGGTCTCTAGGAACTGCTCTCACTGGTTCAGGCAAAACCAACAACCACCTTGCTAGATCTCCCACATGGGAAGTGCCAAGAGGGACTTGTAGGGCTTCTTCCCACTGTCTCTAGGAACGGCTTGCACCGTCCCAGTAACCTCAGTTGTTACGCTCTGCAAAGAGCTGCACACAAAAGCAGCAAAACAAGGAAATTGCTCCCATATGGAAAGTGGCCGGAGGGAAATGTAGGGCTTCTTCTCAGGGTCTCTAGGAACTGCTCTCACTGGTTCAGGCAAAACCAACAACCATCTTGCTAGATCTCCCACATGGGAAGTGCCAAGAGGGACTTGTAGGGCTTCTTCCCACTGTCTCTAGGAACGGCTTGCACCGTCCCAGTAACCTCAGTTGTTACGCTCTGCAAAGAGCTGCACACAAAAGCAGCAAAACAAGGAAAGTGCTCCCATATGGAAAGTGGCCGGAGGGAAATGTAGGGCTTCTTCTCAGGGTCTCTAGGAACTGCTCTCACTGGTTCAGGCAGTTCTGGGCTAACCCTCTCCAGAGAGCGGTCCTGGTCCTACAGAGCAACAAACAAAGAAAGAAACATCTGGGGATATCTGCCACATGGTAAGCCCCGGGAGGGAAAAGGAAGGCTTGTTCTCAGTGTCTCTAGGAACTGCTTTCACTGTCCAGGGAACTGGTGTGCTCACACTCTCTTTAGAGCTGTACTGAAAACCGGAACTGTGTGGAGGTTGCTCCCACACAAAAAGTGCCGGGAGGGAAAAGTGGGCCTTGTTCTCACTGTCTCTGGGAACTGCTCTCGCTGCTCAGGTTGTCTCTTTGCTAACACTCACGTGAGAGCTGCACTGAAAAGCAGGAACCATTGGAGGTTCCTCCCACATAGAAAGAGCCAGGAGGGAAAAGTGGGGCTTCTCCTCACTGTCTCCGCAAACTCTATGCAATTGCACCAGTTACCTCTATGCTATCACTCCCAGAAGAGCTGCCCTAAAAACAGATTGCCGGATAGATGCCGATTTTTCAAACGGGTCCTTCGACATGAGAGAATGGGTACTTTTGAGGTGGGAGGCGGCAGGGAAATGCGCAGCCCCAAGGTCTGTGGGGCCATGCAAGCCGCTCCCAGAGAGCTTTAGAACAAGCCACACTTTTCCCTCCTGGCTCCTCGAGAAAGTGCCAAGAGGGAAAAGTGGATCTCCTTCTCGCTGTCTCCAGAAACTACTTCCACTTCTCACTTTGCTTACACTCTCCTCGGAGCTAGGCGCAAAACCAACAACCATCTTGCTAGATCTCCCACATGGGAAGTGCCAAGAGGGACTTGTAGGGCTTCTTCCCACTGTCTCTAGGAACGGCTTGCCTCGTCCCAGTAACCTCAGTTGTTACGCTCTGCAAAGAGCTGCACACAAAAGCAGCAAAACAAGGAAATTGCTCCCATATGGAAAGTGGCCGGAGGGAAATGTAGGGCTTCTTCTCAGGGTCTCTAGGAACTGCTCTCACTGGTTCAGGCAGTTCTGGGCTAACCCTCTCCAGAGAGCGGTCCTGGTCCTACAGACCAACAAACAAAGAAAGAAACATCTGGGGATATCTGCCACATGGTAAGCCCCGGGAGGGAAAAGGAAGGCTTGTTCTCAGTGTCTCTAGGAACTGCTTTCAGTGTGCAGGGAACTGGTGTGCTCACACTCTCTTTAGAGCTGTACTGAAAACCGGAACTGTGTGGAGGTTGCTCCCACACAAAAAGTGCCGGGAGGGAAAAGTGGGCCTTGTTCTCACTGTCTCTGGGAACTGCTCTCGCTGCTCAGGTTGTCTCTTTGCTAACACTCACGTGAGAGCTGCACTGAAAAGCAGGAACCATTGGAGGTTCCTCCCACATAGAAAGAGCCAGGAGGGAAAAGTGGGGCTTCTCCTCACTGTCTCTAGGAACTGCTCTCGCTGCTCCAGTTGTCTCTTTGCTAACACTCACGTGAGAGCTGCACTGAAAAGCAGGAACCATTGGAGGTTCCTCCCACATAGAAAGAGCCAGGAGGGAAAAGTGGGGCTTCTCCTCACTGTCTCCGCAAACTCTATCCAATTGCACCAGCTACCTCTATGCTGTCACTCCCAGAAGAGCTGCCCTAAAAACAGATTGCCGGATAGATGCCGATTTTTCAAACGGGTCCTTCGACATGAGAGAATGGGTACTTTTGAGGTGGGAGGCGGCAGGGAAACGCGCAGCCCCAAGGTCTCTGGGGCCATGCAAGCCGCTCCCAGAGAGCTTTAGAACAAGCCACACTTTTCCCTCCTGGCTCCTCAAGAAAGTGCCAAGAGGGAAAAGTGGATCTCCTTCTCGCTGTCTCCAGAAACTACTTCCACTTCTCACTTTGCTTACACTCTCCTCGGAGCTAGGCGCAAAACCAACAACCATCTTGCTAGATCTCCCACATGGGAAGTGCCAAGAGGGACTTGTAGGGCTTCTTCCCACTGCCTGTAGGAACGGCTTGCACCGTCCCAGTAACC
This sequence comes from Rissa tridactyla, assembly GCF_028500815.1. Lineage (NCBI taxonomy): Eukaryota > Metazoa > Chordata > Aves > Charadriiformes > Laridae > Rissa > Rissa tridactyla. The sequence continues at coordinate 39,584,505 of NC_071497.1, read as the reverse complement.
TCAGTTGTTACGCTCTGCAAAGAGCTGCACACAAAAGCAGCAAAACAAGGAAATTGCTCCCATATGGAAAGTGGCCGGAGGGAAATGTAGGGCTTCTTCTCAGGGTCTCTAGGAACTGCTCTCACTGGTTCAGGCAGTTCTGGGCTAACCCTCTCCAGAGAGCGGTCCTGGTCCTACAGAGCAACAAACAAAGAAAGAAACATCTGGGGATATCTGCCACATGGTAAGCCCCGGGAGGGAAAAGGAAGGCTTGTTCTCAGTGTCTCTAGGAACTGCTTTCACTGTCCAGGGAACTGGTGTGCTCACACTCTCTTTAGAGCTGTACTGAAAACCGGAACTGTGTGGAGGTTGCTCCCACACAAAAAGTGCCGGGAGGGAAAAGTGGGCCTTGTTCTCACTGCCTCTGGGAACTGCTCTCGCTGCTCAGGTTGTCTCTTTGCTAACACTCACGTGAGAGCTGCACTGAAAAGCAGGAACCATTGGAGGTTCCTCCCACATAGAAAGAGCCAGGAGGGAAAAGTGGGGCTTCTCCTCACTGTCTCTAGGAACTGCTCTCGCTGCTCCAGTTGTCTCTTTGCTAACACTCACGTGAGAGCTGCACTGAAAAGCAGGAACCATTGGAGGTTCCTCCCACATAGAAAGAGCCAGGAGGGAAAAGTGGGGCTTCTCCTCACTGTCTCCGCAAACTCTATCCAATTGCACCAGCTACCTCTATGCTGTCACTCCCAGAAGAGCTGCCCTAAAAACAGATTGCCGGATAGATGCCGATTTTTCAAACGGGTCCTTCGACATGAGAGAATGGGTACTTTTGAGGTCGGAGGCAGCAGGGAAACGCGCAGCCCCAAGGTCTGTGGGGCCATGCAAGCCGCTCCCAGAGAGCTTTAGAACAAGCCACACTTTTCCCTCCTGGCTCCTCCAGAAAGTGCCAAGAGGGAAAAGTGGATCTCCTTCTCGCTGTCTCCAGAAACTACTTCCACTTCTCACTTTGCTTACACTCTCCTCGGAGCTAGGCGCAAAACCAACAACCATCTTGCTAGATCTCCCACATGGGAAGTGGCAAGAGGGACTTGTAGGGCTTCTTCCCACTGTCTCTAGGAACGGCTTGCACCGTCCCAGTAACCTCAGTTGTTACGCTCTGCAAAGAGCTGCACACAAAAGCAGCAAAACAAGGAAATTGCTCCCATATGGAAAGTGGCCGGAGGGAAATGTAGGGCTTCTTCTCAGGGTCTCTAGGAACTGCTCTCACTGGTTCAGGCAAAACCAACAACCATCTTGCTAGATCTCCCACATGGGAACTGCCAAGAGGGACTTGTAGGGCTTCTTCCCACTGTCTCTAGGAACGGCTTGCACCGTCCCAGTAACCTCAGTTGTTACGCTCTGCAAAGAGCTGCACACAAAAGCAGCAAAACAAGGAAAGTGCTCCCATATGGAAAGTGGCCGGAGGGAAATGTAGGGCTTCTTCTCAGGGTCTCTAGGAACTGCTCTCACTGGTTCAGGCAGTTCTGGGCTAAGCCTCTCCAGAGAGCGGTCCTGGTCCTACAGAGCAACAAACAAAGAAAGAAACATCTGGGGATATCTGCCACATGGTAAGCCCCGGGAGGGAAAAGGAAGGCTTGTTCTCAGTGTCTCTAGGAACTGCTTTCACTGTCCAGGGAACTGGTGTGCTCACACTCTCTTTAGAGCTGTACTGAAAACCGGAACTGTGTGGAGGTTGCTCCCACACAAAAAGTGCCGGGAGGGAAAAGTGGGCCTTGTTCTCACTGTCTCTGGGAACTGCTCTCGCTGCTCAGGTGTCTCTTTGCTAACACTCACGTGAGAGCTGCACTGAAAAGCAGGAACCATTGGAGGTTCCTCCCACATAGAAAGAGCCAGGAGGGAAAAGTGGGGCTTCTCCTCACTGTCTCCGCAAACTCCATCCAATTGCACCAGCTACCTCTATGCTCTCACTCCCAGAAGAGCTGCCCTAAAAACAGATTGCCGGATAGATGCCGATTTTTCAAACGGGTCCTTCGACATGAGAGAATGGGTACTTTTGAGGTGGGAGGCGGCAGGGAAACGCGCAGCCCCAAGGTCTGTGGGGCCATGCAAGCCGCTCCCAGAGAGCTTTAGAACAAGCCACACTTTTCCCTCCTGGCTCCTCCAGAAAGTGCCAAGAGGGAAAAGTGGATCTCCTTCTCGCTGTCTCCAGAAACTACTTCCACTTCTCACTTTGCTTACACTCTCCTCGGAGCTAGGCGCAAAACCAACAACCATCTTGCTAGATCTCCCACATGGGAAGTGCCAAGAGGGACTTGTAGGGCTTCTTCCCACTGTCTCTAGGAACGGCTTGCCTCGTCCCAGTAACCTCAGTTGTTACGCTCTGCAAAGAGCTGCACACAAAAGCAGCAAAACAAGGAAATTGCTCCCATATGGAAAGTGGCCGGAGGGAAATGTAGGGCTTCTTCTCAGGGTCTCTAGGAACTGCTCTCACTGGTTCAGGCAAAACCAACAACCACCTTGCTAGATCTCCCACATGGGAAGTGCCAAGAGGGACTTGTAGGGCTTCTTCCCACTGTCTCTAGGAACGGCTTGCACCGTCCCAGTAACCTCAGTTGTTACGCTCTGCAAAGAGCTGCACACAAAAGCAGCAAAACAAGGAAATTGCTCCCATATGGAAAGTGGCCGGAGGGAAATGTAGGGCTTCTTCTCAGGGTCTCTAGGAACTGCTCTCACTGGTTCAGGCAAAACCAACAACCATCTTGCTAGATCTCCCACATGGGAAGTGCCAAGAGGGACTTGTAGGGCTTCTTCCCACTGTCTCTAGGAACGGCTTGCACCGTCCCAGTAACCTCAGTTGTTACGCTCTGCAAAGAGCTGCACACAAAAGCAGCAAAACAAGGAAATTGCTCCCATATGGGAAGTGGCCGGAGGGAAATGTAGGGCTTCTTCTCAGGGTCTCTAGGAACTGCTCTCACTGGTTCAGGCAGTTCTGGGCTAAGCCTCTCCAGAGAGCGGTCCTGGTCCTACAGAGCAACAAACAAAGAAAGAAACATCTGGGGATATCTGCCACATGGTAAGCCCCGGGAGGGAAAAGGAAGGCTTGTTCTCAGTGTCTCTAGGAACTGCTTTCACTGTCCAGGGAACTGGTGTGCTCACATTCTCTTTAGAGCTGTACTGAAAACCGGAACTGTGTGGAGGTTGCTCCCACACAAAAAGTGCCGGGAGGGAAAAGTGGGCCTTGTTCTCACTGTCTCTGGGAACTGCTCTCGCTGCTCAGGTTGTCTCTTTGCTAACACTCACGTGAGACCTGCACTGAAAAGCAGGAACCATTGGAGGTTCCTCCCACATAGAAAGAGCCAGGAGGGAAAAGTGGGGCTTCTCCTCACTGTCTCTAGGAACTGCTCTCGCTGCTCCAGTTGTCTCTTTGCTAACACTCACGTGAGAGCTGCACTGAAAAGCAGGAACCATTGGAGGTTCCTCCCACATAGAAAGAGCCAGGAGGGAAAAGTGGGGCTTCTCCTCACTGTCTCCGCAAACTCTATCCAATTGCACCAGCTACCTCTATGCTGTCACTCCCAGAAGAGCTGCCCTAAAAACAGATTGCCGGATAGATGCCGATTTTTCAAACGGGTCCTTCGACATGAGAGAATGGGTACTTTTGAGGTCGGAGGCAGCAGGGAAACGCGCAGCCCCAAGGTCTGTGGGGCCATGCAAGCCGCTCCCAGAGAGCTTTAGAACAAGCCACACTTTTCCCTCCTGGCTCCTCAAGAAAGTGCCAAGAGGGAAAAGTGGATCTCCTTCTCGCTGTCTCCAGAAACTACTTCCACTTCTCACTTTGCTTACACTCTCCTCGGAGCTAGGCGCAAAACCAACAACCATCTTGCTAGATCTCCCACATGGGAAGTGCCAAGAGGGACTTGTAGGGCTTCTTCCCACTGTCTCTAGGAACGGCTTGCACCGTCCCAGTAACCTCAGTTGTTACGCTCTGCAAAGAGCTGCACACAAAAGCAGCAAAACAAGGAAATTGCTCCCATATGGAAAGTGGCCGGAGGGAAATGTAGGGCTTCTTCTCAGGGTCTCTAGGAACTGCTCTCACTGGTTCAGGCAAAACCAACAACCATCTTGCTAGATCTCCCACATGGGAACTGCCAAGAGGGACTTGTAGGGCTTCTTCCCACTGTCTCTAGGAACGGCTTGCACCGTCCCAGTAACCTCAGTTGTTACGCTCTGCAAAGAGCTGCACACAAAAGCAGCAAAACAAGGAAATTGCTCCCATATGGAAAGTGGCCGGAGGGAAATGTAGGGCTTCTTCTCAGGGTCTCTAGGAACTGCTCTCACTGGTTCAGGCAGTTCTGGGCTAACCCTCTCCAGAGAGCGGTCCTGGTCCTACAGAGCAACAAACAAAGAAAGAAACATCTGGGGATATCTGCCACATGGTAAGCCCCGGGAGGGAAAAGGAAGGCTTGTTCTCAGTGTCTCTAGGAACTGCTTTCACTGTCCAGGGAACTGGTGTGCTCACACTCTCTTTAGAGCTGTACTGAAAACCGGAACTGTGTGGAGGTTGCTCCCACACAAAAAGTGCCGGGAGGGAAAAGTGGGCCTTGTTCTCACTGTCTCTGGGAACTGCTCTCGCTGCTCAGGTGTCTCTTTGCTAACACTCACGTGAGAGCTGCACTGAAAAGCAGGAACCATTGGAGGTTCCTCCCACATAGAAAGAGCCAGGAGGGAAAAGTGGGGCTTCTCCTCACTGTCTCCGCAAACTCTATGCAATTGCACCAGTTACCTCTATGCTATCACTCCCAGAAGAGCTGCCCTAAAAACAGATTGCCGGATAGATGCCGATTTTTCAAACGGGTCCTTCGACATGAGAGAATGGGTACTTTTGAGGTCGGAGGCGGCAGGGAAACGCGCAGCCCCAAGGTCTGTGGGGCCATGCAAGCCGCTCCCAGAGAGCTTTAGAACAAGCCACACTTTTCCCTCCTGGCTCCTCGAGAAAGTGCCAAGAGGGAAAAGTGGATCTCCTTCTCGCTGTCTCCAGAAACTACTTCCACTTCTCACTTTGCTTACACTCTCCTCGGAGCTAGGCGCAAAACCAACAACCATCTTGCTAGATCTCCCACATGGGAAGTGGCAAGAGGGACTTGTAGGGCTTCTTCCCACTGTCTCTAGGAACGGCTTGCACCGTCCCAGTAACCTCAGTTGTTACGCTCTGCAAAGAGCTGCACACAAAAGCAGCAAAACAAGGAAATTGCTCCCATATGGAAAGTGGCCGGAGGGAAATGTAGGGCTTCTTCTCAGGGTCTCTAGGAACTGCTCTCACTGGTTCAGGCAGTTCTGGGCTAACCCTCTCCAGAGAGCGGTCCTGGTCCTACAGAGCAACAAACAAAGAAAGAAACATCTGGGGATATCTGCCACATGGTAAGCCCCGGGAGGGAAAAGGAAGGCTTGTTCTCAGTGTCTCTAGGAACTGCTTTCACTGTCCAGGGAACTGGTGTGCTCACACTCTCTTTAGAGCTGTACTGAAAACCGGAACTGTGTGGAGGTTGCTCCCACACAAAAAGTGCCGGGAGGGAAAAGTGTGCCTTGTTCTCACTGCCTCTGGGAACTGCTCTCGCTGCTCAGGTTGTCTCTTTGCTAACACTCACGTGAGAGCTGCACTGAAAAGCAGGAACCATTGGAGGTTCCTCCCACATAGAAAGAGCCAGGAGGGAAAAGTGGGGCTTCTCCTCACTGTCTCTAGGAACTGCTCTCGCTGCTCCAGTTGTCTCTTTGCTAACACTCACGTGAGAGCTGCACTGAAAAGCAGGAACCATTGGAGGTTCCTCCCACATAGAAAGAGCCAGGAGGGAAAAGTGGGGCTTCTCCTCACTGTCTCCGCAAACTCCATCCAATTGCACCAGCTACCTCTATGCTCTCACTCCCAGAAGAGCTGCCCTAAAAACAGATTGCCGGATAGATGCCGATTTTTCAAACGGGTCCTTCGACATGAGAGAATGGGTACTTTTGAGGTGGGAGGCGGCAGGGAAACGCGCAGCCCCAAGGTCTGTGGGGCCATGCAAGCCGCTCCCAGAGAGCTTTAGAACAAGCCACACTTTTCCCTCCTGGCTCCTCCAGAAAGTGCCAAGAGGGAAAAGTGGATCTCCTTCTCGCTGTCTCCAGAAACTACTTCCACTTCTCACTTTGCTTACACTCTCCTCGGAGCTAGGCGCAAAACCAACAACCATCTTGCTAGATCTCCCACATGGGAAGTGCCAAGAGGGACTTGTAGGGCTTCTTCCCACTGTCTCTAGGAACGGCTTGCCTCGTCCCAGTAACCTCAGTTGTTACGCTCTGCAAAGAGCTGCACACAAAAGCAGCAAAACAAGGAAATTGCTCCCATATGGAAAGTGGCCGGAGGGAAATGTAGGGCTTCTTCTCAGGGTCTCTAGGAACTGCTCTCACTGGTTCAGGCAAAACCAACAACCACCTTGCTAGATCTCCCACATGGGAAGTGCCAAGAGGGACTTGTAGGGCTTCTTCCCACTGTCTCTAGGAACGGCTTGCACCGTCCCAGTAACCTCAGTTGTTACGCTCTGCAAAGAGCTGCACACAAAAGCAGCAAAACAAGGAAATTGCTCCCATATGGAAAGTGGCCGGAGGGAAATGTAGGGCTTCTTCTCAGGGTCTCTAGGAACTGCTCTCACTGGTTCAGGCAAAACCAACAACCACCTTGCTAGATCTCCCACATGGGAAGTGCCAAGAGGGACTTGTAGGGCTTCTTCCCACTGTCTCTAGGAACGGCTTGCACCGTCCCAGTAACCTCAGTTGTTACGCTCTGCAAAGAGCTGCACACAAAAGCAGCAAAACAAGGAAATTGCTCCCATATGGGAAGTGGCCGGAGGGAAATGTAGGGCTTCTTCTCAGGGTCTCTAGGAACTGCTCTCACTGGTTCAGGCAGTTCTGGGCTAAGCCTCTCCAGAGAGCGGTCCTGGTCCTACAGAGCAACAAACAAAGAAAGAAACATCTGGGGATATCTGCCACATGGTAAGCCCCGGGAGGGAAAAGGAAGGCTTGTTCTCAGTGTCTCTAGGAACTGCTTTCACTGTCCAGGGAACTGGTGTGCTCACATTCTCTTTAGAGCTGTACTGAAAACCGGAACTGTGTGGAGGTTGCTCCCACACAAAAAGTGCCGGGAGGGAAAAGTGGGCCTTGTTCTCACTGTCTCTGGGAACTGCTCTCGCTGCTCAGGTTGTCTCTTTGCTAACACTCACGTGAGAGCTGCACTGAAAAGCAGGAACCATTGGAGGTTCCTCCCACATAGAAAGAGCCAGGAGGGAAAAGTGGGGCTTCTCCTCACTGTCTCCGCAAACTCTATCCAATTGCACCAGCTACCTCTATGCTGTCACTCCCAGAAGAGCTGCCCTAAAAACAGATTGCCGGATAGATGCCGATTTTTCAAACGGGTCCTTCGACATGAGAGAATGGGTACTTTTGAGGTGGGAGGCGGCAGGGAAACGCGCAGCCCCAAGGTCTGTGGGGCCATGCAAGCCGCTCCCAGAGAGCTTTAGAACAAGCCACACTTTTCCCTCCTGGCTCCTCCAGAAAGTGCCAAGAGGGAAAAGTGGATCTCCTTCTCGCTGTCTCCAGAAACTACTTCCACTTCTCACTTTGCTTACACTCTCCTCGGAGCTAGGCGCAAAACCAACAACCATCTTGCTAGATCTCCCACATGGGAAGTGGCAAGAGGGACTTGTAGGGCTTCTTCCCACTGCCTGTAGGAACGGCTTGCACCGTCCCAGTAACCTCAGTTGTTACGCTCTGCAAAGAGCTGCACACAAAAGCAGCAAAACAAGGAAATTGCTCCCATATGGAAAGTGGCCGGAGGGAAATGTAGGGCTTCTTCTCAGGGTCTCTAGGAACTGCTCTCACTGGTTCAGGCAGTTCTGGGCTAACCCTCTCCAGAGAGCGGTCCTGGTCCTACAGAGCAACAAACAAAGAAAGAAACATCTGGGGATATCTGCCACATGGTAAGCCCCGGGAGGGAAAAGGAAGGCTTGTTCTCAGTGTCTCTAGGAACTGCTTTCACTGTCCAGGGAACTGGTGTGCTCACACTCTCTTTAGAGCTGTACTGAAAACCGGAACTGTGTGGAGGTTGCTCCCACACAAAAAGTGCCGGGAGGGAAAAGTGGGCCTTGTTCTCACTGTCTCTGGGAACTGCTCTCGCTGCTCAGGTTGTCTCTTTGCTAACACTCACGTGAGAGCTGCACTGAAAAGCAGGAACCATTGGAGGTTCCTCCCACATAGAAAGAGCCAGGAGGGAAAAGTGGGGCTTCTCCTCACTGTCTCTAGGAACTGCTCTCGCTGCTCCAGTTGTCTCTTTGCTAACACTCACGTGAGAGCTGCACTGAAAAGCAGGAACCATTGGAGGTTCCTCCCACATAGAAAGAGCCAGGAGGGAAAAGTGGGGCTTCTCCTCACTGTCTCCGCAAACTCTATCCAATTGCACCAGCTACCTCTATGCTGTCACTCCCAGAAGAGCTGCCCTAAAAACAGATTGCCGGATAGATGCCGATTTTTCAAACGGGTCCTTCGACATGAGAGAATGGGTACTTTTGAGGTGGGAGGCGGCAGGGAAACGCGCAGCCCCAAGGTCTCTGGGGCCATGCAAGCCGCTCCCAGAGAGCTTTAGAACAAGCCACACTTTTCCCTCCTGGCTCCTCCAGAAAGTGCCAAGAGGGAAAAGTGGATCTCCTTCTCGCTGTCTCCAGAAACTACTTCCACTTCTCACTTTGCTTACACTCTCCTCGGAGCTAGGCGCAAAACCAACAACCATCTTGCTAGATCTCCCACATGGGAAGTGGCAAGAGGGACTTGTAGGGCTTCTTCCCACTGCCTGTAGGAACGGCTTGCACCGTCCCAGTAACCTCAGTTGTTACGCTCTGCAAAGAGCTGCACACAAAAGCAGCAAAACAAGGAAATTGCTCCCATATGGAAAGTGGCCGGAGGGAAATGTAGGGCTTCTTCTCAGGGTCTCTAGGAACTGCTCTCACTGGTTCAGGCAGTTCTGGGCTAACCCTCTCCAGAGAGCGGTCCTGGTCCTACAGAGCAACAAACAAAGAAAGAAACATCTGGGGATATCTGCCACATGGTAAGCCCCGGGAGGGAAAAGGAAGGCTTGTTCTCAGTGTCTCTAGGAACTGCTTTCACTGTCCAGGGAACTGGTGTGCTCACACTCTCTTTAGAGCTGTACTGAAAACCGGAACTGTGTGGAGGTTGCTCCCACACAAAAAGTGCCGGGAGGGAAAAGTGTGCCTTGTTCTCACTGCCTCTGGGAACTGCTCTCGCTGCTCAGGTTGTCTCTTTGCTAACACTCACGTGAGAGCTGCACTGAAAAGCAGGAACCATTGGAGGTTCCTCCCACATAGAAAGAGCCAGGAGGGAAAAGTGGGGCTTCTCCTCACTGTCTCTAGGAACTGCTCTCGCTGCTCCAGTTGTCTCTTTGCTAACACTCACGTGAGAGCTGCACTGAAAAGCAGGAACCATTGGAGGTTCCTCCCACATAGAAAGAGCCAGGAGGGAAAAGTGGGGCTTCTCCTCACTGTCTCCGCAAACTCTATCCAATTGCACCAGCTACCTCTATGCTGTCACTCCCAGAAGAGCTGCCCTAAAAACAGATTGCCGGATAGATGCCGATTTTTCAAACGGGTCCTTCGACATGAGAGAATGGGTACTTTTGAGGTCGGAGGCAGCAGGGAAACGCGCAGCCCCAAGGTCTGTGGGGCCATGCAAGCCGCTCCCAGAGAGCTTTAGAACAAGCCACACTTTTCCCTCCTGGCTCCTCCAGAAAGTGCCAAGAGGGAAAAGTGGATCTCCTTCTCGCTGTCTCCAGAAACTACTTCCACTTCTCACTTTGCTTACACTCTCCTCGGAGCTAGGCGCAAAACCAACAACCATCTTGCTAGATCTCCCACATGGGAAGTGCCAAGAGGGACTTGTAGGGCTTCTTCCCACTGTCTCTAGGAACGGCTTGCACCGTCCCAGTAACCTCAGTTGTTACACTCTGCAAAGAGCTGCACACAAAAGCAGCAAAACAAGGAAATTGCTCCCATATGGAAAGTGGCCGGAGGGAAATGTAGGGCTTCTTCTCAGGGTCTCTAGGAACTGCTCTCACTGGTTCAGGCAAAACCAACAACCATCTTGCTAGATCTCCCACATGGGAACTGCCAAGAGGGACTTGTAGGGCTTCTTCCCACTGTCTCTAGGAACGGCTTGCACCGTCCCAGTAACCTCAGTTGTTACGCTCTGCAAAGAGCTGCACACAAAAGCAGCAAAACAAGGAAAGTGCTCCCATATGGAAAGTGGCCGGAGGGAAATGTAGGGCTTCTTCTCAGGGTCTCTAGGAACTGCTCTCACTGGTTCAGGCAGTTCTGGGCTAAGCCTCTCCAGAGAGCGGTCCTGGTCCTACAGAGCAACAAACAAAGAAAGAAACATCTGGGGATATCTGCCACATGGTAAGCCCCGGGAGGGAAAAGGAAGGCTTGTTCTCAGTGTCTCTAGGAACTGCTTTCACTGTCCAGGGAACTGGTGTGCTCACACTCTCTTTAGAGCTGTACTGAAAACCGGAACTGTGTGGAGGTTGCTCCCACACAAAAAGTGCCGGGAGGGAAAAGTGGGCCTTGTTCTCACTGTCTCTGGGAACTGCTCTCGCTGCTCAGGTGTCTCTTTGCTAACACTCACGTGAGAGCTGCACTGAAAAGCAGGAACCATTGGAGGTTCCTCCCACATAGAAAGAGCCAGGAGGGAAAAGTGGGGCTTCTCCTCACTGTCTCCGCAAACTCTATGCAATTGCACCAGTTACCTCTATGCTATCACTCCCAGAAGAGCTGCCCTAAAAACAGATTGCCGGATAGATGCCGATTTTTCAAACGGGTCCTTCGACATGAGAGAATGGGTACTTTTGAGGTCGGAGGCGGCAGGGAAACGCGCAGCCCCAAGGTCTGTGGGGCCATGCAAGCCGCTCCCAGAGAGCTTTAGAACAAGCCACACTTTTCCCTCCTGGCTCCTCGAGAAAGTGCCAAGAGGGAAAAGTGGATCTCCTTCTCGCTGTCTCCAGAAACTACTTCCACTTCTCACTTTGCTTACACTCTCCTCGGAGCTAGGCGCAAAACCAACAACCATCTTGCTAGATCTCCCACATGGGAAGTGGCAAGAGGGACTTGTAGGGCTTCTTCCCACTGTCTCTAGGAACGGCTTGCACCGTCCCAGTAACCTCAGTTGTTACGCTCTGCAAAGAGCTGCACACAAAAGCAGCAAAACAAGGAAATTGCTCCCATATGGAAAGTGGCCGGAGGGAAATGTAGGGCTTCTTCTCAGGGTCTCTAGGAACTGCTCTCACTGGTTCAGGCAGTTCTGGGCTAACCCTCTCCAGAGAGCGGTCCTGGTCCTACAGAGCAACAAACAAAGAAAGAAACATCTGGGGATATCTGCCACATGGTAAGCCCCGGGAGGGAAAAGGAAGGCTTGTTCTCAGTGTCTCTAGGAACTGCTTTCACTGTCCAGGGAACTGGTGTGCTCACACTCTCTTTAGAGCTGTACTGAAAACCGGAACTGTGTGGAGGTTGCTCCCACACAAAAAGTGCCGGGAGGGAAAAGTGTGCCTTGTTCTCACTGCCTCTGGGAACTGCTCTCGCTGCTCAGGTTGTCTCTTTGCTAACACTCACGTGAGAGCTGCACTGAAAAGCAGGAACCATTGGAGGTTCCTCCCACATAGAAAGAGCCAGGAGGGAAAAGTGGGGCTTCTCCTCACTGTCTCTAGGAACTGCTCTCGCTGCTCCAGTTGTCTCTTTGCTAACACTCACGTGAGAGCTGCACTGAAAAGCAGGAACCATTGGAGGTTCCTCCCACATAGAAAGAGCCAGGAGGGAAAAGTGGGGCTTCTCCTCACTGTCTCCGCAAACTCCATCCAATTGCACCAGCTACCTCTATGCTCTCACTCCCAGAAGAGCTGCCCTAAAAACAGATTGCCGGATAGATGCCGATTTTTCAAACGGGTCCTTCGACATGAGAGAATGGGTACTTTTGAGGTGGGAGGCGGCAGGGAAACGCGCAGCCCCAAGGTCTGTGGGGCCATGCAAGCCGCTCCCAGAGAGCTTTAGAACAAGCCACACTTTTCCCTCCTGGCTCCTCCAGAAAGTGCCAAGAGGGAAAAGTGGATCTCCTTCTCGCTGTCTCCAGAAACTACTTCCACTTCTCACTTTGCTTACACTCTCCTCGGAGCTAGGCGCAAAACCAACAACCATCTTGCTAGATCTCCCACATGGGAAGTGCCAAGAGGGACTTGTAGGGCTTCTTCCCACTGTCTCTAGGAACGGCTTGCCTCGTCCCAGTAACCTCAGTTGTTACGCTCTGCAAAGAGCTGCACACAAAAGCAGCAAAACAAGGAAATTGCTCCCATATGGAAAGTGGCCGGAGGGAAATGTAGGGCTTCTTCTCAGGGTCTCTAGGAACTGCTCTCACTGGTTCAGGCAAAACCAACAACCACCTTGCTAGATCTCCCACATGGGAAGTGCCAAGAGGGACTTGTAGGGCTTCTTCCCACTGTCTCTAGGAACGGCTTGCACCGTCCCAGTAACCTCAGTTGTTACGCTCTGCAAAGAGCTGCACACAAAAGCAGCAAAACAAGGAAATTGCTCCCATATGGAAAGTGGCCGGAGGGAAATGTAGGGCTTCTTCTCAGGGTCTCTAGGAACTGCTCTCACTGGTTCAGGCAAAACCAACAACCACCTTGCTAGATCTCCCACATGGGAAGTGCCAAGAGGGACTTGTAGGGCTTCTTCCCACTGTCTCTAGGAACGGCTTGCACCGTCCCAGTAACCTCAGTTGTTACGCTCTGCAAAGAGCTGCACACAAAAGCAGCAAAACAAGGAAATTGCTCCCATATGGGAAGTGGCCGGAGGGAAATGTAGGGCTTCTTCTCAGGGTCTCTAGGAACTGCTCTCACTGGTTCAGGCAGTTCTGGGCTAAGCCTCTCCAGAGAGCGGTCCTGGTCCTACAGAGCAACAAACAAAGAAAGAAACATCTGGGGATATCTGCCACATGGTAAGCCCCGGGAGGGAAAAGGAAGGCTTGTTCTCAGTGTCTCTAGGAACTGCTTTCACTGTCCAGGGAACTGGTGTGCTCACATTCTCTTTAGAGCTGTACTGAAAACCGGAACTGTGTGGAGGTTGCTCCCACACAAAAAGTGCCGGGAGGGAAAAGTGGGCCTTGTTCTCACTGTCTCTGGGAACTGCTCTCGCTGCTCAGGTTGTCTCTTTGCTAACACTCACGTGAGAGCTGCACTGAAAAGCAGGAACCATTGGAGGTTCCTCCCACATAGAAAGAGCCAGGAGGGAAAAGTGGGGCTTCTCCTCACTGTCTCCGCAAACTCTATCCAATTGCACCAGCTACCTCTATGCTGTCACTCCCAGAAGAGCTGCCCTAAAAACAGATTGCCGGATAGATGCCGATTTTTCAAACGGGTCCTTCGACATGAGAGAATGGGTACTTTTGAGGTGGGAGGCGGCAGGGAAACGCGCAGCCCCAAGGTCTGTGGGGCCATGCAAGCCGCTCCCAGAGAGCTTTAGAACAAGCCACACTTTTCCCTCCTGGCTCCTCCAGAAAGTGCCAAGAGGGAAAAGTGGATCTCCTTCTCGCTGTCTCCAGAAACTACTTCCACTTCTCACTTTGCTTACACTCTCCTCGGAGCTAGGCGCAAAACCAACAACCATCTTGCTAGATCTCCCACATGGGAAGTGGCAAGAGGGACTTGTAGGGCTTCTTCCCACTGCCTGTAGGAACGGCTTGCACCGTCCCAGTAACCTCAGTTGTTACGCTCTGCAAAGAGCTGCACACAAAAGCAGCAAAACAAGGAAATTGCTCCCATATGGAAAGTGGCCGGAGGGAAATGTAGGGCTTCTTCTCAGGGTCTCTAGGAACTGCTCTCACTGGTTCAGGCAGTTCTGGGCTAACCCTCTCCAGAGAGCGGTCCTGGTCCTACAGAGCAACAAACAAAGAAAGAAACATCTGGGGATATCTGCCACATGGTAAGCCCCGGGAGGGAAAAGGAAGGCTTGTTCTCAGTGTCTCTAGGAACTGCTTTCACTGTCCAGGGAACTGGTGTGCTCACACTCTCTTTAGAGCTGTACTGAAAACCGGAACTGTGTGGAGGTTGCTCCCACACAAAAAGTGCCGGGAGGGAAAAGTGGGCCTTGTTCTCACTGTCTCTGGGAACTGCTCTCGCTGCTCAGGTTGTCTCTTTGCTAACACTCACGTGAGAGCTGCACTGAAAAGCAGGAACCATTGGAGGTTCCTCCCACATAGAAAGAGCCAGGAGGGAAAAGTGGGGCTTCTCCTCACTGTCTCTAGGAACTGCTCTCGCTGCTCCAGTTGTCTCTTTGCTAACACTCACGTGAGAGCTGCACTGAAAAGCAGGAACCATTGGAGGTTCCTCCCACATAGAAAGAGCCAGGAGGGAAAAGTGGGGCTTCTCCTCACTGTCTCCGCAAACTCTATCCAATTGCACCAGCTACCTCTATGCTGTCACTCCCAGAAGAGCTGCCCTAAAAACAGATTGCCGGATAGATGCCGATTTTTCAAACGGGTCCTTCGACATGAGAGAATGGGTACTTTTGAGGTGGGAGGCGGCAGGGAAACGCGCAGCCCCAAGGTCTCTGGGGCCATGCAAGCCGCTCCCAGAGAGCTTTAGAACAAGCCACACTTTTCCCTCCTGGCTCCTCCAGAAAGTGCCAAGAGGGAAAAGTGGATCTCCTTCTCGCTGTCTCCAGAAACTACTTCCACTTCTCACTTTGCTTACACTCTCCTCGGAGCTAGGCGCAAAACCAACAACCATCTTGCTAGATCTCCCACATGGGAAGTGGCAAGAGGGACTTGTAGGGCTTCTTCCCACTGCCTGTAGGAACGGCTTGCACCGTCCCAGTAACCTCAGTTGTTACGCTCTGCAAAGAGCTGCACACAAAAGCAGCAAAACAAGGAAATTGCTCCCATATGGAAAGTGGCCGGAGGGAAATGTAGGGCTTCTTCTCAGGGTCTCTAGGAACTGCTCTCACTGGTTCAGGCAGTTCTGGGCTAACCCTCTCCAGAGAGCGGTCCTGGTCCTACAGAGCAACAAACAAAGAAAGAAACATCTGGGGATATCTGCCACATGGTAAGCCCCGGGAGGGAAAAGGAAGGCTTGTTCTCAGTGTCTCTAGGAACTGCTTTCACTGTCCAGGGAACTGGTGTGCTCACACTCTCTTTAGAGCTGTACTGAAAACCGGAACTGTGTGGAGGTTGCTCCCACACAAAAAGTGCCGGGAGGGAAAAGTGTGCCTTGTTCTCACTGCCTCTGGGAACTGCTCTCGCTGCTCAGGTTGTCTCTTTGCTAACACTCACGTGAGAGCTGCACTGAAAAGCAGGAACCATTGGAGGTTCCTCCCACATAGAAAGAGCCAGGAGGGAAAAGTGGGGCTTCTCCTCACTGTCTCTAGGAACTGCTCTCGCTGCTCCAGTTGTCTCTTTGCTAACACTCACGTGAGAGCTGCACTGAAAAGCAGGAACCATTGGAGGTTCCTCCCACATAGAAAGAGCCAGGAGGGAAAAGTGGGGCTTCTCCTCACTGTCTCCGCAAACTCTATCCAATTGCACCAGCTACCTCTATGCTGTCACTCCCAGAAGAGCTGCCCTAAAAACAGATTGCCGGATAGATGCCGATTTTTCAAACGGGTCCTTCGACATGAGAGAATGGGTACTTTTGAGGTCGGAGGCAGCAGGGAAACGCGCAGCCCCAAGGTCTGTGGGGCCATGCAAGCCGCTCCCAGAGAGCTTTAGAACAAGCCACACTTTTCCCTCCTGGCTCCTCCAGAAAGTGCCAAGAGGGAAAAGTGGATCTCCTTCTCGCTGTCTCCAGAAACTACTTCCACTTCTCACTTTGCTTACACTCTCCTCGGAGCTAGGCGCAAAACCAACAACCATCTTGCTAGATCTCCCACATGGGAAGTGCCAAGAGGGACTTGTAGGGCTTCTTCCCACTGTCTCTAGGAACGGCTTGCACCGTCCCAGTAACCTCAGTTGTTACACTCTGCAAAGAGCTGCACACAAAAGCAGCAAAACAAGGAAATTGCTCCCATATGGAAAGTGGCCGGAGGGAAATGTAGGGCTTCTTCTCAGGGTCTCTAGGAACTGCTCTCACTGGTTCAGGCAAAACCAACAACCATCTTGCTAGATCTCCCACATGGGAACTGCCAAGAGGGACTTGTAGGGCTTCTTCCCACTGTCTCTAGGAACGGCTTGCACCGTCCCAGTAACCTCAGTTGTTACGCTCTGCAAAGAGCTGCACACAAAAGCAGCAAAACAAGGAAAGTGCTCCCATATGGAAAGTGGCCGGAGGGAAATGTAGGGCTTCTTCTCAGGGTCTCTAGGAACTGCTCTCACTGGTTCAGGCAGTTCTGGGCTAAGCCTCTCCAGAGAGCGGTCCTGGTCCTACAGAGCAACAAACAAAGAAAGAAACATCTGGGGATATCTGCCACATGGTAAGCCCCGGGAGGGAAAAGGAAGGCTTGTTCTCAGTGTCTCTAGGAACTGCTTTCAGTGTGCAGGGAACTGGTGTGCTCACACTCTCTTTAGAGCTGTACTGAAAACCGGAACTGTGTGGAGGTTGCTCCCACACAAAAAGTGCCGGGAGGGAAAAGTGGGCCTTGTTCTCACTGTCTCTGGGAACTGCTCTCGCTGCTCAGGTGTCTCTTTGCTAACACTCACGTGAGAGCTGCACTGAAAAGCAGGAACCATTGGAGGTTCCTCCCACATAGAAAGAGCCAGGAGGGAAAAGTGGGGCTTCTCCTCACTGTCTCCGCAAACTCCATCCAATTGCACCAGCTACCTCTATGCTGTCACTCCCAGAAGAGCTGCCCTAAAAACAGATTGCCGGATAGATGCCGATTTTTCAAACGGGTCCTTCGACATGAGAGAATGGGTACTTTTGAGGTGGGAGGCGGCAGGGAAACGCGCAGCCCCAAGGTCTGTGGGGCCATGCAAGCCGCTCCCAGAGAGCTTTAGAACAAGCCACACTTTTCCCTCCTGGCTCCTCCAGAAAGTGCCAAGAGGGAAAAGTGGATCTCCTTCTCGCTGTCTCCAGAAACTACTTCCACTTCTCACTTTGCTTACACTCTCCTCGGAGCTAGGCGCAAAACCAACAACCATCTTGCTAGATCTCCCACATGGGAAGTGCCAAGAGGGACTTGTAGGGCTTCTTCCCACTGTCTCTAGGAACGGCTTGCCTCGTCCCAGTAACCTCAGTTGTTACGCTCTGCAAAGAGCTGCACACAAAAGCAGCAAAACAAGGAAATTGCTCCCATATGGAAAGTGGCCGGAGGGAAATGTAGGGCTTCTTCTCAGGGTCTCTAGGAACTGCTCTCACTGGTTCAGGCAAAACCAACAACCACCTTGCTAGATCTCCCACATGGGAAGTGCCAAGAGGGACTTGTAGGGCTTCTTCCCACTGTCTCTAGGAACGGCTTGCACCGTCCCAGTAACCTCAGTTGTTACGCTCTGCAAAGAGCTGCACACAAAAGCAGCAAAACAAGGAAATTGCTCCCATATGGAAAGTGGCCGGAGGGAAATGTAGGGCTTCTTCTCAGGGTCTCTAGGAACTGCTCTCACTGGTTCAGGCAAAACCAACAACCATCTTGCTAGATCTCCCACATGGGAAGTGCCAAGAGGGACTTGTAGGGCTTCTTCCCACTGTCTCTAGGAACGGCTTGCACCGTCCCAGTAACCTCAGTTGTTACGCTCTGCAAAGAGCTGCACACAAAAGCAGCAAAACAAGGAAATTGCTCCCATATGGGAAGTGGCCGGAGGGAAATGTAGGGCTTCTTCTCAGGGTCTCTAGGAACTGCTCTCACTGGTTCAGGCAGTTCTGGGCTAAGCCTCTCCAGAGAGCGGTCCTGGTCCTACAGAGCAACAAACAAAGAAAGAAACATCTGGGGATATCTGCCACATGGTAAGCCCCGGGAGGGAAAAGGAAGGCTTGTTCTCAGTGTCTCTAGGAACTGCTTTCACTGTCCAGGGAACTGGTGTGCTCACATTCTCTTTAGAGCTGTACTGAAAACCGGAACTGTGTGGAGGTTGCTCCCACACAAAAAGTGCCGGGAGGGAAAAGTGGGCCTTGTTCTCACTGTCTCTGGGAACTGCTCTCGCTGCTCAGGTTGTCTCTTTGCTAACACTCACGTGAGACCTGCACTGAAAAGCAGGAACCATTGGAGGTTCCTCCCACATAGAAAGAGCCAGGAGGGAAAAGTGGGGCTTCTCCTCACTGTCTCCGCAAACTCTATCCAATTGCACCAGCTACCTCTATGCTGTCACTCCCAGAAGAGCTGCCCTAAAAACAGATTGCCGGATAGATGCCGATTTTTCAAACGGGTCCTTCGACATGAGAGAATGGGTACTTTTGAGGTGGGAGGCGGCAGGGAAACGCGCAGCCCCAAGGTCTGTGGGGCCATGCAAGCCGCTCCCAGAGAGCTTTAGAACAAGCCACACTTTTCCCTCCTGGCTCCTCAAGAAAGTGCCAAGAGGGAAAAGTGGATCTCCTTCTCGCTGTCTCCAGAAACTACTTCCACTTCTCACTTTGCTTACACTCTCCTCGGAGCTAGGCGCAA
Source organism: Rissa tridactyla (assembly GCF_028500815.1). NCBI lineage: Eukaryota > Metazoa > Chordata > Aves > Charadriiformes > Laridae > Rissa > Rissa tridactyla. The sequence goes on along the minus strand of NC_071497.1, from coordinate 39,565,861 downwards.
AACCAACAACCATCTTGCTAGATCTCCCACATGGGAAGTGGCAAGAGGGACTTGTAGGGCTTCTTCCCACTGCCTGTAGGAACGGCTTGCACCGTCCCAGTAACCTCAGTTGTTACGCTCTGCAAAGAGCTGCACACAAAAGCAGCAAAACAAGGAAATTGCTCCCATATGGAAAGTGGCCGGAGGGAAATGTAGGGCTTCTTCTCAGGGTCTCTAGGAACTGCTCTCACTGGTTCAGGCAGTTCTGGGCTAACCCTCTCCAGAGAGCGGTCCTGGTCCTACAGAGCAACAAACAAAGAAAGAAACATCTGGGGATATCTGCCACATGGTAAGCCCCGGGAGGGAAAAGGAAGGCTTGTTCTCAGTGTCTCTAGGAACTGCTTTCACTGTCCAGGGAACTGGTGTGCTCACACTCTCTTTAGAGCTGTACTGAAAACCGGAACTGTGTGGAGGTTGCTCCCACACAAAAAGTGCCGGGAGGGAAAAGTGTGCCTTGTTCTCACTGCCTCTGGGAACTGCTCTCGCTGCTCAGGTTGTCTCTTTGCTAACACTCACGTGAGAGCTGCACTGAAAAGCAGGAACCATTGGAGGTTCCTCCCACATAGAAAGAGCCAGGAGGGAAAAGTGGGGCTTCTCCTCACTGTCTCTAGGAACTGCTCTCGCTGCTCCAGTTGTCTCTTTGCTAACACTCACGTGAGAGCTGCACTGAAAAGCAGGAACCATTGGAGGTTCCTCCCACATAGAAAGAGCCAGGAGGGAAAAGTGGGGCTTCTCCTCACTGTCTCCGCAAACTCTATCCAATTGCACCAGCTACCTCTATGCTGTCACTCCCAGAAGAGCTGCCCTAAAAACAGATTGCCGGATAGATGCCGATTTTTCAAACGGGTCCTTCGACATGAGAGAATGGGTACTTTTGAGGTGGGAGGCGGCAGGGAAACGCGCAGCCCCAAGGTCTGTGGGGCCATGCAAGCCGCTCCCAGAGAGCTTTAGAACAAGCCACACTTTTCCCTCCTGGCTCCTCCAGAAAGTGCCAAGAGGGAAAAGTGGATCTCCTTCTCGCTGTCTCCAGAAACTACTTCCACTTCTCACTTTGCTTACACTCTCCTCGGAGCTAGGCGCAAAACCAACAACCATCTTGCTAGATCTCCCACATGGGAAGTGCCAAGAGGGACTTGTAGGGCTTCTTCCCACTGTCTCTAGGAACGGCTTGCACCGTCCCAGTAACCTCAGTTGTTACGCTCTGCAAAGAGCTGCACACAAAAGCAGCAAAACAAGGAAATTGCTCCCATATGGAAAGTGGCCGGAGGGAAATGTAGGGCTTCTTCTCAGGGTCTCTAGGAACTGCTCTCACTGGTTCAGGCAAAACCAACAACCATCTTGCTAGATCTCCCACATGGGAACTGCCAAGAGGGACTTGTAGGGCTTCTTCCCACTGTCTCTAGGAACGGCTTGCACCGTCCCAGTAACCTCAGTTGTTACGCTCTGCAAAGAGCTGCACACAAAAGCAGCAAAACAAGGAAAGTGCTCCCATATGGAAAGTGGCCGGAGGGAAATGTAGGGCTTCTTCTCAGGGTCTCTAGGAACTGCTCTCACTGGTTCAGGCAGTTCTGGGCTAAGCCTCTCCAGAGAGCGGTCCTGGTCCTACAGACCAACAAACAAAGAAAGAAACATCTGGGGATATCTGCCACATGGTAAGCCCCGGGAGGGAAAAGGAAGGCTTGTTCTCAGTGTCTCTAGGAAGTGCTATCAGTGTGCAGGGAACTGGTGTGCTCACACTCTCTTTAGAGCTGTACTGAAAACCGGAACTGTGTGGAGGTTGCTCCCACACAAAAAGTGCCGGGAGGGAAAAGTGGGCCTTGTTCTCACTGTCTCTGGGAACTGCTCTCGCTGCTCAGGTGTCTCTTTGCTAACACTCACGTGAGAGCTGCACTGAAAAGCAGGAACCATTGGAGGTTCCTCCCACATAGAAAGAGCCAGGAGGGAAAAGTGGGGCTTCTCCTCACTGTCTCCGCAAACTCCATCCAATTGCACCAGCTACCTCTATGCTGTCACTCCCAGAAGAGCTGCCCTAAAAACAGATTGCCGGATAGATGCCGATTTTTCAAACGGGTCCTTCGACATGAGAGAATGGGTACTTTTGAGGTGGGAGGCGGCAGGGAAACGCGCAGCCCCAAGGTCTGTGGGGCCATGCAAGCCGCTCCCAGAGAGCTTTAGAACAAGCCACACTTTTCCCTCCTGGCTCCTCCAGAAAGTGCCAAGAGGGAAAAGTGGATCTCCTTCTCGCTGTCTCCAGAAACTACTTCCACTTCTCACTTTGCTTACACTCTCCTCGGAGCTAGGCGCAAAACCAACAACCATCTTGCTAGATCTCCCACATGGGAAGTGCCAAGAGGGACTTGTAGGGCTTCTTCCCACTGTCTCTAGGAACGGCTTGCACCGTCCCAGTAACCTCAGTTGTTACGCTCTGCAAAGAGCTGCACACAAAAGCAGCAAAACAAGGAAATTGCTCCCATATGGAAAGTGGCCGGAGGGAAATTTAGGGCTTCTTCTCAGGGTCTCTAGGAACTGCTCTCACTGGTTCAGGCAAAACCAACAACCATCTTGCTAGATCTCCCACATGGGAAGTGCCAAGAGGGACTTGTAGGGCTTCTTCCCACTGTCTCTAGGAACGGCTTGCACCGTCCCAGTAACCTCAGTTGTTACGCTCTGCAAAGAGCTGCACACAAAAGCAGCAAAACAAGGAAAGTGCTCCCATATGGAAAGTGGCCGGAGGGAAATGTAGGGCTTCTTCTCAGGGTCTCTAGGAACTGCTCTCACTGGTTCAGGCAGTTCTGGGCTAACCCTCTCCAGAGAGCGGTCCTGGTCCTACAGAGCAACAAACAAAGAAAGAAACATCTGGGGATATCTGCCACATGGTAAGCCCCGGGAGGGAAAAGGAAGGCTTGTTCGCAGTGTCTCTAGGAACTGCTTTCACTGTCCAGGGAACTGGTGTGCTCACACTCTCTTTAGAGCTGTACTGAAAACCGGAACTGTGTGGAGGTTGCTCCCACACAAAAAGTGCCGGGAGGGAAAAGTGGGCCTTGTTCTCACTGTCTCTGGGAACTGCTCTCGCTGCTCAGGTGTCTCTTTGCTAACACTCACGTGAGAGCTGCACTGAAAAGCAGGAACCATTGGAGGTTCCTCCCACATAGAAAGAGCCAGGAGGGAAAAGTGGGGCTTCTCCTCACTGTCTCCGCAAACTCTATGCAATTGCACCAGTTACCTCTATGCTATCACTCCCAGAAGAGCTGCCCTAAAAACAGATTGCCGGATAGATGCCGATTTTTCAAACGGGTCCTTCGACATGAGAGAATGGGTACTTTTGAGGTCGGAGGCGGCAGGGAAATGCGCAGCCCCAAGGTCTGTGGGGCCATGCAAGCCGCTCCCAGAGAGCTTTAGAACAAGCCACACTTTTCCCTCCTGGCTCCTCGAGAAAGTGCCAAGAGGGAAAAGTGGATCTCCTTCTCGCTGTCTCCAGAAACTACTTCCACTTCTCACTTTGCTTACACTCTCCTCGGAGCTAGGCGCAAAACCAACAACCATCTTGCTAGATCTCCCACATGGGAAGTGCCAAGAGGGACTTGTAGGGCTTCTTCCCACTGTCTCTAGGAACGGCTTGCCTCGTCCCAGTAACCTCAGTTGTTACGCTCTGCAAAGAGCTGCACACAAAAGCAGCAAAACAAGGAAATTGCTCCCATATGGAAAGTGGCTGGAGGGAAATGTAGGGCTTCTTCTCAGGGTCTCTAGGAACTGCTCTCACTGGAGCAGGCAAAACCAACAACCACCTTGCTAGATCTCCCACATGGGAAGTGCCAAGAGGGACTTGTAGGGCTTCTTCCCACTGTCTCTAGGAACGGCTTGCACCGTCCCAGTAACCTCAGTTGTTACGCTCTGCAAAGAGCTGCACACAAAAGCAGCAAAACAAGGAAATTGCTCCCATATGGAAAGTGGCCGGAGGGAAATGTAGGGCTTCTTCTCAGGGTCTCTAGGAACTGCTCTCACTGGTTCAGGCAGTTCTGGGCTAACCCTCTCCAGAGAGCGGTCCTGGTCCTACAGACCAACAAACAAAGAAAGAAACATCTGGGGATATCTGCCACATGGTAAGCCCCGGGAGGGAAAAGGAAGGCTTGTTCTCAGTGTCTCTAGGAACTGCTTTCACTGTCCAGGGAACTGGTGTGCTCACACTCTCTTTAGAGCTGTACTGAAAACCGGAACTGTGTGGAGGTTGCTCCCACACAAAAAGTGCCGGGAGGGAAAAGTGTGCCTTGTTCTCACTGCCTCTGGGAACTGCTCTCGCTGCTCAGGTTGTCTCTTTGCTAACACTCACGTGAGAGCTGCACTGAAAAGCAGGAACCATTGGAGGTTCCTCCCACATAGAAAGAGCCAGGAGGGAAAAGTGGGGCTTCTCCTCACTGTCTCTAGGAACTGCTCTCGCTGCTCAGGTTGTCTCTTTGCTAACACTCACGTGAGAGCTGCACTGAAAAGCAGGAACCATTGGAGGTTCCTCCCACATAGAAAGAGCCAGGAGGGAAAAGTGGGGCTTCTCCTCACTGTCTCCGCAAACTCTATCCAATTGCACCAGCTACCTCTATGCTGTCACTCCCAGAAGAGCTGCCCTAAAAACAGATTGCCGGATAGATGCCGATTTTTCAAACGGGTCCTTCGACATGAGAGAATGGGTACTTTTGAGGTCGGAGGCAGCAGGGAAACGCGCAGCCCCAAGGTCTGTGGGGCCATGCAAGCCGCTCCCAGAGAGCTTTAGAACAAGCCACACTTTTCCCTCCTGGCTCCTCCAGAAAGTGCCAAGAGGGAAAAGTGGATCTCCTTCTCGCTGTCTCCAGAAACTACTTCCACTTATCACTTTGCTTACACTCTCCTCGGAGCTAGGCGCAAAACCAACAACCATCTTGCTAGATCTCCCACATGGGAAGTGCCAAGAGGGACTTGTAGGGCTTCTTCCCACTGTCTCTAGGAACGGCTTGCACCGTCCCAGTAACCTCAGTTGTTACGCTCTGCAAAGAGCTGCACACAAAAGCAGCAAAACAAGGAAATTGCTCCCATATGGAAAGTGGCCGGAGGGAAATGTAGGGCTTCTTCTCAGGGTCTCTAGGAACTGCTCTCACTGGTTCAGGCAAAACCAACAACCATCTTGCTAGATCTCCCACATGGGAACTGCCAAGAGGGACTTGTAGGGCTTCTTCCCACTGTCTCTAGGAACGGCTTGCACCGTCCCAGTAACCTCAGTTGTTACGCTCTGCAAAGAGCTGCACACAAAAGCAGCAAAACAAGGAAATTGCTCCCATATGGAAAGTGGCCGGAGGGAAATGTAGGGCTTCTTCTCAGGGTCTCTAGGAACTGCTCTCACTGGTTCAGGCAGTTCTGGGCTAACCCTCTCCAGAGAGCGGTCCTGGTCCTACAGAGCAACAAACAAAGAAAGAAACATCTGGGGATATCTGCCACATGGTAAGCCCCGGGAGGGAAAAGGAAGGCTTGTTCTCAGTGTCTCTAGGAACTGCTTTCACTGTCCAGGGAACTGGTGTGCTCACACTCTCTTTAGAGCTGTACTGAAAACCGGAACTGTGTGGAGGTTGCTCCCACACAAAAAGTGCCGGGAGGGAAAAGTGGGCCTTGTTCTCACGGTCTCTGGGAACTGCTCTCGCTGCTCAGGTGTCTCTTTGCTAACACTCACGTGAGAGCTGCACTGAAAAGCAGGAACCATTGGAGGTTCCTCCCACATAGAAAGAGCCAGGAGGGAAAAGTGGGGCTTCTCCTCACTGTCTCCGCAAACTCTATGCAATTGCATCAGTTACCTCTATGCTATCACTCCCAGAAGAGCTGCCCTAAAAACAGATTGCCGGATAGATGCCGATTTTTCAAACGGGTCCTTCGACATGAGAGAATGGGTACTTTTGAGGTGGGAGGCGGCAGGGAAACGCGCAGCCCCAAGGTCTGTGGGGCCATGCAAGCCGCTCCCAGAGAGCTTTAGAACAAGCCACACTTTTCCCTCCTGGCTCCTCGAGAAAGTGCCAAGAGGGAAAAGTGGATCTCCTTCTCGCTGTCTCCAGAAACTACTTCCACTTCTCACTTTGCTTACACTCTCCTCGGAGCTAGGCGCAAAACCAACAACCATCTTGCTAGATCTCCCACATGGGAAGTGCCAAGAGGGACTTGTAGGGCTTCTTCCCACTGTCTCTAGGAACGGCTTGCACCATCCCAGTAACCTCAGTTGTTACGCTCTGCAAAGAGCTGCACACAAAAGCAGCAAAACAAGGAAAGTGCTCCCATATGGAAAGTGGCCGGAGGGAAATGTAGGGCTTCTTCTCAGGGTCTCTAGGAACTGCTCTCACTGGTTCAGGCAAGACCAACAACCATCTTGCTAGATCTCCCACATGGGAAGTGCCAAGAGGGACTTGTAGGGCTTCTTCCCACTGTCTCTAGGAACGGCTTGCACCGTCCCAGTAACCTCAGTTGTTACGCTCTGCAAAGAGCTGCACACAAAAGCAGCAAAACAAGGAAAGTGCTCCCATATGGAAAGTGGCCGGAGGGAAATGTAGGGCTTCTTCTCAGGGTCTCTAGGAACTGCTCTCACTGGTTCAGGCAGTTCTGGGCTAACCCTCTCCAGAGAGCGGTCCTGGTCCTACAGACCAACAAACAAAGAAAGAAACATCTGGGGATATCTGCCACATGGTAAGCCCCGGGAGGGAAAAGGAAGGCTTGTTCTCAGTGTCTCTAGGAACTGCTTTCAGTGTGCAGGGAACTGGTGTGCTCACACTCTCTTTAGAGCTGTACTGAAAACCGGAACTGTGTGGAGGTTGCTCCCACACAAAAAGTGCCGGGAGGGAAAAGTGGGCCTTGTTCTCACTGTCTCTGGGAACTGCTCTCGCTGCTCAGGTGTCTCTTTGCTAACACTCACGTGAGAGCTGCACTGAAAAGCAGGAACCATTGGAGGTTCCTCCCACATAGAAAGAGCCAGGAGGGAAAAGTGGGGCTTCTCCTCACTGTCTCCGCAAACTCCATCCAATTGCACCAGCTACCTCTATGCTGTCACTCCCAGAAGAGCTGCCCTAAAAACAGATTGCCGGATAGATGCCGATTTTTCAAACGGGTCCTTCGACATGAGAGAATGGGTACTTTTGAGGTGGGAGGCGGCAGGGAAACGCGCAGCCCCAAGGTCTGTGGGGCCATGCAAGCCGCTCCCAGAGAGCTTTAGAACAAGCCACACTTTTCCCTCCTGGCTCCTCGAGAAAGTGCCAAGAGGGAAAAGTGGATCTCCTTCTCGCTGTCTCCAGAAACTACTTCCACTTCTCACTTTGCTTACACTCTCCTCGGAGCTAGGCGCAAAACCAACAACCATCTTGCTAGATCTCCCACATGGGAAGTGCCAAGAGGGACTTGTAGGGCTTCTTCCCACTGTCTCTAGGAACGGCTTGCACCGTCCCAGTAACCTCAGTTGTTACGCTCTGCAAAGAGCTGCACACAAAAGCAGCAAAACAAGGAAATTGCTCCCATATGGAAAGTGGCCGGAGGGAAATGTAGGGCTTCTTCTCAGGGCCTCTAGGAACTGCTCTCACTGGTTCAGGCAAGACCAACAACCATCTTGCTAGATCTCCCACATGGGAAGTGCCAAGAGGGACTTGTAGGGCTTCTTCCCACTGTCTCTAGGAACGGCTTGCACCGTCCCAGTAACCTCAGTTGTTACGCTCTGCAAAGAGCTGCACACAAAAGCAGCAAAACAAGGAAAGTGCTCCCATATGGGAAGTGGCCGGAGGGAAATGTAGGGCTTCTTCTCAGGGTCTCTAGGAACTGCTCTCACTGGTTCAGGCAGTTCTGGGCTAACCCTCTCCAGAGAGCGGTCCTGGTCCTACAGACCAACAAACAAAGAAAGAAACATCTGGGGATATCTGCCACATGGTAAGCCCCGGGAGGGAAAAGGAAGGCTTGTTCTCAGTGTCTCTAGGAACTGCTTTCAGTGTGCAGGGAACTGGTGTGCTCACACTCTCTTTAGAGCTGTACTGAAAACCGGGAACCGTGTGGAGGTTGCTCCCACACACAAAGTGCCGGGAGGGAAAAGTGGGCCTTGTTCTCACTGTCTCTGGGAACTGCTCTCGCTGCTCAGGTGTCTCTTTGCTAACACTCACGTGAGAGCTGCACTGAAAAGCAGGAACCATTGGAGGTTCCTCCCACATAGAAAGAGCCAGGAGGGAAAAGTGGGGCTTCTCCTCACTGTCTCCGCAAACTCCATCCAATTGCACCAGCTACCTCTATGCTGTCACTCCCAGAAGAGCTGCCCTAAAAACAGATTGCCGGATAGATGCCGATTTTTCAAACGGGTCCTTCGACATGAGAGAATGGGTACTTTTGAGGTGGGAGGCGGCAGGGAAACGCGCAGCCCCAAGGTCTGTGGGGCCATGCAAGCCGCTCCCAGAGAGCTTTAGAACAAGCCACACTTTTCCCTCCTGGCTCCTCGAGAAAGTGCCAAGAGGGAAAAGTGGATCTCCTTCTCGCTGTCTCCAGAAACTACTTCCACTTCTCACTTTGCTTACACTCTCCTCGGAGCTAGGCGCAAAACCAACAACCATCTTGCTAGATCTCCCACATGGGAAGTGCCAAGAGGGACTTGTAGGGCTTCTTCCCACTGTCTCTAGGAACGGCTTGCCTCGTCCCAGTAACCTCAGTTGTTACGCTCTGCAAAGAGCTGCACACAAAAGCAGCAAAACAAGGAAATTGCTCCCATATGGAAAGTGGCTGGAGGGAAATGTAGGGCTTCTTCTCAGGGCCTCTAGGAACTGCTCTCACTGGTTCAGGCAAGACCAACAACCATCTTGCTAGATCTCCCACATGGGAAGTGCCAAGAGGGACTTGTAGGGCTTCTTCCCACTGTCTCTAGGAACGGCTTGCACCGTCCCAGTAACCTCAGTTGTTACGCTCTGCAAAGAGCTGCACACAAAAGCAGCAAAACAAGGAAAGTGCTCCCATATGGAAAGTGGCCGGAGGGAAATGTAGGGCTTCTTCTCAGGGTCTCTAGGAACTGCTCTCACTGGTTCAGGCAGTTCTGGGCTAACCCTCTCCAGAGAGCGGTCCTGGTCCTACAGACCAACAAACAAAGAAAGAAACATCTGGAGATATCTGCCACATGGTAAGCCCCGGGAGGGAAAAGGAAGGCTTGTTCTCAGTGTCTCTAGGAAGTGCTATCAGTGTGCAGGGAACTGGTGTGCTCACACTCTCTTTAGAGCTGTACTGAAAACCGGAACTGTGTGGAGGTTGCTCCCACACAAAAAGTGCCGGGAGGGAAAAGTGGGCCTTGTTCTCACGGTCTCTGGGAACTGCTCTCGCTGCTCAGGTGTCTCTTTGCTAACACTCACGTGAGAGCTGCACTGAAAAGCAGGAACCATTGGAGGTTCCTCCCACATAGAAAGAGCCAGGAGGGAAAAGTGGGGCTTCTCCTCACTGTCTCCGCAAACTCTATGCAATTGCATCAGTTACCTCTATGCTATCACTCCCAGAAGAGCTGCCCTAAAAACAGATTGCCGGATAGATGCCGATTTTTCAAACGGGTCCTTCGACATGAGAGAATGGGTACTTTTGAGGTGGGAGGCGGCAGGGAAACGCGCAGCCCCAAGGTCTGTGGGGCCATGCAAGCCGCTCCCAGAGAGCTTTAGAACAAGCCACACTTTTCCCTCCTGGGTCCTCGAGAAAGTGCCAAGAGGGAAAAGTGGATCTCCTTCTCGCTGTCTCCAGAAACTACTTCCACTTCTCACTTTGCTTACACTCTCCTCGGAGCTAGGCGCAAAACCAACAACCATCTTGCTAGATCTCCCACATGGGAAGTGCCAAGAGGGACTTGTAGGGCTTCTTCCCACTGTCTCTAGGAACGGCTTGCACCATCCCAGTAACCTCAGTTGTTACGCTCTGCAAAGAGCTGCACACAAAAGCAGCAAAACAAGGAAAGTGCTCCCATATGGAAAGTGGCCGGAGGGAAATGTAGGGCTTCTTCTCAGGGTCTCTAGGAACTGCTCTCACTGGTTCAGGCAAGACCAACAACCATCTTGCTAGATCTCCCACATGGGAAGTGCCAAGAGGGACTTGTAGGGCTTCTTCCCACTGTCTCTAGGAACGGCTTGCACCGTCCCAGTAACCTCAGTTGTTACGCTCTGCAAAGAGCTGCACACAAAAGCAGCAAAACAAGGAAAGTGCTCCCATATGGAAAGTGGCCGGAGGGAAATGTAGGGCTTCTTCTCAGGGTCTCTAGGAACTGCTCTCACTGGTTCAGGCAGTTCTGGGCTAACCCTCTCCAGAGAGCGGTCCTGGTCCTACAGACCAACAAACAAAGAAAGAAACATCTGGGGATATCTGCCACATGGTAAGCCCCGGGAGGGAAAAGGAAGGCTTGTTCTCAGTGTCTCTAGGAACTGCTTTCAGTGTGCAGGGAACTGGTGTGCTCACACTCTCTTTAGAGCTGTACTGAAAACCGGAACTGTGTGGAGGTTGCTCCCACACAAAAAGTGCCGGGAGGGAAAAGTGGGCCTTGTTCTCACTGTCTCTGGGAACTGCTCTCGCTGCTCAGGTGTCTCTTTGCTAACACTCACGTGAGAGCTGCACTGAAAAGCAGGAACCATTGGAGGTTCCTCCCACATAGAAAGAGCCAGGAGGGAAAAGTGGGGCTTCTCCTCACTGTCTCCGCAAACTCCATCCAATTGCACCAGCTACCTCTATGCTGTCACTCCCAGAAGAGCTGCCCTAAAAACAGATTGCCGGATAGATGCCGATTTTTCAAACGGGTCCTTCGACATGAGAGAATGGGTACTTTTGAGGTGGGAGGCGGCAGGGAAACGCGCAGCCCCAAGGTCTGTGGGGCCATGCAAGCCGCTCCCAGAGAGCTTTAGAACAAGCCACACTTTTCCCTCCTGGCTCCTCGAGAAAGTGCCAAGAGGGAAAAGTGGATCTCCTTCTCGCTGTCTCCAGAAACTACTTCCACTTCTCACTTTGCTTACACTCTCCTCGGAGCTAGGCGCAAAACCAACAACCATCTTGCTAGATCTCCCACATGGGAAGTGCCAAGAGGGACTTGTAGGGCTTCTTCCCACTGTCTCTAGGAACGGCTTGCACCGTCCCAGTAACCTCAGTTGTTACGCTCTGCAAAGAGCTGCACACAAAAGCAGCAAAACAAGGAAATTGCTCCCATATGGAAAGTGGCCGGAGGGAAATGTAGGGCTTCTTCTCAGGGCCTCTAGGAACTGCTCTCACTGGTTCAGGCAAGACCAACAACCATCTTGCTAGATCTCCCACATGGGAAGTGCCAAGAGGGACTTGTAGGGCTTCTTCCCACTGTCTCTAGGAACGGCTTGCACCGTCCCAGTAACCTCAGTTGTTACGCTCTGCAAAGAGCTGCACACAAAAGCAGCAAAACAAGGAAAGTGCTCCCATATGGGAAGTGGCCGGAGGGAAATGTAGGGCTTCTTCTCAGGGTCTCTAGGAACTGCTCTCACTGGTTCAGGCAGTTCTGGGCTAACCCTCTCCAGAGAGCGGTCCTGGTCCTACAGACCAACAAACAAAGAAAGAAACATCTGGGGATATCTGCCACATGGTAAGCCCCGGGAGGGAAAAGGAAGGCTTGTTCTCAGTGTCTCTAGGAACTGCTTTCAGTGTGCAGGGAACTGGTGTGCTCACACTCTCTTTAGAGCTGTACTGAAAACCGGGAACCGTGTGGAGGTTGCTCCCACACACAAAGTGCCGGGAGGGAAAAGTGGGCCTTGTTCTCACTGTCTCTGGGAACTGCTCTCGCTGCTCAGGTGTCTCTTTGCTAACACTCACGTGAGAGCTGCACTGAAAAGCAGGAACCATTGGAGGTTCCTCCCACATAGAAAGAGCCAGGAGGGAAAAGTGGGGCTTCTCCTCACTGTCTCCGCAAACTCCATCCAATTGCACCAGCTACCTCTATGCTGTCACTCCCAGAAGAGCTGCCCTAAAAACAGATTGCCGGATAGATGCCGATTTTTCAAACGGGTCCTTCGACATGAGAGAATGGGTACTTTTGAGGTGGGAGGCGGCAGGGAAACGCGCAGCCCCAAGGTCTGTGGGGCCATGCAAGCCGCTCCCAGAGAGCTTTAGAACAAGCCACACTTTTCCCTCCTGGCTCCTCGAGAAAGTGCCAAGAGGGAAAAGTGGATCTCCTTCTCGCTGTCTCCAGAAACTACTTCCACTTCTCACTTTGCTTACACTCTCCTCGGAGCTAGGCGCAAAACCAACAACCATCTTGCTAGATCTCCCACATGGGAAGTGCCAAGAGGGACTTGTAGGGCTTCTTCCCACTGTCTCTAGGAACGGCTTGCCTCGTCCCAGTAACCTCAGTTGTTACGCTCTGCAAAGAGCTGCACACAAAAGCAGCAAAACAAGGAAATTGCTCCCATATGGAAAGTGGCTGGAGGGAAATGTAGGGCTTCTTCTCAGGGCCTCTAGGAACTGCTCTCACTGGTTCAGGCAAGACCAACAACCATCTTGCTAGATCTCCCACATGGGAAGTGCCAAGAGGGACTTGTAGGGCTTCTTCCCACTGTCTCTAGGAACGGCTTGCACCGTCCCAGTAACCTCAGTTGTTACGCTCTGCAAAGAGCTGCACACAAAAGCAGCAAAACAAGGAAAGTGCTCCCATATGGAAAGTGGCCGGAGGGAAATGTAGGGCTTCTTCTCAGGGTCTCTAGGAACTGCTCTCACTGGTTCAGGCAGTTCTGGGCTAACCCTCTCCAGAGAGCGGTCCTGGTCCTACAGACCAACAAACAAAGAAAGAAACATCTGGAGATATCTGCCACATGGTAAGCCCCGGGAGGGAAAAGGAAGGCTTGTTCTCAGTGTCTCTAGGAAGTGCTATCAGTGTGCAGGGAACTGGTGTGCTCACACTCTCTTTAGAGCTGTACTGAAAACCGGAACTGTGTGGAGGTTGCTCCCACACAAAAAGTGCCGGGAGGGAAAAGTGGGCCTTGTTCTCACTGTCTCTGGGAACTGCTCTCGCTGCTCAGGTGTCTCTTTGCTAACACTCACGTGAGAGCTGCACTGAAAAGCAGGAACCATTGGAGGTTCCTCCCACATAGAAAGAGCCAGGAGGGAAAAGTGGGGCTTCTCCTCACTGTCTCCGCAAACTCCATCCAATTGCACCAGCTACCTCTATGCTGTCACTCCCAGAAGAGCTGCCCTAAAAACAGATTGCAGGATAGATGCCGATTTTTCAAACGGGTCCTTCGACATGAGAGAATGGGTACTTTTGAGGTGGGAGGCGGCAGGGAAACGCGCAGCCCCAAGGTCTGTGGGGCCATGCAAGCCGCTCCCAGAGAGCTTTAGAACAAGCCACACTTTTCCCTCCTGGCTCCTCCAGAAAGTGCCAAGAGGGAAAAGTGGATCTCCTTCTCGCTGTCTCCAGAAACTACTTCCACTTCTCACTTTGCTTACACTCTCCTCGGAGCTAGGCGCAAAACCAACAACCATCTTGCTAGATCTCCCACATGGGAAGTGCCAAGAGGGACTTGTAGGGCTTCTTCCCACTGTCTCTAGGAACGGCTTGCACCATCCCAGTAACCTCAGTTGTTACGCTCTGCAAAGAGCTGCACACAAAAGCAGCAAAACAAGGAAAGTGCTCCCATATGGAAAGTGGCCGGAGGGAAATGTAGGGCTTCTTCTCAGGGTCTCTAGGAACTGCTCTCACTGGTTCAGGCAAGACCAACAACCATCTTGCTAGATCTCCCACATGGGAAGTGCCAAGAGGGACTTGTAGGGCTTCTTCCCACTGTCTCTAGGAACGGCTTGCACCGTCCCAGTAACCTCAGTTGTTACGCTCTGCAAAGAGCTGCACACAAAAGCAGCAAAACAAGGAAAGTGCTCCCATATGGAAAGTGGCCGGAGGGAAATGTAGGGCTTCTTCTCAGGGTCTCTAGGAACTGCTCTCACTGGTTCAGGCAGTTCTGGGCTAACCCTCTCCAGAGAGCGGTCCTGGTCCTACAGACCAACAAACAAAGAAAGAAACATCTGGGGATATCTGCCACATGGTAAGCCCCGGGAGGGAAAAGGAAGGCTTGTTCTCAGTGTCTCTAGGAACTGCTTTCAGTGTGCAGGGAACTGGTGTGCTCACACTCTCTTTAGAGCTGTACTGAAAACCGGAACTGTGTGGAGGTTGCTCCCACACAAAAAGTGCCGGGAGGGAAAAGTGGGCCTTGTTCTCACTGTCTCTGGGAACTGCTCTCGCTGCTCAGGTGTCTCTTTGCTAACACTCACGTGAGAGCTGCACTGAAAAGCAGGAACCATTGGAGGTTCCTCCCACATAGAAAGAGCCAGGAGGGAAAAGTGGGGCTTCTCCTCACTGTCTCCGCAAACTCCATCCAATTGCACCAGCTACCTCTATGCTGTCACTCCCAGAAGAGCTGCCCTAAAAACAGATTGCCGGATAGATGCCGATTTTTCAAACGGGTCCTTCGACATGAGAGAATGGGTACTTTTGAGGTGGGAGGCGGCAGGGAAACGCGCAGCCCCAAGGTCTGTGGGGCCATGCAAGCCGCTCCCAGAGAGCTTTAGAACAAGCCACACTTTTCCCTCCTGGCTCCTCGAGAAAGTGCCAAGAGGGAAAAGTGGATCTCCTTCTCGCTGTCTCCAGAAACTACTTCCACTTCTCACTTTGCTTACACTCTCCTCGGAGCTAGGCGCAAAACCAACAACCATCTTGCTAGATCTCCCACATGGGAAGTGCCAAGAGGGACTTGTAGGGCTTCTTCCCACTGTCTCTAGGAACGGCTTGCACCGTCCCAGTAACCTCAGTTGTTACGCTCTGCAAAGAGCTGCACACAAAAGCAGCAAAACAAGGAAATTGCTCCCATATGGAAAGTGGCCGGAGGGAAATGTAGGGCTTCTTCTCAGGGCCTCTAGGAACTGCTCTCACTGGTTCAGGCAAGACCAACAACCATCTTGCTAGATCTCCCACATGGGAAGTGCCAAGAGGGACTTGTAGGGCTTCTTCCCACTGTCTCTAGGAACGGCTTGCACCGTCCCAGTAACCTCAGTTGTTACGCTCTGCAAAGAGCTGCACACAAAAGCAGCAAAACAAGGAAAGTGCTCCCATATGGAAAGTGGCCGGAGGGAAATGTAGGGCTTCTTCTCAGGGTCTCTAGGAACTGCTCTCACTGGTTCAGGCAGTTCTGGGCTAACCCTCTCCAGAGAGCGGTCCTGGTCCTACAGACCAACAAACAAAGAAAGAAACATCTGGGGATATCTGCCACATGGTAAGCCCCGGGAGGGAAAAGGAAGGCTTGTTCTCAGTGTCTCTAGGAACTGCTTTCAGTGTGCAGGGAACTGGTGTGCTCACACTCTCTTTAGAGCTGTACTGAAAACCGGGAACCGTGTGGAGGTTGCTCCCACACACAAAGTGCCGGGAGGGAAAAGTGGGCCTTGTTCTCACTGTCTCTGGGAACTGCTCTCGCTGCTCAGGTGTCTCTTTGCTAACACTCACGTGAGAGCTGCACTGAAAAGCAGGAACCATTGGAGGTTCCTCCCACATAGAAAGAGCCAGGAGGGAAAAGTGGGGCTTCTCCTCACTGTCTCCGCAAACTCCATCCAATTGCACCAGCTACCTCTATGCTGTCACTCCCAGAAGAGCTGCCCTAAAAACAGATTGCCGGATAGATGCCGATTTTTCAAACGGGTCCTTCGACATGAGAGAATGGGTACTTTTGAGGTGGGAGGCGGCAGGGAAACGCGCAGCCCCAAGGTCTGTGGGGCCATGCAAGCCGCTCCCAGAGAGCTTTAGAACAAGCCACACTTTTCCCTCCTGGCTCCTCGAGAAAGTGCCAAGAGGGAAAAGTGGATCTCCTTCTCGCTGTCTCCAGAAACTACTTCCACTTCTCACTTTGCTTACACTCTCCTCGGAGCTAGGCGCAAAACCAACAACCATCTTGCTAGATCTCCCACATGGGAAGTGCCAAGAGGGACTTGTAGGGCTTCTTCCCACTGTCTCTAGGAACGGCTTGCCTCGTCCCAGTAACCTCAGTTGTTACGCTCTGCAAAGAGCTGCACACAAAAGCAGCAAAACAAGGAAATTGCTCCCATATGGAAAGTGGCTGGAGGGAAATGTAGGGCTTCTTCTCAGGGCCTCTAGGAACTGCTCTCACTGGTTCAGGCAAGACCAACAACCATCTTGCTAGATCTCCCACATGGGAAGTGCCAAGAGGGACTTGTAGGGCTTCTTCCCACTGTCTCTAGGAACGGCTTGCACCGTCCCAGTAACCTCAGTTGTTACGCTCTGCAAAGAGCTGCACACAAAAGCAGCAAAACAAGGAAAGTGCTCCCATATGGAAAGTGGCCGGAGGGAAATGTAGGGCTTCTTCTCAGGGTCTCTAGGAACTGCTCTCACTGGTTCAGGCAGTTCTGGGCTAACCCTCTCCAGAGAGCGGTCCTGGTCCTACAGACCAACAAACAAAGAAAGAAACATCTGGAGATATCTGCCACATGGTAAGCCCCGGGAGGGAAAAGGAAGGCTTGTTCTCAGTGTCTCTAGGAAGTGCTATCAGTGTGCAGGGAACTGGTGTGCTCACACTCTCTTTAGAGCTGTACTGAAAACCGGAACTGTGTGGAGGTTGCTCCCACACAAAAAGTGCCGGGAGGGAAAAGTGGGCCTTGTTCTCACTGTCTCTGGGAACTGCTCTCGCTGCTCAGGTGTCTCTTTGCTAACACTCACGTGAGAGCTGCACTGAAAAGCAGGAACCATTGGAGGTTCCTCCCGCATAGAAAGAGCCAGGAGGGAAAAGTGGGGCTTCTCCTCACTGTCTCCGCAAACTCCATCCAATTGCACCAGCTACCTCTATGCTGTCACTCCCAGAAGAGCTGCCCTAAAAACAGATTGCAGGATAGATGCCGATTTTTCAAACGGGTCCTTCGACATGAGAGAATGGGTACTTTTGAGGTGGGAGGCGGCAGGGAAACGCGCAGCCCCAAGGTCTGTGGGGCCATGCAAGCCGCTCCCAGAGAGCTTTAGAACAAGCCACACTTTTCCCTCCTGGCTCCTCCAGAAAGTGCCAAGAGGGAAAAGTGGATCTCCTTCTCGCTGTCTCCAGAAACTACTTCCACTTCTCACTTTGCTTACACTCTCCTCGGAGCTAGGCGCAAAACCAACAACCATCTTGCTAGATCTCCCACATGGGAAGTGCCAAGAGGGACTTGTAGGGCTTCTTCCCACTGTCTCTAGGAACGGCTTGCACCATCCCAGTAACCTCAGTTGTTACGCTCTGCAAAGAGCTGCACACAAAAGCAGCAAAACAAGGAAAGTGCTCCCATATGGAAAGTGGCCGGAGGGAAATGTAGGGCTTCTTCTCAGGGTCTCTAGGAACTGCTCTCACTGGTTCAGGCAAGACCAACAACCATCTTGCTAGATCTCCCACATGGGAAGTGCCAAGAGGGACTTGTAGGGCTTCTTCCCACTGTCTCTAGGAACGGCTTGCACCGTCCCAGTAACCTCAGTTGTTACGCTCTGCAAAGAGCTGCACACAAAAGCAGCAAAACAAGGAAAGTGCTCCCATATGGAAAGTGGCCGGAGGGAAATGTAGGGCTTCTTCTCAGGGTCTCTAGGAACTGCTCTCACTGGTTCAGGCAGTTCTGGGCTAACCCTCTCCAGAGAGCGGTCCTGGTCCTACAGACCAACAAACAAAGAAAGAAACATCTGGGGATATCTGCCACATGGTAAGCCCCGGGAGGGAAAAGGAAGGCTTGTTCTCAGTGTCTCTAGGAACTGCTTTCAGTGTGCAGGGAACTGGTGTGCTCACACTCTCTTTAGAGCTGTACTGAAAACCGGAACTGTGTGGAGGTTGCTCCCACACAAAAAGTGCCGGGAGGGAAAAGTGGGCCTTGTTCTCACTGTCTCTGGGAACTGCTCTCGCTGCTCAGGTGTCTCTTTGCTAACACTCACGTGAGAGCTGCACTGAAAAGCAGGAACCATTGGAGGTTCCTCCCACATAGAAAGAGCCAGGAGGGAAAAGTGGGGCTTCTCCTCACTGTCTCCGCAAACTCCATCCAATTGCACCAGCTACCTCTATGCTGTCACTCCCAGAAGAGCTGCCCTAAAAACAGATTGCCGGATAGATGCCGATTTTTCAAACGGGTCCTTCGACATGAGAGAATGGGTACTTTTGAGGTGGGAGGCGGCAGGGAAACGCGCAGCCCCAAGGTCTGTGGGGCCATGCAAGCCGCTCCCAGAGAGCTTTAGAACAAGCCACACTTTTCCCTCCTGGCTCCTCGAGAAAGTGCCAAGAGGGAAAAGTGGATCTCCTTCTCGCTGTCTCCAGAAACTACTTCCACTTCTCACTTTGCTTACACTCTCCTCGGAGCTAGGCGCAAAACCAACAACCATCTTGCTAGATCTCCCACATGGGAAGTGCCAAGAGGGACTTGTAGGGCTTCTTCCCACTGTCTCTAGGAACGGCTTGCACCGTCCCAGTAACCTCAGTTGTTACGCTCTGCAAAGAGCTGCACACAAAAGCAGCAAAACAAGGAAATTGCTCCCATATGGAAAGTGGCCGGAGGGAAATGTAGGGCTTCTTCTCAGGGCCTCTAGGAACTGCTCTCACTGGTTCAGGCAAGACCAACAACCATCTTGCTAGATCTCCCACATGGGAAGTGCCAAGAGGGACTTGTAGGGCTTCTTCCCACTGTCTCTAGGAACGGCTTGCACCGTCCCAGTAACCTCAGTTGTTACGCTCTGCAAAGAGCTGCACACAAAAGCAGCAAAACAAGGAAAGTGCTCCCATATGGAAAGTGGCCGGAGGGAAATGTAGGGCTTCTTCTCAGGGTCTCTAGGAACTGCTCTCACTGGTTCAGGCAGTTCTGGGCTAACCCTCTCCAGAGAGCGGTCCTGGTCCTACAGACCAACAAACAAAGAAAGAAACATCTGGGGATATCTGCCACATGGTAAGCCCCGGGAGGGAAAAGGAAGGCTTGTTCTCAGTGTCTCTAGGAAGTGCTATCAGTGTGCAGGGAACTGGTGTGCTCACACTCTCTTTAGAGCTGTACTGAAAACTGGAACTGTGTGGAGGTTGCTCCCACACAAAAAGTGCCGGGAGGGAAAAGTGGGCCTTGTTCTCACTGTCTCTGGGAACTGCTCTCGCTGCTCAGGTGTCTCTTTGCTAACACTCACGTGAGAGCTGCACTGAAAAGCAGGAACCATTGGAGGTTCCTCCCACATAGAAAGAGCCAGGAGGGAAAAGTGGGGCTTCTCCTCACTGTCTCCGCAAACTCCATCCAATTGCACCAGCTACCTCTATGCTGTCACTCCCAGAAGAGCTGCCCTAAAAACAGATTGCCGGATAGATGCCGATTTTTCAAACGGGTCCTTCGACATGAGAGAATGGGTACTTTTGAGGTGGGAGGCGGCAGGGAAACGCGCAGCCCCAAGGTCTGTGGGGCCATGCAAGCCGCTCCCAGAGAGCTTTAGAACAAGCCACACTTTTCCCTCCTGGCTCCTCCAGAAAGTGCCAAGAGGGAAAAGTGGATCTCCTTCTCGCTGTCTCCAGAAACTACTTCCACTTCTCACTTTGCTTACACTCTCCTCGGAGCTAGGCGCAAAACCAACAACCATCTTGCTAGATCTCCCACATGGGAAGTGCCAAGAGGGACTTGTAGGGCTTCTTCCCACTGTCTCTAGGAACGGCTTGCACCATCCCAGTAACCTCAGTTGTTACGCTCTGCAAAGAGCTGCACACAAAAGCAGCAAAACAAGGAAAGTGCTCCCATATGGAAAGTGGCCGGAGGGAAATGTAGGGCTTCTTCTCAGGGTCTCTAGGAACTGCTCTCACTGGTTCAGGCAAGACCAACAACCATCTTGCTAGATCTCCCACATGGGAAGTGCCAAGAGGGACTTGTAGGGCTTCTTCCCACTGTCTCTAGGAACGGCTTGCACCGTCCCAGTAACCTCAGTTGTTACGCTCTGCAAAGAGCTGCACACAAAAGCAGCAAAACAAGGAAAGTGCTCCCATATGGAAAGTGGCCGGAGGGAAATGTAGGGCTTCTTCTCAGGGTCTCTAGGAACTGCTCTCACTGGTTCAGGCAGTTCTGGGCTAACCCTCTCCAGAGAGCGGTCCTGGTCCTACAGACCAACAAACAAAGAAAGAAACATCTGGGGATATCTGCCACATGGTAAGCCCCGGGAGGGAAAAGGAAGGCTTGTTCTCAGTGTCTCTAGGAAGTGCTATCAGTGTGCAGGGAACTGGTGTGCTCACACTCTCTTTAGAGCTGTACTGAAAACCGGAACTGTGTGGAGGTTGCTCCCACACAAAAAGTGCCGGGAGGGAAAAGTGGGCCTTGTTCTCACTGTCTCTGGGAACTGCTCTCGCTGCTCAGGTGTCTCTTTGCTAACACTCACGTGAGAGCTGCACTGAAAAGCAGGAACCATTGGAGGTTCCTCCCACATAGAAAGAGCCAGGAGGGAAAAGTGGGGCTTCTCATCACTGTCTCCGCAAACTCCATCCAATTGCACCAGCTACCTCTATGCTGTCACTCCCAGAAGAGCTGCCCTAAAAACAGATTGCCGGATAGATGCCGATTTTTCAAACGGGTCCTTCGACATGAGAGAATGGGTACTTTTGAGGTGGGAGGCGGCAGGGAAACGCGCAGCCCCAAGGTCTGTGGGGCCATGCAAGCCGCTCCCAGAGAGCTTTAGAACAAGCCACACTTTTCCCTCCTGGCTCCTCGAGAAAGTGCCAAGAGGGAAAAGTGGATCTCCTTCTCGCTGTCTCCAGAAACTACTTCCACTTCTCACTTTGCTTACACTCTCCTCGGAGCTAGGCGCAAAACCAACAACCATCTTGCTAGATCTCCCACATGGGAAGTGCCAAGAGGGACTTGTAGGGCTTCTTCCCACTGTCTCTAGGAACGGCTTGCCTCGTCCCAGTAACCTCAGTTGTTACGCTCTGCAAAGAGCTGCACACAAAAGCAGCAAAACAAGGAAATTGCTCCCATATGGAAAGTGGCCGGAGGGAAATGTAGGGCTTCTTCTCAGGGCCTCTAGGAACTGCTCTCACTGGTTCAGGCAAGACCAACAACCATCTTGCTAGATCTCCCACATGGGAAGTGCCAAGAGGGACTTGTAGGGCTTCTTCCCACTGTCTCTAGGAACGGCTTGCACCGTCCCAGTAACCTCAGTTGTTACGCTCTGCAAAGAGCTGCACACAAAAGCAGCAAAACAAGGAAAGTGCTCCCATATGGAAAGTGGCCGGAGGGAAATGTAGGGCTTCTTCTCAGGGTCTCTAGGAACTGCTCTCACTGGTTCAGGCAGTTCTGGGCTAACCCTCTCCAGAGAGCGGTCCTGGTCCTACAGACCAACAAACAAAGAAAGAAACATCTGGGGATATCTGCCACATGGTAAGCCCCGGGAGGGAAAAGGAAGGCTTGTTCTCAGTGTCTCTAGGAAGTGCTATCAGTGTGCAGGGAACTGGTGTGCTCACACTCTCTTTAGAGCTGTACTGAAAACCGGAACTGTGTGGAGGTTGCTCCCACACAAAAAGTGCCGGGAGGGAAAAGTGGGCCTTGTTCTCACTGTCTCTGGGAACTGCTCTCGCTGCTCAGGTGTCTCTTTGCTAACACTCACGTGAGAGCTGCACTGAAAAGCAGGAACCATTGGAGGTTCCTCCCACATAGAAAGAGCCAGGAGGGAAAAGTGGGGCTTCTCCTCACTGTCTCCGCAAACTCCATCCAATTGCACCAGCTACCTCTATGCTGTCACTCCCAGAAGAGCTGCCCTAAAAACAGATTGCCGGATAGATGCCGATTTTTCAAACGGGTCCTTCGACATGAGAGAATGGGTACTTTTGAGGTGGGAGGCGGCAGGGAAACGCGCAGCCCCAAGGTCTGTGGGGCCATGCAAGCCGCTCCCAGAGAGCTTTAGAACAAGCCACACTTTTCCCTCCTGGCTCCTCCAGAAAGTGCCAAGAGGGAAAAGTGGATCTCCTTCTCGCTGTCTCCAGAAACTACTTCCACTTCTCACTTTGCTTACACTCTCCTCGGAGCTAGGCGCAAAACCAACAACCATCTTGCTAGATCTCCCACATGGGAAGTGCCAAGAGGGACTTGTAGGGCTTCTTCCCACTGTCTCTAGGAACGGCTTGCACCGTCCCAGTAACCTCAGTTGTTACGCTCTGCAAAGAGCTGCACACAAAAGCAGCAAAACAAGGAAAGTGCTCCCATATGGAAAGTGGCCGGAGGGAAATGTAGGGCTTCTTCTCAGGGTCTCTAGGAACTGCTCTCACTGGTTCAGGCAAGACCAACAACCATCTTGCTAGATCTCCCACATGGGAAGTGCCAAGAGGGACTTGTAGGGCTTCTTCCCACTGTCTCTAGGAACGGCTTGCACCGTCCCAGTAACCTCAGTTGTTACGCTCTGCAAAGAGCTGCACACAAAAGCAGCAAAACAAGGAAAGTGCTCCCATATGGAAAGTGGCCGGAGGGAAATGTAGGGCTTCTTCTCAGGGTCTCTAGGAACTGCTCTCACTGGTTCAGGCAGTTCTGGGCTAACCCTCTCCAGAGAGCGGTCCTGGTCCTACAGACCAACAAACAAAGAAAGAAACATCTGGGGATATCTGCCACATGGTAAGCCCCGGGAGGGAAAAGGAAGGCTTGTTCTCAGTGTCTCTAGGAAGTGCTATCAGTGTGCAGGGAACTGGTGTGCTCACACTCTCTTTAGAGCTGTACTGAAAACCGGAACTGTGTGGAGGTTGCTCCCACACAAAAAGTGCCGGGAGGGAAAAGTGGGCCTTGTTCTCACTGTCTCTGGGAACTGCTCTCGCTGCTCAGGTGTCTCTTTGCTAACACTCACGTGAGAGCTGCACTGAAAAGCAGGAACCATTGGAGGTTCCTCCCACATAGAAAGAGCCAGGAGGGAAAAGTGGGGCTTCTCATCACTGTCTCCGCAAACTCCATCCAATTGCACCAGCTACCTCTATGCTGTCACTCCCAGAAGAGCTGCCCTAAAAACAGATTGCCGGATAGATGCCGATTTTTCAAACGGGTCCTTCGACATGAGAGAATGGGTACTTTTGAGGTGGGAGGCGGCAGGGAAACGCGCAGCCCCAAGGTCTGTGGGGCCATGCAAGCCGCTCCCAGAGAGCTTTAGAACAAGCCACACTTTTCCCTCCTGGCTCCTCGAGAAAGTGCCAAGAGGGAAAAGTGGATCTCCTTCTCGCTGTCTCCAGAAACTACTTCCACTTCTCACTTTGCTTACACTCTCCTCGGAGCTAGGCGCAAAACCAACAACCATCTTGCTAGATCTCCCACATGGGAAGTGCCAAGAGGGACTTGTAGGGCTTCTTCCCACTGTCTCTAGGAACGGCTTGCACCGTCCCAGTAACCTCAGTTGTTACGCTCTGCAAAGAGCTGCACACAAAAGCAGCAAAACAAGGAAATTGCTCCCATATGGAAAGTGGCCGGAGGGAAATGTAGGGCTTCTTCTCAGGGCCTCTAGGAACTGCTCTCACTGGTTCAGGCAAGACCAACAACCATCTTGCTAGATCTCCCACATGGGAAGTGCCAAGAGGGACTTGTAGGGCTTCTTCCCACTGTCTCTAGGAACGGCTTGCACCGTCCCAGTAACCTCAGTTGTTACGCTCTGCAAAGAGCTGCACACAAAAGCAGCAAAACAAGGAAAGTGCTCCCATATGGAAAGTGGCCGGAGGGAAATGTAGGGCTTCTTCTCAGGGTCTCTAGGAACTGCTCTCACTGGTTCAGGCAGTTCTGGGCTAACCCTCTCCAGAGAGCGGTCCTGGTCCTACAGACCAACAAACAAAGAAAGAAACATCTGGGGATATCTGCCACATGGTAAGCCCCGGGAGGGAAAAGGAAGGCTTGTTCTCAGTGTCTCTAGGAACTGCTTTCAGTGTGCAGGGAACTGGTGTGCTCACACTCTCTTTAGAGCTGTACTGAAAACCGGAACTGTGTGGAGGTTGCTCCCACACAAAAAGTGCCGGGAGGGAAAAGTGGGCCTTGTTCTCACTGTCTCTGGGAACTGCTCTCGCTGCTCAGGTGTCTCTTTGCTAACACTCACGTGAGAGCTGCACTGAAAAGCAGGAACCATTGGAGGTTCCTCCCACATAGAAAGAGCCAGGAGGGAAAAGTGGGGCTTCTCCTCACTGTCTCCGCAAACTCCATCCAATTGCACCAGCTACCTCTATGCTGTCACTCCCAGAAGAGCTGCCCTAAAAACAGATTGCCGGATAGATGCCGATTTTTCAAACGGGTCCTTCGACATGAGAGAATGGGTACTTTTGAGGTGGGAGGCGGCAGGGAAACGCGCAGCCCCAAGGTCTGTGGGGCCATGCAAGCCGCTCCCAGAGAGCTTTAGAACAAGCCACACTTTTCCCTCCTGGCTCCTCCAGAAAGTGCCAAGAGGGAAAAGTGGATCTCCTTCTCGCTGTCTCCAGAAACTACTTCCACTTCTCACTTTGCTTACACTCTCCTCGGAGCTAGGCGCAAAACCAACAACCATCTTGCTAGATCTCCCACATGGGAAGTGCCAAGAGGGACTTGTAGGGCTTCTTCCCACTGTCTCTAGGAACGGCTTGCACCGTCCCAGTAACCTCAGTTGTTACGCTCTGCAAAGAGCTGCACACAAAAGCAGCAAAACAAGGAAATTGCTCCCATATGGAAAGTGGCCGGAGGGAAATGTAGGGCTTCTTCTCAGGGCCTCTAGGAACTGCTCTCACTGGTTCAGGCAAGACCAACAACCATCTTGCTAGATCTCCCACATGGGAAGTGCCAAGAGGGACTTGTAGGGCTTCTTCCCACTGTCTCTAGGAACGGCTTGCACCGTCCCAGTAACCTCAGTTGTTACGCTCTGCAAAGAGCTGCACACAAAAGCAGCAAAACAAGGAAAGTGCTCCCATATGGAAAGTGGCCGGAGGGAAATGTAGGGCTTCTTCTCAGGGTCTCTAGGAACTGCTCTCACTGGTTCAGGCAGTTCTGGGCTAACCCTCTCCAGAGAGCGGTCCTGGTCCTACAGACCAACAAACAAAGAAAGAAACATCTGGGGATATCTGCCACATGGTAAGCCCCGGGAGGGAAAAGGAAGGCTTGTTCTCAGTGTCTCTAGGAACTGCTTTCAGTGTGCAGGGAACTGGTGTGCTCACACTCTCTTTAGAGCTGTACTGAAAACCGGGAACCGTGTGGAGGTTGCTCCCACACACAAAGTGCCGGGAGGGAAAAGTGGGCCTTGTTCTCACTGTCTCTGGGAACTGCTCTCGCTGCTCAGGTGTCTCTTTGCTAACACTCACGTGAGAGCTGCACTGAAAAGCAGGAACCATTGGAGGTTCCTCCCACATAGAAAGAGCCAGGAGGGAAAAGTGGGGCTTCTCCTCACTGTCTCCGCAAACTCCATCCAATTGCACCAGCTACCTCTATGCTGTCACTCCCAGAAGAGCTGCCCTAAAAACAGATTGCCGGATAGATGCCGATTTTTCAAACGGGTCCTTCGACATGAGAGAATGGGTACTTTTGAGGTGGGAGGCGGCAGGGAAACGCGCAGCCCCAAGGTCTGTGGGGCCATGCAAGCCGCTCCCAGAGAGCTTTAGAACAAGCCACACTTTTCCCTCCTGGCTCCTCGAGAAAGTGCCAAGAGGGAAAAGTGGATCTCCTTCTCGCTGTCTCCAGAAACTACTTCCACTTCTCACTTTGCTTACACTCTCCTCGGAGCTAGGCGCAAAACCAACAACCATCTTGCTAGATCTCCCACATGGGAAGTGCCAAGAGGGACTTGTAGGGCTTCTTCCCACTGTCTCTAGGAACGGCTTGCCTCGTCCCAGTAACCTCAGTTGTTACGCTCTGCAAAGAGCTGCACACAAAAGCAGCAAAACAAGGAAATTGCTCCCATATGGAAAGTGGCTGGAGGGAAATGTAGGGCTTCTTCTCAGGGCCTCTAGGAACTGCTCTCACTGGTTCAGGCAAGACCAACAACCATCTTGCTAGATCTCCCACATGGGAAGTGCCAAGAGGGACTTGTAGGGCTTCTTCCCACTGTCTCTAGGAACGGCTTGCACCGTCCCAGTAACCTCAGTTGTTACGCTCTGCAAAGAGCTGCACACAAAAGCAGCAAAACAAGGAAAGTGCTCCCATATGGAAAGTGGCCGGAGGGAAATGTAGGGCTTCTTCTCAGGGTCTCTAGGAACTGCTCTCACTGGTTCAGGCAGTTCTGGGCTAACCCTCTCCAGAGAGCGGTCCTGGTCCTACAGACCAACAAACAAAGAAAGAAACATCTGGAGATATCTGCCACATGGTAAGCCCCGGGAGGGAAAAGGAAGGCTTGTTCTCAGTGTCTCTAGGAAGTGCTATCAGTGTGCAGGGAACTGGTGTGCTCACACTCTCTTTAGAGCTGTACTGAAAACCGGAACTGTGTGGAGGTTGCTCCCACACAAAAAGTGCCGGGAGGGAAAAGTGGGCCTTGTTCTCACTGTCTCTGGGAACTGCTCTCGCTGCTCAGGTGTCTCTTTGCTAACACTCACGTGAGAGCTGCACTGAAAAGCAGGAACCATTGGAGGTTCCTCCCACATAGAAAGAGCCAGGAGGGAAAAGTGGGGCTTCTCCTCACTGTCTCCGCAAACTCCATCCAATTGCACCAGCTACCTCTATGCTGTCACTCCCAGAAGAGCTGCCCTAAAAACAGATTGCCGGATAGATGCCGATTTTTCAAACGGGTCCTTCGACATGAGAGAATGGGTACTTTTGAGGTGGGAGGCGGCAGGGAAACGCGCAGCCCCAAGGTCTGTGGGGCCATGCAAGCCGCTCCCAGAGAGCTTTAGAACAAGCCACACTTTTCCCTCCTGGCTCCTCGAGAAAGTGCCAAGAGGGAAAAGTGGATCTCCTTCTCGCTGTCTCCAGAAACTACTTCCACTTCTCACTTTGCTTACACTCTCCTCGGAGCTAGGCGCAAAACCAACAACCATCTTGCTAGATCTCCCACATGGGAAGTGCCAAGAGGGACTTGTAGGGCTTCTTCCCACTGTCTCTAGGAACGGCTTGCACCGTCCCAGTAACCTCAGTTGTTACGCTCTGCAAAGAGCTGCACACAAAAGCAGCAAAACAAGGAAATTGCTCCCATATGGAAAGTGGCCGGAGGGAAATGTAGGGCTTCTTCTCAGGGCCTCTAGGAACTGCTCTCACTGGTTCAGGCAAGACCAACAACCATCTTGCTAGATCTCCCACATGGGAAGTGCCAAGAGGGACTTGTAGGGCTTCTTCCCACTGTCTCTAGGAACGGCTTGCACCGTCCCAGTAACCTCAGTTGTTACGCTCTGCAAAGAGCTGCACACAAAAGCAGCAAAACAAGGAAAGTGCTCCCATATGGAAAGTGGCCGGAGGGAAATGTAGGGCTTCTTCTCAGGGTCTCTAGGAACTGCTCTCACTGGTTCAGGCAGTTCTGGGCTAACCCTCTCCAGAGAGCGGTCCTGGTCCTACAGACCAACAAACAAAGAAAGAAACATCTGGGGATATCTGCCACATGGTAAGCCCCGGGAGGGAAAAGGAAGGCTTGTTCTCAGTGTCTCTAGGAAGTGCTATCAGTGTGCAGGGAACTGGTGTGCTCACACTCTCTTTAGAGCTGTACTGAAAACCGGAACTGTGTGGAGGTTGCTCCCACACAAAAAGTGCCGGGAGGGAAAAGTGGGCCTTGTTCTCACTGTCTCTGGGAACTGCTCTCGCTGCTCAGGTGTCTCTTTGCTAACACTCACGTGAGAGCTGCACTGAAAAGCAGGAACCATTGGAGGTTCCTCCCACATAGAAAGAGCCAGGAGGGAAAAGTGGGGCTTCTCCTCACTGTCTCCGCAAACTCCATCCAATTGCACCAGCTACCTCTATGCTGTCACTCCCAGAAGAGCTGCCCTAAAAACAGATTGCCGGATAGATGCCGATTTTTCAAACGGGTCCTTCGACATGAGAGAATGGGTACTTTTGAGGTGGGAGGCGGCAGGGAAACGCGCAGCCCCAAGGTCTGTGGGGCCATGCAAGCCGCTCCCAGAGAGCTTTAGAACAAGCCACACTTTTCCCTCCTGGCTCCTCGAGAAAGTGCCAAGAGGGAAAAGGGGATCTCCTTCTCGCTGTCTCCAGAAACTACTTCCACTTCTCACTTTGCTTACACTCTCCTCGGAGCTAGGCGCAAAACCAACAACCATCTTGCTAGATCTCCCACATGGGAAGTGCCAAGAGGGACTTGTAGGGCTTCTTCCCACTGTCTCTAGGAACGGCTTGCCTCGTCCCAGTAACCTCAGTTGTTACGCTCTGCAAAGAGCTGCACACAAAAGCAGCAAAACAAGGAAATTGCTCCCATATGGAAAGTGGCCGGAGGGAAATGTAGGGCTTCTTCTCAGGGCCTCTAGGAACTGCTCTCACTGGTTCAGGCAAGACCAACAACCATCTTGCTAGATCTCCCACATGGGAAGTGCCAAGAGGGACTTGTAGGGCTTCTTCCCACTGTCTCTAGGAACGGCTTGCACCGTCCCAGTAACCTCAGTTGTTACGCTCTGCAAAGAGCTGCACACAAAAGCAGCAAAACAAGGAAAGTGCTCCCATATGGAAAGTGGCCGGAGGGAAATGTAGGGCTTCTTCTCAGGGTCTCTAGGAACTGCTCTCACTGGTTCAGGCAGTTCTGGGCTAACCCTCTCCAGAGAGCGGTCCTGGTCCTACAGACCAACAAACAAAGAAAGAAACATCTGGAGATATCTGCCACATGGTAAGCCCCGGGAGGGAAAAGGAAGGCTTGTTCTCAGTGTCTCTAGGAAGTGCTATCAGTGTGCAGGGAACTGGTGTGCTCACACTCTCTTTAGAGCTGTACTGAAAACCGGAACTGTGTGGAGGTTGCTCCCACACAAAAAGTGCCGGGAGGGAAAAGTGGGCCTTGTTCTCACTGTCTCTGGGAACTGCTCTCGCTGCTCAGGTGTCTCTTTGCTAACACTCACGTGAGAGCTGCACTGAAAAGCAGGAACCATTGGAGGTTCCTCCCACATAGAAAGAGCCAGGAGGGAAAAGTGGGGCTTCTCCTCACTGTCTCCGCAAACTCCATCCAATTGCACCAGCTACCTCTATGCTGTCACTCCCAGAAGAGCTGCCCTAAAAACAGATTGCCGGATAGATGCCGATTTTTCAAACGGGTCCTTCGACATGAGAGAATGGGTACTTTTGAGGTGGGAGGCGGCAGGGAAACGCGCAGCCCCAAGGTCTGTGGGGCCATGCAAGCCGCTCCCAGAGAGCTTTAGAACAAGCCACACTTTTCCCTCCTGGCTCCTCGAGAAAGTGCCAAGAGGGAAAAGTGGATCTCCTTCTCGCTGTCTCCAGAAACTACTTCCACTTCTCACTTTGCTTACACTCTCCTCGGAGCTAGGCGCAAAACCAACAACCATCTTGCTAGATCTCCCACATGGGAAGTGCCAAGAGGGACTTGTAGGGCTTCTTCCCACTGTCTCTAGGAACGGCTTGCCTCGTCCCAGTAACCTCAGTTGTTACGCTCTGCAAAGAGCTGCACACAAAAGCAGCAAAACAAGGAAATTGCTCCCATATGGAAAGTGGCCGGAGGGAAATGTAGGGCTTCTTCTCAGGGCCTCTAGGAACTGCTCTCACTGGTTCAGGCAAGACCAACAACCATCTTGCTAGATCTCCCACATGGGAAGTGCCAAGAGGGACTTGTAGGGCTTCTTCCCACTGTCTCTAGGAACGGCTTGCACCGTCCCAGTAACCTCAGTTGTTACGCTCTGCAAAGAGCTGCACACAAAAGCAGCAAAACAAGGAAAGTGCTCCCATATGGAAAGTGGCCGGAGGGAAATGTAGGGCTTCTTCTCAGGGTCTCTAGGAACTGCTCTCACTGGTTCAGGCAGTTCTGGGCTAACCCTCTCCAGAGAGCGGTCCTGGTCCTACAGACCAACAAACAAAGAAAGAAACATCTGGAGATATCTGCCACATGGTAAGCCCCGGGAGGGAAAAGGAAGGCTTGTTCTCAGTGTCTCTAGGAAGTGCTATCAGTGTGCAGGGAACTGGTGTGCTCACACTCTCTTTAGAGCTGTACTGAAAACCGGAACTGTGTGGAGGTTGCTCCCACACAAAAAGTGCCGGGAGGGAAAAGTGGGCCTTGTTCTCACTGTCTCTGGGAACTGCTCTCGCTGCTCAGGTGTCTCTTTGCTAACACTCACGTGAGAGCTGCACTGAAAAGCAGGAACCATTGGAGGTTCCTCCCGCATAGAAAGAGCCAGGAGGGAAAAGTGGGGCTTCTCCTCACTGTCTCCGCAAACTCCATCCAATTGCACCAGCTACCTCTATGCTGTCACTCCCAGAAGAGCTGCCCTAAAAACAGATTGCAGGATAGATGCCGATTTTTCAAACGGGTCCTTCGACATGAGAGAATGGGTACTTTTGAGGTGGGAGGCGGCAGGGAAACGCGCAGCCCCAAGGTCTGTGGGGCCATGCAAGCCGCTCCCAGAGAGCTTTAGAACAAGCCACACTTTTCCCTCCTGGCTCCTCCAGAAAGTGCCAAGAGGGAAAAGTGGATCTCCTTCTCGCTGTCTCCAGAAACTACTTCCACTTCTCACTTTGCTTACACTCTCCTCGGAGCTAGGCGCAAAACCAACAACCATCTTGCTAGATCTCCCACATGGGAAGTGCCAAGAGGGACTTGTAGGGCTTCTTCCCACTGTCTCTAGGAACGGCTTGCACCATCCCAGTAACCTCAGTTGTTACGCTCTGCAAAGAGCTGCACACAAAAGCAGCAAAACAAGGAAAGTGCTCCCATATGGAAAGTGGCCGGAGGGAAATGTAGGGCTTCTTCTCAGGGTCTCTAGGAACTGCTCTCACTGGTTCAGGCAAGACCAACAACCATCTTGCTAGATCTCCCACATGGGAAGTGCCAAGAGGGACTTGTAGGGCTTCTTCCCACTGTCTCTAGGAACGGCTTGCACCGTCCCAGTAACCTCAGTTGTTACGCTCTGCAAAGAGCTGCACACAAAAGCAGCAAAACAAGGAAAGTGCTCCCATATGGAAAGTGGCCGGAGGGAAATGTAGGGCTTCTTCTCAGGGTCTCTAGGAACTGCTCTCACTGGTTCAGGCAGTTCTGGGCTAACCCTCTCCAGAGAGCGGTCCTGGTCCTACAGACCAACAAACAAAGAAAGAAACATCTGGGGATATCTGCCACATGGTAAGCCCCGGGAGGGAAAAGGAAGGCTTGTTCTCAGTGTCTCTAGGAACTGCTTTCAGTGTGCAGGGAACTGGTGTGCTCACACTCTCTTTAGAGCTGTACTGAAAACCGGAACTGTGTGGAGGTTGCTCCCACACAAAAAGTGCCGGGAGGGAAAAGTGGGCCTTGTTCTCACTGTCTCTGGGAACTGCTCTCGCTGCTCAGGTGTCTCTTTGCTAACACTCACGTGAGAGCTGCACTGAAAAGCAGGAACCATTGGAGGTTCCTCCCACATAGAAAGAGCCAGGAGGGAAAAGTGGGGCTTCTCCTCACTGTCTCCGCAAACTCCATCCAATTGCACCAGCTACCTCTATGCTGTCACTCCCAGAAGAGCTGCCCTAAAAACAGATTGCCGGATAGATGCCGATTTTTCAAACGGGTCCTTCGACATGAGAGAATGGGTACTTTTGAGGTGGGAGGCGGCAGGGAAACGCGCAGCCCCAAGGTCTGTGGGGCCATGCAAGCCGCTCCCAGAGAGCTTTAGAACAAGCCACACTTTTCCCTCCTGGCTCCTCGAGAAAGTGCCAAGAGGGAAAAGTGGATCTCCTTCTCGCTGTCTCCAGAAACTACTTCCACTTCTCACTTTGCTTACACTCTCCTCGGAGCTAGGCGCAAAACCAACAACCATCTTGCTAGATCTCCCACATGGGAAGTGCCAAGAGGGACTTGTAGGGCTTCTTCCCACTGTCTCTAGGAACGGCTTGCCTCGTCCCAGTAACCTCAGTTGTTACGCTCTGCAAAGAGCTGCACACAAAAGCAGCAAAACAAGGAAATTGCTCCCATATGGAAAGTGGCCGGAGGGAAATGTAGGGCTTCTTCTCAGGGCCTCTAGGAACTGCTCTCACTGGTTCAGGCAAGACCAACAACCATCTTGCTAGATCTCCCACATGGGAAGTGCCAAGAGGGACTTGTAGGGCTTCTTCCCACTGTCTCTAGGAACGGCTTGCACCGTCCCAGTAACCTCAGTTGTTACGCTCTGCAAAGAGCTGCACACAAAAGCAGCAAAACAAGGAAAGTGCTCCCATATGGAAAGTGGCCGGAGGGAAATGTAGGGCTTCTTCTCAGGGTCTCTAGGAACTGCTCTCACTGGTTCAGGCAGTTCTGGGCTAACCCTCTCCAGAGAGCGGTCCTGGTCCTACAGACCAACAAACAAAGAAAGAAACATCTGGGGATATCTGCCACATGGTAAGCCCCGGGAGGGAAAAGGAAGGCTTGTTCTCAGTGTCTCTAGGAAGTGCTATCAGTGTGCAGGGAACTGGTGTGCTCACACTCTCTTTAGAGCTGTACTGAAAACCGGAACTGTGTGGAGGTTGCTCCCACACAAAAAGTGCCGGGAGGGAAAAGTGGGCCTTGTTCTCACTGTCTCTGGGAACTGCTCTCGCTGCTCAGGTGTCTCTTTGCTAACACTCACGTGAGAGCTGCACTGAAAAGCAGGAACCATTGGAGGTTCCTCCCACATAGAAAGAGCCAGGAGGGAAAAGTGGGGCTTCTCCTCACTGTCTCCGCAAACTCCATCCAATTGCACCAGCTACCTCTATGCTGTCACTCCCAGAAGAGCTGCCCTAAAAACAGATTGCCGGATAGATGCCGATTTTTCAAACGGGTCCTTCGACATGAGAGAATGGGTACTTTTGAGGTGGGAGGCGGCAGGGAAACGCGCAGCCCCAAGGTCTGTGGGGCCATGCAAGCCGCTCCCAGAGAGCTTTAGAACAAGCCACACTTTTCCCTCCTGGCTCCTCCAGAAAGTGCCAAGAGGGAAAAGTGGATCTCCTTCTCGCTGTCTCCAGAAACTACTTCCACTTCTCACTTTGCTTACACTCTCCTCGGAGCTAGGCGCAAAACCAACAACCATCTTGCTAGATCTCCCACATGGGAAGTGCCAAGAGGGACTTGTAGGGCTTCTTCCCACTGTCTCTAGGAACGGCTTGCACCATCCCAGTAACCTCAGTTGTTACGCTCTGCAAAGAGCTGCACACAAAAGCAGCAAAACAAGGAAAGTGCTCCCATATGGAAAGTGGCCGGAGGGAAATGTAGGGCTTCTTCTCAGGGTCTCTAGGAACTGCTCTCACTGGTTCAGGCAAGACCAACAACCATCTTGCTAGATCTCCCACATGGGAAGTGCCAAGAGGGACTTGTAGGGCTTCTTCCCACTGTCTCTAGGAACGGCTTGCACCGTCCCAGTAACCTCAGTTGTTACGCTCTGCAAAGAGCTGCACACAAAAGCAGCAAAACAAGGAAAGTGCTCCCATATGGAAAGTGGCCGGAGGGAAATGTAGGGCTTCTTCTCAGGGTCTCTAGGAACTGCTCTCACTGGTTCAGGCAGTTCTGGGCTAACCCTCTCCAGAGAGCGGTCCTGGTCCTACAGACCAACAAACAAAGAAAGAAACATCTGGGGATATCTGCCACATGGTAAGCCCCGGGAGGGAAAAGGAAGGCTTGTTCTCAGTGTCTCTAGGAAGTGCTATCAGTGTGCAGGGAACTGGTGTGCTCACACTCTCTTTAGAGCTGTACTGAAAACCGGAACTGTGTGGAGGTTGCTCCCACACAAAAAGTGCCGGGAGGGAAAAGTGGGCCTTGTTCTCACTGTCTCTGGGAACTGCTCTCGCTGCTCAGGTGTCTCTTTGCTAACACTCACGTGAGAGCTGCACTGAAAAGCAGGAACCATTGGAGGTTCCTCCCACATAGAAAGAGCCAGGAGGGAAAAGTGGGGCTTCTCATCACTGTCTCCGCAAACTCCATCCAATTGCACCAGCTACCTCTATGCTGTCACTCCCAGAAGAGCTGCCCTAAAAACAGATTGCCGGATAGATGCCGATTTTTCAAACGGGTCCTTCGACATGAGAGAATGGGTACTTTTGAGGTGGGAGGCGGCAGGGAAACGCGCAGCCCCAAGGTCTGTGGGGCCATGCAAGCCGCTCCCAGAGAGCTTTAGAACAAGCCACACTTTTCCCTCCTGGCTCCTCGAGAAAGTGCCAAGAGGGAAAAGTGGATCTCCTTCTCGCTGTCTCCAGAAACTACTTCCACTTCTCACTTTGCTTACACTCTCCTCGGAGCTAGGCGCAAAACCAACAACCATCTTGCTAGATCTCCCACATGGGAAGTGCCAAGAGGGACTTGTAGGGCTTCTTCCCACTGTCTCTAGGAACGGCTTGCACCGTCCCAGTAACCTCAGTTGTTACGCTCTGCAAAGAGCTGCACACAAAAGCAGCAAAACAAGGAAATTGCTCCCATATGGAAAGTGGCCGGAGGGAAATGTAGGGCTTCTTCTCAGGGCCTCTAGGAACTGCTCTCACTGGTTCAGGCAAGACCAACAACCATCTTGCTAGATCTCCCACATGGGAAGTGCCAAGAGGGACTTGTAGGGCTTCTTCCCACTGTCTCTAGGAACGGCTTGCACCGTCCCAGTAACCTCAGTTGTTACGCTCTGCAAAGAGCTGCACACAAAAGCAGCAAAACAAGGAAAGTGCTCCCATATGGAAAGTGGCCGGAGGGAAATGTAGGGCTTCTTCTCAGGGTCTCTAGGAACTGCTCTCACTGGTTCAGGCAGTTCTGGGCTAACCCTCTCCAGAGAGCGGTCCTGGTCCTACAGACCAACAAACAAAGAAAGAAACATCTGGGGATATCTGCCACATGGTAAGCCCCGGGAGGGAAAAGGAAGGCTTGTTCTCAGTGTCTCTAGGAACTGCTTTCAGTGTGCAGGGAACTGGTGTGCTCACACTCTCTTTAGAGCTGTACTGAAAACCGGAACTGTGTGGAGGTTGCTCCCACACAAAAAGTGCCGGGAGGGAAAAGTGGGCCTTGTTCTCACTGTCTCTGGGAACTGCTCTCGCTGCTCAGGTGTCTCTTTGCTAACACTCACGTGAGAGCTGCACTGAAAAGCAGGAACCATTGGAGGTTCCTCCCACATAGAAAGAGCCAGGAGGGAAAAGTGGGGCTTCTCCTCACTGTCTCCGCAAACTCCATCCAATTGCACCAGCTACCTCTATGCTGTCACTCCCAGAAGAGCTGCCCTAAAAACAGATTGCCGGATAGATGCCGATTTTTCAAACGGGTCCTTCGACATGAGAGAATGGGTACTTTTGAGGTGGGAGGCGGCAGGGAAACGCGCAGCCCCAAGGTCTGTGGGGCCATGCAAGCCGCTCCCAGAGAGCTTTAGAACAAGCCACACTTTTCCCTCCTGGCTCCTCCAGAAAGTGCCAAGAGGGAAAAGTGGATCTCCTTCTCGCTGTCTCCAGAAACTACTTCCACTTCTCACTTTGCTTACACTCTCCTCGGAGCTAGGCGCAAAACCAACAACCATCTTGCTAGATCTCCCACATGGGAAGTGCCAAGAGGGACTTGTAGGGCTTCTTCCCACTGTCTCTAGGAACGGCTTGCACCGTCCCAGTAACCTCAGTTGTTACGCTCTGCAAAGAGCTGCACACAAAAGCAGCAAAACAAGGAAATTGCTCCCATATGGAAAGTGGCCGGAGGGAAATGTAGGGCTTCTTCTCAGGGCCTCTAGGAACTGCTCTCACTGGTTCAGGCAAGACCAACAACCATCTTGCTAGATCTCCCACATGGGAAGTGCCAAGAGGGACTTGTAGGGCTTCTTCCCACTGTCTCTAGGAACGGCTTGCACCGTCCCAGTAACCTCAGTTGTTACGCTCTGCAAAGAGCTGCACACAAAAGCAGCAAAACAAGGAAAGTGCTCCCATATGGAAAGTGGCCGGAGGGAAATGTAGGGCTTCTTCTCAGGGTCTCTAGGAACTGCTCTCACTGGTTCAGGCAGTTCTGGGCTAACCCTCTCCAGAGAGCGGTCCTGGTCCTACAGACCAACAAACAAAGAAAGAAACATCTGGGGATATCTGCCACATGGTAAGCCCCGGGAGGGAAAAGGAAGGCTTGTTCTCAGTGTCTCTAGGAACTGCTTTCAGTGTGCAGGGAACTGGTGTGCTCACACTCTCTTTAGAGCTGTACTGAAAACCGGGAACCGTGTGGAGGTTGCTCCCACACACAAAGTGCCGGGAGGGAAAAGTGGGCCTTGTTCTCACTGTCTCTGGGAACTGCTCTCGCTGCTCAGGTGTCTCTTTGCTAACACTCACGTGAGAGCTGCACTGAAAAGCAGGAACCATTGGAGGTTCCTCCCACATAGAAAGAGCCAGGAGGGAAAAGTGGGGCTTCTCCTCACTGTCTCCGCAAACTCCATCCAATTGCACCAGCTACCTCTATGCTGTCACTCCCAGAAGAGCTGCCCTAAAAACAGATTGCCGGATAGATGCCGATTTTTCAAACGGGTCCTTCGACATGAGAGAATGGGTACTTTTGAGGTGGGAGGCGGCAGGGAAACGCGCAGCCCCAAGGTCTGTGGGGCCATGCAAGCCGCTCCCAGAGAGCTTTAGAACAAGCCACACTTTTCCCTCCTGGCTCCTCGAGAAAGTGCCAAGAGGGAAAAGTGGATCTCCTTCTCGCTGTCTCCAGAAACTACTTCCACTTCTCACTTTGCTTACACTCTCCTCGGAGCTAGGCGCAAAACCAACAACCATCTTGCTAGATCTCCCACATGGGAAGTGCCAAGAGGGACTTGTAGGGCTTCTTCCCACTGTCTCTAGGAACGGCTTGCCTCGTCCCAGTAACCTCAGTTGTTACGCTCTGCAAAGAGCTGCACACAAAAGCAGCAAAACAAGGAAATTGCTCCCATATGGAAAGTGGCTGGAGGGAAATGTAGGGCTTCTTCTCAGGGCCTCTAGGAACTGCTCTCACTGGTTCAGGCAAGACCAACAACCATCTTGCTAGATCTCCCACATGGGAAGTGCCAAGAGGGACTTGTAGGGCTTCTTCCCACTGTCTCTAGGAACGGCTTGCACCGTCCCAGTAACCTCAGTTGTTACGCTCTGCAAAGAGCTGCACACAAAAGCAGCAAAACAAGGAAAGTGCTCCCATATGGAAAGTGGCCGGAGGGAAATGTAGGGCTTCTTCTCAGGGTCTCTAGGAACTGCTCTCACTGGTTCAGGCAGTTCTGGGCTAACCCTCTCCAGAGAGCGGTCCTGGTCCTACAGACCAACAAACAAAGAAAGAAACATCTGGAGATATCTGCCACATGGTAAGCCCCGGGAGGGAAAAGGAAGGCTTGTTCTCAGTGTCTCTAGGAAGTGCTATCAGTGTGCAGGGAACTGGTGTGCTCACACTCTCTTTAGAGCTGTACTGAAAACCGGAACTGTGTGGAGGTTGCTCCCACACAAAAAGTGCCGGGAGGGAAAAGTGGGCCTTGTTCTCACTGTCTCTGGGAACTGCTCTCGCTGCTCAGGTGTCTCTTTGCTAACACTCACGTGAGAGCTGCACTGAAAAGCAGGAACCATTGGAGGTTCCTCCCACATAGAAAGAGCCAGGAGGGAAAAGTGGGGCTTCTCCTCACTGTCTCCGCAAACTCCATCCAATTGCACCAGCTACCTCTATGCTGTCACTCCCAGAAGAGCTGCCCTAAAAACAGATTGCCGGATAGATGCCGATTTTTCAAACGGGTCCTTCGACATGAGAGAATGGGTACTTTTGAGGTGGGAGGCGGCAGGGAAACGCGCAGCCCCAAGGTCTGTGGGGCCATGCAAGCCGCTCCCAGAGAGCTTTAGAACAAGCCACACTTTTCCCTCCTGGCTCCTCGAGAAAGTGCCAAGAGGGAAAAGTGGATCTCCTTCTCGCTGTCTCCAGAAACTACTTCCACTTCTCACTTTGCTTACACTCTCCTCGGAGCTAGGCGCAAAACCAACAACCATCTTGCTAGATCTCCCACATGGGAAGTGCCAAGAGGGACTTGTAGGGCTTCTTCCCACTGTCTCTAGGAACGGCTTGCACCGTCCCAGTAACCTCAGTTGTTACGCTCTGCAAAGAGCTGCACACAAAAGCAGCAAAACAAGGAAATTGCTCCCATATGGAAAGTGGCCGGAGGGAAATGTAGGGCTTCTTCTCAGGGCCTCTAGGAACTGCTCTCACTGGTTCAGGCAAGACCAACAACCATCTTGCTAGATCTCCCACATGGGAAGTGCCAAGAGGGACTTGTAGGGCTTCTTCCCACTGTCTCTAGGAACGGCTTGCACCGTCCCAGTAACCTCAGTTGTTACGCTCTGCAAAGAGCTGCACACAAAAGCAGCAAAACAAGGAAAGTGCTCCCATATTGAAAGTGGCCGGAGGGAAATGTAGGGCTTCTTCTCAGGGTCTCTAGGAACTGCTCTCACTGGTTCAGGCAGTTCTGGGCTAACCCTCTCCAGAGAGCGGTCCTGGTCCTACAGACCAACAAACAAAGAAAGAAACATCTGGGGATATCTGCCACATGGTAAGCCCCGGGAGGGAAAAGGAAGGCTTGTTCTCAGTGTCTCTAGGAAGTGCTATCAGTGTGCAGGGAACTGGTGTGCTCACACTCTCTTTAGAGCTGTACTGAAAACCGGAACTGTGTGGAGGTTGCTCCCACACAAAAAGTGCCGGGAGGGAAAAGTGGGCCTTGTTCTCACTGTCTCTGGGAACTGCTCTCGCTGCTCAGGTGTCTCTTTGCTAACACTCACGTGAGAGCTGCACTGAAAAGCAGGAACCATTGGAGGTTCCTCCCACATAGAAAGAGCCAGGAGGGAAAAGTGGGGCTTCTCCTCACTGTCTCCGCAAACTCCATCCAATTGCACCAGCTACCTCTATGCTGTCACTCCCAGAAGAGCTGCCCTAAAAACAGATTGCCGGATAGATGCCGATTTTTCAAACGGGTCCTTCGACATGAGAGAATGGGTACTTTTGAGGTGGGAGGCGGCAGGGAAACGCGCAGCCCCAAGGTCTGTGGGGCCATGCAAGCCGCTCCCAGAGAGCTTTAGAACAAGCCACACTTTTCCCTCCTGGCTCCTCGAGAAAGTGCCAAGAGGGAAAAGGGGATCTCCTTCTCGCTGTCTCCAGAAACTACTTCCACTTCTCACTTTGCTTACACTCTCCTCGGAGCTAGGCGCAAAACCAACAACCATCTTGCTAGATCTCCCACATGGGAAGTGCCAAGAGGGACTTGTAGGGCTTCTTCCCACTGTCTCTAGGAACGGCTTGCCTCGTCCCAGTAACCTCAGTTGTTACGCTCTGCAAAGAGCTGCACACAAAAGCAGCAAAACAAGGAAATTGCTCCCATATGGAAAGTGGCCGGAGGGAAATGTAGGGCTTCTTCTCAGGGCCTCTAGGAACTGCTCTCACTGGTTCAGGCAAGACCAACAACCATCTTGCTAGATCTCCCACATGGGAAGTGCCAAGAGGGACTTGTAGGGCTTCTTCCCACTGTCTCTAGGAACGGCTTGCACCGTCCCAGTAACCTCAGTTGTTACGCTCTGCAAAGAGCTGCACACAAAAGCAGCAAAACAAGGAAAGTGCTCCCATATGGAAAGTGGCCGGAGGGAAATGTAGGGCTTCTTCTCAGGGTCTCTAGGAACTGCTCTCACTGGTTCAGGCAGTTCTGGGCTAACCCTCTCCAGAGAGCGGTCCTGGTCCTACAGACCAACAAACAAAGAAAGAAACATCTGGAGATATCTGCCACATGGTAAGCCCCGGGAGGGAAAAGGAAGGCTTGTTCTCAGTGTCTCTAGGAAGTGCTATCAGTGTGCAGGGAACTGGTGTGCTCACACTCTCTTTAGAGCTGTACTGAAAACCGGAACTGTGTGGAGGTTGCTCCCACACAAAAAGTGCCGGGAGGGAAAAGTGGGCCTTGTTCTCACTGTCTCTGGGAACTGCTCTCGCTGCTCAGGTGTCTCTTTGCTAACACTCACGTGAGAGCTGCACTGAAAAGCAGGAACCATTGGAGGTTCCTCCCACATAGAAAGAGCCAGGAGGGAAAAGTGGGGCTTCTCCTCACTGTCTCCGCAAACTCCATCCAATTGCACCAGCTACCTCTATGCTGTCACTCCCAGAAGAGCTGCCCTAAAAACAGATTGCCGGATAGATGCCGATTTTTCAAACGGGTCCTTCGACATGAGAGAATGGGTACTTTTGAGGTGGGAGGCGGCAGGGAAACGCGCAGCCCCAAGGTCTGTGGGGCCATGCAAGCCGCTCCCAGAGAGCTTTAGAACAAGCCACACTTTTCCCTCCTGGCTCCTCGAGAAAGTGCCAAGAGGGAAAAGTGGATCTCCTTCTCGCTGTCTCCAGAAACTACTTCCACTTCTCACTTTGCTTACACTCTCCTCGGAGCTAGGCGCAAAACCAACAACCATCTTGCTAGATCTCCCACATGGGAAGTGCCAAGAGGGACTTGTAGGGCTTCTTCCCACTGTCTCTAGGAACGGCTTGCCTCGTCCCAGTAACCTCAGTTGTTACGCTCTGCAAAGAGCTGCACACAAAAGCAGCAAAACAAGGAAATTGCTCCCATATGGAAAGTGGCCGGAGGGAAATGTAGGGCTTCTTCTCAGGGCCTCTAGGAACTGCTCTCACTGGTTCAGGCAAGACCAACAACCATCTTGCTAGATCTCCCACATGGGAAGTGCCAAGAGGGACTTGTAGGGCTTCTTCCCACTGTCTCTAGGAACGGCTTGCACCGTCCCAGTAACCTCAGTTGTTACGCTCTGCAAAGAGCTGCACACAAAAGCAGCAAAACAAGGAAATTGCTCCCATATGGGAAGTGGCCGGAGGGAAATGTAGGGCTTCTTCTCAGGGTCTCTAGGAACTGCTCTCACTGGTTCAGGCAGTTCTGGGCTAAGCCTCTCCAGAGAGCGGTCCTGGTCCTACAGAGCAACAAACAAAGAAAGAAACATCTGGGGATATCTGCCACATGGTAAGCCCCGGGAGGGAAAAGGAAGGCTTGTTCTCAGTGTCTCTAGGAACTGCTTTCACTGTCCAGGGAACTGGTGTGCTCACATTCTCTTTAGAGCTGTACTGAAAACCGGAACTGTGTGGAGGTTGCTCCCACACAAAAAGTGCCGGGAGGGAAAAGTGGGCCTTGTTCTCACTGTCTCTGGGAACTGCTCTCGCTGCTCAGGTTGTCTCTTTGCTAACAGTCACGTGAGAGCTGCACTGAAAAGCAGGAACCATTGGAGGTTCCTCCCACATAGAAAGAGCCAGGAGGGAAAAGTGGGGCTTCTCCTCACTGTCTCTAGGAACTGCTCTCGCTGCTCCAGTTGTCTCTTTGCTAACACTCACGTGAGAGCTGCACTGAAAAGCAGGAACCATTGGAGGTTCCTCCCACATAGAAAGAGCCAGGAGGGAAAAGTGGGGCTTCTCCTCACTGTCTCCGCAAACTCTATCCAATTGCACCAGCTACCTCTATGCTGTCACTCCCAGAAGAGCTGCCCTAAAAACAGATTGCCGGATAGATGCCGATTTTTCAAACGGGTCCTTCGACATGAGAGAATGGGTACTTTTGAGGTGGGAGGCGGCAGGGAAACGCGCAGCCCCAAGGTCTGTGGGGCCATGCAAGCCGCTCCCAGAGAGCTTTAGAACAAGCCACACTTTTCCCTCCTGGCTCCTCCAGAAAGTGCCAAGAGGGAAAAGTGGATCTCCTTCTCGCTGTCTCCAGAAACTACTTCCACTTCTCACTTTGCTTACACTCTCCTCGGAGCTAGGCGCAAAACCAACAACCATCTTGCTAGATCTCCCACATGGGAAGTGCCAAGAGGGACTTGTAGGGCTTCTTCCCACTGTCTCTAGGAACGGCTTGCCTCGTCCCAGTAACCTCAGTTGTTACGCTCTGCAAAGAGCTGCACACAAAAGCAGCAAAACAAGGAAATTGCTCCCATATGGAAAGTGGCCGGAGGGAAATGTAGGGCTTCTTCTCAGGGTCTCTAGGAACTGCTCTCACTGGTTCAGGCAAAACCAACAACCATCTTGCTAGATCTCCCACATGGGAAGTGCCAAGAGGGACTTGTAGGGCTTCTTCCCACTGTCTCTAGGAACGGCTTGCACCGTCCCAGTAACCTCAGTTGTTACGCTCTGCAAAGAGCTGCACACAAAAGCAGCAAAACAAGGAAATTGCTCCCATATGGAAAGTGGCCGGAGGGAAATGTAGGGCTTCTTCTCAGAGTCTCTAGGAACTGCTCTCACTGGTTCAGGCAGTTCTGGGCTAACCCTCTCCAGAGAGCGGTCCTGGTCCTACAGACCAACAAACAAAGAAAGAAACATCTGGGGATATCTGCCACATGGTAAGCCCCGGGAGGGAAAAGGAAGGCTTGTTCTCAGTGTCTCTAGGAACTGCTTTCAGTGTGCAGGGAACTGGTGTGCTCACACTCTCTTTAGAGCTGTACTGAAAACCGGAACTGTGTGGAGGTTGCTCCCACACAAAAAGTGCCGGGAGGGAAAAGTGGGCCTTGTTCTCACTGTCTCTGGGAACTGCTCTCGCTGCTCAGGTGTCTCTTTGCTAACACTCACGTGAGAGCTGCACTGAAAAGCAGGAACCATTGGAGGTTCCTCCCACATAGAAAGAGCCAGGAGGGAAAAGTGGGGCTTCTCCTCACTGTCTCCGCAAACTCTATGCAATTGCACCAGTTACCTCTATGCTATCACTCCCAGAAGAGCTGCCCTAAAAACAGATTGCCGGATAGATGCCGATTTTTCAAACGGGTCCTTCGACATGAGAGAATGGGTACTTTTGAGGTCGGAGGCGGCAGGGAAACGCGCAGCCCCAAGGTCTGTGGGGCCATGCAAGCCGCTCCCAGAGAGCTTTAGAACAAGCCACACTTTTCCCTCCTGGCTCCTCCAGAAAGTGCCAAGAGGGAAAAGTGGATCTCCTTCTCGCTGTCTCCAGAAACTACTTCCACTTCTCACTTTGCTTACACTCTCCTCGGAGCTAGGCGCAAAACCAACAACCATCTTGCTAGATCTCCCACATGGGAAGTGCCAAGAGGGACTTGTAGGGCTTCTTCCCACTGTCTCTAGGAACGGCTTGCCTCGTCCCAGTAACCTCAGTTGTTACGCTCTGCAAAGAGCTGCACACAAAAGCAGCAAAACAAGGAAATTGCTCCCATATGGAAAGTGGCCGGAGGGAAATGTAGGGCTTCTTCTCAGGGTCTCTAGGAACTGCTCTCACTGGTTCAGGCAAAACCAACAACCACCTTGCTAGATCTCCCACATGGGAAGTGCCAAGAGGGACTTGTAGGGCTTCTTCCCACTGTCTCTAGGAACGGCTTGCACCGTCCCAGTAACCTCAGTTGTTACGCTCTGCAAAGAGCTGCACACAAAAGCAGCAAAACAAGGAAATTGCTCCCATATGGAAAGTGGCCGGAGGGAAATGTAGGGCTTCTTCTCAGGGTCTCTAGGAACTGCTCTCACTGGTTCAGGCAAAACCAACAACCATCTTGCTAGATCTCCCACATGGGAAGTGCCGAGAGGGACTTGTAGGGCTCCTTCCCACTGTCTCTAGGAACGGCTTGCACCGTCCCAGTAACCTCAGTTGTTACGCTCTGCAAAGAGCTGCACACAAAAGCAGCAAAACAAGGAAATTGCTCCCATATGGGAAGTGGCCGGAGGGAAATGTAGGGCTTCTTCTCAGGGTCTCTAGGAACTGCTCTCACTGGTTCAGGCAGTTCTGGGCTAAGCCTCTCCAGAGAGCGGTCCTGGTCCTACAGACCAACAAACAAAGAAAGAAACATCTGGGGATATCTGCCACATGGTAAGCCCCGGGAGGGAAAAGGAAGGCTTGTTCTCAGTGTCTCTAGGAACTGCTTTCACTGTCCAGGGAACTGGTGTGCTCACACTCTCTTTAGAGCTGTACTGAAAACCGGAACTGTGTGGAGGTTGCTCCCACACAAAAAGTGCCGGGAGGGAAAAGTGTGCCTTGTTCTCACTGCCTCTGGGAACTGCTCTCGCTGCTCAGGTTGTCTCTTTGCTAACACTCACGTGAGAGCTGCACTGAAAAGCAGGAACCATTGGAG
This sequence comes from Rissa tridactyla, assembly GCF_028500815.1. Lineage (NCBI taxonomy): Eukaryota > Metazoa > Chordata > Aves > Charadriiformes > Laridae > Rissa > Rissa tridactyla. The sequence continues at coordinate 39,521,767 of NC_071497.1, read as the reverse complement.
GTTCCTCCCACATAGAAAGAGCCAGGAGGGAAAAGTGGGGCTTCTCCTCACTGTCTCCGCAAACTCTATCCAATTGCACCAGCTACCTCTATGCTGTCACTCCCAGAAGAGCTGCCCTAAAAACAGATTGCCGGATAGATGCCGATTTTTCAAACGGGTCCTTCGACATGAGAGAATGGGTACTTTTGAGGTGGGAGGCGGCAGGGAAACGCGCAGCCCCAAGGTCTGTGGGGCCATGCAAGCCGCTCCCAGAGAGCTTTAGAACAAGCCACACTTTTCCCTCCTGGCTCCTCAAGAAAGTGCCAAGAGGGAAAAGTGGATCTCCTTCTCGCTGTCTCCAGAAACTACTTCCACTTCTCACTTTGCTTACACTCTCCTCGGAGCTAGGCGCAAAACCAACAACCATCTTGCTAGATCTCCCACATGGGAAGTGCCAAGAGGGACTTGTAGGGCTTCTTCCCACTGTCTCTAGGAACGGCTTGCACCGTCCCAGTAACCTCAGTTGTTACGCTCTGCAAAGAGCTGCACACAAAAGCAGCAAAACAAGGAAATTGCTCCCATATGGAAAGTGGCCGGAGGGAAATGTAGGGCTTCTTCTCAGGGTCTCTAGGAACTGCTCTCACTGGTTCAGGCAAAACCAACAACCATCTTGCTAGATCTCCCACATGGGAACTGCCAAGAGGGACTTGTAGGGCTTCTTCCCACTGTCTCTAGGAACGGCTTGCACCGTCCCAGTAACCTCAGTTGTTACGCTCTGCAAAGAGCTGCACACAAAAGCAGCAAAACAAGGAAATTGCTCCCATATGGAAAGTGGCCGGAGGGAAATGTAGGGCTTCTTCTCAGGGTCTCTAGGAACTGCTCTCACTGGTTCAGGCAGTTCTGGGCTAACCCTCTCCAGAGAGCGGTCCTGGTCCTACAGAGCAACAAACAAAGAAAGAAACATCTGGGGATATCTGCCACATGGTAAGCCCCGGGAGGGAAAAGGAAGGCTTGTTCTCAGTGTCTCTAGGAACTGCTTTCACTGTCCAGGGAACTGGTGTGCTCACACTCTCTTTAGAGCTGTACTGAAAACCGGAACTGTGTGGAGGTTGCTCCCACACAAAAAGTGCCGGGAGGGAAAAGTGGGCCTTGTTCTCACTGTCTCTGGGAACTGCTCTCGCTGCTCAGGTGTCTCTTTGCTAACACTCACGTGAGAGCTGCACTGAAAAGCAGGAACCATTGGAGGTTCCTCCCACATAGAAAGAGCCAGGAGGGAAAAGTGGGGCTTCTCCTCACTGTCTCCGCAAACTCCATCCAATTGCACCAGCTACCTCTATGCTGTCACTCCCAGAAGAGCTGCCCTAAAAACAGATTGCCGGATAGATGCCGATTTTTCAAACGGGTCCTTCGACATGAGAGAATGGGTACTTTTGAGGTGGGAGGCGGCAGGGAAACGCGCAGCCCCAAGGTCTGTGGGGCCATGCAAGCCGCTCCCAGAGAGCTTTAGAACAAGCCACACTTTTCCCTCCTGGCTCCTCGAGAAAGTGCCAAGAGGGAAAAGTGGATCTCCTTCTCGCTGTCTCCAGAAACTACTTCCACTTCTCACTTTGCTTACACTCTCCTCGGAGCTAGGCGCAAAACCAACAACCATCTTGCTAGATCTCCCACATGGGAAGTGCCAAGAGGGACTTGTAGGGCTTCTTCCCACTGTCTCTAGGAACGGCTTGCACCGTCCCAGTAACCTCAGTTGTTACGCTCTGCAAAGAGCTGCACACAAAAGCAGCAAAACAAGGAAATTGCTCCCATATGGAAAGTGGCCGGAGGGAAATGTAGGGCTTCTTCTCAGGGCCTCTAGGAACTGCTCTCACTGGTTCAGGCAAGACCAACAACCATCTTGCTAGATCTCCCACATGGGAAGTGCCAAGAGGGACTTGTAGGGCTTCTTCCCACTGTCTCTAGGAACGGCTTGCACCGTCCCAGTAACCTCAGTTGTTACGCTCTGCAAAGAGCTGCACACAAAAGCAGCAAAACAAGGAAAGTGCTCCCATATGGAAAGTGGCCGGAGGGAAATGTAGGGCTTCTTCTCAGGGTCTCTAGGAACTGCTCTCACTGGTTCAGGCAGTTCTGGGCTAACCCTCTCCAGAGAGCGGTCCTGGTCCTACAGACCAACAAACAAAGAAAGAAACATCTGGGGATATCTGCCACATGGTAAGCCCCGGGAGGGAAAAGGAAGGCTTGTTCTCAGTGTCTCTAGGAACTGCTTTCAGTGTGCAGGGAACTGGTGTGCTCACACTCTCTTTAGAGCTGTACTGAAAACCGGGAACCGTGTGGAGGTTGCTCCCACACACAAAGTGCCGGGAGGGAAAAGTGGGCCTTGTTCTCACTGTCTCTGGGAACTGCTCTCGCTGCTCAGGTGTCTCTTTGCTAACACTCACGTGAGAGCTGCACTGAAAAGCAGGAACCATTGGAGGTTCCTCCCACATAGAAAGAGCCAGGAGGGAAAAGTGGGGCTTCTCCTCACTGTCTCCGCAAACTCCATCCAATTGCACCAGCTACCTCTATGCTGTCACTCCCAGAAGAGCTGCCCTAAAAACAGATTGCCGGATAGATGCCGATTTTTCAAACGGGTCCTTCGACATGAGAGAATGGGTACTTTTGAGGTGGGAGGCGGCAGGGAAACGCGCAGCCCCAAGGTCTGTGGGGCCATGCAAGCCGCTCCCAGAGAGCTTTAGAACAAGCCACACTTTTCCCTCCTGGCTCCTCGAGAAAGTGCCAAGAGGGAAAAGTGGATCTCCTTCTCGCTGTCTCCAGAAACTACTTCCACTTCTCACTTTGCTTACACTCTCCTCGGAGCTAGGCGCAAAACCAACAACCATCTTGCTAGATCTCCCACATGGGAAGTGCCAAGAGGGACTTGTAGGGCTTCTTCCCACTGTCTCTAGGAACGGCTTGCCTCGTCCCAGTAACCTCAGTTGTTACGCTCTGCAAAGAGCTGCACACAAAAGCAGCAAAACAAGGAAATTGCTCCCATATGGAAAGTGGCTGGAGGGAAATGTAGGGCTTCTTCTCAGGGCCTCTAGGAACTGCTCTCACTGGTTCAGGCAAGACCAACAACCATCTTGCTAGATCTCCCACATGGGAAGTGCCAAGAGGGACTTGTAGGGCTTCTTCCCACTGTCTCTAGGAACGGCTTGCACCGTCCCAGTAACCTCAGTTGTTACGCTCTGCAAAGAGCTGCACACAAAAGCAGCAAAACAAGGAAATTGCTCCCATATGGAAAGTGGCCGGAGGGAAATGTAGGGCTTCTTCTCAGGGTCTCTAGGAACTGCTCTCACTGGTTCAGGCAAAACCAACAACCATCTTGCTAGATCTCCCACATGGGAACTGCCAAGAGGGACTTGTAGGGCTTCTTCCCACTGTCTCTAGGAACGGCTTGCACCGTCCCAGTAACCTCAGTTGTTACGCTCTGCAAAGAGCTGCACACAAAAGCAGCAAAACAAGGAAATTGCTCCCATATGGAAAGTGGCCGGAGGGAAATGTAGGGCTTCTTCTCAGGGTCTCTAGGAACTGCTCTCACTGGTTCAGGCAGTTCTGGGCTAACCCTCTCCAGAGAGCGGTCCTGGTCCTACAGAGCAACAAACAAAGAAAGAAACATCTGGGGATATCTGCCACATGGTAAGCCCCGGGAGGGAAAAGGAAGGCTTGTTCTCAGTGTCTCTAGGAACTGCTTTCACTGTCCAGGGAACTGGTGTGCTCACACTCTCTTTAGAGCTGTACTGAAAACCGGAACTGTGTGGAGGTTGCTCCCACACAAAAAGTGCCGGGAGGGAAAAGTGGGCCTTGTTCTCACTGTCTCTGGGAACTGCTCTCGCTGCTCAGGTGTCTCTTTGCTAACACTCACGTGAGAGCTGCACTGAAAAGCAGGAACCATTGGAGGTTCCTCCCACATAGAAAGAGCCAGGAGGGAAAAGTGGGGCTTCTCCTCACTGTCTCCGCAAACTCCATCCAATTGCACCAGCTACCTCTATGCTGTCACTCCCAGAAGAGCTGCCCTAAAAACAGATTGCCGGATAGATGCCGATTTTTCAAACGGGTCCTTCGACATGAGAGAATGGGTACTTTTGAGGTGGGAGGCGGCAGGGAAACGCGCAGCCCCAAGGTCTGTGGGGCCATGCAAGCCGCTCCCAGAGAGCTTTAGAACAAGCCACACTTTTCCCTCCTGGCTCCTCGAGAAAGTGCCAAGAGGGAAAAGTGGATCTCCTTCTCGCTGTCTCCAGAAACTACTTCCACTTCTCACTTTGCTTACACTCTCCTCGGAGCTAGGCGCAAAACCAACAACCATCTTGCTAGATCTCCCACATGGGAAGTGCCAAGAGGGACTTGTAGGGCTTCTTCCCACTGTCTCTAGGAACGGCTTGCACCGTCCCAGTAACCTCAGTTGTTACGCTCTGCAAAGAGCTGCACACAAAAGCAGCAAAACAAGGAAATTGCTCCCATATGGAAAGTGGCCGGAGGGAAATGTAGGGCTTCTTCTCAGGGCCTCTAGGAACTGCTCTCACTGGTTCAGGCAAGACCAACAACCATCTTGCTAGATCTCCCACATGGGAAGTGCCAAGAGGGACTTGTAGGGCTTCTTCCCACTGTCTCTAGGAACGGCTTGCACCGTCCCAGTAACCTCAGTTGTTACGCTCTGCAAAGAGCTGCACACAAAAGCAGCAAAACAAGGAAAGTGCTCCCATATGGAAAGTGGCCGGAGGGAAATGTAGGGCTTCTTCTCAGGGTCTCTAGGAACTGCTCTCACTGGTTCAGGCAGTTCTGGGCTAACCCTCTCCAGAGAGCGGTCCTGGTCCTACAGACCAACAAACAAAGAAAGAAACATCTGGGGATATCTGCCACATGGTAAGCCCCGGGAGGGAAAAGGAAGGCTTGTTCTCAGTGTCTCTAGGAACTGCTTTCAGTGTGCAGGGAACTGGTGTGCTCACACTCTCTTTAGAGCTGTACTGAAAACCGGGAACCGTGTGGAGGTTGCTCCCACACACAAAGTGCCGGGAGGGAAAAGTGGGCCTTGTTCTCACTGTCTCTGGGAACTGCTCTCGCTGCTCAGGTGTCTCTTTGCTAACACTCACGTGAGAGCTGCACTGAAAAGCAGGAACCATTGGAGGTTCCTCCCACATAGAAAGAGCCAGGAGGGAAAAGTGGGGCTTCTCCTCACTGTCTCCGCAAACTCCATCCAATTGCACCAGCTACCTCTATGCTGTCACTCCCAGAAGAGCTGCCCTAAAAACAGATTGCCGGATAGATGCCGATTTTTCAAACGGGTCCTTCGACATGAGAGAATGGGTACTTTTGAGGTGGGAGGCGGCAGGGAAACGCGCAGCCCCAAGGTCTGTGGGGCCATGCAAGCCGCTCCCAGAGAGCTTTAGAACAAGCCACACTTTTCCCTCCTGGCTCCTCGAGAAAGTGCCAAGAGGGAAAAGTGGATCTCCTTCTCGCTGTCTCCAGAAACTACTTCCACTTCTCACTTTGCTTACACTCTCCTCGGAGCTAGGCGCAAAACCAACAACCATCTTGCTAGATCTCCCACATGGGAAGTGCCAAGAGGGACTTGTAGGGCTTCTTCCCACTGTCTCTAGGAACGGCTTGCCTCGTCCCAGTAACCTCAGTTGTTACGCTCTGCAAAGAGCTGCACACAAAAGCAGCAAAACAAGGAAATTGCTCCCATATGGAAAGTGGCTGGAGGGAAATGTAGGGCTTCTTCTCAGGGCCTCTAGGAACTGCTCTCACTGGTTCAGGCAAGACCAACAACCATCTTGCTAGATCTCCCACATGGGAAGTGCCAAGAGGGACTTGTAGGGCTTCTTCCCACTGTCTCTAGGAACGGCTTGCACCGTCCCAGTAACCTCAGTTGTTACGCTCTGCAAAGAGCTGCACACAAAAGCAGCAAAACAAGGAAAGTGCTCCCATATGGAAAGTGGCCGGAGGGAAATGTAGGGCTTCTTCTCAGGGTCTCTAGGAACTGCTCTCACTGGTTCAGGCAGTTCTGGGCTAACCCTCTCCAGAGAGCGGTCCTGGTCCTACAGACCAACAAACAAAGAAAGAAACATCTGGAGATATCTGCCACATGGTAAGCCCCGGGAGGGAAAAGGAAGGCTTGTTCTCAGTGTCTCTAGGAAGTGCTATCAGTGTGCAGGGAACTGGTGTGCTCACACTCTCTTTAGAGCTGTACTGAAAACCGGAACTGTGTGGAGGTTGCTCCCACACAAAAAGTGCCGGGAGGGAAAAGTGGGCCTTGTTCTCACTGTCTCTGGGAACTGCTCTCGCTGCTCAGGTGTCTCTTTGCTAACACTCACGTGAGAGCTGCACTGAAAAGCAGGAACCATTGGAGGTTCCTCCCACATAGAAAGAGCCAGGAGGGAAAAGTGGGGCTTCTCCTCACTGTCTCCGCAAACTCCATCCAATTGCACCAGCTACCTCTATGCTGTCACTCCCAGAAGAGCTGCCCTAAAAACAGATTGCCGGATAGATGCCGATTTTTCAAACGGGTCCTTCGACATGAGAGAATGGGTACTTTTGAGGTGGGAGGCGGCAGGGAAACGCGCAGCCCCAAGGTCTGTGGGGCCATGCAAGCCGCTCCCAGAGAGCTTTAGAACAAGCCACACTTTTCCCTCCTGGCTCCTCGAGAAAGTGCCAAGAGGGAAAAGTGGATCTCCTTCTCGCTGTCTCCAGAAACTACTTCCACTTCTCACTTTGCTTACACTCTCCTCGGAGCTAGGCGCAAAACCAACAACCATCTTGCTAGATCTCCCACATGGGAAGTGCCAAGAGGGACTTGTAGGGCTTCTTCCCACTGTCTCTAGGAACGGCTTGCACCGTCCCAGTAACCTCAGTTGTTACGCTCTGCAAAGAGCTGCACACAAAAGCAGCAAAACAAGGAAATTGCTCCCATATGGAAAGTGGCCGGAGGGAAATGTAGGGCTTCTTCTCAGGGCCTCTAGGAACTGCTCTCACTGGTTCAGGCAAGACCAACAACCATCTTGCTAGATCTCCCACATGGGAAGTGCCAAGAGGGACTTGTAGGGCTTCTTCCCACTGTCTCTAGGAACGGCTTGCACCGTCCCAGTAACCTCAGTTGTTACGCTCTGCAAAGAGCTGCACACAAAAGCAGCAAAACAAGGAAAGTGCTCCCATATGGAAAGTGGCCGGAGGGAAATGTAGGGCTTCTTCTCAGGGTCTCTAGGAACTGCTCTCACTGGTTCAGGCAGTTCTGGGCTAACCCTCTCCAGAGAGCGGTCCTGGTCCTACAGACCAACAAACAAAGAAAGAAACATCTGGGGATATCTGCCACATGGTAAGCCCCGGGAGGGAAAAGGAAGGCTTGTTCTCAGTGTCTCTAGGAAGTGCTATCAGTGTGCAGGGAACTGGTGTGCTCACACTCTCTTTAGAGCTGTACTGAAAACCGGAACTGTGTGGAGGTTGCTCCCACACAAAAAGTGCCGGGAGGGAAAAGTGGGCCTTGTTCTCACTGTCTCTGGGAACTGCTCTCGCTGCTCAGGTGTCTCTTTGCTAACACTCACGTGAGAGCTGCACTGAAAAGCAGGAACCATTGGAGGTTCCTCCCACATAGAAAGAGCCAGGAGGGAAAAGTGGGGCTTCTCCTCACTGTCTCCGCAAACTCCATCCAATTGCACCAGCTACCTCTATGCTGTCACTCCCAGAAGAGCTGCCCTAAAAACAGATTGCCGGATAGATGCCGATTTTTCAAACGGGTCCTTCGACATGAGAGAATGGGTACTTTTGAGGTGGGAGGCGGCAGGGAAACGCGCAGCCCCAAGGTCTGTGGGGCCATGCAAGCCGCTCCCAGAGAGCTTTAGAACAAGCCACACTTTTCCCTCCTGGCTCCTCGAGAAAGTGCCAAGAGGGAAAAGGGGATCTCCTTCTCGCTGTCTCCAGAAACTACTTCCACTTCTCACTTTGCTTACACTCTCCTCGGAGCTAGGCGCAAAACCAACAACCATCTTGCTAGATCTCCCACATGGGAAGTGCCAAGAGGGACTTGTAGGGCTTCTTCCCACTGTCTCTAGGAACGGCTTGCCTCGTCCCAGTAACCTCAGTTGTTACGCTCTGCAAAGAGCTGCACACAAAAGCAGCAAAACAAGGAAATTGCTCCCATATGGAAAGTGGCCGGAGGGAAATGTAGGGCTTCTTCTCAGGGCCTCTAGGAACTGCTCTCACTGGTTCAGGCAAGACCAACAACCATCTTGCTAGATCTCCCACATGGGAAGTGCCAAGAGGGACTTGTAGGGCTTCTTCCCACTGTCTCTAGGAACGGCTTGCACCGTCCCAGTAACCTCAGTTGTTACGCTCTGCAAAGAGCTGCACACAAAAGCAGCAAAACAAGGAAAGTGCTCCCATATGGAAAGTGGCCGGAGGGAAATGTAGGGCTTCTTCTCAGGGTCTCTAGGAACTGCTCTCACTGGTTCAGGCAGTTCTGGGCTAACCCTCTCCAGAGAGCGGTCCTGGTCCTACAGACCAACAAACAAAGAAAGAAACATCTGGAGATATCTGCCACATGGTAAGCCCCGGGAGGGAAAAGGAAGGCTTGTTCTCAGTGTCTCTAGGAAGTGCTATCAGTGTGCAGGGAACTGGTGTGCTCACACTCTCTTTAGAGCTGTACTGAAAACCGGAACTGTGTGGAGGTTGCTCCCACACAAAAAGTGCCGGGAGGGAAAAGTGGGCCTTGTTCTCACTGTCTCTGGGAACTGCTCTCGCTGCTCAGGTGTCTCTTTGCTAACACTCACGTGAGAGCTGCACTGAAAAGCAGGAACCATTGGAGGTTCCTCCCACATAGAAAGAGCCAGGAGGGAAAAGTGGGGCTTCTCCTCACTGTCTCCGCAAACTCCATCCAATTGCACCAGCTACCTCTATGCTGTCACTCCCAGAAGAGCTGCCCTAAAAACAGATTGCCGGATAGATGCCGATTTTTCAAACGGGTCCTTCGACATGAGAGAATGGGTACTTTTGAGGTGGGAGGCGGCAGGGAAACGCGCAGCCCCAAGGTCTGTGGGGCCATGCAAGCCGCTCCCAGAGAGCTTTAGAACAAGCCACACTTTTCCCTCCTGGCTCCTCGAGAAAGTGCCAAGAGGGAAAAGTGGATCTCCTTCTCGCTGTCTCCAGAAACTACTTCCACTTCTCACTTTGCTTACACTCTCCTCGGAGCTAGGCGCAAAACCAACAACCATCTTGCTAGATCTCCCACATGGGAAGTGCCAAGAGGGACTTGTAGGGCTTCTTCCCACTGTCTCTAGGAACGGCTTGCCTCGTCCCAGTAACCTCAGTTGTTACGCTCTGCAAAGAGCTGCACACAAAAGCAGCAAAACAAGGAAATTGCTCCCATATGGAAAGTGGCCGGAGGGAAATGTAGGGCTTCTTCTCAGGGCCTCTAGGAACTGCTCTCACTGGTTCAGGCAAGACCAACAACCATCTTGCTAGATCTCCCACATGGGAAGTGCCAAGAGGGACTTGTAGGGCTTCTTCCCACTGTCTCTAGGAACGGCTTGCACCGTCCCAGTAACCTCAGTTGTTACGCTCTGCAAAGAGCTGCACACAAAAGCAGCAAAACAAGGAAATTGCTCCCATATGGGAAGTGGCCGGAGGGAAATGTAGGGCTTCTTCTCAGGGTCTCTAGGAACTGCTCTCACTGGTTCAGGCAGTTCTGGGCTAACCCTCTCCAGAGAGCGGTCCTGGTCCTACAGACCAACAAACAAAGAAAGAAACATCTGGGGATATCTGCCACATGGTAAGCCCCGGGAGGGAAAAGGAAGGCTTGTTCTCAGTGTCTCTAGGAACTGCTTTCACTGTCCAGGGAACTGGTGTGCTCACATTCTCTTTAGAGCTGTACTGAAAACCGGAACTGTGTGGAGGTTGCTCCCACACAAAAAGTGCCGGGAGGGAAAAGTGGGCCTTGTTCTCACTGTCTCTGGGAACTGCTCTCGCTGCTCAGGTTGTCTCTTTGCTAACAGTCACGTGAGAGCTGCACTGAAAAGCAGGAACCATTGGAGGTTCCTCCCACATAGAAAGAGCCAGGAGGGAAAAGTGGGGCTTCTCCTCACTGTCTCTAGGAACTGCTCTCGCTGCTCCAGTTGTCTCTTTGCTAACACTCACGTGAGAGCTGCACTGAAAAGCAGGAACCATTGGAGGTTCCTCCCACATAGAAAGAGCCAGGAGGGAAAAGTGGGGCTTCTCCTCACTGTCTCCGCAAACTCTATCCAATTGCACCAGCTACCTCTATGCTGTCACTCCCAGAAGAGCTGCCCTAAAAACAGATTGCCGGATAGATGCCGATTTTTCAAACGGGTCCTTCGACATGAGAGAATGGGTACTTTTGAGGTGGGAGGCGGCAGGGAAACGCGCAGCCCCAAGGTCTGTGGGGCCATGCAAGCCGCTCCCAGAGAGCTTTAGAACAAGCCACACTTTTCCCTCCTGGCTCCTCCAGAAAGTGCCAAGAGGGAAAAGTGGATCTCCTTCTCGCTGTCTCCAGAAACTACTTCCACTTCTCACTTTGCTTACACTCTCCTCGGAGCTAGGCGCAAAACCAACAACCATCTTGCTAGATCTCCCACATGGGAAGTGCCAAGAGGGACTTGTAGGGCTTCTTCCCACTGTCTCTAGGAACGGCTTGCCTCGTCCCAGTAACCTCAGTTGTTACGCTCTGCAAAGAGCTGCACACAAAAGCAGCAAAACAAGGAAATTGCTCCCATATGGAAAGTGGCCGGAGGGAAATGTAGGGCTTCTTCTCAGGGTCTCTAGGAACTGCTCTCACTGGTTCAGGCAAAACCAACAACCATCTTGCTAGATCTCCCACATGGGAAGTGCCAAGAGGGACTTGTAGGGCTTCTTCCCACTGTCTCTAGGAACGGCTTGCACCGTCCCAGTAACCTCAGTTGTTACGCTCTGCAAAGAGCTGCACACAAAAGCAGCAAAACAAGGAAATTGCTCCCATATGGAAAGTGGCCGGAGGGAAATGTAGGGCTTCTTCTCAGAGTCTCTAGGAACTGCTCTCACTGGTTCAGGCAGTTCTGGGCTAACCCTCTCCAGAGAGCGGTCCTGGTCCTACAGACCAACAAACAAAGAAAGAAACATCTGGGGATATCTGCCACATGGTAAGCCCCGGGAGGGAAAAGGAAGGCTTGTTCTCAGTGTCTCTAGGAACTGCTTTCAGTGTGCAGGGAACTGGTGTGCTCACACTCTCTTTAGAGCTGTACTGAAAACCGGAACTGTGTGGAGGTTGCTCCCACACAAAAAGTGCCGGGAGGGAAAAGTGGGCCTTGTTCTCACTGTCTCTGGGAACTGCTCTCGCTGCTCAGGTGTCTCTTTGCTAACACTCACGTGAGAGCTGCACTGAAAAGCAGGAACCATTGGAGGTTCCTCCCACATAGAAAGAGCCAGGAGGGAAAAGTGGGGCTTCTCCTCACTGTCTCCGCAAACTCTATGCAATTGCACCAGTTACCTCTATGCTATCACTCCCAGAAGAGCTGCCCTAAAAACAGATTGCCGGATAGATGCCGATTTTTCAAACGGGTCCTTCGACATGAGAGAATGGGTACTTTTGAGGTCGGAGGCGGCAGGGAAACGCGCAGCCCCAAGGTCTGTGGGGCCATGCAAGCCGCTCCCAGAGAGCTTTAGAACAAGCCACACTTTTCCCTCCTGGCTCCTGAAGAAAGTGCCAAGAGGGAAAAGTGGATCTCCTTCTCGCTGTCTCCAGAAACTACTTCCACTTCTCACTTTGCTTACACTCTCCTCGGAGCTAGGCGCAAAACCAACAACCATCTTGCTAGATCTCCCACATGGGAAGTGCCAAGAGGGACTTGTAGGGCTTCTTCCCACTGTCTCTAGGAACGGCTTGCCTCGTCCCAGTAACCTCAGTTGTTACGCTCTGCAAAGAGCTGCACACAAAAGCAGCAAAACAAGGAAATTGCTCCCATATGGAAAGTGGCCGGAGGGAAATGTAGGGCTTCTTCTCAGGGTCTCTAGGAACTGCTCTCACTGGTTCAGGCAAAACCAACAACCACCTTGCTAGATCTCCCACATGGGAAGTGCCAAGAGGGACTTGTAGGGCTTCTTCCCACTGTCTCTAGGAACGGCTTGCACCGTCCCAGTAACCTCAGTTGTTACGCTCTGCAAAGAGCTGCACACAAAAGCAGCAAAACAAGGAAATTGCTCCCATATGGAAAGTGGCCGGAGGGAAATGTAGGGCTTCTTCTCAGGGTCTCTAGGAACTGCTCTCACTGGTTCAGGCAAAACCAACAACCATCTTGCTAGATCTCCCACATGGGAAGTGCCGAGAGGGACTTGTAGGGCTCCTTCCCACTGTCTCTAGGAACGGCTTGCACCGTCCCAGTAACCTCAGTTGTTACGCTCTGCAAAGAGCTGCACACAAAAGCAGCAAAACAAGGAAATTGCTCCCATATGGGAAGTGGCCGGAGGGAAATGTAGGGCTTCTTCTCAGGGTCTCTAGGAACTGCTCTCACTGGTTCAGGCAGTTCTGGGCTAAGCCTCTCCAGAGAGCGGTCCTGGTCCTACAGACCAACAAACAAAGAAAGAAACATCTGGGGATATCTGCCACATGGTAAGCCCCGGGAGGGAAAAGGAAGGCTTGTTCTCAGTGTCTCTAGGAACTGCTTTCACTGTCCAGGGAACTGGTGTGCTCACACTCTCTTTAGAGCTGTACTGAAAACCGGAACTGTGTGGAGGTTGCTCCCACACAAAAAGTGCCGGGAGGGAAAAGTGTGCCTTGTTCTCACTGCCTCTGGGAACTGCTCTCGCTGCTCAGGTTGTCTCTTTGCTAACACTCACGTGAGAGCTGCACTGAAAAGCAGGAACCATTGGAGGTTCCTCCCACATAGAAAGAGCCAGGAGGGAAAAGTGGGGCTTCTCCTCACTGTCTCCGCAAACTCTATCCAATTGCACCAGCTACCTCTATGCTGTCACTCCCAGAAGAGCTGCCCTAAAAACAGATTGCCGGATAGATGCCGATTTTTCAAACGGGTCCTTCGACATGAGAGAATGGGTACTTTTGAGGTGGGAGGCGGCAGGGAAACGCGCAGCCCCAAGGTCTGTGGGGCCATGCAAGCCGCTCCCAGAGAGCTTTAGAACAAGCCACACTTTTCCCTCCTGGCTCCTCAAGAAAGTGCCAAGAGGGAAAAGTGGATCTCCTTCTCGCTGTCTCCAGAAACTACTTCCACTTCTCACTTTGCTTACACTCTCCTCGGAGCTAGGCGCAAAACCAACAACCATCTTGCTAGATCTCCCACATGGGAAGTGCCAAGAGGGACTTGTAGGGCTTCTTCCCACTGTCTCTAGGAACGGCTTGCACCGTCCCAGTAACCTCAGTTGTTACGCTCTGCAAAGAGCTGCACACAAAAGCAGCAAAACAAGGAAATTGCTCCCATATGGAAAGTGGCCGGAGGGAAATGTAGGGCTTCTTCTCAGGGTCTCTAGGAACTGCTCTCACTGGTTCAGGCAAAACCAACAACCATCTTGCTAGATCTCCCACATGGGAACTGCCAAGAGGGACTTGTAGGGCTTCTTCCCACTGTCTCTAGGAACGGCTTGCACCGTCCCAGTAACCTCAGTTGTTACGCTCTGCAAAGAGCTGCACACAAAAGCAGCAAAACAAGGAAATTGCTCCCATATGGAAAGTGGCCGGAGGGAAATGTAGGGCTTCTTCTCAGGGTCTCTAGGAACTGCTCTCACTGGTTCAGGCAGTTCTGGGCTAACCCTCTCCAGAGAGCGGTCCTGGTCCTACAGAGCAACAAACAAAGAAAGAAACATCTGGGGATATCTGCCACATGGTAAGCCCCGGGAGGGAAAAGGAAGGCTTGTTCTCAGTGTCTCTAGGAACTGCTTTCACTGTCCAGGGAACTGGTGTGCTCACACTCTCTTTAGAGCTGTACTGAAAACCGGAACTGTGTGGAGGTTGCTCCCACACAAAAAGTGCCGGGAGGGAAAAGTGGGCCTTGTTCTCACTGTCTCTGGGAACTGCTCTCGCTGCTCAGGTGTCTCTTTGCTAACACTCACGTGAGAGCTGCACTGAAAAGCAGGAACCATTGGAGGTTCCTCCCACATAGAAAGAGCCAGGAGGGAAAAGTGGGGCTTCTCCTCACTGTCTCCGCAAACTCCATCCAATTGCACCAGCTACCTCTATGCTGTCACTCCCAGAAGAGCTGCCCTAAAAACAGATTGCCGGATAGATGCCGATTTTTCAAACGGGTCCTTCGACATGAGAGAATGGGTACTTTTGAGGTGGGAGGCGGCAGGGAAACGCGCAGCCCCAAGGTCTGTGGGGCCATGCAAGCCGCTCCCAGAGAGCTTTAGAACAAGCCACACTTTTCCCTCCTGGCTCCTCGAGAAAGTGCCAAGAGGGAAAAGTGGATCTCCTTCTCGCTGTCTCCAGAAACTACTTCCACTTCTCACTTTGCTTACACTCTCCTCGGAGCTAGGCGCAAAACCAACAACCATCTTGCTAGATCTCCCACATGGGAAGTGCCAAGAGGGACTTGTAGGGCTTCTTCCCACTGTCTCTAGGAACGGCTTGCCTCGTCCCAGTAACCTCAGTTGTTACGCTCTGCAAAGAGCTGCACACAAAAGCAGCAAAACAAGGAAATTGCTCCCATATGGAAAGTGGCCGGAGGGAAATGTAGGGCTTCTTCTCAGGGTCTCTAGGAACTGCTCTCACTGGTTCAGGCAAAACCAACAACCATCTTGCTAGATCTCCCACATGGGAAGTGCCAAGAGGGACTTGTAGGGCTTCTTCCCACTGTCTCTAGGAACGGCTTGCACCGTCCCAGTAACCTCAGTTGTTACGCTCTGCAAAGAGCTGCACACAAAAGCAGCAAAACAAGGAAAGTGCTCCCATATGGAAAGTGGCCGGAGGGAAATGTAGGGCTTCTTCTCAGGGTCTCTAGGAACTGCTCTCACTGGTTCAGGCAGTTCTGGGCTAACCCTCTCCAGAGAGCGGTCCTGGTCCTACAGAGCAACAAACAAAGAAAGAAACATCTGGGGATATCTGCCACATGGTAAGCCCCGGGAGGGAAAAGGAAGGCTTGTTCTCAGTGTCTCTAGGAACTGCTTTCACTGTCCAGGGAACTGGTGTGCTCACACTCTCTTTAGAGCTGTACTGAAAACCGGAACTGTGTGGAGGTTGCTCCCACACAAAAAGTGCCGGGAGGGAAAAGTGGGCCTTGTTCTCACTGTCTCTGGGAACTGCTCTCGCTGCTCAGGTGTCTCTTTGCTAACACTCACGTGAGAGCTGCACTGAAAAGCAGGAACCATTGGAGGTTCCTCCCACATAGAAAGAGCCAGGAGGGAAAAGTGGGGCTTCTCCTCACTGTCTCCGCAAACTCTATGCAATTGCACCAGTTACCTCTATGCTATCACTCCCAGAAGAGCTGCCCTAAAAACAGATTGCCGGATAGATGCCGATTTTTCAAACGGGTCCTTCGACATGAGAGAATGGGTACTTTTGAGGTGGGAGGCGGCAGGGAAACGCGCAGCCCCAAGGTCTGTGGGGCCATGCAAGCCGCTCCCAGAGAGCTTTAGAACAAGCCACACTTTTCCCTCCTGGCTCCTCGAGAAAGTGCCAAGAGGGAAAAGTGGATCTCCTTCTCGCTGTCTCCAGAAACTACTTCCACTTCTCACTTTGCTTACACTCTCCTCGGAGCTAGGCGCAAAACCAACAACCATCTTGCTAGATCTCCCACATGGGAAGTGCCAAGAGGGACTTGTAGGGCTTCTTCCCACTGTCTCTAGGAACGGCTTGCACCGTCCCAGTAACCTCAGTTGTTACGCTCTGCAAAGAGCTGCACACAAAAGCAGCAAAACAAGGAAATTGCTCCCATATGGAAAGTGGCCGGAGGGAAATGTAGGGCTTCTTCTCAGGGCCTCTAGGAACTGCTCTCACTGGTTCAGGCAAGACCAACAACCATCTTGCTAGATCTCCCACATGGGAAGTGCCAAGAGGGACTTGTAGGGCTTCTTCCCACTGTCTCTAGGAACGGCTTGCACCGTCCCAGTAACCTCAGTTGTTACGCTCTGCAAAGAGCTGCACACAAAAGCAGCAAAACAAGGAAAGTGCTCCCATATGGAAAGTGGCCGGAGGGAAATGTAGGGCTTCTTCTCAGGGTCTCTAGGAACTGCTCTCACTGGTTCAGGCAGTTCTGGGCTAACCCTCTCCAGAGAGCGGTCCTGGTCCTACAGACCAACAAACAAAGAAAGAAACATCTGGGGATATCTGCCACATGGTAAGCCCCGGGAGGGAAAAGGAAGGCTTGTTCTCAGTGTCTCTAGGAAGTGCTATCAGTGTGCAGGGAACTGGTGTGCTCACACTCTCTTTAGAGCTGTACTGAAAACCGGAACTGTGTGGAGGTTGCTCCCACACAAAAAGTGCCGGGAGGGAAAAGTGGGCCTTGTTCTCACTGTCTCTGGGAACTGCTCTCGCTGCTCAGGTGTCTCTTTGCTAACACTCACGTGAGAGCTGCACTGAAAAGCAGGAACCATTGGAGGTTCCTCCCACATAGAAAGAGCCAGGAGGGAAAAGTGGGGCTTCTCCTCACTGTCTCCGCAAACTCCATCCAATTGCACCAGCTACCTCTATGCTGTCACTCCCAGAAGAGCTGCCCTAAAAACAGATTGCCGGATAGATGCCGATTTTTCAAACGGGTCCTTCGACATGAGAGAATGGGTACTTTTGAGGTGGGAGGCGGCAGGGAAACGCGCAGCCCCAAGGTCTGTGGGGCCATGCAAGCCGCTCCCAGAGAGCTTTAGAACAAGCCACACTTTTCCCTCCTGGCTCCTCGAGAAAGTGCCAAGAGGGAAAAGGGGATCTCCTTCTCGCTGTCTCCAGAAACTACTTCCACTTCTCACTTTGCTTACACTCTCCTCGGAGCTAGGCGCAAAACCAACAACCATCTTGCTAGATCTCCCACATGGGAAGTGCCAAGAGGGACTTGTAGGGCTTCTTCCCACTGTCTCTAGGAACGGCTTGCCTCGTCCCAGTAACCTCAGTTGTTACGCTCTGCAAAGAGCTGCACACAAAAGCAGCAAAACAAGGAAATTGCTCCCATATGGAAAGTGGCCGGAGGGAAATGTAGGGCTTCTTCTCAGGGCCTCTAGGAACTGCTCTCACTGGTTCAGGCAGTTCTGGGCTAACCCTCTCCAGAGAGCGGTCCTGGTCCTACAGACCAACAAACAAAGAAAGAAACATCTGGAGATATCTGCCACATGGTAAGCCCCGGGAGGGAAAAGGAAGGCTTGTTCTCAGTGTCTCTAGGAAGTGCTATCAGTGTGCAGGGAACTGGTGTGCTCACACTCTCTTTAGAGCTGTACTGAAAACCGGAACTGTGTGGAGGTTGCTCCCACACAAAAAGTGCCGGGAGGGAAAAGTGGGCCTTGTTCTCACTGTCTCTGGGAACTGCTCTCGCTGCTCAGGTGTCTCTTTGCTAACACTCACGTGAGAGCTGCACTGAAAAGCAGGAACCATTGGAGGTTCCTCCCACATAGAAAGAGCCAGGAGGGAAAAGTGGGGCTTCTCCTCACTGTCTCCGCAAACTCCATCCAATTGCACCAGCTACCTCTATGCTGTCACTCCCAGAAGAGCTGCCCTAAAAACAGATTGCCGGATAGATGCCGATTTTTCAAACGGGTCCTTCGACATGAGAGAATGGGTACTTTTGAGGTGGGAGGCGGCAGGGAAACGCGCAGCCCCAAGGTCTGTGGGGCCATGCAAGCCGCTCCCAGAGAGCTTTAGAACAAGCCACACTTTTCCCTCCTGGCTCCTCCAGAAAGTGCCAAGAGGGAAAAGTGGATCTCCTTCTCGCTGTCTCCAGAAACTACTTCCACTTCTCACTTTGCTTACACTCTCCTCGGAGCTAGGCGCAAAACCAACAACCATCTTGCTAGATCTCCCACATGGGAAGTGCCAAGAGGGACTTGTAGGGCTTCTTCCCACTGTCTCTAGGAACGGCTTGCCTCGTCCCAGTAACCTCAGTTGTTACGCTCTGCAAAGAGCTGCACACAAAAGCAGCAAAACAAGGAAATTGCTCCCATATGGAAAGTGGCCGGAGGGAAATGTAGGGCTTCTTCTCAGGGCCTCTAGGAACTGCTCTCACTGGTTCAGGCAAGACCAACAACCATCTTGCTAGATCTCCCACATGGGAAGTGCCAAGAGGGACTTGTAGGGCTTCTTCCCACTGTCTCTAGGAACGGCTTGCACCGTCCCAGTAACCTCAGTTGTTACGCTCTGCAAAGAGCTGCACACAAAAGCAGCAAAACAAGGAAATTGCTCCCATATGGGAAGTGGCCGGAGGGAAATGTAGGGCTTCTTCTCAGGGTCTCTAGGAACTGCTCTCACTGGTTCAGGCAGTTCTGGGCTAAGCCTCTCCAGAGAGCGGTCCTGGTCCTACAGAGCAACAAACAAAGAAAGAAACATCTGGGGATATCTGCCACATGGTAAGCCCCGGGAGGGAAAAGGAAGGCTTGTTCTCAGTGTCTCTAGGAACTGCTTTCACTGTCCAGGGAACTGGTGTGCTCACACTCTCTTTAGAGCTGTACTGAAAACCGGAACTGTGTGGAGGTTGCTCCCACACAAAAAGTGCCGGGAGGGAAAAGTGGGCCTTGTTCTCACTGTCTCTGGGAACTGCTCTCGCTGCTCAGGTTGTCTCTTTGCTAACAGTCACGTGAGAGCTGCACTGAAAAGCAGGAACCATTGGAGGTTCCTCCCACATAGAAAGAGCCAGGAGGGAAAAGTGGGGCTTCTCCTCACTGTCTCTAGGAACTGCTCTCGCTGCTCCAGTTGTCTCTTTGCTAACACTCACGTGAGAGCTGCACTGAAAAGCAGGAACCATTGGAGGTTCCTCCCACATAGAAAGAGCCAGGAGGGAAAAGTGGGGCTTCTCCTCACTGTCTCCGCAAACTCTATCCAATTGCACCAGCTACCTCTATGCTGTCACTCCCAGAAGAGCTGCCCTAAAAACAGATTGCCGGATAGATGCCGATTTTTCAAACGGGTCCTTCGACATGAGAGAATGGGTACTTTTGAGGTGGGAGGCGGCAGGGAAACGCGCAGCCCCAAGGTCTGTGGGGCCATGCAAGCCGCTCCCAGAGAGCTTTAGAACAAGCCACACTTTTCCCTCCTGGCTCCTCCAGAAAGTGCCAAGAGGGAAAAGTGGATCTCCTTCTCGCTGTCTCCAGAAACTACTTCCACTTCTCACTTTGCTTACACTCTCCTCGGAGCTAGGCGCAAAACCAACAACCATCTTGCTAGATCTCCCACATGGGAAGTGCCAAGAGGGACTTGTAGGGCTTCTTCCCACTGTCTCTAGGAACGGCTTGCCTCGTCCCAGTAACCTCAGTTGTTACGCTCTGCAAAGAGCTGCACACAAAAGCAGCAAAACAAGGAAATTGCTCCCATATGGAAAGTGGCCGGAGGGAAATGTAGGGCTTCTTCTCAGGGTCTCTAGGAACTGCTCTCACTGGTTCAGGCAAAACCAACAACCATCTTGCTAGATCTCCCACATGGGAAGTGCCAAGAGGGACTTGTAGGGCTTCTTCCCACTGTCTCTAGGAACGGCTTGCACCGTCCCAGTAACCTCAGTTGTTACGCTCTGCAAAGAGCTGCACACAAAAGCAGCAAAACAAGGAAATTGCTCCCATATGGAAAGTGGCCGGAGGGAAATGTAGGGCTTCTTCTCAGAGTCTCTAGGAACTGCTCTCACTGGTTCAGGCAGTTCTGGGCTAACCCTCTCCAGAGAGCGGTCCTGGTCCTACAGACCAACAAACAAAGAAAGAAACATCTGGGGATATCTGCCACATGGTAAGCCCCGGGAGGGAAAAGGAAGGCTTGTTCTCAGTGTCTCTAGGAACTGCTTTCAGTGTGCAGGGAACTGGTGTGCTCACACTCTCTTTAGAGCTGTACTGAAAACCGGAACTGTGTGGAGGTTGCTCCCACACAAAAAGTGCCGGGAGGGAAAAGTGGGCCTTGTTCTCACTGTCTCTGGGAACTGCTCTCGCTGCTCAGGTGTCTCTTTGCTAACACTCACGTGAGAGCTGCACTGAAAAGCAGGAACCATTGGAGGTTCCTCCCACATAGAAAGAGCCAGGAGGGAAAAGTGGGGCTTCTCCTCACTGTCTCCGCAAACTCTATGCAATTGCACCAGTTACCTCTATGCTATCACTCCCAGAAGAGCTGCCCTAAAAACAGATTGCCGGATAGATGCCGATTTTTCAAACGGGTCCTTCGACATGAGAGAATGGGTACTTTTGAGGTGGGAGGCGGCAGGGAAACGCGCAGCCCCAAGGTCTGTGGGGCCATGCAAGCCGCTCCCAGAGAGCTTTAGAACAAGCCACACTTTTCCCTCCTGGCTCCTCCAGAAAGTGCCAAGAGGGAAAAGTGGATCTCCTTCTCGCTGTCTCCAGAAACTACTTCCACTTCTCACTTTGCTTACACTCTCCTCGGAGCTAGGCGCAAAACCAACAACCATCTTGCTAGATCTCCCACATGGGAAGTGCCAAGAGGGACTTGTAGGGCTTCTTCCCACTGTCTCTAGGAACGGCTTGCCTCGTCCCAGTAACCTCAGTTGTTACGCTCTGCAAAGAGCTGCACACAAAAGCAGCAAAACAAGGAAATTGCTCCCATATGGAAAGTGGCCGGAGGGAAATGTAGGGCTTCTTCTCAGGGTCTCTAGGAACTGCTCTCACTGGTTCAGGCAAAACCAACAACCATCTTGCTAGATCTCCCACATGGGAAGTGCCGAGAGGGACTTGTAGGGCTCCTTCCCACTGTCTCTAGGAACGGCTTGCACCGTCCCAGTAACCTCAGTTGTTACGCTCTGCAAAGAGCTGCACACAAAAGCAGCAAAACAAGGAAATTGCTCCCATATGGGAAGTGGCCGGAGGGAAATGTAGGGCTTCTTCTCAGGGTCTCTAGGAACTGCTCTCACTGGTTCAGGCAGTTCTGGGCTAAGCCTCTCCAGAGAGCGGTCCTGGTCCTACAGAGCAACAAACAAAGAAAGAAACATCTGGGGATATCTGCCACATGGTAAGCCCCGGGAGGGAAAAGGAAGGCTTGTTCTCAGTGTCTCTAGGAACTGCTTTCACTGTCCAGGGAACTGGTGTGCTCACACTCTCTTTAGAGCTGTACTGAAAACCGGAACTGTGTGGAGGTTGCTCCCACACAAAAAGTGCCGGGAGGGAAAAGTGTGCCTTGTTCTCACTGCCTCTGGGAACTGCTCTCGCTGCTCAGGTTGTCTCTTTGCTAACACTCACGTGAGAGCTGCACTGAAAAGCAGGAACCATTGGAGGTTCCTCCCACATAGAAAGAGCCAGGAGGGAAAAGTGGGGCTTCTCCTCACTGTCTCCGCAAACTCCATCCAATTGCACCAGCTACCTCTATGCTGTCACTCCCAGAAGAGCTGCCCTAAAAACAGATTGCCGGATAGATGCCGATTTTTCAAACGGGTCCTTCGACATGAGAGAATGGGTACTTTTGAGGTGGGAGGCGGCAGGGAAACGCGCAGCCCCAAGGTCTGTGGGGCCATGCAAGCCGCTCCCAGAGAGCTTTAGAACAAGCCACACTTTTCCCTCCTGGCTCCTCGAGAAAGTGCCAAGAGGGAAAAGTGGATCTCCTTCTCGCTGTCTCCAGAAACTACTTCCACTTCTCACTTTGCTTACACTCTCCTCGGAGCTAGGCGCAAAACCAACAACCATCTTGCTAGATCTCCCACATGGGAAGTGCCAAGAGGGACTTGTAGGGCTTCTTCCCACTGTCTCTAGGAACGGCTTGCCTCGTCCCAGTAACCTCAGTTGTTACGCTCTGCAAAGAGCTGCACACAAAAGCAGCAAAACAAGGAAATTGCTCCCATATGGAAAGTGGCCGGAGGGAAATGTAGGGCTTCTTCTCAGGGTCTCTAGGAACTGCTCTCACTGGTTCAGGCAAAACCAACAACCATCTTGCTAGATCTCCCACATGGGAAGTGCCAAGAGGGACTTGTAGGGCTTCTTCCCACTGTCTCTAGGAACGGCTTGCACCGTCCCAGTAACCTCAGTTGTTACGCTCTGCAAAGAGCTGCACACAAAAGCAGCAAAACAAGGAAAGTGCTCCCATATGGAAAGTGGCCGGAGGGAAATGTAGGGCTTCTTCTCAGGGTCTCTAGGAACTGCTCTCACTGGTTCAGGCAGTTCTGGGCTAACCCTCTCCAGAGAGCGGTCCTGGTCCTACAGAGCAACAAACAAAGAAAGAAACATCTGGGGATATCTGCCACATGGTAAGCCCCGGGAGGGAAAAGGAAGGCTTGTTCTCAGTGTCTCTAGGAACTGCTTTCACTGTCCAGGGAACTGGTGTGCTCACACTCTCTTTAGAGCTGTACTGAAAACCGGAACTGTGTGGAGGTTGCTCCCACACAAAAAGTGCCGGGAGGGAAAAGTGGGCCTTGTTCTCACTGTCTCTGGGAACTGCTCTCGCTGCTCAGGTGTCTCTTTGCTAACACTCACGTGAGAGCTGCACTGAAAAGCAGGAACCATTGGAGGTTCCTCCCACATAGAAAGAGCCAGGAGGGAAAAGTGGGGCTTCTCCTCACTGTCTCCGCAAACTCTATGCAATTGCACCAGTTACCTCTATGCTATCACTCCCAGAAGAGCTGCCCTAAAAACAGATTGCCGGATAGATGCCGATTTTTCAAACGGGTCCTTCGACATGAGAGAATGGGTACTTTTGAGGTCGGAGGCGGCAGGGAAATGCGCAGCCCCAAGGTCTGTGGGGCCATGCAAGCCGCTCCCAGAGAGCTTTAGAACAAGCCACACTTTTCCCTCCTGGCTCCTCGAGAAAGTGCCAAGAGGGAAAAGTGGATCTCCTTCTCGCTGTCTCCAGAAACTACTTCCACTTCTCACTTTGCTTACACTCTCCTCGGAGCTAGGCGCAAAACCAACAACCATCTTGCTAGATCTCCCACATGGGAAGTGCCAAGAGGGACTTGTAGGGCTTCTTCCCACTGTCTCTAGGAACGGCTTGCCTCGTCCCAGTAACCTCAGTTGTTACGCTCTGCAAAGAGCTGCACACAAAAGCAGCAAAACAAGGAAATTGCTACCATATGGAAAGTGGCTGGAGGGAAATGTAGGGCTTCTTCTCAGGGTCTCTAGGAACTGCTCTCACTGGTTCAGGCAAAACCAACAACCACCTTGCTAGATCTCCCACATGGGAAGTGCCAAGAGGGACTTGTAGGGCTTCTTCCCACTGTCTCTAGGAACGGCTTGCACCGTCCCAGTAACCTCAGTTGTTACGCTCTGCAAAGAGCTGCACACAAAAGCAGCAAAACAAGGAAATTGCTCCCATATGGAAAGTGGCCGGAGGGAAATGTAGGGCTTCTTCTCAGGGTCTCTAGGAACTGCTCTCACTGGTTCAGGCAGTTCTGGGCTAACCCTCTCCAGAGAGCGGTCCTGGTCCTACAGACCAACAAACAAAGAAAGAAACATCTGGGGATATCTGCCACATGGTAAGCCCCGGGAGGGAAAAGGAAGGCTTGTTCTCAGTGTCTCTAGGAACTGCTTTCACTGTCCAGGGAACTGGTGTGCTCACACTCTCTTTAGAGCTGTACTGAAAACCGGAACTGTGTGGAGGTTGCTCCCACACAAAAAGTGCCGGGAGGGAAAAGTGTGCCTTGTTCTCACTGCCTCTGGGAACTGCTCTCGCTGCTCAGGTTGTCTCTTTGCTAACACTCACGTGAGAGCTGCACTGAAAAGCAGGAACCATTGGAGGTTCCTCCCACATAGAAAGAGCCAGGAGGGAAAAGTGGGGCTTCTCCTCACTGTCTCTAGGAACTGCTCTCGCTGCTCCAGTTGTCTCTTTGCTAACACTCACGTGAGAGCTGCACTGAAAAGCAGGAACCATTGGAGGTTCCTCCCACATAGAAAGAGCCAGGAGGGAAAAGTGGGGCTTCTCCTCACTGTCTCCGCAAACTCTATCCAATTGCACCAGCTACCTCTATGCTGTCACTCCCAGAAGAGCTGCCCTAAAAACAGATTGCCGGATAGATGCCGATTTTTCAAACGGGTCCTTCGACATGAGAGAATGGGTACTTTTGAGGTCGGAGGCAGCAGGGAAACGCGCAGCCCCAAGGTCTGTGGGGCCATGCAAGCCGCTCCCAGAGAGCTTTAGAACAAGCCACACTTTTCCCTCCTGGCTCCTCCAGAAAGTGCCAAGAGGGAAAAGTGGATCTCCTTCTCGCTGTCTCCAGAAACTACTTCCACTTATCACTTTGCTTACACTCTCCTCGGAGCTAGGCGCAAAACCAACAACCATCTTGCTAGATCTCCCACATGGGAAGTGCCAAGAGGGACTTGTAGGGCTTCTTCCCACTGTCTCTAGGAACGGCTTGCACCGTCCCAGTAACCTCAGTTGTTACGCTCTGCAAAGAGCTGCACACAAAAGCAGCAAAACAAGGAAAGTGCTCCCATATGGAAAGTGGCCGGAGGGAAATGTAGGGCTTCTTCTCAGGGTCTCTAGGAACTGCTCTCACTGGTTCAGGCAAAACCAACAACCATCTTGCTAGATCTCCCACATGGGAACTGCCAAGAGGGACTTGTAGGGCTTCTTCCCACTGTCTCTAGGAACGGCTTGCACCGTCCCAGTAACCTCAGTTGTTACGCTCTGCAAAGAGCTGCACACAAAAGCAGCAAAACAAGGAAATTGCTCCCATATGGAAAGTGGCCGGAGGGAAATGTAGGGCTTCTTCTCAGGGTCTCTAGGAACTGCTCTCACTGGTTCAGGCAGTTCTGGGCTAACCCTCTCCAGAGAGCGGTCCTGGTCCTACAGAGCAACAAACAAAGAAAGAAACATCTGGGGATATCTGCCACATGGTAAGCCCCGGGAGGGAAAAGGAAGGCTTGTTCTCAGTGTCTCTAGGAACTGCTTTCACTGTCCAGGGAACTGGTGTGCTCACACTCTCTTTAGAGCTGTACTGAAAACCGGAACTGTGTGGAGGTTGCTCCCACACAAAAAGTGCCGGGAGGGAAAAGTGGGCCTTGTTCTCACTGTCTCTGGGAACTGCTCTCGCTGCTCCAGTTGTCTCTTTGCTAACACTCACGTGAGAGCTGCACTGAAAAGCAGGAACCATTGGAGGTTCCTCCCACATAGAAAGAGCCAGGAGGGAAAAGTGGGGCTTCTCCTCACTGTCTCCGCAAACTCTATGCAATTGCACCAGTTACCTCTATGCTATCACTCCCAGAAGAGCTGCCCTAAAAACAGATTGCCGGATAGATGCCGATTTTTCAAACGGGTCCTTCGACATGAGAGAATGGGTACTTTTGAGGTGGGAGGCGGCAGGGAAACGCGCAGCCCCAAGGTCTGTGGGGCCATGCAAGCCGCTCCCAGAGAGCTTTAGAACAAGCCACACTTTTCCCTCCTGGCTCCTCGAGAAAGTGCCAAGAGGGAAAAGTGGATCTCCTTCTCGCTGTCTCCAGAAACTACTTCCACTTCTCACTTTGCTTACACTCTCCTCGGAGCTAGGCGCAAAACCAACAACCATCTTGCTAGATCTCCCACATGGGAAGTGCCAAGAGGGACTTGTAGGGCTTCTTCCCACTGTCTCTAGGAACGGCTTGCCTCGTCCCAGTAACCTCAGTTGTTACGCTCTGCAAAGAGCTGCACACAAAAGCAGCAAAACAAGGAAATTGCTCCCATATGGAAAGTGGCCGGAGGGAAATGTAGGGCTTCTTCTCAGGGTCTCTAGGAACTGCTCTCACTGGTTCAGGCAAAACCAACAACCACCTTGCTAGATCTCCCACATGGGAAGTGCCAAGAGGGACTTGTAGGGCTTCTTCCCACTGTCTCTAGGAACGGCTTGCACCGTCCCAGTAACCTCAGTTGTTACGCTCTGCAAAGAGCTGCACACAAAAGCAGCAAAACAAGGAAAGTGCTCCCATATGGAAAGTGGCCGGAGGGAAATGTAGGGCTTCTTCTCAGGGTCTCTAGGAACTGCTCTCACTGGTTCAGGCAAAACCAACAACCATCTTGCTAGATCTCCCACATGGGAAGTGCCAAGAGGGACTTGTAGGGCTTCTTCCCACTGTCTCTAGGAACGGCTTGCACCGTCCCAGTAACCTCAGTTGTTACGCTCTGCAAAGAGCTGCACACAAAAGCAGCAAAACAAGGAAAGTGCTCCCATATGGAAAGTGGCCGGAGGGAAATGTAGGGCTTCTTCTCAGGGTCTCTAGGAACTGCTCTCACTGGTTCAGGCAGTTCTGGGCTAACCCTCTCCAGAGAGCGGTCCTGGTCCTACAGAGCAACAAACAAAGAAAGAAACATCTGGGGATATCTGCCACATGGTAAGCCCCGGGAGGGAAAAGGAAGGCTTGTTCTCAGTGTCTCTAGGAACTGCTTTCAGTGTGCAGGGAACTGGTGTGCTCACACTCTCTTTAGAGCTGTACTGAAAACCGGAACTGTGTGGAGGTTGCTCCCACACAAAAAGTGCCGGGAGGGAAAAGTGTGCCTTGTTCTCACTGCCTCTGGGAACTGCTCTCGCTGCTCAGGTTGTCTCTTTGCTAACACTCACGTGAGAGCTGCACTGAAAAGCAGGAACCATTGGAGGTTCCTCCCACATAGAAAGAGCCAGGAGGGAAAAGTGGGGCTTCTCCTCACTGTCTCTAGGAACTGCTCTCGCTGCTCCAGTTGTCTCTTTGCTAACACTCACGTGAGAGCTGCACTGAAAAGCAGGAACCATTGGAGGTTCCTCCCACATAGAAAGAGCCAGGAGGGAAAAGTGGGGCTTCTCCTCACTGTCTCCGCAAACTCTATCCAATTGCACCAGCTACCTCTATGCTGTCACTCCCAGAAGAGCTGCCCTAAAAACAGATTGCCGGATAGATGCCGATTTTTCAAACGGGTCCTTCGACATGAGAGAATGGGTACTTTTGAGGTCGGAGGCAGCAGGGAAACGCGCAGCCCCAAGGTCTGTGGGGCCATGCAAGCCGCTCCCAGAGAGCTTTAGAACAAGCCACACTTTTCCCTCCTGGCTCCTCCAGAAAGTGCCAAGAGGGAAAAGTGGATCTCCTTCTCGCTGTCTCCAGAAACTACTTCCACTTATCACTTTGCTTACACTCTCCTCGGAGCTAGGCGCAAAACCAACAACCATCTTGCTAGATCTCCCACATGGGAAGTGCCAAGAGGGACTTGTAGGGCTTCTTCCCACTGTCTCTAGGAACGGCTTGCACCGTCCCAGTAACCTCAGTTGTTACGCTCTGCAAAGAGCTGCACACAAAAGCAGCAAAACAAGGAAATTGCTCCCATATGGAAAGTGGCCGGAGGGAAATGTAGGGCTTCTTCTCAGGGTCTCTAGGAACTGCTCTCACTGGTTCAGGCAAAACCAACAACCATCTTGCTAGATCTCCCACATGGGAACTGCCAAGAGGGACTTGTAGGGCTTCTTCCCACTGTCTCTAGGAACGGCTTGCACCGTCCCAGTAACCTCAGTTGTTACGCTCTGCAAAGAGCTGCACACAAAAGCAGCAAAACAAGGAAATTGCTCCCATATGGAAAGTGGCCGGAGGGAAATGTAGGGCTTCTTCTCAGGGTCTCTAGGAACTGCTCTCACTGGTTCAGGCAGTTCTGGGCTAACCCTCTCCAGAGAGCGGTCCTGGTCCTACAGAGCAACAAACAAAGAAAGAAACATCTGGGGATATCTGCCACATGGTAAGCCCCGGGAGGGAAAAGGAAGGCTTGTTCTCAGTGTCTCTAGGAACTGCTTTCACTGTCCAGGGAACTGGTGTGCTCACACTCTCTTTAGAGCTGTACTGAAAACCGGAACTGTGTGGAGGTTGCTCCCACACAAAAAGTGCCGGGAGGGAAAAGTGGGCCTTGTTCTCACTGTCTCTGGGAACTGCTCTCGCTGCTCCAGTTGTCTCTTTGCTAACACTCACGTGAGAGCTGCACTGAAAAGCAGGAACCATTGGAGGTTCCTCCCACATAGAAAGAGCCAGGAGGGAAAAGTGGGGCTTCTCCTCACTGTCTCCGCAAACTCTATGCAATTGCACCAGTTACCTCTATGCTATCACTCCCAGAAGAGCTGCCCTAAAAACAGATTGCCGGATAGATGCCGATTTTTCAAACGGGTCCTTCGACATGAGAGAATGGGTACTTTTGAGGTGGGAGGCGGCAGGGAAACGCGCAGCCCCAAGGTCTGTGGGGCCATGCAAGCCGCTCCCAGAGAGCTTTAGAACAAGCCACACTTTTCCCTCCTGGCTCCTCGAGAAAGTGCCAAGAGGGAAAAGTGGATCTCCTTCTCGCTGTCTCCAGAAACTACTTCCACTTCTCACTTTGCTTACACTCTCCTCGGAGCTAGGCGCAAAACCAACAACCATCTTGCTAGATCTCCCACATGGGAAGTGCCAAGAGGGACTTGTAGGGCTTCTTCCCACTGTCTCTAGGAACGGCTTGCCTCGTCCCAGTAACCTCAGTTGTTACGCTCTGCAAAGAGCTGCACACAAAAGCAGCAAAACAAGGAAATTGCTCCCATATGGAAAGTGGCCGGAGGGAAATGTAGGGCTTCTTCTCAGGGTCTCTAGGAACTGCTCTCACTGGTTCAGGCAAAACCAACAACCACCTTGCTAGATCTCCCACATGGGAAGTGCCAAGAGGGACTTGTAGGGCTTCTTCCCACTGTCTCTAGGAACGGCTTGCACCGTCCCAGTAACCTCAGTTGTTACGCTCTGCAAAGAGCTGCACACAAAAGCAGCAAAACAAGGAAAGTGCTCCCATATGGAAAGTGGCCGGAGGGAAATGTAGGGCTTCTTCTCAGGGTCTCTAGGAACTGCTCTCACTGGTTCAGGCAAAACCAACAACCATCTTGCTAGATCTCCCACATGGGAAGTGCCAAGAGGGACTTGTAGGGCTTCTTCCCACTGTCTCTAGGAACGGCTTGCACCGTCCCAGTAACCTCAGTTGTTACGCTCTGCAAAGAGCTGCACACAAAAGCAGCAAAACAAGGAAAGTGCTCCCATATGGAAAGTGGCCGGAGGGAAATGTAGGGCTTCTTCTCAGGGTCTCTAGGAACTGCTCTCACTGGTTCAGGCAGTTCTGGGCTAACCCTCTCCAGAGAGCGGTCCTGGTCCTACAGAGCAACAAACAAAGAAAGAAACATCTGGGGATATCTGCCACATGGTAAGCCCCGGGAGGGAAAAGGAAGGCTTGTTCTCAGTGTCTCTAGGAACTGCTTTCAGTGTGCAGGGAACTGGTGTGCTCACACTCTCTTTAGAGCTGTACTGAAAACCGGAACTGTGTGGAGGTTGCTCCCACACAAAAAGTGCCGGGAGGGAAAAGTGGGCCTTGTTCTCACTGTCTCTGGGAACTGCTCTCGCTGCTCAGGTGTCTCTTTGCTAACACTCACGTGAGAGCTGCACTGAAAAGCAGGAACCATTGGAGGTTCCTCCCACATAGAAAGAGCCAGGAGGGAAAAGTGGGGCTTCTCCTCACTGTCTCCGCAAACTCCATCCAATTGCACCAGCTACCTCTATGCTGTCACTCCCAGAAGAGCTGCCCTAAAAACAGATTGCCGGATAGATGCCGATTTTTCAAACGGGTCCTTCGACATGAGAGAATGGGTACTTTTGAGGTGGGAGGCGGCAGGGAAACGCGCAGCCCCAAGGTCTGTGGGGCCATGCAAGCCGCTCCCAGAGAGCTTTAGAACAAGCCACACTTTTCCCTCCTGGCTCCTCGAGAAAGTGCCAAGAGGGAAAAGTGGATCTCCTTCTCGCTGTCTCCAGAAACTACTTCCACTTCTCACTTTGCTTACACTCTCCTCGGAGCTAGGCGCAAAACCAACAACCATCTTGCTAGATCTCCCACATGGGAAGTGCCAAGAGGGACTTGTAGGGCTTCTTCCCACTGTCTCTAGGAACGGCTTGCCTCGTCCCAGTAACCTCAGTTGTTACGCTCTGCAAAGAGCTGCACACAAAAGCAGCAAAACAAGGAAATTGCTCCCATATGGAAAGTGGCCGGAGGGAAATGTAGGGCTTCTTCTCAGGGTCTCTAGGAACTGCTCTCACTGGTTCAGGCAAAACCAACAACCATCTTGCTAGATCTCCCACATGGGAAGTGCCAAGAGGGACTTGTAGGGCTTCTTCCCACTGTCTCTAGGAACGGCTTGCACCGTCCCAGTAACCTCAGTTGTTACGCTCTGCAAAGAGCTGCACACAAAAGCAGCAAAACAAGGAAATTGCTCCCATATGGAAAGTGGCCGGAGGGAAATGTAGGGCTTCTTCTCAGGGTCTCTAGGAACTGCTCTCACTGGTTCAGGCAAAACCAACAACCATCTTGCTAGATCTCCCACATGGGAAGTGCCAAGAGGGACTTGTAGGGCTTCTTCCCACTGTCTCTAGGAACGGCTTGCACCGTCCCAGTAACCTCAGTTGTTACGCTCTGCAAAGAGCTGCACACAAAAGCAGCAAAACAAGGAAAGTGCTCCCATATGGAAAGTGGCCGGAGGGAAATGTAGGGCTTCTTCTCAGGGTCTCTAGGAACTGCTCTCACTGGTTCAGGCAGTTCTGGGCTAACCCTCTCCAGAGAGCGGTCCTGGTCCTACAGAGCAACAAACAAAGAAAGAAACATCTGGGGATATCTGCCACATGGTAAGCCCCGGGAGGGAAAAGGAAGGCTTGTTCTCAGTGTCTCTAGGAACTGCTTTCACTGTCCAGGGAACTGGTGTGCTCACACTCTCTTTAGAGCTGTACTGAAAACCGGAACTGTGTGGAGGTTGCTCCCACACAAAAAGTGCCGGGAGGGAAAAGTGGGCCTTGTTCTCACTGTCTCTGGGAACTGCTCTCGCTGCTCAGGTGTCTCTTTGCTAACACTCACGTGAGAGCTGCACTGAAAAGCAGGAACCATTGGAGGTTCCTCCCACATAGAAAGAGCCAGGAGGGAAAAGTGGGGCTTCTCCTCACTGTCTCCGCAAACTCTATGCAATTGCACCAGTTACCTCTATGCTATCACTCCCAGAAGAGCTGCCCTAAAAACAGATTGCCGGATAGATGCCGATTTTTCAAACGGGTCCTTCGACATGAGAGAATGGGTACTTTTGAGGTCGGAGGCGGCAGGGAAATGCGCAGCCCCAAGGTCTGTGGGGCCATGCAAGCCGCTCCCAGAGAGCTTTAGAACAAGCCACACTTTTCCCTCCTGGCTCCTCGAGAAAGTGCCAAGAGGGAAAAGTGGATCTCCTTCTCGCTGTCTCCAGAAACTACTTCCACTTCTCACTTTGCTTACACTCTCCTCGGAGCTAGGCGCAAAACCAACAACCATCTTGCTAGATCTCCCACATGGGAAGTGCCAAGAGGGACTTGTAGGGCTTCTTCCCACTGTCTCTAGGAACGGCTTGCCTCGTCCCAGTAACCTCAGTTGTTACGCTCTGCAAAGAGCTGCACACAAAAGCAGCAAAACAAGGAAATTGCTCCCATATGGAAAGTGGCTGGAGGGAAATGTAGGGCTTCTTCTCAGGGTCTCTAGGAACTGCTCTCACTGGTTCAGGCAAAACCAACAACCACCTTGCTAGATCTCCCACATGGGAAGTGCCAAGAGGGACTTGTAGGGCTTCTTCCCACTGTCTCTAGGAACGGCTTGCACCGTCCCAGTAACCTCAGTTGTTACGCTCTGCAAAGAGCTGCACACAAAAGCAGCAAAACAAGGAAATTGCTCCCATATGGAAAGTGGCCGGAGGGAAATGTAGGGCTTCTTCTCAGGGTCTCTAGGAACTGCTCTCACTGGTTCAGGCAGTTCTGGGCTAACCCTCTCCAGAGAGCGGTCCTGGTCCTACAGACCAACAAACAAAGAAAGAAACATCTGGGGATATCTGCCACATGGTAAGCCCCGGGAGGGAAAAGGAAGGCTTGTTCTCAGTGTCTCTAGGAACTGCTTTCACTGTCCAGGGAACTGGTGTGCTCACACTCTCTTTAGAGCTGTACTGAAAACCGGAACTGTGTGGAGGTTGCTCCCACACAAAAAGTGCCGGGAGGGAAAAGTGTGCCTTGTTCTCACTGCCTCTGGGAACTGCTCTCGCTGCTCAGGTTGTCTCTTTGCTAACACTCACGTGAGAGCTGCACTGAAAAGCAGGAACCATTGGAGGTTCCTCCCACATAGAAAGAGCCAGGAGGGAAAAGTGGGGCTTCTCCTCACTGTCTCTAGGAACTGCTCTCGCTGCTCCAGTTGTCTCTTTGCTAACACTCACGTGAGAGCTGCACTGAAAAGCAGGAACCATTGGAGGTTCCTCCCACATAGAAAGAGCCAGGAGGGAAAAGTGGGGCTTCTCCTCACTGTCTCCGCAAACTCTATCCAATTGCACCAGCTACCTCTATGCTGTCACTCCCAGAAGAGCTGCCCTAAAAACAGATTGCCGGATAGATGCCGATTTTTCAAACGGGTCCTTCGACATGAGAGAATGGGTACTTTTGAGGTCGGAGGCAGCAGGGAAACGCGCAGCCCCAAGGTCTGTGGGGCCATGCAAGCCGCTCCCAGAGAGCTTTAGAACAAGCCACACTTTTCCCTCCTGGCTCCTCCAGAAAGTGCCAAGAGGGAAAAGTGGATCTCCTTCTCGCTGTCTCCAGAAACTACTTCCACTTCTCACTTTGCTTACACTCTCCTCGGAGCTAGGCGCAAAACCAACAACCATCTTGCTAGATCTCCCACATGGGAAGTGCCAAGAGGGACTTGTAGGGCTTCTTCCCACTGTCTCTAGGAACGGCTTGCACCGTCCCAGTAACCTCAGTTGTTACGCTCTGCAAAGAGCTGCACACAAAAGCAGCAAAACAAGGAAATTGCTCCCATATGGAAAGTGGCCGGAGGGAAATGTAGGGCTTCTTCTCAGGGTCTCTAGGAACTGCTCTCACTGGTTCAGGCAAAACCAACAACCATCTTGCTAGATCTCCCACATGGGAACTGCCAAGAGGGACTTGTAGGGCTTCTTCCCACTGTCTCTAGGAACGGCTTGCACCGTCCCAGTAACCTCAGTTGTTACGCTCTGCAAAGAGCTGCACACAAAAGCAGCAAAACAAGGAAAGTGCTCCCATATGGAAAGTGGCCGGAGGGAAATGTAGGGCTTCTTCTCAGGGTCTCTAGGAACTGCTCTCACTGGTTCAGGCAGTTCTGGGCTAAGCCTCTCCAGAGAGCGGTCCTGGTCCTACAGAGCAACAAACAAAGAAAGAAACATCTGGGGATATCTGCCACATGGTAAGCCCCGGGAGGGAAAAGGAAGGCTTGTTCTCAGTGTCTCTAGGAACTGCTTTCACTGTCCAGGGAACTGGTGTGCTCACACTCTCTTTAGAGCTGTACTGAAAACCGGAACTGTGTGGAGGTTGCTCCCACACAAAAAGTGCCGGGAGGGAAAAGTGGGCCTTGTTCTCACTGTCTCTGGGAACTGCTCTCGCTGCTCAGGTGTCTCTTTGCTAACACTCACGTGAGAGCTGCACTGAAAAGCAGGAACCATTGGAGGTTCCTCCCACATAGAAAGAGCCAGGAGGGAAAAGTGGGGCTTCTCCTCACTGTCTCCGCAAACTCTATGCAATTGCACCAGTTACCTCTATGCTATCACTCCCAGAAGAGCTGCCCTAAAAACAGATTGCCGGATAGATGCCGATTTTTCAAACGGGTCCTTCGACATGAGAGAATGGGTACTTTTGAGGTCGGAGGCGGCAGGGAAACGCGCAGCCCCAAGGTCTGTGGGGCCATGCAAGCCGCTCCCAGAGAGCTTTAGAACAAGCCACACTTTTCCCTCCTGGCTCCTCGAGAAAGTGCCAAGAGGGAAAAGTGGATCTCCTTCTCGCTGTCTCCAGAAACTACTTCCACTTCTCACTTTGCTTACACTCTCCTCGGAGCTAGGCGCAAAACCAACAACCATCTTGCTAGATCTCCCACATGGGAAGTGCCAAGAGGGACTTGTAGGGCTTCTTCCCACTGTCTCTAGGAACGGCTTGCCTCGTCCCAGTAACCTCAGTTGTTACGCTCTGCAAAGAGCTGCACACAAAAGCAGCAAAACAAGGAAATTGCTCCCATATGGAAAGTGGCCGGAGGGAAATGTAGGGCTTCTTCTCAGGGTCTCTAGGAACTGCTCTCACTGGTTCAGGCAAAACCAACAACCACCTTGCTAGATCTCCCACATGGGAAGTGCCAAGAGGGACTTGTAGGGCTTCTTCCCACTGTCTCTAGGAACGGCTTGCACCGTCCCAGTAACCTCAGTTGTTACGCTCTGCAAAGAGCTGCACACAAAAGCAGCAAAACAAGGAAATTGCTCCCATATGGAAAGTGGCCGGAGGGAAATGTAGGGCTTCTTCTCAGGGTCTCTAGGAACTGCTCTCACTGGTTCAGGCAGTTCTGGGCTAACCCTCTCCAGAGAGCGGTCCTGGTCCTACAGACCAACAAACAAAGAAAGAAACATCTGGGGATATCTGCCACATGGTAAGCCCCGGGAGGGAAAAGGAAGGCTTGTTCTCAGTGTCTCTAGGAACTGCTTTCACTGTCCAGGGAACTGGTGTGCTCACACTCTCTTTAGAGCTGTACTGAAAACCGGAACTGTGTGGAGGTTGCTCCCACACAAAAAGTGCCGGGAGGGAAAAGTGTGCCTTGTTCTCACTGCCTCTGGGAACTGCTCTCGCTGCTCAGGTTGTCTCTTTGCTAACACTCACGTGAGAGCTGCACTGAAAAGCAGGAACCATTGGAGGTTCCTCCCACATAGAAAGAGCCAGGAGGGAAAAGTGGGGCTTCTCCTCACTGTCTCTAGGAACTGCTCTCGCTGCTCCAGTTGTCTCTTTGCTAACACTCACGTGAGAGCTGCACTGAAAAGCAGGAACCATTGGAGGTTCCTCCCACATAGAAAGAGCCAGGAGGGAAAAGTGGGGCTTCTCCTCACTGTCTCCGCAAACTCTATCCAATTGCACCAGCTACCTCTATGCTGTCACTCCCAGAAGAGCTGCCCTAAAAACAGATTGCCGGATAGATGCCGATTTTTCAAACGGGTCCTTCGACATGAGAGAATGGGTACTTTTGAGGTCGGAGGCAGCAGGGAAACGCGCAGCCCCAAGGTCTGTGGGGCCATGCAAGCCGCTCCCAGAGAGCTTTAGAACAAGCCACACTTTTCCCTCCTGGCTCCTCCAGAAAGTGCCAAGAGGGAAAAGTGGATCTCCTTCTCGCTGTCTCCAGAAACTACTTCCACTTCTCACTTTGCTTACACTCTCCTCGGAGCTAGGCGCAAAACCAACAACCATCTTGCTAGATCTCCCACATGGGAAGTGCCAAGAGGGACTTGTAGGGCTTCTTCCCACTGTCTCTAGGAACGGCTTGCACCGTCCCAGTAACCTCAGTTGTTACGCTCTGCAAAGAGCTGCACACAAAAGCAGCAAAACAAGGAAATTGCTCCCATATGGAAAGTGGCCGGAGGGAAATGTAGGGCTTCTTCTCAGGGTCTCTAGGAACTGCTCTCACTGGTTCAGGCAAAACCAACAACCATCTTGCTAGATCTCCCACATGGGAACTGCCAAGAGGGACTTGTAGGGCTTCTTCCCACTGTCTCTAGGAACGGCTTGCACCGTCCCAGTAACCTCAGTTGTTACGCTCTGCAAAGAGCTGCACACAAAAGCAGCAAAACAAGGAAAGTGCTCCCATATGGAAAGTGGCCGGAGGGAAATGTAGGGCTTCTTCTCAGGGTCTCTAGGAACTGCTCTCACTGGTTCAGGCAGTTCTGGGCTAACCCTCTCCAGAGAGCGGTCCTGGTCCTACAGAGCAACAAACAAAGAAAGAAACATCTGGGGATATCTGCCACATGGTAAGCCCCGGGAGGGAAAAGGAAGGCTTGTTCTCAGTGTCTCTAGGAACTGCTTTCACTGTCCAGGGAACTGGTGTGCTCACACTCTCTTTAGAGCTGTACTGAAAACCGGAACTGTGTGGAGGTTGCTCCCACACAAAAAGTGCCGGGAGGGAAAAGTGGGCCTTGTTCTCACTGTCTCTGGGAACTGCTCTCGCTGCTCAGGTGTCTCTTTGCTAACACTCACGTGAGAGCTGCACTGAAAAGCAGGAACCATTGGAGGTTCCTCCCACATAGAAAGAGCCAGGAGGGAAAAGTGGGGCTTCTCCTCACTGTCTCCGCAAACTCTATGCAATTGCACCAGTTACCTCTATGCTATCACTCCCAGAAGAGCTGCCCTAAAAACAGATTGCCGGATAGATGCCGATTTTTCAAACGGGTCCTTCGACATGAGAGAATGGGTACTTTTGAGGTCGGAGGCGGCAGGGAAACGCGCAGCCCCAAGGTCTGTGGGGCCATGCAAGCCGCTCCCAGAGAGCTTTAGAACAAGCCACACTTTTCCCTCCTGGCTCCTCGAGAAAGTGCCAAGAGGGAAAAGTGGATCTCCTTCTCGCTGTCTCCAGAAACTACTTCCACTTCTCACTTTGCTTACACTCTCCTCGGAGCTAGGCGCAAAACCAACAACCATCTTGCTAGATCTCCCACATGGGAAGTGCCAAGAGGGACTTGTAGGGCTTCTTCCCACTGTCTCTAGGAACGGCTTGCCTCGTCCCAGTAACCTCAGTTGTTACGCTCTGCAAAGAGCTGCACACAAAAGCAGCAAAACAAGGAAATTGCTCCCATATGGAAAGTGGCCGGAGGGAAATGTAGGGCTTCTTCTCAGGGTCTCTAGGAACTGCTCTCACTGGTTCAGGCAAAACCAACAACCACCTTGCTAGATCTCCCACATGGGAAGTGCCAAGAGGGACTTGTAGGGCTTCTTCCCACTGTCTCTAGGAACGGCTTGCACCGTCCCAGTAACCTCAGTTGTTACGCTCTGCAAAGAGCTGCACACAAAAGCAGCAAAACAAGGAAATTGCTCCCATATGGAAAGTGGCCGGAGGGAAATGTAGGGCTTCTTCTCAGGGTCTCTAGGAACTGCTCTCACTGGTTCAGGCAGTTCTGGGCTAACCCTCTCCAGAGAGCGGTCCTGGTCCTACAGAGCAACAAACAAAGAAAGAAACATCTGGGGATATCTGCCACATGGTAAGCCCCGGGAGGGAAAAGGAAGGCTTGTTCTCAGTGTCTCTAGGAACTGCTTTCAGTGTGCAGGGAACTGGTGTGCTCACACTCTCTTTAGAGCTGTACTGAAAACCGGAACTGTGTGGAGGTTGCTCCCACACAAAAAGTGCCGGGAGGGAAAAGTGGGCCTTGTTCTCACTGTCTCTGGGAACTGCTCTCGCTGCTCAGGTGTCTCTTTGCTAACACTCACGTGAGAGCTGCACTGAAAAGCAGGAACCATTGGAGGTTCCTCCCACATAGAAAGAGCCAGGAGGGAAAAGTGGGGCTTCTCCTCACTGTCTCCGCAAACTCCATCCAATTGCACCAGCTACCTCTATGCTGTCACTCCCAGAAGAGCTGCCCTAAAAACAGATTGCCGGATAGATGCCGATTTTTCAAACGGGTCCTTCGACATGAGAGAATGGGTACTTTTGAGGTGGGAGGCGGCAGGGAAACGCGCAGCCCCAAGGTCTGTGGGGCCATGCAAGCCGCTCCCAGAGAGCTTTAGAACAAGCCACACTTTTCCCTCCTGGCTCCTCCAGAAAGTGCCAAGAGGGAAAAGTGGATCTCCTTCTCGCTGTCTCCAGAAACTACTTCCACTTCTCACTTTGCTTACACTCTCCTCGGAGCTAGGCGCAAAACCAACAACCATCTTGCTAGATCTCCCACATGGGAAGTGCCAAGAGGGACTTGTAGGGCTTCTTCCCACTGTCTCTAGGAACGGCTTGCACCGTCCCAGTAACCTCAGTTGTTACGCTCTGCAAAGAGCTGCACACAAAAGCAGCAAAACAAGGAAAGTGCTCCCATATGGAAAGTGGCCGGAGGGAAATGTAGGGCTTCTTCTCAGGGCCTCTAGGAACTGCTCTCACTGGTTCAGGCAAGACCAACAACCATCTTGCTAGATCTCCCACATGGGAAGTGCCAAGAGGGACTTGTAGGGCTTCTTCCCACTGTCTCTAGGAACGGCTTGCACCGTCCCAGTAACCTCAGTTGTTACGCTCTGCAAAGAGCTGCACACAAAAGCAGCAAAACAAGGAAAGTGCTCCCATATGGAAAGTGGCCGGAGGGAAATGTAGGGCTTCTTCTCAGGGTCTCTAGGAACTGCTCTCACTGGTTCAGGCAGTTCTGGGCTAACCCTCTCCAGAGAGCGGTCCTGGTCCTACAGAGCAACAAACAAAGAAAGAAACATCTGGGGATATCTGCCACATGGTAAGCCCCGGGAGGGAAAAGGAAGGCTTGTTCTCAGTGTCTCTAGGAACTGCTTTCAGTGTGCAGGGAACTGGTGTGCTCACACTCTCTTTAGAGCTGTACTGAAAACCGGGAACCGTGTGGAGGTTGCTCCCACACACAAAGTGCCGGGAGGGAAAAGTGGGCCTTGTTCTCACTGTCTCTGGGAACTGCTCTCGCTGCTCAGGTGTCTCTTTGCTAACACTCACGTGAGAGCTGCACTGAAAAGCAGGAACCATTGGAGGTTCCTCCCACATAGAAAGAGCCAGGAGGGAAAAGTGGGGCTTCTCCTCACTGTCTCCGCAAACTCCATCCAATTGCACCAGCTACCTCTATGCTGTCACTCCCAGAAGAGCTGCCCTAAAAACAGATTGCCGGATAGATGCCGATTTTTCAAACGGGTCCTTCGACATGAGAGAATGGGTACTTTTGAGGTGGGAGGCGGCAGGGAAACGCGCAGCCCCAAGGTCTGTGGGGCCATGCAAGCCGCTCCCAGAGAGCTTTAGAACAAGCCACACTTTTCCCTCCTGGCTCCTCCAGAAAGTGCCAAGAGGGAAAAGTGGATCTCCTTCTCGCTGTCTCCAGAAACTACTTCCACTTCTCACTTTGCTTACACTCTCCTCGGAGCTAGGCGCAAAACCAACAACCATCTTGCTAGATCTCCCACATGGGAAGTGCCAAGAGGGACTTGTAGGGCTTCTTCCCACTGTCTCTAGGAACGGCTTGCCTCGTCCCAGTAACCTCAGTTGTTACGCTCTGCAAAGAGCTGCACACAAAAGCAGCAAAACAAGGAAAGTGCTCCCATATGGAAAGTGGCCGGAGGGAAATGTAGGGCTTCTTCTCAGGGTCTCTAGGAACTGCTCTCACTGGTTCAGGCAGTTCTGGGCTAACCCTCTCCAGAGAGCGGTCCTGGTCCTACAGACCAACAAACAAAGAAAGAAACATCTGGAGATATCTGCCACATGGTAAGCCCCGGGAGGGAAAAAGAAGTTCTCAGTGTCTCTAGGAACTGCTTTCAGTGTGCAGGGAACTGGTGTGCTCACACTCTCTTTAGAGCTGTACTGAAAAACCGGAACTGTGTGGAGGTTGCTCCCACACAAAAAGTGCCGGGAGGGAAAAGTGGGCCTTGTTCTCACTGTCTCTGGGAACTGCTCTCGCTGCTCAGGTGTCTCTTTGCTAACACTCACGTGAGAGCTGCACTGAAAAGCAGGAACCATTGGAGGTTCCTCCCACATAGAAAGAGCCAGGAGGGAAAAGTGGGGCTTCTCCTCACTGTCTCCGCAAACTCCATCCAATTGCACCAGCTACCTCTATGCTGTCACTCCCAGAAGAGCTGCCCTAAAAACAGATTGCCGGATAGATGCCGATTTTTCAAACGGGTCCCTTCGACATGAGAGAATGGGTACTTTTGAGGTGGGAGGCGGCAGGGGAAACGCGCAGCCCCAAAGGTCTGTGGGGCCATGCAAGCCGCTCCCAGAGAGCTTTAGAACAAGCCACACTTTTCCCTCCTGGCTCCTCGAGAAAGTGCCAAGAGGGAAAAGTGGATCTCCTTCTCGCTGTCTCCAGAAACTACTTCCACTTCTCACTTTGCTTACACTCTCCTCGGAGCTAGGCGCAAAACCAACAACCATCTTGCTAGATCTCCCACATGGGAAGTGCCAAGAGGGACTTGTAGGGCTTCTTCCCACTGTCTCTAGGAACGGCTTGCACCGGTCCCAGTAACCTCAGTTGTTACGCTCTGCAAAGAGCTGCACACAAAAGCAGCAAAACAAGGAAATTGCTCCCATATGGAAAGTGGCCCGGAGGGAAATGTAGGGCTTCTTCTCAGGGCCTCTAGGAACTGCTCTCACTGGTTCAGGCAAGACCAACAACCATCTTGCTAGATCTCCCACATGGGAAGTGCCAAGAGGGACTTGTAGGGCTTCTTCCCACTGTCTCTAGGAACGGCTTGCACCGTCCCAGTAACCTCAGTTGTTACGCTCTGCAAAGAGCTGCACACAAAAGCAGCAAAACAAGGAAAGTGCTCCCATATGGAAAGTGGGCCGGAGGGAAATGTAGGGCTTCTTCTCAGGGTCTCTAGGAACTGCTCTCACTGGTTCAGGCAGTTCTGGGCTAACCCTCTCCAGAGAGCGGTCCTGGTCCTACAGACCAACAAACAAAGAAAGAAACATCTGGGGATATCTGCCACATGGTAAGCCCCGGGAGGGAAAAGGAAGGCTTGTTCTCAGTGTCTCTAGGAAGTGCTATCAGTGTGCAGGGAACTGGTGTGCTCACACTCTCTTTAGAGCTGTACTGAAAACCGGAACTGTGTGGAGGTTGCTCCCACACAAAAAGTGCCGGGAGGGAAAAGTGGGCCTTGTTCTCACTGTCTCTGGGAACTGCTCTCGCTGCTCAGGTGTCTCTTTGCTAACACTCACGTGAGAGCTGCACTGAAAAGCAGGAACCATTGGAGGTTCCTCCCACATAGAAAGAGCCAGGAGGGAAAAGTGGGGCTTCTCCTCACTGTCTCCGCAAACTCCATCCAATTGCACCAGCTACCTCTATGCTGTCACTCCCAGAAGAGCTGCCCTAAAAACAGATTGCCGGATAGATGCCGATTTTCAAACGGGTCCTTCGACATGAGAGAATGGGTACTTTTGAGGTGGGAGGCGGCAGGGAAACGCGCAGCCCCAAGGTCTGTGGGGCCATGCAAGCCGCTCCCAGAGAGCTTTAGAACAAGCCACACTTTTCCCTCCTGGCTCCTCGAGAAAGTGCCAAGAGGGAAAAGGGGATCTCCTTCTCGCTGTCTCCAGAAACTACTTCCACTTCTCACTTTGCTTACACTCTCCTCGGAGCTAGGCGCAAAACCAACAACCATCTTGCTAGATCTCCCACATGGGAAGTGCCAAGAGGGACTTGTAGGGCTTCTTCCCACTGTCTCTAGGAACGGCTTGCCTCGTCCCAGTAACCTCAGTTGTTACGCTCTGCAAAGAGCTGCACACAAAAGCAGCAAAACAAGGAAAGTGCTCCCATATGGAAAGTGGCCGGAGGGAAATGTAGGGCTTCTTCTCAGGGTCTCTAGGAACTGCTCTCACTGGTTCAGGCAGTTCTGGGCTAACCCTCTCCAGAGAGCGGTCCTGGTCCTACAGACCAACAAACAAAGAAAGAAACATCTGGAGATATCTGCCACATGGTAAGCCCCGGGAGGAAAAGGAAGGCTTGTTCTCAGTGTCTCTAGGAAGTGCTATCAGTGTGCAGGGAACTGGTGTGCTCACACTCTCTTTAGAGCTGTACTGAAAACCGGAACTGTGTGGAGGTTGCTCCCACACAAAAAGTGCCGGGAGGGAAAAGTGGGCCTTGTTCTCACTGTCTCTGGGAACTGCTCTCGCTGCTCAGGTGTCTCTTTGCTAACACTCACGTGAGAGCTGCACTGAAAAGCAGGAACCATTGGAGGTTCCTCCCACATAGAAAGAGCCAGGAGGGAAAAGTGGGGCTTCTCCTCACTGTCTCCGCAAACTCCATCCAATTGCACCAGCTACCTCTATGCTGTCACTCCCAGAAGAGCTGCCCTAAAAACAGATTGCCGGATAGATGCCGATTTTTCAAACGGGTCCTTCGACATGAGAGAATGGGTACTTTTGAGGTGGGAGGCGGCAGGGAAACGCGCAGCCCCAAGGTCTGTGGGGCCATGCAAGCCGCTCCCAGAGAGCTTTAGAACAAGCCACACTTTTCCCTCCTGGCTCCTCGAGAAAGTGCCAAGAGGGAAAAGTGGATCTCCTTCTCGCTGTCTCCAGAAACTACTTCCACTTCTCACTTTGCTTACACTCTCCTCGGAGCTAGGCGCAAAACCAACAACCATCTTGCTAGATCTCCCACATGGGAAGTGCCAAGAGGGACTTGTAGGGCTTCTTCCCACTGTCTCTAGGAACGGCTTGCACCGTCCCAGTAACCTCAGTTGTTACGCTCTGCAAAGAGCTGCACACAAAAGCAGCAAAACAAGGAAATTGCTCCCATATGGAAAGTGGCCGGAGGGAAATGTAGGGCTTCTTCTCAGGGCCTCTAGGAACTGCTCTCACTGGTTCAGGCAAGACCAACAACCATCTTGCTAGATCTCCCACATGGGAAGTGCCAAGAGGGACTTGTAGGGCTTCTTCCCACTGTCTCTAGGAACGGCTTGCACCGTCCCAGTAACCTCAGTTGTTACGCTCTGCAAAGAGCTGCACACAAAAGCAGCAAAACAAGGAAAGTGCTCCCATATGGAAAGTGGCCGGAGGGAAATGTAGGGCTTCTTCTCAGGGTCTCTAGAACTGCTCTCACTGGTTCAGGCAGTTCTGGGCTAACCCTCTCCAGAGAGCGGTCCTGGTCCTACAGACCAACAAACAAGAGACAAAGAAACATCTGGGGATATCTGCCACATGGTAAGCCCCGGGAGGGAAAAGGAAGGCTTGTTCTCAGTGTCTCTAGGAAGTGCTATCAGTGTGCAGGGAACTGGTGTGCTCACACTCTCTTTAGAGCTGTACTGAAAACCGGAACTGTGTGGAGGTTGCTCCCACACAAAAAGTGCCGGGAGGGAAAAGTGGGCCTTGTTCTCACTGTCTCTGGAACTGCTCTCGCTGCTCAGGTGTCTCTTTGCTAACACTCACGTGAGAGCTGCACTGAAAAGCAGGAACCATTGGAGAGTTCCTCCCACATAGAAAGAGCCAGGAGGGAAAAGTGGGGCTTCTCCTCACTGTCTCCGCAAACTCCATCCAATTGCACCAGCTACCTCTATGCTGTCACTCCCAGAAGAGCTGCCCTAAAAACAGATTGCCGGATAGATGCCGATTTTTCAAACGGGTCCTTCGACATGAGAGAATGGGTACTTTTGAGGTGGGAGGCGGCAGGGAAACGCGCAGCCCCAAGGTCTGTGGGGCCATGCAAGCCGCTCCAGAGAGCTTTAGAACAAGCCACACTTTTCCCTCCTGGCTCCTCGAGAAAGTGCCAAGAGGGAAAAGGGGATCTCCTTCTCGCTGTCTCCAGAAACTACTTCCACTTCTCACTTTGCTTACACTCTCCTCGGAGCTAGGCGCAAAACCCAACAACCATCTTGCTAGATCTCCCACATGGGAAGTGCCAAGAGGGACTTGTAGGGCTTCTTCCCACTGTCTCTAGGAACGGCTTGCCTCGTCCCAGTAACCTCAGTTGTTACGCTCTGCAAAGAGCTGCACACAAAAGCAGCAAAACAAGGAAATTGCTCCCATATGGAAAGTGGCCGGAGGGAAATGTAGGGCTTCTTCTCAGGGCCTCTAGGAACTGCTCTCACTGGTTCAGGCAAGACCAACAACCATCTTGCTAGATCTCCCACATGGGAAGTGCCAAGAGGGGACTTGTAGGGCTTCTTCCCACTGTCTCTAGGAACGGCTTGCACCGTCCCAGTAACCTCAGTTGTTACGCTCTGCAAAGAGCTGCACACAAAAGCAGCAAAACAAGGAAAGTGCTCCCATATGGAAAGTGGCCGGAGGGAAATGTAGGGCTTCTTCTCAGGGTCTCTAGGAACTGCTCTCACTGGTTCAGGCAGTTCTGGGCTAACCCTCTCCAGAGAGCGGTCCTGGTCCTACAGACCAACAAACAAAGAAAGAAACATCTGGAGATATCTGCCACATGGTAAGCCCCGGGAGGGAAAAGGAAGGCTTGTTCTCAGTGTCTCTAGGAAGTGCTATCAGTGTGCAGGGAACTGGTGTGCTCACACTCTCTTTAGAGCTGTACTGAAAACCGGAACTGTGTGGAGGTTGCTCCCACACAAAAAGTGCCGGGAGGGAAAAGTGGGCCTTGTTCTCACTGTCTCTGGGAACTGCTCTCGCTGCTCAGGTGTCCTCTTTGCTAACACTCACGTGAGAGCTGCACTGAAAAGCAGGAACCATTGGAGGTTCCTCCCACATAGAAAGAGCCAGGAGGGAAAAGTGGGGCTTCTCCTCACTGTCTCCGCAAACTCCATCCAATTGCACCAGCTACCTCTATGCTGTCACTCCCAGAAGAGCTGCCCTAAAGAACAGATTGCCGGATAGATGCCGATTTTTCAAACGGGTCCTTCGACATGAGAGAATGGGTACTTTTGAGGTGGGAGGCGGCAGGGAAACGCGCAGCCCCAAGGTCTGTGGGGCCATGCAAGCCGCTCCCCAGAGAGCTTTAGAACAAGCCACACTTTTTCCCTCCTGGCTCCTCGAGAAAGTGCCAAGAGGGAAAAGTGGATCTCCTTCTCGCTGTCTCCAGAAACTACTTCCACTTCTCACTTTGCTTACACTCTCCTCGGAGCTAGGCGCAAAACCAACAACCATCTTGCTAGATCTCCCACATGGGAAGTGCCAAGAGGGACTTGTAGGGCTTCTTCCCACTGTCTCTAGGAACGGCTTGCCTCGTCCCAGTAACCTCAGTTGTTACGCTCTGCAAAGAGCTGCACACAAAAGCAG
Source organism: Rissa tridactyla (assembly GCF_028500815.1). Taxonomy (NCBI): domain Eukaryota; kingdom Metazoa; phylum Chordata; class Aves; order Charadriiformes; family Laridae; genus Rissa; species Rissa tridactyla. The sequence goes on along the minus strand of NC_071497.1, from coordinate 39,477,057 downwards.
CAAAACAAGGAAATTGCTCCCATATGGAAAGTGGCCGGAGGAAATGTAGGGCTTCTTCTCAGGGCCTCTAGGAACTGCTCTCACTGGTTCAGGCAAGACCAACAACCATCTTGCTAGATCTCCCACATGGGAAGTGCCAAGAGGGACTTGTAGGGCTTCTTCCCACTGTCTCTAGGAACGGCTTGCACCGTCCCAGTAACCTCAGTTGTTACGCTCTGCAAAGAGCTGCACACAAAAGCAGCAAAACAAGGAAATTGCTCCCATATGGGAAGTGGCCGGAGGGAAATGTAGGGCTTCTTCTCAGGGTCTCTAGGAACTGCTCTCACTGGTTCAGGCAGTTCTGGGCTAAGCCTCTCCAGAGAGCGGTCCTGGTCCTACAGAGCAACAAACAAAGAAAGAAACATCTGGGGATATCTGCCACATGGTAAGCCCCGGGAGGGAAAAGGAAGGCTTGTTCTCAGTGTCTCTAGGAACTGCTTTCACTGTCCAGGGGAACTGGTGTGCTCACATTCTCTTTAGAGCTGTACTGAAAACCGGAACTGTGTGGAGGTTGCTCCCACACAAAAAGTGCCGGGAGGGAAAAGTGGGCCTTGTTCTCACTGTCTCTGGGAACTGCTCTCGCTGCTCAGGTTGTCTCTTTGCTAACACTCACGTGAGAGCTGCACTGAAAAGCAGGAACCATTGGAGGTTCCTCCCACATAGAAAGAGCCAGGAGGGAAAAGTGGGGCTTCTCCTCACTGTCTCTAGGAACTGCTCTCGCTGCTCCAGTTGTCTCTTTGCTAACACTCACGTGAGAGCTGCACTGAAAAGCAGGAACCATTGGAGGTTCCTCCCACATAGAAAGAGCCAGGAGGGAAAAGTGGGGCTTCTCCTCACTGTCTCCGCAAACTCTATCCAATTGCACCAGCTACCTCTATGCTGTCACTCCCAGAAGAGCTGCCCTAAAAACAGATTGCCGGATAGATGCCGATTTTTCAAACGGGTCCTATCGACATGAGAGAAATGGGTACTTTTGAGGTGGGAGGCGGCAGGGAAACGCGCAGCCCCAAGGTCTGTGGGGCCATGCAAGCCGCTCCCAGAGAGCTTTAGAACAAGCCACACTTTTCCCTCCTGGCTCCTCCAGAAAGTGCCAAGAGGGAAAAGTGGATCTCCTTCTCGCTGTCTCCAGAAACTACTTCCACTTCTCACCTTTGCTTACACTCTCCTCGGAGCTAGGCGCAAAACCAACAACCATCTTGCTAGATCTCCCACATGGGAAGTGCCAAGAGGGACTTGTAGGGCTTCTTCCCACTGTCTCTAGGAACGGCTTGCCTCGTCTCTCAGTAACCTCAGTTGTTACGCTCTGCAAAGAGCTGCACACAAAAGCAGCAAAACAAGGAAATTGCTCCCATATGGAAAGTGGCCGGAGGGAAATGTAGGGCTTCTTCTCAGGGTCTCTAGGAACTGCTCTCACTGGTTCAGGCAAAACCCAACAACCCATCCTTGCTAGATCTCCACATGGGAAGTGCCAAGAGGGACTTGTAGGGCTTCTTCCCACTGTCTCTAGGAACGGCTTGCACAGTCCCTCAGTAACCTCAGTTGTTACGCTCTGCAAAGAGCAGCACAAAATTGCTCCCATATGGAAAGTGGCCGGAGGGAAATGTAGGGCTTCTTCTCAGAGTCTCTAGGAACTGCTCTCACTGGTTCAGGCAGTTCTGGGCTAACCCTCTCCAGAGAGCGGTCCTGGTCCTACAGACCAACAAACAAAGAAAGAAACATCTGGGGATATCTGCCACATGGTAAGCCCCGGGAGGGAAAAGGAAGGCTTGTTCTCAGTGTCTCTAGGAACTGCTTTCAGTGTGCAGGGAACTGGTGTGCTCACACTCTCTTTAGAGCTGTACTGAAAACCGGAACTGTGTGGAGGTTGCTCCCACACAAAAAGTGCCGGGAGGGAAAAGTGGGCCTTGTTCTCACTGCCTCTGGGAACTGCTCTCGCTGCTCAGGTTGTCTCTTTGCTAACACTCACGTGAGAGCTGCACTGAAAAGCAGGAACCATTGGAGGTTCCTCCCACATAGAAAGAGCCAGGAGGGAAAAGTGGGGCTTCTCCTCACTGTCTCTAGGAACTGCTCTCGCTGCTCCAGTTGTCTCTTTGCTAACACTCACGTGAGAGCTGCACTGAAAAGCAGGAACCATTGGAGGTTCCTCCCACATAGAAAGAGCCAGGAGGGAAAAGTGGGGCTTCTCCTCACTGTCTCCGCAAACTCTATCCAATTGCACCAGCTACCTCTATGCTGTCACTCCCAGAAGAGCTGCCCTAAAAACAGATTGCCGGATAGATGCCGATTTTTCAAACGGGTCCTTCGACATGAGAGAATGGGTACTTTTGAGGTGGGAGGCGGCAGGGAAACGCGCAGCCCCAAGGTCTGTGGGGCCATGCAAGCCGCTCCCAGAGAGCTTTAGAACAAGCCACACTTTTCCCTCCTGGCTCCTCCAGAAAGTGCCAAGAGGGAAAAGTGGATCTCCTTCTCGCTGTCTCCAGAAACTACTTCCACTTCTCACTTTGCTTACACTCTCCTCGGAGCTAGGCGCAAAACCAACAACCATCTTGCTAGATCTCCCACATGGGAAGTGCCAAGAGGGACTTGTAGGGCTTCTTCCCACTGTCTCTAGGAACGGCTTGCCTCGTCCCAGTAACCTCAGTTGTTACGCTCTGCAAAGAGCTGCACACAAAAGCAGCAAAACAAGGAAATTGCTCCCATATGGAAAGTGGCCGGAGGGAAATGTAGGGCTTCTTCTCAGGGTCTCTAGGAACTGCTCTCACTGGTTCAGGCAAAACCAACAACCATCTTGCTAGATCTCCCACATGGGAAGTGCCAAGAGGGACTTGTAGGGCTTCTTCCCACTGTCTCTAGGAACGGCTTGCACCGTCCCAGTAACCTCAGTTGTTACGCTCTGCAAAGAGCTGCACACAAAAGCAGCAAAACAAGGAAATTGCTCCCATATGGAAAGTGGCCGGAGGGAAATGTAGGGCTTCTTCTCAGAGTCTCTAGGAACTGCTCTCACTGGTTCAGGCAGTTCTGGGCTAACCCTCTCCAGAGAGCGGTCCTGGTCCTACAGACCAACAAACAAAGAAAGAAACATCTGGGGATATCTGCCACATGGTAAGCCCCGGGAGGGAAAAGGAAGGCTTGTTCTCAGTGTCTCTAGGAACTGCTTTCAGTGTGCAGGGAACTGGTGTGCTCACACTCTCTTTAGAGCTGTACTGAAAACCGGAACTGTGTGGAGGTTGCTCCCACACAAAAAGTGCCGGGAGGGAAAAGTGGGCCTTGTTCTCACTGTCTCTGGGAACTGCTCTCGCTGCTCAGGTGTCTCTTTGCTAACACTCACGTGAGAGCTGCACTGAAAAGCAGGAACCATTGGAGGTTCCTCCCACATAGAAAGAGCCAGGAGGGAAAAGTGGGGCTTCTCCTCACTGTCTCCGCAAACTCTATGCAATTGCACCAGTTACCTCTATGCTATCACTCCCAGAAGAGCTGCCCTAAAAACAGATTGCCGGATAGATGCCGATTTTTCAAACGGGTCCTTCGACATGAGAGAATGGGTACTTTTGAGGTCGGAGGCGGCAGGGAAACGCGCAGCCCCAAGGTCTGTGGGGCCATGCAAGCCGCTCCCAGAGAGCTTTAGAACAAGCCACACTTTTCCCTCCTGGCTCCTCCAGAAAGTGCCAAGAGGGAAAAGTGGATCTCCTTCTCGCTGTCTCCAGAAACTACTTCCACTTCTCACTTTGCTTACACTCTCCTCGGAGCTAGGCGCAAAACCAACAACCATCTTGCTAGATCTCCCACATGGGAAGTGCCAAGAGGGACTTGTAGGGCTTCTTCCCACTGTCTCTAGGAACGGCTTGCCTCGTCCCAGTAACCTCAGTTGTTACGCTCTGCAAAGAGCTGCACACAAAAGCAGCAAAACAAGGAAATTGCTCCCATATGGAAAGTGGCCGGAGGGAAATGTAGGGCTTCTTCTCAGGGTCTCTAGGAACTGCTCTCACTGGTTCAGGCAAAACCAACAACCACCTTGCTAGATCTCCCACATGGGAAGTGCCAAGAGGGACTTGTAGGGCTTCTTCCCACTGTCTCTAGGAACGGCTTGCACCGTCCCAGTAACCTCAGTTGTTACGCTCTGCAAAGAGCTGCACACAAAAGCAGCAAAACAAGGAAATTGCTCCCATATGGAAAGTGGCCGGAGGGAAATGTAGGGCTTCTTCTCAGGGTCTCTAGGAACTGCTCTCACTGGTTCAGGCAAAACCAACAACCATCTTGCTAGATCTCCCACATGGGAAGTGCCGAGAGGGACTTGTAGGGCTCCTTCCCACTGTCTCTAGGAACGGCTTGCACCGTCCCAGTAACCTCAGTTGTTACGCTCTGCAAAGAGCTGCACACAAAAGCAGCAAAACAAGGAAATTGCTCCCATATGGGAAGTGGCCGGAGGGAAATGTAGGGCTTCTTCTCAGGGTCTCTAGGAACTGCTCTCACTGGTTCAGGCAGTTCTGGGCTAAGCCTCTCCAGAGAGCGGTCCTGGTCCTACAGAGCAACAAACAAAGAAAGAAACATCTGGGGATATCTGCCACATGGTAAGCCCCGGGAGGGAAAAGGAAGGCTTGTTCTCAGTGTCTCTAGGAACTGCTTTCACTGTCCAGGGAACTGGTGTGCTCACACTCTCTTTAGAGCTGTACTGAAAACCGGAACTGTGTGGAGGTTGCTCCCACACAAAAAGTGCCGGGAGGGAAAAGTGTGCCTTGTTCTCACTGCCTCTGGGAACTGCTCTCGCTGCTCAGGTTGTCTCTTTGCTAACACTCACGTGAGAGCTGCACTGAAAAGCAGGAACCATTGGAGGTTCCTCCCACATAGAAAGAGCCAGGAGGGAAAAGTGGGGCTTCTCCTCACTGTCTCCGCAAACTCTATCCAATTGCACCAGCTACCTCTATGCTGTCACTCCCAGAAGAGCTGCCCTAAAAACAGATTGCCGGATAGATGCCGATTTTTCAAACGGGTCCTTCGACATGAGAGAATGGGTACTTTTGAGGTGGGAGGCGGCAGGGAAACGCGCAGCCCCAAGGTCTGTGGGGCCATGCAAGCCGCTCCCAGAGAGCTTTAGAACAAGCCACACTTTTCCCTCCTGGCTCCTCAAGAAAGTGCCAAGAGGGAAAAGTGGATCTCCTTCTCGCTGTCTCCAGAAACTACTTCCACTTCTCACTTTGCTTACACTCTCCTCGGAGCTAGGCGCAAAACCAACAACCATCTTGCTAGATCTCCCACATGGGAAGTGCCAAGAGGGACTTGTAGGGCTTCTTCCCACTGTCTCTAGGAACGGCTTGCACCGTCCCAGTAACCTCAGTTGTTACGCTCTGCAAAGAGCTGCACACAAAAGCAGCAAAACAAGGAAATTGCTCCCATATGGAAAGTGGCCGGAGGGAAATGTAGGGCTTCTTCTCAGGGTCTCTAGGAACTGCTCTCACTGGTTCAGGCAAAACCAACAACCATCTTGCTAGATCTCCCACATGGGAACTGCCAAGAGGGACTTGTAGGGCTTCTTCCCACTGTCTCTAGGAACGGCTTGCACCGTCCCAGTAACCTCAGTTGTTACGCTCTGCAAAGAGCTGCACACAAAAGCAGCAAAACAAGGAAATTGCTCCCATATGGAAAGTGGCCGGAGGGAAATGTAGGGCTTCTTCTCAGGGTCTCTAGGAACTGCTCTCACTGGTTCAGGCAGTTCTGGGCTAACCCTCTCCAGAGAGCGGTCCTGGTCCTACAGAGCAACAAACAAAGAAAGAAACATCTGGGGATATCTGCCACATGGTAAGCCCCGGGAGGGAAAAGGAAGGCTTGTTCTCAGTGTCTCTAGGAACTGCTTTCACTGTCCAGGGAACTGGTGTGCTCACACTCTCTTTAGAGCTGTACTGAAAACCGGAACTGTGTGGAGGTTGCTCCCACACAAAAAGTGCCGGGAGGGAAAAGTGGGCCTTGTTCTCACTGTCTCTGGGAACTGCTCTCGCTGCTCAGGTGTCTCTTTGCTAACACTCACGTGAGAGCTGCACTGAAAAGCAGGAACCATTGGAGGTTCCTCCCACATAGAAAGAGCCAGGAGGGAAAAGTGGGGCTTCTCCTCACTGTCTCCGCAAACTCCATCCAATTGCACCAGCTACCTCTATGCTGTCACTCCCAGAAGAGCTGCCCTAAAAACAGATTGCCGGATAGATGCCGATTTTTCAAACGGGTCCTTCGACATGAGAGAATGGGTACTTTTGAGGTGGGAGGCGGCAGGGAAACGCGCAGCCCCAAGGTCTGTGGGGCCATGCAAGCCGCTCCCAGAGAGCTTTAGAACAAGCCACACTTTTCCCTCCTGGCTCCTCGAGAAAGTGCCAAGAGGGAAAAGTGGATCTCCTTCTCGCTGTCTCCAGAAACTACTTCCACTTCTCACTTTGCTTACACTCTCCTCGGAGCTAGGCGCAAAACCAACAACCATCTTGCTAGATCTCCCACATGGGAAGTGCCAAGAGGGACTTGTAGGGCTTCTTCCCACTGTCTCTAGGAACGGCTTGCCTCGTCCCAGTAACCTCAGTTGTTACGCTCTGCAAAGAGCTGCACACAAAAGCAGCAAAACAAGGAAATTGCTCCCATATGGAAAGTGGCCGGAGGGAAATGTAGGGCTTCTTCTCAGGGTCTCTAGGAACTGCTCTCACTGGTTCAGGCAAAACCAACAACCATCTTGCTAGATCTCCCACATGGGAAGTGCCAAGAGGGACTTGTAGGGCTTCTTCCCACTGTCTCTAGGAACGGCTTGCACCGTCCCAGTAACCTCAGTTGTTACGCTCTGCAAAGAGCTGCACACAAAAGCAGCAAAACAAGGAAAGTGCTCCCATATGGAAAGTGGCCGGAGGGAAATGTAGGGCTTCTTCTCAGGGTCTCTAGGAACTGCTCTCACTGGTTCAGGCAGTTCTGGGCTAACCCTCTCCAGAGAGCGGTCCTGGTCCTACAGAGCAACAAACAAAGAAAGAAACATCTGGGGATATCTGCCACATGGTAAGCCCCGGGAGGGAAAAGGAAGGCTTGTTCTCAGTGTCTCTAGGAACTGCTTTCACTGTCCAGGGAACTGGTGTGCTCACACTCTCTTTAGAGCTGTACTGAAAACCGGAACTGTGTGGAGGTTGCTCCCACACAAAAAGTGCCGGGAGGGAAAAGTGGGCCTTGTTCTCACTGTCTCTGGGAACTGCTCTCGCTGCTCAGGTGTCTCTTTGCTAACACTCACGTGAGAGCTGCACTGAAAAGCAGGAACCATTGGAGGTTCCTCCCACATAGAAAGAGCCAGGAGGGAAAAGTGGGGCTTCTCCTCACTGTCTCCGCAAACTCTATGCAATTGCACCAGTTACCTCTATGCTATCACTCCCAGAAGAGCTGCCCTAAAAACAGATTGCCGGATAGATGCCGATTTTTCAAACGGGTCCTTCGACATGAGAGAATGGGTACTTTTGAGGTCGGAGGCGGCAGGGAAATGCGCAGCCCCAAGGTCTGTGGGGCCATGCAAGCCGCTCCCAGAGAGCTTTAGAACAAGCCACACTTTTCCCTCCTGGCTCCTCGAGAAAGTGCCAAGAGGGAAAAGTGGATCTCCTTCTCGCTGTCTCCAGAAACTACTTCCACTTCTCACTTTGCTTACACTCTCCTCGGAGCTAGGCGCAAAACCAACAACCATCTTGCTAGATCTCCCACATGGGAAGTGCCAAGAGGGACTTGTAGGGCTTCTTCCCACTGTCTCTAGGAACGGCTTGCCTCGTCCCAGTAACCTCAGTTGTTACGCTCTGCAAAGAGCTGCACACAAAAGCAGCAAAACAAGGAAATTGCTACCATATGGAAAGTGGCTGGAGGGAAATGTAGGGCTTCTTCTCAGGGTCTCTAGGAACTGCTCTCACTGGTTCAGGCAAAACCAACAACCACCTTGCTAGATCTCCCACATGGGAAGTGCCAAGAGGGACTTGTAGGGCTTCTTCCCACTGTCTCTAGGAACGGCTTGCACCGTCCCAGTAACCTCAGTTGTTACGCTCTGCAAAGAGCTGCACACAAAAGCAGCAAAACAAGGAAATTGCTCCCATATGGAAAGTGGCCGGAGGGAAATGTAGGGCTTCTTCTCAGGGTCTCTAGGAACTGCTCTCACTGGTTCAGGCAGTTCTGGGCTAACCCTCTCCAGAGAGCGGTCCTGGTCCTACAGACCAACAAACAAAGAAAGAAACATCTGGGGATATCTGCCACATGGTAAGCCCCGGGAGGGAAAAGGAAGGCTTGTTCTCAGTGTCTCTAGGAACTGCTTTCACTGTCCAGGGAACTGGTGTGCTCACACTCTCTTTAGAGCTGTACTGAAAACCGGAACTGTGTGGAGGTTGCTCCCACACAAAAAGTGCCGGGAGGGAAAAGTGTGCCTTGTTCTCACTGCCTCTGGGAACTGCTCTCGCTGCTCAGGTTGTCTCTTTGCTAACACTCACGTGAGAGCTGCACTGAAAAGCAGGAACCATTGGAGGTTCCTCCCACATAGAAAGAGCCAGGAGGGAAAAGTGGGGCTTCTCCTCACTGTCTCTAGGAACTGCTCTCGCTGCTCCAGTTGTCTCTTTGCTAACACTCACGTGAGAGCTGCACTGAAAAGCAGGAACCATTGGAGGTTCCTCCCACATAGAAAGAGCCAGGAGGGAAAAGTGGGGCTTCTCCTCACTGTCTCCGCAAACTCTATCCAATTGCACCAGCTACCTCTATGCTGTCACTCCCAGAAGAGCTGCCCTAAAAACAGATTGCCGGATAGATGCCGATTTTTCAAACGGGTCCTTTGACATGAGAGAATGGGTACTTTTGAGGTCGGAGGCAGCAGGGAAACGCGCAGCCCCAAGGTCTGTGGGGCCATGCAAGCCGCTCCCAGAGAGCTTTAGAACAAGCCACACTTTTCCCTCCTGGCTCCTCCAGAAAGTGCCAAGAGGGAAAAGTGGATCTCCTTCTCGCTGTCTCCAGAAACTACTTCCACTTATCACTTTGCTTACACTCTCCTCGGAGCTAGGCGCAAAACCAACAACCATCTTGCTAGATCTCCCACATGGGAAGTGCCAAGAGGGACTTGTAGGGCTTCTTCCCACTGTCTCTAGGAACGGCTTGCACCGTCCCAGTAACCTCAGTTGTTACGCTCTGCAAAGAGCTGCACACAAAAGCAGCAAAACAAGGAAATTGCTCCCATATGGAAAGTGGCCGGAGGGAAATGTAGGGCTTCTTCTCAGGGTCTCTAGGAACTGCTCTCACTGGTTCAGGCAAAACCAACAACCATCTTGCTAGATCTCCCACATGGGAACTGCCAAGAGGGACTTGTAGGGCTTCTTCCCACTGTCTCTAGGAACGGCTTGCACCGTCCCAGTAACCTCAGTTGTTACGCTCTGCAAAGAGCTGCACACAAAAGCAGCAAAACAAGGAAATTGCTCCCATATGGAAAGTGGCCGGAGGGAAATGTAGGGCTTCTTCTCAGGGTCTCTAGGAACTGCTCTCACTGGTTCAGGCAGTTCTGGGCTAACCCTCTCCAGAGAGCGGTCCTGGTCCTACAGAGCAACAAACAAAGAAAGAAACATCTGGGGATATCTGCCACATGGTAAGCCCCGGGAGGGAAAAGGAAGGCTTGTTCTCAGTGTCTCTAGGAACTGCTTTCACTGTCCAGGGAACTGGTGTGCTCACACTCTCTTTAGAGCTGTACTGAAAACCGGAACTGTGTGGAGGTTGCTCCCACACAAAAAGTGCCGGGAGGGAAAAGTGGGCCTTGTTCTCACTGTCTCTGGGAACTGCTCTCGCTGCTCCAGTTGTCTCTTTGCTAACACTCACGTGAGAGCTGCACTGAAAAGCAGGAACCATTGGAGGTTCCTCCCACATAGAAAGAGCCAGGAGGGAAAAGTGGGGCTTCTCCTCACTGTCTCCGCAAACTCTATGCAATTGCACCAGTTACCTCTATGCTATCACTCCCAGAAGAGCTGCCCTAAAAACAGATTGCCGGATAGATGCCGATTTTTCAAACGGGTCCTTCGACATGAGAGAATGGGTACTTTTGAGGTGGGAGGCGGCAGGGAAACGCGCAGCCCCAAGGTCTGTGGGGCCATGCAAGCCGCTCCCAGAGAGCTTTAGAACAAGCCACACTTTTCCCTCCTGGCTCCTCGAGAAAGTGCCAAGAGGGAAAAGTGGATCTCCTTCTCGCTGTCTCCAGAAACTACTTCCACTTCTCACTTTGCTTACACTCTCCTCGGAGCTAGGCGCAAAACCAACAACCATCTTGCTAGATCTCCCACATGGGAAGTGCCAAGAGGGACTTGTAGGGCTTCTTCCCACTGTCTCTAGGAACGGCTTGCCTCGTCCCAGTAACCTCAGTTGTTACGCTCTGCAAAGAGCTGCACACAAAAGCAGCAAAACAAGGAAATTGCTCCCATATGGAAAGTGGCCGGAGGGAAATGTAGGGCTTCTTCTCAGGGTCTCTAGGAACTGCTCTCACTGGTTCAGGCAAAACCAACAACCACCTTGCTAGATCTCCCACATGGGAAGTGCCAAGAGGGACTTGTAGGGCTTCTTCCCACTGTCTCTAGGAACGGCTTGCACCGTCCCAGTAACCTCAGTTGTTACGCTCTGCAAAGAGCTGCACACAAAAGCAGCAAAACAAGGAAAGTGCTCCCATATGGAAAGTGGCCGGAGGGAAATGTAGGGCTTCTTCTCAGGGTCTCTAGGAACTGCTCTCACTGGTTCAGGCAAAACCAACAACCATCTTGCTAGATCTCCCACATGGGAAGTGCCAAGAGGGACTTGTAGGGCTTCTTCCCACTGTCTCTAGGAACGGCTTGCACCGTCCCAGTAACCTCAGTTGTTACGCTCTGCAAAGAGCTGCACACAAAAGCAGCAAAACAAGGAAAGTGCTCCCATATGGAAAGTGGCCGGAGGGAAATGTAGGGCTTCTTCTCAGGGTCTCTAGGAACTGCTCTCACTGGTTCAGGCAGTTCTGGGCTAACCCTCTCCAGAGAGCGGTCCTGGTCCTACAGAGCAACAAACAAAGAAAGAAACATCTGGGGATATCTGCCACATGGTAAGCCCCGGGAGGGAAAAGGAAGGCTTGTTCTCAGTGTCTCTAGGAACTGCTTTCAGTGTGCAGGGAACTGGTGTGCTCACACTCTCTTTAGAGCTGTACTGAAAACCGGAACTGTGTGGAGGTTGCTCCCACACAAAAAGTGCCGGGAGGGAAAAGTGGGCCTTGTTCTCACTGTCTCTGGGAACTGCTCTCGCTGCTCAGGTGTCTCTTTGCTAACACTCACGTGAGAGCTGCACTGAAAAGCAGGAACCATTGGAGGTTCCTCCCACATAGAAAGAGCCAGGAGGGAAAAGTGGGGCTTCTCCTCACTGTCTCCGCAAACTCCATCCAATTGCACCAGCTACCTCTATGCTGTCACTCCCAGAAGAGCTGCCCTAAAAACAGATTGCCGGATAGATGCCGATTTTTCAAACGGGTCCTTCGACATGAGAGAATGGGTACTTTTGAGGTGGGAGGCGGCAGGGAAACGCGCAGCCCCAAGGTCTGTGGGGCCATGCAAGCCGCTCCCAGAGAGCTTTAGAACAAGCCACACTTTTCCCTCCTGGCTCCTCGAGAAAGTGCCAAGAGGGAAAAGTGGATCTCCTTCTCGCTGTCTCCAGAAACTACTTCCACTTCTCACTTTGCTTACACTCTCCTCGGAGCTAGGCGCAAAACCAACAACCATCTTGCTAGATCTCCCACATGGGAAGTGCCAAGAGGGACTTGTAGGGCTTCTTCCCACTGTCTCTAGGAACGGCTTGCCTCGTCCCAGTAACCTCAGTTGTTACGCTCTGCAAAGAGCTGCACACAAAAGCAGCAAAACAAGGAAATTGCTCCCATATGGAAAGTGGCCGGAGGGAAATGTAGGGCTTCTTCTCAGGGTCTCTAGGAACTGCTCTCACTGGTTCAGGCAAAACCAACAACCATCTTGCTAGATCTCCCACATGGGAAGTGCCAAGAGGGACTTGTAGGGCTTCTTCCCACTGTCTCTAGGAACGGCTTGCACCGTCCCAGTAACCTCAGTTGTTACGCTCTGCAAAGAGCTGCACACAAAAGCAGCAAAACAAGGAAATTGCTCCCATATGGAAAGTGGCCGGAGGGAAATGTAGGGCTTCTTCTCAGGGTCTCTAGGAACTGCTCTCACTGGTTCAGGCAAAACCAACAACCATCTTGCTAGATCTCCCACATGGGAAGTGCCAAGAGGGACTTGTAGGGCTTCTTCCCACTGTCTCTAGGAACGGCTTGCACCGTCCCAGTAACCTCAGTTGTTACGCTCTGCAAAGAGCTGCACACAAAAGCAGCAAAACAAGGAAAGTGCTCCCATATGGAAAGTGGCCGGAGGGAAATGTAGGGCTTCTTCTCAGGGTCTCTAGGAACTGCTCTCACTGGTTCAGGCAGTTCTGGGCTAACCCTCTCCAGAGAGCGGTCCTGGTCCTACAGAGCAACAAACAAAGAAAGAAACATCTGGGGATATCTGCCACATGGTAAGCCCCGGGAGGGAAAAGGAAGGCTTGTTCTCAGTGTCTCTAGGAACTGCTTTCACTGTCCAGGGAACTGGTGTGCTCACACTCTCTTTAGAGCTGTACTGAAAACCGGAACTGTGTGGAGGTTGCTCCCACACAAAAAGTGCCGGGAGGGAAAAGTGGGCCTTGTTCTCACTGTCTCTGGGAACTGCTCTCGCTGCTCAGGTGTCTCTTTGCTAACACTCACGTGAGAGCTGCACTGAAAAGCAGGAACCATTGGAGGTTCCTCCCACATAGAAAGAGCCAGGAGGGAAAAGTGGGGCTTCTCCTCACTGTCTCCGCAAACTCTATGCAATTGCACCAGTTACCTCTATGCTATCACTCCCAGAAGAGCTGCCCTAAAAACAGATTGCCGGATAGATGCCGATTTTTCAAACGGGTCCTTCGACATGAGAGAATGGGTACTTTTGAGGTCGGAGGCGGCAGGGAAATGCGCAGCCCCAAGGTCTGTGGGGCCATGCAAGCCGCTCCCAGAGAGCTTTAGAACAAGCCACACTTTTCCCTCCTGGCTCCTCGAGAAAGTGCCAAGAGGGAAAAGTGGATCTCCTTCTCGCTGTCTCCAGAAACTACTTCCACTTCTCACTTTGCTTACACTCTCCTCGGAGCTAGGCGCAAAACCAACAACCATCTTGCTAGATCTCCCACATGGGAAGTGCCAAGAGGGACTTGTAGGGCTTCTTCCCACTGTCTCTAGGAACGGCTTGCCTCGTCCCAGTAACCTCAGTTGTTACGCTCTGCAAAGAGCTGCACACAAAAGCAGCAAAACAAGGAAATTGCTCCCATATGGAAAGTGGCTGGAGGGAAATGTAGGGCTTCTTCTCAGGGTCTCTAGGAACTGCTCTCACTGGTTCAGGCAAAACCAACAACCACCTTGCTAGATCTCCCACATGGGAAGTGCCAAGAGGGACTTGTAGGGCTTCTTCCCACTGTCTCTAGGAACGGCTTGCACCGTCCCAGTAACCTCAGTTGTTACGCTCTGCAAAGAGCTGCACACAAAAGCAGCAAAACAAGGAAATTGCTCCCATATGGAAAGTGGCCGGAGGGAAATGTAGGGCTTCTTCTCAGGGTCTCTAGGAACTGCTCTCACTGGTTCAGGCAGTTCTGGGCTAACCCTCTCCAGAGAGCGGTCCTGGTCCTACAGACCAACAAACAAAGAAAGAAACATCTGGGGATATCTGCCACATGGTAAGCCCCGGGAGGGAAAAGGAAGGCTTGTTCTCAGTGTCTCTAGGAACTGCTTTCACTGTCCAGGGAACTGGTGTGCTCACACTCTCTTTAGAGCTGTACTGAAAACCGGAACTGTGTGGAGGTTGCTCCCACACAAAAAGTGCCGGGAGGGAAAAGTGTGCCTTGTTCTCACTGCCTCTGGGAACTGCTCTCGCTGCTCAGGTTGTCTCTTTGCTAACACTCACGTGAGAGCTGCACTGAAAAGCAGGAACCATTGGAGGTTCCTCCCACATAGAAAGAGCCAGGAGGGAAAAGTGGGGCTTCTCCTCACTGTCTCTAGGAACTGCTCTCGCTGCTCCAGTTGTCTCTTTGCTAACACTCACGTGAGAGCTGCACTGAAAAGCAGGAACCATTGGAGGTTCCTCCCACCTAGAAAGAGCCAGGAGGGAAAAGTGGGGCTTCTCCTCACTGTCTCCGCAAACTCTATCCAATTGCACCAGCTACCTCTATGCTGTCACTCCCAGAAGAGCTGCCCTAAAAACAGATTGCCGGATAGATGCCGATTTTTCAAACGGGTCCTTCGACATGAGAGAATGGGTACTTTTGAGGTCGGAGGCAGCAGGGAAACGCGCAGCCCCAAGGTCTGTGGGGCCATGCAAGCCGCTCCCAGAGAGCTTTAGAACAAGCCACACTTTTCCCTCCTGGCTCCTCGAGAAAGTGCCAAGAGGGAAAAGTGGATCTCCTTCTCGCTGTCTCCAGAAACTACTTCCACTTCTCACTTTGCTTACACTCTCCTCGGAGCTAGGCGCAAAACCAACAACCATCTTGCTAGATCTCCCACATGGGAAGTGCCAAGAGGGACTTGTAGGGCTTCTTCCCACTGTCTCTAGGAACGGCTTGCACCGTCCCAGTAACCTCAGTTGTTACGCTCTGCAAAGAGCTGCACACAAAAGCAGCAAAACAAGGAAATTGCTCCCATATGGAAAGTGGCCGGAGGGAAATGTAGGGCTTCTTCTCAGGGTCTCTAGGAACTGCTCTCACTGGTTCAGGCAAAACCAACAACCACCTTGCTAGATCTCCCACATGGGAAGTGCCAAGAGGGACTTGTAGGGCTTCTTCCCACTGTCTCTAGGAACGGCTTGCACCGTCCCAGTAACCTCAGTTGTTACGCTCTGCAAAGAGCTGCACACAAAAGCAGCAAAACAAGGAAAGTGCTCCCATATGGAAAGTGGCCGGAGGGAAATGTAGGGCTTCTTCTCAGGGTCTCTAGGAACTGCTCTCACTGGTTCAGGCAAAACCAACAACCATCTTGCTAGATCTCCCACATGGGAAGTGCCAAGAGGGACTTGTAGGGCTTCTTCCCACTGTCTCTAGGAACGGCTTGCACCGTCCCAGTAACCTCAGTTGTTACGCTCTGCAAAGAGCTGCACACAAAAGCAGCAAAACAAGGAAAGTGCTCCCATATGGAAAGTGGCCGGAGGGAAATGTAGGGCTTCTTCTCAGGGTCTCTAGGAACTGCTCTCACTGGTTCAGGCAGTTCTGGGCTAACCCTCTCCAGAGAGCGGTCCTGGTCCTACAGAGCAACAAACAAAGAAAGAAACATCTGGGGATATCTGCCACATGGTAAGCCCCGGGAGGGAAAAGGAAGGCTTGTTCTCAGTGTCTCTAGGAACTGCTTTCAGTGTGCAGGGAACTGGTGTGCTCACACTCTCTTTAGAGCTGTACTGAAAACCGGAACTGTGTGGAGGTTGCTCCCACACAAAAAGTGCCGGGAGGGAAAAGTGGGCCTTGTTCTCACTGTCTCTGGGAACTGCTCTCGCTGCTCAGGTGTCTCTTTGCTAACACTCACGTGAGAGCTGCACTGAAAAGCAGGAACCATTGGAGGTTCCTCCCACATAGAAAGAGCCAGGAGGGAAAAGTGGGGCTTCTCCTCACTGTCTCCGCAAACTCCATCCAATTGCACCAGCTACCTCTATGCTGTCACTCCCAGAAGAGCTGCCCTAAAAACAGATTGCCGGATAGATGCCGATTTTTCAAACGGGTCCTTCGACATGAGAGAATGGGTACTTTTGAGGTGGGAGGCGGCAGGGAAACGCGCAGCCCCAAGGTCTGTGGGGCCATGCAAGCCGCTCCCAGAGAGCTTTAGAACAAGCCACACTTTTCCCTCCTGGCTCCTCGAGAAAGTGCCAAGAGGGAAAAGTGGATCTCCTTCTCGCTGTCTCCAGAAACTACTTCCACTTCTCACTTTGCTTACACTCTCCTCGGAGCTAGGCGCAAAACCAACAACCATCTTGCTAGATCTCCCACATGGGAAGTGCCAAGAGGGACTTGTAGGGCTTCTTCCCACTGTCTCTAGGAACGGCTTGCCTCGTCCCAGTAACCTCAGTTGTTACGCTCTGCAAAGAGCTGCACACAAAAGCAGCAAAACAAGGAAATTGCTCCCATATGGAAAGTGGCCGGAGGGAAATGTAGGGCTTCTTCTCAGGGTCTCTAGGAACTGCTCTCACTGGTTCAGGCAAAACCAACAACCATCTTGCTAGATCTCCCACATGGGAAGTGCCAAGAGGGACTTGTAGGGCTTCTTCCCACTGTCTCTAGGAACGGCTTGCACCGTCCCAGTAACCTCAGTTGTTACGCTCTGCAAAGAGCTGCACACAAAAGCAGCAAAACAAGGAAATTGCTCCCATATGGAAAGTGGCCGGAGGGAAATGTAGGGCTTCTTCTCAGGGTCTCTAGGAACTGCTCTCACTGGTTCAGGCAAAACCAACAACCATCTTGCTAGATCTCCCACATGGGAAGTGCCAAGAGGGACTTGTAGGGCTTCTTCCCACTGTCTCTAGGAACGGCTTGCACCGTCCCAGTAACCTCAGTTGTTACGCTCTGCAAAGAGCTGCACACAAAAGCAGCAAAACAAGGAAAGTGCTCCCATATGGAAAGTGGCCGGAGGGAAATGTAGGGCTTCTTCTCAGGGTCTCTAGGAACTGCTCTCACTGGTTCAGGCAGTTCTGGGCTAACCCTCTCCAGAGAGCGGTCCTGGTCCTACAGAGCAACAAACAAAGAAAGAAACATCTGGGGATATCTGCCACATGGTAAGCCCCGGGAGGGAAAAGGAAGGCTTGTTCTCAGTGTCTCTAGGAACTGCTTTCACTGTCCAGGGAACTGGTGTGCTCACACTCTCTTTAGAGCTGTACTGAAAACCGGAACTGTGTGGAGGTTGCTCCCACACAAAAAGTGCCGGGAGGGAAAAGTGGGCCTTGTTCTCACTGCCTCTGGGAACTGCTCTCGCTGCTCAGGTTGTCTCTTTGCTAACACTCACGTGAGAGCTGCACTGAAAAGCAGGAACCATTGGAGGTTCCTCCCACATAGAAAGAGCCAGGAGGGAAAAGTGGGGCTTCTCCTCACTGTCTCTAGGAACTGCTCTCGCTGCTCCAGTTGTCTCTTTGCTAACACTCACGTGAGAGCTGCACTGAAAAGCAGGAACCATTGGAGGTTCCTCCCACATAGAAAGAGCCAGGAGGGAAAAGTGGGGCTTCTCCTCACTGTCTCCGCAAACTCTATCCAATTGCACCAGCTACCTCTATGCTGTCACTCCCAGAAGAGCTGCCCTAAAAACAGATTGCCGGATAGATGCCGATTTTTCAAACGGGTCCTTCGACATGAGAGAATGGGTACTTTTGAGGTCGGAGGCAGCAGGGAAACGCGCAGCCCCAAGGTCTGTGGGGCCATGCAAGCCGCTCCCAGAGAGCTTTAGAACAAGCCACACTTTTCCCTCCTGGCTCCTCCAGAAAGTGCCAAGAGGGAAAAGTGGATCTCCTTCTCGCTGTCTCCAGAAACTACTTCCACTTCTCACTTTGCTTACACTCTCCTCGGAGCTAGGCGCAAAACCAACAACCATCTTGCTAGATCTCCCACATGGGAAGTGCCAAGAGGGACTTGTAGGGCTTCTTCCCACTGTCTCTAGGAACGGCTTGCACCGTCCCAGTAACCTCAGTTGTTACGCTCTGCAAAGAGCTGCACACAAAAGCAGCAAAACAAGGAAATTGCTCCCATATGGAAAGTGGCCGGAGGGAAATGTAGGGCTTCTTCTCAGGGTCTCTAGGAACTGCTCTCACTGGTTCAGGCAAAACCAACAACCATCTTGCTAGATCTCCCACATGGGAACTGCCAAGAGGGACTTGTAGGGCTTCTTCCCACTGTCTCTAGGAACGGCTTGCACCGTCCCAGTAACCTCAGTTGTTACGCTCTGCAAAGAGCTGCACACAAAAGCAGCAAAACAAGGAAAGTGCTCCCATATGGAAAGTGGCCGGAGGGAAATGTAGGGCTTCTTCTCAGGGTCTCTAGGAACTGCTCTCACTGGTTCAGGCAGTTCTGGGCTAACCCTCTCCAGAGAGCGGTCCTGGTCCTACAGAGCAACAAACAAAGAAAGAAACATCTGGGGATATCTGCCACATGGTAAGCCCCGGGAGGGAAAAGGAAGGCTTGTTCTCAGTGTCTCTAGGAACTGCTTTCACTGTCCAGGGAACTGGTGTGCTCACACTCTCTTTAGAGCTGTACTGAAAACCGGAACTGTGTGGAGGTTGCTCCCACACAAAAAGTGCCGGGAGGGAAAAGTGGGCCTTGTTCTCACTGTCTCTGGGAACTGCTCTCGCTGCTCAGGTGTCTCTTTGCTAACACTCACGTGAGAGCTGCACTGAAAAGCAGGAACCATTGGAGGTTCCTCCCACATAGAAAGAGCCAGGAGGGAAAAGTGGGGCTTCTCCTCACTGTCTCCGCAAACTCTATGCAATTGCACCAGTTACCTCTATGCTATCACTCCCAGAAGAGCTGCCCTAAAAACAGATTGCCGGATAGATGCCGATTTTTCAAACGGGTCCTTCGACATGAGAGAATGGGTACTTTTGAGGTCGGAGGCGGCAGGGAAACGCGCAGCCCCAAGGTCTGTGGGGCCATGCAAGCCGCTCCCAGAGAGCTTTAGAACAAGCCACACTTTTCCCTCCTGGCTCCTCGAGAAAGTGCCAAGAGGGAAAAGTGGATCTCCTTCTCGCTGTCTCCAGAAACTACTTCCACTTCTCACTTTGCTTACACTCTCCTCGGAGCTAGGCGCAAAACCAACAACCATCTTGCTAGATCTCCCACATGGGAAGTGCCAAGAGGGACTTGTAGGGCTTCTTCCCACTGTCTCTAGGAACGGCTTGCACCGTCCCAGTAACCTCAGTTGTTACGCTCTGCAAAGAGCTGCACACAAAAGCAGCAAAACAAGGAAATTGCTCCCATATGGAAAGTGGCCGGAGGGAAATGTAGGGCTTCTTCTCAGGGTCTCTAGGAACTGCTCTCACTGGTTCAGGCAAAACCAACAACCATCTTGCTAGATCTCCCACATGGGAACTGCCAAGAGGGACTTGTAGGGCTTCTTCCCACTGTCTCTAGGAACGGCTTGCACCGTCCCAGTAACCTCAGTTGTTACGCTCTGCAAAGAGCTGCACACAAAAGCAGCAAAACAAGGAAAGTGCTCCCATATGGAAAGTGGCCGGAGGGAAATGTAGGGCTTCTTCTCAGGGTCTCTAGGAACTGCTCTCACTGGTTCAGGCAGTTCTGGGCTAAGCCTCTCCAGAGAGCGGTCCTGGTCCTACAGAGCAACAAACAAAGAAAGAAACATCTGGGGATATCTGCCACATGGTAAGCCCCGGGAGGGAAAAGGAAGGCTTGTTCTCAGTGTCTCTAGGAACTGCTTTCAGTGTGCAGGGAACTGGTGTGCTCACACTCTCTTTAGAGCTGTACTGAAAACCGGAACTGTGTGGAGGTTGCTCCCACACAAAAAGTGCCGGGAGGGAAAAGTGGGCCTTGTTCTCACTGTCTCTGGGAACTGCTCTCGCTGCTCAGGTGTCTCTTTGCTAACACTCACGTGAGAGCTGCACTGAAAAGCAGGAACCATTGGAGGTTCCTCCCACATAGAAAGAGCCAGGAGGGAAAAGTGGGGCTTCTCCTCACTGTCTCCGCAAACTCCATCCAATTGCACCAGCTACCTCTATGCTGTCACTCCCAGAAGAGCTGCCCTAAAAACAGATTGCCGGATAGATGCCGATTTTTCAAACGGGTCCTTCGACATGAGAGAATGGGTACTTTTGAGGTGGGAGGCGGCAGGGAAACGCGCAGCCCCAAGGTCTGTGGGGCCATGCAAGCCGCTCCCAGAGAGCTTTAGAACAAGCCACACTTTTCCCTCCTGGCTCCTCCAGAAAGTGCCAAGAGGGAAAAGTGGATCTCCTTCTCGCTGTCTCCAGAAACTACTTCCACTTCTCACTTTGCTTACACTCTCCTCGGAGCTAGGCGCAAAACCAACAACCATCTTGCTAGATCTCCCACATGGGAAGTGCCAAGAGGGACTTGTAGGGCTTCTTCCCACTGTCTCTAGGAACGGCTTGCACCGTCCCAGTAACCTCAGTTGTTACGCTCTGCAAAGAGCTGCACACAAAAGCAGCAAAACAAGGAAATTGCTCCCATATGGAAAGTGGCCGGAGGGAAATGTAGGGCTTCTTCTCAGGGCCTCTAGGAACTGCTCTCACTGGTTCAGGCAAGACCAACAACCATCTTGCTAGATCTCCCACATGGGAAGTGCCAAGAGGGACTTGTAGGGCTTCTTCCCACTGTCTCTAGGAACGGCTTGCACCGTCCCAGTAACCTCAGTTGTTACGCTCTGCAAAGAGCTGCACACAAAAGCAGCAAAACAAGGAAAGTGCTCCCATATGGAAAGTGGCCGGAGGGAAATGTAGGGCTTCTTCTCAGGGTCTCTAGGAACTGCTCTCACTGGTTCAGGCAGTTCTGGGCTAACCCTCTCCAGAGAGCGGTCCTGGTCCTACAGAGCAACAAACAAAGAAAGAAACATCTGGGGATATCTGCCACATGGTAAGCCCCGGGAGGGAAAAGGAAGGCTTGTTCTCAGTGTCTCTAGGAACTGCTTTCAGTGTGCAGGGAACTGGTGTGCTCACACTCTCTTTAGAGCTGTACTGAAAACCGGGAACCGTGTGGAGGTTGCTCCCACACACAAAGTGCCGGGAGGGAAAAGTGGGCCTTGTTCTCACTGTCTCTGGGAACTGCTCTCGCTGCTCAGGTGTCTCTTTGCTAACACTCACGTGAGAGCTGCACTGAAAAGCAGGAACCATTGGAGGTTCCTCCCACATAGAAAGAGCCAGGAGGGAAAAGTGGGGCTTCTCCTCACTGTCTCCGCAAACTCCATCCAATTGCACCAGCTACCTCTATGCTGTCACTCCCAGAAGAGCTGCCCTAAAAACAGATTGCCGGATAGATGCCGATTTTTCAAACGGGTCCTTCGACATGAGAGAATGGGTACTTTTGAGGTGGGAGGCGGCAGGGAAACGCGCAGCCCCAAGGTCTGTGGGGCCATGCAAGCCGCTCCCAGAGAGCTTTAGAACAAGCCACACTTTTCCCTCCTGGCTCCTCGAGAAAGTGCCAAGAGGGAAAAGTGGATCTCCTTCTCGCTGTCTCCAGAAACTACTTCCACTTCTCACTTTGCTTACACTCTCCTCGGAGCTAGGCGCAAAACCAACAACCATCTTGCTAGATCTCCCACATGGGAAGTGCCAAGAGGGACTTGTAGGGCTTCTTCCCACTGTCTCTAGGAACGGCTTGCCTCGTCCCAGTAACCTCAGTTGTTACGCTCTGCAAAGAGCTGCACACAAAAGCAGCAAAACAAGGAAAGTGCTCCCATATGGAAAGTGGCCGGAGGGAAATGTAGGGCTTCTTCTCAGGGTCTCTAGGAACTGCTCTCACTGGTTCAGGCAGTTCTGGGCTAACCCTCTCCAGAGAGCGGTCCTGGTCCTACAGACCAACAAACAAAGAAAGAAACATCTGGAGATATCTGCCACATGGTAAGCCCCGGGAGGGAAAAGGAAGTTCTCAGTGTCTCTAGGAACTGCTTTCAGTGTGCAGGGAACTGGTGTGCTCACACTCTCTTTAGAGCTGTACTGAAAACCGGAACTGTGTGGAGGTTGCTCCCACACAAAAAGTGCCGGGAGGGAAAAGTGGGCCTTGTTCTCACTGTCTCTGGGAACTGCTCTCGCTGCTCAGGTGTCTCTTTGCTAACACTCACGTGAGAGCTGCACTGAAAAGCAGGAACCATTGGAGGTTCCTCCCACATAGAAAGAGCCAGGAGGGAAAAGTGGGGCTTCTCCTCACTGTCTCCGCAAACTCCATCCAATTGCACCAGCTACCTCTATGCTGTCACTCCCAGAAGAGCTGCCCTAAAAACAGATTGCCGGATAGATGCCGATTTTTCAAACGGGTCCTTCGACATGAGAGAATGGGTACTTTTGCGGTCGGAGGCGGCAGGGAAATGCGCAGCCCCAAGGTCTGTGGGGCCATGCAAGCCGCTCCCAGAGAGCTTTAGAACAAGCCACACTTTTCCCTCCTGGCTCCTCGAGAAAGTGCCAAGAGGGAAAAGTGGATCTCCTTCTCGCTGTCTCCAGAAACTACTTCCACTTCTCACTTTGCTTACACTCTCCTCGGAGCTAGGCGCAAAACCAACAACCACCTTGCTAGATCTCCCACATGGGAAGTGCCAAGAGGGACTTGTAGGGCTTCTTCCCACTGTCTCTAGGAACGGCTTGCACCGTCCCAGTAACCTCAGTTGTTACGCTCTGCAAAGAGCTGCACACAAAAGCAGCAAAACAAGGAAATTGCTCCCATATGGAAAGTGGCCGGAGGGAAATGTAGGGCTTCTTCTCAGGGCCTCTAGGAACTGCTCTCACTGGTTCAGGCAAGACCAACAACCATCTTGCTAGATCTCCCACATGGGAAGTGCCAAGAGGGACTTGTAGGGCTTCTTCCCACTGTCTCTAGGAACGGCTTGCACCGTCCCAGTAACCTCAGTTGTTACGCTCTGCAAAGAGCTGCACACAAAAGCAGCAAAACAAGGAAAGTGCTCCCATATGGAAAGTGGCCGGAGGGAAATGTAGGGCTTCTTCTCAGGGTCTCTAGGAACTGCTCTCACTGGTTCAGGCAGTTCTGGGCTAACCCTCTCCAGAGAGCGGTCCTGGTCCTACAGACCAACAAACAAAGAAAGAAACATCTGGAGATATCTGCCACATGGTAAGCCCCGGGAGGGAAAAGGAAGGCTTGTTCTCAGTGTCTCTAGGAAGTGCTATCAGTGTGCAGGGAACTGGTGTGCTCACACTCTCTTTAGAGCTGTACTGAAAACCGGAACTGTGTGGAGGTTGCTCCCACACAAAAAGTGCCGGGAGGGAAAAGTGGGCCTTGTTCTCACTGTCTCTGGGAACTGCTCTCGCTGCTCAGGTGTCTCTTTGCTAACACTCACGTGAGAGCTGCACTGAAAAGCAGGAACCATTGGAGGTTCCTCCCACATAGAAAGAGCCAGGAGGGAAAAGTGGGGCTTCTCCTCACTGTCTCCGCAAACTCTATGCAATTGCACCAGTTACCTCTATGCTATCACTCCCAGAAGAGCTGCCCTAAAAACAGATTGCCGGATAGATGCCGATTTTTCAAACGGGTCCTTCGACATGAGAGAATGGGTACTTTTGCGGTCGGAGGCGGCAGGGAAATGCGCAGCCCCAAGGTCTGTGGGGCCATGCAAGCCGCTCCCAGAGAGCTTTAGAACAAGCCACACTTTTCCCTCCTGGCTCCTCGAGAAAGTGCCAAGAGGGAAAAGTGGATCTCCTTCTCGCTGTCTCCAGAAACTACTTCCACTTCTCACTTTGCTTACACTCTCCTCGGAGCTAGGCGCAAAACCAACAACCACCTTGCTAGATCTCCCACATGAGAAGTGCCAAGAGGGACTTGTAGGGCTTCTTCCCACTGTCTCTAGGAACGGCTTGCACCGTCCCAGTAACCTCAGTTGTTACGCTCTGCAAAGAGCTGCACACAAAAGCAGCAAAACAAGGAAATTGCTCCCATATGGAAAGTGGCCGGAGGGAAATGTAGGGCTTCTTCTCAGGGCCTCTAGGAACTGCTCTCACTGGTTCAGGCAAGACCAACAACCATCTTGCTAGATCTCCCACATGGGAAGTGCCAAGAGGGACTTGTAGGGCTTCTTCCCACTGTCTCTAGGAACGGCTTGCACCGTCCCAGTAACCTCAGTTGTTACGCTCTGCAAAGAGCTGCACACAAAAGCAGCAAAACAAGGAAAGTGCTCCCATATGGAAAGTGGCCGGAGGGAAATGTAGGGCTTCTTCTCAGGGTCTCTAGGAACTGCTCTCACTGGTTCAGGCAGTTCTGGGCTAACCCTCTCCAGAGAGCGGTCCTGGTCCTACAGACCAACAAACAAAGAAAGAAACATCTGGAGATATCTGCCACATGGTAAGCCCCGGGAGGGAAAAGGAAGGCTTGTTCTCAGTGTCTCTAGGAAGTGCTATCAGTGTGCAGGGAACTGGTGTGCTCACACTCTCTTTAGAGCTGTACTGAAAACCGGAACTGTGTGGAGGTTGCTCCCACACAAAAAGTGCCGGGAGGGAAAAGTGGGCCTTGTTCTCACTGTCTCTGGGAACTGCTCTCGCTGCTCAGGTGTCTCTTTGCTAACACTCACGTGAGAGCTGCACTGAAAAGCAGGAACCATTGGAGGTTCCTCCCACATAGAAAGAGCCAGGAGGGAAAAGTGGGGCTTCTCCTCACTGTCTCCGCAAACTCCATCCAATTGCACCAGCTACCTCTATGCTGTCACTCCCAGAAGAGCTGCCCTAAAAACAGATTGCCGGATAGATGCCGATTTTTCAAACGGGTCCTTCGACATGAGAGAATGGGTACTTTTGAGGTGGGAGGCGGCAGGGAAACGCGCAGCCCCAAGGTCTGTGGGGCCATGCAAGCCGCTCCCAGAGAGCTTTAGAACAAGCCACACTTTTCCCTCCTGGCTCCTCGAGAAAGTGCCAAGAGGGAAAAGTGGATCTCCTTCTCGCTGTCTCCAGAAACTACTTCCACTTCTCACTTTGCTTACACTCTCCTCGGAGCTAGGCGCAAAACCAACAACCATCTTGCTAGATCTCCCACATGGGAAGTGCCAAGAGGGACTTGTAGGGCTTCTTCCCACTGTCTCTAGGAACGGCTTGCACCGTCCCAGTAACCTCAGTTGTTACGCTCTGCAAAGAGCTGCACACAAAAGCAGCAAAACAAGGAAATTGCTCCCATATGGAAAGTGGCCGGAGGGAAATGTAGGGCTTCTTCTCAGGGTCTCTAGGAACTGCTCTCACTGGTTCAGGCAAAACCAACAACCATCTTGCTAGATCTCCCACATGGGAAGTGCCAAGAGGGACTTGTAGGGCTTCTTCCCACTGTCTCTAGGAACGGCTTGCACCGTCCCAGTAACCTCAGTTGTTACGCTCTGCAAAGAGCTGCACACAAAAGCAGCAAAACAAGGAAAGTGCTCCCATATGGAAAGTGGCCGGAGGGAAATGTAGGGCTTCTTCTCAGGGTCTCTAGGAACTGCTCTCACTGGTTCAGGCAGTTCTGGGCTAACCCTCTCCAGAGAGCGGTCCTGGTCCTACAGACCAACAAACAAAGAAAGAAACATCTGGGGATATCTGCCACATGGTAAGCCCCGGGAGGGAAAAGGAAGGCTTGTTCTCAGTGTCTCTAGGAAGTGCTATCAGTGTGCAGGGAACTGGTGTGCTCACACTCTCTTTAGAGCTGTACTGAAAACCGGAACTGTGTGGAGGTTGCTCCCACACAAAAAGTGCCGGGAGGGAAAAGTGGGCCTTGTTCTCACTGTCTCTGGGAACTGCTCTCGCTGCTCAGGTGTCTCTTTGCTAACACTCACGTGAGAGCTGCACTGAAAAGCAGGAACCATTGGAGGTTCCTCCCACATAGAAAGAGCCAGGAGGGAAAAGTGGGGCTTCTCCTCACTGTCTCCGCAAACTCTATGCAATTGCACCAGTTACCTCTATGCTATCACTCCCAGAAGAGCTGCCCTAAAAACAGATTGCCGGATAGATGCCGATTTTTCAAACGGGTCCTTCGACATGAGAGAATGGGTACTTTTGCGGTCGGAGGCGGCAGGGAAATGCGCAGCCCCAAGGTCTGTGGGGCCATGCAAGCCGCTCCCAGAGAGCTTTAGAACAAGCCACACTTTTCCCTCCTGGCTCCTCGAGAAAGTGCCAAGAGGGAAAAGTGGATCTCCTTCTCGCTGTCTCCAGAAACTACTTCCACTTCTCACTTTGCTTACACTCTCCTCGGAGCTAGGCGCAAAACCAACAACCACCTTGCTAGATCTCCCACATGGGAAGTGCCAAGAGGGACTTGTAGGGCTTCTTCCCACTGTCTCTAGGAACGGCTTGCACCGTCCCAGTAACCTCAGTTGTTACGCTCTGCAAAGAGCTGCACACAAAAGCAGCAAAACAAGGAAATTGCTCCCATATGGAAAGTGGCCGGAGGGAAATGTAGGGCTTCTTCTCAGGGCCTCTAGGAACTGCTCTCACTGGTTCAGGCAAGACCAACAACCATCTTGCTAGATCTCCCACATGGGAAGTGCCAAGAGGGACTTGTAGGGCTTCTTCCCACTGTCTCTAGGAACGGCTTGCACCGTCCCAGTAACCTCAGTTGTTACGCTCTGCAAAGAGCTGCACACAAAAGCAGCAAAACAAGGAAAGTGCTCCCATATGGAAAGTGGCCGGAGGGAAATGTAGGGCTTCTTCTCAGGGTCTCTAGGAACTGCTCTCACTGGTTCAGGCAGTTCTGGGCTAACCCTCTCCAGAGAGCGGTCCTGGTCCTACAGACCAACAAACAAAGAAAGAAACATCTGGAGATATCTGCCACATGGTAAGCCCCGGGAGGGAAAAGGAAGGCTTGTTCTCAGTGTCTCTAGGAAGTGCTATCAGTGTGCAGGGAACTGGTGTGCTCACACTCTCTTTAGAGCTGTACTGAAAACCGGAACTGTGTGGAGGTTGCTCCCACACAAAAAGTGCCGGGAGGGAAAAGTGGGCCTTGTTCTCACTGTCTCTGGGAACTGCTCTCGCTGCTCAGGTGTCTCTTTGCTAACACTCACGTGAGAGCTGCACTGAAAAGCAGGAACCATTGGAGGTTCCTCCCACATAGAAAGAGCCAGGAGGGAAAAGTGGGGCTTCTCCTCACTGTCTCCGCAAACTCCATCCAATTGCACCAGCTACCTCTATGCTGTCACTCCCAGAAGAGCTGCCCTAAAAACAGATTGCCGGATAGATGCCGATTTTTCAAACGGGTCCTTCGACATGAGAGAATGGGTACTTTTGAGGTGGGAGGCGGCAGGGAAACGCGCAGCCCCAAGGTCTGTGGGGCCATGCAAGCCGCTCCCAGAGAGCTTTAGAACAAGCCACACTTTTCCCTCCTGGCTCCTCCAGAAAGTGCCAAGAGGGAAAAGTGGATCTCCTTCTCGCTGTCTCCAGAAACTACTTCCACTTCTCACTTTGCTTACACTCTCCTCGGAGCTAGGCGCAAAACCAACAACCACCTTGCTAGATCTCCCACATGGGAAGTGCCAAGAGGGACTTGTAGGGCTTCTTCCCACTGTCTCTAGGAACGGCTTGCACCGTCCCAGTAACCTCAGTTGTTACGCTCTGCAAAGAGCTGCACACAAAAGCAGCAAAACAAGGAAATTGCTCCCATATGGAAAGTGGCCGGAGGGAAATGTAGGGCTTCTTCTCAGGGTCTCTAGGAACTGCTCTCACTGGTTCAGGCAAGACCAACAACCATCTTGCTAGATCTCCCACATGGGAAGTGCCAAGAGGGACTTGTAGGGCTTCTTCCCACTGTCTCTAGGAACGGCTTGCACCGTCCCAGTAACCTCAGTTGTTACGCTCTGCAAAGAGCTGCACACAAAAGCAGCAAAACAAGGAAAGTGCTCCCATATGGAAAGTGGCCGGAGGGAAATGTAGGGCTTCTTCTCAGGGTCTCTAGGAACTGCTCTCACTGGTTCAGGCAGTTCTGGGCTAACCCTCTCCAGAGAGCGGTCCTGGTCCTACAGACCAACAAACAAAGAAAGAAACATCTGGAGATATCTGCCACATGGTAAGCCCCGGGAGGGAAAAGGAAGGCTTGTTCTCAGTGTCTCTAGGAAGTGCTATCAGTGTGCAGGGAACTGGTGTGCTCACACTCTCTTTAGAGCTGTACTGAAAACCGGAACTGTGTGGAGGTTGCTCCCACACAAAAAGTGCCGGGAGGGAAAAGTGGGCCTTGTTCTCACTGTCTCTGGGAACTGCTCTCGCTGCTCAGGTGTCTCTTTGCTAACACTCACGTGAGAGCTGCACTGAAAAGCAGGAACCATTGGAGGTTCCTCCCACATAGAAAGAGCCAGGAGGGAAAAGTGGGGCTTCTCCTCACTGTCTCCGCAAACTCCATCCAATTGCACCAGCTACCTCTATGCTGTCACTCCCAGAAGAGCTGCCCTAAAAACAGATTGCCGGATAGATGCCGATTTTTCAAACGGGTCCTTCGACATGAGAGAATGGGTACTTTTGAGGTGGGAGGCGGCAGGGAAACGCGCAGCCCCAAGGTCTGTGGGGCCATGCAAGCCGCTCCCAGAGAGCTTTAGAACAAGCCACACTTTTCCCTCCTGGCTCCTCCAGAAAGTGCCAAGAGGGAAAAGTGGATCTCCTTCTCGCTGTCTCCAGAAACTACTTCCACTTCTCACTTTGCTTACACTCTCCTCGGAGCTAGGCGCAAAACCAACAACCATCTTGCTAGATCTCCCACATGGGAAGTGCCAAGAGGGACTTGTAGGGCTTCTTCCCACTGTCTCTAGGAACGGCTTGCACCGTCCCAGTAACCTCAGTTGTTACGCTCTGCAAAGAGCTGCACACAAAAGCAGCAAAACAAGGAAATTGCTCCCATATGGAAAGTGGCCGGAGGGAAATGTAGGGCTTCTTCTCAGGGCCTCTAGGAACTGCTCTCACTGGTTCAGGCAAGACCAACAACCATCTTGCTAGATCTCCCACATGGGAAGTGCCAAGAGGGACTTGTAGGGCTTCTTCCCACTGTCTCTAGGAACGGCTTGCACCGTCCCAGTAACCTCAGTTGTTACGCTCTGCAAAGAGCTGCACACAAAAGCAGCAAAACAAGGAAAGTGCTCCCATATGGAAAGTGGCCGGAGGGAAATGTAGGGCTTCTTCTCAGGGTCTCTAGGAACTGCTCTCACTGGTTCAGGCAGTTCTGGGCTAACCCTCTCCAGAGAGCGGTCCTGGTCCTACAGACCAACAAACAAAGAAAGAAACATCTGGAGATATCTGCCACATGGTAAGCCCCGGGAGGGAAAAGGAAGGCTTGTTCTCAGTGTCTCTAGGAAGTGCTATCAGTGTGCAGGGAACTGGTGTGCTCACACTCTCTTTAGAGCTGTACTGAAAACCGGAACTGTGTGGAGGTTGCTCCCACACAAAAAGTGCCGGGAGGGAAAAGTGGGCCTTGTTCTCACTGTCTCTGGGAACTGCTCTCGCTGCTCAGGTGTCTCTTTGCTAACACTCACGTGAGAGCTGCACTGAAAAGCAGGAACCATTGGAGGTTCCTCCCACATAGAAAGAGCCAGGAGGGAAAAGTGGGGCTTCTCCTCACTGTCTCCGCAAACTCCATCCAATTGCACCAGCTACCTCTATGCTGTCACTCCCAGAAGAGCTGCCCTAAAAACAGATTGCCGGATAGATGCCGATTTTTCAAACGGGTCCTTCGACATGAGAGAATGGGTACTTTTGCGGTCGGAGGCGGCAGGGAAATGCGCAGCCCCAAGGTCTGTGGGGCCATGCAAGCCGCTCCCAGAGAGCTTTAGAACAAGCCACACTTTTCCCTCCTGGCTCCTCCAGAAAGTGCCAAGAGGGAAAAGTGGATCTCCTTCTCGCTGTCTCCAGAAACTACTTCCACTTCTCACTTTGCTTACACTCTCCTCGGAGCTAGGCGCAAAACCAACAACCATCTTGCTAGATCTCCCACATGGGAAGTGCCAAGAGGGACTTGTAGGGCTTCTTCCCACTGTCTCTAGGAACGGCTTGCACCGTCCCAGTAACCTCAGTTGTTACGCTCTGCAAAGAGCTGCACACAAAAGCAGCAAAACAAGGAAAGTGCTCCCATATGGAAAGTGGCCGGA
This sequence comes from Rissa tridactyla, assembly GCF_028500815.1. NCBI lineage: Eukaryota > Metazoa > Chordata > Aves > Charadriiformes > Laridae > Rissa > Rissa tridactyla. The sequence continues at coordinate 39,447,215 of NC_071497.1, read as the reverse complement.
GGGAAATGTAGGGCTTCTTCTCAGGGTCTCTAGGAACTGCTCTCACTGGTTCAGGCAAGACCAACAACCATCTTGCTAGATCTCCCACATGGGAAGTGCCAAGAGGGACTTGTAGGGCTTCTTCCCACTGTCTCTAGGAACGGCTTGCACCGTCCCAGTAACCTCAGTTGTTACGCTCTGCAAAGAGCTGCACACAAAAGCAGCAAAACAAGGAAAGTGCTCCCATATGGAAAGTGGCCGGAGGGAAATGTAGGGCTTCTTCTCAGGGTCTCTAGGAACTGCTCTCACTGGTTCAGGCAGTTCTGGGCTAACCCTCTCCAGAGAGCGGTCCTGGTCCTACAGACCAACAAACAAAGAAAGAAACATCTGGAGATATCTGCCACATGGTAAGCCCCGGGAGGGAAAAGGAAGGCTTGTTCTCAGTGTCTCTAGGAAGTGCTATCAGTGTGCAGGGAACTGGTGTGCTCACACTCTCTTTAGAGCTGTACTGAAAACCGGAACTGTGTGGAGGTTGCTCCCACACAAAAAGTGCCGGGAGGGAAAAGTGGGCCTTGTTCTCACTGTCTCTGGGAACTGCTCTCGCTGCTCAGGTGTCTCTTTGCTAACACTCACGTGAGAGCTGCACTGAAAAGCAGGAACCATTGGAGGTTCCTCCCACATAGAAAGAGCCAGGAGGGAAAAGTGGGGCTTCTCCTCACTGTCTCCGCAAACTCCATCCAATTGCACCAGCTACCTCTATGCTGTCACTCCCAGAAGAGCTGCCCTAAAAACAGATTGCCGGATAGATGCCGATTTTTCAAACGGGTCCTTCGACATGAGAGAATGGGTACTTTTGAGGTGGGAGGCGGCAGGGAAACGCGCAGCCCCAAGGTCTGTGGGGCCATGCAAGCCGCTCCCAGAGAGCTTTAGAACAAGCCACACTTTTCCCTCCTGGCTCCTCCAGAAAGTGCCAAGAGGGAAAAGTGGATCTCCTTCTCGCTGTCTCCAGAAACTACTTCCACTTCTCACTTTGCTTACACTCTCCTCGGAGCTAGGCGCAAAACCAACAACCATCTTGCTAGATCTCCCACATGGGAAGTGCCAAGAGGGACTTGTAGGGCTTCTTCCCACTGTCTCTAGGAACGGCTTGCCTCGTCCCAGTAACCTCAGTTGTTACGCTCTGCAAAGAGCTGCACACAAAAGCAGCAAAACAAGGAAATTGCTCCCATATGGAAAGTGGCCGGAGGGAAATGTAGGGCTTCTTCTCAGGGCCTCTAGGAACTGCTCTCACTGGTTCAGGCAAGACCAACAACCATCTTGCTAGATCTCCCACATGGGAAGTGCCAAGAGGGACTTGTAGGGCTTCTTCCCACTGTCTCTAGGAACGGCTTGCACCGTCCCAGTAACCTCAGTTGTTACGCTCTGCAAAGAGCTGCACACAAAAGCAGCAAAACAAGGAAAGTGCTCCCATATGGAAAGTGGCCGGAGGGAAATGTAGGGCTTCTTCTCAGGGTCTCTAGGAACTGCTCTCACTGGTTCAGGCAGTTCTGGGCTAACCCTCTCCAGAGAGCGGTCCTGGTCCTACAGACCAACAAACAAAGAAAGAAACATCTGGAGATATCTGCCACATGGTAAGCCCCGGGAGGGAAAAGGAAGGCTTGTTCTCAGTGTCTCTAGGAAGTGCTATCAGTGTGCAGGGAACTGGTGTGCTCACACTCTCTTTAGAGCTGTACTGAAAACCGGAACTGTGTGGAGGTTGCTCCCACACAAAAAGTGCCGGGAGGGAAAAGTGGGCCTTGTTCTCACTGTCTCTGGGAACTGCTCTCGCTGCTCAGGTGTCTCTTTGCTAACACTCACGTGAGAGCTGCACTGAAAAGCAGGAACCATTGGAGGTTCCTCCCACATAGAAAGAGCCAGGAGGGAAAAGTGGGGCTTCTCCTCACTGTCTCCGCAAACTCCATCCAATTGCACCAGCTACCTCTATGCTGTCACTCCCAGAAGAGCTGCCCTAAAAACAGATTGCCGGATAGATGCCGATTTTTCAAACGGGTCCTTCGACATGAGAGAATGGGTACTTTTGAGGTGGGAGGCGGCAGGGAAACGCGCAGCCCCAAGGTCTGTGGGGCCATGCAAGCCGCTCCCAGAGAGCTTTAGAACAAGCCACACTTTTCCCTCCTGGCTCCTCCAGAAAGTGCCAAGAGGGAAAAGTGGATCTCCTTCTCGCTGTCTCCAGAAACTACTTCCACTTCTCACTTTGCTTACACTCTCCTCGGAGCTAGGCGCAAAACCAACAACCATCTTGCTAGATCTCCCACATGGGAAGTGCCAAGAGGGACTTGTAGGGCTTCTTCCCACTGTCTCTAGGAACGGCTTGCACCGTCCCAGTAACCTCAGTTGTTACGCTCTGCAAAGAGCTGCACACAAAAGCAGCAAAACAAGGAAATTGCTCCCATATGGAAAGTGGCCGGAGGGAAATGTAGGGCTTCTTCTCAGGGTCTCTAGGAACTGCTCTCACTGGTTCAGGCAAGACCAACAACCATCTTGCTAGATCTCCCACATGGGAAGTGCCAAGAGGGACTTGTAGGGCTTCTTCCCACTGTCTCTAGGAACGGCTTGCACCGTCCCAGTAACCTCAGTTGTTACGCTCTGCAAAGAGCTGCACACAAAAGCAGCAAAACAAGGAAAGTGCTCCCATATGGAAAGTGGCCGGAGGGAAATGTAGGGCTTCTTCTCAGGGTCTCTAGGAACTGCTCTCACTGGTTCAGGCAGTTCTGGGCTAACCCTCTCCAGAGAGCGGTCCTGGTCCTACAGACCAACAAACAAAGAAAGAAACATCTGGGGATATCTGCCACATGGTAAGCCCCGGGAGGGAAAAGGAAGGCTTGTTCTCAGTGTCTCTAGGAAGTGCTATCAGTGTGCAGGGAACTGGTGTGCTCACACTCTCTTTAGAGCTGTACTGAAAACCGGAACTGTGTGGAGGTTGCTCCCACACAAAAAGTGCCGGGAGGGAAAAGTGGGCCTTGTTCTCACTGTCTCTGGGAACTGCTCTCGCTGCTCAGGTGTCTCTTTGCTAACACTCACGTGAGAGCTGCACTGAAAAGCAGGAACCATTGGAGGTTCCTCCCACATAGAAAGAGCCAGGAGGGAAAAGTGGGGCTTCTCCTCACTGTCTCCGCAAACTCTATGCAATTGCACCAGTTACCTCTATGCTATCACTCCCAGAAGAGCTGCCCTAAAAACAGATTGCCGGATAGATGCCGATTTTTCAAACGGGTCCTTCGACATGAGAGAATGGGTACTTTTGCGGTCGGAGGCGGCAGGGAAATGCGCAGCCCCAAGGTCTGTGGGGCCATGCAAGCCGCTCCCAGAGAGCTTTAGAACAAGCCACACTTTTCCCTCCTGGCTCCTCGAGAAAGTGCCAAGAGGGAAAAGTGGATCTCCTTCTTGCTGTCTCCAGAAACTACTTCCACTTCTCACTTTGCTTACACTCTCCTCGGAGCTAGGCGCAAAACCAACAACCACCTTGCTAGATCTCCCACATGGGAAGTGCCAAGAGGGACTTGTAGGGCTTCTTCCCACTGTCTCTAGGAACGGCTTGCACCGTCCCAGTAACCTCAGTTGTTACGCTCTGCAAAGAGCTGCACACAAAAGCAGCAAAACAAGGAAATTGCTCCCATATGGAAAGTGGCCGGAGGGAAATGTAGGGCTTCTTCTCAGGGCCTCTAGGAACTGCTCTCACTGGTTCAGGCAAGACCAACAACCATCTTGCTAGATCTCCCACATGGGAAGTGCCAAGAGGGACTTGTAGGGCTTCTTCCCACTGTCTCTAGGAACGGCTTGCACCGTCCCAGTAACCTCAGTTGTTACGCTCTGCAAAGAGCTGCACACAAAAGCAGCAAAACAAGGAAAGTGCTCCCATATGGAAAGTGGCCGGAGGGAAATGTAGGGCTTCTTCTCAGGGTCTCTAGGAACTGCTCTCACTGGTTCAGGCAGTTCTGGGCTAACCCTCTCCAGAGAGCGGTCCTGGTCCTACAGACCAACAAACAAAGAAAGAAACATCTGGAGATATCTGCCACATGGTAAGCCCCGGGAGGGAAAAGGAAGGCTTGTTCTCAGTGTCTCTAGGAAGTGCTATCAGTGTGCAGGGAACTGGTGTGCTCACACTCTCTTTAGAGCTGTACTGAAAACCGGAACTGTGTGGAGGTTGCTCCCACACAAAAAGTGCCGGGAGGGAAAAGTGGGCCTTGTTCTCACTGTCTCTGGGAACTGCTCTCGCTGCTCAGGTGTCTCTTTGCTAACACTCACGTGAGAGCTGCACTGAAAAGCAGGAACCATTGGAGGTTCCTCCCACATAGAAAGAGCCAGGAGGGAAAAGTGGGGCTTCTCCTCACTGTCTCCGCAAACTCCATCCAATTGCACCAGCTACCTCTATGCTGTCACTCCCAGAAGAGCTGCCCTAAAAACAGATTGCCGGATAGATGCCGATTTTTCAAACGGGTCCTTCGACATGAGAGAATGGGTACTTTTGAGGTGGGAGGCGGCAGGGAAACGCGCAGCCCCAAGGTCTGTGGGGCCATGCAAGCCGCTCCCAGAGAGCTTTAGAACAAGCCACACTTTTCCCTCCTGGCTCCTCCAGAAAGTGCCAAGAGGGAAAAGTGGATCTCCTTCTCGCTGTCTCCAGAAACTACTTCCACTTCTCACTTTGCTTACACTCTCCTCGGAGCTAGGCGCAAAACCAACAACCATCTTGCTAGATCTCCCACATGGGAAGTGCCAAGAGGGACTTGTAGGGCTTCTTCCCACTGTCTCTAGGAACGGCTTGCACCGTCCCAGTAACCTCAGTTGTTACGCTCTGCAAAGAGCTGCACACAAAAGCAGCAAAACAAGGAAAGTGCTCCCATATGGAAAGTGGCCGGAGGGAAATGTAGGGCTTCTTCTCAGGGTCTCTAGGAACTGCTCTCACTGGTTCAGGCAAGACCAACAACCATCTTGCTAGATCTCCCACATGGGAAGTGCCAAGAGGGACTTGTAGGGCTTCTTCCCACTGTCTCTAGGAACGGCTTGCACCGTCCCAGTAACCTCAGTTGTTACGCTCTGCAAAGAGCTGCACACAAAAGCAGCAAAACAAGGAAAGTGCTCCCATATGGAAAGTGGCCGGAGGGAAATGTAGGGCTTCTTCTCAGGGTCTCTAGGAACTGCTCTCACTGGTTCAGGCAGTTCTGGGCTAACCCTCTCCAGAGAGCGGTCCTGGTCCTACAGACCAACAAACAAAGAAAGAAACATCTGGAGATATCTGCCACATGGTAAGCCCCGGGAGGGAAAAGGAAGGCTTGTTCTCAGTGTCTCTAGGAAGTGCTATCAGTGTGCAGGGAACTGGTGTGCTCACACTCTCTTTAGAGCTGTACTGAAAACCGGAACTGTGTGGAGGTTGCTCCCACACAAAAAGTGCCGGGAGGGAAAAGTGGGCCTTGTTCTCACTGTCTCTGGGAACTGCTCTCGCTGCTCAGGTGTCTCTTTGCTAACACTCACGTGAGAGCTGCACTGAAAAGCAGGAACCATTGGAGGTTCCTCCCACATAGAAAGAGCCAGGAGGGAAAAGTGGGGCTTCTCCTCACTGTCTCCGCAAACTCCATCCAATTGCACCAGCTACCTCTATGCTGTCACTCCCAGAAGAGCTGCCCTAAAAACAGATTGCCGGATAGATGCCGATTTTTCAAACGGGTCCTTCGACATGAGAGAATGGGTACTTTTGAGGTGGGAGGCGGCAGGGAAACGCGCAGCCCCAAGGTCTGTGGGGCCATGCAAGCCGCTCCCAGAGAGCTTTAGAACAAGCCACACTTTTCCCTCCTGGCTCCTCGAGAAAGTGCCAAGAGGGAAAAGTGGATCTCCTTCTCGCTGTCTCCAGAAACTACTTCCACTTCTCACTTTGCTTACACTCTCCTCGGAGCTAGGCGCAAAACCAACAACCATCTTGCTAGATCTCCCACATGGGAAGTGCCAAGAGGGACTTGTAGGGCTTCTTCCCACTGTCTCTAGGAACGGCTTGCCTCGTCCCAGTAACCTCAGTTGTTACGCTCTGCAAAGAGCTGCACACAAAAGCAGCAAAACAAGGAAATTGCTCCCATATGGAAAGTGGCCGGAGGGAAATGTAGGGCTTCTTCTCAGGGCCTCTAGGAACTGCTCTCACTGGTTCAGGCAAGACCAACAACCATCTTGCTAGATCTCCCACATGGGAAGTGCCAAGAGGGACTTGTAGGGCTTCTTCCCACTGTCTCTAGGAACGGCTTGCACCGTCCCAGTAACCTCAGTTGTTACGCTCTGCAAAGAGCTGCACACAAAAGCAGCAAAACAAGGAAAGTGCTCCCATATGGAAAGTGGCCGGAGGGAAATGTAGGGCTTCTTCTCAGGGTCTCTAGGAACTGCTCTCACTGGTTCAGGCAGTTCTGGGCTAACCCTCTCCAGAGAGCGGTCCTGGTCCTACAGACCAACAAACAAAGAAAGAAACATCTGGAGATATCTGCCACATGGTAAGCCCCGGGAGGGAAAAGGAAGGCTTGTTCTCAGTGTCTCTAGGAAGTGCTATCAGTGTGCAGGGAACTGGTGTGCTCACACTCTCTTTAGAGCTGTACTGAAAACCGGAACTGTGTGGAGGTTGCTCCCACACAAAAAGTGCCGGGAGGGAAAAGTGGGCCTTGTTCTCACTGTCTCTGGGAACTGCTCTCGCTGCTCAGGTGTCTCTTTGCTAACACTCACGTGAGAGCTGCACTGAAAAGCAGGAACCATTGGAGGTTCCTCCCACATAGAAAGAGCCAGGAGGGAAAAGTGGGGCTTCTCCTCACTGTCTCCGCAAACTCCATCCAATTGCACCAGCTACCTCTATGCTGTCACTCCCAGAAGAGCTGCCCTAAAAACAGATTGCCGGATAGATGCCGATTTTTCAAACGGGTCCTTCGACATGAGAGAATGGGTACTTTTGAGGTGGGAGGCGGCAGGGAAACGCGCAGCCCCAAGGTCTGTGGGGCCATGCAAGCCGCTCCCAGAGAGCTTTAGAACAAGCCACACTTTTCCCTCCTGGCTCCTCCAGAAAGTGCCAAGAGGGAAAAGTGGATCTCCTTCTCGCTGTCTCCAGAAACTACTTCCACTTCTCACTTTGCTTACACTCTCCTCGGAGCTAGGCGCAAAACCAACAACCATCTTGCTAGATCTCCCACATGGGAAGTGCCAAGAGGGACTTGTAGGGCTTCTTCCCACTGTCTCTAGGAACGGCTTGCACCGTCCCAGTAACCTCAGTTGTTACGCTCTGCAAAGAGCTGCACACAAAAGCAGCAAAACAAGGAAATTGCTCCCATATGGAAAGTGGCCGGAGGGAAATGTAGGGCTTCTTCTCAGGGTCTCTAGGAACTGCTCTCACTGGTTCAGGCAAGACCAACAACCATCTTGCTAGATCTCCCACATGGGAAGTGCCAAGAGGGACTTGTAGGGCTTCTTCCCACTGTCTCTAGGAACGGCTTGCACCGTCCCAGTAACCTCAGTTGTTACGCTCTGCAAAGAGCTGCACACAAAAGCAGCAAAACAAGGAAAGTGCTCCCATATGGAAAGTGGCCGGAGGGAAATGTAGGGCTTCTTCTCAGGGTCTCTAGGAACTGCTCTCACTGGTTCAGGCAGTTCTGGGCTAACCCTCTCCAGAGAGCGGTCCTGGTCCTACAGACCAACAAACAAAGAAAGAAACATCTGGAGATATCTGCCACATGGTAAGCCCCGGGAGGGAAAAGGAAGGCTTGTTCTCAGTGTCTCTAGGAAGTGCTATCAGTGTGCAGGGAACTGGTGTGCTCACACTCTCTTTAGAGCTGTACTGAAAACCGGAACTGTGTGGAGGTTGCTCCCACACAAAAAGTGCCGGGAGGGAAAAGTGGGCCTTGTTCTCACTGTCTCTGGGAACTGCTCTCGCTGCTCAGGTGTCTCTTTGCTAACACTCACGTGAGAGCTGCACTGAAAAGCAGGAACCATTGGAGGTTCCTCCCACATAGAAAGAGCCAGGAGGGAAAAGTGGGGCTTCTCCTCACTGTCTCCGCAAACTCCATCCAATTGCACCAGCTACCTCTATGCTGTCACTCCCAGAAGAGCTGCCCTAAAAACAGATTGCCGGATAGATGCCGATTTTTCAAACGGGTCCTTCGACATGAGAGAATGGGTACTTTTGAGGTGGGAGGCGGCAGGGAAACGCGCAGCCCCAAGGTCTGTGGGGCCATGCAAGCCGCTCCCAGAGAGCTTTAGAACAAGCCACACTTTTCCCTCCTGGCTCCTCCAGAAAGTGCCAAGAGGGAAAAGTGGATCTCCTTCTCGCTGTCTCCAGAAACTACTTCCACTTCTCACTTTGCTTACACTCTCCTCGGAGCTAGGCGCAAAACCAACAACCATCTTGCTAGATCTCCCACATGGGAAGTGCCAAGAGGGACTTGTAGGGCTTCTTCCCACTGTCTCTAGGAACGGCTTGCACCGTCCCAGTAACCTCAGTTGTTACGCTCTGCAAAGAGCTGCACACAAAAGCAGCAAAACAAGGAAATTGCTCCCATATGGAAAGTGGCCGGAGGGAAATGTAGGGCTTCTTCTCAGGGTCTCTAGGAACTGCTCTCACTGGTTCAGGCAAGACCAACAACCATCTTGCTAGATCTCCCACATGGGAAGTGCCAAGAGGGACTTGTAGGGCTTCTTCCCACTGTCTCTAGGAACGGCTTGCACCGTCCCAGTAACCTCAGTTGTTACGCTCTGCAAAGAGCTGCACACAAAAGCAGCAAAACAAGGAAAGTGCTCCCATATGGAAAGTGGCCGGAGGGAAATGTAGGGCTTCTTCTCAGGGTCTCTAGGAACTGCTCTCACTGGTTCAGGCAGTTCTGGGCTAACCCTCTCCAGAGAGCGGTCCTGGTCCTACAGACCAACAAACAAAGAAAGAAACATCTGGGGATATCTGCCACATGGTAAGCCCCGGGAGGGAAAAGGAAGGCTTGTTCTCAGTGTCTCTAGGAAGTGCTATCAGTGTGCAGGGAACTGGTGTGCTCACACTCTCTTTAGAGCTGTACTGAAAACCGGAACTGTGTGGAGGTTGCTCCCACACAAAAAGTGCCGGGAGGGAAAAGTGGGCCTTGTTCTCACTGTCTCTGGGAACTGCTCTCGCTGCTCAGGTGTCTCTTTGCTAACACTCACGTGAGAGCTGCACTGAAAAGCAGGAACCATTGGAGGTTCCTCCCACATAGAAAGAGCCAGGAGGGAAAAGTGGGGCTTCTCCTCACTGTCTCCGCAAACTCTATGCAATTGCACCAGTTACCTCTATGCTATCACTCCCAGAAGAGCTGCCCTAAAAACAGATTGCCGGATAGATGCCGATTTTTCAAACGGGTCCTTCGACATGAGAGAATGGGTACTTTTGCGGTCGGAGGCGGCAGGGAAATGCGCAGCCCCAAGGTCTGTGGGGCCATGCAAGCCGCTCCCAGAGAGCTTTAGAACAAGCCACACTTTTCCCTCCTGGCTCCTCGAGAAAGTGCCAAGAGGGAAAAGTGGATCTCCTTCTCGCTGTCTCCAGAAACTACTTCCACTTCTCACTTTGCTTACACTCTCCTCGGAGCTAGGCGCAAAACCAACAACCATCTTGCTAGATCTCCCACATGGGAAGTGCCAAGAGGGACTTGTAGGGCTTCTTCCCACTGTCTCTAGGAACGGCTTGCCTCGTCCCAGTAACCTCAGTTGTTACGCTCTGCAAAGAGCTGCACACAAAAGCAGCAAAACAAGGAAATTGCTCCCATATGGAAAGTGGCCGGAGGGAAATGTAGGGCTTCTTCTCAGGGCCTCTAGGAACTGCTCTCACTGGTTCAGGCAAGACCAACAACCATCTTGCTAGATCTCCCACATGGGAAGTGCCAAGAGGGACTTGTAGGGCTTCTTCCCACTGTCTCTAGGAACGGCTTGCACCGTCCCAGTAACCTCAGTTGTTACGCTCTGCAAAGAGCTGCACACAAAAGCAGCAAAACAAGGAAAGTGCTCCCATATGGAAAGTGGCCGGAGGGAAATGTAGGGCTTCTTCTCAGGGTCTCTAGGAACTGCTCTCACTGGTTCAGGCAGTTCTGGGCTAACCCTCTCCAGAGAGCGGTCCTGGTCCTACAGACCAACAAACAAAGAAAGAAACATCTGGAGATATCTGCCACATGGTAAGCCCCGGGAGGGAAAAGGAAGGCTTGTTCTCAGTGTCTCTAGGAAGTGCTATCAGTGTGCAGGGAACTGGTGTGCTCACACTCTCTTTAGAGCTGTACTGAAAACCGGAACTGTGTGGAGGTTGCTCCCACACAAAAAGTGCCGGGAGGGAAAAGTGGGCCTTGTTCTCACTGTCTCTGGGAACTGCTCTCGCTGCTCAGGTGTCTCTTTGCTAACACTCACGTGAGAGCTGCACTGAAAAGCAGGAACCATTGGAGGTTCCTCCCACATAGAAAGAGCCAGGAGGGAAAAGTGGGGCTTCTCCTCACTGTCTCCGCAAACTCCATCCAATTGCACCAGCTACCTCTATGCTGTCACTCCCAGAAGAGCTGCCCTAAAAACAGATTGCCGGATAGATGCCGATTTTTCAAACGGGTCCTTCGACATGAGAGAATGGGTACTTTTGAGGTGGGAGGCGGCAGGGAAACGCGCAGCCCCAAGGTCTGTGGGGCCATGCAAGCCGCTCCCAGAGAGCTTTAGAACAAGCCACACTTTTCCCTCCTGGCTCCTCCAGAAAGTGCCAAGAGGGAAAAGTGGATCTCCTTCTCGCTGTCTCCAGAAACTACTTCCACTTCTCACTTTGCTTACACTCTCCTCGGAGCTAGGCGCAAAACCAACAACCATCTTGCTAGATCTCCCACATGGGAAGTGCCAAGAGGGACTTGTAGGGCTTCTTCCCACTGTCTCTAGGAACGGCTTGCACCGTCCCAGTAACCTCAGTTGTTACGCTCTGCAAAGAGCTGCACACAAAAGCAGCAAAACAAGGAAATTGCTCCCATATGGAAAGTGGCCGGAGGGAAATGTAGGGCTTCTTCTCAGGGTCTCTAGGAACTGCTCTCACTGGTTCAGGCAAGACCAACAACCATCTTGCTAGATCTCCCACATGGGAAGTGCCAAGAGGGACTTGTAGGGCTTCTTCCCACTGTCTCTAGGAACGGCTTGCACCGTCCCAGTAACCTCAGTTGTTACGCTCTGCAAAGAGCTGCACACAAAAGCAGCAAAACAAGGAAATTGCTCCCATATGGAAAGTGGCCGGAGGGAAATGTAGGGCTTCTTCTCAGGGTCTCTAGGAACTGCTCTCACTGGTTCAGGCAGTTCTGGGCTAACCCTCTCCAGAGAGCGGTCCTGGTCCTACAGACCAACAAACAAAGAAAGAAACATCTGGAGATATCTGCCACATGGTAAGCCCCGGGAGGGAAAAGGAAGGCTTGTTCTCAGTGTCTCTAGGAAGTGCTATCAGTGTGCAGGGAACTGGTGTGCTCACACTCTCTTTAGAGCTGTACTGAAAACCGGAACTGTGTGGAGGTTGCTCCCACACAAAAAGTGCCGGGAGGGAAAAGTGGGCCTTGTTCTCACTGTCTCTGGGAACTGCTCTCGCTGCTCAGGTGTCTCTTTGCTAACACTCACGTGAGAGCTGCACTGAAAAGCAGGAACCATTGGAGGTTCCTCCCACATAGAAAGAGCCAGGAGGGAAAAGTGGGGCTTCTCCTCACTGTCTCCGCAAACTCCATCCAATTGCCCCAGCTACCTCTATGCTGTCACTCCCAGAAGAGCTGCCCTAAAAACAGATTGCCGGATAGATGCCGATTTTTCAAACGGGTCCTTCGACATGAGAGAATGGGTACTTTTGAGGTGGGAGGCGGCAGGGAAACGTGCAGCCCCAAGGTCTGTGGGGCCATGCAAGCCGCTCCCAGAGAGCTTTAGAACAAGCCACACTTTTCCCTCCTGGCTCCTCGAGAAAGTGCCAAGAGGGAAAAGTGGATCTCCTTCTCGCTGTCTCCAGAAACTACTTCCACTTCTCACTTTGCTTACACTCTCCTCGGAGCTAGGCGCAAAACCAACAACCATCTTGCTAGATCTCCCACATGGGAAGTGCCAAGAGGGACTTGTAGGGCTTCTTCCCACTGTCTCTAGGAACGGCTTGCCTCGTCCCAGTAACCTCAGTTGTTACGCTCTGCAAAGAGCTGCACACAAAAGCAGCAAAACAAGGAAATTGCTCCCATATGGAAAGTGGCCGGAGGGAAATGTAGGGCTTCTTCTCAGGGTCTCTAGGAACTGCTCTCACTGGTTCAGGCAAGACCAACAACCATCTTGCTAGATCTCCCACATGGGAAGTGCCAAGAGGGACTTGTAGGGCTTCTTCCCACTGTCTCTAGGAACGGCTTGCACCGTCCCAGTAACCTCAGTTGTTACGCTCTGCAAAGAGCTGCACACAAAAGCAGCAAAACAAGGAAAGTGCTCCCATATGGAAAGTGGCCGGAGGGAAATGTAGGGCTTCTTCTCAGGGTCTCTAGGAACTGCTCTCACTGGTTCAGGCAGTTCTGGGCTAACCCTCTCCAGAGAGCGGTCCTGGTCCTACAGACCAACAAACAAAGAAAGAAACATCTGGGGATATCTGCCACATGGTAAGCCCCGGGAGGGAAAAGGAAGGCTTGTTCTCAGTGTCTCTAGGAAGTGCTATCAGTGTGCAGGGAACTGGTGTGCTCACACTCTCTTTAGAGCTGTACTGAAAACCGGAACTGTGTGGAGGTTGCTCCCACACAAAAAGTGCCGGGAGGGAAAAGTGGGCCTTGTTCTCACTGTCTCTGGGAACTGCTCTCGCTGCTCAGGTGTCTCTTTGCTAACACTCACGTGAGAGCTGCACTGAAAAGCAGGAACCATTGGAGGTTCCTCCCACATAGAAAGAGCCAGGAGGGAAAAGTGGGGCTTCTCCTCACTGTCTCCGCAAACTCTATGCAATTGCACCAGTTACCTCTATGCTATCACTCCCAGAAGAGCTGCCCTAAAAACAGATTGCCGGATAGATGCCGATTTTTCAAACGGGTCCTTCGACATGAGAGAATGGGTACTTTTGCGGTCGGAGGCGGCAGGGAAATGCGCAGCCCCAAGGTCTGTGGGGCCATGCAAGCCGCTCCCAGAGAGCTTTAGAACAAGCCACACTTTTCCCTCCTGGCTCCTCGAGAAAGTGCCAAGAGGGAAAAGTGGATCTCCTTCTTGCTGTCTCCAGAAACTACTTCCACTTCTCACTTTGCTTACACTCTCCTCGGAGCTAGGCGCAAAACCAACAACCACCTTGCTAGATCTCCCACATGGGAAGTGCCAAGAGGGACTTGTAGGGCTTCTTCCCACTGTCTCTAGGAACGGCTTGCACCGTCCCAGTAACCTCAGTTGTTACGCTCTGCAAAGAGCTGCACACAAAAGCAGCAAAACAAGGAAATTGCTCCCATATGGAAAGTGGCCGGAGGGAAATGTAGGGCTTCTTCTCAGGGCCTCTAGGAACTGCTCTCACTGGTTCAGGCAAGACCAACAACCATCTTGCTAGATCTCCCACATGGGAACTGCCAAGAGGGACTTGTAGGGCTTCTTCCCACTGTCTCTAGGAACGGCTTGCACCGTCCCAGTAACCTCAGTTGTTACGCTCTGCAAAGAGCTGCACACAAAAGCAGCAAAACAAGGAAAGTGCTCCCATATGGAAAGTGGCCGGAGGGAAATGTAGGGCTTCTTCTCAGGGTCTCTAGGAACTGCTCTCACTGGTTCAGGCAGTTCTGGGCTAACCCTCTCCAGAGAGCGGTCCTGGTCCTACAGACCAACAAACAAAGAAAGAAACATCTGGAGATATCTGCCACATGGTAAGCCCCGGGAGGGAAAAGGAAGGCTTGTTCTCAGTGTCTCTAGGAAGTGCTATCAGTGTGCAGGGAACTGGTGTGCTCACACTCTCTTTAGAGCTGTACTGAAAACCGGAACTGTGTGGAGGTTGCTCCCACACAAAAAGTGCCGGGAGGGAAAAGTGGGCCTTGTTCTCACTGTCTCTGGGAACTGCTCTCGCTGCTCAGGTGTCTCTTTGCTAACACTCACGTGAGAGCTGCACTGAAAAGCAGGAACCATTGGAGGTTCCTCCCACATAGAAAGAGCCAGGAGGGAAAAGTGGGGCTTCTCCTCACTGTCTCCGCAAACTCCATCCAATTGCACCAGCTACCTCTATGCTGTCACTCCCAGAAGAGCTGCCCTAAAAACAGATTGCCGGATAGATGCCGATTTTTCAAACGGGTCCTTCGACATGAGAGAATGGGTACTTTTGAGGTGGGAGGCGGCAGGGAAACGCGCAGCCCCAAGGTCTGTGGGGCCATGCAAGCCGCTCCCAGAGAGCTTTAGAACAAGCCACACTTTTCCCTCCTGGCTCCTCGAGAAAGTGCCAAGAGGGAAAAGTGGATCTCCTTCTCGCTGTCTCCAGAAACTACTTCCACTTCTCACTTTGCTTACACTCTCCTCGGAGCTAGGCGCAAAACCAACAACCATCTTGCTAGATCTCCCACATGGGAAGTGCCAAGAGGGACTTGTAGGGCTTCTTCCCACTGTCTCTAGGAACGGCTTGCACCGTCCCAGTAACCTCAGTTGTTACGCTCTGCAAAGAGCTGCACACAAAAGCAGCAAAACAAGGAAATTGCTCCCATATGGAAAGTGGCCGGAGGGAAATGTAGGGCTTCTTCTCAGGGCCTCTAGGAACTGCTCTCACTGGTTCAGGCAAGACCAACAACCATCTTGCTAGATCTCCCACATGGGAAGTGCCAAGAGGGACTTGTAGGGCTTCTTCCCACTGTCTCTAGGAACGGCTTGCACCGTCCCAGTAACCTCAGTTGTTACGCTCTGCAAAGAGCTGCACACAAAAGCAGCAAAACAAGGAAAGTGCTCCCATATGGAAAGTGGCCGGAGGGAAATGTAGGGCTTCTTCTCAGGGTCTCTAGGAACTGCTCTCACTGGTTCAGGCAGTTCTGGGCTAACCCTCTCCAGAGAGCGGTCCTGGTCCTACAGACCAACAAACAAAGAAAGAAACATCTGGAGATATCTGCCACATGGTAAGCCCCGGGAGGGAAAAGGAAGGCTTGTTCTCAGTGTCTCTAGGAAGTGCTATCAGTGTGCAGGGAACTGGTGTGCTCACACTCTCTTTAGAGCTGTACTGAAAACCGGAACTGTGTGGAGGTTGCTCCCACACAAAAAGTGCCGGGAGGGAAAAGTGGGCCTTGTTCTCACTGTCTCTGGGAACTGCTCTCGCTGCTCAGGTGTCTCTTTGCTAACACTCACGTGAGAGCTGCACTGAAAAGCAGGAACCATTGGAGGTTCCTCCCACATAGAAAGAGCCAGGAGGGAAAAGTGGGGCTTCTCCTCACTGTCTCCGCAAACTCCATCCAATTGCACCAGCTACCTCTATGCTGTCACTCCCAGAAGAGCTGCCCTAAAAACAGATTGCCGGATAGATGCCGATTTTTCAAACGGGTCCTTCGACATGAGAGAATGGGTACTTTTGAGGTGGGAGGCGGCAGGGAAACGCGCAGCCCCAAGGTCTGTGGGGCCATGCAAGCCGCTCCCAGAGAGCTTTAGAACAAGCCACACTTTTCCCTCCTGGCTCCTCCAGAAAGTGCCAAGAGGGAAAAGTGGATCTCCTTCTCGCTGTCTCCAGAAACTACTTCCACTTCTCACTTTGCTTACACTCTCCTCGGAGCTAGGTGCAAAACCAACAACCATCTTGCTAGATCTCCCACATGGGAAGTGCCAAGAGGGACTTGTAGGGCTTCTTCCCACTGTCTCTAGGAACGGCTTGCACCGTCCCAGTAACCTCAGTTGTTACGCTCTGCAAAGAGCTGCACACAAAAGCAGCAAAACAAGGAAAGTGCTCCCATATGGAAAGTGGCCGGAGGGAAATGTAGGGCTTCTTCTCAGGGTCTCTAGGAACTGCTCTCACTGGTTCAGGCAAGACCAACAACCATCTTGCTAGATCTCCCACATGGGAAGTGCCAAGAGGGACTTGTAGGGCTTCTTCCCACTGTCTCTAGGAACGGCTTGCACCGTCCCAGTAACCTCAGTTGTTACGCTCTGCAAAGAGCTGCACACAAAAGCAGCAAAACAAGGAAAGTGCTCCCATATGGAAAGTGGCCGGAGGGAAATGTAGGGCTTCTTCTCAGGGTCTCTAGGAACTGCTCTCACTGGTTCAGGCAGTTCTGGGCTAACCCTCTCCAGAGAGCGGTCCTGGTCCTACAGACCAACAAACAAAGAAAGAAACATCTGGGGATATCTGCCACATGGTAAGCCCCGGGAGGGAAAAGGAAGGCTTGTTCTCAGTGTCTCTAGGAACTGCTTTCAGTGTGCAGGGAACTGGTGTGCTCACACTCTCTTTAGAGCTGTACTGAAAACCGGAACTGTGTGGAGGTTGCTCCCACACAAAAAGTGCCGGGAGGGAAAAGTGGGCCTTGTTCTCACTGTCTCTGGGAACTGCTCTCGCTGCTCAGGTGTCTCTTTGCTAACACTCACGTGAGAGCTGCACTGAAAAGCAGGAACCATTGGAGGTTCCTCCCACATAGAAAGAGCCAGGAGGGAAAAGTGGGGCTTCTCCTCACTGTCTCCGCAAACTCCATCCAATTGCACCAGCTACCTCTATGCTGTCACTCCCAGAAGAGCTGCCCTAAAAACAGATTGCCGGATAGATGCCGATTTTTCAAACGGGTCCTTCGACATGAGAGAATGGGTACTTTTGAGGTGGGAGGCGGCAGGGAAACGCGCAGCCCCAAGGTCTGTGGGGCCATGCAAGCCGCTCCCAGAGAGCTTTAGAACAAGCCACACTTTTCCCTCCTGGCTCCTCCAGAAAGTGCCAAGAGGGAAAAGTGGATCTCCTTCTCGCTGTCTCCAGAAACTACTTCCACTTCTCACTTTGCTTACACTCTCCTCGGAGCTAGGCGCAAAACCAACAACCATCTTGCTAGATCTCCCACATGGGAAGTGCCAAGAGGGACTTGTAGGGCTTCTTCCCACTGTCTCTAGGAACGGCTTGCCTCGTCCCAGTAACCTCAGTTGTTACGCTCTGCAAAGAGCTGCACACAAAAGCAGCAAAACAAGGAAAGTGCTCCCATATGGAAAGTGGCCGGAGGGAAATGTAGGGCTTCTTCTCAGGGCCTCTAGGAACTGCTCTCACTGGTTCAGGCAAGACCAACAACCATCTTGCTAGATCTCCCACATGGGAAGTGCCAAGAGGGACTTGTAGGGCTTCTTCCCACTGTCTCTAGGAACGGCTTGCACCGTCCCAGTAACCTCAGTTGTTACGCTCTGCAAAGAGCTGCACACAAAAGCAGCAAAACAAGGAAAGTGCTCCCATATGGAAAGTGGCCGGAGGGAAATGTAGGGCTTCTTCTCAGGGTCTCTAGGAACTGCTCTCACTGGTTCAGGCAGTTCTGGGCTAACCCTCTCCAGAGAGCGGTCCTGGTCCTACAGACCAACAAACAAAGAAAGAAACATCTGGGGATATCTGCCACATGGTAAGCCCCGGGAGGGAAAAGGAAGGCTTGTTCTCAGTGTCTCTAGGAAGTGCTATCAGTGTGCAGGGAACTGGTGTGCTCACACTCTCTTTAGAGCTGTACTGAAAACCGGAACTGTGTGGAGGTTGCTCCCACACAAAAAGTGCCGGGAGGGAAAAGTGGGCCTTGTTCTCACTGTCTCTGGGAACTGCTCTCGCTGCTCCAGTTGTCTCTTTGCTAACACTCACGTGAGAGCTGCACTGAAAAGCAGGAACCATTGGAGGTTCCTCCCACATAGAAAGAGCCAGGAGGGAAAAGTGGGGCTTCTCCTCACTGTCTCCGCAAACTCCATCCAATTGCACCAGCTACCTCTATGCTGTCACTCCCAGAAGAGCTGCCCTAAAAACAGATTGCCGGATAGATGCCGATTTTTCAAACGGGTCCTTCGACATGAGAGAATGGGTACTTTTGAGGTGGGAGGCGGCAGGGAAACGCGCAGCCCCAAGGTCTGTGGGGCCATGCAAGCCGCTCCCAGAGAGCTTTAGAACAAGCCACACTTTTCCCTCCTGGCTCCTCCAGAAAGTGCCAAGAGGGAAAAGTGGATCTCCTTCTCGCTGTCTCCAGAAACTACTTCCACTTCTCACTTTGCTTACACTCTCCTCGGAGCTAGGCGCAAAACCAACAACCACCTTGCTAGATCTCCCACATGAGAAGTGCCAAGAGGGACTTGTAGGGCTTCTTCCCACTGTCTCTAGGAACGGCTTGCACCGTCCCAGTAACCTCAGTTGTTACGCTCTGCAAAGAGCTGCACACAAAAGCAGCAAAACAAGGAAATTGCTCCCATATGGAAAGTGGCCGGAGGGAAATGTAGGGCTTCTTCTCAGGGTCTCTAGGAACTGCTCTCACTGGTTCAGGCAAAACCAACAACCATCTTGCTAGATCTCCCACATGGGAAGTGCCAAGAGGGACTTGTAGGGCTTCTTCCCACTGTCTCTAGGAACGGCTTGCACCGTCCCAGTAACCTCAGTTGTTACGCTCTGCAAAGAGCTGCACACAAAAGCAGCAAAACAAGGAAAGTGCTCCCATATGGAAAGTGGCCGGAGGGAAATGTAGGGCTTCTTCTCAGGGTCTCTAGGAACTGCTCTCACTGGTTCAGGCAGTTCTGGGCTAACCCTCTCCAGAGAGCGGTCCTGGTCCTACAGACCAACAAACAAAGAAAGAAACATCTGGGGATATCTGCCACATGGTAAGCCCCGGGAGGGAAAAGGAAGGCTTGTTCTCAGTGTCTCTAGGAACTGCTTTCAGTGTGCAGGGAACTGGTGTGCTCACACTCTCTTTAGAGCTGTACTGAAAACCGGAACTGTGTGGAGGTTGCTCCCACACAAAAAGTGCCGGGAGGGAAAAGTGGGCCTTGTTCTCACTGTCTCTGGGAACTGCTCTCGCTGCTCAGGTGTCTCTTTGCTAACACTCACGTGAGAGCTGCACTGAAAAGCAGGAACCATTGGAGGTTCCTCCCACATAGAAAGAGCCAGGAGGGAAAAGTGGGGCTTCTCCTCACTGTCTCCGCAAACTCCATCCAATTGCACCAGCTACCTCTATGCTCTCACTCCCAGAAGAGCTGCCCTAAAAACAGATTGCCGGATAGATGCCGATTTTTCAAACGGGTCCTTCGACATGAGAGAATGGGTACTTTTGAGGTGGGAGGCGGCAGGGAAACGCGCAGCCCCAAGGTCTGTGGGGCCATGCAAGCCGCTCCCAGAGAGCTTTAGAACAAGCCACACTTTTCCCTCCTGGCTCCTCAAGAAAGTGCCAAGAGGGAAAAGTGGATCTCCTTCTCGCTGTCTCCAGAAACTACTTCCACTTCTCACTTTGCTTACACTCTCCTCGGAGCTAGGCGCAAAACCAACAACCATCTTGCTAGATCTCCCACATGGGAAGTGCCAAGAGGGACTTGTAGGGCTTCTTCCCACTGTCTCTAGGAACGGCTTGCCTCGTCCCAGTAACCTCAGTTGTTACGCTCTGCAAAGAGCTGCACACAAAAGCAGCAAAACAAGGAAATTGCTCCCATATGGAAAGTGGCCGGAGGGAAATGTAGGGCTTCTTCTCAGGGTCTCTAGGAACTGCTCTCACTGGTTCAGGCAAAACCAACAACCATCTTGCTAGATCTCCCACATGGGAAGTGCCAAGAGGGACTTGTAGGGCTTCTTCCCACTGTCTCTAGGAACGGCTTGCACCGTCCCAGTAACCTCAGTTGTTACGCTCTGCAAAGAGCTGCACACAAAAGCAGCAAAACAAGGAAAGTGCTCCCATATGGAAAGTGGCCGGAGGGAAATGTAGGGCTTCTTCTCAGGGTCTCTAGGAACTGCTCTCACTGGTTCAGGCAGTTCTGGGCTAACCCTCTCCAGAGAGCGGTCCTGGTCCTACAGACCAACAAACAAAGAAAGAAACATCTGGGGATATCTGCCACATGGTAAGCCCCGGGAGGGAAAAGGAAGGCTTGTTCTCAGTGTCTCTAGGAACTGCTTTCACTGTCCAGGGAACTGGTGTGCTCACACTCTCTTTAGAGCTGTACTGAAAACCGGAACTGTGTGGAGGTTGCTCCCACACAAAAAGTGCCGGGAGGGAAAAGTGGGCCTTGTTCTCACTGTCTCTGGGAACTGCTCTCGCTGCTCAGGTGTCTCTTTGCTAACACTCACGTGAGAGCTGCACTGAAAAGCAGGAACCATTGGAGGTTCCTCCCACATAGAAAGAGCCAGGAGGGAAAAGTGGGGCTTCTCCTCACTGTCTCCGCAAACTCCATCCAATTGCACCAGCTACCTCTATGCTCTCACTCCCAGAAGAGCTGCCCTAAAAACAGATTGCCGGATAGATGCCGATTTTTCAAACGGGTCCTTCGACATGAGAGAATGGGTACTTTTGAGGTGGGAGGCGGCAGGGAAACGCGCAGCCCCAAGGTCTGTGGGGCTATGCAAGCCGCTCCCAGAGAGCTTTAGAACAAGCCACACTTTTCCCTCCTGGCTCCTCAAGAAAGTGCCAAGAGGGAAAAGTGGATCTCCTTCTCGCTGTCTCCAGAAACTACTTCCACTTCTCACTTTGCTTACACTCTCCTCGGAGCTAGGCGCAAAACCAACAACCATCTTGCTAGATCTCCCACATGGGAAGTGCCAAGAGGGACTTGTAGGGCTTCTTCCCACTGTCTCTAGGAACGGCTTGCCTCGTCCCAGTAACCTCAGTTGTTACGCTCTGCAAAGAGCTGCACACAAAAGCAGCAAAACAAGGAAATTGCTCCCATATGGAAAGTGGCCGGAGGGAAATGTAGGCCTTCTTCTCAGGGTCTCTAGGAACTGCTCTCACTGGTTCAGGCAAAACCAACAACCATCTTGCTAGATCTCCCACATGGGAAGTGCCAAGAGGGACTTGTAGGGCTTCTTCCCACTGTCTCTAGGAACGGCTTGCACCGTCCCAGTAACCTCAGTTGTTACGCTCTGCAAAGAGCTGCACACAAAAGCAGCAAAACAAGGAAAGTGCTCCCATATGGAAAGTGGCCGGAGGGAAATGTAGGGCTTCTTCTCAGGGTCTCTAGGAACTGCTCTCACTGGTTCAGGCAGTTCTGGGCTAACCCTCTCCAGAGAGCGGTCCTGGTCCTACAGACCAACAAACAAAGAAAGAAACATCTGGGGATATCTGCCACATGGTAAGCCCCGGGAGGGAAAAGGAAGGCTTGTTCTCAGTGTCTCTAGGAACTGCTTTCAGTGTGCAGGGAACTGGTGTGCTCACACTCTCTTTAGAGCTGTACTGAAAACCGGAACTGTGTGGAGGTTGCTCCCACACAAAAAGTGCCGGGAGGGAAAAGTGGGCCTTGTTCTCACTGTCTCTGGGAACTGCTCTCGCTGCTCAGGTGTCTCTTTGCTAACACTCACGTGAGAGCTGCACTGAAAAGCAGGAACCATTGGAGGTTCCTCCCACATAGAAAGAGCCAGGAGGGAAAAGTGGGGCTTCTCCTCACTGTCTCCGCAAACTCCATCCAATTGCACCAGCTACCTCTATGCTGTCACTCCCAGAAGAGCTGCCCTAAAAACAGATTGCCGGATAGATGCCGATTTTTCAAACGGGTCCTTCGACATGAGAGAATGGGTACTTTTGAGGTGGGAGGCGGCAGGGAAACGCGCAGCCCCAAGGTCTGTGGGGCCATGCAAGCCGCTCCCAGAGAGCTTTAGAACAAGCCACACTTTTCCCTCCTGGCTCCTCAAGAAAGTGCCAAGAGGGAAAAGTGGATCTCCTTCTCGCTGTCTCCAGAAACTACTTCCACTTCTCACTTTGCTTACACTCTCCTCGGAGCTAGGCGCAAAACCAACAACCATCTTGCTAGATCTCCCACATGGGAAGTGCCAAGAGGGACTTGTAGGGCTTCTTCCCACTGTCTCTAGGAACGGCTTGCCTCGTCCCAGTAACCTCAGTTGTTACGCTCTGCAAAGAGCTGCACACAAAAGCAGCAAAACAAGGAAATTGCTCCCATATGGAAAGTGGCCGGAGGGAAATGTAGGGCTTCTTCTCAGGGTCTCTAGGAACTGCTCTCACTGGTTCAGGCAAAACCAACAACCATCTTGCTAGATCTCCCACATGGGAAGTGCCAAGAGGGACTTGTAGGGCTTCTTCCCACTGTCTCTAGGAACGGCTTGCACCGTCCCAGTAACCTCAGTTGTTACGCTCTGCAAAGAGCTGCACACAAAAGCAGCAAAACAAGGAAAGTGCTCCCATATGGAAAGTGGCCGGAGGGAAATGTAGGGCTTCTTCTCAGGGTCTCTAGGAACTGCTCTCACTGGTTCAGGCAGTTCTGGGCTAACCCTCTCCAGAGAGCGGTCCTGGTCCTACAGACCAACAAACAAAGAAAGAAACATCTGGGGATATCTGCCACATGGTAAGCCCCGGGAGGGAAAAGGAAGGCTTGTTCTCAGTGTCTCTAGGAACTGCTTTCAGTGTGCAGGGAACTGGTGTGCTCACACTCTCTTTAGAGCTGTACTGAAAACCGGAACTGTGTGGAGGTTGCTCCCACACAAAAAGTGCCGGGAGGGAAAAGTGGGCCTTGTTCTCACTGTCTCTGGGAACTGCTCTCGCTGCTCAGGTGTCTCTTTGCTAACACTCACGTGAGAGCTGCACTGAAAAGCAGGAACCATTGGAGGTTCCTCCCACATAGAAAGAGCCAGGAGGGAAAAGTGGGGCTTCTCCTCACTGTCTCCGCAAACTCCATCCAATTGCACCAGCTACCTCTATGCTCTCACTCCCAGAAGAGCTGCCCTAAAAACAGATTGCCGGATAGATGCCGATTTTTCAAACGGGTCCTTCGACATGAGAGAATGGGTACTTTTGAGGTGGGAGGCGGCAGGGAAACGCGCAGCCCCAAGGTCTGTGGGGCCATGCAAGCCGCTCCCAGAGAGCTTTAGAACAAGCCACACTTTTCCCTCCTGGCTCCTCAAGAAAGTGCCAAGAGGGAAAAGTGGATCTCCTTCTCGCTGTCTCCAGAAACTACTTCCACTTCTCACTTTGCTTACACTCTCCTCGGAGCTAGGCGCAAAACCAACAACCATCTTGCTAGATCTCCCACATGGGAAGTGCCAAGAGGGACTTGTAGGGCTTCTTCCCACTGTCTCTAGGAACGGCTTGCCTCGTCCCAGTAACCTCAGTTGTTACGCTCTGCAAAGAGCTGCACACAAAAGCAGCAAAACAAGGAAATTGCTCCCATATGGAAAGTGGCCGGAGGGAAATGTAGGGCTTCTTCTCAGGGTCTCTAGGAACTGCTCTCACTGGTTCAGGCAAAACCAACAACCATCTTGCTAGATCTCCCACATGGGAAGTGCCAAGAGGGACTTGTAGGGCTTCTTCCCACTGTCTCTAGGAACGGCTTGCACCGTCCCAGTAACCTCAGTTGTTACGCTCTGCAAAGAGCTGCACACAAAAGCAGCAAAACAAGGAAAGTGCTCCCATATGGAAAGTGGCCGGAGGGAAATGTAGGGCTTCTTCTCAGGGTCTCTAGGAACTGCTCTCACTGGTTCAGGCAGTTCTGGGCTAACCCTCTCCAGAGAGCGGTCCTGGTCCTACAGACCAACAAACAAAGAAAGAAACATCTGGGGATATCTGCCACATGGTAAGCCCCGGGAGGGAAAAGGAAGGCTTGTTCTCAGTGTCTCTAGGAACTGCTTTCACTGTCCAGGGAACTGGTGTGCTCACACTCTCTTTAGAGCTGTACTGAAAACCGGAACTGTGTGGAGGTTGCTCCCACACAAAAAGTGCCGGGAGGGAAAAGTGGGCCTTGTTCTCACTGTCTCTGGGAACTGCTCTCGCTGCTCAGGTGTCTCTTTGCTAACACTCACGTGAGAGCTGCACTGAAAAGCAGGAACCATTGGAGGTTCCTCCCACATAGAAAGAGCCAGGAGGGAAAAGTGGGGCTTCTCCTCACTGTCTCCGCAAACTCCATCCAATTGCACCAGCTACCTCTATGCTCTCACTCCCAGAAGAGCTGCCCTAAAAACAGATTGCCGGATAGATGCCGATTTTTCAAACGGGTCCTTCGACATGAGAGAATGGGTACTTTTGAGGTGGGAGGCGGCAGGGAAACGCGCAGCCCCAAGGTCTGTGGGGCCATGCAAGCCGCTCCCAGAGAGCTTTAGAACAAGCCACACTTTTCCCTCCTGGCTCCTCAAGAAAGTGCCAAGAGGGAAAAGTGGATCTCCTTCTCGCTGTCTCCAGAAACTACTTCCACTTCTCACTTTGCTTACACTCTCCTCGGAGCTAGGCGCAAAACCAACAACCATCTTGCTAGATCTCCCACATGGGAAGTGCCAAGAGGGACTTGTAGGGCTTCTTCCCACTGTCTCTAGGAACGGCTTGCCTCGTCCCAGTAACCTCAGTTGTTACGCTCTGCAAAGAGCTGCACACAAAAGCAGCAAAACAAGGAAATTGCTCCCATATGGAAAGTGGCCGGAGGGAAATGTAGGGCTTCTTCTCAGGGTCTCTAGGAACTGCTCTCACTGGTTCAGGCAAAACCAACAACCATCTTGCTAGATCTCCCACATGGGAAGTGCCAAGAGGGACTTGTAGGGCTTCTTCCCACTGTCTCTAGGAACGGCTTGCACCGTCCCAGTAACCTCAGTTGTTACGCTCTGCAAAGAGCTGCACACAAAAGCAGCAAAACAAGGAAAGTGCTCCCATATGGAAAGTGGCCGGAGGGAAATGTAGGGCTTCTTCTCAGGGTCTCTAGGAACTGCTCTCACTGGTTCAGGCAGTTCTGGGCTAACCCTCTCCAGAGAGCGGTCCTGGTCCTACAGACCAACAAACAAAGAAAGAAACATCTGGGGATATCTGCCACATGGTAAGCCCCGGGAGGGAAAAGGAAGGCTTGTTCTCAGTGTCTCTAGGAACTGCTTTCAGTGTGCAGGGAACTGGTGTGCTCACACTCTCTTTAGAGCTGTACTGAAAACCGGAACTGTGTGGAGGTTGCTCCCACACAAAAAGTGCCGGGAGGGAAAAGTGGGCCTTGTTCTCACTGTCTCTGGGAACTGCTCTCGCTGCTCAGGTGTCTCTTTGCTAACACTCACGTGAGAGCTGCACTGAAAAGCAGGAACCATTGGAGGTTCCTCCCACATAGAAAGAGCCAGGAGGGAAAAGTGGGGCTTCTCCTCACTGTCTCCGCAAA
Source organism: Rissa tridactyla (assembly GCF_028500815.1). Taxonomy (NCBI): domain Eukaryota; kingdom Metazoa; phylum Chordata; class Aves; order Charadriiformes; family Laridae; genus Rissa; species Rissa tridactyla. Next base: position 39,422,024 of record NC_071497.1, on the reverse strand, counting down.
CTCCATCCAATTGCACCAGCTACCTCTATGCTGTCACTCCCAGAAGAGCTGCCCTAAAAACAGATTGCCGGATAGATGCCGATTTTTCAAACGGGTCCTTCGACATGAGAGAATGGGTACTTTTGAGGTGGGAGGCGGCAGGGAAACGCGCAGCCCCAAGGTCTGTGGGGCCATGCAAGCCGCTCCCAGAGAGCTTTAGAACAAGCCACACTTTTCCCTCCTGGCTCCTCAAGAAAGTGCCAAGAGGGAAAAGTGGATCTCCTTCTCGCTGTCTCCAGAAACTACTTCCACTTCTCACTTTGCTTACACTCTCCTCGGAGCTAGGCGCAAAACCAACAACCATCTTGCTAGATCTCCCACATGGGAAGTGCCAAGAGGGACTTGTAGGGCTTCTTCCCACTGTCTCTAGGAACGGCTTGCCTCGTCCCAGTAACCTCAGTTGTTACGCTCTGCAAAGAGCTGCACACAAAAGCAGCAAAACAAGGAAATTGCTCCCATATGGAAAGTGGCCGGAGGGAAATGTAGGGCTTCTTCTCAGGGTCTCTAGGAACTGCTCTCACTGGTTCAGGCAAAACCAACAACCATCTTGCTAGATCTCCCACATGGGAAGTGCCAAGAGGGACTTGTAGGGCTTCTTCCCACTGTCTCTAGGAACGGCTTGCACCGTCCCAGTAACCTCAGTTGTTACGCTCTGCAAAGAGCTGCACACAAAAGCAGCAAAACAAGGAAAGTGCTCCCATATGGAAAGTGGCCGGAGGGAAATGTAGGGCTTCTTCTCAGGGTCTCTAGGAACTGCTCTCACTGGTTCAGGCAGTTCTGGGCTAACCCTCTCCAGAGAGCGGTCCTGGTCCTACAGACCAACAAACAAAGAAAGAAACATCTGGGGATATCTGCCACATGGTAAGCCCCGGGAGGGAAAAGGAAGGCTTGTTCTCAGTGTCTCTAGGAACTGCTTTCACTGTCCAGGGAACTGGTGTGCTCACACTCTCTTTAGAGCTGTACTGAAAACCGGAACTGTGTGGAGGTTGCTCCCACACAAAAAGTGCCGGGAGGGAAAAGTGGGCCTTGTTCTCACTGTCTCTGGGAACTGCTCTCGCTGCTCAGGTGTCTCTTTGCTAACACTCACGTGAGAGCTGCACTGAAAAGCAGGAACCATTGGAGGTTCCTCCCACATAGAAAGAGCCAGGAGGGAAAAGTGGGGCTTCTCCTCACTGTCTCCGCAAACTCCATCCAATTGCACCAGCTACCTCTATGCTCTCACTCCCAGAAGAGCTGCCCTAAAAACAGATTGCCGGATAGATGCCGATTTTTCAAACGGGTCCTTCGACATGAGAGAATGGGTACTTTTGAGGTGGGAGGCGGCAGGGAAACGCGCAGCCCCAAGGTCTGTGGGGCCATGCAAGCCGCTCCCAGAGAGCTTTAGAACAAGCCACACTTTTCCCTCCTGGCTCCTCAAGAAAGTGCCAAGAGGGAAAAGTGGATCTCCTTCTCGCTGTCTCCAGAAACTACTTCCACTTCTCACTTTGCTTACACTCTCCTCGGAGCTAGGCGCAAAACCAACAACCATCTTGCTAGATCTCCCACATGGGAAGTGCCAAGAGGGACTTGTAGGGCTTCTTCCCACTGTCTCTAGGAACGGCTTGCACCGTCCCAGTAACCTCAGTTGTTACGCTCTGCAAAGAGCTGCACACAAAAGCAGCAAAACAAGGAAAGTGCTCCCATATGGAAAGTGGCCGGAGGGAAATGTAGGGCTTCTTCTCAGGGTCTCTAGGAACTGCTCTCACTGGTTCAGGCAAGACCAACAACCATCTTGCTAGATCTCCCACATGGGAAGTGCCAAGAGGGACTTGTAGGGCTTCTTCCCACTGTCTCTAGGAACGGCTTGCACCGTCCCAGTAACCTCAGTTGTTACGCTCTGCAAAGAGCTGCACACAAAAGCAGCAAAACAAGGAAAGTGCTCCCATATGGAAAGTGGCCGGAGGGAAATGTAGGGCTTCTTCTCAGGGTCTCTAGGAACTGCTCTCACTGGTTCAGGCAGTTCTGGGCTAACCCTCTCCAGAGAGCGGTCCTGGTCCTACAGACCAACAAACAAAGAAAGAAACATCTGGAGATATCTGCCACATGGTAAGCCCCGGGAGGGAAAAGGAAGGCTTGTTCTCAGTGTCTCTAGGAAGTGCTATCAGTGTGCAGGGAACTGGTGTGCTCACACTCTCTTTAGAGCTGTACTGAAAACCGGAACTGTGTGGAGGTTGCTCCCACACAAAAAGTGCCGGGAGGGAAAAGTGGGCCTTGTTCTCACTGTCTCTGGGAACTGCTCTCGCTGCTCAGGTGTCTCTTTGCTAACACTCACGTGAGAGCTGCACTGAAAAGCAGGAACCATTGGAGGTTCCTCCCACATAGAAAGAGCCAGGAGGGAAAAGTGGGGCTTCTCCTCACTGTCTCCGCAAACTCCATCCAATTGCACCAGCTACCTCTATGCTGTCACTCCCAGAAGAGCTGCCCTAAAAACAGATTGCCGGATAGATGCCGATTTTTCAAACGGGTCCTTCGACATGAGAGAATGGGTACTTTTGAGGTGGGAGGCGGCAGGGAAACGCGCAGCCCCAAGGTCTGTGGGGCCATGCAAGCCGCTCCCAGAGAGCTTTAGAACAAGCCACACTTTTCCCTCCTGGCTCCTCGAGAAAGTGCCAAGAGGGAAAAGTGGATCTCCTTCTCGCTGTCTCCAGAAACTACTTCCACTTCTCACTTTGCTTACACTCTCCTCGGAGCTAGGCGCAAAACCAACAACCATCTTGCTAGATCTCCCACATGGGAAGTGCCAAGAGGGACTTGTAGGGCTTCTTCCCACTGTCTCTAGGAACGGCTTGCCTCGTCCCAGTAACCTCAGTTGTTACGCTCTGCAAAGAGCTGCACACAAAAGCAGCAAAACAAGGAAATTGCTCCCATATGGAAAGTGGCCGGAGGGAAATGTAGGGCTTCTTCTCAGGGCCTCTAGGAACTGCTCTCACTGGTTCAGGCAAGACCAACAACCATCTTGCTAGATCTCCCACATGGGAAGTGCCAAGAGGGACTTGTAGGGCTTCTTCCCACTGTCTCTAGGAACGGCTTGCCTCGTCCCAGTAACCTCAGTTGTTACGCTCTGCAAAGAGCTGCACACAAAAGCAGCAAAACAAGGAAAGTGCTCCCATATGGAAAGTGGCCGGAGGGAAATGTAGGGCTTCTTCTCAGGGTCTCTAGGAACTGCTCTCACTGGTTCAGGCAGTTCTGGGCTAACCCTCTCCAGAGAGCGGTCCTGGTCCTACAGACCAACAAACAAAGAAAGAAACATCTGGGGATATCTGCCACATGGTAAGCCCCGGGAGGGAAAAGGAAGGCTTGTTCTCAGTGTCTCTAGGAACTGCTTTCACTGTCCGGGGAACTGGTGTGCTCACACTCTCTTTAGAGCTGTACTGAAAACCGGAACTGTGTGGAGGTTGCTCCCACACAAAAAGTGCCGGGAGGGAAAAGTGGGCCTTGTTCTCACTGTCTCTGGGAACTGCTCTCGCTGCTCAGGTGTCTCTTTGCTAACACTCACGTGAGAGCTGCACTGAAAAGCAGGAACCATTGGAGGTTCCTCCCACATAGAAAGAGCCAGGAGGGAAAAGTGGGGCTTCTCCTCACTGTCTCCGCAAACTCCATCCAATTGCACCAGCTACCTCTATGCTCTCACTCCCAGAAGAGCTGCCCTAAAAACAGATTGCCGGATAGATGCCGATTTTTCAAACGGGTCCTTCGACATGAGAGAATGGGTACTTTTGAGGTGGGAGGCGGCAGGGAAACGCGCAGCCCCAAGGTCTGTGGGGCCATGCAAGCCGCTCCCAGAGAGCTTTAGAACAAGCCACACTTTTCCCTCCTGGCTCCTCCAGAAAGTGCCAAGAGGGAAAAGTGGATCTCCTTCTCGCTGTCTCCAGAAACTACTTCCACTTCTCACTTTGCTTACACTCTCCTCGGAGCTAGGCGCAAAACCAACAACCATCTTGCTAGATCTCCCACATGGGAAGTGCCAAGAGGGACTTGTAGGGCTTCTTCCCACTGTCTCTAGGAACGGCTTGCACCGTCCCAGTAACCTCAGTTGTTACGCTCTGCAAAGAGCTGCACACAAAAGCAGCAAAACAAGGAAAGTGCTCCCATATGGAAAGTGGCCGGAGGGAAATGTAGGGCTTCTTCTCAGGGTCTCTAGGAACTGCTCTCACTGGTTCAGGCAAGACCAACAACCATCTTGCTAGATCTCCCACATGGGAAGTGCCAAGAGGGACTTGTAGGGCTTCTTCCCACTGTCTCTAGGAACGGCTTGCACCGTCCCAGTAACCTCAGTTGTTACGCTCTGCAAAGAGCTGCACACAAAAGCAGCAAAACAAGGAAAGTGCTCCCATATGGAAAGTGGCCGGAGGGAAATGTAGGGCTTCTTCTCAGGGTCTCTAGGAACTGCTCTCACTGGTTCAGGCAGTTCTGGGCTAACCCTCTCCAGAGAGCGGTCCTGGTCCTACAGACCAACAAACAAAGAAAGAAACATCTGGAGATATCTGCCACATGGTAAGCCCCGGGAGGGAAAAGGAAGGCTTGTTCTCAGTGTCTCTAGGAAGTGCTATCAGTGTGCAGGGAACTGGTGTGCTCACACTCTCTTTAGAGCTGTACTGAAAACCGGAACTGTGTGGAGGTTGCTCCCACACAAAAAGTGCCGGGAGGGAAAAGTGGGCCTTGTTCTCACTGTCTCTGGGAACTGCTCTCGCTGCTCAGGTGTCTCTTTGCTAACACTCACGTGAGAGCTGCACTGAAAAGCAGGAACCATTGGAGGTTCCTCCCACATAGAAAGAGCCAGGAGGGAAAAGTGGGGCTTCTCCTCACTGTCTCCGCAAACTCCATCCAATTGCACCAGCTACCTCTATGCTGTCACTCCCAGAAGAGCTGCCCTAAAAACAGATTGCCGGATAGATGCCGATTTTTCAAACGGGTCCTTCGACATGAGAGAATGGGTACTTTTGAGGTGGGAGGCGGCAGGGAAACGCGCAGCCCCAAGGTCTGTGGGGCCATGCAAGCCGCTCCCAGAGAGCTTTAGAACAAGCCACACTTTTCCCTCCTGGCTCCTCGAGAAAGTGCCAAGAGGGAAAAGTGGATCTCCTTCTCGCTGTCTCCAGAAACTACTTCCACTTCTCACTTTGCTTACACTCTCCTCGGAGCTAGGCGCAAAACCAACAACCATCTTGCTAGATCTCCCACATGGGAAGTGCCAAGAGGGACTTGTAGGGCTTCTTCCCACTGTCTCTAGGAACGGCTTGCCTCGTCCCAGTAACCTCAGTTGTTACGCTCTGCAAAGAGCTGCACACAAAAGCAGCAAAACAAGGAAATTGCTCCCATATGGAAAGTGGCCGGAGGGAAATGTAGGGCTTCTTCTCAGGGCCTCTAGGAACTGCTCTCACTGGTTCAGGCAAGACCAACAACCATCTTGCTAGATCTCCCACATGGGAAGTGCCAAGAGGGACTTGTAGGGCTTCTTCCCACTGTCTCTAGGAACGGCTTGCACCGTCCCAGTAACCTCAGTTGTTACGCTCTGCAAAGAGCTGCACACAAAAGCAGCAAAACAAGGAAAGTGCTCCCATATGGAAAGTGGCCGGAGGGAAATGTAGGGCTTCTTCTCAGGGTCTCTAGGAACTGCTCTCACTGGTTCAGGCAGTTCTGGGCTAACCCTCTCCAGAGAGCGGTCCTGGTCCTACAGACCAACAAACAAAGAAAGAAACATCTGGAGATATCTGCCACATGGTAAGCCCCGGGAGGGAAAAGGAAGGCTTGTTCTCAGTGTCTCTAGGAAGTGCTATCAGTGTGCAGGGAACTGGTGTGCTCACACTCTCTTTAGAGCTGTACTGAAAACCGGAACTGTGTGGAGGTTGCTCCCACACAAAAAGTGCCGGGAGGGAAAAGTGGGCCTTGTTCTCACTGTCTCTGGGAACTGCTCTCGCTGCTCAGGTGTCTCTTTGCTAACACTCACGTGAGAGCTGCACTGAAAAGCAGGAACCATTGGAGGTTCCTCCCACATAGAAAGAGCCAGGAGGGAAAAGTGGGGCTTCTCCTCACTGTCTCCGCAAACTCCATCCAATTGCACCAGCTACCTCTATGCTGTCACTCCCAGAAGAGCTGCCCTAAAAACAGATTGCCGGATAGATGCCGATTTTTCAAACGGGTCCTTCGACATGAGAGAATGGGTACTTTTGAGGTGGGAGGCGGCAGGGAAACGCGCAGCCCCAAGGTCTGTGGGGCCATGCAAGCCGCTCCCAGAGAGCTTTAGAACAAGCCACACTTTTCCCTCCTGGCTCCTCGAGAAAGTGCCAAGAGGGAAAAGTGGATCTCCTTCTCGCTGTCTCCAGAAACTACTTCCACTTCTCACTTTGCTTACACTCTCCTCGGAGCTAGGCGCAAAACCAACAACCATCTTGCTAGATCTCCCACATGGGAAGTGCCAAGAGGGACTTGTAGGGCTTCTTCCCACTGTCTCTAGGAACGGCTTGCACCGTCCCAGTAACCTCAGTTGTTACGCTCTGCAAAGAGCTGCACACAAAAGCAGCAAAACAAGGAAATTGCTCCCATATGGAAAGTGGCCGGAGGGAAATGTAGGGCTTCTTCTCAGGGTCTCTAGGAACTGCTCTCACTGGTTCAGGCAAGACCAACAACCATCTTGCTAGATCTCCCACATGGGAAGTGCCAAGAGGGACTTGTAGGGCTTCTTCCCACTGTCTCTAGGAACGGCTTGCACCGTCCCAGTAACCTCAGTTGTTACGCTCTGCAAAGAGCTGCACACAAAAGCAGCAAAACAAGGAAATTGCTCCCATATGGAAAGTGGCCGGAGGGAAATGTAGGGCTTCTTCTCAGGGCCTCTAGGAACTGCTCTCACTGGTTCAGGCAAGACCAACAACCATCTTGCTAGATCTCCCACATGGGAAGTGCCAAGAGGGACTTGTAGGGCTTCTTCCCACTGTCTCTAGGAACGGCTTGCACCGTCCCAGTAACCTCAGTTGTTACGCTCTGCAAAGAGCTGCACACAAAAGCAGCAAAACAAGGAAAGTGCTCCCATATGGAAAGTGGCCGGAGGGAAATGTAGGGCTTCTTCTCAGGGTCTCTAGGAACTGCTCTCACTGGTTCAGGCAGTTCTGGGCTAACCCTCTCCAGAGAGCGGTCCTGGTCCTACAGACCAACAAACAAAGAAAGAAACATCTGGAGATATCTGCCACATGGTAAGCCCCGGGAGGGAAAAGGAAGGCTTGTTCTCAGTGTCTCTAGGAAGTGCTATCAGTGTGCAGGGAACTGGTGTGCTCACACTCTCTTTAGAGCTGTACTGAAAACCGGAACTGTGTGGAGGTTGCTCCCACACAAAAAGTGCCGGGAGGGAAAAGTGGGCCTTGTTCTCACTGTCTCTGGGAACTGCTCTCGCTGCTCAGGTGTCTCTTTGCTAACACTCACGTGAGAGCTGCACTGAAAAGCAGGAACCATTGGAGGTTCCTCCCACATAGAAAGAGCCAGGAGGGAAAAGTGGGGCTTCTCCTCACTGTCTCCGCAAACTCCATCCAATTGCACCAGCTACCTCTATGCTGTCACTCCCAGAAGAGCTGCCCTAAAAACAGATTGCCGGATAGATGCCGATTTTTCAAACGGGTCCTTCGACATGAGAGAATGGGTACTTTTGAGGTGGGAGGCGGCAGGGAAACGCGCAGCCCCAAGGTCTGTGAGGCCATGCAAGCCGCTCCCAGAGAGCTTTAGAACAAGCCACACTTTTCCCTCCTGGCTCCTCGAGAAAGTGCCAAGAGGGAAAAGTGGATCTCCTTCTCGCTGTCTCCAGAAACTACTTCCACTTCTCACTTTGCTTACACTCTCCTCGGAGCTAGGCGCAAAACCAACAACCATCTTGCTAGATCTCCCACATGGGAAGTGCCAAGAGGGACTTGTAGGGCTTCTTCCCACTGTCTCTAGGAACGGCTTGCCTCGTCCCAGTAACCTCAGTTGTTACGCTCTGCAAAGAGCTGCAAACAAAAGCAGCAAAACAAGGAAATTGCTCCCATATGGAAAGTGGCCGGAGGGAAATGTAGGGCTTCTTCTCAGGGCCTCTAGGAACTGCTCTCACTGGTTCAGGCAAGACCAACAACCATCTTGCTAGATCTCCCACATGGGAAGTGCCAAGAGGGACTTGTAGGGCTTCTTCCCACTGTCTCTAGGAACGGCTTGCACCGTCCCAGTAACCTCAGTTGTTACGCTCTGCAAAGAGCTGCACACAAAAGCAGCAAAACAAGGAAAGTGCTCCCATATGGAAAGTGGCCGGAGGGAAATGTAGGGCTTCTTCTCAGGGTCTCTAGGAACTGCTCTCACTGGTTCAGGCAGTTCTGGGCTAACCCTCTCCAGAGAGCGGTCCTGGTCCTACAGACCAACAAACAAAGAAAGAAACATCTGGAGATATCTGCCACATGGTAAGCCCCGGGAGGGAAAAGGAAGGCTTGTTCTCAGTGTCTCTAGGAAGTGCTATCAGTGTGCAGGGAACTGGTGTGCTCACACTCTCTTTAGAGCTGTACTGAAAACCGGAACTGTGTGGAGGTTGCTCCCACACAAAAAGTGCCGGGAGGGAAAAGTGGGCCTTGTTCTCACTGTCTCTGGGAACTGCTCTCGCTGCTCAGGTGTCTCTTTGCTAACACTCACGTGAGAGCTGCACTGAAAAGCAGGAACCATTGGAGGTTCCTCCCACATAGAAAGAGCCAGGAGGGAAAAGTGGGGCTTCTCCTCACTGTCTCCGCAAACTCCATCCAATTGCACCAGCTACCTCTATGCTGTCACTCCCAGAAGAGCTGCCCTAAAAACAGATTGCCGGATAGATGCCGATTTTTCAAACGGGTCCTTCGACATGAGAGAATGGGTACTTTTGAGGTGGGAGGCGGCAGGGAAACGCGCAGCCCCAAGGTCTGTGGGGCCATGCAAGCCGCTCCCAGAGAGCTTTAGAACAAGCCACACTTTTCCCTCCTGGCTCCTCGAGAAAGTGCCAAGAGGGAAAAGTGGATCTCCTTCTCGCTGTCTCCAGAAACTACTTCCACTTCTCACTTTGCTTACACTCTCCTCGGAGCTAGGCGCAAAACCAACAACCATCTTGCTAGATCTCCCACATGGGAAGTGCCAAGAGGGACTTGTAGGGCTTCTTCCCACTGTCTCTAGGAACGGCTTGCCTCGTCCCAGTAACCTCAGTTGTTACGCTCTGCAAAGAGCTGCACACAAAAGCAGCAAAACAAGGAAAGTGCTCCCATATGGAAAGTGGCCGGAGGGAAATGTAGGGCTTCTTCTCAGGGTCTCTAGGAACTGCTCTCACTGGTTCAGGCAGTTCTGGGCTAACCCTCTCCAGAGAGCGGTCCTGGTCCTACAGACCAACAAACAAAGAAAGAAACATCTGGGGATATCTGCCACATGGTAAGCCCCGGGAGGGAAAAGGAAGGCTTGTTCTCAGTGTCTCTAGGAACTGCTTTCAGTGTGCAGGGAACTGGTGTGCTCACACTCTCTTTAGAGCTGTACTGAAAACCGGAACTGTGTGGAGGTTGCTCCCACACAAAAAGTGCCGGGAGGGAAAAGTGGGCCTTGTTCTCACTGTCTCTGGGAACTGCTCTCGCTGCTCAGGTGTCTCTTTGCTAACACTCACGTGAGAGCTGCACTGAAAAGCAGGAACCATTGGAGGTTCCTCCCACATAGAAAGAGCCAGGAGGGAAAAGTGGGGCTTCTCCTCACTGTCTCCGCAAACTCCATCCAATTGCACCAGCTACCTCTATGCTCTCACTCCCAGAAGAGCTGCCCTAAAAACAGATTGCCGGATAGATGCCGATTTTTCAAACGGGTCCTTCGACATGAGAGAATGGGTACTTTTGAGGTGGGAGGCGGCAGGGAAACGCGCAGCCCCAAGGTCTGTGGGGCCATGCAAGCCGCTCCCAGAGAGCTTTAGAACAAGCCACACTTTTCCCTCCTGGCTCCTCAAGAAAGTGCCAAGAGGGAAAAGTGGATCTCCTTCTCGCTGTCTCCAGAAACTACTTCCACTTCTCACTTTGCTTACACTCTCCTCGGAGCTAGGCGCAAAACCAACAACCATCTTGCTACATCTCCCACATGGGAAGTGCCAAGAGGGACTTGTAGGGCTTCTTCCCACTGTCTCTAGGAACGGCTTGCCTCGTCCCAGTAACCTCAGTTGTTACGCTCTGCAAAGAGCTGCACACAAAAGCAGCAAAACAAGGAAATTGCTCCCATATGGAAAGTGGCCGGAGGGAAATGTAGGCCTTCTTCTCAGGGTCTCTAGGAACTGCTCTCACTGGTTCAGGCAAAACCAACAACCATCTTGCTAGATCTCCCACATGGGAAGTGCCAAGAGGGACTTGTAGGGCTTCTTCCCACTGTCTCTAGGAACGGCTTGCACCGTCCCAGTAACCTCAGTTGTTACGCTCTGCAAAGAGCTGCACACAAAAGCAGCAAAACAAGGAAAGTGCTCCCATATGGAAAGTGGCCGGAGGGAAATGTAGGGCTTCTTCTCAGGGTCTCTAGGAACTGCTCTCACTGGTTCAGGCAGTTCTGGGCTAACCCTCTCCAGAGAGCGGTCCTGGTCCTACAGACCAACAAACAAAGAAAGAAACATCTGGGGATATCTGCCACATGGTAAGCCCCGGGAGGGAAAAGGAAGGCTTGTTCTCAGTGTCTCTAGGAACTGCTTTCAGTGTGCAGGGAACTGGTGTGCTCACACTCTCTTTAGAGCTGTACTGAAAACCGGAACTGTGTGGAGGTTGCTCCCACACAAAAAGTGCCGGGAGGGAAAAGTGGGCCTTGTTCTCACTGTCTCTGGGAACTGCTCTCGCTGCTCAGGTGTCTCTTTGCTAACACTCACGTGAGAGCTGCACTGAAAAGCAGGAACCATTGGAGGTTCCTCCCACATAGAAAGAGCCAGGAGGGAAAAGTGGGGCTTCTCCTCACTGTCTCCGCAAACTCCATCCAATTGCACCAGCTACCTCTATGCTGTCACTCCCAGAAGAGCTGCCCTAAAAACAGATTGCCGGATAGATGCCGATTTTTCAAACGGGTCCTTCGACATGAGAGAATGGGTACTTTTGAGGTGGGAGGCGGCAGGGAAACGCGCAGCCCCAAGGTCTGTGGGGCCATGCAAGCCGCTCCCAGAGAGCTTTAGAACAAGCCACACTTTTCCCTCCTGGCTCCTCAAGAAAGTGCCAAGAGGGAAAAGTGGATCTCCTTCTCGCTGTCTCCAGAAACTACTTCCACTTCTCACTTTGCTTACACTCTCCTCGGAGCTAGGCGCAAAACCAACAACCATCTTGCTAGATCTCCCACATGGGAAGTGCCAAGAGGGACTTGTAGGGCTTCTTCCCACTGTCTCTAGGAACGGCTTGCCTCGTCCCAGTAACCTCAGTTGTTACGCTCTGCAAAGAGCTGCACACAAAAGCAGCAAAACAAGGAAATTGCTCCCATATGGAAAGTGGCCGGAGGGAAATGTAGGGCTTCTTCTCAGGGTCTCTAGGAACTGCTCTCACTGGTTCAGGCAAAACCAACAACCATCTTGCTAGATCTCCCACATGGGAAGTGCCAAGAGGGACTTGTAGGGCTTCTTCCCACTGTCTCTAGGAACGGCTTGCACCGTCCCAGTAACCTCAGTTGTTACGCTCTGCAAAGAGCTGCACACAAAAGCAGCAAAACAAGGAAAGTGCTCCCATATGGAAAGTGGCCGGAGGGAAATGTAGGGCTTCTTCTCAGGGTCTCTAGGAACTGCTCTCACTGGTTCAGGCAGTTCTGGGCTAACCCTCTCCAGAGAGCGGTCCTGGTCCTACAGACCAACAAACAAAGAAAGAAACATCTGGGGATATCTGCCACATGGTAAGCCCCGGGAGGGAAAAGGAAGGCTTGTTCTCAGTGTCTCTAGGAAGTGCTATCAGTGTGCAGGGAACTGGTGTGCTCACACTCTCTTTAGAGCTGTACTGAAAACCGGAACTGTGTGGAGGTTGCTCCCACACAAAAAGTGCCGGGAGGGAAAAGTGGGCCTTGTTCTCACTGTCTCTGGGAACTGCTCTCGCTGCTCAGGTGTCTCTTTGCTAACACTCACGTGAGAGCTGCACTGAAAAGCAGGAACCATTGGAGGTTCCTCCCACATAGAAAGAGCCAGGAGGGAAAAGTGGGGCTTCTCCTCACTGTCTCCGCAAACTCCATCCAATTGCACCAGCTACCTCTATGCTGTCACTCCCAGAAGAGCTGCCCTAAAAACAGATTGCCGGATAGATGCCGATTTTTCAAACGGGTCCTTCGACATGAGAGAATGGGTACTTTTGAGGTGGGAGGCGGCAGGGAAACGCGCAGCCCCAAGGTCTGTGGGGCCATGCAAGCCGCTCCCAGAGAGCTTTAGAACAAGCCACACTTTTCCCTCCTGGCTCCTCCAGAAAGTGCCAAGAGGGAAAAGTGGATCTCCTTCTCGCTGTCTCCAGAAACTACTTCCACTTCTCACTTTGCTTACACTCTCCTCGGAGCTAGGCGCAAAACCAACAACCATCTTGCTAGATCTCCCACATGGGAAGTGCCAAGAGGGACTTGTAGGGCTTCTTCCCACTGTCTCTAGGAACGGCTTGCACCGTCCCAGTAACCTCAGTTGTTACGCTCTGCAAAGAGCTGCACACAAAAGCAGCAAAACAAGGAAATTGCTCCCATATGGAAAGTGGCCGGAGGGAAATGTAGGGCTTCTTCTCAGGGTCTCTAGGAACTGCTCTCACTGGTTCAGGCAAGACCAACAACCATCTTGCTAGATCTCCCACATGGGAAGTGCCAAGAGGGACTTGTAGGGCTTCTTCCCACTGTCTCTAGGAACGGCTTGCACCGTCCCAGTAACCTCAGTTGTTACGCTCTGCAAAGAGCTGCACACAAAAGCAGCAAAACAAGGAAAGTGCTCCCATATGGAAAGTGGCCGGAGGGAAATGTAGGGCTTCTTCTCAGGGTCTCTAGGAACTGCTCTCACTGGTTCAGGCAGTTCTGGGCTAACCCTCTCCAGAGAGCGGTCCTGGTCCTACAGACCAACAAACAAAGAAAGAAACATCTGGAGATATCTGCCACATGGTAAGCCCCGGGAGGGAAAAGGAAGGCTTGTTCTCAGTGTCTCTAGGAAGTGCTATCAGTGTGCAGGGAACTGGTGTGCTCACACTCTCTTTAGAGCTGTACTGAAAACCGGAACTGTGTGGAGGTTGCTCCCACACAAAAAGTGCCGGGAGGGAAAAGTGGGCCTTGTTCTCACTGTCTCTGGGAACTGCTCTCGCTGCTCAGGTGTCTCTTTGCTAACACTCACGTGAGAGCTGCACTGAAAAGCAGGAACCATTGGAGGTTCCTCCCACATAGAAAGAGCCAGGAGGGAAAAGTGGGGCTTCTCCTCACTGTCTCCGCAAACTCCATCCAATTGCACCAGCTACCTCTATGCTGTCACTCCCAGAAGAGCTGCCCTAAAAACAGATTGCCGGATAGATGCCGATTTTTCAAACGGGTCCTTCGACATGAGAGAATGGGTACTTTTGAGGTGGGAGGCGGCAGGGAAACGCGCAGCCCCAAGGTCTGTGGGGCCATGCAAGCCGCTCCCAGAGAGCTTTAGAACAAGCCACACTTTTCCCTCCTGGCTCCTCCAGAAAGTGCCAAGAGGGAAAAGTGGATCTCCTTCTCGCTGTCTCCAGAAACTACTTCCACTTCTCACTTTGCTTACACTCTCCTCGGAGCTAGGCGCAAAACCAACAACCATCTTGCTAGATCTCCCACATGGGAAGTGCCAAGAGGGACTTGTAGGGCTTCTTCCCACTGTCTCTAGGAACGGCTTGCCTCGTCCCAGTAACCTCAGTTGTTACGCTCTGCAAAGAGCTGCACACAAAAGCAGCAAAACAAGGAAATTGCTCCCATATGGAAAGTGGCCGGAGGGAAATGTAGGGCTTCTTCTCAGGGCCTCTAGGAACTGCTCTCACTGGTTCAGGCAAGACCAACAACCATCTTGCTAGATCTCCCACATGGGAAGTGCCAAGAGGGACTTGTAGGGCTTCTTCCCACTGTCTCTAGGAACGGCTTGCACCGTCCCAGTAACCTCAGTTGTTACGCTCTGCAAAGAGCTGCACACAAAAGCAGCAAAACAAGGAAAGTGCTCCCATATGGAAAGTGGCCGGAGGGAAATGTAGGGCTTCTTCTCAGGGTCTCTAGGAACTGCTCTCACTGGTTCAGGCAGTTCTGGGCTAACCCTCTCCAGAGAGCGGTCCTGGTCCTACAGACCAACAAACAAAGAAAGAAACATCTGGAGATATCTGCCACATGGTAAGCCCCGGGAGGGAAAAGGAAGGCTTGTTCTCAGTGTCTCTAGGAAGTGCTATCAGTGTGCAGGGAACTGGTGTGCTCACACTCTCTTTAGAGCTGTACTGAAAACCGGAACTGTGTGGAGGTTGCTCCCACACAAAAAGTGCCGGGAGGGAAAAGTGGGCCTTGTTCTCACTGTCTCTGGGAACTGCTCTCGCTGCTCAGGTGTCTCTTTGCTAACACTCACGTGAGAGCTGCACTGAAAAGCAGGAACCATTGGAGGTTCCTCCCACATAGAAAGAGCCAGGAGGGAAAAGTGGGGCTTCTCCTCACTGTCTCCGCAAACTCCATCCAATTGCACCAGCTACCTCTATGCTGTCACTCCCAGAAGAGCTGCCCTAAAAACAGATTGCCGGATAGATGCCGATTTTTCAAACGGGTCCTTCGACATGAGAGAATGGGTACTTTTGCGGTCGGAGGCGGCAGGGAAACGCGCAGCCCCAAGGTCTGTGGGGCCATGCAAGCCGCTCCCAGAGAGCTTTAGAACAAGCCACACTTTTCCCTCCTGGCTCCTCCAGAAAGTGCCAAGAGGGAAAAGTGGATCTCCTTCTCGCTGTCTCCAGAAACTACTTCCACTTCTCACTTTGCTTACACTCTCCTCGGAGCTAGGCGCAAAACCAACAACCATCTTGCTAGATCTCCCACATGGGAAGTGCCAAGAGGGACTTGTAGGGCTTCTTCCCACTGTCTCTAGGAACGGCTTGCACCGTCCCAGTAACCTCAGTTGTTACGCTCTGCAAAGAGCTGCACACAAAAGCAGCAAAACAAGGAAAGTGCTCCCATATGGAAAGTGGCCGGAGGGAAATGTAGGGCTTCTTCTCAGGGTCTCTAGGAACTGCTCTCACTGGTTCAGGCAAGACCAACAACCATCTTGCTAGATCTCCCACATGGGAAGTGCCAAGAGGGACTTGTAGGGCTTCTTCCCACTGTCTCTAGGAACGGCTTGCACCGTCCCAGTAACCTCAGTTGTTACGCTCTGCAAAGAGCTGCACACAAAAGCAGCAAAACAAGGAAAGTGCTCCCATATGGAAAGTGGCCGGAGGGAAATGTAGGGCTTCTTCTCAGGGTCTCTAGGAACTGCTCTCACTGGTTCAGGCAGTTCTGGGCTAACCCTCTCCAGAGAGCGGTCCTGGTCCTACAGACCAACAAACAAAGAAAGAAACATCTGGAGATATCTGCCACATGGTAAGCCCCGGGAGGGAAAAGGAAGGCTTGTTCTCAGTGTCTCTAGGAAGTGCTATCAGTGTGCAGGGAACTGGTGTGCTCACACTCTCTTTAGAGCTGTACTGAAAACCGGAACTGTGTGGAGGTTGCTCCCACACAAAAAGTGCCGGGAGGGAAAAGTGGGCCTTGTTCTCACTGTCTCTGGGAACTGCTCTCGCTGCTCAGGTGTCTCTTTGCTAACACTCACGTGAGAGCTGCACTGAAAAGCAGGAACCATTGGAGGTTCCTCCCACATAGAAAGAGCCAGGAGGGAAAAGTGGGGCTTCTCCTCACTGTCTCCGCAAACTCCATCCAATTGCACCAGCTACCTCTATGCTGTCACTCCCAGAAGAGCTGCCCTAAAAACAGATTGCCGGATAGATGCCGATTTTTCAAACGGGTCCTTCGACATGAGAGAATGGGTACTTTTGAGGTGGGAGGCGGCAGGGAAACGCGCAGCCCCAAGGTCTGTGGGGCCATGCAAGCCGCTCCCAGAGAGCTTTAGAACAAGCCACACTTTTCCCTCCTGGCTCCTCGAGAAAGTGCCAAGAGGGAAAAGTGGATCTCCTTCTCGCTGTCTCCAGAAACTACTTCCACTTCTCACTTTGCTTACACTCTCCTCGGAGCTAGGCGCAAAACCAACAACCATCTTGCTAGATCTCCCACATGGGAAGTGCCAAGAGGGACTTGTAGGGCTTCTTCCCACTGTCTCTAGGAACGGCTTGCCTCGTCCCAGTAACCTCAGTTGTTACGCTCTGCAAAGAGCTGCACACAAAAGCAGCAAAACAAGGAAATTGCTCCCATATGGAAAGTGGCCGGAGGGAAATGTAGGGCTTCTTCTCAGGGCCTCTAGGAACTGCTCTCACTGGTTCAGGCAAGACCAACAACCATCTTGCTAGATCTCCCACATGGGAAGTGCCAAGAGGGACTTGTAGGGCTTCTTCCCACTGTCTCTAGGAACGGCTTGCACCGTCCCAGTAACCTCAGTTGTTACGCTCTGCAAAGAGCTGCACACAAAAGCAGCAAAACAAGGAAAGTGCTCCCATATGGAAAGTGGCCGGAGGGAAATGTAGGGCTTCTTCTCAGGGTCTCTAGGAACTGCTCTCACTGGTTCAGGCAGTTCTGGGCTAACCCTCTCCAGAGAGCGGTCCTGGTCCTACAGACCAACAAACAAAGAAAGAAACATCTGGAGATATCTGCCACATGGTAAGCCCCGGGAGGGAAAAGGAAGGCTTGTTCTCAGTGTCTCTAGGAAGTGCTATCAGTGTGCAGGGAACTGGTGTGCTCACACTCTCTTTAGAGCTGTACTGAAAACCGGAACTGTGTGGAGGTTGCTCCCACACAAAAAGTGCCGGGAGGGAAAAGTGGGCCTTGTTCTCACTGTCTCTGGGAACTGCTCTCGCTGCTCAGGTGTCTCTTTGCTAACACTCACGTGAGAGCTGCACTGAAAAGCAGGAACCATTGGAGGTTCCTCCCACATAGAAAGAGCCAGGAGGGAAAAGTGGGGCTTCTCCTCACTGTCTCCGCAAACTCCATCCAATTGCACCAGCTACCTCTATGCTGTCACTCCCAGAAGAGCTGCCCTAAAAACAGATTGCCGGATAGATGCCGATTTTTCAAACGGGTCCTTCGACATGAGAGAATGGGTACTTTTGAGGTGGGAGGCGGCAGGGAAACGCGCAGCCCCAAGGTCTGTGGGGCCATGCAAGCCGCTCCCAGAGAGCTTTAGAACAAGCCACACTTTTCCCTCCTGGCTCCTCCAGAAAGTGCCAAGAGGGAAAAGTGGATCTCCTTCTCGCTGTCTCCAGAAACTACTTCCACTTCTCACTTTGCTTACACTCTCCTCGGAGCTAGGCGCAAAACCAACAACCATCTTGCTAGATCTCCCACATGGGAAGTGCCAAGAGGGACTTGTAGGGCTTCTTCCCACTGTCTCTAGGAACGGCTTGCACCGTCCCAGTAACCTCAGTTGTTACGCTCTGCAAAGAGCTGCACACAAAAGCAGCAAAACAAGGAAATTGCTCCCATATGGAAAGTGGCCGGAGGGAAATGTAGGGCTTCTTCTCAGGGTCTCTAGGAACTGCTCTTACTGGTTCAGGCAAGACCAACAACCATCTTGCTAGATCTCCCACATGGGAAGTGCCAAGAGGGACTTGTAGGGCTTCTTCCCACTGTCTCTAGGAACGGCTTGCACCGTCCCAGTAACCTCAGTTGTTACGCTCTGCAAAGAGCTGCACACAAAAGCAGCAAAACAAGGAAAGTGCTCCCATATGGAAAGTGGCCGGAGGGAAATGTAGGGCTTCTTCTCAGGGTCTCTAGGAACTGCTCTCACTGGTTCAGGCAGTTCTGGGCTAACCCTCTCCAGAGAGCGGTCCTGGTCCTACAGACCAACAAACAAAGAAAGAAACATCTGTAGATATCTGCCACATGGTAAGCCCCGGGAGGGAAAAGGAAGGCTTGTTCTCAGTGTCTCTAGGAAGTGCTATCAGTGTGCAGGGAACTGGTGTGCTCACACTCTCTTTAGAGCTGTACTGAAAACCGGAACTGTGTGGAGGTTGCTCCCACACAAAAAGTGCCGGGAGGGAAAAGTGGGCCTTGTTCTCACTGTCTCTGGGAACTGCTCTCGCTGCTCAGGTGTCTCTTTGCTAACACTCACGTGAGAGCTGCACTGAAAAGCAGGAACCATTGGAGGTTCCTCCCACATAGAAAGAGCCAG
The DNA here is from genome assembly GCF_028500815.1 of Rissa tridactyla. Lineage (NCBI taxonomy): Eukaryota > Metazoa > Chordata > Aves > Charadriiformes > Laridae > Rissa > Rissa tridactyla. The sequence goes on along the minus strand of NC_071497.1, from coordinate 39,403,702 downwards.
GAGGGAAAAGTGGGGCTTCTCCTCACTGTCTCCGCAAACTCCATCCAATTGCACCAGCTACCTCTATGCTGTCACTCCCAGAAGAGCTGCCCTAAAAACAGATTGCCGGATAGATGCCGATTTTTCAAACGGGTCCTTCGACATGAGAGAATGGGTACTTTTGAGGTGGGAGGCGGCAGGGAAACGCGCAGCCCCAAGGTCTGTGGGGCCATGCAAGCCGCTCCCAGAGAGCTTTAGAACAAGCCACACTTTTCCCTCCTGGCTCCTCCAGAAAGTGCCAAGAGGGAAAAGTGGATCTCCTTCTCGCTGTCTCCAGAAACTACTTCCACTTCTCACTTTGCTTACACTCTCCTCGGAGCTAGGCGCAAAACCAACAACCATCTTGCTAGATCTCCCACATGGGAAGTGCCAAGAGGGACTTGTAGGGCTTCTTCCCACTGTCTCTAGGAACGGCTTGCACCGTCCCAGTAACCTCAGTTGTTACGCTCTGCAAAGAGCTGCACACAAAAGCAGCAAAACAAGGAAATTGCTCCCATATGGAAAGTGGCCGGAGGGAAATGTAGGGCTTCTTCTCAGGGTCTCTAGGAACTGCTCTCACTGGTTCAGGCAAGACCAACAACCATCTTGCTAGATCTCCCACATGGGAAGTGCCAAGAGGGACTTGTAGGGCTTCTTCCCACTGTCTCTAGGAACGGCTTGCACCGTCCCAGTAACCTCAGTTGTTACGCTCTGCAAAGAGCTGCACACAAAAGCAGCAAAACAAGGAAAGTGCTCCCATATGGAAAGTGGCCGGAGGGAAATGTAGGGCTTCTTCTCAGGGTCTCTAGGAACTGCTCTCACTGGTTCAGGCAGTTCTGGGCTAACCCTCTCCAGAGAGCGGTCCTGGTCCTACAGACCAACAAACAAAGAAAGAAACATCTGGGGATATCTGCCACATGGTAAGCCCCGGGAGGGAAAAGGAAGGCTTGTTCTCAGTGTCTCTAGGAACTGCTTTCAGTGTGCAGGGAACTGGTGTGCTCACACTCTCTTTAGAGCTGTACTGAAAACCGGAACTGTGTGGAGGTTGCTCCCACACAAAAAGTGCCGGGAGGGAAAAGTGGGCCTTGTTCTCACCGTCTCTGGGAACTGCTCTCGCTGCTCCAGTTGTCTCTTTGCTAACACTCACGTGAGAGCTGCACTGAAAAGCAGGAACCATTGGAGGTTCCTCCCACATAGAAAGAGCCAGGAGGGAAAAGTGGGGCTTTTCCTCACTGTCTCCGCAAACTCTATGCAATTGCACCAGTTACCTCTATGCTATCACTCCCAGAAGAGCTGCCCTAAAAACAGATTGCCGGATAGATGCCGATTTTTCAAACGGGTCCTTCGACATGAGAGAATGCGTACTTTTGCGGTCGGAGGCGGCAGGGAAATGCGCAGCCCCAAGGTCTGTGGGGCCATGCAAGCCGCTCCCAGAGAGCTTTAGAACAAGCCACACTTTTCCCTCCTGGCTCCTCGAGAAAGTGCCAAGAGGGAAAAGTGGATCTCCTTCTCGCTGTCTCCAGAAACTACTTCCACTTCTCACTTTGCTTACACTCTCCTCGGAGCTAGGCGCAAAACCAACAACCACCTTGCTAGATCTCCCACATGAGAAGTGCCAAGAGGGACTTGTAGGGCTTCTTCCCACTGTCTCTAGGAACGGCTTGCACCGTCCCAGTAACCTCAGTTGTTACGCTCTGCAAAGAGCTGCACACAAAAGCAGCAAAACAAGGAAATTGCTCCCATATGGAAAGTGGCCGGAGGGAAATGTAGGGCTTCTTCTCAGGGTCTCTAGGAACTGCTCTCACTGGTTCAGGCAAAACCAACAACCATCTTGCTAGATCTCCCACATGGGAAGTGCCAAGAGGGACTTGTAGGGCTTCTTCCCACTGTCTCTAGGAACGGCTTGCACCGTCCCAGTAACCTCAGTTGTTACGCTCTGCAAAGAGCTGCACACAAAAGCAGCAAAACAAGGAAAGTGCTCCCATATGGAAAGTGGCCGGAGGGAAATGTAGGGCTTCTTCTCAGGGTCTCTAGGAACTGCTCTCACTGGTTCAGGCAGTTCTGGGCTAACCCTCTCCAGAGAGCGGTCCTGGTCCTACAGACCAACAAACAAAGAAAGAAACATCTGGGGATATCTGCCACATGGTAAGCCCCGGGAGGGAAAAGGAAGGCTTGTTCTCAGTGTCTCTAGGAAGTGCTTTCAGTGTGCAGGGAACTGGTGTGCTCACACTCTCTTTAGAGCTGTACTGAAAACCGGAACTGTGTGGAGGTTGCTCCCACACAAAAAGTGCCGGGAGGGAAAAGTGGGCCTTGTTCTCACTGTCTCTGGGAACTGCTCTCGCTGCTCAGGTGTCTCTTTGCTAACACTCACGTGAGAGCTGCACTGAAAAGCAGGAACCATTGGAGGTTCCTCCCACATAGAAAGAGCCAGGAGGGAAAAGTGGGGCTTCTCCTCACTGTCTCCGCAAACTCCATCCAATTGCACCAGCTACCTCTATGCTGTCACTCCCAGAAGAGCTGCCCTAAAAACAGATTGCCGGATAGATGCCGATTTTTCAAACGGGTCCTTCGACATGAGAGAATGGGTACTTTTGAGGTGGGAGGCGGCAGGGAAACGCGCAGCCCCAAGGTCTGTGGGGCCATGCAAGCCGCTCCCAGAGAGCTTTAGAACAAGCCACACTTTTCCCTCCTGGCTCCTCAAGAAAGTGCCAAGAGGGAAAAGTGGATCTCCTTCTCGCTGTCTCCAGAAACTACTTCCACTTCTCACTTTGCTTACACTCTCCTCGGAGCTAGGCGCAAAACCAACAACCATCTTGCTAGATCTCCCACATGGGAAGTGCCAAGAGGGACTTGTAGGGCTTCTTCCCACTGTCTCTAGGAACGGCTTGCCTCGTCCCAGTAACCTCAGTTGTTACGCTCTGCAAAGAGCTGCACACAAAAGCAGCAAAACAAGGAAATTGCTCCCATATGGAAAGTGGCCGGAGGGAAATGTAGGGCTTCTTCTCAGGGTCTCTAGGAACTGCTCTCACTGGTTCAGGCAAAACCAACAACCATCTTGCTAGATCTCCCACATGGGAAGTGCCAAGAGGGACTTGTAGGGCTTCTTCCCACTGTCTCTAGGAACGGCTTGCACCGTCCCAGTAACCTCAGTTGTTACGCTCTGCAAAGAGCTGCACACAAAAGCAGCAAAACAAGGAAAGTGCTCCCATATGGAAAGTGGCCGGAGGGAAATGTAGGGCTTCTTCTCAGGGTCTCTAGGAACTGCTCTCACTGGTTCAGGCAAGACCAACAACCATCTTGCTAGATCTCCCACATGGGAAGTGCCAAGAGGGACTTGTAGGGCTTCTTCCCACTGTCTCTAGGAACGGCTTGCACCGTCCCAGTAACCTCAGTTGTTACGCTCTGCAAAGAGCTGCACACAAAAGCAGCAAAACAAGGAAAGTGCTCCCATATGGAAAGTGGCCGGAGGGAAATGTAGGGCTTCTTCTCAGGGTCTCTAGGAACTGCTCTCACTGGTTCAGGCAGTTCTGGGCTAACCCTCTCCAGAGAGCGGTCCTGGTCCTACAGACCAACAAACAAAGAAAGAAACATCTGGAGATATCTGCCACATGGTAAGCCCCGGGAGGGAAAAGGAAGGCTTGTTCTCAGTGTCTCTAGGAAGTGCTATCAGTGTGCAGGGAACTGGTGTGCTCACACTCTCTTTAGAGCTGTACTGAAAACCGGAACTGTGTGGAGGTTGCTCCCACACAAAAAGTGCCGGGAGGGAAAAGTGGGCCTTGTTCTCACTGTCTCTGGGAACTGCTCTCGCTGCTCAGGTGTCTCTTTGCTAACACTCACGTGAGAGCTGCACTGAAAAGCAGGAACCATTGGAGGTTCCTCCCACATAGAAAGAGCCAGGAGGGAAAAGTGGGGCTTCTCCTCACTGTCTCCGCAAACTCCATCCAATTGCACCAGCTACCTCTATGCTGTCACTCCCAGAAGAGCTGCCCTAAAAACAGATTGCCGGATAGATGCCGATTTTTCAAACGGGTCCTTCGACATGAGAGAATGGGTACTTTTGAGGTGGGAGGCGGCAGGGAAACGCGCAGCCCCAAGGTCTGTGGGGCCATGCAAGCCGCTCCCAGAGAGCTTTAGAACAAGCCACACTTTTCCCTCCTGGCTCCTCCAGAAAGTGCCAAGAGGGAAAAGTGGATCTCCTTCTCGCTGTCTCCAGAAACTACTTCCACTTCTCACTTTGCTTACACTCTCCTCGGAGCTAGGCGCAAAACCAACAACCATCTTGCTAGATCTCCCACATGGGAAGTGCCAAGAGGGACTTGTAGGGCTTCTTCCCACTGTCTCTAGGAACGGCTTGCACCGTCCCAGTAACCTCAGTTGTTACGCTCTGCAAAGAGCTGCACACAAAAGCAGCAAAACAAGGAAATTGCTCCCATATGGAAAGTGGCCGGAGGGAAATGTAGGGCTTCTTCTCAGGGTCTCTAGGAACTGCTCTCACTGGTTCAGGCAAGACCAACAACCATCTTGCTAGATCTCCCACATGGGAAGTGCCAAGAGGGACTTGTAGGGCTTCTTCCCACTGTCTCTAGGAACGGCTTGCACCGTCCCAGTAACCTCAGTTGTTACGCTCTGCAAAGAGCTGCACACAAAAGCAGCAAAACAAGGAAATTGCTCCCATATGGAAAGTGGCCGGAGGGAAATGTAGGGCTTCTTCTCAGGGTCTCTAGGAACTGCTCTCACTGGTTCAGGCAAAACCAACAACCATCTTGCTAGATCTCCCACATGGGAAGTGCCAAGAGGGACTTGTAGGGCTTCTTCCCACTGTCTCTAGGAACGGCTTGCACCGTCCCAGTAACCTCAGTTGTTACGCTCTGCAAAGAGCTGCACACAAAAGCAGCAAAACAAGGAAAGTGCTCCCATATGGAAAGTGGCCGGAGGGAAATGTAGGGCTTCTTCTCAGGGTCTCTAGGAACTGCTCTCACTGGTTCAGGCAAGACCAACAACCATCTTGCTAGATCTCCCACATGGGAAGTGCCAAGAGGGACTTGTAGGGCTTCTTCCCACTGTCTCTAGGAACGGCTTGCACCGTCCCAGTAACCTCAGTTGTTACGCTCTGCAAAGAGCTGCACACAAAAGCAGCAAAACAAGGAAAGTGCTCCCATATGGAAAGTGGCCGGAGGGAAATGTAGGGCTTCTTCTCAGGGTCTCTAGGAACTGCTCTCACTGGTTCAGGCAGTTCTGGGCTAACCCTCTCCAGAGAGCGGTCCTGGTCCTACAGACCAACAAACAAAGAAAGAAACATCTGGAGATATCTGCCACATGGTAAGCCCCGGGAGGGAAAAGGAAGGCTTGTTCTCAGTGTCTCTAGGAAGTGCTATCAGTGTGCAGGGAACTGGTGTGCTCACACTCTCTTTAGAGCTGTACTGAAAACCGGAACTGTGTGGAGGTTGCTCCCACACAAAAAGTGCCGGGAGGGAAAAGTGGGCCTTGTTCTCACTGTCTCTGGGAACTGCTCTCGCTGCTCAGGTGTCTCTTTGCTAACACTCACGTGAGAGCTGCACTGAAAAGCAGGAACCATTGGAGGTTCCTCCCACATAGAAAGAGCCAGGAGGGAAAAGTGGGGCTTCTCCTCACTGTCTCCGCAAACTCCATCCAATTGCACCAGCTACCTCTATGCTGTCACTCCCAGAAGAGCTGCCCTAAAAACAGATTGCCGGATAGATGCCGATTTTTCAAACGGGTCCTTCGACATGAGAGAATGGGTACTTTTGAGGTGGGAGGCGGCAGGGAAATGCGCAGCCCCAAGGTCTGTGGGGCCATGCAAGCCGCTCCCAGAGAGCTTTAGAACAAGCCACACTTTTCCCTCCTGGCTCCTCCAGAAAGTGCCAAGAGGGAAAAGTGGATCTCCTTCTCGCTGTCTCCAGAAACTACTTCCACTTCTCACTTTGCTTACACTCTCCTCGGAGCTAGGCGCAAAACCAACAACCATCTTGCTAGATCTCCCACATGGGAAGTGCCAAGAGGGACTTGTAGGGCTTCTTCCCACTGTCTCTAGGAACGGCTTGCACCGTCCCAGTAACCTCAGTTGTTACGCTCTGCAAAGAGCTGCACACAAAAGCAGCAAAACAAGGAAATTGCTCCCATATGGAAAGTGGCCGGAGGGAAATGTAGGGCTTCTTCTCAGGGTCTCTAGGAACTGCTCTCACTGGTTCAGGCAAGACCAACAACCATCTTGCTAGATCTCCCACATGGGAAGTGCCAAGAGGGACTTGTAGGGCTTCTTCCCACTGTCTCTAGGAACGGCTTGCACCGTCCCAGTAACCTCAGTTGTTACGCTCTGCAAAGAGCTGCACACAAAAGCAGCAAAACAAGGAAAGTGCTCCCATATGGAAAGTGGCCGGAGGGAAATGTAGGGCTTCTTCTCAGGGTCTCTAGGAACTGCTCTCACTGGTTCAGGCAGTTCTGGGCTAACCCTCTCCAGAGAGCGGTCCTGGTCCTACAGACCAACAAACAAAGAAAGAAACATCTGGGGATATCTGCCACATGGTAAGCCCCGGGAGGGAAAAGGAAGGCTTGTTCTCAGTGTCTCTAGGAACTGCTTTCAGTGTGCAGGGAACTGGTGTGCTCACACTCTCTTTAGAGCTGTACTGAAAACCGGAACTGTGTGGAGGTTGCTCCCACACAAAAAGTGCCGGGAGGGAAAAGTGGGCCTTGTTCTCACTGTCTCTGGGAACTGCTCTCGCTGCTCAGGTGTCTCTTTGCTAACACTCACGTGAGAGCTGCACTGAAAAGCAGGAACCATTGGAGGTTCCTCCCACATAGAAAGAGCCAGGAGGGAAAAGTGGGGCTTCTCCTCACTGTCTCCGCAAACTCCATCCAATTGCACCAGCTACCTCTATGCTGTCACTCCCAGAAGAGCTGCCCTAAAAACAGATTGCCGGATAGATGCCGATTTTTCAAACGGGTCCTTCGACATGAGAGAATGGGTACTTTTGAGGTGGGAGGCGGCAGGGAAACGCGCAGCCCCAAGGTCTGTGGGGCCATGCAAGCCGCTCCCAGAGAGCTTTAGAACAAGCCACACTTTTCCCTCCTGGCTCCTCCAGAAAGTGCCAAGAGGGAAAAGTGGATCTCCTTCTCGCTGTCTCCAGAAACTACTTCCACTTCTCACTTTGCTTACACTCTCCTCGGAGCTAGGCGCAAAACCAACAACCATCTTGCTAGATCTCCCACATGGGAAGTGCCAAGAGGGACTTGTAGGGCTTCTTCCCACTGTCTCTAGGAACGGCTTGCCTCGTCCCAGTAACCTCAGTTGTTACGCTCTGCAAAGAGCTGCACACAAAAGCAGCAAAACAAGGAAATTGCTCCCATATGGAAAGTGGCCGGAGGGAAATGTAGGGCTTCTTCTCAGGGCCTCTAGGAACTGCTCTCACTGGTTCAGGCAAGACCAACAACCATCTTGCTAGATCTCCCACATGGGAAGTGCCAAGAGGGACTTGTAGGGCTTCTTCCCACTGTCTCTAGGAACGGCTTGCCTCGTCCCAGTAACCTCAGTTGTTACGCTCTGCAAAGAGCTGCACACAAAAGCAGCAAAACAAGGAAAGTGCTCCCATATGGAAAGTGGCCGGAGGGAAATGTAGGGCTTCTTCTCAGGGCCTCTAGGAACTGCTCTCACTGGTTCAGGCAAGACCAACAACCATCTTGCTAGATCTCCCACATGGGAAGTGCCAAGAGGGACTTGTAGGGCTTCTTCCCACTGTCTCTAGGAACGGCTTGCACCGTCCCAGTAACCTCAGTTGTTACGCTCTGCAAAGAGCTGCACACAAAAGCAGCAAAACAAGGAAAGTGCTCCCATATGGAAAGTGGCCGGAGGGAAATGTAGGGCTTCTTCTCAGGGTCTCTAGGAACTGCTCTCACTGGTTCAGGCAGTTCTGGGCTAACCCTCTCCAGAGAGCGGTCCTGGTCCTACAGACCAACAAACAAAGAAAGAAACATCTGGGGATATCTGCCACATGGTAAGCCCCGGGAGGGAAAAGGAAGGCTTGTTCTCAGTGTCTCTAGGAACTGCTTTCAGTGTGCAGGGAACTGGTGTGCTCACACTCTCTTTAGAGCTGTACTGAAAACCGGAACTGTGTGGAGGTTGCTCCCACACAAAAAGTGCCGGGAGGGAAAAGTGGGCCTTGTTCTCACTGTCTCTGGGAACTGCTCTCGCTGCTCCAGTTGTCTCTTTGCTAACACTCACGTGAGAGCTGCACTGAAAAGCAGGAACCATTGGAGGTTCCTCCCACATAGAAAGAGCCAGGAGGGAAAAGTGGGGCTTCTCCTCACTGTCTCCGCAAACTCCATCCAATTGCACCAGCTACCTCTATGCTGTCACTCCCAGAAGAGCTGCCCTAAAAACAGATTGCCGGATAGATGCCGATTTTTCAAACGGGTCCTTCGACATGAGAGAATGGGTACTTTTGAGGTGGGAGGCGGCAGGGAAACGCGCAGCCCCAAGGTCTGTGGGGCCATGCAAGCCGCTCCCAGAGAGCTTTAGAACAAGCCACACTTTTCCCTCCTGGCTCCTCGAGAAAGTGCCAAGAGGGAAAAGTGGATCTCCTTCTCGCTGTCTCCAGAAACTACTTCCACTTCTCACTTTGCTTACACTCTCCTCGGAGCTAGGCGCAAAACCAACAACCATCTTGCTAGATCTCCCACATGGGAAGTGCCAAGAGGGACTTGTAGGGCTTCTTCCCACTGTCTCTAGGAACGGCTTGCCTCGTCCCAGTAACCTCAGTTGTTACGCTCTGCAAAGAGCTGCACACAAAAGCAGCAAAACAAGGAAATTGCTCCCATATGGAAAGTGGCCGGAGGGAAATGTAGGGCTTCTTCTCGGGGTCTCTAGGAACTGCTCTCACTGGTTCAGGCAAAACCAACAACCATCTTGCTAGATCTCCCACATGGGAAGTGCCAAGAGGGACTTGTAGGGCTTCTTCCCACTGTCTCTAGGAACGGCTTGCACCGTCCCAGTAACCTCAGTTGTTACGCTCTGCAAAGAGCTGCACACAAAAGCAGCAAAACAAGGAAAGTGCTCCCATATGGAAAGTGGCCGGAGGGAAATGTAGGGCTTCTTCTCAGGGTCTCTAGGAACTGCTCTCACTGGTTCAGGCAGTTCTGGGCTAACCCTCTCCAGAGAGCGGTCCTGGTCCTACAGACCAACAAACAAAGAAAGAAACATCTGGGGATATCTGCCACATGGTAAGCCCCGGGAGGGAAAAGGAAGGCTTGTTCTCAGTGTCTCTAGGAACTGCTTTCAGTGTGCAGGGAACTGGTGTGCTCACACTCTCTTTAGAGCTGTACTGAAAACCGGAACTGTGTGGAGGTTGCTCCCACACAAAAAGTGCCGGGAGGGAAAAGTGGGCCTTGTTCTCACTGTCTCTGGGAACTGCTCTCGCTGCTCAGGTGTCTCTTTGCTAACACTCACGTGAGAGCTGCACTGAAAAGCAGGAACCATTGGAGGTTCCTCCCACATAGAAAGAGCCAGGAGGGAAAAGTGGGGCTTCTCCTCACTGTCTCCGCAAACTCCATCCAATTGCACCAGCTACCTCTATGCTGTCACTCCCAGAAGAGCTGCCCTAAAAACAGATTGCCGGATAGATGCCGATTTTTCAAACGGGTCCTTCGACATGAGAGAATGGGTACTTTTGAGGTGGGAGGCGGCAGGGAAACGCGCAGCCCCAAGGTCTGTGGGGCCATGCAAGCCGCTCCCAGAGAGCTTTAGAACAAGCCACACTTTTCCCTCCTGGCTCCTCCAGAAAGTGCCAAGAGGGAAAAGTGGATCTCCTTCTCGCTGTCTCCAGAAACTACTTCCACTTCTCACTTTGCTTACACTCTCCTCGGAGCTAGGCGCAAAACCAACAACCATCTTGCTAGATCTCCCACATGGGAAGTGCCAAGAGGGACTTGTAGGGCTTCTTCCCACTGTCTCTAGGAACGGCTTGCCTCGTCCCAGTAACCTCAGTTGTTACGCTCTGCAAAGAGCTGCACACAAAAGCAGCAAAACAAGGAAATTGCTCCCATATGGAAAGTGGCCGGAGGGAAATGTAGGGCTTCTTCTCAGGGTCTCTAGGAACTGCTCTCACTGGTTCAGGCAAAACCAACAACCATCTTGCTAGATCTCCCACATGGGAAGTGCCAAGAGGGACTTGTAGGGCTTCTTCCCACTGTCTCTAGGAACGGCTTGCACCGTCCCAGTAACCTCAGTTGTTACGCTCTGCAAAGAGCTGCACACAAAAGCAGCAAAACAAGGAAAGTGCTCCCATATGGAAAGTGGCCGGAGGGAAATGTAGGGCTTCTTCTCAGGGTCTCTAGGAACTGCTCTCACTGGTTCAGGCAGTTCTGGGCTAACCCTCTCCAGAGAGCGGTCCTGGTCCTACAGACCAACAAACAAAGAAAGAAACATCTGGGGATATCTGCCACATGGTAAGCCCCGGGAGGGAAAAGGAAGGCTTGTTCTCAGTGTCTCTAGGAACTGCTTTCACTGTCCAGGGAACTGGTGTGCTCACACTCTCTTTAGAGCTGTACTGAAAACCGGAACTGTGTGGAGGTTGCTCCCACACAAAAAGTGCCGGGAGGGAAAAGTGGGCCTTGTTCTCACTGTCTCTGGGAACTGCTCTCGCTGCTCAGGTGTCTCTTTGCTAACACTCACGTGAGAGCTGCACTGAAAAGCAGGAACCATTGGAGGTTCCTCCCACATAGAAAGAGCCAGGAGGGAAAAGTGGGGCTTCTCCTCACTGTCTCCGCAAACTCCATCCAATTGCACCAGCTACCTCTATGCTCTCACTCCCAGAAGAGCTGCCCTAAAAACAGATTGCCGGATAGATGCCGATTTTTCAAACGGGTCCTTCGACATGAGAGAATGGGTACTTTTGAGGTGGGAGGCGGCAGGGAAACGCGCAGCCCCAAGGTCTGTGGGGCCATGCAAGCCGCTCCCAGAGAGCTTTAGAACAAGCCACACTTTTCCCTCCTGGCTCCTCAAGAAAGTGCCAAGAGGGAAAAGTGGATCTCCTTCTCGCTGTCTCCAGAAACTACTTCCACTTCTCACTTTGCTTACACTCTCTTCGGAGCTAGGCGCAAAACCAACAACCATCTTGCTAGATCTCCCACATGGGAAGTGCCAAGAGGGACTTGTAGGGCTTCTTCCCACTGTCTCTAGGAACGGCTTGCCTCGTCCCAGTAACCTCAGTTGTTACGCTCTGCAAAGAGCTGCACACAAAAGCAGCAAAACAAGGAAATTGCTCCCATATGGAAAGTGGCCGGAGGGAAATGTAGGCCTTCTTCTCAGGGTCTCTAGGAACTGCTCTCACTGGTTCAGGCAAAACCAACAACCATCTTGCTAGATCTCCCACATGGGAAGTGCCAAGAGGGACTTGTAGGGCTTCTTCCCACTGTCTCTAGGAACGGCTTGCACCGTCCCAGTAACCTCAGTTGTTACGCTCTGCAAAGAGCTGCACACAAAAGCAGCAAAACAAGGAAAGTGCTCCCATATGGAAAGTGGCCGGAGGGAAATGTAGGGCTTCTTCTCAGGGTCTCTAGGAACTGCTCTCACTGGTTCAGGCAGTTCTGGGCTAACCCTCTCCAGAGAGCGGTCCTGGTCCTACAGACCAACAAACAAAGAAAGAAACATCTGGGGATATCTGCCACATGGTAAGCCCCGGGAGGGAAAAGGAAGGCTTGTTCTCAGTGTCTCTAGGAACTGCTTTCAGTGTGCAGGGAACTGGTGTGCTCACACTCTCTTTAGAGCTGTACTGAAAACCGGAACTGTGTGGAGGTTGCTCCCACACAAAAAGTGCCGGGAGGGAAAAGTGGGCCTTGTTCTCACTGTCTCTGGGAACTGCTCTCGCTGCTCAGGTGTCTCTTTGCTAACACTCACGTGAGAGCTGCACTGAAAAGCAGGAACCATTGGAGGTTCCTCCCACATAGAAAGAGCCAGGAGGGAAAAGTGGGGCTTCTCCTCACTGTCTCCGCAAACTCCATCCAATTGCACCAGCTACCTCTATGCTGTCACTCCCAGAAGAGCTGCCCTAAAAACAGATTGCCGGATAGATGCCGATTTTTCAAACGGGTCCTTCGACATGAGAGAATGGGTACTTTTGAGGTGGGAGGCGGCAGGGAAACGCGCAGCCCCAAGGTCTGTGGGGCCATGCAAGCCGCTCCCAGAGAGCTTTAGAACAAGCCACACTTTTCCCTCCTGGCTCCTCAAGAAAGTGCCAAGAGGGAAAAGTGGATCTCCTTCTCGCTGTCTCCAGAAACTACTTCCACTTCTCACTTTGCTTACACTCTCCTCGGAGCTAGGCGCAAAACCAACAACCATCTTGCTAGATCTCCCACATGGGAAGTGCCAAGAGGGACTTGTAGGGCTTCTTCCCACTGTCTCTAGGAACGGCTTGCCTCGTCCCAGTAACCTCAGTTGTTACGCTCTGCAAAGAGCTGCACACAAAAGCAGCAAAAGAAGGAAATTGCTCCCATATGGAAAGTGGCCGGAGGGAAATGTAGGGCTTCTTCTCAGGGTCTCTAGGAACTGCTCTCACTGGTTCAGGCAAGACCAACAACCATCTTGCTAGATCTCCCACATGGGAAGTGCCAAGAGGGACTTGTAGGGCTTCTTCCCACTGTCTCTAGGAACGGCTTGCACCGTCCCAGTAACCTCAGTTGTTACGCTCTGCAAAGAGCTGCACACAAAAGCAGCAAAACAAGGAAAGTGCTCCCATATGGAAAGTGGCCGGAGGGAAATGTAGGGCTTCTTCTCAGGGTCTCTAGGAACTGCTCTCACTGGTTCAGGCAGTTCTGGGCTAACCCTCTCCAGAGAGCGGTCCTGGTCCTACAGACCAACAAACAAAGAAAGAAACATCTGGGGATATCTGCCACATGGTAAGCCCCGGGAGGGAAAAGGAAGGCTTGTTCTCAGTGTCTCTAGGAACTGCTTTCAGTGTGCAGGGAACTGGTGTGCTCACACTCTCTTTAGAGCTGTACTGAAAACCGGAACTGTGTGGAGGTTGCTCCCACACAAAAAGTGCCGGGAGGGAAAAGTGGGCCTTGTTCTCACTGTCTCTGGGAACTGCTCTCGCTGCTCAGGTGTCTCTTTGCTAACACTCACGTGAGAGCTGCACTGAAAAGCAGGAACCATTGGAGGTTCCTCCCACATAGAAAGAGCCAGGAGGGAAAAGTGGGGCTTCTCCTCACTGTCTCCGCAAACTCCATCCAATTGCACCAGCTACCTCTATGCTGTCACTCCCAGAAGAGCTGCCCTAAAAACAGATTGCCGGATAGATGCCGATTTTTCAAACGGGTCCTTCGACATGAGAGAATGGGTACTTTTGAGGTGGGAGGCGGCAGGGAAACGCGCAGCCCCAAGGTCTGTGGGGCCATGCAAGCCGCTCCCAGAGAGCTTTAGAACAAGCCACACTTTTCCCTCCTGGCTCCTCCAGAAAGTGCCAAGAGGGAAAAGTGGATCTCCTTCTCGCTGTCTCCAGAAACTACTTCCACTTCTCACTTTGCTTACACTCTCCTCGGAGCTAGGCGCAAAACCAACAACCATCTTGCTAGATCTCCCACATGGGAAGTGCCAAGAGGGACTTGTAGGGCTTCTTCCCACTGTCTCTAGGAACGGCTTGCCTCGTCCCAGTAACCTCAGTTGTTACGCTCTGCAAAGAGCTGCACACAAAAGCAGCAAAACAAGGAAAGTGCTCCCATATGGAAAGTGGCCGGAGGGAAATGTAGGGCTTCTTCTCAGGGCCTCTAGGAACTGCTCTCACTGGTTCAGGCAAGACCAACAACCATCTTGCTAGATCTCCCACATGGGAAGTGCCAAGAGGGACTTGTAGGGCTTCTTCCCACTGTCTCTAGGAACGGCTTGCACCGTCCCAGTAACCTCAGTTGTTACGCTCTGCAAAGAGCTGCACACAAAAGCAGCAAAACAAGGAAAGTGCTCCCATATGGAAAGTGGCCGGAGGGAAATGTAGGGCTTCTTCTCAGGGTCTCTAGGAACTGCTCTCACTGGTTCAGGCAGTTCTGGGCTAACCCTCTCCAGAGAGCGGTCCTGGTCCTACAGACCAACAAACAAAGAAAGAAACATCTGGGGATATCTGCCACATGGTAAGCCCCGGGAGGGAAAAGGAAGGCTTGTTCTCAGTGTCTCTAGGAACTGCTTTCAGTGTGCAGGGAACTGGTGTGCTCACACTCTCTTTAGAGCTGTACTGAAAACCGGAACTGTGTGGAGGTTGCTCCCACACAAAAAGTGCCGGGAGGGAAAAGTGGGCCTTGTTCTCACTGTCTCTGGGAACTGCTCTCGCTGCTCCAGTTGTCTCTTTGCTAACACTCACGTGAGAGCTGCACTGAAAAGCAGGAACCATTGGAGGTTCCTCCCACATAGAAAGAGCCAGGAGGGAAAAGTGGGGCTTCTCCTCACTGTCTCCGCAAACTCCATCCAATTGCACCAGCTACCTCTATGCTGTCACTCCCAGAAGAGCTGCCCTAAAAACAGATTGCCGGATAGATGCCGATTTTTCAAACGGGTCCTTCGACATGAGAGAATGGGTACTTTTGAGGTGGGAGGCGGCAGGGAAACGCGCAGCCCCAAGGTCTGTGGGGCCATGCAAGCCGCTCCCAGAGAGCTTTAGAACAAGCCACACTTTTCCCTCCTGGCTCCTCAAGAAAGTGCCAAGAGGGAAAAGTGGATCTCCTTCTCGCTGTCTCCAGAAACTACTTCCACTTCTCACTTTGCTTACACTCTCCTCGGAGCTAGGCGCAAAACCAACAACCATCTTGCTAGATCTCCCACATGGGAAGTGCCAAGAGGGACTTGTAGGGCTTCTTCCCACTGTCTCTAGGAACGGCTTGCCTCGTCCCAGTAACCTCAGTTGTTACGCTCTGCAAAGAGCTGCACACAAAAGCAGCAAAACAAGGAAATTGCTCCCATATGGAAAGTGGCCGGAGGGAAATGTAGGGCTTCTTCTCAGGGTCTCTAGGAACTGCTCTCACTGGTTCAGGCAAGACCAACAACCATCTTGCTAGATCTCCCACATGGGAAGTGCCAAGAGGGACTTGTAGGGCTTCTTCCCACTGTCTCTAGGAACGGCTTGCACCGTCCCAGTAACCTCAGTTGTTACGCTCTGCAAAGAGCTGCACACAAAAGCAGCAAAACAAGGAAAGTGCTCCCATATGGAAAGTGGCCGGAGGGAAATGTAGGGCTTCTTCTCAGGGTCTCTAGGAACTGCTCTCACTGGTTCAGGCAGTTCTGGGCTAACCCTCTCCAGAGAGCGGTCCTGGTCCTACAGACCAACAAACAAAGAAAGAAACATCTGGGGATATCTGCCACATGGTAAGCCCCGGGAGGGAAAAGGAAGGCTTGTTCTCAGTGTCTCTAGGAACTGCTTTCAGTGTGCAGGGAACTGGTGTGCTCACACTCTCTTTAGAGCTGTACTGAAAACCGGAACTGTGTGGAGGTTGCTCCCACACAAAAAGTGCCGGGAGGGAAAAGTGGGCCTTGTTCTCACTGTCTCTGGGAACTGCTCTCGCTGCTCAGGTGTCTCTTTGCTAACACTCACGTGAGAGCTGCACTGAAAAGCAGGAACCATTGGAGGTTCCTCCCACATAGAAAGAGCCAGGAGGGAAAAGTGGGGCTTCTCCTCACTGTCTCCGCAAACTCCATCCAATTGCACCAGCTACCTCTATGCTGTCACTCCCAGAAGAGCTGCCCTAAAAACAGATTGCCGGATAGATGCCGATTTTTCAAACGGGTCCTTCGACATGAGAGAATGGGTACTTTTGAGGTGGGAGGCGGCAGGGAAACGCGCAGCCCCAAGGTCTGTGGGGCCATGCAAGCCGCTCCCAGAGAGCTTTAGAACAAGCCACACTTTTCCCTCCTGGCTCCTCCAGAAAGTGCCAAGAGGGAAAAGTGGATCTCCTTCTCGCTGTCTCCAGAAACTACTTCCACTTCTCACTTTGCTTACACTCTCCTCGGAGCTAGGCGCAAAACCAACAACCATCTTGCTAGATCTCCCACATGGGAAGTGCCAAGAGGGACTTGTAGGGCTTCTTCCCACTGTCTCTAGGAACGGCTTGCCTCGTCCCAGTAACCTCAGTTGTTACGCTCTGCAAAGAGCTGCACACAAAAGCAGCAAAACAAGGAAAGTGCTCCCATATGGAAAGTGGCCGGAGGGAAATGTAGGGCTTCTTCTCAGGGCCTCTAGGAACTGCTCTCACTGGTTCAGGCAAGACCAACAACCATCTTGCTAGATCTCCCACATGGGAAGTGCCAAGAGGGACTTGTAGGGCTTCTTCCCACTGTCTCTAGGAACGGCTTGCACCGTCCCAGTAACCTCAGTTGTTACGCTCTGCAAAGAGCTGCACACAAAAGCAGCAAAACAAGGAAAGTGCTCCCATATGGAAAGTGGCCGGAGGGAAATGTAGGGCTTCTTCTCAGGGTCTCTAGGAACTGCTCTCACTGGTTCAGGCAGTTCTGGGCTAACCCTCTCCAGAGAGCGGTCCTGGTCCTACAGACCAACAAACAAAGAAAGAAACATCTGGGGATATCTGCCACATGGTAAGCCCCGGGAGGGAAAAGGAAGGCTTGTTCTCAGTGTCTCTAGGAACTGCTTTCAGTGTGCAGGGAACTGGTGTGCTCACACTCTCTTTAGAGCTGTACTGAAAACCGGAACTGTGTGGAGGTTGCTCCCACACAAAAAGTGCCGGGAGGGAAAAGTGGGCCTTGTTCTCACTGTCTCTGGGAACTGCTCTCGCTGCTCCAGTTGTCTCTTTGCTAACACTCACGTGAGAGCTGCACTGAAAAGCAGGAACCATTGGAGGTTCCTCCCACATAGAAAGAGCCAGGAGGGAAAAGTGGGGCTTCTCCTCACTGTCTCCGCAAACTCCATCCAATTGCACCAGCTACCTCTATGCTGTCACTCCCAGAAGAGCTGCCCTAAAAACAGATTGCCGGATAGATGCCGATTTTTCAAACGGGTCCTTCGACATGAGAGAATGGGTACTTTTGAGGTGGGAGGCGGCAGGGAAACGCGCAGCCCCAAGGTCTGTGGGGCCATGCAAGCCGCTCCCAGAGAGCTTTAGAACAAGCCACACTTTTCCCTCCTGGCTCCTCCAGAAAGTGCCAAGAGGGAAAAGTGGATCTCCTTCTCGCTGTCTCCAGAAACTACTTCCACTTCTCACTTTGCTTACACTCTCCTCGGAGCTAGGCGCAAAACCAACAACCATCTTGCTAGATCTCCCACATGGGAAGTGCCAAGAGGGACTTGTAGGGCTTCTTCCCACTGTCTCTAGGAACGGCTTGCCTCGTCCCAGTAACCTCAGTTGTTACGCTCTGCAAAGAGCTGCACACAAAAGCAGCAAAACAAGGAAATTGCTCCCATATGGAAAGTGGCCGGAGGGAAATGTAGGGCTTCTTCTCAGGGTCTCTAGGAACTGCTCTCACTGGTTCAGGCAAAACCAACAACCATCTTGCTAGATCTCCCACATGGGAAGTGCCAAGAGGGACTTGTAGGGCTTCTTCCCACTGTCTCTAGGAACGGCTTGCACCGTCCCAGTAACCTCAGTTGTTACGCTCTGCAAAGAGCTGCACACAAAAGCAGCAAAACAAGGAAAGTGCTCCCATATGGAAAGTGGCCGGAGGGAAATGTAGGGCTTCTTCTCAGGGTCTCTAGGAACTGCTCTCACTGGTTCAGGCAGTTCTGGGCTAACCCTCTCCAGAGAGCGGTCCTGGTCCTACAGACCAACAAACAAAGAAAGAAACATCTGGGGATATCTGCCACATGGTAAGCCCCGGGAGGGAAAAGGAAGGCTTGTTCTCAGTGTCTCTAGGAACTGCTTTCACTGTCCAGGGAACTGGTGTGCTCACACTCTCTTTAGAGCTGTACTGAAAACCGGAACTGTGTGGAGGTTGCTCCCACACAAAAAGTGCCGGGAGGGAAAAGTGGGCCTTGTTCTCACTGTCTCTGGGAACTGCTCTCGCTGCTCAGGTGTCTCTTTGCTAACACTCACGTGAGAGCTGCACTGAAAAGCAGGAACCATTGGAGGTTCCTCCCACATAGAAAGAGCCAGGAGGGAAAAGTGGGGCTTCTCCTCACTGTCTCCGCAAACTCCATCCAATTGCACCAGCTACCTCTATGCTCTCACTCCCAGAAGAGCTGCCCTAAAAACAGATTGCCGGATAGATGCCGATTTTTCAAACGGGTCCTTCGACATGAGAGAATGGGTACTTTTGAGGTGGGAGGCGGCAGGGAAACGCGCAGCCCCAAGGTCTGTGGGGCCATGCAAGCCGCTCCCAGAGAGCTTTAGAACAAGCCACACTTTTCCCTCCTGGCTCCTCAAGAAAGTGCCAAGAGGGAAAAGTGGATCTCCTTCTCGCTGTCTCCAGAAACTACTTCCACTTCTCACTTTGCTTACACTCTCTTCGGAGCTAGGCGCAAAACCAACAACCATCTTGCTAGATCTCCCACATGGGAAGTGCCAAGAGGGACTTGTAGGGCTTCTTCCCACTGTCTCTAGGAACGGCTTGCCTCGTCCCAGTAACCTCAGTTGTTACGCTCTGCAAAGAGCTGCACACAAAAGCAGCAAAACAAGGAAATTGCTCCCATATGGAAAGTGGCCGGAGGGAAATGTAGGCCTTCTTCTCAGGGTCTCTAGGAACTGCTCTCACTGGTTCAGGCAAAACCAACAACCATCTTGCTAGATCTCCCACATGGGAAGTGCCAAGAGGGACTTGTAGGGCTTCTTCCCACTGTCTCTAGGAACGGCTTGCACCGTCCCAGTAACCTCAGTTGTTACGCTCTGCAAAGAGCTGCACACAAAAGCAGCAAAACAAGGAAAGTGCTCCCATATGGAAAGTGGCCGGAGGGAAATGTAGGGCTTCTTCTCAGGGTCTCTAGGAACTGCTCTCACTGGTTCAGGCAGTTCTGGGCTAACCCTCTCCAGAGAGCGGTCCTGGTCCTACAGACCAACAAACAAAGAAAGAAACATCTGGGGATATCTGCCACATGGTAAGCCCCGGGAGGGAAAAGGAAGGCTTGTTCTCAGTGTCTCTAGGAACTGCTTTCAGTGTGCAGGGAACTGGTGTGCTCACACTCTCTTTAGAGCTGTACTGAAAACCGGAACTGTGTGGAGGTTGCTCCCACACAAAAAGTGCCGGGAGGGAAAAGTGGGCCTTGTTCTCACTGTCTCTGGGAACTGCTCTCACTGCTCCAGTTGTCTCTTTGCTAACACTCACGTGAGAGCTGCACTGAAAAGCAGGAACCATTGGAGGTTCCTCCCACATAGAAAGAGCCAGGAGGGAAAAGTGGGGCTTCTCCTCACTGTCTCCGCAAACTCCATCCAATTGCACCAGCTACCTCTATGCTGTCACTCCCAGAAGAGCTGCCCTAAAAACAGATTGCCGGATAGATGCCGATTTTTCAAACGGGTCCTTCGACATGAGAGAATGGGTACTTTTGAGGTGGGAGGCGGCAGGGAAACGCGCAGCCCCAAGGTCTGTGGGGCCATGCAAGCCGCTCCCAGAGAGCTTTAGAACAAGCCACACTTTTCCCTCCTGGCTCCTCGAGAAAGTGCCAAGAGGGAAAAGTGGATCTCCTTCTCGCTGTCTCCAGAAACTACTTCCACTTCTCACTTTGCTTACACTCTCCTCGGAGCTAGGCGCAAAACCAACAACCATCTTGCTAGATCTCCCACATGGGAAGTGCCAAGAGGGACTTGTAGGGCTTCTTCCCACTGTCTCTAGGAACGGCTTGCACCGTCCCAGTAACCTCAGTTGTTACGCTCTGCAAAGAGCTGCACACAAAAGCAGCAAAACAAGGAAAGTGCTCCCATATGGAAAGTGGCCGGAGGGAAATGTAGGGCTTCTTCTCAGGGTCTCTAGGAACTGCTCTCACTGGTTCAGGCAGTTCTGGGCTAAGCCTCTCCAGAGAGCGGTCCTGGTCCTACAGACCAACAAACAAAGAAAGAAACATCTGGGGATATCTGCCACATGGTAAGCCCCGGGAGGGAAAAGGAAGGCTTGTTCTCAGTGTCTCTAGGAACTGCTTTCAGTGTGCAGGGAACTGGTGTGCTCACACTCTCTTTAGAGCTGTACTGAAAACCGGAACTGTGTGGAGGTTGCTCCCACACAAAAAGTGCCGGGAGGGAAAAGTGGGCCTTGTTCTCACTGTCTCTGGGAACTGCTCTCGCTGCTCAGGTGTCTCTTTGCTAACACTCACGTGAGAGCTGCACTGAAAAGCAGGAACCATTGGAGGTTCCTCCCACATAGAAAGAGCCAGGAGGGAAAAGTGGGGCTTCTCCTCACTGTCTCCGCAAACTCCATCCAATTGCACCAGCTACCTCTATGCTGTCACTCCCAGAAGAGCTGCCCTAAAAACAGATTGCCGGATAGATGCCGATTTTTCAAACGGGTCCTTCGACATGAGAGAATGGGTACTTTTGAGGTGGGAGGCGGCAGGGAAACGCGCAGCCCCAAGGTCTGTGGGGCCATGCAAGCCGCTCCCAGAGAGCTTTAGAACAAGCCACACTTTTCCCTCCTGGCTCCTCAAGAAAGTGCCAAGAGGGAAAAGTGGATCTCCTTCTCGCTGTCTCCAGAAACTACTTCCACTTCTCACTTTGCTTACACTCTCCTCGGAGCTAGGCGCAAAACCAACAACCATCTTGCTAGATCTCCCACATGGGAAGTGCCAAGAGGGACTTGTAGGGCTTCTTCCCACTGTCTCTAGGAACGGCTTGCACCGTCCCAGTAACCTCAGTTGTTACGCTCTGCAAAGAGCTGCACACAAAAGCAGCAAAAGAAGGAAATTGCTCCCATATGGAAAGTGGCCGGAGGGAAATGTAGGGCTTCTTCTCAGGGTCTCTAGGAACTGCTCTCACTGGTTCAGGCAAGACCAACAACCATCTTGCTAGATCTCCCACATGGGAAGTGCCAAGAGGGACTTGTAGGGCTTCTTCCCACTGTCTCTAGGAACGGCTTGCACCGTCCCAGTAACCTCAGTTGTTACGCTCTGCAAAGAGCTGCACACAAAAGCAGCAAAACAAGGAAAGTGCTCCCATATGGAAAGTGGCCGGAGGGAAATGTAGGGCTTCTTCTCAGGGTCTCTAGGAACTGCTCTCACTGGTTCAGGCAGTTCTGGGCTAACCCTCTCCAGAGAGCGGTCCTGGTCCTACAGACCAACAAACAAAGAAAGAAACATCTGGGGATATCTGCCACATGGTAAGCCCCGGGAGGGAAAAGGAAGGCTTGTTCTCAGTGTCTCTAGGAACTGCTTTCAGTGTGCAGGGAACTGGTGTGCTCACACTCTCTTTAGAGCTGTACTGAAAACCGGAACTGTGTGGAGGTTGCTCCCACACAAAAAGTGCCGGGAGGGAAAAGTGGGCCTTGTTCTCACTGTCTCTGGGAACTGCTCTCGCTGCTCAGGTGTCTCTTTGCTAACACTCACGTGAGAGCTGCACTGAAAAGCAGGAACCATTGGAGGTTCCTCCCACATAGAAAGAGCCAGGAGGGAAAAGTGGGGCTTCTCCTCACTGTCTCCGCAAACTCCATCCAATTGCACCAGCTACCTCTATGCTGTCACTCCCAGAAGAGCTGCCCTAAAAACAGATTGCCGGATAGATGCCGATTTTTCAAACGGGTCCTTCGACATGAGAGAATGGGTACTTTTGAGGTGGGAGGCGGCAGGGAAACGCGCAGCCCCAAGGTCTGTGGGGCCATGCAAGCCGCTCCCAGAGAGCTTTAGAACAAGCCACACTTTTCCCTCCTGGCTCCTCCAGAAAGTGCCAAGAGGGAAAAGTGGATCTCCTTCTCGCTGTCTCCAGAAACTACTTCCACTTCTCACTTTGCTTACACTCTCCTCGGAGCTAGGCGCAAAACCAACAACCATCTTGCTAGATCTCCCACATGGGAAGTGCCAAGAGGGACTTGTAGGGCTTCTTCCCACTGTCTCTAGGAACGGCTTGCCTCGTCCCAGTAACCTCAGTTGTTACGCTCTGCAAAGAGCTGCACACAAAAGCAGCAAAACAAGGAAAGTGCTCCCATATGGAAAGTGGCCGGAGGGAAATGTAGGGCTTCTTCTCAGGGCCTCTAGGAACTGCTCTCACTGGTTCAGGCAAGACCAACAACCATCTTGCTAGATCTCCCACATGGGAAGTGCCAAGAGGGACTTGTAGGGCTTCTTCCCACTGTCTCTAGGAACGGCTTGCACCGTCCCAGTAACCTCAGTTGTTACGCTCTGCAAAGAGCTGCACACAAAAGCAGCAAAACAAGGAAAGTGCTCCCATATGGAAAGTGGCCGGAGGGAAATGTAGGGCTTCTTCTCAGGGTCTCTAGGAACTGCTCTCACTGGTTCAGGCAGTTCTGGGCTAACCCTCTCCAGAGAGCGGTCCTGGTCCTACAGACCAACAAACAAAGAAAGAAACATCTGGGGATATCTGCCACATGGTAAGCCCCGGGAGGGAAAAGGAAGGCTTGTTCTCAGTGTCTCTAGGAACTGCTTTCAGTGTGCAGGGAACTGGTGTGCTCACACTCTCTTTAGAGCTGTACTGAAAACCGGAACTGTGTGGAGGTTGCTCCCACACAAAAAGTGCCGGGAGGGAAAAGTGGGCCTTGTTCTCACTGTCTCTGGGAACTGCTCTCGCTGCTCCAGTTGTCTCTTTGCTAACACTCACGTGAGAGCTGCACTGAAAAGCAGGAACCATTGGAGGTTCCTCCCACATAGAAAGAGCCAGGAGGGAAAAGTGGGGCTTCTCCTCACTGTCTCCGCAAACTCCATCCAATTGCACCAGCTACCTCTATGCTGTCACTCCCAGAAGAGCTGCCCTAAAAACAGATTGCCGGATAGATGCCGATTTTTCAAACGGGTCCTTCGACATGAGAGAATGGGTACTTTTGAGGTGGGAGGCGGCAGGGAAACGCGCAGCCCCAAGGTCTGTGGGGCCATGCAAGCCGCTCCCAGAGAGCTTTAGAACAAGCCACACTTTTCCCTCCTGGCTCCTCGAGAAAGTGCCAAGAGGGAAAAGTGGATCTCCTTCTCGCTGTCTCCAGAAACTACTTCCACTTCTCACTTTGCTTACACTCTCCTCGGAGCTAGGCGCAAAACCAACAACCATCTTGCTAGATCTCCCACATGGGAAGTGCCAAGA
The DNA here is from genome assembly GCF_028500815.1 of Rissa tridactyla. Classification (NCBI taxonomy): domain Eukaryota; kingdom Metazoa; phylum Chordata; class Aves; order Charadriiformes; family Laridae; genus Rissa; species Rissa tridactyla. Next base: position 39,380,524 of record NC_071497.1, on the reverse strand, counting down.
GGGACTTGTAGGGCTTCTTCCCACTGTCTCTAGGAACGGCTTGCACCGTCCCAGTAACCTCAGTTGTTACGCTCTGCAAAGAGCTGCACACAAAAGCAGCAAAACAAGGAAAGTGCTCCCATATGGAAAGTGGCCGGAGGGAAATGTAGGGCTTCTTCTCAGGGTCTCTAGGAACTGCTCTCACTGGTTCAGGCAGTTCTGGGCTAACCCTCTCCAGAGAGCGGTCCTGGTCCTACAGACCAACAAACAAAGAAAGAAACATCTGGGGATATCTGCCACATGGTAAGCCCCGGGAGGGAAAAGGAAGGCTTGTTCTCAGTGTCTCTAGGAACTGCTTTCAGTGTGCAGGGAACTGGTGTGCTCACACTCTCTTTAGAGCTGTACTGAAAACCGGAACTGTGTGGAGGTTGCTCCCACACAAAAAGTGCCGGGAGGGAAAAGTGGGCCTTGTTCTCACTGTCTCTGGGAACTGCTCTCGCTGCTCAGGTGTCTCTTTGCTAACACTCACGTGAGAGCTGCACTGAAAAGCAGGAACCATTGGAGGTTCCTCCCACATAGAAAGAGCCAGGAGGGAAAAGTGGGGCTTCTCCTCACTGTCTCCGCAAACTCTATGCAATTGCACCAGTTACCTCTATGCTATCACTCCCAGAAGAGCTGCCCTAAAAACAGATTGCCGGATAGATGCCGATTTTTCAAACGGGTCCTTCGACATGAGAGAATGGGTACTTTTGAGGTGGGAGGCGGCAGGGAAATGCGCAGCCCCAAGGTCTGTGGGGCCATGCAAGCCGCTCCCAGAGAGCTTTAGAACAAGCCACACTTTTCCCTCCTGGCTCCTCGAGAAAGTGCCAAGAGGGAAAAGTGGATCTCCTTCTCGCTGTCTCCAGAAACTACTTCCACTTCTCACTTTGCTTACACTCTCCTCGGAGCTAGGCGCAAAACCAACAACCATCTTGCTAGATCTCCCACATGGGAAGTGCCAAGAGGGACTTGTAGGGCTTCTTCCCACTGTCTCTAGGAACGGCTTGCACCGTCCCAGTAACCTCAGTTGTTACGCTCTGCAAAGAGCTGCACACAAAAGCAGCAAAACAAGGAAAGTGCTCCCATATGGAAAGTGGCCGGAGGGAAATGTAGGGCTTCTTCTCAGGGTCTCTAGGAACTGCTCTCACTGGTTCAGGCAGTTCTGGGCTAACCCTCTCCAGAGAGCGGTCCTGGTCCTACAGACCAACAAACAAAGAAAGAAACATCTGGGGATATCTGCCACATGGTAAGCCCCGGGAGGGAAAAGGAAGGCTTGTTCTCAGTGTCTCTAGGAACTGCTTTCAGTGTGCAGGGAACTGGTGTGCTCACACTCTCTTTAGAGCTGTACTGAAAACCGGAACTGTGTGGAGGTTGCTCCCACACAAAAAGTGCCGGGAGGGAAAAGTGGGCCTTGTTCTCACTGTCTCTGGGAACTGCTCTCGCTGCTCAGGTGTCTCTTTGCTAACACTCACGTGAGAGCTGCACTGAAAAGCAGGAACCATTGGAGGTTCCTCCCACATAGAAAGAGCCAGGAGGGAAAAGTGGGGCTTCTCCTCACTGTCTCCGCAAACTCCATCCAATTGCACCAGCTACCTCTATGCTGTCACTCCCAGAAGAGCTGCCCTAAAAACAGATTGCCGGATAGATGCCGATTTTTCAAACGGGTCCTTCGACATGAGAGAATGGGTACTTTTGAGGTGGGAGGCGGCAGGGAAACGCGCAGCCCCAAGGTCTGTGGGGCCATGCAAGCCGCTCCCAGAGAGCTTTAGAACAAGCCACACTTTTCCCTCCTGGCTCCTCAAGAAAGTGCCAAGAGGGAAAAGTGGATCTCCTTCTCGCTGTCTCCAGAAACTACTTCCACTTCTCACTTTGCTTACACTCTCCTCGGAGCTAGGCGCAAAACCAACAACCATCTTGCTAGATCTCCCACATGGGAAGTGCCAAGAGGGACTTGTAGGGCTTCTTCCCACTGTCTCTAGGAACGGCTTGCCTCGTCCCAGTAACCTCAGTTGTTACGCTCTGCAAAGAGCTGCACACAAAAGCAGCAAAAGAAGGAAATTGCTCCCATATGGAAAGTGGCCGGAGGGAAATGTAGGCCTTCTTCTCAGGGTCTCTAGGAACTGCTCTCACTGGTTCAGGCAAGACCAACAACCATCTTGCTAGATCTCCCACATGGGAAGTGCCAAGAGGGACTTGTAGGGCTTCTTCCCACTGTCTCTAGGAACGGCTTGCACCGTCCCAGTAACCTCAGTTGTTACGCTCTGCAAAGAGCTGCACACAAAAGCAGCAAAACAAGGAAAGTGCTCCCATATGGAAAGTGGCCGGAGGGAAATGTAGGGCTTCTTCTCAGGGTCTCTAGGAACTGCTCTCACTGGTTCAGGCAGTTCTGGGCTAACCCTCTCCAGAGAGCGGTCCTGGTCCTACAGACCAACAAACAAAGAAAGAAACATCTGGGGATATCTGCCACATGGTAAGCCCCGGGAGGGAAAAGGAAGGCTTGTTCTCAGTGTCTCTAGGAACTGCTTTCAGTGTGCAGGGAACTGGTGTGCTCACACTCTCTTTAGAGCTGTACTGAAAACCGGAACTGTGTGGAGGTTGCTCCCACACAAAAAGTGCCGGGAGGGAAAAGTGGGCCTTGTTCTCACTGTCTCTGGGAACTGCTCTCGCTGCTCAGGTGTCTCTTTGCTAACACTCACGTGAGAGCTGCACTGAAAAGCAGGAACCATTGGAGGTTCCTCCCACATAGAAAGAGCCAGGAGGGAAAAGTGGGGCTTCTCCTCACTGTCTCCGCAAACTCCATCCAATTGCACCAGCTACCTCTATGCTGTCACTCCCAGAAGAGCTGCCCTAAAAACAGATTGCCGGATAGATGCCGATTTTTCAAACGGGTCCTTCGACATGAGAGAATGGGTACTTTTGAGGTGGGAGGCGGCAGGGAAACGCGCAGCCCCAAGGTCTGTGGGGCCATGCAAGCCGCTCCCAGAGAGCTTTAGAACAAGCCACACTTTTCCCTCCTGGCTCCTCCAGAAAGTGCCAAGAGGGAAAAGTGGATCTCCTTCTCGCTGTCTCCAGAAACTACTTCCACTTCTCACTTTGCTTACACTCTCCTCGGAGCTAGGCGCAAAACCAACAACCATCTTGCTAGATCTCCCACATGGGAAGTGCCAAGAGGGACTTGTAGGGCTTCTTCCCACTGTCTCTAGGAACGGCTTGCCTCGTCCCAGTAACCTCAGTTGTTACGCTCTGCAAAGAGCTGCACACAAAAGCAGCAAAACAAGGAAAGTGCTCCCATATGGAAAGTGGCCGGAGGGAAATGTAGGGCTTCTTCTCAGGGCCTCTAGGAACTGCTCTCACTGGTTCAGGCAAGACCAACAACCATCTTGCTAGATCTCCCACATGGGAAGTGCCAAGAGGGACTTGTAGGGCTTCTTCCCACTGTCTCTAGGAACGGCTTGCACCGTCCCAGTAACCTCAGTTGTTACGCTCTGCAAAGAGCTGCACACAAAAGCAGCAAAACAAGGAAAGTGCTCCCATATGGAAAGTGGCCGGAGGGAAATGTAGGGCTTCTTCTCAGGGTCTCTAGGAACTGCTCTCACTGGTTCAGGCAGTTCTGGGCTAACCCTCTCCAGAGAGCGGTCCTGGTCCTACAGACCAACAAACAAAGAAAGAAACATCTGGGGATATCTGCCACATGGTAAGCCCCGGGAGGGAAAAGGAAGGCTTGTTCTCAGTGTCTCTAGGAACTGCTTTCAGTGTGCAGGGAACTGGTGTGCTCACACTCTCTTTAGAGCTGTACTGAAAACCGGAACTGTGTGGAGGTTGCTCCCACACAAAAAGTGCCGGGAGGGAAAAGTGGGCCTTGTTCTCACTGTCTCTGGGAACTGCTCTCGCTGCTCCAGTTGTCTCTTTGCTAACACTCACGTGAGAGCTGCACTGAAAAGCAGGAACCATTGGAGGTTCCTCCCACATAGAAAGAGCCAGGAGGGAAAAGTGGGGCTTCTCCTCACTGTCTCCGCAAACTCCATCCAATTGCACCAGCTACCTCTATGCTGTCACTCCCAGAAGAGCTGCCCTAAAAACAGATTGCCGGATAGATGCCGATTTTTCAAACGGGTCCTTCGACATGAGAGAATGGGTACTTTTGAGGTGGGAGGCGGCAGGGAAACGCGCAGCCCCAAGGTCTGTGGGGCCATGCAAGCCGCTCCCAGAGAGCTTTAGAACAAGCCACACTTTTCCCTCCTGGCTCCTCCAGAAAGTGCCAAGAGGGAAAAGTGGATCTCCTTCTCGCTGTCTCCAGAAACTACTTCCACTTCTCACTTTGCTTACACTCTCCTCGGAGCTAGGCGCAAAACCAACAACCATCTTGCTAGATCTCCCACATGGGAAGTGCCAAGAGGGACTTGTAGGGCTTCTTCCCACTGTCTCTAGGAACGGCTTGCCTCGTCCCAGTAACCTCAGTTGTTACGCTCTGCAAAGAGCTGCACACAAAAGCAGCAAAACAAGGAAATTGCTCCCATATGGAAAGTGGCCGGAGGGAAATGTAGGGCTTCTTCTCGGGGTCTCTAGGAACTGCTCTCACTGGTTCAGGCAAAACCAACAACCATCTTGCTAGATCTCCCACATGGGAAGTGCCAAGAGGGACTTGTAGGGCTTCTTCCCACTGTCTCTAGGAACGGCTTGCACCGTCCCAGTAACCTCAGTTGTTACGCTCTGCAAAGAGCTGCACACAAAAGCAGCAAAACAAGGAAAGTGCTCCCATATGGAAAGTGGCCGGAGGGAAATGTAGGGCTTCTTCTCAGGGTCTCTAGGAACTGCTCTCACTGGTTCAGGCAGTTCTGGGCTAACCCTCTCCAGAGAGCGGTCCTGGTCCTACAGACCAACAAACAAAGAAAGAAACATCTGGGGATATCTGCCACATGGTAAGCCCCGGGAGGGAAAAGGAAGGCTTGTTCTCAGTGTCTCTAGGAACTGCTTTCAGTGTGCAGGGAACTGGTGTGCTCACACTCTCTTTAGAGCTGTACTGAAAACCGGAACTGTGTGGAGGTTGCTCCCACACAAAAAGTGCCGGGAGGGAAAAGTGGGCCTTGTTCTCACTGTCTCTGGGAACTGCTCTCGCTGCTCCAGTTGTCTCTTTGCTAACACTCACGTGAGAGCTGCACTGAAAAGCAGGAACCATTGGAGGTTCCTCCCACATAGAAAGAGCCAGGAGGGAAAAGTGGGGCTTTTCCTCACTGTCTCCGCAAACTCTATGCAATTGCACCAGTTACCTCTATGCTATCACTCCCAGAAGAGCTGCCCTAAAAACAGATTGCCGGATAGATGCCGATTTTTCAAACGGGTCCTTCGACATGAGAGAATGCGTACTTTTGCGGTCGGAGGCGGCAGGGAAATGCGCAGCCCCAAGGTCTGTGGGGCCATGCAAGCCGCTCCCAGAGAGCTTTAGAACAAGCCACACTTTTCCCTCCTGGCTCCTCGAGAAAGTGCCAAGAGGGAAAAGTGGATCTCCTTCTCGCTGTCTCCAGAAACTACTTCCACTTCTCACTTTGCTTACACTCTCCTCGGAGCTAGGCGCAAAACCAACAACCACCTTGCTAGATCTCCCACATGAGAAGTGCCAAGAGGGACTTGTAGGGCTTCTTCCCACTGTCTCTAGGAACGGCTTGCACCGTCCCAGTAACCTCAGTTGTTACGCTCTGCAAAGAGCTGCACACAAAAGCAGCAAAACAAGGAAATTGCTCCCATATGGAAAGTGGCCGGAGGGAAATGTAGGGCTTCTTCTCAGGGTCTCTAGGAACTGCTCTCACTGGTTCAGGCAAAACCAACAACCATCTTGCTAGATCTCCCACATGGGAAGTGCCAAGAGGGACTTGTAGGGCTTCTTCCCACTGTCTCTAGGAACGGCTTGCACCGTCCCAGTAACCTCAGTTGTTACGCTCTGCAAAGAGCTGCACACAAAAGCAGCAAAACAAGGAAAGTGCTCCCATATGGAAAGTGGCCGGAGGGAAATGTAGGGCTTCTTCTCAGGGTCTCTAGGAACTGCTCTCACTGGTTCAGGCAGTTCTGGGCTAACCCTCTCCAGAGAGCGGTCCTGGTCCTACAGACCAACAAACAAAGAAAGAAACATCTGGGGATATCTGCCACATGGTAAGCCCCGGGAGGGAAAAGGAAGGCTTGTTCTCAGTGTCTCTAGGAACTGCTTTCAGTGTGCAGGGAACTGGTGTGCTCACACTCTCTTTAGAGCTGTACTGAAAACCGGAACTGTGTGGAGGTTGCTCCCACACAAAAAGTGCCGGGAGGGAAAAGTGGGCCTTGTTCTCACTGTCTCTGGGAACTGCTCTCGCTGCTCAGGTGTCTCTTTGCTAACACTCACGTGAGAGCTGCACTGAAAAGCAGGAACCATTGGAGGTTCCTCCCACATAGAAAGAGCCAGGAGGGAAAAGTGGGGCTTCTCCTCACTGTCTCCGCAAACTCCATCCAATTGCACCAGCTACCTCTATGCTGTCACTCCCAGAAGAGCTGCCCTAAAAACAGATTGCCGGATAGATGCCGATTTTTCAAACGGGTCCTTCGACATGAGAGAATGGGTACTTTTGAGGTGGGAGGCGGCAGGGAAACGCGCAGCCCCAAGGTCTGTGGGGCCATGCAAGCCGCTCCCAGAGAGCTTTAGAACAAGCCACACTTTTCCCTCCTGGCTCCTCAAGAAAGTGCCAAGAGGGAAAAGTGGATCTCCTTCTCGCTGTCTCCAGAAACTACTTCCACTTCTCACTTTGCTTACACTCTCCTCGGAGCTAGGCGCAAAACCAACAACCATCTTGCTAGATCTCCCACATGGGAAGTGCCAAGAGGGACTTGTAGGGCTTCTTCCCACTGTCTCTAGGAACGGCTTGCCTCGTCCCAGTAACCTCAGTTGTTACGCTCTGCAAAGAGCTGCACACAAAAGCAGCAAAACAAGGAAATTGCTCCCATATGGAAAGTGGCCGGAGGGAAATGTAGGGCTTCTTCTCAGGGTCTCTAGGAACTGCTCTCACTGGTTCAGGCAAAACCAACAACCATCTTGCTAGATCTCCCACATGGGAAGTGCCAAGAGGGACTTGTAGGGCTTCTTCCCACTGTCTCTAGGAACGGCTTGCACCGTCCCAGTAACCTCAGTTGTTACGCTCTGCAAAGAGCTGCACACAAAAGCAGCAAAACAAGGAAAGTGCTCCCATATGGAAAGTGGCCGGAGGGAAATGTAGGGCTTCTTCTCAGGGTCTCTAGGAACTGCTCTCACTGGTTCAGGCAGTTCTGGGCTAACCCTCTCCAGAGAGCGGTCCTGGTCCTACAGACCAACAAACAAAGAAAGAAACATCTGGGGATATCTGCCACATGGTAAGCCCCGGGAGGGAAAAGGAAGGCTTGTTCTCAGTGTCTCTAGAAACTGCTTTCACTGTCCAGGGAACTGGTGTGCTCACACTCTCTTTAGAGCTGTACTGAAAACCGGAACTGTGTGGAGGTTGCTCCCACACAAAAAGTGCCGGGAGGGAAAAGTGGGCCTTGTTCTCACTGTCTCTGGGAACTGCTCTCGCTGCTCAGGTGTCTCTTTGCTAACACTCACGTGAGAGCTGCACTGAAAAGCAGGAACCATTGGAGGTTCCTCCCACATAGAAAGAGCCAGGAGGGAAAAGTGGGGCTTCTCCTCACTGTCTCCGCAAACTCCATCCAATTGCACCAGCTACCTCTATGCTCTCACTCCCAGAAGAGCTGCCCTAAAAACAGATTGCCGGATAGATGCCGATTTTTCAAACGGGTCCTTCGACATGAGAGAATGGGTACTTTTGAGGTGGGAGGCGGCAGGGAAACGCGCAGCCCCAAGGTCTGTGGGGCCATGCAAGCCGCTCCCAGAGAGCTTTAGAACAAGCCACACTTTTCCCTCCTGGCTCCTCAAGAAAGTGCCAAGAGGGAAAAGTGGATCTCCTTCTCGCTGTCTCCAGAAACTACTTCCACTTCTCACTTTGCTTACACTCTCCTCGGAGCTAGGCGCAAAACCAACAACCATCTTGCTAGATCTCCCACATGGGAAGTGCCAAGAGGGACTTGTAGGGCTTCTTCCCACTGTCTCTAGGAACGGCTTGCCTCGTCCCAGTAACCTCAGTTGTTACGCTCTGCAAAGAGCTGCACACAAAAGCAGCAAAACAAGGAAATTGCTCCCATATGGAAAGTGGCCGGAGGGAAATGTAGGGCTTCTTCTCAGGGTCTCTAGGAACTGCTCTCACTGGTTCAGGCAGTTCTGGGCTAAGCCTCTCCAGAGAGCGGTCCTGGTCCTACAGACCAACAAACAAAGAAAGAAACATCTGGGGATATCTGCCACATGGTAAGCCCCGGGAGGGAAAAGGAAGGCTTGTTCTCAGTGTCTCTAGGAACTGCTTTCACTGTCCAGGGAACTGGTGTGCTCACACTCTCTTTAGAGCTGTACTGAAAACCGGAACTGTGTGGAGGTTGCTCCCACACAAAAAGTGCCGGGAGGGAAAAGTGGGCCTTGTTCTCACTGTCTCTGGGAACTGCTCTCGCTGCTCAGGTGTCTCTTTGCTAACACTCACGTGAGAGCTGCACTGAAAAGCAGGAACCATTGGAGGTTCCTCCCACATAGAAAGAGCCAGGAGGGAAAAGTGGGGCTTCTCCTCACTGTCTCCGCAAACTCCATCCAATTGCACCAGCTACCTCTATGCTGTCACTCCCAGAAGAGCTGCCCTAAAAACAGATTGCCGGATAGATGCCGATTTTTCAAACGGGTCCTTCGACATGAGAGAATGGGTACTTTTGAGGTGGGAGGCGGCAGGGAAACGCGCAGCCCCAAGGTCTGTGGGGCCATGCAAGCCGCTCCCAGAGAGCTTTAGAACAAGCCACACTTTTCCCTCCTGGCTCCTCAAGAAAGTGCCAAGAGGGAAAAGTGGATCTCCTTCTCGCTGTCTCCAGAAACTACTTCCACTTCTCACTTTGCTTACACTCTCCTCGGAGCTAGGCGCAAAACCAACAACCATCTTGCTAGATCTCCCACATGGGAAGTGCCAAGAGGGACTTGTAGGGCTTCTTCCCACTGTCTCTAGGAACGGCTTGCACCGTCCCAGTAACCTCAGTTGTTACGCTCTGCAAAGAGCTGCACACAAAAGCAGCAAAACAAGGAAAGTGCTCCCATATGGAAAGTGGCCGGAGGGAAATGTAGGGCTTCTTCTCAGGGTCTCTAGGAACTGCTCTCACTGGTTCAGGCAGTTCTGGGCTAACCCTCTCCAGAGAGCGGTCCTGGTCCTACAGACCAACAAACAAAGAAAGAAACATCTGGGGATATCTGCCACATGGTAAGCCCCGGGAGGGAAAAGGAAGGCTTGTTCTCAGTGTCTCTAGGAACTGCTTTCAGTGTGCAGGGAACTGGTGTGCTCACACTCTCTTTAGAGCTGTACTGAAAACCGGAACTGTGTGGAGGTTGCTCCCACACAAAAAGTGCCGGGAGGGAAAAGTGGGCCTTGTTCTCACTGTCTCTGGGAACTGCTCTCACTGCTCCAGTTGTCTCTTTGCTAACACTCACGTGAGAGCTGCACTGAAAAGCAGGAACCATTGGAGGTTCCTCCCACATAGAAAGAGCCAGGAGGGAAAAGTGGGGCTTCTCCTCACTGTCTCCGCAAACTCCATCCAATTGCACCAGCTACCTCTATGCTGTCACTCCCAGAAGAGCTGCCCTAAAAACAGATTGCCCGATAGATGCCGATTTTTCAAACGGGTCCTTCGACATGAGAGAATGGGTACTTTTGAGGTGGGAGGCGGCAGGGAAACGCGCAGCCCCAAGGTCTGTGGGGCCATGCAAGCCGCTCCCAGAGAGCTTTAGAACAAGCCACACTTTTCCCTCCTGGCTCCTCGAGAAAGTGCCAAGAGGGAAAAGTGGATCTCCTTCTCGCTGTCTCCAGAAACTACTTCCACTTCTCACTTTGCTTACACTCTCCTCGGAGCTAGGCGCAAAACCAACAACCATCTTGCTAGATCTCCCACATGGGAAGTGCCAAGAGGGACTTGTAGGGCTTCTTCCCACTGTCTCTAGGAACGGCTTGCACCGTCCCAGTAACCTCAGTTGTTACGCTCTGCAAAGAGCTGCACACAAAAGCAGCAAAACAAGGAAAGTGCTCCCATATGGAAAGTGGCCGGAGGGAAATGTAGGGCTTCTTCTCAGGGTCTCTAGGAACTGCTCTCACTGGTTCAGGCAGTTCTGGGCTAACCCTCTCCAGAGAGCGGTCCTGGTCCTACAGACCAACAAACAAAGAAAGAAACATCTGGGGATATCTGCCACATGGTAAGCCCCGGGAGGGAAAAGGAAGGCTTGTTCTCAGTGTCTCTAGGAACTGCTTTCAGTGTGCAGGGAACTGGTGTGCTCACACTCTCTTTAGAGCTGTACTGAAAACCGGAACTGTGTGGAGGTTGCTCCCACACAAAAAGTGCCGGGAGGGAAAAGTGGGCCTTGTTCTCACTGTCTCTGGGAACTGCTCTCGCTGCTCAGGTGTCTCTTTGCTAACACTCACGTGAGAGCTGCACTGAAAAGCAGGAACCATTGGAGGTTCCTCCCACATAGAAAGAGCCAGGAGGGAAAAGTGGGGCTTCTCCTCACTGTCTCCGCAAACTCCATCCAATTGCACCAGCTACCTCTATGCTCTCACTCCCAGAAGAGCTGCCCTAAAAACAGATTGCCGGATAGATGCCGATTTTTCAAACGGGTCCTTCGACATGAGAGAATGGGTACTTTTGAGGTGGGAGGCGGCAGGGAAACGCGCAGCCCCAAGGTCTGTGGGGCCATGCAAGCCGCTCCCAGAGAGCTTTAGAACAAGCCACACTTTTCCCTCCTGGCTCCTCAAGAAAGTGCCAAGAGGGAAAAGTGGATCTCCTTCTCGCTGTCTCCAGAAACTACTTCCACTTCTCACTTTGCTTACACTCTCCTCGGAGCTAGGCGCAAAACCAACAACCATCTTGCTAGATCTCCCACATGGGAAGTGCCAAGAGGGACTTGTAGGGCTTCTTCCCACTGTCTCTAGGAACGGCTTGCCTCGTCCCAGTAACCTCAGTTGTTACGCTCTGCAAAGAGCTGCACACAAAAGCAGCAAAACAAGGAAATTGCTCCCATATGGAAAGTGGCCGGAGGGAAATGTAGGGCTTCTTCTCAGGGTCTCTAGGAACTGCTCTCACTGGTTCAGGCAGTTCTGGGCTAAGCCTCTCCAGAGAGCGGTCCTGGTCCTACAGAGCAACAAACAAAGAAAGAAACATCTGGGGATATCTGCCACATGGTAAGCCCCGGGAGGGAAAAGGAAGGCTTGTTCTCAGTGTCTCTAGGAACTGCTTTCACTGTCCAGGGAACTGGTGTGCTCACACTCTCTTTAGAGCTGTACTGAAAACCGGAACTGTGTGGAGGTTGCTCCCACACAAAAAGTGCCGGGAGGGAAAAGTGGGCCTTGTTCTCACTGTCTCTGGGAACTGCTCTCGCTGCTCAGGTGTCTCTTTGCTAACACTCACGTGAGAGCTGCACTGAAAAGCAGGAACCATTGGAGGTTCCTCCCACATAGAAAGAGCCAGGAGGGAAAAGTGGGGCTTCTCCTCACTGTCTCCGCAAACTCCATCCAATTGCACCAGCTACCTCTATGCTGTCACTCCCAGAAGAGCTGCCCTAAAAACAGATTGCCGGATAGATGCCGATTTTTCAAACGGGTCCTTCGACATGAGAGAATGGGTACTTTTGAGGTGGGAGGCGGCAGGGAAACGCGCAGCCCCAAGGTCTGTGGGGCCATGCAAGCCGCTCCCAGAGAGCTTTAGAACAAGCCACACTTTTCCCTCCTGGCTCCTCAAGAAAGTGCCAAGAGGGAAAAGTGGATCTCCTTCTCGCTGTCTCCAGAAACTACTTCCACTTCTCACTTTGCTTACACTCTCCTCGGAGCTAGGCGCAAAACCAACAACCATCTTGCTAGATCTCCCACATGGGAAGTGCCAAGAGGGACTTGTAGGGCTTCTTCCCACTGTCTCTAGGAACGGCTTGCACCGTCCCAGTAACCTCAGTTGTTACGCTCTGCAAAGAGCTGCACACAAAAGCAGCAAAACAAGGAAAGTGCTCCCATATGGAAAGTGGCCGGAGGGAAATGTAGGGCTTCTTCTCAGGGTCTCTAGGAACTGCTCTCACTGGTTCAGGCAGTTCTGGGCTAACCCTCTCCAGAGAGCGGTCCTGGTCCTACAGACCAACAAACAAAGAAAGAAACATCTGGGGATATCTGCCACATGGTAAGCCCCGGGAGGGAAAAGGAAGGCTTGTTCTCAGTGTCTCTAGGAACTGCTTTCAGTGTGCAGGGAACTGGTGTGCTCACACTCTCTTTAGAGCTGTACTGAAAACCGGAACTGTGTGGAGGTTGCTCCCACACAAAAAGTGCCGGGAGGGAAAAGTGGGCCTTGTTCTCACTGTCTCTGGGAACTGCTCTCACTGCTCCAGTTGTCTCTTTGCTAACACTCACGTGAGAGCTGCACTGAAAAGCAGGAACCATTGGAGGTTCCTCCCACATAGAAAGAGCCAGGAGGGAAAAGTGGGGCTTCTCCTCACTGTCTCCGCAAACTCCATCCAATTGCACCAGCTACCTCTATGCTGTCACTCCCAGAAGAGCTGCCCTAAAAACAGATTGCCGGATAGATGCCGATTTTTCAAACGGGTCCTTCGACATGAGAGAATGGGTACTTTTGAGGTGGGAGGCGGCAGGGAAACGCGCAGCCCCAAGGTCTGTGGGGCCATGCAAGCCGCTCCCAGAGAGCTTTAGAACAAGCCACACTTTTCCCTCCTGGCTCCTCGAGAAAGTGCCAAGAGGGAAAAGTGGATCTCCTTCTCGCTGTCTCCAGAAACTACTTCCACTTCTCACTTTGCTTACACTCTCCTCGGAGCTAGGCGCAAAACCAACAACCATCTTGCTAGATCTCCCACATGGGAAGTGCCAAGAGGGACTTGTAGGGCTTCTTCCCACTGTCTCTAGGAACGGCTTGCACCGTCCCAGTAACCTCAGTTGTTACGCTCTGCAAAGAGCTGCACACAAAAGCAGCAAAACAAGGAAAGTGCTCCCATATGGAAAGTGGCCGGAGGGAAATGTAGGGCTTCTTCTCAGGGTCTCTAGGAACTGCTCTCACTGGTTCAGGCAGTTCTGGGCTAACCCTCTCCAGAGAGCGGTCCTGGTCCTACAGACCAACAAACAAAGAAAGAAACATCTGGGGATATCTGCCACATGGTAAGCCCCGGGAGGGAAAAGGAAGGCTTGTTCTCAGTGTCTCTAGGAACTGCTTTCAGTGTGCAGGGAACTGGTGTGCTCACACTCTCTTTAGAGCTGTACTGAAAACCGGAACTGTGTGGAGGTTGCTCCCACACAAAAAGTGCCGGGAGGGAAAAGTGGGCCTTGTTCTCACCGTCTCTGGGAACTGCTCTCGCTGCTCCAGTTGTCTCTTTGCTAACACTCACGTGAGAGCTGCACTGAAAAGCAGGAACCATTGGAGGTTCCTCCCACATAGAAAGAGCCAGGAGGGAAAAGTGGGGCTTTTCCTCACTGTCTCCGCAAACTCTATGCAATTGCACCAGTTACCTCTATGCTATCACTCCCAGAAGAGCTGCCCTAAAAACAGATTGCCGGATAGATGCCGATTTTTCAAACGGGTCCTTCGACATGAGAGAATGGGTACTTTTGCGGTCGGAGGCGGCAGGGAAATGCGCAGCCCCAAGGTCTGTGGGGCCATGCAAGCCGCTCCCAGAGAGCTTTAGAACAAGCCACACTTTTCCCTCCTGGCTCCTCGAGAAAGTGCCAAGAGGGAAAAGTGGATCTCCTTCTCGCTGTCTCCAGAAACTACTTCCACTTCTCACTTTGCTTACACTCTCCTCGGAGCTAGGCGCAAAACCAACAACCACCTTGCTAGATCTCCCACATGAGAAGTGCCAAGAGGGACTTGTAGGGCTTCTTCCCACTGTCTCTAGGAACGGCTTGCACCGTCCCAGTAACCTCAGTTGTTACGCTCTGCAAAGAGCTGCACACAAAAGCAGCAAAAGAAGGAAATTGCTCCCATATGGAAAGTGGCCGGAGGGAAATGTAGGGCTTCTTCTCAGGGTCTCTAGGAACTGCTCTCACTGGTTCAGGCAAAACCAACAACCATCTTGCTAGATCTCCCACATGGGAAGTGCCAAGAGGGACTTGTAGGGCTTCTTCCCACTGTCTCTAGGAACGGCTTGCACCGTCCCAGTAACCTCAGTTGTTACGCTCTGCAAAGAGCTGCACACAAAAGCAGCAAAACAAGGAAAGTGCTCCCATATGGAAAGTGGCCGGAGGGAAATGTAGGGCTTCTTCTCAGGGTCTCTAGGAACTGCTCTCACTGGTTCAGGCAGTTCTGGGCTAACCCTCTCCAGAGAGCGGTCCTGGTCCTACAGACCAACAAACAAAGAAAGAAACATCTGGGGATATCTGCCACATGGTAAGCCCCGGGAGGGAAAAGGAAGGCTTGTTCTCAGTGTCTCTAGGAACTGCTTTCAGTGTGCAGGGAACTGGTGTGCTCACACTCTCTTTAGAGCTGTACTGAAAACCGGAACTGTGTGGAGGTTGCTCCCACACAAAAAGTGCCGGGAGGGAAAAGTGGGCCTTGTTCTCACTGTCTCTGGGAACTGCTCTCGCTGCTCAGGTGTCTCTTTGCTAACACTCACGTGAGAGCTGCACTGAAAAGCAGGAACCATTGGAGGTTCCTCCCACATAGAAAGAGCCAGGAGGGAAAAGTGGGGCTTCTCCTCACTGTCTCCGCAAACTCCATCCAATTGCACCAGCTACCTCTATGCTGTCACTCCCAGAAGAGCTGCCCTAAAAACAGATTGCCGGATAGATGCCGATTTTTCAAACGGGTCCTTCGACATGAGAGAATGGGTACTTTTGAGGTGGGAGGCGGCAGGGAAACGCGCAGCCCCAAGGTCTGTGGGGCCATGCAAGCCGCTCCCAGAGAGCTTTAGAACAAGCCACACTTTTCCCTCCTGGCTCCTCAAGAAAGTGCCAAGAGGGAAAAGTGGATCTCCTTCTCGCTGTCTCCAGAAACTACTTCCACTTCTCACTTTGCTTACACTCTCCTCGGAGCTAGGCGCAAAACCAACAACCATCTTGCTAGATCTCCCACATGGGAAGTGCCAAGAGGGACTTGTAGGGCTTCTTCCCACTGTCTCTAGGAACGGCTTGCCTCGTCCCAGTAACCTCAGTTGTTACGCTCTGCAAAGAGCTGCACACAAAAGCAGCAAAACAAGGAAATTGCTCCCATATGGAAAGTGGCCGGAGGGAAATGTAGGGCTTCTTCTCAGGGTCTCTAGGAACTGCTCTCACTGGTTCAGGCAAAACCAACAACCATCTTGCTAGATCTCCCACATGGGAAGTGCCAAGAGGGACTTGTAGGGCTTCTTCCCACTGTCTCTAGGAACGGCTTGCACCGTCCCAGTAACCTCAGTTGTTACGCTCTGCAAAGAGCTGCACACAAAAGCAGCAAAACAAGGAAAGTGCTCCCATATGGAAAGTGGCCGGAGGGAAATGTAGGGCTTCTTCTCAGGGTCTCTAGGAACTGCTCTCACTGGTTCAGGCAGTTCTGGGCTAACCCTCTCCAGAGAGCGGTCCTGGTCCTACAGACCAACAAACAAAGAAAGAAACATCTGGGGATATCTGCCACATGGTAAGCCCCGGGAGGGAAAAGGAAGGCTTGTTCTCAGTGTCTCTAGGAACTGCTTTCACTGTCCAGGGAACTGGTGTGCTCACACTCTCTTTAGAGCTGTACTGAAAACCGGAACTGTGTGGAGGTTGCTCCCACACAAAAAGTGCCGGGAGGGAAAAGTGGGCCTTGTTCTCACTGTCTCTGGGAACTGCTCTCGCTGCTCAGGTGTCTCTTTGCTAACACTCACGTGAGAGCTGCACTGAAAAGCAGGAACCATTGGAGGTTCCTCCCACATAGAAAGAGCCAGGAGGGAAAAGTGGGGCTTCTCCTCACTGTCTCCGCAAACTCCATCCAATTGCACCAGCTACCTCTATGCTGTCACTCCCAGAAGAGCTGCCCTAAAAACAGATTGCCGGATAGATGCCGATTTTTCAAACGGGTCCTTCGACATGAGAGAATGGGTACTTTTGAGGTGGGAGGCGGCAGGGAAACGCGCAGCCCCAAGGTCTGTGGGGCCATGCAAGCCGCTCCCAGAGAGCTTTAGAACAAGCCACACTTTTCCCTCCTGGCTCCTCAAGAAAGTGCCAAGAGGGAAAAGTGGATCTCCTTCTCGCTGTCTCCAGAAACTACTTCCACTTCTCACTTTGCTTACACTCTCCTCGGAGCTAGGCGCAAAACCAACAACCATCTTGCTAGATCTCCCACATGGGAAGTGCCAAGAGGGACTTGTAGGGCTTCTTCCCACTGTCTCTAGGAACGGCTTGCCTCGTCCCAGTAACCTCAGTTGTTACGCTCTGCAAAGAGCTGCACACAAAAGCAGCAAAAGAAGGAAATTGCTCCCATATGGAAAGTGGCCGGAGGGAAATGTAGGGCTTCTTCTCAGGGTCTCTAGGAACTGCTCTCACTGGTTCAGGCAAGACCAACAACCATCTTGCTAGATCTCCCACATGGGAAGTGCCAAGAGGGACTTGTAGGGCTTCTTCCCACTGTCTCTAGGAACGGCTTGCACCGTCCCAGTAACCTCAGTTGTTACGCTCTGCAAAGAGCTGCACACAAAAGCAGCAAAACAAGGAAAGTGCTCCCATATGGAAAGTGGCCGGAGGGAAATGTAGGGCTTCTTCTCAGGGTCTCTAGGAACTGCTCTCACTGGTTCAGGCAGTTCTGGGCTAACCCTCTCCAGAGAGCGGTCCTGGTCCTACAGACCAACAAACAAAGAAAGAAACATCTGGGGATATCTGCCACATGGTAAGCCCCGGGAGGGAAAAGGAAGGCTTGTTCTCAGTGTCTCTAGGAACTGCTTTCAGTGTGCAGGGAACTGGTGTGCTCACACTCTCTTTAGAGCTGTACTGAAAACCGGAACTGTGTGGAGGTTGCTCCCACACAAAAAGTGCCGGGAGGGAAAAGTGGGCCTTGTTCTCACTGTCTCTGGGAACTGCTCTCGCTGCTCCAGTTGTCTCTTTGCTAACACTCACGTGAGAGCTGCACTGAAAAGCAGGAACCATTGGAGGTTCCTCCCACATAGAAAGAGCCAGGAGGGAAAAGTGGGGCTTCTCCTCACTGTCTCCGCAAACTCCATCCAATTGCACCAGCTACCTCTATGCTGTCACTCCCAGAAGAGCTGCCCTAAAAACAGATTGCCGGATAGATGCCGATTTTTCAAACGGGTCCTTCGACATGAGAGAATGGGTACTTTTGAGGTGGGAGGCGGCAGGGAAACGCGCAGCCCCAAGGTCTGTGGGGCCATGCAAGCCGCTCCCAGAGAGCTTTAGAACAAGCCACACTTTTCCCTCCTGGCTCCTCCAGAAAGTGCCAAGAGGGAAAAGTGGATCTCCTTCTCGCTGTCTCCAGAAACTACTTCCACTTCTCACTTTGCTTACACTCTCCTCGGAGCTAGGCGCAAAACCAACAACCATCTTGCTAGATCTCCCACATGGGAAGTGCCAAGAGGGACTTGTAGGGCTTCTTCCCACTGTCTCTAGGAACGGCTTGCACCGTCCCAGTAACCTCAGTTGTTACGCTCTGCAAAGAGCTGCACACAAAAGCAGCAAAACAAGGAAATTGCTCCCATATGGAAAGTGGCCGGAGGGAAATGTAGGGCTTCTTCTCAGGGTCTCTAGGAACTGCTCTCACTGGTTCAGGCAAAACCAACAACCATCTTGCTAGATCTCCCACATGGGAAGTGCCAAGAGGGACTTGTAGGGCTTCTTCCCACTGTCTCTAGGAACGGCTTGCACCGTCCCAGTAACCTCAGTTGTTACGCTCTGCAAAGAGCTGCACACAAAAGCAGCAAAACAAGGAAAGTGCTCCCATATGGAAAGTGGCCGGAGGGAAATGTAGGGCTTCTTCTCAGGGTCTCTAGGAACTGCTCTCACTGGTTCAGGCAGTTCTGGGCTAACCCTCTCCAGAGAGCGGTCCTGGTCCTACAGACCAACAAACAAAGAAAGAAACATCTGGGGATATCTGCCACATGGTAAGCCCCGGGAGGGAAAAGGAAGGCTTGTTCTCAGTGTCTCTAGGAACTGCTTTCAGTGTGCAGGGAACTGGTGTGCTCACACTCTCTTTAGAGCTGTACTGAAAACCGGAACTGTGTGGAGGTTGCTCCCACACAAAAAGTGCCGGGAGGGAAAAGTGGGCCTTGTTCTCACTGTCTCTGGGAACTGCTCTCGCTGCTCAGGTGTCTCTTTGCTAACACTCACGTGAGAGCTGCACTGAAAAGCAGGAACCATTGGAGGTTCCTCCCACATAGAAAGAGCCAGGAGGGAAAAGTGGGGCTTCTCCTCACTGTCTCCGCAAACTCCATCCAATTGCACCAGCTACCTCTATGCTGTCACTCCCAGAAGAGCTGCCCTAAAAACAGATTGCCGGATAGATGCCGATTTTTCAAACGGGTCCTTCGACATGAGAGAATGGGTACTTTTGAGGTGGGAGGCGGCAGGGAAACGCGCAGCCCCAAGGTCTGTGGGGCCATGCAAGCCGCTCCCAGAGAGCTTTAGAACAAGCCACACTTTTCCCTCCTGGCTCCTCAAGAAAGTGCCAAGAGGGAAAAGTGGATCTCCTTCTCGCTGTCTCCAGAAACTACTTCCACTTCTCACTTTGCTTACACTCTCCTCGGAGCTAGGCGCAAAACCAACAACCATCTTGCTAGATCTCCCACATGGGAAGTGCCAAGAGGGACTTGTAGGGCTTCTTCCCACTGTCTCTAGGAACGGCTTGCCTCGTCCCAGTAACCTCAGTTGTTACGCTCTGCAAAGAGCTGCACACAAAAGCAGCAAAACAAGGAAATTGCTCCCATATGGAAAGTGGCCGGAGGGAAATGTAGGGCTTCTTCTCAGGGTCTCTAGGAACTGCTCTCACTGGTTCAGGCAAAACCAACAACCATCTTGCTAGATCTCCCACATGGGAAGTGCCAAGAGGGACTTGTAGGGCTTCTTCCCACTGTCTCTAGGAACGGCTTGCACCGTCCCAGTAACCTCAGTTGTTACGCTCTGCAAAGAGCTGCACACAAAAGCAGCAAAACAAGGAAAGTGCTCCCATATGGAAAGTGGCCGGAGGGAAATGTAGGGCTTCTTCTCAGGGTCTCTAGGAACTGCTCTCACTGGTTCAGGCAGTTCTGGGCTAACCCTCTCCAGAGAGCGGTCCTGGTCCTACAGACCAACAAACAAAGAAAGAAACATCTGGGGATATCTGCCACATGGTAAGCCCCGGGAGGGAAAAGGAAGGCTTGTTCTCAGTGTCTCTAGAAACTGCTTTCACTGTCCAGGGAACTGGTGTGCTCACACTCTCTTTAGAGCTGTACTGAAAACCGGAACTGTGTGGAGGTTGCTCCCACACAAAAAGTGCCGGGAGGGAAAAGTGGGCCTTGTTCTCACTGTCTCTGGGAACTGCTCTCGCTGCTCAGGTGTCTCTTTGCTAACACTCACGTGAGAGCTGCACTGAAAAGCAGGAACCATTGGAGGTTCCTCCCACATAGAAAGAGCCAGGAGGGAAAAGTGGGGCTTCTCCTCACTGTCTCCGCAAACTCCATCCAATTGCACCAGCTACCTCTATGCTCTCACTCCCAGAAGAGCTGCCCTAAAAACAGATTGCCGGATAGATGCCGATTTTTCAAACGGGTCCTTCGACATGAGAGAATGGGTACTTTTGAGGTGGGAGGCGGCAGGGAAACGCGCAGCCCCAAGGTCTGTGGGGCCATGCAAGCCGCTCCCAGAGAGCTTTAGAACAAGCCACACTTTTCCCTCCTGGCTCCTCAAGAAAGTGCCAAGAGGGAAAAGTGGATCTCCTTCTCGCTGTCTCCAGAAACTACTTCCACTTCTCACTTTGCTTACACTCTCCTCGGAGCTAGGCGCAAAACCAACAACCATCTTGCTAGATCTCCCACATGGGAAGTGCCAAGAGGGACTTGTAGGGCTTCTTCCCACTGTCTCTAGGAACGGCTTGCCTCGTCCCAGTAACCTCAGTTGTTACGCTCTGCAAAGAGCTGCACACAAAAGCAGCAAAACAAGGAAATTGCTCCCATATGGAAAGTGGCCGGAGGGAAATGTAGGGCTTCTTCTCAGGGTCTCTAGGAACTGCTCTCACTGGTTCAGGCAGTTCTGGGCTAAGCCTCTCCAGAGAGCGGTCCTGGTCCTACAGAGCAACAAACAAAGAAAGAAACATCTGGGGATATCTGCCACATGGTAAGCCCCGGGAGGGAAAAGGAAGGCTTGTTCTCAGTGTCTCTAGGAACTGCTTTCACTGTCCAGGGAACTGGTGTGCTCACACTCTCTTTAGAGCTGTACTGAAAACCGGAACTGTGTGGAGGTTGCTCCCACACAAAAAGTGCCGGGAGGGAAAAGTGGGCCTTGTTCTCACTGTCTCTGGGAACTGCTCTCACTGCTCCAGTTGTCTCTTTGCTAACACTCACGTGAGAGCTGCACTGAAAAGCAGGAACCATTGGAGGTTCCTCCCACATAGAAAGAGCCAGGAGGGAAAAGTGGGGCTTCTCCTCACTGTCTCCGCAAACTCCATCCAATTGCACCAGCTACCTCTATGCTGTCACTCCCAGAAGAGCTGCCCTAAAAACAGATTGCCGGATAGATGCCGATTTTTCAAACGGGTCCTTCGACATGAGAGAATGGGTACTTTTGAGGTGGGAGGCGGCAGGGAAACGCGCAGCCCCAAGGTCTGTGGGGCCATGCAAGCCGCTCCCAGAGAGCTTTAGAACAAGCCACACTTTTCCCTCCTGGCTCCTCAAGAAAGTGCCAAGAGGGAAAAGTGGATCTCCTTCTCGCTGTCTCCAGAAACTACTTCCACTTCTCACTTTGCTTACACTCTCCTCGGAGCTAGGCGCAAAACCAACAACCATCTTGCTAGATCTCCCACATGGGAAGTGCCAAGAGGGACTTGTAGGGCTTCTTCCCACTGTCTCTAGGAACGGCTTGCACCGTCCCAGTAACCTCAGTTGTTACGCTCTGCAAAGAGCTGCACACAAAAGCAGCAAAACAAGGAAAGTGCTCCCATATGGAAAGTGGCCGGAGGGAAATGTAGGGCTTCTTCTCAGGGTCTCTAGGAACTGCTCTCACTGGTTCAGGCAGTTCTGGGCTAACCCTCTCCAGAGAGCGGTCCTGGTCCTACAGACCAACAAACAAAGAAAGAAACATCTGGGGATATCTGCCACATGGTAAGCCCCGGGAGGGAAAAGGAAGGCTTGTTCTCAGTGTCTCTAGGAACTGCTTTCAGTGTGCAGGGAACTGGTGTGCTCACACTCTCTTTAGAGCTGTACTGAAAACCGGAACTGTGTGGAGGTTGCTCCCACACAAAAAGTGCCGGGAGGGAAAAGTGGGCCTTGTTCTCACTGTCTCTGGGAACTGCTCTCACTGCTCCAGTTGTCTCTTTGCTAACACTCACGTGAGAGCTGCACTGAAAAGCAGGAACCATTGGAGGTTCCTCCCACATAGAAAGAGCCAGGAGGGAAAAGTGGGGCTTCTCCTCACTGTCTCCGCAAACTCCATCCAATTGCACCAGCTACCTCTATGCTCTCACTCCCAGAAGAGCTGCCCTAAAAACAGATTGCCGGATAGATGCCGATTTTTCAAACGGGTCCTTCGACATGAGAGAATGGGTACTTTTGAGGTGGGAGGCGGCAGGGAAACGCGCAGCCCCAAGGTCTGTGGGGCCATGCAAGCCGCTCCCAGAGAGCTTTAGAACAAGCCACACTTTTCCCTCCTGGCTCCTCGAGAAAGTGCCAAGAGGGAAAAGTGGATCTCCTTCTCGCTGTCTCCAGAAACTACTTCCACTTCTCACTTTGCTTACACTCTCCTCGGAGCTAGGCGCAAAACCAACAACCATCTTGCTAGATCTCCCACATGGGAAGTGCCAAGAGGGACTTGTAGGGCTTCTTCCCACTGTCTCTAGGAACGGCTTGCACCGTCCCAGTAACCTCAGTTGTTACGCTCTGCAAAGAGCTGCACACAAAAGCAGCAAAACAAGGAAAGTGCTCCCATATGGAAAGTGGCCGGAGGGAAATGTAGGGCTTCTTCTCAGGGTCTCTAGGAACTGCTCTCACTGGTTCAGGCAGTTCTGGGCTAACCCTCTCCAGAGAGCGGTCCTGGTCCTACAGACCAACAAACAAAGAAAGAAACATCTGGGGATATCTGCCACATGGTAAGCCCCGGGAGGGAAAAGGAAGGCTTGTTCTCAGTGTCTCTAGGAACTGCTTTCAGTGTGCAGGGAACTGGTGTGCTCACACTCTCTTTAGAGCTGTACTGAAAACCGGAACTGTGTGGAGGTTGCTCCCACACAAAAAGTGCCGGGAGGGAAAAGTGGGCCTTGTTCTCACCGTCTCTGGGAACTGCTCTCGCTGCTCCAGTTGTCTCTTTGCTAACACTCACGTGAGAGCTGCACTGAAAAGCAGGAACCATTGGAGGTTCCTCCCACATAGAAAGAGCCAGGAGGGAAAAGTGGGGCTTTTCCTCACTGTCTCCGCAAACTCTATGCAATTGCACCAGTTACCTCTATGCTATCACTCCCAGAAGAGCTGCCCTAAAAACAGATTGCCGGATAGATGCCGATTTTTCAAACGGGTCCTTCGACATGAGAGAATGGGTACTTTTGCGGTCGGAGGCGGCAGGGAAATGCGCAGCCCCAAGGTCTGTGGGGCCATGCAAGCCGCTCCCAGAGAGCTTTAGAACAAGCCACACTTTTCCCTCCTGGCTCCTCGAGAAAGTGCCAAGAGGGAAAAGTGGATCTCCTTCTCGCTGTCTCCAGAAACTACTTCCACTTCTCACTTTGCTTACACTCTCCTCGGAGCTAGGCGCAAAACCAACAACCACCTTGCTAGATCTCCCACATGAGAAGTGCCAAGAGGGACTTGTAGGGCTTCTTCCCACTGTCTCTAGGAACGGCTTGCACCGTCCCAGTAACCTCAGTTGTTACGCTCTGCAAAGAGCTGCACACAAAAGCAGCAAAACAAGGAAATTGCTCCCATATGGAAAGTGGCCGGAGGGAAATGTAGGGCTTCTTCTCAGGGTCTCTAGGAACTGCTCTCACTGGTTCAGGCAAAACCAACAACCATCTTGCTAGATCTCCCACATGGGAAGTGCCAAGAGGGACTTGTAGGGCTTCTTCCCACTGTCTCTAGGAACGGCTTGCACCGTCCCAGTAACCTCAGTTGTTACGCTCTGCAAAGAGCTGCACACAAAAGCAGCAAAACAAGGAAAGTGCTCCCATATGGAAAGTGGCCGGAGGGAAATGTAGGGCTTCTTCTCAGGGTCTCTAGGAACTGCTCTCACTGGTTCAGGCAGTTCTGGGCTAACCCTCTCCAGAGAGCGGTCCTGGTCCTACAGACCAACAAACAAAGAAAGAAACATCTGGGGATATCTGCCACATGGTAAGCCCCGGGAGGGAAAAGGAAGGCTTGTTCTCAGTGTCTCTAGGAACTGCTTTCAGTGTGCAGGGAACTGGTGTGCTCACACTCTCTTTAGAGCTGTACTGAAAACCGGAACTGTGTGGAGGTTGCTCCCACACAAAAAGTGCCGGGAGGGAAAAGTGGGCCTTGTTCTCACTGTCTCTGGGAACTGCTCTCGCTGCTCAGGTGTCTCTTTGCTAACACTCACGTGAGAGCTGCACTGAAAAGCAGGAACCATTGGAGGTTCCTCCCACATAGAAAGAGCCAGGAGGGAAAAGTGGGGCTTCTCCTCACTGTCTCCGCAAACTCCATCCAATTGCACCAGCTACCTCTATGCTGTCACTCCCAGAAGAGCTGCCCTAAAAACAGATTGCCGGATAGATGCCGATTTTTCAAACGGGTCCTTCGACATGAGAGAATGGGTACTTTTGAGGTGGGAGGCGGCAGGGAAACGCGCAGCCCCAAGGTCTGTGGGGCCATGCAAGCCGCTCCCAGAGAGCTTTAGAACAAGCCACACTTTTCCCTCCTGGCTCCTCAAGAAAGTGCCAAGAGGGAAAAGTGGATCTCCTTCTCGCTGTCTCCAGAAACTACTTCCACTTCTCACTTTGCTTACACTCTCCTCGGAGCTAGGCGCAAAACCAACAACCATCTTGCTAGATCTCCCACATGGGAAGTGCCAAGAGGGACTTGTAGGGCTTCTTCCCACTGTCTCTAGGAACGGCTTGCCTCGTCCCAGTAACCTCAGTTGTTACGCTCTGCAAAGAGCTGCACACAAAAGCAGCAAAACAAGGAAATTGCTCCCATATGGAAAGTGGCCGGAGGGAAATGTAGGGCTTCTTCTCAGGGTCTCTAGGAACTGCTCTCACTGGTTCAGGCAAAACCAACAACCATCTTGCTAGATCTCCCACATGGGAAGTGCCAAGAGGGACTTGTAGGGCTTCTTCCCACTGTCTCTAGGAATGGCTTGCACCGTCCCAGTAACCTCAGTT
Organism: Rissa tridactyla; assembly: GCF_028500815.1. Taxonomy (NCBI): domain Eukaryota; kingdom Metazoa; phylum Chordata; class Aves; order Charadriiformes; family Laridae; genus Rissa; species Rissa tridactyla. The sequence goes on along the minus strand of NC_071497.1, from coordinate 39,355,942 downwards.
GTTACGCTCTGCAAAGAGCTGCACACAAAAGCAGCAAAACAAGGAAAGTGCTCCCATATGGAAAGTGGCCGGAGGGAAATGTAGGGCTTCTTCTCAGGGTCTCTAGGAACTGCTCTCACTGGTTCAGGCAGTTCTGGGCTAACCCTCTCCAGAGAGCGGTCCTGGTCCTACAGACCAACAAACAAAGAAAGAAACATCTGGGGATATCTGCCACATGGTAAGCCCCGGGAGGGAAAAGGAAGGCTTGTTCTCAGTGTCTCTAGGAACTGCTTTCACTGTCCAGGGAACTGGTGTGCTCACACTCTCTTTAGAGCTGTACTGAAAACCGGAACTGTGTGGAGGTTGCTCCCACACAAAAAGTGCCGGGAGGGAAAAGTGGGCCTTGTTCTCACTGTCTCTGGGAACTGCTCTCGCTGCTCAGGTGTCTCTTTGCTAACACTCACGTGAGAGCTGCACTGAAAAGCAGGAACCATTGGAGGTTCCTCCCACATAGAAAGAGCCAGGAGGGAAAAGTGGGGCTTCTCCTCACTGTCTCCGCAAACTCCATCCAATTGCACCAGCTACCTCTATGCTGTCACTCCCAGAAGAGCTGCCCTAAAAACAGATTGCCGGATAGATGCCGATTTTTCAAACGGGTCCTTCGACATGAGAGAATGGGTACTTTTGAGGTGGGAGGCGGCAGGGAAACGCGCAGCCCCAAGGTCTGTGGGGCCATGCAAGCCGCTCCCAGAGAGCTTTAGAACAAGCCACACTTTTCCCTCCTGGCTCCTCAAGAAAGTGCCAAGAGGGAAAAGTGGATCTCCTTCTCGCTGTCTCCAGAAACTACTTCCACTTCTCACTTTGCTTACACTCTCCTCGGAGCTAGGCGCAAAACCAACAACCATCTTGCTAGATCTCCCACATGGGAAGTGCCAAGAGGGACTTGTAGGGCTTCTTCCCACTGTCTCTAGGAACGGCTTGCCTCGTCCCAGTAACCTCAGTTGTTACGCTCTGCAAAGAGCTGCACACAAAAGCAGCAAAACAAGGAAATTGCTCCCATATGGAAAGTGGCCGGAGGGAAATGTAGGCCTTCTTCTCAGGGTCTCTAGGAACTGCTCTCACTGGTTCAGGCAAAACCAACAACCATCTTGCTAGATCTCCCACATGGGAAGTGCCAAGAGGGACTTGTAGGGCTTCTTCCCACTGTCTCTAGGAACGGCTTGCACCGTCCCAGTAACCTCAGTTGTTACGCTCTGCAAAGAGCTGCACACAAAAGCAGCAAAACAAGGAAAGTGCTCCCATATGGAAAGTGGCCGGAGGGAAATGTAGGGCTTCTTCTCAGGGTCTCTAGGAACTGCTCTCACTGGTTCAGGCAGTTCTGGGCTAACCCTCTCCAGAGAGCGGTCCTGGTCCTACAGACCAACAAACAAAGAAAGAAACATCTGGGGATATCTGCCACATGGTAAGCCCCGGGAGGGAAAAGGAAGGCTTGTTCTCAGTGTCTCTAGGAACTGCTTTCAGTGTGCAGGGAACTGGTGTGCTCACACTCTCTTTAGAGCTGTACTGAAAACCGGAACTGTGTGGAGGTTGCTCCCACACAAAAAGTGCCGGGAGGGAAAAGTGGGCCTTGTTCTCACCGTCTCTGGGAACTGCTCTCGCTGCTCCAGTTGTCTCTTTGCTAACACTCACGTGAGAGCTGCACTGAAAAGCAGGAACCATTGGAGGTTCCTCCCACATAGAAAGAGCCAGGAGGGAAAAGTGGGGCTTTTCCTCACTGTCTCCGCAAACTCTATGCAATTGCACCAGTTACCTCTATGCTATCACTCCCAGAAGAGCTGCCCTAAAAACAGATTGCCGGATAGATGCCGATTTTTCAAACGGGTCCTTCGACATGAGAGAATGCGTACTTTTGCGGTCGGAGGCGGCAGGGAAATGCGCAGCCCCAAGGTCTGTGGGGCCATGCAAGCCGCTCCCAGAGAGCTTTAGAACAAGCCACACTTTTCCCTCCTGGCTCCTCGAGAAAGTGCCAAGAGGGAAAAGTGGATCTCCTTCTCGCTGTCTCCAGAAACTACTTCCACTTCTCACTTTGCTTACACTCTCCTCGGAGCTAGGCGCAAAACCAACAACCACCTTGCTAGATCTCCCACATGAGAAGTGCCAAGAGGGACTTGTAGGGCTTCTTCCCACTGTCTCTAGGAACGGCTTGCACCGTCCCAGTAACCTCAGTTGTTACGCTCTGCAAAGAGCTGCACACAAAAGCAGCAAAACAAGGAAATTGCTCCCATATGGAAAGTGGCCGGAGGGAAATGTAGGGCTTCTTCTCAGGGTCTCTAGGAACTGCTCTCACTGGTTCAGGCAAAACCAACAACCATCTTGCTAGATCTCCCACATGGGAAGTGCCAAGAGGGACTTGTAGGGCTTCTTCCCACTGTCTCTAGGAACGGCTTGCACCGTCCCAGTAACCTCAGTTGTTACGCTCTGCAAAGAGCTGCACACAAAAGCAGCAAAACAAGGAAAGTGCTCCCATATGGAAAGTGGCCGGAGGGAAATGTAGGGCTTCTTCTCAGGGTCTCTAGGAACTGCTCTCACTGGTTCAGGCAGTTCTGGGCTAACCCTCTCCAGAGAGCGGTCCTGGTCCTACAGACCAACAAACAAAGAAAGAAACATCTGGGGATATCTGCCACATGGTAAGCCCCGGGAGGGAAAAGGAAGGCTTGTTCTCAGTGTCTCTAGGAACTGCTTTCAGTGTGCAGGGAACTGGTGTGCTCACACTCTCTTTAGAGCTGTACTGAAAACCGGAACTGTGTGGAGGTTGCTCCCACACAAAAAGTGCCGGGAGGGAAAAGTGGGCCTTGTTCTCACTGTCTCTGGGAACTGCTCTCGCTGCTCAGGTGTCTCTTTGCTAACACTCACGTGAGAGCTGCACTGAAAAGCAGGAACCATTGGAGGTTCCTCCCACATAGAAAGAGCCAGGAGGGAAAAGTGGGGCTTCTCCTCACTGTCTCCGCAAACTCCATCCAATTGCACCAGCTACCTCTATGCTGTCACTCCCAGAAGAGCTGCCCTAAAAACAGATTGCCGGATAGATGCCGATTTTTCAAACGGGTCCTTCGACATGAGAGAATGGGTACTTTTGAGGTGGGAGGCGGCAGGGAAACGCGCAGCCCCAAGGTCTGTGGGGCCATGCAAGCCGCTCCCAGAGAGCTTTAGAACAAGCCACACTTTTCCCTCCTGGCTCCTCAAGAAAGTGCCAAGAGGGAAAAGTGGATCTCCTTCTCGCTGTCTCCAGAAACTACTTCCACTTCTCACTTTGCTTACACTCTCCTCGGAGCTAGGCGCAAAACCAACAACCATCTTGCTAGATCTCCCACATGGGAAGTGCCAAGAGGGACTTGTAGGGCTTCTTCCCACTGTCTCTAGGAACGGCTTGCCTCGTCCCAGTAACCTCAGTTGTTACGCTCTGCAAAGAGCTGCACACAAAAGCAGCAAAACAAGGAAATTGCTCCCATATGGAAAGTGGCCGGAGGGAAATGTAGGGCTTCTTCTCAGGGTCTCTAGGAACTGCTCTCACTGGTTCAGGCAGTTCTGGGCTAAGCCTCTCCAGAGAGCGGTCCTGGTCCTACAGAGCAACAAACAAAGAAAGAAACATCTGGGGATATCTGCCACATGGTAAGCCCCGGGAGGGAAAAGGAAGGCTTGTTCTCAGTGTCTCTAGGAACTGCTTTCACTGTCCAGGGAACTGGTGTGCTCACACTCTCTTTAGAGCTGTACTGAAAACCGGAACTGTGTGGAGGTTGCTCCCACACAAAAAGTGCCGGGAGGGAAAAGTGGGCCTTGTTCTCACTGTCTCTGGGAACTGCTCTCGCTGCTCAGGTGTCTCTTTGCTAACACTCACGTGAGAGCTGCACTGAAAAGCAGGAACCATTGGAGGTTCCTCCCACATAGAAAGAGCCAGGAGGGAAAAGTGGGGCTTCTCCTCACTGTCTCCGCAAACTCCATCCAATTGCACCAGCTACCTCTATGCTGTCACTCCCAGAAGAGCTGCCCTAAAAACAGATTGCCGGATAGATGCCGATTTTTCAAACGGGTCCTTCGACATGAGAGAATGGGTACTTTTGAGGTGGGAGGCGGCAGGGAAACGCGCAGCCCCAAGGTCTGTGGGGCCATGCAAGCCGCTCCCAGAGAGCTTTAGAACAAGCCACACTTTTCCCTCCTGGCTCCTCAAGAAAGTGCCAAGAGGGAAAAGTGGATCTCCTTCTCGCTGTCTCCAGAAACTACTTCCACTTCTCACTTTGCTTACACTCTCCTCGGAGCTAGGCGCAAAACCAACAACCATCTTGCTAGATCTCCCACATGGGAAGTGCCAAGAGGGACTTGTAGGGCTTCTTCCCACTGTCTCTAGGAACGGCTTGCACCGTCCCAGTAACCTCAGTTGTTACGCTCTGCAAAGAGCTGCACACAAAAGCAGCAAAACAAGGAAAGTGCTCCCATATGGAAAGTGGCCGGAGGGAAATGTAGGGCTTCTTCTCAGGGTCTCTAGGAACTGCTCTCACTGGTTCAGGCAGTTCTGGGCTAACCCTCTCCAGAGAGCGGTCCTGGTCCTACAGACCAACAAACAAAGAAAGAAACATCTGGGGATATCTGCCACATGGTAAGCCCCGGGAGGGAAAAGGAAGGCTTGTTCTCAGTGTCTCTAGGAACTGCTTTCAGTGTGCAGGGAACTGGTGTGCTCACACTCTCTTTAGAGCTGTACTGAAAACCGGAACTGTGTGGAGGTTGCTCCCACACAAAAAGTGCCGGGAGGGAAAAGTGGGCCTTGTTCTCACTGTCTCTGGGAACTGCTCTCACTGCTCCAGTTGTCTCTTTGCTAACACTCACGTGAGAGCTGCACTGAAAAGCAGGAACCATTGGAGGTTCCTCCCACATAGAAAGAGCCAGGAGGGAAAAGTGGGGCTTCTCCTCACTGTCTCCGCAAACTCCATCCAATTGCACCAGCTACCTCTATGCTCTCACTCCCAGAAGAGCTGCCCTAAAAACAGATTGCCGGATAGATGCCGATTTTTCAAACGGGTCCTTCGACATGAGAGAATGGGTACTTTTGAGGTGGGAGGCGGCAGGGAAACGCGCAGCCCCAAGGTCTGTGGGGCCATGCAAGCCGCTCCCAGAGAGCTTTAGAACAAGCCACACTTTTCCCTCCTGGCTCCTCGAGAAAGTGCCAAGAGGGAAAAGTGGATCTCCTTCTCGCTGTCTCCAGAAACTACTTCCACTTCTCACTTTGCTTACACTCTCCTCGGAGCTAGGCGCAAAACCAACAACCATCTTGCTAGATCTCCCACATGGGAAGTGCCAAGAGGGACTTGTAGGGCTTCTTCCCACTGTCTCTAGGAACGGCTTGCACCGTCCCAGTAACCTCAGTTGTTACGCTCTGCAAAGAGCTGCACACAAAAGCAGCAAAACAAGGAAAGTGCTCCCATATGGAAAGTGGCCGGAGGGAAATGTAGGGCTTCTTCTCAGGGTCTCTAGGAACTGCTCTCACTGGTTCAGGCAGTTCTGGGCTAACCCTCTCCAGAGAGCGGTCCTGGTCCTACAGACCAACAAACAAAGAAAGAAACATCTGGGGATATCTGCCACATGGTAAGCCCCGGGAGGGAAAAGGAAGGCTTGTTCTCAGTGTCTCTAGGAACTGCTTTCAGTGTGCAGGGAACTGGTGTGCTCACACTCTCTTTAGAGCTGTACTGAAAACCGGAACTGTGTGGAGGTTGCTCCCACACAAAAAGTGCCGGGAGGGAAAAGTGGGCCTTGTTCTCACCGTCTCTGGGAACTGCTCTCGCTGCTCCAGTTGTCTCTTTGCTAACACTCACGTGAGAGCTGCACTGAAAAGCAGGAACCATTGGAGGTTCCTCCCACATAGAAAGAGCCAGGAGGGAAAAGTGGGGCTTTTCCTCACTGTCTCCGCAAACTCTATGCAATTGCACCAGTTACCTCTATGCTATCACTCCCAGAAGAGCTGCCCTAAAAACAGATTGCCGGATAGATGCCGATTTTTCAAACGGGTCCTTCGACATGAGAGAATGGGTACTTTTGCGGTCGGAGGCGGCAGGGAAATGCGCAGCCCCAAGGTCTGTGGGGCCATGCAAGCCGCTCCCAGAGAGCTTTAGAACAAGCCACACTTTTCCCTCCTGGCTCCTCGAGAAAGTGCCAAGAGGGAAAAGTGGATCTCCTTCTCGCTGTCTCCAGAAACTACTTCCACTTCTCACTTTGCTTACACTCTCCTCGGAGCTAGGCGCAAAACCAACAACCACCTTGCTAGATCTCCCACATGAGAAGTGCCAAGAGGGACTTGTAGGGCTTCTTCCCACTGTCTCTAGGAACGGCTTGCACCGTCCCAGTAACCTCAGTTGTTACGCTCTGCAAAGAGCTGCACACAAAAGCAGCAAAACAAGGAAATTGCTCCCATATGGAAAGTGGCCGGAGGGAAATGTAGGGCTTCTTCTCAGGGTCTCTAGGAACTGCTCTCACTGGTTCAGGCAAAACCAACAACCATCTTGCTAGATCTCCCACATGGGAAGTGCCAAGAGGGACTTGTAGGGCTTCTTCCCACTGTCTCTAGGAACGGCTTGCACCGTCCCAGTAACCTCAGTTGTTACGCTCTGCAAAGAGCTGCACACAAAAGCAGCAAAACAAGGAAAGTGCTCCCATATGGAAAGTGGCCGGAGGGAAATGTAGGGCTTCTTCTCAGGGTCTCTAGGAACTGCTCTCACTGGTTCAGGCAGTTCTGGGCTAACCCTCTCCAGAGAGCGGTCCTGGTCCTACAGACCAACAAACAAAGAAAGAAACATCTGGGGATATCTGCCACATGGTAAGCCCCGGGAGGGAAAAGGAAGGCTTGTTCTCAGTGTCTCTAGGAACTGCTTTCAGTGTGCAGGGAACTGGTGTGCTCACACTCTCTTTAGAGCTGTACTGAAAACCGGAACTGTGTGGAGGTTGCTCCCACACAAAAAGTGCCGGGAGGGAAAAGTGGGCCTTGTTCTCACTGTCTCTGGGAACTGCTCTCGCTGCTCAGGTGTCTCTTTGCTAACACTCACGTGAGAGCTGCACTGAAAAGCAGGAACCATTGGAGGTTCCTCCCACATAGAAAGAGCCAGGAGGGAAAAGTGGGGCTTCTCCTCACTGTCTCCGCAAACTCCATCCAATTGCACCAGCTACCTCTATGCTGTCACTCCCAGAAGAGCTGCCCTAAAAACAGATTGCCGGATAGATGCCGATTTTTCAAACGGGTCCTTCGACATGAGAGAATGGGTACTTTTGAGGTGGGAGGCGGCAGGGAAACGCGCAGCCCCAAGGTCTGTGGGGCCATGCAAGCCGCTCCCAGAGAGCTTTAGAACAAGCCACACTTTTCCCTCCTGGCTCCTCAAGAAAGTGCCAAGAGGGAAAAGTGGATCTCCTTCTCGCTGTCTCCAGAAACTACTTCCACTTCTCACTTTGCTTACACTCTCCTCGGAGCTAGGCGCAAAACCAACAACCATCTTGCTAGATCTCCCACATGGGAAGTGCCAAGAGGGACTTGTAGGGCTTCTTCCCACTGTCTCTAGGAACGGCTTGCCTCGTCCCAGTAACCTCAGTTGTTACGCTCTGCAAAGAGCTGCACACAAAAGCAGCAAAACAAGGAAATTGCTCCCATATGGAAAGTGGCCGGAGGGAAATGTAGGGCTTCTTCTCAGGGTCTCTAGGAACTGCTCTCACTGGTTCAGGCAAAACCAACAACCATCTTGCTAGATCTCCCACATGGGAAGTGCCAAGAGGGACTTGTAGGGCTTCTTCCCACTGTCTCTAGGAACGGCTTGCACCGTCCCAGTAACCTCAGTTGTTACGCTCTGCAAAGAGCTGCACACAAAAGCAGCAAAACAAGGAAAGTGCTCCCATATGGAAAGTGGCCGGAGGGAAATGTAGGGCTTCTTCTCAGGGTCTCTAGGAACTGCTCTCACTGGTTCAGGCAGTTCTGGGCTAACCCTCTCCAGAGAGCGGTCCTGGTCCTACAGACCAACAAACAAAGAAAGAAACATCTGGGGATATCTGCCACATGGTAAGCCCCGGGAGGGAAAAGGAAGGCTTGTTCTCAGTGTCTCTAGGAACTGCTTTCACTGTCCAGGGAACTGGTGTGCTCACACTCTCTTTAGAGCTGTACTGAAAACCGGAACTGTGTGGAGGTTGCTCCCACACAAAAAGTGCCGGGAGGGAAAAGTGGGCCTTGTTCTCACTGTCTCTGGGAACTGCTCTCGCTGCTCAGGTGTCTCTTTGCTAACACTCACGTGAGAGCTGCACTGAAAAGCAGGAACCATTGGAGGTTCCTCCCACATAGAAAGAGCCAGGAGGGAAAAGTGGGGCTTCTCCTCACTGTCTCCGCAAACTCCATCCAATTGCACCAGCTACCTCTATGCTGTCACTCCCAGAAGAGCTGCCCTAAAAACAGATTGCCGGATAGATGCCGATTTTTCAAACGGGTCCTTCGACATGAGAGAATGGGTACTTTTGAGGTGGGAGGCGGCAGGGAAACGCGCAGCCCCAAGGTCTGTGGGGCCATGCAAGCCGCTCCCAGAGAGCTTTAGAACAAGCCACACTTTTCCCTCCTGGCTCCTCAAGAAAGTGCCAAGAGGGAAAAGTGGATCTCCTTCTCGCTGTCTCCAGAAACTACTTCCACTTCTCACTTTGCTTACACTCTCCTCGGAGCTAGGCGCAAAACCAACAACCATCTTGCTAGATCTCCCACATGGGAAGTGCCAAGAGGGACTTGTAGGGCTTCTTCCCACTGTCTCTAGGAACGGCTTGCCTCGTCCCAGTAACCTCAGTTGTTACGCTCTGCAAAGAGCTGCACACAAAAGCAGCAAAACAAGGAAATTGCTCCCATATGGAAAGTGGCCGGAGGGAAATGTAGGCCTTCTTCTCAGGGTCTCTAGGAACTGCTCTCACTGGTTCAGGCAAAACCAACAACCATCTTGCTAGATCTCCCACATGGGAAGTGCCAAGAGGGACTTGTAGGGCTTCTTCCCACTGTCTCTAGGAACGGCTTGCACCGTCCCAGTAACCTCAGTTGTTACGCTCTGCAAAGAGCTGCACACAAAAGCAGCAAAACAAGGAAAGTGCTCCCATATGGAAAGTGGCCGGAGGGAAATGTAGGGCTTCTTCTCAGGGTCTCTAGGAACTGCTCTCACTGGTTCAGGCAGTTCTGGGCTAACCCTCTCCAGAGAGCGGTCCTGGTCCTACAGACCAACAAACAAAGAAAGAAACATCTGGGGATATCTGCCACATGGTAAGCCCCGGGAGGGAAAAGGAAGGCTTGTTCTCAGTGTCTCTAGGAACTGCTTTCAGTGTGCAGGGAACTGGTGTGCTCACACTCTCTTTAGAGCTGTACTGAAAACCGGAACTGTGTGGAGGTTGCTCCCACACAAAAAGTGCCGGGAGGGAAAAGTGGGCCTTGTTCTCACCGTCTCTGGGAACTGCTCTCGCTGCTCCAGTTGTCTCTTTGCTAACACTCACGTGAGAGCTGCACTGAAAAGCAGGAACCATTGGAGGTTCCTCCCACATAGAAAGAGCCAGGAGGGAAAAGTGGGGCTTTTCCTCACTGTCTCCGCAAACTCTATGCAATTGCACCAGTTACCTCTATGCTATCACTCCCAGAAGAGCTGCCCTAAAAACAGATTGCCGGATAGATGCCGATTTTTCAAACGGGTCCTTCGACATGAGAGAATGCGTACTTTTGCGGTCGGAGGCGGCAGGGAAATGCGCAGCCCCAAGGTCTGTGGGGCCATGCAAGCCGCTCCCAGAGAGCTTTAGAACAAGCCACACTTTTCCCTCCTGGCTCCTCGAGAAAGTGCCAAGAGGGAAAAGTGGATCTCCTTCTCGCTGTCTCCAGAAACTACTTCCACTTCTCACTTTGCTTACACTCTCCTCGGAGCTAGGCGCAAAACCAACAACCACCTTGCTAGATCTCCCACATGAGAAGTGCCAAGAGGGACTTGTAGGGCTTCTTCCCACTGTCTCTAGGAACGGCTTGCACCGTCCCAGTAACCTCAGTTGTTACGCTCTGCAAAGAGCTGCACACAAAAGCAGCAAAACAAGGAAATTGCTCCCATATGGAAAGTGGCCGGAGGGAAATGTAGGGCTTCTTCTCAGGGTCTCTAGGAACTGCTCTCACTGGTTCAGGCAAAACCAACAACCATCTTGCTAGATCTCCCACATGGGAAGTGCCAAGAGGGACTTGTAGGGCTTCTTCCCACTGTCTCTAGGAACGGCTTGCACCGTCCCAGTAACCTCAGTTGTTACGCTCTGCAAAGAGCTGCACACAAAAGCAGCAAAACAAGGAAAGTGCTCCCATATGGAAAGTGGCCGGAGGGAAATGTAGGGCTTCTTCTCAGGGTCTCTAGGAACTGCTCTCACTGGTTCAGGCAGTTCTGGGCTAACCCTCTCCAGAGAGCGGTCCTGGTCCTACAGACCAACAAACAAAGAAAGAAACATCTGGGGATATCTGCCACATGGTAAGCCCCGGGAGGGAAAAGGAAGGCTTGTTCTCAGTGTCTCTAGGAACTGCTTTCAGTGTGCAGGGAACTGGTGTGCTCACACTCTCTTTAGAGCTGTACTGAAAACCGGAACTGTGTGGAGGTTGCTCCCACACAAAAAGTGCCGGGAGGGAAAAGTGGGCCTTGTTCTCACTGTCTCTGGGAACTGCTCTCGCTGCTCAGGTGTCTCTTTGCTAACACTCACGTGAGAGCTGCACTGAAAAGCAGGAACCATTGGAGGTTCCTCCCACATAGAAAGAGCCAGGAGGGAAAAGTGGGGCTTCTCCTCACTGTCTCCGCAAACTCCATCCAATTGCACCAGCTACCTCTATGCTGTCACTCCCAGAAGAGCTGCCCTAAAAACAGATTGCCGGATAGATGCCGATTTTTCAAACGGGTCCTTCGACATGAGAGAATGGGTACTTTTGAGGTGGGAGGCGGCAGGGAAACGCGCAGCCCCAAGGTCTGTGGGGCCATGCAAGCCGCTCCCAGAGAGCTTTAGAACAAGCCACACTTTTCCCTCCTGGCTCCTCAAGAAAGTGCCAAGAGGGAAAAGTGGATCTCCTTCTCGCTGTCTCCAGAAACTACTTCCACTTCTCACTTTGCTTACACTCTCCTCGGAGCTAGGCGCAAAACCAACAACCATCTTGCTAGATCTCCCACATGGGAAGTGCCAAGAGGGACTTGTAGGGCTTCTTCCCACTGTCTCTAGGAACGGCTTGCACCGTCCCAGTAACCTCAGTTGTTACGCTCTGCAAAGAGCTGCACACAAAAGCAGCAAAACAAGGAAATTGCTCCCATATGGAAAGTGGCCGGAGGGAAATGTAGGGCTTCTTCTCAGGGTCTCTAGGAACTGCTCTCACTGGTTCAGGCAAAACCAACAACCATCTTGCTAGATCTCCCACATGGGAAGTGCCAAGAGGGACTTGTAGGGCTTCTTCCCACTGTCTCTAGGAACGGCTTGCACCGTCCCAGTAACCTCAGTTGTTACGCTCTGCAAAGAGCTGCACACAAAAGCAGCAAAACAAGGAAAGTGCTCCCATATGGAAAGTGGCCGGAGGGAAATGTAGGGCTTCTTCTCAGAGTCTCTAGGAACTGCTCTCACTGGTTCAGGCAGTTCTGGGCTAACCCTCTCCAGAGAGCGGTCCTGGTCCTACAGACCAACAAACAAAGAAAGAAACATCTGGGGATATCTGCCACATGGTAAGCCCCGGGAGGGAAAAGGAAGGCTTGTTCTCAGTGTCTCTAGGAAGTGCTATCAGTGTGCAGGGAACTGGTGTGCTCACACTCTCTTTAGAGCTGTACTGAAAACCGGAACTGTGTGGAGGTTGCTCCCACACAAAAAGTGCCGGGAGGGAAAAGTGGGCCTTGTTCTCACTGTCTCTGGGAACTGCTCTCGCTGCTCAGGTGTCTCTTTGCTAACACTCACGTGAGAGCTGCACTGAAAAGCAGGAACCATTGGAGGTTCCTCCCACATAGAAAGAGCCAGGAGGGAAAAGTGGGGCTTCTCCTCACTGTCTCCGCAAACTCCATCCAATTGCACCAGCTACCTCTATGCTCTCACTCCCAGAAGAGCTGCCCTAAAAACAGATTGCCGGATAGATGCCGATTTTTCAAACGGGTCCTTCGACATGAGAGAATGGGTACTTTTGAGGTGGGAGGCGGCAGGGAAACGCGCAGCCCCAAGGTCTGTGGGGCCATGCAAGCCGCTCCCAGAGAGCTTTAGAACAAGCCACACTTTTCCCTCCTGGCTCCTCAAGAAAGTGCCAAGAGGGAAAAGTGGATCTCCTTCTCGCTGTCTCCAGAAACTACTTCCACTTCTCACTTTGCTTACACTCTCCTCGGAGCTAGGCGCAAAACCAACAACCATCTTGCTAGATCTCCCACATGGGAAGTGCCAAGAGGGACTTGTAGGGCTTCTTCCCACTGTCTCTAGGAACGGCTTGCACCGTCCCAGTAACCTCAGTTGTTACGCTCTGCAAAGAGCTGCACACAAAAGCAGCAAAACAAGGAAAGTGCTCCCATATGGAAAGTGGCCGGAGGGAAATGTAGGGCTTCTTCTCAGGGTCTCTAGGAACTGCTCTCACTGGTTCAGGCAGTTCTGGGCTAACCCTCTCCAGAGAGCGGTCCTGGTCCTACAGACCAACAAACAAAGAAAGAAACATCTGGGGATATCTGCCACATGGTAAGCCCCGGGAGGGAAAAGGAAGGCTTGTTCTCAGTGTCTCTAGGAACTGCTTTCAGTGTGCAGGGAACTGGTGTGCTCACACTCTCTTTAGAGCTGTACTGAAAACCGGAACTGTGTGGAGGTTGCTCCCACACAAAAAGTGCCGGGAGGGAAAAGTGGGCCTTGTTCTCACCGTCTCTGGGAACTGCTCTCGCTGCTCCAGTTGTCTCTTTGCTAACACTCACGTGAGAGCTGCACTGAAAAGCAGGAACCATTGGAGGTTCCTCCCACATAGAAAGAGCCAGGAGGGAAAAGTGGGGCTTTTCCTCACTGTCTCCGCAAACTCTATGCAATTGCACCAGTTACCTCTATGCTATCACTCCCAGAAGAGCTGCCCTAAAAACAGATTGCCGGATAGATGCCGATTTTTCAAACGGGTCCTTCGACATGAGAGAATGCGTACTTTTGCGGTCGGAGGCGGCAGGGAAATGCGCAGCCCCAAGGTCTGTGGGGCCATGCAAGCCGCTCCCAGAGAGCTTTAGAACAAGCCACACTTTTCCCTCCTGGCTCCTCGAGAAAGTGCCAAGAGGGAAAAGTGGATCTCCTTCTCGCTGTCTCCAGAAACTACTTCCACTTCTCACTTTGCTTACACTCTCCTCGGAGCTAGGCGCAAAACCAACAACCACCTTGCTAGATCTCCCACATGAGAAGTGCCAAGAGGGACTTGTAGGGCTTCTTCCCACTGTCTCTAGGAACGGCTTGCACCGTCCCAGTAACCTCAGTTGTTACGCTCTGCAAAGAGCTGCACACAAAAGCAGCAAAACAAGGAAATTGCTCCCATATGGAAAGTGGCCGGAGGGAAATGTAGGGCTTCTTCTCAGGGTCTCTAGGAACTGCTCTCACTGGTTCAGGCAAAACCAACAACCATCTTGCTAGATCTCCCACATGGGAAGTGCCAAGAGGGACTTGTAGGGCTTCTTCCCACTGTCTCTAGGAACGGCTTGCACCGTCCCAGTAACCTCAGTTGTTACGCTCTGCAAAGAGCTGCACACAAAAGCAGCAAAACAAGGAAAGTGCTCCCATATGGAAAGTGGCCGGAGGGAAATGTAGGGCTTCTTCTCAGGGTCTCTAGGAACTGCTCTCACTGGTTCAGGCAGTTCTGGGCTAACCCTCTCCAGAGAGCGGTCCTGGTCCTACAGACCAACAAACAAAGAAAGAAACATCTGGGGATATCTGCCACATGGTAAGCCCCGGGAGGGAAAAGGAAGGCTTGTTCTCAGTGTCTCTAGGAACTGCTTTCAGTGTGCAGGGAACTGGTGTGCTCACACTCTCTTTAGAGCTGTACTGAAAACCGGAACTGTGTGGAGGTTGCTCCCACACAAAAAGTGCCGGGAGGGAAAAGTGGGCCTTGTTCTCACTGTCTCTGGGAACTGCTCTCGCTGCTCAGGTGTCTCTTTGCTAACACTCACGTGAGAGCTGCACTGAAAAGCAGGAACCATTGGAGGTTCCTCCCACATAGAAAGAGCCAGGAGGGAAAAGTGGGGCTTCTCCTCACTGTCTCCGCAAACTCCATCCAATTGCACCAGCTACCTCTATGCTGTCACTCCCAGAAGAGCTGCCCTAAAAACAGATTGCCGGATAGATGCCGATTTTTCAAACGGGTCCTTCGACATGAGAGAATGGGTACTTTTGAGGTGGGAGGCGGCAGGGAAACGCGCAGCCCCAAGGTCTGTGGGGCCATGCAAGCCGCTCCCAGAGAGCTTTAGAACAAGCCACACTTTTCCCTCCTGGCTCCTCAAGAAAGTGCCAAGAGGGAAAAGTGGATCTCCTTCTCGCTGTCTCCAGAAACTACTTCCACTTCTCACTTTGCTTACACTCTCCTCGGAGCTAGGCGCAAAACCAACAACCATCTTGCTAGATCTCCCACATGGGAAGTGCCAAGAGGGACTTGTAGGGCTTCTTCCCACTGTCTCTAGGAACGGCTTGCACCGTCCCAGTAACCTCAGTTGTTACGCTCTGCAAAGAGCTGCACACAAAAGCAGCAAAACAAGGAAAGTGCTCCCATATGGAAAGTGGCCGGAGGGAAATGTAGGGCTTCTTCTCAGGGTCTCTAGGAACTGCTCTCACTGGTTCAGGCAGTTCTGGGCTAACCCTCTCCAGAGAGCGGTCCTGGTCCTACAGACCAACAAACAAAGAAAGAAACATCTGGGGATATCTGCCACATGGTAAGCCCCGGGAGGGAAAAGGAAGGCTTGTTCTCAGTGTCTCTAGGAACTGCTTTCAGTGTGCAGGGAACTGGTGTGCTCACACTCTCTTTAGAGCTGTACTGAAAACCGGAACTGTGTGGAGGTTGCTCCCACACAAAAAGTGCCGGGAGGGAAAAGTGGGCCTTGTTCTCACCGTCTCTGGGAACTGCTCTCGCTGCTCCAGTTGTCTCTTTGCTAACACTCACGTGAGAGCTGCACTGAAAAGCAGGAACCATTGGAGGTTCCTCCCACATAGAAAGAGCCAGGAGGGAAAAGTGGGGCTTTTCCTCACTGTCTCCGCAAACTCTATGCAATTGCACCAGTTACCTCTATGCTATCACTCCCAGAAGAGCTGCCCTAAAAACAGATTGCCGGATAGATGCCGATTTTTCAAACGGGTCCTTCGACATGAGAGAATGGGTACTTTTGAGGTGGGAGGCGGCAGGGAAACGCGCAGCCCCAAGGTCTGTGGGGCCATGCAAGCCGCTCCCAGAGAGCTTTAGAACAAGCCACACTTTTCCCTCCTGGCTCCTCAAGAAAGTGCCAAGAGGGAAAAGTGGATCTCCTTCTCGCTGTCTCCAGAAACTACTTCCACTTCTCACTTTGCTTACACTCTCCTCGGAGCTAGGCGCAAAACCAACAACCACCTTGCTAGATCTCCCACATGAGAAGTGCCAAGAGGGACTTGTAGGGCTTCTTCCCACTGTCTCTAGGAACGGCTTGCACCGTCCCAGTAACCTCAGTTGTTACGCTCTGCAAAGAGCTGCACACAAAAGCAGCAAAACAAGGAAATTGCTCCCATATGGAAAGTGGCCGGAGGGAAATGTAGGGCTTCTTCTCAGGGTCTCTAGGAACTGCTCTCACTGGTTCAGGCAAAACCAACAACCATCTTGCTAGATCTCCCACATGGGAAGTGCCAAGAGGGACTTGTAGGGCTTCTTCCCACTGTCTCTAGGAACGGCTTGCACCGTCCCAGTAACCTCAGTTGTTACGCTCTGCAAAGAGCTGCACACAAAAGCAGCAAAACAAGGAAAGTGCTCCCATATGGAAAGTGGCCGGAGGGAAATGTAGGGCTTCTTCTCAGGGTCTCTAGGAACTGCTCTCACTGGTTCAGGCAGTTCTGGGCTAACCCTCTCCAGAGAGCGGTCCTGGTCCTACAGACCAACAAACAAAGAAAGAAACATCTGGGGATATCTGCCACATGGTAAGCCCCGGGAGGGAAAAGGAAGGCTTGTTCTCAGTGTCTCTAGGAACTGCTTTCAGTGTGCAGGGAACTGGTGTGCTCACACTCTCTTTAGAGCTGTACTGAAAACCGGAACTGTGTGGAGGTTGCTCCCACACAAAAAGTGCCGGGAGGGAAAAGTGGGCCTTGTTCTCACTGTCTCTGGGAACTGCTCTCGCTGCTCAGGTGTCTCTTTGCTAACACTCACGTGAGAGCTGCACTGAAAAGCAGGAACCATTGGAGGTTCCTCCCACATAGAAAGAGCCAGGAGGGAAAAGTGGGGCTTCTCCTCACTGTCTCCGCAAACTCCATCCAATTGCACCAGCTACCTCTATGCTGTCACTCCCAGAAGAGCTGCCCTAAAAACAGATTGCCGGATAGATGCCGATTTTTCAAACGGGTCCTTCGACATGAGAGAATGGGTACTTTTGAGGTGGGAGGCGGCAGGGAAACGCGCAGCCCCAAGGTCTGTGGGGCCATGCAAGCCGCTCCCAGAGAGCTTTAGAACAAGCCACACTTTTCCCTCCTGGCTCCTCAAGAAAGTGCCAAGAGGGAAAAGTGGATCTCCTTCTCGCTGTCTCCAGAAACTACTTCCACTTCTCACTTTGCTTACACTCTCCTCGGAGCTAGGCGCAAAACCAACAACCATCTTGCTAGATCTCCCACATGGGAAGTGCCAAGAGGGACTTGTAGGGCTTCTTCCCACTGTCTCTAGGAACGGCTTGCCTCGTCCCAGTAACCTCAGTTGTTACGCTCTGCAAAGAGCTGCACACAAAAGCAGCAAAACAAGGAAATTGCTCCCATATGGAAAGTGGCCGGAGGGAAATGTAGGGCTTCTTCTCAGGGTCTCTAGGAACTGCTCTCACTGGTTCAGGCAAAACCAACAACCATCTTGCTAGATCTCCCACATGGGAAGTGCCAAGAGGGACTTGTAGGGCTTCTTCCCACTGTCTCTAGGAACGGCTTGCACCGTCCCAGTAACCTCAGTTGTTACGCTCTGCAAAGAGCTGCACACAAAAGCAGCAAAACAAGGAAAGTGCTCCCATATGGAAAGTGGCCGGAGGGAAATGTAGGGCTTCTTCTCAGGGTCTCTAGGAACTGCTCTCACTGGTTCAGGCAGTTCTGGGCTAACCCTCTCCAGAGAGCGGTCCTGGTCCTACAGACCAACAAACAAAGAAAGAAACATCTGGGGATATCTGCCACATGGTAAGCCCCGGGAGGGAAAAGGAAGGCTTGTTCTCAGTGTCTCTAGGAAGTGCTATCAGTGTGCAGGGAACTGGTGTGCTCACACTCTCTTTAGAGCTGTACTGAAAACCGGAACTGTGTGGAGGTTGCTCCCACACAAAAAGTGCCGGGAGGGAAAAGTGGGCCTTGTTCTCACTGTCTCTGGGAACTGCTCTCGCTGCTCAGGTGTCTCTTTGCTAACACTCACGTGAGAGCTGCACTGAAAAGCAGGAACCATTGGAGGTTCCTCCCACATAGAAAGAGCCAGGAGGGAAAAGTGGGGCTTCTCCTCACTGTCTCCGCAAACTCCATCCAATTGCACCAGCTACCTCTATGCTGTCACTCCCAGAAGAGCTGCCCTAAAAACAGATTGCCGGATAGATGCCGATTTTTCAAACGGGTCCTTCGACATGAGAGAATGGGTACTTTTGAGGTGGGAGGCGGCAGGGAAACGCGCAGCCCCAAGGTCTGTGGGGCCATGCAAGCCGCTCCCAGAGAGCTTTAGAACAAGCCACACTTTTCCCTCCTGGCTCCTCAAGAAAGTGCCAAGAGGGAAAAGTGGATCTCCTTCTCGCTGTCTCCAGAAACTACTTCCACTTCTCACTTTGCTTACACTCTCCTCGGAGCTAGGCGCAAAACCAACAACCATCTTGCTAGATCTCCCACATGGGAAGTGCCAAGAGGGACTTGTAGGGCTTCTTCCCACTGTCTCTAGGAACGGCTTGCACCGTCCCAGTAACCTCAGTTGTTACGCTCTGCAAAGAGCTGCACACAAAAGCAGCAAAACAAGGAAAGTGCTCCCATATGGAAAGTGGCCGGAGGGAAATGTAGGGCTTCTTCTCAGGGTCTCTAGGAACTGCTCTCACTGGTTCAGGCAGTTCTGGGCTAACCCTCTCCAGAGAGCGGTCCTGGTCCTACAGACCAACAAACAAAGAAAGAAACATCTGGGGATATCTGCCACATGGTAAGCCCCGGGAGGGAAAAGGAAGGCTTGTTCTCAGTGTCTCTAGGAACTGCTTTCAGTGTGCAGGGAACTGGTGTGCTCACACTCTCTTTAGAGCTGTACTGAAAACCGGAACTGTGTGGAGGTTGCTCCCACACAAAAAGTGCCGGGAGGGAAAAGTGGGCCTTGTTCTCACTGTCTCTGGGAACTGCTCTCACTGCTCCAGTTGTCTCTTTGCTAACACTCACGTGAGAGCTGCACTGAAAAGCAGGAACCATTGGAGGTTCCTCCCACATAGAAAGAGCCAGGAGGGAAAAGTGGGGCTTCTCCTCACTGTCTCCGCAAACTCCATCCAATTGCACCAGCTACCTCTATGCTCTCACTCCCAGAAGAGCTGCCCTAAAAACAGATTGCCGGATAGATGCCGATTTTTCAAACGGGTCCTTCGACATGAGAGAATGGGTACTTTTGAGGTGGGAGGCGGCAGGGAAACGCGCAGCCCCAAGGTCTGTGGGGCCATGCAAGCCGCTCCCAGAGAGCTTTAGAACAAGCCACACTTTTCCCTCCTGGCTCCTCGAGAAAGTGCCAAGAGGGAAAAGTGGATCTCCTTCTCGCTGTCTCCAGAAACTACTTCCACTTCTCACTTTGCTTACACTCTCCTCGGAGCTAGGCGCAAAACCAACAACCATCTTGCTAGATCTCCCACATGGGAAGTGCCAAGAGGGACTTGTAGGGCTTCTTCCCACTGTCTCTAGGAACGGCTTGCACCGTCCCAGTAACCTCAGTTGTTACGCTCTGCAAAGAGCTGCACACAAAAGCAGCAAAACAAGGAAAGTGCTCCCATATGGAAAGTGGCCGGAGGGAAATGTAGGGCTTCTTCTCAGGGTCTCTAGGAACTGCTCTCACTGGTTCAGGCAGTTCTGGGCTAACCCTCTCCAGAGAGCGGTCCTGGTCCTACAGACCAACAAACAAAGAAAGAAACATCTGGGGATATCTGCCACATGGTAAGCCCCGGGAGGGAAAAGGAAGGCTTGTTCTCAGTGTCTCTAGGAACTGCTTTCAGTGTGCAGGGAACTGGTGTGCTCACACTCTCTTTAGAGCTGTACTGAAAACCGGAACTGTGTGGAGGTTGCTCCCACACAAAAAGTGCCGGGAGGGAAAAGTGGGCCTTGTTCTCACCGTCTCTGGGAACTGCTCTCGCTGCTCCAGTTGTCTCTTTGCTAACACTCACGTGAGAGCTGCACTGAAAAGCAGGAACCATTGGAGGTTCCTCCCACATAGAAAGAGCCAGGAGGGAAAAGTGGGGCTTTTCCTCACTGTCTCCGCAAACTCTATGCAATTGCACCAGTTACCTCTATGCTATCACTCCCAGAAGAGCTGCCCTAAAAACAGATTGCCGGATAGATGCCGATTTTTCAAACGGGTCCTTCGACATGAGAGAATGGGTACTTTTGCGGTCGGAGGCGGCAGGGAAATGCGCAGCCCCAAGGTCTGTGGGGCCATGCAAGCCGCTCCCAGAGAGCTTTAGAACAAGCCACACTTTTCCCTCCTGGCTCCTCGAGAAAGTGCCAAGAGGGAAAAGTGGATCTCCTTCTCGCTGTCTCCAGAAACTACTTCCACTTCTCACTTTGCTTACACTCTCCTCGGAGCTAGGCGCAAAACCAACAACCACCTTGCTAGATCTCCCACATGAGAAGTGCCAAGAGGGACTTGTAGGGCTTCTTCCCACTGTCTCTAGGAACGGCTTGCACCGTCCCAGTAACCTCAGTTGTTACGCTCTGCAAAGAGCTGCACACAAAAGCAGCAAAACAAGGAAATTGCTCCCATATGGAAAGTGGCCGGAGGGAAATGTAGGGCTTCTTCTCAGGGTCTCTAGGAACTGCTCTCACTGGTTCAGGCAAAACCAACAACCATCTTGCTAGATCTCCCACATGGGAAGTGCCAAGAGGGACTTGTAGGGCTTCTTCCCACTGTCTCTAGGAACGGCTTGCACCGTCCCAGTAACCTCAGTTGTTACGCTCTGCAAAGAGCTGCACACAAAAGCAGCAAAACAAGGAAAGTGCTCCCATATGGAAAGTGGCCGGAGGGAAATGTAGGGCTTCTTCTCAGGGTCTCTAGGAACTGCTCTCACTGGTTCAGGCAGTTCTGGGCTAACCCTCTCCAGAGAGCGGTCCTGGTCCTACAGACCAACAAACAAAGAAAGAAACATCTGGGGATATCTGCCACATGGTAAGCCCCGGGAGGGAAAAGGAAGGCTTGTTCTCAGTGTCTCTAGGAACTGCTTTCAGTGTGCAGGGAACTGGTGTGCTCACACTCTCTTTAGAGCTGTACTGAAAACCGGAACTGTGTGGAGGTTGCTCCCACACAAAAAGTGCCGGGAGGGAAAAGTGGGCCTTGTTCTCACTGTCTCTGGGAACTGCTCTCGCTGCTCAGGTGTCTCTTTGCTAACACTCACGTGAGAGCTGCACTGAAAAGCAGGAACCATTGGAGGTTCCTCCCACATAGAAAGAGCCAGGAGGGAAAAGTGGGGCTTCTCCTCACTGTCTCCGCAAACTCCATCCAATTGCACCAGCTACCTCTATGCTGTCACTCCCAGAAGAGCTGCCCTAAAAACAGATTGCCGGATAGATGCCGATTTTTCAAACGGGTCCTTCGACATGAGAGAATGGGTACTTTTGAGGTGGGAGGCGGCAGGGAAACGCGCAGCCCCAAGGTCTGTGGGGCCATGCAAGCCGCTCCCAGAGAGCTTTAGAACAAGCCACACTTTTCCCTCCTGGCTCCTCAAGAAAGTGCCAAGAGGGAAAAGTGGATCTCCTTCTCGCTGTCTCCAGAAACTACTTCCACTTCTCACTTTGCTTACACTCTCCTCGGAGCTAGGCGCAAAACCAACAACCATCTTGCTAGATCTCCCACATGGGAAGTGCCAAGAGGGACTTGTAGGGCTTCTTCCCACTGTCTCTAGGAACGGCTTGCCTCGTCCCAGTAACCTCAGTTGTTACGCTCTGCAAAGAGCTGCACACAAAAGCAGCAAAACAAGGAAATTGCTCCCATATGGAAAGTGGCCGGAGGGAAATGTAGGGCTTCTTCTCAGGGTCTCTAGGAACTGCTCTCACTGGTTCAGGCAAAACCAACAACCATCTTGCTAGATCTCCCACATGGGAAGTGCCAAGAGGGACTTGTAGGGCTTCTTCCCACTGTCTCTAGGAACGGCTTGCACCGTCCCAGTAACCTCAGTTGTTACGCTCTGCAAAGAGCTGCACACAAAAGCAGCAAAACAAGGAAAGTGCTCCCATATGGAAAGTGGCCGGAGGGAAATGTAGGGCTTCTTCTCAGGGTCTCTAGGAACTGCTCTCACTGGTTCAGGCAGTTCTGGGCTAACCCTCTCCAGAGAGCGGTCCTGGTCCTACAGACCAACAAACAAAGAAAGAAACATCTGGGGATATCTGCCACATGGTAAGCCCCGGGAGGGAAAAGGAAGGCTTGTTCTCAGTGTCTCTAGGAACTGCTTTCACTGTCCAGGGAACTGGTGTGCTCACACTCTCTTTAGAGCTGTACTGAAAACCGGAACTGTGTGGAGGTTGCTCCCACACAAAAAGTGCCGGGAGGGAAAAGTGGGCCTTGTTCTCACTGTCTCTGGGAACTGCTCTCGCTGCTCAGGTGTCTCTTTGCTAACACTCACGTGAGAGCTGCACTGAAAAGCAGGAACCATTGGAGGTTCCTCCCACATAGAAAGAGCCAGGAGGGAAAAGTGGGGCTTCTCCTCACTGTCTCCGCAAACTCCATCCAATTGCACCAGCTACCTCTATGCTGTCACTCCCAGAAGAGCTGCCCTAAAAACAGATTGCCGGATAGATGCCGATTTTTCAAACGGGTCCTTCGACATGAGAGAATGGGTACTTTTGAGGTGGGAGGCGGCAGGGAAACGCGCAGCCCCAAGGTCTGTGGGGCCATGCAAGCCGCTCCCAGAGAGCTTTAGAACAAGCCACACTTTTCCCTCCTGGCTCCTCAAGAAAGTGCCAAGAGGGAAAAGTGGATCTCCTTCTCGCTGTCTCCAGAAACTACTTCCACTTCTCACTTTGCTTACACTCTCCTCGGAGCTAGGCGCAAAACCAACAACCATCTTGCTAGATCTCCCACATGGGAAGTGCCAAGAGGGACTTGTAGGGCTTCTTCCCACTGTCTCTAGGAACGGCTTGCCTCGTCCCAGTAACCTCAGTTGTTACGCTCTGCAAAGAGCTGCACACAAAAGCAGCAAAACAAGGAAATTGCTCCCATATGGAAAGTGGCCGGAGGGAAATGTAGGCCTTCTTCTCAGGGTCTCTAGGAACTGCTCTCACTGGTTCAGGCAAAACCAACAACCATCTTGCTAGATCTCCCACATGGGAAGTGCCAAGAGGGACTTGTAGGGCTTCTTCCCACTGTCTCTAGGAACGGCTTGCACCGTCCCAGTAACCTCAGTTGTTACGCTCTGCAAAGAGCTGCACACAAAAGCAGCAAAACAAGGAAAGTGCTCCCATATGGAAAGTGGCCGGAGGGAAATGTAGGGCTTCTTCTCAGGGTCTCTAGGAACTGCTCTCACTGGTTCAGGCAGTTCTGGGCTAACCCTCTCCAGAGAGCGGTCCTGGTCCTACAGACCAACAAACAAAGAAAGAAACATCTGGGGATATCTGCCACATGGTAAGCCCCGGGAGGGAAAAGGAAGGCTTGTTCTCAGTGTCTCTAGGAACTGCTTTCAGTGTGCAGGGAACTGGTGTGCTCACACTCTCTTTAGAGCTGTACTGAAAACCGGAACTGTGTGGAGGTTGCTCCCACACAAAAAGTGCCGGGAGGGAAAAGTGGGCCTTGTTCTCACCGTCTCTGGGAACTGCTCTCGCTGCTCCAGTTGTCTCTTTGCTAACACTCACGTGAGAGCTGCACTGAAAAGCAGGAACCATTGGAGGTTCCTCCCACATAGAAAGAGCCAGGAGGGAAAAGTGGGGCTTTTCCTCACTGTCTCCGCAAACTCTATGCAATTGCACCAGTTACCTCTATGCTATCACTCCCAGAAGAGCTGCCCTAAAAACAGATTGCCGGATAGATGCCGATTTTTCAAACGGGTCCTTCGACATGAGAGAATGGGTACTTTTGAGGTGGGAGGCGGCAGGGAAACGCGCAGCCCCAAGGTCTGTGGGGCCATGCAAGCCGCTCCCAGAGAGCTTTAGAACAAGCCACACTTTTCCCTCCTGGCTCCTCAAGAAAGTGCCAAGAGGGAAAAGTGGATCTCCTTCTCGCTGTCTCCAGAAACTACTTCCACTTCTCACTTTGCTTACACTCTCCTCGGAGCTAGGCGCAAAACCAACAACCACCTTGCTAGATCTCCCACATGAGAAGTGCCAAGAGGGACTTGTAGGGCTTCTTCCCACTGTCTCTAGGAACGGCTTGCACCGTCCCAGTAACCTCAGTTGTTACGCTCTGCAAAGAGCTGCACACAAAAGCAGCAAAACAAGGAAATTGCTCCCATATGGAAAGTGGCCGGAGGGAAATGTAGGGCTTCTTCTCAGGGTCTCTAGGAACTGCTCTCACTGGTTCAGGCAAAACCAACAACCATCTTGCTAGATCTCCCACATGGGAAGTGCCAAGAGGGACTTGTAGGGCTTCTTCCCACTGTCTCTAGGAACGGCTTGCACCGTCCCAGTAACCTCAGTTGTTACGCTCTGCAAAGAGCTGCACACAAAAGCAGCAAAACAAGGAAAGTGCTCCCATATGGAAAGTGGCCGGAGGGAAATGTAGGGCTTCTTCTCAGGGTCTCTAGGAACTGCTCTCACTGGTTCAGGCAGTTCTGGGCTAACCCTCTCCAGAGAGCGGTCCTGGTCCTACAGACCAACAAACAAAGAAAGAAACATCTGGGGATATCTGCCACATGGTAAGCCCCGGGAGGGAAAAGGAAGGCTTGTTCTCAGTGTCTCTAGGAACTGCTTTCAGTGTGCAGGGAACTGGTGTGCTCACACTCTCTTTAGAGCTGTACTGAAAACCGGAACTGTGTGGAGGTTGCTCCCACACAAAAAGTGCCGGGAGGGAAAAGTGGGCCTTGTTCTCACTGTCTCTGGGAACTGCTCTCGCTGCTCAGGTGTCTCTTTGCTAACACTCACGTGAGAGCTGCACTGAAAAGCAGGAACCATTGGAGGTTCCTCCCACATAGAAAGAGCCAGGAGGGAAAAGTGGGGCTTCTCCTCACTGTCTCCGCAAACTCCATCCAATTGCACCAGCTACCTCTATGCTGTCACTCCCAGAAGAGCTGCCCTAAAAACAGATTGCCGGATAGATGCCGATTTTTCAAACGGGTCCTTCGACATGAGAGAATGGGTACTTTTGAGGTGGGAGGCGGCAGGGAAACGCGCAGCCCCAAGGTCTGTGGGGCCATGCAAGCCGCTCCCAGAGAGCTTTAGAACAAGCCACACTTTTCCCTCCTGGCTCCTCAAGAAAGTGCCAAGAGGGAAAAGTGGATCTCCTTCTCGCTGTCTCCAGAAACTACTTCCACTTCTCACTTTGCTTACACTCTCCTCGGAGCTAGGCGCAAAACCAACAACCATCTTGCTAGATCTCCCACATGGGAAGTGCCAAGAGGGACTTGTAGGGCTTCTTCCCACTGTCTCTAGGAACGGCTTGCCTCGTCCCAGTAACCTCAGTTGTTACGCTCTGCAAAGAGCTGCACACAAAAGCAGCAAAACAAGGAAATTGCTCCCATATGGAAAGTGGCCGGAGGGAAATGTAGGGCTTCTTCTCAGGGTCTCTAGGAACTGCTCTCACTGGTTCAGGCAAAACCAACAACCATCTTGCTAGATCTCCCACATGGGAAGTGCCAAGAGGGACTTGTAGGGCTTCTTCCCACTGTCTCTAGGAACGGCTTGCACCGTCCCAGTAACCTCAGTTGTTACGCTCTGCAAAGAGCTGCACACAAAAGCAGCAAAACAAGGAAAGTGCTCCCATATGGAAAGTGGCCGGAGGGAAATGTAGGGCTTCTTCTCAGGGTCTCTAGGAACTGCTCTCACTGGTTCAGGCAGTTCTGGGCTAACCCTCTCCAGAGAGCGGTCCTGGTCCTACAGACCAACAAACAAAGAAAGAAACATCTGGGGATATCTGCCACATGGTAAGCCCCGGGAGGGAAAAGGAAGGCTTGTTCTCAGTGTCTCTAGGAAGTGCTATCAGTGTGCAGGGAACTGGTGTGCTCACACTCTCTTTAGAGCTGTACTGAAAACCGGAACTGTGTGGAGGTTGCTCCCACACAAAAAGTGCCGGGAGGGAAAAGTGGGCCTTGTTCTCACTGTCTCTGGGAACTGCTCTCGCTGCTCAGGTGTCTCTTTGCTAACACTCACGTGAGAGCTGCACTGAAAAGCAGGAACCATTGGAGGTTCCTCCCACATAGAAAGAGCCAGGAGGGAAAAGTGGGGCTTCTCCTCACTGTCTCCGCAAACTCCATCCAATTGCACCAGCTACCTCTATGCTGTCACTCCCAGAAGAGCTGCCCTAAAAACAGATTGCCGGATAGATGCCGATTTTTCAAACGGGTCCTTCGACATGAGAGAATGGGTACTTTTGAGGTGGGAGGCGGCAGGGAAACGCGCAGCCCCAAGGTCTGTGGGGCCATGCAAGCCGCTCCCAGAGAGCTTTAGAACAAGCCACACTTTTCCCTCCTGGCTCCTCAAGAAAGTGCCAAGAGGGAAAAGTGGATCTCCTTCTCGCTGTCTCCAGAAACTACTTCCACTTCTCACTTTGCTTACACTCTCCTCGGAGCTAGGCGCAAAACCAACAACCATCTTGCTAGATCTCCCACATGGGAAGTGCCAAGAGGGACTTGTAGGGCTTCTTCCCACTGTCTCTAGGAACGGCTTGCACCGTCCCAGTAACCTCAGTTGTTACGCTCTGCAAAGAGCTGCACACAAAAGCAGCAAAACAAGGAAAGTGCTCCCATATGGAAAGTGGCCGGAGGGAAATGTAGGGCTTCTTCTCAGGGTCTCTAGGAACTGCTCTCACTGGTTCAGGCAGTTCTGGGCTAACCCTCTCCAGAGAGCGGTCCTGGTCCTACAGACCAACAAACAAAGAAAGAAACATCTGGGGATATCTGCCACATGGTAAGCCCCGGGAGGGAAAAGGAAGGCTTGTTCTCAGTGTCTCTAGGAACTGCTTTCAGTGTGCAGGGAACTGGTGTGCTCACACTCTCTTTAGAGCTGTACTGAAAACCGGAACTGTGTGGAGGTTGCTCCCACACAAAAAGTGCCGGGAGGGAAA
This sequence comes from Rissa tridactyla, assembly GCF_028500815.1. Taxonomy (NCBI): domain Eukaryota; kingdom Metazoa; phylum Chordata; class Aves; order Charadriiformes; family Laridae; genus Rissa; species Rissa tridactyla. The sequence continues at coordinate 39,329,343 of NC_071497.1, read as the reverse complement.
AGTGGGCCTTGTTCTCACTGTCTCTGGGAACTGCTCTCACTGCTCCAGTTGTCTCTTTGCTAACACTCACGTGAGAGCTGCACTGAAAAGCAGGAACCATTGGAGGTTCCTCCCACATAGAAAGAGCCAGGAGGGAAAAGTGGGGCTTCTCCTCACTGTCTCCGCAAACTCCATCCAATTGCACCAGCTACCTCTATGCTCTCACTCCCAGAAGAGCTGCCCTAAAAACAGATTGCCGGATAGATGCCGATTTTTCAAACGGGTCCTTCGACATGAGAGAATGGGTACTTTTGAGGTGGGAGGCGGCAGGGAAACGCGCAGCCCCAAGGTCTGTGGGGCCATGCAAGCCGCTCCCAGAGAGCTTTAGAACAAGCCACACTTTTCCCTCCTGGCTCCTCGAGAAAGTGCCAAGAGGGAAAAGTGGATCTCCTTCTCGCTGTCTCCAGAAACTACTTCCACTTCTCACTTTGCTTACACTCTCCTCGGAGCTAGGCGCAAAACCAACAACCATCTTGCTAGATCTCCCACATGGGAAGTGCCAAGAGGGACTTGTAGGGCTTCTTCCCACTGTCTCTAGGAACGGCTTGCACCGTCCCAGTAACCTCAGTTGTTACGCTCTGCAAAGAGCTGCACACAAAAGCAGCAAAACAAGGAAAGTGCTCCCATATGGAAAGTGGCCGGAGGGAAATGTAGGGCTTCTTCTCAGGGTCTCTAGGAACTGCTCTCACTGGTTCAGGCAGTTCTGGGCTAACCCTCTCCAGAGAGCGGTCCTGGTCCTACAGACCAACAAACAAAGAAAGAAACATCTGGGGATATCTGCCACATGGTAAGCCCCGGGAGGGAAAAGGAAGGCTTGTTCTCAGTGTCTCTAGGAACTGCTTTCAGTGTGCAGGGAACTGGTGTGCTCACACTCTCTTTAGAGCTGTACTGAAAACCGGAACTGTGTGGAGGTTGCTCCCACACAAAAAGTGCCGGGAGGGAAAAGTGGGCCTTGTTCTCACCGTCTCTGGGAACTGCTCTCGCTGCTCCAGTTGTCTCTTTGCTAACACTCACGTGAGAGCTGCACTGAAAAGCAGGAACCATTGGAGGTTCCTCCCACATAGAAAGAGCCAGGAGGGAAAAGTGGGGCTTTTCCTCACTGTCTCCGCAAACTCTATGCAATTGCACCAGTTACCTCTATGCTATCACTCCCAGAAGAGCTGCCCTAAAAACAGATTGCCGGATAGATGCCGATTTTTCAAACGGGTCCTTCGACATGAGAGAATGGGTACTTTTGCGGTCGGAGGCGGCAGGGAAATGCGCAGCCCCAAGGTCTGTGGGGCCATGCAAGCCGCTCCCAGAGAGCTTTAGAACAAGCCACACTTTTCCCTCCTGGCTCCTCGAGAAAGTGCCAAGAGGGAAAAGTGGATCTCCTTCTCGCTGTCTCCAGAAACTACTTCCACTTCTCACTTTGCTTACACTCTCCTCGGAGCTAGGCGCAAAACCAACAACCACCTTGCTAGATCTCCCACATGAGAAGTGCCAAGAGGGACTTGTAGGGCTTCTTCCCACTGTCTCTAGGAACGGCTTGCACCGTCCCAGTAACCTCAGTTGTTACGCTCTGCAAAGAGCTGCACACAAAAGCAGCAAAACAAGGAAATTGCTCCCATATGGAAAGTGGCCGGAGGGAAATGTAGGGCTTCTTCTCAGGGTCTCTAGGAACTGCTCTCACTGGTTCAGGCAAAACCAACAACCATCTTGCTAGATCTCCCACATGGGAAGTGCCAAGAGGGACTTGTAGGGCTTCTTCCCACTGTCTCTAGGAACGGCTTGCACCGTCCCAGTAACCTCAGTTGTTACGCTCTGCAAAGAGCTGCACACAAAAGCAGCAAAACAAGGAAAGTGCTCCCATATGGAAAGTGGCCGGAGGGAAATGTAGGGCTTCTTCTCAGGGTCTCTAGGAACTGCTCTCACTGGTTCAGGCAGTTCTGGGCTAACCCTCTCCAGAGAGCGGTCCTGGTCCTACAGACCAACAAACAAAGAAAGAAACATCTGGGGATATCTGCCACATGGTAAGCCCCGGGAGGGAAAAGGAAGGCTTGTTCTCAGTGTCTCTAGGAACTGCTTTCAGTGTGCAGGGAACTGGTGTGCTCACACTCTCTTTAGAGCTGTACTGAAAACCGGAACTGTGTGGAGGTTGCTCCCACACAAAAAGTGCCGGGAGGGAAAAGTGGGCCTTGTTCTCACTGTCTCTGGGAACTGCTCTCGCTGCTCAGGTGTCTCTTTGCTAACACTCACGTGAGAGCTGCACTGAAAAGCAGGAACCATTGGAGGTTCCTCCCACATAGAAAGAGCCAGGAGGGAAAAGTGGGGCTTCTCCTCACTGTCTCCGCAAACTCCATCCAATTGCACCAGCTACCTCTATGCTGTCACTCCCAGAAGAGCTGCCCTAAAAACAGATTGCCGGATAGATGCCGATTTTTCAAACGGGTCCTTCGACATGAGAGAATGGGTACTTTTGAGGTGGGAGGCGGCAGGGAAACGCGCAGCCCCAAGGTCTGTGGGGCCATGCAAGCCGCTCCCAGAGAGCTTTAGAACAAGCCACACTTTTCCCTCCTGGCTCCTCAAGAAAGTGCCAAGAGGGAAAAGTGGATCTCCTTCTCGCTGTCTCCAGAAACTACTTCCACTTCTCACTTTGCTTACACTCTCCTCGGAGCTAGGCGCAAAACCAACAACCATCTTGCTAGATCTCCCACATGGGAAGTGCCAAGAGGGACTTGTAGGGCTTCTTCCCACTGTCTCTAGGAACGGCTTGCCTCGTCCCAGTAACCTCAGTTGTTACGCTCTGCAAAGAGCTGCACACAAAAGCAGCAAAACAAGGAAATTGCTCCCATATGGAAAGTGGCCGGAGGGAAATGTAGGGCTTCTTCTCAGGGTCTCTAGGAACTGCTCTCACTGGTTCAGGCAAAACCAACAACCATCTTGCTAGATCTCCCACATGGGAAGTGCCAAGAGGGACTTGTAGGGCTTCTTCCCACTGTCTCTAGGAACGGCTTGCACCGTCCCAGTAACCTCAGTTGTTACGCTCTGCAAAGAGCTGCACACAAAAGCAGCAAAACAAGGAAAGTGCTCCCATATGGAAAGTGGCCGGAGGGAAATGTAGGGCTTCTTCTCAGGGTCTCTAGGAACTGCTCTCACTGGTTCAGGCAGTTCTGGGCTAACCCTCTCCAGAGAGCGGTCCTGGTCCTACAGACCAACAAACAAAGAAAGAAACATCTGGGGATATCTGCCACATGGTAAGCCCCGGGAGGGAAAAGGAAGGCTTGTTCTCAGTGTCTCTAGGAACTGCTTTCACTGTCCAGGGAACTGGTGTGCTCACACTCTCTTTAGAGCTGTACTGAAAACCGGAACTGTGTGGAGGTTGCTCCCACACAAAAAGTGCCGGGAGGGAAAAGTGGGCCTTGTTCTCACTGTCTCTGGGAACTGCTCTCGCTGCTCAGGTGTCTCTTTGCTAACACTCACGTGAGAGCTGCACTGAAAAGCAGGAACCATTGGAGGTTCCTCCCACATAGAAAGAGCCAGGAGGGAAAAGTGGGGCTTCTCCTCACTGTCTCCGCAAACTCCATCCAATTGCACCAGCTACCTCTATGCTGTCACTCCCAGAAGAGCTGCCCTAAAAACAGATTGCCGGATAGATGCCGATTTTTCAAACGGGTCCTTCGACATGAGAGAATGGGTACTTTTGAGGTGGGAGGCGGCAGGGAAACGCGCAGCCCCAAGGTCTGTGGGGCCATGCAAGCCGCTCCCAGAGAGCTTTAGAACAAGCCACACTTTTCCCTCCTGGCTCCTCAAGAAAGTGCCAAGAGGGAAAAGTGGATCTCCTTCTCGCTGTCTCCAGAAACTACTTCCACTTCTCACTTTGCTTACACTCTCCTCGGAGCTAGGCGCAAAACCAACAACCATCTTGCTAGATCTCCCACATGGGAAGTGCCAAGAGGGACTTGTAGGGCTTCTTCCCACTGTCTCTAGGAACGGCTTGCCTCGTCCCAGTAACCTCAGTTGTTACGCTCTGCAAAGAGCTGCACACAAAAGCAGCAAAACAAGGAAATTGCTCCCATATGGAAAGTGGCCGGAGGGAAATGTAGGGCTTCTTCTCAGGGTCTCTAGGAACTGCTCTCACTGGTTCAGGCAAAACCAACAACCATCTTGCTAGATCTCCCACATGGGAAGTGCCAAGAGGGACTTGTAGGGCTTCTTCCCACTGTCTCTAGGAACGGCTTGCACCGTCCCAGTAACCTCAGTTGTTACGCTCTGCAAAGAGCTGCACACAAAAGCAGCAAAACAAGGAAAGTGCTCCCATATGGAAAGTGGCCGGAGGGAAATGTAGGGCTTCTTCTCAGGGTCTCTAGGAACTGCTCTCACTGGTTCAGGCAGTTCTGGGCTAACCCTCTCCAGAGAGCGGTCCTGGTCCTACAGACCAACAAACAAAGAAAGAAACATCTGGGGATATCTGCCACATGGTAAGCCCCGGGAGGGAAAAGGAAGGCTTGTTCTCAGTGTCTCTAGGAACTGCTTTCAGTGTGCAGGGAACTGGTGTGCTCACACTCTCTTTAGAGCTGTACTGAAAACCGGAACTGTGTGGAGGTTGCTCCCACACAAAAAGTGCCGGGAGGGAAAAGTGGGCCTTGTTCTCACCGTCTCTGGGAACTGCTCTCGCTGCTCCAGTTGTCTCTTTGCTAACACTCACGTGAGAGCTGCACTGAAAAGCAGGAACCATTGGAGGTTCCTCCCACATAGAAAGAGCCAGGAGGGAAAAGTGGGGCTTTTCCTCACTGTCTCCGCAAACTCTATGCAATTGCACCAGTTACCTCTATGCTATCACTCCCAGAAGAGCTGCCCTAAAAACAGATTGCCGGATAGATGCCGATTTTTCAAACGGGTCCTTCGACATGAGAGAATGCGTACTTTTGCGGTCGGAGGCGGCAGGGAAATGCGCAGCCCCAAGGTCTGTGGGGCCATGCAAGCCGCTCCCAGAGAGCTTTAGAACAAGCCACACTTTTCCCTCCTGGCTCCTCGAGAAAGTGCCAAGAGGGAAAAGTGGATCTCCTTCTCGCTGTCTCCAGAAACTACTTCCACTTCTCACTTTGCTTACACTCTCCTCGGAGCTAGGCGCAAAACCAACAACCACCTTGCTAGATCTCCCACATGAGAAGTGCCAAGAGGGACTTGTAGGGCTTCTTCCCACTGTCTCTAGGAACGGCTTGCACCGTCCCAGTAACCTCAGTTGTTACGCTCTGCAAAGAGCTGCACACAAAAGCAGCAAAACAAGGAAATTGCTCCCATATGGAAAGTGGCCGGAGGGAAATGTAGGGCTTCTTCTCAGGGTCTCTAGGAACTGCTCTCACTGGTTCAGGCAAAACCAACAACCATCTTGCTAGATCTCCCACATGGGAAGTGCCAAGAGGGACTTGTAGGGCTTCTTCCCACTGTCTCTAGGAACGGCTTGCACCGTCCCAGTAACCTCAGTTGTTACGCTCTGCAAAGAGCTGCACACAAAAGCAGCAAAACAAGGAAAGTGCTCCCATATGGAAAGTGGCCGGAGGGAAATGTAGGGCTTCTTCTCAGGGTCTCTAGGAACTGCTCTCACTGGTTCAGGCAGTTCTGGGCTAACCCTCTCCAGAGAGCGGTCCTGGTCCTACAGACCAACAAACAAAGAAAGAAACATCTGGGGATATCTGCCACATGGTAAGCCCCGGGAGGGAAAAGGAAGGCTTGTTCTCAGTGTCTCTAGGAAGTGCTATCAGTGTGCAGGGAACTGGTGTGCTCACACTCTCTTTAGAGCTGTACTGAAAACCGGAACTGTGTGGAGGTTGCTCCCACACAAAAAGTGCCGGGAGGGAAAAGTGGGCCTTGTTCTCACTGTCTCTGGGAACTGCTCTCGCTGCTCAGGTGTCTCTTTGCTAACACTCACGTGAGAGCTGCACTGAAAAGCAGGAACCATTGGAGGTTCCTCCCACATAGAAAGAGCCAGGAGGGAAAAGTGGGGCTTCTCCTCACTGTCTCCGCAAACTCCATCCAATTGCACCAGCTACCTCTATGCTGTCACTCCCAGAAGAGCTGCCCTAAAAACAGATTGCCGGATAGATGCCGATTTTTCAAACGGGTCCTTCGACATGAGAGAATGGGTACTTTTGAGGTGGGAGGCGGCAGGGAAACGCGCAGCCCCAAGGTCTGTGGGGCCATGCAAGCCGCTCCCAGAGAGCTTTAGAACAAGCCACACTTTTCCCTCCTGGCTCCTCAAGAAAGTGCCAAGAGGGAAAAGTGGATCTCCTTCTCGCTGTCTCCAGAAACTACTTCCACTTCTCACTTTGCTTACACTCTCCTCGGAGCTAGGCGCAAAACCAACAACCATCTTGCTAGATCTCCCACATGGGAAGTGCCAAGAGGGACTTGTAGGGCTTCTTCCCACTGTCTCTAGGAACGGCTTGCACCGTCCCAGTAACCTCAGTTGTTACGCTCTGCAAAGAGCTGCACACAAAAGCAGCAAAACAAGGAAAGTGCTCCCATATGGAAAGTGGCCGGAGGGAAATGTAGGGCTTCTTCTCAGGGTCTCTAGGAACTGCTCTCACTGGTTCAGGCAAAACCAACAACCATCTTGCTAGATCTCCCACATGGGAAGTGCCAAGAGGGACTTGTAGGGCTTCTTCCCACTGTCTCTAGGAACGGCTTGCACCGTCCCAGTAACCTCAGTTGTTACGCTCTGCAAAGAGCTGCACACAAAAGCAGCAAAACAAGGAAAGTGCTCCCATATGGAAAGTGGCCGGAGGGAAATGTAGGGCTTCTTCTCAGGGTCTCTAGGAACTGCTCTCACTGGTTCAGGCAGTTCTGGGCTAACCCTCTCCAGAGAGCGGTCCTGGTCCTACAGACCAACAAACAAAGAAAGAAACATCTGGGGATATCTGCCACATGGTAAGCCCCGGGAGGGAAAAGGAAGGCTTGTTCTCAGTGTCTCTAGGAAGTGCTATCAGTGTGCAGGGAACTGGTGTGCTCACACTCTCTTTAGAGCTGTACTGAAAACCGGAACTGTGTGGAGGTTGCTCCCACACAAAAAGTGCCGGGAGGGAAAAGTGGGCCTTGTTCTCACTGTCTCTGGGAACTGCTCTCGCTGCTCAGGTGTCTCTTTGCTAACACTCACGTGAGAGCTGCACTGAAAAGCAGGAACCATTGGAGGTTCCTCCCACATAGAAAGAGCCAGGAGGGAAAAGTGGGGCTTCTCCTCACTGTCTCCGCAAACTCCATCCAATTGCACCAGCTACCTCTATGCTGTCACTCCCAGAAGAGCTGCCCTAAAAACAGATTGCCGGATAGATGCCGATTTTTCAAACGGGTCCTTCGACATGAGAGAATGGGTACTTTTGAGGTGGGAGGCGGCAGGGAAACGCGCAGCCCCAAGGTCTGTGGGGCCATGCAAGCCGCTCCCAGAGAGCTTTAGAACAAGCCACACTTTTCCCTCCTGGCTCCTCAAGAAAGTGCCAAGAGGGAAAAGTGGATCTCCTTCTCGCTGTCTCCAGAAACTACTTCCACTTCTCACTTTGCTTACACTCTCCTCGGAGCTAGGCGCAAAACCAACAACCATCTTGCTAGATCTCCCACATGGGAAGTGCCAAGAGGGACTTGTAGGGCTTCTTCCCACTGTCTCTAGGAACGGCTTGCACCGTCCCAGTAACCTCAGTTGTTACGCTCTGCAAAGAGCTGCACACAAAAGCAGCAAAACAAGGAAAGTGCTCCCATATGGAAAGTGGCCGGAGGGAAATGTAGGGCTTCTTCTCAGGGTCTCTAGGAACTGCTCTCACTGGTTCAGGCAGTTCTGGGCTAACCCTCTCCAGAGAGCGGTCCTGGTCCTACAGACCAACAAACAAAGAAAGAAACATCTGGGGATATCTGCCACATGGTAAGCCCCGGGAGGGAAAAGGAAGGCTTGTTCTCAGTGTCTCTAGGAACTGCTTTCAGTGTGCAGGGAACTGGTGTGCTCACACTCTCTTTAGAGCTGTACTGAAAACCGGAACTGTGTGGAGGTTGCTCCCACACAAAAAGTGCCGGGAGGGAAAAGTGGGCCTTGTTCTCACTGTCTCTGGGAACTGCTCTCACTGCTCCAGTTGTCTCTTTGCTAACACTCACGTGAGAGCTGCACTGAAAAGCAGGAACCATTGGAGGTTCCTCCCACATAGAAAGAGCCAGGAGGGAAAAGTGGGGCTTCTCCTCACTGTCTCCGCAAACTCCATCCAATTGCACCAGCTACCTCTATGCTCTCACTCCCAGAAGAGCTGCCCTAAAAACAGATTGCCGGATAGATGCCGATTTTTCAAACGGGTCCTTCGACATGAGAGAATGGGTACTTTTGAGGTGGGAGGCGGCAGGGAAACGCGCAGCCCCAAGGTCTGTGGGGCCATGCAAGCCGCTCCCAGAGAGCTTTAGAACAAGCCACACTTTTCCCTCCTGGCTCCTCGAGAAAGTGCCAAGAGGGAAAAGTGGATCTCCTTCTCGCTGTCTCCAGAAACTACTTCCACTTCTCACTTTGCTTACACTCTCCTCGGAGCTAGGCGCAAAACCAACAACCATCTTGCTAGATCTCCCACATGGGAAGTGCCAAGAGGGACTTGTAGGGCTTCTTCCCACTGTCTCTAGGAACGGCTTGCACCGTCCCAGTAACCTCAGTTGTTACGCTCTGCAAAGAGCTGCACACAAAAGCAGCAAAACAAGGAAAGTGCTCCCATATGGAAAGTGGCCGGAGGGAAATGTAGGGCTTCTTCTCAGGGTCTCTAGGAACTGCTCTCACTGGTTCAGGCAGTTCTGGGCTAACCCTCTCCAGAGAGCGGTCCTGGTCCTACAGACCAACAAACAAAGAAAGAAACATCTGGGGATATCTGCCACATGGTAAGCCCCGGGAGGGAAAAGGAAGGCTTGTTCTCAGTGTCTCTAGGAACTGCTTTCAGTGTGCAGGGAACTGGTGTGCTCACACTCTCTTTAGAGCTGTACTGAAAACCGGAACTGTGTGGAGGTTGCTCCCACACAAAAAGTGCCGGGAGGGAAAAGTGGGCCTTGTTCTCACCGTCTCTGGGAACTGCTCTCGCTGCTCCAGTTGTCTCTTTGCTAACACTCACGTGAGAGCTGCACTGAAAAGCAGGAACCATTGGAGGTTCCTCCCACATAGAAAGAGCCAGGAGGGAAAAGTGGGGCTTTTCCTCACTGTCTCCGCAAACTCTATGCAATTGCACCAGTTACCTCTATGCTATCACTCCCAGAAGAGCTGCCCTAAAAACAGATTGCCGGATAGA